>NC_073708.1:8347728-10747728 GCF_023634085.1 Falco cherrug
AACGCCTTGTCTCACTGAAAACGAAGATTGTGCAATGGCAGCTCTGCTACGTTTTATAATGAGGTTAAAGGATTCTGTACTGAAGAAAACTTCCTCAGGAAGAAAAAAAAAAGTTCTGGCTAGCTCCAGCATTCCTGACTATTCATCTTTCCAAAGCTACAGAGAGGATTTGCGAACTCTGATGAAGATATTAACAGAGAATTGACTTTCGCACTTAGCTTTTACCGTTATCTAGTTATAGCTGGGAAAGGTTAAAACGTGGTTGCTTCTCCAAAGGGTAAGGAAAATACTGTGGATCTCTCCATTATAAAATATTTAGCCATCATCATTATGATTGTGTCTTAAGAAAGTAATTAGTCTCTAGAAGATGATTAAAATTTTATAAATGACCCTATATTCTTGAAGATGTCTTTCAGCTGGTCTTTATCCCTTGCAGCTCAGACACTAAACTGTCATCACATCAGCCAAAAGGTGAGGGATTTTTTGTTTGCTAGAATCATAAAACTTTCACTCTATATTAACAGTTATCAGAACCAGGAGCCTTGAATACAGATTTTAATAACAGATGAAAATTTCAAATCTTTGCCTAATGCCCATCTGCTTCTGAAAGACAGTAAGATGATTCAAAGCTGGTAATCTAATCACAAAAGTCTTTTCCTAGCCAATGAAAAAAACCTGGATACAAGCTGTCAAAACAACCTCCTCAGCCATGTCTTTTCTGCTGAATAGAAAACATACCTTACAATCTGTTTGCATTCAGCTCCAAACCTTTGAGGAAAACAAGAGATGCTGTTTATGTATTTTATCACCACTTCTGTGTACATTGTATTCTGAAATAATTCTATTTATAGACTTCATACACACAACAGTTCAACTCCACTAAGAATATAGTTCAGAAATAAGAGTTGTAAACTAAAGCTGCACAGACACACAAGCTAGATTACCAGACACAAAGCATTTCCATTTCTAACAATGCCTTGGGTCCCTATAGTGAGGGTGGCAGTATTAGAAAAATGGCAGCTTTCCAGGTCGTCACTTACATGCTGCTTTTTCTTTATGCTGACATGTACCAGAAACAATTATCCCTCCTTGCTTCAGGAGATGTCCAGAATAGCAAGCACGCAAGCAAATCTACAGGCTGAATTTAGGACTAGATACTTCTACAATTCCCCTCAAAGTTGTTCTGTACTTCATGATGCAGGACTTGATCATGCAACGTAGCATCCTCAACTCTTGACAGTAGTCAGTCTCTGGGTTTCAAAGGAAAGTCCAAGAAACTCTGTGAAGGGAAGGCAACGTCTTTGAAGAACACAGCGCCTAAGATATTCCACCTAATTCACCAGATCTATAGCTGTTCTTACTGCTAACGCTATTACTTCATGCTTCCCTCTTAAAAAATTATAGGGGAAAAAAACCTGCTATGCACTAACTCTGTGAGTGCAGGTGCCTATAAATACCTTAGCTTTTTTAAACTCCCGTTTTACTCTTGACTTCAAAAAAAAAAAAAAAAAAAAGACTTCCCTAACCATCCAAGACTGTGCAGTAGGTCCAGGTATGTAGGTCCAGTGTCTCCTGGGACAGGGACTCCACAGGAGGCGGCTGTGTTATCCCTGCTGGGCTACAGGAACATCAGCCACCACACTGATTGCACATCTGGATATAGCTGCTGTTCCAATTCCCCTAAATCTTCCTGGATGTAACGTGGTGGAACTGCAACAGCAGAGGCTGCCCTGAACCTCTGCTGGAATTAGCATCCTACAACCAAGGAAGCACCTGGTTTCCACTATCTGCTCAATGCAGTATAACTGGAGTAACAATCTGATATATGCCAGCTGGTGTAGGCTGAGCTCCCTTGCACAGGTATTATCTAATATTTGTTTAGAGTGAAAATCTTCAAGGCAACTTTGAGTTCAGTTGCAGTCCTTGAAAACCTCTCACAGATCCATTTCTTTGACTCCAAAAAATGAAGTTGGTGACCAGAACACACTTAAGCCCTGGTAACGCACTGGGGGCGCCAACACTAGATCAGCTTCTCAGTGACAGGCAGGCACTAAAAATATAAGTCTTTCTGGCTGACTTGTCAGGCTTTCCTGGAGGCAAGGGGAAGTCCTGATCCAGCCCGAGCAAGTTGCAAGGATAGGAAATAACCTCAGAGAAATTAAAGAGGTAATACATCCTACGTCTTCATCTCATAGGAAAGCAGAAAGGTGAAGAAAGGATTAAATTATTCAAAGCTGAGTAGCAAGAAGTCAGCTCATGGTTGTCACCTACCTCAAATTTCACAGGGTGGTCTTAAATGACAGAAGAGACTCCTTCAGAATTTACCCTGTTACTTAGCAAACAACTGTTTCCATTACAGAATAAAAAAGCCTAATACAAGAGGCCATGGCCAGACAACACAAGCACAACAAATAAATGTATAACAAATAAAAAAAAGCATAAATAAACCCCACAAAAATATGCATCTACTCATTGTTAGGTCATCTCTCTTTGACCTGACAAAAAAATGTTCCAATGGACTGACTTGCTAGTTGTCTAAGCAAATCGTAACTCAGCTTTCCTTAAAAACAGTTTCTGAAAACATATTCAAATATTAATAATAGAAAAATGAACCATTTTTATAACAAAAATCTTGATTTATTAAAAGCTGGATCTGGTTAAAAATAAATCCTTGACATAAGGTTCTTGTTAGCTTTAAACTGTAAGCATAAAAATACCCTAGAATTATGTTTTGGTATGGATGAAATGTACACTATATAACACATAAAAAGTGCCCTGACTTGCTGCTATTATTTTTAATTAGGCTCTCTAGCACGTATGGCTTTACCTTCCAACACCAATTCAAATTTGGGAAAAGGGAGGGTCTGACTTCTCCAAACTCATGGGACTGGCAATTCTACAGCTCATGCCTTGGAGCACTAATGCATTTTACATTAGCTCTAAGCATCAGGAAATCCTGGCTGCTGGCGCCAAGAAGTTCAAAACGATAATGACACCCATCTGAAAATGAGGATTCGCCATTCGACTGCCAGTATCTATTCTATCAAACAATTCAGTCCTGTTCTGTTACAAATAGGACAGAACATTTGCAGCAGTCCACACTGTTTCCAATTAGACTGTGTGTCTGGACTGCAGATAAATCCGTGGAGCAATCATATCGAAAAAAGTCTTCCTAGAAAACAGAATTCTAATGAGAAATTGGAATATTTACAGAAGCTATCGTCAACAGGTAATTACCAAGTTTGTCATTAGCCAAACTGCAGTTTTTCTGTTTTCTTTCTTGAGGTGAGCCTCCAAAAAGCCTTAAGACATTACAAGAAAATTCTACAAATACTTATTTTAACTAGGTATACACCAGATGTATTTTGCTACTCATTTTAGTTAGAATACAATCAGATTAAAAAGCAGTTTACCAATGTAGCCCTCTGATACGGGACTGAAATTTGAGGTCGAGTGATCTACTTTACCTTTAACCCAAAGACACTCAAGACTATTTTTTTTTTCCCCCCAGCCAAAAGCTTCCTGGCAAAATAAGAGCATCCTGACTGAAACAATATCTACATTTATTGGAAACAAAGAAGTCTGCAAGCTTCACCCTATACCCTTCACCCCACCTCCCAAGGACTGTTGCAACCATATACCCACACACTATTCTGGTTAATACAGAAATCTGCCATCTCCTGGGCTGTGCGTCTATTTTAAAGTTGCAAATGGTCAAGTCACATAGAGAAACTGAGGGAAGTCTGAGCTGTGTGCTACTCTTGGAGTCTTACTATCACCTGCACGCTCTGAAATGAAAATTGTGCATTTGGAAACAATCAGCACCAGTATTCCCTTCCCAAACACAGGCTCCATGCAAAGGGTTAATACGCTAGTCTGAACTTGATCCTTATGGAGTATAAACACTTCCTTTTTTCAAGGGAATCCATCCCGTAAGTCCTACTTTTTTTTTTTCTCCCCCTGATCTAAGCATTTGAATTTGTTCTTAAAAATGTTACCAACATTCCACTCCTGCTGAATGTTCAGCTTTATGGTGCATCACAGGTAGATTAAACAGACAAGTGTAACCATCTACTGCCCTTTAACAACTACATGAAGTCAAAGTAAGGGAGAAAAAATCTTTTTTTACTTCAGCCATACATGCTGTGAATTACTCATACTTTACAAATGGTGACTAAAGTCAGTGCAGTGGTGAAAACAACATCCTTCCTTTGGAAAGAAGCAACTTCAACCACAGGGCTGGGCATGTCCAGCTAGCATCCTGTTAAAGTGAATTCTGTACCTTGACTGTAAAGTGTTTGAAGTATTTCCTCTAATGAGCGTACATAATTCATGCTTTCTAAAAGGCATTTCCTAAATGCTACAGGATCTACAAAGATTTCATTCTTTGAAAAGCGTCTTTCTATTCTGACTCATGGGAGAAGTCTGCTCAGAAATTCAAACTGGAAGAGCTTGCTGACTTTCAGAGAAGGAGCGGTCACTGACCAGAGGGTGAATTCAGAGAAACATCTCCCAAAAGTCAAGCTGACATATTTTGCTTGTCTAGCAAATTTTCAAAGTGCCCTCAGTAATCTAACTGAGAATACCTTCGCAAGGCTAAGGTTAAGGGGAAAAAACACACCAAACAAAAACCCCCAAGCACACAGAAATAGTTTTGGCAGCTGATTTTTAACAATTTTAAACCACTGGAGACAAAAGGCTTCCAGGTAATCAGCATCTCAAGCCTCTCTTCTCTTAGGTATTTCCCAACAAAATCTAAATAGCATTCGAGTCATAACATGTAGTTAGTTGTGTGTTCTAGTTTTACTTTTCTATCCTCCAGCTTTTGGAAAGCTATAATGTATTATAACAGATATGTTAATATATTAAAAGAAACATGTAATTCAGCAGACAGACTAGACCTACTTCTTCGACGTAAACCATTCCCGCTGCTATGAGGGTGACAATTCTTGAACTCCACAAACATAGCCCTATAAAGAAACCTGAATAGCTATCGCTGGATAATATGCATTCCTCACAAAGAGGAACCTACCTGCTAGAGAAGGGATGCTGCCCAACGAGGTCTCCATTCTGAAGATGGTAATCGCTGAAGAAATCCGGACTCACTGCTCCATCAGGGGCTATTAGGCCATCTATGACAGATACAGTGACTGTTATGAAGGAACATGACTTCAGGGTAAGCAGGCAATGCAACCTGTCCTGGTTTGCCTAAGGATTTCATTAGCAACTTGCAGTATTTCTGGGAGAAATGTCAAGCAACAGTAATAATGAAAACCAGCAACTTCTATTACAAGGAAAAAACCTTACTGGGACACCAAGTAGCTCAGCCTAATACCCTGAAAAAAGCCATAGCTAGGAAATATTATCTTACCCCTTATTCCTCAGACCTGTAAAGGTTTTATCAAGACTCATCTTGTCTGCCCCATCATGAAAGCGAGCCCAGAGGAAAGGTAATGAGAGGGGCCAAACATCAATCTGGGCCAGCAGCACAGAAGTAGAAAAGCAGCAAAGGTCTAAATTGACCAGACTCCACCCTTCACCACTGTATCTCTTAAAACTGGTTGAGAAAAACAGGAAAGCAACTTCAAACCTACTTCTTTCATCTCCCCCATATTTTCATGTCTTCTAGCTATTTCCTGAAAGGTGGTCTTTCCACATGATATCCTCTGAAGAACATGGGCTACAGTTTTCTTTTGCTTCCTTTGTATTAAAACATTAGCATATGGAGACATCTGTAAAGCCAGTAGTATTCCTTAAAGGCTTCACAGTCTCCACTTGCTTTGCAAGGAAGAGAAGAAAACTGGGGGCTAACATTTCCCTCTGTTACATCAGTTTTAAGTCCAGAGTGTCTTTGAAGTGAAATCACTGAACCGACCCCAGCTGAATGAGAGCACAGCTTAACTCTTTCCTGTTCCCATTCACAAAACACATTTCTTGTGAATACTAAAAGGGCACGGTTCTTACTTGGTAATTAGTATTAGGTCTAGTCAGATAAAATGAGTTATTTCATTAAAACAGACCCTACATTGGTTTGTCTCCATTACTGTATGAAAATGATCCCAGGCTTGTAGCGCAGAAAGCATCCCAATAAAAACAGGGCAGCAACAGGTACATTCAGACTGATACTTTAATAGTTTAGCAGAAAGGAGAGAGAGATTCCCAATGACCAGGAAGTTACAAATGCCATCCCACTTTAAAGAAATAGAGATAAGATCCAGGGAGTCACAGGCCACATAGCTTAACCTCTGTGGTTTCAAAACTACTAAAGCTGCCTGTGCAGGAAGCAGTGGAAAGTTACTTACAGACACAAGGGCTTAGAGATGACTACTCAGGCATTTAAACAAATCTCCCTGTGCTTTATGAATTTACCTGACGTTTTTTGAAGATAATATAGTGACAAATGATAAAAGGAACAGAATTGACACATCTACATTTCTAACAGACATTTGATGAGGTGCCACAGATTCATTTAGAAGGTAGAACCTCACAGAAAAGTGACTGAATACAACGCAAGACTGTAAATGAAAAATGCTAGCCATGATCAGACTACATTTTAGCAGCATATGATAGCTGTACATGCCTACATTCTAATTGTATACATGTGTATACAGTATGTGAAAAAGTACTCCTTGACAAGCAAGTAATCTGGTGCAGATCTGTATTACTGTCTTTCAGCATGTTCAGCGAGACGCAAGGGCCCTGTGATACCATACGGATGTAAAACGACCAAAGAAGAGGAAGGCAAGTTGAAATGGCTATTAACAACACTTGTGCCTGGTTTTCTTATCTCACCACCTATTCCGTATTTTTCACAGAAAAGTAGTGAGGGAAAACATTAGCACTTTCATACCTGCAAGCACTTCAGATCAATCAATTTAGGGGCCTGTATTTTAAACAGTCAGGTTTGGTTAAAACTTATTTGAAAGCAGAGGGACTTAAACCCAACATCTATCTTTACACTAATAAAGGAAGCACTACCTTTTAACTCTGAGGCTAGAGCTACCACTACTTAAAGTGTCTTCAATCAAGAGTGTTAACATTCAAGCCATAACACTCAGAGTTATGGCTCACATGAATTATGGGAAAATGAATAATGCACATGGATAGCATCAGCTGCATATAATATCATTACACAGTTGAAGGACATCTGTTGTTATGTACATTTCAACATAAATTAGGGTTATGTACTTCCAGAACAAGAGAGACACCGAGCTCACAAAGGTAACTTCAGAGATTCTACCCAGTTTCTCATGTAGGTTTAAATTAATATGCAAGAGAGATGCTGGTGTATCATTGCAATAACGAATTCATCTTGCCATCGGTGAACTTAAGAACTATTACTGCTGAGGAGGCACTTGTACTGAGCAGCTGCCATCAGTGCAGGTCAGTTCTAAAATGATCAAATTGAAATATAGGATAATTTCGACTGCACAAAGACTTGTATTTTTGTTATTTCTTTGACTAAGTAATTCTTTGTCTTTCAGAAACCCAAACGCCTACTCCGATTGGTACAATAATCCATAGCCTTTTCAAAGGAATATTATGTCCCCTCTGGCCACATCTCAAAAGTATAAATCCAGCACACCTTACTGGCACTTGTCAGAAGGAACCCGAGAAGTGAACCTGTATTTTGAATATAATCACCTACTCTTATGCCTTTGAAAACAAAAGCACTTTTCAAACATCTGCAGAACATATCATTGGAAATCTGCCTCTCCTTCCTGGTCAAATATCAATTCCAACACAAAAATCTTTGTTCAAATAACATTAAGCCTGTAACATAAATGATTAAAAGCCAGGAAATTCAGCATTACTGGTGCCACTCCATCTCTAGCTCACACAATTGGGGAAAAAAAAAAAAGTGGCCCTATGAAATAAGCAAAGGTTTATAATTAAGGCCTGTAATGGGGAGACTACAACAGGCACGCTGGCACATCTTTAATTTAGGTAGCCTAAAGGAGACTTGATGTAATAAAGGACCCTGGTACCATACCACACATGGCTCATACTGCTAACCTTGTAGGTCTAGAAGAGCAAGATAAAGCTACAGGAATCAAAAGTGAAAAAACATACCACTAAAAAAGCAAGTTGCTATGGCTGACATATGCAATTAAAAGTAGAAGAAAAAGAATGCCTAAGTTCTTATATCCTTTGAGAATAATTTCTGAAATGCTACCGAGATCTCGCACAACTATTTTCTCACTGCAACTACAAGTAAAGCTTATGGGTTTCAGTGGGTTTGTTTTTCTTATTACTATTCCTGCAAATGCATCCAGAGTCGCAGAGTTTTGTGACTCATGCTTCATAGCAAAGGACTGGACACTTCTGTGGAAAATAAAAAACACATACTCAAACCCAGCAATTAGAAAAAATATATCCATGCACACACAGTCATCCAGGAGTTTGAAAAGCATATAAAACCACAAGTTTGAGAGCATAAGCCAACTCCTAGTTATGAAAAGTTATGAAGACATTTATCCGGTGGGCAAATTATTTCATGATTGTCTCCTGCAGAGATTTTTAACCTTCCTCTGAAACAGCTGGGAATACTGGACTAGATACATCAGTGTCTTAATCCAGTATGGTAACTTCTATTTTCTTAGGAACTACAAAATCTTTATGAAAGGAGACAGACAGCAGATGCCACCCGAGATCCCCCAGAACTGTGCCATTATGCACTACTAATAGGACTAAGCAAAATGATGAGAAGCCTTTTTTATTTAGAAAATTTCTTAGCACTAATCTCAAACAAGAACATTACTACTCTTAAGAATAATTCTGGGGTGGTTTTTTTTGTTTTTGTTTTTAAGCTAACTTCAAATTGTCAAGTAATCAAGCTCTGTCATATGAGGAACTGAAAAAAAAATTATTTACAAAGGAGATTCACACACCTCCCTAGATAGATGATAGCAAAACCCATACAAACAGATTAGATTAAAACCATGGAATGATTGCCTTTGCTAAGAAACCTACAAGTTTGATGTGGCTCAACTAAAGTCCTTCATCAAGATCTGCAATAAAAATTCATTACAGAACTAACACATGAGACAGAACGAAATTCAACATCAAATCACATATCTGTGAATTTAACAGGGATGAGAAAGGGCTTGTGTTTGCAAAGCAAAGAAGCTTTGACACAAGAAATAAGTGTGAAGAACAAGGCTGGGCCATCTTTATTCAAATCTGTTGTCACGGTCCATTAGCTCTCTGATAGGTCTACTCATCTTTCTGAAGACGTGCGACACTTTTTAAGATCACTGACAAACAGTACTCAACCCATCATTAATATCCTGACAAGGACAAGCCCATCCTGGCTGGCACATGTCAGTGCTGCTCCCAGTGACACAAAAGGGTAGCTGTCCCACTGCTCCGAGTCAGGGGATTCTCCCTACAGCCCCAGGTCAAGCTCCCGTTCCAAACACAGAGGTAACAATCCCAGTCCTGAACACTAATACATGCTGCCTTACCTGCGTTGTAGAAGAGGTCAGGTCTTTCCAGAATATCCCCTTCATGGATGTAGGGCTCAATACGATCATCGCCATACAGATACTGCTCACTGTCATCCATCTGCCGACTCTCTACCATCTCCAGCCACTGAGAGTTGTGCCATCGAAACTTCTCGCTCTGGATTTTTTTAGCCCATTCCTCATCATATTCCTGTTAAAAATCACCCCACAGAATTTTAGAATGAGGTATAGACAAAGCTGCTTGGTTGAACAGGAAATGGCAGACGATCTGCATGTCAGCAAAATAGGCAAGTTTCAGGGCTCAGTGACTTAAATCCTCTATTCAGTTTGCAGAGTACTTGGAGCAAACCAGGGAATTATTTTGCAAGCACTAGGCATTATTCTGGTTTTGTACATGCAGCAGTACAATCGTTCTCTCATGGTTTGTAACCTTATGTCATCCAGAAAAAACTCCTGCTTTGAGCAGGGAAGTTCTGTCATCATAGTCTCCTCATTTGGTTTAACAGGAAGAGCCAATTACTGCCAATTTTCAGGGTGATTTCAGTAATTAATTACTAACACTGGCCAAGTACCTTCTACACCCTCATTAGATGAGCATTCAATAGGACAACTAGTTACTAGAAAATACAACAAAAGAAGGTTGTGATAAAACAAAAAGTCTTGATTTTGTTTCACGAGTTCCAATAAGACAGGATTTAATTTTCAACTTGTCAAATTTTATAATGGCTTTTTATGTTTAATATCAAGTACCCACAAAAATGGTACACAACATTTGTAATAAAGAGGATATGGGAATCCAAGATACAAAACTAAAAATCTCAGAGGAACTTCTCCAGAAAGCTGAGGAAAACAGGATATAGGTTCCAGCCACTACGGAAATAAAATGTAGGCATGAAATTTCAGTTGGATTACAGCCTAATTGCACTCAAGTGATCTGATATTCAATATAAAGGAGCATCAAAAGGAAGCAACAGCCTACGATCGCTGCAATCAGCTATTTAGAAGGCTCTTCTAAACACAGCAGCCTATGTGGGCTGTTGATTACCACTGAGGGAGCACAGACCTGCGGATAATAGTCAGTTTCTCAATATTACTGGAAAGATAGGGCACAGCTAACTACAGCAAACTCCTCAACATCAGAAATCTCCAGATGTTATCAATTTGGGAAGATTCACAAATAATGCACCATGGTTAGTACTTTTTTAATCAGAGGATTATGAACAAGAGTAACATTCATAACCAAAGTGTTTCTACTTCTGGGAAGAAATACCCTCGCAGAACAGGTCCCACTTTGTTGTCTTCTAAGCTAACCGCAAAGGTGAGGAAAATTGAACTTCAACTCTCACATTGGTTAACACATGATCTGGACAGACTTCCCTTGGAGATCTAGCTGGAGTAGTTTAAGGTTTTAAAAATCTGTTTAACTTGGCCCTGAAGGGGATGAAGAGTGTTCACACAATTAGTGACAATGCCTTGGCTGCAGAAGTGGTAATTTCTCAAACTGCTCCAGCAAGACGTGCAAGAGTAGATCTGCCCATAATCAGAGGTCAAGAAAGATCAGTGAAGACAGAGTAAGTGGGCTGAGTAGTTCAGGTTAAGCTTCAGAAACCCCTACAGACGGAACTGCAGCATTTAAACTGACTTTAATATTCAACCTGCCTTGTCTTCACTGCTATTAACCTGACACAGGTAACACACTCTCTGCCCTGTGCATTTTCCACCCTTCTGACTGGTCGGTAACACAAAAACCAGCTGGCCCCGTCATTCTGGCAGAGGCTTCTCTGACATGGCTAATGAGCATCTAGAGCATCCAAGACTTCATGGGGGAATCATCTCGTATTGTGCAACCACAAACCCTTATCCTGTGGCAGTGGGGTTTTAAACTTTGTTTTACTTGGAGAAATGGCAAGTTTGTTTCTCTTAGCTTAAAACAGAATGTAAACTCCCTTTTGATGTGACACTCATGCAAGTACCTGCAAGTCCAGGGTTCTGATCAGTCTGTGTCATTATTCTACATTTCTCCAATTCCACCTCTGTTCAACTAGACCTTTCTAATTCACCACCATACCATCCTGGCACACAAGCAATCCTGCTCAAAACCTGGTCTCCTGCATAACTTCCATACACAGAGCAGGTATCATCTGTGGGACCTATAGATATTCTCAGTGCCTAGTGGCCTCAAGCAAAATTCCAGGTTTTTGTCAGCCACATAGTAATGCAGCAACCTTAGGGAGGGAGGAAGAAAAAACAAGACACCCCAAACCAACGAACACATACCTATGCCACACACTGTTTGGAAATGTTTGGGAAAAGAACATCTCATGCTATTTCTTAGCCTCTTGATCTTTTCCCTCGCTTCCACTCAATTAAAAGGAAAGGCTAGAAATAACAGTGCAAAACAAGAGCTTCCCTGGAAAAAGCAAGCTCATCACTAAGATTTACAAAATGACTAATAAAAAAAAGGCATGACCTTCAATGATGACATTTGACCAGCATCTTGGAAACATCTTCTTTACTGCATCTGCCAGCGCTAAACGGTGGGCTATCTATTATGTCAGCCTCCAGCAGTTGCGACCAACTTACAAGATTTACAGAAACACCTTGTAACTGCCAAAAATTGTACTACAGTCTCAAGAAAACTACTCCAGAAATCACGATTGCAAAGAAGTGGGGGAAAATAAACAGTTTTAACACAGAGCAAACTAAACTAATCTGTGGGAAAGCTGAATCCCTTTCACATTACCTTGTTTATCTTTAAAAGTTCTCAAAAGCAGAAAGGCCAGCAGCTAAATTACCTAATTCACGTTTACCATAAACACAGATTGAAAACAATCTTCCCAAAGTTACAACCCTAAACGAACCCCACTTGCCCGACATGGCTGTTTCATTCCACACCACTGTCTGAACATGCTGAATGTCTGTCACAAGTAGACATGAACTTTTTCTATCCTTCTACAAAAACAAATAATCAGTTAACATTCTCTGAGCCCAATGGACTTTTTCTTCAGAGTATGACAACAGGGCAGAATATTCCTGTGTATTCTACTTTTCCCATCCCATTAAGAGGCTTAATACCCCCAGGTATTTCACCTCGATCATTCAATTTTGGAAAACAGGATTAGCAACAGAATGGCAAATTAACAGCTGCTAAGACTGAACATAACTGCACGTTCCTTAAAGAAAAAATAACCACAAGTTACCTCTTCAGGAGGTTTGGCTATTTTGTTATATTTGTACCTTGCATTTCACTGTGAATGACCAACAAGGACAAAGAAGTGACTGCACCAGAGTTAAATAGATGATCAGTTTTGTCAAGAGTTTCATTCTGGCAGCAATCCTAGAAAAGGATGATTTGCACTAATCTAGAATAATTTATATAACCTCAGCACAAAAAAGTTCATTTAAGTACTCCTAGATCAGAAATATCTCTCTAGATTTTCCACAGAAATGTGCAGAAACACCACTGGGTAAGTGATTAATGGAATAACACCAGAATGGAAGAAGAGCTGTAAATGTAGGACTAGAGCCAAAAGGCACAAAGAAACCAAATTAAAGAAGTTTAGAGCAAAACAATTCCCTAAAACACAGCATGTCTTCCAGCAATTATATTTTGAGCTATTAAAAACTTTTTTTTATTATTTTGTGTGGGTCTGTTAGTTTTGGTTGGGTTATTTTATTTTTTGAACGCAATGAAAAACACCTTCCTTACTAAGGAATTCCTGCAAAAATGAAACCAGAAAACTAAACATCATGGAGATGCAAATATAGTTTTGTGCCCTCCAGTCCTTTTACATGTCAGGCTACTAGAAAAGTGGTAGGTGGGAGAACAAGAAGGTGGACAGAATGTGCCTATTCTCCAACCCCCTGCCTGCCCCCCCCCCCCAATACTGCATGTTCAGAAACATAAAAGGAGGAATCCTGAAGGTTGACTTTATTCTCTCCGGAGCTCCCTGACATCACTGTTTTTAACATTCGGTTTCCATAAATCCAAAAGTGTCATAGAAGATGTATGGTTCGACTCTGCAAGGAATGTGCCATCCTTTTTGAAGTTCTACTTCCAACTTTGTTTACTACTGAACCATTGAAATATTATGAAGCGTTAACTGGCCTATTATCAGAGCATGTCTGTTCCCTATCAGGGGTCCCCTTTGTCACTGGCTTCCGTCACACCTTGTATCTGATTAACACACTATAGGATAACATAGAGCTACACAGATCTGCTTTGTGTTCTCTCACAGCTGATGAAAAACAGATTTTCCTTTTCACTTTAATGTGGTTGCCCTTTAATTGGGTCTGTAATAGGGTTCATTTGATGTGATTCCTCATACTAAACTAGAACTGCTATACAGTAAGTAGAATGCTCATTATGTTCAAGGCTGTACTTGGTAATATGTTACATTCTTCGTTATTTAACCATCCCTAAAACATACAGTTTATAGGAAAGGTTAAATTAACCATTTTTTAAGAAAGAAAAGATTTATCTTGTCTAGCTATCCAAAAGTTAGGCTTGTCATTTGAACTATGTGCCTCTATAAACCAAGAGGAGAAACAGATGTTATGGATCACCTTTTGCAGGTGTCTACGACACCTACCTTAGACCTTAGAGTAAGTACCACCCAAGGGCTCATTCACAGACAAAAAAAAAAAAAAAAATCCCCTCTACCACTTACACCTGTGCAACCCACAGCCACTTCTTCACAATCAGGTTCATCACTAAATATATTCTGATGGGAAGCCAACAGGAACCTGTGATATGGAACTAATGACAAGGCAGAGCAAAGAGTAAACACTCACGCCCCCTAAATTCAGGTGCTAAAATGCATACCATCCACAGAATTCCTATATTGTCCGTAGCTGAAGAAAGAAACTTCCCCCCCTCCCTTTGGAGAACTGGCAAGCTGTTATCAAAGTAACACGGATCAGTGGTTTGGCTCACCTTCCTAGTCTTACAACTGCAAAGAGCAAGCACCAATGCTAGAAGGAAATCTGTCCAAGATGGGTTTATGTGAAGACAAAAAACAATCAGGACATGCCTGCTCTATCTAATGCTGCCTGCAGCAAGGTTACTCTTCTAGTCCTGGTGAAGCCTTTCCTGCTGGGCACATGCTGTAAGCTACCAGCACCAAAGCTGACTGATTGCTAATTTAACAATGCAGAAGTTGATCAGTGAAAACATATGTCAGCAGTTGAGCCTGCAGCCCCACATTTCTTCTCTGCCCACTTCGCTGTATTCATGATTGTTAAGAGGATAACAGGGGAACAAGAGACACCACAGAAAGGGGAAGTCTTGACAAGTGAAGGGAGAACCTTATTTCCTGGAGTGACTACAGCACTCCTTCACGGAAAGAGGACACCAAGCTGGAGTCAAAGGTTATCTATTTTCAGAGTACACTGCCTATTCAAATAAAGCCCACACCAAATCCCTATGGTCTGCTCTTCCTTGATTCTAACAGAGCTGGCCAACATCTTGCACAGCTGGCCCCAAACCCCAGAGCACTGAGGGTTCACAGCACATTCCTGCTTCTTACGTGAAATTCCAGCATTCCCAACACTGAGGATGTGTGTCACGGCACTTAGCTAACATGCAAAGATGCAAGCCCGTTCATTACCACAGCCTTCCACACAAGGCAAGTATTTGGCATTCATTACAAATACTTGGGGCAAAGAAGGAGAGCTGAAAAAACACCTTAGGCATGAGGCCCTTCCTAAAACAAGTGGACAACGCCGTAGCTATCTAGATGATGTTTTACTTCTGCAGGAAACAATCTGTTCTTGAACATAAGAGAAACAAGATGGTACAGCAAGCCTGAATTCAGAACTGTAAAAATATTGAATAGGAAAATGGGGGGAAATGGGGGAGGGGGAAGACTCAGACTACACAGCCCAAGGATCTGGTTATGGTTAATTATATATCCTTTGAATAAATAAGGAAGATCATTTAACTGCAATAAGACTGACCTAGGAGCAGAAAAAGAATGAGAAACCCAAGAAATTAAAACCCCATCAGCTCTTGATAATATTGTCTGTGGTGAACGGAGTAAAGCCATTTTGATCAAGCTGACATTTCTTTCCACAAGTTGAGTGGCAGGTGTCCAGGCTTCTGAGGCAGAAGAAAAGGGAACTTTATTTGCTTGAGATTCCTACACCAGCTGCTGATTCCAGGCGGGACCTGTCCCGCTTTAGGTGTACATGTACACTAAATGAGCTGCTTGGTGTCAAGACTCTGCACATGACAGGAGACTGAAGCATTCCTGAATTATCAACGCAGACTTTCTTTTTGACAAAAGGGATATGTTGCTTCTAGCAGTGCAAAGCTGAGACTCCCCAGTACATACTATGCTAAAGCAGCACATCTGTTTCAGTTCATCAATGGCAGAGTACAGCCAAGCTATATTAAACAAATCATCACTAGTGTAACATTTCCATAATTTCTGTGACAATTACTTTACTACAGAAAGCATATCTCCCCTAAGGCTTATAAGGCATCTGATTTTCTTCAGTGTTATTTCAATCACACTATATAGAGCTTATTGATGAGTGAAAGAAGCATTTGTTTCCCTGAGAAGAAATTACTTTCAAATCTCTATTCTCCAACATTTAGTTTCTGATTTCCATCATCAGAGGAACTAATCCTGTCAGCATGTACGGAACAATAAGACTGAAAACTTAAGTTTTTCTTTGTGTGGATTTAGCACAGATAAGAAGTTTCAACCTTAGACACTATGTCTGTTCAGACACCTCAGAAGGCACCAGTTGGGTAGAATTGCCACACGACCAAACACCTCGGTGTTTGCAGGCTGCTTTACCATATCCTCTGAGCTGAATGGCAAAACACCTACCGAGATCTGAGGTCCTAATAACTTACTGTTCCATATTTTCTGCCACCACCGTCCAGAATTTGTTGCCTTTTTTGCCTGTGATTTTTTGGTACTGGGAGACAAAGCATAACCAGCTCACAACATTGCCAAGAAAGGAATCAGTTAGTGATTAGCCTTCCAGAAAAGAGGGCATATAGTGCTCCCCCACAGGGTCATGGTGTTGGTCATGGTTTATGCAATTTATAATTCAGCAGCAAGATAATGGGTTTTCTCAGAAAGGGAACTCTCCTAATTTACCAGTGAACACCATTCTAAGTATGGCGCTGCTCCACAACCAAAGAAAAAAGTAATTTACCACCACACAAACTACTCTCAGTATGTGCTTGATATCTTCTCCCCCACCACCAGTAAGAACAGTACCACATCATTTTCTCCCTTCATTCTTCCTCAAGGTCATAGAAGTCCTGCTCGGTGCTTTTTGCAAGACATCAAGAAGCCCTTCTCATCCATTATCATAGCACTCCTCATTTACTCACAGCTAGCATAAAGAATACCTCTTCTTAGGAGGGAAAAAAAAAAAAGCCAAATGCGTTTTACTTCAGATGTTAATATTGAATATAAAGGTATGACTTAATGTGTTTATTCTTCTTGATTCTTAAAATATATGTTGCTTAATATCACTAACAAAATTTTTCAGTACCTAGATGCTATTGCGTATCATGCTGCAAAGCTCCCCCATATGAAGAAATCAACACCTGAGACACTTGGAAACTGTACTGGCCCCAAGGTAAAAGAACACTTGGATTGCCTGGCCTCACCCAGAAGACAAGAATCTACTGTTTTCACTGGAGATGTCCCTGGAAATAGCTGATCTTGGTAAGCTGAACATGACGTCCATCATAAATAGTAAGTACAAACTCATCTTGGTTGAAATCTTGCCCTTAACGGACGTCAACACCAACTCTGCCACTAACTAGTGGAGCGTAATTGTCATTCCATACCTTCATGAAGCAAAACCAGAGCCAGATAAAATTAATTCCAACACAGAAAGTGTTACGTCATTTTACTTTTTCTTAGATGAATTTCAAGTTAGAAGACATTACTAATGAGTATAACAGAAAAAGCCAAAACAGACTATAGTATTGTGCAGCATAGATTAGGTCAACTGTATCAAATCTTTCAGAGTGCAAGCTGCAATATGCTTAATTCAACTACAGAAGAAACTAAGCAGATGATACAAAAAGCATTAAGGGAGTCAACTATGAGTCTAGAGCAGTGCCTTTAAGTTCTCTTTGGCTGTAAGACTGGATTTCATTATAGCTACTCTACATCCAAAAGGACGCACAGTCTGTACATTCCCAAGACACTACAAAATGGTGACATTTCTTTTTGTCAACAGAAGGCCAGAAGCAACTTTTAGGTGGAATTAGTTTCACAATGTCTTTACTTCAATGAAGAACATGCTAGAAAATACTAATGCTGCTGCAGTCAAGGATCCCCAGAAGCAGATTATACATGTTATAAGAACCGATAACACAACAGCACTTCATAATTTAGTATTCTTTCTTTTTTCCAAGTTAGTAGTTTAATACAAAACAACTGTCCCAAGAAGTTTATTGTGATCAATGTATAGTTGGACAAACTAAGCCATGTAGCTAAAGGAAACCTATCCAAGAGCTGAAGACAATATTAAAAAGTTCAGTGCTACACTGAATGTTCCCCCAGCAGAAAACAACCAGCTTCAGGATCACTGCCCACATTTTCGTTTTGAAACAAATATTGGCATCAGGCAATGTACAAAAGCTGAATAAAAAGCTGCTGGGTAACAAGAGCCATTTGTTTGGAGAACTAAGAAATAATGAAAGCTTGACATACTTATGTAATATGATTAATTTATTTAAGTATAAAAGCACTCTTTAAAAGTGTCTGTAGCGTAAAACTAACGGGTATGAATTTGCCAAGCATATATGCATTTTCTGGAAGTTTGCTACATAGCCTAGATTAATGATTGTCATTGTCCCATGAAAACTTACCTTTTACCTATGTGATTAGGAAGTTGCACACGAACAATATTCTTGATTTCCAAGTTATTGCTTACTTAGTTATTTTAGAATCATCTCATGTAAAGATGTTCTTTAAGGACAGATGAACAAACAAAAAACATCAGACCTACCGCTATAATATCCAGAGTGTTATCACAAACTTTGCGAATCTCTGCATTTTTATCATGCATCAGGTCTATAAGATATGCTGGAGCCTCTGGAAAGAAACTGTTAAGGACAAAAACTGTTGGGGTTTTTTTTGGTTTGTTTTTTTTTTTTTTTTTCACATCCCTGTGTTCTTCCAACTACAAATTTCATTACGAACCATAGTCAGGAATTTTTCATCACATACTAAGTTCAGCAGCCTTCCTTCAAATATTTTTCAAAATTGCTGAAATATTACATGTCCCTTACAAAGAGAAAAACATTCTGATCTGTTACAGGAAATCCATGCACCCAACGTGTTAGCCCAAAAGGCACATATTTTGTGAAATGGTTTAATCTTTTGAGACTGTTAAAAAAAAAGTTTCCAATGCATCTGCCTCAAAAATATTGAGGATAATCTATTCCGAAAATGATAGCATTAATACTACTATTGTTCATTTTGAGTCAGAAAAGCATTATTCACATGTTGGTGCTTTATCATTACATATATAAAATGACATGCAAATTATTTTTGGTTTTCAAAGCTAGCCACCTAGGAGTCTCAATGGGAGGCAGAGAACAACATCCCAAATGGCTTCTCAGATATTCCACAGAGGTTAAATGAAAGAGGACATTAAGAAGTAATCTTTGTATTATTAGCAAAGCAATCATTAATCTGCTATCTCTACAAGGGCTCCATTCAACCTATTCTTTATGTTTCAATAAAATTTAACATTCAGTTAAGGCCTATAAAGACAGCTAGTGACACTATCTGTAGTTTTTGTATCACCTGAATGACCTCGACATCAGCAGTGACTGAAAAAATAAGTAGTAAAGACTGAATAGGAGTTACAAGTACCCTTAAAAATATTCGAATTTAACAAATCCATGACATGGGGAAAGCAAAGAACAGATTCAGGCATCAACAGACAGGCAGAAAAAGGAGAAAGAGGAAAGGCAGGAACAGAAATCGAAGTGTCCACAGTGGGAAGAAGATGGGATACTTATGCAAAACATAAAATTCAAAGAACAAATTTGCAAATTTGTGTGTGCAAAAAATACAGAGCAGGCATTATTTATGTTGTCCAGACTGAAAGAAGAAAAACGCTATTAAAGTATTTTAATGCATATAACTTCAGACTACGCAATACATATATAAAGGTGCAGCGCAATGGCTATGCTCTATGTAAGTTTTACTTATGGACTATGATTTGCAAAACAAATTCATGCAGTAAATCAGACTGGATAGGAACTAATGGGTCATCTGGTCCAGTGATCCCCCTCCTATGCCCCTCCCTGTTTCAAAGCAAACCTAACTCTTAACCTTAACTACTAATCTTGCAGTCCATCTACAAGCCTAGGCTGCTTGGATTTTTTTCTTCAGGTGAAATAAACCATTTACAAAGAAACCTCTGAGATCAGAAGGTTTATGCAAGAGAAATATAGGCCAAACATAAGTGATGGCAAATTAAGTGCTGCAATTCTAGATATTTAATCTTTCAAAAGATACGGGTTTCCTTGATAATGACATCTCTGGTGGCTTGATGGAAGACCATCTGATAAAATACATAGATGATCTGGCAGACAAACTCATCATCCTCCTGCTGAGCTGCAAGGAAAAAAAAAAGAAGAAACCACACACCACAATTTCAGATCTCACAACTAGAAGCTCTTGATGCTTAGAGCAAGTGCAGCTTTTACATGTCAGCTAGACGGTTCAGTGTTACGCATGAGATTTCACCTGATAACACAAAACTAGTGTTTTCTTCCCTGCTCCAGTCAAGTAGAAAGACTACAGATTGCAGCAAGAGCTGTTGATATGTGGGAAAAATTGAATTTATTAAGACCACTAGTCAGTATCTCTCTATCAATAACCGAGTAATTGCTCCTCCTTTCATATACAAAACATCTACCCCTGGCTTGCAAGAGAAAATGAATGCTGCATTCACTTACAGCACAGATGTCAACTAAATTCCTCTGAAAAATAAGACCTAGAGCCAAACATGGCAGTATACCATTTAGAAGCTCAATGAGTGCAGGGATGATTCCAGATTTAGCCAGCAGAGCTGCGCATGAGTCATCCATAGAAACTGTTCCAATCATTATCACCACTTCCAAAACAAGGTCGTCTTCTGCAGAACCTGGTAAGTCAGAAGGCAGAAAGTATTACCTCTTAGAAATTCCTAATCTCGTTCTGTATTTATCCATAGATATGATTCTGTTCTTCAGTGTTCTGTTTCCCCAAACAATCACAAATTACAAAGGTAAACAGACTCTCCTCTAAAAGAGCACTCTTAATTGTTTTTCAAGAGACTCTACTTTGAAAGACTAACCAAACTTTGGACAGACCTGGTTTAAGTTTATCTTTGAGGTATGGAACCAGTTTGTACTCTTTCAGCACAAGTTCCCAGTCCAGATCTGGTAAGGTCAAATTTGCAAGTGTTCCCAGGCATTCAATCACAAATTCTTCCTCTTCATCATTTGATATTTGAGCTGCTAAATCACCAACGTAATCCTAAAGAAAATACAGCAACACACACTACAGGTGAATAATCTGCGATTCTGAAGAACTCACAACTCTCAGATCAAAACTAGTTCTCAGAAGGACATCTAATAACAGTTTCAATTTCAGTTGAAGAACAACCCAAGAAAACATTTCAGCATTCTTCCTCTCCTTCCTTTCACTTTCAAGAGGTGTGGATCATTTGTTCAGATGTTCCAAAAGTACCTACTGAACATACAGTTTGAGAAAGCTGTTAGAAAATAAGGGAAAGAAGATAGAGAACACCATACTGTGTTAGTAAGAGTAATGGAGTCCTCTTCCTAAAAATTTTAAGAAATAACTATAAGATTTTCTAGCAACATGAACAGGGAAATCATGGATTCTACTTACTAATTCCATACTGCTTTAAGACAATTTTGATATTCAATCCTCATTTTAACAGCATGTTTAAAATTTCCACAATTAGGACATTGTATTGCTCCCCCTTCTTTGGAAAAGGCAGCTAACTGAATATTGAGTATTCAAAATTTTTAAATATCCACTTATATAAAACATTTGGCACAGTGGAAAAAAAGCCCCACTTTATTTTGCCCTCTAGCTCTAAAAGCAGACATTTAGGATAACTGTTAATTGTTATGATGTTCACCCCAGCAGCTGGGGGTTTTTTTTGTGTGTTTATTTTAGAACAGGGACTTACTGGATGCAGCTTAAGATCTGTTTTCCCTGTACTGAGGGATCCAAACCCTGATCTACCAGCCAAGATAGCCTTATACAACCAAACATAAATCAAACCATGACAGCCAAGAAAACCTAAACTGGACACCTTGTAAAGACAAAACACAGCAGCTCTCCAAAGCCAGTCTTCTCCAGTAGGAAGAATCAGAGGTCACATTAGATAATAGATAGTACTTACAATAAACAGGCTTTTAGTTGGCCCATCATGTTGTGAAATATTCCTGATCATCTTCATTAACAATGGGTCCTTAAATTTCAAAGCCCGCTTCATTAGCATTTTCAAACCGTTTCCTGAAAAGAAACAAACACTTAGGAAATCCTCCAAATAAACAAAACTCGGAAGAGAACAGGCACACACAGAAAGACAGCTTTAACTTTAAAGGTTTAAAAGGAAAAGTGAGGAATATAGACAGGAACTATTTCTTCTTCCAAGTTTAAGTTGAAAAGAAAAGACCTGCTCTGTATAAATTCCACGGCTTATCTAAAAAAACCACTTTGTCCATATGTACCAGTGGGACACTTAAAAAGTCAAATAAATAACTAAATGCTAAAGGTGTACTTAGTTGTTTATTCTTAGACAAAAAAAAAGTTCTAGATCCAAACCACTATCCTATCATCAAGTGCAGTTAGCAGAGATGCAGCACAGCCGCTGGTATTAACTCTGAGATTTCTCTCCCCAGTCCATGGAATAAATATATTGTTATGGTTTTAAAACATTATTTACCAGCCATATAGATCATTACATGGGAATACACATAACAGACATACACAGAGCTGAAGTACTTGATGGTAAAAGGCAAGTCCCACTGTTACATTTCTAAAAGGTCACCTTGCCGACCTAGTAAGTGCTACTAGCTTGAATTTCATTTGTACATTTAATATAAAACTGGATCTCCCTGCTCTCCCTTCTACAGAGCTATGCAGAATTTTAAAGTGGAATTGCTGGTCACAGAATCCATTGATTGCAGTTGTCCTTTTTAAAGTCCAGTAATATACCACAACAGTTCATAATGAAAATTTTTAGCACAAGTGAAAATTAGAGCTACTGAATAATCACATTCTGCTTAAAACTTAGTATGAAAATCATGAAACTTTAAAAGCAACCTAGAGAGCTACTGAATGAAGTAAAGAACCCATCTATGCCACGTAACAAAACACTAGAACCCAACATGCTCATTTAAAAAAAAGAATTGGAAAGATGCAACTAAACACCACCACTGTGTTTCTAATTTGGTACTGAGAGGTTAAACACCGATAAGCTGAAGATGGATTTTAGGCATCAGATAGAACAAAACCTTGATCTCTCTGTACAGCCATAGTTTCCCACAATAATGTCATCAGTGCACTTTACAGAACTACAAGCACATGTGAAAGATGTGGGCATGTGAGGCTACTCAATGTCACTCCTGCCACCAAGACAAGTTTTGGTGAGGATACGGCCATTTGTTTGTATTCGTTACCCAAACACGGTGCATTTTATTTTTTAAAAATACATACGCATTGATAATAAGTGTGTATAAAGCGTTGTCATCTCCAAGAAAACAGTAAAATCTCAGTACACTTACCTTCACAGATAAGTTGTACATTTCTTTTGTTAGCAGCAAGGTTAATACAGAAAGAAATAAGTTCCAGGTCAACTCGCTCATCAGGACATTCAAAAAGCATCTTCATTAACTGCCGAGAAACACAAGCACACTTAAGTCACCAATCTTTCCAAAGCGTTAGAAAAGCAATGTTATGATGTCAACTACAGTAGTTTGTTGGTTTTTTTAATTAATATTCAGCATTTCCACAGTAAAGTTATAAAGGTCAAGGGCACAAGATATACAGTTCCATTATTTGGGGATAACAATGCTTATAAAGTGCCAAAAATGGCAGTAACTCATCACCTTAAATTAACTTGGGTTAGTCACATTTTATTGCTACCACTGTATTTTTTATTTTTATTGGGTTTTTTTAAAGTTACAAATAGATAAATTTGCTGCAAAAGCTTTGGTAGACTCAACATAGGAAAAAAACTCCACAACTTAGTTCCACAGAAAGTCAGATTAATACCTGGTCATTTAATAAAATTAGACTCTAAACAGATACTTAATTGCAGAATAATTCTGCTACTATTTTGCTTCGCAATTACTCCATTCATAGGTAAACTAGCTGTATCTGCAGCAATGTGCTTTATCTTTGCAGCTTCCCCTGCTAGATCTGAACACTGCCATATACCAAGATTTTTCAATAGTAGCCCGATTCTTTGGTAATTGGACAGAACCACCTGGGTTAACATAAGTAGACAATTGCCTATAATCCTGTTCCAACTGTTCAGTAAGTGTCAGTGAGTTGCCAGATGATTCCTTATGCAGACAGTCTATGGACTGACATCATTTTATACACCTGGCACCTATATGGTCCATTACATCACAGGCTATCTATCTAGCCTCTTTTTGCTCAGTATGAACATGTTTTGAAATGGCATATTGAATATAGGAAGATGACAAATACATGTGTTTCTTTTTCTGTTTCCAACCATGGCAGACAAGTTGCATGACTACCTCATTGAGGGGCTGCAGGACATCGCCCTATTTGCTCCTAAAACCTGCTCAGTTCACAAGACACGTCAAGATTATAATGCAAAGCAGCATGATGACAAGACTCAGATTACTGGAAGCAGAAACAACTGAACTTAAAGATAAGCAGGACATAAGGTACAAAAAAAAAAAAAAAAAAGTGTAGCTCAGTTTGTGTCAAAGGCATGGGGGGAAAAGCAAGCAACAACTGATAGTTAAATATTTGTGTGCTTGCCCCCTGGTGGAAAGACAGTTTTTAATGCACTAAAAACTAGAGCAAGTAGTGAACAACCCTAGAGAGGGGGAAAAAAAGGAACAATAAGATTGCAGGAATTTCACTCCAAGGCCTTTTACTATAGCAACTTTATGAGTTTATCTATTATAAGATAGCAGTTGTTTCAAATGGACTGAAATAAAATAATAATAAAAAAGTAACAACACAGTTATCTCTTTCTGGGACTTTAATGTACTCATTTAAAAGCTATCATTGATTTCTTCCTCCCTTTTTTAAAAAGGCAGAATCAGATTTCTGTAGGTTGTTTTAAGAACTTATAAAATCCCTAGTTTATTAAATCCGTAAGCCTGACAGTCACGTAAGAGTGAATTAACCAGAGAAGAAAGTTGCCACTTAACAAGTAAACCCAAGCATTCAAAAATCACCCCCTGCAACTCTTCTGTTACAAAAGCTTTAAAAACAGATTTTTAAAACCCTTCGAATAATTTGAAGGGAAACATTCTCATTACTTACACAATACAAAATCTGTGGAAATTAGATGTTTAACAAGATGGGATTACACTGTTAATTACTGAACTACTTCTCTATAAAAAGAAAAAATATATCCAGTTTCAATTAAAGCCGTTCAAATTTTAAAGTAATAGTTTCGTACGAGCTCCATGTTTCCCATTATGTCTTCATTTAATTTGATTGCTTCTTGTGCCACTTCAAAAGGAAGAGTAATTGCTGCCAAATAGGAAATATTAAAATTAAATTTGTTCTGCTTTTACTATGTCCATTGTCATCTTTTACTGATTTAACAGGAAGGCAGTAAAAAGACTGCAGCATGTGCAATGAAGAGGCAGTAGTGTTCAATCAGACAAGTCCCATATTGAGTATCAGATACCACAGACCAGGACTGAAATCACTGTGTCTAGACTCTCTGGCACCTGCCTTCACTTATTTACCAGTGACCAGAGGCCAACCCCCACAGCTCTCTGTTCACATACACCTCTGTCCAACCCCCTCCCCAAGCCCAGCTCAAACATCTTTGAATGATTATGCCAGAACTGCATGCCTCAGGAATCTCTCCTGACCGGCTACTCCCTAACTCTGCTGTTTGAAGTGATGCTCTGGTTTCTGAACTTCAGCAGATAATGGCGGACAGGAGCAAAGGGTGCTGTCAAGAGAGGACGTTTACCAGCATTAAGCTGAAAAGAAGCTTATAGATCAAAGAGGGGCCAAACAGGACAACTGTGGTGGAAAACATGTGGGTAGCTGCAGAGAACCTTGCACACTGCTCTGCGGTAAAATATTAAATATCACCATGACATCACTGCCTAACCATGCCCTTTGATTGGCCAGGTTATTACCAATAAAGGCTTTTATAAGCATCTGGATGGCATTTGCACCTATTTAAACAAAACACGCATTGCTGAGGTCTAAACAAGAATGAACTGTTAATACTCACTTTTAACTGTTACTAGAATAGCACCCACTAACTCCTGCAATCCACAAGGATGTTTACCTGGGACAGCACGCGCAAGCCCTTGTCACTTTGTACAGGCAAAGTGTTTGAAAACAGGGGACTGATTTTTCCAATCACTTTCTACGACAGCTAGACATTCATTATTGAGTATTTGCCAGTTTGGATGCGGACCACAGAAGGGCGCCTACTGCCATTGCAAAGAGAATTTGGCTATCCAAGGTAAAATCAGATGGCAGCGAGTGCTTTTAAAAAAGGTCATTTTCTTCTCCTGCAGCCTCATCAATTTCCCCATGTTTTCTGCCGTCTCTGTCTTCCTTGATTGTCCTGATTTTGAACGCTCATTAATAAAATTTAAGCTCCGGTCATCCAGCTTGTCCTTTTTGACCAGTCAGCAGATGTGATCTGTGAGTAATTCCATTGACTACTGAAGCATCAATAGCCATAGGTATCCTTCAAAATTTGTAGTTTTGGCCAAAGTCCAATCAAGGCAGTGGACTTATTTCCTGCTCCACTAGTTTTTGGATACAGCTCTGTAAGCACTGGGAAGAGCAGTCACTGCCTATCAGAACAGTGACATTTACCAAAGCTCAGATTATATCACTGAAGTTTCCACAGCTCTTTACATTTGGCACTGGGGATCTAAAAAAAACCAAACATGCCAAGATTCTCCGAAAGCACGTTATACGCAAGCCCTGAAACACAGTGCATGAATTCTGGTCTGGCTGGTAACTTCTCAGAACAAAGCAGGTCCCTTATATCATGCAAATGCCTTAACATATAGTTGCTTCTTGCAGAAAAAGCAGTAAGCAGGGTGTTTATAAGACCATTTTGTAACATATACTAGTTATTCCCACCAGTTCTCCCATCTCCTTTCTCCAAAATCTTCCTGTATTTGGAAAAACATCACCATTTCTGTCATGAGATAATGACATTCTGAAAACTTTCCATGGCAACTTCCCATTCTGGATGCATTTGATGCTAAAAACATTTTTGGCAGGAAAGAAAATACCATGGTGCAATTCTGAAAAAGCTACCGGCGAGCTTTTACACTTATGCAACACAGGCTTTCTCAACTCCAGCCTCATCAGGACTGAGAAAGAGATCAGCAAGAGAGGATTTGGTACTAGTTAAAAAAAGAAAACCCAACCAAAAACAAAACAAAAAAAAACCCAAACCACCTCCAACAAAACACACAAACAACATACACACAAAACCTAAAACTGCATGATAATTGTCTCTGTGCTTGGATCAAAGACCATGATTGGAGACACACTGGTATGCAACAAACTGTAGCCTGAAAGATCGGTGAAGAGCCTTCCCCAGTCTCCCCTGTTGTACATGCCTGCAGTTGGAAAAAGAATTGTCATGTAGCAACAGAACACTGCTTGGCTGGTTTCCAGTTCATATCCTGTAATACTGGAGACGTTGAAATTTTGATACCCAATGGGATCAGCAAAGAATGCCTTCTAAAACTGTAAAGGAAATACTTTCCACAAGGTTCCCCAAGGACTTGCTGTGCACAAGCTTTAGTCTCTTTCAAGCATTCCCGATCTTCTGCAGAAATTCATCAGGTCACCTGTATTTTTACCAATTCACTGATGCAGCTCCAGTGTTAGTAGCACTGACAGAGAATAAGTCACTTATCCTCTTTCTGGGGACAGCAAGAACAGTCCGACTGCGGCAGCGGTTCGCCACCGACTCAGCAGCATCGTGGCTGTTCCCATTGTCACCTGTGGGTGTCAGTGCGAGCTCTGCTATGCGTGAGGATAAGCCCTGCACAGGGAAACACGCATCTTGCCACCTCATCATATACAAAAGCACATACCTGTGGGATGCAGTCTGTGTATGCAAACATTGATTTAAAGCGATCGTCCATGCTTATGTGATACAGAATACACATCGCTACTTGTTTGTAGTTTTCATTTGCTACGAGAAAAAAACCCCACAATCCATATTAGTAGAAGCCTGGTTTTTTTAGGTGTTGCGAACACTTAAAAGGGGAAAACAAAAAGCACAAAAATTCTGGCTAAGCAGAGGAAAAATTTAAATCAGAAATACAACGTTAACAAAAGGGTTATGCCTCGTGTATCCAAATGAACCATGTATTTGTGCAAAGAGGGAGCAAAGGCAATGCTAACTACTGTCCCTCTGCCCAGCACCTCAAAACACTTCCTTAACCTCACATCGCAAGGAATGTATTTTGTGAAAGGAACACTTAATAACGACAGACCATCCAGAAAAAGCCCTCATCAGTTTCCAGCTAGGAAATTAAACATCAAATGTAATGCTGATTTAGCTGTGGATATTCCTGTTGAAACAACAAGTTTGTCTCAAAGTGAAATGATAAAAGAATATAACAATGCCAGAGAGAAAAATCAGAATTACCACTAAAAGTGTTACAGAAGGAATCCAGTGCTTTTCAAGTCAGTCACATACTGACTGTTTTATTATCCTAAACGATAAGATTATCTTGTGGGTGCCTTTTGCATTTCACACATTTCAAAGACAACATTAGTATATTTTCACATTAATACTTACCAAAGAGAAAAAGATTTTCAAGAAAAATTGAAACAGTTAATGCAAGTAGGTTGTGAAGTATTTAACGCAAAGATTCTATAAAACCAACTTAGATAAATGTACGAATGTTTAAGAACAGACAAATCTGACCCTGACTCACTGCCGAAATCTGGACTGAACTTTCTCCTGAGCTCTCCTCTAGCCCTCCATTAGCAGGATACTGGTTATAAAACATTCATCTGAACATTTATATTACTTAGATCAGGATTTAATAAGGTCACTAACTCAAAATTTAGCCACAGTTCTTATACAAATGATCAGAAATACCCTACCTCCCATTTCTATTTAAGCTAAGTTAGAAAATACCTGTTTAACACTTTGGCAAGGCATCAAGACCTCAAACAGCAATCAACACAGTTAGGATTTTTCTTCTGCATACATCATTGGGCACAGGAATTTCCTTTAAGCAGCAAGGACATGATGCCTTTATCCTGACAATGAACATTTGTGCCTTTTTTCAAAGCTGAATTACTAAAGACCCATGAAACCCTTCTGGCAGTTGCCATACAACAGTGAAGTACTCTTTCCCGTGCCAATCTCAAACACATAGTTGATCTTTCAGATCCTTCTGGATTCTTACCTGTTTGAAAAAATCAGGACTTGTATCACAATGTTCCATGCACTTAACAGCGGGAGAAAGGATAATGCCCAAATCTGAAGGCTACTCTGGCTATTCTTTTAATTAAAGTACAGACAGTACTATAGTTGCTAGCACATATACACTCTGTTTTAAGCGAACACAAATGAAGCGTTTGTTATCTTTTCCGCTTCTCTTGTGACTGGTCATTTTACCTACCTATTCACCTGCAGTGACATTGTAAATCCAATGACTGCATGAGAAAACCTTCCCATAAATGTACCCGAAGGCTTCTCCCAAGTAAATATAAAAATGTAAAGAGAAAATTATGCCTTCAAATTTCATGGGGTTAGGAAAAAAAGCACTGTTTACACTGCTCTTAACACTTCTTTCCATGCCTCTATTTAAAACTCAAAACATCAAGACTCAAATTACAGTCACACTTTGCTGGATGATGCAGGAAACACTGTAAGGTAAAAGAGAAACAAGTATAAAATGGAGGAAAGTTGGCTTCCCAAAACAGCAATAGGTAGGGTGAAGTTGGACCAGACTTTCAGCAGGTATGCACTGGCAGGCAGTCAACAAGAACGATGCTCCTTTGTATCTGTTTAACCTCTGTCCTTCATGGAGTTTTTTCCTCTGCATTTTTGCAAGCTACATTTGCGCTAAGATAAAGCGCCAGCTAAGATACAGTCTTAACACTTGGTAGCAACAGCAGTTTCCTGGTATTTGGCAATACTGGTAGCTTATTTTCAAGTAAAATAGCCTATTATAGCAGCACAGGCCTTCTGGTTTTTTTGAAAACAAACTCCTTGCATAATATTCTCATCCTTTTTCTCAAAGGTCCAGACTGTCACAATAACCTTTCTGATGCCTGAACACCACATTGGGTTATCAATGCTGAATGACAGCACTGGCTTGGTTTCTAAACTACCAAAATTAATCAAGAATACCCAGATACTTAAGCTAAAGTGTGAAGAAAATACATAGAAATCAAAACAATTTATTTTATCCGAATTAACTCTTAATTTAAGAGTTGAGTTTTAATGACTGGCAAATCATTCTCCTGAGGTATGTTCCATAAGGCAGGTTTCATGACACACAAAACAAGAAGATAGTTATAGTTTCAAAAAGAAGAGTTGAATTTAAATTCCTTCTGTGCAGTCAACTGGCCCATCTTCCCTGAATTCCCCTGTCCTACTGCCAACAGAGAGAAGGAACAGAGAAGGGTTTAGAGCATGGAGGTCACAGGCACCTCTTGCACAGGCTTAGCAAGGAAGCATTTTTCAACTGTGAGTAAACAGAAAAAACCTCCGAATTCTAACTTGAAGATGAAAATAACTAAAGAATTAAAGCCAATAGAAAACAGTGTGCAAATAAACCCGCTTTTTAGTATTTAATGGTGTATGCATTTTAAGTTTAATTTCATTTTAATTTCCCAGAAAGGAACAAATTTCAGGCTGATGTCTGGAAGTTTCACTGTCCCACTTTCCCTGGGGAAGCAAGCACTTTGGCAGAGAAAAAGCAGAACCTCCTGATTTGTTTGTTCTTATACAAACCAGTGGCAACCATGATCCAGAAAATCAAAAACTTCAGGAAAATGAAGAGGACGTGATTGTTTCTAAGCACAACTAACATGATTTAATGTGATTGTTAATCTCGTGCTCAATTAGGAAGCATACAGCCTATTGAAAGCGCACTGGAAACCATGCATAACTAGTTTATTGAGGATTAGGAAGAGAACAGATTCAACATCTACAGCATTTTAAACACTAAGCATCATCTTGCAGGATGAAGATTGTATAAAAGGGCAAGAAGCAACAGACTTTTTGAAAAACCCACCAAGCCAAGTGCCATCCTTTTACATAGAGCCTTCACTTCCAAAAATATGAACTGCCAGCTAACGACTATTACTTCAATATGCCAGTACCAAGCTTACTGCCTACTTTTAAAAAAAAAATTATTTTATATTCATCTGAATGCTAATGAATAAAGCCCTAAGTCTATCACAGTTTAAAGACTTGGCTGTACAAATTCAAAACCCTGCCTAGTATCTGGCTTGAGAACAGCTTTCCAAAGCATGGAAGTGATACCTTTTCTGCTATTTTTGACCACTACTGAAGGCCACACACAAAAAAGCAGACACTGCAAGGAAGACTTCCTTTTGACTTGGTACAGTAGGCATCAATTCATTCCCCTAACTAGAAAAGCAAGAGAAAGAAGAAAAACCCAAACCCCCAGATCTCTGGCAAACGTGTTCATAAAAATCACCAAAGTTTTGGTGGTGTGCCAGAAAGTTGTGGCCTACAAATGCTGGTAGTTTTGAGCATCAAGCTTTTTATGACTGAAGGTGGAATAGCCAAATGGCCTAAAGCAGTAAGGGCAGCCCTGGAAAATAATGGCCTAGTCATTATGGATTCTTCTGGTATTTATGGCACTAAAACATGAATCATAATGAACTCATTGGATATTAAATGTGGGGGTCATGAGTACTTTGATAGGATTTCCACAAGAATTTACCATTAATTAACCAAATAATTATTTGAAAGTGTTACTGAATTATTCTTAGTTCTTATACAGCCATTCCAGAGAAATTGGTCATTCCCAGCTGAGTGCAGTTAATGCCTTAACAAACCAGTCATTAACTGCAGTTACTGATTTTGTGGGAATTATTGTGTTATAAAATACACTCAACAGTTTATAGAAACAATACTTAGATTTTTTTTGCAGCTGTAGTTCAGCTGGAGCAGCTGGGATGGAAAAATATCAGGTCCCTCGGGCTGTTTTCACAACTAGTTTTCTGCAAATTAGAGAGGGAAATAAATACATGATGGGTTCTGAGTTCAAAATGGCTTCAGATTTTTAGCCTTTGAACATTAATAAGAAACCATGTGCCAGTTCTGTGGACCAAAACCTGAATTCCACATTTAGTTCTTACTAAGGTTAAAGATCTAAATGATACTAGTAGCAGAAGCTAAAGAAAAAAAAATACAATTTCTTGATCACAAGATCAGGTCTTACATTTTGGTTGAGTGTGTGAGCTTAAAATGAAAAAAAAAAAAAAACAAAACAAAAACAAAACCCCCACTAACCCCATTAGCTCCATGATAACAAAAGACAAACCCTAAAGCTGTAAAACTAAAATGCCAGTCTGCATTGCAGCATCATCATTCAGCTTTCAAATGCTAAAGTAAAAATGAAAATATAAATTATGGACTAAATTATTCAAATGTAGCCTTACGAGTAATTCAAGTAGCCATCATTTCTAATGGAATCATCAATGTCTTCATATATATGAAATATATCCATTCCAACTCACGTGCAAAACAGTAACTACACTAAATCAAAACCAGAACACAAAGGTAAATACTCATTAAAATGGCAGAGTGAATCTTTATTTCAGTTTCAAACTCTGATACTCTCAAGTCAAATCTCCTGCAGAATTAGGGAAGTAAGAAAACTAGATGAATAAGAAGGTCACACACTCACTATCAGATCTATACACACTCACACTGCTGTCAGAAAATACCTGAAATCAAGAATGTATTCACATGTATCATCAGCAGTCTTAGGAAAAAAACTAATACAAAAGTATCTCTGCTTACCTCTATCCCATATTATTCCTTGCAATCAGCTCTGAAACAGTTGGACTAAATTACTCCATGTGCAGTTCAGACACATATTGGTTTGATTTACATTTGTAAATATAAATCATATTGGATATATCAGATTGTTTTATCAAGAGAACCTGAAAGAATTTTCAGATCTGCTCATACTCAAGGAGACTAGGTATTGTAAATAATACATTATGATATTAATTACATGCTAATAATCCCTCTTGTGCCACCTTTATGCTATTTGAAACTGGCTTCATACCATAAGCCTAACTTAAACCCCTGATTTTGCCATGGCTGGAGTGGTGGGGGTTTTTTTGGGTTGTTTAGTACATGCCGTATCTGAAACATGGATACAATTATATTTTTTTTAGGAAACAAAGAAGGAATTAGTGATGAATCGAAAGGATTAATAAATCACTAATTTAGGTTATTTAATGTTACAGCTATAGACAAAAATGAAGTTGCACATCTGGAGCCCCAGGCTCAACTTCTTTGCCTGGAACTCTATGCAATACTGACTGAAAAATATACAGTAAACACCTCACTGCAGTACTGCTACTCATAAAAGACAACAAAGCATAGCCACTGGGTAGAAACATACTACTAAATTTAGGTATGTCCTTCTTTTGAGGTTTGATCTTCCTACAGAAAAAAAAAAGCCACCCACCATTTTTGTTATTTAGGATGTCCTACAACCAATCACACTTGAACTCATGTGAATTCACACAGAAATTGGCAGCAGATTGGTTGTAATAACCCATATACTGCACAAACCAGAGATAAATCAATTAGAAGTTCAGAGAGAAAACAGGAGCCAACAGGATTAACTCTGAAGGAAGAAGATAAAACTACTTCTATTTTCTCCACAAAAGAAACACATTTTGGGTCAAGCTATGACCAAGGAAGAAAGCAAGAAACAGAAAAAGAATTAACTACCGTTATTAAAAGAAACTGGAAATTAAGAGGTGGTTCTTAGTTTGAATCAAACTAAGAAAACACACACTTCCAAAGTAGGTGGAAAAAATTCCATGCAAAGCTGTTCCTTTAGAAGTCTCCACCAAGCTACATAGATTAAATGCTGTACAGTTAAATGGAAATTTATAGGGCATCCATAATTTTTGCCACATCTGCACTATATTTCATTAAACTACATGAACTGCTCCGATTACAATTACTAGAAAATACTCAGACTTCTCTGCTCTAAAAAAACTCTCCCAATTTTCTTGTTTGGAATTCAGTGGGAATGGAAATAGGTGGAGGTCTTCCATGCTCCTGGCTCTGCAGATGCACAACTCCACAGCAGAGCAGCCTCAGTTCTGAATAGATGGTGCAGCTGTATTTCAAAATGCTCCTCCTCAAAGGTGTTAAAAAAACCCCAAACCAACAAACAAGCAGGGTTCTATCTTTCACTCTGAGAAAGGCATGATCCACCACATTGAAATGGAAACTGGTTTTACTCGTGTTTCAAAGTTGCTGAAGTATAAAGCTGAGGTTCAAATCTACCAAGTCCAAAAAGTGGAGTTAAATACTGGTTGAGCTTTTGAGTCTTCCAGATAACAGGAGTTAAGCTCCACATTATTCAGCAGATACTGTTCCTGCGCAAGCACCAGCATACTCTTACAGGCAAAGTCTTGAAAAAAAGGTAATCAACTCAATTGTTTTGTTCTCATCGTGAAAACACTACAATTTTGTCATTTCAAAGGCCATTTGCTGATGATCTACAAGTTTCTCACAGATCTGACAGCTTTTCCAAAAAGAATAAAAATAACATTTAAGGCCCCTGCCTCACAATGGAAGTCGTGCTTTACACAATGAGACCACTCAAATATGTAAAATTAAAATTCATCCTGCAAAGCATTTGTATGTCAGAGACCAAAGAAACTGAAATGGATTGTATAGAGAATTACCAACACTATAGTCACTATGGCACTTTAAGTTAGCACATCTCTTCCCCCGTCAGCTCTAAGAGTCTGAAGATAAAACTATCAGCTGACAAAGGATTCTCACCTCAGCAACCGCAGACATGGGGAATGTGCAGTCGGTCTCCTACACTGGAGAAGATCATCTGAGAAACTCTTAGATAAACAGCAGAAACTTTTGAGTTCAGAAGTTTCCACATTTCCAAAAGAGAAAGCGGACTGTAACCTCCTCCCTTACATCCAAACTTGTAAAAGCCTCAGGATCTATGGGACTACCACATCTGCGAAATTGTTCCACATGATTCTTTGAGACCATCCCTCTGCCTGCAGGCTTCACAAAGGCTCTGGAAAAGGTGCTCCTCTCTCTTCTACCTCGGCCCTCACGCAGGCTTCCTGAAGATTTTACCATAGATTAGGAAGACTAGCAGAAGTGCCCCACCCCTTCTTTATGGAGGTTTTCCAAGGAACTAGAGCTGGTTGTTTCTGTTCTGTCATGCTTTAGGCATTCAAATTATGCCCAGTAAAGCTTTCAGATGTCAACAGTTCATGCGGAAGACTAGATTTACTTTTTACTGTTAAGTATTAATTTGCTCTTGCAATATGCAAAGAAACAATTAGAATAATTCAATTAATTATGCAGTCACATATTGTAAGCTTCACAGTAGAAATACTGGCTCAGGGTATCATTCCCATTCATTGTTTCAGTGAATTTCCAACAACTCCACTCCCTTGTCTTTAGATTACTACCATCTCTCCACGCCCGTCCTTGCTGCTGCCGTAAGCATTACTATTTTCAGTCAACACTCATGAAGTTAGTTTCTTGTGTTACACCAGAGTTATGCTCTTCATTAAAAAAAGCGCTACTAACACAGCTAAATACACATGTGCACTTGTGAGCAGCACACCACAGCAATGAGCTTTCACTCACCTGAACAGTCAAAGGCTGAGTGTTCAGATTAGCAAGGATCCACCTGTAACAGCTACAAAATGGGAAAACACCATTTCCAACCCTGGACAGTGTTAGAGGAGTCAGAAAAATCTTAGAAGACAGACTTCAAAAACTTGCAAGCTTATACAGAAATGACGTTACGAATTTCAGTTATACTTTCCTGATAATTCAATACAATTCGCCAACAGCACAAAGCAGGAATATGGTGAAGGCTTTTAACTTAAAGTTAGGTGGGATTCCGTTTCTGCTTCAAACACAGTATTAGCGACACTGACCTCTCTATACTTAGGAGTTCTGTATTTCTCAACTTCAAAAATCCATTTTACTCTAAAGTCTGCTGTCTAATCCATAATTAAGGTATCTAAATAAGGTGCTGGGTTCTAAGACATTGTGCACCCAACACTCTCCTCAGGTGAGTTAGACATGCTAGGTTTATTTGCACTTCTAACAAGGATTTAGACATTCAATGTTAAGAGATGGTTTTGTTTTGCATTTCTTTTGGTAGGGGTTTTTCATTTGTTTGTTTGTTGTGGGTTGTTGGGGTTTTTTAAGCCTTGGCCATACTCACCACAAATGATAAAAAAACTACCATTAAAATAAATCCCTTAATAATTACTGCTTTCCAACAGACTGGTCCCTGTAGTTGAACTGTTACTTAATGTGCTTCAGCCAGCCTCTACTATAAAGGAATGGAGACACCCCAGGCAATATTCACACAACAAGTATTGGAACCAGCTGCTGCAGAGCCACCTTAGGAAAAAAAGGTTTCTCAATTTAATTGGGAAAACAGGAGGAAGCATAAATTTTACTGCCATTAATAACTTCAAGCAATCCCGATATGACTTTACCTCACCCTGATGGCTGGACATGTGCTTTTTGTTAGGGTCTCTGCCACATCTGACCCCTATTGTTTGCTCACTTGATCAGGTAAGAAAATGTATGTTGCTTTATAGGATAAACGAGGCCTATTAAAGTCAGAAAAAACACTGCAGTAGCCTATAAGAAGCTCCATTTTTCAACAGATGTGTGAAGCTCCATAATAAGTTCATTACAAAAAGGCCAAGCGAACTCATAAAGAGAACACATCTACTTTAAGCCTTCTTAAAAGAAACTTTCATAAAAGGAATAGAACATTAAAAACCCACAGCACTCCGTTAATTAGAGAGCAAAGTACTTCTTGGGTTTTTAAACAGCAGTCAACACATAATCCAGCTTGGCTGCATACCGTATCAAGACTCGATTGTTAAAGAAACCCAGCATACAACTGTTTGGCAATTCTTTGATTGCTCATTAAACCTAGCTTGTAAAGAACGGAAAAATTTCAGAGGAATTTCAGCAGTTTCCAGAAAAGATTTTACATAATAAAACTCTCTAAAATTCTATCAATGAACCTAGTGAAGATGGACTCTCCAGCGAGGACCAAATCAGACTGTCAAAGTCGCCCTCTGCTCTATCTCCAGCTTAAATAAAGAACTCGGAGTTTGGAATTTGCAAACTATGGCACAGCCCTTAGACTTTTGCATAAGATCAGGTGCCTACTACTTCTCAGTGTACTGACATTTAGTCTTGGAACACTGAGAAATTGAGAACATCAGGCCAGGATACTCATATCAATAAGGCATATAGGCTCAATAAGTACTGTGACTGCCAAAACTGTACCACTGCAACTTGGGACTGATCGCATTGTATCTCAGCATGCGGTATAACACACACTCATTTACTTGCCTGAATACAAATCCACAAAGCCAATTCTCTTTCAGTCACTAATATGTATTGGAAAACGTAACCCAAGATATTTACCACCACCCAAAATCTTTTTGAGGTTGAACACCTTGGCACTGTGCAACACTTTCACAGCCACATGCACAATCCTTCTGCACTCCATGTCCCATTTGGGCCCAATTTGCAATTGGTACTGGTTTGTGACCTGCCCACTTTTCAGCTCACCAATACCCGTGTTCAGTCAGCCCTCGATTTTCAAGAGCAGCTAGCAACTTCAAGCAACCAAGGAGACACACTTCAGTCTGACTTGCGAGCGTAACAGGTTTACATTCTTTAAGCATGGCTTGCTCTGGGAAGTGCATGAAAAGAAAATGGCATTTCAAGACAATATGCATTCAGTACACCTAAGAACAATCCAGCAGCTCAAAGGGATGAATGCACACATCATAGAAAAAAAAAGTTTGCTCCCTGCATGCAGCCAGACAGACTCCTTTTACCCTTTGAGCTGCAACACAGTTCCCACTGCAACAGCTTTTGCACCATTCCCTATCATTCATAACCTTGTGAGAGGAATAACTAACTCAAAGGTGGACCCAGGAACTGAAGTACTGCCTGCCACACCTGCATACTGCCAGGAGCTCCTTCTGAAAAAAGGTCCACCAAGAAGTCTGCAGCCTGCCATAACACACACAGCAGCACTCAGCTGGTTCTGCTGTACAAACTTCCTGCTGTTCTCATGGAGAATGGAGAACTATTTGTCTCGCTTCACAAAGGCTAAGAAACCACTCAGAACCAGCACAAAATAGCACCCTTATTAGAATAATATGAATCACAAGCTGTGCGTGTATTTAAGAGAGCTGTACTAAAAATTTTGTATTTGGTTTGGCCAGTTAACTGAAAAACAAAGTGGATTTGGTCCAAACAAGGAGTGAGTTTTTTTCATTCTTCCTTATAGACAATGTTTTCTTCCGTTTGTTGCCAGGGCATTTACTTTAGGAACCAATCACACATCCAGGGGAAGAATTATGAAAAAGGGTAACGTTTCCCTTCTGTCCAGTGGATAAGCATTCCTAGGGATAAAGGATGTGAATGTGTTTATTCTTGAAGTTAAGCTCTACTTTTCTCCCTTTCAGTGAGAATACTTTTCCACGAGCTAATATGCTAACCACCACAGTACTGTCTGTATTCAGAGCAAAACATTCCTCCACTCCACTTCACTTAAATATATGATGTAAAGCAAATGAGAGCACTGCAAGAGTGAAGCAAGCCTCCACAGAAGAGTCTATAGCGTGCTGCTTTGGTCTCTACTTCTGAGGTGATGATTAGAAGGCACTGAATCTGTGTTTTCCACATTTCAGGCAAATGTCTAGCTTAAACCACTTGGTGAATTCACATGAATTCTCACCTTAGTCCACTGAAGCCATACTTCACTGACACATAAAGCATTCACAGAGAGAATGTATAAAAAAGAAAGATCAGTCCAAATACAATTTCTAAGTATTAAAGCAAAGCCACCAGCACCAAAAAAAAAGTTCTCCACAAAGCCCTGGTGACTCAACAATTACAAGGGTTTTCTTAAAGAACTGAAGGCGCACAAAACAAAATCTCTTCTCATACCCTCTAAGCAGCATGCGTATGGAGAAACATAAATACAGCAGGCCACAGCTCATAGGCCTCCACAGCTTTGTTCCAGCTTCTGATCTCAAGTCTGAAGCCAAATTTCCCTCAACTGCACCCAGTTCTTTGAGATCCAGAACACAACAAAGGCCAGCTGTAGTTGATTAACTTGGGTGCCCAGAGAGCGCAAGAGGAGTCTTATATACAATACTTCAGACTTGTGAAGAGAAGCCGCAAAAACTAGCAAGTGGTGTTGACTGGCAAAGCTACATGGGGAAGCAGGCACTGGCACTATTAAAAAGGAAACCAAGACTAAGCAGAATTTCTCATGCCCATGCTTTCAACAACAGCCTCAACACTCTGGAGTAAAAGAAAGAAGATGGTCCTTCTCCAACATATCCATGCCATACTGAGTCCGTTCCCAATAGCTCAGTTGAAGCTGGTCCAACTCCTCTGCTTCCAGCCTCCACCTACATTTAGAGCCTTCCTGCACCCAAGCCACTAAATGTCCCTTGGAAAAACAGCATATCTTCCAGAACTGCAGACTGCAACCACCTCACTGCTCAGCCCTAAACCGCTGTCTGACAAATCCTGTCCTTTAATTCTTTGCAATCTCAACTCTCCCTTTAAACACCTACTACACTCATCTCAAACCCAATGCTAAAGACTCAAACACACAGCATGCACAAATGTTAAATTTCAGTAGGCTGAGTCAACAAACTTGACCTCTTGGCATTAGGAGCTGTATGGTAACTTGTCAACAGCTGTTGAGGTGTGTTAGCACTTTAAGGTGACCTGCAAATGTAAGCCGAAGGGTACTGACTTGAATAATGTGTGTTTAATACCCAAGTAACCCATATAAAAGGGGCATCTGGCACACGATTATTTTATTATCAAGGTTGCAGGCTTCCCTGAGACAGGATACACAAAGTGATGTATTTGAGAATTATCTGAATAACCATATGAAGAAAAAAAGTTTCACAAATCACAGAGCTGGCTTAAGAAACAAGTAATACACAGTATTTCTACGTACATTTTCTAACCAGCACACTGTAAAACAAGTATCAAGAATTTCTACAGGGAGGAGCTAGGGCAAACAGCACATGCCTCCATGCCAAAAAAAAAAAAAAAAGGATCTGACTTCCAAGTCAAGCAAGGAAAGAAGAATCATCCATGGACCCACATGGACAGTGAAGCTTCTGGAAGTACTAGCAGAAGTACTAGCAGAACTTGCCGTAGATTACCCTAACAGCCACTTCAGGAACAGACTGCAATTTTAGCAGCCGGTTCTTCTGAGCTAAACAGCCTTCTGCACAAGCCTACTTACAAGTCCAAGAGAATGGTGTTTGAAGAGAAATTGTCCTCTCCACGTTAGAATTGGACACTGGAAAGCAGATTTTTAACTGGTGAGTTTAGTCTGACTAATATTAAATGGAGAACAACTGGAAGCAGGGACTTCTCTCAGTAATTTGTATTGTGCCATTGCTTGGCGTGACAAGCACCCAGAGGCCCTAGCCTTCAACCACAGTGCTAGAACGAAAGAAACAAGTTCCTGCTTCAAAAAGCTTACAATGCAAGCTGAACCAGACTACCTAGCTCCTCTCTCAAACAAGAAGAAAATATTATTTCCTGACCAGCTCCACTTCTCAGTTTACTGCCAAATAACATTGTCGTGAGGGGAAGAAAAAAAAAAAAAAGTATAATGAAGAGAGAGATTCCAAATGCCATTTTTCTTCTCCCTCCTAGCTCAGCCCAGAGGAGGACATCAAGTGCAAACATGGATGTGGGGCAGAAAGCATAAAAAAAAAAAAAAAGTCTGAGGCATTTCAGGATATATCAGGTAGCTGTTATATTAATCAGCAACAGGATTAAGGCTTCCAAACCAGTGTAAGTTTTCATGGTATTAACTTGTATAGTAAACAGCAATAAGGTCATGTTGAGGCTGAATATAAAACTGAGAAGGCGAACAACCCTATGAGACTATACAAAGCTAGAGGAGAAAGCTCACAGACTCACCATTGCATTTCACTTGTTCCAACCACATCTGCATACACTGGCTGCACTGGACTTAGGCACATCCCAAACCCAACATATCTCAGAAAGCTTTAATGACATCTTGCACCAGTGTTTCACACAAGATCCTCAAACTCCCACTTCAAAATGAGCGCTCAACAATTCTGATGGCCAAATCCTGCTAAACTTTTAGTGTATCTACTGGAGTGGCCTCTAGATAGCATCAGCCAAAAAGCACACAAGGAGCAATAAAATATCCCTCCTGAGAACTCTAGCTTATAACAATGATCAAATTAGACAATCCTCTGCTTTTCCCAAACTCATTATGTTCTCCATGGCTGTCCCTCACAGCCAACAAGAAGTTTCACTTGTATCTGAAGTACTCGCATGATTTTACGCGACTTACAGACTGTCAAGCTGAATGTCTAAAAAGTAGTACTGCCTAGAGTTGAAGCTGACAAAGCTGGGAAATTTTTAATCTATCTGGACCATTAAGGTAACAAGAGACAGCAAATATATCAAGCTTCACAATATTTTTTTAATTTTTTAAAAAGGTAGTTGGTATCCCATCAGCAAAGCTCTGTGAAGTTGCTGGCTGTTTTTCCTGGGTGCTCCCCCAGTACTACCAGCATCACCCACGTGTCAGTTCACATGGTTTTCAGGTAGCTATCAGAGTTATTTTTAAAGACCAGAAGACTCATTCAACAGTTTAACAGAACCCAACAATAAATCTGCTGGGAACCATGTAATTAAATTTCCACTTAAACCTGCATCTGAAAAGATGGTTTGAATGATAAAAAGTTAGTAGTGAGAAAGTTCTTTAGCAAAGAGAAAAGTGATGTAGCAACTTCTACGCACACTCTATCATGACGCACACAGTTTCACTATCCCTGCTGAAACATCTATATTAGAACAAAAGAAAACATACCTAGAAGTGCAGTGAGTTTGGGAAGCAGACCGACTTGTACCATTTTATTTCTTAGGCCTGTGTCAAAGGAGAGATTTAATAAGAGTCGAAGAGTGATGTTCAGCAGGTCTTCATGTTCACAGGGTACCATTTTCACAAGTTTTTCAACAATATCCATTTCAACCTGCATATCAATAAAAACAAAAATCTGTAAGCCATCCAAACGTAGGTTTCTCTTCAATGTAAAAGCCCTCTCTGTGTTATATGTTCACACCCATGTGTATGCAAATACATATCCAATTTGTACCCACAATAGTGACTGTCAACACGTTTTCATCTGAAGCAACTTTGGTTATGTCTTTGTGGTTGAAGTCTTCTAGATCGGTTCAAAACCTTTTTTGAATCCAAAGAGTTCAGATATCTTAGAAATATTCCTCACAGTTGGAATACTGCAAGAATCTGGTCGAGACATCACTTGCAAGACAAAATTTTGGGAGGGCTGAGAACTCATTTAAACTCAAACACAAGCAGCCCTGGAGCAACTAACATTACAGCCGAAGAGATACCCAACCAAGAAAGGCAGAAAATTGGCATCCAGAAAGAATTTGAGACCTCTCATTATGAATTTCAAATGAACCCCTAGACAGAACTTTGCATGTGCTCTCAGAAGAGGCATACCATCCTGTACATTAATTTAATAAAAGCATGAAAATAATCCTGAAACATGTATCACTTTCAAATTAAGAAGTGGAATCCAGGAACTGAGAAGTGGTATCAGTTCCTGAGATCGTGTTCCCTTTACCAGCCAGAAAAGACATTTGAGCATTGACTGGCAAGACTTCAGAAAGTTTTTTATCATCTTTTAAGCATTAAGCAACATTTTTCTGCTTTTATTTGACATAACCTTTTAAATGCATTCATTTTCTGTTTCCCAGAACCTTCTTTGGCCAGAAGGAGCACATAAAATTACTTTGCATTCATCAAACTTTTGCATGTATGTAACTAGCCTTCCAGTTATACACACAACAGAATGAATACTAAGAAAAGAAACTACAGCTCTCCCCACACGGCATCAAACAACTGACTGGATACCTTTGATCAAAAATAATCAGATAGCACGAATTCCTACTTCACTGTTTTGAATTTAATACGGCACTTGAATACCAAAGGAAAGAATGTGCTATAAATATACATAGATTATTCAGTTTTACTTGAAATCGGATGTTGCACAACTAATCTTGCTTCATTTTGCCTTTGACATTTTTGTGTTATTGCTTAATATAAATATTAGAACACCTTCTCCATTGGTAGGTTCTGTGGAGAAAAACGTATTGTGTCTATTGTCAGTAAGAAATGCTCAAACAGACAGCTGACCTGAAGCATACAAACCTTTTCAAAAGTCTTTTCAAAACTGTTAAAACACTGCAATAAAATAAATCTAACAATTTTGTTTCATTTGTCTTTCTACTAAATCAAGTGGAATGCAAAAGTGTGCCAGCAAATCAGTGGGCTGGAGAGCTAATTCTTGTTTTCCTAAAGTCCTTCAGGGCATTACACAAGTATAAACTAAACCAATGCCCAATCATCTAATAAACAGTCTACATTCCCCCCCAAAAATGCATGCTTGGTGTCTGACTTTTGTTAAGAAATCGGATACCCATATATAAATAAGGGAAGATACCTCTTGCCTGCAGTGTTTAGTGCATAGACATTCAAATGACAGTTCCAGTAACAAAGATACAATTAATTTCCTATTGCATTTACACAGATATTTTCATCTCACAATCTAAGTGTAACATTAATCTCCGATTACCTCTTTGATAAAAAAAAAATTATTTTCATTTATCAAACTGGCATAAAGGCACAGAAATGAAAACATGTATCTACTAAAAGCCATCAAGAAATCAGTAAAGAAGATACTGGGCTAGAGGCTAAAGAGAAAAAATAGCTACAATTTCAGAAGTTTGAGACTTCATCTAAAAAAGTTTATGATGAGCAACACTGCCTCCAGTTCTTACGAGCCACTGGCAGCACGAAGGAACAGTTGTGAGGTGCCTTTGAAGACCAAGCTGACCTATGAAATATGAAAAATAATCTAGCAAACTGCAAAAGGATAACTGCCTCTCCCTCCCAGACAATACAGGGCAGAGGCAGTATGTTGTCAAAAGAGTCTAGTTTGAGGGCAGGGTCATGGGCATCTCCAGCAGTGGGGCTATGACAAGACTTTGGGGCGCTGGCTTCAAAATTTGGAATTTCCTATATCGTATTTTGAGGTAGCTTCACTGTATGGCATGACAGTTCTTCAAAAATTATTGCAGTATGTTACACTGGATGTTGTACTTCTTTTCTTTTACTCATTTTACTAGTAACAAAGTAGGATAATCTGTGCTACAGATATTTAGCATGGGGACAGAGATGTCTCCCGCTTCCCTCCAACCGCACAGTTTTCAGAGTCCATACCTTTCTGATATTGCAGTAGAGTGCTATGAGCCTTACCATATCATTTTTGTTCTCCATAAAAATGCTGAGTTTCTTCAAGAAAGATACAACCAGGATAAGCAGCTCAAAATTATCACGGTCCAGTGCTTTCACTAACATATGGACAATGTTCTTGTTTCTCATCTTCAGCTCAGTGCGAGTATCCTCAGCAAGATTTAGGAGCAGGTAAAGTGCAACTAACAAAGTCAAAGACAAATTACAACAACAGATCAAAGACAACAGAACTAACAAGCCTCTATATACACATTAAGTGCTTAAGACTTTCAAAAGTATTCAGCTCCCTGCCCAGTGCCTTTCGAAGGAAACTGACCATGAATGCTTTTTATTCTCATTTAGAAAGCATTTAAATGATTAATTCTAATAGTGGCTTTGAAAGTAATATAAAATCATGTTCACTAGAATCTGTTTATATTCCAATGGGAACTATTGAAAAGCTATGCCACTCGGATAATTTCAACCTAACATTAAGCTTATTTTAGTACAAAAACTTAAATAAGCAGAAGCTATTCAATGTGAGTCAGATACAGGCCAAGTTAAAAAAAAAAAAAATCAAATGTACACAAATACTCAGCGCCGCCCAAACCAACATATCATGAGCAAAGAAAAGTGGATCACTTTTGCTATTTTTCCCCTACGACTGTCTGACAGTATGCTAATGATTTTTAAAGTGATCTATCAATCTGATTAAATACTCATCTTTTCCCTATTCTTTGGCAATGCTCTTCCATATTCATCCACGCATTTAGTATGTTTAAGACATCCTGGTTATGAAAAGCGTCTGATAGAACCCTCTATACACATTCACTAACAAGGAAATAATTTCCTGTTTGGATTTGGTACCTCTGAGCAGCTGTTCCTGCTTGACAACCAGTCCTTGATATTTCTTGTACGTTTTCTCATAGTCCTTTTTCAAGGTTTGATTTTCAGGATCTTCATCAAGTAAATCACAAAAGTTAAGGAGTTCAGATAAATGTTACAGAGCCTAGATGACTGTGTATTGTCCTCAAAGGTGTTATTCATTCACTAGTAAAAAGCAAGAGATCTATGGAACAGCAACTATAAAGACACTACCTTAGCAACAACTTGCTACATCTGTAATATACAGCATTATTTTTTTTCTTCGCCTAGTCCTGGATGTATTACATCCTAATAGGCAGCACAAACATTCTTAAGACATACTGCTGATAAAACTTTTTTTTCTTGTGTTGTTTTAGTAACTACAGCTTAGTTGCTGTACGCTCATCTCATATAAGCCAACAACAGCTATCAAGTCAGAAGCCATCAAGCTGCCCCAGCATATCAAAAGGATATCAGCTTTCTTCTTTTTAGCAAGTTCTTCCTGCCAAAGCTCATGTCTCTTCAGTTCATGGTCTATGATATTCATACACAAGGCTCCAATTTTGTAGTGTGTTATTATTCCATGAAATTGAGAAAAACTACATTGAAGAAAACACATCTGTGAGAAAAAAAATAAATACAAACCACCCCAAATCTGTTTTGACATCTATGGTAGCAGTGCCCCAACTCTGCATCACTTGTATTAAAAAAAGGTATTTACTCTGTGCCCCATTATAACACTTCTTTATTGGAAAATTATTACAAAACAAGAACAATTCCTGAAAACATGAATATTTTTTCCAAACTTGTGGAAAAACAAGCAACAGTTTTCTGTTCCAAGTCAAAATAAAAGCACATTCCAATTTTCATGCATAAAGGAAAATCCAATCAGCCCCACTTTTCATAATATAAGTGTTTCAGAGGACCGTCCACTCACCGTTAATATCATAGAGGTCTAAAATCAAGTTGCAATGCAAATTCTGTTTGAATTTTTTCTAGGCAGGGTATGCTGAAACACTGGTATATCTAAATAAGAGCAAGCACCCATTTCAGTTTTTAATACTGTTTCTTCCTTGTAGGAATGCTGAAGAAATTAAAAGCTGGCAGCTCAGCCTGTAAGCTATGGGTCAGAATCCTTACTGGTTTCTTTCTGGCTCTGCTACACACTGCCTCACCACGGGGTTCTTTTTTGTGCCTCCATTTTGTCACTTGTAACAAGCATGTTTCTCTCTCAACAAATTTTTTGCCCGTTTCAGCGAGGTTTTACACTGCCATGCAGAAAGCAAATGAAAAGCCACTAAGCAGAGAGAAGTTTCTTATGTTCCTATACGCAGAGGCTCTGCACTCACCTTGAAAAGCAGAAGAAAATATAAATTATATTGGTAGCAAGTTCCACGCTTTGTTTCCAGTCCTCCCTCAACACTCTAGCCAATGCACCCAAGGCAGTTTCTGAAGTGAAACAACATTTAGATAAGCATCAGCATTTCACTTCCCTGTTTTTGTATTGTGAGACTTAGAATTTGAATACACCTTATTCCACATATATCAAGTTTTCCAATGGAAGATTTTCAGAGGTACCTCATTTTAACAGGTAACACTGCTCACAAGTTCTGTTTGGAGATGTTACTAAAATAGAGTACCCTGGGTGGTCATCCACTTGCAAACCATAAGAGGTGACATGCAAGGGAACTGCAACCTAACACCAAGGTCAACTTAAAACTACTACTAAACTGAAGATCTTGTGGTCTCTGCCAGCTGCATGTTGCATACTACACTGTGGCTGCCTACTACACTACTACCCCTACCTAAAACCATTACTTTTACTTCCAAATCCCCTTAAAATTCTACCTTGACAACTATCGTTTTTCATGCACTTCTATTTATTTCCCTCCCCATAGCAACTGTATTATTTAATGATTTTATTTATATTTCCTCTTGTCATGCTTCAGGTTACTTTTCCTCTCTGAATCACTTATCTTTTCTGTTCACTTTCCCCTATCTAGTCCCTCTTCATGTACACCATGTTACACGATCAGAATGAGAAAAGCAGCAGCTGGCAATTTCAAGCACTGGAATATTCACAACAACTCATGGGGACACGCCATTATTTGATGGCTTACTATTCCCCTTCATTTCCAATTCTTACAATAATCTTGCTTACTGACATCACAGGATGGGTTGAGTACATACTGGAGTAACCATTTACTTGAGGAATGTGGGAGTACAAGAGCTCAGTAAAGGAGACAAAGGGAACAAGTTAAAAAATTAACTGAATTAAGGCACTAACCTACCATCATTTCAGAAGTCTGGTTTAGATTGCCCTTATCTTTTGTTTGTCTGACACCTTTACAGAGTGTAAGGTCCTTTTTTGCCTCAGAAGAAAGGGACAATGGGAAATAATAATGCATATACATGTACACATATGTATTTACCAACACACACTATTCCACACTGATGTAGCTCTCAAAATGCACATGGGACAGCACATACGTATGCAGACACAAAATGACAGCAATGTGAATGTGCTATCATGCATTCCAGTAAGATTTTAAAATGGATCCATAAGCAAAAAGAGTATGGTGTGCTAGTGAAATACTTGGGTGATACACCCATATACAATTTATTAATTCTCTTGGAAACTAGACACCTAAACTTATGTCAGCCTGCAAACCCCAGTTTCAAAGCAAGCTTCCTGATCTTCAGGATATAACACTACATTCTCTTGTTCCAGCAGCAATGCCAAATGAAGTTAATTTAGCATCAAAGTAACTAGGTTCAGAAAAAACAGATGAAGCCTGTTGAGGGCAGGACAATTTCTCTTAGGCCCACCTAAGAACAATCTAAATGGCATCCATTTGTAGACAGATCCAACTGGGCTTTGACAGCCAGCTTATTACATACTGAGAAGCACAGCCTAGCAAGTTAGAGAAAATCCCAAATTAAGAGAAGTTACCATTTGTTTTTAAAATTACCATTGATAAGCAGTTCTTCCAAATTATCAGGATTCCTAGCCAGCTGCAGGATGAGGGCAGAGCCACGCACCTTGTCAGGGATGTCCTCATACAGTAACTCAATGTACTCATCCATGTCATTGATGTTGGCAACTTCGTCAATCTGAGAGTAGTCGTAAACAAGGGTTTCACAGAGAAGGACAGATGTCAATTCAACGCAATCAATCACAACATTATTCAATCACAAGACAAAAGAGTGCACACCTTTGAGTTAAGATCTTAGGAAAAAATAAAATACAAGGAAAAAAATTCAACATATCCAGAATCACTGCCAATGAACACCAGGAAATCTGAGAAGATTTAATTACAAAAAACAAAGGATGCTCAGACACAACTCCCTGTGTCCTGTCCGATGTTCCAGACCTCACTTGCTGTCCTGCTGCGTGTTATAGCTGGAGGGGGGGGGGGGGGGGGGGGGGCGGAAGTATGCAAGTCAAATATTTTACCCTTTATGGAGATAATTTTTATTCCATTGTGCAGTATTTCCAAACCAAGTTCTTTGTTTAAAAAACAAGCAGCAAAAAAACCTGAGAATTCAGCATTTCCTCTCCCCCCCCTCCCTTATATAACCACTTAAGTAAATGGGGTTTACATTTCTTTTCTAACACCAATATTTACCTCCATTCCTTCAAATGGGGGTGGATCTTTTGGCTTACTAGATTTCTCTTTTTTTTCTGTAAAGAAAAAGACATGGTTGCAGTTAAGTCACACATATTCACAGATGAAAAAAATACCCAGTATTCTCATAGTAAACATACTGGTTAAATCAAGGTCAAAGTCCTTTTGTGTTCAGCTGACCAGCCAAACTAACACAGCTAAGGTATGTCAGGTTCCTGAAGCGGAACAGCCCACAGGGAGCAAAATAAACCCTCAGATCCCTTTCAGCTATTCAGTATAAACAATCAGCTACAGCCCAGTCAGCTGGGGAGACAGAGGGTAACACACCTTAGTGCAAGCCAAGTGACAAAACTCACTTCCACAGTGACATACCTTAGCAGCTTTGATTCTGCCTGTACACTGTGGCAAAGCAGCCCTGTGATACACCAAGACATATATACAGAATAAAAGAGGGTAAACATCCAAAGCAGTTACAATTAGGGCATGTAAATAACATTAATCTTAGTTTTAAACTCATCCCATTAAGGTAAGAATCCAATTGAGAACAAAATTTACCGTTTTATGATTGCAAGGAGCCTTGCTAACCACAAAGTAATGCAGGGTCAGGTGTTAAATATGAAACTGTCCCCTGAGCAGAAAGTTTAAGACAAACTTAAGACATAAATAGGACCACCAGGATGCCAGGAACTTAAGAAGATGAGAGAACTACCCCAGGCAGTCTGCTACACTGTACCCAAGTCTGTTACACTCCGAAACTCCTCACTCCAGTTTTACAGACAGCGCAAATTCAGCCTAGCAACACTACCCTTGCAACAGGTGATGACAGATCTTTCTAGGGAGATACTAGTACAATCCCTTAATGTCACGGGCAAGTGCAGATGCAACATGAAGAGGCCGCACCAAACAGTGGAATCTCTACCTCTCAAGTCCTGCTATAGCACAGGGCAGCCAGTAAGAAGCATCCATACTAAGTTTAACTAACAAAAATATACACTTTGGTTGTTAGAAAGATAAGTCCCGCCCTCCAGTTTTCCAAGTGTGATTTAACTATACATCTTCCCCACTCTCATTACCCCTGGAGAAGTCATACATCAAGCAGGTTCGGATCTCAGCTAGAAAAACCTCACACAGTAGTTATTCGATGCTGAAGCAGCCGTCCCAAGCTACTTTGTTCCTGTATTATTTACCTTTTCCCACCGAGGCATCTCTGCGATTCTGCAGATAGTACAACAGCTGTTCTACCTCTGCAAGTTTGGAGGGGTGAATGAGCTTGCATTCTTCAACCACCTTTCGAGCCAGGGAAGCAATGTCTGTATTTGCATTAAGACTCTTCAGCCGAATGCTGCAACACAGATAGGTCTCTTCTCAGTTGTTAAATTTGTATATCTTCAGTCCTTCGATTTATGTTTACACAGTCATTAATTTCTTGAAGCAGAAATGTGATCCCGATACCCCCAAAGTCCATCCTATGGCTTACAAAGGAAATGCGAAAGCAGTGGCTCTCTACAACTCCAAATGGCAAGTAACTGTCAAACAGATTTGACAGAGCATAACCGTCCATCAGCTGACAAGCAGCAACACTAAATGCAGCTGTACAAACAGATCCCTTGTAACTGCTGTAAGACACAGCAGCCAGTAATTTATTTGCAATACACCCCCAAAAAAAGCACACAGGACTGCAAAGTAGTACTGCATACACAAAAAAACCAAAATGAGAAATGGCTATGGGTGTTGACTACACAGGAAGGTTCCGTTGTGGTGCCTGCAGATGCAGTGTCAGCAGTCTCCCATAGATCTGTCAGACCTGCAGTCAGGTCCACAAGCAATGAGCAGTAAGAAATCTCTGTGGGCACTAACAATAGGATGGATCAAAGGAATTCCACCATATTGCAGATGCAAGTTATGTTGATTCATCTGAAAAAAGATGAACATTTCTGATATCTGATATTTAAGACAATTTAAGGATTCTCTTCACCCCCCCCTCAATTATTCTTCTTACATTGCATTCAGACAGGTAGCTACTTCAGCTCAAATTTTCAAGAAGAATTCAGTATAGAGACAAAACCCAGGAAATGTCCAAACTTGCAGCTTGGAAACTAAATTTATGATAATTCTGTGGGCTTTTCCAATGGGGAATATTTTAATGCTCTTAAAAGAGAAATACTAGGCAAAACTAAAACACAGGTATTATAGTGAAATCACTAGCAGGGGTGACAGATCAAAACAACAGGAGAGCCAACAGCTAAAGCATAAGGCTGTCAGAAGGTTCAATAGTATTGCTTGCTCCAACATTAACCATCATTTGAGTAGGAACCAATCACTTCTCTCTACTTCAAGTTCTCACCACATAAAATGGGAGTAATCACTTTTCTTTACAAAACACCTTAAAGTACACAGATGAAAAAGTTTACAACATGTGTTTTAGTTGTTAACTTTCCTAGGCACACATTGTTTCCTGGCTTCTAAACCCTCTGCTAATCTAGCACTGAGTTTTATAAAGATTAGAACATATTATTTCTTACAGGCTGTTGATGCTTTGAGTTATTGAATTTATGACTCTACAAAAAACAGAAAAAAACCCCTATCAGAACATGCTAAAATGACCTTACATTTTCTGACACTCCTTGCGCTCCCCCAGCATGGGGTCTCCCAGCTCTCCCAGAATCGTTGCTTCCACTTCATAGTGGACAATGAGGGCTTTCTCAGATGGATGAACATCTATGTTGCCTCCTTTTACCTTCCTGCCACAAATAATAAAAAAATGAGTTACTGATTAAATGAAAAGCTCAGAAAACATATCAGAACATAGATCAGTAATAGCCACCTGTCTCCTGTTCTATTCAGACCCTAAACCCAAGCACTGCCCTCCTTGCACACCATATTTCATTTCACACAGCTGTAGCAAAGCTTAGTGAGAGTGGCTTATCCTTAACTATTACCTCTAGTACGTACAGAAAGACCCAAGCCATTGGTGAAGCCTTAGTCACAGATGTAAGGAAGAAACAGGATAAATCTTTGATTTCTGAGTCTCCCAGCTCTCTTAAGGAACTACAATCAGGAAGAAGATGCATTTCACAGAGGTGGTGAATTTCCCAGTTGATTCCCAATTACATTGTCAGTATTGAGAAATCTTCTGCTAATGACATTGATCTAGTACAGTCATTTACAAATGGAAATTTTTCCTCAAGGACTCACCTGGCTAAATCTTAACAGTTAAAAAACCTACCAAGAATGAATTCAAAGTAATTTGTATTTCAAATTAACTATTCTCTCCTGAAGCACTAACATCTTTGCTATGTTCTTTACCTCACTGTGTATGTTGCCAGGCTCAGGGGATTACCAGATCAACAGCTGCCATCAACAGGTATAAATTAAGCATGTTTACCTGCTTTTCTACAGCTACAGATATTTTGGAAAAGCATTCTCCAGGAAAGCACTCTGGGTACATCACTGCCAAAAGGGCCTATCCTGCTCTCTCCTCCTTTGTGCCAGCAACCCCATGTCCACATAGATACAAGGCCATAAGGAGAGGCCATGGATCAAAGGCCATAAAAGATATATTTCATTTCTGTTTTCAAGCAATGGGAGAACCACATCCAGAGATTTTAGTTACACATTTCTGACTTTGGTGGTAAAGCTGACACTTGCCCATTTTCGCCTTGGTACTGCCAACAGAGTATGTACAGCCACACCACAAATCAGGCTGCTAAAACACCACAGACGAAAAACAACTCCCTAATGTGGGTTTGGGTTTTGGTGTGTGGGTGGGGTTTTTGGTTTGTTTTGGGGTTTTGTTTGGGAGTTGGGTTTTTTCAGACAGATCATGTCAATAAACAGATTTACAGGTGGCTTCACCAGTAGTTTTATCAGCATAAATGAGACAGCAGCTAGCTATGGCATTGGGACAAATAGACCAGGGAAATCTACTTCAGCCTCACAGTGCCGGAAACATTACCAAATCCGGATGCAGCCTTCAGTGTAATCACTCTCTTCAGAGAATATTTGCAATGTGTGTCTCCATCTACCCCACTAGTATGGTGGCAGCTTTTCCTTCTGCAGAACAAAACTGCAAAAAATTTCTTTTTCTTGAGATAGAGCTGCCCAAAAAAACCCACAAACCACAGAAAGGTCTGCTGTGGGAAACAAAAAGTCTAGTTCAAGTACCAGCCTTACAAGGGCATAAAGCTACCGGGCAAACAAATACAGCTCACTGCTAAAGAGCAGCATCTTCCTTGATGAGATTGTAGCAGAACTCCATTTAACACTTAATATTTTTTTGAAGATACTGGTGGTTTTTTCCCTTTAGTGGTACTTTGAGGCGAATGCTTCACTACAGACTGTTCTCACAGAGTCCAGCCTTGCAGGGCTGAAAGCTTACAGCATATCTATTTCAGAAAAAACTGGCTCTTGCTCCTTACCCCCAAAAATATTTCCCCCATATTTAGACCTACCAGGAGATCCCAACCACAAATGCTCCTCCTGACAGTCAATCCTCCATTAAGTGACAGCTTGGTAATATTTAGGGATAAAAAGAACAAGATTGGTAGAGAAGTGGCCCGAAGGAGTTCAGCATAGTTCTACAAGAACTAAGGTGAACTAACAGCTCATAATTGCCAAAAGGATTAGATCTTCCCATGTCTTCCCTGCTCCTGGCAGTCACCTTGGTTCAGCGTGAGGGCTTGTCAAACCCTTTCACGGCCAATTCCAGCAATCCAACAGAGAACGCTTCATGTTTTGGGTAGACAGAGTTTTTCAGTGCGTTACTTAATTCAAATGCTCTATAGAAAGGGAATAACGCTTCTGTAAAGGGCTAAAGAGGGGTAAAGAGGAAGGAGTGAGACCTCCTTCTTCTGGCAGCAGTAAACCACTGATGAGCTTAGCAAACCAGCAGAACCTCAGCTTAAGACTGCTTAAAAGGTTTTAGCATTTCCCCTGTTTAATTCTGTCCTTAAGAGGAACAGATGGGTAAGCTGAAGAATTTAGAGCCACAGAGATTTTCTGCCCTCTCACATTGACAACCACCATCATTACTTGAGGTATTTCCTAGCTAAGAGTCACAAATCTGTTCACATCCAAGTTCCCCCTCTGATAAAAATATTACCCTGTGAACTGCTTGAAGACCTATACTAAAATGCACTACCCAGCTACTGAAGTTGTTTTCCGTTTGGAAAACATTGCATTCAAACTGCCAGCATCACTCAAAAAAATTATTTAAAAAAAAATATTTAGAGAAACAATCCCCCCTCGAATCAACAAACATGTTTTACCGATTTTCTGTCCATCTTGAGTTTGTAAGTCACTTCCTAAAACATTTAAAAATACAGACATTCTTGTAACTGGTAGAAGCAGCAATGCACTGGGGAGCTCTCACACATCAGCCTATCCTTTCACTTCAATTCACTGCCTGCTTCATCAACAAGAATCCTGCTGTATGAACGGTTTAAAAGAGGAAGGCCTTTTCTACAGACAAAAGCCGTGCTAGCTGAGCTGACATAACCGAAGCTGGTGTGTGAATAACCCTTTATTAATTCCTTCAGGGGGCAAAAGCAAAACCAAACTATCCTAATTACAAGTGGCACAAACTGCATACATGGATAAGGCTGAAAATCTAATAACAAATCCCAGCAAGTCAGACTTGGTGGGAGGATGACTGACTGCTCGTGGAAGATGACAAAGGGAAATAGGGATCAGAGGAGCATTAGACTTGCACGCAATCCTAGTCACGTTACACAGCACAACAGATGTTTTTTGGTTTGTGCTCCCTAAAAAGACAGAAAACTCAACTTTTTGCAGGGATGACTACAAAATAAAGAAGATTTCTCAAAAATCACATAAAATGGCACAAACAGAACACGCAAGGCTAAAAATAGGTGCTGCTTTAAAGTTACAGCTATTTATTTAATTACAAGTAGCCATTTGATTTTTATCTGTCATCACATTTATATGACAGAACTAATGTTCAAAGATTATCAAGAAGTTTTTTTCTCCATTGTTTCTATTTATGGGTCTTAATATGTGGTATATGAGCAAAGGGGGGAAAAAACCCAACAAACCCTAGCCAGCCTAAACAGCAAGTTTATATACTTGTAGCAGCAGTTAATAACTGGAAAGAAATAAAAAAAAAAATAATCAAAAACCAAAGAAAGAGCAGGAACTCCACAGGACTCAAGATGTCATGGATAAAATCACCCACATGGCAAAAAAAAGAGTGACAGTGCTCACACATCACATCTTAACACAGGCCTAGATGGCCTGACATCTTCCAGGATTGCTAGCACTTTTGCTCTGAAACAACTGATGGAGATTCAGTAGTTGTCTACACATACCCTATTCTTTAGGCTGACTGGTCTCACAGAGAAGACAGACGGATAAAGGCACCATTCATTCATCATATCTTCAACATCACACTGAGATCAGCCAGCTTTACACACCACAGTTCCTCCCAGGTCCATCCCAACTCCCAAACCATTCAATTCATCCCAACTCATTGCCTGCCCCGCCCCCCCCCATCCCCTCCCCAATCTGCCATGCCATGCTCTAACATCTCCCCCAAATCAGTTCATCTTTCCCAGCTGCACCCTGAACCTGCCCTTATTGCCTCACATTCCCTCCCCTGGTCCCTAAAGCAACTACCTGCCCTATCCCAACACCCACACAACCCTCCTCACTCATCACCTAACAGCATCTATTACACTCCTCCCAACTTGCTGCCACCTCAGTACATCACCCCAAACACAGACCATCAAGGGCCACCACAGCCACCCCCACACCAGTGCATCCCTCCAAACTACCACATTCCGTTACCACCAGCACGCCATCTCTCAAGCTACCCTACACCCACTTTATCACCTTCACTCATTCCCTAACCCAGCCTCCTGAGCCCCCTGCCCACCAGCCGCCCCTCAGCCTGCCCCAAACACGACTCCCATTCAACAACCACTCACCCCAGCACCTCCCACCCACACCATAACCCCCAGCCATACCATCCCAATCCCTCCACCCACCTCAGGATCTCCCTCTCAAAACACTCCCCATTCCCACCTCCCCACCCACAACCTCCCACCCATCCCCAAGCCAGCCCCCCCACCTGCAACACCTCAGCCCTAGGGCCCATCACCTCCCCGCTAACCCTTCCTACCCTCCCTGCCCCACAACTTCCCCCTCAGCCCCCACCACAGCCTCGGCTCCCTCATACCCCCCCACCCATAACCTCCCACCCAGCCCCCCCCATCTTCAACCCCTCAGCCCCACGCCCCATCACCTCCCCACCCCATAACTTCCCCCCCAGCCCCCACCAGAGCCTAAAACCCCTCAGCTCCCTCATAACCTCCCACCCAGCCCGGCAACACCTGTCTCCCACCCCGCAACCTCGCCCGCCCCACAGCGTCCCACCCGACACCGCGCCGCCCCTCAGGACAACCTGCCGCGCCTCAGCCCCACGCCCGGCCGCTACCACAACCTGCCGCGCCCCGGCCCCACAACAGCCACCCCCCCTCCTCCCCAGCCAGCCTCCCCGATTACCTCTTGAGGTACCGGGCGTCCTCGCCCTGCATGGCGGCGGGGAGGGGAAGGGGGGGGGGGGGGGGGAGGCCCCAGCAGGGCGCGGCCCCGCAGCGCTGCTGTTACCAGGGTGAGCGCAAGCCCCGCCCGCGGGCTCCGAGCGCGCATGCGCCACCTCCACTGCCCGCGGCGGCCACCGCGCACGCGCACTGCGCGGCCCCGCCACCCACCCGCGCCGGGGACGAAGGGGGGGGGCGCTGTCCCGCCGGCCTGAGGCGTGAGGCGCGAAGTGGCCTCCACACCCCGTGTCCGCCTCACTCGGAGGCCGCTGCACGAATCCTGCTGGCACCCCTGGATGTGCCGTGACATGATGGCTGGGGTCCCCCGTGCCCCTCAGGGTGCAATGGCAGGGCAACAGCCTTCACCTGCTGCGCCAGGTAAGACCCTGGGTCTGAAGCACTTATAGCACGGGGGGTGTAGCAGACCCCTCTGAGGGCCAGGGCTGTGCCACAGGCCTCTCAGCACCCCGCAGGGTCATTATCAAACCCCTATGGTGCCTCAGGTTTTGCCTGCGCCTTCACAGGAGGGCCAGTGGGACGTGGTGGCCTGCAGGCCCATTCAGGGCAGACCTAGTGAGGCTGGTCCCCCAGCAAAGTTAACGGCACTGAGGAAAGTGGGTGGGGGCCCAGGTGAGGCATGGCCACAGGTCCATGAGCCCTGAGGAACTCAAGAAACAGTTGTGTCCTTAGAGAAAGATCGCACCTATTTAGTACCTGGTACTCCAGCAATTGCGAACAGCAGGACTAAGGGGACTTTATGTTCAGGGCTGTTGTGGTGCCCTGCCCCTGAACATCATTACAGTCATCTGAGCTGTCAGTTTTCTTCAGCACCACCTCTCAGCTAAGCCCAGCCCTAAGGCAGGCTTGATCAGCAAGATGTTTTGAAACATAATCATTGTCTTGGGTCAGCAGCAGTGTTGCTTAGCCACCGACATGCAAGAGGCACGAGAGCCCTGCTAACATAGCTCCAGTCTCAGGCAAGTGGCTGAAAATCCAAAAGCATGTTGCAAAAGTTACACTGTACAGCCAGCACCTGAATCCTCTCTCTCTTTACCTTGTTTCCCAGCCACTCTAATGAACAACCAAGCAGCATCATATCCAAGAGGTATCAGAAATTATCTTAATGGGCTGTAGTTTAACTAAAGTTTGTATCAGAGCAGCATCCACTCTCAGAGATTCTCCTAAGCTATTTATTCTAATATCCATACTAGCAGTAAAGCAGGCTCATCCCCAGCTGCCTAATGGTCCTGCTGTCCCTCTGGGTAGAAACTAACACATAGAACTAGAGGCAGCAGTGTCTTGGCTTTTTGAACTGTACTTTCTTGGAACAGGGTTTCATTTCTGCTTATATATGTAAAACTCAATAGAACTGCATGGGATTAGAAGAGATTGTTTATTTCAAGAGTGCTTTGAGAAGCAGAGATAGGTATTTGGCTTTCAGAATAAAAGGACAATATCACTCTGTAGGACTAACAGCAGCTGAAATAAGATGCAGGGCAGATCCACGTATGTGTTGTTTTCTGGAGTGCTCTTTGCTGTACTACAGGCCCATTACATACAACTGAAACGGCTGTCTACCCAGTCATAGGGGTAATACAGAAATAAGTAATAGGTAACTAAGCTTTTGTTTTTATTTTGGCAAAATATTAAGAATGAATACTTAATACCTACTGCTCCTATTGAACACTGAAAATTTTTATATTTTCCTAATGTGTAACAGAGCAGCAAAAAATACTTTGTGATATCCATGCCATGCCTGCCTTGGTTTTAACAGGAAATGGAAGAAGATAGTACTCTGTGAAATATAAAGTGCTACCTTAGAGCAATTAATTTCCACAACATTGCTAGAACATAACGCTTTTGTTACTATCCTTATTCTACTTTTTATCACAGTAATATTTTCTATTAATGGCTGTTATAACAAAAAATGTGTGTATGACTACCTGATCAGAGCAACAGTTCTTCAGTGATTTCAGCAGGTCTTCAGATAAGCATGAGCCAAACATTAAACTCTGAAGTCATATAAATAAATAGTCTGATATTTCCTCAGTACTAACAACCTGGCAATCATCTATTTCACTGAGAATTTTTTTTAATCTCATCACCTTGCCTACAAAGGGACAATAGTTTTAGACACCTATGAAAAAGCAGGTCACAGATTACGAGATCAGAATGGTACAAAAGAATATGAAACCTAAAAAATATGAGAAAAGGAACATTTATGGCAGTTCAGTGTGCCATGATATTTGGGCTAAAATTGGCTGTTTGTCAGGGCTTGAAAGGACAGCGGCCTGTTTCAGCCTGGCAGCCTAAATGAAAATATCTCAGCTTTGTAGTGATTGAGCCACAAGCAGGGCCAAGATCGGATAATTTTGTCTGTCAGTGACAACCAGTTGATTCTGGGTTTTGAAATGCACATGGCACAAACAACACCTTGTGTTGGATGGTAGATTTTTAAAAAGTAAATTGTAAAACAATTGCTGTCTGAGGTTTGGCTCTACAGCTTTTCCCTGACCTATTGAAGTTGCTTTGCACAATTTCTTATCTCTCTTTTGTTATAGTGTGATAAGTTTTATGGTATTACCAGCAGACACTGGAGATTCCAGTCACCTGCGTGTTAGAAGCATACACAAGGAGAAAGAAAGAGGGGTAGTTGAGGGAGGAGAGTGATCAAGTTGCAAAGAGAAGCTGGAATGTGCAGTATTTCTGTGTTTCTCCTTTTTTCTTTTGTTTGAGTGGGTTTGGAGTTTGTTTGGTTTTTCTTAGAGCAGTTGTAAGAAATACTGTTCTAGAGTGAGGTAGAAGAAGAGATTTTTAGTGAGGGAATATAAAGACAGGTGGAAGAGAGCAGGGGAGTTGCACAGAGAAGTGGGATAGGGAGCGAATGGTAGTTTCAAGAAGAGAAGTTGGGTATGAGGAGTGAAGCAGGTGGGTACACAGAAAAAGAGGAAAGACAGAACTGTGGAGCATTCTCAAATATACAGTAGGATACATGTAGAAGAAATGGACAACATTGTTGTAGAATAAATGTGGATGAACAACATTTTTGTCCTTTGCATTAAAAAAATGAAAACCCTTTATATTGTCAGTGAGAAAGCACACTTTTATGCAAAAAATTAAGACTTTTTTTTTTTTTTTCCCTCAAGATGTGGCCAGATGTTTTTAACCAGATAGACAGAATACACTCTGACAGCAGAGCAACACCCACCATACTGTCTCATGGTAACTTAGTTTTATTTCTTCCTTTTTGTTCTCTTAGTATAGAATAAATTCATTATGACTGAAAAGTACTGATTCTAAGCCTGATTTTAAAATCACAAAAGATGTTTCCATTGTCTTCAATGAATTTTTTATATGGGCCGTTGATATATAGCCATGAGACTACATTTTGAAAATGCCTTGGGTCTGATTTCTTCAGAGTTTCATTGAATCCTACACAGGTATTTTTTTCACATCATTGTGAAAAAAAGTCAAACGAAATAACCAACATCACTTTTCTATAGCAAATGGAATTGTTAAAATGTAATATATTAATTTCTGACTTGCGGAATTAAGAAACCAAAGCAACCCTGAGATTTGTAATCTTTCGATGCAATCGAAGATTGCATCTCGCTGTCAGGAAGAAAGAATATAGGTGGATTTCAAGGGGAAAATAGGGAATACGGGATATTTTCCTAGACCTTGTGATAGTGAACTATGTATAAAAATCCTTAAGGCCTTTTATTAGCTAAAATAAAGTACAGCAATCTGAAAGAATGAATTTCAGAGAAACATTTTAAGTGGTTAGCCTGTGCTGCTCCATGGGGGATGGAGATGATGTTCTGATGTGCTGTCACATAGCAAGTGATTGAGGTATGGAGGTAATAAACCCTGGGCTGAAAAGTTTATATTGGAAGGAAGAAGTGAGACGAGGCAAAGCAAAATCTGATATGCAAAGGGAAAGTCTGGCTTAACTCTTCTGGATGAAATTAACTTGGGACACAGTTCAAGGTGATTCTTGAATGTCTTTTTGATCAGCAGTGACAGCAACATCTGCACAAGAGAAGGGCGTTTTCAATATGACACATGATTGTGCTGGTAAATACTGGGTGCTCTTGTTATCCTTGAACACAAGACTTCACAAAAATGAAAACAGGAGTCTCTATGGAGAGCCTGATTTGTATTTTAGAATATATCTAGTTCAACACTGAGCTAAGTAAATGCATCAATTTGTGGCTCATTTAAACCAGTGAAGAAAATCAGCTGTAGGTTTTTGTGGTTTCAGATGTAAAAAGAAAAATTTAAAGATGTGAAAAGAAGCAGTTCTCTTCATAGAGAAGCAGAGCTTTCTTTTAACTAGATGTTATAGACTAAAGGGTGTACTGTTTTCTCCCTTGGCTTATTCAAATGAGAATTGCGCACTTGCATGAAACTGATCCTGTTTGATGGCTTTGTACACTAATTCACGGCTGAGTGAGTATATCCAGCTGGCAGTAAACTGACCTCTGCCATCTTGTGCCTCAGTGCTCCAGCTGGAGTGTTGTAAACTGTGTATGCAGACCTGCGCCAGCCTGCAAGGCAGGAATACAGAACCCAAGCTCAGCTGCAGCTGCTGATGTGGCAAAGCAACCGTCTACACAGACTTTCAGTGCCTGACTTAAGATTTGAGGGTTGTTACTTATGGAAAAAATAGCCGTTTACTTATGTCCTAAGCAAGGCTGATCTAAGAAGTGTTAGAAGATATAAAATGTACCTTAACAGTGCTACATTACCTTTTCTTTTCCTTAAGGGATCAACCCTTTAAAGGGAATTTTCCTGTAACACGGAACAGCATGTTGTGTATTTTCACAGAATCATACAATCATTTAGGTTGGAAAAGACCTTTAAGATCATTTGGTCCAACTGTAAACCTAACACTGCCAAGTCCACCACTAAAACATGTCCCTAAGTGCCACGTCTAAGCATCAGTATGTTCTGTATGCATATGTTCAGTATGTATGGTGCGCTAGAATTTGTGTATTTCATTTCTGCTTATTTCCTAACAAACAACCTGAAATGCAGTATCCCTATCTAAAAAGCCAATGGTGTGCTTTCAGTTTGGGTTAATTTAATTGGAGTAAGGAAAACATAGAAAGATTACATATAAAAGTGTCCATGAAAGAGTGAGCAGATGGCCTCTCTTTGCTGGTATCATCTTGTGGGCCACCGTGGCAATGATGGAGATTTCTTGTTCAAAATCCTGGTTCTGCTGAAATCAATGAGAGTTTTATCATTGACCCCGATGGGGACAGAATTTCACCTCTTAACATTTATTAGATGCAGCAGGCAGAAAGCAGACTCATAGCTATAAAGGCTATGACATTTTATGGTTCTGACTCTGCAACCACTCAAGCACATGCTTAATTTTGCCACAGTAATAAAGTTAAGCGCCAGCTTAAGTGTTTTCAAAAAGGGGTCTCCTTTACACTTGAACAAGTCTATATTTGATCATAAATCAGGAATTCACCCTCTTCCTTGTCCCTTCCCTCCAAAAGAAAAGTCTTTTGCATGTGATCATCAAATTATTTATATTTTGCTCAAAAATAATTGCCATTTTTTTCAGGTTTTGTCAAAAAAAAGCTAAGGGAGAGCAAGGAATGGGTACGTCAGCTGAAGTGGTGTTGCTCAGGTGACATTTGACTTAAAGTTACTCATTTCAGACAGATTCAAAAGGGAAATTTCTGTTTCCAACAATTTGTTATCAATATCTCAGACAATGGGTATTTCCTTAAAAAAAGTGAAGATTTTGCACAACACTTTGTAGCCAAAATCTTTTTCATTAAGTTTTTGAACTATCCTGGACAACACTAGCCTTGTTCTTCATATCAGGGCAAATCCTGCTCCTTTTGCAGATAGCAGCATTTCTGTATTTGTTTCCACTTAATTTTAGCCAAAGCACATGAGATGTGAATCAGAGTGGAAGCACAAGGAGAGGCATTTAAGCTAGATGAATTCAGACCTGAAATCAAGCACAAAATTTTAGAGAGAGAGCTCTTAACCAGTGGAATAACTTAGCTTAGGATTTCTGACTGGATGCTTCCCCCATTATTAGCAATCCTTATGTCAGGAGTAGATGCCTTTGTGAAACGAATGCTTCAGCTTAAACAGACTGACAGGTGTGCAGCAAATTGTGCTGAAGCAACCTCTTTCAGTCTATTCCCCTGCCCCAAGCCAAACAATTTGTACCCACATTATTCTTATCACTAATATAATCTTCAGTGATGTGCATTATAGTCTTCCTGGGGAATCTATTCCAGGACTGAATTGCTGTTACTGCAAGAAAACGATTCATTTTTTTCTATCAAAGCTACCCTCAGTCAGCCCATGTTTTTCTTGAAGGGCCATGCCCAAAGCTGGGTACAGTACTTCAGCTGAAGTCTTTCCAGTGCTGAATAGGTAAGAAGGGTGACTCTGTATTGCTTATGGGCATGATGTAATCCTTCTGCTTGGTAGTGATAAGGCTGATCTTGATGCAAGGATCAATGGACGGGGCTTTTTGGTGTGTATTATACTGAAGGACCAGCTGGTCATGGATGTCCCTCCTGGTTTTAAACCTAAGAGAATATGGATGATGATGCTGGCTGTGAAGCACAGTGAAGGAACGGTGGGAGAGTGTATGGGGCACCTCAGAAGAAAAGGATAATGGTGTTCAAAATAAGGTGTATGGGGGGAAATGGAAGACCTGAGAGGTGGAAGGGAACATGAGGTGATGAATTATTTCTTCATCCCCTCAGCTGTACTTTTCAGGAATCTGGAAAACACTAGGGGAAGGAAGGATCAGGGGGCTGGTCTGGGCAGCCCATGGGTAAGAAAATACGAGAGCCCAGGAGTTCAGCTCTGGTAATTACTATTTCTCATGAGCTTCTGGGTTACAATAATGGAAGTTTTACAATGCTGTTGAGCTGTGTGTTGAAAAAACAATCCTTAAGCTTTCAACTAATTTAGTCACCATCTGTAAGCTGTTTAAGTAATTCCCCTCATTTCACTTTCCCTTTTAATTTTGCTACGTATGCCTTTTCTTCATTACATCTCCAACATATGCATCTGTACAGGCACAGAGCAGACATAGGTGTGTAACTCAAGATTTTCCATAGAACTGGAAAACTCAATTGTCACTGATGTGCTTTGTGGGAATAATAGGATAATGCCAGGTTACAGTGGCCCATCCACAGACCATAGGCATTTTGCTGTGGGGATCTGTGGTCTGTTTCTCACACCAGTGTGTTTCAGACAGAGAAAGTGCAAAATACGTAAATAAAAAGTGCTTTATCCTCAAAACTCCAACACTGGCATTTGTGTAGATGTTCAAGTGTTATTTTGTACCTTCTGTACAAAACTCATTTCGTTATTGGATTTCAGATTTCAAAGTTAACATGCTAAAGTTGTCCTTAGTTCACCCAGCTCCAGCTATGTATTGCATCTCATATGATTCATAAGGTTTGCCTGGAACCCAGGGGCATATCAGTTATCGTGGCAAGGCACAGTAAGGTGAGTTAATTAATAGCATTCCAACATATCCTGGGCTTTATTGGCTAGTAGTGAAGAATCCCAGAAGAAGGAAAGCACTGTAATTGTGCCAGATCCATCCTGTGTTTCCTATAGTTTCGTTCTTGATTTTTTTTCATATATATTATATTGTCTCAACGCCAGTGCTCATGGTCTCTGAAATTAAAAGCATTCCTCATAAAGGGGATTATGAGATTAAAAATATTGTTCATAAAGAACACGTTGATCCTCACTGGGAGGATGATAGACGTAAAAACATCATATTACTGATGTCACCAAATAAAACTAATTTAGGAGATAACAGTGCATTTTAAAAGAAATAGTGGGGATGTGTTAGATTTACAAACTGCAAGAACTTTCCTTCCCAATATGCTTATTCTTCATTTATCATTTTATAACAAGAAAACCCCTTAAACTTAAAGTTACTCTCGTACAAATGTCACTTGCTAGCTTTCTTGCTAATCCAGAGGAAATATTATCCTAGTGGTCCCTGAGGTCCAATGTCTAGGTGTTGGATACATGATAAACTTACTTGAAGCTTTCTTAGTGAGATATAGTCCTCTGGAGACAGCTGTGGATTTAATTTTTCAAGCTTTAGTACAACCTAACCCCTTAAGATTTAAGTTTCCCTTGTCAGGTCACTTAAGAGTTTCTTCTTTTATTTTACTCTTTCTTTTTTTTTTTTCTTTTTTTTTTTTTTTTTCCCTCCTCCTCTGCTACTTGCCCAGACTTCTAATCCCCAGCCTCTGGAGGAAACATTTAACCATCTCAGACTTTTCATGTCTTGATTATTTTTTTGGTTCCAAAGGACAACACACATATATTTGGCTTTTGAATGGTTCCAGTCTGGGAGCTCAGACAGGGTGTCCATGCAAAGCAAATTGTTTCCAGTCTTGATCATTTAGGTTTCTAGTGCAGTTCTGAACAAAGGTGGTTTTTGCAAATTTTGAGCCACTCCTCTGTGTAAGAGCAGTATTTCACAAGAAGAGGTGTGTTTATAGTCTCTGCAATCTATGTTCCTGTATGTTTATGCTGTCCAGGAGTTGGGCTTAATCTAGTTTTCTTGCCCCTTGATACTTATCACTCAGTTTTCCAGAAACTGAGCTTAATGTTCCAAGGCATGCACAGGATTTAACTGCATAGTTCCTGGTATTGTGAAACTGCACACAACTCAGAGACAGGTTAGGGATGAAGGCTGTCCAGCAGACAATGTCACAGCTACACTGTATCTGGAATGTACAGGGACGTATACTCGTGCTACTTTTACTGATCCACTAAAAACACTGCTTACAGCTCCTGACCCCCTATAATTTCCCTGGTGCGCGCGCACACACACACACCAGCTCCTGCCAGACTGTTCCTTCTCAGGAGTTAAAAGGTGGAAGAGGCCTTTCAAGGTTACTTGTCAGATTTGTTCCCTACAGTCAATTTTTCTTTTTTCTTTTCAGCTTATTTTCCTTTGGCTTCCTCAGGAAATTAATTTTATCTTGCCTTACCTATCCATGCATTCATCAGGTCTCCTCTTCCTCCCTCTAATAACTTCATGACATGTTGACCAATTGCAGTCACCGTTGAAAGATGTGCACAGTTTAAAAGTTAAGTTTCTGGAGGTTTGTGTGCTCTGGCTGCCAGGTAGATGAGAGAGACCATGACAGGGACTGCACAGAGGGAGAGTTAAGCAGAGTTCAGCTCTTCGGCAGCAGCGAGGGGTCAGTCACTCTGTGCATGCTAGCCAGCCAGCACAGACGAACAGGCTGGCCAAGCTGTCCTAGAACAGCTCCAGACTGGCTGTGGCACAAGCAGTTTCTTGTCCAGGGTGGATCTTTCATAAGAGATAGCAAGGAGAAAAAGTATGGGGCTTATTTCAGGTAGAAGCAGTAAGAAAAATGTAAAAGAAACTAAGTGTCATATTGCTCTGTGGCGCACAGAACATATTTTCCAGTCCAGTTCTAACAGCCCTAACAAAAAGGATGTTCTCGTCCACTGCTGTGAAACGTGCTGCTGTACTGGATCAGGGAAATGCCAATCTGATGTTTGCCATCCTAGCCAACAGGAGGGAAGCGTGCACAGAGCTCTAGATCTGAAAGCCTGGATCTTTACATCTCAGCCTCTTATTAAAGAGAGGCATATTGCAGAAGGTTAAATGATTTCTCTAATCCATGGTCTGCTCACATCACTTCTTTCTACAGATGTTGTTATCCATTGCACTCTCTACTTCCTCAGGTTGGAGTTTCTGTTTTGTCATGATGTTCACCCTACAGAGAAATGGCTGTCATCTCCTGGCATCACCACTCTCCTGTCCATCACTAGCGCATACCCTGGTATGCCTACGGTGGGGGCCTTCATGCATGGGCCTTCTGAGAGTTTGAGAAAATACCTGGGTCTGGCTCTGTGCAGGAGGAGCATGTAAGTGCCAAGAACACCCAAAGCACACTTCCTAGCTAGTGGGTTTAGACTGTTTCCTAAGCATTGCAGCCGTTTGCCATCAGAGACAAAATAACTGGGCAGGATCCTTTTGGTCTGAGCAGATGTGTCAGTCATATGCCTTAGCTAGGAAGGATCCAGCTGAGAGGAAGTGGAAGGGCATGTGTTGTGTGCAGAAGGAGCTTTGACAGTGTGGGTTGCCATCTTTCTTTTGCTTTGGAATTGAAAATAAAGCCTTGAGAGACTTTTTACCAAAGCATTGCTGGCAGTTGCATACCAGACCTGAAAGACTAACTTATCTCCCACTCACCCAGTTCTCCCACAGGCTTTTCTGCATTGCTTTTTGTGCTGTTTCCTGAGCGTGCAACATCCTCTTTATTCTGTCTCACCAAACCACTATCCCCTCTGGTCACGCCTTAAAACTCTCTTCGTATGTGTAGTCCACAATGGCTGAGACAGCCACTCTCCAGACCCCCTTCCTTCCTAGTTTAAGAGCTGTGCCTGCATTCCTAAATGCAGAGCTATGGGGGGATATGAACTGTGCACGCATGCACACACAAGGCTACAGCTAACTTGATCCTGCATTTTCCAAAACCCGCAAACCCTGCCAGTCAGCCAAAAGGAGATTTTTGTTAGCTTTCACCTAGAAAAGGAGCTTTATCATGCACTTGGGCCAACAGAGGGCAATATACACAAAATTCAATATTGAGAAGAAATGCTTTTAAAAGATGACTCTAAGCAGCCCAGCCCTTACTGTATCTGGAATCACATATCACAGTGAAAGGCGGCATTCCACGCTGGACCTAAAACCTTCTCAGGCTCCATCAATTAAACCACCACATATGGGGTGGAAGAGGCTCAGCAAGGAACTCTCACTAGGGTTCAATGAAAACCAGATGTTGTGGGCACAGCTGTCATGCTTCTTATCAAGAACAACAGAGCAGCCCCTGCTGCAGTTTCATCAGGAACCCTGCCCTTCCTTCCCTTTAGCCCCAGCACTACTGAGAGTCCCTAACCAGAACCAAATAAAATCCTCACGGCCAGAGCATGCAGGAGTCCTGCACAAATATCGCTATTTACGTTAGCGTACTGTTTATGGATCTCCAGATCAGGGTCCCGCTGTGACTGTCGCCGTGCTTGAAACATGATGAGACAGGCTCCCACTCCTACCTAAGAGTGGCTTCACTCATTCCCTTAAAAATGTAATTTAGTGTTGGCTCCAGAGCTAGAAGGATTAGAGGGAAAGAACTGTGTATTCACTCCGTAGGGATAAAGCTCTGGCCAATTTCATTTACATGAATTATAATATATTTACCCATAGGGCTCACATGCAGTGTTTTGTTGCTTTAGATGGAATTCCAGATTGCTAAATTCCAATTGTATAAATGATAACAGATTGCTGCTGTGACTGCACCCGTGAAAGCGCACAGGAATTGTGCAGGATATGCCCTGAAGGGCGTGAGTCATCAGACCTACAGACAGTGAGCTCTGCTTTGGAAATGTGGTTCAAAGCAAGGGTTTCTCATGAGAAATGACAAGTTCTATCCCAAGCTTGGGTCTTTGCCCAAGGACCTGTTTTCCTCTGCACTTCCTTGGGTCCTTTTGCCACAGTGATTTTGCAAGACTGACTAGTCTACTGGTGACAACAACATTATTCTTGTTTGCACTTATAAATGATATGCTGAAATGAAATTTACCTAAATTTAATTATAAATAAACAAATAAAGAAGTGGAAGAAGGGAAATAGCCCTGCAAACAAAACAAAACATTTTGTTTTGCCTGACACAGAATTTTTTTTTCTGGTGAGAAAACAGAAATATTTCAGTTTGTTGTCAACCCAAAACACTATTTTTTTCTCAGTTCCACACTCAACTCAAAGTCAAATTATTTTCACAGTAATACTTCTGAAGACTGCTGAGTTTAATTGGACCCATGAGCGGAGTTTAGGTGGGTGAGGATCGTGACTAAGAGTTCTGGACTTCAACAAGTCAGACAATTAGTGCATCCATTGTCATATTACTATTTCCCAGCTTGACACCCAGATGCTGGCATACACTGTTGCTCTGAATAAGCCACCAAAACTGCAGTCAGAACAATACAGGCCATTGCTTTTCTGACTGCAGCAAAGTCAGTTGTAAAGGTTACCACCTGCCATCCAACCTGCAGCTGTTCTTCACTGCCCTCATAACTGCACGTGTGCTCTCTGCCTGCACCTCTTCTATCAATGCGATCCTGTGGTTTTCAGGATCTTTTAAAAACTTGTTGTCAAAGATAAAACCAAAAATTACTCGCTTTAACCATATCTAGTCCTGACAGCATATGCCAGGCATGAGCATGAGGGAGAAGAATTAATATAGAGGCCTTTTTAAGATAAAGAGACATCTTACAGCAATCCTGATGGCTTGTCTGTGTGGAAATTAGATTGCATACCAGGTGTTTTGTAAGCAGAACATAGTAATTTAAAGGCAAAATTGACCCTTTGCGACCTGTGTGATATGTAGAGCTAGTGCACGTGTTTTCCTTTTTCTCTTCTGTGCAGCTGATGTGTTTCAGAAGTAGTGTGTACAGCTCAGATTTGCAGAGACAGCTAGTTACCTACTAATATGAAAGTAATTCCAACTTCTCTTTAAATACCCTGATGCTCCAACAAACAGATCTACCTTGAATCTTGCAGTGGCTCATCATAGGCCATCTGATACTTTATTTTAAACCTGCTACCCTCAGGCAGAGATCAGCTGCAGGTATTTTAACAAGAAGCTGCTCTAGCTGATCTTATGTTTTAATCTGTGCTAAACTTGATGTCCTAGAACTTTCTGATCTCAGGGGGAGGAAGAAGACGACACATGGAGGAACTATTTGTTTACCCACATAAATACAAACATTCTTATTTTAGACCAGAAGCTGTTCAAGGTAACGACTGTCATGCATTATGGCTTTGTCTACTCTTACTTTAGTGTAGGGCTTCATTTTATCCAGAGGTCCAGATTCTCCAGTGTCCCTACTACCAACAAAAAAGCTGGCTAGCTACCTTCAGCTTTGGAAAGAATCATATGGCCATTTGTGCAAGGAAACTAAAGTTGAGAAGGGGGTTTATGTACATTTCAGCAGCAATCCAACAAGTAGTATGGGTGCCATAGTGCCCGTACTCAAGCGCCACACTTCTTGTTAATGGGGATGTAGGGCATATAATAGTGCTTGAATTGTTTGCAGCTTCTGGGTAGACCACTACTACTCCTGTTCAAAATATGGGATTAGGAGAAAGGTTGAAGCAGTGTGAGTTGTTTTTAGCAAAGACATTAACATGCTCATGTTGACATAGGCTAGGCAGAGAATATAGCATCCACTTTTTGTAAAAAACTGCTATTTCTGTGGCTTTTTCCGGCACTTCTGGGCACAAATCTATGTTTCTGCCTAACCTTTGACAGCAATAGGAAGTGCTTTGGAAGTGCTTTAAAAGGCTTGATGCTGTTGTGATTCACCTGCTTAGCTACTCTAGTATCTGAAGACTGAGTGTGTGTTCACAGTAACTCTTAGATTATAGAGCTGTTTGGAACAGGGACTTAGTCCTGATCACATGCAAATAGAATAAATAGAATTAGTGTTTATGCAATCTTCTGTAATCTTCACTCTTTTTGTGTGGGGTGGGACTACTGTGAGTCAGACCTACCACTGATTTATCAAAAAGAGTTATAACCAACATTCAGCCTGAAAAACTAAGCCTGTGAACTGTTGTTTCTGACACATTTGTGTTGGATGGTTGAGAATGGTACCTTGGAAAGAGAGATGCAGATGTACCCATGCCTGTCCCTCCTTATGGGTTGTCCAGAAAAGCAAAACTCACTTTGCTGAGTGACACCAGGCTGAGACCTGTCTCTCTACCCCACCTACTGTTTTGATGCAAGTTTTGAAATAGTTCTGTGATTTGTTTGAGAGGGATGGGTTTAAATGATGTTTGATGATGGGGTAATAAAAGTCACAGAGAGAGACATACACAACATGATGGCACCTATCTTTTCCTAAGGAAAATGGGGCAGGAGTATGTTATGAGTAAATCACTAGCAGGGCATTAAAATGATAGGGAGTGACTCTGAAATATGCCCTGTTTTCCATGTGTATGCGTTCACTGTCATAGTTGGCCAGATTCTCAGAGGATGTAAATTGAGGGAGCTTCACTGGAGTCACAGTTGCTGAGGCACATTGTAGGCACTGGGGAACCCAAATGTGCTGCTCCAAAGAGAGCATTAAACCCCAATTGTGTACAGAAGGCCAGAGAAACAACGCCCTTTTCTGCCTTTGCACTTCACATTCTTCTAGTGAATGTAAAAGCCCAGGCCCTGTGGACCTCATGAATGTGAAAGCTATGGGGAACCCTGCAGCCATGGTTCCAGCACCCTCCACAGTGCTGTCCTAGTGTCTGACTCCACTAGGACACGTCAGGGCTTAGGTTTCATGCTTAGAGTCACTGCTGTCTCTAAGCAGAGGGGTCACTTTGCTACACAATGGGCACTGCCAAAACCACAGCCATGACAAATGGGAAACATGGTGTCAAATGCATAACAGGTGAGCTCTGAGTTCCTAGGGGTGTCTTTGTCAGTGACAAAGTGAGCTTGTGCAACATCTTTCCAAAGCATTAACATGCTGTCTTGTCCGTTCCTGGCGCACTAACTGGCAAGTGGCTGAAAATAGATAAACAAAGAGAAAGGGCCAGATTTGCAGGAGAACCAAGACATACACCGGGATTGTGTCTGGGCCCAGATATTTCAGAATGAGTTGGAGGCAGCCTGTTGTTTCTCTGATAGATCCATAACCAGGAAGAAATTTGAGACTGAGTTGTTTCAAGGGATATTTGAAAATTTCTAAGGCTGCATATGAAGAACATTGCCCTCTGCTCAAGGAAGGGCTCAGACTTTGGTGCAGTCTAGAGCTGATCTAACCACTGCCATGATCCCAATCTCCTCACCCCATCCTCATCTGCACATTTCTGCCTCCCTTCTTGCACTTCTCTGGCAATTTTAAGTTCTGCACTCAGTCAGAAAAAGCCAACTGATGTAGCAAGGTGAAATGGTTCAGCAGAGACCCCATCAATGAGGATGCATGAGCTGGGAGGGGTGGGAGCATAGAAACATATTTTTCAGTACTTAGGTTACCTTTGGCTGTTGTGGAATCCCCTCCAGCACACCTCCCTGACAGGACACAGGGAGGAGGTCTGTATTATTGGTAAGGCCACTGTGTACTGTGGCGGTATGGCTACCTCCCCCACACCACCGTCCCAGGTGGCTGTTCCAGCCCCCATATTGTAGCACATGACACATTCCCTTGTGTCAGCTATGGGCTGGATTGGGGAACTGATCCCAACTGAAAGAAAAATAAGTGTATTTTTCTGAATAAGATTTATTTACTGATCTGTTCACCAACACGTTCACACAATTATGTAGACTAGGGCAGCTGGGGGAGCAGTGTACCAGCGCCGTTAGGCTGAGAACGGGTAGCTCAGGATGGTAGTTGGAAAACCAAGAAGGGCAGTAATACCCAGGGATAGTTTTGCCCCTAAATACTTTTAGTAAATAATATCACAGCAGAGATACAGAGGCTGACTGTTCCAAGGAAGCGAGTCGTGTTGGAAAATATACTTTAAGTGATGCATTGCTAAATGCTGCTTAGCATAATCTGTACCTGAATTACTAGTGATTTTCCTTGGTGGAGGCTAGGTCGTCTTTGTTCTTTTCTCAGAAGCTTGATCAGATGTTTGTCAGGAGTTGCAATACTGCTCAGGACATATGGTAGCCCTTTTGTGGCAACATCCAACTTTCAAATCACGTGTTGCTGCGTTATAGTGTGCTTACACTGCAGACAGCTGCAATGAACAGCTTGAAAAGGGGAAACCCTCATGGGCGCAATGTGTGGAGGTCAGTGCAGTCAGTACAAAGCCCCCATTCCCTTGCCAGGTACCTCTGCTACTCAGGAGGCTTGAAGCTGTGTCACACCAAGTGCCTGAACTACCAAGGGACAAACAAGGTTTTGAAGCAGTACTTGTCTCTCCTTGTCCCCTGAGGGCTTGATCCTCCTCTGGAGGGGGACATACTTAATGGTATGCAGCCCCCTTCATCAGCTCAACATTCCCCATACTAGAAGCACTTCAGTTTCTCACCCTACTCCCCCCTTTTTCAGAATTTTGCCTGCTGTAGTGGCCTGAACATCTTTCTCTTTTCCAGCCAATATATTTGTCTAATTTTGTTAATACGCAGTTTATCTCCTTTTGTTCTTCTGTGTATTTGATTAGCTAAAGCGAATAGCTTTACCCTTCCCTGGCTTTACCATTCCCGTGTTCCCAGACAACAATTTCTTCCAGCTAGTCTCTGCTGATGAGATAGTCTGTAGCATGTAAACAGATTAAATGAACCTGGGCACATTGTAGCACATAGAGAGTGGCTTGCCCTGCCATACACATTGGCAAAGTATGAAGTTCACTCTGTTGCTTTCTCTTTGCTTGTTACAATAGGTTTATTAGGACACACAGTTTGTGTAGAGGCATGGCCGTGTTCTGTCTTTTGGCCCCCTTCTTGGGTGCCCTGGACTGAAAAACAAATAATGAGGAAGAGACGGAGAAATAAAATCACCCTGTGAGATATAAAAGAGGGAAATGGGAGATCCTGGATAATATCTGAGTTCCTTTGAAGTGAAGGCTGAATAGAATAGGAAAAAAGTAATTGAATTAAAGCCACTCTTTTTTGGAGTAGATATACTTTTACTGTGGCTAAGCAATTTCCCGGTTGAGTTTTTTATCACTTTCCAGCACCTGCTCATTTCAGAGGGCGACGCTCCAGAGATTACTTTGAGCCAGTGCCAACAGCCAGCATTTCTCACTCCCCTCTCACCCGCCTCCACCCCTTGCACTGCTCTAGACACACACCCCAATATAGAATGACAGCACATTGCCACAGTTTAAATGACACTGCCTCTGCCTCTTCGGACGAACAGGTCCTCCGGAGAGCACCAGCCACAGCAACTGTCCACCCTTGCAAAAGACATTTTCATCATGGCATATAAAGCAGCACATTTGGCCTTTAAGTCGCGTTGGCACAAGACAGATGAAGAACTCTGTCGGCACAGTATGTCCTTCATCTTGCATAAGGCAATCCGAAATGACTTCTTTCAGAGTTACCTTTATCTGCTGGAAAAGCTTCCCCTGGGTGAGTAGCTGGTGGGCAGGAGCGTCTGTGTGCATGAATGACTGTGCTCCAAAAAGACATACCATGTTAGATGGTAGAGTGCAGACACATTAATGACAATCAGTAGTAGTTTTGAGAAGCCCAGCTAGAAAGACTACAGTACTAGCTAGCTAAACCATTCCGTACTCTCTCAGCTCCCTCTAATTCAGCACCCTGTTTTTATACCTAAATATTCCACAGATTGTTAAAGGAGGGCAAGGGAAAGACCTCAATAGTGAGATAAAGTTTGGTTTCTGGCTGATGGTTCCTTTTTTTTGTCACCATTTAAGTGAAATATGTGTTGACCTGTTTGAAACTTGGAAGGACAAATGCAAAACTAGCAGAGCTGACAGACCATACTTTCTGTTGCCTGATACCTGTTTTGTTGTCATTCAGTGTGTCCTTAGCCTTGTCATTGGTATTGTTTTGGACAAATGCTTGAAAGATAATGATTTAAAAACATTTTCAAGAGGCTTTGTAATCTTGATCTCTGCAGCAGACTGGCTAACATAGTGTTTTTTATCTGGGAGGAAAATACTTCCCAATATTTGGTTATAGCCAAATTTCAGTGAAAGCCTCTGGTACAGGGTGCCAAGACATTATTTTTTTCATGCAGAAAATGAATATTCATTTCTTATGAAAATTTGACCTTGAATAAAAAAAAAAATTCCCCAGGTCAATATGTCTAAAAAGTAAATTTGACTTGTGTCTGTATTATGTTAGCATGCCACTTTTTAAGCAGAATTATTCAGCCTACACTCAATGTTAGAACTGTAGGAATTTAAGATGGAATGGATGTGTCTGTGCAACCTGTTAAAGTACTCACGATGAATTCCTGAGGGCTCCCTCCTAATTGAATTATCCATTTAGGCAAGTGTATTATCTTACCTGATTGTGTGAAACTATACAGACCCCAGGGAGAACTCTGCTCAGGGTGGTAGAATCCATGAGTCCTGTAAAAAGAAAAAGCATTTCTGTGTTATCTTAGTATTTTGATGTGGCTTTTCGAATGCAGCAATATCTGCAGCTATTTAAAATGAAACATGGAAGACAGATACTCCTATCCCTAGTGGTAGGTAGCTGTGAACGATGGAAAGGAAGGAGAGTCAATTATAGGTCAATGGAATCTCAAGAAGTCTAGGAAAATGTTATTCTTTCATTTGTTTTGAAAATAAACACAACATATTAGAAACTGAGCAAGATTTCCTACAGTGTTAACTGTTAGTGTAAGTACTAATAGTTCATTTTAAGACTAGAAGGTGCCATTATGAATATCTAGCTTAGAACTTAATGTAGAAGTTCCTGCATCATGTTGTAACTTATGGCTGGGTCACATTATACATTTATGAAGACAAAAATACCTTGGTTTAAGGGCTCCAAATGTTTGAGAATCCATCCGTCCATCATTAAGCTGTTTTCAGGCGTAATTGCCTCACCCTAGTAAAACTATATTTTATTCCTTGTCTGAATTTTATTTGAACTTCCATTCTCAGCCAACAAGTTTTGTGAAATGTTCCTATCAGACTAAAGAGCCCCTCTGCCAGACTTTTCATGACCTGAATCATTAAAACTTCACTAAAGAGCTTACAAGGTTTTTGCCAGCCCATCCAAATTAGTTTGACTCCATAGAAAAGGCACTGGGAGTCCAGTCTTCATGTGAACAGTATGTCTGTTACTCCATGGTTACTGTCATGAAGCAAAAGTGTGCATAAGGATAGGTACTGTGGGGTAGCTCGTGTGCTCTGGCATGGAGACACAGCCAAGAACCTTCACAGCATGCTAGGATGTTGTGGTCTGGATGGGTGGACAATCAGACAGGTGAAAAGTGATTGGGTGCTTGGGCTCAGAAAGTTGTGGTCGAATCTCGAGGTCAGCGGAGTACTGCAAGGGTCTGTCCTGGGACCTATCTTGTTTAACATCTTTATCAGTAACCTGGAGGAGGTAAAGGACTGCTTGCTCATCACCTTTGCAGACTGCAGCCAACAGCAGGACTTGTCTGCAAGCTCTGGGTCAGGACTGCCATCCAGAGGCACCTAAGTAGGCTGGAGGAAAGAGACAGTGGGAACCTAGTGAAATTCAAATTCACTGAAATTCAAAGGCAAATGCCAAGTCCTATACCTGGAAAGGAAGAACCTTCAGCAACAACAACATGGGATGGGCAGTGGCTGGCCAGGGAGCAGCCCTGCTGATAGGGTTTTGGTAGACAGCAACTGAACATGAACCACAAGTGTGTCCTGGCAGCAAAGGCCAACAGTATCCTGGGCTGTATTCACAAAAGCATAGCTAGCTGATTGGGGGAAGCCAATTATCCCCTTTTATGCAGCAGTCACAAGACCATATGTGTGGAGTCCTGAACTCCCAATGCAGGAAATCAGATGGAGTGAGTTGGATGACCTCCAGGGTGGTGAGGGAACTGGAGCACATGCCCTGTGAAGAGAGACAAAGGGAATGGGGCATGTTCAGCCACAAGAGACATCAGGGAGACCAAATATCAGCCTGCCAGTACCTACAGGAAGATAATAAAGAAGACGGAGCTGAGCTGTGCAGTGGTGTGAGGCAGAGGCCAAGAGGCAGTGGTCATAAATGAAAAGAAGTTTGGACTGGCACTAAGGAAAAACTTTCCCTGTGAGGACAGTCATTGGAACAGGTTGCCCAGGGAGGTCGTACAATTCTCCACGACTGAGGCTTTCAAAACCTACCTGAGTAAAGTTCTGATGAACATCATCTGACATCATGTCTGTCCCTGCTTTGAGCTGAAGTTTGGACTAGGGACCTCCTTAGTTCCCTTCCAACCTGGATTATCCTGTCATCCAGTGCTCTCTAGTGATGGAGAGGCCAGGACGTGGCAGGTCTGAACATGTCTGCAGGATGACATTTTCCAGTTTCATTCAGAGTGGAACTGAGCAAAAGTGAACTAAACTTCTCAAGCTTCAACACTAGATCCAGATTATCTCTCTGTAAACAGTGTTAAATGACTAAAGCGACATTAAGACTGTGATCTAGCAGGGTAGTTAAGCATGTGCTTAATCCTAAACATGAGTAATAACACTGAAATAAAGCCTCCCATTGAAACTTGCAGTGCTGCCCAGGAGGGTCAGCAAGGTAGAAAGCTTGCTTCAAGCTATGCTAACTCCACGCTCCTCCCACTCCATTGCTAGATTCAGTGGTGGAGCACTTTTAGGCATGTTTACTTATGAGCTGAGCATATCTGGTATCACAGCCCGTTAAGAGAAACATGTCACTTCTACAGACCAGGGTAACATTTATAAATAAAAGACACGAGTAACTTTAGGCCCAGATCCAACAATGTACTTAAATGTGTGTGAATGCCCTTAAGCCCAGTGGACTTTAATGGAGCTACTCGGATACTGGAAATTATGCATGTGTTTATATGGGCTGTGGGACTTGGTGCCAGTGGGGTGAGATCTGCAGTGGAAAACTTAGATGATCAGTCCATAGAGACAAATATTCCCGTGTGTGAGGCATGTGCCTGTAAGTAAAATCTGCTTTGGGGGTGGGCTAATGTTCATCTTCTATAAAACAGAATTTAAATGGTTTTGGGACCACAGTAGAGAGGTGAATTCTACCCTGCACCCAGATAACTATTTTTCAACTGATGCACAAAGCAGATGTTGCATTTGAAAGGGAATACTCAGCCAAACTGGAATTAGTTCAATATCTTGCAGAATGCAGTTGGAGCCACAAAGTAATGTTCACAAATAAAAACTTCAGAAAAATTACTTGCAACATTTACTGCTGCCAGGGAAATTTAGCTGAGTAAACCCTACAACCAAGAACTGTAAGAGTCTACTGCAGGATGGGATTGCACCTGGTCTTAGTATTAAGTGGTCCATTTCTATAGAGGTTTAGATCAGATGCACTGGGAAACAAAATTTTGAACTGATCCCTAAGAAAATATTAGAGACATGTTTTGTAGGGCAAAAGGGCTTAGATACTTTCTGTCTAGTCCAGGATCACCACTCCGCATCCAAATTGTATTTGCAGCAACTCAAAATTATTGTCTCATGACTGCAGAGTGACCTTTAGGGAGCCAGTTCCAGTTCTCAACCTGGTTTTGCAGTGGGTTTGTTGTAACCATCTCTAACTTTAAACCTTATAAGTCACCTGCCTTAACACTGAAAACCTTGTCTGTGAAAGACAGCTGCCCCCGTCCCAATGTCAGAGACTTACAGCCTTCATCATCCTATCCTGCCTATGCCCTACTTTACAAAGTTCACTGAAATCAGGCCGTGTATCCATAACAGATCTCACAAGTATTTCATTTCCTGATGCATGAGATAGTCCCACATTGGTCATGGAAAGGGAGATGCCTCTGGCTAGACAGGTCCTGTGATGAGTGGGAGGCACACTGGAGCAGAGCTGCAACACTAACTGCCACCAAGGACATGTGTGCCTCCTTGCACTTCTTTTTTGGGGTAGATTCCTGAAAGCTGGCAAACCTCCCTCTCCCTCTGGTCCTTCTGCTGGAGCTTGCATGCCAGGCACAGCTGCAAAGCAGATCAGAGATGAGGTTGATTGGCTGTGTCTGGAAAATTGGGTTGTGCATTGGGAGAGTTGGCAGTGTTGCAAATTCATGAGGGGGAGGAGTAATGCTGAGGGAGCAAGAGGTGGAAATCATCTGTATGGAATGCACGCTGCATGAGTGAGACTGTGAGTCCGAAGGAGAAGACCTTGGGTACAGTGCCACCCTTTACATTAGCCTGTGTCCTTGCATGCCCTCAGGTAGGAGACTTGCATAAAAAGATCTTTGCAAAGTCTGATGCATTGCAAAGACCCAGTGAATTCTGAACCGAGAGTTGGTTTCGGATGCCAGCACGTAAGGCAGGGCTCTGGGGCCCCAGCTGGCCTGGAGGAGCTGCAGTCAGCTGGTGTATGCATGCAACTCCCGGCAGGCATTCTGCAAGCCTGATACTGGTTCTGAGTGAGAAATGCGAGAGCACACACTACAGATTTGATATCCTGACAACATATCGTCCCCATGTGTTGCCTCGGGTCAGGCTCATGCTTGGGTAGAAGGACTCTGAATATTTGTCGTTCATGCTACCAGCTGCCTGCAGAATCCTGTCCTAGTATGCAGCCTGCCTGTAAATGCCTTTCCCTTCAACCTAGCAAACCAGGATAAATCACTGTCCATTGATGGGTCCATTAAAGAAGCCCTAGAAATCATCACTGGACTCTTAATTGGAAGATCTTGCAAAGCCAACATGCAGGGATTCAGTTCTGTTCACCGGACAGGCTGGCTTCTGAAATGGAGAAAAAAGAGATGCAGAGAAAACAAGATGGTGCCAGTCCTGGGGGAAGATGGAGATTGTTTACTGGAAGAATCACAGCCACCGATGTAGTCTTTTTCCCAGGCTCTGGGAGCCGCCCTGGCCAAGTTGTGCTGGGGATTGGCTGCTGCCTCCTTCATATTAATTTTTTCGGCTAAATGGTTTCTTCTGAGTATGTGAATATAATCAGTGGAGTGTGTAAAACTCCCAGGTTTGACCCTTGCTGGGCTCAGTGCTTCTTGTGGTATAAATTTCTCAGGCATAACATAAATGTGTAATGGATTAAAGCTTTAATAGTATCCGTTCAGCAGTTGACTTAAGCAGGTGATGACAAGAGGGGCTGGTAATGCTGCTTTTGTTGGATGAAGGATATGCCGGGCATGCTGCTTATGTGTAACCCAATAGCACTATTCTGTTCTGAGTGGTCCTTGCTAGTAATTATTCCCCATCCTACTTCCTTTACCCACCCCTCATTTGCCTCCAAAATGTCATTCTCCTGCTGAGGATGGGCAGGCACACACTTATCATTCCCTGCTGAGCTTTCTTGCCCTCAATAAATACATTCCAGGCTTATGTTCAGGGCCTCTGGCCTAGCTCTCTGTGTGGAGGGCATAATTCCTGTTCCCCAGCCGGCATAAGCAAGGCATGGCCTGTTCAGACCCTTCCCAGCAGCGATCAGCAGTGCTGCCATGGAAGTTTAAAGATGCAATGACAAAGCACTGCTCCCTGGTCCTTCTGTGTACACAGCTGGCAGAGAGCTCTTCCTTTCTGTTCTTACTAACCCCAAAGGTGTTTGCTGCTGGATCATTTCTGGTTCCTTGGGCATGCTGGGAATCTGCACCAGAGCAGGTCTCACACTGCAAGGTGGTACTCGCAGAGATTTGTTCCCGGTGTGACTCCATCCCTCCTTATTGCCTAGCTTTCACAGCCAGGCTTGTAGCTGTGTTTTGTTGGAAAGTCTTGTCATACACACAGGGAAGTGCCTGGGCACTTGTATGCATACATGAGACAGTCAGAGATGCTGGTTTCCAAGAAAACTGTTTATGGACTGCACCAATCCAAACTTTGGAGCTGCAAAATATAATTGGTTTTGATATGCCAGTGCACACTGAGTACAGAAAAACGAAGCATGGGGAGGATAGGGGAATGTAAGAATAAGGGAAAATAGCCCTTTACCCAGCAAAACTCACAGGTTTTATTAAAACAACTTCAAACTTACAAGTGCTATATATTACCAGCAAGGTAGCTAAGCAATGAAAAGAAACCTCCAAGCCTCTGGCACACAGGATCTTTCCTGTGTATCACCCACTGTTTATCTCACTCCTTGACCTGTGACAGATGAAAATTTAGGACTGTCTCTTCTAAATCATCTCCCTCCTGTATGCTTATTTAGGCCTGAGACTGCCATCTGCTCTTTGGTTCAGCTTACTTGCAGTGCCATGGACTGTAGAGTATCACTAAAAATAAACCAGAGCAAGTGTCTCATTCATCCATTCTCTTCTTGGTGCACTGTCCATGCAGCTGTCAATGGCTAGAAAGCATATATGGAAATCTGCAGAACAGTTATGTTTGTGATAGAAGAAATGATTACCCTGCATAGCGATAAATACTGCCCACAGCTTTTCTGGGAGCAAATCAAACCCCTTGTCCTCTTTGGCATGGATGTTTGCTTCAAACTTAAAATGATTTTCACTGATGTGAAAACATAGTGTGATGACAAAAACTGTGTCTGAGCCTGGGAGACACTGAATCTGCTCAAAGGGGTCTGTATCCCTTCAAGGTCTTGCAGGATTAAATCCAACACCTTTCCTTCCACCTTTGCTTTAGAAAGAGAGGTTTGACAATTTGAAGGCTCAACTTAAGTTTATAGAGCTTTGCCATCATGCCTCCAGAGCAATAAACGAAACCAGAAATATCTGTCATTAACAATAAAATAGTGATTTATCTGCTTGCAGTGAAACTTTACGCTTTGACAAGTCAAGTTATCAATGGGGAGATGCAGTTCTACGCCAGGGCCAAACACTTCTACCGGGAGGTGCCAGCCACAGAAGAGGGCATGATGGGAGACTACATTGAGCTCTCCAATACAGACATTGAATCCTCCAGGGAGTTTCTCAGGAAGTTTGTTGGGGTGAGTCATTTAATCCCATCTTCTGCAAGAAACAGTGATGATGTGTCATAAATGACATGCACTGTGCCCAGTCACATATATTTTAAATGGCACCATATGTTGTATGTGATATGCAGTCACAGGTCATAACTGATGGGCATTGGGTCTAGTAATGTATTCTGCCAGCTCATGCATCATCATAAATACACATTTTGCCTGGCCTTAGGTCATTATTTACCTGGTTTGCATCCTTTTCTTATTCTCCAAAGCTGTGAAAAGGATTGTGCAAGGAGTTCTTATAGTTGTGTTTGGGTAGAAGATTAATTCTCAGTGCAGGACTGGGACCTTTCGTGATAAAATCATTGCTGGCTTCAGTGGGAGATTTGTCTGTGCAAATTCCTGCAGTCCATTTGGGAAAGTAGCTGAGACTAAATGCCAAGTTTCTGTTTTGCCTATTTATAGATATTACTGAGAATGCTGCAGCGAAACCCAGCCCCCCCCCCCCCCCCCCCCCCCCCAACATTAGGAGTATATAGAATAAGCTTCCTGCATTAGGAAAAATATTTTGTTTCTTGAACATTCCAGTGTCACGTTGCAGGCAGATTTCTAAAGGTCTGCTTTGACCTGAGATGCAAAGTAGGATTTTAAAAGCACCTGCAATAGCAATGTCACTTTGGCACTTAGTTTTCTGAAAATCTTGTTGGTGCCTAAATGTGTCTTTAGGAATCTGAAAATCTTTGAAAGTGTGGCCTGATGGTTTTCTGACTGTCCTCTCTTCCCAGGGGAAAAGCCCACTAAATTAACTCAACAACAGTATTAGATGCTGAAGAATCCACAAAGCTACAGAAAAACAAATTTCTTAATTTCTCCTGCTCACAAGATGACTAGTTCTATATAAAACTACCACAGGTCTTTCATTTTCTGCTCAAATGTACAAATTTGGGATACCCAGATGACCATTTTTTAGTTTTAATGATCCACTGTGGAAAAAAAGCTCAAAAGTTAATTAGATGTTGTGTATAAAAAAAGGGCACCGTTTAATTGGATTGGGATGGAAAATAAGTGTGGCTTAACAGACAGAAATCCTGTATAGCAGTGAAGGGCAACTGGCGGCAAAGTTTGCTGTACCTGATACAGGGAGGCTTTTGGGGCAGTGAGCCAGCAAACCACGAGTGAGCAGCTACATTTTCTTTTTTAACAATCATTTGTATTAATGCTAATGCACAACTGCTTCACATTTCAAAGCCTCGCTATATCAGGCTTTCTACAAACACAAAGTGAGAACCTGATGGTAAAATGGCATTTTTAGAAAAAATTAAATGCAACTTATAAGCCAGAGCCAGTTCAAGGCATATTCCTTAGGTTTTACTTAAGTCTTGTTTTAAGGACATGTGTGGAATTCAAGTGGTGCATAAGTGTGTACTCAGGGAAAGTTTTTACGCTTCCTAGACATCATACAGATTCAGTTTACTGAATGGCAGGTTTTTATCACACTGTTACACTTTCTCATTTCCAAGACCTGAAAAGGAAAGAAGTACAGTCTGTAGCAGAGTTTCACATGCCAAAGAGAAATCATACCCAATGCATCAGGTGTGATGAGAGATACAAAATACTCCAGAGCAGAGTTCCTACTATTATTAGCCAGGGATAGAAAGGATACTCTGAATGGCCAAGATCAAACAAGGTGGGGGAGGGGAAAGGAACAGAAAGGAATCTGCACATTTTGCTAATTCTGATTTAGTTTGTTAAAGCCTGTCCTCTGTTGAGATACAGGCAATTGGTTATGTTTTATTATGGTTTATTTTCCTTTCTTACTACTGCAATTTGAATCCTACTTAACTAGATACAGATATTTACTGGCTTTCTGTAGTAGTAACTTTATTGTAAAGCTAATTTGAGTTATGTCTTCCCAAGTTTATGGCTCTATGAAATTTTTTTTTCCCAATAAGGTGATTAAGATAGAAAAAAAAGCAATTTGCTTCACCCTAATATAAACTCTACTTTCTTTTTTGAAGAGAATTTTAACAAAAACAGAAAATAGGAAAATAAGTTTCAGATCAACTGAACATATTTCACTTTTTTTAAATTGTTTTACCCTCTGAAAAACTTCTCCTTTTGTTTTCAACAGTTCAAGACAGTTCCAAAATGAAAAATGCTGTTTTAAAAATGAGAAGTTGACAAGTTTTTTTGTTTTTTTTCCTTGAAAGTCATGAAAAAGAAGTATCTTGACATTTTCAACATTCTTCCCCGTGTTTTTTGGCTATAACTATTCTCTAAATTTGAAATACCAATTTCACAGAGACTTTTATTCTTCCAAAGCTTCATTTTCTGGCAAAACTAGCACTCCTTAAAAAACAGTTGCCCAGTTCCACTCAAATTACCCCTCTTGAGTTAGTTTGGCTGGTGTGGAAATGCCACACAGTGACATTTCCCTTACATGACTGATGTTGCATACTTTCAGGTATGGCATTTCTTGGCATGATTCTTAGCACTACTGTAAACTGAGCTACAGATTTCTTTACCATGGGAGAATTTATCTTGCCTGGGCACATGGAGGGGATTACAGAAAGAACTAAGGATTTCACTTATGTTTTAGCCTGTCTCTTTCCCAGGTGAGTCAAACTGAGTTAAAAGTGCCACTGTGCTCAAGTTAAGAGGTTTTATGTGTGTGTGGGAAGAACTCAAACCAAGAGCAACATTACTTGAGCCAACAGTGCTGTACAGACAAGGTATAGGCTGTCTTAGGTACCGTCAAACTTGATGGGGTTATCAGCAGAGCTATAGCACTGTGTATTTATGGCACTGTTTAATGCCAGTTAAAGCCTTGATGTCCACATAGACGCTGTGTTTTCAAGTGCCTGATCCAGAGTAGTGTGTGAAAAAGGAAATAAAGAAAACAAAGAAACTATTAATTCAGGAACAGTTGTGATCTATAGAAGTGGGAAATAATACAGATGGAGATTATATTAACTTTATAGTTCCCTTTCTGCCCTACACCCTTTCTCCCTTCCTTGTCCTTAGTTCACCTGCCTGATTAGTTATTTGCTGAATTGAAAAGGTTCTTGAAAGTGATTTTTCTCCTGTTTCATCAGGAAGGTGGAAGAGATGTTGTTGAAAACCTGATTTATTATTTTTTTAGTTTATAAGGAAACCCACTGTGATTTTTATCTGTTTCTTGAACTCTTGATTTCTTTTTTATCCTACATATCTACACTGCCTTCCTACCCTTCCAAGACCTGAAGTGGCTTCAGGAACATAATCCACAGCTCTTTTATCCCTAAGGAAACTTGTGAGTGCCCTATCTAGCCTTACAGAAGAAGTTTTGGGTGTGTATGTGTCCTAAATGATAGTGATTCTGGGTAATGGGAAGCAGGTAATCAGAGGAGCAGTCAATCTTAAATTGTGAAGCCTGTTCTGGCTTAAAATTTTCACTTATACTATTTTTTTAAATAAGGAGTCTGATTTTCAACTCAATTACGCTTTTGGGAAAATGATTGCCTTCCAAAGAAAATGTTAATACCCTGTCAAAGCTCTGAGCATTTCCAAACTGAAAATATATTAGCTGAACATGGAATTATGTCAACGTTTTCATTACAAACGGAGCCGTGGTGCTTCACAGGGCTTCTCAGATGATTGCCTGAAGCTGTGGCTCCCTTTCAGTGAAGTGTGGAATCAAGCTTCATCTCCCATGATTGTTCCCTTTCCTTCTCAATGGCAAATGGAGATGTGTCATCAGAGGTCCTTGTCATGACACATCATGGGAGATGAATTTCCTGTTTCGAGTGAGGTGCTGTAACTATAGGTTCTCTGAAACACAAATGTCAAGGAAGTTATACAGCTTTTTGTTGAATTCTGTTAGTTGTTTTGGTAAATCATCCTGGTTTTCTCACCAGCTTTCTCAAAGACTTTTACTTAATCACATCAGTGTAGGCCTGTATGTATCTGCCAGCAAACAATATGGAAATCCACCTTGTAAAGATCCAAGACACAGTTCCTTCTCCTTTCATGAACTCCTTGTTACAGCTTAGCCTGGTCCTCCGTAAAAGCCACATGCTCCTAAGTGCAGCCTGTGAATGAAGAATGGCTCACATTTTCTGGCTAACTACAAACAGGTAGTCTCCAGAGTCCAATAGGGTTGAAGGCTTGTGGACTCTTGCACACATCAAGAGATTAATCTTCCCAGGTATACAAATTGGAGCCCTGGAGACTGGTGAGAGCCTTTGAGGTCCTTGTGCTCTTTCTACAGTTACTGTATGTAACCAGATGCTCAGCCGGGCTATTCATAGTCATGTCGCTGACGGTACTGTCCTTTGACCTTAATAATCTACTGAATTACCCACTGAAACAAGGCCAAAAAAGCAGCCAGTTACATGATTTATGCTTGGTCATTACAGAGGGGGTCGCCCAATAAGCAGGAAGAGTAAAACCCTTCCTGGGCTTATTTCCTTTAAGAATGGTAAAGTTGCAATAGGGGCTTTGGCCCATAGCTTTCACTTCAACACTAGGTTTCAGAGGACAGGGAAAAGGTGTTTACATTTGCTTTTAATATATTTGTTTAACAGATAACTTTGGCTAGGGGAGCTCCAATCCCACAGTCAGTGCATGTACGGACTTAAAATTTCTGTTTTACAGAACAGCAGCAGGCTCTTAAGAGCCGTTTTATAGCTAGAATGGAAGCTTTAAGGGTGAAATACAGCTTTCATTATAAAGCTTCTTTTACAGTGACTCATTATTTTCTCATAGACATAGCCTTTGTGCCACATTTTTTCATGTCTGATCTCTTTCCAGAGGTGATATTTATGAAGAAAAAAGAACAGTAAAGCAAAATCTACTCAATCATCTTTCTTGTCTCTGTGCCTGAAAAAGAATTTATGTATATGCTCCAGGCCAGACTTTTTGAGTTGTCATAAGTTACCTGCAACTCCAAGATTTTTGTTCAAACACAGCTTGTTTTGAAAACTGCGCTCTGATCCTAAGGATGCTGTGCATCTGCAGAGATGTCCATGGGCATCTGGGAAGTTCTGTGCTGCAGAAGTTACTTCTTGCACGCAGTATTTGGTGTTTACTTTTTTGTTAGGCCTTAACAGGGCTCAGAATGAGGCTTATCTAGCCACATAGTTGGCTGTGAGGTGTGAATATTTGACAGGTGAAGTTGCAAGGACTTTACAAAGACCAGTGGATCTTCTGAGAAAGCTAGGAGCTTGTGACAGATTATGTTTCTTCTTATACCAAGCAAAAATTTATTATAGAGCAGTAAATGCAGGGCTGCAATGAAGAAATCTGATCAACAGCAGCCTGGGAATACAGCAGCCCAGCTTGGCTCACATGTAGGTGCCCAAAGATAGTGTCCCAGGTTCTTTACCAATCTTGCAACAGCTGTGCACAAAGGAAACAAGACACTAGGTTTGGTGGGCTAGAGGCCATAGTGGGTAGCATAGCTGCTGTGATCTTTCAGGTGGTATTTTTTGGACTTCAAATTATTTTCTTGTATCCCACAGGGTGTGGGGAAAGCTGGCACCAACCGTGCCCTGGACTGCGGCTCTGGCATAGGTCGTATCAGCAAACATGTCCTGTTACCGGTTTTCAAGAGCGTGGAGCTAGTGGATATGATGGAGAATTTTCTGGCTGAGGTCCCGAACTACCTGCAGGACAAGGAGGACAGAGTAGAGATGTATTATTGCAAAAGCCTGCAGGAATTCACTCCAGCCCCGCAAAGATATGATGTCATCTGGATTCAGTGGGTTTCAGGTTAGTTCAACATGATTCATTCAGCCCAGCATCTCAGAGAGCTGTATAGCCTGTGCTAAAGTCTATTTAAAAGAACGGTGCAGCTGTAAAAGAAGGTTCTCAAATCTTTGGAACTGCTTCCTAAAATCTCACAAGAGACTTTCGAGAGTTCTCCCCAGCCACACACACAGTGGGTATACACCAAGTTGTTTTTTTCCAGGTCACATACTGGAGAAAGGTCATGTTCTTGGAGAGTAGCCTGCATGCTAAGGTGCAGCTGAGGAGTAGGCCTCCTGTTGCCAGTGCTGCAGACAGATACACAGGCTTGGCCTCACCTCTGAGCAGGGATTTCTGAATCTGATGATTATCCGCACTTGGGGGTATTTCAGGAAACAATCTGAAAAAAGCCATAGTGAAATCATGAATACCTGTATACCAGATTGTCTTAAACATGCACTGATGCTTATCAAACTGGTTCATTTAGCTATGTCCCACAGTACACCTTCATATAAGAAATATCTACTTCTTCTCCTGCAGCCACCCCAGTGTATGCCCTGCAGCATCAAGAGCAGCAGACTGGCTATGAGATAATGTGGGCAATGTTCCTTACCAAAAAAAAAAAAAAAAAAAATTCTTAATTTTTCCTAGAAAACCTGCTGCAGTGCCTAACTGTCCTTCCAGTAAGGTTTTCTCCTCGTCTGTGAACCTCAGTGTCCATGGTGCAGTTCTAGCTGGCAGAACTCATTATTCTAAAGTACAAGAGGAGGCCTGAACAACTCTTCAAAACCCTGGAGATAACAGTTTCTTGCTAGGCAAAAAGAAAGATAAATGTGGAGAGATTAGCACAGAAGATGGTTTTATTCAGGAACACTTATTTTGTCCCCTAGTCTTAAAAAATAATGAAACTGAGCTTCTTTGTACAGTCTTTGTAGCTGTACAAGCAAATTGCTTCAGAACAGTATAATATTCCTTTCTATTTTTGCTTTTCTTGGATAACCATTCATTGCAGTAAATGTAGCTCCTGCCTCATCTTTTGACCAAATCCAAGTCAACATGAGACTGAATGAGCTACGGCTTGTCTGAGGCTGTGCTGATCAGCTATGTGGCTGCTGCTGAAGGGCGCATGTACCTTTTCTTTAGCACAGACACAGGTCTGAATCTCCTTCCTCCATCAATTTAAATGAAATATGTAGTGATCTTAAGCATTAATCAAACTTCTACCCTGATCTTGAAATGGGCGGAAATCCACCAGCAAGCTCAATGCTTTTTGGTGAAGCAAGGGCAGGTCTGATAGAGAGCAACACCATGAAGAACTCATTTTCTTCAGGAACTAGGCTAAAAGCTAAGTTAAGAGAACATTAAGTTCCAAATTAGGTGTTGAAAAGCTTCAATGAATCTTGTCAATGCAATCTTGATTTGTCTTATGTATGTATAAGTATATGAGCCCAAGCTGTTATTTTGTGGAAAAACTGAAATTAAAAAAAATTGCAAGTTTACACTTCCTATAGCAATTAAATTTTCCTCCAACTTGAAAGGTATTCAGCATTTTTGGGTCTTTTTTCTTTTTCTTTTTTTTTGGGGTGTGGTTAAAGAAACCTGACATGCTATGTCAAAATGTGGTTTTGAAATTACAACTTCTATTTATAAAAGTTTAAATCTTTCATCAAGAAAACTAAATATTTTGACTAGAAAATACAAATGATTATTTTTTTCAAGTTTTTTATTCAGTTTCTGTCCACCTGTCCCTGATAATTCATTTTAGATGTTTCATGTGTGAGAGTTCTCATTTTGCTATTCTCTGAGCCCTGCACTACTGTCCTTAATGTAACAGAAGTATTGATCTTTGAGAAGGAAGGGTAAAAATCACAATCTCAATAACATATTGAAAAAAAAAGTGCAGTTTTTAAGCGTATATGGTATACACAGAAATCACAACAGTTTGGGGTATTATAAAAGAGTTTGGTAGTTTGGAAGATCTTGTATTCCTCACTGGATCTTTGATCCAGAACCCCTTTGATGGGTTCATAATGTTACACAAAGTTATGGAGATTTGTAATATTAAAAGACAGAAGTGACTGTTAGATTTTCTAGTTTGACCTACTCTATATCACAAGCTGTTCTATTCATTCCTTTACCCTTGTACTGAGCCAGTAGTTTGTGTTCAATTAAAATGTATCTTGAGAAATTCAGCCATGCTTGATTTGAGGACTTCAAGAGGTGGTAAACACCACTTGTGTTGGTAGCTTCCAATGGGTAATTACTTACACTGTTAAACAGTTGTCACTTATTTCCAGTATGAATTTGTTTGGCTCGAGCTTCCTGCCACTGATTCTTATTATGACTTTAACCACCAGATTAAAGAACCCTTCAGCACCCAGTATTTTCTCCACTATTCCCATTGACTTCTGTCCGCATCTGTTGCTACTACTAATATGGATCCTAAATATTGATTTGAGTTTGTAATTGTTAATCTCATTGATTTGCTCAAGATTTCATAATTAAATCTGACAAGACTAGTACTTCTCCTGCAATAAATAGGGTATAGAGACTCAGATCAAGGCACTGTTCTGATGTGTACAGGGGGAGTCTGTCTGAATGGTTAATAGTGATCTATTTTCCATCTCTTCATCTGTAGGATATCTGACAGATAAAGATCTCCTGGAGTTTCTCATCCGGTGCCAGAATGGCTTGAAGGCTAATGGTGTTATCATTCTCAAGGACAATGTAGCCAGGGAGGGCTGTATCCTGGATTGTCTGGATAGTAGTGTGATCCGAGACCTGAACATCCTCCACAGCCTCATTGAAATGAGCGGACTCACCATCCTACGAGAGGAGAGGCAGGAGGGATTCCCTGAGCAGTGTGTCCCTGTCTGGATGTTGGCCATGCAGAAAGGCCCTGGCCATTCCTGATTGCATAGTGAGACTGGCAGAGACTGGACTATGGATGAACTGCAGGACTGGGCAGGAGAGAAGCATCTATTAGAATCCTCCTAACCATGCACTACTACTACTACAGCTCTAGGGCAGGCATTCCTAAAGGGCTGGGAGAGAATCACAATTGAGCCAGCTTCTCCAGGGAATAAATAGTCTGCTTGTAAATCCTGCCTGCTTCATCATTCTCTCCATTTTTAAAAGCTTTTCTAACAGCTCCTTGTCAGATCAACTCCTTTGGTTAAGGAGTCAATACTGGACAAAACTCAACTAATAGAAAAATAATTAGGTCCAAGGTTTCTGTAGTGGCTAATACATTTTGGAGTGTTCTGTATGAGGTATTAACAAATAAGTCTGGTTTTTACTATGGCACTTAAATCATCCTGGAATTTAAGAAGGATCTGTCAGATCCCTGAAGCAGGAAATTCAAATAACTTCTGGAAAACCTAACCCAAATTTTGACTGTCATGACTATCTGTACTTTAAAATATTTAAAACAAAAAAGGAAGGAAAGTTTTATCCATTTGTTGGCATCAGCTATGCAGTTTATTTTTTTTATTTTTTTTTTGCATTTCTGTCAGTTTGGACAGTAAGACAACCTGGTTAATTTTCCATTTTTAGGAACTACTTTATCTTCCTGATGTATCTGCCATAGAACAACAGTGGTGTGTAAGTGTTTTTGCATTCCAGGGGAAAACTTGGACGACAAATATGTGCATGTTTGCATTGAAATTTTGTGAAAAGATTACCCCGCAAATTACATTCTGGAAAATATTTTTTCAAAATGTTCACAGTGGAAACCACTTGAAAGCTTCCCTTTATTATTCATACCACTGTAAACGTCTTTCTTTCCCACATTCAGAACAAGTCTGGCACCATATGCAGAGCTAATGGGATTTCATGGGGCGTTAATAGTAAGACTGTAAGAAAAACTAATACAGTATTGTATTAATTAACAACTGTACTAAACTGCAGAGGGTGTTAGTGTAACCCAAAAGCATTTATGATTTATATTCAAACAGCAGCTGTATAAGCCTGGATTTGAAAATACTAACCCACATACCATCTCCTTAAGGCTCAGAGAAATTACACGTTAAGCTTCTTTTCTTCATATAGGCAGTGAAAGTGCTGTGGGAGGACAGAAGTTCATTTTGCAAAAATACTCAGAATTTGAAATTCTGCTTCATTCTGAATGAGGACAAGAAGGGAGAATTTTGAAATTCTTTATGAAGAATTTATCATGTTTTATTCCCCTGAAATGCAATTCTGGCAAAACTTACCAGACTTTTTGAAGAGTTGTATTATGACAAACCTCAATGTTCTGATGGAAAGGGCTCCTATAAAACATCCTCCACGTGACTGTAGGAGCAATTGTCTGTGTCAAATATTGTCATCTGTGTTAGATTAACTCACATAGAAGCCTGAAGATAACAAGATCAGGGAAGCTCTCAGCTGGATTTTAGTACACTTTGCCATCCTTTGATAGCAAATAACCAGTTTTGGGTTTAATTGCATAACTCATCTTCTCTAGCAACATGGTTGCATATGTTGAGAATTTCCAATTTATGGCAGAGGGCTTCCTGCAGTCAAATCTTATCCAGTAATTGTTCTTTTAATGTGCCATCGCTAATTGTAGCATTAAGGAAAACAACCCTGGTGATTTGGTGAATCTCTGGCGTGTCATGTAACCTAGAATTCTATGATTCCCATGACACAGATGCTTCTGGAATGTTTTGGCTAATTCTTCCATTCTAATCAACTGGAAATGGACATAAATTTAGTATATAATATTGTTAAAAACCCTAGGTGGACACTTAGATTCTGGAATTGTCCCAGAACTAAGTGCTTCAGATTCCCATTAAGCCACTACAATGCTTTCATTCTGCCGAGGCTGCTAAAAGATGTGGTTTTTGCATGCATGTGAGTATGTGTAAATATCTGAAGGAAACCCAGTCATCCATTTTACAAGAAAGAGCCATCAGTCCTATAGTTAGTAACACTGATTAGCAATAACAGGAGAATATTTAAAAGGCCTTTACATAGATTGCAAGTTAATTTGTCCTTCACCATTTTTTCTTCCAGCCAGAGACATCTGCCACGATGCAGAATACTTGGAGGCTGCTGGAGATCCTAGTACAATCATGTCTGTGCCAGGCATATCTGAATGGCGTTGGTCACACAATGGTGAGAGAATGGCATTGTGCAAATAGGGAAGTAAACAATTTTATATAAATCTAAACAGCTGCCGCATCTCACAGGGCAGGATATATCAGCTGTTCACTTACACACCAGAGTGGGTGCAGTTTAGTAATGAGAGACATTGTTCCAAGATGGATGTAGAATGTGAAGTGGTTTAGGATGAAAGGTAGAATATAAATGACTGGTATTTTTATCAGTGAAATACATTTTTCAAGGTAAAAGTGATTTTCCCATATTTTGTTCATCTTTCTATATGAACTTCCAGAATACATATACATAAACATATAATGAAAATTGGTTCCCTTAACTATGTGAGAATAGACGCAAGTAAAATATTAATTTAATAGAAAACCCCATATTTCATGGTTCCCACATTCCTGGAAATTAATGTTTCATGGCTATGTTGCTTCCACAGTAAAATGTTAAAGCTCTTCTGGTGACATAATGAACCTCAAGAGTAAAGAAACACAAGCCCTCCAGGGACTTAAATGCATGAGATTGCTGCAGACTGAATAATATTTTTGTTTCCTCCTTTTCCAAGGTATATTTTAATTGAAGAATTCCCAGTCAACCAGTGTAGGCCACCCTGAAATGTTGGTGAATTTGGGTAAGGGCCATTTGTGGCTTAAACGTTCAGGGTGCTCTGGACTTTACCATAGTAAATAATAATAATAACAATAATAATAACAATAACTATAATAATAATAATGAAGAATCATAAATTTCAAACAGATCTTGCTTAGAAATCATCGATGTATCAGTTGCTCTTTGGTGTTCAAAGACTGGATAATCAACTCGGTTGCTCTGCCTCAACTTTCAAGTTATTTAAACCATACATTTAAAGAAGCCTTTAGCTCATCAGATTGCAGTAGGAGTTTGAATCCCATTTGTTTGGTGCTCATTTAAGACTTATTGCTGATCTCAATGTTAGCAGAAATTGAATCCAGGATCCATACCCTGGCTAAGGTGAGGCTCACAGAACATTCAGGGTCCTTCAAGCTCAAGCCCTCATTCACCATCAATAGCTAATTAGGGAAATACCCAATTTGTCCTTCAATCAGATGTTTCTCCCAGGCAACCATTACTCAAGTAAATGCTTAGCCAAAGTGCAGTAAAGCCCACTTGCACCATGTCACCACAAAAGTTCTTCATAATGCTTGGTTTTCCCATATTGGGTCCAGTGCTTCTATTCTGTGTGACTGAAGGCCAAGTGTTATCTTTATTATATACGTATGAGGTTCCTTGCAAAAGACATCCTCAAACCCTGACAGTAGCCCCCAAATGGTACTGCAACCTAAACAAAATGTAAGAAAACAATTATTACAGCAGCCTGAACAGCGATCCCAACTGTGCAGCTCCAGTGTCCATCAAAGCTCAAGCTGTTCGTATTCCGAAGGCAAGTCAGACATTACAAATGTTCTTTCATTCCTAATTGGAATAGAGCACCATCAGTTTTAAACATATCGCTGAATGGATGTTCTAAAGTATTTTGTTTCAGAAATACTGAAATAATCATACAGGATATTTTTAGTTTGACTTTCTTGTTTGGATGTTTATCTAATCTAGTCTAAACCGACATGTTAGGTGAAATTATAATATATTATATAATATTGTAATAGTTGAAGTGAAACATCAGTTTTCTACAGAATATGCTAATAAACCCAGTACATTCCCTGCCCCCAAATTTAGTGAAACAAGTCATCAATTTCCAGAGAAAACAGGCATTTCAAGAGGAACAGTCCTGTCAAGAAGTCTCTGCCCAAGCTCTTTTTTTCTCCAGACCTATCCCATCTATTCAGGCAGCTTGCAGTGTGTCTGGTCTAGGGAGCTGCCACCTTAGGCTCTTTGACAGGCCAGAAGAAGAAACTGGCACCTCCAGAGCAATTCAGACCACCTCAGAGCTGAACTGGCTTGAAATGAGAGAGTTTCCCCTCATCCTGGTGGTTGTGCAGTGGGAATGAAAGTGCATCCTTGTTATAACCAATTCAGCATCTTCATCGTTAATGTCAAACAGAAGTGCAGTGTGATCTGAGGAGCTATGACTATCAAAACCAGAAAAAGGCATGGACTTGGATAACCGAACACCCGTTAAAAATCAAAGTTACGGTACCAGGGTGCTACATTAATGGGGGTGATGTATCACTGCATGATGCCAACTGACAAAAGCTTTGCCAGTTACTCCACTAAGAGTCCTGAGTACCTTTATGCCATTCACTTGTTTTTTTCATTCTCTTAATCCAGGCTCCCCAGAGCATTTACAATGACATATCAGACAGTAGGCCTGTCTAGAGGAACTTGACTGTTATGTGTAATTAAAACCAGTTGTGTTGCATCCCATCCCTCTTCTCTTCCTTTGATGCTTCTTCCAACTTGCCAAGAAAATCCCTCCTCCACTTGCCAAAAATGATTTGTTCTCTGTGGACATCACCACATCTCACTGAAGTAAAACAGATTACCTTTGATTTTAAGAGGAGGTAATTCTGTTTATCTGAGAACAATAACAACACGCTATATTTCAAATGTACAGGTTAATACCTGTCTCATTCAATTGATGTCAAGTAGGCACTCCCAGACCTTTGTACCAAACAAAGCTCATGTTCTCATCATCACCATAAATAACAATATTTGTATGACACTATACATCCGTAGACCATAAGCTGCATTATCATTGTGTTCAGGATAAGGAAACTGAGGCACAGAAGGGTGATCTGGGCCACATTACAGCTTTACCTAAGTAGTAGCTGTGAGTGATTAACACCTCCACAAATCAGGCCACTACAGGAACTACAGAGTGTTTTGCAGGTGGACGTAAACTTATTCTGGTTCTGCTTGGAGCAGATTGAAACAGCATGGTTATGGTTAGCCTGCTTATTAGACCAACCTGATACGTCCTGCAAAGAAAGGGCTCAGGCTGAACATTGTGCTGATGAACATAAACAGCTTCTGTTCCTTTCAAAGCATTGGAAGAACAACCTGGTGTATGCCTGCAGCAAAAATAAAGACAGAAAATTCGTGGAAAGTCTCTCTTCCCTGTATCTCTCTTCCAAAAATGTTGAATTTGAAGGCATTTCAACCTTGTGGTATTTTCAGGTGCCTGAGGCTAAGGTTTCAAGAAGCATTTGAAGATCCAGAAGTCCTATAAGTGCACTGTGGCTTAGTAGATAACCTATTGGTGTCTTTGAATGCCTGTAATTCTGAAGATTTGGCTTGTAGGAAACTCAGCTTCACACAAGACTACATTTTCAGAATTAGCTAGAGACCAGATTTGAAAGGATTTAGGTACTTGTCAGTGGAGGTAGACATCTAAAGGGATTTCTAAAGCATGTGGCCAATTCAATCAAAGTTTAGCATCAGCATGTCTTTGCAAACCCGTTAGGGAGATGTAGGTATCTTAGGTAAAAATAATCTGACTTGATCTGAGACACCTAAATATAAAATGTCTCATCTAAGATAACTAGGCTCTCTTTGCAGTCAGTGGGGAAAAACTGGCCCATGCAGGAGACATTCATGGCAGGCCCATGCATTCATCCCATTCTAAGCAGATGTATTAAAGATCCAAGCAATAGCAAAGTCCTTCTGAACACTCCATTCAACTGTACCACCTTACAGTGACCTGAACTCAATTGTAGGTACATTATGCCTGATTGTTCCCCTCTCCCTAACCTCTGACAATGCCCTGTGAATGTAAAATCCTGATTCAGAGATTGTCTTTTCCCGATCTGTAGCAAAGATTCCCGAACAGTGGCACACATGCCACAAGTGCTGCTGAGCCTCCACAAAGTGGTACGCAGCACTTTCTGAGCAGCCTTCTGTGTGCTCATGCAGCCTGATGCTGCTGGGAGCAGCTTCAGTTCCTGCGGCCACTGCTGCTGGGGCAATACTCCAGCATGGAAATCCTCCCACACTCCTCCATTAACAGAGTAACAAACACACAGCATCAAAAATCACAGGTCTAGCTTCAAAATCTTTGTTTGGAAGATTTCCCTCTCTGTGTACACACACAGTTAACAGTTTTACAGATGCCTATGCATCCATGTGGGTTATATGCAGTTTGTGTTGGCCAAGGTGACCTGTGGTGCTTGGAATATGTGTGGCTTGCCAGCTTTTCACAAGGCATCTACTGCAGTGGAACAGGGACTGCTATGTAATCTGGATCCCCAGCCACACAAAGAAATGGTCCAGCACCATTTGCCAAGGGAACTGTTGCTGCATGAGCATTCAGTGTCATGTGCTCAACCTGGCTCCATTCCAGGGCTCCGTGGCAGGATCCCTTGGGTGACACCTGGCACATCTTACTCATAAAACCCACTCAGATCTGCCTAGCCTCTTTGAATTAATGTTGCTTATATCTTAAGCCTCTCAGTCATGTGAGGATTTTGTAATGCGGTACATAGGATCAACTAAGATGACCTAATGACCTTGTGGCTCCCTTCAGCATGGCTGCATGTAATCACAGACATAAGATGCCTCTCACATAATTTGGATATCTAGAAGACACTTGTCTGGGTCTAAGGTAATTGTCAAGACTTCCCATGATAGTCACTGGGGAGAGACCAGCTCCTCCCAAAAAACTTCTTCCCACCTGCGATGGTTATCCGTATACTCAACTGTATAGAAGAAGCCTACAGGACTGTCTTAGGTTCAGACAAGTCATTTTTAGGGGTTTAAGTGAGGCAAGATGAATTCCAGCTCGGGTATATGGGAATTTATGGACCTCACTGTGAGACTTCAGTGCATTCAAGTCTGTTTCTCCCACAGATGCAGAATTTGGATCTGCAGCCCCAGCTGTAAAAATCTTGCAACTCTGAGAGCCTCTACTGGAGACCAAAGCGAAGGCTGTCAGAGATTACTCCATCTTGGACCTTTTAGCATTTTTCTTTCAGAAGGTATGGGCACAGATACTCCTGAAAACTCAGTGGAGTACAAAATTACACTGATGTTTGGCTTGCACCTCCCGCAGATAGACGTGATGAGTTTGCTGAGAGGTTCTTTTTGCACTATTTTTACATGGTTTACTGATGAGCCAGGGCTGACCCTCTTTTGGGTCTTACTAAAGAACACACTAGTGTTATTTATGGATCAATACATGAGTGCATTGCTAAGTAAGAAAGTGCCTTCTCCTAAAATCAGGGTACCATTGGCAAACTCTTAAAAATCCAACCCATAAAATAAACAGACTCCAGGAGTTACCTGTGACTCCTGCTACTGCAGTAACTTCAAGGTAACAAGCAGTCAATAAACCCCCATCAACAAAATCCCTACTGGGATCCAGCAACTGAGACTCTGAAGCAGCAGTCATCAAGAGAAACTAAGTGATTCAGTAAAACATTAAAGTTCCCAGAGGAACCATATTTGGGCTGCCTTGATTTGGTGAGAGAGGCAGCCCTGACCACTTCCAAAGGCAAAACGTAGGCCATTGAAGAGGCTCCTGTTTGGGTAGTGTCTGTAGAGCCACTCTGCTGTCTGACTTGCTCCCTGCCTGTGATTAAGCTGTGTGTCATCTCTAGCCGTCTAGATGCCAAGGCAGAGGGGCCCTGAGCAAGTGAGTACTTGCTCACCCTACACTAAGTCATTTCACTGCTCAGGTAGGATTCAGTCCCTGTTCTGTTCTTCTCAGTCTTATAGATCCCCAGGCTGATGTTTGATAGCACCTTCAGTTTGCAGCATGCAGTAATTCCGATTTCAGTGGGCAGAGCAAACCCTGCCTTTGCCCTAACGTAGCCGAGATCAGTGACTAATTTTCTCTTTTTCTGGGCTCTTTCAGCACAGGCAGCTTTGCCATGACTCCCCCAATGGACTGCATTCTCTACAGCAAGGAGAGAAATGCCACCTCACAAAAGGTGGCTGAGCATATCATTGCAGAGATCCAAACCAGCCACGCAACATCCAGGACAGGTGCACATACCGAACAGAAAGGATTTAGGAACCAATGGACTACTTGCTGTCGCTGCGTTCTCAGGTAGACAGACCTACTTACAGTCAGGCTTTTATGGCCTCCAGCATCTCAGCATCAGAGCATGTTGTAATAACTAGTACATTGATCCTTTCCACCCTACTGTCAGGTGGGGAAGGACTAGTTAGCTTCATTACATGTATGGGAACCCCAGAAAGCAGAGTACGTTCATCTCATCTTACTTTAACTGTTTGGTCCAAGTGGTTATTGTGATTGCCTAATAATCAGGGAAGCAAAGCCAGTGTCTCTGCCAGACTTTTCAGTATATCCGATGCTGTTGGACAAATCCGACATTAGGAATATCCTGTCTCTCTCTGCTGATCAGTGATTTGGTCTTCAGCTGGGACCATATACCTTATGTTAAATGAATTGAATCCTACCTTGAGGGAAGAGAGGCCTTAGAGAATTGTATTCGTTAGAGGAGGGAACAAACCCAGCTCCCCTTAGTCACAGCCATGTGCTCATACCACTAAGCCATTTTCTCTCTTATTTGCATAAACTGAGGGGATTTGGGTTTCCAGCATGGTAAACAAGGATTTGACTACTTCCTCCCTCCTCCCAAATAACTTTCCCTGAAATTAACGTGGTAAACAGAGCCCTTCTCTCAAAAAAGCCTTTCTGCTTGGTGTTGTTTTTGTAACTGATCCTCTGCTGCAAAACAAGCAACTCAAATTTCTGCTAAAAACAACCCAATGGAACCTCTTTAACAATAACATTACAAGCAGTCTCCACTGCTGCTCCACGCTGCTCCACTGGGTCCTGTGACAGAAGAGTGGACACCCACCCATGGATGGGTTTGTAATCCTGTGTGATAAAGAAGTGCTAGAGCAGCTGGCAGCGCACACAGAGTGGCATGGTGTGCCTTGCTCCCCTCCAGCTTTGGGCCCTGCTTGTCAGACAAGAGCAGACGGAGCAGCATCTAGATACCTGGGATCAGGAGCCAGAAAGAAGCTGTGGGCTCGTGTTGGGCATGTGTGAGTTGCAAAGGTGGTGGTGGGAAACGAGAGAGATGTTTGACATAGAAAGCAGGAGGCTTGACAGGCTGGAGTGTTTTCATCCTCAAACACCCCATTGTGAGAATGGCTTTCAAATAATGACATTTTAGGAAATAATAATCTTGTATTTGTACTAACACCCTTTAAGGCTTAACTGCACCATGAAGGTTTCAAAATGAAAATTCTCACATTGCTAGAGAATGTAGAAGTGGATCTAACCTGCCTTTGCAGATGTCCTCCCTTTCTGTCCCATAACAAAGAGTGCACACAAACAGCTTGATGTATCCATAGAAGCACAGTGGCAGAAATCAAAGATCAAGACAAACGTGATGAGTAAGGAGGAGGCAGAGTCATAGACAGGAGAAAACCAGGGATTGTGCTACTCCTTTTGACTGGGGAATAGTGAGAAACTTGCTGCCTATCACATAGTCTAGAAATATGTGTTGGAACTGTGCTTTCTAAATGCCTTTACTTAAGGTTAGGCCTAAAAGCACAAAGCTGCTTACAGCACTTTCATTCATAGGTCTCAAAGGATGCAGTGCAGAGAGAAGCATATCATAATCCCTACTGTAGAGGGGAAAACAATGGCCTGGAGCACTGTATCATTGAGTAGCCAAGTTGGGAATCCCATCTGAATCTGTCCTGTCTCTGGACAAAGCTGCCACTTACCTATGAGTACAACAGGTAAGTTTTTCACACGCTGGGGCTAGGTTTTCTTTGGCATGCTGTGTACCTTTCTGTCACCACCGAGCTGAGAATGACAGATAGCAACCAGCCCTCAGCCAGGGCCTCACTGCTGCTAGAGGCAGAGCAAAGCCTGCAAGGAAAGTGTCTTGGTATGGTAGGATGGGAGTTCCAGCCAGGACAGCTGAGGTGAAAATCCTGCACAAATCCGTATGAGACACCCTCGCAGCTCAAGACATCCATCAGCTAATCCTCCCTTTGGCAATCTCCCCACTTACCCCTTCCATCAAAGGAGCTTGGATTACAACGGCTGCTGTCTTAATGAGTGAAACTCTGAAGGAGGCTGGTTTCTCCAGGACAAAAAATAAATTACTTCGCACTGTCTGGATCACCTTGCCTGTTAAGAGAACCATTTAACAAACTTGTTACTGAGCCTCAGGAGGGAAGCAAGTACTAACACAGGGAGCTGTGCACACAAACAGCTTGGGGCTGAGAGAAGCTAAGGGCCTTGTCTCATGCCATGAAGTAATCAAGACCTGAAACGGGCACAGAATTTGCATGTCCCACCTTGCATGTTTTTGAGCAGATTGTGAGGCCAAGGCACTGGCCATGCACTGTCACTACAGACCTACTGGTGTTCTTTGGCAGAGGAAAAGTGTTAACTCGCGGTTCCTGGCCACACTGCAGTTTGGCTGACTATGCTCTTGCTTTCTTAGCACCACTCACCCACCCAGTTTTGACTGTTTGCTGATTGGTTGTGGAATGGCCCCTCTTTCACCCTGGGGCTCACTGTATTGTGTTGCTTAAATGATCTCAGGTTGTAAAGTTATCTACCATGACATTCCCTATTCTGGAGAATCACATTTGCAAGTTGGGTTCCCCCCATTCCTCTCCAACCCTTGGAAGGGTGGCTTTCAGGAAGGATGGTGGAGTAGGATGGTCTCGTGCTGTTGCAGAGCTGATGTGCTTAGAGAGGGCTTTCCAAGTTTCTCAGTTCCTCTCGTCACTGTTTTCCTTGTAACTATCAGAACAAACTGCCCATGCCCCTCTAATCAAATAAATGTGAAGTTAGCAAGAGGCCCCAAATACATTTCCTGGCAACAAGACAAAAGTAAGTCTACTGAAAAGTTTATGCAAAGAGAGTATTTCTAGTATATACAGTTCTGTCTTGTTCTCAGATGCCCATACCAAAGCAATTACTGTATGGGAGATGCCGCCTGGCTGGAGGAACCTGTTCATTCTGGGTCTGTAATGGAGTCTGTGAGGAGCTCAGCTTCCTGATGTGGAAGGAGGTAAGTGTGTGTGAGGAAGGGAGGCTGGGACATGTTTATTTGGGAGGGTAACCTTTCTGGGCTGGGAGCCTGTTTTGTAATTTATTTGGTGGTCCGGGAAAATTCGTCACATCACATTCCTCAGCTCCTATTTCCACTGAGGCGATTACATCACCCTGGAGTTTTAGCTAGCTACAGGGATGCAGCTGTATGAAGTGCAGGCTGGCCGTTTCATGATGGCAGCGATGCGGTTTGTCCCTAAGAGAAACAAAGTTGCACAGGAGAGGTAGAAGTCTGGGTCCAGCCAGGGAAATGCAGATCCAAGGCCAACTCTGAACTTTGAGCCAGCTCACGGATGTTTTTTTCCATGTCTGCTTTTACCCCACCCTTGAGCTCCTCACATCAGATCCAGAGACACATGTGGCCTCTCTGTTCCTGTAAGTGCAACAGCTGCTGTTTCTGGGTTCTCAGGAGAAATGCCCAGGATGAGTACCAGCGTATTCCAACTGGTAACTGCAATGGTCTGCGAAGTGTTTTGATGGTCTGGAGTTGCAGGGCACCTTGGCTTCTTGACAGTAGTGTATTTTGCAAAACAGGGATGAGGGATCAAGGCCTGCAGGAGTTGGGGCAAAGTCTGAGACAGGGTTGTAGCAAAGTACTGAATGCTGAGGGAAGTGGAAAGGAAGAGCCCTGGAGTGTGGGTTTTCCATGGTAGAAAATCAGTGGCTCTCCCACTCACATACTCGCTTTTTGGTGTCATCCCACATGCTAGCGTGTCACAACCCCTTGCTATGGTGTGCCTGAGTTCAGATTCAGCATTCAAAGGGATGTTGGGGTATGCACAGAGTGTCACAGCACCTCTGAGAGGTGTCTGAGTCCTTTACCACCATTTTGCTCACAGCAGTGGTAAAGCTGTGCTGGGAATTGCCTTCCACAGCCAAAGAGTGTGGCAGTGTCAAAGCCAGAAGGAGAAAACTTGAGGCTGCCGAGTGCTCAGCTCAGTGACCCTGCTGCTTCCTCTGCGGAATGCTGAATCTGTTTCTGAACACCATGTCTCATGTTTCTAGTCTATCTTTACACCAGAATCTTAACAGCAGTCTAAAAGTGGCATAATTAGTTTTGATAAAACACATTTCTTAGCTTTTGCAGGCAGGAATTCTGTTTTCAAAAGCTGAACTGTTCCTGCTGCAATGCAATACAGCCATACTCTCAGAGAGTTAATAAATCCATGCGTGCCCTTTAAAAGAAGAAATCAGGAGGATATTTTAGGCAAAGGTTTTTTGTTGGGTTTTTTTTTTCTTCTCCATGCAGCCTCCTTGGTAACCAGTTAAAACAAATTCCTCCAGACTGTAAACTAGAGATAATGGAGTCCGCCTTTAATCTCGGTCCGCTATGGATCAAGTTACCTCTTAGAAATTACTTATCCTGGCCAAGCAAATGAATTGGAATTGATGTTCTTAATTGTTTTCTAAATTGCTGTTCCCCACTCCCTTCCTCCCCTTCTCTCCACACAGCTGTTTTGCATCAGAGTCTAGTCTAATGGGTACTGTCACTCACACGAGGGGGTGAAGTCATGTGGTCATAAAAGAGAAAGATTGGGGGAAGAGAGGGAAATACCACCCAGTGCATTATCTGGCTGTGACACACACAAATTGAATAGAAATAATTCTTCCTAGGGGGCTAGTCCCAACAATGGACGCAGTTCTGTCTTGGGCTAGAAAAATGTGGAGATTCGCTCCATTCTCTGATACTTGTTTCTCTCTCACGGAGAAGGATGATGATTAAAGTGCTAGTTTGGGACACAGGAAACCTGAGTTGAAACTGCTGACTCTGCGGCAACCTCCTTTGTCTGGTTTTGTGCAAGTTGCTTTGTTTATGCCTTAGTGGCTGCATTTGTAATACTTAAATAATACAATTCCCTTCCTTTCTCCTCAGGGCAGTAATGGTCTTTCATTAGCTGTATCTTACAAAACAGTATAACCTGCTCTCCATCTCCAAAAAGTGCTTCAGTACTTCTGTGTTTACTTATATTAGTCTCCAGTTTACTTGGAACTTGAGTTGTGATGCACAACTTGCTCTGGGATCTGGGAGCATCAGGCCAGGACCTAACACCAGGATCCTATCCTTCCACATCCTCTAAAGTGGGAACAAATCTCAAGTCTTAAGCAGCAAACATCTCCTGAGGATATTTTGCTCATATAAAAATCATTCCTGCATGTGAAATGTATGCAAACAATTTCACCAACTTCCGTCTCCTGCCACTATGTTCCCTGCCAACCTATAAATGACCAATAATCCCAGTTTTGCTGCCAGTAGTTTTCCAGAACTCATCTGTTCCCTTTCAGACCTTGTACTTCCATGGACTGGCAACGTTTTTCTGCTCATCTGTCCATTCAGAGTAGAACCTAAAAGAGCAGAGGTTATCCTCTTCTTAACCTCTCTCAGAAGGTCTGTCTTGACAAAAAACAGTCTATCACTTACTCTTGTTACACTGTCAAGTTAGTTTTCTGAGGGAGACCAGGAAAATGGAGAATTTGCTGCCTACATAAAATCCTGAAGTGTCTGCTGGAAAAGCAGCACTCTTGGATACCCGTTTGTAATATGTGAGAACACTGTGTAGAATAAGTCCAAGAAAAAATGGTAGGAAAGAAGAGTTTTATACAAAATTAGTTAAAAAAACAACTTAACTGCTGGAAGTGGCAAGGAAAGCCGACTGTCGTAAGTGTGGAGACTATTTCCCTCATTTTCAGTAAGGAGAACATGGATCGCTTGGGCTCAGTGTAGCACTGCACACAACTATCAGGTACCAGATCATTGCTGAAACTAGCAGAATCACATGCATTTATTCTGCAAGTGCTAGCCTGCAGGAGCTGCACATTTAGCGTTCTTCATAACTGGGAAGAGACTAACACTGGCTGGCCTGGCCTTACAGACACAGCCACTCTGTTTTAGCAGCCTTGTTTCTTAGGAAAGGTAATGCAAATACTTATGATGATTCATATTAACATCACAGTGCAAATACCCTTACCTCCCTGGAGAAAGGAGAAAGAAAAGAAAATCCATGTGTGACAAACCTTAGTTACGTGATTAGGAGGTGACCTGATGTAGTTACAGAGAAAATGGTGTGAGAATCCCGAGGGGATGAGTTTTGGCTTTGCTCTTCTGCAGTTAGTCATCTCTGAAACAGGTACGGCCAAGAGCTGGTCACTGTCCTGGAAGAAAGAAAATCAAATGTGCAGGTGTTGGGTGTTGTGAATGGCGCTTGCAAAAGCATGTGAGCTAGGAGCACAACTCCTAAGTCGTGTGAATCAGGTACACCTAATTGTCTAATCTGGGATTCATCAGATGTAAGTGCTCAGTTCAAAGCTAGTTTTCGGAGATCTCTCAAACTCAGGGTAGCAAGACATGCAGTTCATGAGGCTGGTACATCCTGCATATCACAGGCACTATGCTAGAAGGCTAGTTGCCTCTATTATCAATCACAGGAGTTATTCCTTACCTGGTTCTATCAAGGTGACTCAAAACAGCAGACTTGGTGTTTAGAGTGAGTATGGCTGTGGCTTGTGCAAGAATGGCCTCTAGGAAGGGATGGCTACAAAAAGATAAGGTGTAGGTAGGCAGTAGCGTCCTTCTTCTGCCTTCACATGCAGTCACTATTTTTCAGTCTGGGGGGGGAAAGCAGCCAAAAGGTGATCAGCGCAATGCTCAGGAAGGACCACTGACCAGCTTCCTTTTAAGCTCCTGCACTTTTTGCTTCTTACCCCATTACCAATAAGGAGGAATCTGCCATGAGCATTTTGTTGAAGAGGTGCCAGGAAGAAGGGAACCCAGCATGCTTTTTCTGAAGCAGTGCGGGCTAATAGCAGCAAGTAGAAAAAAATCATTTATGTCAATGAAGCAAACAATCTGACCCTTAGATGGTGCTACCCTTGCTGACATTAGGTACTTGCTGACTCCTTGAATAGCCCCATTCAAATCAATGTAACTGCTCTCAGAGTGAGGTTCTGCTCAGTATTAATGAAGATGTCAGAATGTGGCCCATGGAGAATAAATGTGTTGAGCAAGAAGGAGCTCTTTTATAACCTCTTTCCTAGAACATGTTTGGAGGCCTACATTTGCAGCTGGTTCCTATCTCAAAGCCAGGCCAAACCAAGCCCCCCTCACCAGAAGATGCAAGCATGCCCAGACTTTTGGAAGTTCAGCTCCAGATCCAAGTATTAGGCCTGATCCCAAGTTGATAGACTCCCACTGACCTAAACAGGCATTTGGCCTGAGCCTCCGTGACTTGGGCCCATCCTGACACAAAGCAATACACCATACACCAATACTACTGGCATGTCTGGGCCCATGTCTGTAAGTATATGATCCTTTTTTTTTCCCTCTTGCTTTTAAATTTTTTTTAGGGAAGGGATTGGTCTCAGGGAGGCATAAACTCCCTTCTTTTCCATCCCTGATTGAGTATCAAACTCCTCCGCTGAGATTTCTCCATGGAGACATTGGGTTTTCCTGGCAGGCAGGGTTGCAAACTACTCAGCGGAATGTCTACAGCTCTGCAGCTCCAGAGGAGCCAGGAGGCTGGGCATCCCAGCCAAGGGAAATACTGCTGTCGTCCCAAGAACACTTTCATGGAGACTGAGGTGCATACTGGATTAGAGGCGGCTAAGCTGGGTTCTTGGGGTTTTTTGTTGGTTTCCTTTTTCCCCTTGAAAATCTAAAGCACAGGGAAGAGAAATCCACAGACGAGAAATCTGGGGATCCTTGTGGATGTTGCAAAATGTGGTTTGGTAATGGATCTTTTTACTTCTGGTACTTCTGGCTTGTTCGACACATACACATACATACACACATACAGAGAATAACTTGGCAAGCTTGTGTTTTCGTGGCACAGCACCAGGAAATGGGAGTTCCCCTCCCAACAGAGAAGATCAGGGCAATGAGGCAAAGGTGGGGAATCAGACCCAGCCTGAGTCTCAGTGGAGCGCTGGCCCGGACAACTCTTACACAAATAATCTCCAGGAGCTCTGAACCCGTGCTTCACTGTGGACACAGACAGTGCTGTAGAAAAAACAGACTGAAATTGCTTCTCTTTCATGGCATCTGTAGTGTAAAAACGGTTTTTGTCCAAGACATTTGTGGTCGGAAAATCCTGACACCTCATAAATTATCTTAGAGGCGCAACAAAGCTTCAAAAAGATGAAACTCAATGCTGAGGTCAGCAGGAATTTTTTTGCATCTTCTGCAGTGGAGAAGCATTTTCAGACTCAGGAAAACCACCACAAAAAGAGGCAGCAAGAAGCAAGAATATTTCTTGGCATGAAAGCCTCAGTGCTCAGGGGAGTAAGGCGTCTTCTATTATTTATTTTTGGCCACCTCTGTGTTCACACATCATCAGAACATGATCCAAGCAACCAAGAGCAGCCTGATAGTGAGGTGGCTGCTGCAGTTAGGCGATGCTTCTAGGTCCACCCAAACACTCAGGCTAATAACCCTTGCTTAGTGCTGGGAGCTACATGGGCTGAGCACCTCCCAGGACTGGTCTGACAGCACTTCATAGGTGAGGTGGGTGTGGGATAGGGGTGAAGTACTGCAAAACCACAGTAGGCTTCAGTGTCAGTTTGCAGAGAGTATGGAACACTGTTGTGAGGAATGGTTTATGGCCTCTATCAGCTCATACCCACAAGCAGTCGGCTGGCATTTTTTAAAGCTGTTTTCCTATTCCTCTTGACTACAAATGCAAACCCACTGCTGGAGCTCTGGCTGCCCTGCTGCTTGAGACTAAGCAGGCTGCTTAATCCCTCACACCTTCCCATAACTATAGCTAGTCTGAACAAGGACAACTGCCTGGCAGTTCTCCTTGCTCTCCTCTTGGATATTTCTCCTTTGCTATATAAAGAAAGTTTGCCTTCTTCCAGACAAGAACAAGGTGAAGAGGACCCTGAGGGTGATATCACACACAGGCCTTTTTAAGACAAGAATCTCTTCAGGTTCTTAGTTACCCTGTGTGGGTATTGGGGTGGCAACCAACTGTCCTCTGCAGTGGATTTTAAACCCCACAATGCTCAAAACAGAGGGAAACTGAGGTGGTGTTTGAAAAGTGAACAGACACCTGATGTCCCAGATGGCTTGTGGTTCCCGTGTTGCAGTGTGTGGCAGGAAGGACCTAGTCAAAGCCAGTTAGTTCAGGAAAGAAGGGCTCTTTTTGCGATGTGAAAAGTAGAAGAGATGTTTCTAAGAAGGCAGAGACGCTTGTCTCTGTCAAGAAGAAATCATCTGTCTCATAGCAGGCCCTGTTGCTGTTCCTACCGGCCTGCTGCCTCATGCAACTTATGCTGCCATCCTGATCCATGCCTGGCCTTGCCCCGCAGTGCTCATGGCAGGAGGTCTGGTGTGCTGTGCGGTGCCGGAGCGGTGCCTGAAGCCTGGCAAGGGCCGCTTGGCAAAGGTGATGCCCAGGATGTGACAGCCAGCCCTTCTTGCAGGCTCCCAGCGCAAGGGGGATGCTGCCAATGTAAAGCTAGTTTTGCAAGTGGGGACAATCTCCCGTGAGACAGACAGTGGGTTTTAGGGTCATTACTTATCCCCTTAACTGAGTGATCATCAAAATGGCTCCATTTTAATCTATAGCATTGCCTCTTGCTTTTATGCATCTTATTTTGGAGAATGAAGTTACAGGGTAAAATACGAACGGCTTTCCACTTCTGTGGGTGAACAAAACTTCAAGCTCCTTACATTCAGCCCTCTGAGTCCTTAGCAGGATCTGACCTCCCTGCCCACTTAGTAAATCAATGGTTTCTAAGGCATGTAGAACTGATTTTATAGCAGCAAGATGCATTTCACTAGATTTATGTTATTAAACTGGAGGGGCAGGGGGGGAAGCCTCCTTTTATTTGGGCAGTCCTTGAATTTTACAGGCTTGTTTGAGTAAGTAATTATTTTGGTAATGCTGGGGCCTCCTTTATTGAATCGTAAATGCATCCTGAACAGCTCTCAGAATAACAAGCAGACCTTTCCCTGCAAGTCTATGGATTGCCCTGATTAGCAAGTCTGAACATTAGTAGTTTACTCTGCGATTAGCTTTGCTGCTGAGGGCTGGCTTGGTTCACTTATCTGGGGCTACTCACAAGATTGAGCGTGTATGTAAATGTTTGCAGGATCAGTGCCACAAAGGAAAAAAAAAACCAACCCAAAAGCCGTTTCTTTGGAAACATCCTCTCTGACCATGTTAGGAAAAAGGATCAGATAATTGGGATCTTTATGATGCTTATTATAAAAAATGTTCTGGAACTAGTTCAAGCACCAATCAGAAACCACATTGTTCCACTAAATCACTTTCAGATGCCATTTCAGATACAGAATACAATTACTCCTAGTTTAAAAATATAAATGTTCCTTTCATAAAACACACACACACACACACAACTATTTTAATTTCTTTTATTTTTATCTGTCTTGGCTGGAGTTCAAGCCTTCCACAGATGATCTATCAACAGATTTTGTACCATTTCTTTCTGCCAAGCGTTGTGCAGAGCCCACCATACGGTGCAGAAGAGCTCTGCGACATGGGCATTAGGACTTTACACACAAAGGAGCTCTTGCACAAGCTGGGGGGCTGGAGACCCAGGCTTGGATGTGTACGTGCTTAAGAAATCAGCGCAAAGTAAAATCCTGGAACAAAGATTCTGCACGAATGTTGCATGAAAAACCCACCCGAGATTCCTGGAGGGGTTCCTGGCCTGTCATTTTTTGTTATTGGCTTAGCTATGGGTTTTGTGAAGCAAACTCCCTTCCCTATGCAGTGGCTGCCGCCCACATGCTCTCGTTGTTGTTAGGAGAGCGTGGAGGCCATCTGCGATGAGCTCAAACTGCGAGTCTGGCCCTGTTTGTAATCGGGGGACCCACCCACCGTCCGTGCTGTTTATGTGCGAGCACATGCTGAGGTGCAGGCAAATGGGGAGGTGTGAAAAAGCTGGAGGGGGAAAAAGCTGTTACACTGTGGGCTGGATGGGCTGGGCACCCTGTGCTCGCCTGGGGTCGGCACAGCCCCTGGTTAAGCCGTTTTGTGTCGGTAGACACATGCAATCTCCTTCCTTCTGAGTCAAGGCACAGACAGGCACCTCAGGAGGGTTTCTCAGCCTCTCTGTAATCTGTGACTCATTTCCCAGGAGGGAGCATCATCTCTGCGGAGGGGTATGGAAAGAGACAGAATAACTCGACAGCTGACCCCAGAGCTTTGGTAGGCAGTAACCTGGTTAGAAAGTTCCCAGTCTGCCCGGCAGCAGCCCTGGGGCAGGCTCCTGAGCCTTGTGCTTTCATGGTGTAGCTGCTGGGCTTCTGCAGAGGACTCTTCCACCTTGCCAGAGCACCACGCTGCCTCCGGGTTGGGACTGTCTGGGACATTTCCTTGCTGTCAGGAAATCATCCTTTGTCATTGCTGAAATCCTCGAGAGTGGTTCTGTTTTGGTGAGCCCAGCCCCAGCCACGAGCCTGCAGGAGTGCAGCCTTCTCTCCTGCCAGCCGGCTGCGTTGTTTTCCAGGGCTTGGGGCCCCTGTGTTGCATTCAGTCCTGCTGTGAGATGGGAAGCCCACAGACACCCGGAGTGTTGCCCCAGAATCCAGACAAACCCCCCAGAGATGCCAGACCCCCAACAACCTGGCAAGAAGCCCTGGGAACCTGGGATCAAAAAACGGATAACAAGGCTTAGCTTTCTACCCCAGGGCTAGGGATGCTTGAGGATGCTGCCATCTTTCAGACGCTCCATGGGCCGTCTTTTTTTTTTCTTTTTCTGGGTCGAGCAGAGGGATTTCTCAGCATCAGGGCAATGTGAGAATCCTGAGGGCTGCATTTTGGACAAATTTATATGGAAACATTTTCATACTTTCCAAAACAAAAGATGCTAAGGGTTTTGTTACTAAGGGGAAATTCCTTTGCTAGTTTTGTAAAGGCTGAGATTTCTGAGTTTCCTTACCACCTCTCATGGCTTCTTTCGAAGGGCTTTAGTCCTGACATTGAGAGGAATGAAGCTTAAATACAGTGTGTGAAATCCTGGCCCCAAGGAGAGCAGTGGACTCCCAATGACTTGCACCAGCAAGTGAGATCAGAAACTCAGACATGGTGTGTTAGTTGGCATTGCTTGGGCCTCATGGTGGAGTAAGGGATCTGCTCTGAGCCAAACTCTTGGCTGGGGTGACCAAAGACCACTTTTCTTCTATGTCTCTGATGGCTGTGAAGCAAAGTTTGAATAGAAAACAAAGCCATTTCTGAAGAATGGATGTTTAGGCTGATGTACAAGTTGAAGAAGCATTTCATAGCAGTCTGAAATAAATCCGAGAGAGGGGATTTTCAGAAGCACAGGCTGTTCTTCCTACCACCAGTGGCTGATTTTGCAGTGGGAGCAGAGTCAGGCTGATGCAAGGTGACTGTGGAAATCTGACCCTCAGTACTCAGGATTTTTAGTGTTTCTGGCCAGAAGACTAGAGCTTTTGCTGAGATGTGATTACTTCCGTGATGTTTCGTTGTTACAGTCGGGTCATAGAGCCTCATTCAAAGGCCAGGACCCCCTGTACCTTGCTGCATCCCTAAAGAACATCCCAGAGATTTTTGATCCAAATGGGCAATACCCTACCCAAGTCAAGAACAGCTCACAATCCCCTTCAATGAGTATTTTTAAATTATTACATATTAGTGTCATTAATCACTTTGTTTTTCAGCAAGATGTTTGTGGCCTTCACTGCAACATGCTGATTTCTGTTTAAAAGAGAGGTTGCTGACAAATGTGTCACAACCCTTGCATTATGATGTGCTTCTTACCTCAGGGATGCAAGTTTGCTTTGCAGACAGGAAACATTTTTCACTGACGTGATGGGGAAACATTACATATACTGATGTTACTAACTAGAGATGCATTATCAGGTTTGGGGCTATTCACAGGCACTAGTCATTGGTAGTGTGTGATTATTCAAACCTCTCAGGTTTTCTGCTTTTCAAGATTATATTCTAGCCCTCCTGATTGCAGAAAAATTTCTAGCACAATGAGACAACCTGAAAACCTAGAAAAACAGTTAAAATGTGTCATGTTTCTTGTTCTTTTCTCTCTTCTTCTTCTCTTCCTTTTTGTGCCTGCCTCCTTATTCAATACTGAGGCTTGGCAGCGTAGAAAACTGCAGTGGGAAGAGAGCCAAGATTGTTTGTGCAGACGGGTTTAAGCTGCAGTATCAAAGGTGCAGCTCCAGCCTTGGATCCAAATATCACCAGAATTTGGTTTCCGTTCACTCTGATGGTTGGGCTTGAGCTCCTGTGCACAACAAAGAGAGCTTAATTTACCTATGTGGAGGTGTGGAAAACCAAGTGTCAGTAGTTATTAGCAGCAGCAGGACAAGTGCCGTGTTTCTAAGTATGTGCCTCTTCTGGGGCTCACTCCTCATTCCACGGTAACATTGAAAATGCCAGAGGAAGCAGAAGCAGCAGGAGGAGAGGTAATGGGCTCAGAATGGTGCCAGAATGCCACGGGTGAGTTTCCTCGCAAGCTGCCCATGGAGAAGGCCCGTCAGCATGCACCAACAGAGCCATATTTCATTTGCACATAAGAACCCAAGATTGTCCAGGGAGGCTGCGTAAGAAATGAGGCTCCGTGGTCGGTGTGAAACCAATAACAAATACCGTGTTCCCTCCTACCAAAAGATCAGAGCGCAGGGGGGTGCCTGCAGTGGAGGAAAGCTGGGACAAGCACAGAACAGCAAGGATGTTTGTTAGTTCTTCATTGTATCTCTTACCAAGCGTAACTAACCTCACCACCATCAATAGAGATTGTGACCATGGAATGAACCCAGCTCCGGGACCTACTGGACATTTTTCATTAGAAGATTTTTAAACAAGACCTGTTATTTTTTGTGAAAACATTTAAAAGTACCTGTTTTGAGTATTTTTTCTGGAGAAAAGAAAAGCAAAGAAAACCCAGTCTTTCGCAAAATTAAACATTTTTATAATGCAAGAAAGTTCTGTTTCCACAGCTTTTGAATGTTCTGAAATTTCATATTTTCCAATACGAAATGTATTTGGTTCTATTTTTTGACTGTTTCAGAATATCAAAGTGGAACACGTGTGCTTATATATCTATCAATATAGTTTGACTAAGAGTTTATTTTCAAAATATTACTTTATCACCAATATAAACCTGCTCTGGAAGAGCAAAGGAATTCAAAATCATGGGAAAAGTTCATGAGATGGAGGACCAGAAAGAAGGGGAAGGCAGGCAGCAATGAAGAGAAACAGAGGAGAAGGCTTTAGGAAGGGAACAGAGGGCATTAAGTGAAGAACCATCAAGGTTAAAAATGGAGAAAAGCAGGATGCAGCTGCTTGCAGGGTAGATTCCCTGGTGTGGAGAAGTCCTGCGCAGAGGACGATTCTGGGTAGTCCACAGACCTTGAACCGAGTTGAAGAGGTTGTGCAAGAATGGTGATGGCAAGGAAGATGGAGATGTGCTGAACACTGTATTGCTTTGTTTAGATCTATCTATAAGTGTTAAGCAACCTACTGTAAAAAGTAATAGTACTAAAAAATTTTGCAAAGCCTGCATGTCATGGCCTTTGACTGTCATGTGTCACTGAAGAGATGATCCCGACCTTAGAGCTCCTACAAAGCTTCAGGGGTTGGGGTAGGTGTGCTTTCATTAGCAGCATGAGCAAGACACAGGGGCCCGGAGGTCTGGTTTCCGTGGGATGGTATCAGAGCTCCTGGGCTGAGGATGTGGAGGGAGGGCCCCCGAAGGAGGCAGCACTGTAGGCTCGGGAAACCTAAGGAGCACCGTTCCTGTGTGCTGCTGGGAGCCTGGAGATCATCCAGCATAGGGGCAGAGCCTAGCTGGCAGCACAGTGACTTCTCCACAGCCAGAGCGGGGCCAACAAAGGAGGAGAATGAAGGTGACGCACTTTACTCCCAGCACCTCTCCATCACTGCCAGGCAAACCTGTCCCCAAGGGCAAATTCTGCAGAGCCAGTTGCAGCCATCCCCGTCTGCAAAACGTGCATGCAGAGTGGGGTTTCAGAGGCTTGCAGGGGCCTTGAAAACCACCTCTTGGGTGTGCTCCAATCTTGAGTAAAAACTTCAAAGACACCACCGAGGTCCCCTGCCTCTGAGGCAGCACAAGCCAAAGTGATAAAAATTTAAATAAAACCCCCAAAACAAAGACAGAGGAAAGAGGGGGGAAATGCTGTGAGGCCCAAAGGGCTAAGGATGTGGGTACTGCTGGGCTTAATTGTCTTCTTCCTTGCTCTGCGAGGAGGAATGTTGTTGGGACAGCGTTCCTGTCTTTTGGATTGTTACTGGTTGGGGGTTTTTTTAATTTTTTTTTTTTCTTCCCCCAAAGCAAACAGGCAAATGACATAAAGCAAATGGAATTGCAGTTCTGAAGCCGGAAAGTCGGAGATGATCCCAGGCTGCAAAATCCAGATTTGGGGTTTGAACTCCCTGTGTAGCACGAGGCCATTGAGGCCTTCAGCTGGGCTACGTCTGCTGCATGGAAGAAGGGGCGAGAAGCCAACTTCAGAGTCAGGTTCAGGTTCGGATTCTGAAACAAACCTCCCTCACTGAAAGTTCAGGGTCATTCCCGGAGGCTCAGGAGGGAAGAGCCCATTCCAGCCCTTCTCTTCTAACAGGTCTTGGACTTACTGTAACAATTCATCTGGTTGCCTAATGAGGAAAGCCATCTTCTTTGTGATGACAGTTAAATATATGCTTAGGCTTATTCCTCAATCAAAGGTTTACATTATATTAGGTTTAAATTATTTCTGTACTGTGGGTGCACCCTGATTTCACAAACCTTGAAGCCTGTTCTGGTTTGGAACATGTGGAGAACTTCTAAAGACTGTTGAATTAAAGCAGGTAGATGTCTTCTCACAACCTGTGACCTTGTTTCCATTATCGGCCTTGAATCCACACCGTTTACTTGTTCTACAGGGACATGAGGGTCTGGAAACATCTGGGAATAACACATAAAACAAAAGCCTCAAGCTCAAATAATCACTGCAAATCTGAGAGTGCTCCTTGCTTTGAAAGCTGGAATTCTCCCTGAACTCACAGGCTGACCGGGCTGTCCATCGGATGGTTGGAAAGGAAGCAGCTATGATTTGATCAGTATTTCAAGCAAATCAGTGAGGTCGATTAAAAGTGAACTCTGAGAGCATGTTCTCACTGTGCGTTAGCTGCAAAAGAGATCGCTTCGAGCTCTTAAGCCAGGAGAAAGCGTTAAGAGTCAATCACGCCTCCTCATTCTTGTGGCCCCCACAGGCACAAAGTTGAAGGGCAGTTCAAGGAGATGGAGCTGGTACACAAAGTAACCCCAGAGGCTGTGATTGACTGGGGTCAGTGAAAGAGGAGTAAAGGGAGTGCAGTTACTGGGTAGGAAATAGGGTCCATGAAGCTGCAGGGATTTCAGACACTGGGATTTTTTGCAACATTTATTGGAACAGACAGGCTAAGAGCGCTGAGGGATAAAGGATCCCAAATCAAACAGCCTAATTGGTCTCAAATGGAGTGACTAAGGAACTCTCTCCATTCCAGAATGGGTCAAATTGCATTTTAGAAGGAGATCTCTGAAATTTGAGTGGGAGGCCTGGATAGAAAAACGAATGGATGAACTCATAATTGACATGGATTCCATTATGGCTAATACCTGTGTCAGAGCTGCCACTGAATATGGCCTGCAAATCCAGTCTGGGGGAATTCCCTTTAGAGATGTGACCCAGGTGAAGTAGACTGTTTGCCATGAGCCTGTGAGGAACGGAGACTTTAATTGCAAACATACGGCTGGGTAACTTTCCAGCAAGTGAAAACTGGGGGATAGATAGAGACCTGCTCTGAAACAGATGATCCAGAAGGGCTTTCGCTATCTACGATCCGCATAGTGGGTTTCTGTGCTCTCCTATCACTTTATGCTGAACAGAAAATTATAAAGAAAGAAAACATGATGTCAAAATATAATGTTGACACAGACAGCCCAGGGATTTTAGGAAGAATGAGGGTGAATAAGACATATCCTGTTTTTCCATGCTTCACAGAATACCTTTCATACTAGGAAGTCCGTGTGTGTTTGTGCTTTCTTCTGGGATCGGGAATCATGTTCTTATGCATACCAAGGGATGTAGAACTATTGTCCTGGGTGACTGGGAAAGGGTGAATGGGGGCATGGGCTGGTGTTTATAACAAGAATAGAAGGTATGAGCTCAAGAGAGTTTTCTGAAAGTGTTTTTGTTTGTCAGGTGACCTTGACAGGGCAAGAACTTAACAAGATAAGAGCTACCTTGTGGTAGCTGGACAGGAATGTAGCTGGGTCGGTCAAGTTTTGGTAGGTTGCACAGCATCGTCTGAGTCCTGGCTTGGGAGAGGCAGCTCCTTGGTGTTGCAGTTGGCCAGTCCGCAGGGAACTTGGGCCTTTTCAGCACTGGAGTCATGTCACTCTTGAGTGTTGGAGGCTCAAGTTCTGGAGTGAATTGAGCAATGCATGTACTTGCTGTGGAGTAGGAATTTCTACCTCCTTGAGCAGGCATTTAGATAAGGTGAGCAGCATGTTGAATGTCAGCTGGGAGGCTGGCTTTTGGAAGGGAACCAAAGATGAGTTTGAACAAATATGGCAACCTGTGAGTGCTGGGTTTGTGTCCATAACTACACTCTTCCATGTGACCTAAATATTAAGTTTTGAAGAGGCAAAGACTGTAAGTAACTTACAGCCTAATTGCTGCTTTGTGATGATGTTTAGCAGTTCACACAGGCCAAAGCACTAATTTTGGTCAGGATAAATTTTTAAGAGCAGTGTCTGGGACATCTGTGGCAAAGGCTTTGGTTACACTGAGTAGTCCTGAGAATGAAACCAAGAAAAGTTGGGTCTGTAAGAACTGAGGCATTTAACAGTAACCAGTGACCACATGTCTGAAAAGGAAGATTTATGCAAAATGGGAAGGGAAGTTTCATAACAGCACTCTGTAATAAAATAACAACAGTGACGTATGCACACTTGTACACACACACTCATTCCAGATAAGATCAAATATCCAACGCTCCAAAGATGAAACACTTTTCTATTTATTTTTCTCCTTCTGACTATGAAATACAATTTTTCTTGAACTGACAGTTCCAGGCAGCGATGCTGTAGAGAATTCTTTCAGCCACTGCTGGGGGTGAGCTCTTTCCTTTGCCTGTACCAGTGTATGTACCGCAGGCCTTTCCTGCCTGTAACTCTTGCATATCCCAGTCCTGCTCCTCAAGTCCTGCTCTCTTTGCTCTATGCATCCCTTGTCAGGACACTGGAATGCATCTCCACTTAGATATTCTGTTGTCAGTCATTTTAGCAGATAACATAGAGGTAGGGATTGGAGTGGAGCCATCGGAGCGATAATGAAATCTGTTGGAAGGCAGGAAATGCAGAAAGGAAAGGGAAAAGGAGGTAAAAAAATACAGAGTTGAAAGGAAGAAGTGAAAATAGGAAGGTGGAGAAGGAAGAGAAAGAAAGGATAGAAAAAGCAAGGATCCCAGAGAATGACAAATTGAATTACTCCTCTGAGCCATGTTATATACAGCCTAATTTATAGTAAATTGAAATATTGTTAATCTATAAAGGCTGTATTGTTCTCTTTTTCTCTCGGCCAACTACTGCTGACGTAAGCAGGAACTCTGCTCTGGGCTGAAGAAGTCAGAGCCTAGCAAGCAAGCTTGGCGCCCAGACTGGAGCTGGAAGTGGGATCTGGCCTCTGCTACAGAAAGACTTTGAGGACTCAGGCTTAAAGAAACCCAGGGAATGTGAGGCTGCTGGGCAAGCTTCAGATAAGAGCTTTTAGTCAATGTTTCTTCTATAAAAGCTAATAAAAAAACATCTTTAAATCTCTTCCAGAAAGATGTCAGAGCTCTCCTGCAGAGTTAACGCCCAGCACAGAGACCAGCTTAGTCATTATAGGGGAAGGCACTGGGGTTTCAGTCCTACTAGGAGTTCATATATCCTGCAGACTTACTACAGGAGGTGCTGCCTATGCCATTATGTGTCCAAATTCATGAGTGTGGTTACATATATATATGTATCTGTATGTGTATATCACTGTGTATAAGCTTACGCAGCTATCTGTTTTCTCCCAATAATTCAGTAATTCTGCCTTCAGCTTTGCAGACTCCAGGATCCTGGCCAGCTGGAGCAGGAGAGACTGCCAAGTCCGTCAGGTTGATGGAGCCAGAGACTGCTCCACCTGACTGCCTGGAAGCATTCTTTTGCTCTCCTGGGAGATTCCAAGAGCATCTCCATTTCCTCTGAAAGAAGGTTCACCCATGACTGCCAGCATCTGTGTCAGGCCTTCTTTCCATGGGTGCTGCGGCTGCAAAACCCAGAGACCATGGCCCTTCTTAGCACTGTTTTAGCTATCTCCCAGCTGCACAAGCCCTGAAAATTTCCAAAATATAGCTAATGAAGCAAATGAAAAGACACAGGCTCTTGGCAAGTGTTATAGCTGTTTATAGGGATAGAGGGGGTGATCATCTCAAGAATTCTTTGTATCTCACAACCTGGTGAAGACAGGAACAAACCATTTTTTTTCTGCTTGTTTAAAGGAAAAGAACTTCTTTGTCAACAACTGAGAAGATCCTGAAGAATACCGAGGTGCGTGAGGAGGTAACAAGGGGATAGATGAAATTTATGTTATTTTTAAGTTTCTATGCTAGTCTCAAGAATGATCGTGCTGAGAAAGCAAATCCTTTTCAAATGCTCATGAATTTCTGGTATTCAGGTGCCCTGCAGGAGCATGCAGAGACACAGAAAAGATTTTCACCACTTGATCTCAGCATGTGGTTCTCATCTGGTGCTGTGTTCTGCCTGAGACAGTGTTCAGAACAAGTGGGATTTTCAAAAGCGATCTGTGTATGAGAGAGCAAGAATAGTCCTGTTTTCCCCCTGCCCAGGCTAAACAGATTGCTCCACCTGCACTTCTCCTTCTGGGTCCTCCTTCCAAGTACAGGTGAAGAATGGTTATTCACAAGACTCAGCAGCAGAGGCTTGCACATCGCTTGCATTGACAGTTCTGTTATCCACCTGTAGTCGTGCCCTGCTGTTGCACTGCCTAAGGGATAGTGTCTTCCAGTGTTTCGGGCTCGGTTTACACTGAAAGTGCTATCCTAAGTGCACACCCAGCAGTGACGTGGAGCCCCGAAAGGGGAGAGGGGGACAGCAGGGAGAAAGGAGAGATCGGAAAAAGCACCAGCCACAAGCCCAGGTTCAGTGAATGCATAAGCAGTTCCATCAGTGTGCGCTTGTGAAATGTGTAATGTGTAGCAGAGAGCAGCCTTACTGGTTCTGGCTGACTCAAACAGTAGGTCTCTTTTACCGGTCATTAACATGTGAGATGTTCACCCTGGTGAGGAAATCTGTCACTTTTTATTCAACTCACTATAGATTGTCATACATAGAAAAGACAGGCAACTCCATGCTCTTTCTCTCTTCCTTAATGCAGAGGTTCCCAAACCATGGCAAAGATCCCTGTCAACCTTCTTTATGTCTTTTGGAGCGCTTACACTTTTATTGTTCAACTTTGAATAGAGAGTTCTTAAAAATAGTTGGTTTTCCAGACCAACTACAAACTTTTATAACCTCGCCAGCCATACACGGACCAAGGGTGAGAAGTGCTGTTTTGGCCAAAAAGGTGCCAATTTTGATTATTTTCTCTTTGTTTTTTTTAAATATAACAACAATTCTGGTGAAGGAGAACTGCATGTAAGAAGGGACTGAGGATTAGTGAAGAAGCAGACAGATCTTTCTTTGCTTACGTGGAAAGGGAGAAAAAATGAAACAGCTGCTCGTGGAAACATGGAAGATCTCCAGTATAATGAATAATAAGAAAAATTTCAAATCTATTTTCTGAAATCTGAACAGTATTTATATGCAAATACTATCTCAGAAGGTAGTGGAAAAAAAGTCAGTTTTCCTAACATTGGCGGGGAGACAGAATTTGCAGTTCTGGAAGACTTGCAATTTCCATAGGAACCAGATGAGATCAAGTAGTAAGACTTAACAGAGGTGATTAAAAAGTATTTTGTACTGAAAATAAACTTTCTAGCTGAATGACATAAATTACATTTAAGGGAGCAAATGGCTTTCTAGCAAGTTTAAAAAAACATGCCAGCATCTGCCTTTGGTAACTGTGTTAGAAAGCCTTAAAGGGCAGAGAACCCAACTGCAAGAGCACAACCTTAGAGGAACCATGGGCATGTCTTTGAGGTGGCACACTGAATTGGTGTAAATCTAGTTAATGCTACCAGAATTTTGGGATCCAGTTTAATATTCAAATACATGCAAACCCCCTCCCACACTTCTTAAATCAAGAAAGGACCTGAGCTATTTTCCCTTGTTCTGAACAGAGGTTGGAGGTGAGTGATATGGGCAGAATGATTCATCTCCACTGTCTGGTGTTTTGGGATTTTAATGAGACAAACAATTACGGATGATATCTTGCATTAAAGATTTGCCTAATTTTGTGGCTTGTTTTGGTTATTTTAGCAGTAATAGTTTTGTGGTTTCTGCACTCACCTTCCCAAAGAAAGGAGCCGTCACAAACAAGCAAGCTGCTTCCTCTGCAGTACTATTGCTGCTTTGGTTTATTAGTGAGCTAAAAAAAAAGCTTTGATCTACCCTCCAGCTTGATATGTAAGGAGATATTTTCATCAAACTCTGCTCTTGATTGAACTCATATTACTCTCAGTAAGATCAATGCAGATACATGTTCTTATGGGTTTCTGGGCAGTCAGATGGGGTCTTGCAGTAAGACTTTGCTGGTGCGAGTTCAATGGACACCATTGCAGGAACAGAGATCTTTCTATAGCAAATGCATTGCAGGATTGCGGCATAAGAGCAAATGCCTTTGGCCTGAAGCACAATTAATTAATGCATGGCTAAAGCTTGCTGATATGTGTCGGTCCTTCTCCCACTGAAGTTGATGGCAAAACTCCCATGGAGTGCAGCAAAGTGGGATGGAATCTATACAGAAGTTATTTTTCCCAGAACAACTTTGCAATAACCAGTGGATTTGAAAACTCCTCACTCTGACACATTGAAATAATTTGGGACTTTCATTCCATTTTGCTTTAATTGGACTTACACTGCATCTGAGTCTTCCTAAGTGGGTTGCTGTGCCTAAAATATGTGCAGGCATGTTTGCACTCTCTAAGGGAACATGGAGGTTAAACTAGAAGGCGAGGTTATGTTAGCAAGGATATTTTCTTTTTATACTGCTTCCAAAGGCAACCCTGTTTTGGGCTCACCACTCTGCCTTGACCGCTCTGTGCCTCTCCATACCAAATCATGCTGGGATTTGATGATAAAGCACATCCTCTTTCCAGGAGCCAAGCCAACCTCTACATCCTAACTCTCTGGTGTTCTGGTACCTTAGGCACTTTGTGGTCAGAAGGCAGACTGCAAATGCGGGTATTAGCCGTGGTGACGCTGGAATGTCCAAACCCTCTGTAGGAAGCGAAGAAATTTCTTACAAAGCTGCTGCTGCCTATTTAATTCCCAGTTCCTTTTTTTTTTCTGTTTCTCAGACTGTGCCAGCTGAGATAGCTCTTAGCTGGATACCAGCACTTGCAGGGCCTTATTTGGTTCACATCTTCTATAAAAGTTTTCCATCTCTGACCAAGGTATTTCAGATCAGGGTAAAAATGTGAGTAGATCAGAGCTGGCATTTATCCCAGACATATCAATTCCCTTAATTCCCTTTTTCCTGTGGCTTTGGGACAATCAAAATAGGGAATGTTTCCATTGCTATACCTTTATGAAAGTACAATATGTGAACGCCATATCCTGAGTGCATCTAGTTGTTTCCTTACCTTGGTCGTTACCAACTGCACGGCTTTCTGTGGCAATTATGTGAAATGGAGCACTGCACTAGAGTAAATCTTTTGGCAGGGCTTGGTTCCAGGGAAGATCAAAACCCCCAACGTGACAGTTAATGAAACAAGGAGAAAGAAGATGGAAGCTATCAGTCCCAGCCAGCCAACACTAACAGAGTCCGAAGGCAACTGGAGGTGCCAAGGTGTCTGCTTGCAAAATTTGGAGAAAGCTGTGGGGGTCGTAGAGAGGGCTGCACGGAGGCCAGTTTTCCTGGCAGGAAAAGCCACTTACAATAACAGAGGAGCAGTGGAGACAACTCATCCTCTCTAAGAGGACAGGTACTGCCTTTTTTAAGATACAGGAAAAGCTGGCATTATTCTGCATCCCTTGGGCAATGGTACTTCGCTATGGAGGTGACCTGGGTGGAGTACATGGAGCATGGCATGGATCCAAGGGTATAAACTCATGAACAGTCAATGCAAGAACAGGATGACATGGTCCTTGAATGCTCCCCAGGGTCCCCAGGGTCGACAATCAGTGCCCTTCGGTGGGCAGCGTAAAGGAGTTAAAGACAAAATACAGTCTGCTGCTTCAGCGCTAGCCGTAAAGCAGAGCAGAGAGCAAGGGCCTCCTGTAATGAGTCTATTTATCTCTAAAGCAGTGTTCTTAGACTGTGATCCATGAGCCTTTGGTGGTCTATAAAACATCCAGTGGTGGCTCATGAAACAATAGTAAACGCTGTCTCCTCCCTGCCAACAGCCACAGAAGCAAGCACGCAAACAAAATGGGAGAAAATAAAAGCTACTATAGATTAACTTTCAAATTTTAGTCTTTTGTTTATTTGATTTGATATATGAAAATATACAAGTTGGTCTTTGGATTATTATTTTTTTTCTGAAAAAAGGTTAATCCTCGGACTTGAGAAGTTTAAGAAATGTGGCTCTGAGGCTGCTATTTTTGGAGCCAATTACAACAGCATTGAAATGTTGAAAGATCCCTTTTGTTTGTTGAAAGATTAGGCTGAAGCCCTTCAGTTTATAAAAGAATAATAAACCCTAGTGGGATAAAATACTTCATTGCAGTGAGGATACAAAAGCCACCTCAGAGTGGTATGTGGCCTAGACAGAGGCACAGGGCTGGCAGAGCTGGCACTGATAATTACTAGAGCTATCAGTGCCCAGAAAGAAAGACTACGAGCTCTTGCTTTGTTGAAGTTATAAAATCTCATCCTCTACCTCCTGCCATCATCTAGAGCTGATTTGGTAGCATTTGCAAAATGATACACATTTACACAGCGTGCCCAGTCCCTGGTAGTATCCTTCCTTGTACAATCTTCTCTGAAATGAGTTGTTAGAATGGAAGCACTGGCAAATTCATGTCTCGTGAAATCTTGGAGTGAAAACTAGCTCTAACTGACCTTTTCTTCCTTGCCAGTATTGTCATCTGGGATGTTTCTGTTTCAGGGACCAGGCAGTGTACATCTTGCAACTGTGTTCAAATAATCCCTCTTTGACGATTATAGTTTCTGCGTTATTTGTAAACTGCCTTGAGTTTCCACAGCAGTAAGGATTATGTAGCTGTGCCTGCCTCTGATTTTGTGCGAATTACCTGCAAGTGCAGCTTACTGGAGGGTCTGGCTGAGCTGAGGACCTTTGTAAAGGAATGGTAGGTTTGAAGAGAGGTAGGCAGTCCAAGGTGCAGAGATTACCTGAGAAAATAAAGAAGTAAAGACCAGGCATGCCTTTGTCCTGTCTGCCTGAAACAACACAAATTCAGCAGTGGGAATGGCAAAAAGCACCTCAGTGCGAGGGGTAGGGGTGGTGTGACACACACAACAGGTGACACTGGTGTCATGGGTTATGGGCTGAGCGCCATGTGTCCCTGCAGTCACAAGGACCAAGAATTTCACATCCATTGAATCAGCAGAGGTGCTGACCTCGGGCGTCTGAGGCCTGATGGGCAGCAGTGGGTCACATCCAACGACCCCAATCACACTGTTGCTCTTGGAAGGTTTGCCCAGCCTGTTCCCTTGCAAGCCGAGTGCTGATCCTGCCACCCCAGCCCGTTCTCCTGGGATGCTGAGTTACCTGTCATGCTGGCGTATGAACAGAGCACAAACAGAGCCTGATAAAAATCACATGGCACCTTCCGCTGTTGTCTTAGCCAAGTTTCAGTGTGATTAATCACAGTATTCCTGCCTAAATTTTCCTTTATTCACTACAATTTTAATCCCTTTCATTTCATTTCTGGCTGGTGGGTTATGTTGAGCAGCACTGTTCTCATCTGTTAAATGCCTCCGTTTCACCCCAGAAAGTACCCCTTCTCCAGAGCAAATGAGGTGGTTCCCCTGTGTCTCTTTATTTCTTCCCAGAACCGTGGCCAGGATTAATAAGCAAGCATTCGCAAAGCGCTTTGTGATCCTCTGAGTAAAGGGTTTATACAAGGGTGAAGTGTTGCTCTTACTAGACCTTGTGCTGGCGACCAGGTCAGACCGCAGCTGTATGCACCTTTCGGGCTGTAAGCAGGTACGATGTGTCATGAGCACAGGAAGGGGAAGCTGTCTTCATTCCCCAAACATGACCTGAACTGGAATTATCTCACACATCCTTGGCATCGAAGCTTGGCTTGGCGTGCCAACAGGGATCTCAGGGTAGGAGGCAGACAGCTCGGGCCCATGGCATGTTCAGTTCTTACAAAATCAGTCTAAGGTGGAAGGGGATCCATCTGCCCCTGGTGTCCTGAGTTTGACGGCAGAGTGGAGGCACCTTTGGACAATGGGGGAGGAAAAAGAACCCCTCTAAAGAAACAGATTTCTACCCCAGATATCAGTTCCAGCAGAAATGGGAAATAAGCCTTATCAGAAAGATCCCTCAAACCAAAAAATGTCATGTACTGCAGGCATGACTGGCTCCTGCTCACGTGGCATCTCTGCCTTTTACTGGGTTTAGTTCATCAGGCTTGCACTGAGCCGATGACATCCACTTGGAAAGCAATGTAGACCCCTGAGCAGGAGCTGATCGGAGAGTTGCTCCTTGGGCTTGTGGATCTGCTCCCAGACTGCTGTGGGGTTGCTGTCAAGAGGGCAGCCCAGAAGGGGATTCATCCCTGTGGCTGTGTGACTCTTGGCAGATGCATAGGAAGCTCTGACTCTGGCCCTGAAGAGCTTAGGGTTGGAATACAAATGATACAACATGCCTAATCTGCACCTACTAATTTGGTTAAGTTTTGAAACTCAGCCTCCTCTTTGCGCTGAAGCAGAGCCATAAAAGCAAGTGGGTCTGTGAAACCAACGAGGCCAGCTTTCCTACATCTACCTGCTGGTGTCTAATAAAAGTGAGGTTATTCATCTTCCCTTCACTTGGGCCCCCAGTTGGATCTCTCTCCCCTGTAAGGGTGTTATATTGTCATTAATTTACTGCTGCTGCGATGTCTGCCCCGTTGACTGAATGGGTTTCAAAACTTACCAACCTGTTCAAAACTGATTAGGAAACCAAGGTAGAGGGTTAGCGCCTCAGGGGTGTTTCTTTAGGAAACTGGCTTGAAAACCCGTCCAGCGCCCTTCCACCTGCCCCTTTCAGCTTTGCTTTGGCTTGGCATTGAAGTCCCTTGGTGAGCAGCAGCTCCCAGGAGCAGCAGTGACCAGCTCCAGCATGCACAGCCATCCCGAGCTGCCAGGCAGCCCTGCGTGGGTCTGCCAGCTCCAGCCAGCTCAGCGTTTGCTCTACCTGTCTAGCGTTTGCAAGGCTGGTTTGGGCAGCCATTTCCACCTGATGTAGCCATCCTGTGTTCCCCTTCTCACCACCGTGCCAACGGTGAACTTGGGCTAAGCAGGTGATGTTTGGATAGCTGGAGTTTTGTGGACAGGTCCTACTTTTATCAGGTTGTACGGGTGGTGCCCCAGGGGCAGTCACTTGTCTCATTCTGACCCTTCAGTTTTAGAGGATTTGCATGTTCAAAGTGGGCTGATGAATCAGAGCAGACTGTAACTTCAAGCCACCTCTCCTCCTGGTGCCAGATCAGCACAAAAGCACACGAAAACAGATACACACATAGACACAGAGATGCAAGGACGGGGCCATCCGATTGACCCTCTTGACAACAGCAAAGCACAGTCCTCCCTGGGTGATGGAGTCAATCATCTCGGTAAGGAAGAACCGTGGTGAGAGAGATGTGGGATGCGTCAGATGCTTTGCCGCAGGCTGGGAACTCAGGGCGGAAGGCAGGGGTTTCCAGGACTCAAATTAATTGCAAGGAGGGGGCTTTCATGGAAGGAGGAGAGGTCACTTACTCTGGATAATGCCTTGGCTTCAACTTTTCTAGGAAGCTGTGGCCCAGAAGATGCCTTTTCCCTGCCAAGCAAGGGCCAGTACAATGACACCCTTCCCCCAGGCCTCCACCCTCTGTAATGCAATAATTGAAAAGGGAGATTATTTTTTGCTGTGCCACACATTAACGCTGCAGCTGCTGGAGCAGCGTTGCCATGCTGGATCCGTGCTGCCATGGCAGACTGGCAGCACTGGGGGGAACATGCCTGCAGCCCCAGCTCTGCTCCCTGCTCTGGGGATGCAGGGTTGAGTGAATAGGGCAGCACTGTACTGCCCCCCAAAAAACACTGCTGTGCTGGAAGCAGGAGCCTCTGGGTGGGTGACTCCAGAGGGTGGGAGCTGCCTCTCTGAAACTCACGTCCCTGTCCCCTTAGCTCAGAGCTGTTGAGCTCTGAGCTTTCACAGAAAGGCCTCTGCCTTTTCTGCTGCGCTCTCTTCTCCCCTGTTGCCTTCCATGTCCTTTTTATCACTGCAGTGGGTCCAGGCTGCATGGATCAGACTGGGAATCTGCTCAGAATTAAAACCACCCCATGGAGGTTGCAGCTCATCCCCCGGCAGAGACAGGCTTGTGGGGTGGTGAAGTTTGAGTTTCTATCTTCCAGGACTTCCAAAGCTGTGAGCCAAGCCCAGGTCCCCATAACCAGCCCGGGGCTACCAACGGGAGATGGGAGATCCACCCACAAGCACTGAAGCCTGGCAGGGGGCTCTCTGGAGAAGTCCACGCTCTTCCTGCCTGGGGGGGCTGTGGAGAGCTGGGGGAGAAGGTAGCTCTCAGGCACCAGGGAAGCATCACTTGGTGACACCATGTGTCTTGAATTTCTCCACTCCATCCTGGCACTTTTTTTAGGGAGCTGGGTGAAGGCGTTTGGCTGGGAGGCTGCTACTCTCCTTCCTCAAGGAGCAGCTGAGCTTGCTGATCCCCATGTTTCATTTCAAAGCAAGCTCCTCTCCAGGGTGCTCTCTGGCCATGTGAAAATAACCTAAAGCCTGTAACTGTGGCAAAGCGCTACACAGCAACTGAGCAAGCCCTACACAAAGAAACTCAATTCATCCCTGACTGCCGCCCCTGCAGAGAGCTCCTCGAAACATCGCCGGGCTTGCACCAGTGCCTCCGAGGCAAAGCAGCTGCAATCGTTCACCCCACACCCGGAGGTCCCTGGGCAGCAGCCGCACAGCCCGAGTGCTGCCCATTTCATCGTGTGCCATCCGTCATGCCAGAGGGACAGGCAGTAATGTCATTGCGGACATCCCTGGTGTGTCACAGCCACTGGGACTCTTTCCATGCAGCTTCTCAGGTCTTGCTGCAGGACAGGCAAGGGTGGGAGCTGGCTCCACAGCTGCTTGTGGCAAGTGATGCTACTTTCATCATCAAAGTGGGACCTCTGGCAGCATGTGTGGGGATTAGCGTCAGATCCTCTGCTTGGACCAGAAGCTTCAAGGCTGCCATCCCATCACCTTCATCAGCTGCGCTTGCCCAAGCTGTGCTGCCAGTTCTCCAAAATGAAGCAGAGTGGCCGCAGGCATCCTGAGCATGGCCACCAAGATGCACAAGGGAACAAGAACCCATCTCCAAGCGGGTCGAGCCAGTGGTGTGAAAGGGTTAAGCCGTGTTGTTGATTGTCACATGGTGCTGGGAATGCAAAGGCAGCAGAGGCTGGGGAGCCCAGGCAGAGGCACATCTTGACTGCACATGTGGCCTCTACCACAAACACTTCAAAGTGCTTCCCTCAGACTGACGGAACAGCCTGACGCCGACTGTAAATGCCCTTGACACGCAGAGTGGAAAATATCAAACGCTTCGGCGTTCCCCCCGAAACGCAGCCTGTTTTCGCTGGGGAAGGCCTTAATGAACCTGCGCGGGAGAGGAGGAGGGAGGACAGGAGGTGTTACGGGTGGTTCTCATTTAGCCTGTGTACGGGTACGCGCCAGCCCGGGCAACTGGACTTAATCTGAGGCAAATCCAAGTGCTCAAGGACATTTTAAGAGAGGCTGGGACATCAGCTCCAGACGGCTCGGTGTCAAGACCCCACCGCACCTTCCCCCCCCGCCCCACTGCCTGCCCCAAACTGTGCCAGGAGGAACAAAAGGGTTTCCAGGCTGGAGGTTTCTCTTTCCTCGAGGAACCCCCATCTCCTCCCACCCTTGTGCTGCCTCCACTCCACCACCGCTGGCCCTGAAATGTCCACCCTGACCAGGTGCTTTTGTGATACAGAAATCCTCTCCAACCCTGGCCCAGAGCAAGCACTGGAGGAAACCTCATCGCAGCCCCATCCCTCTCCTGGAACTGTGAGATGGGGCAGACCTCTTTGCTCCATCTGCTCTGAGCAGGACAGGCCTCTCCTGGGACATGGTCCCTTCCTCCAAGGAGGAGGAAAAGCCTTGAGGATCGCAAGGACAGATCTTGATTACCGGTAGCATCACTGGGGGCCCTCTGCTGTAACTCTGCTTGGGGGCAGCATCTGCCCTTGGTCACCCTTGACATGCCAGGAGATGCGGTCCTGCTTGGGGATGCTTGTGGAGGAGGTTCGTCTCATATCTGCTCGTTGGGTGGTGCCTGTCAGGTCACTACTCTGCGGTGGGGCAGGCAGGCAGCCTCCAGCCATGAGAATGAAGGTGTGTGCCCATCCCAGGAGACATGACCCCATCTTGTGCTAGAGAACACCAGCCTCACGGTTGCATGAGGGACCTGCAGAGTCCCAAAGCTCAAGGAAAGGGCAGTGGCTACAGTGTTTGGTTCCCCGAACAAGTGATGCCACCCACAGGCTGTGCCTTCTCCTGGCCAAGGAAAGAGAGGGGCAGCAAACGTGCCATGAAGCAGGGATGGCCTGGTTGGGCCAGTGTCTCTCCAGCCTACTCCTGCATGGCCTTGATGTGCAAACACAGCGTTCGCAGTCTCACTGCATCAAGACAGGGGATGACCCATCTCAACTGATGGCTCTGGCTGCTGTGGCTGGGTAGATGTCATCAGCCAGCAGCGCAAGCAAGCAGGGGAACATGCCCCACAGCTTTGAGGCCATTTCCCCAGGACGGGGGCTGAATAGGGACCCCAATCCAGGGAGAAGGCACCACATTCTCCTTGCTGCATGGAAACCTGCAGGTGGTGGGCAAGGCACGGCCTGTGCTGGTGGAGAAGACACCAAGTACTGAAGTGTGGCTCTGGACCAGCTGCTCTTCACCTTGAACCAACGTTAAAAAGACACAAACAGTCTCCGATGGCCCCTTTTGAGCGTGATCCCTGCAGGCTCAAGGGGAGTGTGAGCGCAAGTGATGGCCGATGGAGCAAATGTATGCAGGCAGACACAAATCTTCTGCCCGGCCAGATGCAGAAGAGGGGACAGAAAGATGACGGCCCTGTGTGCGGTCTCCTTGGCTCCAGCACAACACACATCACCAAGAGGCTGCACAGGGCTCTGATGACTGCAGGCAGGGATCCATTGGTTATGACACATTTGGCATGAACAAAATTGCCTCATAAAATACTACTCAGATCAGCAAGAACTTGAGGGGTCTCAGGAGGGAATTGAAGGAGAGGAAAGTTCAGACGATGGGCGGCAAGATCCCTCCTTGCATCTTGGAAGCAAAAGCAGACAGGGGAGGGAGACCACCAAGGGGCAAAAGGTGTAAAATGGAGGTAAAATGGAGGTGTTTCAGGTCATGGGGCATCAGGTCTGCTTTCTGAGGGAGGATATGAGCTGGACCACCTCCATCTCTCTGGGAGAGCAACCAATATTCTGGATAACAAATGAGGTAGAGCAGTTAAGAGGGTTTTAATGGAACATCTTTAGGGAACAATATTAAGAGGGTAAACAGAAGACGTAGGCGCCACCATAAACTGCTGAGTCCTGGCAGCACAAATGTGAAAAAGCAAGCCTAGAAGCCTGGGCAGTAAACAACAGGAGGTAGAAATAGCCACTGATGGCAAAAAAAGAATGGCTTGGGATTTCTGGAAGTTCATGGGAGGGTAGGCTGTTGGTCATACCCTCTGTTTGGAAAAAATGCTGTTGCCCTCTTTAGTGTTGCTGGCTTTTTGGAAGGGCAGAAGGTGGAGCACCCACTCTCTGACGGATCGCAGGAAGGGACTCTGAGGGTGACTGGGCTCAGCCGCTGTGCGCTCAGCCTGCTGGCTGCAAAACGTGCTGGGGAGCACAATGGGACGATGCCCGAGCCAGTGGGAGCCTGCTCCGGGGGGGGTGGGCAGCAAGGGAGATTGGGTCCAGCTCTGGTGAACCCCCTGGGTGCTGCCGGAGCTGGTGGGGGATGGCAGGCTGGCACAGCCGGGGCCCTCCTGTGCTGGTCCCCGTGCTGACAGATAAAGATGGATTGATCGCTGAGTTGCAGATTGATGACTGCTGTCAGCTGGTGGCCTGCCTCACCAGCCAGGGAACGGAAGCAGACTCCATGCCCGGTCCTTTTAAAGGCTTTTTGCCTCAGGATATGATTTATTGTTAGAAAACAAAGGATGTTTAAGAAAAAAAGCCAACACAAAATAAAATATCTCAATTGATGAAAGCTGTCTTTGGTCCCCAGTGGCTTTTCCCCCTTCTTCTGGAGCCTGGGAGCAGAGGAGGGATACATCCCCCCCTCCTCAAATAACCCAAACCCAGCTTCCTCTGCCTTTTAGGTATGCAAGTCTCCCGTCTCATGATGGGCAGGGACTCCATAACCTATTCCCAGGCTGTCTCCCTGCCAGCGAGCATGACACTATGTGCAAACACAGAAAAGCTCTGACCAGTGCTATTTATATGCGATGAGGGACTGGATTTTTAAAAGCACAGAGGTGCCCAGCTCTAGCCCCTGGTTCTGGAAGGAGAACAACTTCCCTGGGCTGAAAATAATTAGGAGTAAAATTAAGGAATGGAAGGAATTATTTAAACAAAATTGAATGGATGGTAATCGGGGAGTGTTTAAGGCTGTTTTGTGAGATGCTGTGTGATAACTGCTGTTCTGGAAGCCTGAACGCTGGTTTGCATGAACAAGCCCAGCTAAGAGAGAAGGTGGAAGCAGCAGTATTGTAGGTTTAGCATGTATGTGTGTGTGTGTGTGTGTATACATACACACACTTTGCATTATGGGCATAAATATGTGGCACCAGTGTGCATGTATATTTATGTTTGATATTAATGGTAAATAAAAAAGGAGGAATCTGATAGTGGTGAGTCAAGATCAGTGAGAACATGCAGATGCCTGGGAAGAGAAGCTAAAGCCAGGAGTGAACAATCTCTAGCCACTAGTAATTGTAAGAATTTGTTTAAATGTATCAAAAAAGGCCAAATCCTGCAATAAGATCCCGGACAATAATGGGAAAATAATCAGCCTGTGTGTAGAAGAGACAAAGTTATTTGTCAGAGTTATTCGTTCAACATTTAGTTTTCTCTTTGGAAAGAGGTAGGATGACACATTCATACTTTATGGAGATAATGAAACACTTTGTATTCTACCAGTGACGAAGCCGAATGTTAAATAGCAGTGATTAAAGTTAGACATTCTGCAGGATCAGATAACTTGCATCAAAGGATAAACAAATTAGCCTGAGAGCTCTCTGAACCATTAGTGTCAATTTTTAAACAAATCTGGGAACCCTGGGGAAGTTCCAGAGGACTGGGGGAAAAATCTAACACCGGACTAATAAGGCAGTAAATAAGACAGGCCATGAAAGCAAGCGGTGTTTGGCAGGACATGGATCCAGAAAGACTGATCATAAGAAAAGCCTTTATGGAACACAGTCCATATGGACTCACAGTATGTCGCATAATTAACGTCAATCAGCTGCGGTTTGCAGAAAAATAGAGCTTTTATACTGTTTGTGATGGGATAACGACCTCAATTGACAAGGTGGCATCGTCCACTTAGGTTATTGCGTGGTGCTTGCCTTACATCTGCATGCATCCCAATAAAAAAAAAAAAAGAAAAAAATATCATCCCTGTACAAAACCAGTGCAGTGGGGATTGGCTTTATGGCCCTATAACAGAGTCAGCTGGAAATTTGGAGATGTCTGGTTGTTCCTTATGGGACCTTGCAGGAGTCTGATTAATAGGAGGGACTGATCATCGCTGGAGAAATGGGCAGACAGTCAGGCGAGGGGTAAAGTTCTATGTGGCCAGACAGGTCACTTGAGCTCTGCCAATGCTAACCAGTCCTTGTGTCTTGGTCTCCAGCCCCTGCAGGGTAGGGAGCTATTGCAAAGCGCCAGCATTCCCATCTGGGCTTCCTCTGTCTGCAAACTGAGGCTCTGGGGTTGCTGGTACATACCCAATCTGGAGTTGGGATGCAGCCAAAGCATGCCTCCAGATCTAAGATTTGGGAAGCATTCTGGGATAACCTCATCTAGACACAGCTTGGGTCCCTTGGCCAGGAGGACTCCTCTCAACAGTATGTGTTTTATCCCAGCTGCATGTGGCGCCTTCTGCAGCTTGAAGGTTGGACCACCTGGCACCATAGCAAGGCAGTTCAGATCCTCAGAGCAGCGCAGCTCTCTGCAGCCTCTCGGGCTCAGCAGCAACAGGATCCACCAGCCAGAGCAAAGGTGCGTGTGATAGCAAAGCGCTGTGCATCCTTCCCAGAGCTGCCCCACTGCTCAACATCAGCTGTTCCCAGCCATGCCCATTTATTCTTTCAAGTTGTGATAACTGATCATCTCCGTTTCAGTGTGCGTGACAGTCTGTTCCCTTCAGCCAAGTCTCCACAGCAGTGGTGTTTGCAATCACATGCTTGCACCCAGAGGTACAGGCTGAAATGCCGGGACAAGCACTCGTGGAAGCTGAGCGCCCAATTATTCCAGCTATGTTGCTTTCAACCTACTGTTTTTTGGAGTCCTAAATCTTTTTTGGAGCATTAAAGACCTCCTTTAGACATTGCTAATCTGCGTATCATTGCCGAGCATATATGAACTTCCATTCCTTATTGTAGGAGTAGCTTTCAGTAGCTTGACTGGGTGGTGGGGCACAGACCACAGCCCCAGGTTTGGGAAAGGGACTTGCTGACCCTGCAGGGCACGGAGGAGACCAGGCTGGGAAGCAGCTGGGGGTTTACACGGTGCCTTTGAGCCTGGGAGCCTGCAGCGGTTTGACGTTGTAGAACCACCACTGCACGCGTGGCTGGGGCACATCTGCCCACACCGGGGGGCAAATGGAAGTGGAAAGTTGGGGGTGCAGATGGTAACTAACCCGGCACAGCATCTCCCTGGAGGTTACCCCCTTTCCCCAGGGAATGGCTTGGCCTCGAGCGGTGTCATGGGGGGAGGGCCTGGTGGCCGCGAGCAGCCAGCTCTGTGGCGCGTTTGTGGGGTCAGCGGGACACAAAACCAAATTCCCTTTCCTTTGGCAAGCTGCGTGCTCCATAACTCAGGAATGTGAACGACCACATGTTTGGCTGAAAAATGATCATCCTCAGGAAGGGAACAGGTCTATCATGCTAAAGGAAGGGAACAACTCAAAGCATGACATGCAGAAATGACACCTCAGGGCTTCAAATTTGTTCCCCATCAATGCAGAGAAAGAAAACTGACCTAGACGCTATTGAGGTTGACAGGTCTTAAATTTAAGCTGCTCTAAAGGCAAGACGTGACCCTGTTTCTGTGTGCTGTAAGGCTGCAGATGTTTTACCCATTGGCTTTTCCTACTCTCTGGCCACCTCACAACCTCTCCCGTGGAGGAGAGAAGTATCCCTGTCTGCACACCACCTTGTCAAACGTGGACTTCAGCTAGGACCATCCGGACTGAAGCCCAGTCCCGAGCAGGGGGCTGTTGCCAGAGGATGCTGGCCCTTCTCAGGACCTGGCTGCGCTCTGCTGAGCAGGAGCCCCCCTCCGGCGCTGAGGCTTTCCCACCCGGCAGTCATGGAACTATGCCAAAGCCCCTCCATTTGCTGCTAAGCCCCTCCGAAGAGGTCTGGCTGAGCTGAGCTTTTTTAGAGCCCTCCCTCCCTCCCTCGCTCAGTCTTCCTCAAAGCAGGCACATTTCTTCCCATTTAATTTTCCTGGAGCCCCAGACTGGGGGTTTTGGGGTTGGTTTGTTGCTGTTGTTGCTTTTGCCTTTTTCTCCCTCTTTGTTACAAGCCATCGGGCAATTCCGATTTGGGACCCTGGCTCCTGCAGCCCAAACTGGGCTCTCGATCCTCTAGGAGCCATGCCAGGGGGTCTGACTGCCCTAGCCCCAGGGGGGTCTTGCTGGTGGTCTGTACAATGCTTGGGGACCTGCAGGCGCGAGACCCAGCTGATGGTCCCTCAGGGCCCCATGGTTATTGCAGGCATGAGGGCTACCTGGATCGCACTTCAGCTGCAGCCACTGGAATAACCGTGGGGTTTTTTTGTTTTACCGGCAGAGCCAAAGCCTTGAAGAAGAAAAGGTCCTGCCAAGTCAGCAGAACGCATCCATCTTCCCCGTGAAATGAACAAAAATGGGTTTCAGGTTAATCGATCTGCCCCAAACGAAGCGTTTTGGTTTGGCCTTCCTCACTTCCCCGTCTCCTCCATTTTCCCATTGCGACTGTTTGGATTTAGGATCTGCTGGATTCAACCCAAAGCCACAGAGGGGTCCAGTCCACTTGAATTAGTACTTCCCCACAGACAAAATCCGTATCTGAAAACTTGCATGTGCTTTTAGGTTCAATAATTTCCCCTATCATGAAATACCCTCCTTTCACCTTGGTCCAAATACTTGAGCTCTGTGGGACCTTTGTTTATTTGCATAAGATGCTCTTCTCTTTCAGCACTGATTGTTCATCAAGGCAAGGACTATATTTAAGCCATACCCTGTGTTTACGCAGTTGGCCGACGCGTTGTTGTGAAACCGTTGGTTGAGGCCCGTTAGAAGATGGGGAGCGCTCGGCACAGATGGACTTTGTGCTCCATCCATCTGCCAAACTCCAGCCAGCCTCTGCTATTTCAGAGGCTCGTGATCTGACCGATTTTGGGCACTGTCACGGGGATGGAGGAAGGCCCATCTTCTCACTCAAGGGACACTTCTTGCCAAGCCTGGAGGGAGTACTGCTTCTCAGTAAAATGGTTGTAATAATGTTTTAACATGGGCAGAAGAAAAAATAAAGAAAAGACCTCCCTAAACCTTGTTCAAAGGGCTGGTGGAAATGGAGTCATGGAATTTTGTGAAAAATACAAAACAAAACACAGCCTGAGGCAGAAACCCAGCATGGAAAATTGGAGCCCAGTTAAAGTCTGGCAAAATTGTAAGTGGAGAAACTTCTATTCTCTTCTATTCTGTTCCGATCCTAAAAAGCTGCCTGATGTCTCCTCTCTGCTGGCAGGAGAGAGTAGGTACATGGTGGGTGCTGACCTCAGTGCACAACTGGAAGGTGGCTGCTTTCGTCGTGGGAATGATGATATGAGACCCCTGGAGAACAGAAGAGCATGAGGTGTTCACCAGGGGTCAGAGGCCTCATGGAAGAAGCAGGAGATGAAGAAATGCAAAGTCCCAGCTCTGCTTCAGCCATTGATCCCGTGGTACCAAGGGAAATGTCAGAATTCACCTTTGTCTTCCCTCCTGACTGTCCTTCGGGAATGAACGAAGCAAAGGACCTTCCTACCTTCCTGGGGCTGCTTTGCAGGGCTGGTGGGCGGGTGGGATGAGAGGAGGCTTCAAGCACGGCCACAGCCCCACGTGCCTCTGTGTCCCCATGCAAACCATGCACCCCATCTGCCAGCACGTCAAGAAGGGTGGGTGGAAGCGAAATGCTGTGTAAGAGGGGTGGCAGAAGGGATCTGCTTAGTAAAGCCAGGAGGAGATGCGGTTTATGTCTATAGGGAGATGGAGGAACCAAATAACTTTCCCTGCTGGGATCACTGTCCGGGTGTCGCCATGTGCTCACGGTGAACAGGGAGAGCTGGCAGGGCTGCCTGCACACCCCAGGCCAGCCTGGCCACGTCCTGCTTTCTCCATCTGGGACATCCCTGGCCGGTGACTCAGAGGCCCTCAGGAATGTGTGTCTGAGCCACTTCCCCTCGGCCATCTGGAGAGCATCCTCTTCCCGCGAGTCACCCTCGTAAGGCCGAAGCCTGCCCCTTCCTCTGCCATCGGTGGACCTCAGAGCTCTGCTTCAGGCACATCCGCACATGGCATGCCTTTGCTTGCTGTCCCCATGGCTCTACACAGACCTTCTGGCTTGTTCGGCATGGACCCGGTCATGGCTGGGCTGCTCCATCACCGATGAAATAAGAATTCTCCTCTTGCTGTCCCAAACCTGGGCCGGGGGGGGGGGGGTGTCAGTCATGGGAAGAGACTAGGGTGGAACAGCACGCTGCACATGGCCACAGGATATCTCAACACTTAAAGACAAGAAGCAATGGGACCCCCAAACCTGCCTGGACTGGGAAAGATGGGACAACAGAGAGGGCATGGCTTCTCTTGATGGATGTACAGATAGGTTGGAGGAACTGGTTGGCAGGACAATCTATCGCTGCAAGGGGCCAAAATGAGCCCGACGGGTTCATGTAAAACTTGGTGGGTGCCACTTCACATTCCATTTGAGTTCGTGTCTCATGTTCAGATGAATCTGGACTAGGGCCAGCACGTCGCCATTTGAGCTACTCCAAATGCTGTGGCGTATGAAGATGAAAATGAATTATCGGTCCCGTGGGAATAGAAAGCTTTTTTTTTTTTTTTTTTTGAGGGGGGTGGGGTTGGGGGGGGAGAAGTTAGGAACCTCATTTGCAGTTTTGCCTTTTTTTTTGCATTCTAAGGTCCTGCTCCACAAAGGTATGTTAGAAGTTCTTCTCCTATGGAAGCCTTCATGGATTCCCTTGATACTGGAAGGAGCTCCTGCTTCTTTTTTTCTTTGCCTAGGACATTTATTCCACATTGTCCTGACTGGGCAACACCCAGCCAGGAGGACTGAGCCCTTTCTTTGTGCTTTCTTGACAAAAACATCATTTAGTTTCAGGTACTGCCTTGATGCTGCGGGCTGGTCTGAAGGCAGTGGGGTCTGACTGCAGACATACCAGAAGCGGTCTGTTGTACCTGGTCTGGGTGGGAAGGGGACAGACTGCCAGCTAGAGCGCCTGGACAGACACGCTGTGGTTAGAGCAGTCTTGATTTTCAGATGGCAACGGTATTACATGTGTGTAAAGCAGACAGACTGGTGCTAAAGTACTTACTGGGAACATTAATAAACCATGGACCACCCTTCCTCATCATATGATGTGGTTCTGTCTATAGGCAAGATATGTAAAAACAATTTAAAATTAATTTAGCTTTTAAACCTTTTAAAAACATATAAAACCTCCAACCTTTTGATACAGGATTGGGTTGTTTTTCCAAGTGGGAAAATGTTCACATCAGGATTGATTTAATTTTTTTTTTCCCCTTTTAAATCATAAACAGTCCCGGTACAAGAAACAGTAGCTGTTATTGATTAAAAGTTCATTTGCCTTGTCTTTGCTGATGATTGATATTTGGGAAGGAGGGATAGAAGAAAGGAAGGGTGTTGTACTTTGGAGAGAAAAAGAAAATGTGTCACATGTTACCTGCATCTTAGAATAATGTTAGTGTTGGATGGCGTGCGGGTTGCGAAGAATAATAATTGTTTTAAGGTTCAGTAGATCCTGGTCCTTTTTGCGTGTGTGCGTGTTTTAATATGTCGGACGCGCCCTCTTTAAATAGCAGTGTGATGCAGGAGGGGAGCAAGGCAATTGCATTTCCAAATGGGATTTTTATGGCCCGTTGAAGGAAAGCAGCTACCCACTGAATAACACCACGCAGTTTCCAGTGGCAGATTGTAAAGGCTTCCTTTCGTGAGCACGTGTGCCGCGCTGCTGAGCAGGCAGCGAGCGCAGGAGGTGCCGCAGCACCACAGGATGCTCGGGAGCTGGCGGGTTCACCCTGACACCTCAGAATTTTTACGGGGCCCCGAAATCCCAACCTGGTGCGTGAGGAACGGTGACAAGCTGTGAGTGCGGGATACGGCTGGCGAGCTGCCCGGTCCCGAGCCAGGGCTGAGATGGGTCATGGTCGGGGCTGTGTCATCGGTTCCTCACCCCAGGGGTGGTGGGTATGGGTGCACCCATTGCCTCGGGTGCTGCTTGGCGTGTGAAAAGCTGGTAGCCCGCAGGTTTTATAAAATTGCAGACCTTCCGGAAATCTCTGGTTTCAGATGATTTACATGGAAACCACACCAGAATGCTGGAGGTGGAAGACCTGTTCGCTCTAGGGCCTTCAAAGGACTTAGACTCAATGGGGCACGACAGGCATTTCTCGGTCAAAATATTTTCCAGGAGAAAAGAACAGATTCAGAGAAGGTGAAATTCTGTGAATTCACCTCCATTCTCCAAATTGTTGAATTGGGGAAGAGGGGGAAAAAGGAAATGTTTTGCTTAGATGTTTTCAAAGCAGAATGTTTCTGAGGTTTCATTTCTTGGCCCAGTCTTTGGTTTCAGGACCTCCTTCAGTTTCAATAAAAAAATAAAATTCTTAAAAAAATATTTAAAACATCTGTCAAAACAGCAACTTCACAGTAGAACTGAAATCTGCTTTTTCCAAGACTTTATAATTTGCTGAAAATATTTGTGGCAAATTTTCTTCCCAGCTCATTCCCAGTGCAAAATGCCTGTGAACTGGCAGGGCATGGGCGCGCCGTTATTTGCAGAGCTCTTGAGTGCCTTTTCCCAGCACTTCTCCGAAGGTCCCTCAATGTGTGAAGAAACTGTGGCAAAAAAAAAAAAAAACCCAAACCAACAACCAACAAATTTCCCAAAAAAGGAGTGCCGGGGTTGCATCACGTGTACTTTCAGACTGATTTAAAGAAAGGTTACCGATTATAAATGGCGAAGTGGTAGCATGGGAAGGTGGGACTTGTCTCCATCAGCTTGACTTGCTTAAAACTTGAAGAGTTCATGGAGATGTTGCTGTCTCAAGCATCCCTGCCCATCCCAGGTTGGCGTTTGAGGGCAGTGGGGTGACTTGCTGCTCTCCCCCTTGGCAGCAGGGAGCGCATCCCCGCGGGGTGATGATATTCAGGGAGACAGCTCTAGGCATTACCTGCCAGGCATTACCCACCTAATGTATCCTTCATTAGCACTGATTTACACCTCTGTGCAAGGAAAGTTGACAGTATGCTCATTACAAACAGCGAGTAGCCTGGAGGGAGGCTTTCACCTAAAAGGCCAGAGTTAAGGGTATCTTAGCCTTAGGCTAAGGTAACTTGGACTTCAGCTGATTCATTACACGTTCCCTAAAAATTATTATGTCCATAAGGTAGAGGCATCTGGCATTTTATTGCATTTACCTATGTTTTGAAATTATTTGAAAGGAGGAGAGAAGGGGAAGGCACTCCTCTGTCTGGCACATGTGGATGTTTTCTGGCCTGTTACCTGTGTAAGGGCAGGCTTCTTTACATCCTCCGGATTTTACTGCTGGCTTTCCCATAAACAACATGCCCTGCCTACTGTTGCCTTACCCTGGGGACCCCACCCTGCTCTTCTGAAGCAATTTATGGTGGCAAGAAGAAGAAACCCATCTGAGCCACAGATCCAGAGCTGGGGTCCCCCCCAGGACCAGGTCTGCCCTCACCCCAGTGGTATCAGACAAGGGGGCAGATCCTCCCTCTGCAGTTAAAACTGGTTGTCAACGGCAACACAGCCACGCTTGATGATGGGAGCAGGGGTCTGGCCACACCACTTCACAAGCCTGAACCTCTTCCAGGTTAGATGCTGCAAAATCCCCACCCACAGGGGCCCAGGTCTGGGATTTTTCAAAGTAGGACAAGTTGGACCAAAAGAGCTTGGGAGGACCCCTCCCCTTCAGCTCATTAACAACTTGCATTAATTACCACTAACCCTTTGCTTGGCCTGGTATCATCCCCAGCACCTTCCATTCCACAGCACCAGGACTGCATCCACCTTGCAACATCCCTTTGCATCCAGGATTGCATCCTTTGCATCCAGCCACCCCCAGGGACGGAGCAAAGCAAGGGCAAGAGACGCCACCCAGCAGAGGGGTCTCAGTCCAGCAAGCAGGCACGGGACCCAGACAGGAGAGACAGGGGACAAGTGACACAGGTGAGCCACCCCCTCTGTCAGGCAGCCCCTGCACCAAAGGGGCTGGCGCTAACCCTGACCTGCTGGGACATCACTCCCTGGCTCCCTCCCTGGAGGAGCTGGAGTTCCAGGCTTTGCAGCACACGCACCCGTGCCAAATCCCCTCTGCCATGCAGGCGTTCCTAATCATGCATAAATACGGCAATGGATATAGCCGTCTGTGTTGCTCCAGAGAGAGCCTTTGATCCTGGATTGAGAGCTCATGTTTCAGGTGTTTGGGCAAATCAAAAGTACAAAATAGAAACTCCAAATTGCCTTGTAATTTTTAAGAGGCAGATCAGGAAGACACTGCTTGCTGGATGGGGAACAGATGTCTCTCCACCGACTTCGCCGCTGTCCGGAGGGCCGGGAGGCAGCACGGCTCCCCTTCCCATGGGTGCCTGCAAGCAGAGGAGGGGGGAGTTGGGGGGGGTGGGGAACACATCTCAGCCCTGTATGGATCCTCTCTGGGGAGGGCGCAAGTCTGTCTCCCTGTTCAAGCACCAGCTCCGGTTCAGAGCTAGCCCTGCCCTCCCGCTCCTTTTCACCTACGGCTTTTTGGAACCCCAGCCCATGGGCAGCTGGCAGCCTCTTGTCCCAGGGGTTCAGCACAGAATCAAGTCCACCTGGGGAGTAAATCAACTCCCTGCAAAGCAGGTGGGGTTGGCAGTGGGATGGTCCCTGGGCCAGGCAGCAGGGAGAGGCTGATGGAGCCACCTGAGGGATGCTATAAAAAGGGAGGGAGGAAGAGTTTCCCTTCTCTTAGGTACTGGGAGCTGGGGGGTGGGGGTGGGGTGGGGTGGGGTGGGTGCAACCGGCATCCTCAGGGGCAGGCGTGCCCTATTTAGGGAGTGTGCAGGTTATTTCCAATGTCACCTTGTGGGCTTTGCCCTTCTGGAAGAAGATACGGTGTTTAGAGGTGCTCTCATTTGAAAGCCCCCTCCACCAGCCAGGGGGGCGCAGAAGGGGCACCCCATGGCAAGGCTGGTCTAACGGTGCTGTGAGGACACAGGTATGTGACACTGGGGTGTGCCAGAGGGGGCAGCTGGCTGTGTTAGAGGCAGAAAGTGTATGGGGTGATGTGCCTGGACCCTGTTACTGCTTGGTAATTGCCCCCGGTGCCGGCAGCAGCAGCACTGTGTGGTGAGCAGACGGTGCCCCAGCGCTGAGCCTGCCGGGCCCCGTGGGGCGAGCCCGAGGCTGGCAGCCAGCTGGGTCCTCCAGCGAGCATGGTGCCTAATTCCCTCTGCTTTGGTGCTTTGGCTGGATCTCCAAACCACTTGAAAGTCACCAGAGCTGGTGCTCATCACCGCCTGAGTCAGTGGAGAAGGCAAGCGGGAGCCTTGAGGTTAGGGCAGAGCCTGTGAGTCACGGCTGCTGGAGCCGCTGGGGCAGCAGCTGGGGGCCAAGATGCTTTTTGACAGAAAAGAGCAAAACCTGCATTTGACATTGAGAAAAAAACTGAGCAGGGCAAGGCCAAGAGGCTGTTTAGGGGATGGGAGGGGACAGTTGTGTTCCCCCCCTGAAGGCTGGTGACCAAGGGAGGTCTCAGTGCCTGGACAGTCCTGTGTTGCCTTGGCGTTGGTGTAGGAGAGGGCTTCCTCCTCCTCTTCCTCCCCCCTGAGCTGCCGCCTTGGGCAGGTGGATGCACAGGGACCTGTTCCATCCTGGGGCTGGCCCTTCCCCAGGCAGAGAAATGGGATGTGGGGAAAAATATTTTTAAGCAAGACTTGTTATTTTCTTCTCCTTGCCTGAAGCTCTTGGCTGTGCCGTGGGAAGCCCAGGTAACTCTGCAAAGACCTGATGGGCACTGAACAACCCAGCACGGAGCAACGGTGCCCAAAAGCAGGGACTGGCCTCACTGGTACTGGGGCTGGCGCTGCCTGTGGAGGGGTGCAAAGACCTGCATGGAGGTGGCACAGGGCCAAGCAGTGGTCAAAGGTCTTCTGTGCTGGGGTTGGGTTGTGGGTGGGATGAAGGGAGAAAGCAGGTCCTGGGATCAGTGTTTGCTCTGGAAGAGCTGGTGGCCATCAGCACTGGGGTCCCCTGATGGCCTTTAAGGATGTGTTGGGAAGCTATGGTGGCCATCAGCTTTGGGGTCCCCCAATGGCCTTTAAGGATGCGTTGGGAAGCCAATGGCGTAGGGCTGGTACAAAAATATCCCTGATTATATCAAAAGGGTTTCAGATGGAGATTCCCAAGCTAGGCTGGAGAGAAGCACAGTCAGCCTTGTCCCCAGTGTGGTACCCACTGCTTGGTGCATTGAGGAGTTTGGGTCCATCTCGCTGGACCATGGCAGAGTCCTCTTCATTGTTCCAAGGAGACCCTCTCTGCCTACTGCCCAGCAACCTACCCCCCACCAAAAGGAGGTGTCATGTTGTCTGCAGCCCCCCAGAGCATGGGGTGGATCTGCTCATGCTTTGGCCTTCAGCATCTGTGATTTATGCTCTGGGCAGGAGGCCTGTCACTGAGAGCACAGTTTGGCCACAATCCCTCAGCTGGGAGCAGACCAAGCGTCTCAGCCATGCAGAGTCTGACCTCAAGCTGACGGATGCCAGCTCCAGCACTCTGTTTGTGAGACTTCAGTGCTGCGTTCCCCTAAATCCTCCCAAGTGTGAGGAAGGGGTACGGGATGTGATGGGACAGCTGCTGTGAATTAGTCCCCTCTGCTAAATTGCCTCTGAGCCCTCCCCCTTCCCCCTCCCCAAAAGGCAAGCTGCAAACCCCTCTGAGTTTATGATCTGTGAGTTCATGCAGCCTCCATTAATTTTATGAGTAGATTTTCCTATATCTACTCTCATATATCAGCCACGGGAGCGGGGCGGGGGGGGGGGGAGCATGACGTAAGCCTGCTCTGACACACATCACTGCTGGGAGGGAGGGCGTGCGAGCACCCGACCTCGATGCTAGCATCAGTTCCTGCCTCTGCCAGTCTTCCCACCTTCTCCTGCTGATGTAGGGAAGCTCTGGGGCTCCCCATGCAGGAGGGGACGCTTCTGAAGTCCCTGTGGAGGAAGAGCAGCTCGTTGCCCGAGGAGCCCTGGGAAGGGGCACTTGATGCTATAGGGTGAGGGTTGTCCTCCTGGTGTCACATCCTGCAGGATGAGGGTCGATGGAAACCTCCGTCCCTGGTCAAATCAGGATGAGAAATGGGGGAAAGACCATAAATCACTCAGGAAAGCAATAGAGTTGTGAACTCAAAAGGCTCCAAGTCTCAGAGCACAGATGGTTGCTGAGCTAAGCCTCTTCTGAGCTGGACCAGCTTCTGGCCAGCAAAAGTGGTGGTGTTACCTCGGTCTTTTTAAAGCCGCACTATCACGGGAAGCTGGGATGATGTGTGGAGTCTGGAGTGTCTGCAGGAGGTGTGAGCTGGGGGCCTCCTGTGGGAGCCAGATGGGTGGCACAGGCTGGTTTACCTTCCTTGGAAAAACTCAGGATCCTTCCCCAGTGGATAATGAGAAGGGGCTGGAAAAATGCCCCTTTTCGGCTTTAATTTGCTCAGCCTAGGCAGCGTAGGTGCCTCTGGCATGCAGGGAGTGTTAACCATGCCCAGAGCCCCCTGGGGAAACGGGCTGCGTGGGCAGAATGAAAGAGGGACATAAACCCCCAGACCTCCCTATAAACTTGTGGGGTAATTGGCAGTGTTGCACTTGCTATGAAACCCAAGAAGGAGCTAAGCCCTCAAACAGGGGAGAGCTTTGGGAGGAGGGTGCAAGGGAGCCTGCTGGAAACCCTGGTTGTATTTCAGGCTCAGGTTCTTTTGCTTCCCCCTGGGGACCAGCTGCTTGTGTGGCTCCAGCCCAGGTGGGACTTGTTCCCCATCCTGGGGAGGAGCAGCTGGGGATGCAGGTGTGGGGACTGGACCCCGATGTGGGTCCTATGCCCTGGGAACTGCCAAAAAGTCCTTGTCTGAAGCTTTGATTCCTCAAATTGCTTTCTTGGAGCAGGCTAACCCACCAGTAAATGCAATTATTAAGTTTTTTGGCAGTACATTGTGCTCGCCAAGCTGTTGCACGGGGACTGCCTTGCCATGGGGCTGCCAGGAGCTTGGGGTGGGCTCTGCCGTGGGGCAGGTTATGGGGCTGCACCCATGGAGCAGGGAGAAGGTACTTAGCTCTGCTCCATGGTGTTTGCCTGTGCAGCTCTGGGGTGGTGGAGAGCCTCCTCTGCGCTGCGGGAGCAGGGGGTGTGTGGCTGAGACAAGGCTGGCTCCGTCCTGGGGCTGCCAGAAACACTTTTTCCAGCAGTGCTTTGTTTCCACGGGTTACTAGGGTCACTTTCAGGGACATTTTTTGATGATCTGGTCATTCTTTTTGAACAGAACCTGACCATTTTTGTTCATCTTGCCAGGACTTTGTATCTGTTTCCCAGTTGGCAATGCTGGGGAATTTTTTAGCAACTTTATGTTGAAAGACTTTGGGGATTATTTTATTTTTTTCCCCCAGGATCAATTTTGCAGTGGAAAAATCCCATTTTTCAGCTACCTCTGTGCATGGACTCTGACAGAGCACCCTCTCCCAAACCAACAGTAACCAAACCACAAAAATTCTTCTCAAAGAAGCAATCAAAAAGGAAAGAAAAAAGCACCGACCAGGATCTCTCTTCTTTCTATATTCTGAGAAAGCATGTGAATTATCCTGCTTCCAATTCTTCCCAGAACATCGTAGTAATGTTACAAATTTAGTCATAAAGCTGCGGTTGAATTATAGTTATCATTGTAAAACAATAATAACTATGCAGATACTTATTATGGTGCATTAAGTTACAATGATAGTAAATCTGTCATAATAACCATGGCAACTCTCTTAGCCGCGCAGTAGGGATCCTGCAATGTTATTGATAAAATCTGCTGAACTCTGCTGTCTTACCCTCCGCAGAGCCGCTGTACCGTTTTATTGGAAATGGTGATTAAATGATGCAAACCATATCTCCCCCAGCAGTCATTTGTTCTCTTCGTTTGCGTGAAGCCCCAAAGATGAGGCATTAAATGCTCTGTCATCTAGCACATGGGACCAGTGATAACTGCGGACCCCGGGTGAGACTCGCCTCTCCGGGAGAGCGGTTTGTAGTGTGGGCTCAGGCAGAAAGGAATGGGGCAGGGGGTAGGTTTGGCTACCCAAGTGCTGGTTTTTGGGTTTGGTTGGTTTTGTGGGGGTTTTTTTGCTGGTTTTTTTTTTTTGGGGGGGGGGGGCGGGGATTGGCTGGGCTGCATGGGACTTTTTGGTGTATCTGGTGCTTTGGGTGCTGGGGTGGGCTCCAGGGCTGGCTGCTGGCCCCAGGGTGGCTCTGTGGGAGGGCTGGTGCCTGCGCCTGAAACCAGGGAGGGGACCCCCGCCACAGCACAAGTGCAAGCACTGGGTCAGGGAGGTACTGAGCCCCTCTTCAGCCTGGAGGTTGCTGAGCTGCCTGGGCCGAGGCAGGGAGTGTGCTGGAGGCAGGTCAGCGGCGATGGGCTGACTCAGGCTGTGGTCGGGCTTGAGTGCCCAGCGTGGAGACTCGCATCGTGCGGCAGCCGCTCTGACATGTTTTATGGCCCTGTGTCGTTTTACTCCTGGTCCTGTCCAGCCCCACCACTGCCAGAAAAACCCACAAGAAAGGCTGTTCTCATGAATTTCCCTGACTTGTTTTGGGGTGAGGGAAGATCACACTTCTTTGGATGCCTCTGGGAGCCAAACCACCGTGGCTCCTTCCTAGTTTCCATTGACCTCATGTGTGTGCAATCATACAAATGCGTGGGGTGATGCCAGGCTGGGCACCCGTTTGCCCAGGCAGCGATGCGTGTGGAGGCATCCACAGCTGCTGGTACACCCTGGTCCCATCCGTGCAGGCTGTGACAGTGTGGAGAGACCCACCTGCAGTCTCTCCCCCTCTGTCCCGTGACAAAGCGGGGCTGTGTTTATCCTAGAACTGACTTCAGATTTGTTAACCTGGTTTCCCCAAGGACTGTGTTGACTGCTGCTTTTGAGGCTTATTTCAGACTAGTGTGGCAGAGGACTGCAGCTGGCAGAGATGTGGGAGCCAGCAAGCTTCTGGGGTGGCAGGAGGCTGCCTTTGAGCAGGGTAAGACAGCCCAGCTCATATATTAGCCAGCGGAGAAGCCCCAAGACTGTGCTGGGCTATGCTTGAGTTGCAGCACGGCTGGCCGTGGGCTCAGGGACATGCTGGCACGTGCTGGTCACGGTGTCTGTGGGTGATGTGTGATGCTGGGGACCTGGGGTGAGGGTGCACTGGGGATCGGCCAAGCTGGGGCAGGCTCTGTCCCGTCCGCCTGCTGTGCTGAGCCGGCTCTTGCTCCCTCACCCCCGTCCTCCTCCCTGCCAACGCTGCCGAAAATGGGCATGTTTCTCCTTTTGTCATTTTTCCATTGTAATGTTTCATGCTGGTTTAGGAAAAAAGGCTAATAATTTATCACTGTAATAAGGATTTTCTGGCTGAAGAAAAGCCCATTAAGGTCTTGCTGAGTATAGGAACCCAAGTTTTGTTGTGAGTGTTTATATGTTCTAATTACTCACAGATGACTCCAATTGTGTCAGTGTGCAGCTGGGTACTGGAATGTAAGTGCTAGCTGGTTTCTGCCCCATTTGTTTACTGGCTACTCCATGCAAGTCTGCCCCACGGTCGGGGAGAAAGTCAAAGATTTTGTTTCGAAAGGAGGGAAGATGCTGGGATGTGCCAGCCTTCCCGAGCTGCAGTGGTCCTGCAAGATGCTTTCGGTGTTTGCTCTTCTTTAAGCACCCTCTCTGCCCCAGGAGGAGACTGTCCACATCTGCTGCTGCCAGAGCGCAGCTGGTGTAGGTCAGTGAAGCTGCAATGAAATCAGGCAACCCCAGCTCTTTCCAGGGAGAGAGCTGGCCCTTCGGAGTAACACGCTTTAAAATATAGCAATTAAAAAAAAATAAATCCTCGAGGAAAATGTTTTGTTCATTTTTGGGCCCCAGGTATTCAACCAAACTCCCCCTAGGCTTGCAAATAGTGCCGGTGGGGCACTTACAGTACCGCAGTGACTTTTATTTAAATACTAAGCTGGGGGAAGCGTGTCTCAGCGTGACTGCTTTCTCCGTCCTTACACTGGGGAGTTCCCCAGCTCTATGGGAAATCTGTCTGGATCCCTGTATGCACCAGCAAAGCAAGTGCTTCCAGAACAAAGGTGCGTTGAGGTTACTGGCTGGGGTGGGAACAGCACCCACGGGGCAGTGGGATGCCCTCCCGCTCCGAGCATCGTGCCTGCGTTTGCTCATGTGGGTGAGCACGGATTCGAGAGGCTTGTCAAGAGGAGGTAAGGGCTGGCGAAGGACAATCCAGCAGGACGGAGGCTGGGTCCTTATCGCTCCTGCTTTGCAGCCCCTGGCTGTCTTCCCTTCCGAGCCGCGCTGTGCTCTGCTCCCAAACACCCTCTGCAAATTTTGCTATCAGCTGCTGGGGTCTTTTCAATTTCATGTAAGAATCTGTAGACAGATTTTTATCTCTGCTCATTACTGATTGGAAACTTATCAGTATAATTACACAAACATATGTTTTATAGGTTGCATATTAGCACTATTAAATGGCAATCTGGTATTTACTGTTAAGTTATATTAACTGTTACTGATTACTATTACAACAAATGCTGACATAATTATTGAATGGGGGCCATTGTACATTGCAAACTCCCTATATATGCCACTGTGCAATACTTCTCTCTATTACTGAACTGAGCAAAGGGACTTGATGTATCCAGACTCCTTGATGTAGTTATGTGGCTAAAGGCATGATGGATTTCATATGCTGCAAAATCTCAGCTCTCATTTCAAAATAATAACTGAGCTCTCCACGTTGCCAGCTCTGCTCAGTACCCTCTTCCCACCTTACCTGAGCATCAGGAAACCCCCAATAACCAACGCACCCTTCACAGTGCCTGAATTAATCCAATATTGTGTGATTTCTTCAGGGTTTTTGTTTTGCCCACCTGCAGACGCTGTCTCAAGGGCTTTCAGCTCTCAAGGCAGCTTCCCATTGTACGGCAAGGGCACGGAGAGACGTGGCAGGGACAGGGGATATTGCCGTGGGGGAAGATGGCCTCATTCTGCCATTGCCATGGGACTGTTTTAAGGTTGGGATCATCCTTGAGGTGAAGTGTGAAAGTGAGGATTGCTGCGGTGCCTCTCTGTAGCGGTACCCTTGGAGCAGCCCTGATGAGATGCTGCTTTCTGTCAGGTCTGATGGGGAGGGAGGTCAGGGAAACTGGAGAGGGTTGGTATGGCAGGAGAGCCAACATTTGGGAGCTTGTTAAATCAGGGAAGGGGGGAAGAATATTGTTTTTTATATAAAAGGAACTCAAAATGACTCAGGATGCAATAAAAGCTTCGTTTCCAGCTGAGTAGATTGGGTTACGCTTTGGGTTGCAGGGCTGGGGGGTGGAATAGTCCTGTGCCTCTCATTTGGTTGTGTGTGCCGGGATGTCTGTGCAGAGATGGGGCATGACCTTCTCCTGGGCTCACGAGGGCTTAGAAGGAGATGAGATTCGGGGGCTGGAGCTGGTCTCAGGAACTCTCCTGCTCCATCCGCGCGTGGGATGGCAGCAGCGCAGCCTCCGATGGCTGCTTATTAAGGAATGTGCCTTTGATGATACAGGGCACCTGGGAGCACTAAATAATGACTTATAATGGGCCATATAAAAATACTCATTTTGTTCTGGCTGTGGCTCACAAATGGAAGTTATCATCTCTCCAGCTCTCCGAAGGGACTGGGAAGCCTTTGCTGTCTTAGCAGTATGAAACCTTGGGTCGCAGGATGGGAAACGAGGGGGGGGGCTCAGGTCTTGTATGCTGGGGCTGTGAAGCCTTGAATATCTGTTTTGAAAAACCTTCTCCTTTGCTGGATGTCTTGGGGGAAGATGGCTCTTGAGGAAGAGTCTCCTGAATGCTGCACTAAAGTCGCCCAGCAGGGACCCATGGTGGGACAACCGTTGTGGGCAACTCGGTCACAGCTGCGGCACCTGTATGGGGCAGCTCGGGATAGCTGCTTCTCCCCATAGTTTTCCTGGCTGTGAGACAGAGCAGAGATGACTCAGGTGAGCACCAGCCAGCCAGGCACCCTGTCCACTAGGACGCTTTGCCCAAAAGCGATGTGGAGGGTAAGGAGTGAGCTTGTGTGAGGTTTAACCACCCACCCCCACAGTGCTGAGGCTTTGCTTGTCTGGTGGAGACCACCCCTGTGGGGCTGGCTTCTTTAGGTGGCTGTGACAGCCAGCTTTGGGTGTCCCTGGCCAGCTGCGGGGGGAAAGGGCTGCATGGAGAGGCAGCTCAGGGTGGTGAGGAGGTAAGGGAGGAACATGGGAACAACTCGCCAACATGGGAAGGCATCTCTGCTTCACATGTGGGTTTGGGAAATGCTCTCAGATGAGGTGAAGCACAAAGGAGGAAAAGGCCAGCGCAGCAGCATCCTTACAATGTTCCCACCCTGGTTCAGGGAAGGAGCTTCCAGCTTCTGCCACCCCTAAGGCTTGTCCTACCTGAGATACATTAAAACTACAGATTGCTGTGTGCACGCTAGTGCTGTAAACTCATGCTCACTGTGCTTATTGCTTCTTTCTAGTCTGCTTTCCCCAAGAAAACGAGTCTTTTGCAAACAGCTTTCTGCCTTTTTTTATCCTCTTCCACTCCTTAATTTCCTCCCAGGTTTGACCCACCTGGCGGTAAGGCAGAATTGTAAGGCTTCCACGAGCTTTGTGAGAAACAGGAGGCAGTGGGCAGAGCGATGCTGGGGGTGTCCCCGCCGAGGACGGGCTGGTGTGAGAGCTGGGTGTTCATCAAGCACCAGCGCCCAGAAGCTCATTCCCTGGGTGCTGTGGCTGGTGAGGCTGGGAAGTGCTGCTGGGTGGCTCTGCCTGGAGCTAAACGCAGCCCACAGCATTCACGTAAGCACAGGCAGGTGCTGTTTGCTCTCAAGCTGAAAATAAAGTTTGTAATTCAAGGGGACTTTGCTGCCTTTAAGAAAAAGCTGCTTCTCTGCCTGCGCTTTCCTCTCTGGAGAAGCATTAAGGTGTACGGAGCAGGCCTGCAGGAGAAGAGGACCTGCTGGCTCTGCTCGTGGATGCTGCAGGGGTAGGGCATCGCCTGCCTGGCTAATCAAATAGGTTTTGCATCTAATAAGAGCAAAGAAAAGCAAACAGTCCATGAGGAGAGCCCCACATCGTATACTATTGGAATAACAGATGGAAGTATCGTATTTTTGAAAAATTCTTGCTGCAGAGTTGCCTCTTTGAAGTGTTTGAGCAGAACACACCGTGCCAAGAACAGGGGGTGAAACTATTTGTGTCAGCAGAGCTGGGAGCTGGCGTGTCCCAGATGCTGCGGAGCCCCAGCACGCCGGGCTGCTCACTCCTGCCAGGGAGGGGCAGGTGAGACCCTGGTCCAGCAGGACATGTCCTCTGCAGGCACATCCACCGGCTGTGCCCAGGTGTGACAGTGGACATGGGGCTTCCCAGAGGTGTAACTCCCCAAGCATGCTGCTGACGGCCTGTGCTCATTAGCTGCGCTGCCCTGATAAATTTGCACTTATGTTTTCCACACACCCACCCACACAGTGACAAATGGCTTTTTGGGGAGGGGGAAGGGGGGAGGTTTAAAGATTTGTGGGTTCTTTCTCCACAAAGTGTAAGAGCACAGGTTTTTCCTTCCACCTGATGCTCTCGTTCTCAGAATGAAAAGTTTCCTAGTCAGGCAATTTGGGGGAAATTAAAGAGGGAGTGGGGCAGCCCCAGGGCCCTCCCTGGGGATGTGGCATTAAATTGGAAACTGTGAGGAAGAGTTGAAGGAGATGGTGATGGAGTCCCTGGGGAAGTGCCCCCTCACCTGGCTTCTGCAGGGCTGGGGGACACCCAGCACCAAGCGCCGGGGGGCACCATCGCTGGGCACCCAGGGCATGGCTCAGTCTGCCCAGTTGGTGGGGAGAGGTTGGGGTCGGAAGAAGCTTCCCCTAAAACATGCAAGGAAGGATTAAAACGAGGTCAGGCAGAGTGAGAAGGCTCTCAGCTCGGTTTAAGGGGTCCCTTTGGGTGAATAAATACTGCTTGGATCTGTGGAAGCTTTTTCCAAGCCCTGGCTGTGGAGGAAGGTGGTGGTTCTTGGTGCTGGGCTGGTGGGTTTGCTCCTGAGATGCTGGCGGAGAGCCCCAGCCCTGTGCGGTCCTGACCTGAAAGCAGGTGTCCTGGGAGGGCTGACCTGTGAACACAGCATCCCCCTGCTCACGGGTGTGTGTCGGTGCCTGCTATCCCGGGCATGGCTGGCAGAAGAGCAGCTGTGTCCCCTGCATCAAACCAGGAGGGAAACGGTTTCCCCGAGTGGGAAGGGAACAGGGCAGTGCCTTTCCCTGGGCATGAGGCAAGCACTCATCTCTGGGTGGTGGGAAGCAAGGGAGGCTGAAGCCCTGGGTGGGCTGCAGCAGCCCTGCCTGGCACACAGCAAACCCCTGCTGAAACCGGAGGCAGCTTTGCTCCTGCTGGCTGGCACCGGGGCTGGCTGGAGCAAGGAGAGCTGTGAGGTACCAAACTCATTTCACAGATCAGTCCCCTGGGGTTGCAGGGTAAATACAAAGAGTTGCAAGGCAGAAACGCTTTGCAGCTTCTGCTCTTTTGCTCTCCAGCCCATCTCTCCCTGCCGGGGAGGACCCAGTGTGTGCTGGGTGCAGAGAAGCTTTGTTGCTGTGGCTTGTCCCCAGCTAAGCCTGGCCAAGCAGGACATTTGCACTCCCCAGAAATGTTTTCCTCCCTCTGAGCAGACAGACGTGACCGTCCTTAGCTATCACGTGCTGTGGGTAGGTGGCAACGCGTAGGTCCTGAAGGACGTTGTGCCTCCCAGGGATTCGCAGGAGAGGCTGGCTTTGTGCTGGTGGGTTCCCCGAGCTGGTCTGGCTGTACAACGTGGGTCCTCTCCATCACACAGCTTCAGCATGTTCTCTCCTCGCAGCGTGAAGCGGTGCTAGCTGCTGGGGGCCGTCTTGTGACAGCAGGCTGCAATGCCATCCCATACCTGTTTGATCTCATGGTGCAAAGACGTGTGTGTTATGAGCTTGTGATAAAGTTTCTGTGATAAAGCAGTGAAGATGTGACAGCTCCAGACAGGCCCCCGCCCCAGCCCCAGCTCTGGGATACAGATGTTGGCCGTGTCACTCTGCACGCTGCTGGTGGATGTTCCCGGCAGAGCTGCAGCAAGAAGAGCGTTTAGGACTTGCAGAGGTATTTGGAAATTTGGTTCCTTTCTGATGGGAAGTGAAGTTTGTGATGCTTTAGGGCTCTCCCTGCAGGGAAGCAGGGCAGGAGAGCTGCTTGCTGAGCTGCCCCACCATGGCAGCCACAAGTCCTGGGTCCCCCTGGTGTTCCTGGGGGTAGACAGAGGAGCCTGAGGAGCGTGGGCAGGTTTCTGTTTCTGGCCAGGGCTTGTTAGCAAAGGCTGGGCTACTTCAGCAAGGGGATTTGATTTGGATGAGGCTGCAGAGTGTGTATTTGCTCAGGGCTTTCACTTCCAGCTCTGACTCATGTTTCCCCTAAGGGTTGGGGAAACTGAGGCACAGAGACTCGCCAATGTCCCTGCATTCCCACTGGGCACAGAGCAAGGTCACCGGTGTCCTGCCCTTGGTTCAGTGCAGAGGAACCGTTCAGGTGAACGTGGACGGCTCTGTTCAGAAGGAGCCCTGGTCTTCCCGTGTGCTCCAGCCAGCTCTCAGGCAGTGGACCCGTCTTTGCTTCCACCGGCCTGATGGCAGTTCCGCTCCTAATAAGTTAATCTGATGGGGTTTGTCATGAGCAAAACAAGAAATCACGTTTTTAATAATAAAAAAAGGGTCCTGCATCTTGTTAACATCTGGAGTTCAATCATTTCTGTGCTCAAAACTGTGGAATGCTTCAGCACGATATAAATCTTGCCACTTGCTGTACATGGGCTCCAGATGGGGAGGGAGAGTTCATGTTCACTTGTAACCCATCTGGGTCCTGGCGGCTCCGACTGGAGCCGCCATGGCGTGCAGCTCCCCTGGTCCCACGCCGGGGGATAGCAGCGACCCTCCCAAATAAGTTCTGGCACTGCATCCAGCGCCGGGTGTTTGCATTTGGCATGGCAGGGCTGTATCGTGGCGCTCTCATACCCACGGTGCCCATCTGGAGCGGCGCGAGGTCTCTCCACTGCCTAAAAACTCGTGATGCTGAAGGTTTCTTGGCACCACGGGGTGATGGAGCCACAGCCCAACGCTCCTGTGGGACGAAGCACAGACCAGGTTGGGCATCTCCACTGGGTGATGCACAAACTGCTCCCAGAAGGAGGGCTGGAGCTGTGTCCCCCCGATGGCATCCGCTGCCATCAGATGTGACAACTCATGGTTGGGGTGATGGGACCGTGAGCCCCCTTGGGTTTGTGTCATCTGCAAGCGTTACCACTGTGTTTTTCATCCAGATGACCGATAAATAAATATATTAAATCCTAGAGCATAGCTGTGGGATCCCCAGCTGTTAACCTAACATCAGGCTGAGAACGAAGCATTTATCTTCGCTCTGCTCCTTCGGCAGGCTGTAATCCAGATCAGTTCCTTCCCTTTCACACAGTGACTATTTAATTTCCTTAATAGTCTCTCGAGGTGGGCTTTTTTTGAAAATCTGAGTGTAGCCATCACACCATGAATGCTTTTAATGAAAGCAAAAGGATCTATTCTCTCTGGAAGTTTTCTTTAATTTTCACTAAAAAAACTTGAAAATTGCATTTATTTTTTGTTTTTGTTAAACCCAAGGTTTTTGCAGCTCGAGGCCAAAACTTGATGTTTTCCTAAGTTTTTTGACATTTCAGACAAGTCAGGCAAATTTCCACAAAAAGAGATTTTCTGTGGGTTGTTTTTTTAAAAAAAAAAAAAAAAGTTGCCTTTCACTGAAAAATGACCTGCTAAAAACTGTTTAGATGGAAATTTTTCAAGCAGCCATACGTACTCAGGGCCTCGATGTGAGAAAGGCAGGAATAGGAAATGTGCGCTCGGAGGGCTCGGGAAGCTCCGTGCCGCGTGTGGATTTGCTGGTGTCATAGCTGAAGCGTAGCGGTCTGGTTCCTCCGGGTTTTTAGGCACATTGGTCAGACGGGGCTGGACAGAGTTAAGATGAGGGAAAGAGAGACTGGAGGCTGGAGGTGGTGCACGATGAGCATGGGTGGCCAGCTGTCCTGAAATGGGCTTTGCGGCCGGGGGGACCTGGCCTCCCTGGTTTTGGGGGATGCTTAGAGCAGAGACATCCCACTAAAATGATGCTGCAGGGCTCGCGCCGCGGCTGAGCTGGGGGGTGGGTGGTTTTCCTTTGCAGGTGCTTTTCTACGATAACATGAAGGTTTACAAGCCCGGCTGCACGATGCATATGTCTAAATCTCTTCTTTTCAGGAAAACCACTCAAAGTGGGGCTTTTTTAAGGCACGTGCGCACTTCAAGACCCTTATCCGCAAAAGTATGTGAGCTCTTAATTTTCATTTAAAAACCTTGTGTGTCTAAATACCTGCTGAGGGTCTGAGGTTTTACCAGCTGGTATCTAGGTCTTATCTGTTCCTTTAGGCATTTAGATATCTTTAAACTGCCTGACCCTCGGTTCCCAGTGGCTTCAAAGGAGACTAGAGCTGTGCCTGCTGGCTTTCCTAAATAGAGATGCTTTCCTGGACAAGGGCTGGATCAATGCTCTTGGTGTAGCTTTGATGGATGGCCTACCGCTCTGACAACCCCCTTCCCCCAATTTCCATCTCTGCCTTATTTATGGGGAAATACAGAGTCCAGGCATATGAAAATAATTTTTCATTTTTATCAGTTTGGCTGGAAAACTCAAATCTGCTCCTATGCAAGGGCTGACGTGAATTCAGTGCTGCTCGTAGGCAGCTCTTGGTCAAGAGGGTGGTGGTGAAGTGAGGGTCTTGGGGCTGGATGGGGCACGTACTCCATCCTGCTGGATGGGACCTCTGGTTTGTTTTTCAGGTGGTCTGGAGAGTGTCTGGGGATCTACGTGGTCTGAGATCACCTGTGGTTTTTAAGCAACATGTTTTCCTGTGTCAGGCTAAGGCTGCAGAGGAAGCTCTTGAGATCTGCTTGGATCTGTTCTCACCTGGGCTGCTTACATTAGTGTTGATTGATGGTAAGGAGGGTACGTGGGTCCCCGCCACGAGTGGAGGAAGGATGCCAACACTTTGGTGTCAGCCTGGCAGAGACGGCCCTGGCATCGTGTGAGGAGGCAGATGGTGGTCGCCAACACAGCCAGACTGGTGCGCTGCTCAAAACCTGCCCTTTGAAACTCCTTTTCCCTCCTCGGAAGGCTTGACTTGTGGCAAAATGGATGTTTCCACATAAAATGTCTGTCCTCTTTTTGAAGAGCTCCAGTTTTAACTGGAAAACCAAAAAGAACCAAACTGGAAATGAAAAGATTTGGGCTGGAAAACATTAGATTCCCAGAAATTAAAAAAAAAAAAAAAAAAAAAAAAAAAAAAATCTGTCCAAATTGCTTTGGTTTTGGTTCCTGGCTTTTTTTCCCCTGGGAAATGATCTACCCCTCATTTGACAGATGAAGACAGAGGCAAGCAAAATAAATTCACAGCAATCTCTGCCAGACTGATCTGGGGGGAATATTCCTTCCTGACCCTGAGACTGGAGATCTGGTAGCCCCAGACACTAGCAGGATGCTCACCCAACCACCAGAGAAGCTTCCCAGCACCCCAAGACTCCCACTAAACGCCCTTAGCACCTTAGCCAGGACCCCGGCAGGGAACAGGGAGCAGATGGGTCAGGAATCATCTCCCTTGGATCAAAGCACTCTGGTGTCCATCGGGCTTAAGAGAGCGGCATTCAGGTTTTATCTATGTCTCCTCCAGTACGGGTTTGCTGTGGCTGGCCAGGCTGTGCCTCTTCCATGCACCAGTAACCCAGTGAAGGGGAGGAAGGGTCCGGGCTTCTTCCTCGGCTCTTGTAATGGAGATGCAGAAGGCATCTCTCTGGGTTTGCTCTTCCCCTTGTCTATGGTTGAAGATTTGTTGATGTTGTTTGCTAAACAAGAGCGCCGGTGGCAGAGGAATTAGAAGAAATCCCGTCTTAATTGGAAACAGCGAGTCTGTGTATTTTTTCAGTTGTCTATTTTGGGCCTTGTAAAATTAAAGTTATTAACTGTAATGCAGTGGTTTCCAGATTCCCACAGCCCTTTACAATAGCAGGGAAATTCATCCCAGGTCACTGGGAGCCTTTAATGAATACATTAAGGCTTATTATTAAAATAAAGTACTTGCAGCTTTATGGGAGACATCTGGCAAGGATGCTTGTCTCTCTGAAGGCAGCAAGGCTCCCCGAGTGTCCTCTCCCGGCGTGCACCACGTCTGTCCTGGCAGAGGCTTTCGGGAGCGGTTCCCCGCACGAGGATTCCCACAGGCGGGTCTGGGAGGCAGCGAGGACCTTTGCTGGATGTGATGGAGAGCGGTTGGACCAGGCCTGCCCCTGCGACCACCTTTGACATTTCTGGAGCTGAGGAGCCCCTCGCTGGCGCTGCAGGTACCAGTGTGAGCACCACCCTTCAGGATGCGCTAGTTCAGCAGAGCAGTTGCACCAAGGGAAGGATGCTTCGTTCACCAGATAACGTGATGTGCAGGCAGAGCTGAGCTTCAGCTAACCCCAGGTAGGAGGAGAAAAGACTGGGCAGACAGCTGACCAGGGTGCAGGCAGGTCAGTTTGGAGCCAGCTGTTGGCCAGTGTTTGCCCAAAGGGCCAAGTTAGCCGGGTGCCACATCTGACATGTGGCTTCATACCGCATCGTGCCAGCTCACCAGTGTGGCTGCACCCACGTGACTTCTCCGTGCTGCATGGGTACCTCGCAAAACAATTCCTCGGTGTTGGGTGGAAATCTGGGAGCAAATTTCTTGGGGTTTAGTGCCATAAAGCTCCTGCGGCTCCCTGGCCCCACGATGATGGGAGCAGGTAACTTGCAGCCAGGGTATTTGCATGATGATGAGAACAAACCGCAGCCAGCAAGGCTGCAGAGGGGTCTGGAACAGCATGCGATCTTATCGCTGCTTTATCTCTATCCAGGCTTGATCCCGGCAGAAAGCAGGGCCACGTGGCAGTAATTGTGTTAGGAAAACAAACTAATCTCCGAAGGGACAGAGAGCAGCTGTTGAGCTATCGGCGCTATCGGGGGAAATGGATGTGGCCTGCCAGCTCACAGCTCGGGGCTGCTTCGCTGCCGGGGCCAGGCAGGGGATGGAGAGGGCAGAAAGGGAATAAAAATAAGTTTGGGCTCCCAGGCGGGACTGAAAGAGTGTTTGTCATGGCATGACCTGCCCAAGGCTACCTGCTCCGCTTTGCCAAGAAGCCCTTCACTTGCCAGAAGGTTTGTGAAATGTGGTCTGGCAGATCAGGCGGAGGAGCGGGGGGAGCTCTTTGGACGCGCTGGCTCGGCAAGAGCCAGGTCTAACATTGCCAGATTGCTTATCGCCATCGGCCCTGATGCCTGTCTTCTCTGCGTTCCTTGTCTAGTTAGGCAGCGGGTTTGCAGAGGTGTCTCTTAATGTGCTTCGTGTAAGTCGTGCTCTGCCCCAGGTGCCCCAAAGCAGGCTACTGAGCGCCGCTGAGCCACGGGTTGCTTGCCCATCCCAGGGTCGGGCTTGCCCTCCCTCCCCACCCCACTCCCACCTCTTTAGCTCAGTCTGGTGGCTCCAGACAAGGTCTTAGTGGCAAGGCATCACTGCGGGGTGGAGGGGCCAGACCCAAAAGGGCACTGGAGAGGTGCAGGAGGCTCTTGGAGATGTGTGCGGAGACTGGGATGCAGCAGGAGGAGCCTTTCTATGCAGCCCCTCCACAAATTTGCAAGGGAGAGGAAACACGCAGTGGTCGGGCTGATTGCAAGCTGGTTATCTCCTCCAAAGCCAATGACAACGATGTGTAACTGTTGCGCTTGGCCCTCCCTACACCTCTCCTCTGTGCCTGGGTCTCCAGCCCAGGAGCTCAGGCACTACCGTGTGGTAAAACACTACCACAAGATGGGGATCCCCCCCAGATCCTGTGCATGAGCATCTCTGGGGTGGTGGAAGGCAGGGAAGGAAACAAATGGCAGAGGCAGGTCAGCCCCACAGGTTATACATGAGCCCCCATCCCCAAAAAGCCAAATCAAGCCCCTGACTTGGGGAAGGTTAAAATCCAGCTCTGAAGTGTCTGGCTCCAACCCAACACAAACATTATTGTTGTTTCTGGATTATGTAGTTTAACAGAAAAGAAAATCCTATCAGTAAGTAATGCCAACAAGATACACACTCGTGTCTTGCGTTTAGTCTGGCCTATGAACTCTGCTAAGGCTCCATTTGAGATGGACTTAAAAAAAAACCAAAACACCCAGAATTATGCAGCTCCCAAAAGTTTTCCTGAAAAAAAAAATTTGCCATGTTCCTCCCCAGCAGTTAATTAAGATTTCTATTAAATGCTGACAGGCGCTTGATAATGTTATATATTGCAGCAGACTGTTCGTGGTGTTATAATTACGGCAGTAAAACAGTTTCCATTATAGCCCCTCTTTTCATAAGCTAATAACTTCTGAAAACATTTCACTTTTCAGGTTGAAATTTTTGCATGCCTGGCCCTTTACGCAGTGGGGAATTTTTTTGGAAATGCTGAGCAAAATCCATCTAGTACTTTTTGAATTATGGAATGGAGGGGGAGGGGAAAAAATAATATTTTGTTTTAGTGGGAATATAGTTGGGGAGAAAAGGTAATGACATAATTTTTCTAAAGAGATGGATAGCAAAAGCCCATGATACCTGATGCTTGCTTTGGAAATCGATAGGGCAGGCTTTGCAGAATGCCTGGGGCATGTCCCATCTAAAAAAAAAAAATCATATTTCTGACTTAAAAGCCTTGATTAAGCCAATGGCAGAGCCTCAAGAGAATCCAGTTGTCACCCATGAGAAGTAACTCTTGGTTGCAGGTTAAAAATAGAGGTTGGTAATTAATAACTCTTTCCTTCTGGCAGCATTTTTGAGGTACTGACAGTATTTCTCATCTCTCATGGGGATGAAGAGTCAGTCCTGAAAAATTTTGTGAACTACAAAACCAAAGGGTAAGATCTTTTTAGGTCAATGAAAATATTTTTCTTTGATAATTTCAAGCTTCCTGTTTTGATAGGTTTTTTTCCTACAAGCAGCCTAATTCTGAAGAGAAAAGACCTTTTCAGCTAAAACCCTGGGATGTGTCACTGAAGGAAATGTAAAAGCCAAACATTTGGACAATCTGGAAACGCGTGTCAGTTTTTTTCAAGTTGAAACAACTGTTCAAACCACCCTCGCCTGCGAAAAGTTCAATGGGCATTTTCCCACCAGCCCCCCCTCCCCTTCCCGAGCCCATTGCACTGGGAATTTCCCAGCTGGCCCATGTTAGATGGTGGATAGGATGCAGCATTGGGGCAAATGAGATGGAACCACATTGGCAGGAGCAACCTGAGCCACTCTGAGTCTTCACTGGAGTCTGGATTTTAATTGTCCCGGTGCAAAATCCCTGGGTGGCTCTGGGATTCATCCTCCTTCCCAGCCACCCCCATCAGGGTCCTCAGGAGGGACTTCAAAGGCACGTGGGTCCCCTGAAGGTGCTGGAGATGAACCTCTACTGCAACCTTCAAAAGCATCTAGGATGATTAACAGTCTGCCTCCTGACGGGGCTTTTAACCACACTGGAAAATGAGATTTAGGCTTCTAAACTGTTTCTGCGCTTTTGACTTGTAGTCTTCATCAGGGCTGGCTCTTCTCAGTTGGCAGCAGTGGTCAAGGAAGGACATGTGGGAGCGGGGTCAGGGGAGTAAGGCTGGAGAGCAAAGCCTTTGCAGCATCATGTCACTTGGTGTCGTGGGCTGTTTTTCAGGCAAAGCTAAAAGAAAAAGTGTCCTGGAGAAGGATCTGGAGGATGAACGGAGGCACAGACCTGCCCAAGAGGAGGGGTTTATCCCCAAGAGATGGAAATGCTCTTTGGCAGCACTAATGAGTGATAAAGCAGGAGTAAATTGGCCACTCTCAACCCATTTGTTTTCAGAAGTGGATCAAGGGGACATCTAGCATGAAACACAGCAGTCACACTTTTTTCTTCCTCTGTAAAACAGGATATTGGCTGCTAAACTCGGTGGCACGCTAATATACGGCTTCACATGCCCCAGTGATGGCTGCAGGGACTTTCCAGAGACCAGCTGGATTTTCTGCCGTTCCTCTCCTACCCCACCGCAGAAGAGCTGACTGGTTAGGACTGTCTGCGTGCAGCCAGAGGTGGGTCTGCAGCCCCGTGTGAGCTGGCTTTCCCCTCCACTGTGCCCCTGTGTGGGGATGCGGAGGGACTGGTGCCCTCCCCAACATGCTGCATGCAGCTCCTGGCCGGCCTGGCTGCTTTCTTTGGCATGGTGGGAGCTGGCTTGGCTCTGGTGAAAAGCCATGTCTTGATACTGATGTAATCAAAATCCAAATATCGCTGAAGGAAGCTTATCTCCAAACATGCCCAGCTCTGGAGCCAGCATCCCCGGTGCAAGCCCGCTGCTCGAAGCAGTGCCAGGAGGGTTGTGTGGATGGTGTTAAGTAAGTTAGCTCAAAATGATGGTTTGTAGGCATGCTGCTGAGACCTGAAAAGGAGATTAGGGCTGGAAAAACCTGCCTTGGCAGTCAGACCTGAAGGTCTTCACTGATCTTTACCCTTTGTCTTTAGGTTTTGCTTTCTGGGGCTTTCTCAGGGGGGTGCCCTGTTAAGGTAGGGGGTAACAAGAGGGATGCATGCTCCAAGTGCTACCCAAATATCCTCTCTGGGCTGGCACTAGAAACTCCAAGGAGCCCCAAAGACAGAGGCAATGGAAATCTTGCTCTGGGTAGTAGACCCAATGTCCTTGCTAAGGGCTGGAGCCAAGGGGGGACGTAGATTGCTGGGTAGGATTCAGGCCAAATGCACATAAGAGAAAGAAGAAAAGAAAAAAATGCTCCAATGATTAAAAAACAAACCTTGGAAATGCTCAAAACTGTTGCCCATAGCATTGAGTTGGGCAAAAATGGGATGAGTAAAGAGGGATCAGCAGGTAGGAAATGACACCAGTGCTGCTCTGGCTGAGGAAGAGGTTTAGTCCATGGAGTGAAATTTTGAAAAGACTTGTGAACACTGCAAACACATTAGGTAAAAAATACTGCAGGCATGGGATGGTGGTAAGGAGCTGCAAAAGGAAGAATGTCGGAAATGCTACATTTAGGTTCAATCGAAGGTTTCTGGTGTCCATCCGCAGGCAGCAGCACCTCCTTGGGGATGGAGTATATGGGATGGAGTGTGTACACTGTGATCTTTAGAGCCAAGAGTTGCACCTGGCCTATAATTTTCAGATAGTTCCCAACAGATCAACCTTCACCAAGTGTGAATCCATTCCTCCTTCATCCCTCCACACCATCCTCTAGCGTCAGATACAACGGGACCCTGTGTCTGTAGGAAGCAGTCTGTGGGTTTTGTGCCACTGGCAGTAGCACAGAGCTAATTTTCGGCTTCTTACCCTGAATTCCCAACAGAAGTGGAGGAAACTTCAACCAGCGCTGTTCTTGGTGGGTCCGTGTCACCAGTCTTGGTGCACTCAAAGGGGGTTTGTCTCCAGGTGCTTCCCCCCTGCAGCGGCATCGGGGCTGCTTGCAAAGAGCTCACCGGTCGTCTCTCGAGTATGCGCTGGCGCTGCACCGTGCCGCTGGGTTCGGACTTCCCCGCTCTCCAGCTAACCTGCTCCCTCCAGCCCAATTGCTTTTCCAGACCGCGGCAATAATTGAATGTGCAGAGGTAGCAGGGCACGGATCTGTGTCTGAGCCCTGCTCGCCTTCAGTACCCCGGTGTGCTTTTGGGGGAGGGAAGAGGAGAAGTTGGGGGGGGGGGGGGGGGAAGGCTTTTATCCCTTTTTAAAAAGCAGAAACATGGGATGTGCATTAGCCTTTCTTCTCCAGAGAGTATTTCTGCGTTTTGCCTCTCACAGACGTCCCTTGATGCGCGCCCACCCTGCACCCCTCCCCACGCATTCCTGCACAAACCCCTTTTGTTCGCTGCCCTAAGCCAATATACAGGCAGCAACAGCAGCCCAGATGTTCCCTATCAAACTCAGAGCCATGCCAACAAACTTTGGCACACATGAAAGTGCGCTGAGGAATGGGCCTCCGCAAATACCATTTATTTTTTTCCCCCACCCTCCCATTCCTGCAAGTATTTTTAAATGTTAATGGCTTCCACGCCGTGACAGCTGGCGGGGGGCTGCCAAGCCAGGCTCCAGGGGCGTCTGGCAAATTAGCGGTTCAGGTATCCCCGGCGCCTCATCGGGGCTGTGCTAACCTCGAGCCCCTGCCCCGTGTTCTCCCCGATGGCTTTCCAAGGACGGGGCTGAGGCGGTGGTGTTTTCCCGGAGGCGATGCTGTTTGGAGGCAGCGACCCTCAGCCCGTGGGGGAAATGCAGGCGATGCTTTGCGGGGGTTTGCTCTAAATCTGTTTTCTCCTAGCACTGCCAGGACTGGTTTGTGATGACTAGAAAAGCATAGTTAAAGATGCTACAGGGGCTGAGTGGCCCCTTTAGGCTTGGCTTTGCCACAAACCCAACGCTTGGTAGGTGCGTGGAAGAGCGAGTAGGGGGGTTGGCTGGTGTGGGATGCAGTTTTTCATCGTCTCTTTCTCAACGTCTTCCCTGCAGGCGATTCCTGCTGCCATCGTTCAGCTGCGAGCCCTGGGTCACGGTGCAGATGGGGCCACTGCGTTGCCCAGGAGCGCTGCCGGCACCACGAGCTGCCGGAGATCACCAATGCGCACCAGGGCAGACTGGGAGTTGGAGAACAGCACGAACAGGACTCAGCACTACAAACCAGAACCAAGTTGGCTTTGGCCTTGAGCGGATGGGTGAGTGCACAAATGAAAACCTTCCTCTGTCCATATGAGCAAAAAAATGACTTCTGCTGAGTAAAACACCATCTCGGGGCTATGCAAGCACATGCCTCAATGGAAGAGCTCCCTGTTGCACTTTGGCATGTAAATGTGGTTAAAAGCTGCTGCGGGCAGGAGCTAGCACTTCTGTATGTGCCTGCCACCTCTGTACATCAGCTCTGCCCCTTGCTGCAGATGTCTCTCCTCCCATCTCAAATGGCAGAGCCATGTCCCACCTCTCCGGCTCCACCACTGAACCCTGTGAGGTTTGTGCCAGATTTGGTGCCCACTGCCCCAACGTGGAGAGACGGGCTGAGGCAGGAGATGGCAAATGCTGCCCCTCACCCAAGCTCGCTGAAGCAGCAAAGGCCATTTCTGCGAGGAGATCACATTCTCATCCAATTTACAGAAGAGAAGCCCATTTGTTTCAGCACCAGGGCTCTTCAAAGAGAGCCTGAACCCCATTTTTTCCCTCCACTGTAGCAGCAGCAATGTATTTTTTCACTCCTCTCTCACACTGTAAAGACTGAAGCATTTTTGCTCAAATATTTAAAAGGAAAAAAAAAAAAATCCCATCTGGATGAAGACCAGACCTTGCAAAGTTTCCACAGAGGGTGGTGAACCTCTCTCCCCAGCAGTGGGTTTATCTGAGATCATCTCCTCAAGGAGTGCACCAAGATTTCTGTACTGGAAAAAGACCCTTCTCGGAGGGTTTTGCACAAGAAGGGGTGGCATAAGCCATCGTATGGTGCGTTTGGCTAAGAGAGGAGGAGGCAGACGAGGTCCTGGGGGTGGGGAGAACAGCTCCGTTTTCAGCTGGGAGTTGAACGGAGATGAAGCAATGATTGCAGAGAGGTTCGGAGAAACAACCAGATGTGCACACGATAGCCAGGACTGCGGGAGGGAGAGAAAACGGTTTGCACAGTCCAAGCGCAGGAGTCGGCTCTGGCTACAAAGACGTGCTCTGACGGGCAGCAATGACAGCCACTGTGTGGGGGCCTGACTGGGTGAACTGGGCAATGTACTGGGCTGGATGAGGACAGTCTGTTTTCAGAGACAGTACACACACACACCAGCTTGTGCTTCTTGTGGTGGTGACAGTGACCCTCAAAAGACAAAAATCAGCTGCATCCTCTGTATCCTTGTCCTGGCCACGGACCTCAGAAAATAAATGTAACCTTTCAGAAAAGGTTAAGATAAAGAGGCAGCAGAAGAAAAATGGTCTGAGCTGATGAAAGCCCCCTCTCTGGGGGGAGAGAGGAGGGGAAAGAGAGGTTGTGGTTATATTTTTACAAAGGATTTGTAGGGACTATTTCTAGAAAGTGGGAGAAACTGAGCACCAGTCCTTGGTCCGCTTCATTAAGGAGGGAAGGCAGCACAGTGAATTTGCCATTAAAATAGTCATAATCATAAAAAACCTCTACAGCCCCTAAATTATCCTATTTAAAAATAAAATAAAATAAAAAAATTAAGAGGTAATTGCCATTTCACACGTGGTCTGGTTTAAATCCTGGGAGCAACGTGGCCCCCGAGATCTAACCTGTTGGAGTAGATCCCTGCTGTGTTCAAAGGCAATGGCAAACCCTTGAATTTGCCTTCAAACTTAGGCTGGGGTTGCTAAGGTTTTTGAAGCCCTGAGCAAGTTTGGGAAGATCTCTTTTCATGATCAAACACTCTGTAGGAAAAATATATTGGTAGATTTGCTTGAAGGGAACAGTTTGGGATGTGAGGCAAGTCTCTCCAGATGCTTACTGGATTGTTTTGTGGCTTGTGCAGAAAGTCTGCAATCTTTGGGGCTTTATATAAAACCTAGAGGACAAAGGTCCTCTCTGTAAGTGCAGACACAGTCAGATTCCCCCCAATGAGGCTGATTTCAACAGTTGATCTTCATTTAACACTCCCAAGCCAGATGAAAAATTGCAGACTGAATCCGACCATGTGTACTTAAGAGGGTTTTCTAGTTGCTGGTGCACAGGTGTGGCTACAGGGAGGACGCAGACATACCCCTCTACATGCTAGCTAAATAATCCTACTTTTCTGAGTTGAACAGTCCGTATTGGATTAATAGGTAATGCTGGCTTGCTCTCAAAACTCAGAATATCTGTTTGTCCTCTTCAGTTCATCTTCAGTTTCTCTGTCAGTGCATTGCTACACTGAGCACGTGGACAGGGATTGCAGAGCTTTTTCTCCTGCTAGGAGAGGAATCTGGAAACAATTACAAGCTGCTCATGCTTAATCACTCGGGTAAATCTTAAATGCCTGTCTTAATATTTTGCAGGACTGAAGATGGCATCTGAATTTTTGCGGTGCGCAGGTTACACGGCAGAGCACACAGACTTTGACAGTTTTGCTCCGTGCATGTTTCAGGGGTGGGGGATCTGTGGACCCCACAGCTTCTCTGAATTCAGGTACAGTTTCAAAGAAAAACTAAAATACAAAGGAAAAAACTCCCAAAGGCTCTGCCTGATATTTGTGCAAATTGTCAGCTCAGTCATGTTCTTATGAACCTTTGCTGAACCGTACCATTTGTACCTCAAACTGAATTGGAAGACAGTATTAAATTAGTTAAAAAAAACCCAACCAACCAAAACAAAAAACAAAAAAAAAAATCCCCCAAAACCCCCAACTAAAAATTAAGTCCCCTGTGGAAACAAAGGCAACCAAAATAACTCGCAAATCTGGGCTAAAGTCAGTCAATGACAAGACAAAACAATAGAAGTCCTTCTTTCCCTCCTTAAATATTGAAATGTTCCACTTCAGCATTTTCAAGCTGAACCAGTTTGCTTTATCGAAGTTCATTTAGTTTCCAACCTTTCCCCACTCCCTTCATTTTCAAATGGACCTAAATTTAAAAGGAAAAGAGTTGTGGTTTTTAGTTTGACTATTTTTTTTTAAGATTAAATAGTCTCCAAGCAAATCAGAACATTTTGTTACTGGTCACGCAAAACATTTTTGGTTGACCCAAAATGAAATGAGCTTTTCTTGTTATATTAAGTCTTTCCTCTTCAGCTCAGCTCCAAAACCAGAATTTTCCACCACTAGAAGAAACCAGTCATCCTTGTTTTCACCTTACTGCTGCAGCAGTAAAGGGTCTAATTTTGGTTACTGCTATTTTAATCAGAACTTGCTTTATTAACCCATCCATTTATTGCAGGCTGAGATGTGTGTGATATCAGTGTTTGTAGCCAGGGTGTGGTACAGATCGCTCCCCAGCTATCCTGGATACCTCATCAAAGAGCTGCTAAGCCTCTTTGGCCACCAGCCTACTTATTTACAGTCTTTACAGCTATGGCTCAAATCCTGCGAGTGCCACCGACACTTGAAAATCTTCATTAGTACGTGGCCTTGGTAAGCCTTGTGGGTGTCAGTTGAGTGTGCAGGCATGACAGTATGCAAAAACGAAAGAAAAAGCTCTCCTCCCAGAGAAACTGCTGAAAAACTTCTTCTACACCAACACTGTGAAAGGCAGCAACCACCTGACTAGGGTGCCTTTCCAAAGCCATGGAAGGAAGTCACCTGCGAAAGCCTTGGTGAGAGCCAAGCACTCAGCAGCTCAGCAATCCTTTGAAAAACCTCCTCCCACATCCAGCCTCGGTGAGTAACAGCTCACGAAGAACATCCATAAATACATGGGGGGTTACATCTTTTTTTGTAACATCTTTTGCCACAGAGAGAAAGCATGAACATTTCGTGAACTTTATTGCAGGAAAGACGCAATGTTTCATCTTAAAAGACTTCCAAATTGTAGCATGTTCTCAAAACTCAGGATATCTGTTTGTCCTCTTCAGTTCATCTTCAGTTTCTCTGTGAGTGCATCGTTGTCTGTAGGGTGGCTACTGGCCAAGGCTGTAGGTGGACACAGAAGACCATCCCCCAGAGCTCGGTCAGTGGGCACAAGCTGGCCGGGCACAAGCACTCCGAATGTGGTGCACTGCAGGTAGCGTTCGTTCAAGGTGACGCTGGGAGTGCTGCACCCAAAACTGGCCACGCTGTCTCAGAGCACATGATTGTGGTGCTGAGGATAACCTGGCTGGCTCGGGCTCCCCGAACCTCTCATCATGGCTGCAGGGCAGTACCAGGCAGCTGAGGGGACAGTGAGGTCCTACCCCTGCACATCTGTCTGTTGTAGCGTGTTTGCAGGATGGGGCGGTGAAGCAAGTGCATCCTGAAGAGCTTGCAGCTTACTGTCTCCAGACGGGTTCCTTTGCCATGGGAGATGCTTGGTGATTCTTCCTTGGTATTTGTGACACCTCCAGAGACACTGAACGAGGAGGAGGTGGTTGTGCTCTGGACAACACTCCGTGGAGAAATGTCCAGTATCTTACTGTAAGGATAGAGGAAAGGTGAGCAGACAGCTTGTTTTGAAAACAGGGAGGTGTTGTCATGCATCCTCCTCTGGCACTGAATCCATGGCCTGACCTCGTGTCCCTCCAGCCACCTGGCTGAAAATGAGCCAAACCCATGTACACTGATTCAGCACTATGTCTTCATCACACGAGCTGCAGCATTTTTGGGGTACCTCATGGGGATGCAACCAGATGGGAGCAGGGTCCCATGTTTCTCCCTGAGGGTCCACTAGCATTTGGCTTGCAGAAGGCAGTTGTTTCACCCAACTTGCTGAGCTGCAGTGGCGTTGAGCTGGGAGAGGTGAGAAGACAGCATCTTCCAGCACGTGGCTTACGTAGCTGGAAGGAGATATATGAACTGGCCCCAGCACACGTTGGACTCGGCTGTCACATTGGAGATATTTGGCACTTTATGGTAATAAAGTGATTTTCACATCATATAATACTCTACTGCAAATGCATATTCTGAGCACTGCTGGCTCTTGGGTTTGGCAGCCATCTGTCCTTCTGTCTTGCCATGAAAAGACGGTGATTCCCCACACAGACTTTTGCAGAGGTGGCAGGAGCTTCTGGCTGGCACCAGAAATGGTATGGCCAGTGGTGCAGATGTGTGTGCCCGTGAGAAGGGTGATGGGGCTGTGACAGCAGAGGGAAGAGGTGGGAATGGTGTGGGAAGCATCACAGGAACAAGGCTGGCAGAAGTGTCAGGAGCTGGCCAGTTCTCAGCTGGCAGCCAGCGCACCTGGTTGGGTGAGGAACGTCTCAAATGGGTCAGCAAAAATGATTCAGCCAAGCAAGGTCAAAAATGTCGCACAGCAGCCTGCACCCATGGGGTGTCTGTGGGTTCCCATCTCCTCTAGAACCTGTGTGGGGATGCACAGGCCCAAAATCACCACAAACTGCATCTCATTGTCCCAGGGCTGTGTTGACCTTTCCTCTGCCTTGCCCAACAGATGTTTATTGTTAAAAATATCTGGTGATGGAGAATCTATGGTGGTCTTAAATCAGTTCCCCCCATGTTTTGCTGCCCTAACTGCTGGGAAGCCACTCCTCATCTCTAGCCTGGGTCTCACTTTCTTCTTCACCTATCCACCATGGACACTGAAAAAGACATTAGCTCTGTCTCTTTACAGCTGTGTTTTATATATTTAAAGACTATTATCATGTCTTCTGCCCCCACTTCTCTCCCATCCAGACTAAACAACGGCAGTTCATTCACTTGAGCATGTAACAATGAGTTTGTTTGATGGAAATTCAATTTGTTTAGGGAAGTGTTCTAATCACTCATGTTATGCCAAAGATAACAAACATTTAGCAAATTTCTCTTCAAATCTCTGGTTTTATCAACTGTTTTGACAGTTAGATTCTAATTTTTACACAAATGGTTAGAATTAAAGCAATTGCTTTCTACTTTTTCTCTATAAATGTTTGAATTACAACTTTTACATTGAGCAATGCAATTAAAAGCATTATGGAACTGTCATGAAATATTTAACTTGGGTTTTAAAAAGTATTCTTTTAAAGATATTTTAAAACTACTTAGAAATTATCTTTTTAAAGTCATTAGCTGCAAAAATATTTATTTAGCTATACAAAAATATAGATCAGTAATTGCTCATTTCCACTTGTTTTACTGCTCAGTTCTGGTTTTGCCATCAGAAGTGGTAAATTTATAATCTTCAAGATATTTCTGGTCAGGATAAGTTTTACTTTACCAGCTTTTTTCTTAAGGTGCTTTTATTAGCCAGCTTTTAATCCTGTTTAGATGGTTTTTTTCATGCAGATATTTTAAGATGAGGAATTACAAAGGAATGCTTTTGTCAGTATGAAAATGTATCTTAAATAGTCTCAGCGAGGAAAGAAACCCCCGAAAATGTCAGTAAGAATTTTAATTTTTTTAAAAAGAAAGCATTCATATTGCATGCCGAGCTTCCTTTCAGCTCAGATTTTCTGCAAGCTGAATTTATCTTGAGGAAAAAGCTCAAAAGTTGAAACAAGAAAACATGGGGTGGGGGCCTTAAAAGTTGTGATGTTGTGAGGCTCAGTTTCAAAGCAAACATATCACTGTAATGAGACGCGTCCTGGAAAAACATGCTGCTCTCCCCACCCAGCTCCTCTTGTCACCAGCCGTGCGTGGGGTGCATGGAGGAGCAGGTTTAGCCCTGGCGTGCTGGGGAGCCCCTGGGCTTGTGGGACCATCTCTCCCCTCAGGATGGCTCCTGAGAGCCCTGGGCACCCTCAGGAAAGAAAAAGCATTGTCTGCACGTCTGGATGGGGAATTTGCAGCCTGCTGGAGTCCATGGTAAAGATCATATGGATTTCTGTAGCCCTGCACTGTGTCTTCATATGCCAATCCCTTGGCCGTATTGAGACTTTTTTTTTTTTTGGTCCAGCCACACTGGTGCCGTAGACAGCCCTGCAGCGTCCTGCAAGGAGAGGAGAGAGATCTGCTAGGAGCCCTGCTAGGACGTGTTCCCTCTTTCCCTGGGATTTGAGAAGCAAGATTTGGGACTTTTAAAGTAAAACAGCTGTGGCTTCAAACCATGGCCTTAGCCCAGGGGTCAGGAGATTAGCCCTAAGGTCCCTGTGAAAGGTAACTCAGAGGAAGCAAGGTCACAGCCTTAAACTTGCTGCATAAGCGTCTGTCTCTTCACCAGAAAATGTTATAAAGCTCCACAAATCAAAAGATGTTGAAAACCATTGGTTTATATGGTTTAAAAAGCAGGTTTCCAATTATTTTTTTTTTTTTCACCCAGTAGCTCCTTAGATAAGTGGATTTTTGTTTCCCTCTAAGAAATACTTACAAACCAAGAGACTGCCTTGGTCCCAGAAATGACAGTGCTGACTTAATCCCACATACTGGGCAGTTAAAGGGAACAAAAACCAGGGAGACAGAATAATGCTATATCTTTTACTTCAGCTTTCTCACCTTACTCCAGAATAAGAATAATTCATTTTACAGCAGAAACACTATTTCCATTAGATATACCTGCATTTTTTGCATAAATCCTCAAGCCAGCCTACTGCAGTGTGGATGGTAACCGCAGGACAAGCTAGGGCTGTGTTCTTGCAGTGTTAGAGGGGTTTGAATTGCTGGCTAGTTTTATATCCAGAATAAAGCAGCCAAGAGGCAGAGTAATACACAGCACCCACTGTCAACCTCCTCCAGAGCTGAGGTGCTGTAACACCGTTACATTATCTCATTGCTCTCCGAGCCCCAGCCTGCTGTGGGCTGAGCTCTGGGTTCCCAGTGCAGCTACAGCCTCAAGCACCTGGTTAGGAGCAGGCTGGTGCCAAGCCAGGCATCCTGGCACTTCCCTGGATCCACCCAGTGAGGCCCAATTAAAGAACAGGGCGTTAGCACATGGCTGAAGTTAAAGACGCACTCATATGCTGTTTTGGATCTGGGCCTGGGGGCCAGGCTCAGCCAAGCTAATTTCCACCTTGGTTTCTGTGTCTGGTGTTTCCTAATGGAGAGCTCTCAGCCTTCAGGGTATTTAACCAGTAAAAAAAACCATTGCACACAGAGACCAGTATTGATAGAAGGTTCTAGACAGAATCTAATCCACAGTCTGCTGAAAGATGGGCAAAACCTGATTGCCTTCAACAGGCTGCAGAGGAGTTACAGCTCCGTACACAAGTGTTTGCAGCCTCAACACCTGAAGTACCCTCTTGCTTTCAGTGCCACGCTGAGAAATTACGTTACTCATCTCAGGCTTGGAAGCTGCCTGGACAGTTCAGCAGAGAATCAGCAAAAGAAACGTTAGTAGCATGGATGTCAAAAGCATCCCTGAAAGGATAAATTTAAACCATGAGGTATTCTCAAAAGGCAGGTCTTGCTCCTTGCTCGCACAGTGCCATGGCTTGGGCTGGGCATGGTGATTCTTCCTAAGCCAGCCTGCATTACGCTCTGGTAAAAGATAGGATGGTATTGACATGGATACAGTCTGATAGATTTTTTCATTAGAAAGAGAAATAAATGGATTTAGGAATTTTTTACGCTGTTTCTTTCAGGATGTTTTTTCCCCAGGCCTCTTGAATTATATGGCAAAGTCCTCAGGATTTTGCAAACTGCAACGCAAGCAGAAAGGAAACTGTCCTTCCCCATGCATGTCTTTCCCTGTCTCACATGACGGCTCAGTCTTTTACTGGGAAATCATTGCTTTGTGTGTTACTGTGACAGCATGCAGAGCAGCGAACAGAATGGGGTTAAAAAACATAAGTCAGGGAGCCCCTTGATGGAGGAGCTTATCTGGCTCTTAAAAACCCAAGAAGTTTGCAGTATGAACTAAACCGATGCAAATTTAAGTTATGTCCTGGTACAAATTGCATCTGTCCTGGGTTGAAATGTCATCTGAGGTCTGACCCTGAGGTCTGACCTGGAGAGTCTAATTTGCCAGCCCATGATGACATTTCCACACTGATTTGAGAACTGCACAAGAAAGGATGTTTTTGTGATCTGTTGGCGCTTGCTGCTTCTACAGCCAGCAGGCTCCAGGCCAATTAGACCAAAACAAAATGGATGCAGCACTCACGGAGGTCTCCAGGTCTGCTAGCAAGACAGCAGCTCTTGATGCACAAAAAGATACAGGACTGAAATCCAGCCCCAGATGCAGAAGAAAAGTTTGCATTGTTGCTTGGGATATTAGTCCAGGGGATGGAAAAGAACATTTCTAAACTTTCTCTTCATCTGGCCTTGTCAAGCCTGTGTTGTAGCAACGTTTGCTTGGAAAACACTGTATTCCTAGGTGGCAAATGTTCAGTGCCATGTTATGCTTGCAGGACTTTAATCAGTCGGAGAACACGGCCAGCCCCCTTTTTCTAAATCTGCTGTTGGTAAATGCCCCGTGAAATGACTTCACTGTGTTGTAATTGTTCCTGGAGAAAGCTGGCCCAACGGCTGGTAATTAAACCTTTGGCTGATGGAAACTGTTAAAATGGATTGCTGCTTTGCCTATAGCGTTATAGTTAACAACTCAAAAGTCTTTATACTTTTTCTATAAAACACGTGGGAGTTTTATGCCTGGAATATCTGCAGCAATAAAGTTAATATGGTGCTTCATTTTTGTTTGTAGCAATAAAACTTGGAAAAGAAGAAAGAAGTAAGGTTCAAGAATGAGATCTGGTGTTTGCGGTTTACAAAACACATTTGGTCGGTTATCTGTGGGTTTGGTACAGCCCATTACAGTGATTAAGATATCAGGACAGATTTAGATTCCTGATTCCTATACTGGCATTTGAATGGGAATTAGGTGCCTACACCTTGTTGTAGGCCAACCCTTGTTGGACTGGCCAACACCGATTCATTGTAAAATTCAAGCTGACACCTGGTTCTGCTGTCTGGACTCCCTGGAATTTGAGAGCATTTGAGTCAAGGTTGGATTGCAGTTCTTTTTCAGATCTCTTCTATGCTCAGTCAGGTTTCCCAGAGGAAGCCGTAACTCTGTCTGGAGGGCTGCTCGGCATCCCTTTGCCCCAGACTCACCTAGGAAGGACCTGCTGGTCAGCATGGACGGAATTGAGATAACCAATTGATAATTGAGCTCTCCTTCTCCTCTGCTGGATGCCCATGATGCCTCCACTCCGTATCAAGGCCTATAGCTGAGCTGTGGGTGAAAAATGATGGCACTTCTGTCCCCCAGAGGCACTCGGCCAAGTCTGATCAGAAACACTTAACGCCTGCCAGTGAGTGGCAGTTCAGGACTGCTTCTCCTCCGACTGGGGCTGGTATTTATGGGACGCATTAGTCACGCAGGAGCTGTTAAAAGCGCTGCTACGATAAATTGCAAAGTCATACATGGCCATCGAGTTATGAGTTTGCTCTGGGAGACAGCAATACTTCAGAGCTTGACTAATCCCTTACAGATTGGAAATGGGGAGGGATGTTGTTAGGCACTGAAAACGTCCTTGTTTTATTGCCGATGATGTATTATTTAAGCCTCCAGCCCCCTGGACTGCTTCAGTTAAGCCTGGGGCTCGTGCCCTTGTGTTCCAGCCAGCTTTCTCCCGGTGGGAGGTAAGCTCATCTGCAAGACCTCTGAGAGGCTTAAAGCAGCCACAAGAGTTTGTGGCTGGAAAAAAACTTATTTTCATGGCTACTGAGTGAATATCACCATATGCTGCAGGATCTTTTCAGTTTATACCTAAGGATGGAAGTATGTATCTGCAACCTTGTCCATAGTGGTCAAAGCAGACCTTCGGAAGCACCTGTATGGACACAAAAAATAAATAGTAAGTACTTTTCCTTGCTGATTTCCTCACAGTGGTGTCACTGTAACTTATGAAGCACAGCAGCACCCAGCTGTGCGGATGCCCCTGCCTCACAGCTCCCTCACCACGCAGGTCCCCGCGAACACAGCCCTAGATGCGCTGCAGCAGGCACCTCACCCGCTCGCCCAACGACCTAATCACAAATCAGAAATGCCCAGGGGGGTCGTGGTGTTGCTCCTTGAAGTCTGCTGTAGTTGGGAGCGGCTTCTCCTCTCCACTTACGCCTCATTACCTGGGCCTGCCTGAGCTCTTCGGGGCAGCGCACCCCCAGGCAGCACCCCGCGCACGGCGCCATGCCCACGGCAGCCCGCCCGGCTCCGCCGCGGCCTGACGGACCCGCCGCCCCCCGGGAGGCGGCTGCTGGGAGCGGGCTGAGGCCCCTGTCACCCCCGCAGCCCAGCGACCCTCCCCGAGGTGGCTGCTCACCCGCGGCCTAAGCCTCCCCGCCTCCTCGGGCCGCCATCTTCCCCGCCCCGCCGCGTTGCCGTGGCGGCGTGAGGCCCCGCGGCGCTGCCGGCCGGGGCTGGCCGCGGCGTTCGCCTGCGGGGAGCGGGCGGCGGTGGCGGGGCAGCCGCGGGCCCTGCCTGCCGCCGCGCCCCGTCAGCGGAAGGAGGAAGCGCCATGGCCGAGGCCTGGGCCGGCTTCTCGCAGGAGGAGCTGCGGCGCCTGCGGGGCCAGCGCTCAGGTACGGCCGGGGCTCGGGACTGGGGGCCGGGCCGGCCGCGGCGCCCACCCCGGTGAGCGGGGTGGGGAGGGGGCGCAGCGGGGCCAGGAGCGGCGCGGAGGAGCCTTGGGGCCCTCGGCACCGTATCGGCCCCCCCGGTGCCCCCAGCTCCCCCCCCTCCTCTCGGTGCCCCCAGACCCCCCCCGGGTGCCCCGGCCCCCTGCATCCCCACCTCCGGCATCCTCCCAGCTAATCCAGGCCATCCCCCCGCCAAGCGCCTCGGCTTCTCCAGGCAGCCCCTCGTTCCCCCAGCCAGACCCTCGTCCAGGCCCCGTCTCTCACCGCTCCCCTCAGCCTCCCGTCCGGCCCCTCGGGCTCGCCACCCACAACCTCGCAGTCCCATTTCCAGACTCCCCAGCCCCTCGTCCTGCATCCACATCGGTCTGTCCACTACCTCACTCCCGTGCCTGGCCTCTCTGCCCATCTGTCACCTTGTTCTTCCCTGGTTTTCACTTTTATAAATCCCCAGTTTGCCTACCAGCATGCTTGAAACCCTTTTGTAGCCCTAAATCCCCATTATTCCACTGAAAGTTGCCTCACTCCTACCTGTGGTTTCGCCTGTAGTTTCGCCACTCCAGGCCCCCTATTCCTCCCTCTCCTCATTTCGGATGCTCAGATCCTTTAAAACTCCGGATTCTTAGGCTGGCAAAACACATCCGGGTTCCTGGGTTTTTCCCCCATGTTGCCTTCCCTTGACACCTTGGCACGTCTTCCCCTTGTGTTGGTTTTGCACCAGTTTGCTTGCCCAGAAAAGATAATTCACAGAGTCTGTCGTTGATCTCAAGATGTGGTTTTAATCCTGTTTCTTCCTCTCATCCATTGATAGACTTGTATGACCCCTCAGAGCAGCAGCATCGCCCCCACACTGTGAATAAGAGTCGGCAGCAACTGCAACGAGTAAAAGCCCTCCAGCAGCAATGTCAGAAGCTGGGACTGCAGGGTGGAGCAGCCTCTGTTCCTCCGGAGCAGTTGCTTTCTGTACCAAAACAGAAGCCTGGTCATCCTCAGCAGCCTGCGCCACCACCTCACCCTCCTTCAGCAGGAGATCAAAGGCAAAGTGACAACCGAGACCAGCAGAAGGAAGTAACGCTGGTAGATCCCGGTAATGGCAGTGACAGTGCCCAGACCCACCCTGCAAAGCCAAACTCCAAAGTGGAGAAAAAGAAAGTGGAATTGTTAGTAAGTTGGTAAAATCAGGGGATGGGTTTTATTGTTCTGTATGGATTCATTCTTTTGTTGTGAAGTAAAGTGAGCTTTTCTGTATCTAATTGGAAGGTTTGAGAGATCACGTTTGCTTCCTCTGTGTTGAACCTTTGTTTTTCATCTCTAGTTGGGTTCAGCCTGATTCAGGACTAAATTCTGTAGTGTAATCCATGCAGATATGTGCTGTGCTGTCTTCAGATAATCTCCTATGGCAGTGGGACTGTACACCATAAAGCACCCAAGATGTAGGACTGTCTTCATGGTTTATGAAGACTTAATCTCACCCTCATGCTGTGTAGACCAGCCAGCAGCCACAACAGAAAGTCCTTCTAGGAGTAGATATGCTGTGATTTGTGTAACTTTGTGTTCCCCTTTACAGTATTGCTGCAGATTTGTTAAAGCCAACAGTGTTGGTAAGGAGGTAAAATTTCAGGTTTAAGCAGTTCTCTAGCTTTTATCATTCAAGATGAGACCAATCTCAAGGCTCTCACCCTGTGCGTCAGCCCACAGTGGGGTGCCTGTCTCCCTCAGAAGCATCAAACTGACGCATGTGAGAGGGGGAAAGTAAGTACTGAACGTGGCGCTCTGAGAGTCTAACTGCATGTGGCAGTTACTTGGTTCATCATCCAGAACTGAGATAGCCTGTAAAAGGAAGCTGCTGTCTAAATGCTAGAGGGGGCAGGCATTTCCAATATGACAAATTAACTTGGCTTTACCCCTTCGTGTTTGTTTTCCTGTCTGTATCTGAGTGCTAATTTTCCTTTTTTCCTTAGCGGGCAAAGCGAAAGTGAGGGGCAAAAGAACGAATTCTTTTTCTAGGGCATATTGTTTATTTTTAAAACACTTTAACAACACTGCTGCAGCCTTGAGTTCCTATGCAGGTCCAAACTTCTCAGCCTAAAATAACCAACAAATGCTACCTGGCCACCAAACTTCCATGCATCATTTGTATTTCCCCAAACCAGGGATCAGCAGCTTTCCGAGTATGGTGTGCCAGACCCTATCTCTGTCAGATCTGTCGGTAGGGTCTCACAGGGGGCTGAAGATGCTTCCTGCTGGAGAGGCAGGACTATGGCATTCAGCAGCACTTGTGTGGAGAAGCAGCGTGTGGCTTCTCTCAAATTTGAAACTCAAAAGGATCCAGGAAGCTGTGTTTTGCAGAGACGAGCTTTGAAAGGCTGCAGCTGCTGGCCACGCTGCCTGCCATTTACCTGCCTGGCTCCTGGCTGGGATCACCTACCTGCAAATAGCCGTCCCTTCACCAAAATAGCAGCACTTTGAAGAGCAGTGCCAAGTTTCTTGTGTGGGTGCAGCTCACCAGTAGTACTGGCTGTTCAGCTCCTTCCTAGTGGTGAAAAATGCAGGCGCTATTTGGCAATGAGGTAGCTAAAGCTTTGCAGGGGAGTTTTTCACTCTGTGGGGAGCAAATGACATTTAGCTGCAACAGCCACCCCCTGAATCTGCTGAATTCATCTCAGCCTGTGCACCTGAATTTGAATCTTATTAAAAATATTTCTCTATATAAAGTTTTAGGGATAGAGTGATGAGGAGAAGTCTGAAGAGATACTCGTGCACAAATGGGTGTTAGGATTAACATAGCTGAGTTACTTGGGTATTTTTAAGCTGAAACTTCTTGAGAGAGGGCATGAAGAACAGAACAGGGTGGAAAAGTGGCAAAGCATTTTTTGTTTATCTTTAATCCTGCCCAGTTGTGTTGATGCAGGTTGTTCCCTCTAACCTGAGACCTTGCCTCCCATCCACTGGGGCTGATTGTATCTCTTAGTAGATGTAGCCTGGGAAATTGAATCTATAGAACTCTTTCTCTGGTGGCAGCAGTGAATTCTTGTTCTTCCTTGTTGCTCATTCTCATTGTAACTTTTACCAGCCTTTCATTTCTATCAGTTTAATTATTTGAGGGCTGTATTGTCAAGCAGACCTGTGAAAGGTTCTGTTTTGTGGAAAAAACATTTCCAAAAAAAGAGGCTGTGCTGGCAGGCTAACAGATGGCAACTTGTAGCAGCCAGTTAGAAACCTGAAACTGCTTCTACCTAGTAGGGAAGCACATCCTTTAAATGAAAAATTCCATCCATTTCTGAAAAAGTGCTGTATGCTCTTTCTTCCAGCAAAGCTGAATTAACCAGCAGCTTGCTTGCTTGTGAAGATTTTTGTTCTGATCAGCAGATTTCATCTGGAAATGTTTTATTGGTCTGAATGACTTCTTGCAGACATTCTTGCAGATGATTCTTCTTTCCTCAGAACCAAAACCTGTTTATTGTTTCTTTGACATTTTTAAAGTTTGCTCCAGGAAATATGATGGTGAATATTTGTGTCATTTGGGGAACAGGGAGAGAAATGAACTTTCTATTAATTTTGATCTTCTTGTCAATGAGCAGGCAGGAAAAATCACGATGGGAAATCCTACAACAAGAGCAGCGGCTCATAGAAGAGAAGAATAAACGCAAGAAGGCACTTCTGGCCAAAGCTATTGCTGAGAGGTAAGGGGCTATGCTGCAGCATGGGCTGAGGAAGGGGTTGCTTTTCATGTGCAACCAGATGCGTATCTTCTATTTAAATCTCTTTTTCCTCCTCACTGTGCTCTGTATGTACTGCTTCACAAGTGAGCAGCTGTGATCGACATTTCCCTTTGATGACAAGTGCTGGCAAGGAGGTTGTGACTAAGCTTTTCACACTTCCAAAGCTGCAGCTCTGTACGCAGATGGAAAAGTTATTACACAATTTGAGAATTAGCTGAAGTCCTTGTGCCTGTTACCAAGGGCATGTTTGGAAGTTGGGGTGTTCAGATGTTCATCCCTGTTCTGTTCTTGATTTGTTTTCACTGCATTTAAGGGCAGTTTATTTGATTCCTAACCTATGAAGGGAAACTCTAGCTATTTCTGTTTGGGTTTTTGATTCTTGCTTATTAGGAAGTGAAAAGTGTTGAAAAGAAAGGACAATCAACTTTGTTTAAGAAGGTACTGTTTTACCACTGGCTGATTAGAAATTACAAAAATTCACGTCATTACAGTTGTTAACCCTTGCTCTTCAGGTGACCAGACTTTAAGGCGTTGTACAGTGTTGACCACCGAGATAATGTAAGATTACAGGGAAGGCAAGGTTTGTAAAGAGTGATATTGGAGCAGCTGATAACACTGGATCAAAGAAGGACATGTGAAGCTTTCAGGCTTGCCGTGCTCTCAGACATATATTATGTTCTGCCCATCAAAGCTCTTGAGTAGCAGAGGTGAACATAGCCATGTGTTCCGCAGATACTGTGCAGAAGATTCTCTTTGAGGTTCTGAACGTTTTCCTTTCCTTTGCCAGGCAGAAATAAAACACAAGTATGTTTGGTCTGAGTCACTGTAGGACAGCAAACATGGGTTTGACCACCAGGCTGGGTTCTCCCTTCTGGAGGCAGAGCGTGAGAAGAGAGAGGAGGACTTGGCAGGTGATAGCTGGGGAGTTATGTCTGACATTCAAATGCCTTCTTCAGGCTCTGAACAATACTGCAGGATGTCTGTTTCTCTCCACCTTCGTCAGCTGGTCTAACGAGAGATGGTGTCACTGCTTACACATCTAGTCTTGCTTTCCAGTCCCTGCTTTGGGGTGTAAAGCAGTGCCTGGAAAGCATGGTTTTGCTGGTGGTGATGAACGACAGTGAGGTGACCTGGTGTAAAAGCCTGTTGGAAGTTACTTAGCTTGCTTGGGAATCAAATCCATCAAAGCTTGCTGCCCTTAGCAACATTTAGTTTTCACAACTTAGGAATGAATAGGCTGAGTTGAAAAAGGTTACATAAGGCTTGATTGAAATCCTTTGTGTTTGATGTAAAACTTTCCATTGACTTCATTGGGATTTGGCTAGGCCTTTTGGGAATAATTTTACAAAATGGAAATCAAGCTTAGGTTAGGTGACTTTTTGGCCCCTACTAACTGGGCTTCTTTGAAAGGGGATATTTGCAGGGCTAAATACCCTTCCCCCTCTCGCTCCCCCCAAGCCATTTCCTGTTTCCTTACACTGAGAACTACTTCGATACAGCAGCTTCTTGTGTGTTTCCACAGTGAAGAAACACAATCCATTTTAGGCACTTTGATTATAGTCATTACGTAATTTTGCTGTAGTCCTCTAATAGCAGGCATTTTAGATCCCTGTGGATATTAAAAAAGATCAAAAGTCTTAAACCATAAAGGAGAAACCTTCTGAATAGCTCTTAAAGAAGTTGCTCTGCAAACGAAATGGGGCCCATTATGTCAAGAAGAGAGGCTTGAAAAGAAAAAAAAATAATAAATGCATCTTCCTTTTGCAGATCCAAAAGAACTCAAGCTGAAACAGTGAAACTAAAAAGGATTCAGAAGGAATTACAAGCTCTGGATGACATGGTATCTGCTGACATTGGCATCCTGCGGAACCGCATTGATCAGGCCAGTTTGGACTACTCCTATGCCCGGTAAGTGACAGCCAGGGAGGAGGGAATAGCCCTGCCCGAGTGGGGGGACAAAATGCTCTTTCCTGTCACTGACCCAGTAATGGAGTTATGTGATCGTACTAATGTGTAGTTAAAGTGGTCACAGTCTGGGGGGCTTTCAAATCTTGAGGTCAAAGTGTGGGTTTATTTCCTAATTTTTTCCTCGAAATCTGGAAACTGAAATAGGTTTTCTGACTGCAGACTCTGCTTTCCAGCTTCGTACTGTCAGGAGACGTACTTGCTGCTTTAACTGTGCAGTTGTCCATAAGCCCTGCTTTATTGTTTCAAGGTTGTTTATGTCTTCTCAGGGGGAAGGAGTTTTTTTTTTAAAGTCTTAAAATTAAAGTCCTTTTCAGGGAAACTTGCTTGTTGATGACAGCTTTGGTCCTGTTGGAATCAATGGGACCAATTAAGCTTAAAACATATAACACTGCTGAAGTGCTTTTGGAACTGGGACCAAAAATTGAAGGAAAAAGCAAGCTTTCACCCCTCACAATGTGCCTTTAATCACTCTGGTTCTGATGAGTTCCTTAAATGCAAGAAATTAATCGGAACACCCTATTAGTTGTGGGTAAACCACAACATCAGTAGATAAACATCAGCATGTTTATGCAGCCTTTTAATAAAATGGAAACGTTCAGTTGCGGTTTTTTTTTTTCACTATTCAATGTGTTAAACGTGTATTTCTCCTTATGACTTCTGGTATATGTTGACCACAGGCCCATAAACATGGTAATTAGTCTTTAAAAAAATAGCAGTGGTAGCTAAAAAATAAGGAATTCTTTTGTGTAATTATAATTTGAAATATCCAAGATTAAATGTAGTTTCAGTAGCTGGGTGCGTATGAATACAGAATTTCATATCTTCATGAGGAAAAAGATTTCATTGTATTTTAGGTTTAAGTCTGGTTTCTAAAACCGTTAAATGCTCCTGGAAATTTCCTTACCAAAATTTTGGAATACTATGTCTATTTGAAATACTTAATGGCAAAAGAGCAGGTAGCACAAGCAGCTCTGACACTTGAAAAGCAGTTTTTAATGAGCATAGCAAAAGAGGATGCTGGTAGGATGAAGGGGATAAACTTTACGAAATACTTATTGACTTTCATGAATTTAGTAAGTCTTTGTTTTTGCGAGGGAGAGATTTGGAAATGCACGTTAGGTACTTTCAGTGTTGCAGTTTTTATGCATTATGAGCCAAAGCTGATTTACTTTTAAGTGGTGACTTTTTAAGCAATTTTTTAGTTCTTGCCTTATATTTTAGGGCTAAAACGCAAGTAATTTCAGTGGGTCAAAAAGTGCAATATTAAATAGTCCTGAGCACCTACATAGGGACATTTGACAATTGCTGTAAAATGGAATTTTTGTAAATATGATGTGAAGAATATGCGTGAATTCAGGCCAAAGATTTAACTATGCAGACATTTCCAGCATAGCATTAGTTTTTCCACTTCAGATACCTGATCCAGGGTAATCTTGACTTTCTTGTGAGGGAAAAGTGGGCATCTTTTGTCCACTGCAGACATAGCCTTTACAGCTGGGTCAAAGTTTTGTGATTATTATATAAAAGAACATATTCGCAAAGGCTTTTCTATGTCTTAATTTCCTCCTCTTTCCCTAAGCAAAGGACCTCTTCTATCTTTCTGTTGCTTTGATTAACCAGATATTTGAATCTGGTTTTATAAAAAAGCTGGATTCTTTATTCAATCACCTTACTAATAATTAGTTTTATGAATGCTCTGTAAGGAATATTGTGTAGTCATTCTGCAAAAGCTTTTGCATGTTCCCTTTCCTGATGAACAAGATTGCATCTATCTTTCTATTAATTAAATCAGAGTTATTGTACAGATTCACTGAATGTAGCAGAAGATGCATCACTAATGTGGACAGCAGCATTTAAGTGCTAGATATCCTGGGTGGGTTAACCTCAATAAATATTTGGAATATTTCCTTTTTGCTATATTTGTCATGACAGGAAGTGCAGATTGGCAGGAGGTGTGTGTTGGGGAGATGCTTACAATAAAATTTTACATCTGTTGCCACGCAAAAGTTGTGATCACTATTGATGTCATATGCTGTCTCAATCTGTGCTGCTCGTGATTTTCTGAACATATATATGGGTGGCCGGAAGAGTATGCTTCTAGACCAGATCCGAATGTAAATGTGTATAGCACCCTTGTAGCATCTGTAGCTGTTGGGTGGAAGGTTGGATTAGGAAAAACAAAACTGTTTTGCAGTGTTTCATTTCACTAGATGGGTGTTCATTAGAAGCCTGAAATCACTACAGTTTCTGATGGTTGCTTTCTGCTGCTAGAGATGCATCTCTTAAAACAGGCAGTCAAAATGCTTGTTCGTGATTCAATCTGTAGATTTCAGATGAGCAAATTAACTCTCGGAATATGGCAGCAGTGGAGGCTAGTGTGTCGAGAGGAGATGATTTGATCAATTCACACTTATTTTCTTCCCTCTTACTAATGTAGCGGTGTGTCATGAATAACTGGCATAATGCATTGCAGAGCACGTTGCGTTTCAGGGATGCTTAAAGTATCTCTCCATGTGTCAGATTGTAAAGTGCTTTGAGATTTAACCCACTAGAAATAATGATGATTTTGCAGGAAGCGATATGATAAGGCTGAGTCGGAGTATGTGGCAGCGAAGCTGGACCTCCAACACAAGACGGAGATTAAGGAGCACCTCACGGAGCACCTGTGCACGATCATACAGCAGAATGAACTCCGCAAGGCCAGGAAGCTGGAGGAGTTAATGCAGCAGCTGGAAGTGGAGGCAGATGAGGAAAATCTGGAACTTGAGATAGAGGTGGAGCGGATGCTGCAGCAGCAGGAGGCAGAAGCAGGGAGACAAGCCAGCCAGTCACACAGTCACGCTGGGACAGCTAAGGAAAACCCCACTCCTAGTGTTACAGTGCGCAAGAGTGAGCATGGTAACCATGCTGTTGTTTCTCCTGCTATTTCTGAACAGTTGGTTCAGTCTCAAAACTCTGGTACCAAATCCCTCACCAATATGGACAGCCAAACTCAAGCAGTAAATGTGACTCCAGGAAACTCCCCGGCTTGTTCTGCTACATGACTACTATATTCAAATAAGGCATTTGGTTATGGATAACACAAGCCCTCTGTGGGCTTGTGTGCTACATGTTATATCTCGGCTTCTGCAGTGCCAGTAATATGCACTTCATTTCTCTGTTCCTTTAATATTGTTTCCAAATTTTAAAGGTGCTTTTTTTTTTTCCACAGGACTCCCATTTAGGGTTTACCATCTGTCATCATCATTCTGGTTTAAGTTCATGTTCTAATGCCCAGCTCTTCACGGGGCTTTGTACCTTCCTGAAACAGGATACTTGGGAGTGAACAGTAGGGTTTTTCCAAAGGCTTTCGTGTATCAGTATCACAGATACCTGTTCCAAGCGGTGTGCAAGAGAGACACATCTACAGGAGAAAACATCACAACTTAGTCTGCCTCTGAACACATTCTGTCCCCTGACAACTGCGATAGGATGTTTGTCTTCCTTTATATCCATAAGGGATTAGTTTTCAACGGTTTTTAATCCTGAGAAACCCAGGGGCTTGCTTTGATTGTCTTCGTAGCTGATACTCCTGCCTGTACCTGATTTAAAGGAAGTTCTTGTGTTGAAGCAACTTGCAAAGTCAGTTGTAATATTTCCTATTTATCACTTTGCTTATTTCTTTCAGGTAACGCTAGATCACACAAAACTATATATCGATAACATTATTGTCTATGAAATCACACCAGCTATGATTTAACAAAAATGATGGGTTACATACAGTTTAAGACATTGGAGAATGTATGATGTAGAAGTAGAAACACACTAAAAGAGTATGTTACAATTAAAGCTGTTCTAGTACAAACATTTTTCTCTGTCCTAGTTGCCTCAAAGTTCCAATAATTAGCCAGGGGTCTTGTAATGGATAAATCCCCACAGTATATTGGAAATGAGCCTGGGTTTGTATAATATTCAATTAATTTTCTTGCCTGAGGAGCAGGTTTGCACCCCACAAGAAGCTCAGCTGGTTTGCTCTGTTGCTGTTGAAAGGCTTTAAAAAGCTATTCCAGGTGGAGAAAGTCTCAGGCATTAAAATAGAGGACATAGAAAAACCTCCCATAGACCTAGTGCAGCTGCAGACTGTGGGGACTGCACTCATAGTTACCCGCTTTGTAAGAGGAAGGCTGCTTTCGTTGTGGAAATGGTTTCAGTAATACCTGACCTGAATGTGTCAGTCGAAGTTTATGAATGAGTTACTGAGTGATGCCATCAAGTATATAAATGGGACACTGATTGTCTCTATGGCTTTAATAGTGGAAAAACGTATCACTACATTTTTATTCTATTAATAAATCAGTGCATCTTCTACGCAGTGTGTTTGCTTTCAGTTGTGATATCTGATACCAATACACATATCCAAGACTGTTTTTCCACAGGAGGTGATAAATGACAGAATCAGATACATCCTTTGGCAGTTTGCCTCTGTGTGAAAGTAAAACCTTGAAAAAGGCTGTTCCGAAACATGAAAACGTAACCTGCCATGTCTTTGCTTCATACAGCTTGGCAGGAGTCTCTTCAACCAACTGTGGCCCAAGGCAGCAGTGGAAAATCTCTACTGGTGCCTCCCATACAGAGGAGAAAGAGGGATCAATCTGTTTCCTAGAGAAGCCGCTCATAATCAGGGCTGATCAAAGTTAGGAAACTCCAAAGTAACATTTGAGATATGTATGAAGCATTGCCCTGTTGCTGCTGATACACTGCGTGCCCTGTTACTTTGCTGGGAGACTTGGCCTAAAAGCTGAAGATTTGATTGTATTGTGAGAAAATTTGTGACTGACTTCCTTTGCTCTGTCTGCAGTTGCAGAACAGCTTGTAGCAACCTGATTATTGTTTTCAAAACTGGATACCAGTAAGTGCAATAATAATTTAATTATACCATTCTTGTTTCCATCCTCTGCAGCTGTCCCCAGTTGCTCCTCGAGAGATTCTAAGTCCTAGTGGGTAGGTCTGTTCCTCATTACAGTTGTATTCAGCTCATCAGGGGACATAGAGAAGAGCATCTGACAGAAGAGTTGAATTGTAATGGTATTTACAGGAAGCACATGCATACCATTTTGCATATAATTTGTGGTTCTCCAGTAGGCTAAAATGTGGTTAAAATAGTCCTACTGATTGCACCTTGTTGTCACAAGATTATTGTTTGAACTCCTCAAACCAAAAAAGGAAAAAAAATTACAAGTCCAAAGATCTTTTTGACAGCTACTTAAGAATATGAGTTTCCTAGAAGGGAGTAAGTTTTTTATTCAACAAAATTACAGAAAAGCTGAAAAATTCTCTTGTCATCCTGATAGTGCTGGTGCTGTTTCTGCCTAGCAGGGAAGATGCTGTTGTTAGACTCAGCAGTTTCTGTTCTCTTACAAGTCCCTCATTGAAGTTCTGGCCAGTTCTATCTGTCTTTAACTTCTGAGCTTGCAAAAAGAAGTGAACTGGCTGGAAGCCACATGAAACAGCCGTATGAAATAACAATAGGCAGCCCAGCATTTGGTCGCTCTCTTTAGACAGGGAGTTCAAGAGTTAAATTGTTTGATCTGAGTTATGAAGCCTTTCTCTGACGTGTGATATAAACCACTACCATGGTGTCAGTTCCACTTTGGAAGTTCGCAAATGTTTTGATGGGTGCCAGTGTGCTGGTTTAACGTTCCCCCTATGCCGGAGCCAAGCAGTCCAGTCGTAATTGTAACAACATGTGTGCTGGTCAGAAATGCCAGGCAGATTTTTAAGTGAGGGCCTCTTGCAGGTAGAGGTAGAAGTCTGGACGTGAAGCGTGCTGGGGTTGAACACCCACGGCAAGGAGAACAGAGCAACGCAGGAGATCCGACAGTAACGCTGTGGGGCTCAACGCAGGGGACTTGTGTTCTCCCATGGCAATGTAGCCATTTCTGTGTTGGGCCACCGTGGTACCGTTGTAGCGGTACCATGAAGTGGAAAACACCGATGTATGCCACTGTGAGAATGTTACAAAGCACAATATAATTGCCTATGTTGCAGTTTGGCCAGGATGTTGGGATTAACACTCCCTCCTCTGTCAAGAAATGTTTAAATGAGCACAGATGCTCATGGCTCTGCCTGGGGTTCCCATGGATGTCTAATGCGTGGTGTAAAACACTTGGACAATCCCCAATCTGATTGTATATCCAGCCAGATGAAGTTGGGCTCTCAAGAGGTTTCAGCTTAGGGTAACTGTCTGGGGAGAGGCTCAAGTTCTCTATCAGCCATTCCTAATGCCTTCTGCGATGCAGTGGAGTCTTCCCTTTGAGCCTGTATCCCATCTAAACCAAATGAGGAAAAACTAGGAAGAGTAAAATGTAGGGACTGACCTAGTGGTTGGGGGTACTGCGTTTCCTGACCAGCTGTATTACGAACGTGCTAGAAAGGATTGCTCATGGAACAGTTATCCCATTCTGGGGAATTTCTGGAGCCAAAGAAAAGAGGCAGAGCGCTACTGAATTGCCTCCCATGCTGGGATTCCCTCAGTTCTGTGCTTTCTGCTTAGGACAGTAGGGTCTATAGGCTTTCTGTTGCTAACACCCTTTTGTCAAGGTTCAAATTAGGATCAAAACCCCTGTGGTATGGTTTGTCCCAGCCTGAGGCCTGGTATTTTAGCAGGTGCCCCTCATGTAGGATCTTTGAGCATCTGTGGGACCTGGACTGAGTTTGGTACTTCTGTGTGATTCTGTGTGGACACAGTGTCGTGGGTCTCTGTGCTTTACTCTTGTGTGTGCCATGGCTGTGTGTAAGAGTTCATGCAGTTTCTGAGCACTACCAAGAGCTAATTTTTCTGCAGACCTGATCCAACCCAGAAATGGTGTTGGTGGAGTATCATGATCACTTTTCTAATTCTGTGGCTACAAGCAGGTGTGGTGTGCAAGGGACAAAGGGGTTTGCCAGTGGCAACACGAACAGGGTGTAGAGATGTGGGCTGGTATTATAGAAACCACATGCTTGTTAAGTGCCCTATTTAGGCTTGTCTGCATGGTCCTATTAAAGCGAGTGTTGGCTCCTTTGATGGGGCACAAGACTGGTTTCCTTCATCATTTCCCCTGATTTATGTCCCAGCAGCAAACTCGTATGTCAGTGGGGAAAGACCAAGTAACGAGAGAAGTTAGCCAAGCCTTACCCCCTCGGCATGATAGGACATCAGATCCTTCAAATCCTTGCCTTTGGCAGCCTGTTAGTTACAGGGTTTAAATCATGCCTTTTCAGATGCAGGTAGAGACACTAAAAAGCTTGGGCCTTTCTGAATTAGGGCCTGGATTGTGTAGTTAGAGTCATTTTCTCAATTAGCTTAACATAAATCAGTATAATGAGGCGCTTGGGAGCACTGGGCAGGTTTAGTACCTTGTCTCTCCTGCCTCTGTCCATACCACTCCCACCTGCTTGTTTGGCTGATCAGCCAGTGATTTTATTTTTCCACACTGCTAGAGCTGAGCAGAGGGTTTTAATGTCTGAACTGGTTTTCACACCTGGCACATGTGTGCGAGGGGTGAGAACTGGGAGAAATCGCTCTTACGCACTAAGTAAAGCAGCCCTCATGTGGCAGAGATCTGACAGTCTCAGCATCCGATGCCACACCATCCTTCAGAGGATGGGGACAGTGTCCTATTGAATGGACAGTGGTGGGTGGTGGCATGAGTGCAGAAAGTCTAGCAGCAGCAGGGATGCCGTTCGATGTGATATCTGGGACTGGAAAGCATGGGGGGAGGCCAGGCGCTGTGTTTGTACTCTAGAGCTGGGTAGCGAACGCATGACTCTCTTTTCCAGGGCTGTGTTGTTTTCTGGAGACTGCTGGCTAATTGAGATGGGACATGGTGCCCTGCAAGCCCAGTTCTCTGGTGGAGTGCTGGGATGCGTTTCAGCAGGCCGTAAGAGAAAACCTGGGAGGTTCCTCACAGCAAAGAATGAAAGCCCAAGAGCTGGAAGAACCCATTTTGTGCCTTGTGATGTCATTGAAGTGGATATAAATCATCCAGTGTGAAAGCTGCAGTGCTAGGGACACCTCTTCAGTCTCTTGCATTTTGCAGAATGGGGGAGGATGTGGCAAGGTGGCTGAATGAAGGAGCAGCATCGCTGCTCACCCAGGCCGTGCATGGGCCGAAGCCGTGGCCCTCCCTGACTCTGGTTTCAAGAGCTGGAGCTGAGTACGACAAGAACACCCAAACCAACCTTAATTGCTTTGCGGGTAATAAAAGTGAAACATGGGCCATACATAAATCCCTGAATGACAGCCCTCCGACTTTCCCCATGCAAGGTTTCTTGCTTTTCTCTGAAGGAGCTGGTGGTGCTGATGATCTATCTGAACATATGATCATCTGGTGTGCTCCTCTTGTTATCAGTGCTGAATCTGCCCCTTCAAATGTCTCTCTGACTTTTTCTGCGGTGTGTAGTAATGGGTCTTTTTTCTGGTTTCTGGGCATTCCAACTTGAGCCCAAGATCTCAGTCTGCTTATTTGTTGGGAAGGCATTGATCTGAACTCTCTGTGGCTTGGGAACTCTTAAACAAGTACTGCGATGGGTTTATCATGGAACAGCAGCAGTCAAGGTCTCACTGACACACATCAGGAGCAGCTCCAAATGCTTAATTGCTGACTTCATGTTGCTTCTGCATTAGTACCTAAAAGTCCTAAAGGAGACCCCATGGAGTTATTCCACATACACAGCTTCCTCCTGCAAAGGGCCAGTAAAGGAGGTAGTAGAACAAAGGACAGTCACTCCATGAACTTTAAGCTTAGCAACGTCATAAGGCATCTCACTAGCAATTGATGTGCTGTGAGGCCCTCGCTGCACTGCAGTCATAAGGTCCAGCAGCAACAATATTCCAGAAATAGAAGGTTGTGTAGCTAAAGGGCTGCTGACCTTCTTGACTGTTGCCTCCACATGGCTGTGGACCACTGTGTCCCCAGGAAAGCTGAAGGGATGAAGAGCCCTGGGAGTCATTCCTAGGCAGCAGATAACAGCAATTTGCTGTTGGTATGACTTTCAGTAAAGGATGGAGCTAGGTATCCTGCAGATGGTGTCTCAGCAAGCCAGGTTATCTTGCTTCTTTCCTTTCTCCATGTGGAAGAACAACACTTTGCACTACCACAGACTTAGGAGGTCATGAGGCATCAGCCCAGCAAGGGTACCCCACCAGAAGTGTTTGTTGATGGTGTATGGTATGGCTGAAGAGTCACAAATGGACTGTCCCTCAGATTGTTAGTTTGGGCAACAAACTATAAACTCACTGGAGACTCGTGCTGTGAGCCTGTGCTGAAATGTGTGCTCAGTATGCTCACTGCCTTTGCCACAGGAGCTAGGTAGAGTGAAACGCTGTGTCTTTGCAGGCTTGAGGCACTTCTGCCATTCCAGGGTAGACAGATTTTCTGTCCCAGGGAGAGGTTAATCCAATTCAGGCATCATCTTCGTCAAATTTTCCCAATTCAGATCTGGATTCCGTTTCTGAATATCACCCGAAACCCTGCACCGTATTTTGAGTAGTTCTGTAGCTGTTTAGGTGATGACTGTTGTTGCTGATTGTGCATATTTCATTGTCTGTAGTGCCAGTGGTGTCCCAGAAGTTGTGTCTCTGGCTTTGCTATCGTGTGAGCTGCAGCTGGTCCCATGTTTCGGTGGTTAGCTTCATGGCAGAGAAGATGACACTATTTGGCATGAGGATGTGCTCATAAAGAACCAGGACCATTCCAGCACTTTTCTAACATGCTTCTCCGATCCTCCAAGAAGAACATCTTGCAGCTGTTGTAAAAAGTCATGCCTGGTTCTCTGCAGGGTTTTCTTCTTGCTTCCAGATCTCTCCCCCCACCCCCCAGTCTGCTAAAATACCAATTGTTTTCTTTTCTGTATTCCTCAAATCAAAATATTTAGCAATGGACTTTTCTCCATGACATCCCACTGCATCCTCTGACTACTGTGGAGTGTTCATCAGTCTCATTGACATTAACCAGTTCTGCAGGAAACCAGCACTGCCAAGCAGGCAGGCTCCCGCTCCTGGACTTGCTCAGCATATCTGGTATTTTCAGTGACAGTCCCTCTGTGAGTCTCTTGGGGGTGACGCTCTCGCTGGCAGAACCTGAGAAGCTCTCGGAAAATACTTCCTTTGGCCTGGCAGTTGCACTTGGATAGTCATGATGGGCCCTTCTGGCCTTGCCATCCCCAAAGCTGTATCTGCTTTTCTCAGGGAGAAATCACAATTTGCTTTTCGAAGCCTAGTCCATCTCCTCTGACCCAACAGCCTGTGGCACTGGAGGTATTCATTACTCAAACCCTCCCAAGCCACTAATACGTTTTCTTTTTCTCTCATTCAACCACCTTCCCTTCCTCCTTCCAGCAGCTGTCAAGAAACTTCATGGACCCATCTGTCCTCTAGGCTATGCAAATAACCGGGGCTCCTGAGAGCCACCAGGCTGAGCAGAAGGTAGGTGAGCACAGGGTGGTACTGGTGTGCTTTGATTCACAGAATTAAAACCTAGTAGGATTAACCTCACAGCCTGTTTCAGAAGGCCAGCTCCCTGCTGTTCTTCTCACTTCTCCCAGGCTTTGGGGTTATCCACGTTCACCATGACATTCTAAACACCTGCACTCAGAAATCTTTGCTTTCACCTACCGTGTCTGTGACCCCAGAGGTGGCTGTTTTGAGTTGGTCACCTCTGGAGAGGTGACAGATGATAACCCATCTGGGCACTCCTGGAGAGAGCTGGAGGGAGACTTCCTGATGGGGGCGAGGTCTGGGGAAGGCATTTGGGATGGCTGCCATCCACAAACACATCAAAGGTGCGAATGGCTTTTATCAAGAGGCAGTAAAACTTTAATCCAAAGCCCACTTTAATGTATTTGCTACATATTTAAAAGGGAACTGATTTCAGAAATGCTTTCCGAGAGTTTTAAAAATTCTCCTGGACCTGTGTCTTACCACTCTCTCCACTCTGGAAACCTGATGCTTTTCTTTTCTGGGATCCCAGATGTTTGGGGCACATGACTGAGGGGAGAAAGAGAAGTAAAACTTTCTAAAGCTCTTGGTTTAGAAACATGGGCACAAATAGCTTTTTTTTCTAGCTCTAAACCTCTGTTAAGCTCTGGGTTTTTTTTCACAGACCACGCTTACAGTAAATATCGCCTCCTCAGTCAGCAAGTGAGACATCTTCCCATTCAGTTGTCAAAAATCCCTCACTTCCAGCTCAGTAAGGCTACAAGACACTGGCCTTTTGACCCGCTGGGCTGCTTGTCGCTTAGTCTGGAGCTTTAGGCAGGTCCTGTTTTGCTGGAAGAAAGCTACCTTTAGGGTGGAAAACAGGAGCAATTCCCTGGCAAGATCAGAGGAACTGTAGCCTTTCTCATTTTCTTTCTTTTTTTCTTCTTCTGCAGGAGAGTTAAACATCGCTGCTTTCGTTTGGAAAGGGCGAGTGACTTTCCCATGCCGTAATACCCAGCAAGTGTTGAGAGAATGTGGTTACATAAAACCATATTTTTAATACTACCGACAGACTGTCTTGAGAGCTAAGTGTTTTTTGACAGTTTTTATGCACCTGTTAATTCAAAGCTCTTAACATGTGCCAGTTAAAAAGAGCCAGGCACTAAAACATCCACCCTGTGACGGCAGGGGCTCAGCTGCACACCAGAGCACAGGGAATCCATGCAAGGTAGGAACTTGCCTTCTCTTACAGGACCGACTGGTACACAACTAATCGAATTCAGAGCTTTTGTTTCCTGGTCCTTCTTGGCTCTGAAGATTCCCACTTCTGCTTTGGACCTAAAGAACAGCTGACGATTCTTTGGGTTTCTTCTCTTTGCTCTTCCCAGCTGTTGTAGTCATCAGACAGAAAAGATGCTAAACATCCTGCCAGGCTTACGTCCTTAAAGAAGATGCAGTGACAATTCCTCCCCAGGCTTCTCTGCTAAAATTGTGCCTTCTTATCTTCGGGATAGTGGGGTTGCTTCTTACAACCGGTGCTGAGACAGGCACTGGCAAAGCCCAGAGGGAAACCTGCCACACATGTCTGCTTGGGTATCACCTCTGCAGCCATTCTGTGTTCAGAGGGGGCAGGGGGTCAGTTTAGACACAGCATTGCTATCATTAACATAAAGCAACGCTGAGAAGTCCTCCTCCTCTTCTCTAAATTTTTTCCTTCCTCTCCACCCCTTCAGTATTACCAAACTTTCAATTTAGAGATTTTCTCAGGGTCATTTTAAACCTCCTGCAGCCAGATCTTCCCTCTTCCTTCTAGAGCTTTATCCCCATGCCCTGTCTGCTCGCATCCCACCTCCACAGAGCTTTGGCTGGCTGTGCACACCGTGGGTCAGCTGGTGGCCTCATGCCCATGGAGAAAAGCTTGAAAACTCAGCACCATCTAACATACGGGCTCCAAAACCAGAAGGCAGGTAACAACAAATACAAGAAAGCCTGAAAATTTTAAATACTTGCAGGTGCTGACACAGGAGTTGCTGTGGCAGAAATAACCAGCTAACCCTGAAATGAGAGGCTTCTCCTTTTTTGAGCAAGTCCTAGGCATTTACAACGATGCATTTGGGATATGTTTCTGTGTAAGGGGGGGTTAGCATGCCACTGCCACTTTCCTGCTGTAGAAACTTAGCCAAGCTTAGTCCAAGCCCTCACCCGATAGCTGCGCTGCCTTCAGGAGATAGAGCTGTGGCATGTCTAGACCTTTCCTTGCTCTCAAAGCCAAGAGGCGTGATGACAGTCTCTAGTATTCAGCCCAAAGTTTTAGGCTTTGAAGAATCGGGGCACAGCGGAGAGGTGGGTGAAGGCCAAGGACAATTGGCCTGTAGGGTTGGAGGAACAGGTTGGAGAGGGAGGTAAAATGCTCTCAGAGGACACAAGAGCATAGATTTGGAGGACAGGAGTGCCTTGGTACCTCCTGCATGTTGAGCCCTAGCTGGGCAGAATCACTGCGAGGTGGTCAGTGGAGCTGATGGGACATGTGTGGTGTCTATAGAGAAAGCCCTGCTAGAGCCTAGCCTTGGGCACAGGTGTGCTGGATTTGTGTGGTGGATAATGTAGAGCCTCAAGTTTAGTGGGGTCCTGCCTCAAATTACACCTTCACCAGTCTGGACACTTGGCTATGAGTAGGCTCTATTGGCAAGAGCAGATCAAGGGCTGCTTGTCTCACACGCTGCTCAGAGCTGGTGGCTGGGACTCTTCTGCTGGGCAGTTTTCTGTAGTGGCACTGCACATCAATGTTCCTTCCTGCATCTCTACTAAGAGGCGTAAATCCCTTTCCCTACAGGCTGTTTGTAGGCCTGATTGCTTGAGAGCGGGAAAACTCATTGTGAATAACTCATCAGGATGGTATTAGGTTCACTGAATGCTGCACGTGAGCTTGAACTGACGTGAGGCTTTTTTTTAAGCAGGAAACACTAGATGAGGGCTTGTCAGGGCAATAGATGGGGCTAGGATTCCACATCATTAACACTCAGTCCGTGTATTGCAAAATCACCTGGCAGGACAAATACGATCCAGATCAGGTGTGTGCACACTGTTGCTTTGTGTTGAATTAGCTAGAACATGCTATATAGTGTTTATATTGGCTTCACGTTTTACATTGGCTGCAGGAAGACATACGATACCCCGTCTGGCATGAATTCTGTTGGACTAAAGTTACCCCATAACAATTCAGAGGATAAATTTGACTAGGCAGAGCGGTATACACTGCATCAGTGTTTTGCTGCATGGGGTCACAGCAGTTGTAATCCAGTCCTGAGTACCCTCAAGCAAAACTTTCTGTCTCGGTGCTGCTTAACTGTGCAGGTATGTTTGATGCTCGTGGGGATGTGTCCCTGAAGAAACGTGTGCTCTGCTCCTGCTGGAAGGTTGTATTAGTGTTATTTCTTATAATTGCTGCTTCAGTAGCTGCTGTGTGTGGACTTGACCTGTAGACTGTCTTTTTAGGTGCACCTTCCAAGCAAGATTAAGGTGCAAGTGGGGTGACCTCCTGGAATGATAGAACTGGAAAGGACCCCAAGACATCCTCTAGCACATAGCATCATCCAAGTCCTCCCCGTCTGTCCTGACAGTTAACTGTCCAATAGTTTCTGCACCCTGCAGCGATGAAGAATCTGTCTCTCCGCAGCAGAAGTTTACCCTGAGGTCTAACTGGAAACTCCACTGCTGCAATTTAAACCTGGGCTTTCTTGCCCCATTAACTGTGTTTGAGGAGATTGGTTTTTCCTCTTCCCAAAGCACAGCCCTTTCTCTGCGTTACCCTTTAAAGCATTTGCACAGCAGGCTCTGCAGTGAGACAGGGAGTGAAGTATGCATGGTGGGAAGCATCCAAAATTTGCTCAGATCTACACTGAGTTTCCAGCAGTAATAGAGCCATCTGTGACTCATCTTCATGCTTGTGCGTCAACTCATGTAGATATCTTCAGAGCAAGCAAAGCACTGGATCGCTGCATGCTCACATGGATAACAGCACCAGGTTGTTTTGTGGTTGTTGTCCTCATGAAGGGACAGAGCTATGATGCAAGATAAGATCATGAGAGAAGTGTGGTGGTGGTTTACTGCTATACGGGAACTCTGAACCGTGCTCAATATGCAACTATAAGAAAATGGTAAGAGTCATAATCCTTGCGGAGAGCCTAACTACTTTTGCAAACGAGTTGTCTCTCCTTCCATCTGATTTAAATTTGAGAGCACTGCACCGTGTCCTAAAGCTGAATGATTTTATCACCTCTTCACCAGCCAGAGTATGTGATGACAGATTTTTTGATCAAACTAAAGAATAACTTTGCTGAGAGATCTCCCAGTTTTCACCCATCTGAGCAGCCCTGATGTTTCTTTAGAATCCCCTCTCCCTTTCACTGCGAAGGTGGCTTACTCTGAGCACAAAACAGCTCTTTAGGGCTGGAGAGCAGAGGGAAGCTGCCACACACACAGTCTCCAGATCACGCTTGGAGGTAGGAGTTTCTTTCATTAAGCTCCAAGAAGATATGCAGGTTTTTTTGGGTTTTTTTTTGAAGAGTGTACTAACTGCATTCAGTTAGAAGCACTGTTCATGCAGTAAAATGTGTAAACCTCATTTAGGATGCTAAAACAGTTATATTAATTGTATTGCTTAGAAATGTGCAAAGTAAAATAAAATGGACCTTTTTTCTGGCATGCTCTTCTTTGGAGAACTTCCTGAAAAGCCCTTCTTTGGATCGGTGATCACGCACCATCTTACAGCCAGAAAATGCCTGGCAGAAAGGTAATGCGAATGTGACCTTAAACATCAGAAGTACTTGAATGCTGATGCACTTTTCCCAGCTGTTGCTGACAAATTAATTTCTAGGGCAGATGCAATAGCTGATCGGTCTTGGACAAAGGTTCTCCTTTCCACAGCCACGTGTGGTAATGAAAACAGCCATTGCCAGTAGTACCTTCTGCCCAAGAGTAGATCTGTTGCAGACTTCACATCCCCTCACTTAAGGTATCTCCCAGTCCAAACTGGACAGCTTGGTTCCCTCTGGAATCCAGTAGCATGTTCAGAGTATGGCTTGTCCTAAGGATCTTGGGCTAGAATTTCTCACCGATGGCTAGAGAGGGAGCTGTGATGAGTGAGTGACTCAGATCTGGAAGGGACTTCAGCACGATAGGAATTGCCCAAATTGGAAGGAAATTGAGTAGCCAAGGCTGCAGGGAGAGCTGTGTGGATCTGCTCCCTTAGGGTTTCTGGCTAGCCATGTCCTGGGGTGAATGACTGCGACCTGGGTGAATAAAGGATGCTTTGTACTGTGGTCAAATTCAGATACCTGGGGGAGGGGACCAGGGAATGAAGCAATTCTGTTTTGAAACAAGACAGTCTTAAAAAAAGAAGAAGAAGAAAAAAAAAAAGATAAAATAAACCAGAAATATTGAGTCAACCTAGGACACGGTGTTTGATCTGAAACACAATGTTCCATTTTACAGTTTAATTTCATTTTTTTCTAAAGTCAGGTTTTTCAATAAAACCTCCAAAAGGCTCATTTCAGAAACACCTACATGAAGTCAACCTCTTTGCTTTGAAAACACTTTGGAATGAAATGTTTTGAAGTTTTTAAAAAAGAGCCTCCTGTATTAGGCTTGTTGGTTTTGTTTGTTTTTTTGGCAAAAGGTGCTCGTCAAATTCAGCCCAACTTTGTGAATGGTTTATGTCCCTCCGAAATTAAACTCTGGTCAAAGTTACTGTTCACTGCACAAATTCACCCGCTGTATCTGTGAATCCGCCAAAGGCAAAACGGAGTCTGTGATTCAACCCGGAGCTGTTCCACCTCCTTGGAACCAGGGAGGAGAACCCAGGGCGTTTTCATAAAGGAAGCGATTCAGCTCTCAGTAATCAAAACCCAGGTCCTGCTTCCTTTCCAAGGGCATCTGGAGTCCCCTTGCTGCAAGTGGCCAAAATTCCCATTGTCTCCATGAGGAGTTAAAGCACATGCTGCCACCAAATGAAGAAAATAGAAGAACATGGGAAGAAATGGCCCAAACCCCTTTTATTTATCTGCTTCCAAGAAAAAAAACATACGAGCACGAGACATGAGGTTTCTTTTCAGGCACTTTCTAATGAGTCGGATGATCCAGCGAAACAAATGAGAGCAGCCGGGAGAGTGCTCTGCTCCGAAAGGGCAGAGGAATATTTGCCAATGCAGCAGCTCTGCAAATGTGTGAGGCTGTTAAGCTCCTAATCCCATGTCTTATTTTTATGAATTTTCACACTAGTGGGATATAATGAACGTTGAGCCCAAAGACATTAATTACTCGGGTCCTTTTTTTGAGAGGAATTTCGATGGAGTGTAACGTTCTAAATTACAAGGTGTGAAATAAACTCTACAAAACTTACAGCTTTAGTGGAGGAACTCCAAAATCAAATAAAAATGCAAAACCGCTGATGAAGTCCAATTTACTGTAAAATGCCCTGGATCATGGTGTTCCAGTAATTTTTTTTTTCCCTACATACTTTGGTTAAAATAATTTATATCCGCTGCAGTGTTTATGTACCTTAAGCTTTATTTATTAAAGGATATGTATATTTCAAGCTTGGTTTTAATGAGACATGCTGAAATCTGTAAGGTACAGTACGACTTTTGTTCTAATCAGCACTAAATCTCTTCTCTTTACTTTTTCTGTGTTGAAAACATTCATGTTGGACGGAAAGGGCCGTGTGTGTATGTGCGTGTATATAAATTTCAGATATGTATAAATATACATGTAAAGTAATAAGCAAAATTTATTTCTCTTTTTCTATCATTGGGGCAAATACTCCATCATTGTTCAGTGTGAGCACTTAAAATCATGGATGGATTTTATCCTTATTCTTAGAACAGGATAATTGCTTCTTTTTTTTAGGCAAATTATTTATTTGCCAAAGATTGTGCTTTCGGTTGACTGAGAATGTTTGTGAATTCACATCAGCTTGACAAACTGTTCTGGCAAGGGAAGAAAAAGAAATCCAAACGTTTTGGCTTTGTTTTCTAATGAATTGTTTTGAGATTTCATTTTAAAACAACACCCTTAAACTAAAGTTAACATCGACTAAAAAATACTTTGGAAGCTTAGAAACTTCTTAAAATTGTGAATTAAATGGAGCCATAGGGATGTTCCTAGGGGGAGTTGCTTTGAAACTTTCTTCCTGTGTTTTCATTGCAAGGAAATTGAAAATACTTTTGCTCAGATAGATGAATTTGAAAACTATCATGTTAATGGCCATTTTAGTACAGCATTAGAAGTAAGCTCTAAAAGTTCTATTAGGTTTTAGGAACTTAATCAAAGTTAAGCCGTATTTTTCAAGACACTGTAGAAAGCCTGGCTTTCACTGACACCTCAGGACAAGATAAAAGGTATTTAACTGCTTAACCTTTACTGATAGCACTGGAATATGGATGTGAAGCTGGTCGTGTGAACATCCTTTGTAGTGCCTCAACTGCTATGGAAAATGGTGCATAGGTTCCTAAATCGCTTTAAGTGTAGTACGTAGCATGGATATCATGGGCAGAAAAGTGATTGTCTTTCCCTACAAAACGTTTTTTGATGAAAATGAAAAGGCCCACTTCTGCCAATTTTTGTTTCGATTTAATGAAAGGAGGAAATAGAAAAGTCTTTTCGTTTAAAGATGCTTGTCAGAAAGAGGGCGAAATAAAATCTCTTCTATTTTTAGAGAAGTGGAAAATGGAAAATTTCTGGTAAAAATCAGCTTTGCTAGGCTTTTGCCCAAATATCTGCATTTTAGAAGGCTATCTGTAAAGTAGAGAAGGTTTCAGGTCTGGTGAACTTGATTTCCTCCCTGTGCTTTCCCCTGCAACATAGAGCCACTTATTTTTCTGATGAAGCTAAAGACACAAGTTCCCAGCAAAGTGAAGTCTGGGGGCAGAGGAGGGAGGATTTTCTCTGTTTTGTGGAAAGTGTTTGCTTTAGGAGTGAATGCATTTCTCGAAAGCGAACCCTAAAGCCCAGTAATGGCTGACCAAGGAATTTAAAGGGAGAAACACTTGGAGTCGGGGAGCAGAGTAATAAAGTACAGGTTTGTTCTGTAACAAATTCCAGCACTTGAGAGACTTTTTTAGACATATGGAAGTCCATTTAGGAGGAAAATTGGTTGCAGCCGCTGATTCAGAACCTATTGGAATCAGTGGAAACGTTTCCATTGTCTTCTGTCCTGAAGAAATGCTGTTTCTGTCCTTCCTTCCATCCCTAGCCTGCGCTCACTCTCTGGGCCATATGGATTTCATCTCCCTCAAAGACATGTAAGAGAAGAGGGTTTGGCTGTTTAACGGCATGATGTAGCTATGTGGACAGGAATGGTTGATTTCTACTTGATTGGCTACAAATCAGGTAACCAATGCCTTGGTTTCGAGCGGCTGGCTTCGGAGGAGTTATCTGGGTGCATCTGGCTCTCCTATCACAGAGCCCAACGTGGCTTTAATCACATCAGCACGCTAATTGTGCCCCTCAAGAAGAGCTTGAAGGAATGAGGGTCTGTGTTTTGACAACCGTCAGATTTCTTTATTGCTGACCATAATTGCTGGGCTGTCCCTGGGAAAGCGCGCTGGGTAATTGCTGATCTGGATAGTACCCCCCTTCAGCTATTTCAGCTCAGAGACTTTTCTAGTATGAAGCCCAGAGCCAGGCTGCCTGCAGAGGGTGGGCAAACCAAACCCACCAAGAACTGATTTTAAAGGATCGACTCCTGTTTCTCCTTCTTGCTGCAAGGCACGCTCCCCAAAATGGGGACACGGAAAGGGATGGATGCTCACAAGCACTGCCTGTTCTCACAGGGTATCGCATCCAGACATACTTGTGATCATCGCCACCACCTGCCTCCTACTGATGAGGCCAGAACAGGTCCCCACTGAAGAGGTGGCAGCCTGCAGAGCAAAAAATATTGAAGTATTTCAGCCTCTAGAAGAAAACATTAATATTTTTTGGATTGGAGGTAGGTTTGAGAGCCAGCACAAGATCAGATGTGACATGCAGGACAGAGGTGGGTTTCTGCCTTCAAACAACACCCATTTTACCAGAGCTGGTCTGAAAGAGGCCCATACCAGGCACGCAGAACGTGTCAGCAAGCAGCTGAGCGAGGCTCCTGGAGCAGCGCTGACACATGGATGTGACAGACTCCTTGCTGGCAGCGGAGGCAGAAACCTGAGGTTTCCTTTTTTCTGGAGGAAATAACAACAAATCTATAATCTGTTGATTATTTGATCTGCAGGCTGAGAACGGGGGGCTGGAGCTCAGCTCCCCCTGCCACCTCGAACCTGCTGTGTGGCCCAGACAAGTCCCTGCGCTATGCTGTCCCTCGTTCCCTTTCATTCACACCTGCCTTGCCCCTTCAATGCTCCATGTCCTTTGGTGGAAGAACTGCCCCATGCAGAGACCTCTGTCTCCACCTCCACTTCGTAATGATAACCCAGTGCTACCCTCATCTTCAGCGCAGGTGGACATGCCAACCAGGGAATCTTACCTGAAACCAGTTCTGGGTATCAGCTGGCTCTGTTCCCCTCCTCTCCCCACTGAACTGCAAGTTTCATGGCAATCTTCTCTGGGTATTCTGGACAATGAAAATGTTTCTTGCCATGTAATTAAATTATCCACTTTAGAAAGAAAAAGATGTGGTTTTGTTCCCATTACAAAAACAAACAAACAAGGACTGATATTTATTACAGGCCAAGGCTACTCAACAAGTGTTTTCTGGAACTCTAATAAATTGCTGAAGAAAGTTTACAGCTGAGCCCTAAAGATGGTTTAGTTTTCCAAGTGGCTGGGATGTATTTATTTCCCATTTTCTTAACCCACAACATGGTGAACAGCTTAACGTGCTCTTTCCAGGGTTCAGACGGTGTCAACTCAAACCCATGCTCTTCACCCCGAAACAGTTAACCGCTTTTTAATTAAAACCATGCCAATTACTCATTTTCAAGTTTCGCATTTATTTTTCCCCATTTGCACAGCCTGCTATTTGGTTTTGGTTCCACTTCATTAAAACAGCTTCCCCCCCAAAAAAAATAAAAAATAAAAATACAAACACAAACCTAAAAACCGCAGCCACACACCCAAACCAAACAACGTAAGTATCCGGCAAGGCGCCTTTCAACCAAACATCGTTTTGAGTATCAAGGGCGCATCTGTGAAGCAAGGGGCTGTGCAGGTTAATGATGGTTTTTGCTTTGGTGGAAGATGCTTTGTGGCATCTGGAGAAAGCCTTGTCTTTTGAGCAGTGGGCAAAAAGAAGAGGTGGGCTTGATTATTAGAAAGAAAACAGCGATGCAGGAAACCCTGAGGACATCAGTCGTAAGGCCGCAGAAGGAGAGGGAGGACCATCAGTCCGGGCACCCACATGCTGTGGGGTCTCCATCACGTTGTGTTTCCCATGCAATGAGTAGTGTAACAGCTCAGAAGCCAGGCCCAGGGGCTCTCATCCTCCAATGATTTAAACACACTCCTCGCTTTAAGCACGTTATTTGTGCATGAAGATGGGTGTGGACAGATGTCCCTGTGGGAGCAAGGCACTTAAATACAAGTTGGTTGTTAAGCACATGCTTAAGTATTTGGCTGGATTAGCAGACTGGTATTGAAATGTTTGCTTTTTGAGAGAGCCCCCCAAACATTAGAAAGTTGATTATTATTTTTTTTCGGTTCATTACTGGGCCTGCCAATGACATCATTCGTTTGCAAGATGAGAAAAAGTGTTTAAATGAGATTTAAAAAAAAATTAAACAAGACACAATTTTAATGACCACTTACAAAGGAGATTTATGGACGTGCATAAAGCCGCTTTCCATGGGAGAGGGACTAAGCTTTTAACAGTTACCTTCCTTTGGATTTTTTTTTTCCCTCTTGCAATATAATACCCACAAATATTTGTGAGTTGCGACTGTGCTCCAAAGGGTTAGTCCTCTTCCAGAAAGGGGGGCGGAGGGAGAAAAGATGAAAACAGTGGTGCCAATTTGTCTGCCCAGACTCTGATTATGGGAGGGTTTTTTTGTTTTTTTTTTCTTTCCTGCAGGGGAGAGAAGCTGGTGGGACGCTTTCTCTCTCTGGGGTTAGGGATATCTGATATCCAGCCCAAGAGCAGTCCAGCAGACTGAACTTTCATCTCCAGCAGTGAGGGATTTAAAAAAAAAAAAAAAACACAACAAAAAAAACCCCAACAAAACCAAAACAAAAACCCCAACCCACAACCAAACCTTGTGGATAAACTTCTTTAGCTAAATTTACAGGAGATCCTGGGAGGTTCTGCTGGGGACATGAGGGCCATTTGAACGTCTGATTGTAAAGAGCGGAGGTCTTTATAGTGTGTATGGGGAAGGGGGGAGACAGGGGAGATCACTTGGAGAAAGGGAGGTGGTTTCAATACATCTATTTATTTATTTGCGTGCCCTGGGCCCTGCCCTCCTCCCACCCAGCCTGCTATCCAGTGACCCTCGGTGCTGATTAAAGTTCCCAGGTGACCTCTGAGTGCTTTTGTTACGCTGCCTGGTAATAAAACCCCGGTTAAATGGCTGGCTTATCCAAACCCATGGCTCCTTACACAGCCAGCTCTGGAGCCAGCTCAAGTCCGAGCCCTTGGGAACATGCGTCTTAGCCGTAATTCAGCTTGGGTAGCTCTGTCTAGCTGGCTGGTGGGGGGGTTCTGGTGGCCATCTCAGTGCCCCAGGTAGCCATGGTAGGTGAGCAGGCAACCTGAAAGGGCCACAGCCTTGTTTCTTACTAGGCGGAGTCCTGGCTCCCGAGGCAGGTAACCTCACTGAAGTCCTTGAAGGCGGTGGAGCAGGCTTAGTGTGACGAAGACAAGCGCCATTCCCCTGCAGGACCTTGCCTTGTCACCCCCTGCCCCCGCGGCTCCCGGCCGCTGGAGCAAAGCCATGGCGGGGGGATGTTTGTGCTGATACTGCTGCAGTTTCCTGGTGGAATGCCCATCTGAAGTTGTCTTGCGAGGCCACAGTGTGTGTCACCTTGCTCTCTCCACCTCAGACGTGGTGCTGATCCTTGGGATCATCCCAGAGCAGTGCTGACACGCGCCTCCTGCGGAGGCATTGCCGACAGCCACATGGGCACCCCCAGCAAGAGCAAAGCCAGGGAAGTGAAGAGCTGGACTCCAGTTCAACCCCACAGACCATCCAGGCTGGAGATGAGGACATTCCCTAACTCATAGTCCCTCTTCCACTTGGTGAAATGCTTCTAGAAAAAGAAGATAGGAAAGGAGTTCTTGCCATTGCCAGCTGGTGAACATGCTTGTCATCTCTGCTGAAAGCTAGGTGGCAACTGCTGAAACTCCGTCTTGAAATCTAAAAACTAGGACTCGTACAGACAAACTGATAAACGAATTTCCACTCTCCCAGCCCCCTCCTCCACTCGCGCTTTATAAATGACAAGGCAAGGGAAGGGCTCCAGCCCCAGCTGGGGTGGGGGGAGGGCTGGGCAAGGCAGATTTGAAAAGGTAGGAGCCCGGCTAGTGAAAACTCTAAGCCAGGTGCTGCACAGACAGCCCAGCTACCCCTATGCTGCAAATCACACCTCTGAGACTTGGGGGTGCTCCCATGGTCCATCCAGATGGGACTTTACAGAAATACCCTTCAGGAGGAGATTCCTCTGGCTGCACATGGCCCAGAGCTCCCTCCCCAGCCTTTAGCTGAGCATGCCATCAAACCTGCTGCACGGTACCAGTTTGATGGTTCTGTTGCTGTGAGGTGGCTTTATCCCTGCCTTGAGTAACAATCCATTCTTCCTCACCCCCACCCACACATGGCCAGAGGAGATGGCAAACAGAAAACCCCTTAGCTGGTAGCCTGGGGCCACCTCCCTTATTACAACTGGCACCCAGAAACAAAAAGAAGTAAGTGTGTGGCCTTGCCCCACCATCCACGTGGGGCTGGAGCTCCATGCGTTGTGCATGTGTGCAAGTGCTCTCCTGCCTCAGGTTCTAAATCTCGTATAGTGTCAGTGCTGCGATATTCCTAAATAAGTTCCTGAAGCCTAGTATTTATCACCCCCATGAGCCAGTAACAAGTCACCTTGCTCCAACTGGAGATGTGATAGCACTTCCAGGAATGATTGTGTGTGATTTGAACTCCGCCCCTGGTTCAAAATATTATGCAGAGGAATAATAAATCTCAGTTTTAAATTGCTGCCCCATTTAAGCTTTGATTAGACTCTGATGGTCTGTTCACCCTGGAGCTGCTGGTATTAATCTGCATGCTAAACCCTAATTATAAACTGCTCATGGCATTTCCAGATGATATCAAGATGTTTGGGATTAAAAGAAACCCTGATTGAGTTTACAGCTTGAAATGACTGTAGACTACCTGATCCCCACAGATCTAATAATGCACCTCTATGTGGCGAAGAAAGAAAAGAGGGAGATTTGGCCCAAGTGTGTCGCAGGAGTTTGTGGGGGAGAGGTCTGGCTCCAGACCTGAATGTGTGCATACATACCCACTCACACGCAGAAGTAAGGTGATACACCTATGGGCACTCACACCTTCCTGCAGGCAATCTCTGTCTCAGCGTAGTTCTCATCCAGCCCTGGGTAGAGCAAGTGCAAAGAGGCAAGAGACCAGACATTGCAGTGAACCAGCATGACAAGGTGATGGGAGGAAAACTTGCCAGGGCAAAAGAGTTCTGATTTGGCTCCCCCAGCACCCAGGCATCACCAACAGAATGCAGCAGTGGGGATATCTGCTGGAATATCAGATATCCATCAGCAGCCATCAGCGGAGAAATGCTTCTCATCAGCTTGCCCCTAAGGGAGCTGTAGCTGATGGTTTGGGGTGCAGAGGGGCGAAGGTCTGTCTCAGAGCGCTCTCTCTTCAAAGCAGCTGCCCCTATGGGCCTAGGAGAGGAGTAAGCATCATTTGTGCCCTCCTGTCCTCTGAATTAGCTATCTAAACTGCTCACCCCCCATCAAGGTCCTCAGGAGAGCATGCTGTGCTGGAGGGCACCCAGCATGTCTTAGAATAGCTGAGCACCTTGCACGGTTAAGGCCAAGAAGCACAGCGCAGTAATAAATTGTGTGTGCGTTTGGGGTAGGTTTCCTAGAGGCACAAGCCTGCGCAATGGTGCTGGCTGTTAACTCCTCCTTCTCCTGCTGCACTCCTGCAATATTATATTTAAACTGCTAGGATGAAACAAATTCGGCAGATCAAGAAGGGGCTCTAAGACATTACATGCCGACAAGTTTCCTGAAAATAAGGTAGGGAAGAGAGACCCAAATTACTTTCCCTCACTGAGCAAAATGCATCACCTGAGTGCCATGATATTATTAGACAGCTGAGAATACACACCTGTGTGTCACAGCCTCCACAGGTTCTTCTGCCTGTTTTTTGGTTAGGTTTGGGTTTTTTTTAGTCGGGTAAAAAGGAAGATATTTAGGGCACCTGAAGCAAGTAGGTGGTCTGTACTGGGAAAGGCATGTGATGTGGTGGTCAATGCAGAAGAGCTGAATGTGGGAGCTGAGCAGGTGAAGGCTTGGCTTACTCAGTGTTTGGTGCCTTCCCACATCCCACTAATGCCAGCTACAAGGAGCGTGAGCTGCTCTGGGGATGTTATTACTGCCCAGCTGCTCATCTGCTCTGAGTATTTCTTGTTGGCTGCAAGACCCTTTGGGAGGGTTGTCAGCTCCTGTTTGCTGTACCTGAAAACTGTCACCAAGACTGCAGTGCTAGGAAGCCCCTGTTCAGACAGATGTGAAGGTGAGGGGAATGTTTCTGAGGGCTTATAGCATGCTTGGGTAGGCCATATATTGGAACTGGGGACCACAGGAGCTGCCAGTGCTGGGTTTCATGGGAAATTTCTGGAACTGGAGCAAATACTCTGGTTACAGACTTTCTCACTGACCCTGCAGATTGAGCTGGTAATTTTCCATGAGAAAAGAAAGCAGAAGCGAATGTGCTGGTCATCGGCATAGGTGAGGATCTTTGAGTTTCTCCTTCTTCATGTGCAACTAAGGGAGGGAGAAGGGGAGAGTTTGTGGTTTCTGCCTCACCTTCCCTGGGCATCAGATATGGTCACAGCAGAGGAGATGGGTTTTGAGGCAGGGCTCGAGCTGGTCAGTCTCACTGATGTCCTCCAAAATGATAACTGCTTCCGGCAGCAGGAAGGGCCAGACTGGGGTCTGTCTGCACTGTGAGGCTTGGCCTGTCACCTGCGGCTTTACCCAGCAGATTTTTGGCTGTTTCAGGACCTTTGGAGGTTTCTCCTCTCCTCACCAGCAGCAGAGGCTCGGAGGTCCCTGCCTTGTGGGAGGCAATCATCCGCTGGACATCCTGGGAAGGTGGGGGAATGTGGCTGTAAGCAGCTGAGAGACAGGCACACGTTGGAGAGGGAAGGTGGGATGGGAGGATGGTGAGGAACAGGAGCTGCCTGTTCAGCTTGACACCAGGCTGGTGGTGAGGTGGGAAACAGATGCCTAGCTAACTGCTTGATGGCCTGTGGGACGTTGAAATGGCACATGCCTTTGCTGTCCTGGGCCATCTGTGGCCTGGGAGTCCTTACCAGCCTCAGGGTCAGGAGGACTGGGGTATCCTATCACATCTGCTTTGGGTTTGATGCTAAGGACAAGCTGCCTTTGCATCAGTTTCCCCATCTGAAACAGGAGGAAACATGCTGAGATCTTTGGATTACAGCAGGCCATGGTGTGGCTCATTCCCGTCCTGTGGCTATTTATTCTGCAGAAACTCCTGGAGGCCGTAGACTGTGTGTGGGCTGGCTATTGGATGCTTGCACGGAAAGAAACTGATGCATCTGAGATGGGTGGCAAATGTCCCATCCTCTTCTGCCTTCGCTGCTGGAGGGGGAGAAGATGAACACTAGAAGGCAATACCCTTGAGCATTCAGGTAAGGGATAATACCTGCCTGTACTCTAACCTGAAGTTTTAGAAAACTGAATCAAGTTAAAGGAAACAGCTAATGAAGGAATGCTTCATGCTTGTCCTGTAGAGGGTCCTACTTCTGTTTTAGTGGCAGGCTGAGACCCACAGCTATATAGGGCCCTGGGACCCCTTGGCTTGCTCACCCAGGAGCTCAGAGAGCATGTCCTTCATCCCTTCCCTCTCTTCATCTTTCTGATTCTTTCTTTCCTGTTTGTCTTTCATGGACCACTTGGCTCATCACTTTCTTCTCATGTGACTTATTTCCTGCAGGTGACAAGATCCCTTCACCCATCCCACCCATCCCCTCAAGCTTGTGCAGATCCCCAGTACAATAGGACACCCTGCTACAAAGAGCACATACAACTACTTACTCCTGATGGGACTTTTCCCCTGGCACTATCTCTACTTCAGAGTGTCATGGATGTTGCACTAATTCTGCCCTCTGGCACAGGGCCACATGGCTTTGAAAGACTAGCTTTGCCCTGAAGGATGGTCTATGGAGAGAGGTGCTTCATTAGCCATGGTGGCAGCATGGTCACCGTTCCTCTCGGAGCCCAGGAGGTTCCTACCATGCTCATTCCCATACTGCAAGAGCATCTTGGCATAGGGCGTGTCTGGTCATAGCAAGTTGAAAGAAAAGCCACAGCCCCGTGGTGTTTTCTGCAGTCTTGGAGGCCTCCCGCTCTTCCCAGCCTTCTTTCTTTTGGGACAGACAGAGCTGGAAGAGTTTCCCTTGGGTTCATCTTGTCCCTCAGCAAAGTCCTCCCACCCAGTCACAGAAATCCAGCTGTGTTGCAGGAGGCACCTGGGAAAGGAAGTGTTTAGGCTACTTCCAGAATGTGACTCTGGCATCCCATGTTGCTAATTGGCTTGTGGGTGCTGTATGCATGGGGGGCACCCGTGGCTCGCTTCAGGGTAAAGCCACAGCAGACAGTCTTAGAGCTGGGCCCCCTTGTTGCCTTGCAGGTGAGACTCTCCCTTTGTGGCGGATGCACACGTGTTGATATGGCCACCAACAGCACCAATATGCTTTCACCCACCATCTTTCCAGGGCATCTGCTGCTATTGGGCTGCATTCCCAAACCCCAGGGCTGGGAGGGAGGGATGTCTGAAGGATGCCCTTCGACATGGGGAATCTAAGGAGAAATGCTTCTTACCAGGGGTATCAGTGAGGATATTGGTTAAGGTGGCATGGAGAACTCCTGTTGTTTCTGCAGCTTCTGCTGCCACTCCCACCGAAGAGGTTGCCTGGAGCTAAGAGCAGACCCTACCGCCAGTAGAGAGGGATGTTTATGGCTGGGACTCTGCAGCACCCACTCAGAAAAGCCAGGTCCAACATCTATTTGAAGGAGAACATGCAGAATGAGGGTAAAACCCAACTCACCAAGAACGAAGGCAGCCAAGTACCTGGGAAAGGCACAGAAAAGGATGTTTAATGCACTGGGCAGCTCACAGGGCTGTGTTCCCACCCAGCCTGCTGTGCCTAAACCTGGAGACCCTGGGCGCCAGGGTACAAGCTGCGGGCACACAGAAGCCAGCCAGATACAGCCGCATGAAGACAGCTCCTTCCCCATCCAACATGTGGGCATGTACCACAGGACATTGCACAGAAACGCTCCCTCACATGCTGAAGAAGGGCTACGCCAGCGCGTACACGGATGCACACGTGGTGTTTTGGGTGTATATACACCCACGTATCTCTACACACACACGCAACCTTGTCCTGGTGCTTTTTCTGGCTTTTCTAGCCTGTGGCCACCAGCTTTGCTTGCCCCCAAGCCAGCGACAGCAGAGCCCCGCAGCCCTGCCATGCTCTTTTGGGTCTTTGGAGACTACGAAGGGTAAACTGGGACCCGGGGAGGGGGGGGCCTGAAAGCAAACTAATGATGAAAATGTCTCCTCCATGCCTGTGCCTTAATTAAATGCATGGAGAGGCTCGGGGAAGCACATCTGTTTTCAATCTGGAGCCCTTTGATGGCATCAAATGTTCTTTCCCCAGATCAGGGGGGATGGAAATTCTGGGCTGGCTGTGGCAGCTTGGAGCCCAGGCTCCAGCCACCGGGAAGCAGCGGCCATTCCTGGCCCGCAGGACCCTGCCCCTGCCCACCAGCCCTGCCGCCCTGCGGGCCCTGCTGCAGCCAGGATGCGGGGGTACCCCCTGCACCCCCACCTGCCCTCGGCCGGAGGGGCCGGCCGTGCCGGGCCGAGCTGCTGGAACTTCTTGGCTGGCCTGAGGAGCTCTGGGTGCCTGCTCCTCCTGCCTTTTCTCATTGCTGTTTCTCTTTCTGGCCTTCCCTCCCCTGCCCCTTTCCCTTCTTCTCTCTTGCTCTCCTTTCGGCCGGTCTTCTCAGTTCTCTGTTGCGCTTTTTCTTCCTCTCTTCACTATTTTTCTTCTTCCTTTCCTCTCCCGTTCGCGCTCTCTTTTCCATTTCCCTTTGTCGCTTTTTCATCTGCATTTCTCATTTCGCTATTTCTCTCCTCCCGCTCCTCTCCCCTGCCCCGGGTGCGCTCCCCCGGGCCGCCCCCGCCCCCCCCTCCAGGTGCAGCTCCGGGTGACGAAAGGGGGGGACCCTCCCCACCCCCCTTCGCGCCCCTCTCACCCCCTAACCGGGGGCTCCCCTCGGCGGAGCTAACGAGCGCGGCGGGGCCGGCGCTGCCCACCCCGGTCCCGGGGGGGCGCGTAGCGGCAGGGGGGGCCGCGTCGGTGCCACGTCCCGGCGGGGCCCCGCGGGCCGCCCTCCCCCGGGTGCCCGGCGCGGCCGGAGCCGCCCCCGCCGTTTGAAGTGCGGGCGGAGGGGAGGGGAGAGCGGCGGAGGGAGGGAGCCGCCGGCAGCGGGGGCGGAGGGACGGGGCGCACCCGCCCCAGCGGCCCCACAGCCACCCTGCGCCTCCCGGCCGGCGGCAGCTCCCCGCGCCGCCGCCCCGGCGCCCCGAGCCGGCCGCCGTCTCCTCCTCTCCCCTCCGGCATGTTTTAAGCCCGGCTCTGACCGTTCCCCTTCGGGCTTCCCCTCCCGCCGCCGTCGGGTCCCGTCCCGTTCCCCCCCCCCCCCCTGCGGTCCTTGCGCATCCCCCCCTCGAAGGGCCGGCGGCTGGGGGGGAGCGGGGGCGGTGGGCGCCCGGGGGGGGCGAGGGCAGAAAAGCCCCGCTCGACACCATGGCGTCCAGCTATGCCCACGCCATGGAGAGGCAGGCCCTGCTGCCCGCCCGCCTCGACGGCCCCCGCCGGCCTGGACAATTTACAAGCCAAGAAGAACTTCTCCGTGAGTCACCTGCTGGACCTGGAGGAGGCGGGTGACATGGTGGCCGCCCAGGCGGACGAGGGAGGCGGAGAGCCCGGTCGGAGCTTGTTGGAGTCCCCCGGCTTGACCAGCGGCAGCGACACCCCGCAGCAGGACAGTAAGTGCGCCCCCACACACACCCCCCACACACCCCTTCCATCCCTCCCGGGGGCGAGGAGCCGCTGCCGTGCGCCGCGCTGCTGTGGCAGGGGGGCTCCCGGGGGCAGCCACCGGAGGAGCCGCCGGCCGGGCAGCCTGCGGCCCCCCTGCCCTTGGCGGGGCCGGCCCCCGGCGGCGTGCGAAAAGGCTTGTTTGCTCCCCACACACCCCCCAAAAGCGCATCCCGGGAAAGGGGGAGCGACGAGCTGCCTTTGGCCGTCGTGCCGCACCCGTCGGGTCCCGCACTGCCTGCCCTCGGGGGGGGCCGGGGAACAGTGTCGCGGGCCGGGGCGGGCAGGATCGGGCCCGCGGGCTAAGCCCCCTCTTCCATCGCCTGCCGGGGTTGGGGGGGGGGGGGGGGTAAGCACGGGGCTTGGTTGAACAAGGCGCGGCGCGGCTGAGCCGCCCTGCGGCCGCCCGTCCCTCTGGCCCGTCGGGGCTGGGACCGGTGCCGTGGTTTGCGGGACACCGGGAAGCTGCTCGGGGGTCTGGATGGGGACGGGACGATTGTCCGACGACCCGCCCCGGAGCATCGTTTTCGCAAACAGCCCGAGGGTGCGTACGCGGCTCCAAAGTTGAGCCGCCGAGTGCCGATACGGAGCTTCCCCGAGCCCCGGTTCTCCCGGTGCGGGCCAGATCCTGGCCCGGCGGGCAGGGCAGGGCGCAGAGCAGCCTCTGGCCTGCCCGTCCCAATGGGTCCTCGCTGCGGAACGCCAGTAGCCGATAAACAGCAGCCCCGCGACTGCGGGGATGGGCGCCGGCACGTTGCGCGGCATTTTCCGAGCGCCGGTTGCGCTTTTCCAACAGCAGCGCTGTCAGACAGGGCGAACCGCGGCGGAGCGGGCTGAGGCGGGTGTGCAAGGGCCAGCAGACCCCCCCGTACGTTCCCTCTGCTTTCTGGTGGTTGTTTTTTAATAAAAGATAGCCCCGGCCGCAGGAGCTGCCCGCGATTTTCGTTGTGGCCGCCCCCGCTGTGTCTCCCGTGGGGTGGGCAGGGGCCGCGGCTGCGGACACGGGCCCGCTTCCGAGGGACCCCCTCCCCTCAATCCCGGCCCGGGGGGGTGCCCTGCGGCTGCCGGCGAAAAGAAAAACGAAACGCGAACGAAAACCGCAAACAGTTTCGTTCGCTTTTCTTTTTCTTTTCGCCGCTTCCAACCCCCTTTTTCTTTTTTTTTTTCTTCTTTTTTTTTTTAACTTCCCCTCCTATCCGACGTGGCTTGCTCGATATCCCGAAGGAAACCGGTCTGGGAGATGCGGGGAAGGCTTCCAAAAAGGAGCCGCTTCTTGCACCACCGCCCGTGGGATCCCCGAGCATCCCCCCGGCAAAACGCTTTCGCCCGGCGGGGAGGGACCGTCCCGGACGGCTTCGTTGCGGCCGGGCCGGGGCGAGCGCCGCTCCCCCAGCGCTTCGGAACATTTCCCCTCCCAGAACCTGGAAAAATGCAATTTCTGCCTCGAAAAGTGTATATTTTAGCGGGGAAGGCAGTGATTGCAGCTCCCCCCGATTCAGCTCCGTGTGCCGCAGTGCTGCGGCTGGAGAGTCCCCGAGAATAATAACCAAGAAGTTATCCAGAGAACTTTTTGTTGTTGTTGTCCTTTTTTCTTTTCCTTCTATCTACCTCCCCAGTTTCGTTTATTGTCTCTTACATGGAGCCCATTTACTCCTGATGTTGCCCCTTGCCAGCTGCCCAGCTCTCTGGAGCTAGCTTGGTCAGCCTGGAAAAGAGGAGCTGTGTTTCCCCGATAGCCACCCTGCTCTCTGAGCATGAAAAGGACCACAACTCCCAGTCGGAGGGTGTGTTTCCCAGCCAGCATTGCCAAGCGGGGGCCAAACTACAGCTTCAGATAATTTAGAGGTTCTCTGCATGCTGTAGAAGTTTTAATGCCGTTGCAGTGAATTAGTTCTAAAAGTATTCTAAAGTAAGCACACACACACACACACAAAACCCCAATAAACAAACCAAAAACCCCAAACAAAACAAATGAGGATAATTTCTCCTTGGTATGTTGGGCAGAGCTGTCATCTGTGCTTTCTGGTTGTTTCACTGATGCTTTTAGCAGATCCCATGAGTCTCTGTGCCTCAGTTTCCCCACCTATTGCATGTGTTTTGTGAAGTGTTTTGTAGTCCATGCAGGAAGAGGACGGTGCTGGAGCTAGGCAGGCAACAGAGGTAGGAGCTTTTCTCGGTGAAAAATGAGAGCTGGTTCAGTGGAAAAGCTAACACAGAGCTCTGTTATTCTCCACGTTACTAAGGGAGAGAAGGTGAAAGCTGTTTGGAGAAATCGCGGAATATGTCAAGAATACTGAAAATGTTTCTCCACCCAGGAGGAAAGTCAGCTAGTCTGTCACTGATTTCTGTCCCAAACTAAGCGAAAAGCCAAATTATTGGCGCTGGTTTTGTAATTCAAAATTAAGGGGAAAAGTTTTGACGCAGAAATTACAAAAGGTTTTATTTGGAAGTTTGAGATTGAAGGAACTATTTCACCACTAGTTCATTTGAAAGAGGTTCAGGAGAAAATGTTTCTCTTATTAAAAAGAAAAAAAACAACATCCCTGGGAGTATCTGTGATTATAATATTTACAGGGGAAACTGTCAGCATATTTCAGTGGTGCTGTGAAGCTGTCACTCTCACTGACTTTAGTTCAACTTGTAGCTCGGAAAAACAATATCCTAAATGCTGATACAATTCACAGCAAACCTCCCTGCCTCTGCCGCTTCGCCAGGAAGGCTTAGCAGTCAGAGTTCCTCCTCATTGCAAAACCACCTGTTAAGATACAATCAACTCTTGCTTTGGTAGGAGGGCTTTCACTAACTCAGATTAAAACTGGGATGAAAATGCGGGTCCCAGCTCAGCAGAGGGGACCCCCTGAGCATCCCACCAAAGGCAGTCTGCCTCTGTTGCTCCTGTGCCCTTTGGGGGTGGCAGAAACCTGTGGTGGCCTGTGGGGTTCCCAGAGCTTGTGGCTCTGAGCAGGGTTAATTCTCCAAATCCAGAGCTGGTAAGCTATTAGCTTTTTTCTTTCTTTCCTTTTTTTTTTTTTTTTTTTTTTTGTTAAGATAGCATTTTTGTCTTCTGCTTTTCTTGTTTGGTTTGTTTGCGCCTCACTGTTAATGGCTCATAAATTGATGCAGAGAAAGAATGAGCAGCAAGAGAAAAATTGTTATGCTGAGATTTCTTTTGTTGAGGAATGACCCCGCTTTGGTCCAGTACCTGCATAAGTTCTGCGAGTTGGAGTTACTACTGTCCTTAAATTTCTCTTCAGTCTAAAAGCAATGGCAGTTTGGGGGTTGTGCTTCTCTCCCAGGCTGGCAGATTGCACCGAGCTGTCGGGGCTGGTTCGTGGTTAAAGCTGGGGCACAGGCTGTCTGCAGCCCCCACAAATTCTTCTGCCTCGGCGGGCGTTGCGACCCCTCAGCAATGCTGCTCCTTCCCAAGGAAGCAGGAACCCTGCTGGGGCGGCCGGGCGAAGGTGAGTTTCTTTGCTCAGGCTGGGTCAAGCAGAGCATCTGTGCCTGGCTTCAGCCCCCTCTTCTCAGGCAGCGGGTTGAGAGCACCAGGAAGGGCTTTTTGAGCTGGCAAGTTGGTGATGGATCTTGTTGCCGCAGGATTTTGCAAAGAGCAGAAATAGAAACGACTGCAGGAAAGGACAAGTCAAATTCAGGGAGGACTGAGGGTGGCTCTTCACTGCAGCGGTGGCAGCGTCCGACTCGGGGAGCCGGGACTTGGAGAGATGAGCTGGGGCAGAGATAGCTCCATTGCTGCCTGGGCTTCTGCCCTCTGATTCTGCCCTTGCTGGCAGTCCGAGACAGGATCCTGAGCTGAAGGACCTTTGGTCTGCTCTCACATGGCTGTTCTTTATACTTAATTGCCTCTTTTTAATCAGCATGAGGTTGCTGCAGGAGTGAAAGGGTGTATGTAAATATTGAATTATTCCTCTTTTTGCTGATCCTGAGGTTGTCTGTGGTGTTGTGCCTCCCCACCCTTCACACACACCAAAAAAAAGCCTTAAAAAGAGGTGGAAAAGCTCTGCCGCTGCTTGGAAATGCAGTAAGTGATTTTGGTGGGCTGCTGAGTTGGGTGGAGGGTGAATGTGAGAGGAAGCCCGGGGACAGCTGGAAGGTTTTCTTTGCAAATCTCTGCTTCATCTTCAAGTACTAAGTGGCTCCTTTGTTAGTAAAACACAGCACTTTATTCCCAGAAGATGCTGAGACTGTAGACGGGGATGTACAAAGAATAGCAAGAGGGGGGGAGAAATGCAGGGTAAATTGATTAAATCTAGCAGCTATTTTCTTTCTCTCTCATTCTGCATAGCTGATGGACAAAGGGAGAGGCTGCAGGAAGCAGCTGGCTGCTGATGGTCCACAGGTTACACAGAGGTGAGCCGGCAGCGCCGAGCATCCTTACAAGGTGCTACCCAGAAAGACTTTCCAGAAGCAATTCTCCTCTTCCAACACCTGATGTGGAAAAAGTCAGGGTCAGATCAGTATTATTTTTAAGGCACTTGTTGTTTGTGTTACCTGTGTGAAAAATACAACAGCTTGCTTTTTCTTGCAGGAGTAATCTTTACGTGTGTTGGTTGTACTGCGTGTATCCTAGAGGCTTCTTGCAGGAAAGAGTGATCAGTGTTCACTTGAGTAAAGGCTGAGTAACAACTAACACAGAGCAGTCAGAAGTTTAATTTCTTTCCATTTATCTTCCTTGGGCGTATCTATTTAGTTTCACTCTCAGGCTGGCTGGTGTATGGTTATTCCAGCAAGTAGCTCAGTGTTGGATATTTTCCGTGCATCCCTGTATCCTACAGTTTGAAGTGGAAAAACATTTTGTGTTTTTCACATGAATCTCTAGAGCTGCTGAATGTAGGCAAAAGATGGAAACGTGATTCTGTCAAAAACCTGGTGTTTAAAAAAAAAAAAGAAAAAGGCACCAAAAAGCCAACAAGAAATGGACAATGTACTGTTATTAACAAAGAAAAAAATAGCCATGTGAATTTGAAGGAGGGAGCTGACTCAGTTTGCGAGTGCTGGCCATGTTGCCCTCATTTTGACGGGCAAAACTAGACTTTTATTTGTTTGTGAATTTCACTTTTTTGATCGTAATCAGTTTTGCTTCCTGGTTCTCATGGTCTCGTAATTTGCTGATGGTATTTGTGTTTTCAATCCATCCACACAAAGCTTCCAACTTTTTAATTTGAAAAAGATTTTTCTGAAGGTTTTTACTCCCCACCCCCCTTAATGTAATGAAAACATTTCCATGAAAATTAGATTTTGAAATATCTCGTAAAACTTAAAGGTTTGGTCTAAACTGCTAGAACACTTTTAATGAACATCAGCTTTCTGTCATCTGCACCGAGTTTCCACTACCAGCCAGTCTATTTTCCATCTTTTTGATGAAGTATAAAGCAGTGATCGCATGGGAAAATATTATCTCAGGGTTAATTTGTGCAATCCTTACTCACAAGACTCATGGCATGCAATTCAACGGAGGGTTTAAAGACTTGACCAGCAGCCTTGAGTCATGCAAAATCTTTTTTTTTTTCAGGCTGGTGGAGTATTTCTGCATGGGCACGAAACAGTTCTGCTGCCTGTATTCAGGGGCACTATCCTTTTGCTTTTCAGCAGAGGTGCGACGTGCATCAAAATACGTGATGTTAGGAAGCCTGCAAAGAAAGAGCAGGAGCATGGGCAGAGTTTAAGCAGGAGGGGCTGGGAGAGTTGCGTGTTTGACAAGGCAGACACAGAATTACAGGACCATAATTCCTTTGAGGATATATTCTTTTTTTTTTTTTTTTACCTTGGTAACCAAGTTCGCCTCCATGGTTTTTGACATCACCAGAACGGCTTGATTGGGATTACAGGTGTTTATTCCTGGTTGCAAGTTGTTTATGATATATTTAATCGTTTTTGAAACCCATATTAAGTAGCCCTGAGGGAGCTGTGTTCCTGCTGGGCCTCTCTTGCATAATGAAGTACATCACGAGTATTTACCAAGTGTCACAATATTCCAGACTTGGGCCTCTGTTTCTGGGGAGGATGAATCACTGCATTGCTGGTTCCCCACCCTACTCGGCTTTCCTAAAGGAGGCTTGGATTTCGGGGCGGATTATGGAGATGTGAAGTGAGAATCACCACCGCCTAGTCGGAGGAGCTGTTGTCCAGGGCTGGATCTGACTTTGTTTTGAACTGTCCTTTCCGCTTTACGTGCAGGGCGCAGAATGGTTTCAACTTGTGCCCGGGTGGTGGAGCGCGGAGCGTAGGTTTTTCAGACTGGTTTCCCCAAGAAGAATCTGCTGTGTCGTCACTGCACATGAGAAATAATCTTCTGACCCCAGTGGCTACTCTGGTGGGAGAGCAGACGGCTCAAAGGGGTGTGAAATCCCTGCAGGTTTTATGGAGGTGTGGAGAAGGATGCTAGCAGTGCCTTTCTGAGGGGGAGATGCGGCATGAAATCAGCTTCGTACGAGCCGCTGGAGAATCTCTGTGGAGACTGCACTATAGGCTGTGTCAGTAGAAGCTCACAGATGTGTGGATGTGAGTGCCACCAGCCCTATGGTAGGAACTTGTCCTTTGTCACCCTGTGTTGTGACTGCAGCGCTCTTGCAGTCAGGGTCCAAAGGTCCTCCAGGGCAATCCTGCGGTTCTTACTCCTAGATTTTCTGGCCTGACTCATGTTTGTCATTCCTGCATTGTATCTGTACATGTGTGGTATGTACCTCACCTGCCAGTTCCTTTCGTTTTTCTGCTGGAGCCCACTGGTCTCTGCCACGTAGCCTTAGATGACACTGTGAGGCAGGGATGGGAGCTCAGCAGAGATGCGCTGCATGTCTGCTGGGGCTATGGTGGCATAATTCTGAGCAAAGTTACTTTCGAATGAGATCTAACACCTGGAGGATGCTGTTGGGAAGGGAGCAGTGGTGCTGAAGCTGAGGGTTGAGGGCCACCTCCTGCAATGGAAAGCCTGGCATCTGCAAGGATGAGGCTGGGAAGAGAGGCCTGATGAGCAAGCCAGTGAGCATCTATTTCAGCTTACATAGCTTTCTGGCCTCCTCTCTCACCTCCAGAGGCCGAGAAAAGGTTATGCCAGTGTTTAAAGCACTGTCTCAGACGGTCTGGATGTGCCGTGCCCATATGAAGTGAACATTTGCCTTGGGGTGGCAGCCTGGGACGTCCTGGTGCCTTGTGTTCCTGGAAGGGAAGGTTAGAAGAGAGGTGAGGGGAGCCAGCTGTGCTTTTAACAAGTCACTACATCCTATGACAGCATCCAGTTCATATTCCACCCAAATTTTCCCCCATTTCTGGCTAGAGAAAGTTTCCTACAGGAGAAACTCCAGCCAGTCAGCAAGACTGCTGGGCAGGGCAAACATCCAAAGAGCCGCTCAGTATCTGGCTGGGACCCTCTCCACGTCTTGATGAGCTGCTAAGGCAGCAAAACTGCTTTTGCACCGAGTGCTGGAATTCATCAGGAGCCTGGGGACATTGCTTCCTGCTCTGAGCCCACCAGTGGATGAACTTCTCCTGTGGCTTCCTTGACCAAAGGAGAAGCAGAGTTATCCGTGGCCCTATGCATCTGGGGCAGGACAGAACTGCCAGCAGCAGCTGCTCAGTGGGCAGGCTTGGAGGAGAATGGCATCCAGCTCTGAAGGGGACGAGCAGTCCCAGGGGCACTGGGAACAAAGCAGAGTGCCTGGAGGTGATGGAGCAGGGTGGGTGGTAGCAGAAGGCAGCGTCTGAGTAGCTTCCAGCCCTCTCTTGTAGCCAGTGTAGGTGCTGGACCAGCCAAGGCTGGGTGGGTTGTGAACCCATCAGAACCCTTAGCAGCCTGCTGTTTGCACTGTTGTGTTGGTGGCCACCGCAGGACCGATGGGTGAGTTGAGCTGACACGCAGCCGGTGTGCCGGCAAAGCCACGAAGACCTGCTCGGTGCTTCTGGAAATTATCTTCCCTTTTGGAAGCTTTGCTAATACGACCCACGTTTGGAACAAAAAAATAAATAATAAATAATAATAAAAAAATCACGCTTGCAGCTTTCAAAGAGCCGTCACTTCTCTGCGTCAGCTCAGCAGAGTCAGGGCTCTGCGGGGATGGATTGGACTTTAATAGGGAAAAGTGCCTGAGCCGTAACAGTGAAAAGAGAGTGTTAATGCTCTGGGCCTGGTGCTGCAGAAAGGGCTGCCCTTGCCGGTGGCTCTGCAGGCAGCTCCTGTCCCTGTGAAGTCTGGGCTGGTTTCCCATAAAGCTTTACAGAGCTCTCTCCCCACCCCGTGGCTTGGAATGCTGGTAACACTTCATACCAGTTATCCTTCTGCATCCTGCGCAGCATCTCATTTCCCCCAGGATGGAAGGTACAGAACAGAGGTTTGGGAATCCAGCACCAAGTTCCTGCTTGGGATGGATGACTCCCGTGCTGACAGTGCTGGAGAAAGCTGGTGACAAGTCTGTGTCTCTTCCCTGAGCATATTTGCTCCCATTTGGCACAGGGAAGCCTGTCTCTAGACACGAGCTGGTAGCACAGCTTGTCTAATCTTGAGTGCCTGAGGTTGTCAGAGCAAATGTATTGGTGATTTCGCAGAGAGAGAGAGAGAGAGAGGAAAAAGCTTTCAAGACCGGTCCAGAGCCAAGCTGTGCATCCTGCTGCCCTCACTCTGTGTGCTGATGGGAGTCTGTACCTCTCCATGGATCAGGGATGTGGGAGCCAAGGTGGTGGTGGAAACACAGGTCTGGATTTTATGTGCACAGGCAAGGCAGCCTGCTGGGGGGGACGTTTGTCTGTTCCATGTGTTCCCCAGGCAGTGCAGGTTGCTTTGCTTGGCGGTACTGCCGGGCAGGGTTTGTGGGCAGCGGCGTTTGCTGGTGCTGGGAGCAGCCTGCCCAGAACAGGTGTGCACCCGAAATCTAAACTGAAATAGTAGGGCATTTATTCCTCCAAACATCAGTGAGGTGGCTTAGTAAGATGACCAGCCTGTCTTTTATTGTTCCAAAACGCCTTTGTGCCTTGGCCACAGAGTCTTGAGGTCGTTTGTGTTTTTTTCCTGCACGCTTGCTGCCATAACTTGACCAAGTTCACCTCGCCGTGCCTCAGTTTTCAGACCTGTGTAACTCGCTTCAATCCTGGCCCCTCATTAGGGGCTTTGAAACCTGCTGGATGCGTGTTGTGTAAGAGCTTGGCTTGAACAGCGGTGAGGGAAGATTTTTCCACCCCCAGCAAACTGCTATTTCTTCTGCCTCTCTCTCTGGAATCGACCACCTCCCGTGTTAATTAACTGATTAGCATTGAGGAGATCCCCTTCCATGAACCAGAGCAACTTCCAGCAAGTTTGTTCCTGCAGGAAAGCCACCTTCTCAGGTGCACCTGAGTGCACCCCCTGCCCTTGGGGCAAGTTTTGTTTGCTGCATGAACCCTTCCATGGGGTGAAACAGTTTTTGGTGGCAGAGTTTTGCATGTGGACTTGGATCTCCTGAATGTCTTGAGATGGCTTGAGCTCTTCACAAACCCCAAGGATGGAAAAAGCAGCACGTGCTGGTCAGCTGGAAGGTCCCTGGAGTGTTTGGTGACAGGCAGTGAAATTCCCAGTGGCTGGTTGGGACAGTCGTGCTCTTTTTCTTGGCTATAGCCTAGTCTTGAAGGTTTGGCCAAAAAGATCTTTACTTACAGTTTGTTTCATTTGGACAACTGCTGATACGGCTCATGGAAACTAGGGGAACTGCTCAGGAATAAGTGCTTGCAACACATTGCTTGTTTGTGATTTTTCATTGTTTCTCCTTTAAAAAAATATAATAAAATCAGCTAATCAGTAAAAAGAAACAATCACCTGTGATTTAGAAGAGAGATCTCTCATTGTAAATAATAAATTAGTGTCAGGAGACTAGGCAGACAGAATGGTTGATGAATATCCTGCAGGCTGAAAGTTGTTTATCAAGCCTGTTTGAAGACTTATGACTAACAAGCTCATTTACAGAGTTTGGAGTCTGTTCATGAACCGTTCTCCAGCTGGGAGGATGTGGGAATCATCAGAAAATGTATTCACAAGTTACTCGATCATTTAAAAAAACGATCAAACAAACAAAGACTGGTTTTTGGAAGGGAACTGTAAATTCCTCCTCCCCCCCACTGGGTTTTCTGAGGCATTCCCGTTAGGAAAACGAGGGGCCCAGAGAAGAATGAAGAACCCCACGTCGCTTGCTAATGACCTATTTTGGTGCGAACCCTTCCTCTGAATGCCCTGCCACCGGCCAAGCCCTCCAGCTGTGGGAGAGCGGGTCCCCCACGGGACGTGCTGTGCGAAGTCTGGTCACGGGCATCCGATGAGACGGATCCGTCTTGTCTCCACCAGTGATTCCCAGTGGGGAGATTGGGCTTGCTGAGGGAAGTGGCTGCTCTTGCTCCTCTGATGAGCTGACAGAGCAGATCTCCTCCACGTCACAGCCCAGTGCGTTTCTGCATGGTGCCTTGTACAGGAGGGTGGCACAGGAGCCAACCTGCTGGCTGTAAAGGGGGATGGATTTGGTGTAAGGAGCCTACGCTGGAGCGCTGTGGCTCCGTGCCCTTGCCAATCTGCTCGCCTGGTCGTGAACCAGTTTCTCCTGCTCAGTGCAAAACACCGCATCTTTATGGGGAGAGACAGATGTTTTTTACCCCCAGCATCTCCTGTAGTTCTGCCGTGTTTGTGGAGCATCCTCTCATTGTGCTCAGCCGTGGAGAGGGCTCCAGTTGGGCTCCATTTGGCAAACTGCATGTCGAGTGAGATGTGAACCAGGTCGGAAAAAGTCCCAAGAAGAAAAGCAGCAAGGAGAGCTTTAGTTTAGCTAAACTAAGAGAGCATCCAGTTTAGGAGGAAAGAAGAGGTGCTTAAACTGAAGAAGAGGAGAGCATAAATTGATCTCCAAGCCCACCTACTTCTGTTGCAGCAAGGGAGATGTAAGTGGGGCAGTAGGGAAATGTGTTGTGTGGATAGGGAAACCCTGGAAGAGGTGGTGTGAGGCTGCTGTGAAGACCCCAAGCACAGATCTGATGGAACACACACATGTGAAGGAATAAACGGTGTAGAGCTCGTCCTGTCTTGGGAAGGGAGTCGGTCCCCCAAGTTTCAGTGGCTGCATGACTTTAGTGGGAATGTGCCTGTGTGCTTAACTCTGCGTTCCATCTGTCCTGGCCAGCACAATGGTGCTGCCTCCAATTTTCCCCTGCTTTCGAAGCAGGTTGTTGTGCTATATTCAGCTGGGGTGCCTGTGGAGCAGGAGGGACCCATCCAGCTGAGGGAAGGCGTGGATGGGGAAGGGGCACGGTTACTGGAGGTGTCCCGCTGATGGGAAACCAGGCAACAGATTTTCTAGATGTGCCTTTTGGCTTGGTCATTGTGGGCTGGAGGTAGGTGGTGTGATGGAACAGACAAACTGGTATGTGATTAGCAAGAAAACCGCCCTGGACAGCTGCCCTTCACCAGCCTGGGCAGGTTCGTGTCTGCCTTTGCGAGTGCTGTGTGCTCCTCTGGCCAGAGGTAGTCCACGTCTGGAGGAGCTTACAGTGAGCATGTGAAGCAGGCACCTTGTTCTCAGAGGGTCGAAGCACTCTGTGCAGAGCTGGGTGCTGAATCCTGATTTTCTCACCGGTGGTGCCAGGCTCTCTATTCCCTGGCCCCAATCGCTGCACCCACGGTGCTGCTCTCCAGGCATCCTCAGAAGGGCTTTGCTCTCAGCTGTGCTTCCCCAGTCCCCAACTGGGAGCATTTTTGCTCGTGTGACTTATCACTGCCCTTCTCTGGCCAGGCAGTGCTGAGAGTCCTTCCAGACATTTGCAATGATGGATTTGAATCCCTATTTCCATGACGCTCTAGAAAGAGGTCTCCCCCCCACCATCACCTCTTTAATCCATCAGAGAAAGGTAAAATGAGAGCCAGTGGCTGGGAGCAAGAGCCAGGCATGCATTCAAAGGAGGTAAAAACCATGCATTTTTTAACTGTGAGATGCTATGTAATCTCTAGAAATAACTCTGGAGGAGAGCATTGGCTTCTCCATCCATGAATGTCTGGAAGCCCTTTTGAAAGAGCTGCTTTTGTCAGCTGTGAGTTATTGGTCTCACTGGCGGGGTAACTGGGTGAAACGCTGTGGCTAGGTCTTGCACAGAAACCGGCAAACTGATGAGCTGGGCTCTGGCTGTGGGATGGATGGACACGCTGCAGCATTCCTCCGCCATTCGATGTCAGGAATATTCCTGCCAGGAAATTGGATCACAGGACCAGATGGAGAATGCAGATCCACTCGGTGCGAGTCTGTTTACAGGTTTGAACCAAAACATAGTGAGAAACACAAAAGAAAAGCAATGTCCTCATCTCTGATCATAACTCAGGCCCTTCTTATGTGAACCAGCTGCCATGCTCGTTTATAGGACAATCCCCTCTTCAAAATCCTGCTGTTTAGGAACAGCAGAGATAGGAAAGCCTCTGCAGAGCTACAAAGGGTGAATGTCAGACACTGAAACAGCGCAACTTGCTCTTGTATTTTGGGACCTCTCCGGAGTTCACTGTGGCTCTGAAGAAAACAGGCTGTTGCATGAGATTTCTGGTATTTCTGGCCAGGTTGACATTCCATGTGAACGGTGTCTTTTGCAGTCGCAACCCTGTTGGCTTTGAGTGAGATGAGGAAGACAGGGAGAGCTGCAAATCTTATCAGTGGTGGGGAGAGGGATAACCATGCTTGGCATCCTTGCAGGACAAAGGGGCTCCAAATCGGTAGGATGGGCTCCCTGGGAAGGTCAGAGGCGGCAGGGCTGGCACCAAGGGAGCAGAAGGGTTTGCAGGGCTGCGATGATCGGAGCCATCATTCACCGCCTGCATCCACCACTCCATTTTGCGCTCACTTGCCACTAGCTGGGGAGGAACCCACTGAACCAGGAGTTCCCAGAGGGCTGTGGAAAGGCTGCTCCCTAGGGAGCATTCATAGCACAGAACCCTCGTGGCTGGTCCTCTGCTGTGCCATCGAGTCTGCCGGGACGGGAGCCTTTCTCCACCCTGCCAGGCTGGGCATTTCCCAGCACCAATGCTCCGTGCTTGCGGCCATGTGCTCATGAATACGCTGTTGGCCAAGAAGGATGGAGGTGCGGAGGTTTCCAAATGAGCTTTGTTCCTAGAAGGGACATTAAGTAAAAAATGTGCCGAGAAACGGTTTGGCAAATGGTTTGGTATGGAGGAATTGCGCTTTCCTTCTGTATGATTAATAATGGGGATGGGGGGGAAAGATCAAAATAATCAAATTCTTCTTAAAACTTTGTTCAGCTGAACCATGTTCAAAAACTCAGTCTGGGTGTGAAAAGTCAGAAGGTCTCTGAATTTATCCCGGATTGGCTCCAGGCAGGATTCAAGCTTCTGAAAAAAGCCTGGCGTCTCCATGAGCACGTTAAGCCTCCCTCAGGCAGTGCTGTGGCCATGGCTCTGGGGCATTTGGTGTCACTGTGCAGTGCTTGGGTACGTCTCATTGTACTTTGCAGCCAAGCCAGGGACTGGGGGAGTCCTGTCTGTGCTGCAGAGAGCATCCCTAGAGACCACCATCATCTTCGCCCAGGTTCTTTGGAAAATGCATCTATCTGCTGCCACAGTCAGGAGGTACTGCGAGTCAGGAGGCACGCATGCGAGTAGGGTCCTAAACTGGCCATGATGTGGCTGGATTGTGCTGCAGGCTGTGCCCTGGCTGTTAATCCTGCTTTAGGGCAGCTTCTCCGTAAGGAGAAAAATTCTTGCATGCCCAGTGTGGAAGAGGGAAGCAGGTACCTCCTGGGGGGAATGCCCACCCTGAGCCAAGCCTACCCTCTGAGAGAGTTGGGAGGATGCTCAACCCACCAGGGTCAAGGATGTTGTCATTAGGTAGCAGCAGAAGCTGCTTGGGAAGTTGTACTAGACTTCCCTTTAACAATGTTGACAGTCACAACGGGCGAAGAGGAGGGCACCTTCCTACCTGAAAATGTAGCCAGGCACTTCTGGGGTGGATCGCTTCTACACTGAGAAATGCAGATTCTGTTCAGCTGCAGCAGGCAGGAAATTTCTGTCAGTTCCAGCTGGAGGGGGGAAACCTCCTCCAAAATAAAGTAATTATGGAGAAAGCAGATGCTTTGAGTAAATACTTTTATTCTGTTTTTCATTTAAAAGCAGCATCTATGTTGGGGCGGATGGGGATGATTTTATAAGCCTCAAAAATGGAAAGAAAGCACTTGGACTTTTTTTTTTTTCCCTTTTTTCCCTTCTCCCGAATTTGTTTGCTAAAACTTCTTTAAGTCCTATTAGAGATCAGCTCCAAACAGGCTTATAAAGTAGAGAGCCGAAAGCCGTCAGTTGCTGCCAGTGGCCGTGCCCGGCTGTGTCGGCGAGGTGATGCTGTGGGAGGATTCCGGAGGCTGTGGGGAGGTGCTGGGGGGGCAGAACAGAGGGGCTTTGCTGTTATTCTGGTGCCATCTACTGGTCCGAGCCCACAGAAGGGTCTCTGGTAGCGGGAAGTTGGAGGGAGACACACAGGTGGACCATGTGGGGTGGTCGGGTCCTGCAGGAGCACGGGTGACTCGCCCTCCCTGGGCAGGGCACGGGTGCAGTGGGTGCTGCACTCCCCATCGCCTCGATCTCTGCTTTCTCCTAGTTTAATAGTTAAAAAGACTGGCACAGCCGTACCGAAACCTGGGGCTCGGGCTGCCCGGTCTGAGCCCTGCTCTGGCTCAGCAAAGAAGATGGGGGTTGTGATGCGAAGGGGGCAGCCGCTGGCAGTGATGCTCCTGCCGCTGTGCGCCTCCGGGTTGGGACAGCCATGGAGCAAGCGGGGCTGCGCTCTGCTGGCACATCCCTGCACTCGGTCAGCGACGTGCTCTGGTCTGGGTTCTCAGGTACCCTGTGAGAGCCTGGGCTTGCCCAGCTGTTGGGCTCTTGCTGCTGGCATTAGTAATGCTTCTCCTTTTACTGAGCCACCAGGTTTTCAAGAAAATTGTAGGGGTTGAATTATCTTCACAGTTCCTGTTGACATTGTGGTGAAAATTGGCCAGCAACTCAGAAACTGCCAGGAGGATCAGAGGTGAAGAGTGTGATGCGTTGTGAGTGATTTCTCCGGAAAGCCAGTTGAAACCAGCTGGGGAAGCTGGGCTGCCCTTTTGGAAGGCACTTCCAAGGGGTTTGGTGCCCAGAGCAGCACACCCAAGGATACAGTCTCCTCTCCGGGTGCCTGGCTCCTGCGGGAGGCTGGTGCGAGCTCTGTCCCACGGCTTCTCCGCTGTTGCTGCCTCTCTCCTGCCACACGTTGCACGTTGGCTTTGCTCTGCCGATGGCTGGGCCGGCCCGTGCGGCATGTCCCTGGGGAGAGGATGTCCTCTCTGTTGTGGCTGCTTCAAAGGGCCAAGGCCTGTCTTTGACTTGCTTCACTCCAACGTGGCACACCATGCTCTGGGCAAGACACAGCCTGCCTTGAACTCAGCCGGCCCAGGGAGCAAGGAGGAGGGAAAGCCCAGAGAGGGTAAGAAATCTTCAGTGGGGTTTTCCAACAAACTTTCCCACTATTTTTTTATTTGACAGTTGAAAGGCAAGACCCACAGCGGGAGACCTCATAGCTCGGGAGCAGTATCTCTGCCATGCAAATGTACTCTCTGCTCTAGCAAACACCGGAGGTATCACCCCTTTGGTTACTATCAGTAGTAATTTCTTAAAATGCTGCGTTCCAAGCCTTGACATTTCCCAGGCTCATTTTCACTAATGATTTGAGAGAAGTCAAAGCCCTTTCTGTGTGAAAACCGGAGGCATGGGGAGTTATTGGATACAGGCTCTACCTGAAAACTGGAAAGGCTGATGCTCATGTACCAGGGGCTGCCAGGTGGGAGAGGGTACCCCAGAGCATCCTGGGCAGCTGCAGGAATTTTGGGGCAGCCTGGCTTGTTTCAGCCAGTGCTGGTAGAGCTACAAGGCAGGCATGCGGTTGGGGTGGATGTGGGCACTCATCTCTCTGGACATGGCTCTGGGTGAGTGCAGCAGCAGGTCTCCCAAGGCAGGCGCCAAGGATGGGACTCTTGACCTTGGCCATAGGCTTGGCAGGTAACCAGAAAGATACTGCCTGTGCCCAGGGGTAAGAACTTTAGTATTTTACTACCTCTGTGCCCTGGTGATAGATCCAATAAAACTGCCAGAGCAACTGCAAAACAAATGCCTGAGCAACAGTAGAGGCTTGTGGAAGAAACCTGTGTGTCGTACCACAGCCTGGGCTCAGCGAGCAAGAGGACTTGAAGTCATCTGTGCGTGAATGATAATCATCAGGAGTGCTTTTGCCTCCCCTGTTTGTGTAAGGGAAGATCAGAGTGCTGTTAGTCAGGATGACGTATAGTATTTGTTTTAGTAACTCATCCGTCCTTCACTGGGGATGAATTCTCCAGCTTAAAAGGAGCTTTTCATTTCCAGCCGCGGCAATCCTCCTTCTAATGCTGAGAACAGACTTCGTCAAAATATTACTTGGGTTTACTTTATGTGAAGACTTGGGTTATTCTTCCTCTTGCTTTCGATGCAGTGAAGTGTCTCTATGCATCAGGGGCACTTAAACTATCTGCAGAGTAAGAGCTGGGAGCAGTCCCTGCGTCCGCTGTGAATTCGGCAGGGGCTTGTTCGGGAAGGAGCCTGCGGCAGCAGATGACATGTGGTTTGATATGCTGCTTCCCGTCAGATGTTGGGAAATAAACCATGATTCTGATACAGTCATTTGACAATGTTGGCTTGGTCTCCCTGTGGAGAGGAGAGTAAATTTACAAGGCCTTTTTTCCCCTGACAAAAAGCTAGGCGAGGACTCCAGGGTCTGCCCTGTCGAAAATGCCGTCTGATTTCTGGAGCGGGAAATGGCCGAGGTTTTCCTGGGCTGTTGCCTCAAGCTGGGCATTGCAGCCTGTAGTTAGGCGCTGGACTGCAAGTGGCTTCAGCATCAAAGGGCTCTGCAGATGGCTGTAGCTGTCACACTTCAGCTTTTAAGACGGGGCCAGCTGGCTAACGATAGACCATTACAACCAGGAGGCCAGCTCTTGCCTGGCTCCCTAACAGAGTGCCCGAAGCCTTTATGGCAGGACTGTCGCTTACCACATGAATATGCTCGGCCGGTACAGTGGGACCAAAGTCCAGTCCCTGCATTGCTGTGACTCCTTGAAGGACTGTGGCTCTTCATTCTTTTTTTAATTTTTTTTATTTTTTGTTAAGCTCCAGATTCTGGGCTCGTGTGAAAGCCTGGGTTAAAAAAAGTACATCTCTGCCAGTGTGTGAGAGTCAGAAGGATGAGACTTGTCCAGCTTTGAGGTTAAAAAAAAAGCAGAGGGTGCACTGAGAGGAGGCACAGTCTGTGCAGAGCCTGTCTGGATGCCAGTCTCCTACAGAGGCAGTTGTGCGATTCTCGGAGGCTCCGACTTACGGTCTGTGAACACGTAGGTTGGTCCCGTGTTGGCTGCTCCTGCTGTGCGTGAGCAACGCTGGGTGGCACAGCCGAGGCAAAGCTATCCTCTCTCCCTGAGCCTGGCAAAGACTCACAGACACGCTTAATTTCAAGCCAAGTGACAATTCCTCGGCTTGCAGGAGCAGGGGTTAACTCAGAGTCTGCAGATGGCACATGGGTTTTACAGGGGCTGGGGCACATCGTGCTAACACAGGGCACCGCAGCGGGCTGCAGCCATGTGCAAAGAGCCTCTTTTTCCCCCTTTTCCTTGTTGTTGCTGTGAGTTCTGCCGGTGGTTAAATAGCCTGCCAGGGCAAGGGAAAGGAAGGGTCTTTTCCCAGTCGCCCCCTGTCTTTGTAGTGTGTGGCTCAGACTCAGGCTGGGGAATGAAGCAGTCAGGTTCTTGCGGAGCATGGGGATGGGAGCGTTTTACAGCTCACTGTGCGGGCTCTGGCTTTGCCACAGGAAAACATGGCTCAGGCTGGCGTCTCAGAGCCCGCTCTCACCGCCCAGGTGGAGCTTGTTTCTGGACCAAGAACCTCTGTCGCTTTTTCCAGGTTAACCCAAGATAGCACTGCCCGGTGCATGGCGCCGGCAGCTGAGCGATGGTCTGTGCCATGCCCACGCGTACGCACTCCCCGTGCGCTCCGGTGTGAACACAGCGCTCGTCCTGGGGAAACACCAGGAAGGTTTCCCGGCTCTGGGGTTTTCTCTTCTGGAGCGCTCAGCAAGCCAGCCTGGAAAGAGGTTTGAGGGCCTGGGGAGTTTGCTGGCAGAGCTCTTTCCTCCGCTCGGGGGGGAGGGAATAATCCCGCAGGACGGGGCAGTGCAGCTGTCTCTTGTCCTGGCACACAGCTGAGCTGCGCAGGAGCAGGAGGGGATGCAGCTCCCAAATGGCCACATCGGGAGAGGCGCTGGGTGACCCGTTGGGCTCTGTGCCCTCCTGACCTTTCCGCGCTGTTGAATTCAGTCTGTCCCGGCTGAACATCAAGCCCGGAGGAATGGGGCGCTTCCCTCTTATTCCTCATGAGTACTAATCAGCTGTGGGGCTAGCGAGTTTGGGGTGTCTTGCTCCAAATGGAACAAGATGCTCTGCGTGGCACAGAGGTTCTTCGCAGCCTGGCTAGAGCCAGCGCAAGCCCGGCTCTGCTGGCCGCCCGTCAGCTCCGCAAGGCCCTTGCAGAAACCAGCTTGCTGCGTCCCGAGCCCTGTTGCTGAGCTTGGCAGGCATGTGAGCCGGAGGGATGGGGAGAGGAGCATCACCAGCCCCAGCCCTGGCAGTGGCCCCCCCGGCAAGGGGCAGGCAGCACCGGGTCCCCAGCCCCCCTGCCAAACTGGCAGCTTGCACCGAGCGTCGTAGCCGAGCGTGTTTGCAGCGTTTCGTGGGGCATAATCTGTTGTCATCGAAGCCGATGGCAAATTCCGTACTTTCTGCAGCTGACGCTAAATAGATCTTTTGAAGGTTGTAATTTCTTGTTTAACCAATGCCAGTTGCAAATACTTTGTGCAGAGGAATAACCCCTTAGCGCCAAATAAAATACAGTGGAAGTCTGTGGCATGTTTTTCAGCGTATTGTTAGTTACAGCCCTCCTGACAGAGCACATTCTATGCTGAAGATAAATGCTTGGGAGTCTCTTGCCAATTTATGTCCGAAAGGGCTTTTCTTGGATGTCCTCTTCTCAGTGGAAAATGCTTTTCTGTTTTTCCAGCAAACATTTAATGAGCTGTGCTTAAAAGAAAAAGAGGACCTATTTCAGGACCAGACCGTTCTGCTTTAGTTCTCTCCAAGGTGGTTCAGGGCTCTTTGGGTGCTCTGATCTTTGTTACACCATGTTGCATGGCAGTGGTCTTTGCGTAGCAATTTGCGTGTTCCAGGACCTGCAGGGGGGATGTTTGGGTCCACCCAGCACCACCCCGTAGTGTCCCTTGTGCCAAGGATTGAAGGGTATTCCCAGCTGACCTGTCTCAGAAAATCCAGGCTCTGTCCAGGCTGCAGGTACAGTTGTTGGCATATTAGGACACTGGATTCCCATGCTGGGATTTCAGTCTTTTCATTTGAATTCCAGTTCTGTGACTGAGGGAGAGCCTGGAGAGCTGGTGCGAGTGGGCTGGGATGCAGGGCTGGTTGGAGGCTGTGCCTGCAGGGATGTGGGCTAGCAGTGGCCCGTGGCCAGGAGCTTCGTGGCTGGCTGCTCACAGCTGCTCGCCAGTCCCAGCTCGGCATTGCTGCCAGCACTTCCAAGACATGCCTGGGCCCTGGGGCTGGCAGGAGAGGGCGTTTGGCCTGAGCCGTGGTGGCCATTCCTGGTACCCCCTTCTGGGAGATGTAGGGAGAGCTGCACGAGAAGAGGAGGGAGGAAGCCACCTCTGACAGGGAGTCACTTGCACACTCACTTCTGTGACTGTAGAGGTTGGTGGAGGTTCCAAAGTGAAGCTGAAGGCGCTCAAGGTTTCTGTGAGCAGCCAGGACCAGCTGAGCTTTCTTTCCTAGGGACAAGATGATTTCAGAAGCCCCCTGACAGGATGCTGTTGGTGGAGCTTCTGGAAAAGCTCATCCCATGGTTGCTTCTGTCTAAATCAATGCAGACATCCAGGCCTCGGGATGATGGTTCAGTAGGTTGGTGAGGCTGGGGGAGCTGCAGCAGTGGGGTGACCTGAGGCCCTATGCGGGCGATGCTGTGGCTGACCCAGAGGGAATCGAGCCTGAGCTTCAGGAGCAGTGTGCCTCATCGGCCTGGGGAGGTGCCCACAGGGATGTGGTGGTGCCCGTCAGCTGCTGGGGCACCGTTAAACCTTTCTTTGGAGCACCGCAAATCTGAAATAGGTCCATCTGCCTTCATTTATGAATCAAAACTGACAGGTTTTCTGCAAAGGGTTAAAAGCAGAGGCAGCATCGATGTGGAGCCTCACATTGCTGCTGGCACTGACCATGGCTAAGTAATGCGGTCTGCAGTACTCACAAATACACCAGCTAGCATTTGCATATGCAGCTGAAATGAAATAGCTGCTGTGTACCTTCATACCATACACTGAAAGTGTTTTAATTACTTGCAGTTAATTTATTCTCCATGCTGTGAGACTCAACAGCATGGATGGCATGATTGTAATGCGAATGCATGCCATTTCTGATTTATTTTGAAATTATTTGCTTTTTGTCTGCACTCCTGTAAGTACAGGACTACTAGATGTGTTATGACAGCGTGGCACAGCGTGTCCTCCAAGAGCGGGATGTCTAAAGAGACAGGCCAGGCGAAGCAGGGGAGGAAACGGAGGCACAGAGGAGCGGGCTGGCTTGCCCACAGTCCTTGAGAAAGCTGGAGCCAGCGAGTTTCCCTGGTTGCCAGATCCCACCCTGCTCCTCTGTCTGCTGTCCCCAGCTTTGCTTTTTTGCAGGTTTTGTTGCCATCTCCCAAAGCTCTTCCGCCAAACACAGCTTCAACGAGAGCTGGGAGCGTGGTGCAGGCTCCAGGGATGCACATCTGGCAGAGAACTGGTGAAGCTGAGTCATCAGTCCACCTCTACCCCAGGGCAACACTGAATTTGCACATGCTGTTTGACCTACTCCAGCCCTGACACGTGTTCCTGTAGCTCGTTTTAAGGACCTCCGATGGTGGAGAGATCTGGACACTATACACTGATCACCCCTGTAATCTGGAATCTGGTGGAAGGTGATTTACTTATTTCAGGAAGGCTTTGATCTGGATGGTTTTAAACCTACACTTACATATTGCGTTGAAAGTGGCCCTGGGGCTAGGCATGTTCTCTCTAAATATTCTCAGACCTCATTGTTTTCCTAGTGCAAAACATCACCTAACTCCCATAGGTTTTGTTGAACAGGGTGTTTTTAATTATTTGGAGAACGTGTTTTTTTCAGGTTTCCATTGCAATTCATATTCACATATTAGTGTTTCTTGGCTTACAAATACTTTGTACTTGACTTATTTTTACTTTAATTGTTAGTAAAAATATACATAATGAAATAACCAGCAAGTTATTTTGCCAGAGGGTTGATAAAAAAAAAATGTTTTCCTAGGGGGAGGAAAAAAAATCTGTTTGAAAATTTCTCATTAAATGTAATTGGCATTTCTGGACATGACTGACACTAGGAAGTTTGAAAAAATGCCCATGCTAACAGGCCAGGGGACAGGAATTTGCTGTATTTGACAGGCTGTATACAAGAAGGATGCAGCACTACAAACTCGGCAGCACGGCTTTGCCAATGTGTCTAGACAGCCCATCTCCACGGGGGAGAAAGAAGCTTATTTCTTGGACCCGCTCCATCTGCGGCTGCTCCGATGAGACCAGACCACTTATGGTCTCCTGTATCGATGGAGACTTTCCATCTGAGCGTTGGGTTTGTGCGGAGCTTGCTCAGCCCTCGTTGCCTGGTGACTGATGATGTACGTGAACTGTTGTGGGCTCCTGCAGCTGGCGGGATGCAGCGCATGGAGCAGGGGGACAACGGGGCACAGCACGGGTGCATTAGTCGTCTTTCTCCACCTGTGCTACCCTGGGTGAGCCATCGGTTCTTTTGCTGGCTTTGGGATGCTCCTCTCTTAGGTGAGGATGTGGCTAGTCTGGCAATGGATGTGATTCGTTAGCTCAAGCCTTTAAAAAGGCTTAAATTCTGTTAAATTGTGCTAGAAGGGCAGCATTTGTCTGCTCGCCCTGCACCAAACCAAAAGCAGTGTTTTGTGGCTGAGATACCCTGTGTCTCCGTACAGGTCACCTCAATTGTCTGATCCTCTAGGTTAGAGTATGTGACATTTCACCCAGATTAAGGGCAGCAATAAGCAGATATCCTATAAAATACTCATCACCTGGAGGCAAAGATTACTTTGTATTAGGGATTGTAGTTTCCAACATATCCCCTCGTTTGCCCCAATTTGCAGGAGCCCTGACAATCATTATTCTGCCTCCTCTGCTGGGAATTGTGCTTTTCAGACTGCAGTGAACTTTGTGGAAATAGAGGTTTCCATTTTTCAGCCTTTTGATTTAAAATCTCTAGATGATTGTTTGACTCTGGCAGAGAACCATTCAAAATACATTCCAAAATATTCATCATTCCAGCAGGCTAAGAAACATAAGATGTAGCAATTTATTAGCTAATGCGAAATGCATTCGCCATCCAGAAGAGACTAAGGATGGAGGTGGGTTTGATTGCCCTTCGCATCCCACAGAGCCAGGGCGTGGAGCATGCTGGAGCCCGTGGTCCATCCCATCCAGCCTCCTCTGTTTTGTGGAATGCCCCTGTGTCCTGCAGAAATCCCCCAGAGTCCAGCAACAGCCTTGTTCCTCCTCCCTGTCCCCTGGCCTTAGAAGAGCAGGTTTTCACTACGGACCTGGGAAGGAGCAAGAGTTGTTTTGAAGTGGCCCTACAGGCTCTAATCCCCTTTGCGTCCCGTAGCGATGTGGGATGTAGAGGTCCTTTATCCCCCACTCAAAGAGCGCGCTCCTGGTCAGGATGCTCAGCCCTTGGAAAAGGCAGGTGGACTGGATGCTGTCAGCCAGGGTCAAGGTCTGTTATTTCTGGATCTCTGATGCCATAATTTTTCCAGTTGTGATCAAGAGGGACCCATAAAATGCATTAGTGGTCAAAACCTGGATTTCTAAAAGAAGCTCTGCTGCAGCTCCAGTCCAGTTTGCTTGGTAGGGACAATGGCAGTGGTGGTTTGATTTGGTCGAAACACATTTATTCTTGGACGCTAATGAAAGGGGAGCGCAGCCTTTGGAGAGCTGGTTTTGATGTTGTCACCCTCATTTGCACTTCCCCTTCTTCCAGCCTGTGGTGCTCCGTGGTCCTGGCACAGTCGTTCTGTGCCATGCAGTTTGTGATCCTGGATATTTCAACAGCAAACAGATGAAATATCCATTGAGAACCGTGTTTCTGCCTACCGGTGGGGCCAGCTGGTGTGCGCGTCCCCCGCCCCCGTCATTGTCCGCTCGTTTGGGTCCTGTGTACCAAAACAACACATCCAAGTGAATTTCCAGATCCAGTCGGGATGGGGTTGTTTAATAACGGCACTTCTCAGCAGCGCGGTGGGCCTCCGCAGGGACCTGAACAAGCGGAGACATTCATGAAGCTGGTCAGCTTGAGTCAGTCTTTCCCGGCGCGGGCGGGAGATTGCTGGGTAACGTTCACAGGCTCTTGTGGCTGCCGCAGCATTGGGAAATGAGCCAGCTGAAAGGCCCAAAATGCCAAGTGGTTCATCTGCAACATATATATGGACTGAAAAATATCTCCCCCAAAGCAGCTCTTTCTGTCTTGGCAAAACCCTCTTTTTTTTTCTTCTCCCCTCCCCCCCCCCTTTTTTTTTTACACTCATCTGCTTCTTGCAAAAATATCTCTGATTTTCCCCATTACAAAGTTTTTCTAGCTGAAGTTTATGAGGATTTTTGCCGCTTCTCTTAAATACAAGAGAAAAGGTAATGAAATGGTATTGCCTAGAGCTCAGGTGCAGTGGGAGGGGGACTTCAGAGTCCCCCTTCATGGCTTCTGGCTAATGCATCCTACGTGAGTACTAACAAGGAGGCTCAGCCTTCTGAGTCTGTGGCCATCAGAAGAAAGTGGAAGTAGTTTTTATTGGTGTTGGTCTCAGGGGCTACACTGAGGGCTGGAGAGACCTTGGAAAGGCTGCTGTGTACCATCCTGAAGGGCTGGAGCAGCTGCGGAATTGTCTGTGTTGTGCTCCTAGCTCCAGTACACCCCATTAACCCCTGGCCCAAGCACCAGCATCGTTTTTGCTCTGTCCTAGGGACTCCTTCCTATAGAAGGAATCAAAATCCACTCCGTGCTTGGTCCCTAAAGTGGAGGAGGCTCCCTAACATGTTCTGTATTTTGTTGTTAAATCCTTGTCCCAGCAGCTTGGCATCAAAGGGCGTACTGATTCCTGAAACCTGGGGTGTAGGTGACACCTGTTTGCGGTTCACGTCCAGCTGTAGGTCTGTGGGTCACCTCTGTATGTAAAGAGAAAGGGGACACCAGGTAAATCCAACAGGAATGCAGGTGGAAATAATACTGTGTGCCTTTTGTATAACATGTAATCCTATGGAGCTTGCTGCGGAGGGATATCGGTGTGGAAAATAGGTTAATAACCTGTCCTTGCCTAATTGTCGTGATCGTGGAATCATGGGATCATGGAATGGCTTGGGTTGGAAGGGGCCACTGTCTCTGGGGCAGCTGGTGGTGTCCAGGTGGACATGGATACTGGCACTCGCAGTGTAGCAGCCTGCTCCTGCATGGGAAGGTCTCGTTACACGGTCAGGCTGAGAGCAGCAGTGATTCTTCAGAAGAATAGTCTCAGCCGTTGTGCTGGTTTGGATGTACCCCACGTGCACCTTGGCGTTAAAGGCAGTGTTACACAGCTCGGCTTCTCAAGCCTTTGTAGAAAGGACAAGGAAGGGTGCCAGAGCGGAGAGAAGAAAGATGCTCTCTGGCATGAACTGGGGCAGGGAGGGGCCAAGAGCGTAGATAGGTGGCTTTGGAAATGAGAAAATACCGATGGAGCGGTAGGTAGGGTGGAGGTTTGGAGGTTTGGGCCTGGCTGCATGAATGTCATTCCTAAGATGAAACATCAGGACACATGGCATGGGAAGGGGAGCTGACGGGAAGAGGATGTGGGCATTGGAAGCCATACCCCTGACCTTGCAAAGCCATGACTTCACACATGTTCAGCCCTGCCAAATGCACCAATCCTGGGTCTTAGCCAAGAGTGAAGAAGAGGCGGTGAAGGCTGAGATGCTCCAGCTCTCCAGGGAAGCTCTGGTGGTCGTATTGGCACCAGCAGCTGGACATCATTGCATCTGGATGCTGCGCTGGGATGCACAGACCCATTTTGGATATGATACCTTTGGGTATGGTGGTGGGGGTTGGCTGTGTGATTGCATTTCTGCTCCTCTGTCATGGGTCCAATGCTTCTGCAGCATCAGCATCAGCTGCCCTAACGAGGGACTTCGGGGGGGGGGGGGGGGGTGTCGGGGGTCGGGACTACAGCCCCCCTTGGATCCTGTCCCCTCCCAAGCCTGGTAAATCCACCCCACTGGATCGCTGCCACGGTCTGGTGGTTTGGTCTCTTTGTCAGTTACAAAGTGCAGTCTCACAGAACATGATTTGCCGCTGGCAGGCTTTTAAAATATGTGTTTGCTTTTGATTATATTTTTTTTTTAATTAATTTTCCGAGGATCAATGTGGTAATGCATATAAAAATTACAATATGTAGAACAAAGTATAAAAGCATACAAGGAATTCCAAACACATAACATACTGTGCCTTGGAGCTTATGAGATCCATACAGTGCTTATTGTATTATGGGAACACTCTGACCCCAAGACCCGGCGGAAAGGCTTGTTAGAAGAGCAGGACTAAGCCGTGTGCCTTACGAGCTGTAGGATGCCCAGAAGGAAAACCCTAGCGAATAGAAAACCAGAGCTGTTGCTGACTAGTCTGTGGGATCTAAGGGGACTTTCAGTGGCTTTGTACCAATTTCTGGAGAAGGATGTATACTTTTGCCCCGCAAACATTGTTGTCCCAGTAATTAACACTCAAACATCATGTCTTTCCACAGAGACTGTCTGGATTTCCATTGGGTCATGATTACTTTTTCTTTTCCCCCCAAACATGATTTCTTCTGTCAACTCCAGTAAGTGGGAATGTTGACGTGGTTAGGGAGGATGCACATCTTAGCCGCTATAACTGCCCATGTGCTCTGCAGGTTCCCACCAGATGAGAGGCAGAGCACCAGAGCTGAAACCACCCGGAAAAGGAGTTTTGTTTTACATTTGTCGTAGGACAGGGCTCTGAGCTGCTAGGGAGGAGCTCATGCTGCTCTGTCTGTGGGTCAGGAGCAGAGCAGGTTGGGGTCACAGGGGCACCTGATCCCCAGCTCTGCGGACCCACAAAAGTGCAGAGCAGAGCACGGGGGGTGCCTCTGCAGTGCGTGGTAAGTCCAGCTGAAGACTTTGCATGCTAGAAACCAGGAGCTTGGAGGTGTCCACAGGCTCTCCACCAGGAAGGCAAACAGTCCTAAGACCTCATTCCTGGTGGGCAAGAGGCACCGGCTGGTCCCACACCTTGAAACCCACCTGGAAATCTCCCTTTTGGCCATGGCACAGGCAGGAGGTCCCTCTGCTCCAGCGCCTGTCCTGGTGGAGGACAGCAAGGGTGTCACTGTCAGCACTGGTGAAGCAACGGCTGTGCAGGACCTCAGCGAGTTCCCTGGCTCTGGCAGGCAGAGCTGAGTGCGACGGGAGACCGTAGGCACGCTATCCATGCAAAAGTTATTCACAGCTCTGTAATGATATGTAATTGTTTGTATGCGGTCAGCTAAAAATTATCCTGATAGGTTCCACATTGCAGACGCTTCAGAGAGGATCTGCCATAGTCCCATGGGTAATGCTGAAAATACCCACGCTTTTCCATTTAATATTAAAACTTGAGTTTTATATGAAAAATTCAGTATTGCCTGTCTGGAGTTCTGTGCTCATTTTTTATGTGCAAAAATTGAACCTGATTAGTTTCTGAGATAATAAAAAGTGAAGGCTTTTAGAAGAAGTATAGCATCTGTTTCTTTGTTTTCTATTTATTTAATTTTTTTTCCCCTGTGTTCCTGGTGATCTTAACAAAACTGGAACTTCAGATACTTGAACCTTCTGTATAACTGAAATAATTTGAGGTCTTGTGCACAGATGGCGCACAAAAAGCAAACAAATAAACAGCGAAGGTTAGGAAAAAAGCACAGCCGATGTTGTGTCATGGGAAAAAAATGATAATTCAGAAATCTCCAATAGTCTGACCTGTAATCATAAATACAAACCTGCTGTTAGCGCGGTCGTACAGCTGGGCTTGGCATCGCTGCTTGTCAGGGCTAGTTTCAGTATGTGGCTTGATAGGCATGTCCTACCTTAATGTATTTATTTTTCTTCTAAGTATCATCTTCATTCCATATTGCCTACATTCATGATGTCTGGTGTAGGGTAGCTACAGCTTCGCCGTGTTAACATTTCTGTACCCTGATGTTAAACCTTATTGCCATTTGAAAATACTTTTTATGCGTGGAAATACGTATAAACTGGAGTTCATTCTCTCCTGGGAGCTTTTAGAAACATACTTTAGGCAGCCCTGAGCACAGAATCTTAGCCATGCAGGTTCCCTCACCTCTCTTGTGTCCCTGCTCGCGTCTGGCGAAGATGAAGGATGCTCCTGAGCGATGGGTTCCTGCTGCACGGAGGAGCAGCATCCTTCCAGGCGATGCTCGGGGAGGAAAGCTGCAAAACCAGCGATGGGCCTGGCCATCCAGCCTGGTCAAAGACATGGAAAACAAGCTGAGGGAAAACAGAGGTACGAGGCTTTTCCCCATTTTCTGCTGAAGTGATGTTTTCAGGCTGTAAAGTGGCTTTTCAGGTTGAGATTGTGTCGTTTAGGGTGAATCTTGCTGCGGTGGGGCTCGGCATCGAGCGCTGTTGGTGTCTGCTGGCTCTTCCCGATGGGGTATGGTCCCATCTTTGTGCAAGTGATGGTGATGGGACACCCTGCCCCCGGGCTGCCCTGCGCTGGCTCATCTCCAGCATCCCGCACAAATGGAAAATCACTGGAGACCCGACTCAGATCGGTTGGGACAGGGCTTTGCCATCAAGTGGATTTTGTACGTCCTCGTTCCTGCCTCCTGCTCCCCTTCCTGGCACCTTGTTTTAGCTTTGATTAAACCTTATGGGTCTGGGTTTTGGTTTTTGTTTTTTATGATGTAAGTTGACAAAGCTGCCCTGCACCCAAAGAATTGCAATATTTTGGAGGGATATAATGAATCAAAGCAAAGCAGAGCGGAAATAAAACTGGAACAAGAGCCTGCAAAGGGTTGTAACTGCGTGGACAGGTGATGTTGGGGAGAGGAGCCTGCCTGGAGCCAGGGGCGACCTGCGGAAATATTTCTTTCTACTCAAACTTCTTAAATTTTAACTTTAAACCCAATTAAAAAGCCTGTTCCTCTCCCTTCTGTTCTTTTCCCTTTCACCACCACTCTGAAGAAAACTTTCTTTTTTTTTTGCTTGCAGAATCTTTTTTTTTTATTTTAAGAGTTTTTAGTTGCTGGGGTTTTGCTTTCTAGATTGTGGGTTTTTTCCCTGTGAAATAATTTGTCTTGTTTTTTCTTTAATCTGTGTTCAAACTTCAGCGGTAACTTCTTATTTTGAAGTCTGTGATTATAGTGCGATTCCTTATTTTCTTCCTGGAATCCTTTTTCAGTTTGCAGTTTATATAACTGATGTGACAAATCTTTCCTGCCTTACAGTATATGATAATTGTGGTAAAATGTCTCCGTCCCTCCCTTAATTAAATCCAATTGCTTACTTTCAATTCAGATCCAATTAATGTACTATACTAGCTGGTTCTGGACTTAATGGAACTGGTCAAAACTTTTCAAAACTGCCCACACAATGTCAATCCCATCTGGAAATTAGTTTTTGTTCTGACCTGGAATGAAAGCAAGTATGCACAAGCATTCCTGCAAAGTGGAAATCCAAAATATGTTGTGGTTGCAAGTACTGGTGGAAAAAACACTGGCCTTGTAACTTTTAGGTAGTAGGCGTTTAGTTCTCAACTCTGTTTTGCTTTATAATGCATTTTATTTTCAATGTGGCATCCCAATGAGAGCCGTCCGATGGTAGCCCGGTGATAGTCACAGGCACCAGAGCAGCCGCTGGGCAGCGGGGAGCATAGGTCAGAGAGTCTTCGGGTGTGAATCTGCCTCATTGCGAGAGGAGCCAGGATGAGCAAGGGAAAGAACGGCATGTTTCATATAATTTAGAAGCGATTGAAAATGCTTTGGTGCATCCTAGAAGCGCGTTTTATGTATGACAGCAGGATTTGTGTGTCATGGGTGAATGCAGAAATAACACAGGAAAACGCAAATGTGGAAACAGGAAACAAAATCCCCCAGCCCAACATGAAAGGTTGGGAATTTGAAATGAAATTCCCAGATTTTCCAGCATCGGGTTCCTGAGAGGAGAACGTGTGTTTCAGTCTCTCTAGGGGATGCATTTGCAAGCAGCTCAGCTTTTGAGAACGCTGCTCGTAATAAAATATTTCTGATTAAAAAATGTTGATGAAAGACTTCTGACCCATCTAAAAAGCTTTAGAGCTGTTTTCTTCTTCTCTCAGTTTCTGCTGACTGCAGTCACTAGTGCTGTCAACACTGTTTAGAAATACTATTTTTCAGTGTTCAGCGTTGTTTTCTGATAAAAGAATAATGGCAAGGGAAAGAAAAAAAAAAAAAAAAAAGAATACCCTGCTGACATGTTGAAGGCAGCCAGTGACTGCTGTGAGCAAGGTGACATTTGCAGACATCTGGGGTTTAGGTGCCTGCAATCCCTCATTAGCAGTTTGTAATCAACATATGGCATGTCTGCATGGCAAAACGCAACAAGTGATCAACCCAGCAGTGCTCTGGGCTAATACGGCTATTTTATTTTTTTTTTCCTGCTACCCAAGTAACTCCTGTAGACATTTGGATCTAGCTGTGCTGTGCTGTTCCAGAAGTGCAGCAAAAGGAGATCCCAGCATCCCGACACACACACCCCCCGCACCCCCCCCCGTTACAGGTCGACACCTGCATCCAGCCATGTCCTGGAAAAAGGGGGTGACTCACGTCCCCGCTCCGTGCCAGCCGGTGCTGTAGGTGCGTTAGCCAGCCGTGACCCGACCATGAGTCACTGCAACACGGCCACTGCCTGCGACTTTCCATTCCTTGGCCTTGCTATTTTTGGGTCCAGTAATTACGAGGTGAGCTGTGAATCACCGGTGTCTCGCTTTACACTGGGAGGAAACCAGGCAAGTTGTGTTAACGTGCTTGGCAGGAGGCATTCTTGTTCTCCAGTGTTTTACAAGCTTTGGCCCTTCTTCTTGCTCCCCAGAGTGATGTGCTCACCCTTCCTCATGTGTAACTGTCACGCAGGGTCTGAGCAACAGCCTGAAAGTGTTGGGCTTGTGCTCTCTCCAGCCGGGTGTTGTCTTCTGGGCAGGAACTGATGCTTAAAAGCCCTGGAGGGGTTTCCGGAGGTGTCCCAAAGGCTTTTATTGATTTGTTCGTCCCATCCACGTAGGCAGGGTTTAGATCAGAAAACAGCATTGAATGGATAACTCAGAAGGTGGCTGAACACTCATGTTGATGTTGGCCTCGCCGTGTCTGTGCCGTTCCGAGGGATGATCGTGCCCGAGGCGCGTTCAGTGCTGTTTGCTGTGGTGCATGGTGCATGGCAGCGCAACTACACCGGAGCTTGCAAGTAGAGCCGGGGGAAGTCGCTGACCCTTTCTGTGAAGGCTTTGATGATGAGTCGGGAGAGGAATGTGCAGGACTTCACTGCTTCTTTGTGAGGGACGGACCCTGTGAGAGCGCTAAACCCCCCAGCAGGTAGAAACACACGTGTGGTGTAACAAGCAGCAGTTAAATCCCATCCCTCTGTGGCTCTGCTTCGCCTCCCGCCACCCAAGCAGGACAGATTCGCCTGTAACCTTGTTTTAATGCCCTGGGACTCTTGCACACGTTTGTTTTTCAGGCACGTTCCTGCCTCTGCCAGTCCCTTCCCAGCTCAGCTTTACGATTCAGTGGGCTTGTTAAAAATGGGTCTCCAAACGGTTCCTCTCAGACACAGGAAGACCGAGAATGTCTTTTTGCACCCAGGAATCCCCAGGCTGGAATGGAGTCTGCTGGGGACTGTCAGGCTGTTGGGGAAGGGTTGGAGATGGAAGAGCTGTAAACCTGCAGGAATTTGAAAAACCTGCTTTAATTTCAGAGGAATGTCCTTTTGTTCCCAAACGGATGGGCCCTGCTCCAAAGGCGTTCAGGTGCAGTAACTGCTAGCAGATGGGCTGTGAAAAGAAACACAAACAGGTGGTGAGAACAACAACCATAGACTTTAATTTCCTTGTCAGCTTCTCCCGGTGCCTTACATGCCCCCTCGAGAACAGGGGGATGAGGGGAGCTGTCATATTTGTAGATGGCAAAAGCAAGGACTGTTGAGGGGATATTCAGCAACTGTATGTAGCAGGTCAAGCCCATGGACTCAACACCAGGGCCAAGGTGCATGGTGATTAACTTAAAATATAATTTGCTAGCACATGCATTTTTATAGATGCAATGATCAATGTATTTTAATGCATACTGACTTGTATATTGGCTCAGATCCTCTCAGATGTAACCACTGTTGTTCCACGTAAGACAGTGGGACCACGCTGACATTGCCCACCTGGGGCTCTGCCTGGTGCACTTGGCAGTGCTGAAGGCTGGGGCTGCATGAGAAGCCTTGGTGGTTTTGGTGGGACCCCAGACGTACTGGAGCACTGGAAGAGGGAGGAGTGGAAGGCGATGGCGTACCAGCCCTGTTCTACGGAGGCAGTGGTGGCCTCGACCCTGGCAGGCTGGTGCCTGGCTCTTCCCTTCCTTTGCCGGGGCTTCCCACGGTGACTGAAGTGTTCGCTGGGCTGTGGCTGGGGTGACGAGCGAATGTACTTCAGTACAGGTGGGGTAGAAGTAAAAGCAGTGTCGCGGCCTCCAGCTTGTCCTAATAAAGAGTGTTCAAACCCAAAACTGGCAGGTGCTTGCCAATACCTGCGAGCACCCATGCATCAATAGCTCCATCACTGCTGCTACATTGGCATGTGCAGCAGCGCTGGAAAAAGGAGAGATGGTGCAGAGCAGCTTTGCTAAGAAAAGCCATTTCATAGTTGATGATAGTCAATAGCACCGATGTTGCTCCAGTGACTGTGGGCACAGCCAGCAGTGGTACACATGACTCCGTCTGATGTGCTGCTTTGTTGCTGGAATAAGTACAAACCAGGCACAACGTAATATGCGCTCCTGTGGGGTGCACAGTTTGTTGCTCACCGCCTTGCTGGCCTGGGCAAGGCAAGGGGGGTGCTGGTGAGTGCACAGCTGTGCTTCAGTCAACGGTATCCAACCTGCTGATGCTCAGTCTCTCTTTTATTGGGTTCTTGCTTCCCAATTGCAATGCTATCCATGTAGCCTGACTGTGTTCCCATGTCCTTGGCTTGCAAGCATACAAGTGTATCAGGCTCGTATCAGTCATGCTTCGTTTCCACTGTCTGACACCTCTTTGTTTACAGATCCCCTTCTCTGCCCGAATTGACGCCTCTCGGTCTGGATGCGGGGAGGATAGGAGAATGCAGCTGTCATTTAAGCCAAGTGGAGCTACATACTGAGAACAGCATTACCTTGGCTGTACTCAAGCCCAGAGTAATAGCTGCTTCCTTGCGCTTTCCTTACTCGGAGACAGGCACCCTTTCTCACAGTAAGAGCTGGCGCAGGATTGTGCTCATCCCAGAGGGCTGTGTTATGCCCTACTAAGGGCATTCCTTGGAAGTCTGAAGCGGAGATAACAGGGTTAGAAACATCTAACCATAATTCTTTATGGTCAGAAAAGGTTTCTGGGATGATCAGGAATGAGGAGATGCATTTCGGACTTTTTTTTGGTTTTTAGAGGTAAGGAAGCGTCGGGTAGCTTGAGAGAGCTGGTACCAGTCTTACACAGTTAAGCTGGGAAATAAATGCTTGGGGTTGATGCGCTTTCCACCTCCTTCTTATGTGGGGACTAATGCGGTGCGGTTAAGGTGTGGTGTTTAAGTTGTGCAAGCCCCTTCCTAAGCCCTTCCCACCTTGAAACCGTTGAGGTTATTCACCCCATCGCTGCGGGCTCTTAGCTTTCTAGCCTTTCACATCTTCAATTGTCTCTTCTAGATGATCAGCTGAACTCAGAAGAAAAGAAGAAAAGAAAGCAGAGAAGGAACAGGACTACCTTCAACAGCAGCCAGCTCCAGGCACTAGAGAGGGTCTTTGAGAGGACACACTACCCCGATGCCTTTGTACGGGAAGACCTTGCACGCAGAGTCAACCTCACTGAAGCCCGAGTTCAGGTAATCACCATGGCATGTATCTAGACAGATCTCACCTGGGGGGGGTCATCGGGCCGTTCCTGTATGGCAGCAGAAATCTTCGAGGTCTGCCATGGCACGCTAGGGTCACCAAGCCTCTGGGTCACGTATTCATGCCATGCCCTGAGGAGGACTGACCTGCCACCATACTTGCCAGCTGCCTGGTCAAACGTGTTTGTATGGTTTGTTCAAGGCCAAGGTGTTGGATGTCCTGTGCTCAGGCTGCTCACGTTATCTTGAGCTGCTCAGCTCTTAGCTTGCAAGCCTGCACCTTCTGCAGGTCAAAGCAGACCATGGAACAGACGTGCCTACAGCACAGGACAGACCTGGTCCCACAGGGACCTCACCGAACTAGTTCCTCCTGTGAGGGCTTTATCAGCACAAACATACGGGCTGTCTTGTTAGAGTTTCCAGTGACAGGCGTGCCAGAGCAGCCTGCTTTTACAGAGTCCCGTCTTGGCCAGCATGCAGAGGTGGTGTGGTGGAAGAGTGAGTGCCGCAGCAGAGCTGGTTGCGATGGTTGGTGTGTCTGTGTGCTTCCCACCCCAGGTGTGGTTCCAGAACCGGAGAGCCAAGTTTCGCCGGAACGAGAGGGCGATGCTGGCCAGCAAGAATGCCTCTCTGCTCAAATCCTACTCAGGGGACGTGACCGCAGTGGAGCAGCCCATAGTACCTCGCCCAGCTCCGAGACCCACCGACTATCTCTCCTGGGGTACCGCCTCGCCTTACAGGTGCGTGAATAACCCCTCTGGGGCCGACCAGTTCCTGGCGTAGCACAGAGCAGTCGGAGAGCAGCCCTCAGACACGTGGGCTATTTGTATTCACCTGGGACAACTGGAGGATACAGCAGGTTGACCACCCCACTGGTTTTCCTTACCTGTTCCCATCCCACTCCATCCACGGCCAGGCTTGCAAGGGGGGCTTGGTTGAGCATCATCGTGGCTTTCTGGCAGCCGGCTCCCTGGGAGGTTGCGAGTTCTTTTTTGGTCGTCTCTCTCTGCAATTCAGGAATTTTGGAAAGAGGATCAGGTAGAAATAGATGGAAACGGAAGGGGCTGCACTTGCTTCCCGAGTGCATCCAGTTTAAAGCAAGGAAGAAGCCTTTCCGCGGGACACAGATCCATGGGAGGTGACGGCAGAGCGCTTGGGGAGGCTCAGCCACCACACAGTGGCCAGAAGAGGGAGTTCCGTGGCTGTCCCTTGGCTGTCACTGGTTGGGATGCAAGGAAGGGCTGGGAACTCGCTCCATGCCTGTTGCTCCCCATCCCTCCCTCAGCAATTTCTTTCTAGCTGCTGGAGCACAAGCGTGTGTGCAAACGAGCCGTGCCGTTGTGCTGTGCCTTGCCCGCAGTAAGGACCAGTGTCTCTGGGTGGCAGGCTGGTGTTCGGTGGCCACCTCCTGTGGCCAGCACTGCTTTAAGGGCTGGCAGGAAAGAAGTGCAGATGTGGCAACCAACCCCAGCCTGCTCAAAGGATCTGGGACGTCCATGCATGTTGCAGGCTTCCCTGTCCTCCTCTGTGCCATCCACAGCCCAGCAGGAACTGGGTGTGGATGCAAGATCCACAGGATGTGCTGGTTTGTGGGGAGCCAGCTGGCTTGTAGGCAGTTAAAAATGAGGTTGGTGGGCATTTTTTAGCACAGTGGCTTCATTGTTGGTCAGGACCTTGGAGCCTTCGGCTGGATTTCTTCCTGTTCTGGCTTGGTCACAGCTAGCTTTCCACTGGCTTCCAGGAGCCACACCATACCCAGGACCTCTTTTCCTCAGTTACCTTGACCCCCTTCTTGCACCCCAAACATTGCTTGCACGGTTAGGTCTGCACACTCATAGCCTTCTGATAGGTTGTCGCTTCAGTGCCATGGGGTCCTCCTCATCTGCCCTGTAGCTCCAGGGTACTCACCCACTCCAGGTACTGAAAATTATGTTTCTGATGACCACCAGTTTGATGGCCCTTTTCCTTTGGATTTTATCTGAGGATGGCTGTCTTGCAAAATTCCCCTTTTGGGGTTAAGGCTTCCTCTCTGAAGTGCTCCTTGGTGTAGCATCCCAGGGAGGAGCCTGGGTGGGGAGTTCAGGGGAGGGAAACGCAGGTCCTTCCCCTCTCTGCTGAGACTGCTCTGGTCACAGTCTAGATCCCTGCCGAATGCTCATGGCTTATTTCTGCCTCTCACACTTTTAAAAATAGATCGTCCCTCCCAAGATGTTGTTTACACGAGGGGCTTCATAACGGCTTCTAGGAGAAGACCCTGCAAAGGTAACTTCCAGGGGCACACTGGGAAGGGCTGTCTGGGGCCACACTGGGCGACAAGAAGCCCAAAGCATCTGGGTTGTGCGAACTAGGAGAGCAAGAAGGGAAAGACTTAGGGATTTTCCTCCCACCCCCTCCTCCGAGGTCCAGACCTGGCTGTGCCTCTCCATGGTGCGAAGATGCCTCCTCGCTGTCTTGATATCTTCCTCTTGTCTTAAGCCAAGACATTTCAGCAAAGACATTTGCAGCTTACAGCAGTCCCCACTGGCTGACACGCCATCCAGGAGGGACTGTCACCCTCCCACTGCCCTGCAGAGGGGTAGGAGACACTGGCAGAGGAGCAGAGCAGCTGGTTCCTGCAATGCGGGGTGCTCCAGGACCCTCAGGCACTTTACACTCCCCAGGCTTTCTAATCATCTCTTAGCAATCGCATTCACCTTAACAGGCTCTTGGGCCAGGTTGTCGCAGCCACATTAAAGCTTTGAACTGAGCAGAGTTATCAAAGTCTTGGACTCCTGGCGAAAGAGCCGTGCAGAGTGTTTGCATGGTCCTGTGCCCCCTGCCCATCTCCCCCGCGCTGCCGCAGCAGCCCCCGGTGAGCAGCTGGTCCGGGCGCGGGCGGAGAGCCACGTCCAGTGCTGTGTGGCTGGTGCTGGTTTTGCTCTTAGATCTGGGGAAGGTTTTCAATCCGTGTGTTTATTCTCCAAATATATTCAGCCACAGGTCAACCAAAACTATTTACAGATCTGTGTCACACAGATAGCCGAGTAGATACTGTTATTTTTTGAAGTTGAAATGTTTGGCTTAGACATTTTTTACCCTAGGTTCCTAAGAAAACAAGACTAGCAGTTGCGCTGTCAGCCTGCACTTCCCACTCCAACAACCTTTGACTCCATGGGCCACTGAAAACCATATTTGAAAGAAGGATTTTCGGCCTCAGAAACATGATGTTCCTCTGTTCCGTGAAAGCAGGCAGCTGAGCAGGGGAAGGAGATTGTGCCTGAGCGGGGCGGAGGGAGGGGACAGCAGGGTGACTTCAACCCTTGTTAGACCCCGGAGACCCTCTGGAGCAGCCCTCGGCTATACCGATGTTTGGAGCCAGCCTTCTCACACGCTGCTCCTTGTAGGATAACTGGCTAAAGAAGAGCGTTTCAGGAGATTTTCAGTTTAGCAGAGATTTCACTGGGCGACAGGCGTTTTCCCCCCAGCTCTGGGGGCTGAGAGCAGGAGGCTCCCTGCAGTTTTACACCAGTCTTGGGCAGCAGTCTGGTTTTGAATGGGGACAGTTTAGACCCAAGACTGAAAATTGCTGTTTTATCTTACCTGCAGTATCCTTGAGGCACTTCTAATTTCTAGCAGCACAGAAACAGGGGGGTGATGACCCTGTGGAAGCTTAAATAGCCCCCAACTCTACACTTTGTGTAACTTTGCAATGCTGCTGCAGGCAGTATTTGGCTTCTCGCATTGCTGCTGACTTAGGAGGGAGGAGAGGGTAAAGTCACCAACCCAACCATGGAGAGGGGACTTTGGGGGGTGCAGGGCCAGCTGGGGAGGGCTCCAGGCATGTTGATCCATCCGTTGCGTCCTGGACCCTGGTGAACTCCAGCCGATGCACCCCAAGTTGGGCAGGGTGGAGCCTGTATTTAGATGTGTGTCTTTTAGCGTCCATCCTCTGTGTCCTTCCAGTAGCTGTTAGAGATTCCCAAAGTGTCCTGAATGCTTGCCCTCCTGGGGAGACCTGCGGTGCTTTTCCCTGGATGGGTGTCCTTTTACCCGTCCTTTCTGTGTGTGTAAGCTGCTGTGTTTCTACCGGTCCTGATGCAAAGATGACAACTCCTTCCTGAAAAAGTTATTTCCCCTGATTTTAAAGTGAGAAATAGGACTCATCTGGGCTCGAAGGGGACCCACTAGTATTACCTGGTCTGTATCTCCCAGAGGCTGAGGGCTCAGACAGCACTGGGTTGTGTTTAAACTCTCGGCAAGTCAGCTCTGCAGTACGAAGTCAGAGATTCCCCCAGCGCTTTGGGGTGAACGTGCATGCCCACGGTCTGGCACTGGAAGAAATTAAAAAAAAAAAAAGAAGAAAAGTAAAAAGCAACCAAGCTATCTTCTTTCTTGGGCTGTGGATGGAGGAGAGTGTTTCCCAGAGCCTCAGGTGTGAGCCCCCCAGGCAGGCAGGTGGAAAGGGTCAGCAGCAGACCTGAGCTCACCTCCAGGAAAGCATCTGTGGTTTCCTCCTCCTGAATGCGCTGGCTGCATTAAATGCATGTCTCTAGTTCATGCGGTGTTTTTCAAGTGGTTTTGATCTGTGGACCCACATATATAGGAATATATATATGTATAGGAAATGCAACAGGTCAGGTAGTTTGCTGGGTTTTGGGGTGGGGGGTTGCTTTTCGCAGAAGGCTGGGACACGTGGGTTAAGCAAATTTTATAGCAGTCTGGAAAGCAGATTTGCAAGTCTTTGGTAGGATGGGAAAGGACTCAGAGATCTTTGTTCAGCTTCCGCTGTCAAAAGTAATGGTTTTCATGAATAAAGTCATGATTTGAAGGGAGAAAAGATGTTTTGGTTTGGTTTTTTTCCCTCAGCCTTTAGGGCATGTTCTTTATGATCAGCTGAAGTTCTGAGGGAAAAAAATGTGGAAATTTTCATTCCAAAAGGCTGAAAGCAAAAAGCATCACAATTGTTGAAATGGGTTTTTCCCAGAGTGTTTCTTTAATGTAACATGTGTTTCAGAAGTGACGTGATTTCGCAAGCCATAAAACCAGCAATTGCTCTCATCAAAAAGACATTGCTTCCAGTGGGAATACTTTTAAGGACAATGGTCTAACGAGCAGGCTGGGCAACCTGACCTCACTGTAAACCTTTTGGGTTAGAAAATAGGAAATGGAAATTTTCCTATTGACATCAACCAGCTTTGGCATTGGATATCCCTGAGTAACCGAACTGCAGCAGAGAGATTTACAGCATTGTTAAATAAAAAGTAGTGCTAATTCCCTGCTCACATAAGTAGTAGGTCCCGCACGTATGGAAACCCCAGGGTGTAACCTCGCTGCGATGCACATCTGCTCTCTGCATGGTGTGAAGACCACACCTGATGTGATGTTTCTCTCTTTCCATCCCACAGCGCCATGGCCACCTACTCTGCCACGTGTACCAACACCAGCCCAGCGCAGGGCATGAATATGGCCAACAGTATTGCCAACCTGAGACTGAAGGCAAAAGAATATAGTTTACAGAGGAATCAAGTGCCCACAGTCAATTAACGACTGGAGGCAGCTGCCTTGCAGAAGGAGAAAATACAACAGCACCCGTCCTGCTTCGCAACTTGTTTGTGCTGAAAGAAAAGAAAAAAAAAACCAAAAAAAAACCAAACAAAAAAAACCACACACAAAAAAAAAAAAAAAAAAAAAAAAAAAGAAGAAAAAAAGCCAACCCTAATCCAGAACTGAACATGGGGACCAAACTGGGAGCAAACTGAACCGCTCGTGAGTGACAAGGTTCCTCCTTCCTTTTGGGATAATGCCACCATTTTTTTTTCTTGTTATTGTCAGGTTTATTGCTTCTGCTCAATATACTACGAGCTTCTTCAGTAAAGGACAGTCTCACCCTTGTTGGGTTTCCATTTTTGTATGGGACTGCAAAAAGAAACCTCTGCCGATCTCAGCCTGAGGACGTGTCCCACCTACCATCATGCTGAGATGCAAAGCTTGCTCCTCTCCCCCCTGCCCCTGCTCACCCTAGAAGAAGAAGTTGTTTGGTCACCGCTTTCCGTTGTATCCACCTGACCCTTTGTCCCTCCAGTCCCTTGTGCCACAGAGGCAGCGCCGTTACTGCTAGTCCATGAGAAGCCCGTTAATGCAACGCGATGGGGTCATCCTGCTGGGGTTGCCTCTTACCAGTCCGAGATGTGAGGAAGACCACCTTGGGCTTCGCAGCGCTTCATTGCTTTCTTGAGTATTCCTGGCACTGCTGCCTCGAAAAGCCAAAGAAGAGAGAAAAGCCAACGTGGGTGTGTGAGCAGGGGAGGCGTAGTTGGGGGGGGGTGGGGGGGGTGTCGCTCTGTAGTGCCAAGAATAGGACTGTTAGGACACTCCTTTCCATGCCTTACAGTTTGCGCCACAGGGAAAGGCGTTGTCCAGATGCATTTGTTTTATATATACTGTATATATTTATATATATAAGATAATACATGCAAGCTTGGTTGGTGTTTTTTATTAAACAAAATAAAATCCATTGAAAATGTTTGGGATGTTTGTGCTGCATCCAGGTTCCTGGAGCCATGCGTTGAAATTGCAGCCGCAGCCTCTCTCACCCTTGTCAGGGCTTTTCCCAGTAGCCTCCAGCAAGGCTTGAAATGGCCAGCTCGCACCTTCCCGAGAGGAGCCCCAAAGAAGTGGCACTGGAGGGAGCCAGGCTCCTTTGCAGATTTTCCCCATGGGCATTTGCAGCTTCATAGAGTGAGACGAGAATCTCCTCCCCAGTCAGATAGGTTCATGTGGCTCTTGGGAACACACGAGGACATCACCAAGGAAAGTCTCTGCCGGCCCCTCTGAAGACAGGTAGTGTCCCAGCAGGAGCATCTCACACAAAGACTGTATCTCCCCCCAGGTCCCATAAAACTGCCCGATGAGACTTGTCATGTCACTTTAACCACTCTCCTGCGCTCTCCCTCCCTGCTGCCCTCCCCCTGGGGTCTGGAGAGCTGATTAGGACCTAATTGCCTTTTATCCATGAAGAGCAGAGGAGATACAACCCAAAAGAGGTTTCTTCTATGTAAGCATCCTGAGGAAATAAGGATCTTTCATGTTGCTGATGATGCCTGCCTCTTTCAAATGTGGGGGGAGGAGGGGGCTTGTTTATGGCAAATAGTGTTTGCACAGGAGATCTGCCCAAACCGAGTGGGACTTTGCCATGGAATAGTCCCACTGAAGGTAGCGGAACTACTCCGTGGTCCAGGCTGGACCATAAGGGAAGGAGAGCAAAGCTCAGTTACAAGCTGGATACTTCTGGTACAGTGGGTTAGGTCTCCTCCTTGGTGTTTGCTGCAGACACGCTGGGCACATGTAGATGTCTGACAGCGGGCTTTGCTAGTCTAAAGCGGTGTTGTGCAGGAAAAGAGAAATGGATCTCTTTACAGTGAAGGTGAAAATTAAACTGGCAGAGGAGGAATGGAAATCCAGCCAAAGTATTTGAGCTAACACTGGGGAAAAAGCCTCAAATCCAAACTGGTGTAAGTTGTGCTTGTGATTGTGTGTCGCTGCAGGAATTCTTTTTCTCCCTGTATGGATATTTTTGAGGTGGGGGGGGGGGAGGAAAAAAAAAAAAAAAAGGAAATCTAATTGTGACCAGGACAAAAAGCTAAAAGTCGCAGATTATGCTTGCGGACAGAACACCAGCAGGGGAAGTGAGGCTGGACAAGCACCATGTTTTAAAAAATCCGTAACATTCTGTTTGATCCCCTTTTTTTGGCCTTTCCTTCAGTAGTCTGGAGAAGCTAACGTCTCGAAACCAAAATATTTCTGTCATGAGTAGTGTGGTTCCAGCTCCTAGAGCCAAGCGATCACATTGGAAATCTCAGCCTTCACTTAGAAACTCACCCTTGGTTCCTGTGCCTATGCAAACAGAAACTGTTGAAGAACATGTCCTGCACAACCAGAAAGAAAAAGGACCCAGTGCAATGTAACGTTACTCAGAGGGTGAACTGGTCATTGCGTGCCTTAGCCCAGTGCTCTCCCCTCTCCTTGCCTTGCTGCCCTCCTCCACGATCCATCAATGTCCCAGCAGCACCAGCAGCCTGAACAAACTCCCCCGTGGTGGCCTGGGGCTGCCCCAGTGGCCACCCTGCAGGTTTCAGCTGTTTCCTTCAGCATCTTGGTGGTCTGTGGCTTCCCCCCAGTCTTTTCTCACCTTTTCTGCGGTAGAAAAATCACCTTGAGCCACTTCCTTTGGTGTCTGTGTACAGGCACCCATTTCTGAAGATAGCAAGGGGACAGTTCAGAGAGCATGAAGCTCCTGGTACCCCGTTATCCATCTGTGGACCGGGATACCCATCCCTATCCCCATACCATGGTGTTTCCATGAAGGGGCTCACATAGATGCCTGCGCAAACTCTTGTTCACCCTCCTCATTTTCTTTGTGTGAGGAACTGAGTTGACTTGCACGGGGCTGCTCCTGCGGGAAGGTGTTGTCAGCTTTTGCACTTCCAGTTCTAGTTGGGTTTTGCCTTGGGTTGGCCTGCTCACTTGGGATTGCCATCACAGCTGACCAGGCTGTTCTCAGTCCAGGTGAGACCTTTACATCACCTTTCAGCTGGGTGACATCAAGATGCAAACCAGAGCATCCAAGACAATATTTGCTTCATTTACATGGATTTCCTAAATGGAGACCAGCCGGATGAATTGGACAGGTTTTGTTGTTTGTTTCTTAATTGCTGAGGGCCACAGCCAACAGGTAGTGTTGTCCATCAAGCCAAAGCAAAATTTTATGATCCTGTATGTTTAATCTGTATTTTATTGAACCATGTAAATATATGTGCAGATTAAGAGCCTTATCCTGAAAGCATGGAATTCTCCAGGTTTTTAGTAGACTTTCAGTTGCAGCAGTAGGAAGTTGCCATGGTTACCCTGGTTATCACTAAGTTTGGGTACCATTCAGGGGAGAAAATGGTCTTGAGGCACATTCTTCTCGCCTGCTCTGCAGGAACGCTGTTTTCTCAGCTCCCCCCCTTCTTGATGCAGATATAGGTACCCGATTTCCTCTGAGTGGGATTTTTGAGCATGACAGGGATGGATGATTGATGAGGCTGGTGGAGCTTGACGCATGTAGCCACGGGAGGGGTTCCCAGATGGACGTGTATCCTGTAAATTATCTTTTGCTTTGTGATGTAAAATGTAAAGTGTTTGCACTAGAATAGAAATGATCATTTTCAATAAAAGGGGGAAAAGACTCCCCAATCCTTTCTATAAGCTGCCACGTATGTGTCACTGCCCTGAGGTGTCCTATAGCGTTGGCTGGGGCTGGGGACATGCTGGAGCCTTGGGGGGGGGAGGGGGACTGGGGCCAGCAGAATGGGGCTCAGGGCTACCTGCCCAGCAGGCTTACCCTGGGGCTGCTATGCAGCCAGTCGGGGGGTGCCAGAGGGACCCCAGCAGAGACAGGGGCCAGTGAGCCAAGCAGACAGATGCTGTGTGCAGACCCCTGCCTGCCACAGGACCCTTTTGTCAGCCTAGGCAGCTACACACAAGTTCAGCAGCAACATAAGGCAGGAAGCATCCACAAAGACTTCTCCTGAAAGAGATGGTTTTGCCCCCAGCTCCATACATCCTACCAGGCTGGTGAGACACCAGCACGGGGCTGAAAGTGGGTCAGGGGGTTCTCCCTTCAGAGAGGAGAAGGGAGGGAGGGCTGGACATCCCTATGTGGGTGCTGGGGGTGGCTGACCAGCTGTGAGGGATGGGAGAAAGGAAAGCAACAAGTTAGGAGAGGAAAAGGGTTGATCCCACCACCTGTGCGAGGAGCAAGAAAAGGTGGGCTCAGCAGGGAAAATGCTCCACTGCAAAGCAAGGGAGATGTTCAGGAGGAGCTCAGAGGCTCATGGGGGCTAATTAGTGCAGGCTATTAAAGTAGAGGTGGGGCAGGTGCTGGGGAAGAGTTTGTGCCCTGGGAACACACCAAACCGGGCTGGGGCTGGTGAGTTGTGCTTCAGAGAGAAGGTCTCTGCTGGGAGCTGTTGGGGAGGCGGGGCGGGGGGGGGGGGGATGCTGGGGACCTGGGAATGCTGGTTTTCTCCACGTTCCCTTCTCGGTCTCTGAGTCACTCATTCAAATTTGAGCCAAATGTTGGGGATCTCAAGCGTGTTGGGGTTGGCCTCCTGTTTCCCTGGTGCTCTGGCTTTTTACCCTCCATGGACAGTGTGCTAGGGTTGTTAACCAGCCTGGACCCAAGGGCAGCTAAATTTCAGCAGCCCAGTCCCCAGAAAGACCCCGCTAAAGGGCGATGGGTATTTCTGCAAAGCCCTCAGCAGTCAGCCAAGCTTGCATTCTTTGCAAAGCTGATTATTCACCCCTCTGAAGCTGAAATAATAGTATCGGCCTCTTATTATTTCTTGGTTGCCAGAAGAAGTAGACTTGCAAACAGCGTAGCTTCCAAGTTGACTTTGAGACTGGAGTGGTTTGGACTGAGTTGAAACGAGCCTCAGATGTCCATCCAGACCTGCAGCCGGCTCATCTGAGCTCTCTGTGGGCAGGTTTCCATCTCCCCACCTAGCGCTGCTGTGCTGTGGCTCCTCACCCGATGGCTGCCAGTCACCAATGCACCAGGAATTACCACTCTGTGGAGCTCCAGCTCCCAGTTTGGCCTGGATTTCCCAGCAGGACCAGTGAAAGCTATGACAGAAGCAGCGTGTGGCAGCCTCCCTGCACATAGAGGCTGCCACATGCTGCTTCTGCAGGTATCTCCTGAACATCTGACCATATGTTAGACCCATGTAGTATTTCTCCCCGCAATGGGAGTAGATACCTAATTCAGTTGGGCTTCATCTCTCTAGGAAAGCCAGTTCTCCTGCTTGCTGTCACTTGCTGACAATGAGCAATGCTGCTTATCTTCGTCCCAACTCTCTTTGGGCTCAGGAGGAGGAGATCCAGCCCCTCTTACTCTGATCATAACAGGTGTTGGATAATTTTCAGCTGGAAATTCTTAATGACAAATGTGGATGCAGGGGCTGAACATGAGGCTTCTTAACCGAGGTGTCCTCCCAGTAAGAACCCAACAGCCATGGGAATGATGAGAGACTTGTGTTAGGGCAAGTCCTTGATCCTCTCCTGGGGGTGGTTTTCTCTTAGTTCAGAGAGCCTGAGCCCCAGCAGCTGAGGTGATGCTGAAGAAGAGGTGCTGGTCCCAAATCACACCATGCCCCTGGAAACCTCCCTTTTCGGTGGCACAGCTGGTCCCTTCCTAGGTCCAGCTCTCTGACCGGTGGCTGCTGCTTGCACCCACCTGGATGGGCTCTCCTAGAAAACCAGAAACTGAAGTCCTGCCAGCACTGCTTCTCTGGCCATGCTGAGCACAGAGCCTCCCCCAGCCCTGGGCAACACAGGTCCCTGGATTGCATCTTTCCCCAGACTTTGGCATGGCTTTGGACTTGCCCTTTGCAGTGTGCTGGAAGGATCTGGCCCTGCCAGGTGAAACCATGGGGGCCCTTCACCCTCCTGACTTTCTCAGCACCAACCCTTGCTGCTTCCAGGAATACTTCAAAGTGGTGCACCTAATCCCTGCAGCTGCCTGCCAGACTCCCCGTCTGTCCTGGAGAGATGTCCTGGCTGTTCCCATGGAGGGTTTTCTTCCTGATCCCAGTAGGGAAGAGGAGGCTGTTTGTGGCTTAGACGACTGAGACTTGCAAAGCAGATCAAGTAGTTCCCAGCTGCTCTGGGTCCTTAATTAAAAAAAAAAAAAAAAAACACAAACCCAAATGTGATTTTAACCCCGGATGAGGGCTTCCTGACTCCCTGGAAAACCCACATTGCCTAACCTGCCCTGCAGTAGGGCTGGATGGGATGGAGTGGTGGGGCTGGGAGGCTGGAAGTGCAGAGGGGTTGGAGGGCTGTGAGAAGTGGGAGCATAGGCTTTCCAGCTTCACAGGGGGTTGGAGCTGGCCCTGAGGTTTTGCAGAGGTTGTTGTTTTATCCGAGGCAGAGGCTGGCCCACAACCCTGCCCTCCCTCTGCTCCGTCCTGGTAGGAAAGGGGAAGGTGCTTAAAACATCAGTGAAATGGAGAACAGTTGTGTAGCTGTAGAGCTCTGCGATTGTAGGAAAACACACAATAAATGTGCCAAACAAGTTTTTGGACAGTGCTGTCTGTCCAGGAGGCTGCTCAGCCCTTCATCCACAGTTGTGCAAATGGGAGGAAGAGGAAAAATCTGGAACCTGTGGCCAGGGCTGGGCAGCCTGGCACTAGGGTAGTGCCCAGCAGTGCTCTGTAGGGTCTCTGCTTTCTCTTGCTGGCAATTACTTAACCACCTGCTCATCTTATCCCTAAAGAATCCCCCTCTGTACTTTAACTTGTAAACTACATGCACCTGAGACTTTGGGGCAAAGGTTTTCAAAGGAGCTTGAGTGGCTCGGACCCCTGCAGCCTAAAAATCATCCATGGAAATACCCCTATTGCTCTTAAACCAGCTCTAGCTTTTAAACCACCACAGCACATTGGGCATCTGCTGCCCCTCACCCACATCGCCCTGTTTGTGGAAAGCCACTGGGTGTCTCCATGCCTGGGAGTTTGCTTGTGGGGGCTTCTCTGCTCACTCTTCCCTGCTTCTGCCCCTGCAGCGAGATCCCAGGTGAGCAGGAGCTGCTGCCCAGTGGTTCGGTTGGGTCTCTGCAGCCTGGGTTTGGGGCTTAGCACCACTTCTGGGCTCCACTTCTTGACCCTTGCAGCTTCCTGACCAGTTCTTTTTCTGTCTAATGCACCTTTCTAATGCTAGCTTTTTATCTATTCTAGCCAAGTGTGGCTCAAGTGGGTTATTCTGTGTGTCTCTGCCTGTTCAGTAAATGTGATGAAATCATGTGAAGTGGCAAAATTCAGCAGAATAAAGGGAGTGGGGAAACCCCAGCTCCTTTTGTGGACCTGGAGCACCTGCATTTCCTAGCAGCAGGTGGTTTACACATGGTGTGCACCCAAGGCTGTTCAGAAGCTAGGTCTTACCAAAAATACCCAAAAATCTTTGGGAAGGCAGGCAGGTGAGTGATCACTTTTGAAGGGCAGGAGAGAACCATATGCTGTGCCCAAACCTTCTTCTATCCTCCTTGTGTCTGCTGTGGGGCAAGAGGGCATCTGTGGGGCTGCTGGGATCAGAGTGCCAAGTGGGGGAACCCTGGCAAGGTTGTCACATCATCCAAGAACTAGGTATTGATTTTTAAATGAAGTTGAGAAATTAATGATTGTCCCCTCTCAGGATGGAGCTAGGAGATGGCTGGACCTGGCCCTGTGCTCCCCTCCAGCCTCCCAGCCCATGTGCTGGGGTCCTCAGGGTGATGCTGGGATGGACCCCCAAGGTCTCCAGTTCTGACAATGAAGTCAAAATGACTTTGGTGGGGCAGGGGGATCGACATCTCTGTGTCATGACAAGGAGAGATGTGGTGGGAGTTAACAGCAGGCTGAAGGATGCCAAACAGCAACAAGCATCTTACAGTGTGTCTTTTTTTTTTTTTTTTTTTTTCTGAAATAACTTTAAGATTAGAGTTACTCTTTCCAGCGTCTTGGCCAAATTCGGCTCTCTGTCTAGCTGGAGTCCCTCGGCAGCCTCGGACAGATGCTGTTTTCCTTTGCTTCCTGCCTCTGCCTGTCCGAGCGATGCCAGATGTTGTCTCACAGCTGCTGGTTTCCAGCCCAGAGGTGGTTTCCGCGCAGGGCCGGGTGGAGCCCTTCTTGCAAATGGGAGGTGCTAAAATTAGCCACGCTATAAACGCATCCTGAAACACCACAAAGCACCCCGTTTTCAGTGGCTGGGCTGCCCCTGGGCTTGGCAGTGAGACCAGTCCCACTTGCCCAAAAAGCTGATGCGTGCAAAGGAGATGAGCGCTCCTCCATGGCCAACGCCAATGAGCAGAGGAGGTGGTGAGCTTTCCTCCAGGTGAGCGTGGGATGTATGGGTTTCCCACTGCTCCTTCCTCCCATCCCCCCCACGGGGCTGCTATGGTGGCTGCTCCAGCAAAGACTGTCCCCAGGCAGGAAAGGTCACGCCATGCTTCTGAGGTGGGTTCTCATAACGCTGCTGAGCTGATGTGGTGGCTTTCCCTCTAGCAGATGTGCAGATTTGGGACTGGCCTGGTACCATGCATGGACTAGGGTCAAACTAGAAGCAAAGGCAGGGTTAACGCAGCTCCAGAGCGTGCTTCATCCCCTGCTACGAGGGGTATGAAGACAGTGAAGGGTGTCCTCCTCCACAGGAAAGCAAACACAGGTGAGCGCTGTCCTGCCTGGGGAGCGTTGCTTGGTGCAGACTAGAAAGGTCCATATTCAACCTTGGGGATGAACCAGGTCTGTCCCATGGTGGGAGGAGGCGAGTCCCACAGCAGGTGCTTTGCCCGTGGGACTGCACCCCACAAAACTGTCTGGCAGTTGCAGCAGTGCAGATGGAAATGGTTCCTGGAGGAGCCATGCTGGGGAGTCTTCAATGGGTGCATGGGTCAATGTGGCTGAGCTGAGGCTGGTCTTCAGCAGAGCTGGGAACTGAGCTTCTTCCAAGCCAAACCCATCGTTTCTTCCCCTGCCTCAGCAACAAGATGTGAGTCTTGTAGATACAGGACCCTTGGGGAACAGGGATATCCTGGAGGAGAGCTGATGGAGAACGGGGAGATAGCTGAGCTCTCCACTCATCTGGCTCGGGAGAGCTGGATGGAACAAGGAGCCAGGGAGCTCTGCCACATGCCCTCTCTTGCTGTTGCAGCCCATCAAAGAAGCAGCCTCTTGTGGGATGGTTCAGCCCATCCTCAAAGGGGTGGGACGGCAGCGCTTCCCAGGGCTGGCAGAGGGACAAAGACCTTCTGGACCATGTCAGGCCCTTATCTGGGAGGCGAGTGCAGCTCTCCAGGATGGCAGAAGATTTATCGCCGTGGCCGAAGGCTGTATCTAAAGCTGGTTGAAAAATGGTTTCTTTTCCTGTGGCAGCTTCCAAGACTTCACATATTTGACTTCATCCCAAATCAGGCAGAGGAGTGGAAATCTCTAAAAATACTGCAAGGAAAATGCAAATATGTGCAGGCATGGCAGGATCGCTGACACGATAGATTTTCCAGCCTTACTGAAGTGGAACATGTTGAGCCTTTGGAAAACAAACTCCAAGAAAACTGTTGCATTTCTGCAATGCGTGTCTTTGTGGCCCAAGTGAAATGTCCGAGCAGGACACTTCACATCCTGAGCTTGGCAGGACATAGGCTGTTTTCCCTGGCATCTCTGCCACGGGCTAGTTCTAGGTGTCTCCTCTGACTGCAGTGAGCCCTGCCATCAGCCCAGGTGCCTGGGTCTTGCCCATCATCTCTACAATAATTGTGTGCACAGACAACACTATGTTGCAGGTTCGGAGGACAACCTGGGTGCCTGCTCCTCCCCTGTCAGCCACCAGCTTTTTTAAGGCCACGAGGACCCCACGGTGCCATCCAGGTTGAGACACAGGGTGGGAAGAGCAGAAACCTGGGCAAACGGGCTGCCCAAGGTCACGGGGACCAGGACCAGGAGTTACAGCGATACACTTCTTGGTTATTTTTGCAGTGCGTGATTCTTGATTATTTTTTTTTCCCTTTGCAAGCTGTTTGTCAAGGAGGGGTTTCAATGATGGAATACAAATGTCCAAGAAGGTTTTCAGAGGGAAACAGCAGGATTCCCTCCAATATAATGACTTACCTGTCACGTGAGACCAGAGATGAAAGTCCTAGAGGTGTTGAGCACATGCAGCAGTAACATCCCTTACACTGTAGGGCAACTTCTCCCTCCTCCACCAACATCTCCAGGGGGCAGCTGCGGCCACCCTTGCTTTCCTAAGGAGAGCTTGCTGGACAAACATGGCAGCTCTGAATAATAATAATAATGATGATTATGATGACGATAATAATATGTCTTTAATTTCCCTTCCCTCTTTTTGGTGATGAATGGCTCCCATTGTGGCGTGTGGAGGAGAAGCAGCTGTTGACGGGGGGGCAGGGTGGCTTTGCCGGGGTTTATTGTTTTAATCGTGGCCTGAGTGAAAGTGACAGCCTGAAGATGAAAGATCTGTTGAAAGGAAATCATAACTCTGGGTGACTCCACTTAGCTCCATGACTATTAAGAACCGTATTTTTGTTGGACATGGAGGAACATGATTTCAACTGACTAGGTGCTTAAACGCCGCTTCTGTCTGTGTTAATGCTGTTGGGTTTGTAATGTCTCTGGTGCCCAGGCTGGGAGCTCTTAGACCTACCTGGAGCCTCACAGCAGGGCCTCTCCAGCCTCGGCAGGTCTGGCTTTTTTGGTGAATCTGTGCTGTGCTAAGGAATGGAAGCCATGATGCTAAATGGGGCTTCATAATCCCAGAGGAGGCAAGGTGGGAAAGATGGTGGGCATGGGATCTGGTCCTTGCTCGGGGAAGGACCATCCCAGTGCAGCTGGAAGGATGCCAATACAGTGGGGAATGCTTTGGGTGATACCCAACTTGCACCCACATGGTGACTGTCCTCGCCAGTCACCTCTTGCTTTGCCCAGGCTCTCATGTCCCTCTCTGGATGTCTGCAGTGCTTGGAGCAACCAGACCCTGCTCTTGCCCTGCTGCTGGCCCAAAGCCAGCCCCAAAATGCACATTTTGGGGCTGGGTGTCAGGGCACAGAGTACTGTGTCATGTCCTGATAGTGATAGTCTTGGTGGTTGGGTGCTGTAAAGCTGTAGATGGATGGACAGCAGGGAAACTGGCCTACAATGAGCATGGTCATCCAACCGCCCAGCCACCAGACTGGGACTTCTGCACGCCCTCTCTCCATGGCACAGACGGAGTTAAACAATGCATATTGCTGCAACATGTTTAAACTGGCGCATCTTTCCTCCAAGCACCATAAATATGGGGGAGAACAGTTAAAAATAGCATCTTCCATGTTCCTGAAAAAATGTTCTCATGTGCTTTGCTGGCTGCGGCCACTGTTATGAAACAAAATATTTCCCATCAACAGTCATTAGCCTTCGAGTCCGGGCTACGATGCTGTTTATTACAATAAGAGCCGTTACTGAGAACAGAACAGGATTAGAACAGAAAAGTCAGCAAAGTTACTATTTTCCTAATTAAAAAAACCCACATTGTAGATCACTAATGGTGCCAGGAGGTTCGCTTCTCCTGCTGAATGGGAGCCCTGGTAGAGCATTCATGCTGTGGTCAATCCTCAGCCCCCAGTGTCCCAGCACAGGGGACTGGGGTGGCACAGGGAGGGTATAAGTGTGACTGTGCCCCCTCAGCCATGCGTGCGTACCCCCAGCACGCCACCTGAGGAAGCTGTGCATGCAAAGGTGGGTCCAACTCGGCTCCTTTGAGGAGATGGCACTGCTGTATGTGTGTAACCTCAAACTCGTTTTGCATGCGTTGGCATTATTGAAACCAACAGGGGGAAGCACGTGCTGGACAGTAATGGGAAGGTGTCTGTGCCCAAAAATATGTGTTTGGAGAATGTGTGTTGCATGTGCTGCATGCATGCAATTAGTATTTGCTTGCACTGTGTTAGTGCACACGCAGCGTTACGGTTGTAGGTGTGAGAATCGGGATAACGATGGTGAGATTTGATGTGGTTGGTTTGATTTGCATGTCTTCTCTCCTGCAGGTTCCCACCCTGCCTGCAGGAGCTCTGGCGGGACCTGGACCAAGGACACCAGCCAGTGTGGGCATCCCTCAGCAGTGCATTTACAGCACAGCACAGGCACGTGCCTCCTGTTGCTGTGTGGGGGATGATTTCCATGTGAACCTGCAATGGAGTTATGATGCTGCCTCCAACTCAGACCCCCCAGCACTGATAATACGCCTGTGGTTGCCCTCTGAGGGTCCCAGCTCTGCTGTCCCAACTGGCCACCCACCCTACCTGCTTTTTTAATCATCAAACATTAACAGATAGCACAGCTCTGCTGGGGCAGCAAAGGGAAGAAGGGAAAGGAAGGAGAAAGGGATGGAGAGGAGGTAGGTCCTGCGGACAGATGGGGTGAGTGTGAGCAGAGCCTGGAGTGAGGGTCAGCTGTGTATTGAGGCTGGGACCGTGCAAGGGCTGGGGGACTCCATTGGAGAGAGCCAGGAGGAGCCCTGCTGTCCCTGCACCCAGCTGGTGCACTGGGGCCTTTTGTCCCACATGTTCATTTTTTGAAAGGGAGGGAGGGCGAGTTCATATTTGCGTGGCTGAAAAGTTGTTTTCTCTCCTTGTTTTTTGTTCACCTTTCCTAGTTTAAAAAAAAAAAAAAAGAGGGAGAAAAAAAATACTTGGAGGGAATTGTTTAGAATAGAAAAAAAAATTGGTTTTCCTGGCCAAAAAATACACTGAACAACCAAATCCAAAAATCTTTCAAGAGAAGACTGAAAATGTGAAAGCCCCTGCAAAACTCATATGTACTCAAACGTCACAATTTCAATGAATTATAACATTCATGGTTTATTTGACACCGGGTGACTCTGCCTATGCTTGTTTTTCCTGGGATATCTTCAAGGTACGGGTCATTACAAAAACAAAGCTTGAAGATGCTGGTGGGCTGGCCAGGATGGCAGCGTGGTCATCCGTGTCTCCATATGAATGAGTAACAGGGAAATGTACGCTCAGTGATTAATGGCAATTCCCATGTTAACGATGAGCTGGAGGGAGCGGGCTTTCAAAGCGTGGCGTGCTGGCTTGCTAACCCAGGGAGTGACGGCTCCTTCTGATGCCAGAGCCTGCTCACAGCAGCTGAGCAAGGACTGGCCAGCAAGGAAGGAGATTTTAAACATTTTTATACCCTCCCACTTTTTTTTGTTGGTTCCTAGGTGGTGCAAGTTGCTCCACTCCATCTCTCAGCATCTCGGGATTGGATGTATCCATCCTGAGGTTGTATGGATGTATCCAGCCATACAACAGGTTTCTTTCATCCCAGCTGAGCTCTGGCAGCTCAGTGGAGGATCTAGTTGAAGGATACCTGGGTATCTGGACAGTTCTGCAATAAGTAAACGCTACCCTCAAGCCAAAGGGCTGCTGAGCGGAGCAGCCAAAGCATTTCCTCATCTCCTCTTGATGAAGCTGAACAAGCCATGATGCTGCTTCGTTAACAAGAAAGTCAGTGCAGTTGTTTGCAGATGTAAAGACGGAATTTGTCCTAATAACTGCTAGGAGTGAAACAACACCTAAAGCTAGTTTAATTCTCATCAAACCTGACCCGTTTTATTCTGTCACCACGAGAACTGGAAAGCAAAGGTGATGCAGCTCCCAGCGTCGTGGTCCTTCAGCTCAACAGCTCCAACACTCTGCTCTGGAGCCTTGTTTTTCACTCCAGCACCTGCTTCTTGCAAAACTAATCACTTCATTAGTTATTCTAATCGTGTGAATCTTGCTGATGATGTGTATCTAGGCCAAGACCCAGGAGGGAATAATTTCAACCCAAAGAAATTTGTCTTGGGAAGTGCATTGGCTGTGTGACTCAAGGAAAAGTGATGCTCCAGAGCTTATGTCCTGGGGTGCGACTGAGCCTCTCGCAGGTCTATTGCACAACGCACTTTAAGAAGTCTACGTGGGTTTTCCAGCTCTCCTAAACAAAGGAAAAAAAATATAATTTTTTTTCCTCTCCCTTATATTTTCCAGGTTTTCTTTCACTTGATTTCTGGCAGGGAAATAGTAAAGATATCGGTCAGACCTCTTGCAGTCAAAAATCAGTAAGTAGGGTATCCCAGCAGAGAGAAAGATCTCATGAACTTGCTGGAGATGAGGATTTGTTTCCTAGCCAGTGTCCCCTGGGAAAGCCCAGTCACAGAGGATCTGTCATACCTGGACTGCTCTGCAAAGCCACCTGCAGTGCTGGATTTATGACTGTTTGTAACACAGCTTGTCCTAACTCGTACGGCTTGCGCTTAAAAGGGCAGTGTTGTGTAATGTTTGGTTTGGAGTGTGACTGGGAGACACCATCCTTCTCCATTGCTTGGAAGTGGGTGTCCTGTAGCTCCACTGCTGCCTCCTGGGCTTCATCCCTGCTTCGGGCATCCTGCTCCTGCCTCCACGCTCTCCAGGGTTGCGACTCTGTGAGGGGCACCAGCATGGTCACAACTGACACCTTCCCAGAGAATGCACGAGCTAGTCATGGGGATGGCCTCTCTCCTGGGAGCTGGGATGCAGTGGGTTCCCCACTGCCCTTCCTTGCCCGTCACAAAGCTGGAAGAAAGGAAGCATGTTACAAAACGCTTTCCATCACCAGGCAGCTCCCTTGGTCCTCTTGTTTAGTTTTATTAATGAAAAACATCGGCGGGGCAATATGTCAGCAGGCTACAAGGCCCCAAGACACGGTCTCTCCAAGGAATCGCCCTCAAGCAGTAAGACACAGTGCTCTCAAGGCGTCTCAGACAGCACCTCCTGTAACCCTACCTCTGATGGGCCCTATAAATCCCTCTCTGATTGCTGATGGGACATAAATCTACCTGGAACGGCAATGCTTACCAAACATTATTGCATTATTGAGACATAAATCCCGCATCAGCTTAGCAAAATATCTGTGGCTATCAAGTTAAACAAGTCAAGACAGCTACTTAACGATTCCCAATCATTAGCTTATTAAAATGCATGCAAAGAGCATATGAGGAGCAGCATAGGGGAGATGTTTTCTAAGCAGCCGTTTATCACATTTGTACAACAAGTCATAAAAAGGTCTGTGGCTTTTGGCTGTGCCTTTGAATTCCAGGAGTGGAGATGGAGATATGGCCAGGAAGAGCAGCTACAGGAAAGGTCTGCTCAGATGCAGAGTGAGGACTTGGGGCATCAGCCTAGTTGCTGCAGAAAGGAACATTTTTCTGCTGCAGCCAGATGGTGCTATGGCATTTGCAGCTTCCACTTCTCAGGAAAGAGAGGGGGGCTTCCCAGGAGGGGAGTAGAGATACATACATCGGGGGCAGGGAGCTCTCAAAACCCAGTGAGGTACCAAATGAAATACCATGTACTGTTATGGTGAAGTAACAATTAATGGAACTTTTTGATAGCTTGGGTAGGAAAAAAGCCTCTCTATGCCTTATTTTAGCATCCCAAGCTGCAAACAGATCCCTGTCTCAAGCTGGAGCACAGGCTGTAATAGCAGTGTCCAGGTTGGAAGTTGGGAATCTGCCCATGGAGCCACAGCGGGCAGCTCCTGTATTTGGGAGGATTTACAGCATCTTGTTCCCGTTACCCTCTCCAGCTGCTCCAGCAAGGATGCCCTTCTCCCTCATCCTGGGAGGCTCCCTCACTTCTCACACTTTTCTTTTTCTTGCAGTGGAGAATATTTTTTCCCCCGAAGCACAGGTGAGACCATTATTCTGCATCAGCCTTTTGACCCGCCATCACCCGTGATGGTGTCCCAGCGGCCGGTGGTGCCTGGCAGGGCTGCAGCGGAGGTTCCCGGGAGGCAATCCTTCTGCAGGCACTGAAAACTGAGCTGGGACTGTGGAGCCTTTTTGTGCAACTGGCCGGAGAGATTTCCCTGCAGGAAAATGAATCAAACCCGTCGCCAACTGGGACAACCCAATTACGTTGTGTTTGCTTGAGGTCAGGGGCTGGGGAGGGGAAGATTTAAAATTCCTTCTCTCCAGGACGTGAAGCCCCGTGATTTGGCCGCTCCAGCGACTGTTATGGTCCGTGACAGTGTGAAATGTCAGCACGGTTGCTCTGCGAGGCCCATTTGAACCGGTGACGTGGGAGCATCGCCTGGGCGGGCGCCTGAGTCAGCACCCAGCGCTGGGACCATGCCCAGCATTTATGTAAACTCTGAACTGCATACAGCCACCAAGCCGAGCTATAAATCTCCCAAGAAGTAGCTCTTGCAAGGATGCTGATATTTCCAGGGTAGGCTGGAGCTGGAAGTAGAGGGAGAATAAACTCATCTGCTGATTGGCGCTGCTTAGACCTGGATGGAGTGGCCTCCTGGAGGGTGCGCGAGGGGATGATGTCTTTGGAGAGTCTCCAGGGCTGGATCCAGGACTGGTCCAAACACCAGCTCAGGATGCCTCGGGGTAGAAAGCAGCATCCTATTAGGAGTCAGCCTATCCTGTCCCCAAAAGGCCATGATTTCAAAGTAAGGATTCACACATGCAAGTCATCAGAATCAATAAATACTTCTCTTTCATCTCCAGCGATACTGCACTTCTCTCAAAAAACATTTGCAACATTATTGGAAGAGCTCAGGAGGCCAACCCATCAGTTAATCCACTCAGTAGCATGTCCGAAATATGTGGGACCAAATAATCAAAACATTTCGTGAGTTCTGTTGGTGCGTGCAGCCACTCTAAATGCTTGAAGTGAAAAAGGACATTTTTCCATGGAAAAAAATAAACACAAGGACTGCTGATCACTTCTTTTGTTCCCTTATGATCACTTTTTTTGTTCATTTGTCTCACATCCTCCTTTAAAGGCTCTTTAAAAATTGTAATGTAAAAGCAAAACATCTTGCAAGTGCCCCAAGAGCTTTAGGAGACTGTTTTCAAAAGGGAGTTTCTCTTGGGAGACAAAGTCCCTTTGCGACAATGTGCTCAAAAATCAATTGCTTGTGAAAGTGGAAGTTTGGCATCTGCAAAAGGCTGTCAAACAGCAGTCAGAAAACCAGCCCACAATCCCAAAAATATGTGTTAAAAGAAGATTCACGTCATCCTTCCACTTGCTTAGATCAGACCTACAGTCCCAGTCTGCTGGGTTGGGCCATGTCATTAATGCCCAACCTGTTTGCACCCTACAGGCAAGCAACTCTCCTGCTTTGTCTAGTAAAATGGCCCAACAGTGCTGCCAGCTGGGTGGTCCATGCCCAAAATCTAAGCATCACACGCAGGCATGAGGTGCTCCCTGGTGCTGGCAGGAGAGGGAGGCACCACTGTCCCCGCCAGGCAGGAGTGAGCACTTGAGTCCAGACCTGTAAACCTGAGTGGAGGAAAAACCCAGCCTAAGGGATGTCATCAAAATTAACAAACCAAGCAGTTCCTCTTCCAAAAATCTCTGCTGGCTCCCTCCCATCCAGCTGGGCTTTACCCCGTGGGCTTGACCCCTTTCCTCAGGGCTGGAGTTCAAGTGACCTACGTCTAATTTCTCACTGCCTTCTGCTGAGTGTTTTCATAACACTTTTATCCTTCCCAGCTTTGGGGACCTGCCAGAGCTCGGCCAGAGCTGAAATCCTTCTGCTCTTTGACATCTAATTTTGTTCTCCACGGGATGTTTCCTGGAGGGCTCAAAGGAGTCTTGAGAGAGGCCACCCAGCCCCGCAGCAGGAGGGATCGGTGCTGGTGGGGATCATGGTGATACTTTGTGCTCTTCTAAATGGTTGGCAGGCACCAGGACTGACTCAGCCCATGCCAGGGATAGCACAGAGCCCATCCATCAGTGGTGATGCAGAGGGGCCACAGGAGCTGTGCTGCAAGAGGGGATGAAGGTGGCAGGGGTGAGGGAGGACAATCTGTCTCCTATGCAGTTGTGTCCTCCCCTCCTCTGCCAGTGGGTGACCCCCTGGGATTTGGTGAGGATCATGGGCCAGTGCTCGTGCACACACCTGGGGTGCACAAGGCTGGTCCTGCTGCCCCGGCTCTGCCTCGCCCCAGGAGGGATGGCAAAAGACTGGACAGGAGCTGTGGGAATGGCTGGAGATGCATGGGAGAACTGGGAGGAGAAAAAACAACAGCTCTTGGGAGAGGAGGTGGGGAATGGGTTGAGGATGGAGCTGGGAAAACTGGGACAGGGATGAGGCCATGCCCCTGCACACCTGGGAGGGGGCAGCAGAAGCTGGAAGCCACAAAGCCACCATCTGAAGCTTGTTGCCGTGCTGGAAACCAGCAGCCAGGAGGGACCAGTGGTGTGGGGTGGCACCCAGCAGCTCAGGAGCTACAGGGGGAAGGTGTGGCGGGGAGGACGCTGGCTGCCATCCTGCTGTGTGCCCTACTCTGGGCATGGGCACGGAGCTGATCTGGAATCGCTGGAAATGACATCAGGGGTTCCGTGAGAGGGCACTGGATTACCTACAGGAGAACTGATTGTGCTAATGATGAAATCCACTTGGATTTGCAGGGACTGGAATGCTGCACGTGGAAAGAAGGCATTTCTTCAGCCTTCTGCCTGTGCTGCTCTTTGCTTGAACTATTCATTTTCTTTCCCCATCTTTGCAGACATGCTCTCTGGCTTCTGGGTGATGTTATTTTTGCAGGTCTTCATACCTATGCTTTCACTCTAAGCTGTCAGCAGAAGGTGCATCTCCTGGTGTCCGCTTCCCCATGCTGCTGGCTTCCTCCTAGGTGCTTTTAGCCCAACAGCCACCCAAGACCTGCTAACAGCATGAAATCCCTGTGGGTCTAGGCTTATTTGACCCGGTCTGGTTTGGTGTGCTATTTTCTGTCTCCTACCAATTCTCGTGGTGTGCTTGGAGGCTTTGTGGCTGAGATGGAGCCCCCTGAGCCTCTTGTGCTTCCAGAAACCTGCAACTCTGGAGATACAAAGGAGTTTGGGTTCCTCTTTGGGTTGGTTAGCTCCATCGGCGTGGCAAGGAGCTCACCCCTTACAGCCTTTTCATTGCCCATCAGTCACTTTGCGTGACGGCGAAGCTGTCATGTGTGCTCTGGACCCAGCGGCTGTGTATTTGGAAATGCCTCTGGACTGTGCACATGGAGAGGAGCCGCCTTTTGGTGCCTCTGCTTGTTAGACATCTCTGCAGCCTGTTGACGCTCTTCTCACATACAAGAGTCTGAGCTGGTGCCAACAGCCCTGCACTCTGACATGGAAGTGGCCAAACTCCATTTTTTGTGTCCTTGACTCTCTTTGATCTGTTGCCTTGCTGCCCCAAGCTTACGCACCCCAACCCATGCTGTTCCCCGAGGTGGACCCCTCTTTCTCAGCAGCCATGAGAAATATTCTTCTTGCGGTGTTTCCGAAAGGAAAAATATGTCCTTGGTTGCTGTAAATAGCACAGAGAAATGATTTCTCATGATCCTGCTAGGACCAGTGTTGCTGTTGCTTGAGCCTCATAAGCTCCCTGGGCAAATGCCAGTGGAGAACCCTTCTCACCGCCCTGTGTCCAGGCCCTTCCCATGCTGTTGACTTCACACGGGCCTTTAGGGGCCCCTGGGGAGCCAGGAGCCCAACAGTCCCAGGTGCTGTGAGAAACCGCCCTTTCCTCTGGGAAGTCGAGCCCTGCAGAGGGAGGGTGAACGTTCCCGCTTTGCACATGCCAAATGGAGCTTGGAGACCCTCATTGAACTTGAGTTACCTGACTTAGGTGTCAAACCTGCAGGTGTGAGCCTGGGATCCTTTCGTATGGGTTCTGAGAGATCCTCCTCTTCTGGTTGTCTGTCCTATGATAGGTATCTCAGAAGGTGTTTCACAGACGCCGGCGCTGAGATGGCTGTGACTGGATGAGGTGGTCCCCATCCTACCCAGGAACGTGACACTGCTTGCAGTGGGACTGCTGCTTCCTCTGCCCCATGTGACCACAGGTGTCATACACCCTGGGCATATGTCCTTGGCCACATGTTAGGAAAGGTGGGGAGAGAAGGTGCAGCAAGCCGCTCTTGCCCTTTCAGGCTCTGTTTCTAGTCTTGTGCAAAAGCTCTACACCTGCAGCCCAGAGAAGGGCTCACAGATGCTGCTCCACGCCTGTGATTAACTCCACTTTTGCTCCCCTTCTGAAGGTACAGCCTGAGCCAGGAGAGGCAGAGGCACAGGGAGGCTGGAGGCAGCATTTTTTTGCTATTGCACTGACTATGGCAAAACAGCATCTTCCAGGCCAACTGTGTGGCCACTGGCAGAACGGACCAGCGCACATTCGCACCCGTGGGCGCGTGCTGAGCAGAGATACAGCAGCAAATCACAAGGGTCAGGGGTGCAGCTGGCCTGGCCAAGGCAAGCACATGGACCAACAGAGCCATCACTCCCTCTGCAGGAAGACGTTCCCATCCAAAGGAAGACGTTCCCATCCAAAAGCAGTGGCAATGTGTCCCCAGAGCACCCCAAGTGCAGCCTGGTAACCAAGTGTGAGGCTGCCCTGTGCATCACTTCCAGGCTGGCACAGAGAGAAAAGCGGCCCGGGGGAAAGGAGGGTATTTCCATCTGGAACCAGGGCCGTACACAGGCAGCTCTGCTCCCAGCTCCCATGCCGCTGTGAATCACCCTCTTCCCAGCCTGTGGGGAAAGTGCCACCAGAGGCAGACCTGGCATATGGAAATTTCAGCCCTTAAGTCAAATATTATTTCAAAGCTAATGACAAACAAAATCTATTTTTGCAGTGGTCTTGTTTAAAGTATTTCTCCTTAATCCTCTTGAAATAGCAGTAATTGAAAACGGCTCTTTGCGATGCCAGTGCATACTTCTTTAATTATATCCTGCGCTGCCTGTTTCCAATGAAAGGGCCCTATCTGTTTGCAGTTACCGGCCTTATGAAAACCAGGCTTGGACCCAACTCGACGGGAACCCGAAATAAGAAACATTTCCTTTCAGAGGCATCATTTGAGCTAATTAACTTTAATCAGTCCAGAAACATCTCTTTGAGATTTCTTTCCCCGCCTTGGAGCTGGGGCGCATCCAAGCCGCCCCGAGGGTGAGGGCTGGCAGGGCAGTGCCATCCCTTTGTCCCTTCATCCCCAGGTGGCAGGCACTTGCTGATGCACCCGAGTGTCCTCTGATAGAGGCTGAGGGGTTGACCAGGGCTGCAAAATCATATAGCCTGATGCAAGAGGAAGAGAAACCCTCTTCTGGAGCGAAACCTCAGCTCCAGGAAAATCAGGAGTTTGAGCTGATGAGTTGTTTTATTCCTGGGGTGTGACGCAGCTACTGTACAAGGATCTGCAGTCAGACTGTTTTTACAAACCTGCATTGGTCTTATTACAAAGCAGGAGCAAGGAGCCACTGGCCAGAGTCACCATCATCTTTTGGAGATGAGGACCTGAGCTTTAGGAGAGGGAGTTTTCCCGCTGGGGTGCAGGTGATGTGCAGCAGAGCCGCTGCCCCCCGCGCCCCCGACGCACGAGCCAAAGCACTGTCGGCATGAGTGGGTTGGGTTTTGAAGGCCCATGAAGCGAGAGGGGAGCAGGTAAGAGCAAGTGGCTGATGGGGCGTCTTCCCAGCCCTGGGGGTGGTACACAAGCTGGAGGGCTCAAGGTTTTGCTTGTAACAGCAGAGATGAAGCAGAGCCCTGTTGCTGCAGCACCAGCAGTTAATCATAAAGAGCATTGCTGTGCCTAAATAGGGGCTTAAATCTTGGCGCTTTCCCTCCTCTGTTTCTGTGAAGGTGGTGGGATGGGTGTGATGCTGTCACCCAGGGGGACATGGGGTTGTCCCTCACCCTCAGCTTATGGGGTGATGGGTTCAGGCATGCAGCCTGTATGGGAGTGGGGTGGTGGCTCATCCCCATCCTCCTGCCCAGGGACAGCAGCTCCACGCTGGACCACAGGCAGCTTCATTTAGAACCCCAGTGCAGCAGTGCCGGAGCAGCCCCCCATGGCCCACAGAAGGAGCTGGGTGCCCATCACTGCTGCCACAATGCTGATCCCCTCCGTGGGGCTCAGCCCCAGGGCAAGGGGCAGGCTGAGGAGCAAACCAGGCAGGGTTAGATACCATCAGACCTCCCTGCGCAGGTTGCTGATGACAAGCATGGGTCTGGTTGCAGGTGTTGCTGGAGGAGCTGGTACCCAGATCATGGCACTAACAGGGAGCGGGGTGTTTGGTGCCTGTGGGTGAAGGAAGGCGGGTGTATGCTCCATGCACTTTCTACCCACCCGTGTTTGGTGTCCGGGCTGTGCGTGGGGTGGGATTTGGGGCAGAGCTGCCAGGTTTCCCCAGATGATGGGGGCTCTGGGCTACGAGCTCTGGGCTCACTCAGCATCATAGAACCATTTAGGTTGGAAAAGGCCTTTAAGGCCATCAAGTCAAACCCATTAATCCGGGACTGCCAAGTCCTTCACTAAACCACATCCCCCTAAGCACCACATCTAAATGGCCGTGGGCACCTGGGAGCCCAGAGGTACTCTGCAAGCCTGGAGCTGAGACAAAGAGGTGGCCACATCCAGCTTGGGGCTGTTAACCCTGCCACGTAGGCACTTCTTGCTGCATCTGGGCTCTTTTGGACAGGAGCTGGGTTACTTTCACCAAAATGCTTCTCACCTGCTGCTTAACCTGCAGCATGATTAAGGCTAAGGGAGGAATTGATCTCATCATTCTGAATGTCAAGGCCCTGAGGGCACTAATGAGCTTTAATTACCCCCAAGCAACCTTACTTGGGACCACCCCACATATATCCACTGACAGGGGCCCCGGTGCCCTATTTAAGCTCAGACTCGGACACTTACCCTCTTCCTGAGCATTTTCCCAAGCCTTTGTCTATATTGGATTTTGAGTAGGGAAGGTCTAGTTTTGACACACTTCTTTCTGAGTTTGGGTTTTTTCTCCTCAGGGGATAGGATGCCTCCCCATGCCAGGGAAGTGAGCCAAGATTTTGGCTAAATTCAGGCTGGATGGCATCTGGAAGGCTCCTGCTAGAGTGGGCTGTGTGCTCCAGCGCTGTCCTGGCTGAGTTGGAATGCCTGTAGACCCAGCAAAAAGCTGCACGGATGTGGAAAACAACCAGCAGACCCTGCTGTCCCATCACATGTCCCTGGACTGACCCGGCAGAGGCAGATTGAGAAGAGCCATCCATGAAAGGCACCTTCTGTGCTGCTTGTGGAGGCCTCCAGGCTCCTTCAGCTTCCAGAGGCAGACTTGAAAATTCAGCAGGTAAGTTAACTGATATCTTGATGCAAATGAACTCAACCCTAGAGGCAACAACCTCCACCAGCTCCTTAAAACCCCTGCAGAGGGTAGGTCCTTCACCTTGCTGTCACATGGCCAACCTGCTCAGTGCTGCCTGCAGGGCTGGGAGCAGCAGGCTCTGTAGGAAAGACGAGCTCTCAGGGCAATCACAGCAATGTCTTGTAATGTCATGAGAAGCTTTAGAAGGGGATTTTTAAATTTTATTTTTGATGGCTGCTGAGGAGCCAGAGATTTTAAAGGGTCTGCAGCATTATAAAGGATCTGCTGGGCAGGGAGCAGCCTTAGGAACAGGAGATGCTGCAGCAACCCAGTGAGTCCCAGCTTGCTATGAGAACTGGAGGTTTTTCTGCCCCGGATACCCAAATGTCTTAGGGCTGCATCTGTCAGGGCTTCCTAAGTGTCTGGCTATTGGCCTCCCAGGCTGGTGAACCAGGGAAGTCCAAGGGCAGGAGGCATTATCTGTGAACAGAAACTGGTGGTACAGAAAAACAGGGAAAATATTCTTTGCAAGCTTGTTTGCTGGGACATTTAAAAGTAGTTACAGGAGCAGAAATGAGTGATTGCTCACTTTGCTGTCTGCTCCCTGTGTACTTGGAGAGATTTATAGACTGGTAGCAGAAGATCAGATCCCCCTGTTCCAGATTGTCTGTGCAACTGAGCACTAATTATGGTTGATGGTTGTACAGAAGTGGATAATTCTTTTTCTAGCATGACAGCAAGAATAATATGATTTAGCAATGTCCCTACAGCAAAAAGGCCAGAAACTGTTCTGAGGTTATTTATGCAGGCTTTGCACGACAGGCATAGGAATGGCAAGAAGACAATGGGAAAGGGCATTGGCATGGAAGGAAATCAGTCACACTGATCCAGGGCTTGGTATGGGCTTAGCCAGCAGAATTGCTCATCCATCTGGGTACAAGGGAGCTCTTTGGACCATAAGCCACAGGGGAACAGCTCCAGCGATGGTTTGCCATACAGAGATGTTTTTCTCCAGCTTCCTGGGCTGCAAGGGGCTTATGAGTGCATGGAGCAGAGGTCTGCTTGCAGGGGGGCACGTTTGGAGAGGTGACAGCCACGAGTCCTCTCTGCGCTAAAGCTGCCTGCTCCTACACAGCAGATGGGCAGTGGAGAAAGAGGGCAGAAATAAGTAGCTGTGTTGAAGTGCAGGTCCCAAAGAACGAGAACATGTTGCATACATGCTGGTCAAAGCATTTCGCTTTGTACTGTGGTGAATCTGGTGCTGTCACTTCCAAACCAGCCTGATCACTCGGACTGTCTGGGAAGGGGACATGGGAAGCACAGACAGGTTAAGGTTGCAAAGGTGAGAAGAATAAATAATATGAGCATAAAGACAGTAGTAGGGATATTGCTTTTGCGTATATGATATGAGGAAGTTATAAAATACATAAATACATAAAACAGCTCACAGAGTCAAGGGGTACGTGACCAAATACAACTTGGAGAAAGCAATCTACAGGGCAAATAAAATGTAGGCTAGCTGTTCAGGCTGGGGCAGCTCCCTTGGGCTGCCTTCCCTGGCGGTGATTGAGCATCCCAAAAGGGCAGAGCCAGCCGGAACGCGAGTGTGGATATGAAAACCGGGATGCAAAGTGGGCTTTTGTGCTATAGATCCAGACTTTGAATGGGAAAGGCAGCAGGATTTCACCTGTAGATTCAGTTTCTCCCAGGTTGCCTGACACAGAAACTGGACAAACTGGATCGTGTGTGTGATGCCAATGCCCCTTTAAGCATCTGGAGACATTTTGCTTTATATGTGTGTTAAGAAATTCCAGCGTGTGACTGGGAGCTATAAATCCTCCGTGGTGACAGTAGGGTACCGCTTGGCAAGGCTTTACCCGAGGCAGGTTTAAAGCAGGCTGCACACCGGCGTCACAAGGGGGAGCTAGAGATGAGCGTTAGGCTTTGCGTAAAGGTGGAAAAGGGTCCTTTTTATTTTTATTTTTTTTTCCTTCCCCCTTCACAATAAGCATAAAGGCTAAAAATCTCCCTTGCAAAGAAAGCTGATATTCCTGTTTAACAGCTTCTCCCCGGGAGCTGGGGCTTGAGCAGCCTGGCTTGAGGCAGTAGGACCATCTCTCCCCGGAGCTGTTTTCCACTATTTGAAGCTCTTTCCTCTCTTCTAGTCCAAAATCACCTGTACATGAAGCTCGAAGTACCTGCCTGGCCGAGGTTAGGACTTGTGGGCTGTTCTTTAAGGGAGCCTGCTTCCCCTGGCCCCTGCTCCAAGCAGCTCTGGAGGCTGCGAAGCCTTTTCGCCAGTTGGGTCAGGAGCTCTTGGGGTGGGGAGCATCCCTCTAGCCCACCCAATGGCAGGGTGGGACCTTGGCACTTGGTCTAGTCCCAGGCTGGGGAGAACTGGGACACAATCCCACCTGCAGCCTTCTGCTTTCCTTCCACCCCACAGGTGGGCTTGCTGCGAGCTGGGTGCTTCTTGGAGGGTTTGCATGGCTTCTCCCTTGGCATCCCTCCCAAATGACCATGTCTGCAACCAATTTGTGCATGGTGAGGAGAAACCAGTAAAAATCCCTGGCCCGCAGCTGGGGAGGGTGCTGTGAAGCTGGGTTGCTGCACCCAGACATCATCCCCTGAGCAGGTCCTCAGGGCTGGAACAGTCTTTTGGAGAGGAGAATTGTCTTCAGGTGGGCTTCTTGTAACAGGCAATTAGCAGCCCTAAAACCATAATGAGGTAACTTGACTCTGGCTGCTGGGGAGCAGCAGTGGCCTGCAAAGAGAAAAGGGAGCTTGTGCTGTGCCCTGGGAGGGCCAGGCATGAGGACCTGGTTGAATGTTTTGCTCCTGCTCTGTCTTGGAGGAAGCAGCCAGGCTAGTGTTGAAGATACCCAGCTTGCAAGAACCCATCTCCTCTGGCTCCAAAGCACTGCCTCATCCCACCAGCCCTTGGCCAAAGTAGCATCATGAGGAGGGTTTGCAGAGTCTGGGTTTGCACCAGCCTGCACCCTGGGTCTTGTGATCCGCACTGGAGGAGATGGGACAAGAGCTGCCCACATGGAAATGCAGCACTGGAGTTGCTGGGCTTGATTAGTGTTCCTTCTTTTGCAGCCTTCGTCCCACTGAATGTCTTAAACCTCCACAAATTTCTCTACAGAAATGCAGAGGGGATCCTTGCCTTTCCATGAAGCACCTGAGCAAAAATGCAGCAGTTCAACCCAGGGATGGCAACCTGCAACTCAACTCATCCCATGCCACCAGGGCTGGAAGGCATGAGTAGAGGACAAGCATCGTGTTCAGTGTTCAAGTGCAGTCGCTGCTGGGGGTAGTCGCTGCATTCCTGTTCCTGAGTGGTTAAATCAGATGGCTTCTGCTGGGTGCCTCTCCCCTGAAGACAAAAGGGAAAGTGTGATTAAGGCAGCAGCAATGATGTGATCCTTAAGTCCACAAAACTTGTTCCGGGTAGGTGCATGGTCAAAAAGCATCCTGGAGCAGTTTTGTGCAAAGACTTGAGCTGCTGGTGTCCTATTTGCTGAACAAAGGTGGTGTTTGTTCCTTCTCTGGCAGGGGTATGTGGAAAAACAGCTCAAACCTTGCAGTCCCAGCCTGGGACCTCAGCAAGACTTGGGGCTCCAAGCAAGGCTCACCTGTTTGTGTTGGAGGACAGCCTTTTCCCTAGGGCATCGAAACATCGACAGGGCAGTGGTAGGAGAAGCAGTCAGGAGAAAGGGATTTCTTGATGGAAGAGTAACCATTGGGACAATTCCCACATTTGGGAGCAGATTGCGTGGGTTGTCCATGTCTGTAGTGCCTCTGGCCCCACGCAGGCTGCAGCAGTCACTGCAAGTGTGGCAGCAGCCCCGGCTGGAGCTGCGCCTCACCTGGGTTGCAGTGTCCTTGTGAGTTTCTGCTCCTCCCTACTGGGCTGTGTAAGACTTGGAGCAGAGTAGAAGCCAGATAAATATTGAACCCCTTCATGCCAGGTGATTGCCCAAGGAAAGGATGATGCTACGTGATATCCTGAAAGCCAGGTACCTTCAAGCAGCTTATGCTGTGGTGGGGCAGCTCTGCCTTCCCATGAAGTCGTCACTATCGGGTGATGCTCTTGGCAGTTTCTGAGTGCTCTAAGGATCCTGCCTGCTTCCAGACAGCACCTCTAGAAAATAGCACGTGGGAAGAGGAGGAAAAATGAAGGAGGATGGAGAGAGGCTCTGCATAAGGATGAGTCCCAGAAAGGGCATGGAGATGGAGTGGAGGCCTGCAGGACACCAAGCTCCACGGCTGGGTGGTACTGTGGGGGGAAAGGGTGTAAAGGACAGATGTCCTTGAGGCAGATGCAGTGAGATGTTATCCTGTTGCAGCTGCTGTACGTAAAAAAGATCTCATGGGAGGCACGGTGAGTTTTTTGGTTGGTTTGTCCTTGTCTGGGAAGGCGAGTGGTGAGCTGGGAAGCGGAGGGTGAGCAATGCCCTCAGAACTCCCACCTCTACTGAAAGGCTGCGGATCAGAACGGCCCCCTAGGGAATGGCAAAACCAGTTTTCATGGCTGATGGAGGGGTTAAGGAGAGCAGAGATGCTGTTACATTTGCTCCCCCACAGAAAGGCTTTAGCCTCCCCTGGGGCCCTCCATCCATCAGCCTCAAACCTAAGGGGAATACTCCTGCAGCCCTGTCCTGGAGGGTTTTGCTCCCAAACTAAAATGGGGAAGAGGAGTGTGGAAAAGCGAATGAAAAATATCTTTAGTTGCATTCAAGAAAAACAAGAGCCAGCTGGGGAAGAGCTCAGACGCAATTAGCATAGAGCAAACGCGAGGTGAACATTCTTGTTTACTGTCTCACTTTGTGTAGCTCCAGCTGGGGATTTATTGTCCCCTGACCGGCCGTGGCTGCTGCAGCGCTGCTGGCTGCTCCGGAGGGCTCTGCACAGCCTCCCCGCACACACCGGGTGTTTCTCATTTCACACTTCAGAGATGGTTGAACAATGTAGCTGCACATCAAAGGGCTGAGGGGAGCTCCAGGGATGCAGGAGGAGAGGGCTACCGCTGGCCCTACAGGAGCCATGGGCACCTGTGGAATGTGGGGCCCCATCAGTCCCCAGCTGGGCCAGAAGCACCCATGGCAAGTTCGGTTCATCCCTAGCTGCCAAAAAAGTTGGGAGCCCAGGGTTCTCTGGCAAGATCAGAGGAGTCCCCAGGATGCAGCCTCAGCCAGGCTGAAGGCTGCTCCTGCCCCGTGGGTCAAGGTGCTGCGCCGGGGTTTATTCTCCTTTGGTACAGTGGGAGCTCTTGCTGTTCCCAGCTGTCCCCACAGAAAGGCTCCCTGGGGAAGCAGCTGGCTCTTGCTGTGGGTGTTGTGGCACATCCAGCGCCACGGAGCCCGGTGCAGCACACGGGCTCATGCTGCCCAGCCTTGCAGCCGGGCTGTGTGCTGGGCATCCCTCCGGCTGCTGCCTCGGGGAGCCTTTGCAGCAGCAAAGGGATCAAAACTGGAGGATTTTTCACTCTTTGCTGCTGCAGCCAGCAGGAGGGTTGAGGCTGCATGGGGACCAGCTGTGGTGGCCCGTGACTGCTTCCCATAATCTGCCACTGGCCCCCAGTTAATGAATAGACATGTCCCTTGGGGCAGCAGCCAGGACAAGCAGAGCTGCAATCACACAAGCTGTGCATGGGGCTGGGGTCACCAAGGTGAACTGTGCCATCAGCTTCTCATGGCTCCTGTCTTGGCAGGTTGCCTGCAGTAGGGTTCCGGTTGCCATGTGGCGCCCCTCCAAGCGTGGCAAGAAGCCTGGGCCAGCATAAGCCGTGCTGCTGGTGCCAGGCAGCTCTGGGCTGGAAGGAGGCAGGGTTCCGTAGGTCAGGCTGCTTGCCCCCAACTATTCTTGTTCTTTTGGAGGTCAGGAGCCCTCTGATGCTCTTGCTTTCCCATGGCATACTATGAAAAGCCAAACAAGAGTTTGCAGATGTTGGGCAGAACTACCTCTAGTGCCATTAGAAACGCTGAAACTCCTGGTTTCTTTTTTGTGCCCAGGAATTTTTGAACACCTAAGCTTTTCTCCTTTGCTCTGCCTTCCCAAGGCTGTAGTTCTCCTTCCCTTTTTTCCCTTTTTAGAGAAGGGGGAAAAATTGTCAAAATTATTTTTTTTTTTCTCTTTTGAGGAAGAAGGCAGCTGATAAATGATGAGTCAAGAGGTCCATGGCCTTTTCCTCTTTCAGATGCTTGACAGCTGTGTCACTCCAGGTAAATGATTGACTCTTCCTGCACCTTTGTTCCCCTTCTTCTGCCCTGGGTTGATCTTTTCTATCCCCATGCCAGGGTGTGCTCTCCTGCTATGCATTGCTCCTGGATGCCGTTTCCTGGCAAACGTTTTAATTCGTAGAAGTTCTCCTCCAGGCTGTGTCCTGCAGGAGAGGATCCACACCACCTCTAGGTTGGGAATCCGTAAAGCCACCTTGCCAGTTTATTTGTATTAAGTCAACTTAACCATGGCTCCAAAGCCTATCCCTTGCAAAGCCCAACCAATTTGGCAGATAGTGGAAAAATCAGCGATTTCATTCTTTTCCAGTTTGGTCATTCAATCATTTTTCTGGCATTCTCTGTTCTATTTTATTTCAAGTCAATTTAGCATGAATTAACAGCCCAGCTTAGAAAGCTTTAGCGGCTCCAGCAACTGTGTGCTGTAGGCTTTTGAACAGGCTCACTCCCAGCTGAACGGCTCTCCCCCGGGACCCCTCTGGAGGCAGGGATTTGATGGATGAACTCATACAATGAGACTTAGATGAAGAGTGCAGAGATGGATTGGGATTTGCAAACAGACTCCTCAGCACTTGCCTGTGCTTTGCCCTTCCCTGCAGCTGTCCTCTGAAACACACTTGTCCCAGTTATCAGAAGGTGGGAAAGTGATTGGATGCTTGGAATGGGAATTGGGACAGTAGCTTGTCCCTGGGGTAGCACTGCTAGCTGCCCTCTGTGCCGGGGGATAACTGCAGTGCTGGGGTGGAAGGATGGGGTGAGGTTGGGCAGCCTGTTACTACCTGCCATTCCGGATAACATGGACATCGCCGTGCTGTTTTGGAGAGGGGTGTGTGGGGGTGTATGAGTGATGCTGCTCATCCCACAGGCCAGAGGTGGCTGCTGCTGCACAGCAACCTGGGGCTCTTATCTTGCAATAAGTTATCCCAACATTTTATTTCCTAATTTAGGAGGTCTCTGCCCACAGCTCCTTCTCACGTTACAGCTCTGGGGTTGCTAAAGTCCAAGCAGCACAAGCCACGTGTTGAAACAACCCCTTGGCGCTGGCCTTGCCTCCCGTGCAATGATGCATGGAAGAGCTTTGCTCATTTGGGGAGTTCCTCCCAAGCACTGCTTCTCTCCTCCAGAGAGCCCCTGGGTACGAGGGGAAGCCTCAGCTCTTCCCTCCTCCCCAAAACTCCTACACACCTACCTGGGGGCTGTGTGGGAAGCAGGAGAGAGAGGATCAGCAAGAAACCTTCTGGGCTATTTAAGGTGCTGGGGGAGTTGTGCTGGGGAGGAGGTGGACAGCCCCACTCCTCTGGGGCACTGCTGGGGGCTGCAAACCCACCTGGGCAAGCATGCCTGGCCAGTCTCTGCCCCAGCTGCCTTCCCGGGCAGGCAGGATGGCACGGTGTAGTGTATGGTGGTGGCCACCAAGTGCTGCCTGGAAGAGAGGCTGGAACCCATCGGCTTTGAGCAGAGCAAGGACGTTGCAGGGCCCTGGCGCTACACGGCGAGTGGCTTCGGCTGCCTGATTTCAGAGCTGGCTGGGGAAACCTGGGGGCTGGGAGGCTGCGCCTGGCTGCTCCTGGTGTGCCTGCACCTGCTTGGCTCTGCTCCCATGGCTGTGTGTGGGAAGGCTTGGCTGGCTCAATACATGTCCCTTCCCTGAGCTTTGGGGACAGTCTGGCTGTCCTGTGGCTTGTTGAGCCAAGTCTCCTCTGAATGCCAACCCCCAGCTAACCCCTTGGGGCTGCACCGAGGACATGCCCCTGCTCCCCTCAAAACCCAGGGGGACAGGGATGGCTCTGAAATGCAGGTCTTCAGGTCATGCAAGGGTCAACCTGCGGGGTCACCAGCAATCACTCCACCTTGGGGAGCACTCCCTGCTGCTCAGGATAGCTCTCAGCATGCTTTTACATAGTGGCCAAGCACCACAGAGCCAAAAAGGAGCCCGAATGAATAATTAAGAATGCTGGACCCAGAGTCATCTTGTATTATGTGCCTGCTGGCAGGCTGGGACCAAAAGGATGATTTGGGGTGCAACTGCAGTTGCAGGAGCGGCTCAGGGTGCTATTGGGGTGGGAGTTGAGCTCAAATGAGTTAAACCCTGGGGCACAGAGGAAGGGCAGAAAGCCTGTTCTGGGTGACCTAAAATGTTTGATTCATCTTAAAACATGGGCCATGTGTTTTCTGTCTCTTCTGGGGAGGGCTCCAGGGAATGCCAGACTTTCTGGAGGAGTATTTTTTTTATATTTATGATGGAGAATTTCAGAGCAGAATATCACTGTCAAAGGGGAAAATAAAAAAAAAACTAACAACAACAAAAAAAACCCCAAAACCAAAACAACACTTAGGTGTTTATGGTTTTATTTTGGGGGTTTTGTGTTGGTTTTTTTTTTTTCATTGCAAGCTGGTAATCATTTGGCCACCCCAAGTATGAATTCTACAGTGCTGAAACCTCACTGCAATTTTCCTAGCTCTGTCCTGGCATCAAAGCCATCAGGAAAGGGAAATGCACTACCTGTGTTTTGTGCTGTTAAGTGCCAGGTGTCAAGGCAGACATAGCAGGTGCTCCCTTGATGGGGACAGGGCAGTGCATGGGGCTGGCCATTTTGGGCAGGAGTAGCCCAGGCACCTTGGAGGTTTTGGCATATCTCCCGTGTCTTGTCCTTCTAAATGTCAGCAGGATGATGGCTGGCTGGCATGGGCATTGCTAGTGGTGGACACAAGCCTCTGGCTGTGTCCCCAGCCACACTTGCCCCATGGTTGCATAAAGCACAGGCAGGTGAGCCCCCGTGCCAAAGGAAATGTGCCTGGCTGGGCTTCTGCCTTTGCCTGTGCCGTTGCCAAGACCATGAGCACAACAGAGCAACGTCCAGCAGCACCTGCGGGATTGTGGAAGCTTTACGGGCAGACCGGGAGGAAGCACTGGGAGGTCCCCGCAGTACTTGTCTCCTGTAATGTTTTGTGTGTTGCTGTGTCACACCTGACCTTCTGATGCTTTCTGTACCTGCAGTGGGGAGGCTCTGGCATGGTGCGTCACAGCACTTCCTTGTCCTGAGGTTTCCACTTTCCCTGGCAGATGTGCATGTCACTGGCTCCTAAATGCTTTGGGCAATGCAGAATCTCCTCCCAGCCTTTTAGGACACTTCTGTGCTCATGGGGGGTTTACTTGGGTATTGTACTTGATGGTTTTGACAGGGTGTGATGGTATCTGGAGGAGATGGGCTTCAGGACAGGTGGGGGTCATGTCCTCTCTAACGGGACACATTCCCACTCCTCTCTCTCCAGGACCAGGCAGAGGAAGGCAGAGCCAGCATCTACTGTGTAGTCTTCACCAGCTCCTGCAAAGCAACAATGCATTACTCTGATTTCCCCATCCCCAATGATCACCCCTGGTACATGCGCTACACCAGAGTAGCAGCGCATCTGCAACTACACGGAGCACTTCGACCTCCTCCACAAAGTACAGTTCAAGGTAAAAAGCCTGGAGTGGAGAGGGGCAGAGAGTAGCCAGGGGACCTGGGCAGGAGGGACATCGCCTTGGTGTCAGGGTCTCCCTGCCACAGGGAAAATCCTGGGAGAAAATATTGCGGGAAGGAAAAAAAATAGTTTCCTGGTTCTGTTAAAGCAGGCCACATCAGCTCCTCTCTCTGTCACTCCCCAGCACGAAATCACAGGGGCAAACATCCCCAGCTCCCAGCACCTCTGAATCCCACTGACTCACTAAACCTCTTGATCTGCTCTGCAGCCACCCAGTCATCTCTTTCTGTTTCCTTGAAGACCCTGGCCACCAAGGTTAAGAAACACCCTGACTTTTCTGTGACGGAGCGGTGGGAGCTGGTGACCCAGGGAGGTGGGAAGGAAGAGCTGGCAGGTTCTGATGCTGTTATGGTTTGCTCTGGGCATCATGTCTACCCAAACCTCCCCCTCACCACCTTCCCAGGTAAGCTGTATGTGTGTAATTCATCTGCTGGGATACAGCCAAGCAAATACCTTCCATCACAGTTTGTCCCCACAAAGAAAAAAATAAAATAAAAAGAGCACCTTTTCAGCATTAAAAAAGAGTGTTTTCCTTGAAAGCAATATGTTGGGGGATAGAATCCATCCAAGAAACCAAAACCTGTTTCTTGAGAAAAAAAAAAAAAAAAAAAAAAGACTCTGTATCCAAACTGTATCAAAGCAGGGGAGTTTTTACTAGAGGTAATGCTAATCTTTCCTGGGGGAAAAAATAATTCATGGCATTTTCTTTAACAGAAGATTTTTCATAAATGGATTTTGTAAAACACTTTTTTGGCATTTTCCCATGATTTCTGATACAAGTGTCACGTGTGTTACCTGATAGCCTTTGCCTCCTTACATACAGGCATGTTATTGGGAAAAACTTTCCCTCTGGCAAGAGATATTTGGTGCTGGGGGTTTGTTGGGAGGACACAAGCCTGAGGTACTGGATGGTCAGGAATGCTCCCCTTAGGTCCTTTGCCATGTTCTCTTTTTAAAAACGAAAGCTGCTTCCCTGTTGTTTGCAAGGTTGTAAAGCCATACCGATGGATGGAGTGTGGTTGTCCAGGTGCCTCGGGGTGATGTTGGGGTTGCAGTAGTACCCTTTTGGGGTACAGAAATACCGTGCAAAGGTATCCTGTGCTTGCACACTCTTTCTGCTTAAATACTGAATGAAGATAGAGACAGATCTCATCCAACTATGGGTTTGCAGCATCCCAGGAGACACCTGCTACTGTGAGAAATGCCCAAACAGATGCTCCATCAGCATCTGTGGGAAGGAGAGATCTCAAGGCCAGCACAGCCTCTCCTTTTCATTCCTGGAGTGAATTATGACCTTTTCTGTTCTCCTTGGGAATACAAAAGTTTAAAGACTGCTGCTTCCATAGCTGGGAGTTCAAGAGGCTGGAGAAGTTCAGAGGGAAGAAGGTGCTAGTGATAGGCTTGGGCAACTCTGGCTGTGACATTGCCATGGAGCTCAGCACCCAGCACCGTTGTGTCACAGGTATAGAGCCACTGGGTAAAGGGGGTCCCCCCATCTGCTCGAGCACAGGCCACCGCCTCCATACAACAGCCCTGGGGGCTCACAGCCATCGCAGGAGCAGCGCACCCCTACCTGGCTGTCCCCTCAGGTCTACCTGAGCTCAAGTGGGTCCTAGGTGATGAGCCACCTCTGAGACAATGGCTACCCCTGAGACATGCTGGTCATCACTTGTTTCCAGACGTGGTTGGGGAACAAGCTCTCCAGGGTGCTCAGTGACTGGTTGCATGTGAGAGGCACTGAACAGGTATGCATGGGTCATCCATCCCCAGACCCCCAGGGGTGCTGGTTCCGGACAGGACTGAACTGTGCCCATCCTGGGCTGCCAGCAGAAGGCACCCCTGTGCCAGCCCCACCACCTTTGCCTTCGCAGAACTTCCCACAAGAAGCCGGTACTCAAGGACCACCTTCCGAGCTGCATTGCCTGCAGCATGGTGGTGATGCAGCTGAACGTCAAGGTGTTCAGAGAAACATGGGGTGCTTTTCACTGGGGCAGCGGGTCATTTTTCAGCCCATGGCAGATATCAATGAAGTCCCTGTGGTGGGGCTGAAAAGCCCCTCGTGTATCACTGAACATCTTCAAGGACAGGGGAACCGGTGTTGCCACATCCTCAACACCCAAGCTTGACCCAAGCCTGGTTCTTGACCCCAAAGGGTTGAGAGGCACCCAGCAGCTCAGCTGATCCCTGCAAAACCCATCTGCTGCAGGAGTGTGCTGGTTTTGACTGGAATAGAATTAAATTTTTTTCCACAGTAGCTACTACGGGCTGTGCCTTGGCTCTGTGCTGAGAACAGTGTCGGTGACACAGGGACGATAACCTTCATTACCCCGAGCAGCGCTCACGCAGCGCCAAGGCATCTTCTGCCCCTCACCCACCCACCAGTGAGCGGGTTGGGGGGCACAAGGAGCTGGGGGGACACACAGCCGGGAAGCTGACCCCCACTGCCAAAGGGATGGCCCATGCCGTATGGCGTCATGCTCAGCATATAAAGCTGGGGGAAGGAGGAGGAAGGGGGATGCTCGGAGCGATGCTGTCTGCCTGCCCATGTCCCTGTCCCGCGTGCTGGAGCCCTGCTCCCCTGGGGGTGGCTGAGCCCCTGCCTGCCATGGGCAGCGGTGAGTGAACTCCTGGGTTTGCTTTGCTTGTGCACCAGCTTTAGACTTACCTGCTAAACTGTCCTTGTCTCAACTCATGAGTTTTCTCACTGTTTTCCTTCCGATCCTCTCCCCATCCCACCAGGGGGGAGTAAGCAAGTGGCTGTGTGGGGCTGAGCTACTGGCAGGGGTTAAGCCATGACAAATGTCAGCATTAAATCTTTGTCAGAGCATCTTAGGAGGGATAATGTCTTGCTACATTTAGGAAAAAAAAAAAAAAGAAAAAAGACATAATGGACATTTATGTGAAAGCAAATTAGATGATTTTTGAGCATGCTGGAATCTGGGTAATGGAGTATTTTTTAATATGTCATCTTTTAGGCTGATTACCTTTGTTCCACCTTCTACTTGGTATTTTAATATATAACCTAGAACACTACTTGCACTATATTTCTACCCTGTGTTTCAAAATATTGGCTTGAACAGCTTTTTGGAAGAAGAGCTTTTGGAAGCCAAAGCACCAGGTTATGTGAAAGAAAGGGCAGCGGGGAGGAGAGGCAGCCAGTGACGCTGGGAGCTGTGGGATGCACTGGGGAGGTGTTAGGGTGCCAACAAGGCAAGAAAAGATGATGTCAGGGAATGAATGAAGAGGGTTTATGGGGTGCTGGCAGGTCAGCCCTCCTTCCCCTGGTGCGAACAATAGATGGATGTGGGTCAGGCTGCCACAAAGGTGCTCTGGGGCTGGCTTACACCCGCAAAGCAGTTGAATGACCTCATCGTTATCAGACATGAGGTCTGCTGAGAGCACGCTGGCTGCACTGTTCTTCCCCAGTGTTACGGGGTGTTACTGCTGGCCATTGGATCGTGGGGAAGCTGTACCCCACTGCTGGTTCTGCAGCTGTTCTTATGTGTATAAATCCACCAAACCCCACAGCATCTCTCTCCAAATGAGGGCACCGTGGGGTAGTCCTTTGCAGAGCAAAGTTGTGTCCCACCTTTCCTTTTACACCAGCTTCCGCCCTGCTCTGCTATTCAAATAATTATTTTACATGTGCAGAAGCAGTAACCACCCCATGATACTTTAACCCATTACCAGCTTGCTCCAAAAACCCAGGATTTTAGCCAGCATTTCATGACATTGCTACTGCTGGACGCCTTGGGGATGCCAACACTGAGGCCAGCTGCTGGGTGAAGATCAAGTGAACCTGCACCATGGCCTGCAGGCCAAATGCCACAATTGTTATTATTGATTTGCTGGAGCAAGTATTCCACTCAGCAAGGACCAGTTTGCCAGCCCATTCTGCCTCCCACGGCCCAGAGCTTGCTGAAATGGTGGGAGGCAGAAGCATTGGTGTCAGGGAGTGCCTGCTCCATGCACTGTGCTGCCGGGGTTGGGCTCTCTGTACCTATGTGGGTCAGTAAATGCTTGTTTTCCAGAACTCCTCCAAATTCAAGGGACACAAGCCAGGAGGGCCTGAGCTGGCTCATGACTCACAGCTGGCTCCATTATTTTAAGGTAAGTGAGGATGGGAAGCACAACTGAGCACTCGGCTCTGCCTGTTCCGCAGTGGCATCGCACAGGGTGTGGGGACTCCCAACAGATGCATTTGCTATGGTTTGCTTTCAGACTGTGGTCATCAGGATAAAGAAAAGGAAAAATTCCAGGGCTCCTCAACCACCCACCAGTGGGTTGTTGTCACCGAAACTAATGGGAAGGAGGACCTGGCCATTTTTGGTGCTGTGATGGTTGGTGTCAGTCACCATATACATCCATCTGTCCTGCTGGAGTCTGTATGAGCTGTTTATGGAGTGCTGCTACAGGCACATATCTATGAGCAGGGTTAACAAGCTGCATGTGTACCAGATGGGGAAGTTATGTGCAGAATAATACCAGCTGAGCAGCTGCAAGGTGGGAAGCCAGGGAGGCAGCTGGCCTGTCCACAGCCCAGCAGCGATGCTGGTGCCTGGGACCCAGCCTACACCTCACTGGAGGGGCTGATCCCAAATCCTTTAGCCTGTCTTTGGCTGGAAGCCCATGGAGGTTCTCTATGTGGTCAAGGTCAGTTAGAGCTGCTTTTGAATGGGAAGATGGGTCAGATGTTCCTGAGGTCCCTTCCCATCCCGTCTCCAGGATTCAACAAGGAGAACATCTCCAGGTTAAACAGGCAGGTCCTGTGGGTCACACCAGCCCCCGGCAGCTGCGGGCTGGGGCAGGGGGCTGGGAAGGGCCGGGGGGGCTGGCAGCCGGCTGGGCATGGGCCAGCGGTGTGCCCGGGTGGCCAAGGAGGCCGACAGCACCCTGGCTTGTGTCAGAAACAGCGTGGCCAGCAGGGCTGGGGCAGTGACTGTCCCCTGTGCTGGGCACTGCTGGGGCCACCCCTGGAGCCCTGGGTTCAGCTTTGGGCCCCTCACTGCCGGAGGGACACGGAGGGGCTCCGAGGGGCTGGAGCGTGTCCAGGGACGGGCAGGGGGAGGGGATGTGTGGGGGATGGGGCACCAGGCTGGGGGGGGGTGGGGTGGCTGGGGGTGTTCAGCCTGGAGAGGAGGGGGCTTGGGGGGTGTGATCACTCCCTACAGCTGCCTGACAGGGGCTGTAGGCAGTGGTGGTCGGTCTCTTCTCCCAGGGAACAAGTAACAGGACAAGAAGAAATAGCCTCAGGTTGTGCCAGGGGAGGTTTAGATTGGGTATTAGGAAAAATTTCTTCTCTGAAAGGGCGGTCAAGCACTGGGACAGGCTGCCCAGGGACGTGGTGGAATCACCATCCCTGGAAGTGTTTAAGAATGCGGTGCTCAGGAACATGGGTTAGTGATGGACTTGGCAGTCCTGGGTTAACAGTTGGACCTGGCGGTCTTACAGGTCTTTTCCAACATAAATGTTTCTATGATTCCTAGGGTCTGGTGAAGCTACTGGAGGTGAGGAAGATCTACTAGCTGACAGGAGCTAGCACAGCTCCACAGTCCCTGTGCTGGCTCCTCAGCAAGGTACTTCTGAGTGGTCTGAGTAGCGCCTTGCTTAGTGCTGGGGTGTTTGGCCTCTTAAAACCCCCTAACTTCTGGGAACAAATACACCAAAGTGTTTCTAGATGGGAGGCTGGGGTGGTGGAGGGGCATGTCTCTGCCTGAACTAGGAGTGCTGCTGTGTCCCTTTGCTGGGGGATGGGAACGTTGGCCACAGGCACACATCTCCTGGAAAGGCTCTTGGGGAGGCAGCAGGGACTGAAAACACTTAAACTGCCCAGCCTGGGAGCTCCGTCAGTATTTACAGAAAAAGGAGTCAGCTGCACTGGCTAAATTTTTGAAAACAGAGACTGATGGACGACTTCAGCTAGTGGTGGTGGTAGGAAAGCACCTTCTGGTCAGGCTGTGCAGGTCTTAACCATGTGCTCTCCAGACAGCTCTTCCTTGTAATCTTTTGCTTACAAGTTACCTTAACTGTAACGCCAGTTTTCTCTGACAGTCTCTTCAGTAGTTATATTTTATTACCTGTGAAATGACAAACACAGCCCCCTTAACACTCAGAAGAGCTGAGGAAGGTCTAAAGCCCTTCCTAGTGCTGCACATTGTTTGGGTGCATCTCCCATGGCACGTGGGGAGCGTATGAGTTTATGAACTTTGAGTCCTGGTACAAAGACATGGGGAGCAAGGGATCAACATCAGGGTTGTTCTGGAGCAGTTGTCTGGGGAAGCTCGTAAACATACATTTTAAAACCTCCAAACCCAAGAAGCTACAAACTGCAGTTTGCCAGGCTTTATTAACACAATAGGTTTAACAATGACAGCAGCTTCCTCTCGACAAATTCAACAGTTTACACACTTGGAAAACATGGTGATTTATTTAATCAGGTTAAACTTTAGAGTAAAACACTTTTGCCCTCCACACAGAGACCTCCTCGCCTAGCAAGCGAATCCTTTCCCATAGCAGCTGCTACAGCCCACATCTGCTCTGGCACATCCTTTGGGTCTCCTTAACAGGGATGTCTCTTGAGAGGTTTCGGGAAGAGCTCAAGATATTGAACCTAGCTCTGATTGAAAAGAAACGTAAGTGTCCTGCCAGTGTTTGTCACTGGCAGAGTCCTCTGTGTGCTGGGAATTGTAAATAGGAAAACAGTCCCTGCTGCTTAGGGTAGAGGTTTTGTAGTCTTATTTTTAAGTAGGAAATTGCTTTTTGGCCTTGGGGCCAAAGCATAAGCAATTTTTCTGGGGCCAAAACCCAGGCTTTAAGAAATGGGGGGGTGGGAATAAATTTTTCCATCATCAGCTGCTTGTAGCCTCTGTTCACCTTACGGACTGCTGCATCCCACAGCCTTGTGGGAAGCAGTGGGAGGCAACAGCCACCTTTGAGGCAGCCTCACCTCCATGTGCAGCAAAGAAATGGTGATTAAAGCCTGCTGGTCAGTAAGGGGAGGGAGTGATAGTATTGAGGAGAAAATTAAGTGTTTCACTGATGAGCCCAGACCTCACATTCCGTCAGCTCCTGAACACATGTGGCAGCAGTGGCTGCTTGATGGTGAGCACCCTGCTTTGCTTGGAGGCTGACTTAATAAGAAATCCACTTTTGTTTCTTTTTCTTGTCCTCGTTCACCATGACACAGGCCAAACACTGCTGACACAAGCCTAGACAACAAAGTGGGCTCTGCTGAGGCTTGTTGACACATAGATTTGCCCCTCCTTGGCTTGAAGTGTTATTTTAAAGAGGTGGTAAAACCGGTGCTGCAGTGTTGCAGCAAAGGTGCCTTTCCCATCAGATTAAGACTAAATGCATGTATTAAGTTTCTCCTTCCCTCTACTTCAAGGACAAAAAGCCCATTGCAGAGCCCAGGCTTGTGCCACGGTCCAGGGAGTTTTGTTCCTCTAAGTGAGAAGGGGCTCACCAGCAGGCAGGCGCATGAGAATTCCATCCCTGGTTCTTGTCCGGAGCCACTGCTGGTTATTTACAGCTCCTGGCTCTCCCCATGGTCCTCCATGACTGATACACCCCCAGCACCTAACAGGGCTTGTGCCCCAGCATGTGAGGATGTGGACAAACCCGGCTGTTAGGTGTCCCAGGCTGGGTAGAGGGAAGGTGGTAAAACAGTTCCACAAATTACATGTCCTCATTTGGCCTTGCTCCATCCCTCGGTGAAAGCCCATTTTCCCCAGCAGTTTGTGTGTGCGATGGTGATGGCAGGGTCTCCCTTCTGTCCCCAGTGGGGTAGCAGCAGATCACACTCGCTCAGAAATAGGGGCAGGGACCTCCTCTGCCATGTCCACTTATGTCTTTGCTATGAAGAAATCCAGGGGGACTGGCCCAAGGGTATCAAGGGATGCTCTGCTTGAATACCAGGCCATGAAGGCTTTTTCCAGCCCTGAGAACATATGAAAACCCACTGATGCGTTGTCTGTTCTCTTCTCTGCTCCGCACAGACTGTTCCTGGGGAGAAGCTGGAGAGATGGGTCCCAGGTGTCCCACGATGCCAACCCCTGCCGAGCCAGCAGCAGAGGTGAGTAAAGCAACAAGAATTTCCCTGTATGTTTCCAGGGGCTTTTCAGTGCCCTGGGCATGCACATGTGTAATTACATTAATTACCTCCCTGCTATCACGTTATCCATCTCCACTGATACTTTGTTGTGTGTACCTGGTCCAGATCATAGCAGGGGTGTCTGTGGAGGGAAAAAACACAGGCCTGAGCAGATCACAGGAAAGTGAGTTTTAATCCCAGGGCACTGAAGCTTTGGAGATGTTTCTACCCCAGTCATGTGGTACCACTCATCGCACCTCATCCTGCACCTCTGGACCAGATTCCCCATCAGGGATGGCCAGAGCCACTGCTGTTGTAAGGAGCTGCAGCAAAGGCATCTGGCTCTGTTTCTATGCCAGTGGCTCATCTGTGACAAAACACAACTTGTTCTTTTAGAAAGCTCCGCTGAAATGCCCTCCCAAAAGCACAAACACCTCTCCTGGGGAGGTGCCATAGCGTCCCTCTGACCGCGTCACCCAGATTCCTGCTGGGAAATTCAGAAAAGCAGGAGCATACAAAGAACAAAATAATTGCCTTTGTGGATTCCCTACTCCTTCTTGCTGAGTGCTGGCAAGCATCTTTGCAGGTGTGAGGTTTTGTGCATCCAGGGAAGAGTCTAGTGGGAGGGAAAACTGGGATACATAGTCTGTATAAATCTCAACAGTATCAAAGATGTGCAAGGCTTGTTGTCCATTTGCCTCAGTAACCGTGTCCCATTGGCCTGGGAGAACAAAATCTGAACGTTTCTTCATGCTGCTGGCAGTGGTCCGAAACCTGAATTCAAATTAATAAGTTTGATTTCACAGGCTCCAGCCCCCACAAGCACATTGCTCACAGCCACTGCTAGCCAAACTGGGCATGAGCTCCAAACCTGACGTGCTCCCGGTGCCAAACCCAGGAGCCAGGCACTGGGCAGAAACATCAGGAGATCCTGGGGCAGGGAAGCCCGAGAAGGCTGATGTCTCTCTGTGGGAGCTGCAGATGGGTGGCAGCCCAGGCTGCCGTGCTCCCAGCACAGGGGCGGTGAGTCCTGTCCCTCCACAAACCAAACATGTTTTGTTCAAGTGCCTGGGTCCACCACAAAACTCAGCAGACTTTTCCTATGGCTAATTACCTTCCCTGTTAGGAATGCACATCTTATTTCTACTTCTAGTTTCAGCTGCCAGCTATGGGAGCTCAGCTCTGCAGTTGCCTCTGCAAATCCGAACGCAGGCACTGGGCAGGTGTCTCTGTTGTATGGAGCTGCTTTATTCACCACCCTCTGTTCTGCAGACCTTGGATGGGGTTTTTTCCCCCTCACTTGCAGCCTCCTGGGTTATTCAACCTGCTTAAAGAGCTGATACCAAATCCGGACCCATCACTCTGGGAGCGCCTTTGTCAGTGGCATGGTGATACTTCAGTGGGGCCAGAGGCTTTCACCACATCCCCTGCGCTCACACTGCAGGGCCCCTGTGAACTATCTGCTGTCACTGCATGGCACAAACATTACTTTTTTTTTTTTCTAAACACTGTTTTTCCTAAAGACCCAGCCCTCTATCCATGGCCTCTTTGTCCAGCTGCACTCATTTGCAGAGTTTTCATACTTTCTCACCAGTCACACCTCAACATATTGAGTAGCTGGGGGCAAAGCCCCATCCAAAGCCACCTTTGTTCCCTGCATTTCCATGGTCATTTAGCCCTGTGAGATACCTGGATGGGTGCTATGTCCTGCATTGATACTTCAATCAACATTCCCACTTTCTTTGTGCTTCGGACCTTGGTTTGCAGCCATTTCATGCTCTCCCAGTCTGCATGCAGAGCCTCCTGCCCACCACCAGCAGCTGTACATGTGGCCAATGAGCAGCAACTGCAAAACCAGCTTGCTTTTCTTTTTGCTTTTTGCTTTTTTTTTTTTTTTTCCTGGAAAGTGCCCTGGTTGCAAAGCCCTGGTTGCCATAACCCTGCTGTCCATCAGCTGCTTTGGCTATCTTCTGGAAGGCAGCCATGTGGCAAGTGAGACCATCCCACAGCTGGAGCCACCCCCCCACCACACAAGTCGTCCTTGCACCACTGTGGGTCAAGGAGCGGGAGAGGCCAGCCACTCCTCCCACTGCAAACCCTGGTTGTGCAACTGCCGGACTGGGGTTGCCCGCCCTCCCCTGCCTCTGCCAAAGCACCACGGCTTGCCTATAAATTGGGAGCACAAGGGGCTCTCCCAGCAGCAGCGGCGAGACAGCGCGGGTGACCGAGGCTGGGAGGTAAGTGTCCCTGGGGGGCTGCGAAGCCTTTCCATCCCTCCCTGCCTCACACGAGCACCCCACGGCTTGAGACATCTAAGGTTAGCTGCTACAAATACTTGCAAGGACAGCACAGAAAGAGTGGCAGAAGCAGGTATGGGGTAGCAGAGACAGTATTTCCAGGATGTTACTTCTAGCTTCTCTGCAAAGGGGTAGGGAATTAAATCGCATACATAGCTGGGAGATATTTCTGATATAAGCTAACTCCCACCATGCAAACACACACAACCCCCAAAAACAGGTAATGATGAGCAGCTTATGCTAGCACTTTCTTCATTTACAAAGGGAAAAGTCCAGTTTTCATTCCAGCATTGGAGAGCAGAGTATTTGTTAGGTGCTGCCTCCCTACTGAAAGCTGATACTGATCACAGGGAATTTGGTGTTTTCTAGAAAATACAGTGTCCAACCCCACGTTTTCTACTGAAGACTTCTATTTCCTGATGAATACACTAATGTCTGTGCCCGGTGGAAGCTGAAAGCGCTTCTTGGGGCAGCGGAGCTGGTGCCACCCTGCCGTAGTGCAGTCCTAGTGTGCCAGGTTGACCACTCGGCTGAGCAGGGTGCTCCCCACCAGTGCTGGGGTTAAACCAGGGGTCGCAGCAGCACCCCTAGGGCACAGGTGTGGTGGTCCCCACTCTGGCCATGCCCAGCCCGAGCCGTGGCACCTGGCCATCATCCCTTGGTTTTCGTTGCCCAGCACTATCAAGAAGGGTTCGGGTCCATCATCCCCACTGCAGCCCTGAGAGCCTCGCAGGGCTGGATGTCAACCCAGGGGCTGTGGCCTTTCCAGTCTCGGGGTAGAGCCCTTCCCAGCCCTGCAGCAGCCCTTCTGTCCAGCCCAGCCCTTCCCAGGGGGCAGCTTTGGGAGGCAGAGGCAGAAGCAACCCTAAAGCCAAGGTGCCCTACACCCCCAGCCCCTCCTTCAGCCTCAGGAGCCAGACCAAGGTGGGCAGCATCTACCCTGGGGACAGGGATGCAGAGACTGAATAGTCCTGGTCTGCACTTTGGTTTTTTCTGAGAAAGGCAGGGACAGATCTCCAAAGATAAAATACAAATATCTGCAAGACTGATAAAGAAGAGCAGTTTAAACATAGTTTGTAAATACAAATTGGCAGTGAATTGTGGCTTAACTACATACTTTCAAAGAGAGTTTCCACGGCAACTACAGGGTTTTGAAAGCAGCCTGGTGAGTGCTCTGTAAAAGTGGATTGATTTACTAAAAAAAAATCTAAAAATAGAGAAAATTTAAAGTTGTTTAATCTAACTTGTAAATGAGTGCAGAATGCTGGTAAAGGGAACAAAGGTTTGGGGCTGGCATATAGAGAAACCCCCTAAGGAGGGTTTGCTGGCAGCTGCTCCCCGAGAGGGTGGTGACTGCCCGTGTGGTCTCTCCCAGGTTAAGCCCCGTTCACAGCCTGGGATCCCGGCGGAGACGGCAGGGATGAGAGTGGCAGTGGTGGGCGCGGGTGTCAGCGGGCTGACAGCCACCAAGTGCTGCCTGGATGAGGGGCTGGAGCCCACCTGCTTCGAGCAGAGCCAGGACATCGGGGGGGTCTGGCGCTACACGGTGAGTTGGCCATGCCTGCCCATCCCACGGGAGCTGCAGCCTGGCAGGCTGGGGAGTGGGTTGAGCTGGGCTCCAGTGGGTGGGGAGGGGGTGCCGGCGCTCGCTGGGTGCTGACTGCTCCTGGCTGCGCTCCGCAAGACCAGGGGAAAGGAAGCAAGGGGACAGTCCCCACCCCAGGGTGCACGGCTGATGCGCCCTGGGGTGCTATGCCAGGAGTACATTGAGGCCGGTCGGCCAAGCCTCTACCCGTCAGTCATCAGCAACACTTCGAAGGAGATGTCAGCATTCTCTGACTTCCCCTACCCTGAGGACTTCTCCGTGTTCCTGCCCAATGCCCAACTCCTGGACTACCTCCGGCGCTATGCTGAGCACTTCAGCCTCCGGGGACACATCAAATTTGGGGTGAGTGATGGGTACCCCGGCACTACCCCACTCCCCACACATGCTGGGCGCCAGTAGTGACTCCAATTTGCTTCCATGTTTCAGACCACTGTTGTCAGCATTCGGAAACGCCCTGACTTTGCCACCACGGGCCAGTGGGATGTGGTCACGGAGGCGGGTGGGAAGCAGACATCACATGTCTTCGATGCCATTATGGTTTGCATCGGCAATTGCTCCGAGCCATCGCTCCCTCTGCACTGTTTTCCTGGTATGGTATGCAGCTGCCTGCGGTCACCTGCTTCCAGGGGCTGGGGGGAGAAGGGATAGTGGTTCCTCAGGGAAAATGTTTCCTTCCTTTTCTTGCTTCTGCTTTTCAAATATGCTGGCATGAACAGCAATACATCCTGATGCTTCAGCAGCTTTGCCTTTGCAGGCACTGGCCACTTCAGAGCAAACTTCCAAGATAGGATGGTTTAGCCTGGGAGAAACTGTGCAGTACGGGAGATGGGACAAGGTCCTCTCAGTGAAGCTCCGTCATCTTTGACAGGGCTGTATTCATCACTGCTGGAATGAATCTTCCGAGCTGTCAGCATAGAGAGGGTTGCCTTGTCATCAGCATTATCAGGTGTTTCTGAAGCTGCTTGTAGGACAGGAGAAGAGGTTTACTGGCTTTTCCGAACCTTTGCATCCCCAGCTTGTAAAGGCTGAATCCCAAGACCGCACCAGCATAGCCCTTGTGCGTAACTGTCTTCCAAGTCCCACCCAGCACGTGTCCCTGCTCACTGCTGTGCAGGGATGCATGAGACCCCACTTTGGAGAGGAAGCACCAACCTTGTGTGTGTGGGATGTAGGGCTGCACCACCCCGAGTCCCCGGTGGCAAGCGATCACACTTCCTTGCTCTTGTCATCTGGATTGCTTTTACACCAGTTCTCCCGACAAAACCTACAAAACTCTCGAGTAATGAAAAGCTTTGTTTCTTTCTCCCCAAGGCATCGAGAAGTTTCAAGGCCAGTACTTTCACAGCCGGCAGTACAAGCATCCCGAGGTGTTCCAGGGGAAGCGGGTCCTCGTGGTTGGCATGGGTAATTCGGGAGCGGACATCGCAGTGGAGGCCAGCCGCGTAGCTGCAAAGGTACCACTGCCCCCAGGGGTGCGGGGAGGGTGATGCTGTGAGCAATAGCTCAGCTGGCCATCACTGCAGGGAGAGCCAGCCGGCTTCACCCTGCATAGTGTCCAAACAGTATTTCTGAACCTGTATTTCTTGTTCAAAAACCTACCCTGAAAGAAAGCTGGTTGTTCTCTCCCGTTTCACCTCCACCATCAGCTGCTGGCAGGTCTTAAAGATGCTGTTACTGCTTTTTCATTGCATAGCGGTCTGTGCTGTGCCCCTCTGGGGTTACTTTATAAAGGCATAGAAGAGGATTCATCACCCAAATTGTTGATTCTCTCCCAGGTGACCCTTTGCACCAGCCAAGGTGCCTGGGTGATCAGCCGCGTGTTTGACTATGGCTACCCGTGGGACATGGTCTTCAACACTCGCCTTATGAGCCTGATCAGAAACCACCTCCCCCATCCCCTTTCATGGGGGTTGATTAACCACAGGGCGAACCAGTGGTTCAAGCATGAGAACTATGGCCTTCAACCAGAGAAAAGGTACTTCTTGGTGGCTCCATCCTATGTGGTGTCACAGGGCTTGTGCTGTGGGCAGCGGGGAGATCTCCAGCAACCAGCATCAACCAATGCAGCTGCCAACGCCTAGGCTGGGGTGATCTCCAGCAGAGAGTTTGTAGCCCAGTAGGAGAAAAGAAGCTGTAGCCCCTTTAAGTGGTGCAAGATGGAGCATGCTGGAAAGCCCAGGAAGGACTGGAGGAGTTTTCCTCATGAGGGTCCCTAGGAAAAGAGGAGGAGGGAGGCTTAAAGCATGGATCAGCTCTGAAAAGAGATGGTTTAAGGAGTAATTGCATGAATGGTGGAAGGTGGATGAGTCTCTCGGGCTGTGAGACAGAATGACATTGGTGCAAGGATGAAACGTGTCGGTGTGTGAAGAGGGGGGAGGCAGGGATACTTGTTGGGAGCAAACAATGCCGGGAGGTCATGGGGCTGGAGGGCCCAGGAGGAGGAGGAGAGGGGGCACTGGCAGGGCTTGTTTGTGGTGTCCAACACCCAGAGCCCCTCAGCTTTCCACAGATGCCTGGTGCGTGACCCTGTGCTGAACGACGACCTTCCAAGCTACATCCTGACAGGAAGAATTACCATCAAGCCGAGTGTGAAGGAGTTCAAGGACAACTCCGTTGTTTTCCACAATTGCCCTGAGGAGGAGCCCATCGATATCGTTGTCTTCTGCACAGGCTACAATGTCTCCTTCCCATTCCTAGAAGAAACAGTTGTCAAGATGGAAAACAAGCACGCATCCCTCTACAAATACGTGTTCCCAACCCACCTGCAGAGGCCCACCCTGGCTGTCCTTGGGCTGATAAAGCCATTAGGAGCCATCATGCCTGTGTCAGAGATGCAAGCACGCTGGGTGACCCGTGTCTTCAAAGGTAGGAGAGCTAACATGAGCTCTCCTGTGTACCCAAACACAGTTCAGGCTGGACACGTTCTTGTCCCCTCTATACACTAAGAGGGATTTCTGTCCCTGGAGACCCCAGAGCTAAGAAGCTCCCTTAGAAGTGGATAAGGGAGCATTTCTAGGGCTCAGACTTCCCAAGTTATTTCACTCTAGCTGAGCTACAGCAACACAAGTGCGTGCTTGCTCCAAGCTACATCCAAGTTCATGACATCTACATCTTACTTTTTTTTTTTTTAATTTTGCCTAGTAAGCTGATGCATCTAAGTTAACACTTTGTACCCCATTTGCTGCAAGCCAAGAGTGTGCGCTCCATTGCTTGCTGTGACTCAGCTGATGTGCAGTCCTGAACCTGACCATGGTCTGAACTAGGTTGCTCAAGACAGTATTTTCTCTCTAAATTATTTTAGAAGTCAGAGCACAGAGATGGATTTGTAAACCTGGATGCACAGATAAGAATTGTCATTAAGATACTGTGGTGGATCCATCCTGGCAGGATTCACTGCTCTTTAAGGCACAGGGAGGTTTTTCTACCATGACTACCAGAAGAGTCCCATTGCCCCTCAAGAGTAATTATTTGTAATTACTGGAGTGAGGAAAGAAACTTGCTGGAGGGGTGGTGTTGCTTTCTTTTTAATAGAAGTAATAATAATAACCTCTCACTGGGCTGGTGTGGAGGGCTGCATCAGGGCTCCTCCACAGAGCCAGGGGAAGCTGTGGGGTTTCTCCTTGGCATGACCCTCTCTGGGGCTTGCACGGCCCATCTCACCCCACATCATCTGCCTGTGCCCTGACAGCACAAATCTGTCAGAGCAGGAAAAAGTGCAGGTGAATTTGTACTGCTGTGGAGGGCTGGTCTCTGGCAGAACTGCCACTGCCAAGCTAAATCCAAGCAATGAGGCTTTCCTGCCCTCCTGGGGAAGGGCTTCCCATGTTTTGCATCACTGAATGAGTTCACAAGTCCTCCTAGGAGCTAAAGTCTGCAGGACGCTCTCCTCTCTCTTCTAGGCTTGTGTCAGCTGCCTCCTCAGTCTGTCATGGAGAAGGAAGTAAATGAGAACAAGAAAATCCAATTGCAATGGTAAGCTGCTCTCCAGAGCACCAAAGGTTTTTGGGTGGATTGAAAAGCCCCTGGACTTTGGAGCACAGCAACACGCAGGCTCGTGCTCTGCAGCTGCTCCCTGCATGTACAGCAAAGGCGAGGGGGCAGCACCCAGGTCCAGCCACCCCTTTATTCCCTTGTGCCAAGCCAACCTAACCTTCGATTTGACACTCATATTTTGCCTCTTGATGATGGGAAAAAATCAATTCAGGATAGCTGAGACTACATCTTGCCTGGGAGTTGGGAAAGTGTGCCAGGGTCCCCAGGATTGAGAGAGAAAATGACAAAGAAAATGATGGCAATAAATGCAAAGTGATTTGGGGGGGGAAAGCAGCCAACCTGAGATGTATGTACAAATCATCTCAGATCTCAGCATGGAAATCCAGCTCACTGAGAATAGGTGTCTCAGCACACTGGCATGTGGTTCAGTGGGCAGGCAAAAGGTCAAATCAAAGGCTAAGAAATATTAGGCTATTAATTAGATAAACTCGGGAAACAGTGTGATATAGTAATCCGTGGTTCACCTAGATTGCTATAGTAGAAAAGGTATGGAAAAGTGAAATACAGACTTGCCCAGAACAGTTGTTGTACCATAAAAGGCTAAACACACATGGCTTTTTTCAGCCCACTGAAAAAAGGGCACAAAGCTGTCAGTTCTGCAGAGAAGGTGAACTGGAAGCAGTTCTCTAATTTACCATGTATTTTTGCAATACTCGGTGGAAATTAATGTGAGGGAAGGTAAAGGGTGCTGCCTTTCTCATGCTGCATGTGACTTCCCTGCAGAGAGAAAAGGAAAACTAGTTTTTTAAAAAAAACACAAACCACAAACCCTAAAAAAATGGTTTGACAAAGTCTTTTAGAAACGGTCCACCAAGGTGAAGGGGGGGGGGGGCAGATGCAACCTGTGGGTGTTGAAGTGAAAGTCCAACTGATGCAACATGAGAAAGGTGTGCAGCAGAGCCAGCATCACTTTACACATGCTGTGTCACGGGCAGGATTCGGGCGCAGGCAGAGCCAGGCTCCTGCTGCACCTACACCCAGCCCTTTCCTAAGAGGAACCCAGTTGTGTCGGGACACAGCAATGACAGGGATGCAGAGGATCTGACCTCCAGTTCCTCTCAGCCCTGTTGACACCGATCCTTCTCCCACCTCTTTTTCTTCTCTGATTCATGAAGGTTTGGTCTGTCCTTTGATGAAGTCCTCAAAACAGATTGGCTGGCCTACCTGGACCAGCTCACCTCCTTCATTGGGGCCAAGCCCAGCGTGCTGCGGCTGCTCTGCAGAGACCCCCGGCTGGCCCTCACCATTTTCTTTGGCCCCTGCACCCCCTACCAGTACCGGCTGGTGGGCCCCGGGCGCTGGGAGGGGGCGCGCCAGGCCATCCTCACCCAGTGGGACCGGACCCTGAAGCCCACAAGAACGCGAGTCTCTGCCAACTCCTCCAGCCTCTGTCCTTCCCTCCTGACTGTGGTGGGGTTCCTCCTGCTCCTGGCTACCCTGCTTTTTGGTTTCCAGTAGATTTTGGAGCCTGTTTGGTTGGTTTTTTTCCTTGTCCTTGCAGATGTTATCTCAGGTCAGACAGCTCCACAGGCTACCGTGGGACAAGAGGAAAGGGATTTCAGCAGAACACAATTAATTAAAATACGTTAACCAGTAGCAAAAACCTCTCTCTGCTCTAGCTCACCCCCAAGCACAGCTCTACAGACCTGATGAGCTGGGGGTGGGCACCACCCTGCCCCCCCCCTCCCCCCCCAGCATTTATTGCCCCTCTGTGGCTCTCCTGCCCGCTGCTGTGAGCAAAGCTGTGCCAGGACCATGCTGGCTGGGATGCAGCGAGGACAAGACTAGGAAAAATGGCTTTGGGATGGCTTTTTGAGATGGAAGGGAACACAGGCATCCAGCCTTGCACCAAATCACCTGGGAATTGGGGTCTTTAGTCCAGCAAGGGCTTTTCTAGGTTGGGTACACAGGTCAGGCTTTCCTTTCTTCCAGCCTTAAACCTTATGACCCAAAAATCCCAGTTTGGGTTGAATCCGGGCATCTTTCCAGCAAAAGAGCCCTGGCTGCTGTCATCTTGAGCCTGGGGCTGGTACTCTGTGGGGCTGAGCACTCCCGTCTCCGTTTCCCTGCACTTCCCGGTGCCAGACAGTCCTGGGGCTTATGTTTTGTGCACAGAGAGACTTTCAATCAGTAAAATTTCATCAGCTGTGGCAGGAGTATGCTGCAAGCTGCCACCTCATTGTCTCCCTGTGTGCACAGGAAGAGCTGGGGGGTTCTGTGCCTGGGCTGGAGCCACGCAGGCAGGTGCCATGGGCAACCCAGAAGCCTGGGGCTGCAAGAGCTTTCATTGACCACCAAAAATGAGGCTGCACTGCGCACCATGTCCCCCATCCATGCCGTCTGCTGGCATGCAGGCAAAGGGGGCACCGATCAGGGCACCCCCAAGCTGCTGCTGGGGCTGGGGCCGTGGTGAGCTGCAGCGTGGGATCTCTTGCAAGTGTGGCCCCCATGGCATTACAGTCTGGATTTCCACCCACCACCGGCACTGCTGCCGGGAGGTTGAGAACTTTCTGTCAGCGCATTTAAGCACAGCAGAGTGAGGGAGCATGGGTGTAAAGGTCAGTGGTGCAAGAGCCGTGGCAAGCTGCCTGGACTTCAGCCTTTCCTCTAAATCCATAGCTGGAGAAACTCAAAGGAAAATTCAGCCGAAGCCTGAGCAGCGAAGGCACGGCACTTCCCTGCAAGGTTTGCTCCTCACTTCTCTCCAGCTGGGTTTTGCAGGTTTTAAAAGCGGGCAGCCGGCTTCCCGGGGTTCTGGTGTTCGACACTAGCTTCGCCTCACTGCTGGCAGGGGGAGAGGGGGTGTCGCGGGGAGCCTCTGCCGCAAAGCTCTCTGCAGGCAGTGCTGGAAAAAAGGGATGACTTTAGCATCCTGGGCACGTCGCTGCCCTTCCCCAAAGCCAGCGGAGGCTCCGGAAAGTGGGGGTGGGCAAGTTGGTGGTATGTCCTGTCCTGTTCCTGCAGATCAAGGAGTGGCTCAGGCTGGGCTTCTCCACACAGAAGGGTTTTTTGCGCCTCCCCCATTTTCCCTGGCTTTCCGCAGTTTCCTCCAGTTCCTGTTTATGTGAACAATTTTTGACATGAAATGGATACCAAAAAAGTTATAAATTACTCTTTCTTTAGGCTCTGCAGTAGGTGTGTTTGTTATCTAATCAAAGTTCACGTGGGTTCATTTTTTTCCCCACTAGTTTTGTTGCTTTCCAGTCAAGATCGATGCAGCTCAGCTTACACACCCTGGGCTTTGAGTTCCTCCCATTTATACCCGCGTTTCCTGGGTTTCTTACCTTTTGTATATTCTGTAATCCCAGCCGCGCTTTCACTGGGCTGGCTAACTTCTGAATCGCTGAATCGCTGTGCTCCTGCTCACTCAGGCATTGCTTTTTTTTAAAAAAAAAAAATAAAAAGAAACCCTTTTGTTTTGGAGAGAATGCCCTTTAACGGGAAATTAAAAAGGAAAGCGTGAAAGCAAGCCGGCTTGGCTGGAATTGTTTCTTCAAAAGGTTTCAGTAGGCTCACTTTGCAGGCAGAAGCAGATAGCTGTGAGCCCCTTCCCCTCCTTTAGGCCACGAAAGGTAATAAACAGAAGCAGCAGTGCGGCGAGGTTTAAAAGTGCCTCCTTTTCCCCTGCCTGCGGGAGGGGAATCGCTGGGCCTGCGGTGTGGGCTTAGCACAGTGGGAAGGGGAATGGGCAGCATCCATCCGTAACGCTCGAGCCCAGAGCTGGTGATGGATTTCTCCAAGGATGGTTTTCCACCGTGGATACCTGGCAGCCAGAGAAGACACAGGGTGCTTTGCTGGGGATGGGGAAAAAGGGACTGGTGTTCCTGCTAATCCCTGGGCTGTTTTATTTCCAGTCGCTCATTGTCTGCTGCGGGACAGCATGGTGCGGCGCGTGGCTGTCATCGGGGCGGGGGTCAGCGGGCTGGCCTCTGTCAAGAGCTGCCTGGATGAGGGGCTGGAGCCTACCTGCTTTGAGAAGAGCGAGGACATCGGGGGGCTCTGGCGCTACACGGTCAGTGGGCTCTGCCTGCGTGGGGAGGATTGTCCCTGGGTTTGTCCCCTCCCTCGGATGCCCTTTGCCTGCAGCAAAGAAGAAAGGGTGGCCATGCCCTCAGGGACCGTCCCTGTCCTGGCACAGTGCTCTCTCTGACTCCAAGGTGGAGAAGGAGATGGAGGGAGGAGAAGCCATGGTCACCAGGTGCTAGTCCTGGTTTATTCCTTGTGCCTGAACACAAGGAGGAAAAACACTCAAACACTTTGAGGGGAGAAAGTCCTTCCCCACACACCTGCAAACAGCACTGCTGGCTTCACACAGGACTCCACGGACAGTGGGAGGGTCAGTGTGTACCGCTCCATCATCACCAACACCTCCAAGGAGATGTCCTGCTTCAGCGACTTCCCCTGCCCGGAGGATTTTCCCAGTTTCCTACCCCACAGCCTCCTCCTGGAGTACTTTCGGATGTATGCCCAGCACTTTGACCTCCTGCGGCACATACGCTTCAAGGTGAGCAGGGAGCCCAAACGCTACAGGAAGAAGAGCTGTCAGTGGCTGCAGATAGTAGGGCATCATCACCCAGGTGGGATGGGACAATGCCATGAGGACCATGTTTTAAATTAGGCTGCGCAAACATGGGCTGCCTGGTGCTGATGCATCAACGCATCAAACATCAACCCCCCCTGCCTGGTGCTGATGCATCAATGCATCAACCCCCCCTCAATGCCATCACCAGGGGAAAGGTGCACGGTGGGATTTAACAGCTTCAGAGATGACATGCAGCTCCCCAGGGACCCAGCCTGCCTCTGGCAGCCCCAGCCCTTTGCAGGCAGGTCCTCTCCAAAGCACAGCACAGTTCCTGACTGCTGTTTTGTTGGGCTTTGGTGCAAGACGACAGCTCTCAGCGTGAGAAAGCGCCCAGATTTCACCACCTCGGGCCAGTGGGAGGTGGTCACCGAGACCGACGGCATCCAGGAGTCGCACATCTTCGATGCTGTCATGGTTTGCACTGGCCATTTCCAGGAGCCCTATTTACCGTTGGCTTCTTTCCCAGGTAAGCCCTGCCTCAGCAGCAGGGTGGGCTGGGGCTGCCCCCCAGGGTTTCACCCAGCACCCATGGGTCCCTTGGCTGCATTTTCCTCTTTGAGACTGCCTGCTCCACGAAGACCCCACGCTGGGGCAGGTGGGACCCACACCCCATGGGAATGATGAGGACCATTCCTGGGAATAGGAAAAACACCTCATAAAGATGCAGCCAGGGTCTTGCACGAGAATTTGCAAACCAGGACTGAGCTGATGAGGTGTGGGAGGGCAGTATCACCCAGGGAGCTGAGACCTCTGTGGGCTTCTCAGCTGCAAGGAGAGGTGGGAGGTGGAGGGTTGGGGGCTGCAGAGGGTCTGGGCATGAGGCTGGGACAAGCAAATGTATCTGGCAGTAGGAGATGCTCCCTGCTCTGCCTAGGTATCGACACTCACTTCAAAGGCCAGTATATCCACAGCAGGGAATACAGAGATGTGGAGGCTTTCCGGGGAAAGCGGGTCCTCGTGATCGGCATTGGCAACACTGGCGGTGACCTCTCCGTGGAGCTGAGCCGTGTGGCTGCAAAGGTACAGCTCCACGGCAGTGCCGAGCCTGGCCAGGGACCACAAGAACTGGTGGCTCAGGGTACATGCAGGAAGCTTTGCCCACCGGGTTTCTCAATAAATAGCATTTCAAACGGAGGGCAATTGAAGAAGCTCTGCAATTCCTGGAGGGTGTGGGCCACCTAAGGTGTGGCCATTCAGCAGCTGCAGGGACTTCGCAGAAGCCACTGCAAGCTGTTTGGTTCATCCAGACACCGTCTCCTTCCCTCGGGACAACCGTCTCAGCTCCCAAGCGCAGGAGATGGGATTTGATGTTCAGGGGAAAACTGGCAAGATGTCCGGGCAGGCTGCTGAGACCTGCCTTCTCCCCTAGGTGTTCCTCAGCGTCAGGAGCAGCACGTGGGTGTTCAGCCGGATCTCAGACCACGGCTTCCCCTTCGACATGGTCAACACCACCCGCTTCAACCACTTTCTCGACTGGCTTCTCCCATCAGCTCTCACAAAGAGGATTAGGTTTTGGAAGTTCAATTCATGGTTTAACCACAAGAACTATGGCTTGGCTTCCACAAAAAGGTGTTTTTTCTGACTATTTTATTAGTTGCTATGGAGGTTTTAATGGCTTGAAGTGCTCAGTTTTTAATTTCAGGGAATATTTGTGGAATAGAAAATCATTGGAGGGGAACTTCGGCCACAAAAGAAGTTTCGGGTCCCTCCCAGATGCTAACATTGCTGTCTTCTTTTCCACCTGCAAGCTCCAACTTCAAGATAATTATCAATGAAGAGCTGCCGTTTTGCCTTCTCTCTGGGACTGTTGTGTTGAAGCCGAAGGTGAAGGCATTCACTGAAAGCTCTGCTGTTTTCGAAGATGGGACAGAGCAAAACATCGACGTGGTGCTCTTTGCCACAGGCTACATCTTCTCGTTTCCCTTCCTCGAAGAGTCAGTTCGCAGCCTCTTCGATGATAACCGTTCCCTCTATAAACGCATCTTCCCTCCTCAGCTGGAAAAGCCAACGCTGGCCATCATCGGCTTAGTCCAGCTGACAGGCTCTGTGATGGTGGGAGCAGAAATGCAGGCTCGCTGGGTGACGGGGATCTTTGCAGGTGGGAGACGGGGTGCAGGGATGGGGGATCTGCTGGGGTGGGAGGTGTGGGGCAGCCTGACCTGCCATCCACAGAGCCTAGGGTGTATTTCAGCTCCTGCCACAGTGCCATGGGTATTAGTGGCACTGTAGCCTCTGCCCCGCAGCTGCACCCCCATACGCCTTCACGCACCGTGCCCTAACCCAGAAGCACAAACGCTTTCAGTCAGGGGGCTGGGGGCATGGGAGGGGGGTGAACTTTTCAGCCTAAGGTGCTGCTGGAGGTCTCTGGTTTCTCTGTTCTTCTCAGGCTGGAACAAGCTCCCTCCCACCAGCAGGATGATGGCTGAAGTTTCAAAGAAGAAGCCACAGGTCAAAAGGTGCACGATGCTCCTGCACTTGGGGCGCAATGGGTGCTGTGTGCCAGGATAACCCCAGGGAAAGCGGGGTCCTGTAGCAGTCATGGGAGGGAACCACCTAGGGCACCCAACTCTTCTTGGATATATTTATTCCCTCACCACCCGTAGCGAAGTGGGGAGATGCTGTTGTGGCTCCTTGATGGACAACGGATCAAGACACCCAGGGCACATTGCGCTGGAGCAGCTTATGGCAGGACCCAGGACCTGCAGGGCCCCTCCACCAGGCCTCCAAGCCAAGTCCTAATTCCCATTACGTCAAGATGGAGGTTTGGTTTCCTCCAGACTAAGGGTGCCATCTCGTGGCTTCTCCCTCCCAAATCCAGGCAGCGGGAGCGCTTGGGTCAGGGCCAAGCCCGACCCAGAAACCCCGCTGGAGCCAGGCGATGAAGGGAGGGGACAGTTTGGTGGCACTTTTTGACAGGTCACCATGACTACTAGACAAGGTGGGGACCCATCCGTTGTGTACATAGGAGCTAACGCCCTGCCTTGCTGGCACTGGGATTTTACAGGAGGTTGAGACAGGTCCCCAAGGCTGTGGGACAGGTGGTGGTGGACATGCTGCCTGGCAGCATCTTTCAGAAGCAAGGAGGAGCCCTCGGGCCAGGCGGGGTGCAGGCTGGACTGGGGCTGCCAGCAAGGCAGAGCTGGCTCATAGGACACTGAGGAAAAGCCAGGACGAAACAGAGCCACGGGGATTGTCACCAGGAGCCCCAGCGACTGCAGACAATGTGTCTGCATCAGACCGATGCTGTCACACACAAATACGGGAGTCAGGGGTGCAATGGAGGCAAACTCAAGGCTGTCCCAGATTTGCTGAAGCACACATCTTCCCTCCTGCAAGGGAGATGAGGCTTCACGCCAAAAAACCCTGGAGGTCCCTCCCAGCGTGGGAAGCTTTCTGCATCTCCCAGTTTTCCCCAGTCCCCTTGGCAGTCTTATCTGTGAATATCTATTTCTCTGCCTCTCAAAATCAGCCAAATCCACACCTGTGATCCTTGGGGAAGGACACAGCGTGGGTATTTGGGGCATTACGATGGCAGTATAATACTAGAACTGTTTCTGAAGCCACAACTAGGATGCGGAGGCAAAACAAGCTTCTGCCTAGTCCCTGCCCCAGGTGAGTGCTGGAGACCAGCCCCACGGAGGCTCTGTCAGTGCCTTTGGGTTCACGTGGGGCCACGGGAGCTCAGCCCTGGAAACCAGGGCTCGACCGATGCCAGAGCCCAGAGCTTTTGCTTTCTGTGGAGCTGGGAACCAAGATGGGATGATGCTATTTGATCTTGTCTCTTTTATGTGGCGTTGAAGGAATCCATCCGAGAGGGAGAACCTGAAGATGAGCTTTATCAGCTACACCGATGAAATCGCTTCGTGTGCTGGCGTAAAGCCCAATGTGCTGAGGCTGCTCCTGACAGACCCCCGGCTGGCCCTGGCTGTCTTCTTCGGGCCCTGCTCGCCCTACCAGTACCGGCTGATGGGACGGGGGAAGTGGAGCGGGGCCAGAGACGCCATCCTGACTCAGTGGCAGCGGACGCTGAAGCCCTTGAGAACGCGGGTGGTGGATGACCCCTCTGACAGCTGGCACTGGATGTACCTCCTGGCCCTGCCAGTGGCTCTCACAGCAGGTCTCCTCCTCTCCAAATCCCCCCGGCTGGGCTGGACCCTTGGAGCCCCCCAGCTGTAGGAGGAACACGGTGGGATCGGGCGCCGGCGTGATGCCGTGCTGCTGCCAGGTTGTTAGCCAGGCTCCCCGACCTCCTCCCGCCGACCATCCACACCCACCCAGGGATTTTTTTTGGAGCATTTCCCCCAAACCTGCTGTGATCCCTGCCCGCACTGCTCCAGCCCAGCGTGGTGCGGATCTCCAGCGGGCTTTTGGGAAGCGCCATTTTGGGATGGCCTGGCGTGCACGGCGCCAGCCTCCCTCCCCTGCTCGCCCAGCCAGGCCCACACCTGGTAGCTTTTGGGACACAAAGGGAGCACAAATAAACCTCACGGATTTGGTCTCTGGTAGTTTTATTGATGGGTTATTATCGGGGGAGGGGGGTCAAGTGGATGCAGTGCCCCCAGGTGTGGCAGGGGGGGGGCGCCCCTCCTAAGAAATAATATATACAGGGATACATGCAGGCGGGCGACCGTCTCTGCCGCCGTCCCAGCAGCCCGAGTCTCGCAGGGAAGGCCGAAGCCCACGGGGGGAAGGCAGAGCCTCCCCAGGCACCCGCGGGGGCCTCCGGCTGGGGCTGAGGAGCAGAGCGGGCAGGACGGGCGCTGCCTGCCCGCCCCCGACCCGCGGCCGCTGGGCTCGGGGCAGCCGCGTCCCCGGCACCGCTCCCGCCGGCCGCAGCCAGCTCCGTGCCCGTCCCGCCACCCCGCGTCGCCAGGGGGCGCGCCGGGGGCGCCCGCCCGACTGCGGCACGGCGCGGCGCGCGTCACGTGAGCAGCGGGGGCGGAGCCCGGGCGCGCGGGCGCGGTGAGGTCAGACGTCGTTGGCGCCGGCTTGGCCGCCCGCCATCTTGGCCCCTGTGTGGTAAGCGGCTGAGGCGCGGCGTCGAGGTGCCGGGAACGGCAGCGGCCTCGCCGAGTCCGGGAGCCCTCCCCGGGAGGCCCGAGCGCCGGCCCGCCGCGCTGCGCGCCAGGTAAGCGGCGGCCCCTCCGCCTTCCAGCGGAGCCTCGCGGGCCTGCGGCGCAGACCGGTGCCGGCAGGGAGCGGGCGAGCGGCCTGCGCCGCATGGCCCCGGGCGGAGGCGGCTTCCGCCCGGGCTGGCGGCGGCGGCGGCCGGCCCGCGGCCTGTGGGGAGGGGGGTGCCCGTGGGGGCCAGCACCCCGCTGCCCGCCCCGGCGGGAGGCGGCGGAGCGCTGGGCCCGCGGTGGGCTGGCGGGCGGGCTGGGCTGCTCGGCGCCGCTGGGCCGTACCGCACCGCATCGCCGCCTGGGGCCGGCCGCGCCCGCGCCGGGCACAGCGCCGGGCCTTGCCCGCGGGCGGCGGGAGGGGGCTGCGGCGGGGGGGGCGGCCGAGGGCCGCGCTGGCGGGTGTGCTGCTTGCTTCTCCCGCCCTTCCCCCACCCCCACGCCTTTCCTTTTTAACGGCTCCAGGTCTCCCTCTCTCTCTCTCTCTCTCGAGGGAGGTTGCTCGAGAAACGTGCCGTCCCCTTCGTGCGTTTGCGCTCACTTCGTGGCTGTGATTCTTCCGCCAGAAACGCGGGGGGAGGGGAGCCCTTTCTTACGGGGTGCGGGAGGCGCATGCAGGGCATGGCGCTTTGCTTTTCCAACTCTGCAAGGTTCGGCCACAGTTCTTGAGGTGCACAGCAAAAGGTTCTTCCTGGGTTGTTAAATGTAGGACTGAGGGAAGCGCCGTTCAGGAAGGCATTGTTTCTGTTCTGAGGGACAGGATTTGTGGGGGTGGTGTGAGTGGAGCCGGGGCTGTTCTTACTGATAAAGGATGGTGAGGGCATGGTTAGATGACACGGCTAAAATTCGGCCAGCTAGTCTGCAGTGGGCATGATGCAGTGGGCATAATGGGAGCCATCACCGAGGCATGCAGGGACTGAAAATCTTGGGGCTAAAGATGGCCCAGATAGTTTCCGATCCAAGCCCCCTTTATGGGGAAGGGGCACATGCATGAGAGTGTGGTGCTGGACGGTGAATGGAACACTTCAGTTTTTTCTGGTTTGGTTTTTTTTTTTCTTTTTGTGTCTCTCACGTGTTCTGTAAGCTTATTCCTTTGTGAAAGGTTTTGAATTCTATATCATTGAGCAAGGAGGACCATTTTTCCTTGTTTCTTTTTGATTACTGGGGTCAGATGAGTATTTTAGTAGGAACTAGCATTATTTCTACCAGGAAAAAACAGGACTCTGATTTTTAATAGCTTTGTTTCTTCTGCAGTGAGGCACCAGGCCTACCCGTTGTCTAGTCCCAAGAGCTCTGCTCAGACAAGAAATTGCTTCTGAAGGAGGGAGGAAACAGGACATGATCTCATTTGTCCATCAGTGAGAAACAAAAGGATTACCGCCTAATACTGACTGCCAGGAGCTGAATGGCTGTCAGGTTTTTTTGAATTACATAGTCTAGAGACTTTTTCTTTATTAATTTTGGGGTGTTTTAGTGCAACTCTGCTACAGTCTTCTTGAGACTAAGGATTCTATCCCAACATTTTGAGAGTTCTTTGAACTTGGTGAATGTGCAGTGGAAAAGGCAGTATGTCACAGAGTCATAGAATCGTTTAGGCTGGAAAAGACCTTTAATATCATAGAGTCCAACCGTTAACCTGGCATGGCCCCTCAGAGTATTGTGTTCAGTGCATGTACAACTGCTTTGGTGGAGATGTGGGCTTAAGAGGTGGCTGTTTAAATCGAAGTGAGAACTTTCGTTCTCTCCCAGGCCAGCAGTTGTGTGCACAGGCTAGGATTACTGCCTCTGTTTGTGTGTCTGTCACGTACAACTGCCTTAGTGTAGATATGCTCCCTGTGTAAAGTTTATTGCTTTAGTAAATAATAGCTCATAAAGTATGTATAAATCTAGAGACAGTCACTTCTGTGAGTCTTGCAAATGTAAATATTCTGTTTCTTCAGTTTAGTAGCAGTTTATAATGTCTTTACTCTCATTTAGACTCTGTAACAGGAACCCTTGCTTTTTTTAGAGCAAAATAGTCGACAGTTTTAACTTGGTTGCTGGAGTCCTTGTTCAGTGGTACATACTTATGGTATGCATTTTCTTCTGTAGGTCCTGTTTCCCCACATCCTTAAGTCTACTGGGGAAAGTGAAACAGGCCACAATGAGCAAGGAGTAGGTGATATAGTTCGGAAGGGAGCTCTTATGTAGATTCTGTTCTGTCTGTAGGAATGCTATAGGTCAGGTCAGTTAAGAGAAAGAATGTAAGTCAAAGCAGTGGGCATGTTGTCTGGGGTTGACTTCAACCAGATATCCTAGGTTACTGAAAGTACAAGCCCTTTGTTCTGGAATAACTAACAGGAGTGATGTGAAAGTGGAGAGAGGGTGGGAAATGTAGTCTAAATACCGTATAAGGGTGGTGTGGATAAGAGGCTTAGATGTAGAGATAAAAAGAAAAGGTAGCTCTTGCAGAAGGATTAAACCTTTGAGTAATGTATTGGAGATGAGTGAAGAAAAAACATTCCTCTTCTTTTTATCGAAGGAAGAGTGGGACATCTTCAGTGGCCGTATATAGTAATGGAGGGTTTGAGGGGAAAAAACCACCTCCACCCTGAAAATGCACCACCTTTCCACTAGTTGGGGATGAACGTTGGGCTTGTAATGACGGGACTGCTAGTGGTGTTTTACTGGTAGAACCAGTTGTTCATCTTCTGTAGGAAATTCTTTTCTTCGTTCAGCTTCATGCCCTCTTTTCGAGTTTTTTTGGATCTGGGTTTCACAAAACCCTGTAGGATTTTCTCATGGGTGAAGGCAGGTATAAAAATAAAAGCTGAGATTTGTGTGAGGAGGTGGGAGGAAATAATACGGGGCGCCTGTTGGTGAAATGAAAACTGAGTGCACAGAAGTCTTAAAAAAAAATGCATAAAGAGCAGAGAAAGATGAAGTCCTAATAAAAATCAGATGAAGACAGCTTTTATGTCTATGAAGAACAGGCTAACAGAAATAGACTGTTTTTATTACAAATACCTCAACCATTACATAACATTCTAACCAAATGCTAACAAACTAGTCTGTTACGGATTGCAAACATGTATAAAAGGGAGAAGCTGTATATCATTCACATTGTTCATGTTTTTATGTGTCTGACACCGTCTTGATTAACGGTAGAATTATACCGCAAAATCAACATTATATATCTTCAATCCAAAATATGATGGTGATAAATTTTAACTTCTATGTATTTGAAAATAATGTGGGCTTTGCTCTCAGGAAGTTACAGCATCAAAGACTGGAATTACTGCGATTTATATTCAGGTACATCAAATGCACAAGTAGTGCCTGAACTGTGGCATCCCTTGGTGCTGGGTGACTGAGAGAGGGGGCGTCTCTTGAATGTATCTTTAAGTCAATGGATAGCTGATTCCTAAGTGAAATGGAAGCTTTACTCAATTTTTAGTTAGGTGGGCTATAAGATGTAGTTCATCATGCTCAGATATGCCAAATGGTTTTTCATAGTAAAACCAGCAGCAGTGGCTGGGTTGCTCATTTTTGCCACACTCCTTGCTTAAACTAGCAAATAAAATTTTCTTTGCTTAGAAAATCAAACCTGTTCAGGCTGTCCTCATTAAATCATGTGAAGAGCTACAGCTTGTTTTAAAATTAATATTTGGGAAGCACGTGACCTTAATATTCCTAGTTGTTAGTGTTTGTAAGTTTTAAGTTACACTTTTAAATTATGTCTGTAGCCTTAAATTGTATTTATAGGAGTAATAGTTTAAGTTATTCTTCACAAAAGAAATATTATTCAACTGATTTGTATCTTCAGCTAATGTGGAAGTGCAAGAATATCTTGGGAAGCCATGGATATTCTCCCAATTTGAGACTTGATATGCTTTAGGACATTATATTTCTTCTATTTCAGAGGAACCATATGTTCCACTGAAGGACCTCATTGTCTTTAGATCAATGCATTGATGCTTTCATTTGAAAAAAAAAAAAAACCACCAACATTTTATTTACAGGGCTTGTTTTATAATTGTATTTACAGGGCTTGTTTTATAATCGTGTTTAGGACAGCCTGTGCTTCCTGTACAAATGTATCTGGGTGTATATGTTGGTGCACAGCGGAAGTGTTCTAGTGAGGAGGAACAATAACATTTTCTCTTGCCAATGTGTGTAAATAATCTGTAGGAAAGATGTGTTCTAGTAAGAAAAACTTGCCTTTGGTTTGTGGTATAGCTACTTGGTTAATTTGCTGGAGTCACCTTGGTTAGGAGATGTTTTTCATGCCACAAACCAAGCTATCTGTGGGGGCAGAGCTTTGTAGCATGTGCTTAGCTTTGGATAAAGAAAAGTTTCTTGATGAGTATTTTGATAATATATTGAGCCTTAATTATTTTCCTACTGTGTCTTGAAAGCGGAGTATTGAGGGACATCTGGGATTTATTTTTTTTTTTCTAAGTAGAATAAACAGAGAACCAAGAACTGAAGATGTTAAACTTCATCTGTAGCCATTTGGCAGATGCAAGTTAACTCCCATGGAAAATGGGTTCTGTAATGCTGAAAGGCAGATACATAAGCCTGGGTATGTCGATAAGGCTTTTCTAATTTAGCTCTTAATCTCATTTTTTCTTTTTCTTTTTTTTTTCACAAAACATGATTGAATCCAGTCTAAAGCAGAGGGCTGAAGCTGACCCTTAGTGCAATTAACCAGTGTTGTCCAGAACTGTTGTCAGTGTGGTTTTTGCAGCTGCATCTTTTACATGCTGAGCAACCTTTCAGTGAAGGAGATGGTTTCTGTTCAAGAAACTAGTGAGTCACAGAGAAATGTGTACCCAGAGATCCAGAGGATAACAGGCAGGAGGTAAAGGGACTGTTTGTGAGCAGTTATGAGCTCTCTCCAAGCTGGACCAGACCAAGAAGAAAATTCTACCACCTTTGTGTGCACAGGAGCGAAGGTTTTTTTTATTGATGCTGTCGATTGTGTGCTATAAGCTGGTACATTTGGCAGCCCTGGCTCTCACTGTCACAGTGGGAGTATTTAAAAGCCTTAAAAGAGAATGTGCTGTAACATCTCATAATACAGAGGAGAAATTATGATTATTTTTGATGTATGTGAATCAGGTTAGGAAGTTGCAGGTAGGAGTTACAGGCAACACAGAATTTGGGTATTGAGCAAGGTGGGAAGTTTTGAAGGTGTTGACAAGTAGCTTAAGTCATTACAGAACTGGTTAGAGTAACTGTATTGAATGTTTCATTCCATCATGCTAAGGTTGTGCACAACTCTGTATAATATTGTTTGTTCTGTAAATTCCTGCTGTTGATGAGTGTACTTCCATCTTCAGGTTGGACCTTTCAATAACAAAAATATCTTGAGAGTGTGAACAGAAGGAAGTTAGAAAAAATAGCTAGAGAAGTAGGAGATTAATTTTGGGACATCTGTTCTAAAGAGAGATGTAAACCCTTAAGGATGTAGCTCTAGCGTGGTTGTGGTGCACTTCCAAAATATTCTGAAAGAGCTCATGGACAGAAGAGCTTGCATGAACATTGCATGTTATTTCAAAACAACATTTAACTGATTTCTGAAGTCAGAAACCTTAGATGTAACTATTTATATTACTTAAGGACTGATCTATGAATAGAGGCTTTCAAAAAACAAGTTTCGTATGAGAACTTTAACTTACTTGCAGCTGAGGTTAGGGTTACTTTAAAGGTGCAGAGAAGTATGGTGTGGAGAGGAATCCACTGCTCAGAGTTGTGGTTCCTTGGGAAGAACACTGAAACCAAGTGTCACTTTCTCTGTCAAGAAATGTTAATTATTACAGTGGGGCTTGGAAATTGTGGTAAAGGAGCAGGAAATGGAAGTCTTGAAGAAGATTCTTTGAGTTATTCACAGCAAGGAATAGCTTTAACATTTGTCTCTTAATCTGTCCTGCCCTCTTCCACTGTCCAATTCAACATGGGGTGCATGTGGAGGGTTGGAAATATGCCACCAGTTTAAATGGCGTTGTTTCAGAGTTTATGATAAAGTGCAAGGGCTTTTGCCAGTAGGAGTGCTAAAACAAAAGGGAAAAAGGAAACAGCAGAAAGATGGGTAATTTTAAATAGCTGCAACTTCTGCTGCTCATCTGTTGGGAATCTGGTCTATTTTCATGTACCTATTGATCATCTTTCATCAGCTTCCTAAAAGGAAGTGTTTTGCATTGAACATTGACCGACTTAAGGGGTCAACTCTTGTTCAGCTCAGCTGTTCCTGGTAACTTATCCCAGCCAGCTGCCTGCAGAGGAACAGATCCTGGGCACTGTTCAGGCCACAGCTGGAGTCAGATCTGCTGGAAGGGAACTGCAGCTTGCTGTTATTCTGTATGTTTAGAAATAAGAGCAAATCCAGTAATACATGGAGACTTCTTGCTCATACCCTTTTTGCTGTAGGGCACAAGCCATACTGCTTCCTTTATTCTTGTGAATGGGTCATCACCAGTCTGATTATTCTTTCCATGCAATTAAATCTCAATGTAGCAAGTGCAGAGAAGTGCTGACCATTTGAATATTTTCAGCACTGCCATTTGAACAGACATGGGAACATCTGTATTTCGTCAGTTCTGTAGCTTCTTTTGCAGCCCTACTGTGGACTTCCCTTTTGCTCCCCTGTTCTCGGCCTGATAGAGCAGCTGCTACTGAGGATGCCACTGAGAAGGAGACTCCCTGTGTTGCTTTCCGTGGGTATGAGGAGAACGGGTATGCTAATATTTTTGCCTTTCCAAGCTTCTGCCGGACGGTGTGATGCAGTTGAGCAAGAAACAAAGTGGTACTTGTGACAGCATGCTGAGTGCATTCGTAACTTTCTTTTTAAGGGACTGTTTGTGATCTTAAACATTAACAGATGCTTTTGTAGAGAGCGGCTGTGGTCGGGATAAACTGACCTAAATTACTCTGCAAGAAGCCTACTAAATAGTTCTAACTTTCTCAGTTAAAAAGAATCCTGGTAGGTAAGACAGGTAGCATTCGTTTTCTGTATTGAGAGCAAAGTGCTGCCTACCAACCTATTTCAGTACTGTACTTTGATAGCAGGTACATGGCTTGTTTCTGCAAGAATTTGCCTAAATTTATTCTCTTATCTTTTGCTCAAATAGGCAGCGATTCAGTTTGGGGAGCTTTGAAGTTTTCTCATTCTTCTCAATAATGGAAATTTCTCTAATAAATGCTTTTGCAAATCTTGAAAATAAAAGTCTCATTTGGCATCTGCAAGTTGAAAAGCTAATTGGGTGAAAGCACTTACATTGTTCTGTTCCCAGAAGTAATGAGAATGCATCTCATTATGATGCTTTCTTTAATTGTATAGAAACTGTTCTGGTTTTTTTTTTTTTCTTTTTTTTTTTTCCTGGTCCTGGCTTTCTTCCAGCACTTTAGAACTTCTGCCACAATTAAAAATTTACAATTTCAAAAAGTTTTTTAACCAACTGCCTGAAACTGGAAAATCAGAAATCTGTGTTGCAAAAAATCTGCTCTAATGCTTAGTGAAAAAGAAATAAAGACTTGTAAAGAATTGTCAGGCTAAGAAGAAATGAAATAGCCTGCTTTAAAAGTGAGCTGCAAAGAAGTTTTGGATCTTACGTTTTCAGAAAAGAATACATTTTTAGTGGAGATGTAGTTAGTAATCTTGCAAAACATCTAAATTATTCTAATTTATGTTTGAGGATTATCAGAACATGGCAAGAATAGCTGGGTTGTGTTACTGCCTTAGCTTTATGGTGTGCTAGTTCTGACTTATGTGTGGCATGCACTGTCAATCTCTTTACTTAGAATATATTGAAAAATCCTTTCTGGCAAAGAAGCTGTTTAAATGTACTTTGATAATTTGAAAATGGTCTGGTACTTGAATGTTTCCAATGCAGTTAGTGGTTATTAATCTCTGTTATTTTTACTTGTGATCTGGTGGTGGTATTAACTTTCTTTCCGCTGGTCTGATTTAGGTAGAACAAATGAGTAAATGAGCTAGATGCTTGTAATACCAGTGAAGGCTGTAGTATATTTTAGGTGGTCACTGTCCCCCCACTGGTGAAATTTTATTCCAGTAACTGCAGGGTTCTCCTATAATTTCTCACGTAATACAGTTTGTAGTCTTTTCAGGCTCTGGAAGCTTTTTATTGATGTATTGGTGAGAAACAAGATTGGTTTTGCATTGCTGCTTTGTTGTGTCTCAACCTAAACTGGGAATTGCTCTGAAAAGAATTGTAGGCTCATTCCACTATCCTGTCAGACACTGCTATTTGAGTTTGCTAGCAGACATACAGAAAATTCTTCCTTTAAGCATGAGTCTGCATCTACTTCAGTCATCAGTGGGAAGCAATCTGGGACAAATGCAACCTTTCAAAACTGTGACTGTAAGGACAGAAGCAAGATATACTGGATCAGCTTTGAGGTTGGTGTGCTGATACCAAGATCATTCTGGTCCATTCCAGTAGAGGTGAATGCTGAACCCAACCTACGTTTGGTGTGGTGGCACACACAGGGTTCTAATTCTCACAGTTTTATGTTGCCTGATACATGCAACTATGGTGTACAACTTCAAACTTGTAAGTCCATTCTGTTTATTGTTTGGTTATATGCAAATTCCATTGGTATATTAGCCTAAAGAACTACTGTCATGTTGCAAACAAGTTTGAAAATATAACCAAAGTAACTTTTCTAAACTCAAAAGCCAAATTAAAATCTCTTCTGTCTACATCTTTTAAGCCAGTCATACACTTTTTTGGCTACACAGAAGGTTGAAGACTTACAGCTGAGTCTGGACATTGCGTATTTCTCTTCTTGAAGGTACTTGAATGCTGGAGTAAGTAGAGGATTTCTGTATGAGTCTTGTGCAGCAATAGGTGCTGCTGCTAGAGATGACAGATGTTGTATTTTCAGTTCAGAATTATGATGTAGATACTCTAAGCAGAATGTTTTTTTAAGGAGCTTGTTTATTTAATTTGGTATAAGTTGTGTAGTTACTCTTGAATTTACTTACATGGACTTCAGGCATTTGGGGGGAGGGGTGCATGTGGCTTTGTGTGAGCAGTGAAACATGGAGGTGTAGTATTAAGTCTAATGATGTTCTGAACTAGAAAGTTGTAGGCCATAGCAGAGGCGCTTTTTTTTTGTAATACTTTACCCTTTTTTCATTTTCTATCTTCTACTAATTCAAAGACTATCTATCTTCTACTAATTCAAAGAATTACATTCTAGTGCTGTTTTCTTCTGAAAATCTGGAAATAGCATTTAATCTGACAAGCAAGAAGAGGAGATTTGGAGCCCTAAGTTTCATCGTCTGTGTTTAGGTTGAAGATACAACATTGAAGCGAGTTTCTTAATTTGACCTTGTTTGATACTTGACTTTCATACTTGTACTTTCTAAAATTGATTTTTATTTTAATGGTAAGCTCATCTTTCAAATACAAAGCTATTGTCCTTCCTCTACAGAGGATGTAAATTTATTAGAAAATGGACTAGAAAGAGTGAAAACCTTAATGTAAAAACACAAGAGCTGTAGTCTGAAGAATTGTTTTTCTCTGCTGGGAAGAAGGTTAGGGCGGCTTGGTGGTTAGTTGGTCCAGACCTCATTCACTGCCTGTTGCTTTCTTAGGTCTCATTTTCTGTAGTGATATGCTGCCTCCTTACAGATGATGTTTGTTGTCTGGGAAGCCCCAATGAGTCTGTATCTTAGTAGCTACAAATTAAAAGTTAAAATATGTTGTTGACTCTTGGTTAGCTTCTGAATAGTAAGAGTGAAACTACCCGTCAAAAGTTACTAGCCACTCTGCTAATTTGAGTCACAAATTTGAGGTGGGAACTTCAGCTCAAATCATACCCTGCAGCAAGAACTGAATTCCCATTGACACTAGCAGGAGATAGATACCTGCGTAAAATGGAAGCATTGTGGCTTTAGACTGAAAATGTAAACTGAAGTTTACTATCAGTTAAGCTCTTCAGTGAGAAGAGGTGGTGCCAGTGCTTTGTCCTTCCAGCTATCTTCCTTGGGAAAGAGATTTATTTTTTTTTTTTCCATTTGAACTACTTCTGTACTGTCTTCATTGTGCTTGATGTGATAAGGATTTAGAAGACCTGTGTTGGATGCTATCACAGCCAAAAGAACTCTGTTGCAGGGCTTTGGAGAGCACCTTAAGTTTCAAGAGAACTTGCTTCACTTCAGTATGTGGCCATCTCTTTACAAGGATGACAACCTTTAAAACCTGCTGCCTTTGTACATCTCAGACATCGCTTTTTGTTCTTCGATAATTTGTAATGTGTCTTCTGTAGCCAGTCCTATTTATTTTGAATGTTTCATTGATAGCACTTTGTACATTGCAGATTTGAATCTCCTCTAGTGATAAGATTGGGTTTGTCTCAAATGTGGAAGAATCTACAGCCAGAAGAGTGCTTAGAAGTGTAATTATAAAGCTAAAGTAGATAGAGGTGTTACATCTTCTGCATGTACAATAGTTGAGAACTGAATAAAATTTTTAGGGACGTGCTTCCTAATTACAGCATTTTGTTCTTAAGAATAGCTGCATTTATGTTTGAGTGCCTCTTTACATTATCTCCTTCCTTCCTTGTAAAAAGCAAAAGTAAGTATGAGAGCTGTATTGATGAACAGCTGCTCTTATCCAGTAGAAAGTGGGAGACTAAAATTGGACTACTGGTGTAAAACAGGGAAGAAAGTGACATACATAAACGTTGAAAGCATTGAGTCCCTGGGTAACAGTATTGGTGTAGGTAATATTTAGATAGTATTTGACAGAAATATTGTACAGCTTTATTTGATACTGCAAATACAAATGTGGAAAGAATTATGCTGAAACTAAATGAAATTAAAGCTGTCCTTTCTCATCCCAGAGTTCTTAACTAGCTGTACTGGCCCGTGAGGGGAGGGGATAGGACCATAGCCTCCCTGTTACCTGAGTTCACTTCAGAAGAAGATTTCATACAGTACAGGTATCAGACCATTATCTTAGCTAAAAAAAAAGCAGCAGTGTGCACAAAAATATTTAGTGCATTTTTGACAGTTTTGTGGCCAATATGAGTTTATCCTGTCTGTGGCTTCTTGATCTGTTGTTATGGGCACATTTAAAAAGACATGCTGAATCATGATTGATCCTATGGATTAAGGGTTTTTTTGCAGGGCTGTTCCACAGGAACATGATTTCTGTGTATGTTAAATGAAATATTAATGCACATACAGTTAAATATATATATTCAAATCTGTGGATAGAGGCAACTTTGAGGTTTGCATGGTTGCTGTCCTTGTATCTGTGGGTTTTTTACTCCAGCCAGCTGCTCCTAACTGATTTTTCCTTTTGTTTTCAAGAATGCACTGGAAAAAAATAAATAGAACTGACTATTTTAGTCTGTGCTAATGTTTTTCTGCTGCAGGATGTGTCCTAAAAGTTTATTTTAAAAATGTTAGTTGCTGCTGTTAGTGCCATGTTAGATTTGAGACACTTCTAACAAGTTCCCTGAGATGTGGTATGTTGCTGGTTGTCCAGTTGCAGGACCATACTCTAGGTGACTAGTATTTCTCACAGAAGACAATTCAACAAGGTGCTTTCCAGTCTAAGGCAGCAAAAGATCTGTTTGCTTTGTAGTTCCCTAGTTAAAAGTAACATATGCTTTGTGGTAGTTAGTTTCTGTGTAGACTGTGGGTGGCTAATTTTGGTGGTTTTTCATTGCTTAGCTTAGTAGCTCTAAATAGAGCTAACTGTTGTTAGGTGTCTCTTAGAACTGATGCAGACATATTTGTGGATGTTCATTTCTGGCATCCACAGACTGCATTTTTATAAGATGCGTCTGTAGGATAATGTCCTAAAATGGCTTTCTTCTGTCATGATCTGTTTTCCACCTGACATACTTAGTTTTGGTAGTATTTTGGAGAGACTTTCTTAGGCTTTAAAGGGGAGTAAGTTGAAGAATGATAGAACTAGAAAAGCCTGCTTCGTAACAGCTTTATCTCATGACAAAATGCTTTGGTTCTAAGGAGCAAAACTCATTTTGATTTTCTGTTTGGTGGCCATTAACAATACTTCTGTATAGATTGTCTAGTGCCTCAGGGATCAACCTGTGCTACAGTTTTTCCTATGAGGTGATGGATACAGAAGAGACCGCTTAAAAAGGTTTTCTTTTGCTACTTGGCCACCTACCTTCACAGAATTTGTAGAATCAATGCACTCTTTGTATTGTTTACTCTTTCAAGCTCTACTGAAAACTGGTGAGCCCAAAAATCTAGAGATGGGGAAGAAAAACTGAGATCAAAATGTGCATTAGCCTGGCTTTCTGAGGAAATAAAACTCAGTATAGATCTTGTTCAAGAATGAGATATAGTGAGGTCTGTCTAGAAATCTTTGAAGGTCTGGAGAGCTTTTGTGCTTGTAGGTCATAGAGCCTGAAAATCTTTACTCCCAATTTGCAGCCTGCTTTGCAACAGCCTGCTTAACAATGAATTCTGCTGCAAATTGCTCAGGGTAGGGGGAGGAATCCTGACCTTAGAGGCTTTTTTAGATACTTTGATTTCACAGAGACTTTTGCTACTTAAGTGTTACTGGAGGTTTTTGAAGCTTGTTTTTATGTCATATTAGGCTGACTAGTGCTGAAGTGGTTAAGAATTCTTAGTAGTGGGATAAATGGCCAAAACGTTTGGGGTGTGGTTTTGGTTTTTTTAATAAAAACTGGGCCTGAAAACCTCAGTCTCAGAATGATGCTTTGGACACTAGAAAGTTGTAAATACAAGGTCATCAGTAAGAGACTGTTAGTGTGTATTGTTTATAAAGGTCGATGTCAGAAGTGAAGTCAGTATGTTTAATTGTAATTCCATTTTGTTATTTCCGTGCAACCTTCTCTGCGCAAAACCATATATTCAATAATTACACAATATTTTTGAGTGTTCGTTTCAAATAACAGGGCTCCTTCATAATGGGTTACAAATAAAGCATGAGGAAGGCTTTTTGGGGTTCGAAGTACATTGAATCCAGTATCCTGTTTCTCTGTTTTAAATAGGCTTTATATTTCCTTAAATGATCTAAATTATTCTGTTTTCTGAAGATCACACAGTTTTTCAGACCTTAGTATCGAGCTACACGTTATGCTTAAGTTTTACAGTGAGGAGGCAACTTCTTCAGTGAAATTCTAGAATCTAAATATGCCAGTCTTACAGTTGAAATTAAATCTTCCCTTCCTAGCTGAAAATTTTAATACCATGTTTTTTATCTGGGGTTTTGAGCGCAGTGTCTTTTGAAATCAGTAACACTGAATTTGGGAACATCTGCCTCTGATGTCAATTGAGTGTGTGGCCAAAAAGTTTCAATTTTTTTTCTGTTATATTGTTTAGTTCCAGAACTTAACAGAGAGCCACATTCTTCAGGGTGCCAGAAACAAAGCTATTCTAAGAAAAGTGGAGTTATGGTTGGATACAAATGACACATTTCTATATGATGTTTTTTGCCCCTTAACTACTTTCTTTAGTGTGCTTAAAATAGTGTGTGAAGTCTTTCTGAATTAGTCTTGTTTTCTGTTTTGAGAGAGGTGCTAATGTGTCCCAGTTATGAATAAACTTTCATGTAGTGTTTTTCATGGTTTCCCACTTCACAGATGGGCATTTGAGGCACTGAGAGTTGCAAGTTCTAGGAAATCTTCAGCAAGTTTGAGTCTTGAATGGTGTGCTTTGCCTTCGGTCATTCTAGCTCATCCTTCTCCAAATTTAACCAAAATAAAGCCCTTGGAGCAGACATGGCAGGGACTAGATATCCTAGCTGTGTTGAATAGGGAATGTGGGAATTGTTCTAGCATTTACTTAATGCTTTTAAGACTTCAGAATCCTGGGAAGCTAATGTATAGGTTACCTCTCCTAACTGTGTGCTTGTAGGTTAAATAGGTGTGGGATGTAGTGGGATTTAAGATAACAGGGCTGCATGAAAGATAACTAATACTGCTGAAGAAGTCTCTTGACATGTTACACTTGTTTTGTATAGAGGTTTAAAAATGCAGTGCATAAAATAGGGATCCAGAGTGTTTGTTGTGCAGTCATCTGATTGCATCAGCTACGATGGGAAATCTGAAAAATACAGAGAATGGTAATCTTTCTCCCAAAGGTGAGGAGTGGTGTATGCTGTGCCTCAAGCATATACAGAAACATATCAATTAGAAGACCATTAGACCATTAGAGAGTACAGTTATTTTCCACAGCAATAGAAATAGTTGATATACCCTGCCAAAAACTGTGGATAAAGCAGCTGACTTTCTACCTGAACCTTTACACAGCTCTCCTCCCATTCCCATGCCTATCTGGACTTCTTCACCAAGCCACAATACCATAGCTTACACAGAATACTGTTCTGTTCTCAGTTGTATGTAAAACTGTTTTTTCATATGGGTAATAAAACTACAAAATACTGAAACAGACATGGTGGGAGAGAAGGAAGGAAACCACACAAGAATTGCTGTGTTAATTTGTTAGATGTTTTAAACTTTTTACCATTCCAGTCCTCTAAAGTGGCCTCGAAATATGTAATACTTTCTTCCTTATTTAATCACATGCAAAATTTTTCCAAAGTGGAGGTAAGATACTTTTTTCCTAGTCTGCAGTTGGTCCTAATGGAACACTGCAAAGTTTACAGACACAAATGAGTATAATTCTAAACAAGTTATTTTGGGGAATTCTGAAATTATCAGGAGAGCTAGTAACTTAGTGGAAAAGGTCTGTGTGGTATGTATGGGTTTTCTGTTTGCTGGGGTTTTATTATTATTTTAAAAATAAGATTCTGTGATCTGGAATATACTGTGTTCTGTTTGCTCTTCTACCAACTGTAAGTATCTAAGAGGGTATCAGTAAATAGTCCTTAACAGTGACCAGGATATCTAGAACTTGTGACATCTACCTACTGTGGTAATTTCTGTACATGTGCTTCTGAGTTCATTGCAGAATCTAAATAAGCCAACCAGTTGCAGTCTGAAAAGAGTCTCATACAGAAATTACAGTAATAATTTAACCTTAAAATCTTCAGGTCACAGTGAAGGTCAGTTAATTTATTTGATAGCATTACAGAGCAGCTGAAAGGTACACTTTGCTCCAGAATTTTGAGAGTGTTGTGCCTTCTGTAATTACGCGTAACAACTGTAGTCATTCAAAATGAGCCGCTGACTTGCTTAAATTTCTTAATCGTGCAGTAAACCCTGCCAGCTGCCATTACTGCTTGTACTGTTGCCTGTCCTGTTCACTATCGTAGTAGTTACTTAACTTCAGTAAGTAGTTCTGGCATCTTATGTTGCTGCTGTTCTGAGGTACACAGCTGTCTCATGTTCTTACTCATATGACAGTCTAAACCTAGGAGACAGTAGCACCTGGCTTTTAAGGATTTGACTAACAGAGTTCTGACTACCTTACTAAATAATGTAAGATCTAAATGCTAGGGCAAATTTGGAATTGTTTGGTGAGTCTAGTACTTGCCAACCATTGTATGCACAAATTAAACATCTCCTGTGTTAAAATACCTTGTAGGTGGGCGGTACAGGGGAAATGTTTCCAATGCTCGGTATAGGAAAGTGAGATGTACAACTAAAGTTTGAGTGAAAAGGCAAAGGTCTTGGAGCTGGATACATTTCATATGGCTTGAAATGATGCAATTATCTCTTCATAACTGTTACTAGATGGCACTGGGTGCTTGTTTAATATGTGACCTGGCAAGTAGTTTGTGAAGGGCCACATGGGCTCTTCAGACAGAGGATTTGTCAACCCTGGCTTGAGTACCTGGTCAAAAGTTCAATTTTGCAGGTATATCTAATTTGGTAACCACTATCAGGTCTGACCTTAGTTGAATATGAATATATTGACTTGCCTAATTTAAAAGAGCACTGTTTGTAGTGCCTGATTTATTTTCTGCAGATGAGGTAACTGAGGAATATACAGTTTTAATCAATTTAAAATACTGTTTCTTTTTTTTTTGGTAGTGTAACTTTGAAAAATCTTTGTCAAATCAAAATTAATTTTAATAGTATAAAAAGGGTGGAGCTCAGCCACAATGGGGCAGACTGATCTTTGTAAATTTGACACAAAAAAGCATTATTGGGGAACATGATCACTGCCTCCTGTTCTTTAAGCTATCAAATGTTCTAGAAAGAACAGTTGTTGCAATTAACATTTGTCCAAGTATGAATTCTGTCTTACTGTGTAGAGAAGAGAGTTATGATTAAGGTTTTCCATGTTTGGTCTCTACCAGAGGTGCAGGCTTTAGGAAGTATGACAAAACCTCAACATTATCTTAAACCATTCTCAAACTTCTTTCTGCTCAGCCTGCATCTGTTAGGACTTCACTGCTTTTGTGAAGGGGGGGGGGGGGCAGGCAAGAAATGACCCGAGTTGTCTTTTTTTGTTTTATTCGCCAACTTAAAGGTTATTCACCATTATAAAGCTACTTATTTACAAAACCTGGGGCTGGGATGAGTCTTAGGCTGAAAATAACAACCCAGGCATGGTTTTAATCACTTGAAAGATCGTGTGAGCAGAGCTAAGTATCAAGTAATTATAGTATATTACTTGATACGGTTACATGCACACTTGAAAGCTCCTTTGCCACCCATGTGCTCCTGGTAATTATCTGCCTGATACCTTCTCTGATGCTGCAGGATGATTGTGGTGGACTCTATCGTAAATACAAGTCTGGGAGCAAAGAGTAACAGGTTCTTTCATAGGCATTTTATTGAAGACTTTATGATAAATTGAGTTTCCACACTGAAGAAGAGGCTAATGCAGGGCCTAGTGTGTGATTTAAACTCCAGCTTGATAAACTAGTCTGCCTGGATTCAGGTCTTCAGCCTAACTGAAAGCACTTGCGTGTCCATGAATAATACTAATGGGCAAAGCTTGACATGTTGTTGAATTGCAAATAAGTATTGAAGCAGCTGCAAACAGTGAATGGTTGCTTGAAATCTGCATGACTGATAGCTCCAAAGATAAGCTTGTCTAAATTCGTGTATTGGGTTGGTTTTTTTTTCTTCCTTGTGCCTGTAATGATGTTTGAGTAGTGAGCTGTGGCTTCCAGTGAAACCCTGCAGCCTCAATATGTACTTTTTTTGGATAGATAAGGAGTGACCTAATAGTCATATCTGAGGTCTGTGTTGTGGTTACGTGACCTGCTTGGTGGGCTGCATTCACCCTGCTTCCATCCTGTATTTCATGTTTTCTGGATGACAAGAGGAATGGCTGTTGGTATAAACACAGGCTGCTGAAATAGCCAAATGCTGACCAGTCTGGCAAAAAAATCTGGGTGTTGCTTTCTCCTTGTGAGAGGGGAGTATGTATTTCTTAGCCAAGTATGTGGCCCTGTGTGAAGCTTAGGACTGCCCCCGTTGCAGCATTCTGCGTGGATTGTAAGAGAATAGCATCTGGCCCAAATCATGCTGAAGCTGGACCATCCCAAAGTTATTGGTCATGTTCATTCATCTTTTCAGTCACGGCTTGTAAATTGACATAGAAGGCAGGGGAGGGTGGGAATGTTATTGTTCCTATATGAATGAAACTTCCCTGATCTTTTGACATGGTTTAATGTCTCTCATGACCAAAGCACCAAAGTGCTTTATTCTTTAGGTTGTTTGTCCATGCAGAGACTTTTAATGTGTGAGTGCCATGCACATGAATCAAATTCATTTTGAAGATCTGAGGCCCTGAGTTTTGACCAGTGAGTTTGTTGATTATGAAAGGGTTTGACCAGGATGTCTTGCTTCTTGCTGTCTGCTTTTAGAATGAAATGCAAGAGTATTTGAGCATACATAACTATTCTGGAATTCATTTGGAAATATATAAAAAAGTTACTGTAAAAGGAGGGTAGCAGGGGTTTTGAGTCTTGTTACAAGAAGTCAACTATATAATAATGTTCTGTTTAAGTGAATGCTCACTTGTGTTCCTGCCTGATGATAAGTAGCAACTCTGGCAAGTTACTTCTAAGAACTTCAGGTGAAGTATCAGTGATAATTGCTGGGTTCTTTTTCTCAAAGCCTGCTATTCTGGGAGAAGGAGGGAGGAGAGAGATGACCTGATCTAACAGCCCTGTAATTTACTGCTGCAAGAAGAATAGTGTAACTCTTGGTTTAAGGAATTCTCACCCTCCCTGTCTGAATGTACTGTGTTCCTGGTTTTGATAAATTAAACACACAGAGTCAGAAGTTTTCTTTCTCTGTTGAGTTCATGATGATTTCAACTGAGGGGAAAAAAACCCAAGTTCTAGAAGTACTGTACCGCAGTTAATGGTATCTCAGCACTTGGCTTTGGAGTGGGTGAAGGCGTTGAGCTTCCCCAGTGGGAAGCGAGCTGCTGATGGAGACTTTGCCTGTTTGTTGGTTTGGGGTTTTAGTGAAATCATGGGTAGTATTTAACGCTTTTACAGGGTCTGATATTAATTTAATCATGACCTTCCTTGCTTTGTGATGTTCAAATTCTAGAGATGGAAATACTTTGAAATTACAAGTGTTACATAAGGCTAGGAGTTTCTGGAGCTAATGTGTTTGATGGCATCTCTAGTATGCTTAAATGAAACAGTGCTAATGGTGTTAAATATGTGGTGCACTTTTGTCCCATGAACTCCGTCTTAAGTATTGGTTTATATTCATATTTCTTTACTGCTCTGCTTTTGTTTTCAGGCGAATTTTGAGAGGTGAGCGGGAGGTACCAGACTCGATGAGTTTCCATCGAAATGTCGGAAAAGTCAGGCCAGAGTACAAAAGCAAAGGATGGAAAAACAAAGTATGCAACACTCAGTCTGTTTAATACTTACAAGGGAAAGTCACTGGAAACTCAGAAAACCACAGGTGAGTAAACTGACTTCAGTTTTGCCTTCTGTTTCATCATTACTGCAGTAGTCATTAAGAGTGCAAAGTAAATGAGCACTGAACCACAGCAAGAATTATTTTTAAACTGCTTGATAAAACAGTTAAGAGGGAGAATTCTGGAAAGCCATGTTGATTACAGTTTCTGGTTAGCTGTAAACAAGGGTATCCATTTAGGGAGATGGCATTTGCAGTCTAGTAGGAAATAGATTAGAGGTAAATAAAAACTGTTTTATAGCTACAGTCTTCATTTGTTATCAGCACATGACATACCATTCCCCAGCTGCACTTTTTACTGTATTAACATGTTTGGCACTGGAGGTGTTTGATTAATGAGAAGGTAGTGCTCACTTTCAGATAGGGTGCTTTTCTGGTTTGCAGACAAACACTGGGTGAAACTTAGAGTGACCTTTCAAATAAGGCCACTGTGGGCCTGCTTTTTCCTGATTGATTGGATTGAGAACCAGGGAGGAATGACACTCAGAAGGCTTTGAATTTCATTTGACATACTTGCCTAGATTTGTAGGTCAAAGAGGGGGAGTGTGCTCAGACTTTTAACAAAGTTTGCCACGATATTATTTTTAAAGATTGAACTGAGGTGTTTGTAATGATTCAACATGCTGAGGGTAGTGTCTTGTACTTGTTCACCTGGCAGGTTGAATGTCCTGTGTAGTGCATAACTTCATAGTGTATTTCCATACTTGTGGTTCTGGTGTAAATGGGATTTGTAGGAATATTTTTGTAAGAGCAGCATCTGCCAGCTGAAACAGTCAGCAAAAAAGAAATGGATTGGACCCGTGTGGGGTATTCCTGGACTCATCGAGGTCTATCTAACTCCACAAGGAACAAGAGAATGATGCTTGACAGCATGTTAAAGGATATTAAGACATCATCGTATTTGAAATGTTTCGTCTAGCTTTTGTGTGTAAAGGTGGGACCATATATGCTTTTTAATCTCTGGAATAGGCTAGCCATAGTTGACCCACTATTCAAGAAGTACTCAAGTTCTCCCAGACGAAGTATTCCTACTTCCTGGGTTTTTTTATTTATGAAGAATTCTTAATTTCTAATTCATAATACTCATACATTTTTAAGATAACTTAAAATAAACACTAATAAACAGCATTGATAACTTGTACTTTTTCTTTCGATATGCAGTTGCTGCACGCCATGGATTACAGAGTCTTGGAAAAGTTGCTATTTCAAGGAGGATGCCTCCCCCAGCTAACCTCCCCAGTCTCAAAGCAGAGAACAAAGGCAATGACCCAAATGTGAACATTGTGCCTAAAGATGGCACAGGATGGGCTTCAAAACAAGAACAGCACGAAGAAGAAAAGTAAGTGACCAATGAGATCTGGGTGGTTTTGCTGTGCTGTTTTTCTCAAGTTTTTCAGAAACAAGGGTTGAGCAGGTCCTGGGAAGAAATTGGCTAGACTTGACTGCCCTCAAGATAGCTACCAGAGAGGATTTAGCACTGCTATTAATTTTTGTGAGAAAGAATCTTGCTATTAGGGAGATAAATGTTGGGGGGGAGTTATTAAAACAAAAATGCCCCACGCTTCAGTTGAAAGCATTTTGCTAACAAATTCCATGTGAGAACATGAGCGTTTCCTTTAGCCACCTGCCGTGGCTACCTTTGTGTAAGCTTTGATGGCTGCTTAAAGGCGATACTACAGCAACGTTCAGTGTAATCACCTTACAAATTTTCTGAAACTCTAGGAAGAACCCTTATGTACACAGCAGCTAAATTAAATAGTAACTTGCAAGTTTGTGAGAGTATGCAAAAATCTGTATATTAGTGTGATTGTACTGATGCATGGCAGAGAAAGCTCAAAAATTCTTGGCTTGTATACATTTGTTTGAATGTCTGCTTTATTTTCCTAATGGTTTTTCATATTTGTACTTTGTTTGGTTGGTGCGCCATAAATTCTACAGACTTACAAAAAATTTTCTATCTTAAACTTTACAGTATTGTTTCACACTCCCCCAATATGTGATATAAACAAAATGGAATTGATGGTGATGCACTGCTGTATACAGAGTATAACTTTCCGTGCTCAGTAAAGTTTCATCTGCTGTTTTTCACACTTGTACAGGAGGTCAGCTGAAGAAAACAGTAAAATTCAATATCTAATTAGAAAGTATTTTAAAGTACATCTTTTGCCATGTAAGCTTAAAATAGGATATGATTATCACTACAAAAGTAGAAGTGGGTATTAAATGTTTATACCTTAACATATAAATTGTTCTGAAAGATACTTGAAACGAGGCACTGATTGTATGTTACTAGCACTTGTGAAAGCAAAAGAGGATTAAAATATGTTCTTCGCCTTCTTGCTGTCCCTCTTTTTTCTCCTTGTGTACTTTCCTGCATCTAAATGTCAGGTTTTGATATCTCTGAAAAGCTGTTAGAGTTCAGGAGTGTAGTGTTGTGTTTAGCTTTTTGTTTTAAGATTATGAAACTACATATTTACAATTTTCTTTGTGGTGTTTTGTATGGTACTTTAACAACATCTTCCTGCACTTCAAGGTCACTTAGACTTTGTCTAGTTAAATCTATGTTGAGCCAGTAGCTTGCTTGGCTAAAACACACTTTATCTGCATTTTTGCCTGCCTTTCCATAGCCTGCTGCATGTGTTATTCTAGTAGCTGATGTTGCTGTTAAATAAATAGCTGTCCCTTATCTGCAACTGGAAGGTGTTTGCCTAGTAGGGGGCAGGCTTTCGTTCCCAGGAACAGGTGTGTATGCCCAGGCCGTGAGTAAATTCTCCTGAATTCAGACCACCTGCATTTGCTCAAATCTTCAGACCATTTTTGTAACTACTGCTGTATTTCTCCGGTATTGCAGTATGCTTATAAAAAATGCAGTTCACATGTAAAGTGTTTTGGTATTCTTCTTGCAAGTGTTGTGTATAAATGTAACATCTTGGTATTAGTTTGCTTCAGTTTAATTCTTCTTCTCTTGAATCACTGCATTGGAGTTCACATGAGTGAGTTGTTTCCTGTGATTATGAATTTTTTTTCTGCTGCTTGCCCAAGTTGTCACTCTTCCTCTGGGTATTGCTTCATTCCCTTTTTCCTGGATAGTGCAGCCTGATGTGTGTTGGTTTGATTAATTCAGCTGGCATCAAGCTGAGTTCTTACCCTTACCAAAACCCACACCCCTAGGACAGTGTTCATATAACTCAAATTCTGAATTGGCTTGGCCTTGAAACAGTAGAAATGCAAGGAATAAGCTCCTCAGTAGTCCTGTCCCTTGTTTAACTTGTGTGACAAAGTACAGCCATGTAAGTTACAACTTCCCCTTAGCAAGTGTGCATCTATAAGGAACTACAGCTAAGTAGAAAAGATGATTTTTTTTTATTATTTTTTAATTGTGGTAATCTGTGGAAACATATGAAAATTGCGTTCAGTTATCCTTGTAAGAAGCCAGTGTGTTTCTCCCCAGCAATGATTGAGTTTTTTGGGGATAGTTAACTGCTATGTCAGTTCTAAGACTGCTGTGTAGTGCTTTTGGGTTGACCACTGCAGAACCCAAGTGGAATGGAGTTCTCGGTAGCGGTCCTCAGAAGTTTAGGATTACTTTAGGATCTATTTAAAGCATTAATAACTGTTTATTTTAAGTCAGCTGACGTGGTATTGCACTAGTTACCTCTTTACTGGTATCATAAAGTGATCCTGTGGATTTGCCCCATAACTCCTGTTTTATCAGAATTACTGCTAATGAGCTGGAGGTCTTGACTTGTAGACACTAATGCTTTGGCGTCTTAAGTTAACTGAATATGCAGATTTAGAAATAGCTATTGAAAGAAGTTAAGCAACATAACTGAATCTGTAGACTAGAAGGATCTTCAAAAATATGCCTATTTTTTATATTGGACAAAATTGAGTGCTTATGTCTGCCTTTTTATTGCTAAGGTGGTGAAATTGAGACACTGTTCTTAATAGACTTAAAATTCTGGGCTCCAATTCATGGTACCCGTAATTCTTTCAATTATGTCTTTAGCTTTCCTTACCAGTTCCTTCGTAATTTCTGACATATATTTACCTTCTTTCTCTCAGTTCACGGTGGTCTTTAAATGCTTCCCTCTAACTCCTGAGGCAAGAGAACATTATTCCAAGTTATTCCCTTCCATGGTTGTAGATCGATTGTTTTTTGATTGTCCAGTACACTACTTCATTATAAAAGTTATATATAAGTATATATTATAATAAGTTATATATAAATTGTAATTCTGTTCATGCCTGACTGCATTTTGTGCCCAGCCATTTTCATTCATTCCTCTCCACTTTGGGAAATCTACTCTTGAAAGAATTAGCTGATTTATTCCAATTTTTAACTGCTACTGCAACTTCTTTTTATATAAGAAAATGCTTTTTCTGCAGAACAGTAGTTATTGGTTCTTCAGCTGCATAGCTACCTCATTTCATCCACTTGTTTGCTTTAGTAATCCTGATGATTGTATTCGGTGCTCACCCTCTTGTATTCACAAGTGCTTTTCCTCTTAATTCCAGACAGCCAGACGTGCCGCAGACACAGCCAAAACCTGCTGTTCCTGCTCCTCCAGAAGCAGCTCCTGTTGCCAAATCATGGGCCAACACCAAACCAGGTGGACAAGATGGTAAGTGATGTCAAGGTGGAGGGGTTCTTGACTAGCCTGGGAGATTGTGAATGCTGCTATAAAAGACCCCCAGACTCAGCAGTCATTTGAGTCTTGACCGGGGCAGTTGCGACTACAAATGCTGTGGAAGCAACTTTCTAGGCTGGCAGGTGAGCCAGTCCCCGGCCACTCAAGCAAACTCCAGGCTGATTTAGCAGCAGGCCTGACTGTCTTTAAAAGGGCTGGTATAGTCACCTCTTTTGGATTGACAGGGAAAATGATGGTGACAGCGTAAGATCTTGACCATGGCTGTAGTGAGGAGGGAAAATCTCAAGTCAGTAGTTGCAGTGTGTGCAATTTTGGCATGGGAAGGAGAACCATAAACAGTGATCATTCTAATAATTCTTGCTCATTTTGTAGAAAATGTCTGTAGTCTTGCTTCTATTTAAATGTGTGCTACAGCAATACTTTTTCCTCTATTTTGTAGATTCCTTGATTATTTTTGTTTCAAAGTGATAGTTTTCAGTTAAGCTTTTTTCTGGGAAAAGCATTAAAGGTGTGTTTTAGGTTTTTTTAACATAATTGTATGAAAGGGTGGAGACCTGTTTGTATCAGCATGAATCTTAGCTTGAGTGTTTTCATTACAGTTGTAAGATCAGAACTAAATCTTGAACAGATTTTTATAATTGCTTGTAGAATGAGAGGTTACTTTGAATTCCTGTGTCTTCATTATGAAAATAACCTGCAACATGTTTTATTCCTTGAAATTGATAAGCTTTCTGTGCCTATAAAACAGTTTTGGCTTCCAGATTGAAGAAGTGAGTTCTCTTGTGGGTAGAGATCTTAGAATAGTAAAATCTGAATTGCATGAAGGTAACTTCTGAGCCATTATATGGGGTTAACATTGCATATCTAATGATTTTGTCTTTTTTTTTTTTTTGCAGTAAGTATTAGAAGTGACAACTCTAGATTTTCCACTTGCTCTCCTCTCTAATGTTCAGTGTTTCCTTCATTGTCAAATATAGGAGCTCTCCTCCTTTAAGCTTTTGCAGCATTTTTGTAGAATAATAAAAAAAGGATGTAATGCTGATGCAAAGTGATTTGCATACCAGCCTTTCTACATAAACTGATAAGATCATCTCTGTGACACAGGAAATAGTGATTCGGCTCAGTGGCTTCAAACTGCATTTAGCTAATTATTTTGTTGTTACCATAGCAGCTTGTGTGCCAAGCCCAGATGGCACCCTCATTTCATTCAATTAATGCAGTAGTGGGTTTGCTGTTTCAAGAAGAAATGCAGAATGTGAATTGGCATCAGCTGCTTGCTGTCCTCCTCAGTTTGAAACTCAGGATACACCTGTTGTGCTCATGCTTTCCTGATCAGCAGTTGGCTGGTGGAACTTGTAGTTTTTCCAGATGCCTTGTACGTGTTCCAGCAGTCATTCAGCCAGCCACCTCATGCTCTTTTAAGATGTCAGTTGAGTGAGGCAAGATTATATCCTTCTGTGGTGCTGTGCATGGCCGTGTAGAAAGAAAAGGCTTCTAAAATGTAATGGCAGCATGTATTTTCCAGCTCATGCACTGGCTAACAGTTGGGTTAATTGCTAGCATAACATCTTTGAATTCTTGCCTGACAATCTGGCTATTTCAGATTGACAGCTTAAGCGCAGTCAAGATCACTGAGGATGCTGTTACTTTGTAATTAAAACATTGTTGCTGCTGCTGTGTAGACCTGAGCAAAGAACACCTTTCAAGATTCATAACACTCATGAATGTTGCATGCCACAGGACCTCCAATGAGGGTTCCCTGCCTGGCAGGCCATCTGGTTAGTGTGACTGGTTTTCAGTCCCATTAAGCAAGTTGTTGGTTGTAGCTGCTTGAGAGCATCAAGAGCCCAATTTCCGTTAACAAGAACAGTTAATGTGATCTGTAGTATGTAAAGTCGGAATGAAGATTGAAAGATTTCAAGGCATTTTGTAGGCACAGCCATAAGTGGTGGTATTTGTTGTCATGTCTTTACAAAGAAAGTATAAAGTGTAAGGAGTTTATCCTGTGCTTGACTCTTAATCTTAAAAAAACAACAACAAAAAAAACCCCCACCATACACCACCATGTCAGGATCCCTGTGTTTTATTGTTATGAAGGATTCTTTCACAGATCAGAGAGAACAGAAGCTTTTCTAGATGTCAGCTTAAAAAAAAGCATATCGTGGTGTGACTGAAACATTGGAGAAAAACTCTATAATACCCCTTTTTGAGTTTTAGAAAGCAGGATTGAGGGGGTTTGGATGGCATATGTTCAGAGCCCTTTTTGTGACTTTGCCCTATAGTCCATGTAACCTAACATGATGTCTCATATAATAGCCAGTAGTAGAGACCGGTATAGGAACAGGGCATTATTCAGGCTGTTGGAATAGAAATCTTCCCTCTCTAAAATTACCGGTGATTCAGTACTAGAATGCTGTTGACCTATAGGTCAGTACCCATTGGGGGCGAGGTATGGTGGCATTGATTGAAAGTAGATGATAACAAAACCTTGTAAAGAGGAAGACGTATGTATTTGGCTTCCCTACCATGTGCAACAGAGGCCTTAAATTCCAATCCTGATTTACAACGTCAAGGGGTGTAGAAATCAATGCTACAGTTCTGTTACTTTTCTCATAATGTAAAAAGCCTTTTAAAATCCTGAAGAATTGTTTGTAATTAGAACAGCAATTAATCTTAAGGGCTTTTGCAATAGCATAGTTGCCCATTCGTGGGTTGGCTGTAGTAGAATAAAATGAAGGAAATCTCTGTCTAGAAAGGGGTGTGTGTTAACAGAGCTGAGGAACTTAAGCTACTCCCTGTGTTAAGTCTGGTTCTGTTGTCCATAATTGCTCTCGGGTGCTTGTGGATTATTCTCAGCCCTGACAGGTGTGGTAGTTGGCCTAGTAAATGTAACAACTTCGGTAGCAAACATGAATGCTTTACAAGGATTGCTCTTTGCCTATGAGTTGTGTTACCAGTAAATTAATGCGGCTTTAAGATTCGCTTTTTAAGGATGATCAGGCTTTTACCACTTTCTGAACTGTTTTGACTACAGAAACACTTTGTGACTGTTTTACTGTGTAGGTCCAGCTATTCAAGTAAATAGTTATTTCCAGCAAGAGTTTCCCAGTCTGCCGGCAGCTGGGGATCAGGAGAAGTCAGGCAAAGAGAAAGATGCACCTGAAGAGCTGCATGGATCAGGACCCAGTTTACGACCACAAAGTAAGTATATACTGAAATTTTTTTTGTGAAATCACACAGATTTATATGGAAGTTGTTGCCCCATACAAAATGAATTGATTGCTTTAATCAGCACACTCCTACACTGAAGAAACAGATGTTGGGGTCTTTGCTTTACTGTGGTGCTGGTGTGTGGAAAATGGGGCATTTAATCATACCCTGCAGTTCACTTTCTGTTTTCCCAACTTAGTCAGTACTCCACTTGTGCTCCCAGGAACATTTGTTAGTTGCACAATGCTGATGTTTTCTTCTAGCTGCTGGATGTCACAACAGCTAAAATAAGTATTTGAAGAACTCTCCCAGTATTAACTAATTATATAAAACATTGTGAGGGTTGTACTTAAATGGTTAGTACTCTTATGAGTAACCTGAATCCTGAATGGGAAGTTTAATCCACAGGATGCCAAAAGAGTGGACTGTGATTTGAAAGGCATTGACATCTTTAGCTCATGGCTGAGGTGCTCTGACTAGCTGGATCTTTCAGCTGTGGGGGATTAGATGTAGTGAAAACAAACATAACGGTGCTGTTTTCACATGTCTCAGTGAAGAAATGAAGGAAGTATTGCTTCCCCAGATCCTTTTAATGGGGGAGGCATTTGAGATCGTGCTTGTTTCCAGTGGAAAACCAGGATTCCCTTTTTCCTCAAAAGTTTTTCTGTGAGGTTTGATGGAGTAGGGATCCTTCCCTGCATTGCAGGTGGCACTGTCTTGTGCCATTAATAGGCAAGATGTGCACTGCTTTTAGAGGGCTTGGGCTCTTGAGGAATCCTTAAGTCCTTTCTGTGTTACAAGTCTCAGTTTTCCTTGACTTGTTTGTCAGGTCCTGCAGGCTGAGGCTGTGTGCTTGTTCAAGTCCTTGCTTCATTTTGATTTAAAGAATATGTTGTCAAGAAATTCAAGAGATGTCCAGCTCCAAATTAGGAAAGTAGTTACATATATCTATTCCAGCCTCCTGCAGGCAGTTACAGTTTTGGTCAGCACTGTACATGCTATATTAAGCCCTTTTGGGTCTGACAGCAGAAGGCTGAGCAAACTTGGCGAGTACTGCCCCTTTAGCAGCTGTGCTCCCCAGCAAAGATAAGTGGAAGAACTGTAATAGATACTTCACAGCATAGTTTAACACCACTTAAAGGGTTTGTGCTCCTAAAGGCACGTTATTTACAGTGTGTGTCTGAATTTTCGTTGGTCCCCTTGACTTTGAGCACTGCTCTGAAGTTTACACACACACTTTTGTTTTTCCCCCCTAACCCATGCTCTATAGACAAACTCGTAAGACTGGACTGCTTGGCACAAGTGATAAGGTTATTAAAATCCCTTACGTTTCCTGGACTTCTTGTTAGACATTCACACCCAGAAGTACAGCCTTCATCCCTTCTATTCCATCCTTATTAGACAGAGATACAAGCCAGACTCTGGGTATCTCTGTCATCACTTAGAAAAATAATACACAGGTGTATGTCATTTAGAGCTGCTTGAGAGTTTCGTGGTAGGCCTTTGCTGCTGAAGAAGCTTGATCTTTCCTTTGACAGCATCTTCACACTGAGTCAACAGTGGCCCACTTATCACAGCTATTTCTCTCCTGTGCTATTATCACTGTCCTTCCTAAATTGCATTGTGTTTTGGAAGGTAGAGTAGGACACCTAGAGCAGCCTATAAATTTAACTCTTACCCTTAAGGAACACACCAGTCTGTAAGGCTGAAGAGGATTAGAAAACAGCCTCTGTTTTCTCAAGTAGTCATTGCTTGGTTTCAGTACCAAATACGATCATGTCTGCACAGATCACTGTGTCACTGAAAACTGGGTAGTTATGCCTGTCTGTAAATCTGTAATATAAAGTCTGTTCTTGTGTTTTCCTCATACTGATTCTGTCCATGCAGATGCTACTAGTTGGAGAGAAGGTGGTAATAAGAGCAACTCGCCCAGTTCTCCAACTGATCAAGAAGCTAAGGGTCTTGGGCAAGAAGATGGTAATGCTACACCAGCAGAGCAGAACGATGGCCAGAAGGCAGCAGAGAAGAGGGATGTGCGGCTACCCCAGATCCCTCAGCCCAAGCTGAATGGCCAGCAGCAGCCACCTATCTCATCTCAGTACAGAGCAATGATGCCACCTTACGTAAGTGATGGTTACATGAAAAGTTCCTAAGCAGCAGGGATTGATTATTAGCTCATCTTATTTCCTTATGCCCCTTTCTCCTCCTTCCACGGAATGCTTAGCTGTTCCGCTAGAAGGGTGGGATTGCAAACCAACTCTTCAAAGGATGTGGTTGCCTGTGGCTCCTCCTGCTACACCGAGTTTAAACTTGTCAGGAGTTGATTGACGCTTGTAATCACCTTGATGACATTGTCACACAGTTGCAATATTAAGCAAACTGTCTTGAGAGAAGAGTTTTGCTTTACTTCCATTGTGATTCCTTTGATGATCTCAGTATGCAATTATATTTTTTTAACGCATGGTTCCTGTTTTTAAAACATTTTTAGATGTTTAATCAGTATCCTAGAATGGCATATCCTCCTTCCATGCAAGGTCCAACAAGGTTTCCCAATTCTGAACCTAGCAGGTAAGAAACCTTACAAGTGGTGGTGTTGTGAGGGTATGAAGTATGTTTGTGACTCAGTGGGGAAAAAACAAAGAAAGCAAAAAAATTGCACTGAGTATCTTGATTATGATTATACACTGCATAAGTAATGCTACTGCTTAGTCTCACAAGTTTGGCTTGTGAGTGAAGCAGTGCTGTGGAATGATTTGTATTTTGACAACTCAACTGCAAAACTTGAGGGAATTCTGTACATTACAGCATTTTTGATTGAGAAGGGCAGGAGTCACCTGGGGATACCACTGACACTTCAACCAGTATTTTGCTTGTAAAAGGACTCTTCCATTGTTATAATGAAAGTAATTAATTCCTGGTTCTCGACTCTAATGCCCACTGGTTAAAATAGAGCTGTAATGCATTATAAAATTATCTTTCTTCTTTCTGTGTATTTCTCCATAGGTGAGGAAATGGGGGATGCTATAGGCAGTAGGGTACAAACTTTGACAGGTGATCTGTGGTTGGGATCAGGAAGAGGACAGAAAAGTTGAGAGGGATGGCTGGAAGAACTTGAGTATAGGAGTAGGGAGAAGGTACAGAATCTTTGATAGTGGGAAAGCATGAAGAGTATGAAGAAATATCTGCAAGGTGGAATAAATTGGTGTTAAGAAGCATGCCAGATCTATGCAGTGTGTTGGTTGAAATCTAAAAGGTGTGTGATTTCTCTACTGTTGATTGATGTTTGGCTTATTTGTGAAGGGTGCATCAAGGCTATAGCATCTAACGTTTCTCTTTCATAAAGAACCAACTGGTGGTGTAGCAGTAATTACTTGAACTACTGTAGTTGCATGTGTGCATGATAGCTCACATTTCTACTGTATTTGAAAGACTACTGTATACTTCAAATAATTGCCATACAAGTTGACATTTAATCTAGTAATTTTGTGGATAAATAGTGATAGTAGCCTTTGTTTCTCTTATTTTTTTTAGAGGGCCAAGGGGAAGAGGACCACCTTCATGGTGTTCAGAACCTATTGAGCGCCCATCCATTCTTAGTGCTAGTGAACTTAAAGAACTTGATAAATTTGATAATCTAGATGCTGAGGCCGATGAAGGCTGGGCAGGTAAGAACATTAGATCAATGGTTTCTGTTATTTGTGCATTGAATCTTTCTGAAAGATTAATTGAATGTTTGCTTATGCATCAGGTGCTCAGAGTGAAGTGGATTACACTGAGCAGTTGAACTTCAGTGATGATGATGAGCAAGGAAGTAGTCAAAAAGAGAAGGAAAGCGGGTGAGTTGGTATTGCCAGTTGGGTGTGAATGCCACTTAACTAGCTTAGCTTTTGGGAAGATTGAATGAAATGAGTGCAGGTACTAGTTCCGATAACATTTATTCCAGTAATTTAATACTTTCTTAAATTGCAAAACTGCTTGCGGACTCTGGTCAGCTGGGCGTGTAGTAGAAATTATTCTTGCTGTGAGAAACTTCTGCTCTTGCTAAGAAACATTGAGGATAGAAGATAAATCACCTGTGTGGGGTACATCTTACGTTTCTCTTTTTTCTTTGCACATAGTGATGAACAAACACCATCAAAAGATTCCCAGGCTTCTGATGGCCAGAAGGAAGCAGAAGAACAGACAAGTGCTAAGTCTGGCACCCAGGTTTCCACAGCAGCAACCAAAGGGTCTTACAGCAAAAGCTCTCCACTCGATCAGGTTTGTGTGCTCTTCTCTTCAGCTCTTCTGGCAACAGCCTTGTCAGGAGAGATCCTGCTTGGATGCCTTTCCAAACTGACAGGTCAGTTAAGGTTATGAACATGAGTGAAAGCGTTAGCTACTGAAAGCATTAGCTGAGCTGTGGTAACTGATCAGGTGCTGCTTAGTCAACTTGGCTGCTTCTGATCGCAAAATAAAAATAGTACGTCTTTATCTATTATGTTCCAATGCACAGTTGTGAGGGGGTGAGAACTCTTGTGTCAGTTACTGTGACTCAACTGACAAGCTTTAACTTGATACTTTTGTCTGTCCATCCCTGTAACAGTGAATGAAGCTTTTCTGGTGTCCATCATGTTTTATAGTAGCACAGAGTAAATACCGCCCAGTTGTTCCACACATTTTTCCTGGGTGGAGTTTGGGGGTTTTTTTGGTATTATGACCCACTTAATTCAGTGCAACTTAGATGTAATGTGTCAGCTTCCTTCTGACATGTCAGGCAGATAGATTTTATACAGACCATGTAGAATTCGTCAGCTCAGCTGTTTTGGTTTTTGGTTTATCCTCTAGCAGAGTAAGATTGGCAACCACCTCAGCTTATGCCTGCTTTACCCTATTTTTACTTCCCCCATCCCCCCTAAAAAGCTACTTTTGGCTTTGTCTGAACACTTCCCAGAAATGTTGTCTCTTGACACCAGTAATAATGAAGATGAGGGATCTTGAATTGTTTTTTCATGTGCTTTCTCTCTATATAAAGATCACATTGTTTTTCAGGGTTTGATGCTACATTGAATCTGAGGAAAAAAGTGCAGTCACATAAGCTCTGAAGTTTGGATGTGTGAATTTTTACAGTAATTGTTTAGCTCTCAGTACATAAAGTGGAAGTGTTCTTGCCTTTGTTTTGCATGCAAGTTTGTATCATGTGCAGATAGTTCACTAGGTGTAGTATCTTAATGCAGTAGAAAACAGTAAATCTAAAACTTGTCAGTTGGAATGTTGTCATGAGTTAGCTTAACCCTGGTACTGTCTTGGATCCAATAGGATCGGGCTCCAGCACAGTCTTCTATACATGAAAGAGGTGGTCCTGCTCTTCATCCAAAATCTATTCTACCACCGGTAAGAAAGATTAGAATTGTCTTATTTCCTAGAGTTAAATTCTTTAATGCTGTGGTGGAGGGATTTAGACTAAGAAAAGTAAAAATATGCCTCACGTTAGGGATAAGTCTTCTCTTCAAGAAGAAAATGGTCATAGTGTCTGGGACCAGTAAGAATGGGATCCCAGCAGCAGTTGTGCTGCTAAGTGTGTAAGAAAGCCTCATCTAGTAAGTTGCACATGAAATGCATGAGAACTTCAGGAGCTTTCAGTTATCCTGCCTCATTTGGGAACTAGAAAGGAGAGGGGCATGGGAGCAATGCTGGAGGGCTGGCTGCCAAGGCAGACGGGGAGATGAAGTCCCAACTGAAATGTGTACGTACATACATACGAGTTTTCAACAGTCCTTATTAAAATCTCTGTTATCCTGAGCTACCTTGAATTTCCTTGGCTCCTTGGGGGACTTTTGTGTGAGATCTGCCCTGGGTCTCCGTGATTGAGAGCAGGCTGTGACCAAATCTAAGAGAGGTTGATCATTTTTGCTATCACTTTGCCTTGGTGATGGTAAAGACTGAATCTTTACCTCTCCTTCCTGAGCTTGGGTTGCATGAGTCTGAACTGAAGCAGGAAGGTGGTGAGGGCTTGCTTTTTCTTCCAAATCTTGCTTTTCAGAGGTGTCATGCAAAAACATGTGTAGACAAATAGTTAAAATGCAGTATTTCAGCTGGCTGTTTATATAATACGTGTTCAGCTTGACTTAATTGATTTTAATATTACAGCACCCTCCTCCCCCTGATCGCCAGTTAGGACCTGGAAGGCAGGGACCCTTTCCCCCTAAACCAGTACCAGATGAAGATGAAATTTGGAAACAGAGGAGAAGACAGCAGTCAGAGATATCCGCTGCAGTTGAGCGAGCCCGTAAGCGGCGGGAAGAGGAAGAAAGAAGAATGGAAGAACAGCGAAAAGCAGCTTGTGCTGAAAAGCTAAAACGGTTAAATGAGAAATTTGGCTGTGTGACAAAACCCTCCCGGGAAGACCCTCTGAAAGAGAGAGAGAGGGAGAGGGAAAGGGAGAGAGAGAGGGAGCGGGAGAGGGAGAGGGAAAGGGAGAGAGAGAGGGAGCGGGAGAGGGAAAAGGAGAGGGAGTGGGAGAGAGAGCGAGAAAGAGAAAAAGAGAGGGAGAAGGAAAAGGAAAAAGAGAGGGAAAGGGAGAAGGAAAAAGAAGAAAAAGAAAAACTGGAGAAGGCAAAAGAGCAAGAAGGGGAGAAAGAGAAAGAAAAGGAGGTCGAAAAAGAAGAGAAGGAAAAAGAAAAAGAAGAGGAGAAGCCAGCACATGACATTCCTGAGCCTGTAGAACCTGTGGCCACACATGTGGTAGAAAAACAAGAAAGTGAAACCAGAAATAACAAGGAAGAAAAAGGTACGCTTGCATGCAAGTAGGAGTTGTCTGTCTGAAAGCTGAGCCACAGAGCATAATTATAATCTAGGAGTCTTAATTTGCATACTTAACCCATGCATCATAGACCATGGTTTTTCCTGGCACATTACAGCTGCTAACTGTCCTTTGAGCTAGACCTGTTTGCCCAACTCATCAAAATGTTAAAGGAAAAATTGAGTTCTGTGATTTAGACTCGACTTTGAAGAATACAGAAAGAAAAGCAGGCTTTGTTTACTTGCTAAATGAGGATTAGCAGCTCATGTTGCTACAACTCAAAGTAAATTATTTCAGATCTTCTGTTCTTCCAGCAAGCCTAGAGAAATAGACACAAAGAGCACCTGTTTAAACTTGGTGCGTTATTTGTAGTGGAACTTGAATGCCATAGGAGAACTCTTAGGCTGTGCTTAATAAGGTTGTGTTATACTTTAAATGTGTAAAAGTGATTGTAAAACCAAACCTTGGTTCATAAAAAAAGTTGGTTTAGATGTAATGTGGTAGCATTAATGCAGCACTTAAGTCACATAATAGTTGCAACCTGAATGCCAGTGCCAGAGTTTGAAAGGGAGACTTGAGATGTATTAACAACAGTTGTTCTGAAGGGTTGTTCTTAACCTTTCTGCCTTTATTTTAAAAGTTTTGGAAACTAAGACTGTGAGGTTAGAGAAGGCAGACTTTTCATTTTAGAACAACATCCTTTATCTGACATGGTGGTCAAATTGTCATAGTTTTAAGATTCACCCTTGTCTCCCACATGTGTGTGGTTTTTTTTTCAGAAGATCAAGCAGTCTTTACCCGACAAGATAGTGGTCGGAATGAGAAAGAGATTTCACAGGTGACTCATGAAAGTGAGCCAGATTCAGGATCTCAGCCTCGTCCTGCTGTTTCCTCAGGCTATTCTAAACAGTTCCAGAAATCATTACCACCAAGATTTCAGAGGCAGCAGGTAACTAACCAATTCATTAAAAGAAGGAAACTTACTAAAAGAATGATGTCTTCTGCCTTACTCTAAATAACAATGAAAGCTTAAGTGTTGGTTTCCGATATCTGTGATGTCAGCTGGAATTGCTCTGCATGAAACATTTACTGTTGCTTGCAAAGTATGTAAGTGAGCAGAAGGCAGGAGAGGCTTTTAAAACTGATTTTGCATCAGTTGTTGCAAGTAGGGTGTCTCCTGTGGAACCTGGGGTCTGATGATCATTGTGTCTGCAGCTTTTCCTTAAAGGGTGTGACACAAATGTGGTTTGGACTTGGGTCTCATGGTCTGAAGAGCACTTTGCATTAAATGACGTGCATGAAGTCATCACGTGAAGGTGGTTCTGTGTCTTGGCGGAAAACCAGCAGAACTGGAGCTATTCTAAATTGTCCAGTCTGTTTTTTTCCTAGCTCAACATGATGCATGTTTGCAATTAACTTTCAGAATGCTTAGTGTCCTGGAGATCATTGTACTACTTTTTTCCAAGGGTTATTTGAATTCTGCTCAAATCCTCATCATAACATAAAGTCTTGTAATACTGTTTTCTGTTATGCAGGAGCAAATGAAACAGCAGCAGTGGCAGCAACAGCAGCAAGGTGTCCTTCCACAGTCTGCTCCCTCACAGCCTTCTAGTGGCCCTGTCCCACCTCCCCAGCATAGACCCCTGTACCAGCCCATGCAGCCACATCCTCAGCATTTAGCTTCAATGGGCTTTGATCCACGCTGGCTTATGATGCAGTCTTACATGGACCCACGAATGATGTCGGGAAGACCTGCAATGGATATGCCTCCTATTCATCCAGGTAAAAATCTGGCAACTTTTTTTGGCTACTGAACTTGGTTTTGAAATGGAAATCTTTCCCTAACCACAGTATGTATTGTAACAGTGAATGTGGGCGGGCTTTCTAAAAAGACAACTACGTTATTTCATTGTTTGAGACAAAATAGATTTTAGTAATACTGGCAAAATGATAGTCATGTGTCAATGTATATCTTTGACTATAAATCACAGCTTTCACACTGCAGACATGTTAGTTGCAGTTAAGGATGTATTCAAAATGTCAGCGTAATCTTTTGTTAAAGCTGCCATGAGTTAGGTTGAACTGAGAAAAATAGTGTATTTACCATTAGTGTTTCATTACATGTTAGCACTTGACAGTACATTGCTTATTAAAAAAACCCCATGAAATATTGTTGATTTTATATTATGTATTAGCACCTCTAGAGCCTTACTGAATTTGTGTTTTCAGATTCTTGGCACTAAAAAGTCCTTCTTAATTTGTGGAATGACTATCTGACTCACAGTTTGGAAAGCTCTTGTGCATAAATAATGTCTGGCATGTAATGTAACGGAGTTACTTGCCCATTCCCTTACTCCTCATTAGCTGGATATCCTGAATGAGTGCAAGGAATGAATGGAGGAAATGGCAACCTAAGCAAAGACAGTGAAAACTGCAGAATTCCTTGAAAACATTACCAGAAAAAAGGAGCCAGAGTCCTTAATATATTGAGTACAAAAAACCCCCACCTGTCTGTACACTCGTCTTGCCATTTGCCATACAGATCTCAGAGCAGAAACTTCACAAGTTCACAGGTCTGCAGACCTGGTTCTTCCCATTCTAGTGGAAGCAGACAGCTTTTCCTTTTGTTGGTATGTAGGGTACTAGTGATGAATATGATTTAGTCATTCTAAGGTCAGCTGGTAGTGAGCGGACATTTGGTTTCAAAAGCAGGAGGTACAGAGGAAGGGAGATCAGAGGAGACAGAATAGCATTGTTCTGTACCTCCCAATATGCTTTGTCTTGCGGTAGGTTTCTTTGCTAATGATAAAATTGTTGAACTTAAATCTGTCACAGGAATTATGCCTCCCAAACCACTGATGAGAAGAGACCAGATAGAGGGATCAGCGACTAGTTCAGATTCATTTGAACATATAGCTCGCTCAGCAAGAGAGCACACTGTTCCTTTGTCAGAGCCCCGCATGATGTGGGGGTCAGACCCATACCCCCATGCAGAACCTCAGCAATCTAGTTCTCCTCCTAAGGTGTTAGAAGAGCCTGATGATTTGAGGTAAGCCTGGATTACTTACTCCTGCACATCACTTTCCCAAACCATACGTACTTACAGACTTGGCTGTGTAACTTCTGTTGCAAAACAGTTTAAACTGACTGAGTTATAGCTGCTCTTCACACAGAGCTTTAAAAGGAGTTGTGACTGGGGGTTGCAGTGTACTTCACACTGTTGCATAAAACAAGACGCCTGCTCTGTAGTAGGGTGTAGAAAGACAATTTACATGTTGTTTAGAATCCTTAACCTAATCTGATGAATGGTGAATACCGTAATATTTGAATTTTCAGTTTCATGGAACACTCCTACAGTGTTGTCCTGTTTTCCGTCTGCCCTCAGTCATCCTTGTATCAGAGAACTTTTGCTCATGTGTATTAGTTTCAAAAGTGGTGTTTTAAGTACAAATAGTATAAAAGCACACAGTCAGTTTTTGACCTTTGCTGCATGATGAGTGGTCAGGAAGGCATCATCTACATCTTAAAAGTACCCCGAAATTTTTGCGGTACTGCTGCCTAGGTAACACTTGTGATACTAGCCTGCTAACTTGGGGGCTCCATTTGAAATCGCATGTATAGCCATTAACAATAATAGATTCGTATAGCTAATTGCACATTTGACACTGTACTCTTAACCAGGATAGAATAAAAAAAGGATTAAAAAAAAAGCAACCTCTACAAGTTACAGCTGCTATGAGAATTAATACCTATTATTTCCTAGAGCTTACATTAATCCTTCCTAGGAAATTATTTTATTTAAGTAAATATTTGAGTAATTTTTTTCCCCTCAGCCCTAACATTCTTGAATGCTTGCTGCTTAGGTCTGAGGCACACTTGGAGCAAGAACGAGTTGCTGTCCCTGCCACTGCTTATCCTGTAGAACACAACCAATTGGACTCTCATCCAAAGACAGACTTTTTCAGAGAATCAGAAGTAGAAGTACAGAAGTTCCCAAGCAGGCCTTTGGAAGATGTACAGCCTCTCCAGACTGACACACCTAACACTGCAGTTAATTTTGAAGGAGTGAATGAGAAAGGTACACACAGCTCTCCGGAAGAATTGGTGCCTGTGGGGGAAAGTCACTCTTCTCTAAAGAGAAGCATTTCCCATGGTTCGAGTCACTCTCTAAAATCAGAAGACCAGAGGAATGAGACAGCAACAAATATCTCTAAATTAAATAACAGGCCTGTTGAGACAAAGGAGACAATTGAGAGACTCGAGATTAAGCCAAAAAAAGAAATTTTGATCAATAATAGAATGTCAGAAGGACCAAAACCTGAAAAAACTTTCAAACCTAAGTCTGAAACAAGATGGGGTCCTAGGCCAGGTTACGGCAGGAGAGACGAAGGTGGTGATAGACCAGTAAGAAGATCGGGTCCTATTAAAAAACCTGTGCTTAGAGATATGAAGGAAGAGCGTGAACAGAGAGAAGAGCGTGAACAGAGGAAGGAGAAAGAAGGAGAAAAGACAGCTAATGAAAAACCTAGCAAGTCTGAAAAAAGTGACAAAAAAGAAGCACCTCCAGTGCCACTGCCTCAGGCTGAGCCAGACACATCTGCCTCCAGCAGCACTCCTCTAGCTAAGAAGATAACCCAGGATGCTGCTCCGACACCAGCAAGCCAGGAGAGCGGTCAAACCGAGACCACAGCTAAAGCTCCAATTCAGCCACCCGCGCCTCCAGTCCAGCAGCCGCTACCGGCTGCCCAGCCTGCCGCTCCGCAGCTCCCCCCTGCAGTGCAGCAGCAGCCCCTGCCTGCTCAGCCGGCAGCACAGCAGCAGCCCCATGTTCAGCAGCCAGCTACTGCAGTGAAGGAAGAAAAGCAGACTGAGAAGGTCGTTAGCAAGGAGGTTGTAGAGAAGCCACGCTTAGAAACTAGGCCAGTAAAAAGAGAGCCTGGCTTACCCCCTAGGACATACTGGAAAGAAGCTAGGGATAGAGACTGGTTCCCAGATCAGGGATACAGAGGCAGAGGTCGTGGGGAGTATTACTCTAGAGGTCGTAGCTACAGGGGTTCTTACGGAGGACGCGGTCGGGGCAGTAGAGGCCATAATAGAGAGTACCCACACTACAGAGATCCTAAGCCTAGAACAGAGCATGTGCCTTCGGGGCCTGTTAGGCAAAGAGAAGAGAGTGAAACTCGTAGTGAGAGCTCTGACTTTGAAGTAATCCCAAAACGGCGGCGACAGCATGGTTCAGAGACAGATTCTGACAGTGAAGTTCACGAAAGTGCAAGTGACACACTGCTTTCAGACAAAGACAGTCTAATCAAAGGCAAGCACCCAAAAAGAGAAGAGAGAGCTGATGGCAAGAAGCCTCCAAAGCCCCTGTCTTTCAAACCTGAACACAGTATCAGAGTAGACAGCAGATCCTTAGAAAAAACATACATAAGAGATGATGAGAACAAACCCAAACCAGGATTTCTTCCTAAAGGAGAGCCTTCTAGACGAGGCAGAGGGGGAATGTATAGACGTGGTGGCAGGGATCCTGGGGGGCGTCCTCCACGTCCATCCACAATAAGGAGACCAGCCTACAGAGACAATCAATGGAACCCTAGGCAAACGGAGATCATTAAACCAGAAGACGGGGAACCTCCAAGAAGAAATGAACATTATGGTCCTATACCAGTTGATAAAAGGCCTCCAAAATTTGAGAGAAAGTTTGACCCGAATAGAGACAGACCTCGAAGACAAAGGCCAGCTCGGCCTCCAAGGCAAGATAAGCCACCACGATTCAGGCGCCTAAAAGAAAGAGAGGCCGCCTCAAAGATAAGTGAGGCTGTAACCAATTCATCAGCAAGTGCCGCAGTTAGTAATGCAGTTAATGAGCCCTCCAACACTGCTCTGGATGTGTCGGGAAGTAAGACACCAGACTTGTCCAACCAGAATTCTTCAGACCAGGCAAATGAAGAGTGGGAAACAGCATCAGAAAGCAGTGACTTCAATGAGAGGCGTGAGAGGGATGAAAAGAAAACAGCAGATGCAGCAGCACAGGTGGCTGCAAAGGCAGGAGAAAACACTGGAGCTCCAAAAAGGGAAATAGCCAAAAGAAGTTTTTCTAGTCAGCGGCCTGGAATAGACCGTCAAAACCGACGTGGCAACAATGGTCCAGCTAAACCAGGGAGGAACTTCTCGGGGCCTAGGAGTGAGAGACGGAGTGGTCCTCCACCCAGAAGTGGAAAAAGAGGGTGAGTGCCATATTCTGTTAGGAAGCACATGTGGTCATGATCTTCTGTTGTCCTCTGTGGTTCAAAATCATTTGTTGCGACGGAGGGAAGACACAGTCACTCAATATGAGTGATCAGCAGACTTCATTTATTGTGCCTTACAGTCATCTTTTATACCTTGTTATAATTAGCTCATACATATTACAAAAGTTAAGCTCATTATTGGTTAGTTGCCTAAATATCAAGCCGGCCCCTAGTTTCTCTTCTGTAGTTTTCTGTTCCCACCTGCAACATTCTTTTCCCACCGAAATTTTCCTGTTATTGTGTAACAAGAACAGCCAAAGACAGTGTATTTTTGCTTTACTTCAGATAAGCTGAGAGCGATGTGCATTTTTGTCCAGCCAGCTGGACTATGTCTATGTGACCCTTTTCAGCTAGCCAGTTATCCACAATCATTAGCAGTTACTTTAGATCTGTAGAATGGTAGAAAAGAGGGCAAAACAAACACAGGAACCTGTGACTATGTACTTTCTGTTTTTTCTGGTTTTATAGACACTGGGAACATGGAGCTAAGAGTAAAGTGTTCTTGTATGCACAGTGTTAAAAATGCCTAATTAAAAAAAAATAAATTGTAGTGCTGTTTGAGTAGAGCTGTATTTCTCAAGATTTGGGTGTAAGGTGCAATGTAATGTGAGCGGGTTTGCAGTTAATACGTAAATTGCTGCATTGCATTTTGCATCGATCAACTAAAGGGACAAGCATGTTGATGAATACTTGCGGTTGAGACTATACTTTGTTTCTCTATGCTAAATTTGACTGTGAGTTGATAATTATTTAATGTTACTATTTGCTCGCTGTTTTGTAGCCACAGTGCACAGTAGTCTGGTAAGTGGGAGGCAGGACAAGACATTTATTTGTTGAATGCTTACTGTGTACTGTAGGACTCTTGTGCTTGTAGGTTGCTGTACTGTAAGTTCAGGTTTTGACTGGGCTTTAAAAACTTGTGACCAGTGCTTTAATTTCAGAGTTAAAACTGCTAAGAATTCCTGTGACTAGTCACTTAAAAGTGATGTTGAAGCAAAAATTGGGTATTCAAGGTTCCACAGCAAAGTCAGAATGCTGTGAATCTGACTCTTATGGCTTCAGATAGCTTTTAGCAAGTGAGCCTGTGGAGCAAGTATGTTGTACCTTGTTTGTATTTGTTCACGTGGCATACTGTAAGCTTCTGTTGGGTTTGGGTTTTGGGTTTGGTTTGGGGTTTTTTTTCCATGGAAGGCCCTACAGCAGTTAAAGTATACTGAAACTGCGTACTTGTTGAGTTTTGGTACCTCTACATAGGCCAAGCCAGAGGTGACCTTAAAATTACACTCTTTTCCTATGATTCTTTTTCGCAGTAGGACATTTGATATGTCCACAAAACAGCTTTTACTGTTAAGCTGCTTCTCATTGAGGAGCTGGAAGTAAAAGTCTGTAGCCTACTAAGAGCTGCACAGTAGACACTTGCAGTCCTGCAAAGGGATCTGCATTAGATTGTTAGCTCCTTCCTGAGTGTCCTCTGTGGCTGGTCATTAATTTTCGCCATTTTCTTTTTCTAATACAGGCCATTTGAAGAGCAGACAGCAGCTGTGCCTGGTGTTGATCCCACCAACAACAGTGCTTTACATCAGGAGGATGGAGGTGTTACTGCTGCAGGACAAAAGAGTGCTAAGGATCCAAGTGGCAAAAAGCGAGAAGAACCTAAGGCTGGTCCAAAGAAGCCTAAGGAAAAAGTGGATGCCTTGTCTCAATTTGATCTTAATAATTACGCAAGTAAGTGTTGATAATATGCTAACAAGAATTTGTAATCCTGATAACTTTGCTGCATATAGAGCTAGATATTTGAAAACTTAAGAGTGATTTTTTTTTTAAACACTAGTATAATTGTGTACTTGAGTATTGCTACATTTGTCATACCGAACTAATAATGTGTGTCTCTAAAAGGTGGCACATCTCATTGTGTGGTTTTTTGCATAGATTAGAACAGTTTTCCATCATGTAATCTTAACTGTGGTGTTCATACCATTGTCCACCACACTCTAATTTGCCTTTATAACCTTCATAAGCAAAAGCAGTGGATATCACTGCTAAGCTTACAGCTAGTATCCAGGAAGGCTGTTCATTATTTGTTACTATGTTTTAGTTCTTATTTCCTGGAGAGTCTGGTACAGGAACCTCCCATTTTTCAATTCTTAAAGAAGACTGTCCTTGTCTTCAAGCTGAACAGCAAAGCACTTGGCAAGCAGAAGCTTACCTTTAATCAGGGCCACCATCTGTGTCTGTGGAGAAATAGCTTCCACTCTAAAGCAGATTTTTGGCTTGGTGCAGTGCATCTGAAGCTGTTAAAACAGCAGCATCTATACCTTTCCTTTTTCTGTAGGTGTTGTGATCATTGATGATCACCCTGAAGTGACAGTAGTTGAAGACTCCCAATCTAACTTGAATGATGATGGTTTCACAGAAGTGGTGTCTAAGAAGCAACAGAAACGCTTGCAAGATGAAGAGCGCAGAAAGAAGGAAGAACAAACAGTGCAGGTACAAGACCAGCATTTATAGTGGGAAAGAGCTCCTTGCAGTATGGGGAATGTTGTGAAGTGTGCAGAAGCTTCCTTTTGAAGAAGCTGTATTTTCACCTTATAACTAGATAGTTGTATTTATATTAAGTTGTTCGCAATTAGTAAATTAATTTTACTTAGTAGTCTTAGGATTCTGTACTTCCTGATTGGGCACTGTCAGGCGGGTGGAACTGGCAAACTGAAAACACATTTTTCATACTGTGATAAATGATTTATACTACTGCTTCATCTATCAGTTGATTCCAAGAGAAAAAGGGATGAGAAATTGTTCCTGTGGTTAAATACCCCTAAAAAAAATAAACTAACTTAAGATGGGGTTAATCAGTTTGCTTTTTGCTGCTACACAAAATGTACAGTTGGTGTCAATACAGACTGTCAGCTCTAAGAATAAAATTGGCTTCTGCTTACAGGTTTGGACCAAAAAAGGATCAAGCGAAAAAGGCAGAGGTCAGAATTCCAAGCTCCCACCCAGATTTGCCAAAAAGCAGCAGCAACAGGCAGCTGCTGCAGCTGCACAGCAGGCACAAGCTCAGGCACAAGCTCAAGCACAACCTCCATGTACAACGCAGACTCCAGGTCAGCCACAGACTCCAGTTCAGCCACAGAACCAGGCTGCAGGAGGGACAGCCAGCACAGAATACACAGTGTCAGGCAAAGTTCTGCAAAACACCCAGGCTCATAATGGTCTCGGAACTGAATTATGGGAAAACAAGGTGCCGTCTACAGCAGTTCTAAATGACATCTCCAAAAAATGTAAGTGGTGGCTTTTGGATTTGGGGTGGGGGCAAGTGTTACAGTTAGCGAATGCTGATTGCCAGCTCTCTCTGTTGATGGCTCATTTCTAACTGCAAATGTATTTTGCACAGCGAATAGAGGGCAGCATTCCCAAGTGCAGTGTTGTAACCTATAAATGCTGCTGAAAAGATTTTTGCAGTATGATATTATTCAGTATTTTAATGTTGTTGTTACATTCTTCATTCACTATGAATGAGCAGCTGCCGCTTTCTTCAGGAATCTGTTTTGTTGGGCTTGGTCATGCTTCCAAACGTGATGGTTGCCCCACTTGAAAGCAGCTGAATAGGTGGCATTTTGTTAACTACTGAATAGGTTAACAACTTCTTAACCAAAGCTTATTTAATCAAGAAATCTGTAAATTTTTTTTAACTCTTTTCTTAATTGTCAGTGGGACCCATTAGCCCACCTCAGCCACCTTCGGTCAGTGCTTGGAACAAGCCTTTGACGTCTTTTGGTTCAGCTACATCTCCAGAGGTAAGAACGAAGGGAAGAAGAGTGAAGCTTACCCAAATTATATCTCATTGAGATTGGGTACCAACTATCCGTTTATTCAGGTGTGCACATACTGAAACTATTATGTGTAGAATTCTATGAAGGCAGGAGATAGTACAGAAACACAAGATGCAGGCTGGTGCTTTTATGATTGCAGCATGGAAAAACTGCTCTCTTGAATCTGTGAATGGTTGAGTTTTTGTCTATTGATAGCTGTTATTCGGTGCATTTTTGAAGTAAAAGTATTGCCTAGTTTGCATGTGAACATTTGTGTACAGTTCAGCAATGTAGACAGAAGCAGGATGTCTCCAAGGAACTAAATTTCTTTTGTGTCTCTTATTAAAAATCAGAAGCATCTGCTGCTTTTAGTATCTCTAACTACATTAGCTTTGCTTATTGTGTGGAATTTGCATAGCCCTAAATTTTACATTTAAAGTCCTGTGGCTTTGTTTTCTTGGGCTTTTTTGGTTTTGACTTTATTATTTTAAACTGTAAGAATGTGACGTAACTTCTTAGGAGACCATTTTGACTGCATAAAAGGAGATCTGGAAATCTTTTTTAATTTTGTATTGTTCCTCTTGAATTGAACATTAATTTTTGAAACTTCAGGAGAATGTTGTGAACCTGAATCTGGACGTTTTGATACTGCACTTGTCCCTTCCCCCTTTTCTACCAGTTTATCGTCTTGGTCTTGTTTACATATTCCTTCACTGCTTTTTTTTCTTACTCTTGAGCTTGTATAAATAGTAGGAACTTGAGGAGGAGGAAGTGTACATTCCTGCATTGTTTACTCTTGCAAATCTGTTGCAGTCACAAATAATAGTTTTGCTGGCAGAAGATAAAAGTACTCTTTTAGTGTTTTTTAGCTGAGCATATTTTGTGCTCATTTCTGAACCACTGGCATTGTACTGATCTAGAAATCATTTTAAATGTGTTGAATGTTTCCCTTTTTAACTAGGGGACAAAGCCTGGGCAAGAAGGTGGAGTAGATCTTGGCATAGAAACTATTCAGTTTGGAGCCCCAGCTTCCAGTGGCAGTGACAATGAAGTTGGCCCTGTACTTTCTGAGAAGTCCACTGACAAGCTACCAGAACCAAAAGAGCAAAGACAGAAACAGCCTCGAGCTGGACCCATCAAAGCACAAAAGGTAAAAGGTCATATCTTCAGTATAAACTTTTTAACTTGAAGTTCAGCCAGAAAGAGGTTATAAATGATGAAATAGTATACTCATTCAGTTAGGACTGGACCTCCAAAAATTGCATTCCCCTTTTGTTTCCTAAAACAATCAACATGTTACTTCTTGGGGAGAAGGTGGGGAATTCAGTTCAAGAAGCAAGTGTAAGCACCATCGTAGCCCAGCAGAGTTTGTCCATTGGCTCTCTGCTTGGAGCAAGGGATGTGGCTGCAGCAGAGATAGGCGTATGGATTTGCGATAGTTTTGTTGGGAGGCTGTGGATAGGATGGAGTATTTTGGTGGTGTTTTGTAGTTTGGGGTTTTTGGTTTTCTCTTGAGCTTGCTTCACTCGGGCTTTGAGAGCTGTTTTGAAGCAGTCATTCTTTTTCTGCCTTGAATAGATCTCCAGTTTCAGTAGATCTTGCCGCCATGCCTGCCTTGCCCCCTCTAAATGATGCATGGTGCCCTGCTTAGTTTTGTAGCCAGATTACGAAGATGAGTAATACATCACGTTGCAGGAAAAGAAGTGTTTTGTGGTAAGAGGGGAGTGTTAGAGCCACTAATTTGAAGTTTCAAATTCAAATGTACAGATGTGTAGATAACTGATTTTTTTGCAGCTGATCTAGGAAGATCAAATAGGTAATCAAATTTATCTCAATTTTTAAAAAAAGTGTATCGCTTGCACTCCAGAGATTTAGGGGCTCCATTCATTTGTCATCATGTTGTGTTTCCATTGTTACCACTCATATGGAGCCATACTTTCTCCTCCTGTCATTTAGATTATTACACTTGGTGGTCTTTCATGTTAATGAAACATACTTTCCTGTTATTTCCACCTCCAATGCATACTTATCTGTGCATCACTAGCACTCAGCATCAGCATTTTACTCCCAGAAAGAGATGGTTATAGCAAATAAACTTGGCTGGTGACTTACAGAACCAGCTATTTCAGTTCCTCTTGATGTCTGAGATTTGGCAGTGGTCCCGCTGTAATTAAAGCCCTCTTGTCTTTCTAGAAGACCGGGTGTTTCTTTGTGTTGGTTGTGTTTGGGGGGCGGGGCAGGGGGGTGTGTCTCCAAAAAAAGCTGAAATCTAAAAGTGCAGTCAATGTAGGATGAATTTAACCTCTGCTACGTGAGGTCCTCCATGGGAGTGCTGCAGTTCATGGGTTTTATTGCAAAATACAAAAAGCATACAGCAGAGAAATACACAGTAGTTAATACTACTAGTGAATTGTAGTAACCCAGCACGTTCAAAACCTGTATCTCAGATACACTAGCAGCATGCCTAAAATGCTCTCAGGAAATCACGTAAAGATACTGAACTCTAAAGTTAAATAAATATATAGTCAGTCTGCTTCATACTGTATACAAAGTTCCTTTTTTTCTGCTTGGCTATAGTTATAAAGACTGTTGTAGATTTTGTTGAAAGACAAAACATGTGACTAAACGGTAAATTAACTGGAGATTAACATTTTTGTGGCTCTTCTGAATGAGAGGGCTGTAATCCTTTAACTGTCTTGATGACAAAAAAAAAATCCCAATAAACAATTCCTACACACCCACCACCCCCATAGCAATATTGTTTGCTATGAAGCCTAAATACAGACTTATGTTCAGGATTGGAGGTTAGTATTGTTGGACTGATACGGGTGATGTGAGAGGACCATACCTCAAACAAAGCAGTTTACCTTTCCAAGTGTGACCTTAAAGTGTCTGGAGGATTTTCTGCCTCTGTAAACTGTTAGAGGAAAAAAATGCATGGGGTGAGATGAGTCTCGTGTTCCTGATTGCTGCATTGGAATGCTCAGACATCTGGTGCTACTGTTGTTTTCTTCCTTTCCTCTGAAAGCTAGTCTCTGCTGGCCTCCTGAGGGTACCCAATACCTTTGGGAAACTCCACCCTCCCCGAAGCCCAAAGGCATTGTGTTGTGAAGAGTCATCTGCTCCTGAAACAGCTGGTTTGTATTTATAGAGACAATACCAGCAGCTTCTGTCTTTCTGCTATCAAAGCTTAAGGAATAGGATTTTCAGGACTGCCTTTAAAGAATCATTGTGTTGCTCTGTAGTGAAATGGGCTGAGTAGTCTCAGCCAGAAAGGATGTGGCTATTCAAACAGCAGAGCATTCAGGTTCCCTGGGGCCCTTCGTTCTGCTTTAATTCAGCTGCACAGAAAGGAACTACTGAGTTGCAGCAGTTATTCCAGCCGTGGTGTCTGCAATATAAGGCAACACTTGTGTGTAGGTTTGGGGTTTTTTTTGGATATCCCCTTAGTTCACAATTCCTAGGGAAAAATGCTGCCAACATCCATACATTGAGATATCTTCAAATGAAGGTAGAGTCTTCTGTTGTAGTTTCCTGGGCCCTGTAAAATCCTGATTCTCTGAAAATTAAAATAAACCTGTATGTATAAGAAAAGCACAAAAAAGTATAGAAGCCACAAGACTTCTTAAACATGAGGAGAGTCAAACTGGCTTTCTTCTCTAGGTTTTAACTAGATCCTATTCTAGCTGAACTCTACCACTACCCATAAAACACGTATTGCTTGAAAACAGTGTAGATTCCTCCTGTTCAAAATGAATGCATTTCATGTACATACCAATAACTTAGTCTCAAATGATTTTATCTGTTAGAAAATGCTTACCCTTCAGGAAAGCTTTGTTAGATTTAGGTTTAAGCCTGTTAGAATATTCTTGTGGGATAGGACATGGGAGGGAAGACATAACTGACAAATTAACACTAACTTAGCTTCCAGACTTGAGTCCGGTAGAAAACAAAGAGTATAAACCTGGTCCTATTGGGAAAGAGCGTTCTTTAAAGAACAGGAAGGTGAAGGATGCCCAACAGGGAGAACCTGAGGGACAGGAGAAGCCATCTCCCACCTCTGTCAGAAGTCCAGAACCTGTCACTGCAAAGGAAACCAAAGCAGCAAGTGAACTGAGCACGGAAATAGGAACGATGATATCTGTGTCTGCTCCAGAGTTTGGAACAAACACAAAGGTAAGAAAAATAGTAACAAATCGCTGAGCACTATGTGTAAAATATGATTACATGGATGTCATTGACACTTGGTTGCCTGCTGGTGGGTAATTACCCTGACAGCAGAGTCCACTGGATAGCAGATATGAAACATATTGGTACTGCTTGAATTAAACAGTTCTCCAGAAGCGGTACAAAGACATGCTGTTTGCCATACCCCTGTACAAAGATCAGTTTGAAAGTTTTTAGACTTTTTTTGCTGCCTTGCAAATGTGAAAACTCTGTCCTGAGCCTTGCTGTAGAAAGTGTGGCACTGGAGCCTTGTACAGGCAGATTCTGTAAACTCAGATATATGCGATATATGCAAGACGAGTGCTTGACTTTCAGCAGAGAACTGGAGTAAAGTGGTGTGTGCAGTCGTTGGTTGAGTACCTGGATGACCTGAAGCTGTGAATTGAGTGCTGTTCTGTGAAAAAAGAACTCTCTAAAGCAGGAATATTCAGTGTACCTAAAGGGTCTGTATGTCAGCTCTTGTTGGCTTGGATATTGTCAAGGTTTCCCTTGCAGAGCTCCCTCAGGAGGTTGAGGACTCATTGTAGTTGTCTGTGTGGAACTCCCCTGACTTCTCTGTAACAATGAGATGGTGACTTGCTGTCAGGATTTGTTGTTCTGCAGCTCAGTTCTTAGCTGTGGTGCATTGGTAGCACTGGCTGAAAAACATCCACAAAGGCGCTCTCCTTTTGACCTAAGGACCTGTGTTGGGGACTGACCTCACTACAGCAGTGTTGTGTCTTGAGCAAGAGCTATGGTTGTCGTCTGTCAAATGTAAAGAAACCATGCAGTTTGAGTAGCTGCTAATTAATAGTTCCACCTGCTTTGGTAAAGGAAAAATGCTTCTTGTATGTTTGTGAAGCAGTTTTGTGAGTTTAGATTCATTTGCATGCTGTCTTAGTCTTCCCTTTCCTGGTCTTAAGCAGAAATTTTGTGATGCCTTTCAGGAAAACTGATCTTCTGTCAAAGTTAGATTAGCGGTTGAAGAATCTGAAATGCAGATCACTCACAATGTATCTTTGTGACCCATGGTTAAAGCAAAAAAAAAAAAAACAAACAAACCCAAAAAACCCCCCCAAAACACAACAATTTTGGCAGTTTTTTGCCAAGGTGTCATTGCAAGCAGAAGACACTATGTCAATGAAGTGTTGTTACAGAGCAACTGTTAAGGAGGATATTTGTGTCTGACATGGTAGCTGCAGGCTTGATTTTTTTGAGTGGAATGGCAAATAAGTAAGAAAATACGGTGCTGGGATTTCACATCCTTCCTGGCAGTTTCTATCTTCTAAGTAGATGTGAATAGTTTACGTTGGTACCAGAAACACATAAAGTGCCCTTCTTGTGTACAGAAGCAGAAGTGTAGAGCCATAACCACCAGGCTGCTCAAATATTTGGTAAGAAAGCTGTTTGTTTGTGTGTTATGTTTTTCTCGCTGTATTTCACACTCCTGTGACCAGAGCTCAAGATAAGAGGAGGAGATGTTTCTTCAAAGCCACATACAGAATAGGAAAGATATCTTCATTGATTACTCCACGCTAGCTTGATATAAAGTAGCTCTACCAAAATCAGCATAATTGCCTCTCTACAATTGTGTTTTTAAAGTATGAGATCTTCAAAAAGAAGTCTGGATTTTGTACCTTTCTGACTTTTTTTTTAACTACCACAGTATTGAAGTGCCAGGCTTCTGTTGTCTGTAGGGAAGACCAGAGTGAAAGGAAACTTTCCAGTTTGTGCTGGATATGAAAATCCCCAATAATTTACTCATTAAGTGGTTGTTAATAGAAGCATTTAATAATAGGTCTAAATATTCCTGTCTCAGCAGTTCCAGGTTTGCTTTTGAATTCCTTTGTCATGAGCAGTTTCCAGGGCATCAGCAAGTCTTGCGTTTGTTTTGGGGTTTTTTTCTAGGAAAGAGGTGGTCATATTTTATACTTAATTCTATGGAAGTTGAACCAACAACCTGCAGATTTATTGGATAAGATGAGCTTCATCTAGATTTTGCAGGAATAAACCAGTCTTGCTGCTACTTAAAGTGGCTTTTAAAATGGGTTCAAATACTGCTCCAGCCTTGGAGTTCTGTACTGATTTGTATTGCAACTGCTTTCTCTTGTCTTTGTACTCTTTCCATTGCTCTTTAATGAGGAAGTGATGACATCTTTAATCTGTTGTTTCAATGTCCAGTGTTGAAGTTTTAGCAAACAAGTGATTTCTCTTTTGACACCCTTTAACATCCTTCTTGCAGACTACCACTCAGCTTCCAGGAAGACGTGTTTTCTTTAGTGTATCTGGTGATTTTAAAGTCTGTAAAAGTCAAGCCAGTTGTCCTCCTTCAGAAGCAGCAGCTTTGTAAGAGTACCCCATCCATCCCAAAACAAACATCTTAATAAGAGCATGTGCATTTAGTTATACAGGACTGTTTTACCTTAGAAACTGTAGAAATATAAACCAACTCATACTGGCAAGAAGTGTAAGTTTAGAACATAAGCATGATGCTCTAAAGCAATTGTAGCTGTTTCTCTTGTGGTTTGCAGTATATTTGGAGTAAAGGCAATTTGATGTGTCAGTCTGTGAATCAGGTACCCTTATCAGGAACCTTACCCCTTGACTTTCCCCACCCTATGCTGTCTAAAGTTTTGAAGCTTTCAAATCACAGGAATGATCAATACCTGGTTGCGGACATGGCAATGAAATGTTTGCAGAGGTAGCTGATAATGGCCGTGTCTTACAGAGATGATGTCTAGAAGGACATAGGCTGTACTTGACAATAAATTTTGAGTATCTTTCAGGCTTTCTGGTTTGGGTGATTTACATAAATCAAGAATAAATCAAATAAGTAATTAAGCCCGTATAGCACCCTTATCCTTTATAGCAAAGTCAGCTCTGTCTGCCTTGTCCTTTTGTTCATAAAGTCACTTCAGGTTTTGTGACCTCTTTTTGGGCAAAGTACATAGTTAGAAAAAATTCACCTCTTTTTCTTCAGGTACGAATAATTGGTAGGTAGCTCAAAAAAAGCCAGAGTTTTTTGCTCTGGCTATTATTACTGTTACTGGTTTATAATAAAATAGTCGGTTTCTTCAGTAAAACAGTTGTACAGGAGAATCACTGTATCTGAATTACAGAAGCTTATGGTGATAAGCCATATCTAAGAGATTCCTAGACCTAATGTACCAGTAAATGATAGATGGTGGTTAACCTACAGTTCATGGAGTGGTTGTCTTATGGCTAAAGCACTGTCTTGTCTGCATGTTCAGCACGTAACTAATCATTGTCAGATGGTTCAGCATTGCACATGTACTTCTAATGGCATCAGCGTTGATATGATGGTTTGTTTTTAATTCTAGTGAAAAAGCGTTTTTAAAGAGCTGTAAGTTTCCAAAATGAGAAAGCTAGCCATAGTCTTGATCGGATTTCTTTTGTAAGGAATTTTAGTGCTGAGACGCTGTAAAACTTGCATCCAAACCTTGAAGGAATGTTAATAAAGTTTATATTAAAAACTTCCTCTTGCTTATGCAGTAAAGCATCTTAAAAAAACACGAAGCCAATTAATTACTTCGTTAGAAGGATCTTGTGATTAAAGCAGCTTCATGTGCTTGCCTTGTTCTACCCAAATTAAGGTTGCCTATTGGAATTCAATATAAACATGCAACTTGCAGTTTAGTAGTTCAGATTGTGAGAAACATCATATAGCTCATATTTCACTAGCTTAACAAGTAAAAGAAAACGAAATGGAGAAAATAGTTCTCTGTTTCCTTCATAAATACAATAATAAGTCACATGTGCACATTGTGTCCTCTCTTGCCCCATTATGTTGTCCTAGTCTTCTACCAAAATGAGCTCATCCTTTTAAGGAAGATTCTTTATTTGCCCGGTTAGTATCTTAATGCTTTAATTGCTCTTTTAGGAGACATTGCCATAGGCTTAAGGAGTAAATTGAGTATGCACTTTTTAAATAGCTTATCATTATACCAGTTGGATGCAACTAAACAAGCATTATGTGGTTTGTGCCTTCAAAATCCTTATGTGTTGGCAAGGCCAGGCACTCATCAACAGTTCTGCTGCTAATTTGTCCTTCAGTTCCTTCTTGGTATTTGGTTCCATAGAAACGATAAGAGCCTTTTCTGGGCTTCAGACAGGTAAAACTTGGCCGTTTGTGGTGCTTGCTGAAGAGTGGATCTTGGCTAATTTAGGATCACACCATTCTCTAACAAAATCTATGGCTCAGGTTCTGATAATGCCTGTTTGCCTGGCCAGAATACGCTCAGTAGATACCCAGCGACAAGAACTAAAAATCAGTGCTGAACATGGCTTCACAGAAGTACCAGTGCCTCTTTTGTTCCCAGGAGGTCATTCCTTAGAGAGGTGGCAGTGTTATCGATGAGACTCTTTCATCGGGCAGTTCATACCTACAACTGCAGTAAGTCACTGGCTACAGCTAGGTCCCTGAAAGTGGACCTTGTTCATTGAGCATGTTAAGGTCCACTTAACTGTGACAAACTTCAAGGAAAGCCTCTGGGTAGACTGAACACTCCAGTCCTTTTCTTCCTTGAAATCACTGCCCAATGCAGAAATCAGAAGGTAGACTCCACCATCCAGAGGAACCGAGTCTTGTGACTTTCAGAGGCAAGACTTGAAGGAAAATTGTTTTGCAAATTGCAGCCATCCCTATGTGTTCTTTCTAATCTGGAGGGCCTTACTTGTTATAGATTTACCCAAGAAATTTCTGTATCTATTTAAAGCTACAGAAAGCTTTCAGCTAATGTATTTTATTTTTTAAATAGGCTAAAGCCTCCAACAGGTGGCTAAAGCATCTTGGGTGACAAATGATAATTGGTTACACCATCACAGTCAGTACGTCTACTGCCCAGGCAGTACATCGCTCTGTATATTCTTACTTTACAGACTGTATTTGGACCTGTCTCCAGATGCACATTTTGAGGTCATGAGACAAACTGTAATTGCCCAAGAATTCTTCTGACCTCAGTAGCAATTCAGTAGTAAGGGTTGCTGGACATGCCTTCTAAGAAAAATCTGGTGTGAAATTCTAGTCTTCTGTTGCTTGGTGAACTCCTCCTGTAGAAAGGCTGATACCTGTCCAAGAAATGGAAATCTAATTTAGGTAAGGGAGATATTTTAATGGAATTATTTTTCTTCACAGGAGTCTGTAACAGACTACACTACACCTTCTTCTCATCCTAACACAGTGGCTACTAGCAGTACAAAAATGGAGGAGACTTTGGTGACGAACGTAAGTCTATTGCAGTGATCGTCTTGACTTTGAAGACAAGAAAATATTTTCACGCTTCTTTAAAGCACAAGATAGTTCCTTCAGTAAACAAGCCACTAGGGTTTCTTTCATGTTAACTAGCTGTGCATTATCCAGTAATCTTACTCTGAAGGACATACGGTTTGATTAGTATCTGTTCTGGAATTCTTCAGGTATTTTCTTGTCTTTCGAACAACCACGATGAGCTAAAGAGCACAGAAAGTGGAGAAGATATTTCTAGGGACAAGTCTATAAAAGCGAAAATAGGCATAATGAGGGAGTGTGCTCTCAGCAGCAGTTGGGACTTGAACGTGGTACCAGTAGCAAAGCTCTGTAGGTGAGTTTGAAGAAAGGCTTTTACAGACAAAGGAATTTTGAACTGTAGCCTGAAATCACGGCAACTGTGTGTAAAGGGAGCAGCTTAATGGTTTCTGAAAGCAGACAGCAGGCATTCAGTTGTTCATATGCTATGGAGATGAGATGTTTGCAGTCCTCGTAAAGCCAATGATCCTGATTGTGTGAGCATGGTGTAGTGACTGAGAGCTGGGTTGTGACCTGTATTGAGATGAAGTTTGTCTTGAGAGTGTGCTGGGAGGATGTTGGGGAACTTTGAGCTTGTGGTTTTTGTTGTTTGAGTAGCAGGAATAGAATTAGCTCAGAGATGAGTCACTTGTTGATTGGAGGAAGAAAGAATCATACAGTAGGATCTCTGGTTTTTATGAAGATGGCTTGTGAATTCCATCAAAGAACTTACTGCAGCATCCTTTAAAGCAGATTTCAAGCAATACTGGTTGAACTTCCTCTTCTGCTGGATTTTCTGGTGGTGGTGGTGTTTGTGTCTTTGGTGGTTAGTGTAGAAGAGTGAATTCTTTTGTGTTGATGATGTTAGTGTATGTTCCCCTGTGGTGTGTTGGAGTTGGCTTTCCAACACAGGAAGTAGGGGGTCTTGGCCACAAAAGGATTTGTGCTATCACCTGCTTCAAAGCTTCAGTATCTGTCTCTTGGATTAGCCTTGTCTCATCCAGTCAGAGTCCATTAGCTGTGGTCTGAATGGAAGAAGAAATGATTAGCAGTAATAGACTGGCCGTTGCAGTATTTTCGATACATTTCATTTAAAACTTCTAGTAAATCCATCAGTGTTTTCTTGGGTAAAGACAGCAGTAGCATTGTATCAAGTTTATTTCTTTAAGTTTCACGTCTTTCATCTTTTCAAAGAGAAGATAACTGAATTGAGTTACTGGATGGCAAATCTGTTTTGGTTTGTTTCATGGTCCTGTGACTTTGGAGGTTTATAGCTTCCTTTTTTCAGAAACTACATCTTGGAACTCAAGGTCATGAAACCCCATGTACTGTACTTGTACAAAAGGGGACAAACTTGGCTTGGGAAGAATTTTTGCATATCAGTAAACTGAAATGGTACTTTGAGGTAAATCCCAAAGCAGAAAATTGGCATTTGTTTATGCAGAAGACATAGAAACTTTAGAACCTTAGTCTTCAGTCTCTTAAAGAGAGATGAGAAGCACCTCAGCACCTGCTGAATGGCCTTTCCCCGCCTACCAGATTTTCACCTTATTTTATCAAAATCTCCCTGCCAAATGCTCAAGCCTTGAAGAAATTGTAGCTCACTTAATAAAGCTTGAGCTTTGCTTTTCTGGGGCTTTTGTAGTAGACATAGTTAGAATGTGATGTGTGTTGCCTGCCTTTCAGGTGCCCCTGCCCCACACCCTTCCCCTCCCTAGGAGGGAGACTCTACAACAGAGCTCCAGCCTAACTCCAGTTTCTCCCGCTACCGTCGACCTCACCCTCAAGGTATGTACCACATCCCTCTAAGGGTTGTTTTCTTGCATGCAGGGGAAAAAGTTAATGGAGAACTTGCTGGTGAACCTTTTTTTTAGAGCCTTCCTTTGTTTCCTCTGCTGAACTGCTTTTGCATATAAACGGATGGCTGAAACACAAGACTATCAAAGGATGCATTTAAATTACAATTCTCTAACCCCATTTTGCATTAACACTTGGCATCTCAACCAATCTTGGCTCCCACTGCCCTGAAAAAAAAGATCCTAGCATTTTAGCATTGTACAATAGTGTTCATGACAAACCATCAGAATGCAGGTGAGGTGTGTTCTGAGAGTTTAGCTTAAAGTAAGTTGCCTGGTTTGGTATTAAAGGCTGTAAGGAGGTGCCTTGTAAGCCAAGCTTGATTTCTTCTTAGCTGTAAGATTTTGGTGCAGTGATAATGTGGTTTTGAGTTGGATGGCTGAAGTTCTATATAATGAAATGTAGGTGGTGGTTTTGTGTTTACGAAGGGCAGTTTGATCAGGTAGCCAGAACGTGTTTTGTCGTGTTAATAAATGTTCTGTTTTCTGCTCTCCAGTGTAGAGCAAGTGTGTAGAATATTTGGAATGGTGTTTTCCCATTTTGTTGGATTTTGGACTGTGCATATTGTATAACTCACTAACATAGAGTTGGGCTGTAGCTTTGCTACTGTATATTTAGAAGGTGTTGGTCTCTTTTTTTTTTTTTAATTATTTTTATTTTTTTGTGTCCTAGATCTGCTTTGTGTTTGTGACTGCAGGTGTCTGAACAAGTAGAAATATTGTTGCTGCTTCTAGTATTAAGGAAGAGTGATGTTTGAACTTAGTTTCTCTAAAACTTTAAAAGATTAAAAAAAACTAGGGATTGGTTGTGGAACTAACACTTTGGAGAAAATTGCTTGTCAATCCCAGTGAGACTTGTCTCACTGGCATGGTTTGACAGCTGCTTGCTTGCGTTCTCTACAGATGATAGTTATTAATGATCTCTCGTTGAATCTTTGCTTTTCTTTTTTTAACACCTTATTTCTGGGTGGGGGGGTGGGAATAACATTACTTTTAAAACAATAGACCAGCAAAAATTGGAAGAGGGCTGAAGAGGGACAGCTAATTTAACAAAAATCTGGTTTTCTATTGCATTCTTATGTAATAAGTTACCATAATCTGACTTTCTGGCGCCTGAAAGCACTTTTCTAAAATAGCAGTCTCTTAACTACTTTAGCAGCTGGATATCTGATTCACATGTAATGCAGGTAGGAATGTTACTATAGCATGATGCTGCAGAGAATGTGACACTGCTCAGTTACAAAGCAAACTGTGGTATTTGTCATTCATACTGCAGTTTCTTTCTGCTGTTCTGGTGTTGGTGGTTTGATTGCTTTCTCAGTGGATGATAGACCTTGGATGTGTGCTAACAAAATATGTCAAACATCTGTGGTTTGAGGCTACCTTGAAGAAGATTCTGACCAAAATCTGAATGGAAAGGCATTTGAAAGCAGCTTTGTCTCTAACTTCTCTATTCCAGCCACTGGAGCTCTGACTCCCTTTTGCAAATGCTGAAGGCAACAGGCTTGTTTTGCAGCATGGACTGAGATACTATCACTTTCACAACAGGCCTTCTGATTCATTACAGAGCAGAGCTGCTCTTTATGTCATCCTTTGCAACATAATACTTGCTTCTTTTTAAAGATACTTCTGGAGCAGCAGAGAGGAAAGCGTTTAGATCCTTCTCCTAAAGGAGCAAAATCTCCAGGCTCTGCCTCCATAAAGGAATAATCCTTACACCTCCTCTTTCCTCCATCCCCTATCACAGACTGTCTGTGAGGAGTCACAGCAGGGGAACTCAGCCACAATTGCTCCCACTACGTGGCATCATTCTGCCAAGGTGCAGGTATAAGGTGCTCGCATGGGAAGGCTTGTTGAGATCTCTTGTTTCTTTGGAGTAACTTTGCTGAAGACATCTTTACTAAGGCAGACGTTGTCTTAAGGACTTAGCTGATAGGACTGTTGGTAGGTAAGGAGCTGAGCAAAAGAAAGTCCAAAGCAATATTCAGCTGAGCTGCCTGGCCCTCTCCCATGTTCCAAGGTTCCATCTAAAATTCTTGTGTAGGCATCTGGTCCAGAATCTGAAACATTTCAACTTTGTTTTTCTCTTCACTTAAGCTTTGGTGTACTTAAGGCACATTGGTACTTGTCTCCAGTTAAGTTTTTGGGTATACTTACTGGGCCTTTATTGCCATGTGAAGGCCCTAGCAGGTCAGCGGTGAAAAGATGCCTCAAGCAACCATGATCTCCAACGTGTGCTCTCCTTTTCCCACAGCTGAGTGATCAGTGAAATTACAGCGCTTTCCCCAGCCTCAGTTAATTTAGAGCCTGTTACTCCTTCATATCTGGTCTGTAGGTGGTGCTGTGTAGGCACTCCTAGGGTACCAGTGTCTTTTACATCTTTTTTCTGGCTTAAGAAGTTAAAGATTGTTAAGGAGCTTTCTAAGAGCAAAGCTGTTAGAAAACTCAGATTTCTGTTACATGTCTTTTATTGCAAATTGGAAAATTGAAGACAAAATACAGTATGTAGACTCCAGTTTTTGGTATCGGTAGTTTCTCCAGGAGATCATGAGACTTGGTGAACATGGTAGGAGCTTCTATACCTTCTTTATTCAGATGTTCACAGGTGGTATTTCACTTTCTTTTAGTACCAGTGCATTACCCTGTCTTACCAGAGCCTGTGGCGATCAGAAAGGAGCTTGTAGTGTTACCTGTACCCCACCTTAAGCAAAACCCTTTCCAGCAGATGAATAATAAATTTTGAAGTTTGCCCTGTCTGAAATGTTGTGGAGGGGGAACAGACTGCTTGCTGGGGAAGGTGGCCTCAAAAATGAAAATAGGTGACTTGGCTCCAAACGAGTTAATACGTAACAAAGTTTATCTTTACTCTTTTGAGGAATGCAGAACTCTTTTATTTTTTTTTCTCCCCCCCCCCCCCCCCCCCCCCATATGGGTGTGTATTGATCACCTGTTACCCAGTTCTTTCAGTAATGTTTTGGGGTTTTTATCACTTCTGAAACATCTAGACAAATAACTTGAGTCATGTTCAGTCTGTCCAGACTCTGCCTACCTCATGTACAACAGGGAACAGGGTAGGTTGAAAGGATGACTTATGGAGACTGCAAGTCTCAGTTAGGGAGCTCTATTGATGCAGGTAGTGAGGTCAATTTGTTGGTGAGTATATATTTGTCCCTTTACATATACCATTAAAGACAGCACCTGGTCTTGAGAACCTTACAGTCTGCCAGATGAGCAGTTTCAGTCTATGGCATCCAGCTGTACTAGCAAAATCTTTGTTTCAACTGGGGACAGCTGAAGGTTGTAGAGAAATCCATGGACTGTGTGTTCAAGCCTTTAAATAGTGTGGTCTGAGCATTTGTATTTCCTTTTCAGTAGTCCCTCACAAGTGTCCCTCAGTTCAGTTTTGGCATTGCGTGTCTAATGTAGCAATAATTTGATAGTTACTGGCTGCAGTGAAACAATAGTTCTTTCCACTTTTGGTGAAAGATAGTTGTGTATAAAATATTTCAATTGAAGTTTCATCTTCCTTGCTGTGCAAGACTTAAATTCAACATTATTATAGAAATAGAGGAGCATGAAGCATTTTTAGCATTAATGTAAAGCAGTGCGCACAAGCTGTCAGCTCATGATTGCTTCTTGAACAGCAGTTGCTTTGGAAATCTAAACTTGACTACAGTCATGTTTACTGAAGTGTGCATTAGATATTTTTGGTGATTGCTCAAAATGGATGATTTACCAAGAAAGCAAGGGGCCATTTCATTTCAGTGGCCCAAATAACTTGTAAGTAAAGAACCTCATAGACATACTTAGAGAGATTTTTACCTTTCTTTTGCTCTTTATGTCAAACAAACCCAAGCCAAATTAGTGTGAGTGAATTCTCTTGAGTATTGAATGTTAGAACAATGAACTGTGCACGTGTGCAGTTGGAACAGATAAGAAGCTCCAACTTAAGGCTGTATGCTTTTGCATGAACAGAGTTGCACGATTATGGTGACTTTTTTTAAGAGAGGCTCGCATGAAGCCTGAATTGCCTTTTGAACTCAAAAGTACTGTTAAGAGGAAACTGTTTGACTTGTTGGAACTTCCTAATAGATAAAGAAATTTGTTTTCTTTTACATAGATGGAGTCTGCACGCAAAGCATGGGAGAATTCCCCAAACATGGGGGAGAAGAGTTCACCAGTGACTTCAGCAGCATCTCCCATTGCTGGTGGCAGTGGCAGTAGCAGCAGCAGCAACAACACTGGGCCAAGCAGCGGTACTTACAGCTCTTTCTCTAGTGCATCAATGCCTCCTATTCCTGTGGCCTCAGTTACACCAACAACTTCGCTAACAGGTACCAGATGTCACGATTGTAGCATCCTGTTGTATTGTTCCTTGGTTAAGTTTTTCAAGAGATTAGATGCCCTTTGGCGTTATTTAATGCAAAGCTAACAGAAGTTTTATGCTAGTATGAAATGTCAGATCTGACCAACAAGGAGATACTAACTAACAAGGAGATACTTGACCTACTTCACTTCAGTCAGCTGAAAGGAATATTAAAATGACATCTCTCTGCTTATGCTACTTACATGGACTTGAAAGAGAAGGCAAACTTCTCCTGTCGGCTGCCTTATTGGTTTCATTTTGTTCAGCTGAATGAAGGCAAGCAAGCAGATTTTAGAGCAGATGGTAGTTCCGATATTCAGCTAACTGTGATGTTACTGTCATTGTGTCATATGAGCTTCAACAGCTCATACCAAAAACCCCTTTGCACTAGGTGGAGCAAATGTCCAGCTGCTCTTCACACACACTACTGGTTGCCACCTTGGTTCTTGCAGCAAACAAAAGGTGCTCTATCTGGTTAAACGTTCACACCTTGGAATGTTAGAATGTATGCCCAAATCTCAGCTGAAGTACTTGAAAAAGACCTTTCTTTGGAGCCAGCCATCAACCATGAGAGGCACAATGTTGTGTAACTAACCAAGATTTCTACTTCAGTATTTGAATATGCTCCTTTCTGTACTTCAGAAGGGAGATGTATTATGGTTGCAGCACTGCCTATAGTGAACTTAACAGAATTGTCCTGCCTGTCAGTTTTACATTGATGGGAACAGCTGCATTAGGTTTCAGTGTTCTTTACCATTTGTGACTGCGCTTGCAGAACTGACCCAAAACTTTGACCGTTGAAAGATGAGGCTTTGAAATACCTTCAGCTGTCTTATAATGTGTTGCTTGCTTCCCTCCTCATAGGGGCTGGAACATACACAACCTCTTCACTGAGTACGAAGACTGCAAGCACCTCAGACCCACCTAATATATGTAAAGTGAAACCACAGCAGTTGCAGACGAGCAGCCTAGCTTCTGCCAGTCACTTTTCCCAGCTCAGCTGCATGCCATCCCTCATTGCCCAGCAACAGCAAAGTCCCCAGGTCTATGTGTCTCAGTCTGCAGCAGGTAATAGTGTTTATTGCTGAGAAGCCATGTGTCTGCTTTTTTGGGAGCTCTGAAGCTGAAGAGTTTAATTCAGTTCTGGTTTTATCTGCAGTAAAGGCAGAATGATGGAGAGCACTCTGTAATCAAATATTCACTAATTGTCTGCTCTAAATATGCAAGCTTCTGTCAGTGAGGACAAAGATAATGCTGTGGTGTTAGTTTGAGGAACCCAAGTTTGAATCTCTTGATACGCCATTTTTCTGTTGCAGAATTGTTAATCACCACTTAATACCAAGAATGGCTTAGTCTTGACTTCTTTCTTAAAGTGCTACAGTTGTTCAGAATCATGGCATTTTCCTTTAACAAAGCCCCACGTATAGTTACCCTATTAACACATTACGTGACAGTGTAGCATGTTCTTCCCCTTCTTTCACCAAAACACTGGCTTTGGCCAGAATCTGTTGCTCATCTCCCAAAACCTGTATGGGGCTGAAGATGCATATGCAAGAGCAGTAGATTCTGGAGGCAAATTGGAGAAGATCCCATAGCTGGTTAGGGACGCAGCTCTCCAGTTCTGTTCTCCTATCTCTCTGGTAGCTGTCACACTGGGAGGCACTGACAGTGGCTGCATCTCTAATTCTTGATGAAAACCTTTCTAGCGGGGAGATAGTTGGAATTGGGTACTAATTGTATTGCTCTTCCTGAGGTGCTGCAGCTCAAATCCCAGCATTTTATATGGATACAAGTCATCTATTCAATACCCAACATGCACGTTTGGCACCACCTTCTCTGGCCCAACAGCAAGGCTTTCAACCAGGGCTTTCTCAGGTATTTGGGGTTGTTTGTTTGTTTGTTTTTTTTTCCCCTCCCCCCTCCCTGTCCATACTGCTGTTAAAAGTTCTACTGAGGAGCTAATGGGGGGCAGGGGTTTGTGAGACTAAAGACTCTGCAAAAATGATGTCATGCCTACCCTTGATACTTCATTCTAGTGCATGCAGGCTTATATTTGTTTGATTTCTGCTGTTCCTGAGAATGAAAGCATTTGTCATGAAAGCTGAGAGAATAAGCTTTCACTCACGGATATACTTTATGTAAAAGTACGTATTCACAGGAAGTGTCTGTGTGGCCATCTTAGTGCAAGTCTGTTTCGTAGGCAAATCTAAATGATTCCATTCTGTTTATGCTGGTTATTTGCAAGGAAAAGTGTAAAATTCAACTAGAAAGTAATTTTCTGAATGCAAGCAATACCAGCTCTGCATGCAGCCTTGGGATTTGATATTCTTTGTTTACTTTTTATAGTGTTACACAAATCCTGGCTCACACATGACTGTAGCTTTTCCACATGACTTTTGTCCTTGGATATTTAGTGGTTTCTTTTTTTTATGCAGCCTGCTTCAGTTCAGCAAATCCCCATCCCCATCTATGCACCTCTGCAAGGGCAGCATCAAGCTCAGCTGAGTTTAGGAGCAGCACCAGCTGTTTCACAAGCCCAAGAGTTGTTCAACTCCTCCTTACAACCTTACAGGTAGGTAGCATATGCAAATTTCTTTGGTTTTTGAGTGACAGAATTTATAGAACTTGCTTCCCTGCATACTTGTGTTCTGTGCTTAATAGCTGCCTCATCTTCCTGTCTTCCCCAACATCTTTCATCTGTCTGGCTGAGAGAGAGCTCTGTATGCGGATTGTCTGGCTAGTCTGCATGCACAGATGTAGTTACAAAATTATGGGTTCAAAAATGCGTGATTATTTGTATTTTTAGTAAGCGAGGCTAAAAAGCTGAAAACATCACTTTCATACTAAGAGAACAGAAAAAGAGGAGTCTGTCCATTTAATTCAGTAATTTGCGTTTGTTATTTTGCAATCAAACCAATATTGGAGTCTTGAAACACTTTGAAATCCTAGTTTGAACCCCCTACGTGGTAGAAACTTGATTTCAGATCTGTAGGGGATAGCAGGTTATGTTTTAGAATAAATGTTTTCTGTATTTGCTACAAAAGATAATAGGAAGACCCAGATCTCTCAGGTCGCAGTGATAGTCGAACAGATTTTCATTGTAAGCCTTTCCAGAGCTTCCTTGCTGTTCCTATCAAAACTCATTCACAGTGGTATAATTCTGACAAATTTTTTTAGTTTCACTTTGAGAAAGTTTCTTTGGAAATTTATTTACAATGTTTTGAGTGTGCTGTAGAAAATACCTGCTTGTTGCAACAGAGAGGGCTGAAGCCATGGAAGGTTTAATTCACTGCATGTGTACCCTGACTTTGTGCTTGGCTGACTTTGGATCAAATACTGCTTGGCCTGCCTGCCCCAGCTGACGAAAGTTGTTGCAAACAGTTGGCTAGCTGCAGAAACACAATCAGTCTGGCATGTGGTCCAGATTAAAGAAATGCTTCTGGGTGATCTGGTCACGCACAAACCCAGTATTAATGGAGTTTTGGGTTGTGCTATTTATAAGAGTATGAATGCTTTTCCCACATCATTAAAGGTGCAGAGGAGGATAAGCTTTGAGATGTATAGGTTACTGGTTTAAAAAATAAGAGGGGGAAAAAAAAAAAGCTTGTCAGTGTTTTTGTTTGCGTTGAAGACAGCCCTCTGCATACGTTCTAGTTCTAGAAAAGTTTCTCCAATGCTCAGGGTGCAATTGTAAGAATGTTTTGCAGTTAAGGAAAGGTACAGGACAAAGCTAAGCCAGGTGTTCCGTCAGGCAAGCACACAGTCACTGTCATAACAGATTAACAGGACCGGTGCTATGTTGGTACATATTGACCAGGTGATAAAATGAGAAGTGTTTTTACATCAAAAAACACTCTTGAGCTGATAAGCTTTGAGAGGGGCATTAATTTAAAAACTCTTGATTCTTCAGTCTGAATGTGGCTATTTAGCCCTTAATGGAGATAACTTGGATAAATGCTTCTGATGGACTAAAACAACCTGTCTGTGGTGCTTTGCTATAGTTTTTTGGTCTTTGTTTTCTAAACAAACTGCAGCTTCCCCATGCTGGTGACAAGGGAATTGAATATCTAGTTAAAATTAAAGGCTGTGGTGTCTCTGTGTTACTATTTTGAAACTAAAACGTTCATTTGGAACCTACAATATTCAGCATGCAGTGATTTAACCTGTAAGTATTAGAAGTTGGGATTGTGGGGATCTGTGAAGTCAAGAGAACAAAGCAGTTTACTTGATGACTAAGTGGAACTAGTCATGTGGTACTTCCCAGTGGTCCTATCTTACGGCACAGAAATTTAAGAACTGGTAGCTTCTGTAAGTTACAGTTAAGTTATGCAAAAACTATTTTAGCACACATCTAAATAGCTAAGTGTGCTTTAAATAGAAAGCCTAGCCATTTTTTTCTTGTGGTCTTTAGCGTCTATTATTTTGTTGTGTGCAGAGTAAATAGAAAAATCTGCCTTTCTCAGGTGAAAATCTGTTCATTATTGCTAAGAATTCTAATTCCATTTGAAGGATATAACCTGAGTTCTTAATTTTTGGTGTCTCATTGTTGAGCTCTGTCTGCATTTTTATGTACAATGCTTCAATCTCTTGCAGATCCCAGCAAGCTTTTATGCAAAGTGGTTTGTCTCAGCCGTCGCCAGTAGTTCTGTCTGGTACAGCCTTACACAACTTCCCAGCAGTACAACACCAGGAGCTTGCTAAGGCACAGTCGAGCCTGGCATTTCAACAGACTTCTAACACACAACCTATTCCTATCTTATATGAACATCAACTGAGTCAAGCTTCAGGACTGGGAGGCTCTCAGCTTATTGATACACACATTATCCAGGTAGAAAATGCTCCCAAATGCAAAAGTTCTGCAATTGTTTGATACGGATAATGCAGTAATAAATCCAGTATTGCTCAGCTCGGGATAAGCCCACCCTCTGTGATAGTTACATGATAGTCAAGGTGGCAGGAAACTTACACTTGAATAAAAATGTAGTTTTAATTTCATAAAGGTACATTAGCATAATCTCTGAATTGAAGCTTGTTCCCCAGACCACAGGGCTCCTTGTGCTTCCTATCACTAACTGGAGCTTCAGGTTTGATTTCTGTTATGGTAGGTGATAAATGGCTATTCTACCACTTGAAAGTGAGAGCTTTATCACAAGCTGAAACCTTCAGTTGTCAGCTTCCTATGCTGTGGTTTCTACTGTACTAGTTGAAAGAGAGAGTGACATGCCATGCTGTCTCAGAACTGCACTCCTAATTATTCTTAATGTAATGGTGTGTCTTACTCTTCCTAGGCCAGAGCTACACTCACTCAGGCTTCAAATCTGTACTCTGGGCAAGTTCAACAGCCTGGCCAGAGCAGTTTCTACAACACTGCACAGTCTCCCAGTGCTCTCCAGCAGGTAAACTATGGCATGGTAAATTTCCTAAATTGTATTCTTCTTAAAAGCATGTGGTTGTTGATGGGTTTTGTGGGGTTGGGGTGGAGGTGAGGGGCTGAGACAATCTTTAATACTTTCAAAATGCAAGAATTAAAAATTGATAGCAAAGGAGAGCTACTGCAGCAGCACTGAAAAAGTGAATTGCTGAGAAGTTAGAGGGCCTACAAGTTCATGTTGATTATTTGTCTGGCATCCTTCTTTTAAATAGTTCATTTTTTAGTGCCAGGCAAAGATCTGATTGGCATAGTGATGTTGCTAATTGATTGAGACATACCTGCCTTTATGGGGGGCAGGTATCAGTTAGTGATGGTGGAGGGACACACAAACAAACTCCAGGTGCTTAGTGCAGCCTAGTTGTTAACAGCAGATCTCATTGAGGTGAAACCTCAGAGCTGCTACGTATGTCAACGATATCAGATATGTAGAAAACAAATGAGAAGTCATCAGATGAATGATCACACAGGCAAACAGGACAACCAAGTTAGTAACCGGTAACCTACATCAGGAGGTTTATAAAGTAACTCCAGTGACTTCAAGTTTTTCAAATTCTTTTGTGAAATAGCCATTAGTTTGCTGTGTGCAAGCATTCTGTCATATTTACAGGATGCTATCTAATAGTTCCCACCTTCTAGTTCAATTCTTTTAAGTGGCTTTAAAACAAAAAGAAGCTTATGATGGACTGGTTTATTATAGCCTACTCCATACGCATGAAAAGGCAGAAGTTTAGAAGAGTCTTAAGAAATTGGATGTCATCTGTTGTAAAATCTAGCATAAAGTTTTAAGGCCCTTTTAGAAGGGTTAGTGCTTTTACTGTGTTCAAGCTTGGCTGTCTCTACTTTTAATCTGTTACCCTTCAGAGCAGAACGCTAGTAAGTAGTTCAAATCTGGAGAATATATCATTCTTCAAGTCACACTCGGAATATAATTTTGCACATTGTGGATTGATGGTCAGACTAGGAAATGCAGTAACACGTGCCAGTCAAGTCACTGCTATGGTATTTTCACATTTATCACTGCCATTCTGTGGTGTTTTCAGCCTACAGCACTCCCTGTTAATGCAAGCGGGGGACAGGCCAAGGTCTGGGTGTTTTTTTAAGCTCTGACTGCTGGCTTTTGAGACTCCTGGAAACTTAAAATCTAGTTTCTATCCCAGTGTCCTCACGATGACTAAAAATACTTGAAGTAAATAATCCCATCCATCCTTTTCAACTGGCTATTTCATTCTACTTCTATTTTCTGAGTTTAATTAAACTTAGTACTTCATACAATGAAATCATGGTGAAGGATGTTAAGAGTTAGGAGCTACCATGCAGTTTTGTTTCTGAAAAGCAAAGACCCAAGTGCCATTAGAACTGATAAATACAAACTAAACAACAAATTCACTTATTTGCTTGCAGCTCTCTGGGTAGATGGATGAACTATTAAGCCATTTAACTTCAACATAGCTGAAATCACAGAGCTAGTAAAGAAAGTTAAATAATGGCCCTTGTGTATATGTTACTGGTGATTTTGTACTTTTTTCCAGGTGACAGTACCTTTGCCAGGATCGCAGATTTCTTTGCCCAACTTTGGATCCACAGCACAACCACTTATTGCCCTACCCCAGTCTTTACAACCACCACTACAGCACACACCACCACAAGCGCAGGCTCAAAACCTAAGCAGACCTGCACAAGTAACCCAGCCTTTCAGAGGATTAATCCCAGCAGGAACTCAACACAGCATGATTGCTGCAACTGGAAAGGTAACAGTATTGGTAGATGTACGGTACAAAACAATACAAAGCGCAGCTGTATGCTGTTTTGTAGAAGCAGCATGGCATTCTTGCATCTAAAAATCTGCCTTCACTTTAAAAGGTAGGGAGGGGAAGGTAAAATCCAGTCAAGGTTAGTTCCTCGGTGACTGGGTCTGTGCATTTTGCGAAGGTTTAGCTGAGGTTTTTGTAGCTAACTTGATAGTAGTCCATTTACACCGTAGGAATACCTAGATTGATAATGACTTTGCAGATTAGTAGAATGTTTCATGTAGAATCCATGTCAAAAATAGTACAGAGCCATTGTTAGAGCAGCAGGCCGACAACATTACTCTGTCAGGGCTGGCTTCTAATTCTGGTCATGCATGTTTATTCTTTTTTTGGTGGTTTTTTTTTTCTTTGTTTCTGATCTCATACTGGAGCAAGTTGTATGGGATCTAACTGGAATTTTAGGAGCTTCAATGGACACCATATCTGCTGTAACCTTAAACCAGAATTAAACTTCAGTAATGTTGCCAGGGATCTGCTTTTCTGAATAGCACAGCAAGGTGCATATTGAGAAGAACATAGCCTTGTATGCAAGGCAGGACCTTTGATGTGTAAAAAACAAAATATAAATAATATATGTATATTAAAAAAAAAAGCTGGTCTTGCAGCTGAAGAAGACTCCTTGAGTGACAGCTCCAGTAAGGAGATAAAACTTGAATACCTAGGAGGGAATTCTCTCCTTTATTTGGAGCTGCTGTGGTAATTGGTAATGAGGGGATGTGTGGAGCTGGTTTCCAATCACAAGGTCTCTTGTCTTAGATGGAATCACAGATTTACAGGCACCTGGGATTTTCGGATAGTGTGCAGCACAACGCAGTTGCAGCATACTTTCAGGTGAGCAGTGGGTGATAACACTGGATGTGAACACAGCTAAGCTTCCTGTCAGATACAGCAAGGTCTTTTCCCAGTGCAGGGAACAATTTAGCTCTGGAGCTGCACCTGAAATCTTTACAGCTTGTGGCCTAGACTTTTAGGATGCTTTTGACTGTAAAATGACCCTGCTGTCCCCATGGTTTACAGCTGTGATAAGAAAAATTTCTCTTGGGCATTAATTCCATGTCTTGGACAGTAGTGACAACCACAATTCCACATCGCCTAGATGAAGTTTTCATACTGTCACCCACCAGAATATGTGGTGACTTGCACCATGCAGTTTTCTAGCTATATAGGATCTGGCCAAAGCTTTTCACCTTTATAATTTTTATGAGCCCATCTTCCAAGCAGCAGCGTATTTCTTGCTACAGTTGTCATTGGAGAACGATTGTGCATTTCAGCAAGGAATGAGGAGGAACTGCGGTGGGGTGGATGGTGGCCTTAAGTGGCTTTTCTGCCCTTTGTTAAGGGTTCCATCATGTTCCTGCTGAAGAAAGTCAACTTAAAACAGCCACTCGCTTTTAACTGATTTATTGGGGCTGTTATGCTTCATGGTCTTGTGTGGAAAGATACTGCTCCAGAGACTAATCTATTCTGTTGAGCATATCTGCAAAATAACATGCAAGACTCATTGCTCCAAGTGTGAAGATTTTTTTGCATGAATGACAGCTGGTTTCGCTGTGCTTTTGGTTTTTTTTATAGAACTGGATTATTTTATGGCATTCTTTTCTTCAGCATTTTTCAGGATTATATCTAAATATTTTCATGTGGTACCTGAGATGAGGAAGGAAATTTCAACCCTGAAACATATTTTTTTTTTTTTTAGGGCCAAATATATGAAATGAGTTACAAATCCCCTTTCATTATGCAGGATTATCAAGTTAGAAAGCCAGTAGCATTGCTGGAAGTGCCAGGTAGTGCAGGAAAGTTGTACACAGAGGTGCTTGTGGTGCTGGGGTTGTACAAATTATAGGAAGCTGTTGTGCAATTTGGCTTTCGCCTCCACTTAAATGACCTATTTTAATTGAGAAAAATGTGAGGTAAGCTAACAGTTACTTAGTAAATGTAATGTCTCTTTGAATTGAAATTAGCATGTCAATTGCTGTGTTTTTCAGATATCGGAAATGGATCTGAAGGCGTTTGGAGGCGGCATTGATGTTAAACCTGGAACACCACCAGTTAGTGGTAGAAGTACTACTCCAACCTCCAGTCCCTTCCGGTAAATCTCTCTTAAGCTCAAAATTCCTTGAAATCAGAGCTAGAAAATGTACCTAGTCATGCATAAGCAGCCAATTCTGAAAGGTGTGAGGTGGGGGGCTACTAATATAAAAATACAATGCTTGATCTTAAATGAAAAGCAGCATTCCAGTACATCATCAGGTCTGCTATAGCTGGTCAGAAGTACGTAGCTTTGAAATTAAAATATTAAAAATATTTTTTGATTAAATTAAACTAAGCAAGTAATGTAAAATGACCTGGGATTGTACCAGGAAAGCACAGTACTTTGGGATAAAACTCCAAGACAGTTTATTTTAATTGCAGTGCTCAAAATAAAAACACTTAAAGGCTTACACCACACTTGTGGCAACAGTTCTATTGGAGAACTTTAAATTGTTGCAAGACCTATAATCTTCTCAAGTGAAATTAGTAAGATGTTTGCAGGTTTGCTTGGTTAATTGACAGAATTACCAGCATCTGGCTCATATGCACATGCACTTCATGGTAGATCTGTTGGGCTGCTTGTGGATGAAGTCATTAGTGGGCAGAAGGAACCTGAATATGGAACTTTGGTTCAAGATAGTTTTGTTCTTGAAAGCTGCGCTTCTGTGCATAGTGACCGTATTTGCTGGCTTTCACTGCAGCAGACTGACAGTGTTCAGGCTTTCCTAGGGAAGTAGAAATGACAGCTTGAACTCAGTGCTGGAGTCATACCTCCAGTACTTCACCTAAGAAACAAAGTGAAGGGGTGAGGAGGAAGAAACTTGAATTTGCAAGCTAGTGAGCATTTAGGACAATTGACTTTGATGGTACTTATCTTAAAGATTCTTCTACACAAGAAGTCCTTTCTAGCAGCCAGGGCAGGGTTTATCATAAGCTTTTGCTCTTAAGTGTAGAGGTGCTGGGGAGATTGACAAAAGCATACTAGATCACAAGAGTTCAGGGTGAAAACTAAACAGACTTCTTTAAGCTTACAAAATGTTGGTGTGTATTGAGTTTAGCTGGCTTCCTTGCAGCTGGTGCCCCGCTGCTCATTTTATGTTGTGTATCACCCACACACTCTTCATGAGAAGTCTGCAAATCAAGCTCCATTTCCTAAAGAAAGCTGTTTGCCCTTTTCTCTTTCTCTAAGGGCTGTTTGGTGTGCTTCCCCCAGGTAGTCTTTCAGGCTTCATTTAATTCATGGTGATTCAACACCTCTTAAAAGTTTTAATGGAAGATCGTATTCTTAGCCATATAAAGCAGAGGGACAGCATTTTCTGTGAATTCTTGAAAGCTGTTCAAGTGCATTTTGAAACATTTGACAGCAGGTCAGAGTGTAAGCAGCTGCACATGACAGCTTCTGCTGCACGTGCCTAATGCCTGTTGTGACAAGCTCTGAACTTGACATGACAGCAAACAGTGTCAAGGGGTAGGACTGAACCTAAGCAAGCAGGGATGGGAAGAAAACACACTTTTAACATCAGTGTGTTACAGATACTTTTGGGAAATGTCTCTTTCATACAGACTTTGCACTGGAATTTTTACATATCCCAAGTATTTCTGATTGTGGTTTCTCTTTGTATTCTTAAGTTCTGAGTTTGTCTACATTTGAAACTAGTAGTAGATACAGAAGAATATCAGATACCAGCTCCTCTAAGAGATTATTTTTTCCCCTCGAGCACTGAATTTCTAGCTCAAACTAAAGACAGAAATGTCCTCTGACTGAGAAGCAGTGTGATTCTAACTGGTGTTTTTTTCTTTAGGGCCAGTTCTACAAGTCCTAACAATCAGTCCAATAAAATGAACAGCATCGTCTACCAGAAGCAGTTTCAGTCAGCGGCTGCTGCTGTGAGAATGACACAGCCATTTCCTGCACAATTCGCACCACAGGTAGGTGACTGGTGCCTTCCTGCAAACAAATCTGTTTCTCTGTATGACTTGGTGGCTGTAACTCAGCTCTGTTTCCTCAGGCTTTGTCATGGGGATGTACAAAATAGAATCCTTAAAATGAAATGGCATGAGAAAACTGATTTCAAGATCAAAGCCAAAAAAATCCTCTCTGATCTTGCTAAACTAGTAATGCAGATTTTGTGGCGTGTTTAATTTTGAGAGTTCTGAGCACACTACGTCATGCACAAGTTGTGAATGATGTAGAACTTGACAGTTGTTCTGCTGTCTTCCCCATGCAGTTGTAATGCATGTCATCCTGCAAAAACAGATCATTTGGTTGGGGAAAGGGAGAAGCTTTGTGTCTCCAAGGGTCCCAGTGCATATTTTAAACGTCTATAACGACACAGCAGATTTGCGGTTGTTTGTCTGAGATGCAGCTCTGAAGGACTGATGAAGCAGTTGAGGTTGGAAAGGACCTCTGAATGTCGTGCAGTCCGTACCAAGCAGGGCTGTTGGCAAAGGGTTTGATTTGCTTCTGGCATTCCAGGGAGCGCAGTTTACAGGAGTGGTGCATCCCTGTAATGGGCAACTGTATGTAGCCAGGCTGCTTAGGGAAATGTAGCCTCTCTAAAAATGTAGGTATTTCTGCCTGTCTTCTAGCGTTTGGAGTGTTTGACTGCAGGACTTGAGGTTTGACATTTGGATTGCCACTAGCAGAAGCTACCTAGCCTTTCCAGGGCTGCCTTTGGCTAGCGATGCCTCCAGTGCTTTGCGTGGGTCTTCTCCCTTACGCACTGCAGGGCTGTTTTTTTCCAGAGTTCAAGCGTGGCCTCTCTTAACATAAAAGCCTATTTTCTTGACGTCAGTGTGACAGCAGAGCGGCAACTTTTTCCCCTTTAAGGGAATGCCAACGTGCAGTCTAGTTGGCAGTTTTTCTAATTGCAAAATGTCTCTTTTTGTTGTTTTTTCCCCCACTTAGATCCTCTCTCAGCCTAAACTGCTCCCTCCATTGGTAAGAGCCCCATATACTAACACCTTCCCAGCGCCTGTTCAGAGGCTGCCAGTAGTACTGCATAGTCAGATGCCGTCTCAGATGACCACAGGCCTTATGAGCCACCCTCATTTACCGCCTGTGGCCAGAGGTCTTTGTGGATCAGTATCTGGAGCCAGAGGCAATCAGGCCCAGGCTGCGATGAAGGCTGAACGAGACGTGAAGGTTAGTATTTGAACAGCAGTGCTGTTAACACCAGTTCAGTCTTGACAGCTTGTAGGGCAGGAATGTGTCTACAAATCATGTCTTAATTAAAATGCCTCTGGACCCAAAGCAGGTAGCCAGGCCTTTAACAGCTGAATGTAGACCTTCTCTAAGCTCTGGGGGTTTTTTTAGTAAGAACTTTAAACTAAAAAAAAAAAATGTGTAGGGAGCTTCCTTTCTCAAGAGGTCTTGTGGTCAGCAGTTCTGAAGCTACCACTGCTGTCAAAGGCAATCTGATAACTAGGTTTCAAGAGCCTGGATTTTTTGAATGAATGAGGAAGCCTACAAACCTGGTCGTTGGCTGTCGTTTCACATCTGCCTTCCCAGCTCTGAGTGGCAGTATGAACCCTCCTGTTCCAGCCAGCCTCGCTCCTTACCGACTCTGGAGATTCATTTCCCAGTGGTTTGAAATGCCTGTCATTTGTTCTCTGTGGTGGAATGCAGTAACACGGCACACTCCACAGAAGAGGCGGCTGCATTTCAGTAGCAGGTGATGGGACTCATCTAATTTTTTGAAGCACTTTGGGACCCTTCAGAGTGAGGCAAACTATTCTTACCAAGGCAGGACTGCAGTATGGGGCATCTGTGTAGGGACACCCGTGTATGCTCAGCCTGTTTTCTGCAGAGTAAGTTGCTTTAAGAATAACAGTACTAAGGAGCTCCTTTATCTACTGCTGTTTGCTGTAACCCGTGCATTAAGGTGTAAAAGCGAAAGTGTGTGTTTTCCTGGCTATGTCTGGTTGTAGGAGAATTGATTACCCCTTAAATTCTAGGTACTTGGTCCGTTTAGTTTTCTACCATCGACATAAGCTAGCTGTAGACTTATGTCTACATAGGTAATGCTTATGTATTGTCTCGAGCCTGTATTATGGTTTGAATCTAGCCAGTCATAGCAGATACTTAACATGCAGTCCCGGTGTTCTGAATCTCCCTGCGAAAGCTGTTCGGAAGAATGTCAGTTATTCTGTCACGCTTGGTTACTTGTCATCGAATCATCTAGCCTTAATCTCAGGGGATGGCTGAAATCTGCAGAAGATTTCAGGTGTCTGGCTCCGGTAAAATCAGACTGTTGCTGTGGTCCTGCACACCTGAGCTCACAGGTTTGTTTTCTGTTCTGTTGCTGGCTGAGTTATGTGAAGCAGCTATGCAGTATTAAGGCCAAGACCTCTTGTTCCAGGCTTTTGCTGTTTTTTTTCCCCCCGGTGTGTATGTGTCTGTGTCCCCGTTCTCTATAGAAAAGCATAAAATACTTTGAGAGATACATGGAGGCTCGGTGTCTGTAGTGTAGTTGGGTTCCTTTATTAAGATAAACCTTTTTAATTATAAAAAAAAAAAAGCATTTGACTGCATCGGGCTTAATCGTGCAGCTTCCAAAAGGTTGAACTCTTCATGCAACTCCTGCTTTGCCTGAGTCTGGGCCGGAAAGCCAAGTGCTTGGTCTGAAGCATCTGGTCTGCACAGTGTTTTGCTGACAGATGAAAGGTCTGGTGTAAAACTGTAACTGAAACATCTAGTCACAAAGGCTGAATTTCAGAGGTGCAAAGTCAAGGTTACTGATAGAATTCAGAGGAGGGATTTGAGGGAAGCCAGACACTAGTTTGTGCTGCCTGGAATGAGCACCAGCTTTGAGTGGGAAGCAGGCAAAGCTTCAGCTTCCGTATACACAGCCTCGAAACCAGTTCACTTGCATCCACATTGCGGACTCTGAAGTCTGTGTCCAGAGCAACAGGGAGAAAAAATTCGGGTGCTCAGACTAGATTCTGCTGCTGTGATGCAGCCCCTGCACTCAAGAAGCCCAGACCACGTGGCAGGAGAAGTGACCGCTGGCGTGGCCCTCGGTGCCCACAGTGGTGTTGGGGCACGGGCAGCATGCAGACTTGCGCCTTCTGGTCGTGTCTGACTTTGGCCGAGGAGTAAAGCTTCAGTGTGAGCCTACTGTAGGCAGTGTTTATACTTTTTTTAAGCCCTGTAATAATAGTGGCATGAAAAAATATTAGATAATGCTTCAAGCTGTTGTCCCTGGTGGTCTTTTCTGGGGTGAGGAGTAGGAAGAGCAAGGAAAGCCTAGGCATGACGTTAAGCTGCTACTGAGGAGACAAGTGCCCAGATGTGGTGACATCTGGGAAGCAACTGGATGGACGCTGCCTTTCTAAGAAATTCTGGCCACTGTGGTCAGTCCTTCCCCTTCCATTTAGGAAATACTTCTGTGAAGTTGCTCTTATTTCAATGCCCTCTCTTCAGTAAACATGTTTTCTCCCTTTCTTAAGGCAAAGCAGAGAGCAGAGGTACTTCAGTCCACCCAGAGATTCTTTTCTGAACAGCAGCAGCAGAGCAAACCCGTAGGAGGCAAAGCGCAGAAAGTGGACGAGAACGGGAGCAAACCCGCCGAGGCAATTGCTGACTCTTCAGGAGTCTGCCAGGACAAAGCCGAGGAAAAGCCTACCCCTGCGCCTGCTGCGGCAGCAAAACCTGTTAGAACTGGACCAATCAAACCTCAGGCAATCAAAACCGAAGAAACAAAATCTTAAGAGGCTGTGTTTCCATGGAGGTGGGGGAAGAGGGGAGGGTGGGTGAGATGACAGCAGCGTGGATTTGTAGCCCCAAGGACGAGACGCGAGTCTTTGCCTGCAGGGCTCTGAACAGCGTAAAGGGACATAGAAGCGATCAGCGGTTACGGGTGCGAACTGCTGCGTATCCAGCTGAGCTTCTAGGCTCTGTTGAGCTTGTATCTTCTCTTTAACAGCATGATGGCTGCTTTTGGTGTGTGCACGTTCTACACGTGTGCGCGTGTTTTGGCTTGCACACCTGTATGCTTCCCGAAGTGCAAAACAGACAGGGAAGAAGGTGGTCGGGGAAGCATGTTCCTAGCTGACAGGATTGAATACTCTTTATTTTCTTCAGGCTCTGATCTTCAGCTGCTATTTTTCTTTTTATAAACCCATGAGTGTGAGAACATGCAGATCTGAAGATGGTGCTGGGCCAAGTAATGTGTGTTAAGTTTTTAGTGACTTTAAGAAGCTTCTATCTTGTAATAAACTGAGGGATTCGTATAGCTGGCGACATTGCCGTGTGACATCTAACCTAACGTAACACAGAGTTAACGCTGCTGATGTTGGGTTTCCCTCTGAAGGCAGTGCTTTGCGGGCTGCTGCTTCTTGGATGACAATATACTGTATTTAGATCACCACATGAAAAATGCTACTTGGCCACCTGTGTTCTCTACACCTGCTCCCCCCTCAGTCGTTCACCTCTGGAGTTGAAAGGTTCATTGCATCAATAGTCAGATTTGTTCTGTTCACCTCTGTCCAGCTATCTTGATATGATGCGAGTGATCTTGAAACGGTTTCCACTTTGTCTGTATACAGCAACGAGCACTTAGAACTGTGCCACGAGAATAAAAGAAACCTTACCGGATTAAAGAGAGTTTTATCTAAAAGGTGCATTCTTTATATCAGAGCTGCGTCGCACCACCTCCTTGCCCACAGTGTGCTGGAAAGTAGAATCAAGTCAAATAAATGCCTTTTTAATTGTATCCTCTAGTATTATAGCTGTAGGACAGTACTGTATGATACTTCTGTGAATGTAAGATATCCTGTACCTGCTTATGAAATGTAGTAGTGACTGTGCTATACCGGAGCTGTTTTTAATAATGTTATTCTAGAGGTTTTTTTCCAGACAATGATTGAAAAAGCTAATAAAAAGCACCAGGTACCACATCAGTAGCAGAATTTGCTGGTTTTTTCTGGGATTTTTTTTTTTTTTTTACATTTTTTTGGAAGGAAGAGTTGAAAGTCTAATGTGTATAATTTTGTTCAAATGACTGCAGAAGCTGGAAAGGCTGTTGCTGCTATCGATGCCTAGTGAATCGCTATTGGTTATCTTTTTATATAAATATATATATATAATTTGAACTTTTGGAAACTTTAGCTGTGATGTCAACTTTGGAAAAAAGTATCCCACTTGTAGTGTGAGTTGGCATTGTACAGAAATTAACAGCCATATTGGTCTAGAAATGTTAAACTTAATTTTTTTCCATTTGTACAGGGGTAACGCACTGTATTAAATATGTACGGTCTTATTTACATGGGTTTGATTACAGAAACTAATAAAGTATTCTCTAAATAAAGTATCCGGGTAATCTCATGATTAGCACAGCGCTGCAGGATGCAAGGAGAGCACCTGAACGTCGTGCGCCAAGCGAAGAGTGTGCATTGCAGCTTGGGGAGAACAGACTTCAGAAGAAAAAAACTGTTTGAAAACAACAACTTTTTGTTTCCGCCAGCACTTTCGATGTCATTCTGCAGCAAAGGCCTCGCAGGATGTGCTTCCACCGAGCTCTGGAAGGAGCCTGCCGGTTGCATTGGCAAGATGCTGGTGAGCTGCCTAGCGAAGAGCTGCTCGTCAGAGGAGACCAGGATGAGCCCAGCCCGTTACTCTCAGTTTAAGCAGCCGCTAAACTAACGGTTGTAGCCGGCCACTCTCCAGGTGCCAGCACCCTCACAGCAAGGGGCTGTCACAAGCAAGATGTTTCCTGCAGGAGCCGAGCTCTGGCGTGAGCCGCCCCGAGGACGCGGGTGGCTGCCTCCTTGCACCGCTCCTGAACCGCTCCCTTCCCGCAGCACGCTGGCTGCCGCGCGTTCACATCACGCGATTGCCGATTACTGACTCGGGCCCTTAAGCAGGGGCAGAAGGAAGGGTGAGGCGGCCTCCAGGCCTTCTGCTGTGGGGGTGAAGGCATCCCTGCTGCAGGGTTAGGAGGAGGCAGGATGTGTCAGCTGCCCACCAGAGGGAACTTGGTTCATAACAAACACCAGAAACCTTCTCGTGGTTGGTCTCTGAGGAGCGATCCCTGCCTCTGGAGAAGGTGCCAGCTCGTGTTGTGCCTCCAGGGAGTGCCAAGGAAGGAAAGCCCGCGACGGGTGGCTCTGCGAGCGCCACCGGGAGTTGTGCAGATGTACCTGTGGTCACTGGTGGTGCTGCCAGCCCCGCGTGTGGTGGGGGTGGCCTGGGGGCACCGGAGGAGCTGGAGCCCTCTCCTGCCCAGGCTGGTCCTTGTAGGGGGTTGAGCTGCAGCAATAAGGAGTAAATAAAGGTGCCGTCATCCATGGATGGAGTGATGGGAGGAAGCAACCTCAGCGTAGGTAACGCCACAGGTAAATCACCTTTTTTTTTTTTTTTTTTTTTTACAGGAACCATACGAGCATGGCTGGGGGAAAGGCTCAGGGAAAGGAGGATGGAGGTGGGGGGAGGGAGTGAGCGTGGGCATTGATCTATAAATGTGCTGTGAAAGAGTAACTGAGTGACGCTGATGTCCCCTTGTTCTGAGGCTGTCTTCTGCCTGGTTCGTCTTGGAGGCACACCCTAAAAATGGGCAATCGTTCACCTGACTGGTCTGTTTTTAAGGAAATGTTGCTGAAAGGATTAATCTCAAATTCTCCAGGAAAGCTACTAGTAAACTCTGGCGCATTTCCCACGGTCGGCTGTGGGAACGTACCGAGCTTTTGGCTGTTTCTTGTGCTGAGCAGAACAAGGATATTTCTGCAGGAACTTCATGAAAAGCAAATGCTTGGGCGTTTTGTGCATCCGAACGAGCTGATGTTGGTGCGTGCCTCTCCCGAGCTGCCCCAACCACCCCGGCCGCCTTTGAGGCCAGGCTGAGCTTTCAGTCACTGACCCCGATTCATTGAATCATTCCTGACGTTTAACCGGATAACTTGCTGCTGGCCGTTTGCACTGGAGTAGATCTTGCTTTTCTAATTTGAGTGGGATTTGGTGTGTAATCTCTTTTCTAGGACTCCGGTCATCACAAATAATTATGCTGAACTCCCCATGAATTAGGCAGCTGTTTATGTTGGGGAAATTAACTTTTTTTTTTTCCCTATTCCTTTCTTAATAACGTTCAGTCTGCAAAAAGACAGTAACTTTTCCCAGAAGGGGGTTAAATGCGCCTGGGGCCAGATCCAGCCCCCCTGGGCTGGGGCTGCCCTTGCTGGGCTGCGGGAGGGGAAGGACTGGGCTTGTTTTTGCAAAGTCTGTTAAGTAAAGCTGCGTGTTCAGCGCTGCTCGGCTCCAGCCCAGCTTTCTGGAAACCCTGTGTACGTTGGCTCGTCTTCATTTATTGTCTTAGTTGATTAAGTGATGCCCTTCCCAGCCCGAAAAGACCCCAGTGCTGGCAGCGGGAAGGGCGGGGGCGCTCTGCCCTTGGTGTCTGCTCACAGTGCAGCTGCTGAGGCTGCTGCTCCCTGGGGACCCTTGAAACCAGCCCAGTTCTACACCGGAGCTCAACTGGTGCCTCTGGGGCGCTGCAGGGCCCAGGGAGGCTCCGGCCTCGCCTCCCACCCCACTTTGGCACAGAAATGCCTTTCTCCCCTCCTTGGCAGCAGGTTTTCTGCGTGTGGGGCTGCCTGCCTCGCTCCTCCCGGCCCCAGTGGGCACATGATGTCTCTTGGGTGACCCCATCGCTGCCCTCGCCCCCACATCTGCTGCCTGTCTTGCCCTGGCTTTTGCCTCGTTCCCCTGCTCCAGGGCGCAGGCAACTGCCTGGCCCGGGCGGGTTTGGCAGCGGGACGGGGGGATGCTGCTTCCCAGGGAGCAGCGCTGTGCACCCCTCTTCCCCGAGGCCAGGAACGCCCGTGATGCACCATCAGTTAATTGCAGCGGCTGGGGTCAGTCACAGCAGGTGCCCCCTCCCCACGCTGGGAGCGGGGCACCCAGCTCCCACTGGCTGGCACAGCGGGCAGGGGGCTGCCACCCCCCGGGCAGGAGGGCAGGGGAGGTGCGAAGGTGCCATCCCAGGGCACCGCGAGCAGCACCCCGCACCACGTGGGGATCCAGGTGAAGCCCGTAACCTGCTGCAGTGTCAATGATGCAGCATTGGGGTGGCGGGGGGCCCTGGGGGCTCCCTGACTGCGGGTGGCAGGGGGTTGCGTCACTGCTCTGCCTGGGCTGAGGCCCGCAGACAAGGGGGGATGAGCCCTAATTCTGTGCAAATGGGGGTGGTGCAGCGGGGGCTTGGGGTGGGTCATGGGGCGCTGCACGGGAACAGCGCTGTAGGGTCCGTGCTGGCTCTCTGGGATCGTCCCAGCCCCGCGGGGGGGTGAGAAGGGGTCTTTCAGCCTCCTGCCTCGGTGTGCTGGGGTCCCACCTGCTTCCCCACCCTGTGGCCCCAGGTTGGTCCCCCCTGGGGCATGTCCCATCACACACCCTCCCCAGCCCGTCCCGGTGGTCTGGCAGGGCCCATCCCCGGTTCCCCCCCCCCACTGGACTGGCTGCGGAGGAGCACATCCTACCTGCAGCCAGCACCCACCGCCCTCCTGACACCCCCTTGCCTCCTGCCCTTCCAGCACGGGCTCCCAGCGGTGCTGTCCCCTCAGCGAGTGGCCATACGTCCCGAAGTGGCCATACGTCCTGGTGCTGCGGCAACAACAGGGGGCTGCCTCCATCCCCCCCCCTTGCAGCCCTGCCACCTGGAGCATGCCGATCTGTCCCATTCAGTAAATCTCCAGGGTTTAGCGCGCTGAAGCTTTAACTTTTATTCTAGTTCAGTGTTGCAGGTATGTCCCAGCCCCCCTTCACGCTAAATAAAAGTGCTCCTGGGGTCAGCCCCGTCAGCAGCTGCCTCCCAAACGTGGCATTTTCCCAGCCAAAGCTTTACAGCTGCCCCCCAGCACCTCCGGCCTGTCAGTGCATCGAGGTGGGGGAACCAGCACTAGCAGCGCTTCACACCCCCTCCACGCTCCAGCCCACCAAATCCCCAGGAAAACCTGGGCTTGGAAAGACGAGGTGCACGGCTGCAGCGGTGGTGAGCAGCGTTTATTGGGGTATCCTTTGGGGATTGCAGCTGCCGCTGCTTCATCTGCCCCGAACGCCGGGGAGGTAGGGGGAAGAAAAAGCTTCCTACAAACTTTCTACAATAAATAGTTAAAACCGGTGGGTTTTGGTCTGGCACAGGGAGCTGCCAGCCAGGCGGGGCCGTAGCTGCATCGGTGGCCGGGCATGGCCGAGAAGCTGAAGCATGTGGCTGAGGGGCTGGGCATGCCGAGGGGTGCTCTGCCAGCGCTCCTCACCACTGCTTTCTTGGCTTCTTTTTCTTTTCCCAATAAAACAAGGCTTGTGCAACAACTGTCCATATTCCCTGCTGCTTTTGGTCCTGCCGGATGATTTCTGGAGGCAGTTGAGCTCCCGGCTGCCCCTGGGCACCAGCGGAGTGGGATGCAGCGGGGCCAGTGGGCTCTCAGCAGGGGAGCTCAGCAGTGGGGCCGCCGCTGGTGGGCAAGTGCTGCTCTGTGCCACGAGGCCTGCCCGAACTGGGGAGGTCTCCGCAAAACTTCTGCTGCTGATGGGGTCCTGGGGGTGGATTTAGGTGGGACCCTCCCCGACAGCCTCTCCCCACCCCCACCACCTGCCCTGCCCTGCCTTCACCGTGCTGGAGCCCTCCCTGCTCTGAACTCAGGGTGGCCAGGCTGGGCGCTCCGAGGATGCTGAGCAGCTCAGGGCTGGCTACCGCTGCAGCCCACCACGACCCTGCTGAGGCTGGGGAGAGGTGCCTCAGTGGCTCAGCCGCGCTCGGCAGGAGCGCTTCCTTTCTCACCGCTACGCTGAGCACGACAGGATATTGCCAGAGGTGCCAGCGGAGATGTTGGTGGCCCCACGGCAGCACAGCTGGGCAGCATGTGGCCCCCACCATTGCGTGGGGCTATCTAAGGTGGCACTCCCGGCTGTGCCAGGGGGAGCTGGGGAGCGAAGCGGGGTGCCAAGGCACGCATGGGGGTGGGGGGGGCTGAGCCGGCGCATCCCCAGCCCTGGCTCATGCCTGGGAGAGGCGGATAGGGTAGGTGACCATGTTGAAGCTGTCCCAGGCGAAGAGCTGTCGCTCAGTGGGGTTGTAATCCACCATGCTGAGGTAACGGAAGCGGTTCTCGAAGGGGATGCTGAGGGCCCGGCTGGTGCTGGTGGCTGTGTTGTAGGCGAAGTTGATGGTGGCGTTAGGTGCCGAGTAGCTGCTGACAGTGTAGAGGGTGCCGCAGATGACGAAGGAGTTGGCCACCCCTCGCTTGCGGATGTTGGTCTCCCAGGTCTGTTGGATCTCCAGCGTCTCAGGGTCCAGCTTGGAGAGGACGATGGCCCCCCGGGCCTTCTCGGTGCTGTAGATCACCCAGAGCCCCGTCTCATCCACCGCCAGATCGATGTCGGTGTAGCCCCCCCAGGAGTAGGGGTACTGCCCGTGGTAGCCGGCACCGGGGATCTCCCTCTGGGCCGTGACAGCCTCTCCCCGCAGGTCGTAGCGGGCCACGGTGTGGGAGCGGCGGGGCTGGAAGAAGAGCCCACCACGGTAGATGACAGCCCCCGTGCTCTCCAGGGGCTGCGGCAGGATGTGCACCTTGGCGGGGTAGCCCCGGGCCAGCTGCTCCGCCGCCTCATACTGGAAGAGCTGGCGCACCTCCGTGCCCACCGCGTCCACGCGCCAGGTGGTCTCCCGCGTGAAGGGGGGCACGGGCTCGGGGTCCTTCATCCACACGCCATACTTGCCCGCGATGGAATCTGCCCGGCCAAAGATGATGGGCTCCCCCACCCACACCAGCTCGCCACAGCCTGCTCGGGGACAGGAGGGGACAGAGGGGGGTTAGTGCTCGGCGGTGGCGCCCGGTGAGCCCCTCGCGAGGGCCAAGCGGTACCGGGGAGCAGCAGGGCACGGGGCCGGTGGCAGTACCCGAGTCCTGGCTCCCCGGCCGGCCGAGCGCCGTCTCCTCCAGCAGCCGGGACGCGGGAACCTCCGTCCTCTCCGACTGCAGCTCCTGGTAGGCGAGGGGCTGCGGGTCCCAGCGAGGGGCTGCGGCGTGGCCAGGCACGGCGTGAGCAGGGGCTGAGCCAGCCCCCCCCTCACCGCCACGCCTGCCCTCGGGGGGCTGCACGCCCCACTGCTGCCCCCCAAAATGCCAATGCCTCGGGCAGGAGCCCGGTGCCCCCTCCCGCTGCGGCGGGGCACGCTGTGACCTGCCGACAGGGACCCCACCACGCCGCTGTTGCCCCCCTGGCGCGGGGCTTAATGCTCCTTCAGGGCACTCCTAACCCCCCCAGACGAGCGTGGCCCCCCGCATCCCCGCTCCCATGGCGGGGTGAGGAGGGCTCCGGCTGCCGGCCCCCATTGAGGGATGGGGAGGGGGCTCGCTGCAGCAGCCTGTGCCCCCCTCCCCGGTAGGGCTGAGCCCACCGCGGGGGTTCCCGCCCGGGGGCGCCGGGGGGCACTTACCCTTGCCGGGGCCGCGCAGGGTGTCGCGGCCGGGCCCCTCGGCGCCGGGGGGGCAGCGGGCGGCCCGCAGCCGGGTGATCTCCTGGGCGCTGCTCTCCAGCCGCCTCCCCAGCTCCTCCTTCTCCCGCTCCAGCCGCCCCTTCTCCTCCTCCAGCCGGGATTTGGCCCGCAGCAGCTCGCTGTAGGCGGCCTCCAGGCGGGCGGCCGGGGCGGCCCGCTGGGGGTCCCGCCCGCCCCCCGCCTCGGCGCCCCGCGGCCCCGAGCCCCCCGTGCCCCGCTCCCGGCTCTCCAGCCGGCTCAGGCGGGCGGCCAGGGCGGCCAGCTCGGCCCGCAGCTCGGACACGCCGCCGCCATCGGAGCAGGTGGCCTCGACGGGGCTGGCGACCGTGAAGGTGTAGGTGCAGCGGCCGGAGCCGTCATCGGCGCGGCGTTGGGCGGCCGCCTGCGCCCGGCAGCCCAGGGCCAGCGCCCCCCCGAGCAGCAGCCAGGCCCCCAGCATGGCCCCGCCGCGCCCCCGCTCTGCCGCCGCCCGCGGCCGCCCGCATTTATAGAGCGGGAGGGCGGTGGGGAGAGAGGGTCGGGGGGGGACGGGGGGGGACGAGCCGGAATCTTCCAGATGCTTGTGGCGACGGTGGCTTGTGCCCAGCGGCACAACCTCCCCCCCCCGCCCCCCCGGGGCCGCTGGCCGGGCTCCGGCTGCCTGCGGCCGCCGCCGGGGCTTTAGTGGCGGGGCCGGCTGCCAGGGGCGATGCCGGGGGCTGTGGCGGCAGGACCCCCCCGCGGGCGGGCAGGGAGGTGTCGCACGGGGCCCAGCCGGGAGCGCTGCCAGCCGCCGGGTCCCGGGCCAGCGTGCTCGCGGGCTGCTGGAGCTGCCCCCCCGCCGGCCCCGGGTGCCGGGCCAGCCCCCACGGGTCCCGCCGCTCCGGGCCCCGCCCCCGGGCAAGCCCCGCCCCCGGGCAAGCCCCGCCCCTTTCCCCGCCATCGATCGCTCGGCGCTCGGCGCGGCGGGCGGAGTGCCGAGGCGGTCGATGGGACAGCTGACCTGCCGCTGCCGCCGTACCGGCCATTTCCCGCCGGCCCGGCCCGGAGCGGAGCCCGGTGAGGATGCGGCGGCAGCGGGGGTGGCGGTGAGGGGGTCCTGTGCTGTCGTGGTGGTCGGGTGTCTCTGTTTGGGCACCGGCTCTGCTTGCCGGCGACCCTGGGGCACCGGAGGGCTGCACCGGGGCGGTGGGGCCGGGTGAAAGCGCGGGTGCCGGGCACCGGGGCCCGTTGCACCACCCCCGCGGGGGGCTCTCGCATCCCCCTCCCCCGGGGTCCCGCGCATCCCCACACCCCAGGGCCGCTTTCTCCTTTCCCCCCACTCTCCGGGCCCACCGGTGCGGGGCTCCCTGGCACCCCCCGGGCGCTGCCCCGGCCCCGGGCAGCCCGGTGACCCCCCGGTTCCCCGCCCGTCCCTGCAGGCCTCTCCTCCCGCCTCAGACGCCATGCCTCCGAAATTCAAGCGGCACCTGAACGACGACGAGGTCACGGGCTCGGTGAAGAGCGAGCGGGTGAGTGCAGGTCCCCCCGCGGCCCCGTAGCGGGGGGCTGCTGCTGTGGGGGTGCCCCGGGTGGGTGCCCACGGCAGGTGGCTGTTTAAGGTGCTGTGGGGACCCCGGTGCTGGTAGCCACCGGGCTGGCCCGGGCCAAGCTATAGCCCCCTTCGCCGGAGGGGCCAGCGCGGCCTGCAGCCGCCCCATTGCTGTGGGGCAGCGGCACTGGGGCAGCGCGGGGTGCCCGTGCGGCTCTCCCCTGCGTGTGTTTGGAAACAAACCTCGTTGGGAGCTGCGCCCGCTTTGGGAGCCCCTTCCAGTCCCTTTAGGCTGTGGGCGCAGGGTCCCGGTGGGCTCCAGCCTCCTGCCCCTCTGCAGGGCTCGGCCAGGCCCGTTAGGCGCTTTGCCGAAGGGCGTGGGGGCGGCGGGGGGTTACCCTGCTCTTTCCAGGTGGATTTTTCTCCTGTCACCAACGTCCCTGGATGTTTCAGCCTTTGGATACGGGTCAAAGCGGTGCAGTTCCCTGTTTCGGACAAAGTGGATTTAACCTGCTGTGTTTATCCTGAGGTCGCGCTGTGCTAAACCCGAGTGTAGTCAATAGTCTAAAAGATCGCTGCAGCTCACAATAGCTGTCAGGGAGGCGAGGGTCCCATGCTGCCAAAAGCGGTTCACCTTGAGGTGTCCCTTGAGGGAGGTGATGGCTGGAACTATGGTGTGGTCTCACTGGTTGCTTAAGTTGATTGAGCCAATGTGACAAGGATGGCAACATAGGTGAGCTTCAAAATAAGAGCACTGTGCTTGCAAGTGGGAGCCCAGATTTATGCATAAGGGAAGCAGCAGCTGTTGGTACCACAGTAAGGACCATCCCATGTGTTCCTAGGCCCACACTTGCAGTGTGCCGTTTCCCCCTCTTGATTATTTTTGACTGTAAGTAGATGTTACTGGGAGCCCTCAGCTCAACTGGAAAAATCTGTGCTGCTCTGATAAGAGAAATGAACTCTAGTAACGTCTTTGTCTGAAACGTTCAGGATCAAGTGGGATTGTGAAGTTGCTCTTAAAAATCACCTTTGGATGGTGGGGTGGAGCAGCAAATCTGCGCCCAAGGGGAGCCCTTTGGCGCGAAGCAGAGGAGCTACAGACCACTCTGCTTTCCAGCCTGGCTGTAGCCTTTGCCCGAGTCAGGGGTTTGGAGTGGCCGACCCCCTCGGACATGCCGTGCAGGGAGCCCAGCGTCTTTCCTTGGCTTTTCTTGCTGCCATCAGGTGGCTGGAGAAACCCCATCCTCCAAATGGGGAGCAGACCTGACTTGCCACTGGATGGGATACCCCAGGGTGGCTGTAGGGGCAAAGCTGATGGGTTTTGAGGAGCTGCTGTTGACAGTGTGCAGCCCTGGGGATTGTCCCCTGAGCAGAAAGGGCCTTCCTTCCACAGCTGGCCTGTGTAGGGGCCCTGCCTGCCACTTTCCTGGGAAGAGCTCACCATGCTGAGGCACCAGCTGTTTCTGCGTCGTAGGGAGTTGCACTGACCCCTAGAAATGGGATCTGAACCTGCGCTGGCAACTGGCCGTTGATGCAAAACCAGTCCGGCTCAGCAGCAGAGGTGCAGGTTGTCCCAAGTCAGAGCTGTGCATCAGTCTGTGCTTTACACAGTTAGCCAACGCCACCGAGGTGATAATAGTGGCACAGAGATGTCCAGCTTGGTCCTTGGTCACAAGCAGAGAGGAACAGCACAACTCCAGACACTTAAAAAGTACCGTTGATCCCTTCCAAAGGAGGGCTTGCCTGAAACCTGCAGTCAGAAGATGCCAATTGCGTCCTAAGGGCTAGAAATGTGTGTGCGCAGTGATGGTGGCTTATTGATGAGGTGGTTTGGTTTTCTTTCTGTATTTGCAGAGGAACCTGTTAGAAGAAGATTCGGATGAAGAGGAAGACTTTTTCTTGTGAGTTTCTGAATGGCTGCTGTAGGGAATGCGATGTCTTAACTGCCTGCAGCTCTGAGACTGGAGGTGTCAAGTACCAAAAGCTGCTCCCTGCCACATAGGTGGGGGCTTGGGAATCAAAATCTTTAATTCCTTTGAGGTGATCTCCCAGAGCCTTGGTATTGAATGTGAATTGAGACTTAATAGGTGTGACCTTCATAGGAGTGGGGTGTCCCGCATATCCTAGGACGTGGGAGGGACTGATGGGAGGTATGAGAACAAACCTCTGTCTGCAAGGCGTTGGTTCATCTCTTGCATATCTTTTGAGTCTGGTTTAAAAACATGTTATTGTTGTATCTTCTGCCCTGATTGCTCTCTCTTCTGCCTGCAGGAGAGGGCCTTCTGGACCAAGATTTGGACCCAGGAATGACAAGATCAGGCAGTAAGTTGTTGTTCTTCAGTATCATACAGATAATTTATTCTGGCATGGTGAGCTCCTGCTGCTTGCTTACCAGAGTATTTTTGTGTAGTTCTAAACATGAAAACTGCTTCTGCTTGCTTTCTTCCAATCGACGTTTCCTACCCTACATGCCCACGGGTAAGGGAAATCTCAGACTTGATTCAAGTAATCAAGAAATTGTGCATTGACAGAGGCGAAGGGATAGGACTGTATCACAGGAGCTTTGTGAAGTTTGTAAAGCCCTTGCTGCAGTCTGGTGAGGACCTGTTCCATGCTTTTAGGAGGCTCTTTTTCTAGAGCATTAACCCTGAATTTTAACCTTTGCCAGCACCATTTTTTATTGTTTTGTTGCTTTTTTTCTTCTTCGTCCTGTAACTTGCTCCTCTGTGTTTCAAGAAAGCAAGTGGTCAGGAACACACCAGGACCATGTTTTTTGGGCAGCAGCTGGTCCGCTGGCCTCCTCTTCTTCCAGATAAAAACCTGATGTGGGTGACCTGGAGATGAGCAGTGACTCAGTGGGGTCAAAGCAGCTGGAAAACAGGAAACCATTACAGCTGGAGGAAGATTAGTATTAAGGCAAGAAGGGAGGAGTGAACACTCTGGATCCTTCTCCCATCGAGTCATTTCCTGGATGATGCTTGTTCTAGGCTCCAGTTTGTCCTGTCCTTTCCTATGAGGGATGCGATGGGGGTACTTAATGGAAAGGAGGGGGATATTCACAGACCCTGGTTTGTGTTGTGCTGCTTCCTTTGCTGACCTCTGCAGAGCCAGAACCGAGATCTGTGTGGGGACTGATGACCGCGCATTACTCAGACTGGATTGTCTTGTGTGCAGCCTGAGTGTTGCTCTTCATTAGGGATTTTTTTCATGCCAGGAAGAGGCCAGAGCAGCTTGGAGATGACTCATGGCCAACATCAGCGTTAGGCAGTGCTTGCTTGTGTGCCCGCCTGCCACATTACCTTGAGGGGCGAAGTGGGCTTGGGTTACACAAGAGGCAGTGGGTCAGTCACTGCACCCTGAGTTTTCAGGGGGTCTCTGTGTGAGGATGCTGTTGGAAGAGGCGCGCTGGTCCTTAGAGTAAGCCAGTGTAGGTAAAGCCTCCCTTGTAGGGCAGTGGCACACTGATCTGGAGTAAATGAGAAGTACAAGAGTTGGTTTTATAAGTGGGGTCCTGCCTCCATAAAAAGGTGGAGGGGGGTGATGTCGACCCCTTTGTCATCCTCTGGTGGAAAGGAATTACAGAGTGTCTTCTGCCTTCCCTGCATGGTAGGGGGAAATGGGAGCCCTTCTCTTCCTACTGTCTTGGCCAGGCAGAAGGAAGCCAAGGCTTCAGTAGAGGGTACCACTGCATCTGTGAAAGGGAAGAAAAATGAAAGAATTGCCCCAGGAGCTGCTGGGTTCATAGGTTTGATGTGAGTAACAGCCAGCACACGTGAGGCTTGCCCGTTGCCAGAGATTGCCTGTCTAGTGGACCTGGAATGCAGTATGTCCCTTGGGGTAGCAAGTGGCTATTATCTATCTAGTATCTGGAGCATCTGTTATAAAACGGTGTGTGTGTTCTGCTCTCATCAATGTTGATTGCTTTATTTAATAAGCACTTACATTATGTAGTCATCATGGAGCTTATTACGTTTCTGATCAGCCCAGCTCTTGTGCTGGACGGATTGGTGCAGTCTGGTAATGATGCAGTTTGCTCTGGTTTCAGCAGAGGAGGAAAGGAGGATTTAGTTGCTGCTGAAGCACTGTAAGGAAAAGACATTTTAAGGAGGAATTTGAGCATTTGGAGAGCTGAGGCATAGCTGGGCAAAGCTAGAGGGGCTGTAGCTGTATGGGGCTGGAGGAACGAGGTGTGAAGATAGGCATAAAGGGAAACTGGATGGAGGATTGGATAGAGGAAAAAGTGATGGGTTTATGGGCGCAAAGGTGTGGAACATGTTGAATGTGAGGGGCAAGACTGGAAACTTTCCCTAGTTGTCCTTGGCAGTGAAAGGGGCTTGGGTCAGGGTGGGAGAGTTTGGCAGCAGAAACCCTTGAGGCTGGCTCAGCTGCAGAAGGAGATGGTGGGGAGCACTGTAAACCTCACAGGGGAAAGAAATGAGTTGGAGCCAGCAACAGTGGTGGGAGGAAGCGTCACGGTCCCCTCCGTGCTGTGTTTCCTTTTGGTGGATCTGGAAGTTCAGGCTCCTTTGTCCCAAGAGCTGCTTGGTTGGGGTGGATGCTCCTCTGGTAATTAAGCGGCCACATGGGGTCCCTTAGGCTCCCTCTGAGACCTCCCAGTCCCTGGGGTGGGCTGGGGCTGAAAGGTAGCTTTTAACAGGCTTTTATCCTTTTTCCCCAAATTACTAAGAACAGGTAAGGGAGAGCCGATCTCTCTTCTCTGCCTTTGCTTCCAGACTCTGTGAGAAGTCCTGAATGTGTATCAGAGAGCTCTTAGCGCCTTTTTGGTGGAAGGTGGGCTGTTGGTCTTCCACCTGGGTTTCCTTTAGTTAGAACAGGAGCCTTTCATCACATGTCATCTTTTCAAAAACTACCAAAATCACCCCGTTTTTCTCTGCTGCTTGATCTCCTTTATGCTGATGTTTCTGCTTTCGGGTGGCTGTGCTGCTGGACTCGGGTTCCTGCTTGTGCTGGCTGTGAGGCTGAGCACGCTGCTGTGGTTCTCTAGGGGCCAGTGTCTGGGTTCCTGTGATTCCCCCATTGTGCTGCTGAGGGTGGCCAGCATCCGCAGCCCTGGGGCTCGGCCCCGGTGGCCCTGTCTGGCTGCAGGCCCCCAGCTGCATCCCGAGGAGGGGAGGGTTTGGGGAATGGTTCGAAAGCAAGAGTTGACAGCAGCTTCCCAGGACCTGGCTGCTCATAGCCGGTGGATGGTTGTGCAGTGGACCTCAGCTGTGGTCCAGGCTTTCATTTGAACGTGACACCAAGGCTGTGTCGTCGGGTGTCACTGTTGGGTATAGTCCTTTCAAGGATTGAAATTCTTCAGGGAGGCAGTCTTCTTCACAGGTGAGATGAAGCAGCAACTTAAACCCAGGGATCTGTGGCATGGCTCAGTGCTGATACCCCGTTGCTGAGTATGGCAGGGCTTTCTGCCAGGCAGCCCCTCTGCAGAGAGCCGTGCCTCGGGGAGCACTGTGCTGTGCTGGCCTCCTGCCTTTGCACTGTCCATCTGGCTTGGTGCTCTGTCCTGCTCCCTCTTCCCTGGGTTACTGCCACAACGAGGGGTGTTTGGCTGTAATTTTCACAGAAATACACAGCACTATTAATATCATTGGGGTGGAAAATAGAAGTGTGTCATGCTGGCTGTAAACAGCCAGCTTGGAGACAAGCAGCAGCCTTGAGCAGCACATCCCATGGTGCGTGCACGGCCTGTTTACGGCGTCTGAAGAATGCAGTAGTGTTGTTGGCCCAACACCGTGACCAGCCCAGGGAGTTTTCGGTAGCTAACCCAGCGTGGCCAAAATGGAAAGGCTTATTCCTCTGGACCTGGCAAAGCACAAGAAAAGAGGACTCTAAACCAAGCTGAGCACCGTTGGGTGTCTTGTTGTTGCTTTGACAGTGTATGCTTGTCCTTGTTATAAGCATCATGTTTGCAGTAATTAGTAAGAAGGAGGTTCATGGGAGACATATTTTATGTTTTTGTCTTGTTGCCTTTCCTGGCAGGTATTTATTAAACTTTATTTCTCTTGGAAATCTGGCAGGAGTGAAGCACATGAAATGTATGGGTCAAAAGCCAATAGCTCCCTAACAGGAAATACGCTTCGTATTAGAGGATTCATTCTCTCTTGCCAAATAAAACAAGAAAATATTTTCTTCTTGATACAACTTGAGTTTCCAACCTCGAGCGTGCCAAATGAGTGGGAATTTTTCAATTTGTTCTGAAACTGCAGGGCTGATGCATAGGCTGGGCATCTTTCAGCCCCCTCCTGGAGAGGCGTCTCTTGCAGAAGTGATGGAGGGGAAAGAGCAGAAAGCAAGGACTGGCTTAAGGTCTGGTTAAGGCACTGTGTGGAGATCAAAGTTTCATTCCCTGTCTTGGTCTCTTCCTGGGTTTTGTTTTTTTTTCCCCCAGGGTTCTCTTTTTACATCAGATACCAAAAGGTATCGGGTTGCTCAAATGTGTCTGTGTTTCATGGGAGTTAAACATCTCAACATTCGTGAGAGTTCAAGCCTTGATTTCTCTGTGCCTCCATTCTCCGTCTGTGAAACGTTCTGTTCTCTTGGGGGCAGCTAACAGCGCACCCAGGCTATGGGCAAGTAGCAAAGGTACGCAGTGTTTTGTCGGCCACTCAAGTGAAAAGAGGTGGGATGCTGAGATGCAGCTTGGGCAGTAGGGGTCTGTGCTCCATAGGTCTCTTCCAAATGCTGGTATGCAGCAAAGCAGCCTGAAGTTACTTATCTGCCCACTTTGTCTCAAACGCTTTGGGATGCCCTGGGACTGCAGCAGCATCTCCCCAGGCTCTGACCTGTACTGGCAGGTATGGGTGGCGCTGCGTTGCGCTGCACATTCCTAGATGTGTTGTAACCTTGTGTGCTCCCGCTTGCCGGTTGTACCAAGATAGCATGGTTACAAATCTGTTGTGGGAGGAAATCTCTTTATTTTGAAGCCAGTAAATGATTTTAGAAACATTTACATACTGTAAATGTAGTCTTCTGCCTGTAAAACTCATGTTTAAGGCCGTGGAGTTTTTGCCAAGTTGGCTCATCTGGGATAGCAGATGTTTCTGCTTTTCCTTTCTCGCCCGAAGCGATAGCAGCATTGCTGGCAGCCCTGAGCTGGGACTTGTCTGTGGCACCGAGGTAGGGAAAACCCCTTGCAGGGCATGCTGCCTCCTCACAGCCTCACCCACTGCCCCAAGGAAGGGGCTGCGCGTGTCCGGCACGGGGTGGATGCTTTGCTGCAGGTGTTTCCCAGGCAGCGCCTGCCTGCGTCCTCAGTGCCACCTGCTGCGCTTTCCCAAGGGTGGCACCTCTGCCACTTGCCTCGTACCTTGTAAAACGAATGGGAGGTCAGAACAGGCTCGCGGGCACAGGGCAGGTTCCTGCTGAGGTGTGTTTGGGGATCTATACCTTTTGCCTCCAGATTAACTCCTGGCAGGTGGCTGCCATCGATGTGGAAGGTAGGAGCTGCCACTGCATGGTGTAGGTGGGTTCAGAGAGATGCTTTTCCTACAGACTCTGCCATGCAGCACAGGGAAGGCAGGTTTCTTTCTTGTGGCGTCCTAAATAAAGCAAGTTTTTACGTGCACTGCTGGAGTCCAGCATGTGCCATGTGAGGGCCATTGAGTCAGAAATTGGCTTCAGAGGGATTGCCTGGCTGGTTTAGCTCTGGAAGCTACAGAGCCTGACCCGAAATGCTAAGCTGGGAAGCACCTTCATATTCGAACATCTGGAGCTCTTTCTATAGCTTTTTTTGGGGGAAAAAGCCTTTTCTTTTAATGACTTGCCCGTTTTTGGAATAACACGTAAATGTGAGCAAGGCATGTGCTTTTCCATTGCAACGACTACTGCTTGTTGCTGCTGCTTCTCATGCGTGCGTCTCGGCACAAGTGTCTACTTGGTGAGAGGCACGTAGCTGGTAGGGAGACAGGAGAAATTGGTCAATGTGGACCTATGTCTCTAATTAGAGGCATGGTGTCTAGGGCAAAGCCCTGTTCCTGGTTCTGCAGCACCCCATTGACTGGCCTTGGGCAAGTTGCTCTGAGTCTCTCTTGGCCCTGGTTTCCTGGGCCATGGTGGAGGATGTGGTGTCCTCATCAAACCAAGCGCTCTGAGCTCAGGTGCTGGATGATGGCTCTTGAAGAGGTGGAGCTGGGTCTGGTGCTGCTTCAGAGCTCTCTGATGAGCCACCTTGGTGAAAACCCCAATTTGGCAAACAACATCTTTGAGCTTTTGCATCTGTGAGTGGGGAGGAGAAGGTTTTGTGTGGGGCTAAAGAGGAAGATGATGTGACTGGGTAATTTGGGGAGCAGGACAGTGTGGGTGCTAAGCAGGCGCTAAAGATGAGGTGTTGGCACTCCTTCCCCTTGGGGACACCAGTGCTGCAGTGTTAATAGGAGGTGTGCATTTCTGGTAACATGGAGAGCTTCTGAAGTGGCCTGTTTGAGCTGCACATTTAGCAAATGCTGGATGCATTTTGGTATGTTTACAGTGCTTGGACATTTTTATTCAAGGCAACTTAAGCTGTCAAACCTAAGACTTATGCAGAGAGAGCTGCTTGGAGCTATTTCTGTTTTGTTGCCCTGTGTGTAGCGTTGCCTTCAAGACGTTGCTGTTGCCATTTACTTTCTGGGAACGGTATGTCTCAAGCAATGTATTGTCTCCCTCGGGCCCCAAGAAATTTCTTGTTTCTATCTCCTGGAAAAGAAAAATGTATTAGCTCCAAAATACAAACCAGAACGTAGCAGTATTTTTCCACCAGGAGAATTTTTCTCTCTTACCAATGTGGCTTTTTTATGGAGTGAATAAATGCATTTATAATAACCCTGCGGGTGTGATTTAGGCTACTGTTAACTGAAGCACCTACCCACAGAGTTGCGTAACCTATGAGAAGATGGATTATAATAACTTGGTTTAGTTCATATCAGCCATTTCTTTACTGTCCTCTTGATGTCCCTGGCAGAGTGGGTTTCATTTAACAACTCTGTTCCCGGGGGGGGGGAGCGCACCTTGCTTTGATTTCACCCCAAGTTATTTAGCAAAGGTGCAGTGCAAGGTTCTGTGAAATCTGGAAAGATAAAGGTGCAGATTTTATATAATTTTTTCCCCCTTTGTGAGCTCTTCTACAGCAGAGGTGCCCACCAACGGCAATTAGTGCCTTTTCTCCATGCATTTTTGTGTTAAAAGCATTATGGTGAGTGCCCCGCTTCTGCTGACTTCCCAGTGCTCTCTTTGAGCTCCTTGTGTTCCCTCGCCCTTCCTGGGATCACCAGAGAGCCACCACAGGCAATGCCGTGCCTCTAGCTTTCTCTGCATCATATCAACTTTCTTCCGCTGTTGTCCCCTTATGATTTTTGTCGGTGAGCTCTCAGCTCCCACCAGCCCGGCCAGCTATGAGCAAGGGCCAGCGCTGCGATGCACAGCTGGTGGTGCTCGCTTCTGCTCCTCATGCTGCCTTTGTTCTACTCTAGTGTCCAGAACCAGGTGGACGAAGTCATCGATGTTATGCAGGAGAACATCACGAAGGTGATTGAAAGAGGCGAGCGGCTGGATGACCTGCAGGATAAATCAGGTGCGATGCTAAATGCAGCTCTGCTGGCCTGTTCCCCATGTCTCTTTCCTGTTGCTGGGCTGGGTTACCTGGTTTCAGTTCAGAAAGTGCCTAATGACAGACCTGGGCTTGTATTTCTGTCCTTCCTGGGAGTGCTGTTTCCCAGCCTTGGGCTGCAAATCTGACTTTCTGCCAACATTTTCCTCTTTCCACCTTTGCCTTCTGTCGCTCTGTGCAGAGGCATTAGTTTGGAGACATTTGGGTGCTGAGATCTTGGTCCTTGAAGGTAGATTGGTCTGTCTCCCAACAGCCCCAAGCACCTCGGCTGTCTGCTGGCTTGCAGAGCAAATTCCTGTCCTCAGAGGGCAGCCAGTACAAAGGGGGCTCAGTGGGACTCTGCAGGTCTGTGTGTGCTCTAGCTAAGGGCGTCATGTTGGCGTCTGCTGTGGCTTTGGTGAATCACGTTGTGGTTGGGTCTTTTCCCCTAAGGCTGAATTTATTGCTTTAAACTGAATGGAGTTAGTAGAATGAGTGGATGCTCTGACTGCGTGTGCTGCTGAATCGCCTCTTTTCTTTCCTTTAACAGAAAGTTTATCAGACAATGCAACAGCTTTTAGCAACAGAGCCAAGCAGCTTCGGAGACAGATGTGGTGGCGAGGCTGCAAGGTGAGCCAGAACAGGAATAGGCAGGGGTGGGTTTGTGGAAGGGTGGTTACCTGCCTGCGCCTGGGAGGGGATGGAGAAGCTCTGCTTTCTGGCTGAAAAGATGCTGGAAGGCAATGACCTCCTTCCAGGTCAAAGCAGCTGCACATATCACCCTGGGTAATGTGCGTCTTTGCTCCTCTTGCAGATGAAGGCGATCATAGCGCTGGTGGCAGTCATTCTCCTGCTTGTGATCATTGGTGAGTAGCTCCAGGTCACCCCAGCCACATCTGGCACCGAAATAGTAGTGGTACTCCACGCTGTGAGTTACGTTGTGGTGCTGTTGTCCCTGGAGGAGAGCACCCAAGCCACTCCCATCAGGCCCTGTTCTGCCTTAAGCCACCATAAGTGGTGCCTGTAGACCACTCTGCGCTCCTCTTCTGCAAGGCTTAAACCTGCACGCAGGGGAGCAGGCTCAAATCAGGTCCTGCTGGCTGTGGTCAAAGAAAGCCAACATTGCCCTACCAACATTGTATTGATCCAGGGTTGGCACTGACTGATGTTGAGGCTGGTGGGAGTAAATGGATGAGTTTCAGACCAGAGCAGCATCTTCCAAAGGCTTCTCCACATGTAGCAACCGTCTTGCAATGGCCTGCTCCCTGCAAATGCTCCTCCCCAAAGCTGCAGGGCTGCTTAATTTTCAGCAAGTAGCTGTTGTGGCTTTGCTGTCGGTCTCTTCCCCTGCCTTCTGCCCTTCGTAGTCTCTGGAGCTCCCCAGAGCAGAGATGTCACTGCTTTTCCTACCAACAGGTAATAATGGCCAGAGCATGTTTCTTCCAGGCAGAAGTAATTTGGCCCTCTGCCTGCAGAATGGCGTGCTCCGGGGATCCAAGCAGCTTTACTGTATGGCCGGGTCTGGAGGGTTTTCATCCCGCTGACCGTAGCCAGGGGCAGCTCTGTAACTGTTCTTGTTATTGTTACTCCAGCAAAACCCTTGTGGCCTGTTGTCCTGTTGATACACAGCCTGCAGTGGGAGAGGCAGAGCTGGCAGCGGGGTGGGAGCGTTTGAGAGACAGACTGATGGAAAATCCCATCTGGTTTAATTTTGGGAAGCTGGAAGGAGATGAAGGTGGCAGGAAATGTTGTCTAGCTTGTGTGCAGGGAGCAGATTGCATTAGCCTGAGCTTAGAAACACGCTTTCCCTCGCAGCTGCTTGGTGTTTGTCACTACAGAGATGGTGGTGGGGGGATCACTCCGGCAGGGATGGGAGTTGCACACAAAGGTGTGTGGCTGACAGCTTGTTTCTTTGTGTTTTCCAGTACCCATAGTCCTGAAATACCACACCTGACAAGGCAGCTGGAGGCTTCGGTGGAGCTGGCTCTGGGATAACCAAACTGCTGTGTAATTTAAGTGAGATATCTGTATATAACTTTGAAGTTGTTTTTCTCCAAGGAGCGAGGAGGCGGCGGCAAGTAGCCAGTTCTAACAGAGCATTTTAAGAACTGCCAAATGACCCTTGTTTTTGGTCGAGTACCTGCTCCTGCTGTCAGACTTTTTTATAACAGAAGATTCAGTTCCCAAACCGCCTGTTTTGTGGAATTCTCAGTCTCTGGTTTGGAGCTGTCTACTTGCTGCTATGGTCTATCTGTATATATGGTTGAGTTGCAATATTAATAATAATACTGTTTCAGCAGTTCCCTGCTGTGGAAGGCAGAGGGGACTCTGTCCTCCTGTCAGAGTGAAGGAGAGGAAAAATGTCTGAAGAGAAACATGCCATTATGTTACAGGGAACTGATCCTTCTGTGGAGAACTGCAAGGGTGTTGTTTCTCTCTTGTTCAAAAAAAAAAAAAGGGGGGGGGGAGGGAAGAAATAATTAGGTTTTACAATCCAGAAGACTTCCTGGTTCTGCCATGGGAATGCACAAGCTCAGTGTTTTCAGTATTGCTGCTTACAGCTGTGACTAAAGACATTCCAGTAAACCTATTTTTGACTGTACATGTGGAGTTCCTGCACGTCTTCATAAAGTTTTGGAGGACATTCATGGCTCTCCACTGCTGGGAGTCCCTAGGAAATGGCCATTCCAGTGTTTTCATAATGAAAAGCAAGAAGTGTGTATAAAGCCCAGCTATTAGCCTGATGCTATATAAGACACAGCAGGAAGACGGCAACTCTCCTGAAACCAGGCCATGGTGAGCAAGCCCAGTTCGTATTCACAGCCTTTCCCCTTGATGTGGTGGTTGCCGTCCCGAATGCCAGCCTGTTTTGCTTCCCTGTGATCTGGTGGGGTGGGGTTTGTTCCCAGACACAGGCACTGGGGTGCTTGGGGAGGTGTAGGGGCCCCTATGCTGGATTAAATGTGAGCTGAGTTCCTCCATCCATGGGTGGGATTGCTGTGTTTTGGCTGTCTCCAACCTTGGTCTCAGGTGTTGGTGGCACTTCTGTCTGCCCTTTATTTTTGGGACCCTTTTTCCTTCCAACCCTGAGCCTGGGACTTCAGCTGAGCTGAGATCAGGCTCTCCTGCTTCTCTTTCTGCTGTCTCTTCTGATGAGAACAGCATTGTCCTGCTTAGCTTGTGTCTGAATTAATGTTGGAGAGGGGGAAACAGTGCCCCAGAGAATTCCCAGTGCCACATTCCAGCTTCCTCTTCTGAACCTGCCCCTGGGACCTTGTACAGTTTCCACCTGAGCGGTGGTCCTGCCTCATGCAGAGAAGGGGATTAAAAGTGAGCACAGCAGGCTAGAGCGTTGGATGTGATTACAAACCCTGCTTGCCCAGCTGGAATATAAACAGGGCTTTTCCCCTCTGTGGGCCCTGGCCTCTCCAGGTGGGAACCAGAAAGCCAAGCTGGGGGTTTTGTCCTGAAGTATACCCTGTTTTTTTAAGAGCATGCACCCAGCAGAAAGGACAAAAATCATCTTGCCTGTGCCTCTGGTCCTTTTTTCACCTGCCAGGGATCAAGCAGGTGGATGCAGAGGCACTGTCTTCAGGGGGACTGCAGGTCTGGCTGAGCTATTGGGTACTTGTTCTGCCAGCTGGAAAGTGAGTTAACAGCACTGTGAGCCTGTGTAACAGCTGTGCTGTGCCTGCTCTGGTCTGCCTGCCTAGGGCAGGCTTTACCTCTGCTGCTGGAGAGGGCTGCCGCTACCTCTGGCTTTCTCTCCCAGCCCCGTCTTGCCTTTGCTGCTGCTGCCACCACCCACAAAACCTTGGGTGCCGCAGGAGTGCACGAGGACTTCAAATCCCTGCTGGCACTGGATCTGAGCCTGAGAAATTGGTACGCAGTTGCCTGGTAGAGGCAAAGCCTGGCTTTAATGCCGGGCTGAAGGCCTCAGAAATGAGTGCTGGTAGGATGAAGGCTCCACAGCAACCCTACTGTATTAAAGAACTGCTTATAGCTGCCAAATCTGGAAGCTGCTGTTACACCCTCCTGAGTCCTGTCCTTGCTGGGTTCAGCAGATCTGTCAGCAGCATGTCCTTAGGAAGGGTTTCCAGGTAGCAATGAACTCCTCTCTGTGTGGGCACTGGTGTACCACCCCAAGTGCTGTTGCTAACACCATCCCAGCAGCATATAAAACAAGGTGACAAGGTTAGCACCCCTGACCCTGAATTGTTTTGTGTCCTGTGCCTGCCTGCTACCACAGGCTCATCCTTTGGGACCAGTGGGACTGGACCAGGCCCACCCCTGGCAGCCAACCACAGGCAGCAGCCTCCTTCCCTGGGAAAGCTGGCTTTCCCTGACAGCTTTGCTGGAGTCCTTTTGCAGCATGTTCCAGGATGCTGGGATGCAGGCAGTTGTACTCGAGATGCAGGGCAGGGAAAGCTGCCAAAGCCTTCAGTATGCTTCCCTGAGTTGCCAGAGAATCAGTTTTAGGTTCAAATCCCTCAATGCCAGGGGTTGTTCCGAGAGGCACCACCAGCAGCAAATCAACAGTCCTGGTCAGTAACTTCACAGTAACAATTTATTGAGCAAGTTTTATAGCTTTCAAGGCTGAAAAGGCCATTAAATGTCTGGTCTCAGGTATGTTACAGAGCAGTCCTCCTAATGTTCCTTTGAGATACCATGGTCTTTATATTGCAGCCTGTACTGTCCCACCCTGGACTGCTGGCTGGGAGAACTGTAATGAGTGGAAAGGGTTGTTTTTTCCAGCATCCACATGCTTTGGGGTCAGTTTTCACTTAGAAGATGTTATGAAGGACATTTTACAGCAAAAACAATTCCTTCACCCAAGCATAGGGTCTGTTTTATTCATTCCCTCTTTGTGCGCAAGACAGACCTCTTCGTTAGCTGCTGTTTTCCACATGATCGCTTTTTTACAGGGAACGGCATGTTTTGGCTGGAGTTGTGTGTTCCTCCTGCAGGGCTGGTTCCTCCTCTGAGGTTTGCTGGTGTGACCCACGTGGTGAGACCCCTGGGTCCCCACGCCTGAGGGCATGGGGACTGCAGGGCCGGATGGAGGGCTGCGGCTCTGCCGCAGGTGGAGAGGACTCTCCTCTCCCAGCTCTGGGACCTGGCCAGACCAGAGGGGAAGCTTCCCCCCGGGGGGGCCCGCTGCAAAACGAGCTTCTAGGGGGGTTGGAGGGGGCCTGGGTACGATGGTGGGAGAGCTCCCAGGACCCTGCTCCTTTGCAGTGAAGCACTGGGCGTCCCTGACCCGTTCCCCTCGGGCTCCATACCGGCAGCAGGGCCCACCTCTTGGCTCCCCAGTCCAGTTTTTGCTACAGCCGCCAGCTGGTCCCGCATCTACCTTCAGTTCGACAGAGCTCGGCCGCTCCTCCAGAGGAAACCTGCTGTCAGAAAGCGCAAAGACTTGCTAGAGGTCAGGGAATGCAGCAGCGGAACCCGGAGCACCACCCGCCGCCCACTTCCCGCCATCTACGTGTGATCTCTCTTCAAGGAAACCAGGGAGGGGGTTCCCCCGCCCGCGGCTGCCAGCCGTCGGGGAACTGAACAGGGAGGCGGCCGGGCCCGGCCCGCCGGCGGTGCCAGGGGCCGCCTGAGGCGGTGCGGGGTCGGCCCGTGGCGGGGACGCGGCCGACGGGGACAGGCAGCCCTGCCAGCCGCCCCGCCAACATGGCGGCCCGCGCCCCCCTCCGCCCGCCTCTCGCGAGGCTGCGCGGGGCGGAGCCGCGCACGCGCACGAGCGGGGCCCAGTGCCCGCCCCCGGCGGCCCGGAAGCTCCTCCCCCTCGGGCGCCGAGGGAATGGGCGCCGTTGGTTGGCGGCTGGGCGCGTAGGCGCGGGGTCAAGATGGCGGCGCCGGCCCGGCGGAGCGTGGTGTTTGTCACCGGCAACGCCAAGAAGCTGGAGGAGGTGGGAGCGGGGCGGCTGCCTGGCGGCGGCTGCCGAAGCCGGGGTCTGGGGTCTGGCCCTGACGGGCGGGTTTCCCTCCCTTCTCCCCCCGCAGGTCACGCAGATCCTCGGGGACTCCTCTCCCTACACGCTTGTGGCGAAGAAGCTGGACCGTGAGTTGGCGGCGGGGCCCGGGGGGACGCGGCGGCGCGGCGGGGCCGGTCGCCTCCTCAGTGCCGGCCTCTCTGTCCCCAGTGCCGGAGTACCAGGGGGAGCCGGATGAGATCTCCGTGCAGAAGTGTCGCGAAGCTGCCCGGCAGGTCGCTCGCTTTCTCCTTCCCCCTTGCTGCGGGGGGGGACGGGGTCCCGGGGGACGGTCAGGGGTACAGTTGGCCTGGCCTGGGGGGCGGCTGGGGACCCTGGGGGTGTCGGGGTACATCTGGCCTGGGGTGGGGGGCAGCTGGGGTCCCTGGGGCCTTGAGGGGAGTCAGGGGCACATCTGGCCTGGGGTGGGGGGCGGCTGGGGCCCCTGGGGCCATGAGGGGAATCAAGGGCACATCTGGGCCTGGCCTGGCCTGGCCTGGCTGCACTTCCGTTGCCTGGCTGTTTCTGTCACCAAAATGGGGAATGAGAAAACTCCTTAACAGCAATGTAGCATTAAGAAGCAGGCATTCTTTATTGCAGTGCTGGATGCATGGGCACCTGTGCATGTGCCACCTAAACATGCATGCCGTATGTTTCATTCAAACAAAATGGTACAGTCCACCCTTATGTTTATGTATTACATTTCTTGGGGAAATCGTATATCTTTATTCAATAGGCAGTACTATGTTAATTAAGCATCCTGCATGCTCCTTACATGTATCTCTCAGTCTCCTAAGGGGTCTCAAACAATAGTCGACCCTATTGTTACAGCTGAACAATCACTGAACCTTAATTTACTTCCCTTATACGGAGAGTCCAAGTTTGTTTAATTAGTTACCTATACAATGGTCTCCTCAGCTACTGTACAGTCTCCTCGGGGATTATAAGTTTTAAATGACTCTTTCTGTCTTAGCATGAAATTACACAACTAGGATTGGTTAGCAGTCTCTCTGCAGTGATACACTGAAACAAACAATATAGTTGCAAAACTAAAACTATATTACATGGTAACGTTTCTGGCCTACGCTGGGTGATGGTGAGTTCTCGCTGGTGACAGTGTTTTGGCAGTCCTGCTGCTGCTCCTCCGGCCTCCTGTGGTTTTGAGCAGCAGGACAACATGGCAGTGCCTTCAGTTCAGCCCCGGAAGCTGTGAGGCACAGAGTTTTCTGTCAGCTGGAGCTTCTGATGGATCAACTTCTGGAGTGATCTCTGGGATGGGTGTCTTAAAAGAACCAAGTGAGGGTTGGGACTGAAGGGAAATGCAGGCATGCCTTCAGGACACAGGCTTTCCTTTTCCTTGTCCCACCATTCCTGTCCCTCAGGAGGGCAGGGGGTTGTTCAGCTCTGCTAGTTTTTTTCCATGTGACATTTCCCCCTACTGTTGTTCAGCTACTCTGGCCTGTCTGGGGAAAGCATGGTTTTGATTGTGTCTGTCTGGTGTGGATTGCCTTTGAGGTGAAGAGCTCTAAGGGCTGGTGATTTTTTGTGACGTCCTTGTTATTGTGGAAATGTGAGAATAGGATTGAACAAGAAAATGGTTTAGAGGCAGGGCCTTCCTCTAGATCTAATGCTTCTATCTCTTGGGCTTTCACTGTAGGTTCAGGGACCTGTTATAGTAGAGGATACCTGCTTGTGCTTCAATGCCCTTGGGGGGCTTCCAGGACCCTACATGTAAGTAGGAGAGAGGTTGCTTCACCTTTTGTATTCTGGAGTTAGGAGCACAGTCTGGCAGGGTGTGCTTCACGGGGGTTCTCTGCGTGCCAGGAGCAATAGGGTCAGGGAGGTGATTACCACTCTGTGTCCTCAGCTTCATCCTGTACCCCAAGGGCTGGACTTAACTCTGTGAGCCCTGCTGTAAATCACGATGCAGGATGAGAGATACAGACCTGAGCTGTTGGCGCTGTCTCCTGATCTACAGTGCTGGCTCTTGTAGCCAGCTCGGGAACCTGGCCGCACAGCAGGCTCTGTGCATTTCAGCAAGACTCTGGGATCAGTGTCCTATAGGTTCTCATAGGGACTGCTTTAATCCAGCAGATAACAAGGTTATTACATTACAGTGTAACTCCTCTAATAAAATACTGCCTTAGCTCCTGGAATGAACTTGGTGTGATTAATTCTTCCAAACTCTCTGCTGAGCTAAGCAGAGACATAAAAACTTTATATGGGGAAGGTGGTGCTAGAACTGGCTGTAAGATGTGCACAGGTTGAGTTGAGAAAGGTATTTTGGCATGTCGGCACTCATGAGTGAGAACTGGGTTATTTACATAGTCATCAGTACTGCGATAAATTAAATACCCTGCTGCTGTTTTCATTGTGTCCCATTTAGTTTAAGAGCTAAGTCTGTTATTATTGGTAAATAGTCCAGAACAAGGTGATTTGACAGCAAATTTAAGAGGGGTTCAAAGGACTGTGAAAGTGTAAGCAACAATGTCATTTTTCCTCTGTTCTTCCCCTCCAGAAAATGGTTCCTGGAAAAACTCAAACCAGAAGGTGCTGCCTCCCTGTTCCTGCTCTGCATGTAACTCAGTCCTTTCCAAATGAAATGGATCCCTTCCTTTGCTGGGTTCTGCTGAATGTGCTTGCCCACTGTGCTGCCCATTTCATAGCTGGCTCCTTTCCCATCTGTCCAGCTCTGTCCCTTCGCGTTCTCTCCTTGAGCCTGTTCTGTGCCCTTCATGGGATGTTGTTTACCCTGATAGCCTCAGCATCATCCCTAGATTTCCAGACTCCTGCTTCTGCAGGCTGGTGGCAGGGCTTGTGGGAACTTCTTGTTCCTGCTGCTCCCTTTGGTTTCTGTGCAAGCGCCCCCTCCACCAATGCCCACCTCCCCTGGCATGCAGTGAGTGCATATTAACAGTGTGACTGCAAACCTCACACTGGTGTCATGAGCATGAGCGTTATTCATGCTAATTCAGAGTGGGCTGTAGTCCTCTCCGGTGCTGCACACTTGTTTGCTTCTGCTACCAAGTTAATAGCGGGGCCCGGCAGCTCATGCTGTGCTGGATCTGAGGCCCTGGTTTCAATCGTATGAGGGACCCAGCCAAGAGCATCCTTGTGTCTGAGCTTTGCCACCTTCAGGAGTTCTTCCTCTTCCTCGTGGATGTGAACATGGAACACTCCTCGATCCGTCTCTAGGTGGGTGTGTTGTTCTCCGAGGGAAAGGCAGTAATGCTGGGATCCTTTCTGTGTCGCTCAGGCCTGTACAAGCTGCTGGCTGGGTTTGAGGACAAATCTGCCTACGCTCTCTGTACCTTTGCATTCAGTACTGGAAACCCAGAGGAGCCAGTGAAGCTGTTCAAAGGCCAGACTCATGTAGGTGGTGTGCCTGGGAAACACACTGAGGGAGGAGGGCTGTAATGTGATTTTTGTAACAGCGTTTGCACAACTTTAGTGGCCCCTGGGTCACTGAATGCCCTTGGAGCTTCTCTGTGTTGAGAACAGGCTGAGGGAGGATGCAGTTGGTGCTGAACACTGCAGCCTTTTTGCCCAGCTGCATGCACTGAACACTGTGTGCTACCTCGGTCTCTTCAGCCCCCATGTCTCCCTCTGGCAGGGTTATATTTGAGTGCAGCTGTTAGCTTTGTTAATTGTGTGTGGGGGTAAAGGTGCTGTCAACATAGAGCAGCATGATGGAGCACTGAGTTTGGGGCTGCTAATTTTAGTCGCATCCCAGGGAGGTGCTGGGCAGGAGGGCAGCACCGTGCAGTGAGCCTGTGGTGGCCACTGCGGCATGAGGGATGGCTGCATGTAGCTCTTCAGTCTGTGTTTGAAATGTGACTGCAAGGGAAGTGCTGTGAAAACATGGCTGACGGGGCTTTTTTGCTTTCTTGTGACAGGGGCTGATAGTGGAACCCAGAGGCCCTCGAGATTTTGGCTGGGATCCCTGCTTTCAGCCAGATGGCTACAACCAGACGTAAGTAGTGTCTTATTTACAGCTCTTTACATCAGAAAACCCAGGGTAGAGTTTGTGCGGCGAGGAGAACCTGCTTACAAGGGAGGGTGGCAGGGAGAAAACTCCCTCCTGGATCTGAATGTGGTGGGTTACGGAGAATGCCTGGATCAGGACGGGGGTTGTTGGCTTTGCCACAGTGTCACTGCAGATGACCCGCTGGAGTTGAGCTGAGTGATGGTGAGCAGAAGGGGTGCTCTTGGTGACTGTGGGGGATGCATGCTGTAGCATCTCTACTGCTGAGGCTTGTGGTTTCTCTCCCTTCCAGCTACGCCGAACTGCCCAAGGCAGTGAAGAACTCCATCTCGCACCGTTACAGAGCGCTGAGTGAGCTCTCTGCCTTCTTTCTCCAGAGCAACTCGACAGACCCCCACCCTGGTCCCAGCTAGCCTCCCCGGGCTGCCGGCACCCTGCGCTGTCCGTGTCACAGCCCTGGGAGAGCTCTGCTCCGCTGTGGGCTGCCATTAAAGCTGTTCTTTTTGAAGCCACTGGTACCTTTTTCCTCCCGCCCTGTTTTGTTGCTTCAGAAGTGCTACAGAGCCCAGCAGGTCTGGATTATTTAAGCTGCAACGCTTGTGCCGCAGGGGTGGCTTGTGCCCCGGCTCCGGCCGGGGTGTTCCCTGCCGCCCTTTGTGCCTGGGGAAAGCAGGGAGGCCACGACGACGCCGAGTGCTGGGGCTGCACGTACGCCTGCGGTGGCAGCACCCCCGGCTCCCGGGGCCTCCCCCACCTCCCGCGGGCCCAGCTCCACCCGCTCTTGGGGGCGCGGCCTGGAGCGGCTAGCCAATGGGAAGCGGCCAGGGGAGAGGCAGCCAATGGGAAGCGGCCAGGGGAGAGGCAGCCAATGGGAAGCGGCCAGGGGAGAGGCAGCCAATGGGCTGCGGGCCCGCTGTGCCCAATGGGTGCGCAGCGCAGCCGGAAGCGGTCAGAGCGCGGCGAGGCGGGACACGTGTGGCGGCGGCGGCGCCGAGCGCGGCCATGGAGCTGCTGCCCCGGAGCCCCGGGGAGTTCGGATCAGCCCGCTACTGGGAGCGGTTCTTCCGGCAGCGGGGGAAGCGCCCCTTCGAGTGGTACGGGGCCTTCCCGGAACTCTGCCCCGTCCTGCAGAAGTACGTCCGGCCCCGTGACAAGGTGAGCCCCCGCTGGTGCCCCCGTCGATCGGCCGAGCCCGGTGCCGCCGCGTCCCGGGGTGCCACAGTGAGAGAACAGGAGAGACCCAGAAGCTGCACTGGCATGGGGAGCTGTGGGGGTCCCAGCACCCAGATCATCTCCGAGGCGCAGCAGATGCGTCGCTTCTGCACCCGTGTGACTCTTCCATATGGAAATGTTGTCTCAGGGCCATGGAGAAGGGGGATTGCGGGTGCTGTGGGTGTGGTTGTCACAGAGGGCTGGTGGCCGTGGCTGATATTTAGTTGTAAAACACTTTATGGCATGTTTCCAGGGTGTTCTCCCTATCACGCTGCTCTTGTGCTGCTCCCCAGGTTCTGGTGGTGGGCTGTGGGAACTCGGAGCTGAGCGAGCAGATGTATGACATGGGGATGTGCGAGGACATCGTAAACATCGACATCAGTGATGCAGTGATCCGACAAATGCAAGAGCGGAGCGGGAGCAAGAGGCCGAAGATGCGCTACCTGCTGATGGACATGCTTCAGATGGACTTCCCTGATGCCCACTTCCAGGTGGTGCTGGACAAAGGCACGTTGGATGCCATCCTCATCAACGAAGAGGAGGCCACTCTAGCCAAGGTGGACAAGATGTTTGCTGAGATCAGTCGAGTCCTGCAGGTAGGAGGGCGCTACCTCTGCGTCTCTTTGGCTCAAGCCCATGTGCTGAAGAAAGCAGTGGAATACTTCTCCCAGGAAGACTGGGTTGTGCGTGTCCATCAGGTGGCTGGCACCGGGGACAAGCAGCAGTTTGTCCTACCAGTCTTTGTCTACGTCATGACAAAGTTCAGGAAGATCCCTGGCTCAGCATTGCAGATCCTGGAGATCTGCCCTGAGGAGCAGGACAAGCCGATGCGGGTGGAGAGCGCGGAGCAGCTGGTGGCGGCGGTGAAGGACAGGCAGCATTACGCCCTGCTCTGCAGCCAGCTGAGCAAAACTCCCTGTGGGGAGCAGGTTTCTCTGGACCTATGTGACAAAGAGAGCGGGAAGCCTCGCTACACGCTGCATGTGGTTGACAGCCCCTTGGTGAAATCATCCCGGGACAATCACTTTGCCATCTTCATCAGTGAGTACAGCCTCTCATGCCTGCAATGAGATGGTGCACTGGCCAGGAGCTGCAAAATGACCAGCAGTCCTGGCCCTGCTGAAACTGGGGCTGGAGAGGGGAATAACCTGCCTGTGCAGGGTGCAGTTGATGTTTTAATCCTGGCTTTGTGGTGGGATGTGTGTTGGCCTGGTGGTGCAAGCAGAGATCTGGCACTCAGCTTGCTGGCTGAGTGGATGCCCGTCTGGCAGCAGAAGGACACTGCCTGCCTTGTCTCCTAGTTAGTGATTCCTGCCTTGATGCTGGTGACAGCTGCCATAGCACATCACTGTGTAAAGCCCAAGCGCAGCGGTCACAGCCAGAGAGGTTTTGCTGGTCTGTGTGGGTATCCTGACTTTCCAGGGCCAGGCCGCTCGGGGCTGTGCTTTGCTCTTGCACCTTGCAGAGTCATGTCAGGCTTTGCCAGCAACATTGTTCCCTGCCTGCGGACCTGCAAAGTTGGGGCGTAGCACAGCCTGGAGATGGGTCATGAGGCTGTTGGACACCCCCTTCTTGTGAGACGTGGCTTTTCCAGCCTCCTGCATGAGCCTGCCCAAAACAGGGATGGTCCTGGCTCTGCTGACGGTTGCAGAGCACAGCTCTAGGCATGCAGTGGTACTGCCTTGTGATGTCTTACCATTCCCTCTCTTGGAGGCGAGGGCAGTCGCCTGGGGACTAGAACTGGCCCAGGCTGATGGCAGCCTCTTCTGCAGTCCCACAGGGCAGAGAAACCGAGTGGCTCTTTGGGACAGAGGAAGGGCGGAGGCAGCTGGCGGCCAGCGCGGGCTTCAGGCGCCTGGTCACTGTGGCCCTGCACAGGGAGCAGCACTACGAGGGTATGGCTGGCATCCAGGAGGAGCTGTCAGGGAAGGTGATGGAGCTGGCCCCGCCGGGCCTCCCTGCCCGGCAGCAGGTGAGCCCCACCGCCTGGCACCCTCGCTTGGCTTCCCCAAAACCAGGGCCTTGCTGGCTCTCTGCCAGCAGCAAATCCCTGTTTGCCAAGGGAGACCAAGCTGCAGTGCATGAGCTGACAGCCTTGGTGGGGAGGAGATTGGCCTCAGGTGTAGCTCCTCTCAGTTTTCCCTCCAGCTGGCTGCCTTTGCTTGGAGGCGGGATTTGAGGTGCCTGCATGGCAGGAGTTGGTGTGAAATCCTTGCCCTCCAAAACCCAGCATCCCAGGAAAACCAGGCATCCTGAAACCCTGAGAGCATCCAGTCTCTCCTTAATACTGGCTTTAACTTCCATTCTTTGTCTTCTTCTTGCCCCAACTCTCCAAACCCAAGCTCTTGCAAGAAGTCTTTGGGGTGTTTGCTTCCTGTACCCCAACACGCATATGGGAGGGAAGCTGGTGTCCCACACACTGGTTCCCAGCTCCCCTGTGGCTGCCTACAGCACATCCCATTGCTCCTGCACTGTGTCTACTTCGTCCTGGCTCTTTAGCCATGGGCAGGACAGCAGGAGTGCCAGGGTCTGTTCCTGTAGCCTTTGCTTCCTCATGCCAGTCCCTGTCCTTGCTGCAGGTGCCCTTCCTGTCCGTGGGAGGGGACATCGGGGTGCGGGTGGTGCAGCACCGTGACACCAGCTCCCTGAGTGGGGAGTATGTCGTGGAGGATGTGAAGGGGGACGGCACCTGCTACTTCCGCCGCCTCATCTTCCTCTGCAACAGGAACGTGGTGCAGTCGGAGGCTCGGCTCCTGGCCCCCATGCCTCTCCCAGGTATGTGGGGCAACCGGGAAGGGGCAGGGTCCAAGGGAGCCTTTGGGGTGGCAGGGAGTGAGACTGATACAATAAGCAGATTGTATACAATAAGCAGATACAATAAGCAGACTGCTGGGACCTGCCTGCCTTGTCCTGGAGCAGCTCTGGGAGTGTTTTTACGCTCTGCTGCTTGCCTTGTGGGTGGGGGTGGCTAGTCCCCAGAAAGCACCCCTGTCTCCCACCTTGCTTCCACAGCCAATGCCTCCTGTTTTTCAGGCCAGAAGAAGCGGAGGAAGGACAAGAAGAAACCCAGCCCCCCTGAGCCACCTGCAGCCATTGACAAGAGCTACCTGTGCTGCGAGCATCACAAGGCCATGGTTGCGGGGCTCTGCCTGCTGGGGGACCCCAACCCACTCCCAGGTGACAAGGCCAGCAGTGGGAGGCTGTGCTGGGGGCAGGCACATGCAGGTCCATGTGTCCCAGCTCCTTGGGGAAAGGCTTTCCTGGCCGAGGTGCCCCGTGTACCCTTCCTGAAGTGGTTTGGGGCCAGCGGGTGGACGAGCGGTGGAAGCATGGCCTCTGGTGGCTCACTGTGTGCTCTCTGTTTGCAGGAGCCGTGCTGGCAGTGTTGGTGGTGGGGCTTGGTGGGGGCAGCCTGCCCCTCTTTGTCCATGACTACTTCTCACAGGCCAGTGTGGCTGTGGTGGAGATCGACCCCTCCATGCTGGAGGTGGCCACGCGCTGGTTCGGCTTCTCTGAGGGTGACCGGATGAAGGTGCACATCTCCGATGGCCTGGACTATGTGGCCAAGCTGGCGGCTGAAGGTACCATCTCACAGAGCACCCCGCTGAACCTAGCGGGTGACACGCTGGGGACCGCAGTCTGGGCTGCTTTCACGCTCTTCTTCCCCTCCCCACCCATCTGCTATGTGTCACGAGCTCCAGCCTTGCCAGGTCTCTGCAGCTCACAGGCCTGTCCTTGCCAGTGTGTGTGTGGGACCTCTGGTTTGCTGCCTCCCCCAGCGCCAAGGGCTGCTGCTGTGGATTTCATTTGGAAAGAGAAACCCCAGGAGAAAGAAGCAGCCGTAACATGGCAGGGGGAGCCTGTTGACCACCTCATCTGTTGCCTCCCCAATGTGTGTGGCTTGTCTCTTGTTCCATGGGATAACAAGTCTCTGTGCTTCCTCCTGCAGCCCCAGCCCAGTGTGATGCCATCATGTTCGATGTGGACAGCAAAGACCTCACGGTGGGGATGAGCTGCCCACCCCCAGCCTTTGTAGAAAAGCCCTTCCTGCAGAACGTTAAAACCATCCTCAAGCCAGAAGGTAGGAGGGGAGATCTGGCCGTGTCCCTGCAGCCAGCCTGGCTGGTCCTGCACAGGGTTTGAGTAAGGAGGCTGTGCCACCATTTTTCATCCTGGAGAACAGCGGCCGCGGCTAGGAATGCTGTGTGAGCATAGCAGCCACGGCCAGGATTACTGTGTGACATCCACCGCTCCTGGCAGGTCCCAGATCCTGGTGTTTCAGTGGGTGTTGTGACAGCAGGGAGCAGGGTGGAGTGGGTGGCCCATGGCACTGCTGGGTCAGGCAGGCTTGAGACATCCTGGGGGGCCAAGAAAGGCTGCAGGAAGGCAGAGGGTGTAGGTGGTACCCGGGAACAGATTGTGTGGCCACCCACGACCCATGTGGTGGCAGGTACATGGAGCTGGGCCAAGGGCAGCGGGGTGATGCCGGTACTCCTTGTGCTGTCATGGGGGAGATGTTTGCACCAGGGTGGCACAGATTCAGTCGTGTTCCCACAGGGAGGTGGGGAGCAGGGAGCTCTGCATGGTCTGGTCTGAATTCCCATCCTTCTTGCCCTGCTGCAGGAGTCTTTGTGCTCAACTTGGTGTGCCGTGACGCCCAGCTGAAGGAGTCTGTCCTGGCCACCCTCAAGGAGGTCTTCCCACTGCTCTACATGCGCCGCATTGAAGGAGAGGTCAACGAGATCCTGTTCTGCCAGCCCAGCCCCGAGGGCCGGCGGGACCCCAAAGAGCTGGGGACACGTGCTGGGGTGCTGGAGGGGGCCCTGCAGCAGACTGGGCACCCCTGGGACAGCTCGTATGTGCTGGCAGACATGCTGCAGGCCATAGAGATCCTCTGAGAGGGACTCCAATGCCACTTGAATGAGAGAGAGGTCCTCATGTGGGTGCTGTGGCCCTGCAGCGGAGGGGTGCCCATGGCTGGGACTGCCACCCCTGGGGGGGCTGGTGCTGGCCTGGGTCTGCCTGAAGGATGGAACTGGCATGGGAGGACGCGGCCTGTGGCGTGGCTCCCTGGGAAGGGGTCCAGGCCCGTGGAGAGCTGTGCAGCCCAAGGGGCAGCGCTGGGGTAGTGAGGGGAGGAAGGTGCTTTGGGACTGGCAGGGCTGTGGGTTAGGGTCTGTTGCCATTGCTTTCCCATTGTAGGAAAAATATCCCTCTGACCATCGCCTTCCCCTCCTGCACAGCTTCTTCTGATGCCGCCTCTCCCCACAGCTCCAGCATCCCTGATCACTGGTGTCTGTGCAGAGTCCCAGCCCTGCCCCAAGCCTGGCTGTGGATGTGTGGTGTGGGCTGAGAGCTGTGAAAATAAAGTGCTCAGGGCTGTTCTGAGGCCTGCAGTGCTTTGCTAGGCTTATTTCTGGAGTGCCCAGCACCCCTAGGAAAGGTATGATCACCTCTGCTCCTCAAGGGCACGTCCTGGGGACAAGCAGCTGCCCCTTGTACTTTGCTGCCTGCTCCACACTTGCTTTCCTGAAGCTGACACCACCATGTGCCTGCCCCTCTTCCGGATCTTTCCAGTCATTGCCACTGGGTCCTGAGACCTGGGACCTGTAAGCCCCTGGGCCCTCAACCCTTCTCCCCCTTGCCCCCCTGGGCCAGCAGGGGCCAAGCCCTGTGCTTGGCCCCCTGGGCACCCCAATGTGCTCAGCCAGCTGGTGCAGGTGAGCCTTCCTGCAGGATGAAAAGGCAGCGGGAAAATACCCATCGGGGTGTTCCCACAGCACCCCATTCCTGCCCAAGCGTCTCATTCTGTCTCTCCTGAGGGTGTTGCAGCCTGGTCCCTCCCTCTGAGGGTTTGCTGAAGAGCTGACCTGTGTATTCCGCCTGGTTACAGAGCAGTTGCCCTGCTGGTGTCCCGTATTCATCAGAAGTCGTTTGAGGGGGGGGGATTGTCTTTCTCCCCTGCAACAGCTGGTACCAAAATGAGTCTGAGACATGGTACCAACGTGACTGGCTTGCAGACATCAAGGTGACAACATGATTGGGCACTGTGATGCTTTGCCAGTGATGCTGCACCCCCACTCCCTGCTTCCTTCTGCCACTGGCACCCTGAGCAAGGACATCTTTCTGGCAGCTGCTTCCTAAAGCAAACCCCCTGCCACCTTTCTGCAGCCCAGCGTGGTAACAACACCAGAAGCAGCACCAGGGGGATCTGACCTAGCTGTTGGCATGGAGGCAACAGCAGCCACATCTTGGCATGGCTGCTGGGGCCACCTCACCAGCTTTGCAGCTGTGTCACCCTGTCCCAGCAGGGTGTTGGTGTCGTCAGCCTTTCCTCCAACAGCAGGGGCCAGCTCTCCTCCACCTCCGGGAAATCCTCCTTTGTTTGGAAAGCTGAGTGAGAGGGTGCATGAGCCTGAGGGTCTGCAGTTTGCCAGCCCTGTGGGGGCTGCAAAAAGGGGTGCCCCAAGGGCTCTCACCCCCTGAACCAGTGAGGACCACAGCCACTGTGCTGATGTGGGAGATGGGGCTGTTTGTGCCCAGGAGGTGCTATGGCAGCCATGCCAGCAGCAAGCACGTCCCTCTGATCACCAGCCCTGGCTATATTTTACTTTTAATTTGCCAGCAGGTTCTGCTTTAGAAGCTGCTCTGTTCAGATCCCTTCTCTGATGTTCCCTGCCTTATTCCCCTTCACGGCGAGGGACAAAGTGGTGCCCTACTTTTTCCCTGGGCTGGCCTGCTTCTACGCAGAGGGAGTAGATGCTTTTTTTAAATAAGTGCTTTTGATGGTTCCCAGGCGCTGGAGAGCAGGGCTGGCCTGCTCGCTGCCTCAGATAAAGAATGGCAGCGTGAGTGCATGCACCCTGTGCGCTGCTCACTGCCCGGCTGCTCATCTGCTGCAGTGTGTTCAGGGCAGCACGTGATCACTGGTCAATGGGAGAGATGAGGCTGGAGCTCAAGCTGGGTGGAAGTCTGCCTGCCCCCATGCAGTTGGTCTCTAAAGATTCTCTGTGCTGAGCACTTTTTTTTGAAAGATATCTATTATCCATCCAGCTTAGCGATGGCAAATTTCTCAACTGGATCAACAGTGCTGCATTTAGTCTATTTTTAACTTAGTTTTCAATTCTCAACATAATTCCAATGACATAGGTTTGTGTGTGTGCCCTTTATTTTACCGAAACCATCTCCTTTCTTCTCCAGGAGCTCATACAAAGGCTGCGTTCATCCCTCCCTTGTCCAGTCCTGCCTTTCTGTTGTGCTTCCTAATCACTGTGTAACGCCACATCCTGGTGGAAAAACAAAAGCCATCTATTAGAAAGAATATAAGGATGAAATCTCAGTACATTGCAGCTGTCCTTGTAGCTACTGACAGCCCTACAAGTTTAGTCTGGAAATATATTTCAGCTGGAAAATTGGTAAATTCATGAGTGCTGCAAATACCCGAAATCCTCCTCTGCAGGTAAAATGCTCCGAGGCTGGAATAATTGATTTGTGGTAAATATTTCTCTCCTGGCAGCCAAAACTTGCAGCTAATGTATATGTTTAGTGACTGTGTTTGTTGCGTGTTTTGGCAATCTACTCATATTTACATTCCTTACTCCTCACTTCCTTCCTTTGCAGCGTAGGCACGTTGTAAGCGGCGGGATAGACACAAGCGCTGCTGTCACTTAGCAACCTTTGCTGGCTCTCAGATGTTGACTTTTTTCCTTTCTGGATTTCCCAGCACAACAAGAGACAGCTGCCTAGATCATCGCATGGCTCAGGCCTGAGGCTGTAGCCAGCTGGGGGTCCTTTGGTCTGGTCCAGCCTGAATCCCTCTCTGAGCATCACATCTGTGTCCCGCTGCTGCCCTAGGGAGCGAGGCACTGGGGAGCTGATGGGTCAGCCCTGAGCTTTGTGAGCTCGGGGGGAGGGATGCAGCTGGTCATGCCCAGCCATGGGGGCTCTCTGGCCCAGGGTCACTCTGTAGCCAGGCAGGTGGCAGGATGGAGATGCTGGGGGGCAGGCAGCAGTGGGCTGCCACATGTATACCCTGCACGGTATGACCTCCTGAGGGGCCACAGCCCAGATTTGCTCTGCAGAAGGACTGGAAGTGGCCAGGGTCTTAGGAAGAGGGTGGAGGTGGATGTGGGACATACTGTCACCATCTGAAAGTACACCAAGCATCTGGGAGAGACTTTTGCGGTAATAAAAGCTGCAGGGACTGAGTGGGGAGGCTGATTCCTTCCAGCTGGGAAGAGCCCTGCTGGGGTGAGCCTGGCCCTGCTGGCTGGGGCTGCTGCTGCTGCTGCCTGGGCATGGGAGGGTCACAGCACAGCAAGGGCTGCATCAGCCATGTCCTGGAGGGTGGAAGCACCTGGGAAATGTTTTATCCATGAAATCTTCCCTTGAGGAAGCACTTGGCTGGCTTTGTGACCAAGGAAACAGGCGTGCTGCCAGGCTGCAGCAAGGGCATATAGCTCTTTCCTGGGGTGCTCAGGGCTGCAGGGAAACGTCTCTGAGGGCTGCAATGCAGCACGGTGGCCTTTTTTGACGCTGCATCTGCATGCACCTGACTAAAGGATGCAGCTGAAGGTCACAGGGTGGGAGACAGGCCACCATGCCAGACGGGATAGGGATTGGCGTACCACTGTCCTGTGACCCATGAGTCAGCAGGGCCTGCAGGGGAGAGGCAGAAAGCGTCTCCTCTTTGCAGGGTGAAATGCTGCAACCACTACTTCTAATCACAGCTCTGCAGCCTCTCTGACATTCTTTCACTGGCTATAATTCTATTTTTTTTGCAGCTTCAAGGTCTGAGCTCTCCTCCTGGCAGATACACAGCCATGATGCTGACCAGCATCTTCCTGCCAGCACTGCAGAGCCAGGTGCTGCTGAGAACCTGGGACCCCCCCTTGCACGGGGCTCCTGGCCCACCTCCTGCTTTGTGCTGATCAGCTGCCTGAGAAGCTCTGCAAGGCTCTGGGTTTGTAACTGAAGCAAGAAGGAGGTGAGGAAGGTCCCTGGGGAGAAGATCATGCGTGAAGGAGCCTGCTTTTTATAAATGCTTCCTGGGGGGGGGAATGCATTCTCATCTGTGCTCTGCTCCCCCCCCCGGGGTCCCGCCTGCTCTCCTGGCAGGGGAGCGTGCCTTGCTCTTTGCTGCAGGCATTTGCAAATCTCCTTTCTGGTAGTTTATATATAACCCATTTTTCATGAAGGGAATCGCACTGGTGTGTGTTTATAAAGCAGCCTGGGGACCTGATCCAAATGTCCTCAGTTTTAATGTCACGTTGCCTGGTTAGGGAGAAGAGTCTATGGGTAAGTTTGTGAGCTCAAATGCTACAGCTGCATGCTGAAGCCAGATTATTTTTGCCATATATTTTTCTGGAAGTTAGGGCAGGACAAACTTGCTGTCTGTACGCCTGATCTGAAATTGACTGGAGACTCCGACAGGGCTGGGGGCCCCAGGCAGGCTGTGCTGGAGCTGGTGACATCTGGAAGCGAGCAGACCATGCTGATGGAGTGAGTGGGGCTGGCGTACCACCCTGGGGAGCAGGGCACCCTTCCCACCATGCCAGGGAGAGGTGGTCAGCGGAGGTCTTCTCTCCTTGCCTGGCACATGGCGAAAAGAAAATTATAAATACCATGGGGCATAACTGAGGGCAAAGTAAAAATACAGCAACACAGCTCTGTGCTCCTGGGGATCATACCTGGTGGTCCCCAGGAAGACAGTTTCTTGCACAGCCCTCTGATGCTTTGGTTTGGGTCTTTTTTTTCAGGTTGATTCATTACAAGAATCTTCTCAATGGTGTCTACTAGTACTACCCATGTTTCCTTTAATTTAGCTGCTCTGAATCTCAACAAATTCAGAAAGGCAGGCTGGGGTCCGCGCTGGGGGTTGGAACAAGCTGCCTGGAGAAGTCAGAAAAAGCAGAGACCTGAAGCTCGGTGCCCTTCCTCTCTTCTTCACTGCTCTCTTGAAGTTGGAAAAATGAGCACCCTTGTGATAACACAGGCATGCATAATGAAAATTTTCGTGATTTTTCTAGGAGGTGGGAAATCTATACTTGGCAGCTTGTGGCTTTTTTCAGGGAGGGGAGCAGGGAAAGTGATTTTTGCAAGTGATGGAGTCACAGGGTGAGTGTGGTCACTTTGCAGCTTTAACTCTGCTTCAGCAGATAAAAAAAGTTTGGTTTGGAATCTTCCCAGACGTGGGGGAATATCTCAAACTTTTCCTAATCATAGACATTTTCTTATTTAATTTTTTTTTAATTGTGGAAGCAAACATGTAATTTAAAGACCTAATGGAAAAGCCAGTTCCCTGTGTTATCATCTCCCTGAGGATGCGCATAGCCTTGCTTCCTAGGCATTGTGTCTTTTTTAATCTTCATTTGTCTCTTGTGGAGATGCGATCCTATTGCCAGGCTGCTCTTCTACTGATCTTAATTATTTTACTGAGGCACCACAAAGTGCTCTGACACTCAGACAGGCCCGATTTGGCCAGAACACGATACTGTTCTTCCCAACTTCCAGCCTCTGCAGAACCCATGAACTGGAGGAAGGCCAGGCAGCTACTCCAGTGCCTCCTGGCATAGCCTGCTCGCTCAGCAGTGGAGAAAAAAACTAATCATGCTGCTAATTGGCATAATTATGTCAATAACCCCTGGGCCCCATCTAGACAGAAATGATCGGAAGGCTTTTCCCAGAGGCTGTGATGCTGGGGAGGTGATCTAACCGCTGTGGCAAAACCACTGCTGGAGAAGCCGTCTCTGTGTTGTGCCAATTAAAAACTTTTTAGCCAGAGTGAGAGCAAACTGTTCGTTTGTTTCCAGGGTTAGCAGTCAGGCTGTTGTAGAGAGTGATTTTTTGCACTTATTGAGAGCTCTGGCCAAGAAGTTTTGATAATCCTCCAGATTGTTAGTATCTGTCAGCCCGTGGGATGTTTGCAGTTCCCTTTTGTTTTGCTTTTCATGCTGAGCGAGGCCAGTGCCTGCTGTAACACAGAGGATAACTTTTATCACTGCAGGACTCCAAAGCCTCTGTTTTAGATATTGTGTTGTGACTGCTGCCAGTAATCACAGATAAATCTCATCTCTGTTGTTCGCCTGTGCTTTTAGCTCAGCCTCGGTATGCATTTTTAATTGAGCTCACCGCAGTGATGTAGCTCGGACCTTGTTGTCGCTTCCCAGCCTGTTCCTGAACCACCCACCTGCCACCAGCCCTGCCAGACCCGGCTTCTCCGGCTTGCCCCGACACGGTTCCGGCGAACGCGTGTCTGCGCCTGGCAGCGCTCCCACCCGCGACGGAGCGTCGGTGCCGTTTGCCAGGGCCCCTCATGTGCTGCAGGGATGGATCGTGGTTCCCACTGCTCCTGTTCCCATCGCGGGTGGGAGGCGGGAGGAATTAAGCCGCTGGGATTGCTCCAAAATACCCTGCTCGGCAGATTGGGAAGCGCTGAAGCCAGCTGCCTGCCAGGTCCCATGCCGGCAAGCGGGACCCAGCTCCTGCATGTGCTCCCGGTTTGGCCGTGTTCCCGGTTTGGTGCCAGAGCGTAGTGGAAGAGCACAGGCAAACCTCGGCTGGGTGCCGGAGGGTGGCACAGCCAGGCACGGCCCTGCACCCGGGGCTCACAGGGGGTGCTGTGGACCCTTCCTCTAGCAGGATGGGGCAGCCGGCTGGGGTCGGGGCTCCTGGAGGAGAGGGGCAGTGTGGTGGCCTTGTGAGCTGATGTGTGGACCTGGGCCCAGCCGGCTGCTCCCTGCAAGCTGCTGCTCGGTGCCGGACCGCGGATGGGGCCGCCGCCACCATGTGCAGCGAGGACCCCCAGCCCCGCCGCGGGCTTTGCCCTGCGGTCCCGCACCGGGGGTGGGGGAGTGGCCGCACGGGGGGGCGTGGCCTCTGCGCGGAGCCCCGCCCCCAGCCGGGGGGTGGCCGCATGCGCAGTGCGCTGCCGTTACCTGTCAGCGGCGGCGGCGAGCGGCGGAGCGGTGGCGGGATGGAGGGGCTCATCCCGCTCGTCAACCGGCTGCAGGACGCCTTCGCGGCGCTGGGGCAGAGCTGCCTGCTCGACCTGCCGCAGATCGCGGTGGTGGGCGGGCAGAGCGCCGGCAAGAGCTCCGTGCTGGAGAACTGCGTCTCCAGGTGAGGGGCGGCGGGCACGGCGCCCCGTCAGCGCCCCGCGCGCCGCTCCCGCCGGCGGGCTCTCCCTCCCCTCCCCAGCTCCAACGGCCGCCGCGCGCGCCCCCGTGGCGGCGGGGGGAGGCCGGTTGCCAGCGGGGATGGCCGGGGGGGACACCCGGCTGTGCGGCCCCCGGAGGGGGCGAGGCGGGCCCTGGCACGGCGGCAGCGCCCTTGCTGTGCGCGCTGCGGGGAGCCCGCCGCCCCCCCGTCGTGCCCGGGCTGGGGGGTCACCCCTTGTCTGAGGGGAAAAAGGGGCTGAAAGGCCCAAATCCTGACTGCGCCGGGGGCTCGTCGGTTCAGGGGGTTTCACATCGCCGCTGGGGCTTCGAGCCGTCCTAATGCGCGGGTGGGTGCTAGCATCTCTAAAAATTCCTGCCAGAAGGAAGGGGACGCCTTCCTGTGGTCCTTTGAGCGGGCAGGCTGGGTCCTTGGGGATCTCCTGAGGTAAATGTGAACTTCACGTGCTGTTTCATGAAGTTCCTGTTGCCTTTGCCGCAGAGAGCGTGAGGGCTGCTGGCGGGAGGCGGTGGTTTCAGAGCGGAGCTGCAGTCCTTAGCCCGTGCATAGGAACAAAAGTGCTGTTGTGTGTCAGCCGTCAGGGAAACTTTCGCACATGGAGGTCTTCGTTAAAGGTAATATTAAGTGCTGTGTCTTGCCACAGCCTGGCTGCGTGTCAGTCTGCGATAGCTCTTGATACGCAGTGTTAAAATACTGTTGTTCCTTATCGCCACTTCAGACTTTACTCTTATTGTGTGAAATGTCAGTTCTTCCTCTTTTCTGCTTGAAGACTGTAGCTAACTGCCGATGTTGACAGTACTGCCGATCTCTCAGGTTTAGAAAGTGCAAGTGAGATCCTCAGAAATCACTATTGGCCATCAAATTACTACAGTTTTCTTTAAATGAGTCTTTTTAAAGCATTATTGTAACCTTTTAATCGGTGTGTCTATGAAGCTGTGCAAAGCATGAGTGCTGAGGAGGAAAGACATCTTCATCTTTTCTTGTCAGTAAAGCTGTTTTGGTCCCTGTGGCAAAGCCTTGTCTGGAGTGGCATCCACCTGGGCTCGGGACTGACTGCGGTGGGCTGTGAGCTGGTGGTGTTCTCTGGATCCACCTGTGCTGGTGGAAGAGGTTACTGCTCCCCGATGCTTATCGCTCCTCTGCTAGACGGGCTGGCCCTACCTGATCTGCAGGCGGAGCTGTTCCGTTCAGCGCAGCACGATCCCACCCCTGCCGCCTCGATGTGCCTGGCTAGAGCAAAATGTGAAGATGAGCCATTTGTGCTAATCTGGCCCATTTGGACAAGAGGCTGGAACCTGCTGCACAAGTGAGATGTGGACTTTTCTAGGAAGACTTATGAAGAAAAGCTAGAGGCGATGACTTTCTTCACCCACGTAGTTCTTCACCATGCAGCCTGCGGGTGCTGCAAGAGAGTCTCTTTGGAGAAGAGCTTACAAATGGCTACGAGGCAGCAGGGTGTCTTTGGCGCATCGGATCTGTAATTTGAATTCTTTCAACCTGGTCTCGGAGCTCCACATCGTTGTTATATGCAGTAACTTCTTGAGATACACCACTGGCAGAGTTGTAGTACCTCCTGACTTGCAAACTCGGAGCCTATTGCAAATGTGACATTAAAATGCATTACTTCGAAGCTATTCCATGAGACTTAAGCAACTATGTTGTACTCATGCCTTTCCTCTAGACCGAGTGAGTATGTGTGGCCAGCAGATGTGTACTTGCTAAGCTGTGAGAACTTGATTGTGAACCCTCAGAACCAGATTAATGAACATCCATGGGACTGGAAGAGCATTTTGCTTGTCAGATCAGCAGACACAATGGTGTGGCTCTTTTTAGTGAGCCATAGGACATTCCTAGTTTTATGGGATAATGAAGCTGCTGTGTGCAAAAAGAAGTTTATTGCATCCACATCTGTCTTAATATGGCATATACAGGTAGCATGTCTCATTGTAGACATGTGTTGCACTCATTTCTTTTTGTTAGAGGCACACTGCATAATGTGTGATTAACAGGGTGAACGTTAACTAATAGTAACACAGCTTTGAAACTCACATCAAAATAAAACAGTCCTAGCATTGCTCGGAAGTTTGAGCATTAATTCTCACATTTTTTGGTTTGGTTTTTCTTGTGGTTTGTTTTTTGTTGTTGTGTTTTTGTTTCTGTTGTTTTTTACCACATGAGTCATTATCATCAGTAGATTTTGAACTCTTGACCTTCAGAGAGGCATTCAAGATCTCAGGAGTAGCTGTAATTGGTAAGAGGAAGCATGCTATCCTCCACGTGGAGGGCAGGGACTTGCTACAAGCCAGCTGTTGGTTGACAACCTGAGTATTTGTTAAGTGGAGTTCTCATGAGGTTAGTAAGGTTAACTCTAGGATCAAACTGCTGTTCTCTGCTGCCTGTAGCCACTAGACCTTTGTGCCTGTTTCAGTCCTCCATGGGGTCTTTGGTTGTGCAAGGATGACTTTTTTTTTCCCACTTGGACAGAGGAAATCTATTTTCTAGCTTGTGGGTGGTATCAGAGTAGGAGCTTCCTTACAGAGCCTAACCAACCAGGAAACATGCTGGGCTATACTGCGTTACCCACCATTTAGTTTATGCTTTGCCATAGTTTTTCAGAAGGGTTGTGAGGAATCTGGCTCTGGCATAGTTCTGTGGGCTGGCAGATGGTTCTGGAAGTGGGATCCAAGTCCTCTGATTTCTGAAACTGCTGAGTGACACGCATCCATTGCTGTCCCCAGGATAGCTTGTTTAGGTGCACACAGCATCCTTAGTTACATCAGTCAGTGAGTACATTGGGATTAGATTGCATGTTTCATCTGCATTAGAGCTGGTGTTGCATGAGGATTGATTCTGCGTGTTTGCTTGCTCCAGGAATTTGTGATGTCCAGAAATACTTACGTCCTTGTAGGTTGGCTCCCAAGGCTGGAGTTTGGGCAGTGTCAAATCTCCCAATGTAGCTGTTACTGTTACTATTTGGGTTAGCACCTGCTAAGGTATTTGGAGAGTTTGCTCTTCGCTTACTGCTCCTCTGTGTGTAAGAAGACTGCTGCTTTTGGTCATCAAGGTCTGTGTTTGAAGGGTTTCCTCTCAGGATTCTGGTTATATTTAGATGGGAACAGAGATTCCAGAGAGCACCTGGGGACAACAGTAATTTCCATTTATGGGTTAGACCTTCATGTGTTCCTAACGGGAATTCATGGCACTTGTTTGAGGAAATGGTATTGACTGAAAAGCAAATGCTCTTCCTGCCTGATTCTCTTTGCCACAAGAGTAAACGTGCCCTTAAAGTACTGACCTGGTGTTTGAAGCAAAGAATCTAGTGCAGTCTTCTGGTAGAGTTTGGTGGGAGAGAGACTGAAAAGTGCCAAGGGGAGTCAAACATCTAATACCAACAGATTGCCAGTGGGGGACAGGCACTTCGCCTGGTCTTAGTCCTTTGCTACAGTTGAGTATAGGACCATGACCTTATACGTTGTTTGTGCTTTTTAAACGTCTTGCATTTGATAATAATAGGGTTAGTTAAAACTAATGGCAGGAAGCAATCCTTGCAAACTGTATTTGGAGAGAAAGCATTTTCTCTTATTTCATATATCCAAATGGGCCTTTAAGATAACTAAAGGCACAGATGGCAACCTACCTTGTCAGGGCCTCTTTCTGCAGATTTGAATCAGAACCTTATTCTTACAAATAGCTAGAAATTAATAATTAGATTTCAAAGCTGAAAGCTCTTTCTTCCCAGCTTAATATACTATAATCTGCATGTGGCCAAATAATTGTTTTATAAGAGACGTGTACTCTTGTTCATAAGCCTGTCAGTCATCATCAAACAAGCACTTTCGTTTTAAGAGCCTGAGGTCTGGTTTTGTAATACAGCTTTTTCATCTGAGACGCTTTTGATAATCTTACGGCTGATGCATGTTGTATAGCTATTTATTATGACACATGTACTATTTTTTCTTTTCTCTCCACCCCCCCACCCCCCAAAATTACAATTCCTTGTGCACTCAGCTCATTCTTTTTTGCTTGAGATGGCGGTTGTGAAAAGACTGCATTGAGTCATTAGGGGAAGAGAAAGGACTTTAAATCTGGCTGTTGAAACAGAGAATTTCTCCAAAGAAAGTAGACATGTACCTAGGTTATGTGCTTCCTGAGGGAGATACAGTTAAAATTGGTGCAGAAATTTTATTCTTTTAGTTACTAGTCATCAGCAGAAAAACTTTTTTACAGATTCTCTCCTTTTGTGAAACAGGCATGAAAAAGCTAAGCAGCTGGAGATCCAAACTGAAATGTGGCGCTTTGTATTCCTTTTTTAATCTTAAGGATCTTCTGGAAATGAGAATCAGCCACTCCTTTTCCTGACTAATTAAGCCATTGTACAGCTGTATTGAGTGTATTAGTCTAGTTATCAAAATATTCTGGTACACTGAAAGCAAGAATTGTTTCTATGTATTCCATTAAATAGCAGCAGAAGCAGATGAGACGGTAGCTCATTTACATTTCTTCCCCAAATATATTCTTACATTTAGAGGGTGCAGAACAAACGTGGCCATTTAGGTGGGATATAGATGGCCTAGTTCTGCCCTTAACTGTAACTCTATTTTGGATTTTAAGTTTATTTTCTTGAGAATTGATATATGCAAACTAAAGCAAATGTGTAATTAAAACCAGAAACGTAAAGAAATATGCTGGTTATTCCCTACCCCCACCCAAAGTAAAGTAAAAGTTTTCCTCTAAAACTGCTTTGAGGATCCGTGTCTCTTATTTCTGGTATTTAAATTTTACCAACTGAAAGATTTCTTCTGTTTTAAGAAAAGCTTTGCTCTGTAATGAGGCATAGTATTGTGAGCCCTGACCTATATTCTGGCATTTAAGTTCAATGTATCAAGCAGTTTACAGATATGCTAAATCAATAAGTAACACTTTAACACTTTTGTAAAGAGTACCAGTGAGAATACATATGCATTGGGTCTTAGTATAACTTTGGCATACCATGTACAGTTAGGGCATTGTAGTGGTTAAGTGAACACAAGTTTAGTATTTGAAGTCTGAGACCTAGACTTAAGAAAAACCTCAAAGCCCTGCAAAAAGTGACCCTCAAAAATCCCAGTCTGGTCTTGAGCTCCTTAGGAGGAATCAGTGCTACAAATTCAGTGGCAGTTGCTACTGGAAGTTCAGTCCATCAAGGTACTGAAGGTGACTGCACATCTCTGACCGTTTTTAAAGGTGAATCATCATCTAGTGAGAGGTTTGTGTGGGTTTTTTTCTTTTTCTTTCAGACCATAGGTATTCACTTCTTAACTAAGTTTTCCTGATTCTTAATACAGAGACAGTTCTGAAGATTCAACAGATTGTCTGACTCTGCAAGCTGTTATATAACATTATAAATCCCCATACTTGCCGCCCTCAGGGATGAGCCTGTACCCAGGGTTTTGTAGTGTTGAAATCAACAAATAACAAGCACCTTTGTTGTCTTGCTGTTTCTTGATGGGCATTGCTCCTGCTAATGTTTCAAGCTTATGTTATTTTCTCTGTAGATGAAATGGCAAACAAGGCTTTCCAGTTCAGATAAACAGATGTTAATAATATGATTGTTTGGACATTCACCTGTAAACATAGGGAGTGATGCTGCTATGGATTACAGCTGTGAAGTAGAAGTATGGACACTGTTGTCTTTTCTGCCACCGATTTACTGTATGACCTCAAACTGGTTTTTAAACCTTACCTGCATCTGTATCCACATGGATATGCCTCGATTCTTTACTCTGCCTTAACTGTATGTAGAATTTATATTTTTATTCCTTTATTTTTAAGTTGCTTCTATTTCTAAAGGAAGAGGTTAGCATATAATCTTAAAATCAATGTGTGATAACTGTGATTGTAGTGTAAAACTTGTTATGCATTTCTCTGCTTTGTGTAATGGCTGCTTTAGATATATATATGGCACCAAAACTGAGTATTGTATTCTGCTTTCAACAGCTGAGACGTAACAATGCTTCTTCTTCCCAAAAAGGGACCCTTGCTGGTGTTTAGCTTGTGCCTCTAACTTCTTAGTTGTTGAGAGAGAGAGTGTTTGTGGTATCCATCAGTTAATCAGTGAGCAAATTGATTATACTCCTTTATGTATTCATGGGTTTATTAAACAACGTCTGCCTAGATTGCAAGCATAAAGGAACAGAAGCCATTTTTGGTTTTTTCTTTTTTTTCTATTTTTCTGTTTTTTAAAACAGTGCATTTCAAAATAAGGTGGCCTAGTAAACAGAAGCCTGTGCACTCACCTTGTTTGCCATGCTGATGTGTAGTGAGTTACTGGGAATCCTTTTAATGCTGGGTGTCTGCAGTGTAAAGCCTGTAGTGTAAATATGCTGAGAACAGGAAATGAGCATTATTTAACTGTGACCTTGCATCTTTTTCTTCGGCAAGTTGCATTGAGATGAACAAGGCAGCATTATTGAACTAGAGAGGAGCAAAATCCCATTTAACTGCATGCTGGGCTTTGATGTACTGCCAAGTACTGTTGTCTGTGATAGCCTCTGGGATGCAAAGGAGACTCTAGCTGTAGATAAGAGAGGTTTTCAGCTGAAATGTCTAGTGATAATGTCAGCTTTTATAATTTTGTGTGTGGAAGTTATGCTTTTAATTCATTACCTGGCATGGTATATCTGCATCCTGGTTCCTGTGCAAAATCACCATGATTTCTTCCTTCACATATGCAGGAGATTTACTATTTGCTGTAAGACAGCTAGGTTTCCACTCTTGTAGATGATACAATTGAAGCTAGATTAACCTTAAGCACTTGGTACTTTGTTTACTATGTACAGTGCAGATGCCTAAGAATGCACACGTATTTATTCAGTGGTGCTTAGCTATAGAGGGTGCTATATATATATGGTCTGTGTATAACTTGCTTGCAGAGAATGGGCAGGGCTCTGTGTGGCAAGCGTGAGAACAACTGTAAGACTGCTCTAGCCTCTGCTGCACGACAGTGGATGAAATGGGCTATGTTCCAGATCTGTTTGGCAGCCAAGCTGGAAGCTGCTGAAGAAATTTTAGCATAATCCATCAGAGGCAGTGTTATGCCCTTGCATGCTCACCTGTTAGTTTGTTCAGGTGCTAGACAAATGTTGACAGAAGATCCCCAATGTCAGATCTGGGAAACAGGCTGGAAAGCCTTAGGAGTCTGGGCTTGAGACCTCCAGCATTATGACTTTGTTAGCGTTCGGGGAAGCATCATCATCAAACACTGTTTTGGTCAGACTTTTAGTATCATTTTTTCTTGTGGTAATAATTCAGTTTCTGGTGAGCAAAGAGATGGGAGATTGTGGCTGATACCGAATTTCAGTATTTGGCTACACAGACTTTACATTGGCATAGACAATATATTTGTTTGCACATGCTGCAGGCTCAAAGCAGGATAAATGGCCAGGTAAAAAAAGGATGAAATGGCTAGAGACGAGAAGTTGTTTGAGAGACTTGAATCACTTGTTTTGGAAACATCCCCCTTCTCCCTTCCTTCTGTAATTGTCTGTCTATAAATTCAGGCTGTGTTTATACTGCAGTTCCCATTGTGTATGCATTCTGGAGGGAGTAGAAGAATTGTATCCAGTTACATTCTAGCTCTGCAAAATAATGTGAAATGGCTTATATTGTACCAAGAAAGGTGATCGTACAGTTTGACACCTTGTTCGCCACAAAAGAGGTAAATGTATTTTCACAATGCTTTTGAAGAGGCGAAGTTTTTTGGACTTGGATGTGACGTAGGTGGTTGTATGCTGTACCACTAAGTAGTCTGTGTAGATGGATATGAGTTCAAGACAGTGTGATTTGGGAGGAAGGGCAGGAGCTTATTTTGTCTGTGTGTTTGATGGCGGCACTGAAATTTGCAATATCTAAAATTTTTGTCATGACAGAATCTTCAGAGGTGAATTATTTGCTATATGCAACTAATTGTATAGTAGTTAGCTGTTATGCCTGCAGTGTTGGGGCCATGTTGTTTTCTTTCTGATCCTTGCAATCAGATTATCTTTTTTTTCTGTTTATATCTGATTATATTATGGAGGAAAATGTTTTACTCAAATCTTTTCTAAAGAAACATTGTTAATAGTATTTGGCAGATGTGACTAAAAAGCCGCAACTTCTATTTAGAGTACTGACAATAATTTAAAGTGAGTGAAGAAATTTTGTTGTTTATTTCTTGTATTGAGATACAAAATCTTGATGCATTAGTATTCATCCTGAGAATGGATGGGCTTTTATGCACCAACATCCTATGCAAATTAGTCCTTTCCTAAAGGCAAATGTATCTGATTAAGGAGAATACAGTTGTCCTGCAAAGTCTGTTTTATTCTTTTCGACACAAAAATTCTGAGAATTGTTGGGGGGTTTTTTGTGTTTTGTGGTGCTCCCCCCTCCCAACCCCTGCTTGGAATTGATGGAGAGCACCATTGGGCAGGAAATAGCAGAAGCTTTTGTACAATCTTAAAAGAGAAAGAGGAAAAAGGGCATTTTCACAAATGGAATTAGGATGATGCAGCAAAGTTTTGGATGCCTGCCAGGGAGGACAGATGCATCATGCATACAGTGGCTTGCCGACGAGACTGCACATTGGCAACTTCCCGATCTGTTAATACCGCAAGCCTACAGCCTGAGCATAATCACTGCAAACAGAGCAGCGTTCATCTTACCACTTTTATGTTTTTGCCTGGCAAGTTTTCATAGCTGTGTATGGCAAGTTTTCAGTCCTATAAACATTATTGAGACTTTAAAAGTTTTTATCACCTAAGAGATTTTTATTTTTTTTTAATACTAGGAAGTGCGTTTTCTTTCCTTGCTTCCGTGAACAGGCTTCCTTTTTTCTGTGCAGGAATGCAATGGGAGATACTGTCACTGCTATCAAAATATGATGTTAGATGTGGGGTACTAATAATGGTCTGTGCCTTCTTACATGGGTGTCCCTTACTTCGGAGATTCTGTTGACTCCAGTTGTCTTTAACAGACTTTAACAGACTTCACCACTGGGACTAGAGTAATTTTTGGCACTGATTTTCTCATAGCCCTATAAAGTTTACTTTAATGGGGGAGATGTAATGATTTCTGGTTGCTTATTGAGTAGAAATGCTGCTGCTACTTAAAGAAAGCATCTTCCATATATTGAGAGAAGTATAAAGACAATGACTTCTAAGCCTGCTCTGTCTCCAACCTTCTACATGAAGGGGAAATCTCAAACTTTGCTTTCTTGCCTTAATGGTGCCAAAGCTGTCACTGAACTTAGCTGGTAGGGAAGTGCCCAGCTAGCGTGACTGAAATCCCTTGCCATCTTATTTGAAGTTCTTCAAGGGCTTTTCAAAAATACCTTGTTTCTCACCTTTAGAGTCAATGCTCATCGTATTTCCATGGTTAGATCTGCTTGGGTGGATTGTTTTGTACCGTTCTCCTCTGTTTTTATGTATAGTTGGTCTCAACTCCATAAAAGGGTGAGGGATGAGAGACACAAAGAGACCTTTTAGGCAGCTAGGTTGTAGTGCTGTGCAAGAGTTTCAAGAATATTATTTTTTTTATTATTATTATTGATTCAACTTGTGTGCTTACTTGAAAGTGATGGATAAGATAATTGGGATGTTCCTGCTTTGGCTATTCAGTTCCAGTAGTTAAGCAGTGGTGATCAAGGACATCTCTGGGTTGGAAAATGGCTTCTCGAAGATGTGAAGTTTATCCACCCTGCTTGAAAGGAGGAGATAGTTAACAACCCTAGGATGTCCGGATACTCAGTTTCTCACTCCTAAAGACATGGCCAAACTGCATGGGCTGTAATGTGTAGTTCCTGCTCCTGGATATTGGACTACATCTTGATTCAGCCGGTTAATTAAAATGATCTCTCAGTTGAGGGAAGATTTACCTTGAAAGAATAGTTACTGCAAACTGAGACCAAACTTCATTAGAGAACTCAAACTAGACCCTAAAGTGTTGTGATAAGGATGCCAGCATCTATGCTGTGTGGTTTACAAAAAAAACCTTGGCAAAACTGGTGTTGAACTTCAGTAGCCAATACATCTCAGACCACTAAAAAGTCCACAGCCTCTTAATGCATTTATCTTGCCTAGTAGGCCTAATCAAGATAGGTACCATTGGCCTTCAGTAAAGAGGATTAATTATTTTGTTCACCTTCATGTAAGCCCCCTTATCTTAGGCTGAGATTTTGCAGCCGTTGAACAAAGCTGTGGGAGACGCTCTTGATTGGCAGACATTGTGGCAAAACAAAAAACACTCTTCTGTAACTAATGCAAGGAGGTGAGGGATCAAGTGGTGACTGATAATAAGAATTGGTCTCTGTGCTTTGAGCTAATGAGGAACAATATATAGAGACAAATATCAGTGTGATGTATACTACTATATTACTGGAGGAAAAAAAAAAAGGTACATGGTTGAGAACATCAAAGCACAACAGAGGTAGTGCCTTAAAGCTTTTGAGATTTCTTGAAAATGTGTCCCGGGGTTATCTTTGTACTGTCATTTGGAGGGTAGAGGAGTTATGCTCCTGAAACCACTAAGGAAAGATAAATAGTCATGTCTAGTGTCAGTGATGACAAGCCTGTTCTCAGAAAGTACTTCACCCAATGTTCCAAATTTAATTCCTAAGAAAGCCACTGCTTAAATGCAAAGTACATTTCCCATCACTTGGACTTACCTTGCTCTGTAATAAACAGAAATGTGTGAAGGATCTCCTGCTGAGTCCTCTGTGATGTTGGTGAGCACCAAAGCAAGAGCAGGCGAGATAGAATGAGTGTGCATACTTTCAGCATTAAGTGTTCTTTAGTTATAAATTCACTGGTTTTGGCTTATGGGTTTTAAAAAGTGAACCTGAGGAAAGAAGTTAGAAATTATTAATGTGTCTCCTCCGTAGGCTTGCACTGGACCATGCTTTTCTGTGTTTTGGTTTTTTTTGTAGCACTTTGAGGCTAAACATGATAAATGCCAGAAAAATGAAAGCCTTTTGTAGTACTATTTGCCACAGAGCCAGGAGATGCTTGGCTATATAGGTATGTGTAAGTGTTCACTGTGAATCAGTGTGTTCTTTCACACAAGATACGGCCATTCAGCAGCCACCGTGAGCCACAAGTGCTCCTAGTGTGCCAGACTGGAGTTGTATAAAACAATAAACACTGTGTTGGAAAAAGGCCTGGGAAAACTGTTGGCTTTGGGCATAATTGCTTCCTATTGCAACTGGAGCTGTGTTGCAGTCCTTGGGAATAGAGAGCTGTGTGGAATGCTACGACAGCAGTGGTGTTCATTTCAGCTGCTCATGGAATGTGGTCTTTCTGCATTGGAGGAAAGGTTAGGGTTTTGGGATGAACTTTGAGTTAGTGGAAAAACTTTTATGAGTAACATTACTAATGTTGTTTGGCAAAATGAAATAGATGTAGGTGAGCCGTTTGTGATCTTCTGTGAGAGAATTACGGCTCTTGTACTGAGCCTGTCTGGTTTCCATCCTTTGTGAAAAATGGGGAGTCTTTCTTTCCAGGGACTTCTGATTTTTCTGACAATTCATCACTCTGTTTTACTTGTTCTTAGCTCTTTAATGCAGTTACTGTGTAATCATTGACATTTTCCTCCATTATTTGATTTCTTGGATTCCTCTTATGTTTTATATGAATTAATTACATTGGTATAAATGTAAATTAATCACCATTTCTCCTGTGTAATACTGACTGCATAACTGAGGAAAGTGCAGAATATTTCTCAGTACTATACTGGCAAAGTATAGCAGATTTAAGTTACTGTTTTGAAACCATGATTAAATTTTAAGTGATGAGGCATCATCGCCCTTCATACAAACTCAGGATTCTTCTGTTTTGTCTTTTTTTTTTTTTTTTTTTAACATAATAAATAGTGCTAGTGTGCTAGAGAGCTCTTCAATGAAAACTGTTGCCCTACCTGGAAATCCCTTTGGAAATATTATGTTTGTATTTTGTTTGATATGTGTTCTTTTCTTTGTAAGTATAGCCCTGCATTATAATGAGACAACCTCACTGAAGGAGCCCACATCTAGTTTGCTTTTCAGCATTTCACTATGGTTTCTGCCCTTTCTGAAATGTGGAAGGGTGTTCATCTCTCTTCCAGGGGACTCTTCTCATTAATGGATTGTCCAATTACTTTTTCAGCTTGTTTGCTTTCTGAAAATCAGTCAAAGAGGGTATGATAAAGGAAAGACAACATACAGAGACGTGAACTTTCTTTTCTTTTTATTTCTTTTTTTTTTTCTTACAATAAAGTTATGTACTGTAGCAAAGACCAGAACCCTGTAGTCTTGTTATGAACTGCTAATGGTATGGCCATTGAGAACCTGCATCACCATCCTGTGATACCAGTTTTTGAGACTTGGGGTTTAGCAAGTCCAATTCAAACTAATATCTGTTACCTATACACATTAAACAAATGTTTCAGTAGATACACTTGTCCAGATTGCTGATATTGGAAACGAGGCAGTATTGGAGAGTGAAGACAGTACAGTTTGTTATGCAGTTAGACATGAGCTTTATAGCTTTTGGGGTTAAAAATTATTTGGCCTTGAAAATATTTTGCTTTTGGAAATATTTAATGGTATTCTAACAGACGAGTGCATTCTAAGATTTAAGAGTTACTGAAGTGATGTTCTGGCAGACCTGGCTGTGTGCATCTTATTTGTATGTGATACATTCAGTACTGGCTAGGCAACACTGGACGGGCTTTGCAACTGGTCTCTGAACTGTCATGTCACAGCACTGAGCTAGTATAGCTGTTGTCAGCAGAGTGCCTTTTGCTGAAAAGTCTCTTGAGAATAAACATGTAAAAGTAGTTTGATCCTTAATGTAGGATGCATATCTTTTAAAGGAGCGTTATCTTTCATTCTTAGCTTTATTCTTGCACAATGTGTTTCATTCTGATTTCCTTGTTACTGTTAAGTGATCTTGCAGTCGTGCACGCAGGTGCTCACAGGCTCGCTCCCCTCACCACAGAAGACAGTCTTTTATCTCCCGTGTCAGTGTCTTGTGCACAAATTCTCAGGCATGTGTTTTGTTCTAGATGGATTTCTTTGTAGCTGCTTCAACTCTGATGTAATTTTTCTCCCAGCTGTCTCTGTATGCATCTGTACACATTGACCAAAAGCTGCTGAAAAGCAACTGTCTCAAACCTGTCCTTAAAAGAATCGTGCTGCTCTGACATAGAGGGGCATCAGCCTTTTGGTCAGAAGGAGCCCTCGTGACTTGGCTGTGTTCAGTCCTATTATATTTCTTGGTGCTGAAATTACTTTTTTTCTTCCTTCTTTAAGAAACATTTTATTTAAGTAGGCATTTTATGGAAAAATGAGGGTGTGGGGCCATTCCTAATACACTGGGTTTTTTTTTTTTCAGTGCCACTGACAAACCCTGTGTAGAATGCTTTCCATAGCAAGGTGGGGGGGGGGGGGGGGGGGGGAGAAGACCTGCATCCTGTCTTGTGGATATCAAAGTAGGCATTTCTGCAGAAGCAGTTGTACAATATTTAATCTGATTCCTTTGCTGCTAGAATTGTAATGTGGTACTATTTTGCTTTTCCTAAAAAAGTGCAAGTTATGTCCCAGATTTGACTGACTTTTCTGTGTGTGCTCAAAGAAGTGCCTTTTTCTAGAAGCAGAGTTTATGTATTTATTTGTAACATCTAATTTGAGGTGCACAGATGCCATTGCCTTGTGTCTGAACCTGAAATTTCAAATGTTTAAAAATAAATAAAAAAATTTCTCCATCCCTGGGGGGGGGCAGGTCGATGTCTCTTTCATAGAGGTAAAATAACCATTCAAGTAGTTAATGGCAGGAGGGGGGAGTTTTTTCCTGAACTGTCCCCATGATCCCCTTGTTACCCTCATTCTCAGTGTTTTTTTCCTCTTCAGACTTCACATTTGAAGCAGAAACATTACGCTTTTCAGCTCACACTGTTTAGTTGGTTATGTGATCAACACAGCTCACCCTCTCACCAAGCAGGAATGTCTCTCTGCTGATGCTTGCTTGAACAGATGATGGGCTTTTTGACAATAGTTCAAATTATTAGAGAGTGTTATTGAATGCCATCTATTTTGGGAATGTTAAGAGGTCGTTCTGAAGGAAAATGGTTGTCTTAAATTTCTTTGTTATTTTGCTGTTGAGGAAAGGCTGGTGTTGTATAACTAGGAGTTGCATTGGTGCAGTGTTCTTTGTCGCTCAATGTGCTTAGTCTGAAACAGAAAATCATTAAGTCTTTCCAGCCTTTGACTCCCTGAAGGATTTTACTGCCTCATGTGGTGTGGCAGAGGACCCTAGTTTGTTTTGTGTGATCAGTTTGTCCTGAATAGCAATTCCTTTTAGCTTCTTGATGGGAAAATGCCTTTTTTTTTTTTTTTTTTTTAATCAGACATGAAATGCTTGAAACTATAATCTCAATAGGGTTTTCTACATCCTGTGTTACTGTCATTTCAGTGCATACAGAGGAATGAGTATGTTCCTGTTACAATTTTCTCCTCTTCCCCCTGAGAAAATATCAGTAGATGGTACTTCACAGAGACACGGGTTTCTCTCCATTGATAGGTACTGAAATTACAATAGACCTTTTTGAAGGCCTTTGGCATCTCCTTGAGCTAGTTCTTGTATCCTGTTGCTGTCTCAAGTGTTGTAAAACATCACAGCAAATTTAAATCAGTAGCCTGATGTTTTTGCATTATCTTTGTTTTAGAGATTATTTGAATATCTAATTATTTGTGCTTTTGCCTGCAGATCTGTGTTCCAGTATAGAAGTTTAACAAGCTAGTTTGTGTTCAAACAGCCTCTCCATTTGTGGTGTGCTTTTTATCTTTATTTTGCAGAATAATCACACTGTAAGCGCATGTTAACAGGTACTGAGAATGTAAGACTTTGTTAGAAATTGTTTCAGTCAAAATGCTGGAAAGTTCTAAAGTGGTGTGGTGCACAGCTGACAGCTAGTCTTGTTCCTCAGAGCCTTAGAACTGCTTGTTTATGTGATTTTTTAAAATTTATTTATTTTTTTTATTTATGTTTACATGTTAGTTTGAAAAGGAGTTCTTCAGAGCTTGCATCATGGCTAGAGTTGCCATACTTCTCTTCTGCAGGCTGCCAAAGCTTTGTTACCTTTTGGTGCCTGTGGAAAGAGGTTCACTGTTGCATTCCTGAGCCTCTTTACCTGTGACTCCTCAAGACCTAATATCTTCTGATTTGCACAAATAATATCCTGAAGTTTGATGCAGCATTTGTGTGTTTTGTTTTCATAGGTGTACCTTCTAGGCTTGTTTTAAACCTTGTAGGTTTGTGTGCTGCCTTAAAGGAACTGCTAAAATCAGGCATCTGTTAAGTAGCAGAAGGTCAGTATGACGATATGCAATGATTATAATCATTGTAAGATGTGGCTTCTCAAGTGGCTTGAGCAGACCCATCTGAGCAGTTCTGACTAAAGGGCTAACAGGGCTGTATCTTGCTTCCTTTTAGTGTTGTCATTCTCCCTACCCTTGCCAAACAAACATGCTGCACATTCCTGCCTCACCCTTTGTACTGGCACTAGCACATGTGATAATACGGTCACCCTCATCAGCTCTGTGATTTGACTGACAATCCATGCTCTAACCATTTGCTGCATTGCTTTTCACCTGAGCTGGAGAGGTGAGTTAGCAATGCTGCTAAGGCAAGCAAGAAAGTGATACAGCATCCCTGCTATGGTAGGAAAAAAGGAGGAGATTTCAATGAACTTAAGCTGATAGTGGAACTATTTACCTTTTGAATTTTATTCCTCTGAGGCACCCTTCACAGCCCCTCACTGAACCTCTTGTGAAGGTTTGTAAGAGTATAATAGGTATGGGAACTGGGGAAGACCCTGGAAAAAAAAGTCTGTTATTTTGCTTTGGGTTTCTGATCACTGGTTTTGCAACTAACAATTGGTTGAAAGTTTTTCTAGGGTTTCAGTTGCGTAGGGAGTCTCCCTGTCTTTGGAGGCATGGAAAGGATCATGGGGATGCATAATGACATGACAGAGTTGCTGTCTTGGCTTCATTGCTTGCTTTCTGGTCCAAGGACACTCCTTCCTGCTGTCCCAGAGTACTTCTAGTGTTCAGCTTTCACTCGAAAACTGGGTGCGTGTGTTGCTGGAAACGTTATTTGAGGATTTGAACTGGCAGAAGTGTGTGAAGGAGTAGGTGCAGAGTCCTGGTAATTTGGTTTGGCCAGAGCTTTGGTGTGGTATGAGAGAGGCTGTGTGTTCATATGTCCATATCCTCTACAAATAAGGTATATGGTGCAGACATGTTTATTTTGGAGAGCCTGATAAATGTGGGCATGGCTTCAGGTACTCTTACTATGCAAGGTGACTTTTGAGATGTTATGTGTGATTGTCATGAAGAAAAAGAATTGGTAATACCCTGAGACAGTAATTTAGTTTTAAAAGGTGTTTATCTAATTAATGACTTGCTGCTATCTTGAACCAAAATTAACAGCCCTACTTTATAGTAGTGTTTGATGTAAATCTGTCCCCACCAAATTTCCATTTTTATTGCAGCTGAAGGGATAGAAGAGGTTCTAAATTAGTCCACTATCTTATATAACTGGACAATGCTTTCAGGGCAGTAATTATTATTTTTTTTTTAATGTTTCTAGGGATTTTCTTCCACGAGGTTCTGGAATTGTAACAAGACGACCATTGGTCCTGCAACTCATCACTGCCAAAACAGGTAAACTCCTCCTCTTTTTGGTTCAATGCCTGGAAAAAGTGCTGATGTACTTCAGCAGGAGTTAAAAGAAATTCCAGAAAAACTTTAGTTGCACCTTTTTTCACACTGCTTGACTGGAACAAAGGCCCACTGCTTCAAAACTGTATGCTCAGGACCAACTAATCTCATTGTCCCATCTGGGAAAACATAAAATCTAAATCCTATAGTAAATTTAACCCAAGATCAAACTTGAAGAAGTGGAGAAACATTATTACATACAAAGTGTTTTAGAAATTAGCTTTTGATTTATTCATTTCTTGATGAGCTTTACAGTTGTATTAGTTAATACACCGAAATTGCTGTACTTCTACCTTTAACTCGTGCTCTAGTGTACACAGATTTGATTCCACGCAGCTTGTTTTCATGACTTGTCTTTTTTGGTTGGGCTTACTGCACTAAGTAGAGCAGAAGGTAGACTGGGGGATAACAGAAGGTAGACTGGGAGATAACAAGGTTTCTGTGTATTTGTCTGGTTGAAAATAAGAATACAGTATGGTATACCACTGAGCTGTGTTGACGTATTGAGATCTTTCATCAGAATTCACCACTCGTACTCTTCCAAGAGGCACTTAATCTGCTGTTGTGCAGCTCAGTTCCCTAGCATACATAAAAGCAGCTACAGTTTCCCATCATTCAGGTGTTGTTGTTGTTGTTGCTTTTAAACCAGTGTAAGCAACAAAATTGCTTTACTATTGACTTCTACTTAAAATAGTAAAAAGAAATGAAACAACATCCAGAACAGCATTTAATTAAGTAATTAAGTTTTTGTGCATTTTTTTTTCCCTAAAAGGTCTTTTCATTGTTTAGCAGGCAGGTAGACTCCAGTCTGCCTAGGCTTCAGGTTTTTTTCTGAGTTACTGCTTTTAAAGCACATCCATATTTTCAGTGCCTCTATGAATTTTTCTGTAGTGTTTATACTGTGGAAGGTAAAGGGAAAACTGTGGAATCCAGTATTTCGGTATGCTCAGCTTAGAAACTAGGATTTTCAAGTGTGTAATATGCTTGTAGTGCTTTACATATATTAAAAGATGAAATTTGTTTTAGTTGGAGATATGAATGCTTTTGCCATTTCGGCTTATGTGGCTTTTAGTCTCTGACGGAGCATGCAGAAATGCGTGAATAAGGCCTAGCTATGGAGAATCTTCATCTAATTTTCCCAGCACCCTGTAAGAGCAGAAGAAAGAAAAGAACTGAGCTCTGTGCTGGCATTACTAACATAATGACTAAACTGCAGGGACATGTGAATTAGTAAGTAAACTCTTAACACTCTAACCTCAAGTAGTTAATAATTATTCCTGTACATGCATCCTAAACTTACCCTGACCGGTCTGTGTTGCCCTATTTTGTAAAATCATCATTGTCGCTTGGTTAAGGGGGCAGTGAAAGGGCTTCTGTCTTTCTGGTATTTTCCCCATTAATATGTTCACATAGTATTACTAGCTTTAGATAGACTTCTAGGTTTTCATATAGGTACCTTGTCTGCTCAAGAGCAGTTCTTCCTTGTAACTTAAGTAGCACAACAACAACATCAAAAATTCTGGAGAACTGAGCTTCAGCCTAATTTCATGTTTCCTAGATGCCAAGACATACTTCTCCCTTTGGGAAAAGCTGTGTATTTCTTGTTTGGGATTAGATGCCAAGACCTTTAAAATGCAAGCTTTAATTGTTTTGTTACTTTCTTTAAACTTTGTTCCACTGTTGTTGTTTTTGGTGGTGAAATTCCAAATAACTTTATCTTTTAAGCCACCTTTATCTTTCTGAACTAATTTAAAAAAAAGAAAGTAAAGAAAACTACTTAGAGAAGCACAGTGTTCTTTTACAGGAAGCAGATACTGGACTGATTTTTATCAAGTCCATAATTATCTAAAATGTTATAGAAAGTAATTAGAGGACTGTATCAGGTTCTTGCTGCTGTAGCAAACTTAACTGATCTCTAATCCTAAAATCTTTCTTGACTCTTTTAAAAGTAACTATTCTTAATCTTATATTACTCCTTGGGAGGGAGGGGGCACTTCCTATATAGGTGTGCAGAGATGACGGCAAGATATTTTAGTAATGTTTTGGAACTGGCTGAAAATCTTTTTGGAATGTGAGTGTGATTGGCAGAGGAGGTTAAAGCTTCATTTCGCTTTGAGTCTCTGCACTAAGGGATAAAGATTGGCAGCTGAGGCATTTGTGCACACCCAAGTAAGAGGAAAATTTGACCACTCATTATTGGGCTTAGACATGTCATGTCATGGAAGGGAGCAGCAGGATTTGATTGTGAGGAGTTATCAGGGGCCCTCCAACATCTGAAAGACCTGACACATCTGGCTAAAGAGCTGTTACCCCTGTGAATATTCAATACTAAGAAATGTATCTCATGAGGTGTGGAGTGGTTTTTTTAGAATTTTGTTTACTTCCCCTTTTTTAAAAAAATCCTGTGTAATTAGTACAAAGCTATTTTGTAGTGACCTGTTGACCTGCTTTAATCACTAGCATATTTGGATGGGAACAGTACAATTCCTAAATGGCTTTACGCCATTTGCACTTCCACATCCATGCAAATACTGTACTTTACTGAAATCTTGGAGGCAAAGACAAAGATTTTAATTAAATATGCCAACTGACAAATCAGTCTTTAGTAGCTGTGACTATTTCCCTGAGTTTGATAATGTGCAAAAAAACTAGTAGCATAGAATGAGTCAAAATATGGATGTTAAAAATAACATCCTCTGAAGGACTCTGACTTGTTCTTGGCTATCCTGCTTTGAATCTCTTTTGAGACTGCCCAGCTGCGTTTCAAATGAAATGGTAAACGTGGCCTGTATCCAATAAATTACATAGTGGCTAGAGGAGGGGGAGGGGTGCAAGTCTGTACCTTGTAAATATTTTGAGGCTCCAAGGTGCCTTTCTTCTTGCAGTGAAAGGCTGATACTCATTACTTGTCCCAAAGTGGTTCATTGGCAGTGTTGTAGGTAGGGTCACAATTTTTATTGTTATTCTTCATTGTGTGTTTTCAGTTCAGTTGCTGCTCTTCACTGAAGAAAAATGGTATATTCACTGTCTTGCTGAATATAACCAAATAAGCATGCAGTCTTTGTTCTGTAATAAACAGACCTAAATTCTGGAAAAGCATCTTTGTTTCATATCCAGAAGTCACAACTGAAAAAAAAAGAAGTTTTTGTCTGACATCAACCATGCTAAGCAATCCAAGTGCAGCTTGATACTCTCTCTGGTCACTGCATTTGGCCCTGGCCAATTCCACAGCATTAGGAATGTCTAGTGTCAGGTCTAAACAAGACTTTTGTGCCTTTGTTATATCTAGTCTCTGAAGGAGCTCAGAATAGAGAATGGTTTTGGAGAAAATAGTCCTGCATGGGAAGATGCAATTCAGTGAGTTTTTGGAAGGCACAGGTGTGAACAGGGGACTGTTAACTGGGAGGTTATCTGATGGGGAACTTCAGGTTTTACCAGGCAGGCAAGACAGCTGTGATAAATTAGCTGAGCCATTCAGAGGATGTATGTGGGAGAATTCCACCTGCTCTTTTCCTGGATGTTTGATGTGAGGGTCTGATGTCTGAATTCGGGCAAAAGGCATGCCAGTTCTTTTGGTATTTTCTGCAGCATAAGGTACAGGGAGCTCATTCTTTCTCACCAGACAGCATTTATTTTAAATGCTAAACTGTTGTGGTATTTCAGTAGTTACCCATGAGTGCAGAGAGCTGGTCTCTCACTTTCTTACTTAGGATTCCTTTTCAGGAGGAGGAATGCCTGTAGTTGTGCTTTTATAAGGATTTTTCCCTGTGTGTCTTTAAGATGTAATTGTTGGCAAACAGCTACCTGGGATGAGGTTTTTAAGGCTGTGTTAGTGTTCAGTAGTCTTGGAGCAACATGGAGTTCTGTGTAAGGTACATTAGTTCCATTTCAACTTTTAAACTTCTCTCTGCAAGTTTTGCCAGTAAGCATGCTGATCTGTAGTGATTTGTCATGTGTTACCATAATTTCTTGAAAGAGGGCTAGTGGGCTGGTGGGTTTTTCTTCCTTTGAGTTGGTATGTCTTAATTTGTGTTAAAAACTATTTCTTAAGCATTCTAAGTTTTTGTTTCACAACTTTCAGTATACTTCCTAGTGTGGGGATTCTTTGATCTGATACATCAGCAAGATTAAATACTTTTTGCAGGAGATAATAGATACTTTTAAATGGTTCTGCTGAGTAAGTTTTGGCAAGGTGTCTTGTAAAGTGGGGGTAGATTTTCTTAACCCCAGGTGTTTGATCTGTGTCTCAGTGCCCCAGGAAAGCTAAGACCCTTGTGCCCGACCAGTCTGTCAGCATCCTGTTACAGGGACCCTTCACTGAACGATCCTGCTGGATCAGAGGGCAATTCAACTGACGTGTTCAGAGAAACACACCAACAGCATCAGTGGGACCCCTCGGCAGGTCGGCCCACTTTATTCGAGTGTGTTACCTGCTGCCAGTGGCTGCTAGTGCTCATGAAGGACTAACACTAACAGTTTATGGAATAACACTATTTATTATAAAATTGTGACAAATTAAGGTTCGTGCTTGCTGGTGATAGGAACTGCCTGCAAAAACAAACTTGAAGGGATAGACAACCAACACATCAATCACTAATAACAGCTAGTGTTGGCTATTTAGCACTCATAAGACAAAGTTCTTACCCAATAGGTGTACCTATGGAGGAGAAGGTTCAGCCTGTCAACTGATCCCAGAAGTTACGATGGAATCTTCCCTAACTTCTCCCCTCATTCATTCACTTTTTATACTTTTCTTTACTCTCAGGTGGAGCTCGAGCGGCTCTGGCCCAAGATTCTTTTAATATTCGTTGGTGTAAAATTCTCTTGCTTCTCATTGAAAGATATAGCCAATAAAAAATATAAAGCACATGCTCAATGAGGGGATGGTCATACCTTGGAGGTAGGTGACTTTGGTGGGATCAGTTTCCTTAGGTGACCCTTGCTCATGATAATCATTTTATCTAAGGAAAATGATTTTGCCATAGTTGTTGGCTCAGCAACAGACATCTCTTGTATGTCCCGTTTGATAGCTGCTATGCAGCTTATTGGCTGTACGGTACCATCAAGTTCCCTGTCCTGCAGGGAGCCGAGCAGAGCCTGGCTGAGGTGTTTCCACTCTGCTGCAGCCTCCACTGCTCCTCTAGGATGGCAGGTTGAGTTGCCTAGGGAACCCTGGTGGAGTAGATCCGGTGGGTGCCAACCATCCTGAAAGTGGCAACTGCAGTTAACCCTAAAAAGGTTTCTGTAATACTACAACTTCTGTAGTACCCCAGTTTTCTCTAATTTCCCTCTCCCTCAAGTGATTTTCCCACAGACGGTGATGACTTGAAACACCTGAGAAAGTCTTGAGAGCTGAGTGGGGTTTTTTTCTTTCTTTTTTTTTTTTCTTTTTCTTCTTTTCCCCCTGTTGCCACACATTCTGTATAACCTTAAGCAATCTCTTATTCCTCTTACTGTGCTTTCTTCTGGCTATGGAAGTGAAATAATTACCTGGATTTCTTGAGACTGGATAGTATGTTTTTTGAACAGCAGTGATGACAAAAAATGTACTTAGGTTTTGGGTGAAGCCTTTGCTGTAGGTCTTCTGAGTGTTAAAAATGCATTGCCTGCTGTATACATCCCATTGTATTATTTACGTGTTAAAGTATCCTGGCTCTAGGAGGGTTATCTTCCTCATTTTGAGAACTCTTTTTGGAGGGGAACTTGAGATTTTTTTCATGGTCTTGGTTGTTTCTTTACTAAAGAAATGGCAGATTAACATTTTGAAAGTCATTATTGAGGTGGACATTTTTAGATTGAGTCGTATGTACAATACCCACATTTGTTTCAGTTCTGTTAATTAGAACATTAAGCGGAGAGTAAATCATCATAAGGTTTAAAAGACAATTCTGATACTATTTTTTTTCCCTGAAGTCTTACAGATGCTTTCTTCTATTGAAGTTGCTGAGCTTTAATGCAAGTGTCTTTTGTTGTGAGACTGCTCCTTAGGCATACCCATCTTTTATTGCCATCTGGTGGCAAAAACAGTCCTCTAACAGAAAACTGAAAAATTTATAAAAGAATTATTTCAGCTAACATGAATGATCTTAGAGACTTCATCAGCAGGAAGGCGTTTGGCGGCCTTCAGGGACGAAAGGTAGAAAGGTGCCACAGTGCCAGTAGTAGGGGACAGACTGGGCACTTTGCAGGGAGGAAGGGAGGACAGTGGCTGCCATTTTCTGCATCCCATTCTGTGGCAGCTGCTTATTCAGATGACGAGCAGGGATGCTGTAGAGACCAGTAAAAATGTGGATGTGCATACCGTAAAAGCTAAAAAGTGACATTACCACAGGGAGAAGGTGGTAGTGACTGGTGACTCCTTCCTGAGACAGTGGAAGACTCATCGCCCTAACGGGACTGATACGCTGCTGGTCTCAAACCTGAATTTAAGCTGTTAGTGTAGGGCTGCAGAGGCTGCAAATCCTCCTTGCTGCTGCTGTCTGCCTGTGCGTACTAGTAACAGACTGCTGAGGTCTGGCAGCGTGGGTCTGAGGGCTCAGGCAGTTCTCCCATCAGCACCCTCAAACCAGGTATGGGCTTCAGGTCATGTTAGGACAAGTGAATTGTAGCCACGAATATTTGTTTTTACAAATGGTTTGCCTGGAAGGTTTTGTTTCGTTGTTCTGAGGCTGATGCTCACTGACATCAGGGAAGATGGAGTTCCCTCACTGAAAGACTGGAAGGCTCTATATTTGCCCATCTTCAAAAAGATAATAAAGAAAAGCAACAGAAGAATCAGTCAAAGTTCACTTCTAGGAAAAAAAAAAATTGTAATTAGTTATTAACTAATAATCTGAAAGGTACTTGAGATGAATAGCAGCCAACACAATCAAGTGAAAAAAACCCATCAAGCTTACTTTTTTATTACAGGGTAGCAGGTTTGTAAATAAAGGGTAGGTGTCTTAGCTTGGATACAGTAAGGGTTTTTCAACTGTCTTGCATGTTTGGGGTTTTTTTATGTATAGTAAACAATCTCAGGAAACATGGTCTGGAAAGGACTCTTATAATATGCTGTTATAGTTGTTTACAGTGTGGAAGTGACATCCCTCCAGGTCATGTTCAGTTTTTTGTATTACTGACAGGATGACAGAACAGTGTGTTTATTAAGTTTATATTTGGCAAATACAAATGAGACTATGAAATATACTGGTGGGCAGAACTGGAATCCAAATTGCTTGCAAAGGAAGAGAAATGCTGCAAAAGCAGGAAGAAGTTCAGCTGGGATGAGAGCTGTTCCTGTACTGAAAGGCTAGTATTTGATTAGATAGCTAGTTTTCAGAAGAGGACCTGGTGCTCACAGTGGATCTCTTAATAGAACACAACTCACTGATGTCATGCTGTTGTAAAATACAGAGGTAAATATTGTACAAGATGCAGCAACAGATGTGCAGTCCTAAAATTAGTTCTTCCACTCTTTTCAGTCTTAGGAAGATCTTGATGAGAGGTCTGCCTCTGTAGCTTTTAAGACAAATGCCTGGAGGATAGCTGTGCGAGTGATTGGAAGTTTAGAAAGCATCATCTATAGAAGGTGGTTGAAAGAATGAAGATAGATTTCTTCTACAAACAAAAATTTTCAAAGATGTGAAAGACTATTGCATCAAAAAGAATACTTTTCCTCCCTTGGTTTGAGTGTCTACCCTTGTAATTAACCATTTCATTGGTCCTGAAGAGCATGACCTGGTATTTTATGCTACTTACTTTCATCAGATCTATCATATTTTCAATTTTTCTAATCTTCTGCTACGATATTCTTGTCATCCTCTGCATTGACAGGGTATTCTGTGTTTTCCCCTCAAAAAATACCAGGGTATTTCTGTTCTTGTAGCCTTGCTGCTTGAAGGTTAGAATCACAGAATCGTTTGGGTTGGAAAGGACCTCGGAGATCCCCTAGTTCCAGCCCCCTGCCACAGGCAGGGACACCTTCCACTAGACCAGGTTGCTCAAAGCCTCATTCAACCTGGCCTTGAGCACTTCCAGGCATGGGGCATCCACAGCTGCTCAGGGCGACCTGTGACAGTGTCTCACCACCCTCACAGTAAAGAATTTCTTCCCAATATCTAATGTAGATCCACCCTCTTTCAGTTTAAAGCCTCTCCCCCTTGTCCTGTTGCTACATGCCCCTGTAAAATGTCCCTCTCCAGCTTTCCTGTCAGCCTCTTTAGGTAGTGGAAGGCTTCTATACGATCTCCCCAGAGCGTTCTCTTCCCCAGGCTGAACCACCCCAACTCTCTGTCTTCATAGGAGAGGTGCTCCAGCCCCCTCAACATCTTCATGGCCCTCCATGTCCTCCTTATGTTGGAGGCCCCAGAGCTGGGCACAGTGCTCCAGGTGGGGGCTCAGGAGAGCAGAGTAGAGGGAGAGAATCACCTGCCTTGACCTGCTGGCCATGCACCATCGCCTGCTGGTGATGCAGGCCAGGACACAGTTGATTTTCTGGGCTGTGAGTGCATGTTGCCGGGTCATGTTGAGCTTCTCATCAACCAACACCTTCAAGACTTTCTCCTCAGGGCTGCTCTCAACCCATTCTCTGCCCAGCCTGTATTTGTGCTTGGGATTCCCTGACCCACGTGCAGAACCTTGTTCTTGGCCTTGTTGAACTTCATGAGGTTCGCATGGACCCACCTCTCAAACCCATCAAGGCTTAACGTGTTAACAGTGGAATGCCTGACTTTTGAATATTTTGTCTTCAGCATGTTAGCAAAGCTAGAGCATTGAAAAACCTCTTTTCAGTGAAGAATGATTGGATGATTTGCTAAGGTCTAAATAGATTTATTTAACTGCCTTCACTTCCATCATCAAAGAAAAGGTGATGTGCTTTAGCTCATGATGTTTATTTGCACGATTTTAAATCACTCTTTTGGAAAGCATTCTGAGGCTTTGTGGCATGATTCATTGAAGCTCATAACACTGTTGTTGCTTGAGTGACATCTCCCCAAGGGACTGGCAGATAGAAAATGCAGTAATAGAAGGTATTCTTCCCTCCTTTGCTATATATGTTTAATAAAATGTTTGCTATAGGCCTGCAATTTAATGAACTACCCTTTTGGAAAACTCCAAGCTGGAGACTTAAGTCTTCTGAGTATGCTAGACTGGATGTCACCACAGACTTGGACCGACTTGAAATCAGGTGGGGCAAAGATCTGACTTCAGGTCTCTCATCTTGGTAAATTCTCAACCTCTAGTAAGAGGTTATTCTTTATAGGGTAAAACCTCTGGGCTTTGTCAGACTTTGAAAGGTCTTGGGTTCAGCCTGATGTGGATCAAGGATGTTTTAAAAAAAAACTATCTCCTGTATTTCTAAGGGATGTTCCGTGTCTCGTCACATGGCGTACCTAACTCAGCTCTCTAGCTTGGAGACAAATTTATGAAAAATCTCAAGTGTGTATGTAATTTTAAGGGTTTGAAAGCAACAATGTCTGTTTATTGCTAATAACCATGTAACATTGTCTTAGACTAAATCACAAAACCATAGGGACAAATAACTCACAGGAAAAATGAGGAACATTTTCCAAAATGGTATCCCATAACACTTGTTTGTGTGATTTGTCTAATATAATCACAATTGAAGAGATAAAGAATCACTTAGGACATTTGTGGTTGGATGCACTGAAGAGAATTATGCTATTAGGAAAAAAAAAAAAGAGAGATCTTTTTCATTCTGTGTTATCCAAGGTGCTTTGAATGAGTCTGGGCAAAAAAAATAAGGTGTTCTATATGCAAAGGTAATATTTTAGTTTTTCATCTAATTGTTCTTTCTCTTAACATAACTTCAATTTTATACAGCAAATATATATCTGAAAACACGACATTAGGCAGGATCACTTTTTCTTGTCTGGCTTCATGTCCATTCCTACAAAAGCATAAAAAAAGTGTTTTCCTAGTATTCTTTTGTGTATGAAAGCTGAAAACTGAAGATTGCATTAAAACTTGTGCTTATGCAGTCTGGCTAAAGGCATCATTGCCAAGAACAGGCTCTGGGCTGAAAGGAGCCAAACAAAGTGCTGCTTGTTCATTTGAATTTTTATTCTGTAGGCTGTGTGTGGCACCACAGGTTATGACCCGTTGTAAAGTCTATTCCTTCAGAACTAGTGGGACCACAGATGTCACGGAGAGGAATGAGCTACTGATAAATGTTAACACAGCTAAAAAGGAGTGAACATCTTCATTTAAATTACCTTGAAGCCATTTCAGATTTGGACTCTTTCTGTTACTGAGTGTTAAGTGAAACAAAGAGAAAAGCTTCCTTGACTATCAGCTGAGTCAGTCAACTGGTTACAACTAGGCACCAAGTATTAACTATTGAATTTTGAAATATTTTTCTGAGAAAATTTGATGAACCACTGAAAAAAAAAAAAAGTAACAAAGAAGAACACATTTTATTTTATGCCAGGAGCAGTGCATGAAGAACTGGGACAAAATAAGAACTACTTATTGGCTCTTTTTTTTTCAGTAGGTAGCTATTTTCCAAATCTAAGATGACAAATTTTACAGATGTGAATTCTCAATTGTGCTAGAGCAACTGAGATATTCCATTTTTGTGCACCATTTTAACTTTTACTTTGAAATATTTGAATATTCCTTGGTGTCTTGTTTTTGGTTTTTTTTCAATGAACAGTTGACAATGGAACATACAAAACCCCCATTTGTTGTCATTTTGCTGCTAGAGCTTAGAAGGCATATGAGATACTCTGGCATTTTTAAGTTGTCAAAAGTGAGATGGTGGGTTTTTGTTAGCTGCTCTCTTATGTTTGAAATAAGAGATGTATTATTTTTGTCTTAGCAAAGGTGGGTTTCCCTGTCCCTTGCACTTTGAATCTGGAGGGATTCTGGTGTTGTAGCATAGAAAGGCTGGTATTTGTTGTTTTCCCCTCCTCGCTCTCCTTTTTTGGCTCTCAGTTTGCTTTAACTATTGTCATAGTTTCATGTGTAGTTTTGACTATTTATTTATTTAAACAGCTCTGTCAACAATAGTCATAGAGTGACTTTTGGGAAACATACTTTAGTACTGATACATGAGGCCCAGCTGTATTCTTGGATCAGGTCTCCTGAGCTGCTTTTCTTTCTTTGAGTACCAAGCAAGCTCGTTGCCCTGGTGTTTGAAAGCTTTTTACCAATAAATGTTTTCTAGGGAAGAAACATCTAAATGGAATTTTGAGATTAGGCCTTGATCACAGGATGAAATAAACTGGAATGTACACAACTCTGTTCAGCCTTTCTCTGGTCTTACTGCTGAGACTCTGTGCAGACAGGGGGTGAGCTGTCATTGCCATTAATGTCATTTTGGATTACAGCCTTGCTATGCGAGAGAAACGTTTCTGTTCTGTTTTGAAGGAAGAAACTATCCGGAGGTGTGCTTTTGGTTATGCACCTCTAGGGCAGGAAATCCAGAAGGTTACAATTAGTATCAGTATTTGGATTCAAGAGTTGAAACAGCGGCCTAGTGTCAAGTTCAGGTCTAACAAATTAGACTGTATCTATCCCTGATTCCTGGTTGATGCCCCTTTAAGGTAAGAGGGCAAGTTGTACGATATTGAAGACTTAGGAATTAATTGTGTTCTCCATCTTCAGCAAAATCACAACTATATCTATGGAAGGTTTTACAAACTTCTTAAGCATGGTTCAGATTTAGACTCCAAGAAGATTTTAGGAAATGAGTTGTGTTAAAAACATGACAGTGTTTTTAAGTGATCTTCTTTTCATTACGAACTTGTAAAAATGCACATAACTTTGTTTTTGAAAACAATTGCTAATAATTTTTCGTGATACTTGAATTAATTTTCTTCAATTCAGTGATGTATTACAGGCAAATGTAATCAGATGAGAACTGAGAGTCTGATTCACAATCTGTTCCTTATTCTACTAATGTGAACGGTATCTATTTGAATCTTTCAGGTTGTTCCAGAAGATGACATGCTAAAGATAAAAGCCAACTGTTGACATCCAGTCAACTTGACTTCTTAACTAACCCTTTCGTATCGTAGGCTGGTTTTCATCTGTGCAGTCATATCTATAGCATATGCTCATATATAATGCTTTCCTGATATCCATGATGACATGCTTTTGTGCACACACATCTGAAGAATACTGGGGGCTTGAAAGTGGGTGTCCACGCCTATAAGCCTGTGAAATACAGAGTTGCTATTGATATTTTTCACAGAGTATGCTGAATTTCTACACTGCAAAGGGAGGAAATTTACTGATTTTGATGAAGTTCGTCAGGAAATTGAAGTAGAAACAGATAGAGTAACAGGAGTGAACAAAGGCATTTCTTCAGTTCCTATTAATTTAAGAATATATTCTCCACATGGTAGGTAAAATCATTCTACTTTATATTTCTGTCACGTAATGTATTCTGTAGCTGTCTGTCTAGCTATCTCCTTTTCTCTGTGCTGTCATTGCTGGATCAGAAGTCTTCTGGGATGAAAAAACTTCTGAGACTGAGTTGAACCAAAAGTAGATAAGTATCTGGAAGAGTCCTCAACTTCTCCTGTGTTAGGAAGCTCTGTGGTGGAGGGCTGTTACCAGTAGAGCTGAGAAGAGTGCAGCCTCTGTCCCATTTAATATTCTCTTGATTTAAAAATACTCATTCTGCATCACGATGAAACCAATCTCTCCCCCAGTATGTATACCATTAGATAGTAGCTCAGTAGTAAAGACAAATAATAGATGGGAGACTTAGTGGCAAAATTTCCTTTTGCCACCCTCCAGATGAATTCCCCGATTAAGTGATCTAAAAAGTCATTATGTCTCCCTGCCCTATTGGATATTTATTGTTCGCTGTTGCTAAAAGTATATTTAGACAATAATGGTGTTTGAAGCTGCTTTCTGTTGTAGACCCCCGGTATAGATCAAAGCGAGTTCCTCTGGTTGCCATCTGCCCAATTTAATGAAGGCAGGCTAGAGAAAATATTTGGTATTGAATCTGTCTTGGATAGGGGAGAGAAGTGGTATGTTTGGCTGAAGCACTTTATTTTTCTAACCACTTCATCTGATGTCTTCGTTGTGAATCAAAGGACAGAAAGATTAAAATAAGAGGAGAGGTAATTAAAGAGATGCTGAACCTCCCTTTGATATACCATGAGCAGCCTTGGCTCTAAACATATGCCCCTGAGCCCTTCTCTGCTATGCAGATGTGACATAGCCAACTGGAGAGGAGCTGAACTAAATGCCCTGCCTCAAAGCTTTTTTGTTGAACTTGCTGACTCCAGGAGACAGTGAAAATTTCCTATTTAATGCTTTTACTTTGTTTGAGTAGGATCAGTCTTTTAGTTCAGCAATTTTTGTCTGTATTAGCCAGATCCCAAATATATTTGTGGTGCTTCCTTTCTAGGAATCTCATTTTTCTCATGTGTCTAAAGGATACCCTGTTACCCCAGTGCTGGTTTAATGAGCTAGGATGCTTCTAGTTGGCGTTGTGGCCTGTACTGGGGAAATCATGCTAGAGCAAAATAGGTTTTCTTAATGGATAAACTTTTTCACGCTTCTTACTTTTCTTAAGAAAAGTCACAGAGTGAAAAAAAACCAAACCCAAAAAACCAAAACAGCAACGTACTGCAAAACCCCTTAACAACAATTTTCCTAATTAAGTTAGGCTAGCTATTGATTTTTTTTTTAAATTTCTTAATTAGAGACACTGTTGAAAGCATGGTCAGAGGACTTTATTTTAAAAAATAAAATGATAATTAAAGTGCCTGTTTTGGGTTGATTTGAAAGATGCAATGGAAATGGTCTGTTGTCTGTACTCCTGTTAATAGAAAAAGCTTGGAAAGCCATGTTCATTTTTCTAAGAGCCTTCAAGGATATTCAGTATAAGTATCATTCTTCTATGCCAGTTATAACGTTCAAAACATTAAATAGCGCTAATAAATCCAGAGATGAAAGACCAACAGGGAAAGCATACTTTTCAGATTGTCAGGCATTTTGTTTGAACCATTGATAATATTTATGTACCTATGAAGGTAATTATGTGGGGGTTTATGTGACTAAAATTGGTCTATAGCCATAGATGTGTAGATCTCTTTAGGTGTCTTGCATGCTAACCAGTTTCGTGATCCTGTGTTTTCTATATAGTGTTAAGCCTAACCCTTATTGATTTGCCGGGAATCACTAAAGTGCCAGTAGGGGATCAGCCTCCAGATATTGAACAACAGATCAGAGACATGATAATGCAGTTCATCTCTCGAGAAAACTGTCTGATACTGGCCGTGACTCCAGCTAACACTGATCTGGCCAATTCTGATGCCCTGAAGTTAGCTAAGGAAGTGGACCCTCAAGGTAAGCATGATTGAACGTAACCACATTTTGTTCTCAAGTGTAATAACAGAATTGGAAGTAATAGACCAACTCTCGTGTGAAATATAATTCATAATATAGGTCTGTGTATACACTTTCTTGTATAGGCTTCGACATCAGAGTAACTGTTTGTTAGCTCAGTATCATTCAGGTAATGAAGCTGTAAATGTATTTTTAAAATTTTGTTACTGTCTCTTAGAAGCAAGTGGGGCAATGCCTATCTAGAAATTTTTGTAGGACTGTTGTGATTTAACTCCAGCTGGCAACTAAGTACCGCACAGCTGCTCGCTCTATCCCAGCTGAAACCAGGACAAGTACCTAGCAAAATGGACTGTGCTGCTCGTCGGATTTCTGGAAAAATGCATCATAAATTTGACATGGTCAGATCCTAGGAATGCTGAGCCTTGTTAAAGAGATTCGAGGAACACATTTCCGCACAGGCAATGATTACCCCTTCTTTTGCAGACATACCAAAACTTGTAGTTGTAGCTGGTATTGTGTGATGGAAGCTTTGAGAATGTCACATATCTGTTGTATAATTGTAATATGCAGTTGTTCTTCCTGAACATACATGATTTTTCACTGTCTTTTTCCTCCTGTTTCCACCCTGGTCAGGCCTTAGGACCATTGGTGTGATCACAAAATTGGATCTGATGGATGAAGGAACAGATGCAAGAGAAATTCTAGAAAACAAACTACTCCCTCTTCGTAGAGGTGAGAATGTTCAATTGCCTACATAATTTGCAATCCAGAAGGTGTTTTGAGATAAGGGTGGTGTTTGGGAGTCCTGAAGGTGAATCAAAGGTTATGCTGGACTTGATAAATTCCTAGCTTTCATCGTTATCTATTCAGCAAACATAAAAGGTGGCTGTGCTAAAAATATTCCGCAAGTAAAATTATTTTTTCTTTGGACTTGGAAAATACACCACATATTCCAGAGGAAGCAAGAAATGTCAGCCAGTTTTCTCTTTTGTACCAGGTTTCTTTCTCTTGTAATAAAAGAATCTTTTTTTTCTTTGCATATGACCAAAGCAAGTACCAGAGCTTTGGTGGTCTCACTGTAAACCAAGTTTTGACCCCTTCTAGAAATTTTCCATGTAGTTGATCTGGCAGCTACTACCACGGTTGCTCATACTGTTAACAATATCAAGAATTTTGATTCTAGTTATAACATTGATGAGACCACCATCTCTTCCCATGGAGTATGTTGGTCCAGCAAATGAGAAGAATTTTTCCTATATTTTGCTAATATCATACCATTTATCTTTGTGTGTGTGGTTTGATTTTCTTTGTTTATTTTTAAAGTGGTTTCTTTGGGGTACACCAAAGTTTTGGATGCATTTGAACTGGTCATTTAAAAGGAAGCATATTTGATATACATAAACAGGATGAACAGTTAGACACTGCTAATGTCATTAGACTACTTGTAAACAATATCTGAAATGCCTAAATTGGAAAGTTTTGTTTGAACTGAGTTCAGTAGTTCAGGCAATAGCTGTATTGACTTACCCGTTGGTTTTGTGTTGTTTTTAGGTTATATTGGTGTTGTAAACAGAAGCCAGAAAGACATTGATGGAAAGAAGGATATAAAGGCAGCTCTTCTAGCAGAAAGGAAATTCTTTCTTTCCCACCCAGCTTATAGGCACATGGCAGATCGGATGGGAACACCATATCTCCAGAAAGTTCTAAACCAGGTAAAACATGAAGCCTTTGTGGTGAAAGGCAGCTTTTATAATGGTAGGAATAGGACCAATATAAAATATTTATTAACATGAATGTTGGTCAGTGAACCTCACTTATTCTTTCCTGCTTTTAACCTTTTTAATTTTCACAACGTAATAAACAAAACTGTATATTACATGTAGCATATGAAAACTTACTGTGAGATATAGTTTCGGACTTTTACTGAAAATTCTGCGCTCCCCTGTTCTCTTGACTATTGGATATGAACGTAAAAAATAAGATTTGTCTCCAGTCCTGGAAGTATACCATCCTGTTCCTTAATTATCACATTTCTTCTAGTTTAACAGGATATTTAGAATTCAAATTTGAAAACTGGGGGGGAAGACATTTTAAAAAGTCATGTATCCAGAGTGTTCTCTGTGTGTCTGTACTTTAACCTCAAAATCTACACTTTATTGTAGTTTTTGATAGAAAGTGTACTGTATTCTAATGATATAAATGACAAATACAGTAATCGGAACACTTCATTCACACTACCTTTATTTTTGACCAGACCCTTGGCTTATTTCTGTGAGTCCATGCCAAACCATGTCAGATCACAGCTTCCTTCAGCAGGAAGTAGAGGTCTATTTCCCAGTTACCTGGAGGAGAAACCCATATCCAACTGTCCTAATGAAGCCACTGCCTACAGCAGACTTGGAGGAGTATATAATTCCCTTCACCATTTTGTATCTTTGGGTATTACTCTTTTCATAGTGCCATCCCTTAGCTTGAACAGCATGTGACCCTAATGATGATGCATCAGCAAGTTTGAAGACGACAAGATCAAGTCATGCCTACCTCTCTAAAATTGCTAGTGATGCCATAATTTTTTTTTTTTTTGTTACAAACTTTGTCAGCTGACCAGTGTTCTTGGCATTCCTACAAGTCAAACTCGATAGCGTTCTTTCCAGTTCACTGTCAAATTGCAGCCTTTGGTCTGGAGCAGACGAAGACCAGGTCAGCCTGGCCTTGTCCATTTTGAACAGCAGCTGGAAACAGCAGAAAAATTATGGATTAAAGTAGGAAACTGAGTGGCTGGCCTGTTTGATTTTTTGCCACAGTGACTTAGCAGCTGTAACTTGACAGCAGGGTTATGGCATGCTCTGGACTTGCTCAAAAAGAATGCTGATGCCATTTATTTGTGCCTCAGAACCAAAGCCTTCAGCAGGATGCAAGAACTCACTTGTATCCTGCAATTTTGTCTGTTCAGGACGTTTTGCCTCTTTTTGTATCTTGAAAGTTCAATCCACATGTCTTAGTTTTGAGACTGAAGCATTAGTGACATATACCTTTAGACAGTCCTTTCTGTCCTGACTTGCATCACTTTGTGCTATTAACTTTTTTGGTGAGCTTTTTTGTAAATTTACCTATTTCAGTATAAACTGTTGGTCTTCTGTTGCTATTACAATGTGTAGGGTGTTATATATGGGAAGATCTATTTAAGTTTCGTCCCTAAAAATAGGGACCTATAAGTGTTTGTGGTTTCAGGTAATATTTTAATTTCTCTGCATCCACAAGGTGGTGCTCCAGGGAAATGCCAGCTTTTGAATTTGTGCCTGTCAGTCTGCTGAATAACTTTTTATTTTGATTTTACATATTTTGGTATATAACGTTCTTAATTCATAGCTTGTCTGATTGGGGTTGGGAAGAGGGTTTGCATTATAGTGCAAGAAGTCCACTTTGGTTTTAATCAAGGAATGGGTACAAGGCATGAGAAATTTATGGCAGAGGTAAGACATTGATAGTGCTGTCCAAACACATTGCAACATATATATGTAAAAGTGAGGTAAGCCTTTTTTCTACTCTCCTTCAATTTATTTTCCAGTACTTCTAGGTATGTTTTTTGAAATAAAAATTGATAGTCTTGAGTGGTAAAACGTTTTTCAGCCAAAAGTTGAGTGTTTAGAAAACAAAGTTCTGTAATCGTGAATATGAGGGCAAAATCTCTTCCCTTTAGTGTGCTTTGTACAAGGGAACAGGAATCATGTGTAGGAGATTTTTTCCCAATGGTCGGAGAGCGCAAAGTAGGTACTCTGTATGTCTACACTTCTCTCCATCTCTGTTCTCAAGGGGCTGTGGATGCTCAGAATCTCTTCCTTGTCCCACATTGCCTTGTGGCTGTAAGGTAGAGGAGTTGTCATGCTGAACAAGTATATGGAGAACTGGGGAAAACACCCTGAGGAAAACCAGGGAGTGGTAGTGTCAGTGCTGGGTGATGAGAGGTCATTTCAAATTACATATGTAATATGCATAATATTTTTGTGTAACCAAACAAGTATGTAGTAACAGAGCTCAGTGAGTGAGAGGATGCCTTAGGATTTTTTCAAGCTTCCTTATGATGTGTATGCAAAAGGGATATTGTATTGTTCTTTAACAGTCTCCATTGCTTCAAAGATCAAAAGGAACTACACTGGTAATCTAGTACAGGTCATGGCTTCATATGCTTGGCAGTCAGAAGGAAATGGTTTTGCTCCTGCTTTCATCTTTATTAACAGTATAAAAGGACTTTTATTTGCTTTTTAGCAACTTACCAATCATATTCGGGATACCCTGCCAGCCTTCAGAAGCAAACTCCAGAGCCAGCTGCTTTCTATAGAACATGAAGTAGAGGTATACAAAAACTTCAGACCAGAAGATCCAACCAGAAAAACAAAAGCCCTGTTGCAGTGAGTGCCTAGTCTTTTGTCTGCTTTTCGACTTTGTTTGGGTTTGTTGGGTTTGGGATGTTTTTTTTTCTGATTGGTTTAAATTTAAAGATTAGGATACAGTTAAGGATTCTATATGCAAACTCCAAAGAATTCTGTGCTTGATGTTCCAAAACACTTTATTTACTTCACAATTTCAGCAGAGTTTTCCCTAAATTAATTTTAGTAATCCTAGAAAAGAGAGAAAGCAGAGCAGGAAAAGATGGGCAACATAGATGATCAAGGTAGGAACCTGCTTCTGACTGTATAGATGCATTCTTCAGCTTGCCAAAAAGATGATGTCAAGCAAGTGACGGAGATTGTGTTAGAAGTGTAAGATGAGGAGTCTGAAAGGAGAATAGGGGATGCTTTTTTTTCCAATACAAAAACTTGCCTCTCCAAAAGAAGTGAGGATCACAAGATCAAAATTAATCATAGATGGTAGTCCTTCATGTGATGTGCACCGAACCCACCAAGCTGTTTGCTGCAGGAGCTGATACTAAAAATTTGTGTGCTTTCAGAAAGTAGCTAGGCAAATTCTTGGGATGGGGAAGACATTTAAGGTTGGTATGTACAAAGACAAATTCCTGCTGTATGGAATCCATGAACAGCAATGTGTTGAGGCCAAGAGAGTATTCTGGAGAAATATTACTGTGTACTTGCTCTTTTCTCCTAGGCACTTACTGTTGGTGACTGTCGTGATATGGCTTTTATTCCACTGTACTGACATGGCAGATGTTGACCCTTTTGGGCTCAAGGAGTCATGGATTGAATACTGTTGTTGTCAGAGGAATTGCAATGATTTCTGGAGCTACATTATTGTCATAAGTCCTAAAGTAGAAAGCTTTTTTCACTGCTGAAGTCACTGTCCAGTTTGTCTCATCCACAAAATAAGTCTGTCTGAGACTTTGATAACACTATTTTGAAGTGATAGGACAGAGATGACTGTTTATTGGACTTTGGATCAAGTGAAAGTGGAATCAGAGCCCTTTCTTTATAGTGATTTTAGTTTTAAGGAAAAAGAGCAGTGCCGACATTTCAAGTTGAAGCCCAGTTAGCATCTGCTGCTTTGCTTCATGCAACTTCCTCACTTGGTCTGTTTCCAGGGATGCGTGATACTCAGTATTGTGTACCTTTTCACCTGAAAGGTCTACCATTTTCTCTCTCTCTTTCTCTTTTCCCCCCTCCCCCCCCTTTTTTTTAATTATAGCCCTCTGCAGCCACTTTTTCTATTAATATGCAATTAAAATTTGTTTCAAAGAAGGGGAAGCATCTAAAGGAAGAAAAAGAGAGATGTAGAATGTACTTTCTCTCATATATGACTATTTTCACATTCCTGCTCTGATTTCAAAGGTTTTCAGCCTTTTTTCGTTCTCTGGGATAGATGGTAATAACACTGGACTGTGAAAATACGTACATTTTGGGCAGGATTCATTCTCTCATTAGAAGTCTGGAATTCAGAAGAGAAAATGGTCACCTGAATTAATGACTCTTTCTTGAGGCAGCTGAAGACTGATTTATTTCTTGGTTTTGTAACACCTGTGTCTGAAAGAGTACACATAAGTCTGTCCCTCATGACTTGACTAAAGATATTTTGGTTAAAATAAAAACAGAGGGACATCCTCTTTGACTCTTCCATGACAGTACAACACAGGAGGGTTTTTTCACTCTGTATTTCGTGACTTAACTGCTAGAAACACATGTGAAGTGTTATGAATTGTTAGGTGTTGCTGGTATCTTGTGCTTGTTCTACTATTATAACATGTTCTAAAGGAAAAAGAATTTAATTCCATTTCAGCCTAGGTCATCCTACTTGCTACTTCTCTGCGTAGTTTTTTGTAATTCCTTTGTTCTAAGTGAGTGCTATAGGAGAAATTGACTTTTTTTGTCAGTAAAAATTCTCTTGCTTTCCCTTTGTCTTTTGGAGTGTGGAAAGTAATGTAACTAGAACCCTTTTCTCCGATTCTTGACAACAAGTTCCATAATGCATGTAAGAAAAAAATAAAAAATCTGCCTCACCTCACCCCATAGATGATCTTAAGTTTCTGCAGTCCTCTTCAAAAATTAAGTCTGGGGCCCTACTCTTAGATTCTTTCTATAATTCTGTTAACCTAGCCATCATCTAAGGTTTATGTACAGTTGATATATGCAATGTTACTTTTTGGCAGAATCTGTCATTTCAAATACTTAAACTCCTCCCCTCCCCTCCCCCCCCCCAAAAAAAAAAAAAAAAAAAAGGAGCTACCCATGAATCTTGCATAACTGGAGGAATTCTCCTGTGTGTTCTTGTAAATGCTCCAGCTGCAGAAGTCTAAGCACAACCAAGCTGGAGCTTGTGGTACTGACAGCTGCCACATTGACGTGCACTGCATCTTGGGCTAGCTTTTTGGCACAGGAAAGTAAGTTCCTTAGCAACCTCTTCCAAATTTTTCAACACTGGATCAGCTTAGTGCCTTGATTCACATCATACTATTGGACTGTATCTTTTGGAAAGATATTAGAACGATCAAAGGGTCATTGTGGAGAAGTCAACTCTCTGCAAATGGTACCTTTTGCCATAAGATTGAAGATTTTTCCTTGTGGTGGTCTGTCCTATTGATCTCTGCAGCTTCTGGAATAGAATCTAAATATGGATGTGCTTTTCTATTAAAGTACAGTAAGTATCGTAACTTAAACTTTTATTTGCTCAATCCTGCTAAAAAGACTTATCACTTTTTCTTGTCCTATAAATAAAAAATTAAAGATTTATGTAATGAATAATGGTAGCATTTACAATTTTGTGATCATTAATAAACATGAATGTGGCCTGGTACCCTGCTGTATTTGTAGCTGACTTTAATATACAGTTTAATAAAAAAGTATTTTTTCTAGAATACATTTATGAAGAGAGAAAATAACGTACTAAGCTGTGTCATGTGAGAGAGTAGGGGTGCAGGGGGGTGTATGTAGATATGGGGTTTATGGATTGGCAGCTTGACTGAATGAATTGTTACAGTCACTTACCAATTTCTAAATATGTTTTAATAGGCACTGGTAGTCACATAGTACTGAAATAAGATTTGGTAGTTGACATGCTTAAATGGTTGTTTGTGTGTTTTTTTGTGGTTTTTTTCCTCCCCCCGCCCCCCTTTTGAAATTTAGGATGGTACAGCAGTTTTCAGTGGACTTTGAAAAAAGAATCGAAGGATCAGGAGATCAGGTTGATACACTAGAACTTTCAGGAGGTGCCAAAATCAATCGTATTTTCCATGAACGTTTTCCTTTTGAACTAGTGAAGGTATTTATCCATCTTCTTGGTGTGCTTTGTGTTTTATTTATGTATTCTTATGTTCATACTGATAGTAGTAAAGCCAAGATAAGGTCTGACTGGAAGAACATACTCTTAACTGTGGAAAAAATTACATGAAGTTATAATTGAGACATCTGGCTTCATTTCATTTTGAATACTGACACATTCCTATATTCTGAAATGTAGGAATTAAAATATAATTATACTTCCAGGTCTTACTATTTTCCATGCTTTTTAATTGTTTTGTCACAAATGGCGTCTTCCTTCTGGTTAGGTGGGGCAGGCAAAACCACAGTTGGTGAATTAAGTTGTTGTGTTCAAGTAGCTAGTATCTATTAAAATGAGTTATGGAAAATAGCTGTTTTCTGCGTTTTCTGCTTCGTGTATTCAGTGCATTAAATCAAAGCCAGCTTTCAGCCCTACGCTTTCATAGTGGGAGGTGGAGCAGAAGCAAATTTGGTGTTTTGAGATAACATTTCTCCTTTTGATGCATCTCTTCTTGCTTACCCATTCTTTGGGTAACAGTCCCAATGGGGTGTTAGGTAATGAAATCTGGTTTCCTACACTGTGTTCACAGAATGACAGCATGGTCAGGGTTGGAAGGCACCTCTGGAGACCATCTAGTCAACCCCCCACTAAAGCAGGGTCTTCTCCAGCAGGTTGTACAGAGTCACGTCCAGGCAGGTTTGAGCGTCTCCAGAGGAGACCCCATGGCTTCTCTGGGCAGCCAGTGCCAGGGTTCCGTCACCCTCAAGGTGAAGCTCTTCCTCTTATTCCTCTTACTCAGTTTGTGCTCATTGCCCCTTGTCCTGTCGCTGGGCACCAGTGAACAGAGCCTTGCCTCGTCCTCTTGGCACTCGCTCTTAAGATCTTTGTAGATATCGATAAGATCCCCCCTCAGCCTCCTCTTCTTGAGGCTAAACAGGCCTGGCTCCCCCAGCCTTTCCTCATACAGAAGACGCTCCACTCCCCTCATCAGCTTTGTAGCCTTTGCTGGCCCCTCTCCAGCAGTTCCCTGTCTGGAACTGGGGAGCCCAGCACTGCACACAGCGCTCCAGGCGCGGCCTCAGCAGGGCAGAGCAGCGTGGGAGGCTCACCTCCCTCGACCTACTGGCCACGCTCCTCCTCACGCACCCCAGGATCCCACAGGCCTGCTGGCCCACACAGGCACACTGCTGGCCCATGGGCAACTTGCTGCCCACCAGCACTCCCAGGCCCTTCCCCGCAGAGCTGCCTTCCAGCAGGCCAGCCCCCAGAACGTACCGGTGCATGGGGCTGCTCCCCGCCAGGCGCGGGGCCTCACACTCGCCTTGGCTGAACTTCTCTGGGTCCCTCTGCGCCCAGCTCTCCACCCTGCCCTGGTCTCGCTGAACGGCAGCGCAGCCGCCTGGGGCTCCAGCCACTCCTCCGGGTGCCGTATCCCCAGACACCCGGCTGAGGTGCCTCTGCCCCTTCATCCAGGTCATTGATAAATAAGTTGAACAAGACAGGACCCAGTGCTGACCCTGGGGAACACCACTGAATAAGTACATGAGATGTGCATGAATGTTACATATTCTTTGATATTTTTTTTCTGTCGCTGCAGTGATGTCAGCTTTCCCTCACCATCAACTTTACTGTATCTCGAGTCTCCATTTTTTTTACACTTTTCCATAGCTTGGTTTCTACCTGTTCAACTTCCTTGACATCCCCTAACTTTCAGTTGGGTAAGAGCCATTCAGGGTTGTGGCTGGTTCCGAGGTTTCAGTGAGGTGGGTCAAGTGGCAGCAGTCCAACAAAACAGATGACAGTTGGGCTTAGGTGATGACCCGTTTCATTTGAGACAACACGTAACTTATTGTTCAGCCAGCTGGCTTTCAAGAAAATGAAAGAAAAGCTTTATAAATTAAAAACTGAGGACACTCCTTTCTTAAATTTGGTTGAAAAACAGTAGGATGGGAAGGGGAGGATAAATAGACCATAATCACAGAAGTTGCACCACTTTAGGAAACCAGGCTTAAAAAAACCAAAAAAGTTGCAACTTTCCAAATACTGTTTCTGGCTTACTCTATTGACTCTACAAAATCATTCCAGCTGTTGGTATATGTGGAATGGAAGGGTACACAGTTTTAAACAGTCCTTGCTGCTGCCTGTATCCTTAGTGTTGAAGTGTTCTAAAATACTTATGCTTTGTTTAGTGTAATTAGAAGTGAATATTTTGCCAGTTGAATTTGCCTGTCTTCCAGTTATATTGGGAGAGGTAATATTTGGTGTTTTATTAAAACCTTCACCTAAGATGATCTCATATACTTTTGTTCCTTTAGATGGAATTCAATGAGAAGGAACTGCGGAGAGAAATAAGTTATGCCATCAAGAACATACATGGTATCAGGCAAGTGTTCCTGTGTTTTCAAGCCCAGTCACATGACAGACTGGTGTGCTTTTTTTATGCTGTGGAGACGCTGGCTGTTGACTGCTAGACCATGTTACTAATGCACTGCTCTCAGCAGCTGACTATTGTGGTTTTTTTTTTTTTCTTCCATTCCTTTACACTTCCGTGGAAAGAGTTTTTCAGGTCGCTATTTTGGGCCAAACAGTTGGTTTGCCCAAAGAGGTTTAATTTACCTGGAAATGCTGGAAAATTATTTTTCAGAGAAAATCAATGACTTTTTTTCTGGTAGTGTCTGCAGTTGTGTTAAACTTGTATTCCTAAAAAGTCATAAGTTTTAGAAGGAAAACTTGTGTCTTGATATGGGAAAAAGACTTTCAGCTTGTATTGTAGCAGACTTTTTGTACTATCTTACTCTCCTTTATTCTCAACCGTTTTGTGACATGACAGATATACAAGCAAGCTGGCTGAGGTTTCACCTTGTGGATATCTCTGCAGTATATTATTCGGTTTGGGAAGAGGATGTATTTGGGGTTTGGAATGACCTAATTATTTCACTTTGGAATGATCAGTTTATTTTGGAGGGACACCTTATCGCATGCATACCCGTTTTTTGTTCTTTTGACAGTGGAACAGATTCCAAAAATCTTGGGTGGTTCTTCTGTGTTTGGGTGTTTTTTTGTTTTGTTTTGTAGGGATCCCCCATCCATATCCTCCTACCCACTTGTGAGTATGTAATATCTTTTGAAAGCATTGCTTACTGGCTTTGTTGTCCTTAGTGTTTTGGAATATGTTCTTTGTGTTACTTATACAGTAAATTCTCAAATGGTTGACTGTAGTAGCTGTGGTGCAGTATGTGAACTTTTCTGGCCTTATTGAAGTGTCTTGATGAGCAATTTTAAGTAGTGAACTGATAGATTTGGGCATGTTTTTATAGTTTGCTTTTTTTTAATATAATTTATCTACCAAGATAGACCTTTGCAAGGAGTGTTTGAAAGAGAAGTAAGGTCTATTTGTTTAGAAGTGGTTCTTGTGAGGAGTCTGTTACTCACAGTCCCATATGGAGAATTTCACCGTTGGTCACTGCAGGGTATATGAACCTATGTAACAGAAGCACATCTCCTGTTGCGAGTGAAAAATGCAGCTATAGGATTCTTACGGGTTTGCCATGCAAGTGATTGTGCATGGAGTGCTGCAGCTGCCATTCATTCCTTTGCTAAGGTTTGATGCACTGCTGAAGAGGCTTTACTGCATTATATCAGTACTCTTTAGAGTTCTTGCAGTCATCTTCAAGGAGTAGGACATATTTCTACTTTAATATTCTTAGAATTACATATTTTTTTTAGAGAAAGGAGCAAATTTACTTCTGTGGAAGTCCGTGTAGGGTTTGTTACTACTCAACTCTAAGCCTCTGAAAATGAAAATATGAGCAATTCAAGTAAAAAAAACAAAAAAACTTCCTTGCATAATGTTTTTGTTACTGTCTTACATATTCTTCTGTGTCCACAGAACAGGTTTGTTTACTCCAGATATGGCATTTGAAGCCATTGTTAAAAAACAAATAGTCAAGCTGAAAGGACCTTGCTTAAAAAGTGTGGACCTGGTGATGCAAGAATTAATCAATACTGTCAAGAAGTGCACTAAAAAGGTAACTTGCAGATAGATCTGGTAATGTAAATATAATGTAATGGTATCATAGATAATACAAAGCCTGTCTTGCATTTTACAGTATTATAAGAGTTTTTTGATCTAGTCACTTCATGTACAGAGTAAGACTCTCTAAAGTAATTATGACTTCTGCAAAACAATTTAATGCTGGAAATGTTCGAGTATTTTATTCCTTTGTTTTGTGTGTGTGTGTATATATATATATATACACCTTATGAATGGAGTTTTTTGGAGTCAAGAGTTGCCCCCAGTTTTCTTTTCATAAACATGTTGACATTGGTACTGAAAATGGAATGTAGGCAGCAATTCCATGGATGTGTAAATCAACAAAAAAAATATACTTTTAAGTTTTCTTTTCTAATGCTAATAAGTGGAAGGAACAGTGAAGCTTTTCTAGAGTAAAGGCCTTAAATGTGTTCAGAGGCACCTATCAAGGAGAGAAAATTGCTTTTTCTATGTTGAAACTTTACCGGGTAGCACCGCAGTTCTTTGCAGTGTAGTAGGTCCACAACTTTTCTTCTGCTTATTGCATACACAACCCCAAAATGTCTGATCTCCAGCTGTCGAGAAGTTAGAAGTGGAAAGGTAGGAAGACTTAATCTCCCTCATATTTGTACATCCTTGTGTCAGTGTTGATGGATGAGCTTGCTACACAGAAATGTTGAACATTCAAGTGGGAAGAACTGCTGAGCATTGATCTTCCTGATGTGAAAATCAAGATCCTGCAAGTGTAATGAATTAAGAGATAAGTTCATCAAAACTAAACATAGCATTACTATGAGTATTTGGGAGTGGTTTTCCTGAAGTGTGTGCTTGGGTTGGCATATACTCTTAGAATAAACCTCAAACTTCACATCCCCCAGCTGTGGCTAAGGAAACATGTCAGATACATTAATATGAAGCTTTTTTTTCCTCATGCTTTTCACCTTCCTTTGTAGGGAAGTTGTCATCTGTAAATACTGTGACTGGCTTGTCTGGAGCATTGACAACTAACAATTGCTGATTTTCAGTTCTCTTTTCTCCCATTACTCTGTGGTATTCTAGAAGATCCCATTGACTCTTGTAGACTCCTTAACTAACTGGCTACTTTTATGGAGTCACCTTCTGCTCATCTGTCTTTCCCACCATCTCAGAGTGCAGGGTACCCAAATAATAGCAAGTACAGGAGCAGTTCTGGGATGTAAGCACAGGTATGCTGGCATTGTTGAAAATATCCTGTCACATCCTTTGCGTTTTTCCAAATAATGCAAATTTTTTTGTACCGATGAGCAGATAAAGGAGTTATTTCTTAAAATAGGAAAGGGTGACAGTCTTTTTGACAAAGATCATAGAGAAGTGGACTCACTGCAATATTTTGAGTGGAGTTTCCAGTGTTTTTCACTTCTTTCAAAGTTCGGAAAATATGTCAATTGAATGAATTATGCAGATTCTTTTCCAAGCGCTATTGGCCAAATTTACTTTTGTATTTTGCTGGTTTTAAGTATTGTTACTGAGATGTAAAGATACTGCCACAAGGTGGAGCCTTCAAAGAACAAGAAACTTGGAGATTATTTAAAGCACCACTCTGGAATTATGAAAGGCATGGAGAAACCTCACCCCAAGGCTGATAAACTGTGGTTCATATGTCCAGAGTGTCTTTTCCTCAATGTTCCTTGGAGCAAAAACACAGGAACCATCCAAGGGTTTAAGTCTCTCCAGTTTCTCTGGAAAATGACCATTAATAGCAAGTAAGATGTGCTTTGCAGTGTAGTTAACGTTTAGCCCAAGCATTTATAATAATTACCTACTTCCAAAGAAGAAAGCTGGAGGCTCCCCTGTTTATATTCTGCTGAAGCCTCCCTGCAGGTGTAAATTTCTGTTAATTTTGCTTTTCAGTTAGCAACATATCCAAGGTTGTGTGAGGAAACAGAAAGAATTGTTGCTGGCTACATTCGTGAAAGAGAAGAGAAGACCAAGGATCAGGTGAGAATGAATAGGAGATCTAACAGTTTGAGGAAGTGTGTGAAGGAGGAAAGTTCTTGTGTACAAAGTACAGTAAGACAATGAAAGATTTTTCTTCTTTTTTTCCTTTTTTCTTTTTTTTTTTTTTTTTTATTTTTTTGCCCTGGTAGGCTGCGTGTTTCAGAGGGGAAAAGAAATTGTTCCTCCACCACTGAGCTTTGACAGAAGGGACTGCAATAGTTACAGAAAATGCTAATCTGGTCTTTCAAGATTAGGATTGATGGCTTAAAGTAGCGTTGGCTTGTTCCTGTGCCACAGTGTGCCATCTTCTTAGCTGTACCACAACAGCTGTTTGTGGGAAATCAATTAATGATTAAACAAATGCACACAGAAATATCCAGCCTTTTTTCTACTTTTTCCCTTTTTTTTTTTTTTTTTTTAGCATACCCATCCAATGTTGTAATTGCAGTGAGGCCCACAAGCAATTGTAGTGGGACTGTTGTGGGAGTGACGAGCTTTCCTTCAAGTTGTTTGTTTTTTTTTAAATTAATTTCAGAGAAACTTGTTCAGAACATTTATCACCCAGCTAAGCACTCCCAATCTAGGAAACCTCAAAGCTTAGATTACATGTGAGAAAATCCACTGGAAGTGGAAACAGGAATTACTGTCTAGAGAGTGCAGAGTGTGACAGTAGGAATATTTGGGGAAGAAGGCAGAGCTCCTAAGTTGTTTTGGACTCCTGGCTCTCTATTCCTGTCCCTGTATGAGCTAGGGAGCTGTACAGCATGTTCTGCTTCTTTTCCTTTAATCTGTGCTGTGAATGTAGTCTTTAAAGTAATTTTTTAAAACTGTATTTTGCTAGGCTTGTTCTTGCAGGGAGTTCTAGTTAGCACACTTGGTTATTTCAAAATTTGGAAAAAGATACAATTTACTTAGAATTATTGAGTATTTTTTTAAATATTATCCCATTCTTCATTGTGTGCACATACCTGGCAACTTCCCAGAACAAAGTATAAAATACCAGCTTTCTGTAAATGCCAAGAATTGGTCAAATAGGTTATTGTCACATATTCACATCATTATTTATGCTGTTAGCAGTTATCGTTACTAAATCAAAACATTAGTGAGGATATATTCAGTGGTAAGAGCTAGACCCAAATCCTTACTATCATTTGCTCTGAGTGAGACACCTAGTATCTTCTGGAAATTGTGAAGATTTTGGGAGTGATGCTGTGTTTGAGGAGCTGTGCAGAAATACTTTGAAGAGATTAAATGCTACCATTTGGGAGCAATAGTTTTTTTCCTTGCCTCTTGCTGATAACTGGAAGTCTGAATAGACGGGGGCAAAGGGCAGTCTCACACATGTTCAAGAAGCTGTTTAAGGGTGGGATGAGCTTTCTTTAATACCTTAGCAAGTTCTTTGCCAAGTTAGATTATCAAGTTTAAGTCATATTCCGTCTCCGGGCTATTGAAGGACTGGCAAGTGGTAAGTACACAAACCATTCATTCTGTTATTTCATTGACTAACCCACCTTTCGGGCCAGATGTGTACACCAGAATGGCTGTCTCGTACCTGTGCTATATGGTTTCTGGGCCAGGGCTAACTTACCTATGACTTCTGATTTTAGATTTAAGGTTCAGGTTCCTTGCTGGCTTGGCTGGAATGCTACAAGTAGACAGAATTTTGCTTAACTTGCAAAATGTAGAGCTAGAGTCAATGTTATATGTTATTAAATTCTCTCTGGCCATGTGTGATTGATCTTGATGAAGTGAACAAGGGCCAAGATAGTGAAAAATGAGGTCTGTCAGGAAAAAAATAGGAAGAGGGAGTAGCTGTTCTGTAGTCTCAAGCACACAAACAGAAGTGGTGGGATTTAGAAAATATTGTTGCTTTTGGCTTGAACGATTGAAAGCAATATTCAATAATGCAGAAGACTCAAAAGTTCTGTTCTTTTCTCCCTTCCTTTTCCTCAATCTCTCCCTCGACCTTACCCATCCTTTTTTTTCTCTCCTGTCTCCCCTAATAGGTGCTGCTGCTGATTGATATCCAGGTTTCTTACATCAACACCAACCATGAAGACTTCATTGGCTTTGCAAAGTATGTATATAGAAACTGTGATACAATGACACTGTCAATCTTGGTAGTTTGGGTTTTATTTGTTGTTTGGGTTTTTTTTTTTCAACTGAGTTCAAAACACAAGTCCTGAAGTGTGACAGTGAAGATGCAAGCTGCAAAGTCCCAAACACAGAGGAGCATGTTCTTTCTCATTATACAGTGTTGAACTATGTCCTGCTTTTAGGGGATTCTTTATCCCAGTTCACAAGCCTGGTTTCACTGAAGCTGAAGCTTATGCCTTGGTCTGGAATCACATAGTCTCAGGAAGCAGCTTTGGCAAGCCGAAGCCTTCACTGTATCCATTTTAGGACCACAGAAATGTATAGTATTGGTGGTCTTTCCACATTGTTGCTAACGCATATTTTGGGAGCTGTGATTCCATGTGAAATAGTGTTGCTCAGAGTAATGGATGTCACTGAATTGTGAGTGTGCCTGCTGTTTGGCTGTAGAGAATAATAGTAGCAGAGTGCCCTGCAGGGCCTGGTATGACGTTCTCCTCACTCAATTGAAGAGGCTGTGAGAATATTCTCCAGAATGTTCTCCCTCGGCTTCCAGCAATTTGTGCCTCAGGGACTTCATACCAACACTTTGACACTAGTAAAAACATTAAACATGTCTTCACTCTTTGAAGAATAAATGTTCCTTCAGTCATATTCATGCCATATTTGCCATAATAGTGTTTGGAATCCAACAGGTTTCATCCATGTGGGATGCTGGCAACAGAGTTTGGCATCGCAGTATGTATTATGCTATGGCCTATTCACGCTGTGAAGGAAGGTCTACATCTTTGGCAGCGTGCCTTGAAGGTTTAAAACATGGAGTTCAGTAAGCTGAGAGGGGAGAAGGCAAAGCTGGGTACTGTTGATGTGTTTGGTTTGAGCAACTTTCTCTAGAATTGTTTGCAGGTCCTAGATAACTTTATCAGTTCTCTTGACAAATGGCAGGATGTTGTAGGAATGGTAGCTGGCCTTCCAGAGGTCAAGATAACAACCTGCCTGCTATTTGCTACTTTTCATCCTTTTCTGACAGGAAAAAGCCTGCTAAAAACACTCCATATATATTCGTGGCATGTGTTGTGGCCTTGGGAAGTCACATAGTCCAGCCTCCTGCTCAGAGGAGGGTCAATGCTGAGGTCAGACCAGGTTGCTCAGGGCTTTGTGCAATCAGATCTGGAAAACTTCCAAAACTGGAGATTCTGCAGCCTCTCTATGCAGCTTGCCTTTCCTCACTGTGAAAATATTTTTCTTTGTGTCAAGTTGGAACCTTCCATGTTTCATAGACTCTGATTCTGGAGTGCCAGGTATATCTGGAGCTATTTCAGTATGTCTTTGCCTTGGAAAAATCCCCCTCATAGATGCTGCTGCTGGGGCCCATAGTTAAGTCTGTGGTCCTCGCTGCTCTGCTTTTTCTAAGGAATTGCAATGACCAAGTTCAGTTTCTTGGGGAAGCTCCTTCCTCTTTTGCCACTTGAGATCTAGAAATCCCCAGCTGCTGTGCACAGGGTATAAGCAGATAACAAGTAGCTCTTCGCTTAAGTTCACTGATAAGTTTAAGCAAGTGTTTGTGTAGGTTGAAACTGATGGGGAGTATCTTTGTTGACTTCTGCTCAACTGGAAGAGAAAACTTGCATAACTAAGAACAATTTAAACTGTAAAATATATTATGAGCTTAAAAGTAGAAAATACATATTTTAAACTATAATCATATTGTTATAGCAATTATGTTAGAACCAGAAAATGAAATAATTCTTGGGTAGCATATGGGCTTCTGTAGTATATAAATATCCTGGACTATAGATTCCCCAGATTCCATAGTGTTTCCTTTCTTTTGCTGAGTCTTCTAGCCAGTTGTCTCGTGTCTGCAGTGTTTTATCAGTCCAAGTCCTGTGAACCTTGTTCATAATAATGAAAGCACAAGATACTCCAAACTACCTTGCAGCATTGCAGGGCCTAAGGCAGGCACAGCTGATGTGATTTGACTTGAGAAGGATTTAAGAATGCCAGTGTTTAGAACAACTTTGTGTAGTTATGAAGTTGTGAAATCTTAGAATGTTAATGTTTTCGCATTTAGTGGAATGAGTTGTTAAATGTTGGGATTGGTTTTGTTTCTAGTTGGTGTAACTCAGACACAACTACATGCTTCAATCTATGTAGAGAGTAATTTGCATTTAGAACAATAAATAGAGGACCAATTGTTGGGTTATTTCTAAAAGGCATAGGTTTCTCAGTATGATGTTAGTGGTCTGATTAGCTGTCCTAAGGTCATAAAATAAAATTAAACCCCCAAAACCCCAAACGAAACAAAAAAGAATGTCAATTAGGTTTCCTAAAACCATCTCATGTGTGTTTCTCGAACAACAAATCTGAATTGGTAAGGGGTTGGTGCTGTGTTTTCTGTGTGCATGTTATGTAATCATAATTTATGCACCAAAGCTTATGCAAGTCAGACAATGCACCAGAAAGACACAGTGTTATTTGGTCAAAAGGATCTGGATGATTGAGAGCTCAGCCCAGTGAATAGGCACACGGAATAAACATCCTTGTGGATCTTCTCACAGGCAGCCTGTGGACTGCTGATTTGACAGAGTGTGGTTCAAAGGGCAGGATCAGAATTGGGACAGGATTGAGTCTGGTGATTCAGCAATTCTTTGGAACAGCAGCTGCGCACAAAACAGTTGCAGGATTGGTCCATAGGCTGTGATCCAAGCCCCTATTTCTTTCTTTCTTACTCTTTCAGAGTAGTGTTTGTAGCTGACCTAATATCAATGCCTGGTGGAATGGTATAGTCTGATCCAAAAAACCCTTCCTGTCACCAGTGGCCACTCTGGTGGTTGAGTAGCCAAAGCCTGCTCTCTGAACACTTTTCTTCCTCTTTCCAGCAATATTTTAATTTTGTGGCCTAACATTTACAAACCACCGCATAATGCAAATGCTTTTAGAATTAATGGAAACTTGCATGGTTTTGAGAAAGGAGTGTGTTTTCTTTCAGGAACTGGGATTACTAGAGTTCAAGAATTGAGCAAAGTATTTTAAATATTGTTTGATTTTAAATAAGCTCTATTCTTATGTGATTCCAGCTTTTTGAACCAGCTTTGTGACAGCTTCATCCATTGGTTATATTTACACCCTCAAAGTGCATATAAGTATTAGAATAATATCCAAAACAAACTGTCAAGGCAAAGCTATTAAGGAGCCTCCAGCAGGGGAGGATTTTGTTGTACTGCACTAAATAACAGAAAAAGCATGCTTTTTGTCTCAGTTGAATATTTATAGAGGCTAATGTTTCCAACGTTACCCACATGAGCCGTATTTTCTCTGTGCTTTTAGTAACCTTTACCAATCCAAGTAGGATTTTGTTACAAAGGAGATGATTAGTGGGAGCTATCGGCTGTCCCTTCTGTCCTAAGCAGGCGTTCCTATACTGGAAGAAAAAGTAGTTGAAATATGCACATATATGCAATGATTTTGCTGTGTTTCTTTGTTACTCTAGCTTTCTGTGCTGGAATCAGAAGTAACTATTACTGCTAAAAATCTATTCCTCCGGAACTGGCTCTAGTTCAAGTTTCTTCAGTATAACTCTTTTCCTCTGCTTCCCTTAGTGCCCAACAAAGAAGCAGTCAGGTTAACAAAAGTGCAGTGGGAAATCAGGTAGGCACCTAACAGAGAATGGATAATGGCATGTGCAAGTTAATCCAAGCTGTTTGGTTTTCTTGGCTGCGTTTATTTGTTTCAAGTGTCATTTACCTTTTCTGCTTCACACATACATAAAATGTGTCATCATTGCCTTGTTTTACTGAATTTTTCAGAGCCAACTGACTTTCATTGTTACCATCATTTATTGTTTAATATTTCTGCTGCTGCTTGCACCGCTGGTTAGTGTCCCCCCTCCCATGTATTGAATCTTTCATGTTATGCATCAGTATATTTTGTCATTAACTGCAAACCTGTGAATTTCAGAATCCAAAATGCTGGTGAGTACTTGCTTGTGTGTGCTTTGTCATAGTTGTTTTACTGGTTCTTATGTGTTCAAAGCTTAATAGCAGTGAAGGGACAATTCAGCAAGCAAAAGTGGATTTGCCTTTACCTCTTGTGAAAACTTTCAGTTGATGACACAAAGATGTTGATTATGTACCATAGGCTTCTCTCAAAGTAAACAAAGAATAACTGGTTGATGGTCTCAGACTAATCAGCATTTTCACTGAGATTCGTTAATGAAACTACTTGTTTATTTTTAACACATAAGAATATGGGATTGATTTTGCAAGATGCTAAGTGCTCCTGAGCTTTGCTTCTTTCTTTGCTTTTGTGTGGGCCAGGGGTGCTCAGTACTTCACAGGATCAGTCGTCTTTTTTATGAGAGATGAAAACAATGAAAATGCTACAACTTTGAGGGCTTCTGCTCATTTAGAGGGTTTTGCAAAGTCTTAAACAGAAAGGAAATATGGAATCAGAGCATACCTTACAAGGAAATGAAAAATTCTAGTAAAAATAAGAGAATGAAATTTTGTATAAATAATTACTGGTATTGAATGTCTTCCCGATGTTTTTATGTGCAATTTGGTCAAACAAAGCTCAGAAGGTGAAAGATCAGGGTTTTCAAATGTGACCACTGAGTTCAGATCCCTCAGGTGATAAACCTGACATTTCAGAAAGTCTCCAATTCTGTTGTTGTTAGTGAGAGTTCTAGCATTTTTTGAAAACTTAGTCATCTTTTTGGGGATAGAAATCCAACCTCTTCCTCCTACCAAGAAACTTCTAGTTATTTCTGAGGCGTTAGTTAAAATAATCCATTAACTTCTTGAATGTGATGGTCCCCCACAGCCTGACTAGCATGAGTGGCATTTTTGATGTAATATATGGTCTGGACTAAAATGAAAAAAGTCGAAAGGTCTAAACACTGAAATGGCTTCAAAGACTAGTGTCTCCCCTCTGAGGAGAGATTTCCTTCTTGTCTAGCTGTGCTGGAACATGTGTCAAACACAACAACCGTCATCACTTTGGAGTGTCCCATAAAAGGAAAATCAACCAACTATTTGACTCTTCAAAAATACACAGATAACATGAATGATTTTTTTAATTAAGTGAATGTTCTCTCTAAAGAACTGGAGAAAAAGCTTGGCGTTTTAAATTAGATGTTAAAACTTAATTACTTTTGGTATAAAGGACTTTGCTGAACCTTTTATTTTAAAGATAATAAAGAGATGTTTATAAGTTAATTGTTTGGAGTTGAAAAGAATGAGAAAGTGTTTCTGAAATAAAACTTCATTTTTGCAATTTGCTATTTCAGGGAACCAATCTACCGCCTTCAAGGCAAATTGTACGAGCTAAGTTCTGTAAGCTTTATTGTTGCTTTTTCATTTAGCTTCTCAGAGGGCAAAGTTTGTCTCTAACTCATTGGTTTGTGAAATACTTGCTACTAAACTATTTAATGTTAAACTGTCTTGTCTGTAACACTTCCTCAACAAAGTATAATTGCAGTTCATCACTTAACTGCTACTAACCTGCTGTTACAAGTATGAACTAGTATAACTTAAAATGTTGTAGAAAACTTTGAGTAAAATTAATATTTTTATAATTTACTGAGTTTCTCAAACTAAAATGACTAATTGGTTTATTCTGTTGGTTTATTTTATTATATAACTGGAAAGCAGTTTTTATCTGATGTGAGTGCCTCTATTCATAGTAACCTCTTTTTGAAAGGTGGGCAAATAAGTTTCTGGTAACCGAAAGGAAGCATTAGCTCTTGCGTAAATGAACATGCTGTTTATGGGTACAGGTACTGTTCTTGGTATTTTGTTTATGTAAAGAATTACTTCTGGTAGAAAATTTAAAGCCTTTTTAGCATTCTTTTCATAGCACCAGGAAGATCAATGTATCATGGACAGTCTTTTTCTAACCCTTCCACCTCATGAGTAAATAAATACGTGAATGCCTTTAATATTACTAATTAGAATTAATTGTCTAAACAGCGGTTAATTTTATAACAAGTTACTCCTGGTTCAGTGATGGTTAGGTGTAAGTAGTAAATCTCTGTATCATGTACATTCTTTGATAATATCTATGATGAAAACATATACATTTTTCCAGTTTGTTGCCATACCATCGAATTCTTCAGTAATCATTTCAAGCAAACTTATACTAAACTTACCTTGAATAAAGGAAAAAGGTCTAGGCAGCACTGATTCTAACAGCAGTTGAATTGAATCCCTCGGGAGGTGAAGATCATTAAGTTTTCCCAAAATAGTGGGATGCTCATTTGCAGTCTGTTGCTTTTCTTTTTTGTAGCGTGCTTTGAACTGGAATGATGCAGATAACTATTAACTATGTCTGTGTATCTCAGAAGCAAGATGAATGCAATGATATTGCATTTTTGAAAGAAGTGTAATACCAATTCCTCTTAACATGTTTTTGCTTCTTTTTCCTCTACTACTAATTTATCCTCTCACGCTTAATCTTTGGCCTTTTTTGTTTGTCTTTTCTTTGCTACCGCCTGAGGTTTTGACCTGACTCCACAAAGTTTCTTTTTAAGCCACAGGTTAGTCTGTCTTCTAATTTGCTTGAAATAATCAGTGTAATGCTTGGTTTTACACAGCACACTAGCAAGATCTGGTTCCTGAAAGCTGACCCACTCTTAACTGTTGTGTATTTTGTGCGTTGAGATTTGTTTTGGTGACTAAAATTTAGTGTTGAAAGCTCTCCTTGATGATAAAGTTTGAAGATGAAGGTGTCATTGCTCCATGTGCCCAACTGATACTCTGTGTGTGAGAATGCAAGGTACTCAAATTATAGAGGATTATATGTAATGTACGTGAAATTCTCTTTTGTGTTTTGCTCCTGTGGCAAAATCTGCTGTGGTGCTTGAAGTAGCCCCTGTAATTAGAGGTGGGGCTTAGTCTGAACTATGAGTTTCAAGTCACTGTCCAAGTAATTTGGAGGTTTGGGTCTGAAGGCTTTGTTTGACCTGCCTCTTCTACAATCTTACGCCAGCCATCTGATTCACTTGTTATGGACACAAGTAGCATTCAGACCCCATCAGCTGGCCTGAACTATAGTGCTAATAAGTAACTTTTTCCCTAGTAACCCATTATTTCTTTTTTCTTTTTAATCTTCCTTTGTAGCATACTTTGCTGCTTCTTCAGATATACTTAAATCCTGTTACCTTGCATGAGCCAGAAAAAAATGTTTCCATTTCTAGCTACTTGCTTAAAAAATAATTCTATAAACATGTGCCCTAGTCAGTGAGGTGGTGGTGAAAAATCATGACAAGGCTGTGCTGTTAGAAATGGCAGTGTTTCTGTAGAAGAGGTGGCACCTGTGGACAACCACATAATGCTAAATTTTGAAATATCCTTGAATGAGACATGCTGCTGTTGAATCTTATCAAGATTCAACCTTATCAAGAACTTAGCAAGCTGAACCTTATCAAGACTAGAGAAGCATTGCTGTTCTAAATGGCCATTAACTATACTTATTTTTTAGGTTAAGATTCCTTCATGATTGACTTGATCACCTCAACCTTTGTTTAACTACATGTGGAAACATGTTTCAATTTTTCACTCGGAGTGCTTTATTTCAGTAAAGACTAAATTTTTCTTTATATTAGATGTGTTTAGGACTTAGGCCACTGTTATTGTGTCTTAGTTATGTGATATATTGTGCAGTGATTTTTTGGGGAAGCAATGTCACAAGATCTTGGTTGTGTCCAATATCAGAACAGATCTGATCACTTTATGCTCTGACGTTTGGCAAATTGCAGTGAAACAGTGTATTAGGTTTCCCTTCTAACCTGTCGTTCCTTTTTAGCCTCCGTAGTGCAAGAATCTTCATAACTGAACCCAAAGACCCAATAGCTTGTAAGGTTGCCTCACAGATTAGATTTTGCAATTTTTATTCTGTCAGTATGCTTACTATTTGTTAACACATGTCGTTATGACAGCAATTAGAAGATAGAGTAGTGCTGGGTGTTGTGTGTTCAAAATTATTTCAATGGAGTTATGTAACTCAACTTTAACAGAGAGTTATGTTAACTTAATACTGCTGAGGTAACTTGATAAATATTATATAACTTCACAAATATTGTCGTGAAGGCAGCCAGTCTCATGATTTTCACACTGTATTTCTGTCTGCCCAGAAATACATTTCACTGATCTCTCACTGATCCTGAAATCGTCTTTCAAACCCTTCTTTTGAAGAAATAGAACACCTTCTGATTGTCTAATGTATTTCTTTTACAAATACCTTATTTGATGTAATGGAGTAAGTCATGCAGCAATACATAAAATGTACTTACTGTGTCAAATTCTGCTTTCCTGTTTATCTGTGAAGTGGCGAAGAATAAGAACATCAGCTATGATTTGGGGTTTGTGCAGCTGAACTGTCAGAAAATGACTTCCTTCTGGCTTGTTCACGTTCATTCATACCCTCTAAGTTTCATTTTTCAGACACCCAGATTAGGTATCAGGACCCTGAAGGAAGGAACTGTGTCATCTCTTGTTCATCCTGTACATGGAGTCCGGCTACCGGTCAGAATATTATCTTCACTAGCTTCTGGCAATGCCCATATTTTTCGCCTTCCTGAAGTTCATAACTCATGTCACTAATATCCGGTTTGCAGAGACTGACATTTAGGAATATGATAGAAAATATTGAAATGGATCTCTTAAATCCAACCCAACCAGAAAATGAACTAGTGAAAACAATAGTCATAGAATCTTGTAGGTTGGAAAGACCTGTTAATCCTGGACTGCCAAGTCTATCACTAACCCGTGTCCCTGAGAACTGCATCTATGCATTTTTTAAAACATCCCCAGGGTGATTCTACCCCCTCCCTGGGCTGCCTGTTCCGGTACTTGACCACCTTTTCAGCAAAGAATTTGTTCCTAATATCCAGTCTAAACCTTCCCTGTTTTCTTCTTGTCCTGTTGCTTGTTACCTGGGAGAAGAGACTGATCTTACCTGGCTACACCCTCCTGTCAGGCAGCTGTAGGGAGCGATCAGGCCCCCCCGAGCCCCCTCCTCTCCAGGCTGACCCCCCCCCCAGCTCCCCCAGCCACCCCCCAGCCTGGTGCCCCATCCCCCACACATCCCCTCCCCCTGCCCGTCCCTGGACCCGCTCCAGCCCCTCCGTGTCCCGAGGGACCCAAAGCTGAACCCAGGGCTCCAGGGGCGGCCCCAGCAGTGCCCAGCACAGGGGACAGTCACTGCCCCAGCCCTGCTGGCCACGCTGTTTCTGACACAAGCCAGGGTGCTGTCGGCCTCCTTGGCCACCCGGGCACACCGCTGGCCCATGCCCAGCCGGCTGCCAGCCCCCCCGGCCCTTCCCAGCCCCCTGCCCCAGCCCGCAGCTGCCGGGGGCTGGTGTGACCCGCGGGCAGGGCCCGGCGCTCAGCCCTGGGGACCCTCACACCACCGGCCTCGGCCCCTCGGCCTGCCCAGCCCCCCGCCCCCGCAGGCCAGCGCTGCCCCAGCTGGGTGCCCGCTGCACACCCCCGGAGGGAGCGCTCGGTCCCCTCGCCCAGACCGTCGGTAACGGCGTTACCCGGGGCCGGCCCCACACGGAGCCCCGGGGACACGGCCTGTGCCCGCGCCAGGGGACGTGGCTCCATCCCGCACCGCGCCGGGCTCGGCTGCCCGGCCGGGCTTTGGCCCCGCAGAGTGACCCGGCCCGGGGCAGCCGGTGCCTCCGGAGGGGCTGTGGGGGGGACGGTGCCATCCGCAGCCTCCCCCTCACCCACGGGGCAGGGCACCTTGTCACAGGAGGGACCAGGTCAGCCAGGCAGGACCTGCCTCTTGTCACCCCCCTGGCTGGGCCCGATCCCCGGCTGTCCCGTACGGCCGTGTGATGGCACTCGGGGGATCTGCTCCGTAACCTGCCCCGGCACCCAGGCCAGGCTGGCCGCCTGCGGCTCCCCTCATCCTCCTTCCCACCCTTCCTGCAGGCGGGTGTCACACCGCCTGACCCCCAGCCTGCCGGGACCTCCCAGTTTGCCAGGGCTGCTGGGAAAGGATGGAGAGCGGCTGGGCGAGCTCCTCCGCCAGCTCCCTCAGCATCCTCCGGTGACATCTCACTCCCCTCTGACCCCAGCGCTGGCACTGAGTGCTTTGGAAGTGTAGCTTTTTGTAGTTGACAAAATGTGTCTGGGAAATGGGAACAGTTCAATGAAAAGAATATGAGGCTTAGCACACAAAGCTCATCTTCTCTCTCTTGATGTCCTGTGGAATTGCTTCCAAGTATTTTGGATAATTATGATCTGTTGTAGTGTCCAGGATGTTTTCGAGAATGCAGTACCCTCTTTTCCCAGAGGGATATAGATGAACAGGTCTTGAAATCCGCGTATGAAAAGTACGTGCCCGAGATACTGCTATAGCTTGGTGCCCTGCTCTTCATGCAGTGTTGTGTGGGAATGACAGCTGGATCTAATCTTCAGCACATAGGATTTTTGAGGAAACAACTGGCAAATTCCTTCCTTTACAAGACAGTGACCAATGTTTGTATTAGCAAGTCAGCTTGCTTCTGCCCACACCAGCGATGCTTATGTATCTATGGGGACATATGTTGGACCGGAGCAAGGCAGTCTTTTGGAGCTATGCAGTTAATGTAGTTCTTACATTTAGAATTATTAAAAGCTTCATTAGTTCTTAAATGGCTTGTATAGTTTAGATACTAAAATCTTGACTTGGTCTGTCTGAGACCTCTACCACAAATGCATTCTTGTTGAACTGAGAGAATTTGTCTTGTTAACATGCCACAAAGCCTATGGCAGCGATGAAGGAAAGCACTGAATGGAATAAGGAGGGAGTGCTACGTGCCTTTAAATGCTCATTGTAAGGTTCTTGAACATACTACTCAGGTTTGCTTCTAGAAACCTCTTTATCCCCACTGTGACATCTGCCTTCAAATCTTTTACCCTCTCTAAGATGTGTGTCCAAACCAGTTTCCCGCAGAGTGCTGGCCCAGCTGCCCGGGCTTCCCCTCTGTGGGTATGTGCTTTATGGGGAGCACCACAACATTTTCAGTTGCAGGCAGCATGGTCCGACAGCAGCCTCTCTTATAGCCTCTTATTTCAGTTTCTTTCTAACATGGGAATAACCATCTTTGCACGTTTGCTGCCAGGTATTTAGTCTGCAGTACAGTTATAGTTCACCTTGTTGTGGAGCTAGGTTCAAGTGGTTGGGGAGCCTTAATTTCCTGGATTCTTCCTAAAATTTCTTTCATTTACATTTGTGGTGTTCGGCACAGAAAAAAAAAAAAAAAAGAAATTAGCTTGGTTCCACAGCTTGTTCTGTAGCAGCTGCCTGCAGGCCAGTATGCTGGCTGTATGTGCGTGGCGCTTGTTTCCTGTTAAAAAGCTACTTCAATAAACATCGTAAAATAAAATGAGGATTTGATGCGTAATCAAGTTGGTATCAGTATGTTTCCCTTAACTTGTACTTGGACAAGCATTCCATCTCCAGTTTGTACTCAGTAATGCCCCATCTCACCCCCAAGAATGTGAATATTAAAAATCATGACAACTTCTGCAGAAACCTTTGTGGTACAGGCTATTCCATCCAGTCTGCTCATGCTATACCCTTGAGGCTCTCTCTGGGAATCATGTCCCGAAGGTTTTTTTTTCTCATTCTCTCTCAGCTTACTGAGTCTTCCAAACCAAATCAGTGCTTTGTTAGTGATTTCCTTACATGCTGAAAACCTGTAGAGGTTTTTTTTTTGCATCTTCAGTGGTTTTCTTACTTACAGTGCTGGCCTGGTTGGTAGTGAGTGGGAAAACATCACTGTCTTATTTGAAATGAAATTGATACGCTTGGATTATGGGCATTACCAATACTTTTAGCAGTTTTCCAGGTGCAACTTCTGATCTCTTTCATTAGTTTGGTCATCAAATATCACTTAGTCCCTTGCTCTGTGCAATACCAAAGCTGGTAGTTTTTTTTCAAGGAGCTTACATGAATGTGCTTGCTGAATGGGAGTGAATTCTGATTCTGAAACTTTTCTAGATGGCAAAGAATATATATTGAGCAATGTTTTTCTCTGGTTATTTGTTGATATTGGAGTTACTTGTCTTGTAAAGCCCTATGAGAGGAATGTCATAGTCTCATATTTTTCTCTAAAAGCAAGAGGAAACTCGTGTTTGCTCACAAAGTCCCTGCTTGTGGGACTTGTTGAGGGAAGGGTTTCTCTGAGCACTTCTTTCCATCTCGGTACTTCATAGGCATGTAAAGGGTGTTGCTGCGGGGAGAAGCAGAACGGGTGAGGTTCCCTGCATCTGTGTGACTGGGAGAGTTCTGTTGTCTTGTTCAGAGCATCATAGGAAGGAACGTTTGCTTTCTGATATGTATTGGAAAACAGTAAATGTTTCAATAAAATTGAAAGTTTCTATATGGTCCATAAACCAGTTCTCATGACCATTTTTTCTCCTTCATCTCTGGGTTGTCTCATTCCTCTTAAGCTTCCTTTGTTCATTTTTCTCTTTGCATAATGTAACCTCCTGGCCTTAGTATTTATAGGTGTGCTGTCCCATCTGTTCTTTCATCTTCGGCTTGTATCTATTTTATAAAGTTCTGCTTTTCCCATTTTTCTCCTGATTTTTATTGCTGCCTTAGTTGTTTGGGTTTTTCCCCCTCTTTCCTTTTCTTTTCTTCTTCTACCTTACGAGACGAAAATAGCTCTCCTATACCTCTCCTTACTACTTCCGATCTTAACTTCAAATTAACTGTAGAGGAGCTCTCCACTTTGCTGCTTGGTTCAACCTCTTCTGAAAATTCCCCATACATGCCAGAAGCCACTTAGCTTTGCCAGAAGCTAGGTGCTTTTCCTAATATCCAACTTTAAAATTACTTTAACAATTGGACTAGAACAGAATAGTCATATGTAAGTTGTATGGACTTTTACAATGTGTTATTATATAACAAATAAGTATCTTCAAGTTCACACAATCCTTAATGCACTCATACTTGCTGTAAGTACAACACAGTAATACTTAGGCTTCTCTCTCTCTCTCCAACCTTTTGACTGTAAGCACTATATTCACTTTGTTACATTTTTGTTTTTTTCTTGAATGATAGGAACCCGCAAAACCTCTTGAATTTGCCAGAGACTGAAAAAATGCACCTGTTCTTGTTTTATTTAGCAAGTCTTTATTTAAAAGAATGAATGCTGCAACAGAATTACATCAAGTGAGTAATGAACTAAACTTGTGCCTGACTGCACCTCTGCACAGGTCATCCGGAAAGGCTGGCTGACCATCAACAATATTGGCATCATGAAAGGAGGATCAAAGGAATACTGGTTCGTTCTAACTGCAGAAAGCTTGTCCTGGTATAAAGATGATGAGGTAAGGAATGAAGAACTTTTTTCTACTGGGGGAAAAGCCCCAGTATTTATTCAGTTTCCTGATACCAGTTTAAAATATTAAATCAGCTTGTAGAGACTTGAACCGCAAGAACGTTTTAAGGTTTTACCTGTGTTCTTTACATTTTCTGGTTTTGATTCGTGGAGAATGCTGACCCTTTAAGACTTCCATTAAAATGTTGATAGCATAAATACAGGGTGTTGTGTGGGGGTTTTTATGCTTCTTTTTTGTTTTATTTTTTTTCCTCTCTTCCTGTGGTTTCCACACATTGGTCTAAAAAAAGTTGTTACTGTCCTACGCCTGCTTGGACTGCTCTTGCACATCTACTGTAAATCGATCATAAATTGTCTAGGTAAATTTACTTCTGAAAGTAACGACAGCAGTTGCTTTAATGATAACAATTGGGCTCTGGCCTCATATTCTGAGAGGATGAAAAGCCTGTCTGCAGAGGTCTGTAGCTGGTTGGTGTGGATTTTCAAATCTGACAAAAAATGCACCTTGGTAAGAAATGTTGCTGCTGATCAGTAAATCTGAGGTGAGTGATACGAGAACTGCAAAAAGCATATCTATAGTAAATGGGCTGACCAGGTGGCTCATCTTATTCAATATGTTGTTAGGCTGCTTGTTGGTTCTGTTTATTTATTTTTTCAGCAGAGCTGGTAATGATACGCTCTATCCAAAACTCCAGCGGTCTCACTGTTAATTTTTGAAGGTTAAAGTGGGATTTTTATGTGAACTATCAGCTTTACAGTAAAGCCATTGTAGGGTTGTTTTTTTTTAAGGTTTATGGGTTTTTTTGTAGAAAAATTGGGCTACATTTAAAAAACCCCACAATTATTATTTTCTGATTTTTTAAAAAAGTTAAATCTTTTCAGCAAAATCTAGTGAATTTTTTTTTTTTTTTTTTTTTTTGGTGTGTGAACCAATTTATTGAATGGAAGAGGCACAAGTAAAGAGAGTTATAAATGAGCTCTAAAACATCACTCAATCTTTCCCTCTTATTCTAAGTAATAATCACAACACTGGCTTACCACCAACAAAACAGGGAGTTGGTTGGTGGGGACTGTGCAGACAATTCATACTCTTTTTAACTTAGTGTTTTACTGCAGTGGATTTTCTAGAATTACTGGGGAGAGCTCCATGTACATAAATAAGCCAGAGCTCTGCTGAGTCCTGCGAATCCAGAATGTGGTGCTTATCGTAGGTAGTTACTTCAGCAATACTGCTGATGGGGGGAACTGCGCTGGCCAGTCGTGGGTTTTTCCTGAGCCATTTGGGGATAGACTTTAAGATCGAGGGACAAATTAGGTGAATCTTGAAGATTTTTCCCCTTGCCCTTTTATTTAAGTATTAAAGGGATTCAAATGTGTTTCCTGTAACAGGAAAATTGAGAGCATGTCAGACAGAGGGGAGGAGCCAAGCACTAGGTGTCAAGACAGAAGTTTTATTCTCAGATTACTGAAGTATAATTTGAAGTATTTCATTGTAGTGACATAAAAATGAATTTAAAAGAAATGCGAAAGTGCCTTTATGAATTTGACAGTTTGAAGCTGTTGGGTTTTATGATCTACCTTGAAGCTACTAGAAGTTGTTGTCTTAGGTTAGACATAGGTAACTGTAACTAAAAAAGTGATGTGGTGAGATTAACACCCCTTGCTACGTTCTGTCTCAGGCAACTAGAGGTGCATCTAAGATGTGCTGTGGCAATTTTTACATTAGTTTTGGTGTTGCTTTTTTGTGTGTGATCTTTGTTTCTTGTGAAATAGAAAAACTTGTGAAAATACTCATGGAATGTCTTCTGCTATGCAACTTTAAAAATGAATTGTTTGTTTTGATAGCCTGCAAGGGAGCCACCTGGGAATCTCAGAATAGTATGTGGAGGGAAATGGCCACTGTCTGTTTGCTGTATGCATGCTTTAAAATAGTGTCTTTTAATTGCCAAAGAGTTGTGTTTTGGGAGTCATGAAAATACAAGTAGTACATTCAGGCCACCATGGGAGATCACTCAGGAACTTCTTAGAGTGGTAAGAGAAGATAATAGTGTAGTACTATTCCATGCTTTGCTGGTTCAAGAAGTTCCTCCTTGAGTACAGATTAGCTGTACAGTTTGATTATTCTGTCCTGGGAAAGAGTTCACAAAGTTATGTTGGATTGCAGGATTGCACTCTCTCCCTCTCTCTCTCTCTTTACTGGGCTTTTCTCAATACGACTTAAAATTAGTGAGGTCTGTTTCAGATGCTCTCTGAACAAGGTCAAAGCCAGAGCTTGACCATTAGGTTAGTCAGAAGGCAAGTGACTTGTTTCAGAAATGGAACTACTGGCTTTGAAAATTAAGAAGGAAATATTTGGTCTCTTGGCTGAATTCCAATTTTTGTAACTACATTTCGTCTCCTTAAAATGTTCTCTTCACTTTCAGCTTGTTTGAGTAGTTGTCACATCCCGTTCTCAGATGATTATTGAAATGGCTGCACGCTGGTGCATTTCCACCCTGGTAAGATACATAGTCTGCAGTGATGTGTGAAGTGATACCCATGTTTATGTGTCTGGACTGTGCCCGGGCTCGGCACGGCTGTGCAGGCTGAGAGGTCGCAGGGAGTTCAGATCCCCCACACCTCCCACTCGGGCCTGTCACTTCTGCAGTCCTTGCACAGTAGCATGACCCTCTCCATCACAGCTGGGGAAGATGCAGAAAGTCAGGTCTCACCTTTGCTGTCTTGCCACAGCAATGAGTTTGTGCCCCCTGCGCCTCTGTCCCCAAGTAAAAGGAAGGTTGTAGCAGCATGTGTGCCAGAGGGCTCTCACAACATACTGTGCAAAGCTACAGCGCTTGCTAGGACCTCTGGGGCTGTGCACCCCCTCTAGTGTAAGCTGAGCCCATTTTCTGTACTCTGGAATTTACTCTGAGATGACAGTCACTCTCTGAATGCAAGTGGTTGCTTGCTAGTGCCATCAGAAGGATGTAAATTATTTCCTTTATTTGAGAGCTGCAGCTTTTAGAAGTGAAAAATTCACTGTGGAATGCATTTCGAAGCGAGTTACTTTGGCAAAAGTTTTCAAAATGTGTTGTATGGGATCAGTACTACAAAAGAAATGGTTTCTTGACATGATTCTGTTGCTGCTCAAACGTGCAACAGGATTTTATTCCTGATGAGGTGGGAATCAGTGCCTAAGGATGCTTTTGAGGCTTGTAATTATGGAAATATGAAGTTGATGTTTGAACAGTGTGGTTAAAGCAGTTACAGTGTCAGTTATGTGAATACTAAACTGGATTAGTTCCTGATCCTGTGTACAGTTGCTTGTGTTCATAACTTTGCTGCATGACCAGTACCATGACTTTGTGCTTTTCCAGTTGCTTAAAATGAAGCAAGGAAAATATTGTCTACCGCCTTGAGGCTGTTGTGAGTAAGTGCAAGGTTAGCACGTTCATTGATCTCACAAATACAGATGTCTTTCGTAGAGCATTCTGTGTGATACTAGCTAAAGTATTACAAGGCATACCTATGCACACACAAAGGATTCAAGCTGAGCATCTTCACTCTCAGTTGTTACTGATTTGTTAAGTAGCACAAAAAGTTGTAAGCTTTTGTGCTGAGATTCATTTGAGAGTCAACCTGCAAATATGAGGTTTGTGAATTAGACACTTTCACTAGGATAAAATGGACTTTGGGAATGTGGAACGCCACCCTAGCTTGTGAATCGAAAAGCTCTTTATTGTACACAAAAGGATGCCATTTGTAAAGTGGTGTAGCATATTTACAGGGCATGGTCAGAGAATGTGATTTTATTATTCTGTCCAAAGCATCCAGAGATTTCGCTTGGTGGGCAAAGGATGCCAGACTGGGCTCTAGGATGAGAACTTCTGAAAATGCGAAATTTACATTTATTGGAAAAATTCCCTTTAGTCTTATTTCCAAATAAAATATTTCCATTCAGTTTCAGTAGGAAAAGATAGTATTGTCAACATCCAACAATAGATGCAGCTTGTATTATGATTTCACAGTTTATTCCCAATTGTAAAATTGTGTGTGATTTGGGAGGGAGATAGGAAAATAAGTGAGGAGGTGAGAGAGTTTTGGAAAGGGGAGAAGTTACTTTAAGGTCTGACATTGTGTATGTTCACAGAATTAACTCGCCACACAATTAACTGCTCTCAGCTTCTGTGGCTAGCAGGAATGTTAGTGATTTTTATACCGACAATAATCTGCTAATGCAAGTTGCTCGAGTTATGCCTGAGAAGTAAATGGGAGGACGAAACAAACAATGGTGCCGCAAAGCTGCGTATAAATAAACCTTATTGTTAGTGAGTTAATGAGAACAACTAGGAAAAGAGTACTATAGGAAGCACAGTAAAAATTTCAGCAGTGGGTTTTATTGTATTTTATAGGCAGTGTTGGGTTGACTCTAGGTGGGTTGCAGTACGCGGCTTGGTTACTGACCGGCCGTCTGAGATCCAGAGTGACTCTTGGCTGGAGCTGTTGGTGAAGATGCTCTGGTGTGTCAGAGCGGTTTCCCACTGGCGGCTGTCCCTCAGGCTGGGTTGTCATGCGACTGCCTGTCTGTGCCTGCTGTACAGGTGAGAGGATGTTCTGCACAGCAAGTGTAGACAGGCAGACACATGACAACTCCGTCCAGCCAGTCCCTTGGAGCCATCACCGCTGGTGTGCAACAGTTTGTACCGTTCCGGTTTGGGGGACTTTGTTGGGGGGGAACACACAGAATAGAATTAAACTTTAAAACATTGGGAGCTATAGAACAAGAACAGAACTTGATTTTATTCAGAAAAGAAGCGTTTCGGTACATCAGTTATCATTGTGCTGACATGTATCAGAGGTGCCATTTCAACAGACTGGTCGCACTGAACATTTGGAAAACCAAAAAGGAACGAAGCCATGGTTTATTTTATATGCAATTCATACAGGGTTTTGCCTGCATATTGTACTCACACATAGTAATTTAGCCAGATGTTTTTACTCTTCTTGGAAGCACAGAAATACTGAAGTTCAAGATAAAGGATGTGTTTATACAGTACATATTTTCTAGGAGCAGATAAGTACAATAATCTGGTATGTTAAAAATAAAAATCTTTCTGTATAAATGGAGGCAACCACTTGCACATTAACCCCGTTAAAGGAAACGTGCTGGAAAGAAAACTGGTTGCATTTTAGATCAGTTTTGCTAATATGTGACAGCTATGCAAGTATGGTATTTCTTTCAGTATTTTACTTTGCATATTATTTTGATTTAGCTTTCTCTCAAAATCTATCCTTTGTAAGAAAACAAATTAACATTATAGAACTTCGTTTTTTCAGTTAAATATAGACCATGCTATAGATCAAAAGCGTGCAAATAGCATCATTTCACATCACAAGATGTGCTACTTTGCTAAACTTTCCTGTTTATAAAATACAGACAGTGACTGTCATTCAACTTCACAATGACATTTGCAACATCACTGGGTTGTTGTTTCAAAAGGTATAAAACACACTGGAAGCTTGAAAGGGAAAAGAATAATTGTATTACTTCTATATACAGATTAAATGATTCTGTTTTTTAACGGTGTTCTTAAATCACTGTTGCTCGCTAGTGCCACCATAGGTAAGCAACAAACTTGTGCTTTCAAACCCTTCTCAAACCCATATCCCACACAGAATAGCAGCAAACCACTTTTCAGTTCCAGCCTGGAAACGAAAAGGGACACATTTACCAAGAGGCTAAAAAGTTGGGGATAGTGCTGAGGTTTTAAATTAGACTAATAATAAATTAGCGTGTAATTATTCAGGTGTTCTAGATCTAATCATTATTTTGCCATAAAGATACATGGTGGCTAGTATGCGAGTTGAAGTGTACCAATTAAGTTTATCAATTATATGAATAAAAATTTTCCTTGAACCTAGCAAGGTGAAAAAAAATGAATCAAGCACAAAACATGACTAGCTAATTCAGACATGAAAATTAATTCCAAGATGTTAAATAGTCTTACTTTGGCTTTATGTTATTACATAAATTTTTGTACCTCTAAGTAAAATTTTAAATGTAAGCTTTGAGTTGGCATGTCTTCCTACCCGTTCGACAATTTTAAAGAAAAAACAAAAGTGGCAAATTAGAAGTACTTTTAAAACAGATATAAAACACCGATTGTTTTATTGCTTTCATCAAATTTAATTGCTGCATTTAGTTGTTAAAGAAATCAAAGGTCTTCAGTCTGGGAGAAAATTAGGTCTCATTTTCTGTATTATGGATCCTTCTTGAAATAGCAAAGAATCGTACAGTAAAATTAATTGGCAACTTATCATATAAAAGGGTTGCAAGAACAAAAGTATGCATTTTAATTAGTAGGTTTTCTATCAACAGCTATCAGGAAGGTTGTGCTGGGAGTAAAAGTTGTAAGTGGAAGGATTGTGCGGTCTTTCTAATAACTGTACACAAGGAGAATTAATCAAAGAATCAGCAAAGGGCTTTACATCTTGGACTGAGGCTAATGACTAGTTAGTTACCGCCACTTGATTCTTATTTAAAAACTGATACTCCTTGAAATTGTAGTTGATTTGCTAAAAGGGCTTAACATTTTTGTGTGCTGTATCTGGTTGATTCATTGAGTTGGTAAAGGGCTTGAGAATATTTTAGAATACTCGTAACAGAAAAAAAAATCTCAGGATTGTCAATATTGTATTTACAGAAACCTATATTAAGGATTTGACTTCAAATATTGCTAGCTTTGAAATTGAGTTGAGAATTGTATTCTCTCCAACTGTGATCAGGACTTTTTGTTTAAGGGCAGGTTGTTATTTTTAGATACTGTTTTGCAATGCAGCGTAAAATGCAGTACAGAAGTACAGTAGTATTATTCAGGAAAGTTTCATTTTTAACTGTGGCATTTCCTGTCTTTTTGCAGGTTTAAACCTGACCCTTAATATTATTTCAGTTAGGAGTTTTGGTTGTGATTTGTTTTTCTTTTATTTTACAATAAAGTACAGTTCAGGAAGAAAAGCCTTTTGCAAGTAAAAGTAAAGTTATGCTTTAAATTAAAATGTACTATTTAAAAAACCCCAAAAGAGTAAGATTTAGGGGGTTTTCTATTTCTAGTCTGCTTAACAGATTTTGATTAAAAGATTATAATAATTTAACATTCTATTTAGAAGTTTGGAATTTTTATGCAAGTATTTGCATAAAAATATTTTCCATATAGCAGTGATACTTGGGTGGTCTGCAGAATTGTCTGTGGACACACGGTGATAGCACAGGAAGGGGGGCAAGAAGTGTGGAGAGTATAGCAGTGTCTTTTTAGTCTTCTGAAAATACAGATGCGTTAAATAGCACTGGTAATGGTAATACAGAAGACGACATGCAACTTAATGACAAGGCAGGAAAATGTCAAATGACATGTTTTTTTTTTAAAGTAACTATTTTTTTTCACATTTGGATGCTTATTTGTTCTATATTTAGTCCTCTAAAGTTAAGTGACTTTCCCCCACCGCTCTTTGCTCTTTTCCTTTTTTTTTAACATTAAAGGAGCATATAGGAAAGGTTTGAAATGTTTTCTTCCTCTTCACTATTTAATTTTGTTGAGTGTACTAAAAAAAAACACTTGTGCTCCTTAAAGATGGAAGAAAATCCCTTATATTGAAACACTCGCCGATTTAAATGTTCATACCAGCTTTCATTTGCCTTTCCTGGTTTTGTGTATTTTATGGTAGTATGAACTGTGTCATTTAGTTCATACAACAAGCTTAAGCATTGGTATCATCCTGTTTTTACAGGACTCTCACCTTGATTTAGTATATGCATTGGATCCTGCTAATTTTTTTAGTCATTGAAAAAAAGCACTGTTTGGGTTTTCTGGTGTTTTGTTGTTTTTTTTCCTCTTGAAATATTAGTATACAGCTATTTTGTGTTTGTTGACATGCATATTTAAAACCTCATTTTATAACTGCAGAAATCTTTTCTGCATGATTATGATCAACTAGAACTTGTTTCAACTAAAACAGCACTGTTTTAAGAACCACAGAATCACTTAATTCACTTTGAAAATGTTTTGATTACTGAGCCAAAGTAGATATACTTCCTTATTCATTCCTAACAATACAGGCTTTCTTTCCATATCTGTTGCTTTGCACACTGCATTCCCTCCTCCCCCCCAACCCCCCCGCCTCCTTTCCAAGCCCCATGCCAAGGGGGCCTCCTAGATCTCAGTCTTATAGTCTAAAAATGTAACTTTGAAGAGTCATGGGTGTATGGGAGGGGAATCACTTCCTAAATCCAGAAAGGTCATTTAAAATAAAGATTAATGCAAATAGTGGACTCAAGATAAGATAAACACTAGTTCCATATGTTTTCATTGTCCCTGCTTATTTAGCAAAAGTTAGTGCAGGCTATCTTCCACAGTATTTTCACCGAGAGCCTATTATTGGCTGGATAACAATACTTCCTTTCTTCATTTCTAGATCAGAATTATAAAAAAGTAGCTCTGCAAGTCAGCACTAGATAGGAAAAATGTTTGCAAATGTTCATATTCCCCTTGAAAGCATAACTGAACAAGTTTCTTAACAAGATCTGATAACATTTTTCTACCGCTTAAACAAAATCTAAGTCATAAAACTTTTCAGATTTGCTATGCCTAAAACAGCAGTCATACTTAAAAAGAGATGGAGAAATATTAATGCAAGTTTGAATCTGGTTCCATTCCTTTAATTTCTTTCTGTCTCTTCATTCTATTAATAACTACATTTAACTGTGTGTTGAACTCCACTTTAAAGTAGAACGAGAATAAAAGTTCTGCCTACTCCTACTATAATGGATTAAAAGCCACTAATTTACTCCTAAAGGTAGTCTTCTGTGAAATAAAGAAAAAGAAGGTGGGTAACCTGTAAGTGTATATATACATTAAAAAAGAATTCTTTTAGTCCAAATACATAACGTTTGATGGGAGGCTATGGGAAATGACAGTCCTAGTTCTTGCTTTGTAGGCTTTAAGACAGCCAGCGTAGGCACAGCCACACTAATGCTACGCGACCGTCTCTCCCCAGTAGGATTTCTATTGATTAATGAAGGAGCAATGAAAAAGGTAATAATAATAATAATAATAATATACATATTTTTTTAAAAAATTGTACAGCATCAAGGCTGTCTAACACATAACACTCATTCTGCAAAACTGACTGGTTTTAATAGTAATGGCTACATGTTTATGCTAATTCTTTTTATAGTATAGCTATTCAAAGCCTTCCTGGCAATAATGAGCACCATATAGATGGGATTTTTTTTCCTGGTTGCAGTAGTTTGTTACTAGTGTTAACTTTAGGGGAGCTGACTCTTGAGTTTGGCTGGTATCAAATTGCAGCCCAGACTTTTTGTATTATTTTGTCCGTGGGGATTTCATTCAGCCTGAGGGTTTTTTTTCCCTACCAGGACAGCTGGAAATTCACCAAAGCAAACTTCTGCATTCGTTTACAAATTCCATTTATATCAGTGGGATTCAGGACAAAGTAACTTATCATTTTGCATGTTAGAAGAAATATCAGCAATTCAAAGTATACATGAGAGCGTCATCAATCGCTGCTGATCACTTCTATGCAATGACCAGCCAGGTATTGGGATGGAAAGCTGACTGTTCAGTTTTGTTTATTTATTGGGTTTTTTTCCATCACACCCTGAACTTTTGGAGGTATTTTTTCCTGACAATCAAAGATTCCGTATTCTATGCGGCACAAGGCTAGCATGGAGTAGTCCCAGTTTCCCTACGGTTTCCCTCCCAGTTTTCATTAGCACACACAGCATAGGTTACTTGCAAAGAAGCTTCAGCTGCATATAAAAATCTAAGTACAGGTCACCCAAAGGTGATATAATATATATTTACAATAATTTAAAATAATATTCATGCATTCTTTTCTATTATTTTATTACTTTAAGAGAAAATAATTTCTGAAAATTGATCTTCAGATTCTAATTCACAACATTCAGAATACATACTTCTAGCAAGCCTTTTCTGCATTAGAAAGAAATCATATATTCCTTAAATATTTATACTGATTGCTACAATGAAAAAAAATATTTAAATTTACCTTTTTAGTTTGTGGGGGGAAAAAAAGAGCTTTATTTTAAATTAAAAAAAAAGAAGGAAAAAAGGAAGGACCGGCTTTAACTCTACCCTTGTACACTTCTCTAGGCAGTATACCTCTAGGCAATATACCTCTCTCATTTCTTGCATAGGTTTTAGTAAACCACCAGAGCTCCATCTTTCTTGCGGTGATGACTGGAGGAAGGGGGGAGGGGAGTCACCTAGGTTCGCCAGGTCATAGGCCAGGTGTTCTTCCAAAGTAGGCCTTACCAGAATGTCTTCCCCGCTTTATTCTGCAGTCCGCCTTTTTCACAGTGTCCCTGAGCGTTTCTTATTCCCTAGTGTGCAAAACCTGCGAAGAAAAATACTGTATATGAGATCTGAAAGGAGCAATGACTTGTCTTCTCCTTGGCAATAGCGACTTGCGTCCCCAATAGTCCATGCCGCTGCTTTCCCTTGCCCAGTCTAACCAATGTGCAGACTACTGTACAACAGCATTGTCCTGAACAGGTAGTCTGAACACTGGGGCGACGGAGCAGGATCTCCGGACGCGTCTTATTTATTTATTTTAAATCCTCTTTTAGTCTTGGGGAAAAACTGCCTTCCTGCATGACGGGTTGTGCTCGGCTCTCCCTCACACTCTGCAGCACTCACTGCAACACACTGAAGTGCTGTGATTTCCAGGCTTGACGTGGCACATTTGCAGCAGACGGGGGATCTGGCAATGAATTTAGGACCAGGAAAAGGGGGAGGGCTGGGCCTGAGAGGCCATATATGGGATGATGTCACCCTGGGGAGGTTTGGGTATGCACTGTGCCGCTGGTGAGACCGCTAGAATTGCCTGCTCTCAGACATGGGTCTGTGTATAAAATGGTACCAGATGTTTTAGTGTAATGTTAAGCAGTCATTTCATCTTCAGGCCAGATTTTTTTCTTCAACTGGGCAGGAAGTGGGCCCCAGTATGGAAAAGCTGTAAAAAGTCAAGATGTACAGTTTCGCTGCAGCCAACGGAGAGCGAGTGAACGTCGACGCAGAATGTGCTGTTTTGAGAAGACTGAAAAAAACAAATTTAGAAAAAGAAAAAAAAGGAGCCTGCCCGGGAAGCTAACGCAACAAGCCAGCACTGATTTTCTTTCTTTTTAATGACTCTGGTTGCGCTTTTCTGTTTTGGCATTTCAGAGCAAGAAAAGGGCAAATAGGTTCATTTTTTTCTTGGAACTGTCAGCGGCATGCAGGCTGCCGAGACTTGAACAGTAATTAGAGTTACTTCCTGAAAGTGAAGCCCCCATGAAAAGTCTGGAGAAATGTTCTTTGTCATAGCCTCTACATGAGTAATTAGTTCCACATGTGGCCTTCCTATTTCCCTTCAGCTATTTTGGCTGGCTGCTTGAATACTTTGCTATAGCTCGAGACTTAAAGAAGCTTTAAAGTTTTCATTTCAAGCATCCACTGTGAAAATAGCTATTTCTGGTGTCATAATAAATTGCTTCTGGTAGATCAGTGCCATTAGGCCTGGCATTGTTTTTCACTGGTAACCCTGCTGGTCCCATTTTTCTTTTAATGGTCCTTGGTGGAATTATTCTGCTGAATTTTATCTTTGATGTTTACCAGATCTATTGAATTTTGCCAAGTATGACTTTACCGTAGATTTTAAGATATTCTCCCCATGGGCAGCTATCCTCATTCTCCTGTAAACTTATTGTCTTTGTTACTTGTGCTGTTGAATCAAAGTGTTGGGTTTTGGTGGTTGGTGGTGGTTTGTTTCTTTTTTAATCTGCCTTAGCCTGTGGTCTAAAACAACAGCTACCATATCAGGTTAGCTCTTCTGAAGTCAAACCAGGAGGTGACCGGATATAGGTCTGTATACACACTGTATGGAATTGTTGCCTGGAAAGCTGAGGCAAATGTCAGTATTAGGATTATATTTTGAAAGGTGGATCTCCACCAACTTCCTGGACGGGAATGTACGTAAATGTGTATGTAAATGTAAAAGTGCACTGTGAGCTCTGGTGTCCTAAATAATTCCTGCGTGATTCAGTTCTTCCTGGGTGATGGCAGATTCTGAGAGAGCCCTATCTCCTGAGGGCATGCTTGGGGTAGGTTGCAGGACTCTTCCCTTCAGGAAGAATGAATGCAGTAAATTTGGATGCTGGGGAAGTTGAAATTGGAGTCTCAGGTCAACGAAAAGGAAAAGTAACCTTCAGGCTGCTTTGTAGCAGCGGCAGGCCAAGCACTGTGGGTCTGTTTCAGATTGTGCATCTGATTCTACCATTGGGATCACAGTGGATTAATGTGTGTCCAAGCTATGGTGGGGCCCCTTTTTAATTAGTGAAGGCAGAGGTTTAAAGAAGCTACAGAAAGAGGTTTAATGTGCAGGGTGCTTGGCTTTCTTAGAAACAGCAGCACCGCATCAGTATGTAAGAGAAGGTGAGTTGGTGGGCAAGAGCTTTTGGAGATGAAGCTCTCAAAGTAGAGCACATCATGGATAAACCAGGAGGGCTCCTCGTCTGCATATTACCGCATGTGTAGGAGCTGGTGGTTTTATTATATTCCTACTTGGCGCTTGTCTTGTGGAAGAAGAATATGATTTTTGGAAAGATTGAGTAGTGAGAAATTTTTGTGAGTGGGACCCTCAGTATCGTGGGTCAGATTTTCCCCAGTGAGGAACCATTGGCAATGAATTGCTGCATGTGCCACCAAGAGCAAGAAATTATGTTGTCAGGAAAAGACAGGGTTCCAGGGATCTTCATCCCATACAGCAGAAAGGGAGGTAGGCTGAGGAGAGCAGGAGGCGATGCGTTAATGAGCCAAACAGGCTGAGGGGCCGAGGGAAGCGGAGGTTTGAATCTTGCTGCCGAGTGCAGCAGCAGTAGCCTGTGAATTTTTCCCGAGATGGTTAAATAGAACCAGAATAGCTCACCACATTGCGGCCTGGAAATTCGTTCCCTGTACGTTTTCTTTCCTGGCGCAAGCAGAGCTTCACAGGAATGGAGTACAAGAGCAGGGGGTTTGGGTCCTTCTGGGTGCCCAGAAAGATGCTAAAACCTTGTCGGGGAGAACCTCTAATAAAGTGCAAAGCTATTCAGACCTCTTACGCGCATTTTCTTTCCTTCCAAAGGGCTACTCAGCTAGTTACATGCATCTGTGTTAGACGTTTAGACCCAATCCCTCTTTTCCGCTTGATCTCTATTTGGAAAGGAATAGGCCCTGAAAGCAATCGACATTTCCATGCCTTCTGGTACAAAGTTCGGACTGTACTTGAAATACTTAAAGGCTTTCACTAAATAGCTCCGCAGATATACTGTGGGATTTCACACTGCTGCAGGGCAACTTCCGAGGCACTGGTTTAGCTGTAGTTTATGAAATGGTGAGCCGCTTTCATGGGTGCGGGGATCTCGACTCGAGAGTCGATATCAGTAACAAGTTGTTACCCAGCACTCATCCTGAGTGCCTTCCAAAGGCGCTGATCAACTTTCATGAGTGTATCATCACGCTGACATCTCTGTCACACCTACAAACTCAGCCCAACGATTCGATGATTTTCCACAAGCCTAAAACATACTTTGCTTTTTAACTCAGAGGAAACTAAAGATTTTGAGAAGTCCAGCTTCTTCATTAACACTGGTTTAGGAGGGCTACCTCCAGAACAGAAGATAGCTATCTTTATGCTTGATTGTTTTCTTTTCCTGGCAAACGGCAGCACAGAGCCAGGCCATTCTTCATACTGAACGGGATGGGCATCTTTGAAAGGATCATGAAGCGTGTGGCTAGTACGGGAGCTTCTGGTGGCTTGTAGAACATTCTAGGCTGCATTTACACTAGCAAAGCTGCTGAATTGCTGCTAATGTGCATTTTTACGTTAAAAAAGGTTATTGTAGAATGTATCTGGGAGATTGTAAATTTTGTGTCTCTGTTTTCCAAAGCTCTAGCCATGATCCAGGGAACGAGAGAACAGTAAGCGGGATGCCTGCAGCTTATAAATGAGTTGAAATAATAGCAGACAACTGAACATAGTTATTTTTTAAATTCTGCAACAGGAAGTTGTCTGCCATGATTTTTTCTAGGTTTCCTTGCACATCCAGCAGTAAAGGTTAATTGTTTTCAGCACTCAGTAAGCTAAATCATGATTTTTAGAAGGATTAGAAACAGATAGGCATAGGACACGGGGAGCAGTATGGGTAGGCTGCGTTGCCATTATAGCAAAATATCCCATGTAAAGTTACTGCCAGGGTCTGATTTTGTAGCATAGCAAACAAAGCGGAAAATTAAATGCCAACGAGGGTGAACAAATGCAAAGGCATAGTCTCCATTTGCAGAAAGTCCCCTGAGTTACACTGTGATATTATGTTCACTTTTACCCAGAATGCTTGTGGTGCAGATGCAGGGAAGAAGATGAGGATAACGTGGGGAGAGAAGAGGTGAGGGTGGGGGAAGCATCAATGTATGAGGCAAGAGTACCTGATACTTGCTTCTGTAGAGTTTGTCACCTTCCTGTTAACCAACAAATACCACTGATGGTTGGGCAAGGTCTAATGCAGTCTTGCAATCCTGTTGTTTCTTGGTACTCGGCTGCAATATGACTCATTAATTTTTTATTTTGATTAAAAAAATAAAAAAAGTTTGCCTCCTAGCAATTTTGTTACTTCTGGCCAATGCAGTTAGGAGTGATCTGTACTTCTAAGTAGCTGTGCCCACTGTTAGGAGAACACATTATGAAGTGTGGTACTCATTTTGAGCTTGTACCATGGTCCTTACCTATTGATTGTAATGTTATTCATGATCTCTGAAAAAAATGATGAGGCAGGCAGCAGTTTATCAGTGCTAACTGGAGACCCCCTTCTGGTAGGGACCCTTGTGTGAAGGCTGTATGGCTGCTAAGAGCTGCATCTGTGTGCGGCACAGTTTTCAGAGCAATCTGGGCTTGGCCTTGCCAGTAGTGATTTGTTCTTTTACAAATTACTTTAGTGCAGCCCTGTATGTGCTGGATAATGTTCCAGCCTAATGCCCCTCGGTTGTGTAGCTCCTGGGAGCAAAACACAACGGATGGGTGAGAACCATAGCCTCTAACCACGGTGTTCCCTGTTCCCAGCCCTTTTCCCTTCACCTACCAGGACAGCTGGAAATTCACCAAAGCAAACTTCTGCATTCGTTTACAAATTCCGTTTGTATTAGTGGGATTCAGGACAAAGCAATTTATCATTTAGCATGTTAGAAGAAATATCAGTGATTCAAAGTATACACAAGAGTGTCGTCAGCCGGTGCTGATCACTTCGACGTAATTGCCCCCTCCATCCTTCTTTCCCTCCTCATCAGACATAGAACCTTGGATGCTTTAGTATATTTACTCCTGCACCTCCCCTGTGGCCTTTCTTTCCCCAAACCCACTTTTCTGCTCGGCATACATGCTTTGCCTCGTACTTTGAGTTTGTGGGAGAGACATGAACAGGGAGAAAGTGGAGCTGGAAGGGAGCAGCCCAGCTATCCTGGGCATCTAACAGAGTTGAAATTATTAACAGCTAAGTGTTGGAGCTTGTGTTTCCTTGATCTTCAGTGAGCAGGGCACAACTTGGCACCTTTGAGGTGGACATCTATGGGTAACCAGTATTGATTTCTGGCCTGGCAGATGTGAGGAGCTGAACAGGAGGTTCAGTACCGATGACACTCTTCTTGCCTCGTTAGCAGCCTGGTTATTTTCATCTTGGTTGTAATGTGTGCATCACCTCGTGTTCTGTATTGTTCGGTATGTTTATGGCCTTTCTAGCCAGCGGTCAAAGTTTACCAATTCATAATTGGGAACACTGGAAAATAACTAGAGTTCTGCAGAGCAGGAATTTTCATATGTGGGTGACTTTGTGCCCCCTGTGTATTTTCCAGCTTAAATTTTGTGTATGTGCTGCTGCACATATTTGAACATCTGAACTGATTTTGGGATAGTAAATTGTTTTGGGGGAGCCATGTCAACTCAGCACAGTGGTAACAAGTGATTATAATGACTGGCAGTGTTTAGGTTGCATATAGGTTATTTCGTTCCTGCTAAAACACATAGCTGCCTTGTTGAATTGTTGTGGCCTAATGGGAGGTATCCTCAGCCTGTCATGTTTTTCTTCAGGAAAAGAACAGGATATGGAATAGCTTTGACATTTCCTTAGTCATTGCTTACTCATACACAACACACAATTACTGGAGATGCAAAATTAGCTGAGCTAAGTTAATTTCCAGAGTGGTGGTGAAGAGCACGATATGCCCTGGATTAACACTGTCTTCTTTCTCGACTGCTGTGATCTCCTTGGACTTTTTTTAGCCCTGAAGCACGTTAGTGTTAAGCTTTTGGACCCTTTATAAAACCCAGATGTGCAGCTGACCCAAGTGTTCTTTTTCCCCACTCAGACTCAGATGATTCAGTCAGGTTACTGCATCACTGGAAGTTCACTGCTTCTCTCATAGAAGATACCACTTGTGCTACCAAGTGATTGTAGCAGTCAGTAACACAAAATAACTGAATGATAAAAGGGGATGAAGCATTTCAGTGAGCGTAGGGGCATGTTGTTTATTGCTCAACCAAAGCAAATATATACAATGGATAAATTTGCAGTGCTTTTTAGGATCTTTTTTTTCATTCCTTTATAGAAAAAAAAATCTCTTTGAAAAGAGAACTGCATGGGTGACCAAAAATGTATATACTTCATAGAAGTTTCTAGTTAAAAATCCTGTGTCTTGTTGGGTTTAAGCTGCTGGTTTTGTCTAATTAGAATTGGGGTTTGATTCACCCCTCAAACATATTTTTATGAACATTCTTTCTTCTGCCCAACTGAGAGACAGTTTGTTGTTACTTTTGTGGGTTTTTTTCTGGCAAAATTTTGTGTTGCAGCTATTTCTATGTTTCAGTAACATAATACACCCTGGGGGCAGATCTTGGAGATCTTTGACTCTAATGAATACCAGTCACGTGAGAGCAAATACATGATTTATTACTTGAGTATTTTTTCGATAGTAATGCCTGGAGATTTTTTTTTAGCGGGGGTAAGGGACATCAAGAAAAAGAAAGATGCAGTTGAAAGAAATTAGTGGCAAAGTGATGTTAACTCTCACCTCAGTTCAAGCCTGTGGTTTGCAATGCCAACATTGTGAACGATCCCAAAACAAAAACATCCATCCTTTTCACATTTAAGAATAATCTCAAAGGAATTGTGTTGTAGAAGCAGATCTTAAAATGAACACCAGCAATATTGCTCAGGGCCTCTAAAACTGAAAGCCATTTCTTCTAGTATTTATTGTCTTTGGCAGAACTATTATCCTCTCTTTATATTAGCTGCTGCATGAAGTGTCGTCTTTGTCTTGCCAAAAGTCCTGTTCATAACATAGTTTTTTCAGAGGTTGACTTGCTTTTGATAAAGACTTAACAATAATGAGCCAGGTTCTTGGATGTGAAATCGAGAGTTACTTTCCTGAGGCTGACAATAGAAATGTGTAGTAATCTCTGTGCAGAGATGTGAGCTCTAAGAAGAGGTGACTGCCAAAGAGCCTCCGTGGGCGGCATTGCTCCAGCTCCATGAAATGCTTGGAGTGTACCCACCTAACAGAACCATTCGTTCTCTTTTATGGCTGAGTTCTAAATGACGTTTCCAAAGATCAATAAATGATATCCAAGGAGTAGTCATGTGAGTAATATTTTGTCCGGCCTTTTCTGTAGGTTCTGGAGATTTAATCATCTACTGGTACTATCTGACTTGGCTATGTAGTCATAAACATTTAAATTAGAATTAAGGGCCAAGTTAAAAGCATTTTGATTGCCCAAAGATTTTGAGGTGTCCCCTGAGATCTGAATTCTGCAAAATTTTCATGTGAACTGGTGAACGCTGATGTTCCCCGGTATAACTTAAATATTTTAATTTTTTAGAGAGGTTGATTCTTGAAAATGTATGAAACAGAAGAGTTAATAAATCAACAGAATTTAATAATTTTTTATTACCGTATCCCTGATATTTATAGACGCTCTTTTTAACAGTGTCTCCCAGGAAGAGAGGTTTCAAAATGGCTCATTATCACTCCCCTGTATCTTCCAATTAAAAAGAATAAGAATTTTTTACTTGTCCCTTGAGCTTCCATGGCCCAAAAAGAGGTTGTGTCCTGCTGCCATGGCAGTATGTGTTGGTGGTTGTTAGTCAGACAACCAGGGTATGATGGATCAGTTTAAAATTCTGATAAAGCTGAGGTGCTAACAGATTTTCTGTCTGTTATTTACTTCACCTGATTACTTTACAAATAAAGTTTTAGTGCTTTGCCTTAGCTGTTGCTTTGCACGTAATATGAGAAACACACGTTTATTGTGGCTTCACTGATGCCCTCTTAACAGTTGAGACAAGTTGCATGTTAGAAACTTGTGAGCCATTGTGTTGGTCAGGTAGATGTTTCTAAGTGTTTGACAACACCCAACAGTCTAAATTCAGTGCAGCTACTAACCAGTAGTTCAGTAAAACATACTCTGTTCAGGCCTGCTATGTTCACGGTAGAATTTTCTTTCCTCAAGTTACTAAGCGTTTTCAAATGTTTATGTAAGTTCCAGCGAAACTAAACAAGTTACTGTGATAGTTTGAGAGATGAAGCCATTTGGGAGACACTATGAAGAGATTTTTAATGGTTAGTTGTTTCAGGTCCCTATCCTTGTGGATCACAGGGACGCTTTAAAACTGTTTGTCATGACAAACACCTCAATTGATGCCTCTTGGCTCACACTCTTCAGAGGTCAAAAGGTTCTTCCCTCTCCTCATTATTGTCTGAAATCAGAGCAATTACTTCACCTCTGCAGTGTAGGACCCCAAAAGGAATAGTGTTCCTTCTCGGAAGTCCCTCCTTCTGCTTCAGCATCTTTTTCTACAGGATCTTTCATGACCCTTCCCTCTCCTTTCATGTTCTTGCTGTGCTGATCTGTGCTCTGTCATCTCACTGCACGTTGATCTGTTCCTTTCACAGCAGTCTCCGTAGCTTCATTCCAGGTCTTCCTTTTTGCTGATGGCAAGACCTTTCCTTGGATGTATAGAATTACCCCCTCTGCTGTCCAACTGAGTCCTTCAACCTAAGACAGCAAATTCTTTATTGAAGTTTTTTATGTATGGCACTTAACCTCCTGAGGATCTGATCTTGATTTAAAAACAAAACCAAACTCAAACCCAGCCGCAGCCCACCCACTCACCTCCGGCCCTCTCTGGGTGCTACTATAATACATCGCAACACCCAAGACCGACTTGCCCATATCATTGCTCACGTTTCACCTATCTGCAGGGGTGTCCTTTGTTGCTTCCCAGATGTACATCGAATATGTGAATCTTAAGGATATTCTGAAGATTGACTGAAGTTTAGGACAGCTATACTCTTGATTCCATAATGGACCTTCTGTCATCTTTTATTCCAGCTACAAGGTGTGTTTATTAAATGTGTCTTTTCCTAAAGTCTTGCAAAAGCATTTTTTGGTTGAACACTGAACCAAAATAATGCCTTGTGTTGGCAGTTGTATGGGGAATGCAGAAAATGGAGAAGCAGCACCAATATTTTATGGGTATTAATGTTGCTTACAACATCATTCACAAATGTTACGCACGTAGGATGAGACCTGAAAAAGCAGTTCAGTGGGTAAGTTCAAGAGAGATCCAGGAAAATGAGTGTAGAAGACAAGACGTAATGGATGCCTAAGTATGGTTCTGAAAATCTCTGCAACCAAGCAGGTTTCACAAGCCTGACTGAAGCTGAGCATCATTACTGCTGAAAAAGCTCACATAACTGGTGTCTGTATTAAAAAAAACAAAAAACAAAAAAAGACTTCATACTACAACATTATTTTTCAGTAGTTTTCTTCTCTGCTCTGTTCTGGAATATTTCACCAAGACTTTTAACTGTTACTTGATGTGTTAGTCTTCTGTATAACTTGTATATCCCACGGGTTCAATCATTTCAGCTTTTTGTGACCTATAATGTGTTTTATCCATATGTCAGATGGTTACATTGAGAAAATCACCAAACACCACTGAGTCTTACAGCACTCACCATCCAGGTTGCAACCAAAGCACGGTGTGCAAGTGTAGCTTTTTGTATTCTGTTCCAAACCCCAATTTTCAATGACCTTAGCAAAACCAGAGTATCAAACACCCGTGTCTTGTGCACAGATGAAGAAGGTTTTCAGACTGTGTGCCTCATAGACCAGGACTGGCTGAAAAACACTAGGGAGATGTACTGGGTCATCACACAGCTTCCCTCCGCAGCTGGACCTGTATGGGTTTTGGAAGGTGGAGATCACTGGACAAAGAAAATATATGATGGTAGACTCAACACTAAAAATTAGCCAACTGAAGAGAGTTGTCAGGTATCTGAGAATCCTCTGAAAGCAAATTCAGAGTTTGGGAAGCTGAAAACTTAATAAGATTGAAAAAAAGGTAATAGGACAGTAGATAGGAATAACCGATGGAACAGTTTGTTCATGCAAGTTTGGCTTTTTTTTGGAAGTGAATTAAATGTGAAGACTCTGGGATGAGAAGGTGGTGTCCCAAGCCTTGAATGTCTGCTGCTTTGTCAGCAACCTGACCTGGCCAGGTCTCAGGATCAGCACTCAAGGATGCTAAGATTTGCGTTGCCAGGTTGAACTGAGCTGTAGACTTTAGTGGGGATGCCAGGTACGTTACTAGATTTTAGAACACGTGATACTGTACAGATAGTTTGCCATGTTGATTAATGTACAGAGAAAAAAGTAATTACATATGTCATATATTTATATATTTCATATTTTTAGTTTTCTACTGACTGCTTCTTTCCCTAGGTAACATTTTTCATTTTCTTATGCACAAATATAAGGAGACATAGAATCAGCAAAACTTCCTTTTTTTCTTTTAGCATTGCAAAGAATTCTCAGTTCACAAGTCTCCCTCAGAAATACACCTGCATAACAGGTAACCTTTGTGCTCTTGATTTTTCCAAGCCCACGTAAGTACACAGGCACTGAGCAACTTTTAAAGCAGAGGCTGTGTCTGTCAGGCAAGATGTGTTCATTCCATGCTTGCAACACATTCTGTTAAAGACAAGACCACCATATATGATTTCCTAAGTTTTGCTAAATTAAGTCTTTGCTTCCACCTTCCAACTAAACAAAACTTAAGTGTCTTGTATTTATGGGGATCAGTGCTGTGTCGTTTTGATGTGCTCACCAAGTAATGCTTCTTGAGAGCATTCTTCTCCATGCACACCCCCTCCTACTTGGACTTTCACCTTGGAGAGGAAAAAGGGGAGGTGCTCCAGATTTTCTTCTGTTTCATTTTTGTATCCCACTCATTCTCCCCTTTAAAGCCAATCTCTGAAGGGGAGGAAATCCAAGAAATTGTTAAGTCATGGAAACAGCAAATGCATCTGACAAACAGCAGCTCATCATTCTCTTCCATTGACATGTGCATCCCCTGAGCGTGTCTAGGTAAAAAAAGGACCTTGCTGCTTTGTAAACCTCCTGTGGTGTCTGATAAGAAACATGGCACGCTTGCTTTGGTGTTTGTCTGTCACTGGGAACTGCTGAGGATGCAGGAGGAAAAAAAAATAGTATAGGCTATGAGGAACAAGAGCACAAGATGTGTTTTATGTAAACAAAGTCAGAAAGACCTTGGAAGCGATTGTTTAAATCAGCTAGGAAAGCTGATGGAATGTAGTAGTTATAGAGGCTTCTTGGCAGAAGCGGTATTTATTGGCTGGGTTTAGTATAGCACGGAGCATGTCAACTAGGTATAAAGTTGTTAGCGCTGGAAAACTCGGTGTGTTGTGAACAGGCATAAAATGCAGCAAGCTGTGTGGCGTGGACCAAACTTGGTATGGTTGAAAACAGACAGCTCTGTGGCAGGTTCACACAGACACAGCCAGCATCATTTGAGTGTGCATATTCTATATATACTGATTTATTAGCTAGATCCAGTGGTACTTTTTAGGAATGATTTACCCTAACGAGATAGAACACAGACATACTGCAGCATTTTCGTGCACAGAGATGTCTCCTAACTCCTGTGCTGACAAGATTCTGAAAGTGGACTTCAGATCCGGATTTGTGGGAGGGATATCTTCGTTGACTGTCTATGAAACATTGCATGAAGTAAAATGGAAACCATATGCAATTCACTACACAGATCTGTTTTTCATTTAAATCTTTTCCTGTATTATATTTTCTGCTAGTAGAAGAGAGAGAAACAAACTGCTAGATGAATAGTATGGAGCTTAAAATAAAAGGCAATGTGGGGTTAGGGTTTTTTTGTGTTGTTTTTATTTTAAACTGGGGAAAAAAGGTATTTGATCGGTAGTATAATTTCATGTAGGATTCTGTGGAAAAGAGAACAATTTGTATATAATATGCGGGAACATCTGTTGTTTTAAGTCTTAGTGGATTGAATTGATACGATATCAACAGAACTGTAAGGTTGCTGAGTTAATACAGCTGTACCATTCTAGTAGTGGCACCAGTGTAAAAGTTTTGATGAACTCTGCATGCAGAAGTAAAATATGTAGTGGTTTCTAATACTGTTCAAAAAATCCTTGATCTGGTGTGGAGTTGTGGAAAGTTTCACCATCTCTGAAAACAGTCCAGTAGATTTACTCAGAGTCTCAGGGTTTGGATTTTTTTTTTCCTACTTTTGAACAGAAGTTCAGTTTTTAAAAGTTCACTGAGACTCTTTAGCGCTGAGGTAGTCCCTTGTTTTTTGCATAGAGCCTGGGAAAAGAAGCGCCGCAGGACAAATAAAATAGAATACAGTGCTGTAAGAAAAGCTGAGCTTTTTAATGTATTGGATGTGTTATACTTTAAGTTCAGTCTGTGAATGAAGGACTTAACTGGCTTGAAAGGGAAGTCATGAAGATCTTCTGCCTCTTGGACGTTTTGGAAGCTGTACAAAATGGAGATCTTCGGTGATAATGACCAGGTGCTCAGCGGTATGTGTGTGCACATGGTAAACACCTACATTTGTCCTGTGATTTCAAGCCGTGCTACCCAGCCATGTAAACAGCGTGGTAAGGAATCTCTTTCATTTGGTCAGGGTAGTAGTGAAAATTAAGCAAAAGAGATGGATCCCTAGATCCAGTTTTCTTAGATTTCCAAGGATAACGTTGTCTAAATCTGCTTGAAAAATAACACCGCCATCGTAAAGGAACATTCAAGGAACATTCAAAAGTGTTTCTGCATCTCTTGTCAGCTGCACAGATTAAGGAAGGTGAAGGAGCAGTTTCATTTGCTATTATCTCTTTAAAGAAACTTTCAGTATTGTAACGTAACTATTGTAGCTGAGAATGTTAGAATAGTTTCTGAGCGCTAGAAATGCATTGATCAAGTGATAGTACAGTTTATACAGTGAAGAATTGCACAAAGGGGCACTAAACTCACAAAAGTAATTAGAGGGACTTTCAGAAAGCCTCAGCAGATTGCGTGCTGATGACGCTGCTGTCATGCAGTTGGTTGAAATCTGGCTTGACTTAATTAACAGCGAAGACCTGAAGGCACATAAGGGCATAACTGAAAAGCAAGCCAGGGAAGCTATTGAATGTTTCTGCTGTTTTGTCAGTGTTGCACAACTAAAATGCTCTCTCAGAGTATTTGAATTCCAAGCAGGAAAAGAAATTGAAATGTGATTCAATGGAATGCAATTTTGAATTTCTGCTTTTTTATCATTAAATACAGGAGAGAATTGTTTCTACTTCATTCGTTTTGAAAAGATGTTAATGAGATATACCTAATTCCTGTATTCACCTATTTTTTTTTTAAATTGCATTCAGATTCCTGCCCTGTGAGAGTAGCTACAGTGTAATTTGGGGTTGGTGTAGCCAAAGCTTTATAGAAAACCACGCAATTGCTGGGGGGAGGATACTTCTATTTATGTTTAAGTGCTGAGTGGACAGGAGAGGTAATTATCATACCCTTGTGTCTTATTGACAAAGCATATAAAATTATCTTTTGATTACTACAGAATAATTTAGAAACACATTTCACTCCTCAACCCCCCCAAATTAAACAAAGAACTCTAAAAAAATTATGTTAATCCTTATAAAATATGGTTGCCTGGAGTATCTCATTCCTATTCAATGCTCCCTGCTTGTGTCTTTAAACTATAAGCACTTCAAAATGTTGATTATCTCTGTGTGCATCGAAATCTCCACGTAAAAGATGTGAATCTAAGTTATGGCATTCAGATCCTACTGTAACAGAAATATTTTCTACTAATAATATTAACATGTGGCTTGTGCGTTTCACAAAATCTCTTTTGTTTTTAGCAGTTTGCTTTCGGGTTCCTTCATTTCAGAGGGATGGGAAATATTTTGTTTTTCAGGTTGGATAAAACACAATGCTGTCTTTGGTCTGAAGTTTTCTACTTAGCTAGAGAAACATGTTTTTCTGTGGAAAATTTAGCTGTTTGAATGTATTTGAATTATCTGAAATTTTATTTATATACTTTCCACCTGTTGAGAAATATTTGTGGTGTTGTTTTAGCTTTCGTTCATAATTCAAGCCCCTGTTTTGAAACTTCATATTTGGCATACTCTGAGGTATTGACAGACTGTTGCCTTGACTAGGAAAAACAATCATGGGCATTTAAAAAAAACATTCTTGGTGGTGTCCTTCCCTTCTTCACTTTGAAGATTCACCAGGCATTTAATTATGTAAAGTCAATATGCTGCTATTTTGGAAGTCTCAGTTATGTTTAAAGATACCGTGCATTCAATTCCAGGGCTGTTAGAGTTTTATTCATTCCTAGGAGGGCTGATAGAAAATTTCCTGTTCAAGACGGCAGGCTTGTATAAATCTCCATGTAATGTGAATATTTCTTTTCATGGCTACAGTTTATTGTCTGCTTATTACACCATTAGCTTTCCTTTTTGAAAAACTGCACATCTCTTGCAATTGTGATAGAATCATGACATAGGAGTTGAAACAAATATTTGAGTTGATCATTGATAGGAGAGAGAGAGTGCAATGTATGAAGACAGTGTTTAATTATTTGAAAAGGGATGACCATACCAGACTGTCAGATGTGACAGATTATACAGCCTGCTCAGTCGGATTATGCAGCCCACTCAGTAACTGCAGTTGCCTCCCAGCATCTGTATCTCCCCTGTAAATCAAATTGTTCGTAAAAGGAAGCTGGAAAATCAATGAAGAAATCAGCTTTGATTGCAGGTGGTACTCCCAAGAGAGGCTGTAGCCCTATGTGAGGGCTGCATGAACCTCTTCTCCTGAGGCTGAGACTATACATGTTATATATATGTGGAATGCTTCATATAACGAAGAAATCAGCAGGATCTGTTTTGCTGGGGGGTTTTCCCCACAAGTTGTTAATTTTCATTATAGGCTTGGGGATTTAAAGGCACTTTGATAGTGATTCCTTCCCCAGGAGGAGATGCTGAAAAAGCATTAGCTCAGGAACGATAGAAGGGAAGGAATCTTCATAATTCACCAGTGTTGGAAATGTTTAGAGGAATTAAATGAGTTTACTGATGATAACATGTTTGGAATAAGCAGTATGATTGGAGTGAAAATTGAATCAAGATTTTTTTTTTTTTTGCCTTTGTTTCTGTCACCTACTTGTATGACCTGGAGCAAATTCTTTCTGCTTTGGGTTCTTTCTCTTTCCTGTAAAGCCTTCAAAAGATGACCATGTTATGATGCCATGCCAAGCACTTGTCTGGAGCTGCAGTAAAATTGTAACAAAACCAGGTAGTAGGGGATGTTTGAAGTTATGCAAGGTAGGCTAGCTGCGTATGCAGTGGAGATGGATTGTGTATACAGTTATGTTTTATAGGCTCCAAGATTGAATTCTGTCCCACAAAATCTCCAGTGTCCCCATTACAACTCTCAGAAGTCCTGCATTTGAACAGCTGGAGGGGACAAAACCTCTTTAGACAATGGATTGCCTCAGTCTTAGGAGAAGAGGTTTGCGGGAAAGTCATGTTGGGATACAGCTTGGCTTTGGAATGTAATCTGTCAGTGCTTCTGGATCCTTACACCTGTAAAATTTGTCTGAGACTACTTTGGACTTCAATGAATTGGATTCAGTTTAGAACTTCAGTGAAGCCTCTTTTGTCATGTGGCCTGAAGGCCATATTTTTGAGTCTGTGTTTTTGAAAATATGGCACTTCTGGTAACTCTCAGACAGTCCCTTGAACTGATTCTGCCAAGCTAACTCTGCTCCATTGCTCTGAACCAGAGAGGTGTTCCTGGCCCAAGAGCTGCGGAGTGGTTTCCTGCAGGTCTAAGTAGTTCTTTCCCTTACAGGTATCTCCAGCAAACCACCATCACCATTTATCAATCTCTTACTTCAGGGGCCTTCAGTTCCTCCCCACAATGAGTTTCTTTCTTCCACTGTCCTATCTGCAAGCCACAGTCTCCTAATAACTGCCGCTTAGAAGATACGATATTGCAATTCTTTCTGCACCCAGTTGCTTTACTCCCCAGAACCGGTCTCATCCCACTTTACCATTTCTGCACATTTCTTTCACGTCCAGTATATTTCAGTCACATCAAAATGGCAGTGGCATATAGCTCCTGCTGCTTTAGTTATCCTTCACCCGTATTTCACCAAAGCTGCCTTGCCTGGGGTATTACTCCAGCTCCCAAGGACAACCTTCCCAAATCTGTTACTCTTTGCAAGCTTCTTTCTACTCTCTCCACAGCTATCTCCGCACTGTATGTGGTGGGGTTAGTAGTTCATTCACTGTGCACAGAAATAAAAACACAACCAGAAATAGTAATGCATCCCTATAACTATGTATTTTGAGGGCAAACAACTACTAATATGCCAAAAAGGTGTGGGGTTTTTTTTTTCTCAAAGGAGATTGGGTTACCAAGAGATTGTTTTCAATAAGGAATGACTGTTCTAAACAGAGAATGTTTCTCTCAGGGGTTCGGTTTGCGTAGTGTGTCTGCTTGGGATGGTCTTGAGTATTCTGCTGGAGAGCTGCTTTTTATTTTTTCCTTTTATTTTTCTGTTGTTTTGTTGCTTTGCACTCAACTGATCATATGGAAGGAAAAGTGTTAGTTTGTGGCCAATCTGTCACGATCTGAGACCTTGCTATACCGTGCACAGCTGAATTTGGAAAGAACATCCTCTAGGAGAGGAACCTGTGGATGTCATGACGGGCTTAGTCACCTAATTGCAGCTGCAATCTAATCGCCTACAGAATTTTTTTTTACATAGAGGTTACATTTTTCTTCACCACCCATCATAATTTCAGTTTTAAAAAATAATGAAGATGTATGCTAAAGGCAAAAAAATGAACAGTCAATTCCTTTTACAAAGGGTATGTGCATGTAATTAAGGAAAAACATTCTCTAGAGCCTGGACGTCAGAAATGAGGCCTTACTCTATGGTATCAGAAGGTAACATGGAAAGCTGTTAAACTCATGCCCAATTCATAATATTCTGTGCAGAATCTGGTATTTTACACCATGCTCTGGTCCTTACGCTTATGAAGATGTTGGTGGTCCATTCTTTTAATGTTCCTCTGCTGCTGTCTGTGAGTTTTGTTCTTTTTTCTTACATATCTGAACATGCTTATTTGACTGAGTCTATATTCAAACTAAAAAACATATTTCATGGCCTTTGGTGAGATTAATCTTAACTCCTTTGTTTAGGGAAATCATAGCTGTCGTTTACCCCATTTGGCCTATCTTCCCCAAGGTAATTTGTGACTGGATTTGCAATGATAGTGATATACCTGATTTGAGGTCAAAAGAAATGAGGATCCTAAGAGGAGGCAACTAAAATTGTTCAATGTGTCGTATGAGAGTAAATACTATTGAATTAGCCTCATCTTGTGGACAGTCTCCGGGTTCTTATTCCTGTGGGCCTTGGGATACATTTGTGAAGAAAGGGAAAGTGAAGCCTATGTTAAGTACAGTACAGGACAACAGCAGAAAAGGTGCTGAGCAAATAACTGTCAGCTGGAAGGAGGTTGGAGAAGTGGGGACAGCAAGCTTGGGAAGGAGGAGCTGGAGAGGGAGCATACTCCATCGTGGAAGCTGGCTCATGTGGAACAGGTCGCACTACAAGTCTTAGTATATGTTGTTAGAAGACCATAAGGAGCCTAAATAGTATTGGCAGCCTCCCAGAAATCTTCATGTGACAGTTTTAAGTTTAATGATAAAATTTAAACGTGTTGGTAACAGCTAGGTTCTCCTAGGGCTTGTGGCACACATGCAGGTGTTAGACTCTGAAAGGGCACCCGAAGTTTGGAGTAGGTGTGCTTGAAGACCTTGTTAGCTGAAATAAGAAATGCAGGTGTCGGTATTTAGTTAATCCTTCAGTCTTAGCTAGGTGGCTGCTTAGTAATGAACGCTAGTTCTGCCTTAATGTTGTGTGGAAACACAGATGATCAAAACCAGCACTTTGTGTCTGTTGTAGCTGAAGATGTATACCTTGAACTGGTTTGAGCGTGTGAAGGACATGGCCTGAACACTCTTCCTAGGCAATGAAAGGTTAGCCTCAAGGAGCTCTTTCTGTATATTCATTACTTGCTATTCAAACTGGTTTGCTAATATTGTTCTGCACAATATTTGGTTTGAATCAGAGATGTTGCTCTAGTGTGTGTGTGAGGAAAAATTATGCTTTCCTGTTCTATAATAATCTCTTATAATTTCTGAAAATTAATGACCCTGTTTGTACTTTTAAGCATAGAGGTTACATACCAAGGCCATTGCTAAAGCATGGTTATGTATATTAACAGAAATCTCTACTTGCTTCCATACCACTTTTGTAATAAAGTCACATTTAACCTGAAAATGCTGCATTCTGGTTTCCATCTCCATTAAGACCCACAGTAAGCCACGTTATGAAAATTTCTGAATGAATTGCGATATTGGAGACCTGCTTACCTGTTTTCAATAGAAATGACAACCCCAATTTATCTGAAATGTTTCATTTATCTAGTGAAAAACTTGAATTTGCTGTAGCAGTATCTTCTTCAGAGCCTCTGTCCCAGCATCTTCCCAATGTCAAAGGGAAAGTTTAAGAATTCTGGCAAGCGCTGGATGGCATGGAAAGCAACTAGAAGAGGAGATAGTTATTCAGGGACATATCACACCTCTACTTGTATACTTCTCAGTGCTGACTTTATGTGGGGTTTGGATTTTAATTTTACTGCTTTGTTCTGCTCACTGCCCTACTAGCTTGCACAGCAAAGACAGAGTAAAACAGACACAGCAGTTTGCAAAGTTCTGTTTGCTTCTGCACTGGTGCAAATGTTCTAACAGTTAAAGGAGTTGAACGAGCCGAATTGAGGTGAGTACCTGAAACTGCAGGATGTGTGTGGCTTTTGGAGATGCCGCAGATATCCCCGGCTGAGTCGGAAGGGTTTTCCTCCATGAGCTCTCAAAGTAGAATCAATGAGACCTGGTAATATGGGACCTTTCAGTACTATTGTTATGGTGGTTTTTCAAAGTGGAACCCCAGTTTACTAACCTGTGCTTTTAGCTGCCTGAGAACTCTGTGTGGGGGCTATGGAGTAGAAGTATCATATCTGTATTAATCCAGTGCCACCTGCTGAGCCAGCAACTGCATTGTGCACTGTGTCTTTTCTGATCGTAGAGTTGCGTAGAACCCGCTGATGCTCTGATAGTCTAACGTAGGTATAAAAGCTACTGCCTTTGAAGACATGTTTCTGGAAGTTTGTAAGAGGTACTTTCTGGTTTTCTTTCCAGTTGTGTTTGGTAAGATTTGTGCCCTCTCCTGCAGCTCAGAACTTCTGCTTTACTAAGACAGCACCATGATCTCCAGTAGCTTTAAAGGGAGAACGGGGCTTATCTGATGTATTACTGTTTCCCTTATATTTTTTGTAAGAGTGCAATTAAAATGCTATTTACTATAGGTTGCCCTCCAACCCCCACCCTTCTTAATTGTTTACTTGGAGCTCAGAGAACACAGTTCATTGTTAGGAAGAAAGAGAATAATTCAGACAACTTGGTCAATCAGTGTGCAGCTTGTTTTAATTTTTACACTGCCTCTATTGTGTGGAAAATATGACTTTTATAAGCATGATAGTGCAACCATGAAATGAGATTTTTTTTGAAAATGTTTCATCCATAAAATGAGAAGGTTTCAGAAATTGATTATGGGCTCTTAGATGACATTTAAATAGTTGCAATGTTCTTTAGGTGTATGCTGCACAAATGTTGCAACCAAAAATCTACATGAAAGGAACATTGTTTGCAAAGTCAAGTACTCAGAAGCTAGGAAATAGTGGATTTATGGTTGTTTGTGCAAATGTAATTCTCTCCTCCTGTGTGTGCTTTCTGCACACTGAACAAGGCAGGAGTCCCAGAGAAAAGTAGTGCACAATCACGTAATCAGATACTTAATCACAATGCATACACATGTGGAGCGGAATTAAGGTTGCATGTGCAACCATAAATCTGACATTCCCTGACTCTCAGGTACTTGATGTTGAAAGAATTTCATTTAAGTTGCAACATTTGTTGGTTTTAGGTACCATTTCCTAACTTTAAAAAGGAAAAGTCTAAAAGACTTCATGCAACTGTTAAGGTTGGATGCACTCTAAGGGTGGAAGTTCAGGGTGAGGGGCTGAACTTTGCAGCTGGTCCAGTTCTCAAGTAACACAGCACAAGCTGCTTTAGATGGGAGCAGTGCGGTGCTGCGGACATCAGCTATGTGTGCCCCAGTAATTAACCTGCTGCAACCGTAACCACTCTCCGTGCGTTTGGACCTTCTACTGTCAGCATTGCAATAGAAATCGTTGTCAGAGGAGTTGTAGGGATCGGCAGTGGTGGCTGGCAGGGCGAAAAAATTGTCTCTGTGCAGTGGCAATTAGTTGCCAGATTCAGGTATTGTGGGCGTAAGGAATGCCAAATTCAATCTGTTTTCCTGCTGGGTGAAGAAAAGTGGAGCAGAATTTCATGGGTTGGGAGAAAAAAAAAAAAAAAGGCCTCCTGGTCTGAGGAATTTTTGGAGTTTTTTACCTGCTGTATATTACCAAGAGCCTACTACAAACTGCACAGATTTAAGCAATCTTGAAAGATTAATGCACAAGATGAATTAATAGTGGGAAATATGAAGGAGTTAAAATATTTTAGATTACTATCATCTGCTAAATTGGAAATGGTGTGCCCAGAGTGACTATCTTGCAGTGCATCAAGATTTTTAGAAAAGAGTAGGTGATTGCAAGAAGGCTTCCATTCAATTTATCTTCTCTAAATAGCCCATCAAACCTGATGGGTAATTGCTCAAAAATAAAACAGTCATCTTGCACAAAACAAGCCAACCCAAAACAACCTATAGCTGTCCAACCATTCCTGCCAGCAGCTAACTGCTTTTGGAAAAGCTTCATGAACTGGGCACAGTTTAGCTCCCTTGTCACCCTGCCTTGACAGCTACATCACAAGGTAGAATTGCCTGCGCTGTTGGAGTGTGAGTGGGATTTGTGCATCCCGTGCTGTATTTGGGTCAGAAAGCTTGCACTCCAGTGAGTAGATTCTTGGCCTTCGACCCCTCGCTTTTTAATACATCACCTCAGTTCTGTAGCTCTCATGTGGAACTGCACTGATCAGAAGTGTAATGTGAAACTGATTTTGCAAAACAATAAATTGCAGAGAGCTTGAGGAAACAGGTGGTTTTGGTTAGTAAATTGCACATAAAATACAAAACATCAGTAAATGGAAGTCTTGGCCCTAGGAGAGGAGCAGCGGTGTTTAGCCCCTTTGCTTTCCCTGTTGTGGTGATTGGTTTAAGCTCGCTTGCCTTTGGCCCCAAAGGGGGCTGTTCCAGCAGCCCAGAATAGCCAGAGCACTGCAGAAGCCCAGTCACAACCTTCCTGTCTGCATTTGCTGAGGATTGTAAATAGCAAGTTACAGCAGCGAGGAATCTGAGCTTCACATGGGAATACCTCTGATACGGGGATTTCCCAAGCTGCTGGATTTGCCAACTCTGTGGACCCTGTTAGTGGCCAGAATGGCATAATCTGCTAGATTATCTGGACCCCTTTGAGGCTTTACAATGCTCCTGGTCTTTGCAGTGGTATATCGTTCGCAAAGACAAATGAAATCATAACCAGAAAAACTAAAAACTAAAAAAAATAATAATAAAAAAAAAATATAAAAAAATCTTTCCTTTGCAATTCACACTGAATAACTTTCCATGAGGCTCAAACTAACTGCAGTAATAGAATGTAGTTGATATTGGATTAATCTTACCAATTTGATGCATGTGGTAAGGATGACGGTTGCTTCAATCTTTACTGTACCAAAGATGTATAAATGTAAATTGTGTTTTCTGAACTGGAGCTCTCTTTAATGTTGACTTCTAGCTGTGTTGCAGCTAAACCCGTGCCCAGATCCAAGACTGCAGACGCTCACACACAATTAATCTCACAAATTTATGAATGCCAGAGCATGGAGCAAAATGAAAACAACTGGAGGAATGTATAAGGGGAATAATTGGACTGTATCCAGATGTGCATGTGTAAAACATCACCAATTGACTCCTCCCCCATATCCTGTCTGAAGAAAGGAATTTTTTAAAAAATAAACTAGGGTTATTTGAAAGAAGTTGTGGTGTCTGAATGAAATCTAATAGGCAAGATTAGTGGTAATTAAGTACATTCTTTGCTCCTTTTTTTTTTTATTTATTTTGTTTTGGGTTTTTTCAACTCGTTTAGTATTGTTGAATTTAGCAGATTCATTGTACTTTCAGTGTTACAGCTGGAGCTTTTGCTACACCTATTTGAGCTGCAGGATAGAAGAGGAGAATCACAAGGACTGTATGAGTGTGTGTTGTGCGTTGAAAATTTTATGAGTAGCAGCAGGCGCTTGTATGTTGTGTATCATGATATTTTTGTCGTGAACACTAGTTGAAAGGCAGAGGGACACTTGAAAGGTTTTATAGAGAGAGACTTTCATAAGCTGAAAAAAAAAGCAACGTCCCTTCCTCATGTTGTATTTGCAGATTGGAGTAGAACTGAAGGTAACAAACACGCTCTTACACAGATTTTGTTCAGTGGCTGGCCGCAGTGAAAGAGGACTGTCGCAGTGTGTGCACTTAGGGCCAGTGCTTCTCCTCTCAGCCACCGCTGTGTACTTTTTGACAGATCTACAGTTACAATGGGGATGGGAAAAGAAGAAAAGGGGAAGGGAAGGAGAAAAGTCTAGACTGGAAAAAAGTCAACTTTTGCTTTGCTGCTTTGTTGGTTTAAAAAAATAAATAAATAGATAAATCTATTTTTCCCCTAATTATTTTCATGCACTTTTTCTGTTCTTCCTTTTTAATCAATTGAATTGCCCACCTTTAAATACTTGTGTGCTTTCTCAGCACAAACTTTTCCTAGACATTTTGTAACACTTATTTTTCTCCCCAAATTAAAATAGCAGAAATTTTGGCTGAGTTTCACAAAACACCCTCACAGGCTTTCTCTACTGTCTTATGTTTACTTTGGTTCTATACCCAAATAAGTTGAGAAAAAAGAAAGAAATAGCACTGAATCTTCTTAAGAGCTGCAGTTGATACTTACTGCGAGGAAGACTCGTACTGTTCTTTTTTCTAGTCCTTGCTCACACAGCAGTGTCCCTGAAGCCAAGGACATGAAAATAAAAAAAGAAAATTCTTTGGGGTTTGGACCACGAGACTCTAGCCACCTCCCTCCACAACAGCCTTTATCACAGAAACACTCTGTGCCGATTAATTTTCACAAAAATCTTGTTTTGGATTTCAAACTTTGTTTTAGCTATGCTTAAAATGGAGTTGAAGCAGTATTACTGTTTGGTTTCTGTTGAAGGGATGGGCTAGAACTTGGGCTTTCTGTGCTTCAAGGAGTTGGACTTTGGTGGTTCCCCCCCCCCCCGCCCCCCCCCGCCCCCCACAATGGAAAAGGACATGTTAAACTGTCCAGGCAGGCTGATATTGTTGCCAGAGATGTAAAATTCTTGCACTTAAAACTGAATGAACACAGAGGCATGATACTGTTTTTACACCAGGTATAAAATTGCCAGACACAAATCTGATTTAACAGAATATGGTTTTGAACTTAGTGTCACAATGTTTCCACTAGAATACAGTGAAAGATATTTTTGAGAAATAGCGATAGACCTTGGATAAAAAGCCCCAGGTTCATCTGAAAATGCTTTATAGTTGGAAAGACTCTTTAAAAAAAATAATTCAGATTTGCCACAGCTCGTCATGTTGATTCACTGAAGTTGCAGCAGCTGTCGAGGTGAGATCGAGTTGCCTTGGCAACAGCACATATTGTATAACAGTACCACACCACCATCAAACCACTGAGGTGAGAAATAGTTTAAAAGCATTACTAAATTTTTATGGTACGTCTGCTTCATTTGCAACCTTGTGGTTGGCTAAGTTTACCCAGCTTTGCCTTCCCGGAGCCCAGAAAGCTCAGCTGCTGAATACTGTTTGGTGAAGAAAGGCTGGGGGTGGGGGAATCCCTAATTTGTGGGGTTTTTTGTAAATGCTGAAGTTAAGGTATCTCTGTATAACAGCTCTTGTTAATTGTGCTCATGCTCACAATGCAGAGTTAGTGCTGTACACAAATGCATTTTCCTCTACTTTTTATACCTTCTGTTACAAGCCAGAGTGACTTTTTTTCACTGTTTTAGGTTATGAAAGCAGGAGATATTTAGAAAAAATCTCTTAAAACCTGGCAGAGAAAGCCCCCAAACATGAAATTGGCCTTGTTTGATGGTTGCATTACAAGTTTGGGCGAAATCCCTAAAGCATTCAAATGGTGAGGTTTCTGTCTTTTGTGATGACACCTAGGTACTGTGCTTGCTTTCCAGTTTGCTTGCTTTCCAATCCTTTGTGCTTGCCACAGCTGTTCAATTTAATAGAATATATAATCACTTCCAACCACATTATTCACAAGGGATATCTGTTTGTGTGCCCCACCCTGTATATCATACATTCCGCTAGAGAACTTCAAATCTAGTGTTTTACCAGTCCAGTGGACCCCAAAAGCTCTTTAAGGCTCTTTTCAGTGTTTCTTTACTAAGAAGCATGTGTCTTGGGGGAGGGGTTGGTCATGTAAATTTTTCACCTACCATCACCATTATTTCACTTCTTTTTGGTTCATTTTGACCAAGGTTCAGATCACCTTGAGTCTTTTTGGGGCTGTGATACTTAGATGGCTTTTATTAGAAATCTGGCAAAAAAACCAGTGGCTAAGTTATTGCATACTTTTAAACTTCAATCTGAAAACGAACAAAAACCCGAAAAGAACAAAAACATGGTATCAGCCTTCAGCAGTGGGGGGAGAAAGCCACGAGAGGAGCAAGTGTTGTGAAAACCCTGCAAATCACAACCACCTGGTTAGAGTAGCAAGTCCCACGTAACTTAAAGAACTGACTTCAGTCGCAATGTCCAAAAAACAAGATCCTGCCCAAAGCACTAGTTAATAATTATTGCATACAGCTTGGAGGCGGCCCAGATTCTGCAGCGCTGTTGGATCCTCTCATGGGTTTGCGCATACCACAGCGATTATTGAATGCTTTTCCAAGGTCCATTGTATGTTCTTACTCGTGGGATTTGGTGCCTCTAGTGTTGAGCTGTGGAACTATTTAACAAAGCTGTGTCAACAGCGTACCTGCTCTGTAGTGATCTCGTGGTCTCTGTAAGCTCAGTTGGTTTAAGTGTGCCATACGGACCTGAATGAAATGAATTCTTGTGCCTGGGAGCTGACCTGGCTATAGAATATTTTGTAAAGGTTATTCATAGCGTACTTAAGCGTTGTTGGAGTCGCTGCTGCTGTTCTTCAGAACAAGGGGATGTGCAAAAGGCATCTCTCCTGCTCCACTGTGTTTCTGAGAGCTGGCATACTCCTGGGTGGCCAGGAGAGACTTCAGGGTTGTCCCTGGGTACAGTTTGTTCGACTGCTGTACTTGGAGCGAGGGCAGCCGGGTCATGCCGTATCGTACCGTGCTGCCCACTGAGCCAGCTTACAGCTGCTGTGGACCCGAAAGCACTGCTGCCACAGCTGCACAGGAACCTGTGCTGATAACCTGATTAAACCCCCGGGAACAGGGCTGTCCCGCGCCCGCGTTTGTGCTCGGCGTCCGAGTTGCTTGCGCAGAAGGGTGCCATGCTGACAAAAAGCAGCCTGGCAGGGCTTCCCGCGGTTTGTCTCTTGTGGCCTTAAAACAGGTGATGCTGTATTCGCTTTCCCAGTATCGGCCAGTCTAGCAAAGGATATCGGAAGTCTGTGGGTTTTGAAGACTGGGAAGAAGAAACTGAAGTAATAGTGATGAGGGAGGAATCTTTCCTTACAGCAGACTTTAAAGCCTATTAAACTATCTAGCCCAAGGAGTACTTTGTTCCGAGCAGATGCAGTTTTGTTGTGTAGTTGCACAGCTTGACACTTCGTACTTAATTTAAGTGAGGCTGCATGGAGGCAAGCAGTTATCAGTTTGTAAATAATCCTCATTTTCTTACCATGATATGGTTTTGCAGCCTTTGAAATAGGGTCTAGCTGCAACATCAGAGGAAAGAGCATGTTACTGGAAGACTGCCAGGTGACCTCTGAGCTTTTAGTCAAGGTGACAAGGATTGTTAGCCCTTGGGGCAAGAAATGTTGTAAGTATTTTTACAGTGCCATTTTGAAATATTCTTTAGGTGCTCCTGCAATGCAAGTGATGATAACGCTCCTGTGTCTAGTCCTAAGTAGCAGTAGATTGACAATATCTGCATTTCTCAGACCTGCCTACCTGCTGCGCCCGTTGCATTGTAGACCAACACGTTTGAAAGTGTATTTTTACCAGTAATCAGAATATGATGCATTCTACTGAGCTGTCTCTCTTTATTAACCACAAGTAACAGACCTAATTACTATAGCATTTTTTGGCTGAAACATTTTTTTAATTGCTTATTTTAGTTGCCTGGGGGAGTGAGCTAGCCTATTAAATCTTCCAGTAGTTTTAAATAATAACTTGATTTTTGGAATCTATATTATATTAGCTGAGGCAACCAAATTATTGTTTTGGCAGTCAGAGCACAACATATGTACCAGAGCAAAAATTATTAGGAAGGAGATCAGAAAACTGATTAGTACATCAGGCTGTTAGTTGTCACAAACGATTCTGTGTTCTGCCCAGGAGAAGCTTTATTTTTTTTCCCTGTGCAGCTTTGAAGGCAGTTTTATCTTGGTCTGTAGAGAAAAGTCATCACTATTTTTGATTTGTTGTTGACCTGCCACTGGGGAATTGTATAGTAGGTGCACTCCTTTGTTCCTCTTCTCCATTTATCTGGATATTATCTTACTCATAGGTTGGATCCTTAAAGAAATGGTATTTGAATTCATTCTGTCTGTCTTTATAATGGCAAATGAGGGTGGCTGGTGGTTGAACACACCTTTTTGGAAAGAATTACCATAATGCTTTCTTTTGCGTTAATGTCCTGTCTCTGCCAGTGGGGAGGGCGCAGACCAACATCTGCACGTGCAGCAGATAGAGTCATTAAATCATCCCCTAGCTCGGTTGTGTTTCAAGTCTTCCTGGCAGTCTGCTTGTCTTCATGGTTGTCATCACCATCGGAGGTGACATCCTCTCTTCTCGAGGAAGCGAATATATATCAGTTACGATCCATAGTTTGATCGCTTTTGTCATGATGGCCACCTTGGCATATAAAATTGGAGTAGAATGAGCATATTCCTGGAGCCTCATGTCTCTGAAGCTCAGTGCCATTTTCAGCAGGAATAGCAATGACGCTCTGACTGCCCCCACTGATGCTCCCCTAGGTCCAAGTGTCAAAAGCTGGGTGGGCAGTCAGTTCGCCCCCCGTAACTCTGAGAACACCGCTCTGATACCCACCGCAGAACACGTGTGGGGTGAAGCACTGTGTGTGCCCCATGGATGGAGGCTGGTACAGGTGTGCGCACAGTCTGTCTGCAAGAGCTTTGACTTGGCTACCTGGCTTCTGGGAATCCTGCGTAAGGGACTATGACCCTTCTTTTCCAATTCGGAACAGTTTCCATGGGGTAAACGAGCATTTCCAGGGAAGTGTTGTCATATGGTACCTTAGCTGGAACACATCTATTTTACTGATCGCTAGAATGTGGGGCCTCAGCAAAACTAACACGCTGAAGCAGGAATAGAAAGCAATCATTTAAGTATCAACTGGTGTACGCTTGTGTTCTGTTAAAGTGAAATTTGCCATTTTCCCATCTGTGGAGTCAGTTAATAAGCCAGAGAGACTGGAGATGGCATGGGAATGGTAAAAAGCACCAGTGTAAGAGACAGTGGTGACTCCAGTCTGAAAAAAAGGGTTGTACAAATAGGATTGTTCTTGTTAGATTTAATAGTGTGAGATTAATCTCTGCAGATGAGATAGGTTACAGGACTGGGTCCGGCATCTGTTCTGCTATTTGTTTTTATATAACTTCTAGTCAGTCCTTGGCTATTGATAAAGGTAATGAAAGCAGACTATAACTTTTGGTGCGAGTAGCTTTTACATGATACATCATCTTTTACGAGAGGCATCCCACATGCTAATCCATGTTTCTAAACATATCCAATGTGCTATCTGTTTATCTAAAATTTCCACTTCTGGTTTCCCACTTTTGCAGTGCCCTTCTGATTTTATTACCTGGCTAACAAGTGAGAAGTAAACTCAAGGTAGTGGTTTAAACATTTTGCTAGAAAAGAATAATCTTGTTACTAAAATGTAGATGAAAAGTTAAAAGCTGTGATTTGATTTCTGTTTCTACTATTTATCTTGTTAAAGTCACTTTAAGGAGATACTGTCCATGGAAAATCAGACTTCAGTCTGCAATTTTGTTATCTGTTAGATTTAAACAAAATTTACGATAATGAAAAAGCTAAGGAAAAAGAATCTCCACTTTTGACATTGTGTATTTGACAGCATTTTGAAAAGTAACAATTCCTGTCCCAAACCAGATCAGTGTGTTTGGGAAAGCAGCGAGTGCCAGGCGCTGAAGAGGGGCTAAATCTAATGGCCTACTGCAGTCCCCACAGCAGACAGCTGGGCAGCATTTGGCTCACTCCCTGGCTTCATGAAACTTTATTTTCCTTGCGTGGGTTCCTTTTTTTCTTTTCTAACGCAGCTGGGGGCATCCATAGGAAAGGATTCCTGGAATCACAGAATTCTTACCCTCAAGGATGCTTGACATCAGTGGAGATCGCAGCCTAAGTATGTGCTTTGTTTAAATAAACTTTTGTTTAAATAAACCTTTTTAATTTTTAAAAAAAGTTTGTCAGCTTTCACAGAGGAAATGCAAAAGTCAGTTGTTTGATTTTGTCTGTGTATGTTGGAGAAAACAATATTCACAAACATACAGCATTAATTTTAAAGCTACAGAATGGTAGTTGGTTGCTTAGAGGAACAGGTAGAAACTTATGCTGCTGAATGCAGTATTGGTTTTGTTTGTTTGGAATGAAAACGTCAAATTAATGTCTCTGCAAACTCTCACCCATAAAATATCATGCATCTTCCCTTTAAGTTTTCAATTTCATAATTAATGTTCATAGAGAGTGTTTAGATCTCTTATGAAACATGTAAAGTAATAAAATAATTGTTGCCTAAGCATTTAAATGCCAGTGCTTGACAATGGGTTAAAAATACTGCACATTTTTGGTAACGCTAGAAGCCCTGATGGGTGGAGTACGGCAATGGGCGTTGTAGTATGGATGGGTTTACTAACCCTTTGCTGCACAGCTGAAATACAAAAAGGCTGAAGTAATGGCCAGCAAGAAAGTGGATTCTCAGGAAGCTGTGTTTAATGAAGCCTGTTTAAAAACCTTTTCTGAGCAAAAGAGATTTAGTGTTTTCTGCTGCAGGAGGAGCAAGGTCTTTAACCATTTTCTAATCACTAGCTTTTTCTTGTAAATACTGTAGGAAAAGCATTTGCAAGAACAGCTTTAAAGAGTTAGGAAAGCACATTAGCAAACAGTTGCCAAAATATCTCTTTCTACGTACTCTACCCATGTTAGAATAATGAAATTAAACGAAACATTTTTTTTACATCTGGTTTTGGATCTGGAAATAAGTTGATACAGACAGAGGTTCACTGGACAGTTTAATTACTGTAATAAATTTGCAGTAAACCTTGTGGAAATAATATTTTCTTTTTTCACTGTGAAGACGGGTACATCCTTACATAAAGAGAAGCCTGCTTCCTTCTTTGTCTTATTGTTGACAACTATAAATTTTCAGTTAGTTTTTTGTAATGGGTAACTACACATAAGAAATCCCATCTGTATGAAAAACTGTGGGAAGTGTAGGCGTCCACAGAGGTGGTCAATAAGCTGTGCTGCTACCAACAGAAACTCTAGGAAGAAATGCCATTTTATTATGCTTTTCAAAAATAGCCTCTGAAGATTCCACATGGGTGCTTTGTGGGAGGGCATTCCACACTGTGGGAGCAGGACCAGTGCCTTTAGGCATCTGAGGTCAAAATGTGAACAAGGACTTCAGACATTTACAGTTGTGTTTCGCCCTGCTTATGCAAAAAATCATCTCAACAGTTTAAGGAGAGTTTATATAGCAAGCTTAGTTTGGGGCTAACCAACACTTCATGGGCACAAGTTACATGAAACCTAGAATTCTAAGTTCTCTATCATTTCCATAATGACCTTCTTTGCTGTGCACATGAACATGTTCCTATAGCCTTCATGTAAGACACGTGAAATGATGCTTTTCTGCAAATTACTAGCCACTGAGATGATGGACCAACACCCTACCCTACCAAATGGAAAAGAGGAGTAGCTACTCCTGGGTTAGGCTGGTGCCCAGCCAGGAGGGGATAAAGGAAGGTGTGGTGTGTTCTTTCCCAGAGTCTTGACCCCTTTGTTGCTGGAGCAGAACCAGATGTTGACCTCTTCTCTGGAAGATGAAGGCATCTCTCTATGGATTGAGTCTCCTGCTCAGCTGGACTTGCCATTGCACTGTGGAAAGCAGCTGCCCCTCTTCTCTGGGCTGGGTTTGTCCTCACAGTTTATTCTGTAAACTCACAGTTCTCACGCTGGGTAAGTGTGGGGTGCTGTTGCCTTTCAGCCCCACGCTGATAAGTGGTTGCACCATTCCCAGTAACTTTAGTTCTGTCGTTAGAGCCCTCGTCTCACACCTTTGTCTCAAGCTGCGTCTGACACACCAGTCCGAGCACCTTCCTGAGGCACGTGGCATGGGAGCCAGGACTTCCAAAAAGCAGTTTTGGGGAGAAGGAGCTAGCGGGTGCAGGGCTAGAGGATGCAAAATTGGCTGCACTGGAGTAGAGCAGGGAGGAAAAGAGAATGCGCTTAAAACAGGAAAACATTTGAGAATCTCTGAGTGAGGCTGTGTTTTTGGTGAAAGTTGTGTGTCATCTCATACAGCAAAGATGCTAGCTGCAGTGTCAGTAGCGGAGTGGGAGTAGGGCTGAGTTCCAAGGAACTCTTACGCTTTTTATGTTGGGCTTGCTTTTCTGTTCACTCAGGTAATTTAGGTAAGAGGTTTACATGCATCCGTTGCAGAGTTTTTACTCTTACGACTTTAAGCTGTTGATTACTGAGGCACTTGAGAGAACTGAAAGAACGGGGCGGGGGGGGGGGGGGGGGGGGAAACGTTATTGAACTTAACAGTTTATACTAGCGCTTCATTTTCTTTAACTTCATTTTTTCCCCCTAATATCTATTACTGCTTCTTAGCAAAGAATAACGTGAAAGAAGGGTTGAATGCTGGAGCTTTCTCAACATTGCCTACTAATAGCTTTCCCCCGCAAGCAAGCAGTGGCTCAGCTTTTTCCACGGCATCTCTCTTTTAGTTAAAATACCTCATTATCATCAGGTGCTGTACCGTGAATCATTACAGGATCACTGAAAGGCCTGGTGATAGTGATGCATGTGTTCTTTGTTCCTCAGTTGCCTCCAGGAAATGCTCGGAACGTCTCCCTCCCTGTTTGGTATCAACCCCACACCGATAGCTGTGCCTTTGATATGAAAGATGATGCTTTCCCAGCTGTTTTCTGTCTGACTTCCTATATAAGACTGTATGTCACTTTTCCCCAATTCCTTGAATTATTCCACTAGGCTTTTGTTAGATCAATTAATAGTTTTGATCCAGTATTGAAAATTTCTATCTTCGCATGTTTATTTTATATGCCATTAGTAAGTCTGTCTGCCAACATACCTGTGCAGCAGTTGCTTCCATAACCCTTTCCTAACATTATTCCCACCTCTGCAGCCCCTTGTCTAGGTCACCATGTGTTATATTTATCAGTAGGTCTTTCTACATTCTCATTTTCATGTTTGAGATACTCTAAACTGCTTTAAAGTCCTCTCCTCTGGATTCTTTGCCCTCACACCCCCACCTCCCCTTTAGGATCTGGATAAATAGGGAACATGTGTTGTGATTCTGTAATTAACAGCTTTTTTTCTTTTTAAGCAGTGCTGTTTCTGTGTGGATGGGTGTGTGTGAGGATGGGGAGGGTTTCCTTAGACTGTAGGGTAAGTGGAGAACTTACAGCCTAATTCAAATTAATTCTGTTCTTATGAAGCTCAGCACCTGACATAAGTCAATCTTTTTGCTAAGCGATCCGAGTATTGTTTATACTGTGAGAATCTACAATCCAATGGCTATTAGATTAATAATCTAAATATAAATAATTTATATTTTCTTTATATATAAATAGTCTAATTATTTTAGATTAAGGGGCATATGCCTGTTATTATATACAAAATTTTCCTCCTTTTCAGTGAGTATAAGAAAAATTCAATGCTGTGTTTCTTTTGGAGGTAGGCTTGTGTCCTAGTGTTCTGAAAGGGTCTGGGGTTTTGTTTGCGCCTGCTGAAAATATTGGAGGCAGCTGCGGTCACATCTTCCCTTCCCTTGGAGACGGCGGTAGTGTCTGATTTGTATGACTGAGAGATACGGTTTCAGTCTCTTTAAAAATGGTGACCTTCTCCACAGAAGTCCCCAGAAGTAGTGGGTTTTGACCGCGTACAACCTGCGGCCTCTGCGTTTCAGTAGTTCTTGTCTTTAAAAACATTCCTGGCACCAAATGTCCTCAGCAGGAGTTGTGAGAGTTGGATGTGGAGATGGAAGTGAATGCAAGAAGAAAAAGGGGACTTGGGGCTCACCTGTGGAGGCCCTGGGCAGCTGCCAAACGCATTTGAGTTTAAAATCTTAGTCTTGTGTTCTCAGGCTGAAGTGTATTTTTCCCCTGTCTGAATTGGGTTCTCTACCTCCCCATTCCTAAAGTGCAATATCAGGGCAGATTGAAATGTATTTGAGGTATTGCGTTTCCATCAGGGAATGTGAATTTCTTTTAACTGTGAATTTTCCAGGCTTATAACACTTCGGTTTGGTAGGATTTTTTTTTTTTTTTTTTTTTTTTTTTGAGAAATGGCAATAGTTCTGTAATGTATTTTATTCAAATATACATGCATTTAGCCTTGTCTATTGCCATGTACTTTTTCCTGACAATTACTAGTAATTATATAGTTTGGTAATGTATTAGTATAAACCCCTCATTATTTCAAACTATTTCAGTGTAATATATGATTAGACATTGAAAACAAATCTCAACTGAAGGACTATCTAGTTTTTGTAACCTTGGGAATATTCTCAGAGGGGAATAGAATGTTATTTCAGCAAAAGTAATGAATTGAGAAAGTAATTAAAATATACATTCAGTTTGGGTGATGTAAATGTAAAAAATGGATTACAGAAAATCAAACTGCTGAATATGATGTTTAAATAACTCTTAGGTAGACTTGGAATATTTTTAATGAACATTTTATTTCAGTATTTTTGAGGCTTGTGGAGGGGAAACTAGCTGAAACATTTTCTTTGTTTTGTATTTATTTTTAAAATTCTGTTGCATGGACAGCTTTGCAATAAGCTGTCCTCCCTGCTTTGTGTCTTTTTGTTTTTTGGAAACAAAATGAGTGGAAAAAATGTTTGTCTAAAACGTTCTTCATTACTTTAGAGTATGTTAAAAGATTATCTCTGTTGATACTAGAATTAACTATGGGTGAACTTAGCTCATGGGCTACTAATGATGGTGTTTACAACAGGAAGGCTTAGTTCTATGAATTCCGTTTTCAGAATTGTTCCTAGAATGAATACATATATGGAAAATTATAAACTTGGGAGTTTTAGTACTTAATAGTTTGTTTCACTATTATAGATTCCTTACTGAAATTCAAGTTTGTAACCTATCTTTGTAAGTTAGTTATCATCATTTTACTTGGATTTTTGTTGCCACCATGCCTCTTTCCCATTAAAACAATCTCAATATGTTGGTGTTAGAAAATGGTTGTAAGACATTTTTTTCCAGCAGCAGTTCCTTGTTGGTTGCAGTATCTGTAAAAGTTAATGACATTAAGGAGTAATGGAGTATATCTTTCAAAGCACAAGTAATGAGTAATAGGAGTGTTTCGACACAGTGTTTAAAGGGAAAGGAAAAAAAAAAAAAAATCATGGTATTTGGTTTCCTGCCCAGAACTTTGACTGACTGTCTGGGAATTCATGCTGTATGTCAATGTTCTGTAGGATCAGTGTGCAAACTTTGGAGTGATTCTTTACAAAGATAATAGTGTCCTGCAAGTTCAGGGCCAGCGTATTGGTATTCTACAGTATTTTGAGTCAGTGTTGGTGAAGACCTGTATTTTTGAGGAAGTGCTCCATTTCCTAATAAATATTTCACTTTTGTCCAGAGAAGCAGAGGTGTTGTCTTTCTTGTCTGTAATATAAATGTATACTATAAAAGTTCAGCATTTTTGCAGATGTGTTTCAGCTTTGAGATTTCAATATGCCTTTTTCGTTGTCTTTTTTGTGTTTGCAATAATGTCATTGCCTCTTGCGTTGTCATGGTGTGTTTATAGTTCTGAAACTCCTGGAGACTTTCTGCGCCATTGTACGTTTCGTAGGTTCTTTGAAACGGCTGAGGTTAAGCTTGTGTAGACAGCTCTGCTGGAGCAAAAATTTACATCTTGTTTATTGACTCTTTGAAGTCTTATTTTCATAAATCACTTCACCAACAATAGCTATCCAAGCTGCATGTTGCAGTTTTTTAGAGCATAATGATGCTAGTTCTCACAGCTATTTTGATCATTGCTATATCATATGGATAATTGGGTTTTTTTCTTGGGAAAGAGCTCCTTCCCTAATTGTGTTCTTGGGGTGTCCAACTGACAGTATCTTAATGGATATGATTAAGTGGATGCAGGTGTTTGTTATCTTAACACAACTTCTAGTCTACACAATGGTATATTCAATTTGTGTTTTCCTCCCTAAGCAAGCCGCATGGAATAAAAAAGGGTGTTGGGTATGAATGAGAATAATACTTGATTGCAGGAATCCAGGCATGGGAGAACTGGAATTCTTTAAAGATGATGTTATTTTATACAGAGGAGAAATGGCATTTTAAAATGTCTTAGCAAGAAAAGACAAGGTTTGGCGTGAGTCGAGGCTGGAAGAGATACAGAGAAAAATAGAAAAATTAAAATATTATTTAATTATTAGTAAGGATGATATTTTGCAATAGCAAAAGGCTATTACCGGAAGATTCTTAATCTGCCGGTTACTGAAGACCTCATCCACCATACAGAAGCAAGGGAAATGCCTCCTTCTCCCAGGTGCTGATACTCTTGAGCGAGAACTTCATTGCCCAGTTTTCATGCTCACTGCTCACAGCAATGATGATGGAGTCTCTGGTTGACTGAGCCTTTGTGGCTGCTTTGGTAGAAATGTATCTGGCAACCAGAAGCATCACAGATGTTGTGTCCCAGCTCCAGCAGCCCGCTCCCCCATGCCCCTCGCCCCGCACAGTGCCGGGACGGCTTTGTTCAAAGCTCTGGGCTGCGGCACCGCACGATCTTGTCTCTTAGCAGAAGCCTCTAGCTGTCACCTCCAGTGTAGTGAAACTAATTCCCCATGACTGAAAATTTGCTTTAGCTTGATGCTGGTGGAGTGTTTCACCAGCCTGTGTCTTAGCTCTGTGCTCTGTTCTAGCTGGCTGCAAAACCAGAGCTTTGGATAATCTGTCACTGGGCTTGTCTGCTCTGGGTCTGCAGGAGAACTGCCTTCGGTGCCAGGCGCTTGACAGCTGTAAGGCTTTGGTGTACGGGTGTTACCCTGTCACCCTGATTTGGCAAGGACACAAAGGTGAGCGTGTATGGAACTGAGAAAGGTGATCTGGTGATAAACGAAAGAAGTTCTGCCATCGCCCAAAAGGGCAGTGATGACGCTCAAACAGTTGTGGTTATTTCTGTTTGAGGATGCCTCTTCCCTTCCAGAGGTGTTGCTCTGAGCTTCCCCAGACTGTGGTACCTCCTGCAACACCTGTCCAATTTCACCATCTGCCGTGGTGTTTAGAGGGAGCAGGTGGCCAAGGTGGCAGAACTTGTCCCCCTGTTTCAGATGTGTGTTTGTTGAGGTATGCCCTGAGCTTGATGTACTTTTCCCTTAGGGTGATCCTGGAACAGGACCTCTGTCTTCTGTGGAGCTGAGGGTACAATCAAAGTAGCTGGCCGTGTGTTGCGTGCCCTTCATGGTACATGCATTCACATGTGAAAAACCAACACACAGCTATCAGAAAAGAGCTGTTTTGAGTGAGCAACGCGTGGAAGTTTTCATTTAATGTGCAGCATCTGCAGATTGAAAAATGCTGTGTATGGCAGCTCTCCTACACACGCTTTCCTTCACACGTACTCCTAGTGGTAGGAGTAAGTAGTAGACTAACACTGCCTAGCACCTTGCGGTCGCTTTTTTAATTACAGTACCTTTAAAGAATGCTTTGATGCTGCATCTTATGCTGCTGTCCTGTAGCTCTTGACTGGTCTTAAGGCTAATAGTTTCATGATGTCTTGGATGTTCTCCTAACCTTTTTTTCCGTGTTCCCACGCCTGTGTTGGTCAGGTTCCTTCTTCCCAGTTCAGTTATTGTTCAGGGCTTGCTATGACAGAGTCTAGAATCCCTCGTTGCGTTCAAGTACCTACTGGGGCGGACAATGTACATTGAGAAGCGACTTCTGTCTTTAGAGGGTTATGGTCTAGAGGCAGCCAAAGGTCAGTTTGAAGAGCAGCTTTGGCTGTGAGCTTTGGGAGCCTTTCAGTCTGGGGAACTTTTATGGAAACTGTCACCCTGATGAGTGTTTCTAAGGAGGTTTCAATCTCATCACTATGAATTTCCAAGGGCAGAGGGTTGCAGGTTTTCCTGCAAAACACCATAATTATTGTAGGATAGCTTTTGTCAATTTCTGAACACATTTCAAAACCCAGTCCCTTGAAGATTTGATGGCATATGTCACTTAGCATTTGAAGGTAATATTCTTGATATAAAGTAGAAATAGAGCTTGATGATTGTGGTGTATTCAATTTTCTTTGTTTATTGAATGTAGGAGCATCCCCAGGGCTACTTATGTTACAAAACCCCAGAAATGTTATTATGATAGAGTAAGCAGGTGGTTTTCCACTCTTTTGTTAGAATTCAACAGTTTTTATTTGATGAAATTAAGAAGCCAATGTATATTTATACATATTATGTAGAGCAAGGAAGGAGATATCTTCAGACAGTTGTCTCAGAAGTTAGTGTTTTCCATGACCCAAGTATCTTGGCTTGCTTAAAAAAAATACTAAAAAAAAAACCAAACCCAAAAAACCCAGAAAGAAAAAAAGCTGAAATGTACCTTTCAAAAAAATTCTGCTGTTGAAAAAAAAAAAAAAAAGGAGGGGTGCTGGGGGAGAAGTCTTGACACCACAAGCTCTGTCATAGCAGAGTTTCTCTCGGATGTCTGGAAAAAGTCTTATACTTCTGGGATGCTTTCCAAAATATTTTCAGTGACCATTGCCACAGGCGTGAACCTCTTAATGCATTTTGCAGTAATCTCCACCACAGTGAAATTGATTACTGTCTGAAAGCTTCTAATGATAACAAGCAAGTAGGACAGCATAAATGCCATGAACTAATTTCTGCGTGTATTTTGTTGCATCTTCGGGAGTCTTGCAGAGACAGATGTGTTGCCTCAGGAAAATCCTGCTTGACGTTTTTTACGTAATTATGTAGTTGCATATTTATAATTTTGATTTTAGCAAGAATGATTATGTTTTTTCCACCCACGCATGCTCATGCACAAAGGATCTAAGTGTCTCTCCAGATACCTCAGCTGGTACCCAAAGAGAAGTATCTGGTGGCTTCCTGAGTCTGAGCTTTTCTAGGGCTCATTTTATAGAAACTGAAATGCATTCAAAAGCTAGAAGAGTCTTCAGAAATGCCTTTCCAGCAGAAAACAATGGTACTGTAGCCAAGGTGTATCTTCTTCATATACCTACCAAGGAATTTCAGGAGGCTTGTAAGTAAGAGGCTATCTTTTTATGTGCAGATTAAGGGACACCAGGAAGCTGAAAATTCAGTTAAACTTACTATGGTTTTTTTTCAATCTTAACTTAGTATTCCTAATGCAAGAGGTCAGTAGAACTGGAGAAGTTCGTCCACCCAGACTATCACCTTCTGCACTTCTATTCAAAGAGAATAGGTTGCAGGAATTATGCAATTAAAAAAAGTCCCACCACCAAAACATATGTGGGTGTACATATATATAAAAGTATCTTTATACACACGTTCGTATATATGTAATAAGCAACATTGTAAACTGCATGAATGGAAAGCTGTACCCAGCTGAAAAGTCGGATCTCCCAGGAGCTGGTATGTCATTGTCACTCTGTGCCCTCTGCCAGCACAGCCATGCTGCACCTTCATCCTGTGCTGTCGCTCCCCCACCACTGTGATTGTTGGATGATCTGCAGTAGAGTGAAAAGTAAAAACTTGAGCACCGCTAGAGAAAAACAGGCTGTCGCAAGCAGACTTCACCGCAAGGGATAAAAAGGTCAAAGGATCCTTTTTTCGCCCCCCTCTACCTTTAGAGCAGCCACTAGACACATCCAGCAGAATTTTTCCAGACTGTCAACCAGTTCATCAGTCGGGGCTTTCTCTCAATTTTAAATGCCAGCACCACTTCAGTTCAGAGGAATTGCTGGCTTCTTTCCCAGACAAGATTTCCCAAATTCAAAATGACCTTTCAAGATCCTAACTAACAGGAGCTAAACAGAGATTTCCTCTTCATCAGACCCATTCTCGGATTGATCCTTTCCTGACAGCACATCCCCACAGCACTGATCGGTGGAAGACCAGCCCTTCCAGTTGTGATAATAAACGCCTCCCTTGAAGAGGGGCAACCTTCAATCATGTTGAATTTGTTATATATTCCAGAAGCGATTACACTTCTGTTTGATGCCCTGATTAACTAAAGGCAGAGGGAGTACCAGTGAAATAACTGGAATTTTTAATTATTTTTTTTTTTTTTAACCCAGCCATCCAGGCTCTGCACTAACACCACGGGATGCCTGCTCAGCCACTCCTCGTTACTGAGGGAAATCACAGATGGGCAACGAGAAGGCTGTTTATTGGGGTACCATGGCATGGGGGCTGCTGGGCAGGCAGCAGCCCCATGGAATGAGCTTGGTGCAGCAGGTTTGTAGCTCCCACTCAAGGGCCAGCTTAGCGGCTCAGCACAGCACCCCCCAAGGATTCTGGTTGTTCGTTGTTGTGTGCTGTGCCCATCTCCTCTCCTTTGGGCAAGGAGAAGGAGGCGTTCAGGGCTGCTCAGCCCTGAGCAGGTGGGTTGTGAGGTTCTGCTCTGGGGTGTGCTGTGGGAACACAAGCTGCAGCTTCAGCTTCCTATAAACCCTCAAAGTTGGACAGCTGTGCTGCAAAACAGTGATGTAGGGACATCCCATATTTGTGTCCTTCTATGAAGTCTTGAAATGTAGCAGGGCAGTAAACTTCTTTCAAGAAAGACACTAGCGACCATTTCTTGAAGGGATGAAGTGTTTCAGCTACAGAGTCTTGTGATTCTATTCCTGAAGAAGTTTGGGCAGAAGGAAAGTGCAGAAACAAATATAGTACTGGATCTTATTGAAGAAAAACACTGTGGGAACTGAATAACACGCTGTACAATGAATGACAAGACCAGACTAAGGACTGATTTAACATTAGCATCAGGTTTAATCTCATAGTTGAAGTCAAAAGAAGCATCAGAGATATAACAGGCCTCTTGAATTTTTTTTTAGTAGTATGGTGTGGGAAAAGGTACCAAAAGATTGGGAAAAAATCAGAAGTGCCACGAGTGCATGTAACTGCCTAGAAAATCTATTACAAATGCAAAATATAAAAAGATGATAACTCAAACCTGAAGCAGCTTGTTTCTATCATCAGATCTTATTCAGCTGCAGTTTCAGACTTGGGATTTTCAGCTTCAATTTGTATAGCGAACTCACAGTCTCCACCATGGCAGAAGGTAAAGTAACACTGAGGGAATATAAGATCTGTTATTTGTGCTCTGTGCCATGTGCTCCTTTCTTCTAAGTCTGCCTTATTGCCCTAAGCCATTGTCACATTGTGGTATTGAGACTTTCAATTTGCAGCTCTTGTTTGATTCTTTAGCACTTGCCCAGAGTTGTTTCTCTTACATGTTGCATAATGGTTCTTCTGTGTCTTTGTTGATACTTCATTATGTATATGCCTGTATGTGACAGCTCTCTAATATGTCATGGTGAATTATTCCTGGCAAGGTAGATACATGTAGTAAAATTGCTGTCTGGGTAACGTACATCCGTTGTGGTGTAGCCCAGCTACAGAGTTCTTCTGGCACAGTGAGAGTGGAGCAGGAGGGGTAACGGCAGTGCGTTGGGGAGGTGTGATCCACCTGCCTTGCAAGGGGTCTCGGGGAGCAGGACAATAACTGTTCATTTTTTGCCTAAAGTTTTTGTCTGAAAATTTTCACTTGAGCACATAGGGAATCATTTGTACATATGAGCGCGCTTCTTGATGCCCGTATGGCTGGCTTTCTTGAAGAATGAGGATGTATGGTGGTTTGAATCTGGTTCAGTGGGCGAAGAAAAGAAATTCTTGGAAAAGTGCTTGGCTTTGGTGCTTTATTATCAACAGCTAAAGCCACGTAGGAGTTGATGGTATAAAACTGGAGGGAGAGGTGCATAGGTAGAAGAAACATGGTCTTCTCATTTTCAACTTTATTAAGGATTCTTTTGCTACGCTTTTCGTAAAAAATCTTAGAATGTTTTTGTATGTGTTGTTTTTCTGTGAAAGCAGCTCCTTCTTAATTTTATAGTTTAGAATTATGTTTTCTACAGCTGTACCCAGGAGCATGTTCAGGCTCAAATCCCACATTGCTAAGTTGTCTGTAATAAAATAACTTGCTTTGTTTTTTTTCAAAAGTTTGGAATAATATATAAGTATCTCACGCTTCGTTTTTCAGCATATGCTTTAAAGCCAAGTGTGGTAAAGCAGAGACCATTGTGAAGATGCTGTGTGGCTTTCTAAACTGAGAGAGAAAAATAAACTGAAATAGAAACACAGTAAAATTCTCTTGGGTATATTTAGAATATGGTTAACTCTTGAATATTGATTTAATACTGTAAAAGTTGCTATGAGCCATCTTAATAGTTTGCATTTTCGTCAAATGCCACAGACTAGGTTATTCTGCACTGGCAGTGAGAGCAGCTCCTAGGTGTCAATGAGTCTGAGCCATGCCTTTTCAGGAGTAAACAGGCATAGTTTCAGCCCACCACCTTATACTTCCTATTTTTTATTTCTTCTTCTTCTTTCTTTAATATAGATGGCTGTGGCTTAGCAGCTTCACAAGCCACTGCTTCTTGTGTCTGTTCCTGTCTGTAAAATGAGGGTAATGATCCAGCCATCTACAAAAAGTACAGTGCTGTAGAACATCGTCGGCTTGGTGTTACTGTCTGCTCTGCTGCTTAACTGCTTTACCAAATTGTTGCTCAGCTTTGGTGTTCCACCTACACATTTGAGCACCCTGGTTGCCCAGAGCAGCTGTGGATGTCCCATCCCTGGAAATGTTCAAGGCCAAGTAGGACGGGGCTTGGAGCAGCCTGGTCTGGTGGGAGGTGTCCCTGCCCATGGCAGGGGGCTGGAACTAGGGGATCTTTAAGGTCCTTTCCAACCCAAACCATCCTGTGATTTGATGATTGCAGGACACCTTAATGATGCCCTGCCATCACTAGCTGCTTGCAGAAACAAGGTCTAGCACGGTGCCTGGGCGTCAGGTAAGTATTAGTTACTAATGTGGAAAAAAACATAGTGTGGTGTCAGTCTGGAAATCTAGTTGAGAGGCAGAAATGCCAATGTTTTTGTCTAGTTCCCAAGCTTTCATTCAAAGCTGTCCCTCCTCAGTTTAAGATTTTAAAGGAGTTTACAGTTTTCTGTCGTTAATACCTAACACTGGTGTGAGAGGCATTTCATGGACACCTCACTTGGCTCCCAGCGCGCAGTAGTTACTCTTTGAGAGCTGTACTTTGGGTACAAATGAAGCACAGAATGAATCCTGCTCTGAACCAACCTTTGTTCCAGCTTTTCCAGCATGGCTTGTGTTTCCAGTTGGGAGTTTGATTTCTTTGAACTGGCGGTCCCCACAGTTGGCATAGATGGGTTTTGGTTGGTGTCACAACCCCCCAGTTAGAGACTGGTGTTCTAAAAAGCATTACAGAGTGGTGAGCAAACCCGCTGGATGCCCCAGGATGTAATGGCCAGCACCCGGGCTCGGGCCAGCCTTTCAGCATCTGACAGCATGTATTTGAATGTTTGAGTTGCCCTGCATGAATTCTGCTTCTGGTCCTCAGAATAAAATACAGGGAGTAAAGTTTGCCCTGTGTGTTTCTGTTGCCCCGTAGGGATCTGGAAGAGACAAATAAAAATCAGAATCACCTTTGAGAACTGGAAGAAGCTGAAATAATTTATTTGTTTATTAATTACATCTCTTTCCTTTGAAGCAAAAGAATTTTTCTTTTCCCCTTCTAATTCTTCTGATTCCCCTTATAACCCAGTTGGCTGCCACCGTGACCAAAGTTTCTTCTGCTGCTGTTTGTATGGAGCCTACAAAGTTCCAGAAGCAGGGAATGCTATCTGCCCCTGGCTGAAAAATGAAGTTCATGAGCTTGGAAGTGAGACCTCACTGGGGGAAGGGGAGGTGCTGTTGTATATTTTGCATCCCTTGTGCCATTTTGGACTTTGGCGGTATTTATTTTTAGTACATTTAAACACTGCAGAAGGAAGGGGCAGTTGTAATATGGCATATTTACATTGTGCTGTCAGTTCCTGGCAGCCTGCTCGCCTGTCAGAGAGCAGAACTAGTCCATTAAGGATGTGAGTGCTACTTATGCCCACAAGTGGTGAAACACGGTCTCAGGAGTGGGCAGGCCCCCCTAGGCTAGCAGGTTGGTTTGTTTTTCTAAGGTGCATTATGGGGATTTTTATATTTTTTTTTTCTTTTTTTCTTCATGTTACAGAAGCAGGAATGAGCCGTGCTACCTCCCCCTTTTTCCTTCTTCTCCTCTACTCTGTATAGGAAAAAGAGAGGCAAAGCCTTTACATGAGATCAGCGTGTGCTGGTTTTTCCCCTCGTGTCACGCTTAAGTCCTCTGCCCCATTATAAAAATAAAAATCTATAAATAAAAAAGAACAAATGCTGAGGGGGACAAACTGGACCCACAGTTATGTGCATGTCATCGCTTGTAGCAGTGTGCCTAGCCCCATTCCTCCCAGGCTTCATACATTCCCTATTTCTCATGCGGCCAGCCTCTCAGGATGGGAAACAGGCACAGAGTCACAGATAGTCCTGGCCGGGGCTTTTTTTGCTCTGCCATAACATAATATTAATCGAGCTAAGGCTGAAATGATGTTGGGCTCATCTGCTATTGAATTAACTCACGCTCCATTTGTACATTTATTTTTTTCCTCCTCTCTTTGTTTGGGCGGGGGACACTTGCTATGGGTTTTGCTGCCACACTTTAATGTTGCAGTAGTACCTTTCTCCTGGAATTAAGCAGTATTTAGGTCTGGTCTCTCGTATGTGACATGCTGTCTGTTAGTTTCAAGCATAGGCACCCCGTGATTTCCCTTTCTTGGAAGCTGCTCTGTCTCACATGTGGGTAGGAGGCCATGTAAACAAATACCAGCCACTTCTTGCCTTCGGTAGGCATTTCCTTCTTCCCGGTGGTACAGAAGAAACACTTTCTCACCGTTTGCCATCAAATGTTTCTCAAACTTTCCCGCTTGTGGAATTTTTGTTTAGACAATCAGATTCTTGGTATAGTTTGTTTTTTTTCATCAATTTTATTTTTACTCCTCTGTGGTTGCTTGGTTTGTCAGTAAATAGTGTCTGTCAGAACAAACACTTCATCAGGAACTTCTTACGTTTCTGGTAATTGTATAGTAAATCATTATAAGCATATTCTGTAATAGCGAAAGGTAAAACTAAAAATGAAGCTTATCTAGGTTTTTTTCTGAGTTATGATGGAATAAAAAACATTGACATTTCTGTCCTAAAGGTTTTAGGTTATATACTAAAAAAAACCATCTCTAAATGCTTGAAGTGGAAAACAAAGCATCTTACATTACCATGCAGTCCAGCTTTCAACTGAAAAAAACTATTTGCATTTAATTCAAAGTCTAATATGGGTTGTCCTGAATTTATAGCCTAGGATATTTTTCAGGTGTGTGTCACTTTGTCTCAGTAGCGAAGCTAACACATCATTACCTTTTAAATGCTACCAGAACTACTTGGCATTTAAGTTTATAATATCAAACCAGATCAGATCAATAAAAATCAGTATTGGAGGACAGGGTACTTCTAATTTTTATACACAAATACCTGATCTAAAAGTTCCTTGTGTAGTTTCATTTACTACTACTTATTTATTTTTTAATTGATAAACTATGAATTTACTTTGCTTAGTTTTATTTCTCTCCGGGGTGCTACTTACTGAACAGATGACAGTATGCTCTCCCTTCAGGGGGAGCCGCAAAGGTTTGGAGGGTGTATATTCCCTGAAAGCGGAATATAGATGTGAACTGTGATATGTAGCTATGGACTGGTGCAGAACTAGACTCCTTCACCAGAATTATTGTTAGGTGAAAGAGTGAAGATTACACATGTGTATGAGCTTCTGTGGGTAAGAATTTCTAGGATGGCTAAGCCAGAGGCAGTTTGAAAATGCATCGCATTCATTTTATGTAATACTCCCACACTGGGTTTGATAACTCTTGTATTCAGCAAAACAAGGCAGTAGAAACCATGCTTTTCCAGAATGGCCTTTGAAATAAGTTTTTTCCTCAACAGAGTCCTGTTGTGAAGCTGTCTAGGAAAGTGAGCCATTGTTGGACAAGTCACTCTGTTTTTCTAGTTTCGCTCTTAGGTACGTTCTCATCCAGTTTAGTTTTGCAATCAGCTGAGGCTTGGCCAAGTCGCGCTGCATCTGCCCTCGCGGGATGCACATCTCAGCCTCGCTGGGGCTGCTGCCAGTTCTCGGCGGTGGAAGGTACTTCTGCCTATTTCTTCTGGGAGATACATATTGAGGAAAGTGACTCCTTGTTTGGTTTCTCCTTTTGCCCTGTTTTATGGCATACGTTAAACTGTGATCTCATTCATATTTCTTACTGGCACGACCACTGTACTTGGTGTCCCAGCTGACAGTGAGTGCAATGGGTGCTAGACCTTTACACCCAGTTCTGGCGATGGCTAGGCAGAGCCTACTCAGTCTTGCTTCATGTTGGCAGGTAAGGGACCATGAGGGACTCCAAAGCTTTCCAACACTGGTGATTTGTTGAACTCCCACAGAGCCATTGGGTAGCCAGGTTCACAAGAACCCCATTTGGTGTCTGCTGTGCAAATTCCAGGGCATAAATCCTCTCCCCACTCCATTGCTGCCATGGTGATGGCACTGGACTTCACAGTACCTTAACGGCCTTTGAAAGCTGTTAAACTCTGTGCCGTTTAGTGCCCTTGTCAGCAATTTTATTGTGATGGGCAGAAAGAGAATGGGGGTGTGAGGGTGCAAGTGTTGCCCCACTTGTCTTTGGATCGCTTCTGCTTAGCATCCGGGTGTATTTGCAAAGCAAAATGGAGAGGTTTGCCCTGGTTTATCCATCGGTACAAGGACTTCAAGGAAGTTAAACGCAGGGAAGAGCTAATAATGTCAGGGCTTTTTTGTTCTGACTTCATAAGGTAGCTTGGGAGCATTACTGGTCCTTAATGTGGAGTCACAGGAAGCATGAAACCTAGAAAAGGTGAAATCATAGTGGTTGTGCTGTAAGCGAGAGTTGTGATGACAGCGCAAAAGGAGTTGGCTACAGTAAGGGTGAATAGATAATTCGTGCTGTTTGGAGAAGCCAGTTCATTAGATTAGTCTAGTTTTATTTGTATATGGTATATGTAAAACCTCAGTGGTGGTATGATTTTGATTGATTTGTGTGATTTTTGTATTCCCCTGAAGGAATGAAAATTTATCCCTGGGATCATTGAATGCCATCCCTAAATAATTAATAATAGTAATTCTAGATAGAGATTAATTTTATGTCCCAGGTTACTCTGGTTGCTATGGACATGGTATAAGAGTTCTATATTGATTAGGCACTTTCATTTTAGTTAAGTCTGATCCTTTTCTTTTTAGAATTCAAAGGAATAAAGAATAGTAAATGTAGATGCTTATGTATTTGAAATGGAATTTTTTTGTTAGGAAAACATTTTTTTGTTTGTTTTAAAAGGATCAGTGACAAAGAACTAGAAGTGAGATTTCATTTCTCTTGCAGGCATGTCTATAAAAGATAAGCAGACATTTCAATTTTGGATATTTCCTTTATGATAATAAATGTATTAAAGGCATTACCAACTAAATAGAGCTTGCGAGACCAGGCTTCTTGGAAACCTCACATAGTATTGGTTTAATTTTTTTTTTCTTTCTTCCCCTCCCCCCCCCAGGAAAAAGAGAAGAAGTATATGCTTCCTTTGGACAACTTGAAAGTGCGAGATGTTGAGAAGAGCTTCATGTCTAGCAAACATATCTTTGCATTGTTTAACACGGAGCAGAGGTAAGAAAATGTGCTATTCTGCAGATACTTCTATGAAACTGTATTTAGCTGAGCATTTTAATAACTGGGAGTGCAGTCCTGGTCTTTCCACTAGGTTGAGTGAACAAAGGTCTTGATACTCTTGATTTATCTGCTCCTTTACTGTTGCATAATTGTGGGATGAAAGGTTAAGTGTCCTCCTAGCCACTCACGGGGTGAAACAGCTCAACGGTTAGTCATCTAGCTCTTCTGTATGGCTGAATAATCATCTCATGATCCTATTTTTGTTTTGTTTGGCAATCACCTAGGCTTACCAAAACATTCATGACTTCTGTACCTTGTGACCAGATTCAGCTGGTGTAAATCACAAAAGCGTTGTTGATTTTCACTTTCTCTGGTGGAAAATCTTGTCTGTTTATAATCTTGGGAGTCATTCTATCGTTTATTTGGGTTTAAATACTGCTGAATGGAGAGCAAATGGGATTCCTCTGCTTCCCTAGTTAATAGGGTCTTTGCTTTGTAGTGTTTGCCTCATACTTTTCCTTTCGGACTCCATCCTCTGATTGAAGTGGTGTGGGTGCTTTATGGAAGCCTACTCCTGATGCACAGCCGGTTCAGATGACTGTGCACAAATAACTCAAGGAAACATGACAACACCGAAAGACATGCAAGTGACCTGTAAATTTTATTTTTTTCCTTACTGGAGAGTTGCATTTGCAGCTGTCTCAGTGGAATTGCATTTCAGCGGGTCAGGTGCAATTTCTGTAAGTTCTTTTTCAGGAAAACAAGTAAACTTAATTGTAGTGGTAGCATGGATAGATATCCTTGTTTTCTACTTTTTTTTTTCTGTTAATTCCCTTCACACCTGCTCCCCTTTGCCTTGCCAAATCCTGGCAATACATTCGGATGTTGCTGGAGATGGTGAGGGCTGGATGTGGTTCCCTGCACAGCCAGCTGTTATTGCTCCTGAACTGGCCAGAAATAGGCCTTTCAGAAGCAAGGAATGCCCCTCCCTCCCACAAAGCAAAAGCAAACCACAGGATTTCTGGACTGTCAGGTTTCTGCTGGCCCCAGAAGCGTGAGGACGCAATGTGACTCTTGCTCTGAACTACCCCATGAAGGCTTTGCCTACATCTGCTGACATCTCAGCTAGCCTACATGTGGATGTGGTCTGCCAGGAGATGCCCTTTGAAAGTATGTCACGCACATACTTGCTGGGAATAAGATTTCAAACACTTGACCACTTGCATTTCTGGAGCACAGAAAAAAGCTTTGAAAAACTGTTCATGTTTTTAAAAACATAAACGCTTTTCAGATGCTGGAAATTAATGTAATTCTGATTATTCTGCTATGGATATGTGTGAATCGTCCCAACATTGCACAAACATCAGTCAAGAAGGATAACTTTGTCCTGGTGGCTTGGTATCAGCTGTACATATTAAGTTCCTTCCATGAGATATCTGTTAATTTTAGCTCATTGTTTTTCCTTTGTTTTGGCTAATGGCTTTGATTATTTTCATCATCTTTTAATATTAATCGATAAAATGCTGTGAAAATCCAAGAGAAGCATACGTTTCCACTGGCAAGTTTGGGGTTTCTTTGGGTGTTACATAGCTGCAACATTCATGTTTTCACTGGATCTTCGTACACACTGGACAGCCACAATTTCAAAATCGGATGTCTAAAATATTTGCCGTGTCTGTAATAACCCTGCCCATTTCGGCCGCGAGTAGACCCTCCAGCATCTGCAAGCTGCTCTAAAAACATCCTTATATCTATATGGGCATGTTAAGACACGACAGCATAGTGATAAGATGACAAAATAACTTTGCCTTGGGAGAGGCTGTTTGTGGAGACAGTCCTCCAGCTTGAAAGGAGGCAGAAGTTGGTTTTGAAGAAATATTTATTGAATTCTGATTACGACAGCGATTCCTCTGTTACTGTAAAGCAGCTGATTGTTTTATATTTCTAAAAATCTGCCTGCTGGTGCAAACTTGATAAAAAGAAGTTTAGTATCGCTTCTCACTGTCCCCTAAATTCATAGATTGCATCAGCAGAAGCAGGGTTAGTGCAGCTTGAGTAAAGTGATCTGGCCCTCAACTGAGGACCATGTTCCCTGTCCCACATTGTTGGGGAAACTGAACCCGGGGATCGGTAAAGATTTGTTGATATAAGGAGTCTCTGTGGTGTTTTACTTGATGCTAATCCCTTGATTTCTGGTTTCTAGTGGGGGGTGTGAATGTGGCTTGCTTTTCAAAATTCATGTAAAAATTAACTTAGTTTCTGGCTATAGTGGTTTTGGGTGGGGTTTTTTGGGGGGTGGTGGTTGGGTTTTTTTTTGATTAAAAAAAAAAACTTAGCAATTGAGAAAGAAATCGGCTTTCTCTGAGTTTGCCCACTGAGGGTTCTGGTTATGGAACCATTTTGCTGTGCAAGATGTAGATCATTAAAGAACAAAGGCAAAATCATCTGTTCCAGCTTCCATGATAGCATGGAGATTATTCTGTGTCTCTTCTCTTCCCCCCCCCAAAATCTGAAGCTTTTTTTTTTATTATTGACTCTGCAAACTTTCTTAATGTTCAATTAAAGTATTTTAATTTTCAAGTAAAGTCCCTTTAGGACACGAATCTTAATAAGCTTGTTCTCCTTTTCATTCCCAGCCCCTCACTGCATAGGTATTTGCTGCAGCCATATGTTTCTGATACTGTACATTTCAATAGTTTCCTGGATTATGCACTGCATTTTTTCCATTTATGAAAACCTTTCCAGTTCTGAAATATAGTTACCAGGAAAACGCTCATTTCACTGCATAGAAGGAAAAACCATTTTGAGTTAGCTGAAGCTTGGGGATAGATGGGGAAGGGAACAAGCAGTATCTGTCATTTTGATTTACTGCAGAAGTCAACAGTTCTCCGACAGGAATCAAATGTGACTTGGTAATGTATAGTAAATGGAGACTGTGACGATTGATTTCACAGTGAAGATAAATTCTCATGAAATGAACATAATTGCATGTTTATGAAAAGGCTACGTTGTGAAATAATTAAATTATTTTCCTCTGAGTTTCTAATTAAAATAAATAAAAAGAAAAGGGGGGGGGGAGAGAAAAAGTCTTTGTGTGAAATAGATACAGTACTGCTTAAAGAAGGGGAGGGTGAGTTTTGTTTTTCAGCAAACTAATTTATTTAAAGTTTTTGAGTGGGCCAATCTACTTTATAGACACCATGAAAGACCTTTGGAGATGGACTCCTCTAGTTTACTTACCTTAGCAGTACTAGATATTAAAACAGAGTATACAAGAGCAAGTGCCCTTTGACTCCCAGATCATTTTTGGCCCTGTCCATCTACATGAGTCTTCCTTTAAGCAGCTGAAGTTGTGCTGTGGGGTCAAGCAGTATGTGTTTAAACCTAAAGCTGTCAAGAAAATGATGCTATTCTGTGTTAACCATCCTTTTCTCCTCCACAATAAACTGCTGGCAAGTCTATTCGATTGGAAAAGAGATCAAATATATTAAAAGTGTGTGAAAGTAATTATACTGTAGGGAGAAAACCTAACGTTTGCAGTACTGCTGTGGAACATAATGTGAAGTTGTGTAGATGTAGCCACTGACAGACTTTCTTAGGCAGAGCTAAGAATGGAGGAGAGAGGATTTTGTCAGCGCTTCTGCTTACATGCAGTAGCTTAACCGGTGACGTCCTCATCGATGAACGTGTAAGACTCTTGTGTGGAGTTCAAGAACAAACAGCAAATTCTGCCTGTCCCAGAAAGTTGACTTTCCTTCTAGGATTTCATCCCAAACACTTTCCCTATTCCCCATGTATTTCCTGTAAAAAATATTCACTGATGGGTGCTCTTTCTTTTAGCTAAGTACTGTAGCCTTCACTGTGCCTTCCTCTAGGATGCAGCAGTCCCATCTCTCGCTAATGAAGAAGCACAAGCAGTCATCGTTTCTCATGATCTTGCCCAGTTGACTACAGGGTGCACATGTCACTATTTTACTAGATTCTGTGCTGTTCTAAAGTAATCCTTTGCCTTTGCAGTAGAGTAGTTGCACTTTTTTCCTGATTTATTTATCAATAAATTGTATTACTGTATTACAATGCCATCTAAATACTTCTTCTCCTTTAAGTAAAGGAGAAATAATGAGTAAAAACTTTTTTTTTTTTTTCTACAAGCAGAGAAAAAGCTTCCTTTCTACCTCTTTTCCAACTCTGGAGAGATGATTTCTTTCTGTTTTGTGGGAGAAAAGGTTCTACTAGCTAAAGATTTTGGGGGTTATAAAATGGTAGTAGGCTGAAGCATTTGTTGAACTGGTGAATTTCCAGGCTTTTCTTACCAACACTGGGAGTAACAGCTGTACAAAGAGGAAGAGTTACCTGGCAGTCCTTTGTTGCCCATCCCAGAAAGCTGACTTTCCTTCTAGGATTTCATCCCAAACAATTTGCCTATTCCCCACATATTTCCTGTAAAAATATTCACTGATGGGTGTTTTTTCTTCTAGCCAAGTACTGTAGCCTGGGCCGAGAACTGTAGCCTTCAGCGTGCCTTCCTTTAGGATCTATGCAACAGTCCCAAGACAGAAGCTATGTTCCTCTTCACACTTACGCCTGGGAGCCAAAGAAGCAGAACTGATGTGTGAAATTTCCCTTTCCTTGTGGAGGAACATCCCACCAAATCTCCCCGTCTTTTACTTTCCTGCCCAACCAGGATCTGGATGAAACCGAATGATGGTGCTGCTTTCCTCCCCTCTATGTTTCTGCGTGATAGCGGGATGTGAGCAGCATCCTGGGGGAGCAGAGAGAAAGCACGGGACTGTTCCTCTGTGCCTTCACAAGAACAGGTTCCTGAGAGCTAGATGCTCCCCATAATCATGATGCAGAGCAGCAGAACCCACTACCGCTGCATCAGAGTTGACTGTCTGGGGCAGGCTTATTGTAGAAACAGCTCCTTAATCTGAGAAACAGATGAATGTCAAGAAGAGTGTGATCAAAAGGAAGTTTTGAGGGCATACAATAGGGCTGGAAATAGAACTGCCAGATGATGAATTTTAGCTACTGACTCTGGAGTACGCTCTGACTGTCAGGAATCGTATTGTATGAGAAACCGTGTTGTCTGGTAGGACCCAGGAAAGTACCCTGTGTCTCCTAAGCAAAAGGTATGGCTGTTTATTTTAGGTCCATGTTGTTGGCTGAGTGTTGCTCTAGAAAAGGATGGAGCACGAGTCTTCTCTGGGACTCCGAATGCACTAGAGCTTTAAGTACTGAATTTCTTCTTATGGACAGCAACTGGTTAACTGCTATCCATATATAAGGGAAATTGGGCAAGAGCCAAAATAAAGGGAACTAGTGAAAGGAGACCGGGTCAGAGGAGGTGTTGGATGGAAGCCAGGCTAAAGGAGAAAGCCTAAGATGAGATGTATGTTTTTGAATTACTCAGAAAGCTAAACTCCAGGAAGAGCTGGACTGTAAGCTATTCAGAGCCCTCTCTGTTAGAAATGGAAGAACGAGAGTCTATTTAATTAAAAAAAAAACCCCACAAATTTAACCCAGAAAAAAAGCTGCTAACATTTGTAAATAAACTTTTAAGATGCTGGTGAGTACAATATTTAAAAATAGGAAAAATATACAAGCCTAAGGAATAACTAGCCTTTATCCCCGAGTCCATTCCATTAAAAAAAAAAAAAGAGGGGAGGGGAAGGTAAAAACAAAAAAGGTTAAAAGGTGGGGGTGTTTTTCTGGAATATTTCCTTATTGTCATCATTGACAAAAATTCTTCGTATGAGAAAGAAAACATAGTATGGTGGATAGGTGGTGTAGCTATTGAGGGTTAAAACTGGTATTGCCAGGCAAAAAGGGGGTTCTCAGGGAAGGGAACCAGCAGTGCCAAATCCATGCTTTAAATGTCATAGTTACACTGGGCTTGAAGAAAATTCCCTGGGGGGATCGTGTGGGCTGTGAAACACCAGTGACACTGACCAGGGCACGGCTGTTGGCAGCGTGGGCTGTGTCACGGCTGGCAGACTCGCCGCAGCTCGCAGGCAGCTTCACCCTGCGCGCTCGCCGTGTCCCAGCGCGGCGGGGGTCCTGCCGTCCCCCCCGCTCACCGGGCTGCAGCAGGAGCCGGGCTCCCCCCAGCTCCCTGGGACTGACAGCTGGGAGCAGCTTTTGCCTCTGGGTGGCCCCAAGGCGGATTCCAGAACGGGCTGCCATCCCTCACCGTCAAAAGCATCAAACCTTCTTCTCCGGGGAGTTATGGAATATTTTAGTGCCAGTTACTGTTACTACTGCAGATTTTGGCCTGTGCCATGTTAGTTTTGGCTGCGTTTCTGTTCTGCATTACATATGGGTAGATACTTCATGGTCCAGGCTCAACTATATACCGATCAGTATATCTCCTGCTCGTCTTCACCTTAAAATTGGGGGGGGGGTTGCGTGTGTGAACTGGAAAATATCCTTGTATTTCTGGGAGACCACTTAGCTGAGTTAGGTGGTAAAACCCTGAAGTGCTGTTATTTTGTGCCATTGTCTCAGAGGTTGTCTCTTTGGCGTTTCTGGATATTAAGAAGAAAATCTTCAGAGACACGTGTAATTAATTTTAATTAGCATTCACATTGGACTGATCTGAAATGGCAAGCCTTGATAGAAAATGTTAGTCATTGCTGTTAACTCGGAGCAGATGGTCATTATTGTTTCTTTAAAATACATGATTTGCAGAGCTTCTATGAGAGCTCTCTTCTATGAAAAATAGTGCATATGTTCAAACCAGCCGTTGTGGAATTACAGGTGTCTATAAACTGTAGACCAAGCCTAAGGTTGAATAAGCAGAGTCTGTGCAGTTGCGTTACTCGTTGAATAAGTAGAGAAAATACAGCAGGGTTTTGCCCAAGATTCTCTCTCCCGATTGTGCATATATATTTGGAGTATCTGGATTCGGTTATTTTCTCCCTTTTTTGTTTTAGGTGACTATTTATGAAACCCATATTCTGTATGATTTCAATTTCAATCAAACGAGAAACATCTAAGAATTGAATCTTTTGTGGTTTTCAAGGCATAAAATTGGGCCGATGTGCATTTGGTTCTAGATTTCTAAAGCTCATTTTAATTCTGCTTGCATCCTAATAAAAAGACCAGACATTTACCAAAAAGTCACTTGAGATGATAAGCACAGTTTGAAATCCCTGTGAATGAAGATATTCCTTTATCTTTCAGTCTGTGAGTAGCTTTGATTGTTTTAGCGCGACTGCTCAAGTTAAATGTGGCTTTATGTTCCTTGGAGGATTAAAGTGTCTCATAGGCACAATTAAAATTTCACTTAATATTCTTGCTCTGTAATTGCTGTTCTGTCTCCTCCCACGCTGGCAAGAATAAGCGTATCTTCATTTAATCTTGGTTTGTATTTTCGTTCTATATATATAAAAAAAAATATTACATGCATATACGACACATCTCTGTCTACTGAAATGTTCCAGATCCAACTCAATCTAAAAGCTGTCTGTGCGTGTGGTTAATATGATAATATATACACATGTTTATTAACTGGGTTTGTAATGTGTCTGCAGTGGTTGTCCTTAATATTTTTCCAGGTTTGTTGGAGATAAATATTTTAACCTTATCTTAGTATTAAGCTATTGCAAGAGGTACTATATTTCTCGAGGTCTAGCAGCTGAGTTTGCTCAGACAGCAAACAGTTTGATGTGCAGCTGCTGTAGAGGGGACCCCACTGGTATTGCCTTTGCTGTAGGAGGCTACTAGAAAGTTCTTTCTTTGTGATTTTCCATCGTGTGCTATTCACCTGTTGGTCTGGGCTTGTATAGTTCTGCTGGTTTATAGGCAATCGAGCCTTCTCTGTGCAATGCTGGCAGCCCAGGCTTCAGGACTAGTAGGACGGGAATGCCAGGAACTCGCAGCTGGGCTTAGTCTTCCACCTTAGCTGACACTTCTTCATTTCCTTTTGTACACTTTCAAATATTTTTATTCAAAAGTTTTGAATTTTGAAATTCAGTGTTCAAAAACTTACTCAATTCCACCATTTTCATATTAGAATTCTTCTGTGATGGGAGGGGTTAAAGAAATGCCTATGGACAATGTAAAGGTAATTTCTGCCTTAGGGAGTTGACTTTTCGCCCTGAAATATGTGGGGGAAAGGAATCCAGTGTGCTGGAAGCAAAGGTAGTAATGGAGTGAAGAAGCTGTAGGGTGAGCAGAGTTAGAGCTGGGTGTCTGCTGGGCTCTCAGGTGGTGGGGTTGGCCTCAAGAAGGTATGTCCTGTGTGTGGGATGCCTCGGGGATCAGAAACAATGCTTTTAGTCCAGTTGTCTCTTCCTCTCCATAAGTAATTATGTTCTGTTTTTTTCTGGAATGCAGTTGTTGAGGTTTATTTATCTAGAGTATAATAAAACCTGCAGATAACGAATGGTATTTTCCACTCTGGAAAGATAGTAGTAGCATGATAATTTCCGGTAATGCCACTATAGATAAATTTTCGTGGACTGCGCAGGATATTAAATCACAATGATAAGACCCTACAGGAGGATGCAGCATTAGGTAGATGTGGTATATGCATGTAGCTTTCCACAGCTTCCCCGTTTATGTGTTAACATTTTAAAAATATTGAATATTCAAGGGAAATGTTGCAAATAAATTGTACTTTGAGGCATGTTCTCATTTGTTGTATCTGTTTTGTTTCTACAGTCCCTTAGACTTAAAGATGCCTGAATATCAACAGGATTTGTATCATTGAGAGTTCATCTTTTTTCCTTCTTGGTACACTGTGTTATATCATTCCCTTTGATGTATGGCATCCCATTGAGCCGCTATAGAGATGACAATGAGAACATGACCTCACTGTATTCCATATGGAGTAAGTAGGTGAGGATTGAGTAGTAACTGTTTCTGTGCTGGTGTCTTCAGCAATTTTAAAAAGTGGAAGATGAGAACAAAACAAAAGATCTGAATTGTTTTCAAGAATGTCTTTACGGCTTTCCATGAGATGCCAGTGGATTTCTAATGAGTAAAACATGCTAGTGTGTTTTTGTCAGATTCCACTAGTAACAGGAAAAGGACACACTCTTTTCAGAAGTTACTTTGGCTCTTTTTCCTTTGATTAGTTCCCGTGCCTGTCAGCCTTTCTGGAAGAAAGGAAGGCAAAGGAAGTCTAGTAGCAAGAAGGCTGGTTTGGGAGGCAAGCATCCCTTTCCCTACCCTGCTGTAAGCTTCCTGGGAGTTCTGGCTCAGTGTGTACATCCTTCAGATCCTTACTTATCCAGAAACTTGTGTCTTTGGTGGTGGTGGAGTAAGATTAGCTAGACTAAAATGGTGGAGCTCTCCGATACTGGAGGGAGAGGGGCCTTGGAGAGCTGGGGCCATCAGCTGCTTGGCCATAAGGTGTCCCTAGACCTAGAGAAAGTCTTGGTACAGAGACAGTAATGCGGGACTGCCAGCTCCCATGTGTGTGAAGTGGTCAGCTAAAATCCCTTCTTGTCCAGCTATGTTTTGTGTAGCAAGTCACAAAATGCCAAGAAGTTTAATACATAACATGACAGTCCTGAAAAAATGTTTTCACAAGCTGGTGTCATGTTGTTTTGCTCTTGCAGATAAGTATTTTTGGAACTTCCTTATCACTATGTTTTACAGCCTTTATTTGCTCTATTGTTATTTTTAGTCATCTTTTCTGAGAGGACCCTTTTACCGTTTCAGCTTCCTATTTCTTCAAAGTTATAGCTGCTTAGTTAACTTAGCCAAAAATCTTATCTCAGTAAAAGTTTCTCCTAACAATAAATTAAAGCTTTTTTTTTTTCTTCGTTTCCACAGACACACACCACCACCCCCGGCCACTTCATTTTGCTTCTCTCTTTATTTTTATTGAGTTCTTTGTTTGGTTCAGTAAATGTTCACTCAGAGATCCACAATATTGCCAATTGAATAAAATTCAAGTGTTTCGTCGTCAGTTTCAGACAACGGCATCTGAGGAGGTCATCCAGGGTATTACATGCCTTAAAGTGGGATTAGTATATTTGGAGTCGGAAGAAAAAGGTTTCATGTTAAATTCCTAATCAATAAAAACATCTGTAGAGCTTTCAATCATTCGTACTGTCAGTGGCTTTGCCTGAACTATGGGACCTGAGCCTGGAGTGTCTCTGTCCCTTTGCGGGGGGGCTCTCGGGGGGGCACGCAGGTGTGCTGCCTGCAGCCGCACCAAACCACGTGCTGGGGGCATCTTCGATCCAGATACTTGCAAGGACTGTAGTGCAAGCCCGGTGCTGAGCTGATAACGTGATGGTTAGGTGTCACGGCTGCTTGGTGGTCAGGTGGGAACCCTTCCTGTTCAGTTACAACTTTTCTAACTGTTTTTTTATCTGGTTCCTGAGACTACCCCTCTAAAGCAAGGCTTGGAGCTGTCTGGGGACGTTGCTGGGAGTGGGAATTGCATCAAGTCCATTGCATTCCGGCAGTGTGATGGTGAAATCCCACCAGTCCTTGAATGCTAAAGAAGTTGATCTAGGCAGTGATAATAATAGCTTTAATTCCTGGTTCTGTAGCATATTCAGTGGTTGTGGTGTGGGATTTTTTTTTTTTTCCCTCAAAACATGTGGCAGAAATGACCTCTGTAGTTGCACGATGAACCCGAAGGACCTCTTGTCATTGCTGTCCTTGAAAGTGAACTGATCTCCATCACCCCACCCCCATTTCCCCTTCTCCATAGCTTGCTAAGGAAAGCAAACAGTCTGGTTGCGATGGAAGATGGATTCTTGTGCAACTGGTAAGATCTAGCAAAATGTGGTTTCTGAACCTTGGTGAGCTAAGCTTGTAGCCTTTCCTCAAAAGGCTGTTGGCTGACAAATTTACAGCGATCTGGTCTGTATATAGGATTTGAATGTGGAAACTAATGGCTAAACCATAAGGGGAAAATCTGTTCTGTTTATTGGAGAATTTACAAGTACCACCTTCCTACATACGTATTTTTCCTCCTTTCTTTTTTCTTCCATTAAGTGATTCCCTATATTTATCTAATTATGTGAATTACCTGCAAGAGGTGTTAATTAAACGTGCCTCGATTTTCTTACTATGACAGCAGACATCAGAGGTTTGGTTTGTTTCTTTAAAATACCTGAGTATGATTGTTTTCTTTCCCCTTTTACTGATGATGTCTGAAAGCTACAAATGGTGTATAACACACTGAAAGAACTCAACACGGGGAAAAGTTGCACCATTAATTATTTTGATATTTACTGGTTACAGCAGCAATCGGTGACAAGACACGCGGTTTTGTTGGCACGTCTTACGTGTTTGTCCTCTGCATCACAGCAGCCTTTTTGTTTTCCATAAAAGTGCTCCATTTTGGCAAAAGCTGGAAAATTGATTTTAAGTAGTTTCACGGTGCTTTCAGATGATTATTATTTCTAGAGCTGTGCTGTAGCATTCTAGGATATTTTTAAGTACTCCATGTAATTATTAAACAAGCACCTGTCCCATAAACTCTGTTTTCCAAAACAATTACCAAGTAATTTCTGATCCCAAAGGATTTTTAATTTAAAATGCTGTGTGCATGATACAAGAGTAGTAAAATGCTGGTTTTACAATGTGGTGTTCTTTGTTGTAGGAATGTTTACAAGGATTACCGTTTCCTTGAGCTAGCCTGTGATTCCCAAGAGGAGGTGGATAGCTGGAAGGCATCTCTGCTACGAGCTGGTGTCTATCCTGATAAATCCTCAGTAAGTTAAACAGCTCACTAGTTCTCCAGTAGCCGCTCTCTTTTAAGTCAGAAAAAACCAATCCTGTCATCTGGGAAAACATGATACCTGCAGGTATCTCAGGAGATGGGTAGCCTTTTCACTGTACTCTTCTGTGGCAACTTTGAAATATTCCTAATGCAATATTTTAACATCAGTTTGTATGTCAAACCTCAATATATTAAAAACAAAACAAAGCAACCCACAAAGCAAACCTTCCAAAATGTTTTTCACTGCATCTATGTAGTAAAAAGCAGTGAGGAATTTGGGGTTTCCTGAGCTTCGTTGTTTCTGTAAATGTCTTCTAAGGTAAAGATGTGCTTTGAAGTGTTTATTCCCTCAAGCTCTGCATTACAAAACTGACAGAAGCATTCCAGGCTATCATGTATATTTATTTTACTGATTCATTGCATGGTTTTTTGTGTATGAAACACGTGCTAAACCTTTCCAAAGGCAGTTTTACTCAGCTAATCGTCATGTGGAGCAAATTGAACAGGATACAGTAAAAAAAGCCTCTATTAATTTAACAGAAGTGACAGAAAATCAGGAAATGGAGTATGCCCAACTACCATTTCATATTTTTGCACTTAGTTATTTTGGTATTTAATATCAAGCGAAGGTTTGAGGCGATGTATCCAGAGAGAAGGCTGACTAGCAAAAATACCTGTTGTTTGAGCTTTTGAATGTTTCTGTGATGCATGGTTCACCTTCCTTCACTAAGTCTGCTGGTCCGCTACATTCCTTCAGTGGAAGATCCGTTCTGAGAAATGATGCTTTGATTTTGATGTAATTGGTGCTTCTTCCTGCTTGTTTTGCATGGCAAGGCCAGGTCCCCTGAGGCCAGGGTCTTGTGCTGTCTTCTATCTCTTCATCTTTCTCTTCCTTGTATCTCCCCTATACCTATGATACCTCCATGGCTTCCAGTATAATTCTGCATCTCCTCTGGCTGCTATTTATGCAAACAATCCTCAGCTTTCTCTCTGCAAACCAAGTTTCAAAGCTACCATCGAAGGATAAATCAGAGAATCCTTGAACTGCTGGATTTTCCAATTATCATAGGAATAAACAGGGATGCTGATAATGATTAAAGAACAGTTCAAATACAACTTTAGCAGGAGACCCACCAGGGATCTGAGAATTTAAAAAAAAAAAATAAAAAATTGGTGACTTTTCAGTAGATCAGTTCTTATCTGGGACCATCAGAAGTCATTTTACAAGGGTTAGCTACAAGAGGCTACCTAATTAATTCAGTACTAGGGACAAAATACTGTTGTTTGGGTTTTTTTCTTGCTCAGGTTTTAAAAATGATGTCAAAAAAGCCTGTTGCTGCCTCTGGTTTAATCTTGTTTTCTGTGACATGTTTATTGTATTCATATATCTGTTACTCTATCTTTAAACAAGACAGACTAGTTGGATTTCTAAACTTCTCTCTTCCTGTCTCTCCCTTCCCCCTCAAAATATTTTGTATTTAAAATATGTTTACAAAGAATTCTTGTTCCTGTTTAAACTTGGTCTGTCAAAGGAGTCTTAGAAGATGAGAGACTTCCTTGGAAGGCAGAAGTGGAAAGGAGTCAAAATTCAGTTCTCCTTTGAGCTGGAATTATCTTTACGTTACAAAAAGAGTGAATATTATTGTTCCAAACTCCTGTAGCTTGAAATTCACCCAGCAGTCCCTCAAGCTGTTCAAGAGAGATGCTTGATGCTACTTGAGCCTTGCAAAGCACTTTGTTCCTGCAGGACTAGAGGTCCAAATGTGGACTGCAAGTCTGCCATTAAAGTTTTGAATTTTGCAGAGCAAAAGCTCCAAGACCCAGGGTACCTTAGAAGCTCCAGTGGGACCAAAATAGAAATCAGCAACATTTCGTTAAAATCCTGTGTGTACTCCTCACTTTCACATCTTCCTCTGACAGTATAAAACAGTTTGAGACACACACGCACACACACACACCTTCCAGTCTTTTATTCTCTTTCAAAGATTTGGAGACGGTGGTTTTATGTGTTTTTATGTAAGAGAGACTGCCAGGAAATGGCAGCAACTTGTGTTTACTTCAGTGCTTCCCCACAGCTTTGCAATCCCGGAGTTAAAAAGGCAGAGAGGTGCCCTAGCCCCTTCCCAGACTGACCTCCTCCCTCTTCTTCATGCGCGAGTCACAGCTGGTAACTCTGAGTATCCAAGGCTTTGGCACCAGAAGTAGAAAAACTGCTGCTTAGAAATGAAAAATAGATTAATAGCGCTGTAAACCTGGAGCACGGCAGTGGGGGAGCTGGCCTGCTTTCTGTAACTGCCAGCGCAGCGTGCACAGCCCGGCGTTTGGAAGCTGAGCCCTCTGCTTTCGCGCCCGCTCCGCTGCTCGCCTGCACGGGCGCTGCTCTGAGACCCAGCGCGGTTGCCCCTAGCTGGGTTCCTTCTGCAGGAAAAGCAGGAATTTGTCCCCGAATGAGACAGATTTGTTCTGAATTCTCAGCAGGGGTAAATGGCTCAGCTAAGAATACTAATTTGGGGGTTGGTGTTTTTTCAGTGTTGCTACTTAAAATGGTGTGATTACAGCGGTAATGAGGCTCAGTACTTACTCCCGCTAATATGAAGTCTCTATGACTAATTTAATCCCCTAAGCTAAGTCCAAGGTGGTCGATTCTTAAATTTTCTTCTTGCCTAAACAAGTATAATTAATATATTAAAGATCAAAGGCCAGATGTCACCCCATTCCTCCATTTCCTCACTTCACTCTGCCTGCCTTCCCCGGCCCTCTGCAGATGGGGATGTGCACTCACATTCCTATAGTCGCTCCTTTGTTAATTACCTTTAATCACCCCTCAGTGTTGCTCTATGAGCCCCCGAGTGCTTTTGCAGTTTGCCAAGTCACCTCCTTCCCCCAGGAGATTTGCTTTTGTCAGGACGTGGGCTTTGACAGCCACCCGGATAGCAATGAATCAGTGTTTTTATTTTTCCAACCCATATGCAAGTCAGCTTGCTTGATATAAATCATACTGTGGCCAATTCACTTTGAAATGCGATATCCATTTACCAGCTGACTTTACTGCTGGGTTGCTGGACCGATGCATCCAAAAACCTCCTTTTTTAAAAAATGACTACAACTTTGTGACTCACCTTTCCAGACTGTATTTCTCAACTGTAGGCTGGTGTTTATTTTGACTGACTTCCCACTGTATAACAAACACCGTTGATGCCAGCTTATGGCAAAACTGGCGATTAAAAAAAAAAATAATAAAATAATAGCACAGATGTTTGTCGTAACTTGCTCTGCGCACTTCACCTTGCTAGCACCGTCCGTTCCTTTCCCCCCTCTCCTCTAACGCCATCTCCTCCTTGTTTGTCTTGCTAATCTAGAAGTTCAATATTTGTTTTTAAAAAAGCATTGGGTCGTGAAACTTTCCGTTTGTTGGCACGTCGCAGGGAGTGGCTGCCATGCAAGGGGAAGCAGACACGTTCGGGGGGTTGCTTTGTGTACTGGAAGTTCAGCATTACCAACACATGAAAATCCCTCTGGCTCCTGTCCCATCCCATCCCTAGATCCTTTCAGGCCTCCTTTTCTTCTCCCTTCTGTTAGTGTCCACTGACTTCCCAGGAGCTGCTCCTGATTTCCACTGAAAGACACAAAAGCGGAATCAGAATGTTTGCGTAGAGAGGAAAAATTTGTAAACCAGCATGAATTTACAGCTTTGCTGAACTTTTTAAATTCTTTGTGAATGTCCTGTGCTCCTCTGGAAGCTGCCTAACTCAAGGGTTCAGTGAATGTTCTTTGAGTCAGTTCCTCATTTGGTTTGAGCCGTTTCCAGAACTGCATGACTTAGACTGAACGCATGTAAAAATCAATGTATCTAATATTTCCTTTCTTTTTCCCTCTTCCCTCCTTGCTGCATCCTGCAAAGGGGAACAACAGAGTAAGTTGTTTGTCCTTTTACAAAATTCTTTTGTGTCCTGTCTCAAGGGTTTTGTCAGGAAAATTGCTTTCTCTTTTGGTTCACGGAGCTCTTGCCTGCATACTCTTAACAGCAGACTCCTATTAAAAATGTGGGTGCAAAAGTGTCTTCTAGAAAGCACTTAGTGGTTCTTTGTTTTAATTTTGGGGAAGGAGATGTGTTACATGTTGCTGAGTGTTGTTTTTTTAAGGCAGTTCGGCAAGAATGATACTATAAAACAGGATTGGGACCAAAGATTATGAAGGTATAGTAATAAAGACCTTCTGAGGAAAGGTTACTACAGTCTGATGAAACTCATTACAGCTGGATTTTTTGACCATACATCAAAGCTTGTATTAATGGGCAGTTATAAAAACCCAGCACTAAAGTCTTAAATAACAGATTTGCTGGCGTTGTTGGCTAAGCTGAAGTAGATCAGTGTACTGGCTTTGAAGGTGCCTTAAAATGGATGGAGGAGGGTGGGGTCAACATTTGACTTGGCTTCTAGACCCTTGATGTGTTCCAGCTGGACAGCAGCAGAAGGGTGTGGGGTGTGGAGAGGGAGAACTGAAATATGCATGGTAGGGTTTGGGGTTTTTTTCGAAAGTAAGCAGCACATAAAAAGACAGTTTGGCTGATGTTGATCTGATAAACTAATAATCGAGCGGTTCCCAGGGTTGGGACTTTTTTAATGCTGTTTTTACTGAGCTTAAGAATGGAAATTGCACATCTCGCACTTTGGAATATGATGCAGAGAGAGACTGTCATACCACGGAAAGAATTTATACAGCTTTTGTGCTCCTCCCCCCCCCGCTCCCCCCCTTCCTGTTTTGGCACATTAACCCTTAGAAAGATGTATCGAGAGCATCAAAAGATGCTTCACAGCAAATGTTGAAAGTAGCCCCTGAAATAGCGCCTGTAGCATCTCTTCGTGAGCTCGAAGCATTTCTGGGGTGTTTGGGAAAGACCCAGGTGGGTTTTAAATCATCTGAAGGTTGGGGAATTTTGTCTGCTTTTAATTTTTTGTATTTTTAACCGGGTTTTGATCATTTCTGTCTACATAGTAGCTGGGCTCAGAAGCGCCAAAAATCTTCTGTTTTGTTGGCCTGCCTGAGGAAAGGGTTTGTTGTGGGTGTTGGGTGTAGAGGAGTTGAGAGAAGTGGTGTACTGATGGCATGGGGAGAGGGACTTTACACCGGAGGTGGTATGAAATGTAAATGTTAACTGCGTACACTAAATGGTCAAGTTAATGTTTATGATGTTTCTTTACGATACGCTGACATAAGGCTTTGCTGCTGCAGTGGATGCTGGTCTGATCTCCAGAAACTTAGATGCTCTGCCAAGGGAAATGGGGGTGGACGGGGCACCAAGAAGGCTCTTGGGGCGGGCAGAAACAGGTCTGGAGGTCAGGAGGTGCATGGACCAGCTTTGCTCTCCAGAGACCTGACCTACAGGGCACCCCAGGGACATCGGGACCAGCAGCACCTGACACGGAGTCAGTTGCTAGCATGGGGTGGGATACCCATAGGCAAGCACAGGAGGAACCTGTGAGAGCTGGTGGAGCTCTTAGCTCTCCTTTCACCCTGAGCAAGGGGCAGTCCTTGCTATAGGTTCAGAAACGTTCTCCCTCTGGCCTAGGCTGTTGGCCAGAAGGTAACTCCAGAAGAAACCTCCAGAAAAACATCCTGATCTTTCTCTTGAGCCCAGTTCCTTCCAGGGATTCTTGTATCCTTCCCTGTGTTGTGTGTGTCCCCCCTTCTCTTTCACACAGGTCATTCATGCTGGAGTCTGGAGGTTCCATCATCCCAATTAGACAGACAGAATCAACCTGCAGCTGCCTGCAGGGGCTCAAACCTGACAAACATCTTGAGATTCTGCACCTAGTGGCATGGAAAATGAAATGGGTAAACCTGAGAGATGATAAGGGAGTTTTTGAGAAAGGGTTGGGGGAAGAGAGGAATGGGGGATTGAGGAGGATGATGGTTTCTCAAAGCTGCTTACTTACTGACTTAAGTGCTGCCTTACTGTTCTGGTAGAGATTTGCTGGCTTGCAAGCAGAGCTGTAACCCTCCTAGCAGGGCTACCTGGTGCAGTATTCATACCGTGGATCATGTCATTTGTACATGTGTAAGGAACCCAAACCCACCCGCCCGTTCAGATTGTGGCTGCTTTTATACCTTGGCCTTTAGCTTTTCACTCTTAGATTTACAAAAGTAAAAATAAACATTGGAGTAATGAGTTCCTAAAAAAAAAAAAGGAGGGGGGGCGGGGAAGGGAAGTAAAGAGGGTTTATAATCATCATCATCAGACTACTAATCATTTTTATTTTTACTTTTTATTGTTGCACAGTCATTAACGTAAGTGAGATTTCTCTCATGGTTAAAGATAAATACATCTTCTCAAGCTTTGTTGGATCAAACCTGTGAAAGGGTCGTTTAGAATGAGGTAATGGAGACCCACCTCATTCAGCCAGCACATGTTGGCAAGCCACGTCTTGCTAATACTAAAAGTGCACTCCCCACCACAGCCGTGTGCAGAGGAGCGGGGTTATTGTGCAGGGCGTTGTAGTTTCACTCTGGGTACCAGAGGCAGAGGACCTGAATGCTTCTGGCTGGTTTAATCCACCATTGTGAATTTGTTTCCTCCCCTGTGCATCTTCATCACCCTCATGTAAAAAATAAACAAAAAAATCCCCCTAAACACCCCTCCAGAGCCAGCTGTTTGAAAACGGCAGCAAAACCTGTAACATTCTCATGATATCCATCCTCAGTACGCTTCTGGCATTGTTAGAAGATTAGACAGGTGCTGTGTCTTTACGAAATTTTGCTTCCCAATCCCTAGGCACTCAAGCAGTAAAACAACAACAAAAAAGCCCCCAAACCCCAAAGTGACACTTTTTTGAATATAAAAAATTCACCTTTACCTTGTCATCCTTAATCCCCGAGTTAGCCAATCATTTCTGCTTAATTGGAATGACTAAACACTTTAATGCTGAGCTCAGACTTGAGAAAATGCAACTTGGGAAATAAAAATCTGATTCAATTACTTTTTGTGGTTAAAGTAACTGCAAAGTTCTTCTACTTATTTTGCATTGCTGTGCTTGCTGATACCCTCTACAAAAGAAGTATATAAATCGTATATTCGCATCTCAGTCAGTGGAGTTGTCACAGTGCAGATAATAACTGCACATGTGAGCATTCACTGAATATAAAGTCAGTTAGTGTAATTTAGTTTTAATTTTCTCTTGGGAAAAACAGAATTCCCTTTGAAAGGAGAAGGAAAATACTCTCCCTGCCAGGTCAGTTTGCCTGTTATTCCTTAAAATACTTCTTGGTGACATATTAATTGCTTAGATTCAAGTATTTTTTTCTTCTCTTTTCTTTTCTTTTTGAGTGAGGTTTAGTAAAATGCAGATTCCAGATCAGCTACTTCATTAAGAAGACCAGATGTCCTACTGCCTCTTGAGACAGCCCTGGAAAACGGGAACTTAGTAAAGTCAGGATACTCATTCTACTGATGCATATGACAACAGCTCTCTCAGTTCATCTATTTCACGCTTGCCTACTGACATGTAAATGCAGCTATAGTGCCAGAAGCCATATGGATCCTTGCATTGTAATAAGGCTCCGAGATGCTTTCTTTTTCAATTTCGGCCATGTTTCTGAAGGGTCTTCAGTTACCTCCCAGACACAAACTCTGACTCAGCCAGTTACCCGCTGGGCTGATGCTCTGTGAGTGCCCCAGCCAGGTTCAAACTGAAAGTGGTTCTGCTCTGGGATTGCTAGAGTCCATCTTTGAGTTAAGTTGCTAAACTAGAAAGTAAAGACTTGCTTGGGTTTGTTGCATAGTAGCATTTTGAGAAGCAAACTGTGCTGATATGTCAGAGGGTGAAACGGTATAGACAGAAGTGTACATTGTGCATTCACTGCTTTAACTTTTTTTTTCATTTTTCTTTTTTTTTTTCTTTGTCCTTTTTTTAACTAATGTATTTTAGAAAAGGAAGGCATTGAATTCTAGGAAAAGAAGAATCCACTTCAGTTATGACAAAAATTGGCTTTGGGCCAACTAGGTTTAAAAATAACTTTTAAACGAAGTGTTACATATTTTTTTTTAATTTTTTTTTTAAATGTGGAAAAATGCCATAATTTTATAGACAGTGTTTCAGTCATTGCTTGGAACAGATGAATTGAATTTTACAATGAAGTCACGGTGTAAAAGAGCAGACCCAGTGAGTGAGCGTGCATGCGCACACATGCTGGGTCAGAAGCAATCCAAAATCCAGGGAGGAAAGGAAATGGCAGGCTGCTTTTCAGTCCCTTTCTTGCTGCCTCACTGTTTCAAGCATGTGAAAACACATATCGGATAAAAACTATCGTCTTGTTCTCCTGAATATTTGTGAGTTCAAGCAAGGACTAGGTGTAGCCTCGCTCCCCAAATGTTCCTGGAGAAACGGAGCAACCCTGGCTTGTATTCTTGTAAAAGTAAAAAGAATTGCTGGCATGAGAGAGTTAAAAATGCAGAGGCGGGGGGGAAAGAGATTCATAGTATTGCATCAGTTGCACTGACTGTAACAAGATGCAGGCTAACAGACTGAATGATTTCAAAACCAGTCCCAGCGAAGCTGGTAACTGCCTATCAGGGGTCGGGGGTTCAATAGCTGTCACAGGGTTTTACATTTCTGCTGTTAAATGGGACTGCTGACATTAAACAAGCTCCAGGAAATTTAGAAACGAGCAAACATTTTTTTTATTTCTGTAATGTATTCATGGTGGGCTCTTTACGTTGCTTTTGGCAAGGCATCTGCATATTGAAAATATTTTTAAATTCTTCATTCTTTATGGTGCAGCTAATTTTTGCACCACTTCCACTCTGGTGAAGGATTTCCTTGAAGCTCTACAGAAAGGTGAAATCTCTCTGGTGGTGAAGTTTCAGATCATGGAGTGTGAGTGTCAGCCCTGTTCTGGACATCCAGTGAGGTTTGCCCGCGGGAAGGCGGTGGAGGCAGCCAGCCTCTAAGGATGCTTTCCCAGCCGTGGTCCATTAGCGCCAAGGGCTGGCCGATGGGGAGGAAGGTGCTTCTGGATGGTGCTGCACCAACTGCTGCCACAGAGGTCCCTTGGACCCAAGGCTGGTACCTGCAGCTGGAGTCCCTGTGTCCCAGGTCTTGTAATAGCTGCCGTCAGGAGGGTCTGATTGCCCCTTGAGCGCGACGCTGTGGGGTCACCCATGGTGGGGACCAAACAGAAGGGGAAGCTGGCTCATAAGTATCCCAAGGCTTTGGGACAATCCTAAAATATCCTTCTTGTCTTCCAAGTCAGTAAATGCACAAAAACCTACTCCCAAGTAGTAATTGGGAGTAAATAAAAATTTGAAGGATTTTTTTTCCTGCCAAAAATGTCACCAGGCTCACCCTTCCATAGCATTTACAGTGTGACAGGAAATGTAGTCATTGGACACGAGGGTGGAGGGCAGCTGGTGAGCGGCCAGATACTTCTTTTCTCTCATTTACAAGGGAAAACAAGATGATCAGGAGAAGCTGAGTGAGGAGATGAAGACATGGACTCCTGAATCTGACCAGAAGACCTTTTATTAGTCCAAAACCCATGCTTATATATTCTCGTTTGCTGTTCACGCACAACATACTAAAATATCATTGGTTAATCAATACTGTTCACATGCTTCTTGGCTACATATAATTGGTTAATTACTAATCTACAAACACACCGAACTTCTTGCATTTTTTTTTCTCTCTTCTTTCTTATCTCTGTGAGTTTCGTGTTCTCAGCCGGCCACCGAGACGTGGCATTGCTCATCCGCTCCAGCTTTGCTTCATATCCCATTTTTCTTCTGGGCGTTCAGCCAACCTTATCTTACTTACTTTCTTCTTTAGCCTTCAAGGTCTTTCACAGGCATCGTGGCCTCCAGCACTTGCTATAAAGCTCTCTACAGCCGAGTGCTGTTTTTCCTGACTCTGTTTTGGACAAAAACTAAGATATACAATATCTAGTCTGATACGTATTTCATCATGGATTTCTCTAGCCTTTCCTACCTGTCTTTTTTTGGGGGGGGTGGTGTGTGCGTGTGATAGGTTTATAATTACTTTCCATATGCCCGGTCAGACTCAAGTCCCATGTTCTGTGTAAAATCCTCCATTCTGGAGCTGCGTTCTCTGCTCGTGTAACTCTCCTGTCATGACACCACGTGCTCCTGTTCCATGGTCACCCCTCAGCTCCTGTCCCGCCTGTTTCCCAGCTCCACTGTGGCCTTGGTGGACTGATGCCTTCCCTGTCCTCCTCTCTTTGTTGTGTTGTACGACACTTGATATATTGAGTGCACGGATTCTGGAGAACTGGGATTTCCCACTAGGAAGAGCTGGCTATGGACATTTCAGGGTGTTTGATCAGTGCAATTCTTTGGTGACTTTCATACCCTTGTTCCTGAACACCCTGTTCCTGCAGCTGAGAAACAAGTGGTCTTACTCTGTTTCCTTCACATTCTTTCTCTTTTAAACTCAGCCTCTGCTTTGCTGCTTTTATAATCAAGTTATTTGTAACTTAAAGAGAGAATTAGGTGTCATTGAATGTGCCAGTAAGTTCAAATGATATATGTTAAATAATTCGGGCAGGTGTAAGCTGTGTGGCTGGTGAAAAAGAAGTTACCGTGAGCTGTTACACCAAGCGTCAGGCCCATATCAGACCCCTTAAACAGCAGATACTCAAACTTTCTGGTTACATTTGTTGCACAGTATTGTCTGGACCTGTTGGACAGCCGGGGTTTCTGTACCCGTGGCGGGATACCCAAGGGCGTTCAGGGATGTCGGCTAAAGAAAGTAACCCAGAGCGTGGGAGATGAAGTCGATGAGAAAAAATTAGTCCTATGCCTACGTAATTTGGCATTCAGTTGTACTTCCGTGGTTTAAAGCTCTGCTTGATTTGCAGACTGAGGTATTTTCCAGTGGAAGTGGGAACCCCTGTGTAACGACTAGAAGCCTTTCCAGTCGCAGGCCCGTTGTCCCTAGCTGTGTTCAGCAAGCGCTGTGTAGGAGTAAGTCTGTAGTTGCCTAGGACCACAGTCTGGAAACAACCGCTGTACCATAATGCTAAGTTATAGTTATTAAATAGGATTTGGCTGATTCCATTAGCAAATTCCCAGAAGCACTGTGAGCAAGACTGTCCTTATCCCTGCTGCGAGGGCAGTGAACAGAATGGCAGAGCCCAGCCTTTTATTTTCTATTCACTCTGGCAGCTGCATACAGTCAGGCATCCTCAGATAGCTCCATCTCTTCCGTATCACCGGCAACCCAAGCTGGGGCTGCCACCGCTCAGGAGATGTGGCGCGTTCGTGCCCGCTCTGCGCAGCGAGGAGCTCGGTGGAGCTCGGTGGGCATAGCTCCTTGGCGTTCCTCAGCTGAAGGCTTCGGTGTCGGTAATGTTGGCTCTACGGCCGACACCGCCAGCAGGCAGCCTCAAATGTGTTGGTGCCCGGAGCTGTGGCATTGTGCATGAACCAGATTTGGTGTATTTATAAGCAGGCCAATATATAGCTCTGTGTGTACGTACAAGTAACCGATGCCCTATGCAAAGGTAAATTCTTACCCTCATTTGTAGGACTTCTTTACTTACAGAGCAATGGCTTCTGGTTAAGGGCTCACTGCTGATTGAAATGTTACACCTAAGGGAGACAGTGAGAACAAAATACAGCATTGCCTGCAGTTCTGAACACTGTCCGTGTTGCCCTTGAAATGGTGAAAATCAAGGCTCATTTAGGAATCTTGACCTTCACCTGTCTTCAGTAGTTCGAAAACATCAGCTCTCTATGTGTGCTCTTTGTTCTGTACTGCTCAGCAGGAGATACCTCTTAACCTGGGAAGTGAATGCGTAGGCTCAGAAATGGTTTGACTGCAACCAGTCCAGGTTGTGGAAGGACTGGAAGATGGGCACGGTGAAGTCAATGGCATCAACTTCCAGGGAGCTGGAATTTCACCCGCTGTGAGTGGGTGTGTTGTCCTTAGTGGTGTATGTTTTTAGGGGACTGTTGTTTTTTTCCATGCTTTCTGTAGTCTGATTAGTCTTCTGCTAAAATGAAGTTCTCCTTTCGTAGAACCAGTCCTGGCATTGACTGACTGGGGCTGTGATTTCTGCCCCATGTCGTCTTTCTTTTATTTAGTTCCATCTTATTTGTACAGTTTCTTTTGTCAGCCACAGCATGATGCCTTTCCAGCAGCTGGTTTTAATACTGTGAATAGATACTATTTGTCTAGAAGCTGCAGTTGTGGACCAGGATCCCATTTTACAAATTTTGAGTAAAAAGATGGTTCCTTACTATCAAAGAACGACATGAGAGAACCGATGGATAATTATGGAACAGTGTCCTGTCTGTGTTTTTTGTTAAAGGCTTGTCACTAGCCACTGAGTGCTTCTGGAAACAGAGGGTCTGAAGGCAAGCTACCTGTTTGTCACTGCTCTGACTAGCAGAGGATGTGGGATTTGGGGTTATTTTGTTAGTAATGATTTCTGTAAAGAAGGAGCATGATTTCTTTCACAGGAGTTCTCCCCCTCAAGTCTGAGAAGGCAGCATTACGAGTGGTTTGGAGCAGGTTTGGAGAGACATCTTCATCTTCCCTTCTTTAAAAATACCTCGCTCCAACATCTTTCGAGCACACGGTGATTTCTTTCTGCCTGTCTTTTAAGAACAAATGGTGATTAATCCTCCTGTTCTGTTTCTTTACCAGACTGTCTTCAATTCATCTCTAAAATTTGACACTAGCTCATTTGAGTGTCCATGCTTACCCGCTTGGAAGCATCTCAGCTTAGAGTATGATTGGAAATTTGCTCAAGTGGTTTTGTTGGGTCGGTTGTTCAAGTGATTTAAAATCAGTAATTCTTGTGAACTCGCCTGGATGTAAGCAGGCCTATGAAGTTCTCATCCTTTTGTTTCAGAGGATTTTACCCAAGACAGTGAGTGTGTGTGTATGTGTTTCAAAGAACCCTGGTGTCTTTGCTCTGGGTACGCTGCATGGGTTTCCCTTAGTGTATACAAGTATCAACATTTTCCCATCAAACCTCAGATCTTTTCTGATGGCATCCTGCTGGGGAATTGCATGTATTTTTAGAGATCTGTGTCTAGAATGGTCTGTGATTATTCCTTCCAAGTCTGGATCTCTTGACTGTGGTCTGCTTCACTCTCCCTTCGTAGACAGTGGGTCGATGGAAGCAGAAGCTCATCTGTCCTCAGTGCCAGATTCCTTGGTAACTGTTTGGTAGGTAGCAGGTGAGCAACCTGACAGTAAAGCAAAGCAACTCAAATTTGCAATAGAGTACTTAGACACACATCTTTTCTCTGTAAGGCTCAGGCACGTTGCCACTCCATGAAAGATAAAAGGATGCAGCACTTCTCAGTGTGACCTGTTCCTCTTTCATACGTTGCTGGGTTTTCAGGCAAAGTCATTCCTGTCTGTGCTCTTTCTAGTTGAATCTTCCATTTCGGATGTTGGAATGGTTTGCCTGACCTGAAAGATGCTCCTGTTTTAAAGCAGTTACTTACATCTTACTTGCAGCTGCGTTTTTTTCTGAGGAGCTCTTGCTTCTTCAGTATTGGTGGCCTTTATTCTACTCTTTCATAGCTTTTCTAAAAAATATATTTCATCATATATAGAAGAGCATTAAGCTGTTTACCAGAGTTTACAGACAGTCACAAATACCTGAAAGATTGTCACAAATACCCCATTCCTTCCAAATTCAATCCCCAACTGACAATGGAAAATCACAGTTCAAATATCAATGATGCTTTTGTTGCCAAGCATTTTGGTAAAAACACTACTTTACTATGGTAACTCCACAGTCCCTTGGGAATCACTCTTCAATGCTTTCAACCTTCAGTTTTTTTCCTTGACAAGTTTCTGGCTATATCCTGGAGAATTTCTGGAGTCTGCTATGGATCTACAGCAGCTTAAAATAGGGGGAGCAGCATAAACTAAAACACATTATGTTCGGTATGAAAAGGAGTAACGTTGGGCAAGGGAGGTTTCCTGTGCAAATTAAAATGTCTGCATTCACACTTAACAAGCTAAAAAATTCATTAGAGCGTGAGGTAGCATCACTAAGAAGTTGCTACCACATTTCCACTCTGCCCTCCTGGACATCTGCAAAAAACGAGGTGGTTTTGCTACAGAACGTAAGCTCTGCTTGACACAGAATGCTTTTGTTAATATTTTTACCTGGAATCTCCCACAGCAGAGTATTTTAGTCAGTCCAAGCTCAGGCATCACGGTGTTCAGATCTGGTCGTTTGTTTGGAAACCAATTTCTCTTATTTTTTTATGAACTTACTTTATTGCGTTTAAAGTCTCTTTGCTGGAAGATAAGCTTAGAAACACACAACATGCTTCCAAAATGTTATGCTAATTAAATAAAAAAAAAAAAGAAAAGAAAAAAAACCCAAACCCTGACCCTCATAGCTAAAGAAGTTATACATTGCAAGTTATATCCACCCCTTCTTTGGACAGTACTATTTCTTGCACAGCCTGCTGTGTGTCTGGTAACATATTCCAGAGAGGCTGTGCGTGCAGCGAGTTTTTTGTTCCATTTCTTTGGGTGTAGTACAGCAGGATATTTGCATCCGTAGCATTTAGTTATAAAAGATGCAAAATGTCTTGACATCCAGGCATTTATCTACCTTGAGACTCCGACTGCAGGTAGTCAACAGAGAAGCACTCTGCAATGCCGTAAAAAAAAGGATTCTGTTCGCGTGTCTTCCCAGTTTGCACTGGACATGTCATGCAAGAGTCAGACTATGAGGCAGACTTTGCGAGCAGCCACAGCACTTCTTACCGGTTTTTGGGTTTCCCGAAAAGAACTGTGCTCAGTAGGTTGTTCTGCTGCCAAAGGTTTTATCATGTGGACTGAGTATTGTAACGGAACAGACAACACCATCTTCATGTTTTTTTAGACATGTTATTTACTGGGGTTTCCCTGAAGAAAGCTAAGGGATTCTTTCCTCATGAGTCACTAACCAAGTGATTGTTTTTATATAAACTTTCCTTCAGCTGGTTAGAGTTGGAACACGGTGTCTTCTGCTCCTTCTGGGGCCTGACTTTTCTCTTAATTTCTTTTAATAGTTGTTCCTGCAGCCAACAGGGTGGTTTGAACCTGGTGGCCTTCCCCTGCACCCTCCGAATTCCATAGTCCTGACAACGGCTGGTCCAGCTGGCAGAAGCGCTGGTGGCACTCGCTGTGTCGCTGTGGGATTCCACTCTGGGCTTTCTACCTTGTGGTGCTTTTTCAGCTCTGCACCTTACTGGCGGCTTAGGGAGAACGTGTCGTTGATGAGAGCCAAACTGGAGTTTGCATTTTATGTGCTGAAATAAAAAGTTGATATTTGACTTCAGCGGCATAAAGGTTAAAAGCTGTTAAGTGCTGTGTTTCCATAATGGAGATCACTAAAGCTGGAAAGGCACATGCCTTCTCTTACGGACCCCTGAATCCTTTCCTACCCTCTTTCGGTGGCTGCAGTGGAGTTGCCTTTTGCCGGTGGAGTGGTGCAGAGTCACTTTTAACTACCTCCTTCCACTGCTTTTGGTTGCAAGCCCAAGTGATGGCGCCAGGGGCTGAGCCTCAGGGAGATCTCTGGGCAAGTCCTGCCTGTGTCAGCCAACCTTGCAGGCAGATGCTCTACAGCCTGCTGCGCTTCCTTGTGGTGGTTTGGGTTTGGGTTTTTTTTTCATTGCATTTTATTTTTTTTTAGCCTGAGACAGAGACTAGGTTAAAATCTAGTAACTCTGTAATGTCCTTGTATGTGTGAAATTCTAGGTTATGGTCAGCACCTTCCCTTCCGCTCCCTGACCTCACTTTGGCTATTTATACTCTGCATGTACACATATGTAATTCTATGTATGTTTAACTTCACAGGTAACATCTTCTGTACATACAGATTTGTTAAAATGCATGGCATTATTTTAAGCCAAGAAGTATGCAGAGCTCTTTGAGTCATTTTCATAATCCAGGGTTGGATTTCTTTATTTTTACAGGAAGAGGAATGGTTTAGCTGGAATGAAAATGTTCATTCCACTGCATCATTAGCTACAGGCAATCTTCAGTTGGAGCCTAGCTCATTTTTCATGCTAAAGCTCTAGTAGTTTGACTATTAATCAATATGTAGGATGAATTTCTGGGGCTGAGAGAGCTTGTCTTCATGCCTGTAATTTAAACTCAACTCTTTTTTTTTGGTTGTTTTTTGTCTTGTGAAAGGAAGATAGCCAGAAAATAAATTATATTTTAAAGAGTTCACCTCCCTCTCACCCTCTTCTACCATTTCCTTTCTGATAAACACCCCAAAATTTTTCACTGAACAGATACGGAGATGTAGCTGGAGTAGCAGATCCTCAAATGTGTCATTTGATCCTCCAGTAATTCTAAAGCAACGTTCTGTTTGATGAGACTTGTCACTGACACGAGGATTATCTCAGGTATTGTACTTGGTACTGACAGTCCAGTCCAACTTGCTTTTATAATTTTAAATGTTAATTTTAGGGTCTCCAATAAAGGTTTTCTTTCCTATGTACAAGCCCATAGGAGGTGATGATTCACGTGACTGATCCTCCAGTCTGGAGGTCAGGAATGGGAAAATCATGCTTGGAAGGGCAGGAATTGTTTCTTTACACCGTGTCCCTACTCTAGTCTGACCAGGCTCCCTAAATTGCTCTGCACAGACCTCTGGAACATGCATGAGAGAGAACATCAAGAGAGCCGTATAGTCAATATAAGATGGAACATATGGAACACGAAGAGAGCCATATAGCCCACAAAAGCTGCAGAGCTATTTCAGTTTAACTGTCTAGGGCTCTCAAACCCTGTGGAAGCTGGAAAGCAGTTTCAGTGCTATTGTGATAAAATCCTTTTGTTCTGGCTGTGCAGGTTCATTTGCCTCTTAAGGAAATAGCGCAGCAACCCTGGAAACAAGGGGAATGTATGTGAAGGCAGGCACGCAGCCTGCGCCATCGGTCATCCCAACCAGATCCCACCAGTACAGTACAAGATGGTGTTCCCTCCACTGGACCTGCAGTGCTCATAATGGAGACTACCAATGCCTTTGGTCTTTTGATGGCCACGTTATACCAGCATCTCAGAATTATCCAATGCTTAGTTAGAGGTGTTTGGGCTTTCTTTTCCTTTGTTATTGCCAGCTGATGGGCTCCCAGTCCAGAACAGCAGCTGTCATTACTCTGTCAATCAGCATATAACTGTTATTATATCCTGCTTCTGTTTTTCCAATCCCTGAAGTTACCCGTGTCTTCCAGGACACTGCTCAGTCCCCTGCTGTGCTGACAGTACCTCAGGATTTTGCATTATGGGCGGAAACAAATTTAACTGGCAAGTTCAGACTATTTTATTTCAGTAAGACAAATCCATCGGACACTTTGATGGTGAAATCTTTCAAGGCTACTGATTCTTTTTCCCATGTTGTCATTTATTTATGTGTTAGACAGTATTTTTTACTGTACCATTGTTTCATTAATAGTCATCTTTATAAACTTAATTGCCAGTCTCCTAAGGGTATCACTTTGCTGAACCAAAGATCTGTCAAGTTTCCCTTAACTGTAAAATCAGTTAGCTTACTGAGTCTGGCATGCTCTGTCATCTTTCTTTCTGTTTTTTTTTTTTTTTTTTAAATTAAAGTCTTTCTTTACAGACATGTTCAAAAGCCTTGCATACAGTCATGGTTCAGCTCACAATGCTGTATTTGCATTGCTTTTCTTCCCACGCTGTGGAGTGCGGGCGCTGCGCTGGCTGTTCCCCAGATCCAGGTACCCCGCTGGTCCCTGCCGTGCCTCTGTGCCCGCACGTGGGCAGCAGCAGCAGCTGTTGGGGTGCTGGGAGCTGATGACGGGATATGGGTGTATAGCAATGATACCTTTAGGAAATTCCACGCAATGTCCTTTACTTTTTTGAGGGTTGTGATTTATTCCCTCGCTGCTTCCCTTTGCATCTCCTGTGCTGGTTAGGAAGGAATGGTAGTGATACAGTGAGTTTTGTTTCACCTGAGACAGTCAGTGCAAGAACTGTTGTCTGTGAAAGCTTGGTAGCCAAAATACTTTGCTCTGAGGAACCCGATGGAAATCATCCTGTCAAATAGGGCTGGTGACTCAGGTTTTCCCCCGCTCTGGTCTGGATGACGAGAAACCGCCCAGGACAGCCATGAAGGGCTGGAAGGAAGCAGTAATTCCCGTTCCTGTGACACCGCCTTGTCTCCTTTGACATTATCAGTAAATTGCACCCTGGAATACAGCCTGCAGTCCCAGACCATGGTCTTTCCTCTGTGCCTCCTTTGCTGCTTGCCTGGCTGCTGACGGGTTTTCCTTTTCAGGTCTTTTCATTTTTATACTGGTTCAGTTCCCATTCCTCTTCCAACGCTTCCCAATGTGACTGCATGTTGGGAAGCGTTGGAAGAGGAATGGGAACTGAACCCTCAGGCTAGCTGATCTGTCCCTGTGGGTTTTGCATGAGCCTTCGCTTTCTCCAGCCGTGGTCATTCCTGGCTCATGCGAGCCATGGTTTGCATCGTAGATTATTTTTTTTTTGCCAACAGTCGTTGCCCCTGCACACACACACGGTATCTGTGCGTGGGTGTAAAGAAGTACATGCATTCGTAGGCTTCTGAATTTAAATTGTGCTGCTGTAGGCTGAGGTATGCTTCTGTCTGATTCTAGAGAGTATTAGGCACCGGTAAGAATTGTTTAATGTGCAATATGTAATTATCAATTGAAAAATCTGCACCCTCTCTGATGTCTTGTCAACACTTCATGGCTCAAAATGTGTAGTATCCAGAAAACTGCGGTGTTAACCTTTCCTAGTCCTTGCTGAACGCGTGAAAAATCAGTACTTTCTTGTGTTTGCATGGGATCTTTGTTCGCTGTGATTAATGGGCCACTAACAGTGTCCAATGCAAGTTCAGTGCAATGTACAGTGTCTTTGATGCCAGACATTCTACAGCACTGTGCAGAAACTAAAGCTAATAGTCGTAAGCCTGAGAGGACTGGAATGTTTTCAATTTACTTTTAAACAAATGACTTTATTGTGCCATTCTCACATGGGAGTAAATTCCACAGCCTTAGTGCCACATTAGACAAAACTTTTTTACCTGCTGGTTTCTGTTTATACTTGGAGAAAAGAAATTAACCTCGGAATTAAAAGGAACTGAGGGGAGTAGGACAGGACTATTAAACTGGGTGGGAATTTTGCCAGGGGCTTCAATGGGAGCGGAGCGGGATGCAGAGTACAGGATGTAGCTGGAAGATGATTTGTGGTGCAGAGTGGAGTTCAGGAATTCTGTGTGCCTGAAAAATCACACTCGTGAAGGGCACCTGTAGGAAAAGCTCTAAAAGTGGGTTTGCTACTCCTGAAATGTAAGGAAGTGGATGTTGTAGTCTGAGGAAATGCCGGTGGATGTTGGGAGGAAGATTCCTGGTGCCTGCAGCTGGAGATGGATAAGACCTAATTCCTGAAAGGAACAATTCGGAAGTAGTGGGTGTCTGTAGCCACACAGGAATGACATCTCTTGACCTCAGGGAGGGGAAGTGCCTCTGAATGCACCACGTTGCTATTGTAACAGTAAAGATTTTCAGATTGAGGCAGGGAAGTTTTGAAAGAATTAGTCTAACGCTTATAGGGTGATGCAATACCATGGGTTTGTAAAAATATAGCATACTTGCAACATACCTGTGGAAGGAACAAGGATCCCCATTCAGCATCGCTCTGAGTGGGAGACCCTCTAATGCCAGTAAGTGCATCATAGTCTCCTGGTAGGTGTAATACAGAACCTATTCCAGTAACTCCTTTGGATCGAACCGTGAGTGTACAAACATTAATTACTAACAGAACCAAGAATGCTGGACTATTTTTTTTTAACTGCTCGCTAGGCCTTTTTTGTACTAAAACGTTTTTTATTTCAAGGCTTTTGTTTTGTGCATTTTACCGCTTTATGGTGGTTTTATTGCTTTATAAATCCATAAGTGATCAAGAAAAGGTTTGAGTTTTATTTTGACTCATACTTTTACTTTTTACTTAAAGTTAATGACTTAATATTTTGCCTTTACTTTGGCCATACACACTTTATTAGTACTTCATGTTACACATCACTGCCTGGGAATCCAAATGGAAAAAGTGACAAGTTTAGGTGATGCTTCAGTAAATGCAATTGTAGAAGTTGGACAAATGAATCCACTCACCTGAAAACAGCTTTAGAGCCTTTTGTCTTCCTCTGATGTTTCTAAACACTGCCTGGTCTTTTCTGAAATAGCTCATCTCTGTGCAGTGGCTTCCCATAAAACCATACCTCAGTCACAGAATGTACGACGTCAATGGTGCAGATAGTTTTGTAGTGTCCTCAGAGCCCTAAAGCTGTTGCTGCCACCGTTTTGGCCTCCGGAGGAAGGTACACCTAAAGCTTTTGTAAACTGTCTAAAAGGACAGGGAAAAAGGTCTGAAAACTATTTGCAGTTCAATATAAGGTAGGGAAAGTCCATCCCCTTGGTTTCTCCTCACTCGGTAGCTTTTTTTTCCTTTTTCAAAAAAAAATTGTGTATGTTGATCATTACTGGAAAGAAACCAGTACGTGTCTAGAGGGCAACAGCTTTTCCACAGCCAAGTGCTGCCGAAACTGAGAGCAGAGCGTTCCTCGGCAGCGCTGGGAAGCCCGTCGGGGCAGAGGCAGCGCCAGTTCTCCCCCCAGGTGATGGCTCTAGGTGGTTTGTTTCCATGAGCAGAACAACGGTTTTGTTACAAATGTGGATTTTGGAAAGCTGCGTTTCAGGAGCTGTAGACCCTCTCTCCCTGCGGTGGGGAAGGAGCCGTGCAGGAGAGGGCAGCATCCCTTTGGTCCAGACCAGGCTGGACACTGCTGGGCAGCAGCTCTCTGTCCCAGCCCCGCAGCAAGTGCCCAGCTGCCCGTTTCAAGTGGGGAAACACAACTGAGGGGAGGGGATATTGCCAGGGCCTGAGGCTGGGTTAGCTTTCCAGACTGGGCAGGGTCAAAAGCAATTATGTGCTTTTGCCTAAGACTCCTCGACCTCTGTCTCTAACCCTCTTGCTTCCTGCCCATCTGGAAAGGCAGGGCCCTCACTTGCAAAATGTCTTGGGAAGAGAGAGGAAGAGGGAACAGGCTGCGATGGAAGCATCTCATCCCCTTTGTCTCCCACATGCCTGTCCACGGTAGGGCTATAATCTGTGCGTAAAGGTGGCTCCCTGGGGGGCCCAGTTTGGCAGGCAGACTGGGAGGGAACACGTGGTCTGAAGCCAGAGTGTGTCTCAAATGAAATGGTATTTGAATCTTGCCATGCGGGTCTTAATAATCCATGAGTCTTAATATGGCCACAAGGCTATAAATTCAGGGATTTTGACCTCAAAGTCTTTGAGTGTGTTTAAAAATAGCTCACCCATCCTCATTTTATCACTTCATATACTCTGACACAATTTTGGAACCTGCCTCCATCCCATCTAGCAGGGGAATGCTATAATTAAGAATCAGTTTTTGAAAGGCTGTTCTCTCTCAGCTTAAGGCAGAATAAGGCTTTATGTATTTTGCAGGAGATTATAAACAATTCATCAGCTAAAATTAGCAGTAAAAAGGGAGCCCCAGCTCTTTCCTGTGCTGTGGTTTGTACCACAAAGACTTAGTGTTTTTAAATCATGACAGAGCTCTCTAAAAACCTTGAAAGCATATTATGTATGTGTCACTTTGGCTCAGCTAGGAATAGTCTCACCTCTCAGCCAGAGGGCCATGGGTTCAAGTTCCATGCCCGCCCTTGGATTTAGCTGTCTCACAGTAATTTTATTACAGAAAACATTTGAAAGTAGAACCGTAGGGGAAGAAGAGTGAAACTTTTATATCTGTAACTCCACTGAGAGACGTTCAGTCGGTGGGATGATACCGTTAAACTACCGCTCGTACGACCCGGGTTTGCTCAGCAGGCACAAAGCCTCTAAGAAGAGAGGAGCTAGCTCGAATGGTGTGGCAGGTTTTTTCTCTGTCTAAAACCAGTTCTAATCCCTGGCAGTGTGTGCGTGAGCTCCTGTTCCTTGCCTGGAAGGAGTTTGCGTTTTCATTGTGCTGCCACAGGGACAGGGTTCCTGGGTCGTTTGTTGCTGTGCAAGAGCTGAAGAATGAAAGATATCAAATGAGTTTTGAGACTTTACCTTTTGCTGCTGACCGGTGACGGGGCAGGGAATCAATCCTTTGCACTGAAAACACCATAGGTCATTAAAAAAGTTAACTTGCAAAAATTCCTGGCTGAAGTGTGGGGTTGGGGATGTTTGTGGCAACAATAAAGCTGGGTGACCTTAACTGCTGGGGTAACCTCCGTACTGAGTCTGCGTGCACCCCGGGTAGGGTGCCTGTCGGCGATGTCCTTTAACTGCCCCCAGAGAGGAGCTCAGCGTGACTTAAGGTTTAAACTTTATAGTTCCGTCTTGGTTTGTGCCAACAAGCGTGTGGTCTTATAACATGAAGTGTTTACGTTGTTTGCTTACAGACACGTGTATTAACTTAACAGAATCTCCCTGTCTCTTCAATACAATTTTCTTTTATTTTAGGGAGGGGAAAAACCAAAAAGCTTTCATTTTCTACTGGTTTTGTAGAATACTTAGAAGGGTTTTGGCATAGTTATACAAAATGGAAGCCATGTCATAAAGCAGCATCACATTTCATTTCATTTGGTTCGGAGTTATGAGCAGCATAGTTGCTCACAACTCATTTCTTTCCCTGAAAATAATTTTACCCAATAATTTTCAATTTCTGTTCTTGGGGCATGAATCCAAAATGCTCCTGGATGGGTGATTTTCTTTTGTTTATCAATAGTTGTTATACTTCAGTAAAGCTCTGTGTTTTCAAATTCCTCTTCTGATCTGTTTGGAGTCTTTTCTGCTACAGGAATGTTGCAGCTCAAATTTTTCCTTGCAGAGTTGAAGGAGTTCTTGAATGGGGAGCATGGATGGTGGTGATCATTGACACTTCACTGGGGTACAGATTCCTGCCAGAATTTGTAGACCACTGTCACTGCCTGCCGGAGGCCTTAGGGAAAGCCCATGAAAGTGCACAAGAGCTCTGAGTCTTAGGACCTGAATAATCAACTGAAATGTTTTGACAAGAACTCAAGCCAAGATATGTTTGGCATATGACTAACACCTGGGCAAGGCAAATTAGTCCTCCATAAGATGCTGGTGGTTCTTGTATGTCCACTTGCTAAATTGGATTAAATACATTCCTGTTACTAATGTTTTTTTCAGGTCAGCAATGGCTGCGGGTAGGTGCTACGGAGACTATGAAACGGGGGCAAAAGGTGGGGGGATATTCCATCTTGTCCTGGCAGGAATGTTGGCTCATTTAGTCACATCTGGGATGCGGGTGGGGTGGTCTGGGCCAGACTTGAGTGGGTAATGGTCGGTCAAAAGTGGGGATAAAGGGTGGGCTGGCCAGCTAGCCTGCGGGGGGAGGTGTCCACAAGACAGATTTCTGTACTGAGATGCAGTCCACACTGGGAGAAAAAGATTGAGAATCCTTCCCATAGAGCCTGGCTCAGCAGCGTTGACTGAATGCGAGGCAAAAGGGAGAGGAAACGATGCTGCTTCGGAGCACAGGGTTCCAACTGTGTAAAATCAGTGTGGGTGCTATTAAAATGCCATCTTCTTCTGCCTTCCCCTTTCCTTCCTTCCTCCCTCCCCCTCTGCTGTCAGCCTGGCCGAGGAAAAGTCAAATAACGTACGACTGTGTTCCTTGGCATCACAACTGCAATTTCCCTTTAGGGGCTTCAAACTTGAGAATGGGAGGTTTTAAATCTTGCTGATTCGTGCTGTTCCAGCGAGCATATGTGTGAGGAGAAAGAACAATGCCAGTTCGAAACAGAAATCACAAGTGAGAAATCACTGCTGCTAAATCAGGTGTTGCAGAGGCCAGTGGAAAAATCAGATGCTAAGAAAAGTAGGAAATTACTTTGTTTAGAGCTGGGAAGGTTAATGAGAATGAATTAGAAAGTGCTCTCTGTGTATTCGGCCCCTAAGGATTTGAGCAAAGTTAGAGGGATTTATTTACTGATTATCCAGACTATACAACTGGCAATAAGATTAAGTGAGGAATTTTGGAACATGCTGACATTTCTTATTTGCATCATTTACTGTGGCGATCATTTGTCGGTCCTGCACTGAGTTTGTGGTGAACCAGGGCTTAGTCTGGCCCAGCAGAGACGGATCTGGTACTTCTCATGGCTCGAGGGATGTGGGGGTGAAAACAGTTTAACGTCCTCTTATGCGTCTCGGAGAGGAAACATCAAGTTTGTCTGGGTGCTTATCAGAGGAGAATTTCAGAATATTTTCCTAGACGTCATTAATTATGGAAAAGAGTGCAGTTATAGGTGACACATTGCATTAGATCAACTAAAAATAAAAGACAGGGCTGTAATTTACAGCGCCCCAGCACTGGACGCTGTACAGAGCTCCCCCACTGCGCAGCCGCCTCCGCGCCAGTTCCTCCCCACAGGCACACGTGCACACACTGCCCTGCTCCTCCCATACTCACAGCTCCTTGAACCAGGCTGGTAAGTACTCAGAAGTTACCATCTCAGCTGGAAGAGGTGAAGGGGGACCATGGCATAGGAGGAGTTCAGTACAGGATCTAGAAAAAACAGAATTGCAATTTTTATTCTTTCTCCTGGGTGCCTACCTCTAAAATGATCAGGTTCTGTGAAAAATGTGTAACTCCTATCACACACATAGACATGTAAAAAAACATAAGGTGTTTTCTGAGATTTGCCTTCACCAGGCCACTGCCCGTGCACTCAGCACTTCCTTGCCCCATTTTAATGTCATAAAATAGGACAATTCCGTGTCCCTAAAGGGATCCTTCAGCCAAGCCTTGTGCACTGTTGCCGGAATAAGGACAATTTTTTTAATGACCCTCTCCTGCGTGGTTACTGCTAAGTAAAAGTCTTCACTAGTGATCAGTTCTGCCAACAATTCTTCAAAAAATGGTTTCGGTAAGAAAGTGAATAACAGAGATGAAAGACAAGGTGTTACTTCAGTGTGCGATGACTCTTTAATACTTCTCTGATCAGCATCGTGGACGACTAATTCTCCTGCTTTCCAGTTTCATTGTCTTTGGTAGAAGCTCCAAACCTTCTTCTTGTTTTCCTTTGGGGAGCTGCATACCGCAGGCCGTAGCTTTAATCCTTGGCCGTCGGGTCGATGCCTCCACCCACCCATTACCTCCTCTCACAGCAAATGAGCCTGTTCCCTTCGCCGTTAATGCCCACTGCTGGCTCAGGCTGTTGTCTCTCGGAACGTGTTTCATGCATTTCGTAATAAACGCACAAGAAGTTCTGACCTGAACATCATCAGGGCTAATCCTCACGCTTTGAATCTTCACCATCATGACTTGGATTCCAGGGTAACTCACCACTATTTGAGGCTTCCCAATATCCATTGACCTCCTCTTATGCTGCAATAATGGCAAATATCACGCCAATAGTATGTCATATCCTAGATTATTTTTTTTTCTAATGTGCTCTTATAAGTATGGGGCACTTCACGTGTTGTTATGACAAGGAAATTCTTTGACTGAAAAGTTTGCAAATTCCAAAGTAGTATTTGTTTTATAAACAAAGGTGCTGTTTTCCTTATGCCAGCCTCTTTCTGCTTTTGCTTGTCCAGCAGTCTGTTCTGAAAGGCATGGAGCAGCTGTTGGCCCTGAATCAAAACGTGCAGCGCAGGGAGGGTTATGTAAAAGTCCTTTGTGTGAGAGATGTACATGGCAGCACATGGTGAAATTGGAGTACAGATTCTTTGAGGGGAGATGGCTATTCACAGCAGTGTTTTATTTTTTACTTAATTTTTGCATAGAACAAAAAGAAAAGTAGAAGATACTGTCTTTTTATTATTATTATTTTCAGAAATGCCTTTTCTTGTTGCAGTTTTCTGCAAATTTTTCATAATTTCAGGCTGCTTTGCACCTAGCATCACCCACTGGATGGGAGGGCTGCAAGGGGTTGTCTGGTCCTTTCCCCTGCCTCAAGACAGGTTCTCTGTACATAGCCATTTCTGAGGGATGTTGGTCTAATCTCTGGAGGCGATTCTGCACCTTTCCTAGTTCATCTATTTCTGTGCTTCACTGTTCTTGCCTTATGGCACTTCCCAGATATTCGTTTGACATCTTTTCTTAGCTGCAAAGACACTCATCTCTCCCCTGTCACAGGTGGTTTCTTTTGAACTCATCAGTCCCGACTGATCTTAGCTTTTCCTTTCAGATAATATTTTACAGAGCCCTGAACATCATCTGCAACTGTTTCCTCTGAACACTCTCAAAATGTGCCACAAATCTCTGGTAGTGTGATAACCAGAACTGGGTGCACGGTTCTTGTACTGGTTTCCTACTGGCAAGGTGTTGTTGGCTCATACTGTGTTTGTAGGCACTGCAGGCAAGTTCCTGTTCTGCCAAACCGCTCCTTCGGTGGCCGTGCTCATGCTGTACCTTTATAACTGATTTATTCCTGCCTGAGTCAAATATTTTATATTCATAATGAATTTCATCTAGATTTTTAAACAGTTTTTCCAGATTATTGTGAATGCTGGTCCTGTCATCTAATGTAGTCACATCCCCTTCCAGTTTCTCCTCATCTGTAAATGTAATAATCGCAGGCTGTAATCCACCATCCTGAGCATTAAGGCGCTAATAAACACGTTAAAAAATACAGCCCATATGAAAGTCCCCTTGATAAGAGTTTTCCAGTTGGACAGTGAGCCATGGACAGCTTTTCTATGGAAATGAGGATCCAACCAGTGACGGCAGGGAGGGCACACTTCCCTTAATGACAATGTCACTTGAGATTGTGTCACAAAGCTTTACTGAAGTCTGGAATATGTGGCTTCTAATGTTAATACCTTACCCGTAAGATCGGAATCCCTGCTCTGAAAGAAGGTTGCATTGATTTGGCTTGATTAGTTGTCAACCTTTTAAGAACCGTAAGACAAAAGTAACTCCCAATGTGTTGGAGCTCTGGTAATGCATCGTGCCTTGCAGTTGCATAGTTCCAAACCAGCTCCTTGATTGAAGAAGACAGCAAGAGCCTGACATGGATTTTGAACGTTTGGGCTCATTAAAGCTGTGTAAATATCTGGGGAGCAGTGTGTGGATTCTGTAGACTGTTTTAGCTAATGGTTTGTACCGTCCCGTGTCCGTAACCACAGAGAAAAATCTGAGCAGGCAATTGTTTAAGCTAATCCAGAGTTAAATACTTTTGCATTCATTTGAGCGAGGCTGTGTCTTTCTTCCAGGTTGTTACGAAGCGAGAGGGATCGCGTAGGGGAAAGCCAGGTCACAGCCTCTGCTTAGAGCGGTTCGAGGCTGCTGCTGCAAGCGTAGTAGCTGCAAGGGGCAGCCTGTGGGTGGCTCGGGAAAGGCAACAGCAGTACAAAGTCAGGAGATGCTGAAAGCATGGAAGAGAGTGGCAAAGTCATCCTCTGTGAGGGAAAAGGACAGCTTCCAAGCTACCCGGGAAATGTTCTTTTTCTGCTGCTTGCTTTGTTGTAAATACACAAAAGTAATGTATTGTCATTTACTTGTGGTTCCTTTCCAGTAAGAAAACCTCGCTGTGTGAAGCCATCGCGTGGTTTCAGCAGTCCTCTGGCAACAGGCACGCTGTGTATGGCTGAGAGTGTCTTAGCAAAATTACATATCCCACATCAAACTGCAGGGAAGAGGGAATATCAAGAACAAGATTTAGGGAAAAGCAGGGGGGTTCAGGACAACCACAATGTGCTGAGCATTGGTGCATCAGAGAAAAGCCTGACTTGGACAGGAAGGAATAAAATAGATTATATCTTCAGCAGCTGTGAATTAAAATGTAAACATGATCTGGAGGGAATAATTAATTTTCAGGTGGTGGTGGCTGTTATGAGCTCACATCTGTAAATTAAAGATCCGTAAGCAGCTTTTAAATGATTTGTTTCTTTCTGCAGCCATGGACTGACTTCTTAGCACATAGAGTATCGCTTCACTGCTGCTTTGACTTTTACCCTTTCGTCAGTCACCTTCCAGCTTGCTTCCTCCCAGTCATTTTTTAACAGAATGCCTTTTTGATTACCGAAAATTGGTTGATACACTGCTTTAATGAAAATGCTAGACAAATGCTCCTTCTTGGAACTGACATCAGGAATGTTATACAAGACATTCTTAAATATGCTGGCAGCTGCCCTGAATGTAATGAAATCATGGAAATTAGAAGTATTGCGCTCTCTGTGTGGCCGGCTCAGAACTGTTTTCAGTATGTTACCCAGTGTTGCTGTGAATTTCAAAAGGAACCACTTTTCCTTATTTTTTTTATTGGACACTCTTCAACATGCTTATAGTTCCCACAATCAGGAAAATTATTACCCTGATATTTGGAGGTAATATTCCTTTTTTTTTCTTCTTTTTTTTTTTTTTTTTTTTTTTCCTGGATTGCACACAATTCCTCGTGCCTCCCTCCGTTTGTACTACACTAAATCCATCCTGTAGCAGCAGAGGGTTTACAGTCTTCAGAAGACCAATAACTTTTCCGGTAGAAATGCATGCGTAGGGTGAAATCGTGTTCCCACTGCAGCCAGCAGTAAAATTCCCACAAACTTAAGTGGTTTGGATTTGGCATGCAGTTCTTTAGTCTTCCCTTGTCTGACACTTTAGTTAATCCTTAATACATTTGTGTGCGGAAGGTACCGAAAGGCAGGGAAGGCAGAAGGGGAGCGATGATGCATACTCGGTGTTTCGCTAGCACCTTCCCACGCAGGGATCACAAAGCAGCTTACCAAGGACAGGCGAGACCCCTGCAGAGCGCAAGAAATGGGTATTATTTGCATTCTTCTAAAGCACAGAGAAAGTAGAAGGGAAGGACCTGACCTCTGTGGCCATGTGTATGTGTGTATAAACGGAAGGAACATCCCCGCTTCCGTGTTACCTTCCTATCATCCCTGGTTTTTTCACTTATTGCTTTTCTGTAGCTTTAGTGTATTTTCATCAGATATTCTGAATTTGAGTTTTCCAAGAGGAATCTGATTTTCTTTACCTGGTTTTTAGTGCTCTAGGTTCTTCCATAGTTTCTTTGTTGGGGGCTTACGAAAGTCCCTCAAGTAGCTGCAGTTGTGTGTGTTTGAAGTAATAATATTCCGTCCCTGTCAACAATTAATAGCAGTATTAAGCAAGAGCCAACTGAACGAATACTTAGCCCAGTTCATGTGCTGTCACTTAACACTTGCTATTGGAAGTAGCAAGCTCTGGCTGGAGGATGAGGAGCCCTGGAAGGGGACTGTGGCTGCCTTGGCTGTTGGGAAAGGAGGTGCAGAAACCTGTTTCCACTTTCTTCGTTCTCCTTTTCTGTTCAGCATGGACGTTCTGTTCGACAGCGGTCGGAGAGGGGTTTCTTACGTGTTCTGCTTTGGGTTTGTTCATTGCAACAGACTCGCCAGAGCCTTTCTAGAGCGCTGGGTGGCAGGGACTCAGGCTGGGGGCTGGCTGGCGTCCAAGCTGGAGCCACCGTGGTGCTCGGTGAGCAAACCAGCCGTTCTGCCGGCATGACACGGGGCTGGAATAGGGTCTGAGTAACCTCTGCCTTGCTGCGATGCCCGGCTTTCCCAGGCAGCCCTACTTTCAGGTGCTGCTCTCAGATGCCCATGGCAAAGGGGGCTTACAGAGGAAAGCCTGATGGCGCTTGTAGGTGCTGGAGGGCACGGAGATCTGTTAGGAGCAGATTGCCATGTGCATGATGCGATGCAAACAAGATGGTTTCTGGCATGAAAAGCCTTCAGTTGAGACATCAGATCATTAAGAATACTATGGCCAGAAGCTTTCATAATAAATTACTGTAAACTCATGAAAGATTGATCTTTTTTGATTTCAGAGAAAATAAATCAACAGTATGAAGTCAGCTCTGTTACAATTTCAAACAAGAGACTATTACCCTTTGCCTTAAAGATCAGAGACAAATTACTATTTTTACTTTACATTCTCCTGATGAGGATAATGATAAACATCTGTCACTTTGCTGCTTAGCCAGCTAAGAATCTTACTGCCATCTGTAATTTAAATGGGGGGGGGGGGGGGGGGAGAGAGAGAGAGAAAAAAAAATAAATAACATTGACAAACTGCACTTTATATAGACAGCAAAGAAGGAAAGGAAGAGAATAGAAGTCAAAAGCAAGGGGAGCTGCAAAGGGAGCATTTTTTTGGTTTGCAGTTACTTGGCTAAAATCTGTGGATATATGCTAGATGTATGATTTTCCATTTATTTGCTGTTTCACAGGGAAAATTACAGTTAGTTTCTTTTCAGACATGGAGGCTAAGGAAAATAATCTGCGTGCTGTGACTTTTTGGCATGCGCAGTTTATGAGCAAAATGATTAAGGTTTATAGGGTAGTGTGTCTACTGGTGTTACAGAATTGAAAACACTATTTTCATCAAGACTTCTTTCAGTATCCTCCACAGTCCCAAGGTTTTTAGGAAGCACTGCAAATTATTTTTACAGATTAGCTGTTTTTTCAGTAATTTGTCTGTGATGAAAAACCATCTGAACTTTTGAAACTTCTGTTACAAACGCCTAGGTTTTTTTTGTAAATGCTATATGGGAACTTATTTCTTAACAAATCACAACCATCGCCATTTCATTTAGGCTGGGCTGACCATGCCGTAGTTTACGAGGCGTAAATCCGAAGCAGTCTACCTGCCAATGCTGCATGGGCAGAAGCCCACCTTGGGAGATGGAATTCAGATCTCTTTCTGGCCCAGCACGGATGCATTCCACGCAGGGAGAAGCCTCTTTGGTGACATGTTTGCATATCTAGCTCTCACGGTCTTTCATTAATGGGTTAGCTACTAATTTCAACTGCTCCGGGAATCGTAAAGCACTAGTGATGTGCAAATTTTAGCTAAACACTGTGCTGTGCATGGAGTGTGTTATGCTTCTAGGTACCAACAGAACAGGTTTAGATTTTGTAGCTCATGCTAATACGGCTTTGGTGGTCATTTTCAAGGAGAAATATTGTATGCTGCAGTCTGGGGAAAGGACTTTGTACTTCCCAGGTTGAAATTCCGTTCTTCTGGCATCTTTGAGCCTCAGCAAGCACTTTGATTTTCACCAAAAGTCTACTATTCTTTTTTTAGGTTTTCTTATATTTATACAGGCCAAACCGAAGCAAAGTACATACCTTTTAGCTTCCAGTTAAAGTTCCTGGTATTTTTTTTAATTAGGTCAGCTGTTTACATACAAGGAAGGTTTTTTTCTGTGCAATGAAAAAGAGACCTCTAATATATAATCCAGCCTATGTTATGTTGAGCCTTAAGCACTGGAACCAATGATGCTTCTGCTGTTATCCTTCATAAATCCGTTGTTTATATAGGTGCTATTCACATCTAAGAAGTTGGAGGCTGAACTGTAGGATTTGTTGCAACTGAGTCAGCCTTAAATAAAAAGGAAATTTTTTACATGTAGGAGGGTAAAATTAAAAATCCAGACTCGTGGTGCTGCTTTCTCACTTGGGTCAACCTGGCTGAATCAGAAGGGTAAGAGATTTGATAATAAGTACTGCAGTAAGTGATCGGAGATAATTTCTTGGGGTTTCGTTTACTACCACACATCTCTGTCTGAAAAGTTTCTTTAATTTAAAATTACAGACTTCTGTGGAAATATATAACGGACTTTGTGAGAACGGTCTTGCAACTCGTACTGCATTAACCTTAAAAGGTCCAAATTTCATGACACTAAGCACCGATGTTGAACAGGCCAGTAGTTCATATTTTAACCTCCAGACATTCTTTGTATGAGTTACATTGCTGGATTACTACAGTTTAAGTCCAAGGGTTTTCCCCACTGTAATTCGAGTTTACTGCAGCCTGAAAGACTGACTTTTCTTGTTTTTTCTTCTGTGTAGACTGAAAACGATGAGAATGGCCAAGCAGACAACTTTTCAATGGACCCCCAGCTGGAAAGACAGGTGGAGACAATTCGAAATCTTGTGGACTCCTACATGTCTATTATCAACAAGTGTATCCGAGATTTGATACCAAAAACAATCATGCATCTGATGATCAATAATGTAAGTAGCAGCCAGGGTTCTGAATTATTTTAATGTGTCTGTCAAATCTCTTACCCTCAAACACACTTCTTGAATATAAGAACAGCAGCACGTACTGAAGAGAAGAACACGCTCCCATACATGGCACGCTCTTAGACAAAATATTCCAATCTTCCATAGTAGTAGGAGGTTCTGCAACCTTCTCAAAGGCTGGCATACTGACTTAAGTGCTTATTCCAAAATGCTAAAGATTGAATTAATTTACATCTTAATCAGAGTGATTTAATGGTAAACCTTTTTATTTATTTCCTGCCCCCCACCCTTACTTTTGGTATAACAGGAGAAGGGAGGTGGGGGCTCCATCTAGCCAGTTTGTGAGGGCAGCAGAGCAAAGTTGTGCTTCATTCATTTTTCAATCTGTAGCCCTCTGTCATGGTTTCTTAAAGCAGTTCTTATTTTATTCGGGTTTCTCTCTATTTGCAGGTTAACATTTTCAAGGAATAAATCTAGGAGCCTTGGATACTGTTGTTTAGATAAGCAGATGTGGTTAGTTGATTTCATGTGTGTGTGTCTTTGATCTGAAGATTATTTGGTTAAAGAAATGGCTTTGAGATACCATTGTTTTTCCACTGCGCTAGGACCTCAGGCTTTGCTTCCTGGCAGAGTTCTGAACGTGCCTGGTTGAAAACTGAGCTTAAATATTAGTGCCACTGCTGCCACGTAAATTAATAACGGAGAGCACAGCTCCCGTTGGTTATGGGCAGCAGCACCTTTTCTGTGAGGGCATCAAACTAACTAGTCTTTCCAAATACGATTGCTATAAGGCAAATCCAGTTAGAAGGTAGCATTCACTTTTGACTCAGAGCCACCTCTAGCCTTTGTCTGGTGGATTTCATTAGCCTTGGAGAGTTGTGTTGCACTTACGAGTTAGGTGGTCAGACGGGAAACCTCAATGCAATTCCTGGTACCTATAATACCAGCAGAATTTCTGCATCAGGGCAAGAGATATCGCGTTAACTTTAGGTTTAGGGGAGTCAGGCTCCAAATGATGCTGTAGCCTTGGGTGAGATTTTACAAAAGAGCATGGGATCAATGCAACTGCCCTTTTTTTCCTGAAATAAGCCACGCTCTAGACTTTACAGGGTGGGCATGTCCTCTGCTCTTCCCACATCACAGCTAGCAACTTGCTGCCTTGACTTTTGAAACGGCTGGGGTTTAGCTCTCTTTTCATGTATGGCAGCTTGGTGAGCAGTACCTTTTGAAAGTTTACATTAAACTTCTGCCACTCACCTCCTCATATGGAATAGTTTAAGGGTCTCTGAAGTGTGTGCTTTACTCAGAAGCAGAATACTATATGATTTTGTACTTTCAATCCCATCGACCGTTAGTTACATTGGTAAGGTCTGCCGTGCTGGCTGACCATGGCACACAGAACAGACACACTGAAAACATCATCTGCCTTTCAGGTGACCTCCTAGCCCATAGCCGTGCTTGGGCTTGCAAGTGAGCCAAGACCTACACCTCGATCCTAGAATGTAAATTTGTGGTAAAGAATCAAAATACCTTAAAGGACCGTGAAGACTGAGCCTAGAAGCATTAATGCACTTGTTTCCATGCAGCACAGGCAGTAAGTTGCCACAGTAAGAACAACAGCTAAAATACCAATATATTTTTAAAACGGCGCTATTGAAAAGAGAGAGAAATGCTTAAATGGAGACTGCTGAGCCATGCCAAAAGGTTGTGCAGAGGCCTGGAAAGTGGTGGAGCCGTGAGGGACGATGAGTTCTGTTCAGTTGTGTGTCTGTGTTCCTTGGAGCCCTCAGAGGTCCAACCCATCCACCAGGAGTTCAGGGAAAGCACCCCCTCTCCGCCTTAATGAGTATATTCTGTACTTTCTGCTGCACCATCACGTGGCCTCCAAAACTCTGGAAACAAATGGATCTCAAGGAGTTTGTTTCCATGACAATTGTGACCTCCCAAGTCCTAGAACTTCTTTTCCACTTTGTGGGCCTGTAAGTGAGCACTTACAATTCGAGGGAAGTATTGGATTCAAACTCAGTGTATAAGGAATAATTAGATGCTGTCCCTGAGCACATTCTGAGGCCTAAGCCTGGATCATTGCATTCCAGATGCGTCCCTCATTCCTCCCTCAGGGTGGATGCTGATTACCTTAAAAGAAAATACATTTACCACACAGAACTGCATTGAATTACCATTAGCAACTCAAACATGCACAAACAAAACACGCACTTCAGAATTTGTATTTCCTCGTGCCGGGCTGTCGCAGATTATACACGAGGGGTGGTCTTACGGTAGACAGCGTATCCTCTGTAAGCAGTGCTGATACTAGGCTCAGCTGAGCAGAAAAACTCCAAAGCAGTTGTTCGTAGCAAACAGCATTAAGGAATGGTTTGTGTGTGCATTGGAGGCCATGCTGGCTGTCGTGGGCTGCCCGCTGATGGGTGGGCTCGCAAGCCCATCGTACCCCACTTTGGAGTGACGGGGCAGGCGTTGTGGCGTTGGCATTTTGGATGCTTGCCGTGGCTCAGCTTTGACTGCAGGTCTGATGTCTGTGAAGGAAAATGTTTTCAAACATTCCTGGGAGTCTTTCTGTTTTCTAGAAAGGAGCAAAGGTGTGAGTGTCACTTTCCCTTTCTTTTCCAAGCTGGAGAAAGTGGCTGTTATGGAAGGTCTTCCTCTGTCTAGTATGGTGTGCCCGATGGCAGGAGGTTGATCCAAAAACCGTCCTTCCCTTCCAGAAGGGTTCAGGGAGTTACTCGAGTCTCCTGCTAGTGGCAAACAGGGATCTCTCATGATAATTGTCACAGGCTGATTTTTTTCAAACAGATATTTGTGGTTTAACAATGCTTTTACAATCAGCTCTGGCCTTAATCTAATTTTAGGACGACTTCTTCTTCTTTTTTTGAAGTGATGCCATTAAAACATTCATTTCATTGAGTAGAATGTGATGCTGTTTAACTGTGATATCTGTTTTTAATGTGGAGTTTTTGGCAGTCATGGGGAAAGTAGTGTACTCTGGCTCTTGATCAGTACCATCTACTGGAAAACAGCATGAGACTCATGGAAAATTTTTGCAGGCTTTGCTAAGAATTTGTGCATCTCCTGTCATACGTGAATGGGAAATGACAGCCAAGCCCAGGCAATATGGTTTTGTTTCCCTGCAAGGTCTGTCCTGGGTGCCTTGTCTCATTGCTAGGTGACCATAAAGGGTCCCATGCCTGTGCAGTTTGCTTGCTCTTACTGACCTTGTCTGAACACAAACATCGCTTTAGCCTACCTGTCAGGATTTAAATCAACGTTACTAAACCAGCACAAGCCCCTGGGCAAAGGGAGCTCAGGTTTGTGTAATCAGAATCTCGGGAATGTATCGCCGTCAGTATCTCCAGCTCAAAAAAGCTTTGTAGAGCAAAAAGCCAGATGAGAGGGAGATCAGAACAGCAACGAAAGTCTCAGCTGCAAGGATTTAGTAGGTCAGCAGTTGGTCTGTTTACCACAGTCTTGTTTAATCAGAGTACCTGTGGCTTTTTCTCTCTGTTAATGTGGCTCAGGTTTCCATCACCAGGGCTGGCGTAGCTGGAAATCAATGCAGTATATTAGATTGCTTGGAGACTTCTTTCTAATGCATGTGGATGGGGTATTTAGAATCTGAGAAAATTGTTGAAGATGAAAAACACCATCTACAGTACGGTAAAGGGTTGCTAAGGAAATAATTGACAGAGATGTTATAAAACCTGAAAATTCCAGTTCCCAGGGGAACTTAGTGTCTGATGGTATGGCTCATGGCTGCCATTTACCTCTCCATCAGCCGTTTAGAATGGGACCAAAATTCCAGCTGGCTCCTGGGAGCTGTTGGGAAGCCTGTTTGAAATCAGCTGTAAACGTAGGTGTCACCTCAGAGACGTAGCCCAGAGTTATCCAACCTTACCCAGTGTTTCAAAGCCAGACCACAAAAAGGCCACAGTGGAGCGACCACACAAACCCATCTCAGCCTGGCATGTGAATCCTTGTCTTGGAACATGGCTTCGTAATCGTGTGAAGCCCATCTGTGTGCGGGCAGCTACCAAAAGGTCCAGCCTGTCCTTTTCCAGCCGCTCTGCCCAGCCGCATGTGCCAGCCTTTCCTTGGGCCGCACAGCTAGACCTCAGGCTGCTGCACCGTCAGCCCAGGGGTCAGCACTTTGTAGTCCCTGATCTGACCGAACACAAACTGCGTGACCGGCAGAACTGATGTAAGGTGGCAGGAGAAACTGATGAAATCGAGCTATCTCCTGGTTCCATGGATCTTATGCTGTATTTGTTCAGTAGTGCATTTTCAGTAGGGGTTTTTGTTTATTTGTTTGGTGTGTGGTGTGTTTGGTTTTTTTGTCTGATGAAACAGGTAAAAGAATTTATCAACGCAGAGCTCCTGGCTCACTTGTACTCTTCCGAGGACCAAAATACTCTGATGGAGGAGTCAGCTGAACAGGCGCAGAGGCGAGATGAAATGCTCCGCATGTACCAAGCCCTAAAGGAAGCCCTAGCGATCATCGGCGACATTAGCACCAGCACCGTCTCAACCCCCGCACCCCCGCCTGTAGATGACTCTTGGCTTCAGCATGCCCGCAGGTAAGGATCCTCAAATCCATATTGCAACGAAATTTAGGATGGGCAGACATTGCCAGCATATTGCAGCAAAATTTAGGACAGACAGACATTGCCAGCATCACTGGCTCCCCCCGCCTGTCTTTTTGGGCAGATGCTCCTCCAGGTCTTTAATGACATTCGTAAAGGAAATCAAAACATTTTCCCACACATGCATGTTCTGTGGATACGTATGTGAGCACCATGCGGAGTATTTGCCTTGTAGAAGACCATCCAGTGGATTTACCGCTTGCCTGATGCTTCAGATGGCAGCTGCTTCTGTTGCCCCAATTACGCACCCACAAAGCCTCTTCTGGCAAGCTGTTATAGTAATGCAGTATCTCGGGCTCCGTGTCCTAGAAAATCCACTTAACAGAACGTTATTAGAACTCTAATATTAAAATCCATCATGTTTACCTTTTTGCTTGTATGTTTATTTCTGACTATTGCAAAGCATGCTGTCTGTGGGAAACGGGTGACATTTAAATGTGTGTGACACTCTGGCACTGACAGCAAAGGGAAATGCCGAGAAAAAACAATTGTCATAGGCATAACAAAGGTTTTTAATTTTGTTTAAAAAATAATTTATTTTAAATAAAAAAAAAACCAACCCCAAAACCACAAAACCCACCTTACTGAACTTCTTAAATCTCTGATACTTCACTAGGTCACCCCCTCCGAGTCCGTCAGCGCAGAGGAGACCTACATTAAACAACCCCCCGACCAGACCTTTATCTGGCCGAGGACCCGCTCCTGCAATCCCATCTCCAGGCCCTCAGTCGGGGGCTCCCCCGGTCCCGTTCCGCCCAGGACCACTGCCGCCCTTTCCCAGTGGTGGTGAAGCCCTTGGGGGACCCCCCCAGGTTCCCTCCCGGCCGACCCGGGCTCCTCCCAGTGTCCCAAGGTAAGGTGTCTCATCTTCCTGGTGCCGGGCATGGTTCTCTCCCTCGAGCATAACGGACACATTCTGCATGGTGTTGGAAGGCCAGGCGCTGTTGATGAGGATGTCTTGTAACAAAGCAAAGCCGGGCATCCCCTGCAGAGGGTCAGAGGCATTTTAAGGAACCATTTTTTAGCACAAATATGACTTTTTGAAAAGATAAGTTTTTTCCTGGGGGGAAAAAAAAAATAATTCTGGTCAGTCTGAAGACACTAGATTTTTTTACATTAAGAACCCCTGTTCTGCTTGTGTGCTGAAGTCACCTGTCTCCTGTCAGAAGATGGGCAGGGGCACACCGACTCACTTCTGAGTCCTCACCAGAAGTTATGGCTTTTCTGGGAGAGAACAAGAGCGATCCTTGTAGAACCAGTGGAGCAAACTGATAGGAGTCTGGTTCTTATTCCACAAGGCAAGTAATTTACAGCCAGTTGAAAATAGTCCATAGTTGGCTAACAGTGTAGATCATATAGTACAAAACAATTAGTTAAGGAACAGGATTTTCATTGCCACGTTGTTTCCCTTCCTTCCCAGGGCTTTCCATTTATCAGTACTTTCTAAAGTAGCTTTCCATATTTAATAATTCTGTGTGGCATTAACTGCTTTTTTTGTAAGTTATATGAATGAGATGTCCTAAATATGTATTTTCACAATGACATAATACACATAACCACTGATAGATATATTTAGATACATATATATGAAAGCCTCTTTTTCTGAGGTCTTCGATAACTTCCTAAATTCTGAGAGGCATGGGCTGATTAGGCAATATTGGAGCAAAGAGGTTTCTCCATTTTTAATAAATTAACTGTTACATTCAAATTAGTCACAGTCTGCAAAAAAAAAACTCAACAAAAAACCAGTTAATTAGAAACGAAAAGCAAATGTGCACATTTTCAATTTTACATACAGTAATCGAGAAGAGAATTTTTGGAGAAAACCTGTCTTTTAAATAGATCTGTTGTAGTTGTCAGTAACTTCAGTTTGAGGCTCAGCGTTTCTAACGCACTGACCCTTTATAGTAAGAAGAATAAATAAATGAGGCCTATCAAAGGAATGAAGTATTTTTATATATTTGGTGTGAAAAGGGCATTATCACATCAGTGCCCAACCACACAATGCTCTCGTTCACCTTCATGGCTGTCCCGTAGCTTGCCATGTGGGGGGGAAACCCAGCATTGCCTTTCTGGGTAGCAGGCTTGGTGCTAAGGGCGGGGGTCCTAGCAGCATCCCCTCACTGGGAGAGCCCAGCACTGAGCTGAAGGGCACTGGACCCAGTGTGTCCCCTGTGCCATCAGGGGATAAATCACATACTACATGCAGAAATGAGGTCCAGCGTTTTGTCAGTTGTACTGCTGGAGAGAACCATAGCTCCCTGGCGTCTCGGCTTGCCATGAGCATGTCCCCTCCATCTGTCCTGTCTGGCTGTGACTGTGCATGAGCGCTGCTGTCCTGGGATGGCTTGCCCAGAGCGTGGCTGACGATAATCTTTTTGATGCTGAAGTAAGTGGTAGGTGGGATAGAGACCAGAAAGGAGTTTTCTAACACAAAAAAGACACTTGGGGAAGCAGCCGGTGAGCAGCTCGGTTTGGGACTGCCACTGGTGGCAGGCAAAGCGGTGGCTGATAAAAGGAGGTCAGTGGTTTTAAAATGCTGTAGCTGGGTATATAATTGAACGTATGAGTGCCTGACATTTTTGTGGAAAAAATATCTGCAATACACATCTTCTGGACTGGATCCTAGTTATCTTTTTTTTAGAGCTATGAAAGCCTCAGACATTAAAAAAAAAAAAAAATCTCAGCTGCTTAAGAATGAAGGAAGGGTTTGCCGTTTTGCTGAAACTTCAGGTTTCTCCTGCTGACTAAACTCTGAGAGAGGAAATCCCAGGGAAGGGGCTGCAGGGAAAATCACCTGAGGGGGACGGTGCGGCCAGCTCCTGCGCCTATTAAACGTTGCTTTTGAGCCCTGGAATTTCTGCTACGCTCGGTCTGGTTTTAATAACAGCCTTTGCAGGATCATAGGAAATTGACTCAGAAAATAGGTCTGAGATATTAAAAGGGAAAACAAAATAGTTTTGAGGAAGAGTTCTTGTGGAAACTTGAGCTTTCTCTGTGACTTATTTTTGAGCTGGGGCTCTGCGCTCTGACTGCCCCACCAGCATTTTCCACGACAATTCCTTGAGGTGTCAGGATCTCTCCTATCTAGGGCAATAGTGTAGCTCCCTGAGAGGAAAGTTGTGTTTTTAAAGTTCATCTAGCTGTCTGAAGGAGCTTTTACTTGTGGCCCCATCAGCGTCACATGGAGCTGAAAACCCTGACGCGGTGAAGAAGCACAAGCTTTCTGTTTTCTCCTGTCCTGCCTTAAGAGAAAATTATCATTTTCAGGGGTGAGACTTGGACTGTCCTTTTCCAACGAGCGGCTGACCACACGTTTGGTTTGGAGAACTGGGTACCTTATAGTGAGATACAGCCCCTGCCTTGAAAAAAATCCTTCTTTTCCCTCCACGTCATTAGCGTTTAATCAAAGGAGTTGTGCAGACATAGTGAGCTCTCAGCATTTTCTCAGTGGTCCTTGCTTTACTGTACAGGGAAAGGAAAAGGGTGAGGGGAGCAGGAAATAATTTTCTTCCTTGCTTCGCTCTGATTCTAAAGCTGGTTTGGGTTATGTGCTCTGAATATTTCTATAAGGAAACAGAAACTATTTGCATGATACATGCCTCTTTTAATTAATCCCACTTGAGGTGGGTGGATCTCTCCCAGCAAAGCCTGTGAGGAAAGGCCCCTGGCTTGAAGGGCTGGATGCCAAAGCATATATGATTTGTGAAATATTCCCCGCTGCCAGAATTTAGATTTTTTCCCCCTCTCTCTTAAAAGGCTGCAGTAGTATTTTGAAAGAAAATGCAGCTGTGTGCTGGCTTTGGTAAGATGGCTTTAGGCAGGCACTAGAGCCACTTCAGCTTACCATGGTGTGTGTTTGGAACGCTTGATCTCGATCAGCTCTTGTTCTACTGGAGATGCTTTGATTTATGGCTTTTAAATGTCCTGAATGGCAATCACAGCTTTGTCACACAAACAGTTGAGCTGGAAATGTTTTTCTCCTGGCAGCATTGCCCCTGGTGTTAGTGGGGTGGGATGGTGCTCCCCTTTTCCCTCCGTGTCCCTGCTCCGCAGTGCTACTGTGGATTCACAGAGGCTTTTGCAGTGAAGTGCTGGAGATTTACTTGCTTTGCCATGAACACATACGTGGCCCCACTCGATGTGGAACCCTGGGGTCATGAAGGGCTGGACCATCCACTCAAGCAGGCAGGAACACAAATGCCCTTGAGCATGTGTGTCACCCTCAGGCACGCTGGTGCTCAGTCCCTGGGGGGCTGAGGGTGGCCTTTACGCATGAAGCATGCCACAGGAGGAGAAATCAAGCTGTGCTGTTTGTGAACAGTCCCATCCTCCCCCGACAATTTACTTCAACCCTCTGCCAGCCAGCATGGAAGGCATGATGGCTGCTATGCAGCTACGTTTTATTGTGCCACTGAGGCTAATTATATGACCTGTTGTGTTTGTAACTAATCTATGTTGTAAGCCACCATTACGTATTTCTGCTAACCCGACACAAAAAAGTATTTATACTTGACAGTAATTACAGTTAGAAATTTCCAGCCCAAGTCAGAAGTGCTGCAGAAAGCATCGCTGCCTGACGGTTTCCCGGTCCGCAGGCTCTGTACTCAGCTCTTTGATTGCCAAATATCAACCATTAAGTAAGTTTTCTTACTTAGATTAAGGTTATTTGGAAAGATTTAATGTAGTGGCTAACCCTGCGCCTTGAACGACAAGGGGATCCCTTGCAAAAATTGCACATGAACCTCTGATTGAAACCTGTCGTAGTGCACAGGCATGTAAGGCCAGGAGGGTTATCCTGCCTCAGCCTCTCTGCTGAACCTTTGACCTTGCAGCCTTAAAAGCTTACTAGTGTATTTTTAAATGGAATCTGAATAATAATCAAACACCCATTGCATCAAACTCTCCTGGTAGGATGAATGAGTGCCCATCTTAAAGCATTTATGTGGTGAGTTGGGTGATCTCAGTCTGAACAGGCAAGTGGAAGAGCACAGCTCCGGCTGGCAGTAGCATCCGTTTGTCCTCTTGGAATGGATCTTCAGTGAAGGTTATTTTCAACAAGTATAATCAGCAATTAGGAGTGTTTCGTGCAAGCCAAGAGACAAGAGTGCTATATGGAGGGGTTTCAAAATCCTGCCGAATTTCAGGGGAAAAAGAAAAGCGAAGAATAACAATTTGATTCTGCATTTCATGCCTGTGATCAAAAGAATACATGTCTACACGGGTGATGCGAAGCCAGAGCCCATCTCAGGCGGAGAGACAGCTCTTCCCTCGACAGTATGTTTCCAATTCTGCCTGTCCAAGGACCCCAAAATCACCAGACCTATGAGAACCTTGGTTATTCTTCCTGTGATTGCTGCCCTGGGGGAAGGCACCCCTGTGTCATTTGTTACCAGTCTGATTGACATTTCTTGCTGAAATGCGCGCCCAGTAATACATTCCTCTCGCTGCTGGCTGCTTCAGGCAGGAGACTCCATTTATTTTTCCTTATCTCTTAGAAAGGAGCTCTGCTTTTCCCACTCCTCCACTGGCTCTTTTATCACTATTTTGGTTTTCCTTTTTTCAGCCCTTTCCGCGCTGTCGCTGTCCTGACCAGCCTGTTTGCTTCCTCTTTCACCTTCTCCCTTCGCTTGGTTTCCTGCCTGGTACATTTGTCTCCCTTCTCCTCGTATTCCCTCCTTTCCTTCTCACCATCTCATCTGGGTTTCTTTCCAACTTACCCCTTCTCTGCCACCTTTGTGAAACTGTCTCCTGCTCCTTGCGTTTCTGTTTTCTTTAAGACAGTTTTCAAACCATTACATGCAGTATTTGGCAATCTTTCTTAACAGCAGCCTGGTGTCAGTGGCTATGACAACCATTAGAAACACCAGCCACACCACTTAGGTAGCAGTGTAGTAGCCATACTGCCATACTTAGTAGCCATAGTGCCATGTGCAAAAGCAGTTGAGGAATACCGGTCATCTTACCTGTGGCCATCGGTCATCCTGCAGCTTCCAAAGCCATGAAAGAAGCAACATTCTGAATAAAGATAAATGTTGGAGGGATTGGCCAGAAGGGAAGTCAGAGCAGGTGTCGAAAGCATGCAAAATACCACAGCAATTCTTGCGGTTTCATTATAATTCTGCAATACCGATCTTCCCTGCCTGCTGCCCCTGGAGGGGTGGCTTCCTTCTAGGCTAGCAATAGGATTTTGTTCGCTGCCCTCCATCATGTACCTCTCCTCCAGGTCTTGAAAATCAAGTAACACGAAGATCAAGTAACACAAAGCTCATGGGGTGTCAGATGTTGCAGCCTAGGTATTGTATCCACTGCCACGGACTCAGACTCCCATCAGCACCTCCATCAGCCAGAGGGAGGTTCTCCATATCTTCAGCAGTCTGAGAATTTTCTGGTGGGAAATACCCTATGACAGTTGAACAAATATCTCTGAAGAGTCACTTGTTCTACGTGGAGTTTAGGTTTGATCATATTTATTGTGTATCAGGTAGTTTTGATCATCTTTAGTATGGTTCCTGAGCTACTTGTTCCTGCCTTATTCAACAACAAAAAAATGTTTTTAAAATGAGGTGAACTAGGAGAGATCCGTTTAATCGGGACTGTTGCCAGTTACTTTCCAAGTTCAACAAAGAGGGTCAAGCTGGGAAGTGGCTCTTCGTTACTCTTACTGGAGGCCAGTCCCATGTGATGAGGAAGGGTGAGTCAAAATGATGCAAGAGGGAGGAAGACAGAAAAAGAAGGAACCTGCAAAGAGTTGAAAGAAGTAATTCTGGGATAAAGATGGGGTTGCGAGTGCAGTCCTCAAACACAATGGCAGCCTGCTTTGGGAGTGTCAGCTGGTAGACTGAAGGAGTAAGTAATGTATTCCAGTATTTTCAGCAGAAGCTTTTTTTTTTTTTCTTTTTTTTTGTGCTTCCTTAGCCTTTTCTGTCTCAAGATACTGTTAGTAGAAGGAAGTGGGTTTTATTTTTAGCGTCTCTCAACTTGAAAAAGGAAAGTAGAGTCAAACAATAGCAAATGTTGTTTGCCAGAAATACAGGAACCTGAAGATGTATTTTGTCCCAGCAATTATTTCATCTCATAACAGAGTAATTTAATGACAGCTGCCATGAAGGCTATGCAGGATTGGAGCAAAGGTGTTTAGCAGGAAATTTCTTGCCTTGTCCGAAAGAGTGGGCAGAATAGCAGTGCATTTGTAGCCTGTCTTATGCTAGAAATTAAAACATATGACAGTAAATACAGAGAGCAGTGAGGATTTGCACTTCCTGAACCTGCAGGCATCTTAAAAGGCTCCCCTTCAAACTCCTGCGCCTGGCAGGCTGTATCGGACCGGTAGTGAATGAGGGCACTCAATGGCTACGTTAATGACATTGACACTGATAATCATGTTAGTTGTCCCCAGGGACAAGAAGAGGTGCAGCTGCAGCGGGAGGTGACAGCAGGATGTTTGCTGCCTTTCTTGCACCAAGGTGAGTAAAGAGGAGAGAGGCAAAAAGACAGAGGAAGGTCAAAGGCGAGTCGGAAGAACAGAGTGGGCAGAAGCAGGTGCGGTGTTCAAAGAGCGAGTACATGGCTCGTGCACGCGGATGCTGAACAGTATGGCTAAGCACAGACCAGTACACCAGACTTGAGCTTCTAGGCAAAGATGAGATGTTCCTCCTGCTGCTTTTGTGGCCCTTCAGTTATCATCCAGAGGAAGGTAGACCAGCATATGGAATGTATCACAGTGCTCCTGTCTTCTTCCACAGGCAGTTGTGATCCTCTGGACCATCCTGACCTGGAATTTCTGAAAGGCTGGGACAGTCCTCCACTCGTGTGTTGCACGCTTGTTTACTGGACATGTTCCCTGCTAAAGGGCAAACAAGAACACACAGTTTGTTAAGAATAATAATCCTTCTTGGTTGCTCCATTGAATTATATTTTTTTGTTTATTCAAGCTGAGTTTTCCATATGACACATTAATTCCCTGAAATGACTAATTTGAAAATGCAGCACCCACATAAACATACAAACATATTTGTATGCATGTGTGATATATGTTAATTTATGATGGTCACATATAAAATGTAGCTTGAGTTGCAAATGATAAATTAATCTAGTGGAGCATCATATTTTGGACCTCTTGGCCTCTGGAAGGGGTATCTGTGTTAAGTTAAATTGTGCACAGTGGAACCTCAGTAACCCTAATGCTATGGAACAGTGCTAGCATTTGAATTAATGGACATTTATTTTGCTGCAGTGTAATGGTGGCTAGTGGAAGGATACATTCTTCCCATGCACTCTTTCTTTTTTTCTTTCTTTCACCTAAAAGAAATAGGTATCCAATAAAACAGCACAATCTAACAACTTTAACTTGCTTCCACTTCACACAAAAATTGTTCCACTAACAGAAGGTTGCGCTGCTGGGTCCCCTGGAGGAGTGAGGCTGAGCTGTGCACGTAGCTGAGGTGTGTAGCAGGGAGCCCCACACATACCTGTTCAGCTGAGGGGCCGCTTCAGAAGCGGCAGGCGTCCTCGAACGCCGTGCTGGCTGCTTCAGTGCTTCCCCTCCTGACCTGCCCACCAACAGCAGCCCTGTGGGCATGCTTACCAGTGACATGTCGTGGCTGGAAAAGTGGCATCTTCCAGTGCAGAAACAAATTGAGAACTTTTTACTCTCTTGGGCCGTTACACGGGGATGAGGGACCATCTCATGCAGATATTCCCCAACTACTCTTTCCTTCCATCACTGCTGAGTGCTGTTCCTCATTTCTGTCATAACCATCGTCTCCTCCTGATTCTTGTCCATGATTCCTGCTTTACTCCTCTTAATGTCATCATCCTTTTTCTGCTTTTCCTACTTTCTTACAACCTCTGTCACTAGTATCATGTGCCTTTTCTCCTCTTGGTTTTCCCTCTTCCATTCACGGTGCTTTCCCCTGCGGTGATGTCCGGGAGACTGCTGTAGCCATGCTGCATCTGCTGTGGGCCAGAAGGAGGTTTCAGTGTGTGCATGGACCATAGACTGATCAGGCCACATCTTGCCTCTATTCTTCAACGACGACGGTTAGTGTAGTTTCGCTTCTGGTTTGGATTTTTTCCAAATCCAGAGGCTGATGGAGGTGGGAGGGTACCATACAGAAGTTAGATAGGTTGATACAAGAACCAGGAAAAGCAGTGGCTAAGTTGTATGTGTGTCTCAGGATCTTACCGAAACAGGGAAAACTGTATAAAAATAAAATTAGTCAAGGCATTATAACGATCCCAATAACAAGCGACTTAGTCTCTCTAAATTGTCACCTGAATGAGAAACTCCATTTATTCCTCACCCGAAGTCAGTCACTGTTTTATCCTCTTATTGTATGCCTGACAGGCAGATTGGTGTTGACCCCTAAAATAAAATTTGCCTGTGGTCAGACTTAAAAGCCGCTTAGAGATTTTCTTTTAATATTTGCTCATTAAATTCTGCAAAGACAATGTCACGTATCAGGAAACTCCGATGGGGCAGTGTTATAGGGAAACCAAGACCATGGTAAAGGGAGAGAATAATGGACTTTTGTTTACAGTTTCAGATCTATAGGATGTATCGTAAAATCTAGTTACGTGTATGCCTTCCACAAGTGTTCTCTGGTGGTCACAAGCGAACGAGAATGTAAAATGTAAGTGGAAATGAAAGCCTTTTCTTTAGAAGTAAGTTAGCTGTGCTCTGAGGAGAGAAGCCATCTCTGCGCGGGGCCCCCGCAGTAATTGCAGCCATGCCTTCCTGACAGCACACTTTGTGGCCTCGGCGTGGGGAGCGATAGCACTTCTCAAAAGGCAAATGCTGGAAGAGCTCCCATATGTTTCTGATCGAATTTTAAGTCTAGACTTGCTTTATTTAGTTTCTTTTCTTAGAGGCAAAAACTCTGCATTTGCCTAGTTGAAGCTTTTAGGAGTTCTTTTAAAACTGGGAAAACGGGAGGTGCTGCTTAGGTTAAAAAGAAATGTAATACTTTTCCGTTTTTACAAAAAGGTTTTGCACCGGGGTAAGAGTTACCCTCCGTTCAAAACCCCACTGAGCTCTTCAAAGGGGGAGTCTCTGCAGCAACATCAGGGAGTTATTAAATACATACTTAGTCCACAGTTTTCATTGGTAAATTCTTTATGTCTGCTTAATGTGAGCTAGTTAGAAGAACTGATTCTTTCTGCAGACTCGTTTACTCAACCCTGGGGACCTATGATCCCCTGCCCCTTTAGCACTAACTTTTACAAACACTGTTTCCCCTTTTTTTTTTTTTTTTTAAAAAAAAAAAAAGCAAACAAACCCAAAAAAAACCCCCAAACCACACTAAACCCACACACACACAGCAGACCGAGCAGCCCATTAAAGGGGCCAGGCAGTGCAACCTGGCCCCGAAACTCGGAAAACCCAGCTGATATGTCGGAGACGATAACCAAACTGGGATGCCTGCAACAGTGACATTTTTCTAAGGAGCTTTCTGTGAACCGCGAGCCGCCTCTGGGGGCCTGGGAACAGCTCAGCACCCCCAGCGCACCGCCGGGCTGTCCGAGTTGGACCGATAACGCGCAGAAAACGCCGTCCACGCTGTCTCTTACCGCTATCATCTGTTGGCCACAGACTAAACATTTAGTTGGCCTTAGTCACATATTTCCTCACTGCCGTGGCAGCTCGAGCGGACGAGGGGTCTGGGGGAGGTGGGCTTTGCTCCAGTTTCCCTCGCCGGTGTCCAGAGGCAGGCTGGAGCTCCCCCTGCCGCTCCGCCGGCCCCGGCCCCCCGAATCACCCGCTGGCGGGGGCTGGGGCACCGCTCCGTTACGTCTTTCTCTTTTTCTCAGAAAGCGGTGGGTGCCGAAATCATGCTAGACTTCCCGCAGACCTGCGCCTTTTGGAGGTGCCCGGGACAGAGGGGACACAGCGGCAGCAGATCTGCAAGGAGCGGGGCAGTGCGGGCTGCCGGCTGGGTGCTCTCGGGGTGCTGGGTTGGGTGCTCAGGCTCCCGCACCCCTCCGTGGTGCTGCGCCTGTGCTCCCAGCACGGCTCCGGGCGTAAGGAGGGGTGGGAGGCGAGCAGCTTGGCTTCTGCTGGCTCTGGGCTTGAGATTCCTATAAGGGGGGGGAAGGTCTGAATACAACTGCCAGTGTAAAAATGGTCACGGAATGACTTATCACCTTGACAGGGAAATGTGACAGGTGACATCTGAGCTTGTCCTTCCCTTCACTTGAACTTGAGCCTGGGCTTGTACCAGTTGATGGGGGGCTTGTGAGGGTGAGGGCTCTCCCCCGAGCTGGACCCCCGCGCTGTGCTCGAGCACGGCCCCCCTCCCCGCGTTACCGGCACAGGGAACGGAGGCGGCCCAGGGGGGCTGTCAGGGCAGGGCTGGAGGCGAACGGCGCTTTTGCACGTCTTTTCCCAAGCGCTGCCTTTTCCCGAGCATCTGCTGCTCCTCTGGAAGGCACCTCTGATCTCCAGGTGGGGGTCCCCCCACCCTAGTCCTGGTGTGCTGGGTTAAGGAGCAGGAAGGAAGCCCTGAGCGACCGCAGGGGAGCCGGGCAGCACCCCTCGGGGGGGCAGAGGAGAGGGCTGGAGCCAAGGAGAGGTCTGCCCACCCCTCGTGTACATCCCTGCCTGCACCCGTTGGGAAGACACACACAAGTGCGTATCTGCAGAGCATCCCAGATACACACGTGCATCTCCACCAGGAGGCATTTCTGGCGTGAAGGGGATGGAGAGCATGGGCTGGGGGTCCCCTCGCTGAGGGTGTGCGACAGGGGAGAGGCAGCAGGGTCCTCGCCGTGGCAGCGGCTGCCTCTCGGAGAGGGCTCCCCTGGGAGCACTGGTGTCCCCTTGGAGCCGTGTGCTGCAGTGGGAACCAGTCTGCTGGGGGCTTCTGCTGCTCAGCTCTGGGCTGGGCTGGAGCGAAAATTCAAAATAATGGTCAGAGTGCGACACCAGCTCTGCTCCGAGGAGGGAACGGGGCTCAGACCTCATCTTGGTTCAGGTTTGGTTTGACTGATTATGTCCAGGAAATCCTCCCGCTGAGCTCTGCAGTTTCTGATTCTGCTGGGCTAAATAGCAATGTGGCTAAATTACATTATTTGAATCCAGTGTGCTGCGTTCAACCTGGTATTAAAATGCATGCTTGGGCTTGTATCTTTTAAATTTGATATGAAGACAGCTGTATGCATTTTCCCTTGTTTGTAAATTGTATACACATGATACAATGTTTTCAGTAAGCGCTAAACAATGCAATGTGAGGCATTTCAACAAAGGAATAATTTAATGCAACCCAGCAGAAATGCAGAGCCTTAGAAGTGGTTCTTCATGAAACTACAAATTTTGGAAATGGGTCCAGAAGACCTACACTGGAGCAACACAAGAAACAATAGTTAACACAGTAACATTTTTTCTGTAAGAAAAATACACCATGAAGAAATTATACTTTGCCTATTTTTTTTTAGCTTGTTGATTTACTTGATCGCTTCAGTTGGCATATTTTGTATTTGTTGCATGTTAGGGATTAAAATACTCGTTTCTTCACCAAAAGAGAATACTGTCCTACCAGATACAGTTTGAGCCAAGCAAGACCTTTTTTTTTTTTTTTTTGTCAAGTGTATATTTGTCTCATATATTATTTCCAGTTCAAAGAAGATTAACACATTGTTACATTCTTTTCATCTGGTGTTTAGCTTTAACAGAATGAGACAGTTGCCTTTGTAATCTTCTTCACAGACAGGATCTGTCCTACTTTTGCAGGTGGAGGGTGGCATTAGAGGGGGCTGTGCAATTTGTCCTGGCTGTTAATGAAGCTGAAGCTAAGTGGGTGCTGAAGGGCCCCCAGCTCCCCACCACACTCGGATCCCGGAGCATCCCTGCGCTCTTGTGGTGATCTGGGCTGGGTTAAGGAGTAAAGAGAGAGCTTTAAAGAAAACGGGGAGCAAAAACACTGTGCGAGAGATGGGTAGGAATCACTGCAGCAACAAAACCCTGCTGGAGGGTGCTGCATCGCTAGCTAAGGGGCAGGCTGGCTGTGAGAAACAGGCTCTGCGGTGTATTTATACAGCACAAAACAGCGCCAGGCAGCACCGTCTGAGCTAGCGGGGGGCTGGAGGCCAGACAGGTATTGTCATCGCAAGTTCTGCACAGGCTTTGCTCAGCGGTGGGGTGCTTTAGCCCAGGCGGAATGGAGCGTTAACAAAACAAGAATGGTTTGTTTAAGTAAGCTGATGGGAGCTACTTCTGCACGGCACTGACAGAACCCACGTACCCTAAATGCACACAGAAATGTGAAAGGCGATTACGTAGCTACTGGAGAGAATCTGTCTACAGCTCTGTCAGAGTCGGTGTGCCGTCCTGGGACGAAGCGAGGGAGGGAAAGGTCTCAGGCGGAACTGTCCCTGCTCAGCCTGGACGTGCAGGAGGATGGGGTTGCTGCTACCCGTTGCACTGCTCCTCTGATCAGATGAAACGCGGGGGCTGGCAGTACGCAGGAGCCTGTGCTGAATCAGCCGTTTGAAACAGGGGAATAAAGACCCATAAGCCTTCCCAAAAAATCTGGGACTGCCTTAGCAGTTACTGAAGTTAATAGCAGAATGCATTAGTGGTAAATGAATGACTCCAGAAGGCATAGCCGCAGACAGCATTTTCGTAACTGACATAAAGTTTGAAGTTTGTGCCTCTGTTGGGGCACATTGGTGTGGCTGCGGTTGGCCAAACTGCATCAGGTTTTTCTGCTTCTGCAAAGAGCAGCTGAAGTTGCTGCAAGCTGTCTTCCTGCATCCAACTAGCCACTGGGAAACCTGCCTGTCAGCCTGCTCGGTGGCTCTCTGGGCTGGGGCTGACCCCTGCGAAAGCAGGAATGATCCTCCCCTGATGGTTTCTGAGACAAGGAGGTGACTGTGTTTGGGGAATACCCAGGCTGCTGGCCAGAGAGAAGAGCTGTGTGATGCACGAGAGGGCTAAGGCATGGTAGGCATGAGGCAAAGCCATTGCTTTCTTATAGTGGATGCTTAGGACTGTCGTGCTTCAGCGTACGTGGAAATAAAGTGGTTGTGTTTAGGAGCATGTGCATGTTCACGTAGTGACAGCAAAAGGTGCCAAGTTTGTTCTCAGTGTTTGTGCTTATTGTTTCTTCTCTCTTTCTCTCCAGTCGAAGACCACCCCCTTCACCTACTCGGCCCACTGTAATTCGTCCGTTAGATTCATCCATGTTAGACTAAAAGAAGCTTCTGGCATGTCGTTCGTTGTTAACCAAATACGTGGAAAAAAATTGCTTGATAACTGTTGCAATAACCAATGTATAGTCGCATGTATGGACATCTATAGGCAAGTAACAATTTTACTGATATACTCTCTGTCCATTCTGCATTGTATATGAGGTCTTAAATGTTTGGGGAAGGTGTGTGCTGCCTTGACTTTTCCTTTTGCAGTAGCTGATGTTAGCTAACTTACTGACACGTCTTCACCCAGGCAGCTGTGCTGACAGCCCTGTGCAGTGGATGGAACGCTTGCCTTGCTGTGCAGTTGTGCACGTGTTGCTTTGGTCTGCCTCTTTTTCCCCTCTTATCTGAAAGGAATCTCGCTTTTATTTGTACCTTCCAGGTTTTCTATTATTTGGAATTACACACTTATGCCCATTTTCTCTTTTAATGGCTCAACCGGGCAAAGAAAAGCAATGTGGTTTCTTACCAAGCTCTTCTGAAAGCCCCACGCTTCCATGTCTCTCTTGCAAGAAGCTTGCTGGATGGCTGCTTCTCCCATAATTTCTTCTTATCCGAAGTCTAGTTTTGAAGGAATGCTGTTAAACAAAAAGGGTGTGTATGGGACAATGCATGTTCTGCTTTATTTCCACGTCGGCAGCTGACACGCGAATTTGCCTGGGTGGCGGGTGAGGACCAGGCTGCGGTGCCCCTGCTTGCAGGGCTCAGTGTGGAGCCGTCTCACCCTGCCGCGAGGATGTCGAAGGGCAGAGGTTTGAAGAGCCGCTGCACGGCAGAGCAGCGTGTGCCAGCTCGCCTTGTCCTCTGCTAGTGCTTGCTCCCGTTCGTGCTCCCACTCGTGGGAAGCCTTGGGGATTCTGTGAGTGCTTGTAAGACGTATAAATGTACCGTGTGGCAGGATCCAGAGAAGTGGGTGTTGCTTTTGGCCATTTTGTGAAACAGGAGGTATAGCTATAGGTACAGATATAGGTATATGCAGAGTTGTAAATGGGCTACCGCTCTGCTGCCCACTGTGTGAGCCAATTCATGGAGCTGTGGCCGAGGTTTGCATCTGAGCTCTCCAAGGGAAGGGTCTGGTTTGGATGCGAGGTGTGTGCTCACGCCAGTTGATAAAGTTCTGCTGGGCCCCTTTTATATAAAGATTCTCTCTTTCCATCACTTGGGAGTCCTGCATACCTCAGATCAGAGTCGCTTTATGCAGCTGGCACTGAGAAGCGCTCAGCTGCGCATCCTGGCAGTGGGTTATTTTAGCAGATGCTCACTTGCAGAGGTCCTCTCTGCCTCTTGTTTTGCACATTATATATTAATGCGTTATAAAAACCTTCTGTCTTAACTGCATTGCTTCACTTTAAACGCTTAGAATCAGTGTCACCCCTATAGCTTAAAACTCACTGAGTTGACAGAATTAAACTAGAGATGAATTTGGCCCTGTTTCTTCAGAAAATATGAACTGCTGTTAGTATGATTACGGTTATAGATCCCTAGACAAAGCAATGGGTGGTTTCAAAGACCCTCAGCATAATCAGTCTAATAAATTTATTGATTAAGACTGCATGTGAGGCTCTAGTATGCTGTAACCCCATGGTTAGGAAGAATCCAATCAAAGAGCCACAACAAATGGGGATTTAGCCTATTAAGTATTCCCAGGCTGCTGATTAGTTGTGCTCACCACTGAAGCAAATCGTGTTTCAGCTTGCATAAGAGAGACGAGCTTGGGAAAGCATCATGATTTGTACATTAGCTTAACTTTAATTTCCTGTCAACCTTATACTTGTGATACACGCCTGGGGAGCCTAGAGGTCAACATCTGAGGCACAGTGGAGATGGAGTTTGTCAGAGCACCGGCATCGTGGTGATCTCAGAAGACTGCTTAAGTGTTGGGAGAACAGGCCCAGATCTCCAACACCAAATGCACAGAATCAGCTTGCAAGGAGAAAAAAGTAAAAAAAAAAGGTTGCAAACCCAACCACAGTCATACTGATTTTTACTACCAAAAAAACAAAAGAAAAAGACATATTTTGATGGTTTTTCTTGTGTTCTACACAGTCTTCTGCTGTGTTGCACTCTGCTGTAACATGCAATGCATCTATTAGATGCATTTTTGTAAATGGCTATGGTAGTCCCTGCTGTTGCCTAGCTGGCAAAGCTGTACAGAGTTTATCAGAACCCTGCTGCTGACAGGCAGCTGCCTGCTGACGGAAAGCCGGGCTTAGTGCCTTAGCCACAGACGGTCACTTCAACCCCAGATTTTGATGCTCATTCAGTGACGTTGCAAGGCCGTGGTCTGCGTTTATCCCACCGTACCCCAAGCACTCGCCTTTGTCATCCGAGGACCCCTTTGTCCAGCAGAAAGAGGCAGCACCTCCAGAAGGTGATTCAGAGCTGTGTGGCTGCGTGAGGGACGAGGGCGGTAATGCCAGTAAGTCAGGAGCCTCAATTAGATGACATAGGTCCTGGCATAAAAACATGTTTTTAAATCCTCTGTACTTGAGACTCCTTAATTTCCTTTAATGATTGTTTCTGTCGAGCATAAGGAGGTAGGTAGCATGATTCAGCGCTGTCCTTAACTCTGTCCCCCAAGAAATGGTGTTTGTCAGCAGTAATCCTGGATTGTAAATGAAGATCTCAGGGGTGGATTTACCCAAAAGAGGAGGCGGCAGCAAGGCGCCTGCGGCCCCATTGTCAGCACTGTCTGGATCTGCGCTCGATGGGGAGGTGGTGGGACACAGCTGCACCACCCTCCCTCCCCTGCATCCCCCTGCACATCGCATCTGGACCTGGCCCTGTACCCTAAACACAGCGCTTCTAGATGTGCAGGTTAATAATTAACCTTAAGCACAGATCCAGGGTTTGATGATTTTACCCCTGACTTCTTGCATATATGCTTTTCAAAACAAACTAAATCAAATTGTTGTTTCTAGGAAAAATGCTAAGTGCTTCCCAAGAAACTGCCCGCCCCCCCCCCCCCTTGAGCGAGCAGTGTTCTCCCAAGCTCGGCTCCTTTCCTCCTGCCCTGCAATGCCTGGAGCAGGTTGGTCCGTCCCGCTCGCTCCTGGTGCTGCCGAGTCGTGGCTCTCCCGTCCCTTGTTCTCGGAGGAGCTGCCTTGGCCACAACTCGCTCCATGCCTGAAGGACAGCAGGACGAGCACCCCACGCATCTGCTGGAGGGACTGGCCGCTGCCCCCTCTGCAGACACCCTCACGGAGGCTGAGCCCAGCCTGACCTCCCGGATCGGAGAGCACAGCTTGTTCTCCTTTCCTTTCATCCACTCCCTCTGGCAAAGCCCAGAAGATTGCTGGGAAGCAGTGGAGACTCCCACTAAGCAACAGCAGGGTTTCTGATCTTACGTGAGGTGCATAATGAGCTGGGTGATGTACGTAGCTAAGTTTCAGGAGGGTGCTCATCTAGTATTGCATTTAGGCTAAGGCTGAGCCTCCGCCTGGAGAACATGTTCCACCTCACCTCGTGGTGGCTGGCGAACAGCTGAGGAGCCTGCACATGCCGTAAATAGCTCTCGGCCTTTAATCTCAAGGGATCTGGTGTCAGGATTGAAAAGATTGTATGTTCAATGAAAAGGCTCGTGTACATAGTTAATGTGTGTTTATTTTATTGCTGATCTTGTTGCACTTTCTGAATAAGCCTCATAAAAGTAGATTATTTATTATGTTAAAGGAGATACATTATAAGTTATGGCATCTCGTGTTATAACATAGAAAATACTATACTCTCTCTCGCAGACAGCTACACTAAACAACATGTATACTGCATACTGAGATTACTGGCTAGTTCTGTCTTTCTGTCTTAAAATAGTCCAAACCTCCTGAACTGGAAGCAGCGCTCTTGCCCTGGCGTGCCGGGGTGGCACCCAGCCTCCTGGTGCGCTGGTGGCACCGTCCCCCTCGCCGTGGCTCTAGCAGAGCAGCTCCCTGTGTAAATGAATGTCACTCTGCCTGTCTCTCCTCTTGCTTTGTCTGCAGGCGAGCTGATACCGATGGCTCCTCCCGTCCAGACAGTCCTCCACTCTTGCTTGATCTATGATTTGTCCCGTCTTGCCGACTGTTTGCTTTACTGCCTGTCTCTTTACTTTTCCAGGATGGCGTAAATGATGACTTCTTCTTGTAAGAAGCAAATGCTTAATTTCTTTCTGAATTTTGCTCTGTATGTTTAATGCTCTACTTCATGTGAGCCAGAATATCTGCCTTTGGTTTCATATCTGTAAATGGTTCCTGGTGTTGACCTTTGAGCACAGCAAGTCAATTCCTGAAACCATGGTTGTTACTGAGCATCACATTACACCTGCTGTAAAAATGTTATGCTGCATTTCTGAACCTGAAATAAACTGTAACTCTTGACGGGCTTTTTATTATTACTTTCTGGATGTGCATGAGTGGTCTTCTGTCTCTCGCAGCACCAGCTCAGCATGCCACACTCCGCCCCTGTTGGGACTGCAGTGAGGATTTATTGGAGATGCGCCTTGCATTGAGATCACTGGAGATGCCATTAAAGGGGGAGATGGGGGAGATGGAACCCATGGGAGGCATTCAGCCTGCTGCCCTGCACGGGGCTTGGAGTGCCGCAGAGATGTTTTGCTGGGAAATGGATGAATGATTTTCAAGCAGTACCTGGTATTCATTTCATCGCTGGGGAAAGCATGTTTTGGGGAGATTCAGAGCTGAGCAGAAAGGCCAGCGTCCTCCAGAGCAGGAGCTGGAGCAAAAATGTGCACGTGTATGCGTTATGTGTGGAAGGGATTTCTCCCTTCAATTGCTTGTGTACGAATGTGTAGGTGTCGTGATTGCTCAGTTCCTCCTCCAGATCCGTATGAGCCAAGTAACTGGAATTTGTGCTGGGAGGGGATGGTCTGTATGGCACAAGCCGTGCAGCCGCTTCCTATGGGAGAGGACGTTTCTCACTGAGCCCGACAGTCACTACGTTGGTCCTTAGGTTTTGGGAAAGGGGGGAGCAAAGGGTGGGATGAGCAAGGCAGCAACACCCCCATTGTATTCACTTGCTTGCTGTAGTGTTTTGAGATTTTTAATTTTTTTTTTTATGCTTTTCAATGGCTGTGGCTGAGGCAGCCTGTGCACTCCCCTGTGGTGAACACGTGTCCCATCCCGTCTGGCTGGAGTATGTCACATACCCCTCTATGAATTTGGTTCCTGGCATGTTGGTGGGCGACACGAGTGCTCTGTGCCGGGTGGCAGGAGGAGTATCCGCTCTTCTCTAACCACTGCACGGGGCCATCGGCTGCCAAGGGTCTCTCCTATTCAGGCTGGCAGTAGATTCATTGCACTGCCCTCGCCCATGCTTTTAACCCTTCCCAGAAACGTCCCTCCCAACGCCCCAGTCCAGCCCGTGGCCCATCTTCTTTGAGCCTTCCCAATTTCATCAGAATCTCACTTAAAAAAGATCTACTCCAACAACAGTGTTTGAAGCAGATAGTGGTGCAAATTTTAAGGTTGGCCATGCAGAAAAGCTCTTCCAGAGGATATTATTTGCTGCAAGACAATTAGAAAGCCCATGACCAGCGACCTCCACGCTTGTGATGTGATTGTCCTAGTTCTCTGGCGCCAGCAAGTCAGATGGGAAGCGGTGAGGATGAAAGCTGAGGCTGTGCTGATAGCCAGCTGATTCTAATCTTGCTCTTGCCCTTTTCCTTAATGTGCATGTTCTGTGCCTTTTTCTCTTAACCTATTTTATTAAGATAATTTTGTGTATGAGTTGTTTTACTGTGTCTTGACCTTTTGTTTTAAATCTCTTTTCCCCCTCTCCCTGTGAATTTTGGGTTATTTTTTGTCTTTTTTCTAGGCGACGTCCGCCAGCTGTTCCAGGAAGATCATCCTAACACACGCATTTCTTTTTTGTTACATGCAAGCTCTCTTTTTTTTGGGTTGTTTTTTTTGTTGTTGGGGGTTTTTTTGTCCAAAATTATCTTTAATTTGCACTAGCCTATTTGTAAATGAAAGATTTTATTTTCAGATGTTAATAATAAACCTGGATATAAAAAAAATAAAAATTCTGACTACAAAAAGGAACTTGTGCTGGTTTCCTATTGAAGGGTCTACCCACTCGTTCCCAAGTGGAGCCATTCATACCCCATGTGAGAAATTGCCTGGGCTCTGTGGACACTCCCATCCTCCGGTGTGGTGGAGGGAGGGACGTTCTGCTAGGATTCTACCATGGCTTCCGAATTCATTAACCACCAGGATTGCTCCACATCAATGCCTCTGGCTTAGCGTTAGCAGATAGAATAGCCAGCCCCTTTAACAACAAGAGTCCTAAAATATGTCTGTAACACCCAGCAGGCAGCACCTGGCTGAGCAGAAGGTCAGAGAAGATTGTAGCAGTCTCTAGACTGATGAATCTGCACGATTATAAATAAATCACAGCTGCTCTGACCATTTTTTTTCAAGCTAAACCTCTGAATTCCTTGCGAGCTGACCTCTTTGGAGCATCTGAGCTGAAATAGCTGGAAGTAGCTACCTCTGGGATTCCGAATGTGTCTGTCCTTACAGGAGAGGCAAAATCTGGGGTTTAACATTTAGAAGCTGTGCTTGTTTTGGGTGCCAGAGAAGTATACAAAGAGCAAGTTTAAAAAAAATGGGAAACTGATGACTTTTATTGACTTTTTTTTTTTTTCCTCATACAAAAACCAAGAAGGGGTATCTCACAAACCACACGGCTGCATCAGACGGCATTGCACAGTTACAGACCAGAGGCACAACACAGCAGCAGGACTCCAGCCTGGTGTTCCAGGAGCACAAACGAGACGTTTCTTTGTAGTAGGAGGTTCACGGTGAGAGGGAGCTGCAGCAGTGCTGCTCAGGGGATGGGGGCAGGAGAGTGGAGGAGATCAGTGTTCTGCATGAGGAAGGGGCCTGACAACACACAGGCTGTGCTCTGGTCCAAGCCAGGTCTGACACAGCTGTGCTGAATTTGGGCAATTCCTCCAACTGATTTAGATCCCTGCTGACCTGTCATATACCAGGGAGCTGCTGGTAAATGCCAGGCACTAAGCTCGCTCAAATTAGAAGGGGGTACAAGCCCAGAGAGCTATAGACTTACACAGATTTTTCTTTTTTTTTTTCTCACTTAGTTTTTGGGTAGAGTACAACAGAAAAAATGGCAGTGGTATTAGCAAAAAGGGGGGGGAAACCCCAAGTACAGCAATTCTTGGGAGAGGGAGGTAAATAATCATTCCTGCTAGACCTTTGAAATGCATGTGCTGGGATGCTGAAATGCTAGGAATTGCTGGAGCTGGAAGGAGTACAGTGATGGGGAAGGTGCTTACCAGCACCCTGGGAAGAGGGAGAAATGCAGTCCGTAGCAGTCCCATGAACACAACTGTCCCAAGGGTGGGGGATGAGGAGAGGAGCTCAGACTGGCTGTGTCTTTCATTTGTGGAACTCGTCGCCGTCAGGTACCAGGCAAAAAAAAAAACCAACCTCAGCAGAGTTCAGGAATTGTGTGGTCTCAGGACTACTACAGAAGGGACGGTGTTTGCACCCAGCAGGCTCTTGGGGAGATCCTGGCCATGCTTCACCTCTCAGGTAAGAGGGAATGGGAACAGGCTGAATTTCACAAGCTGCTACTTTTCTACATTGTTCAAAAAACTGTTCCACACTGGGCGAAGCTCTCGCTGCTTCCCTCTGGGATACAGCATGGTACCAACAGATGAACCCACAACAAATTAAGTTTTAGTTGCTATGGCCTTACCTACAGCACCCCAACCAGGAGCTGCTGCTGCTCTAGCTGCTAGCTGACCTCCATCCATGAGGCTGTAAGGCACAAACTTCTTTCCTGGAGCATTTCAGGGTGTTAAGTCTTTTGCAGAGATCTTTACCTTCTTCTGAAGTATTTGATAAAAAATATTGCTGGAAATAGGATTCTGAACTTCACAGTTTTCTTGTAGCTATTCCTAAAAATTCCTAAGTAGAAAGACAAAGGTATTGGTGTGCTGGGAAACCTTGGCACGTTCTTTAGCATCAGCTCACGGGATGACTTTTTGAAGAGGCTGTTTAAGCTTGTCTGTGCTATTTCTACCCTGCAATGGCATACGTTCTGTGGCTCAGCAGATAAGGCTAAGGGTGCTGCACCAGCTGGTGGCATTCTGCATCCCTGGGCTGCTTTTCAAATCCTGTTTTGATTTCCTGATCATTTGTGTTGTTGCTGTTGCCTCTCACATCATAAAGCTGAGAAAAGTTTAAGTGATTAATGTGGGAATTGAAGAGATATAAAGATCTTACCCTCAAAGACTGAAGCTTCACTCTGCCCAGGATTCCCAGATCCACTCTCCCACGTGGGGCGGGATGTGGGCCCCAACAGCATGGGGTGGGTGGCTGACACTTGCCTTTCCCTGCAGCAGAGGCTGTAGATGGAGATTCCAGACGGCACGTGTCAGCCGCTCCCCCAGGAGCAAGGCTTATCCCTAGCTGGGATACAATTACTTGCATTTGGCCAGCTTCAAATCAAAAGAAAATGTCCCATTAAAGTACTCGATCTCAGTGGACTTGGAAAAAAATGCAAAATAACATTTAACTCTTCCAAGCTGGTTGCTGAGGATCTGATTGCGCACGAGCTGAGAAGGACCAACCGGGTTCTGTGGTCTCGGCGTGTGCTCCACCAGGGAAGCCGCAAGACGATACACTTGGGTAGCAAATGCTCCTGGGCATCCAGCTCTTCTGCTCAGCTGGGCACAGTTACGGTAAGTTTTGTTCTGTAGAGGGTACTCTGACCTCAGGCACGAAGACATACTCATAATGACCATTTATTCAGCATCTTAACTTCAGGAGCGTGTGCCCTCAGGAGAAGGGCAGAGAAGTCCTAGGGCAGCTCTGCCTGGCCTTTGTCTCCTCCTCTCCTCTCCCCGTCTTTCTCTTGCGTTTTCCCCTTCTTCAGAGTTCCTTTATGCATCCACGCCGTGGACTGGGCTTTATATTTTCACGTCCCAGGCTAGGGAGAGCAGGATATCGGTGCAGGCAGGCTAAGCGGAGGACTGAGCCTTTCCCCGGGGGATCTCTGGGTAGGGATGGAGGCTGAGGAACAGGCGAAGGGAAGGAGCTGGGTGGAGCGGAGGGACCTGGAGCTGCGGGCGGGCGGATGGGATACATCCCGCATCCTGCCTGCAGCTGGGTCGGTGGGGCCTGCTGCACCCATCCAAGCCCAGGGATCTGCACAAGTGATCCACTGGATTCCAGTGGGGGCTGAGGCGCCAGTGGCAGCCGGTGCCTGTCTCCACCTGGAATGTCTGGGTAGTTGACGTTTGCACTTTTCCTAACCCAGAGCTGGTTTTGAGAGTCTGAATTTGGGTAGACTTTTTTTGGGGAAATATTTCTCCTTGGGGGAAAGGGTGCAGCAGTAGCCTCCACTGTGACAGACATTAGCAACGGGCGCCAGGCAGGCTAGATTTTATTTACTTTTGATTTACATTCAAACCTTGCCCTGCCGACAGGCTCCGTGAATCGGCTTTGGATGGCAGCGTTTCAGTGTCATTAGCCCAGCACGAGTTGGGACATCCTGGCTGCTGAGCAGCTTTCTGGGAAACCTCCCTGTGAAAAAAAGCCTTCTTTCCAAAGAACTAAAAAAATGTCATCTTGACTGAGCATCTGGCTACTCTGTGCTCCCTGCGAGACCAGAGCATGAGCTCTACACTTCCACAGGTTTTAATTAAAACCAAAATGAGATGTAGTCATCACCATGACGACAACAGCAACATTTAACACTTGGCAAGAGCCATAACAAAGCACTGGAGGTGTTGGGGACTCCTCTGGGGGCTGCTCATTTCCGAGGAAGCCCAAGGTGTGCGTGGCAAGCGCCCGCTCGCTGCGGTGAGATGCCGCCGCTCAAAGGGATGAGCTAAATCAAGCAGAAAACTGCACTTCTGCAGATCGGGTTTCCAAAAGAGGGAAGTTTCATAAAACCCCAGGTAATGCCGAATGCATCCCTGTGAGGTGGGGCTGGCACAGGATTGTGCATCCCTGCCCTTCTGTGGTGCCAGCTCCAGCAGGCTCTGCTCTCCGGGGTGGCCGGAGCAGGGCTGGGCTGCTGCAGGATGGTCCCAGATGGGAGCAGAGAAGGGGGAAGAGCTGGGGAAGCCCTCCTGGCACCGGCACCGGGGCTGGCTCGTCTTGACCAGGACCTCTTTGCCGGCAGCACCCTCTGTTGTGTGTGGTGCCAGACAGGACCCAGGCCCTGCCACTATCCCAGCAGCCTGGCATCTCCCCAGCCGGTGGGTGCACCCACGGGTGCCTGTGCTGAGCTCCTCACCCCGTGGCAAGGCCAGACCCACCTCTGGGAGGGGTTCAGAGAGGGGAGGAGGGGGTCTGGCTCCCTCACCACCCCCTCCTAAAGGACTGAGGGTAAGGGTAATGCAGAGTCTGGCAGCGTCATGAGGCTATTCTGGTATCAGCAGCCGGAGGGGTGCAGGTGAGCAGGGCTCTGCACTGCGCCTTCCCAGGTGCCCTCATGTTTGGCCCTGCAGGTCCAGCAGCACCCTCCACCCTGCCCACAGCGACCCTCACCCAGTCCCCTTCCCCTCCAGGCCTCCCAGGGAAGCGCTGTCAGTCCCCATCGCACACACTGAAGTCCCTTAGCGCTGAGGACCTCCATGGGCATGCTGTGGGGCACATCTGAGCCAGATGTGCGTTTCCGAGTGGTGTTTCCGCTCAGGGGATGCGCACACAGCCTGTGCCCCCTCCCCCAAGTGTGGGTAGGGGTCTGCATGCCTGGAGAACACCCTGACCCACTTGCTTGCTCCCCCAGCTGTGGCACAGGCTGGCCACTCCACGGGGTTCAGGTCCTTCCTTCACCAAAACCAAGCAGGTCACGTCTGGAAACAGATGCTGAGGGTAAGGCAAACGTGGCCCTTGTTGCTGTGCCAGAGGCTTTATTGGGCCGGGTGTTCTCCCCCGCCCCCGGGCTGTCCCTCAGCAAGGACCTCTGCGCTGCTCACAGCAGTGAGGGTCCCATCAGCCAGGCCTACATGAGGAACCTGGAGAGGTCCTCCTTGATCTCAGCCTCATCCCACGGCCCGTGGATGTTGTCCTTGAGCAGCTGAAGGCGGATGAGGCAGTAAGGGCAGAGGCAGGAGATGGCAAGCAGCAGCGAGGCGAAGAGCACGGCCCCCACGCTGGAGACGGTGGCCAGCCCTGCCAGCGCCGCCAGCGCAAAGAGCACCGTCACCCCCACGTAGCAGCGGGGCGTCTGGGCTTTCAGCTTCTTCTGCAGCATGGGCCAGAGGGCGAAGATCTGCATGGCGAAGGTGACCATCACGAAGGCGTGGAGGGAGCGAGGCAGGCGGGAGGCCAGGCACACCGAGGCGAAGATGGCCATGTTGAGGGACAGCGTGCTGGAGACGATGGCGGCGTTGGCGCCGTAGTCAAAGAAGATGAGGTGGCCGAGGAGCATGAGAGCCGACATGGCGTAGATGGTGTCCGTGCTGATGGACTCCGTCAGTGTCTTCAGCACCGGCGAGAAGCCGTAGGTGAAGGCGGCGAACACCAGCGTGCTCTTCAGGTCAGCCCACCGCGTCCGCCCGCTGGCCCAGCGCCCGGCCCCGCCGTCCACCGCGTCGAACAGGATGTAGCCCAGCAGGGAGGAGGCCAGGGCCGCCGCGAACAGCCCCTGCGGGCTCAGCGCCCCGGCGGCCATGTACCACCAGGTCAGCACGAAGACGCAGACGCTGCACAGCTGCTGCACCACCGCTCCCGACTGGAAGACGACGGCCCGGTACCGGTAGCGGCGGGCGTGCACGTTCTTCCGCAGCTCCTCCAGGAACCGCTGATCCACGTAGTTATCGGGGAAGGGCTGCCGCTCGTACAGCACCTTCTGCCACCGCCGCCCGCCGCCCGGCTCCATCGCGCCGGCCGAGGGGCAGCCCCGGCCCCGCCGCCGGGCCCCGCCGCGCCGCAAGGGACGCCGGGCGCTCGGGGGCGCCACCTGCCGGCCGGAGGGAGCGCGGCGGGGGGGTCCCGCTGTGCCGTGAGCTCCCCCCGGCTGCCCGCCCCTGGCCCCGCCGCTCCCCGCAGGCCGCTCGGGGGGTGTGGGGGGGCGGGGGGCAGCTCCTCGCTGCCTGCGGCTCCGGCCGCGGTGCCTGCGCTCAGCCCCGGCCCCTCACGGCAGGGGGGCACGGAGGGGCTGGGGCGGGCAGGGGCTGTGGCACCAGGCTGGGGAGGGGCGGCTGTGGGGGTTCAGCCTGGAGAGGAGGGGGCTCGGAGGGGCCTGATCGCTCCCTAAAACTCCCTGACAGGGGCTGTAGGCAGGGGGGGGTCGGTCTCTGCTCCCAGGTAACAAGCGACAGGGCAGGAGGAAACAGCCTCGATTTGCACCAGGGGAGGTTTAGATGGGAGAGTAGGAAAAAACTCTTAATGGAAAGGGCGGTCAGGCACTGGGACAGGCTGCCCAGGGAGGGGGTGGAATCACCGTCCCTGGGGGCGTTTAAAAATTTTGTGCTTGGGGACATGGTTAGTGGTGGCTGTGGCAGTGCTGGGCTAATGGTTGGACCTGATGATCTTAAAGGTCTTTTCCAACCTCAATGGTTCCGTGCCAGGCCCCGGGTGCTGCAGCCTTTATCCCATGCTCAGGCTTCTCCGGAGGCGCTGCTGCCACAGCGGTGCCGCTGTCACGGTGGGAGGGTGGGCTGCGCCCGCGCTGGGCTGGCAGGTCCTGCCACGGTGCTGGCAGCAGCTGTGCCCACGCATGGTGACAAAGGGGTCTCCCAGGGGACCCTCCTGCAGCCCCAGTGCGCCATCCTTCAGCAGCCATCAGGAAGGATGCAGCTGGTCCATGGGATTTGGTCTGGTCCTGCCTGTGCTTGGACGTCCCCGTGCGTGTCCAGCCTCGCTCGGCGAGGGACCGCAGTGAGCATGCCCTGCCCAGGCCCAGCCGTCCTGCTGTTCTGGCCAAACCAGGTTCCAGCGCCCGTGTCGGGAATGTGGGTGTGATGCTCCGAGCACAGGTGCCTTTCCCCTGCAGCTCAGCCCTGCCCTGCTCCCTGCGCCTGCCAGCACCCTCAAGAAGCAGAGGCAGGAGGAGGAAGAGGAGAAGTTGTGGCTGAGCAGGGGCCGAGAGGTGCAGGGGCACCCACCTCCTGTGCTGCCCACCCCCTCACCAAAGGCACTGAGCTGGTGTGCAGCCAGCAGGCCGGGGAACAAAAAGGGACGAGGGGAGGTGTCGCAGAGGGAAGAGGTGTTTTCCCCAAGTGTGTGCATGTTTGTGCTCAGGTTGGAGCCTTCCCAGCCCCAGAGGTGCCGGCTGTGGCGGGGATGCTTACTTTGGCCTCACCCGAGGGGCCTCGGCCCAGGGCAGAGCAGCCCCGAACACTGCCCTGTTTGTGCTTCGGGAAGGGGCGTCTGTGGCCGTCCTGCCACGGCGGGAGCAGGCGAAGGAGCTGACGGTTGTTTTCCCCCCACAGGCCTCACACACGTTTCCCTTCACAGGGCAGGAGCTGGCCAGTGCCTGCTGCTGGGGGGGGGCTCGCAAGCAGGACCCCACCGTGTGCAGATCATGCAGAGCAGCAGGTAACCCCCGCATTGCCAAATGTGCCTTAGGGGGGGACCTCGGGCTGAGCTGCCCCGCGGTGACATCTAAAAAGTGCCACCTCCCAGCCCCGTATCATTGCACTTGCTCCACAGGGCAGGAGCGGCTGCTCGCCCCGTGCATTCACCCATGCCAAGGGGTGAAGCTGGCAGCCTCCAAGCCGAGGATGGAGCTGGGCTCGGTTCTAGCTGCTCTACCTAAAAGCCCCCATCCCCACACTTAGCACAGAGCCGTGCCTGTGTCTCCGTGCACACAAGCTGGTGCCCACAGGGACAGGGAGTGCTGCCAGCTCCTGTGATTGCTGGCATTGCCTTGAAGCCCAGGGCCTGGGAACTGGAGATTTTGAAGGAAATGTTGTTCTCCCAGAGCCGCAGAGTAAAGCTGGGGCGTGTAAGAGAAAAGCATGGAGGGCAGCGTGTCCCTCCTGCTCCCCTGAGAAGTGCCACAGCCACCACGGCGGAGGGACACCACCTCCCATGGGCACGGGCAGGGCAATGCTGCACTCTCGCTGCAAGTGGGTTACAGAAGGTTTGGTTTGACTTGGCCTTGGGCTCTTGTGCACAGCTCTGGTGCTCTGGGGACTGGGAACAGTGGGCTGGGCTGGGGCATGATGCAGCTCCCATGTGGTCAGGTCCATCTGGAAACCCTGGTACCCTTTGGTTCTCTGCCGTGAGCCACCAAAATCCCCCTCAGAAGCAGGGAGAGGTGGGCTGCTGCTGCTGGTTGGTGACTTGCAGCATCCCTGAGCCATGCCAGGCGATGCCAGCCATAGCAGCAGCATAGCAAAGTACCTCTGGGAGATGCCACCACAGCCACCTGACAAGGGGATCACCCTGGTGCTCTGCACCCAAGGGCTCTGCACCCTTGGCAGCGCCCACCCAGTGCTGAGGCCCACAGGGTCTGGCACCCACTTGGTGCCCTGGAGACCCCACCAGGCTCCAGCACAAAACAACTGCCACTGCTGTGCTGGCACTGCGTCCCCGTGGGAGGGGACAGTGTGTGCTGTGCCACCGTGTGAACACACCACCTGCAGTCCAAAGGGCAGCTCAGCCCTGCCTGGGTGGCCCAGACTTTGCCTGCAGGGGAATGACTCACCTGCCTGCACCACAGTCCTAGCGGGACCTGCCACAGGACCCACCACGTCACCACCCATCCCTGCCGGTCAGATGGGAACGTGTGCCTGTGGAGTCACCCCTCAGCCCTCCTGGGGCCACGTGGCCAGCAAGGCCCTCCTGGAAGGGGTGAGCAGTAGCTAAGGTCAAGGATGCAAAAGCCCTTTGTGAGCATCTTGATTCCCACTCTGGATTCCATGCAGTAAAACCTTCCTCATCTCATGATTAGGTGTCCCCAAGTGCCACTGGCCTCTGGAGAGGCTATAAGATGGCAAGTGCTTTGAGACCCTCTGCTGAAATGCAGGAATGAGGAGCTGGATGCCGTGACACTACAACCTGTGTACGCTGAGGACCTGTTGGCTTGGCTGTCCCCTGCCCTTTGCAAAGAGACATCCCCCCCCGCAAGTTTGTTTAGTGTCTGCTGGGCTCTGATGTTTGAATTGCTAAAGCTGTTTGGAAGGAAGACTGGGAAAGGTGACAGGCTGGGACTGGAGTAGCTGTGACTGATCTAGACCTCCACTGGAGATATTTGACTATCAAAGTATCGAGGGCACTGCACCTCTCACTGCTGGCTCAGGGCTGCCTCCAGGTTTGTCTGCCTCTCCTCAAGGTGGGACCATCACTTGCGCTGCAGAAGGAGGCTTCAAAATAACTAAACAGCACGCCCTGCTTAGGGTTTGAGCTTGCCTGAGGCTGCTTGGGTGAGGGCAGATCCTGCACTTCTCCATGTCCCTCAGCTGGGGCTCTTCCCCTGCATCCACCTGCGTCACCCCACGGGGGACAGGCCTGCCCCAGCTACCAAGGCCATAATGGCACCGGCAGCTTTGCAGCCTGCCTCACCGTGTGGGCTCCGTCCTTCTTGCCATCTCTCTGTGGCGAGTGGTGCCTGCTAGGGTTGTGCTGTGTCCCCCAGGTTGCTGTGGCGGAACTGGGTCCCTCCCTGGGGCTGGGGCTGTGGCACAGACAGGGCTGCCTGTGAGCACAGCGCTGGGTGCTTGGGCTTCGTTTCTCTGCCGAGCCACCCCCCAGCCTTCCCCTTTGACCCTGGAGCTGAACCCTCCCTCCGCAGGAATGTTTTTCAGGGGGGAGGTTGGCACAGCTCCAGCTGCTGAATTTTTTCATGCCCAGAGACTGTCTCCTGCCTTAAACGGCCCCATGACATGGGCTGCGTCTGCTTTCCTGCTGTCACCTATTTAAGGATTTTTTTGATTCAGTCCCCAGTCCAGGGTGGTACGATACCAGCCCAGCACCTGGAAGCTGCTGTTGGGGGCTGCTGGGGCGCGCAGGGCTGGCTGCCCTGGCCTCCCCCACAGCGATGTGCCCAGGTACGGGGGAGTCCAGTGCTGCGCCAGCTCTCCCAAGCATCTCCCTTCCCTGTGCGCAGGTCAGATTTCCTGGATCCAGGTCCACATCCTGGTCCCAGGGGGACCCTTGCCATGGGCAGCCCATGCCTCGGAGGGATGCTCCTGGGTGCCCTCAGGCATGGCTCCTGCCCTTGGCCTCACTGGCCAGACCCAGCTGGAGCTGCCCAGACCCCCAAGCCCTCCTGCCGGCCGTAGCATCTTCCACCACCCGAGAGGCCTCCCTGCGAGCTTGGGTGGCAGATGCTCTGCCCCATTTGGGCTTAGAGGAGGCCCCACTGGCCCTGGCCACATGCTGCAGTGCTGGTTGTGCAGCCAGGGCAGAGAGTATGCCACAATCCCCATGGGTCTCCATCCCGAGGCCAGACAGTGTGGAAGCACCAAGAGCTCCTGGAGGGGACATCACCAGTTTTGGTGTCAGAGCTCGCTGTCCCAGGCAGATCATTTCCAGAGCACAACCTGCCCTATGGAGAGGAGCCTGCCCCAGGGCGCAAGCCAGGACCTTGCTGGAGACCACATGAGAGGCATTCCTGGGTGCACAGCCCCTGCCCAGGACAGAGAGGACCTAAATGCTGGTGAGTCGCTGTCTTACCTCATGGCAACATCCTAGGGGCACGTGGGACAGGCTGGGCATGACGTGGGTGCTTGCATGTGAGAACAAGGGTGGTGGGAAGGGAGGCAGAGCAGCCAGGGAAAGGGGAAACTAGCACCCTTCCAGGCAATGAGCTGAGCTGAGGAGGTGCCGAGGCTGCTGGAGAAACCCAGCAATGCTGCCCAGGGCTGGGGAGAGCAGTCCAGGAAACTGAGATCAAGCCTAAGCAGCCCAGGCTGGACTGGCATCTTCCAGGGTGAGGTTTGGGATTTGCTGAGCCTGTTGCAGGGAGAGAAGGATGGGAAAGCTGCGGTGTAGCTCAGCTGAGGAGCTGGGGCAGGAGAGATGTGATGTGGAAAGGCGCACGCTTGCAGGGACGTGACCTCTGGAAGACACAGCCTCTGGGGTGGCTGTGAAACTGAGCTCCCTCGGTCCTGGCATTCCCTGGCGGTCAGCATGGACCAGTGAAACCCCGTGGCAAAACACCCTCCTCACCGCCTGCGCTGGGCTCCAGGGAGAGGGACAAGCCAGCCCAGCTGGGGTCCTGGCCAGCTTCGGGCAGTGGGTCAGTAGGGTCCCATTTTGTAAGGGAACTCTGTGAAGGTCAAGCTGTCACCTAGTAATGTTTTTGTATTTTAACCTGCTTTAAAAAAAATATCCCTAGGAAACTGTAGCCAGAAATGATGTCAACAATGCGCTCTGTCAGCTGCAGGGTCCTCCCAGGTGGGATGAGTACAAACTTCAGCTGCCCAGGTAAGCTGAACCCAGCCCTTGGTTGTACGTGGCACGTCTCTAATGAACGCAGGGAGGAAACCAGACCTTGGGCGTAAAAAACTAAAACCAGCCTGTGGGACCTGAGCATGGGTCATCATGGAAGCTGGAAGGTGAAAAATATCTGAGATTCAAGATTTGGGAGTAAGGAGGGGCTTACAGATTCACATGGGTGCCCCTGAGCCCCAGCAGCAGCGCTGGAGCTCTGGAACAAAGCTTTGCTGATGGTTTCTGACTCTGTTCCTCCTTGTTTAGCCCTGATGTTGAAGCGTGGGGAGAGGATGTGAAGTGCTGACCCAGCTATGCTGCAGCTGGTGGAAAGGCATCAAGAGCTGCAGGTGGCAAAACACTGAAAAACCCAAATCCCCAGAGGGCGAGAGCAAAGAACCGTTGGGGAGAGCTGGTAACCAGGGTGGTGGGTGCTGGAGCCACGTGCAAGCTCTCCATCACCCTCAGCTTCATGTGGCAGCTTTCCCCCTCCCCTTGCAGCTCTGGGACATGGAGCAAGTGGCGTGAAGGGATCCGGAGTTTCCTAATGAGGTTTTTACCGTCTGCTCAGGGGATATTTTTGTTCTTTAGCTAAATGCAAACAAAGGCAGAAGTAGATAGGGAAGGGGGGACACTGATGAAAGCGTGTGCAGGTGAGCTGGCTTTTATGGGAAGTGTAGCTGGGGGAAAATTTGGTGTGACAAAAGAGATTGTAAATCTCTGCTTTAGCTTGGTGCACTGCAGAAGGATCCTCCTCTGTGCTCACCTTCCAATTTGATTCCTAAAGAAACATTTGTTCAAACACAGCATGGCCTCACCCTGGAAACACAGAAGTTTTGGGGGAGATGTTGACCCCAGGAGCCCTTCCTGCCCTCTTCCCGTGAACATCAACCCAGAGCCTCCAAGAAGGAGCCCACCTGCCTGCAAAGAGCAGCGTGATGTTGGGGCTGAGGTGCATTTTACCACACAGTGCTTCTCCCTGCAGCACAATCTTGCCCTACCTCAAAAGACAAGGGTCCCCTGGGTCCGGCGCTGCAGGACATGCGTGTTCCTCTGCCAGCATGTAGGTCCCCGAGGAGTGACGCTCCCTGCTACCGGCCACCCCCTCACTCTCCTCCCAACTTTTCAATATCTGCTAGGGAGGGGATGAAGCCAGGTGGGAATTTAGTTTATTTTAGTACTCGGCAGAAGGGGAAGGGAAGCAGCTGGGCCCTGCCTGGCCAGCTCTCATCTCTCACCCCTACCGCCTGCATCTGGCGGAGCTGCGCCACCCTCCTGGCACTGCTGCCCCAGGGCCCCGACCGCTCTCCCAGCCCCGGGGGGGCCTCTGTGCGTGTCTCAGTGTCTCAGCTTTGGTTTTGTGTTGACAAAGCCACAGATGTGCCGTCCTGCCAGATCACGCGCCTGCGATGTTGCCTGGTTTGGCCTCGATTTGCATGAGGCCAGGGAAGAAGCCCGGTGCCGTGTTGCACTAGGTGCTTTCCCAGCCCCTCTGCTCACCCTCGGTGCTTATGGGCAACTTCAGCCCACGCTGTCCTCCCAGAAAAAAAAGCCTCCCCCAAAATTTACACCTCTGTCACAGAGTTTTGCCGTTTCTCGGTTTCTGTATTGAGAGTTGTGTTTTCTTTTCCCAGGGGGTTCAGATGGTGGCTGCCAGGAAGCACAGAGGGGGACCTGTAGGTGCCCGCCACAGGGTTTGTCCCTGCTGGAAGCCCCTGGTCCCACACTGCATTTCCATCATGCAACCAAGAGTTAATTTTGATTATCTATGTCTCAACTGCCAGCAGCTTTTGGACTTTCCCTGCTCCATCAGCCCCCCCTGAGACGGCAAGAGCAGCTCCTCGGCTGCCGACCGCATTGTCTTCTCCGGCTGGCAGCAGGCACTGGCCTCTGCTCCCGTGTCATGGCAGGGAGACGAGATGCTGCTGAAGGCCGTACCTTGAACACCTGCCAGCCAGGCTAGGAGAAAGTTGGTCCCTTCTCCTTGAAGCCATTTTCTATCCATTCCCCAGCATTGGCTGTAGGAAAGGGTGTTTTCTGTCATGTGGGGGCTCTGTGGTCCCGAAATGGGGCCAGGAGATGCTGTGGCTTCCTGCTTCACCCCACCTGAGCATCCTCGCTGCAGTGGTCATTTCATCTCCTTTTTCTAGGCAAAGTTAAAATTCAAACGAAGCCACATGAAATGAGCAAACCAAATACAGATGTTTTCAAAAGTGTAATTCCCATTTCAATTAATTTTCTTCAGTTTTGACTTTCAGGTTTTGAGCCACTGAAGAGGGGGCTCAGAGTCAGGCAGAGGAAATCTCTCTTCAGATCCGGCTGTGCCCTCCCATTGCTGCGCGAGGGGTCTGAGCCTGCCGCAGGTGGTCCTGGGCATGGCTCCATCAGAGCTTTTAGGAGCCGTGGAACTGTGCCACCATCTACCCGTGCTGGATTTCGAGGCTTTTTCAGGAGGGATTGAGGCTGGCTGGAGATCAGAGCAGTCACTCTCCTATACCAGGTCACGCAGCCCCTGCCAAGTGTCACTGTGTGCCATTGTCCCTGCTTGCCAAGAGGAGACCTGCCGCCGCTCCTCAGCACCATTGCACACCGCCGCGCCGGCCCACGTTAAGTAAACCTAATGATGCTCTGTGCGGAGCAAGCGTTTCGGTGACCTGGCCTGTGTGTATTTGCAGTTTGATCGGCCGGTTGCTGTGACCGTGGTCACAGCCCAGCAACCCAGCGTGGCATCCCCTGGGTTTTAAAGGAGGCTGTGGGAGCAGGAATCAGTGTCCGTGCAGGGGGACGTCCAGGACCCCCGGCCCCTCCTCGTGGGACAGCGCAGCAGCCCCAGCTGGGCAGAGGTGTGACACGAGCAGAATCGCTGGTGCAAACTCCATCGATGGTCCCTGATGCCTCATCCCAGGGGCGACACCTTGCAGCCACCCTCCCCAGAAATCCTGTATCTCTGAGTTGAGTTATAAAAGAGCAGTTATCAGCTCAGCTGGAGGCAGAGTTGCTCCTGCTTGATTTTGCACGGGAAATTATTCCAACCCCCGCCCCCCCCCCCCCCCCTTTTTTTTTCCCACAGCTTGTTTCTCTCCAGTGTGAATTGCAGAAGAAATAAAAGAAATTCAGGATTTTTAAGAAGTTTTACACAGGTTTGCTGGATTCTCTCCTATAAGTGGTTAACAGTTCATCTAAAGTCACAGGAAGCTCTCTGAAGCAATCTTGCAGTTTACAGCTTTTCCTTTACTAAATAAGAAATGGTCAGGAAATCAAACAGGAAATTGTGTCTGGAAGGAACAAAAGTTGCGTTGTCAGAACCTGCTTACAAAAGATTTACTTTATTTTAACCAGTAAGGAGCCAAGATCAATAGTCAGAAGAGGAAGTAGTTTGTGTGAATTAAATCACATGTGAAAAAAAAACCCCAACCAAACACTGGGGAAAACAAGATGCCTTTGTAAAGAGCAGATAGGGATGAATGGAAGAGAAGGCTTAGCATCTGCAGCAGCCAAATGCTGGAAGGTGCTGAGAGACAAAGGGTGTAACCCAGGATCGGGTGTCTCTCCAGAAGTCTAACATTGCTCCATGGCCTCAGCGCCCCAGTATCTGTGGGAGATATTCTACAGGCTGTACAACACACCAGGTCCATTTGAGTGTTAGAGTACAATGGACAAGCATCGTCCCATCACTGTGCAGCGTTTGCAGGTAAAACAGCAGCACCTTTTCTTTCCTCCCACTCAGAAACACTGCACCAAGGTGCCCCTTGGGTGGCCACCTCCAGCTCTTCTAACCCAGGCTGTCGAGCACCACGACCCAGCTTTTATTCACGGTCAGCAGCGTGATTATTCTCCTACCACTACCAACGCAACCTGTTGTGCTTTCCATGCTCACAGTCCTCTGCACTTACACATCAACACTGCAGGCACGCAGAGTCCTCTCCGCCCAGGGGATGCAGGTACGTGCGCTGTCGGGTGACACGCTGTCTTGAATTCAGCTCCGCGGCAGGACTAACCCTTCATGGGAACTGCACCAGCTCGCCTCATCCTGGGATTTGGCCAAGAGCAAGCCAAAATCCTGCTGTGAACATGCAGTGCTTTTTGAGAATCCCATGCAAATATTTGTTGCCGGGTAACCCTACAGTACATTGGGCTTTGGGTTAATTATGGGCTTTAGTTGAGAGACTGTGTAATCTGTAATTTACTTTTTTTTTACCATTATACTGCTCATCTTATCAGCGGTTGGGAAACAAGCTTAGCAAGTACTGGTATGTGCGGGTATGTCAGAGGTGATGAATCGAAATCTCTGTCTGGCTGATGACACCAGGCTTATTTGGTGGACGCTCATACCTGGTGGGGACTGACTCAAAGGGGCTTTTTCTCCAGTATCCTGACCAGTCACTGTCATGGTTCCCCTGAAATGATCTGTCTTCCGTGACAGCTCTTTAGCTGTGTTTGGTCTAAGCTGTATGTGATTAATTCCCAGCTGGTAACGGGACCGTGGCATGCAGGAGCTGTGCCAGTCAAGAGCAGCTGCATGGGCTGAGCAAGTGCGGCTTCACAGCCTTTTCCCCTCCTCTTGAGGAAAAGCTCTTGGCGAGGAGGCTGGAAGAATTACTGTCCTGGGAGCATGATAGAGGCTGACAATGGAGACGGTCCCAGCAGTACTTTGTGGCATGGCCCCGAGCAAAGCACTGCCTGCCAGCACCGAGACAAGTGCTCTGCCTGGAAATGCTTAGCAATGGGTTAACGAACATTTACCAGCTCTTCTAGCAGACAGCAAAGCAGTTCAAATTTCTAATGCTTCATGGATGGATTTCGCTACTGCTCTGGTCCTGTCCATCCCCAACGTGCTGTTTGTGGCCAAGGCTGTGTTGGTGGGATGAAGAACTGCTCTCTGCCTGCTGGGTCAGGTTGGGCATGGGTAAATCCTCTGGTCAGAGGCAGGACGCCAGGTGTGCAGGTGTATGCCTTGCTCTGCACCTCCCTGTGCTGACACCCCCCTCTCACTCAGAAGGGAAGGTACCGTAATCCTGGCAGCATCCATGAAGGAGACGAGTCCTACACGCCTCCCTGGGGGGTCACGTCCTGGCAGGAGGCAGAGGGAGGCAGCTGCAGCTGAAGCTCGCGTTGCCCTGCCTCTCTGTGGCATCCTCCAGCCCTGAAGAGGGAGATCTGCGATACTCCCCCAACGTGGTTAAAACAGCTGCTTGTGGGACGTGGGCTGTTGCTCCCACAGGGAATTCCCACCACTGAGGCAGCTCCCCAGAGCTGGTGCTGAGGCGCGTCCCTGGGCACAGAGGCCTTCTGCACACGTGCTGCTCTGGGCATGGCCCTGTGGCAGGTCCCTGGAGGCACAGCTGGGCCCTCCACACCCCATCTCTGCTCACAACTGTCCCAAGGCCAGTGAAGTGCCCACACAGCCATGGAACCACGCTGCCGCTGTGCTATGTCTTAGCTCGGGCACTGCAAAAGGCTGAAGAAATTCTCATGGCAAAGGTGCTGGCTCATGCCCCACTGAAGCCACAAAGCAGTTTCTCAAGTGTTTTTCAGGACTCGCCTCACTCCTGTAACCAGTTAGGTTGTTCCTGCGTCATCAGCGCTCCTGGGGCGACAGAACCTGACCAGGGAGGTGAGTGGTGCTGAGGCAGCCGAGCTCACCACTGACCCACTGGGAGAGCTGCCAGAGGGCTCTGTGGCAGGCATCGCACTGGGGACACAAAGCAAAGCCACTCGCTGTCAGAGCTGCCCTCCTGGCTACTTTCATCTTGATCTGATCCATATTGTGGTTTAGTAAGTCTATTTTCTTCTGCTAGAGGTTCACGTTAAATCCCATGGGCTTCTTCCAAAACCTACCAGTGACTTGCACAGGAATTTCCTCCTGTTCAGCCTAACAAGTTACAGCTTCGTCCAGCAGCTCCAAGCCAAGCTTCTGGCCAAGCTGCAAGGTATGGGGCAGTGGGTGCTGCTTTGTACCCTAGCTCACTGTCCCCTGCGCTGTTATGCCCCTATTTTCCAAAGAGACACAGCAGACATCTGCCCAGGATCCTCCTGCAACAGCCCCCTTCTCGAGCACTGCAGGACAGGCTGTTTCTGTCATGGGGCAGACCACGGTTTGCTGGCCAGGGGGATTTAAACCCGAGCCTGTGTGGAGATGGGGCACAAAGCTGGAGCTTCTCCCTTTTCCCTTTTCCTCAATGTGTTGGCACGCAGGCCTGTCTGCTGACTGTGGCATGCAGAGCTCTCAGAATGGCAGGGGATGCCAAGTATTAACGAAAGCACAAAATTACTGGGTAAAAAATCAGGAAAAGAACAGACATAAAGACTCTCCAGAGGTTTCCACTGCTGGCTGGGAACATTTACCTGCAGCTGGCTGACTCTAGTCACGCCATCCTGCAGCTCGGCAGCTCCAAGCTAAGCCCTGCAAACACCCCGTCCTGTTTGGGAGTACCCCGGGATGGCCGTAAGGGCTGGTTCATGGGGCTGGGGCCATAACTCCTCTGGGGAAAACAGCAGCTATGGCCTGGGAGGGCCCTGCTCCTGTTAGGATTGCCATGATTCACACCCTCCCATGCCTCCCTCTGGGCAAAGCTGTCCTTCCTTGTTCAGAGTCCTGACGTGTGCATGTTTCCAACACAGCATGCTTGTGACTAATCCACCTGTGCCTTTCAGGACGGCTGTAAATGCCCCGTGGGCTGGGAGAGCAGCACACGTTGCCGCTTGCTGTGGCACTGATCACATTGGGAGCCCCAATCCTGAGCCGTTTTTTTGGTGAGGGTAAGCTGCAAGGATGGTTTGCTTGACTACCACAGGGCAGTGGAAAGCCCACCTTCCAACACCATGCTTCAGATGGGCAGATTTAGGCCTGGCTATCTGAAAAATCCTGTTCTTTTGATAATAACTGTTGTGTTTTTCTACCAGTCCACCCAAACACGCCAGTACCAGGGAAGACAACTCTCTTCTGTCCCACGCTGGGGGCGGGCACCCACAGATGCCAAGATCACCCTTACAGCTTCCTGGCCTGTATTCCCCCCCAAGCATCTCCCAGCCCCAGCCAGCAGAGCGAAGGCAATGCTAGGGATGGAAACCGGGATGGACTGCGCAGGCAGTTGTGGGGCTGGGGGGAGGCTTGGCCAGGCTGCCAGGCCCCGGGCACAGCTCCAAGCAAAGCACTCCCCGTGCGGGCCTCAGGATGCACCTGGCCAGCTGCCAGGCAAACCCTGCTTCGACTTTTGCTCCCGCAATGACTACATACGCACTGAACCACCTCAGACACTTTTCTGGCACCCCTTGTGCGTATAAGCACTGGCCATGCAGCCATCCGGTACTCAGCGGGGAAGCCTAAGCCCAACCGCGCCTCACGCACGGGCCGCCTAAAGGCTCCTGCAAAATGGCCGCCGCCCCGCTCCCGCCCAGGAACTGCAGCTCCCAGCAGCCCCCGCGCGCCTCCGCCCGCTGGCGGGCGGGGCTCCCCCGCCTACTCCGCGGCCGCCATTCTGCTGGGGGCCTCAACCGACACCAATCAGCGCTCAGCTCTGCGGGGCAGCCTGCGGAGAAGCCTGATCAAAAATAAAATATTTAAAAAACCCCCTGTCATGTCGGGGAGTCGTTCCTCAAAACGCCCCCCGAACCGGAGGCAATGACGCTCCTCTCTTTCCTAGCGGCCTCGGTTTGCTGCCAGCCGTCATTTATTCCTACGGCGATTTCCCTTTAACGGCTTGTTTCACGCGGGCACCTGGCAGGGGTCCTTGGGGGGCGGGGAAAGAGAAGGCCGTTCTTTTGATTCGCCGCCGCGTCCGAGTGGAGGAACCAATCGGCGCCGCTGACAGGGGCTGGAAGGCGGTGGCACTCCCAGACGCTCAGCCCATTGGTTGCGGCGGCGCGAGGGGGCGTGGCGGAGCGGCGGGGAGGGTGACGCGTATCCTTCCAGCTCAGCGCGTGAAGGGCTTCAGGGGCGGGGCGAGGGGCCCGGGCCGGCGGGCGGTTAGGGCCGCGCTCGCGCCGCCGCCTGTCGCCTCGCGCCGGGAGCCGCGCTCAGAGGGGGCCGCTCCTCCGCCGCCGCACGCTTCTCCCGCCGCCCCTCTGCCGGGGAGGATGCGCCGCCGCTTCCCGGCCGCCGCAGGTAGACGGGGGAGACGATGAAGGAGCCGCCCCGCAGGCGGCTGGCCCTGGGTTCCTGCCTCTTCCTCTGCGCCGTGCTCTGGTGAGTGCCGGCCGCGCCTCCGCCGGGGCCTCCCGGGGCCGGGGGTATGCTGCCGCCCGGCGCTCTCGGGGAGGAGCGGGGGGGCGGGCCCGCTCCCAGCCCTGCCGCCTTGCTGGGGGGCCCGGGCCGCGCCTGCCCTGCCCGGGGAGCGTCCCTCTACCCCGGGCCCGGCGGGGGGGGCGCCGGGGTTACTGAGAGCCGGTGGCCCCCGGGGGCGGAGGGTGCCGCCGGGGGGGGGACGGCGCTGCCTGCGGGAGGCACAGCCGTGTGCTGCCGGGCGGGCCGCGACCTGGGGGCACTGCCCGCCGCTGCGATGGTCGTTTGCAGCGCTCCCCAAAGCGAGCGGTGCCGGGGCGGGGAGGGGGGGTGAGCCCTTCAGGCGTCGGGGCTTCGTGGTTACCGGCACTTCTGAAGGGGTTTTGGGGCACTTGGTGCTTTTCGCTGCAAGGCCGGCTCTTGCCTTTGCGTTTTCACGCTAAACTCCCGCAGTGTTCTGTGGAAGATCAGGGTGCCTCGTTCTTGAAACGGATTTTCTCAGGCTGGCTGGAGTGGTGTTCAATTAAAGCCACCGAGCCCTCTCATCTCGCTTTGATTCTCTCTTTGGGAGTGTTTTTCGTGCGATTATCTTGGCTCTGCCTTGTTCATCATCTTCTGTTCGTTTTGTTTTCAAACTTGCTAAAAGATGACATTTGTTAGGACAGGGATACTGGGGGGCTGTATTTCTGTATGGTAAGTTCTAAGCTTCTTAAACTTTGGCCTCTTTTGAACTCCGTGACTCACTGTTTGAGAAATGCTAGCCAGTTTGAACAGCAGATTGCAAATATTGAAAAATGAACGGCAGCAGTTGTTAGAGATAATTGTGTGTCTCGTGTTACTTTAGTACCTTTTCTGTAAATTGTTTAAATACCTAATTTAAAAGCAATGGAAATAGCCTGGAAGTTCAGGGTTGTCTCGTAGTTGATTCTAGTTGGATGAAGAAAGGGGAGCCCAGACATCACTCTGTATAGAATCCGTTGCACATCTAGTGCTGACACTTGCATTGTTGGGTTGGGACCATCCTGGACCAAATTTGATTTGTGTCATCACGTTTTTGTCTTTAGGAGACAAAACAGTGAGTCTAAAAAGTGTTTGAAAACTCTGTTGCTGTGTTTACATTTAGCAGATTTTAAACAGAAAAGCTCCTAGCCAGATGTGTTTTAAGTGATCTGTGAAGCTGATGAACTGTCTCTAAACAGCTCTTCTTTTACTCGTCGGACAACTGAGCTGCTTCTCATGGAAGTTTCTACTTGTATAGTTGGGATTATTACTAGGAAAAGAGTTCTTATTTCTTTCTTCCTGTGTCCTCAAGGTTAATAACCTGTTTCTGCCTTGTGGTAATTTGTTAACAAAGCTGTTGTCAGCTTAAGGGTACATCATCAGAGTAGTTTTTTTGTTGCTGTGGCCTTAGTCTGCTGGTTTAACTGAACTCTTATGTTTAAGAAAAAAATCAGGTACCTATTCCATATTGATAAAGTAGTATCATGTTTAACTAGTTGAAATAATACGTTTGTTCTGTAATGCCCATGTAACTCCTGTGTTCATCTTGGGTATGGTTAGGAGAAAAATTGAGCCAAGTTATTTTCTTACTCTTTAAGAGATTGCTCTTTCAAGTAGTGTCTTAACTGATCTTGGGGCTTGCACTAGAGTATCCCAAACCTTATAGTATATTAAAAAAAAAGTTCAGATCGTGTTTACCCTGCTCGCTCTGGCTGCTTTTGATTAAAGGGCCAGTAGTTTGATTTAAATGTTGGGAGAGTTACAACTCTAGTTCCCCAGTCTGTTGTCTGAACATAAATTCACGTTGGAGAGCTGAAAACCCTCAGTCTGTAGGCTGGCATTGTGGCTTGCTCTAATTTCAGTAACCATGTTGGAGTTGTAATTGGAAAGTCTTGAAGTGTATTAATTCCTGCATTGTTGCTGGACTCTGTTGTGGACTGTAAGTTGTGATGTATTTAACTTTTTACTAAAAAGAAAACCAGCAACTTTGTTCGCATAGGCAGTTAAGAAACTTTAAATAGTAAATGGAAGGCTTTGTGTTATAAATGTTGGCAAGTGTGACAAATGTTGGCTTTTTAAATTTGGTTGTCTTGAAATGTAATCTTCAAAGGATTTAATGCTAGTAGGAGAGAAACTTTTCTTACACGTGAACCTAGTGGTCAACAGATAATCAAATTAAAAAAGCAAGGGGTAAAAAACACAAGACAAAACAATTGCTGAAAACTCTCTTGGAGCTATTTGGACTCATCTTTTTTTTTTTTATGTCTGGGCTTTGTTGTATTTCTGGCTAGATCATTGCTTCTTCCTTTAAGCTTAGTTTCATCAAAATAGGCATTTTTTAAAATCTCTCGTCATGCACCTTAATGCTTGCCTAAAGAAGTTGGTCCAATGGAGGAGCATCAATTGGTAAAAAGGAAGTGTGTGTGTGGAAAAGACTGATTCCTACTTTCTTTAACTGGAAGGTGTTTCAAAAGGTTTCATCTTGTAAGTTAAAAATGTGACTCTGTATTAGGAAATGTACAAAAAGCCCAGAAGCTTGAGTTTAGGGATTTGTTTGCTGGTGTCTTTTCAATAAAAACAATGTGATGCTCTTTGAGAGTGCAGGATCAGAGAGGTATTGGTACTTGAGACTTTCTGAAGCTGGAACACTCACAGCTCTCTGACAAATCTGACTGAGCCAGTGAGGTTGTTCCAAGTAGTTCAAAAGAGTGTGATGGCTGCATGGCTTTAGAGAAATGCTTCTGATGGAGGTAAGGCTTAGGAATGTAGTGCTCTAAAAATAATATGCATCTGTGCAGATTGGAGCTTTGTGCATGAGAAATGACTCCTGTTGTCCTGAATTTGCAAAGATTTTTTTTTATGCTTCAGTTAATCCCTTTGTGTGGATAATCATAAATACTTTTACAATTTGCAGTGCTTTGTAGTTTGACAATATACAGAGCTGAATAAGTGGAGTAGATTTAGAAGCTTATAAGGGATACTAGTACTATCTGAGTTGAGACTAGCTGTGATAGTTTTTTGAGGAGTAACCTGTATAAATTGCTCTGGCATTAGCTTTTGCCTGCCATAAGATGCACTTTCAAAGCATGAGCTTTGAGTTGAATAAAGAAATTGTGCATAGACTAATTTGTCTTTCTGTGATTCATTCTATCTCAAAGTGCTTTCTACACCCCAGTCTACTTAGCTTTTATGAACTCTTTCACCATCCTCAGTTTTATAACTGTGAGTAAAAGGACGATGGGGATAAGTGCATGTGCACATCAGGATTCTTTAGTTGTTACGCTGAATATGCTGCATCAGTAGAGTCAGGCTTGTATAAAAGCGGCTGAGCAGCAAGATGAGCTGTTCCTGATGGGGAAACCCTTGGTCTAGTAGCTCTGACTCTGAAATCCATAATGAGAGTGTAGCCTGAAAATTGTAAAGGTGAGATTGGGTCAGCAGTATGGCCAGGAATAAAGCCTAGATACAGGTACGTTGAAAGGGGCTAGATTTAGAGATTGCTTTGTCTTCCTGCCTATTGATGTGAAGATTTATGTGAATTTCAATGAGATATTTCTAGTTTTGGCTTACATTAGTCTTCTACATTTTTGAAGGTGTGCTTGTTGAAAGCTTCTTGTTATGCAGGGGGAGCTCTGAAGAAAACAATGCTATACTGGGAGTGTGATAACATCACTTGTGTTTATTTTGCCGCTCCTGTTCTGCACAGGCAAAAGCTATGCAAGCCAGATTAGAGATCACAGAAGTAGAGGTTTTGCTAACTGAACATTTATTGACTTTATTACTGACTTTTGGCTTAAACCTTGAGCTTGCATCTGTTAATAACAGAAAGGTGTTGGGGACTGAGAGGCTTGTGTTCCAGTGTAACGTTTCTCTTGCCATAGAAATCCTCTTTTCAGCAGAGTATTGTGTTTGCAGAAGAGTGCCCTAATGATCTGGGTGGAACTGCTAGTGTAACTTGCTTGTAACAGGGCTCAGGATTTTATCTGGCAATTCCCCTCTTGTGCAGTTACTTAAATCTCTTCAGAAGGCGGATTGTAAAATGAGCACTGTGTGTGTACGTTTTATGGCAGGAAGAAATTATTTGGGCATTGTTCATATAACCAAAACTTTTGTTCCAGGCATCTGATTTCAGGATGGAAAAGTATGTTCCTAGATACCGAGTGTCTTGTTTGGAGGTGTCTTTGCATTGTAGTTAACGTTGGGTCAAAAGCTGCACTGGAACTCTTGGACTCTTTAAAATTAAAATATCAATATGCTTAGCATATAGCCTGCTCAAGCTGAAAGTGGTGTATGCAAACAGGGCCTCTGGTGTCTTATGCAAAACAAATGCTTGGCTCATTGAATTATTGAATATATACCTTCTAAAATAATTTTAAAATCGGTGCTTTCAAGCAGTGTCTCCTGAAAGATTTGTCCTAGGAACTTCAGATGTGTGTGTGTTATGCAAGGGGTGTACTAAAGTGGCATATGTACCCCCCTCATGAAGTTCCAATGAGATGTGCCTCACTTCAGCACTTAATTTCAACTTCTTCTGAAATGGCTTCCTCTAACCTGTTATTAGTTCTTTTTCGCTTTAGTGTTCTTATCACTGAATATGTTACAGAATACTTTCTGGCTTTTTTGCTTTTCGTGTCTTTAGTTTTCATTACTAATCCATCTTTTGGTGAATTCTTTCAAGGGGAGGATGTACAATGTTGCTGTAGTTAACACTTGGAGATGCTACCAGCCCTTCTGCCTGAAGAGGATTTTATTTCTGCTTGAAAACTTTTGGCTGAGGACAGGGTAATATAGAACTGCAAGTCTAAAAACTTTTGTGTAATTCTTGGTGAAAATACTGAGCTGGTGTAACAGGCAGACTGATCCCAAAGCTAGAGTAAAGAACTTTTGCTTGGGTGATTAAAAAATACTGGTATAAATGACTTAAACTGGATTGGAATATCAGTAGAAGTTTCCAACAGTTCAAAAATTAGCTTAGGTGCTCAAAGGAACCTTCTTTGAGCTGAGTTCTAGAATGGCAATCAAGGTTTTGTTGAAATCCTTTTAAAGGTAAGACGTCCATTAAAAATACATAATAAAATGTCTGGAAGTTGGGTGATTGCAGCTTTACAATGATCTAGGACAAAATTCATGTTGCAAAATTTATGCTAACATTCCAATCCTTGGCACCGTGTTAAACTGTTTTGCATTTACAGTGAGTTTTAAGCATGGTGCACCACAGCTGCTTCTGATTCTGAGCCTGCTGTTGCAGTATTGTGTAGACAAGCTCATGAATTTAAGCAGCGAGGGAAATCTTCAATGGTGTATAAGTTAGTGTAGACATTACTATAGACTCTAAAAGCCTTGAGGTTTATTCACAGTTCATGGCTGTTCTACTGTTTTCCTGTAGCCTTTGTGGTTAGCATCAGGTTTTATTGTGTTTTTCCAGGATGTGTTCTTTTCTCCAAACCTTGCATTAAAGATGAGTTTGACAACGCAGGGAGATTCTCTTAAGCTGCAATCTTCAGTGCAGTATTATAGAAGTCTGTTACCAGGAATCACTAGGAGCTGCCTGTTTGTTTGAGCACTTCTGGAGGGGACACCCTCTGAGGCTGGGGTTTGTGACTTCTGTCCTGCTCTAAGTGCCTGAAATAGGGTATCTGGTTATTCAAGAAGGAAGAGATATGTATTGCAGTGTGCATCTAATAGAAGCTATTGTCTACTATGGGCAGTGGATCGAAGCAGTATACAGTTACGTGCTGCAAAGGTGGCTGTTATCTCAGCAGCCTCTCCTGGGAAAGGATGAGAGTAATATTGATAGCACTGTAAGGAAGGAATGAGGAGGTTTTCCGCTGTTAACTCCTCGTCCTTGGTTTCTGTTGTTTAACTTGGAACAATAGCGGACAGTCACAAACAAATGGTATGTTCTCCCTCTGTCTTCTCAGATCTTTTTATCTGAATATATTCCAGCCCAATGCTGGCTTTCTGGTCCTTGGAAGTTACTGGCATTGTGTCCACAATCCCAAGATCACATCAGGGGGTGCAGAGAAATGTGTGGCTGAAGGTGGGATGCAGGACTACCCCCTTCAGGCAGTAAATCAGTTCAATCTGGAAGTATATGGTGCAACTGTAACCTTCTTTTGCAGTCTTTGCATGCTAATGCATTTAAAATGCTGAAAGCCGTGTTTTTAAACTGCTGATTGGAATCTCGCTGTCTGAAGCTATAAAGTTCAGTATTGTCAAAAGTATCTTTGTGTTGAATAAATTAAGTAACTGGCTTTTTTGTGTCGCATTTCAGTTTGACAGTTTGGAGAGCACATTCTTTGCAAAGAGTGGGCAAGATTAAAAACCTAAATTGATTGTGAGATACAATGGATTGGTAAAGAATTTGCAAAAAAGCTCGATTTTTTTTTTGTTTGTTTGTTTTGGGGTTTGTTTTTTTTAGTGCATGAATAAAGTTAGTGGGTAGTGGAAGGAAATGAGATGGTATCAGTACCTTGCTGGCAGCATCCTTACTTAGTCTAGATCTGTAGATCTAGTTTTCAGCTTTTTTATTCCTTGAAGAGCCATCATAACTTTTAAAATTATCTTAGTAATGCATGCTGCTGTTCTGTGGTAATAAATGGCTTCTAAATGAATGGTGTGGGTTTTGTTGTTGTTTGTTGTTAGTATTCTGGCCAGCGTTAGGGAAGATTAATAGTTCTTCATGGCATTTATCAACGCTTATTTCCACTTTGTATACAGAAGTAAGTGTTGTGTCTGGGGAGACTGTGCTGAAGCAGTCGGTGCCTTGCAAATAGCTTTCTGCCTCTGATGGGGTGAAATAATGTCACAGTCCTAAAAGCCCTGTCTTCATTTTCTGAGAGGTTTATTTTGTTCTGCAGGCCCTTTTAAATGCAAGTTCCTCTTGTTGAGCTGAGAAAAAGATTGATTCCATTAAGTCACTGGGGAGAGGGTTCCCTCCTTTTGCTGTTTTTTCTGCATTGCCTGTGGCTGGAAGGCAGATCACTGCTGACTCCAGAGTTCGGATGCAGATCTGCTGAGCTACTGGTTCTCATAGAGCCTTGTTCTCTCTGACAGGCTAGCGACAGCAGTTGCAGACCTGTAGGACGTGTTCAAAGCAAAAAGGTATTTTCCTGCCTTCCTCCTTTTGACGCAGCTTATCTCATTTTTTACCTGATTAATCCAAACCAAGGTGCCTCTGCCCCGTTCACAGGCCTGCTCTGCCAGCTCTCCGCCCCTAGGTCCAAAACCCGCCGTCCTTCTCTTGCACAGGCCTATTCTGAGCTGATCCTGTGCATGTTTTCGGTAGTGAAGTGTCACATGGCGGGGATGTGATGTGTCCTTTCTCCCCCTTAGCTGCTGGGCTTTGGTGCATCTGCACCTGTCGGTAATACAACCCATAACAACCCTCGGAGATGTGCAGGAAATGTCAGGGATGGCCTTGGAGAGGCTGTTCCCGCTGCGCTTGGGGGCGGCTCGGTCATCGGTATGCTGGTCACAGCTTCCTTTGATTTTTCTTTTTGCTTAAAATTGCTGTCTCACAGGTATCAACTGTAAACTGCTTTGAACTGCTTCACTCTCCAGTGTCCAAAAGTAGGTCTTGTTTGGGAAGAATTTAAAAAAACTCTTGAGTCATTTAGAGGACAGATATGTTTGAACTGAATCTTGTGTGAGTGTTAATTTTTTTCATATGAAGACTTTGGGAAGGAAACCTTAGGCTGTTTTTCTCTGGGCAGATCAAATTGTGGGAAAACTGCTCTTCAGATGTTGCTAATTTGGATTTATTTTTTTTTTGGTCAGCTGTAACTGTATGAATAATTTTTCTTACCAGTTGTTTACTTCTTACTTGATTTTTATGCTTGTCAAAAGTTATCAATACTTTCCTATCTCTGATACTCTTCTGCAGCCTCCTTCACAATTACTTACCAAATTAGAACTGGACACCCTTTCACATGAAACCTGCACTGCAGTTTCAAAACCACCTGCACTTTTGAATTACAGTGCGTTCCTTTTCAAAAGCCTAACCGCCATCAGTAGACCGTAGCCAATTTGTATAGCAATAAGTGTACTGCACCGTGCAGATAGGGGTGAGCAGGCTTTCTGCTTCAGTAGAGAACCACGGTATGTGCCTGCCCTGTGAAGAGTAAAGTTCTTCCCCCCAGCTTCTGTGTCTGGGCTTGCAGCTTTTGCTTTTGGGTTTGCGCACATCATGCTGAAAAATAGCTTTTCAATTACATTAATGATGACACTAAAAGACTCATGCCTAAGTTTCTTTGTTCTTTATGAGATTTAATAGCAGCTGCTATTTTGAGTCATACTTACCAGAAATGGAACTAACAAAAGCTTCCCTATCCATGTAAGTTGCTAACTGTTGGTTATGTGTTTGGAACAATCTCTTGAAGTCATTTCTACACTATTTTGTTACTTGAAGATACACTTTGTACCTGAGACAGTATATCTAGTGACTGATCTCCAGTATTATTTGGGCATTAGATCTGCTTGCTTCCAAGTCACCGTTCAAATGCTTCTCTTCAGTCACGAGAAAGGGAAGGATATATTGGCATAGACAGATGCAGAAGCTGCTGGGCTTTCACTGGACATACTGTGCAAGTTTATTAAACTCAAGGATTCCGTTTGCTGTAAACTAACACTTAAGTTTTCATGTTTGTTCTCTTTCTGAATATAGAGAACTGCTTAACAGACGTGCTAAGCAATTTGGCAATTTTTTTTTTATTGTGGGCTACATCTGTTACCAGCCTGTGGCTGAAGATGCCTGTTGACTGCATATGTAGAATGCTGAAAGAAGAGTAGCAGTGGTCCTGATAAGGTGACTAATTGACTTCTCATAGAATGGCTGGTCTCATGTGGCCTTGCGTTCTGTGGATTTGTGTTCTTAATGCTCTGTCAGTGCTCGATGGTAGCAGTTGAATGGTACACCCTTCCTGCTGCATCCTCTGTTGCAGTAGAGCTCAGGTTTTCCTGTGGGTGCGTGCATGCATGCATATACAAAATGAGTTTTCAGTCCCCTCCCATGCTTAGAGGGCTCTTGGAAGACTTGAGGCATCATGTTTGAGTTGGGGAGTGGACTGAGAAGAATTACTGAAAATAAGCAAATTGGGTATTGGACAGATTGTCAGAATAGCTTAAATATATGAGCTGTCAAACTGCATTCTTCTAAAAGCTGTGTTCATGCTCTAATAAAGCATGAATTGTTGTGTTAAAAGTGTCAATATATTAAGGCAAGGAATGTATGCCTTTTGTGTTAAGTGCTTTTCATGACTGCAAGTGCTAAAGTAGGTACTAAAGTGGTTGTGAGAAATATACCCTGTGTTTTAAAATGTTGATTCATAGCCAATGATATCTTTCCTTTTCATCATTAAGGGACTTAATGTTGCTCTGTACAGTTCACTGAAGGTCCCCCCTTAGTGTAAGCAAGATAGGAAATAACATATTTGTGTGCATGTGTAATAAGGGGTGGAATGGGCTACAATATGTTCTATACAATTTCTGATCTGTCTCCTATTTTTATGAACAATCAGGGAGTAGTCATAGCTGGAAGGAGAGACCAGAGGTACTGGAATTAAGAGCATGAGAAAATTTCTCCATGAAATGACTGCAACAACTTTTCATAAAAAAAATTACTCAAAGTATTTGCATAAGTATTTTTCCAAGTGAGAGCTAGGAAGTAAGGCCATACGTCTGGTAACACTTCATTCAGTCTCTGAAGTGTATGTCCTGTGCTTAGGATAAGACAGAGGTTTGATGGAAAACTTAATACAAACAAGTAACTACGTGATGGGATGGGAATTGAAGATGTGTGGGAACGCATACACCTCATTTTCTACTTAACTGAGACATGTGACTTTGTAGCTGCTGCAGTAAGTGGTTATAAATGTCTTTATACCCTTATATTCAGTGCTTTGGTTTCCAGTAACTGCAGCAGTTGCTGCCTGGCTTGAGAGCTTCCATTCAGTTCAGAGGAAGGCTGTTGCCTCAAAGGTGGGGAATTTTGCTGAGGTGCAGCAGGGCTGAGACAGACCTGGGACACCTTATTTGCCCGTCTCCAGAAAGGCATGTCAGAACCCCTGAGTTCCTTGTCCACCATCTTCTGCTCTTCTGGTGGTCACAGACCTGGATTTAGGGTGGCTAGTGCCTTGCCACCACTCCCCACTGATGTGGGTGGAGGAGCAGCAATAGGTTTGTATCTCTGCAACAGCCCAGTTTTGTGTTTTGCCTGCAACCTGGAGAAGTAGTGCTCCCTGTGTGTGTATGTGTATATATGCATGAAACTTTAAAATATAATACTTGGCTGTGATCGATTGTGGCATGGGTTCCTCCTCAGTGGGGGAATCTGTGTTGCATATACTTTCCAATAAAGGTGATCTTCAAATTTTTAAGATGAGTGGTAGTTCAGATTCTAAACACTGTTATGATCCCAGTTGCATAAGTGAATCCTGATCTAGTGATGTTCTTACTGGTATGACTGACCGTTAAGGCTGTATTTTAGTTTTCAAAACTTATGTCAGAAGGTTGCTGTATCCAGATTTCCTGCGTGCTTGAAGGTCTGCTGTAGATCTGTCTCCTGGAGGAGGAGGAGGCAGCCCTTTCTTCAGGGTGCGCAGTGACGTTTGTGTGAATTCACACAGGGCTGTACCGATCACCTGGCTGTCGTGGGAGCAGTAGCTCCTGGAAAGGCATTCGGCTTTAAAGCGGTACATGTCTCTGTTCGAGAATTGTTGAAAACTCCACTAAAAGCTCAATTTGCCCAGCATTTTCCTGGGCTTACTCAAAGACTGCATGAAGACCTTTGCTGGCCGTTGGCCCTCCAGCCTAATGCTTTGCTCTGCGGGTGTTGCCTAGGATGTGACACGGCCATGCACTTGGTGCAACCACTTTTGTGACTAAAGATGCTGGTCTGGTGCAAGTGCTTGTATAGATGCTGGCTGCTTTTCTATGGAAATAAATCCATTTCTACCAAGAAGCAAAACTGTTCTGAACTGAAAGTACAAAACAAATCTCTATGGAGGTTGTATCTAAAGCCAGCACCTGGTTTGCCATTTGTCTCTGTTTTCATTGGCTTTTGCATGGGCCTTTTGTTTAATATACTTTCTGTAATTCTCTTAAATGTGCTTGATGATGCTCTGTGTGATCTGTATCAGGGAAATAAGCAGCTTTATTTTTTGAATCTGTGGCTTTAGTTTTTGCTTAGTAATAATCATTGTTAAGATATCCTGTTACTATATGACAAAAGGTATAGTTAATTCAAATACTTCCTAACCAGCAGCAACTTCACCAATTTGTCAGCTTCTGCTTTGTGACATGGTGTCATGCAATAACTGTTTTGCTGATACTTTTGTCTTCCGGAAGTAGTAAATGTGTCATGTGTTTTGTGTTACTAATTTCTTAAAGTTAAGTCCTCCAATGGTTTTGATAGACTAGTATCTATGAACTGTATATGTGTATTTTTTATTGACATCTCTTGGGAACAGCTGAAAAAAGGTTGAGGGGGACAGTGCTGAGGGAATTTTAAAATATCATTTCTTCGGTTTTTAAATCAAGACTTTGACTTTTTTTTTTTTAATAGGCTTCCTGTTTGGCATGTCTTTTGTAAAGACAGTCTTTCATCGGCAGTGCAATATGCTTCAGGTGATGCTTGTGCCCTGGCAAATGATGAAAATGTCCAGGAAAAGGTATGCTGAATAAATCATGTTAATTAACTACTCAGTCTGGCTTGACATTAAATAAAAAAAAGTACCTGATTCATGCACTTTGATTCATGGGGTCGTCTTGGCCAGATTGTTTAATGTGCCCAGTTGTTTTGTGAAATGTGATGTTATCTTCCCAAATTTTTGTTTTCCTTTACTGTCAAGTTTGTTGCAGTTATACAGAAATACGGCTGGACAGTTTGTGTGTGTGTGTGAGGGGACAATTAGTAAAGCTAGTAATGGTGACCCAGTTTTTTCTTTATTTGGGTGCCAGATGTTAGAAGAAGTGGTCATCAGGGATTGTGTGTGGCTCTGTGGGGACCATGGTAAGAGGTGCTGGCCTCAGGAAGTCTAGGCCATGCTATGCCAGTTGCATCTGTGTTGTGTTTAAAACCCCAGTGCACCAGTGATTTTTATCCTAAATAGAAGACCTAAGATTGTTTTATTAAGTCAGTATTTATCACTTTGTTTTCCTCCTGTTTAATAAAAACTAATTAAGTGAAAATACATATGTGAAATGCTAATAAGTCTCTATCCCTTATTTACATTACTCAGCACTTTGGATTAAATTGAGTGTAAACATTCCACCCTGATAAATGAAATTACCATGACTTGTAATGAGTTAATTTACACAAGTAAAGAATCAGTCCTATGATAAGCATGGGCATTATTGATATTATTGGTCTTCCCATTTCCTCCACCAATCAGTAGTAGTGCTAATCATGGCCCTCATTCCAGGAAGTTTTTTTCTATGTCACATCAAACCTGCAAAATGTGTGTTGAACATTGTAGTTGACTTGTGTGGAGAGCTAACTGACCAGAAAAAATATTTTTAAAATATTGTAGGTTTCTTAAGCATTTCAGTGTTTAGGCTAGCTGATTTTTTTATGCCAGCTTGTACAACCAAGTAGCATTCAGTCCTATTCTTCTAGCTGCCTGAAAAAAGTCCTGCTCGAGTTTAATGGCTGATGTAATAAAACTGGAAAGATCAAGTAAGCTTTGAGACTGGGAAGCCACTGGTGTATGTTTTCCTACTTTTTTTGCAACATTCTTCCCTTCATTCTGTTAACATGGTTGCATTGTTAAGCAGATCTCTGAACTTAAACCCAAAGATTTGAAAGCTCATGCATTATACTGTACTACTTACTCATTAAAGAAAAATCTCTTGGGTGTATGAGAAATCTTAAGCATGTGTCTGGTACTTCTAAGTAGGCTGCTGGAGCTGTCCTACCCAAAAAGAGCAGTCTTGCAGCCCTTGATCAGTTTTCCTTACATCAGTTGTCCCTTCAAGGCATTGATGCTGTTTAATCTTAGGGACTAAGATATGAGCTAATAATATTTGGGGAGAAATGTTTCTGTGAGGTTGCCAGCTCAGATTTGTAGTTCCTGCTCTTCCAGTGTATGCCCCTCTCAAATTAATATGATCATATAATTTTGTATGGCTTAGCAGCCCATTTTAGATCCGAACACTAGCACTTCTAGTGTTTGACCACAGGATTTTAGGTAACCCTTATAAAGTGAGGTGTGTGTAAATTTCTACCAGATTTCTTGCTGTATTTTAAAGTATTGCTCAAAAATAACTCGCACGTGTTGTAACTAAAAAAAAAAAAATATATTTGAGGAGCAAGTAAATTCTTGTTAGTTCTACATCAGGTGGTTTAAAAGGTTTTTTTGTTGTGGTTTTTTTTTTCTCAAGTGTATATTCTTTTTTACTTTGTGAATTCACTGCACTTGATTGTCAATCTTTAGTTGTAAAAGAAAAGGTTGCTTTAAAAGGTTACAGAAGACTGGTTCTGCTGATAAGACTGCTGTAACTGAAATGTGCCAAGTGTTATTTTTTAATGGTGGTCTGTTGCAAAATCATATTAGGATTTCTTTTTTTCCCTTCCTACTTAGGGCAGGAAGGAGATGGGGAGGATTTGTCAACCTAGAGCTTCATAGCAGATTGATTATCTTTCCTAGCACACAAACGGAATGATTTAAGACAATGCTAGAATGGTCTTTCCTGTGAAGATTTAACTGAATTGTTTTAACTTGCTGTAGTCATTATACAGATGAGATTTTACATGTACAGGGGCAGTGGCTCAGAAGATTCATGTAGCTTAACTTATTGATATTTTAGTGGTTTTAAAGGTAGTATTATTCAGTCTGTACCAAAGGTAACTCCTCTTATGGAATAGGTCTGTGTTACAGCATACTTACTGTTGTTTTACCTTTAATATACTAGGGGGAAGAGGCTGGTCCCAGACTGGAGTCTGAGCATGCAGACTCAAGTATGCGGAGTTACTCTACAGAAGAGCTACTTGATGACTTTACAAAGTCTGACCAGGCGAGACATTTTTATTTCATTCATTGTCTCCGTACATTCTTCAAATGCTTCTTGGATTTTGGACTTTTTCATTTTGGTTATCGAAAGCTCATAGTAACAATCTATTGTGTTTTGCTTGCACGCACAGTTGCTGTCAGACTCATGTTTCCAATGAAGGAGAAAATGTGTGACCAAACAGATCTTGCATTTCCCATGTGCATAAGTAAGAATAATTAAATATTTGTAGGTACTAACTAATATTTCCAAGACAAATTAAAATTAGATGTTATAGGTATGAAGTATCTCTTTTATAAAATAAAACACCTTCTCATTGAGAAGATTTATTCCTTAACTGTCTTGCTGTCTGGTTTTCAGGTTCATTGATGACAGAAATTGGATCTACTGAACTGTTAAAACTCCCTACTAGATGGTGTAGTTTTGAAAAATGTTTGTGCTGTTTTCACAGACTGCAGAAATGGGTGAAGCAAGCCAGCCTGATGTTGAGACTCCACCTTCAGTAGACTTAAATGAAGCTTCGTCTAGCATAGTTGCAAGCACTGAAAACATTTCCAGTTCACCTACCTCAGAGATACCTCCAGTCTCGCAGCCCCAGTAAGTCTTTTTTTAACTTTATTAATTTTTTATTTATTTTATTGTCTTGGACTTTGAGAGAATATCACTTTCTCTGTTGTTAGAAGGGTTACCTCTTTAGGTTTGGTAGGAGTAAGGCTAGACTGCTGCACGTGGTTCTTTTGCTGTACTTTGGTTTATCGTGTCAGTGCTAATGGAGTAAATGCCATCATTTACTTAGTCTAGTGGATTAAGAGTTGTGTACTTGCGTGAAGTGTCATCCTATTGACATTAGTTTCTAAGCTGCTGTTTTGGCTGGAAAAAAATACCCGATATCTTTTATGTGCTGGGTAATCTATACTATAAAAGCGCTCAGGTCTTCACCGTGAGGCATTCTGCCCTTCAGAAATGTGCTTTCACATCTATGACGACAAGCCCCAAGGCTGCTTCGGCATCGGTCTCAGCTTTTGGTTAAAAAAGAACTTGGCAGAATTTTATTCTAGGACTTAAAACAGCGCGGTCCTAAATAAGTTCCGATATTAAGAGACTTCTGAGGAAATAGCATGTTTTAGTATAAATGTAACTAAGACCGTTTGCTTTTCTAGTACTTAGTGTATTGCAGAGCTACCTCTGCTGCAGGCAGTCTTCAAGAGTTGATGAGCTTTTGTTTCCCTTCTGTTGTGGAAGGCCATGCTATCAAATGTGAAATGTAGCCTGGATATTCATATGTGTATTCTTATACTTTCACTAAATTCTCGTGGGCTTTTTAATGTATGCTAAAGGGAATATATTATTCTGATTATCTGCTGATAAAGATTTAATATTTTGGTAGATAAAAATTCAGCACATGAAAAATGAAGTAGACTGCTCTTTTGATGTTCAGGTTTTTTAAGAGTCCAGTTTTTCCTGTGTAGCAAATTTAGTCTCTTTACCCTAGAAAAGGTCAGGAAATCTTGTCTGCTGACTGATACTGCCTAGTCTGCTAGGGCTAATGCTTAATAAGTAAGTTTAATTGCAAGTCTTCAAAAATCAAGCTTCCCAAATACGCAGTTTTTATAAAGCAAAGCTGGAATGTAATTTTGCTGTGTTTCTTTTTATAGCTTTTGTTGACTACTGTACAGACTCATTTGTGTAACGTGTTATAAGTCCTACTGTTGTCAGGTCTAAGGAGGAGATTCAGGTTGTTTTCTTTTGAACATTCAGCTCGGTATCTTGTAACTGTTGAAAACAGTCTTGCTGTCATGGTTGGGGAATACTAGAACAATGAACTCTGAAGTCTCAAACTGTGAAACAAATAACAATGGAAATTTTGTTTTGGAGCATCTGCTGTATTAGTTAATGGTTGGTAAAGTGTTCTGACACTAGTACCGTTTACAAGAAAAAAGTGTAGAATTGGTATAGGAGGAGAGATGCATGTTTATACATGATTTCAAACTTCAGTTCAGCTTTACATGGTAATAGGTGGTCTCTTTTTGTACAGATTAATATCCAAAAGAGCTGCAGTCCAACTCCATACTTAAACAAGATCTTTGAAAAGACTCAGTTGCATTTTTTTATCCTTAATCAGCATTTTTCCTGTTTTAGGTACTGATTCCCATCCATGTAACAAAGTCCAGCTCCCTTAGGTGTTACCAGTCTGCTATCCCAGCAGGACCTCCTAGTCAAAATATTCTGGAAGTAATTTTATTCCAAACTATTTTTACTTTGTAATGATTCATTATTTTTTTTAGGATAGCACTGATTGTAGCTTTTCTATCCAGACCTAATCTGGGGAAAACATCTTAAAAAATAATCTGAGCTTCTCTTCTGGCTGCAAGTAAAGACAGCTGCTATGCAAAGTAAGCTTGGTAATGCACTTTAAAAATTAAGGCAAAGCTACTAACAAATGAAAGTACCCAAAGGAGAGGGAGCATTACATCTTTTAGCCTTGTGCTACTCCCCTTCTGCCAAAATTAGTTACTTGATGCCATTCAGGTACACCCTGACGTCAGGGTATTTTTAGGTTCATACTTGTCCCCTATTTTATTCAGTTGACAATTATTCATACTGTCATCTATCCAGTGAGATCAAGAAAATGTGAAGCTTAAGTGTACTGCTGAACCTGTGTTACATGCAGAGCTGTACTGTGTGCATCTCAGATGTGTGACTTCTGGGGCATTTGGAGAAACTGCTCCCTGTTTGTAGCTAATAATAAATTCTTGTATTCGTAGTGTTTGTTAGATTTTGCTACATAGCAAAAGGTCTTGAATGCCTACGAGTGTTTTGTTTTATACTGTGGGAACTTTATCATATGAAAGGTAATGAAATTGGCTCCCTGGATTTGTTGCAGCTGCTTCTGTTGATAATTGTAGCAGTCGGAGAAGCAGAAAAGATCCCCTTTTAAGTTGCTGATGTACTGTTTGTGTTTTGGCAGCTCTGTATCATGATACTGGATTAACCTAGTTTGCTGCTGACAGTGAGGAAAGCTTACGTTGAAATTTGGGAGGCAGAATAAAGCTTTTAGTCAGATCTGCTTTATAACCTTCTAGATGAATGTGAAAGTCATCGTTGTACTGGAGAGGGCAGTCACAGAAGTTATAAACTAAAGTTATTATTATCTGTCCATTTTCTCCTCCCCACCCATGTTGTTGTTCTGAAAGAACATGTAGGGAGGCTTTCTTTTCAGTTTTTGCCTTAGAATTTGTCTGATGTGGTGTGTTCAGCCTTTCTGGGAGAGACCAAGTAAAGCAATAGGCAGATTAGCTAGTTTGGGCTGTTGATGTAGCTTGGATAATGGTCTACTGTTACTACATTTTCATTACACTGATTTTTTTATTTTTTTTTGCTAATCTAGTGAAAGGGAAGTCTGGTCGGCTGTACTGTATATCATTATGCCACCCCTTTTCTCCTCTAGTTTTAGCCAAGTTCTGTTCTGACTGCTGCTTGTTGACTTGGGAACATTAGGAGCTCTTAGTGATGGAACTCGGTCTAGTGTTTGATTCCTTTGTTGAAAGGGAAAAGAAAATTGCTGGCAGTCAGGTTGAAGCTGTTCAGAGTTTGTAGTGATGACGGGGGGAAAAAATTATCCATTGCAGTGTTTGGTAAGATGTTAGATGAGAATTGTAGGAGATGAGAAGGTAGCTTTGAGTTCTTTTGCTGGCACAGACAGGCTGGAGAAGGAAATCCTATTCTTGCACGGGTACAGCTGAGAATGCAATTCCATAGGTAAAGCATACTTCATTCCTCTTAATTATTTCTGCAAGACGGTTGCTCTTTGAAAACTTAGAAATATCTTTAGTTTTGTGGCTGGTTATCAGGGCTGCTTGTATTATCAGAAGGGTAAAAAAAGCGTGTTATTTCTTTCCCTTCAGTGCAATAGAAAATTCCCGTGCTGATACTCCTGTAGTCAGCTCTAGTGAAGCTGAGCAGTCAGAACCTGACTGTGATATTGGTGGGACACTTGAGGCTGACCCTCAGAGTGAGCCTTCCTCTTTTGTCAGTCCACCAGAGAGGTGAGTATTGAAGCAGGTTGTGAGTCTGAATAATTTAAAAGCAATTGTTCTTTTCTGTCCTGGCCTTGCAACAAACATTTGTGTGTGCTTGCTTATCTATGTGTTTGTGTGTGTGTTTAATATTGCATATGGCTGAGCATGTGATCATTTTATAGGTCCTAATACTCTTTTAACTTTCAGCCTTGCAGGTCAACATATAGAAAACATATCATCTTCACATGGCAAGGGAAAGAAGACAAAATCTGAGTTTGAGTCAAAGGTTTCAGCAGCTGAAAAGGGGGCAGATGAGCAAAAATCTGCTCTGAATGCCTCAGAGAACTTAAAAAGAGAGGTAAGCAGTGCTGATGTCCACTCAGTACCCCCAGGAGCCTCGTGCCACCTGTTAGGTTATCACCATTATTAAAGATGAATGATGCCAACTCTTTTCTGATTGCCGCTGTATAAATGCACAGCCTTCACATCTTGAGCATTGTGTGGTTCTGATACTGCCATCTCAACAAGGGTGTAATAAATGGGGGGAAAAAGGGCAGCAAGGTCGATCCATTGGCACAGAACAGTGTTTCTGAGCTAAGTTTCTTTAATTACAAGACTTGGGGAAACAGACTAAAACTATCTGGAGCAGAATCCAGCAGAAATGTTCTTCATGCAACAGTTGGTTAAGCTGGGACTTCTGCAGGATGCTGTGGATGCTGGAGGAGTTGCTCGGTCCAGGTAAACTTGTAGAAGAGAAGTCTGAGGGTTGAATCTTGACTGAGTCAGGAAGTTCCTGAGTAGCAAGCAGATGGCTAGAGGCAAGATGACAGTTTAAGGAAATACAAAATGGTGTGTGTTTATTCTTTCCCAGATATTTTATTTGGCCACTGTTGAAGTGGGATACTTGGCTAGGCAGGTCTTCTATACTTAGTTGTATGACTGTTTTTGTGCTTTTACCACGAGGCACACTTTCTGAAGCTTATGTTTTTTTAAATAGGTGAAAAATGACCAAGGGCATGACAAGGCAATTCCATTTTTTTTGCTCTTTTAGGATCACATTTACTTTCACTAACAATTTGGATAACTCTTTTTTTTTTTAAAAAAAAAAAAAAAACCAGAGAAGTTTTTCTCAAGATTATTGAACAAAGTACAGCGTACCTTAAAATAATTACATGCAGTCAGGAGCAGTCTTTTAAAAAACTTGCTATAAACAAATGGATGTAATGGATGCTATAAACAATCATTAAAAAAATTAAAAAGCCAAGATTTTCTTTATTTAATGCTTTAAACACTGCAAATTAAATTATTATGGCATTGATCTGATGTCATAATTCAACAAGAGCTTGATTTGGCATTGCTTACTCAGTTTTTTTACTTCCCACTTCTGTCATAGCTCAAAGTGGATCTTCTGTCCTGAACTTTCTTGGGAGATTTTAATTTTTTTTAGGTCCTCTAATTTCTAAAAATATGTTGGGATATTTTTTTGTGTATGCCACATATACAGTTCTGTTGCAGTGTAGTGATGTGTAGATTTCTGTTGTTGCTTCTGTCCAGCTATGTGGGTTTGCCCCTTTTGAGGGCTTTCAGGTACAGAAGTCTATGTGAAATAATTCTTGCTTTAAGTGCAGAGAAAATGTCAACCTACAAAACAGTCATTGTGGAAGCTACCTGTAAAATGTTGTTTACTAAAATAACCTTTAGAGTTGAAACTTCTAGCAGAAGCTCTTCTCCCATCTGGTGGTGTGCTGGAAATGTGTTTGTACAAAGGAGAAATTAAGACTTGACATAGTATAGCATGTGGTTAACTGAAAAGGGTTGCTGCATTGTCAAGTAGGTCCAAAAACATTATTTCTTTGATCATTAAATAGGACATTTTAAAATAATACCTCACTCTGCTGTTTTTTGAGGTGTTCAGAGACTCCAGGGGACTCTGGAATTCCATCATGTTGGTCACAACATTTGTATTTGAAGCTTTCTGCTACAGGGGAAACCTTTTTTTCCATAGAGAGAGGAAAAGTAAAAATCATGAGGAAAAAGCAGACATTTTTATGAGACAGAATGCTTGTGTTTTACTTAAAATGTATTAGTTTAGCCACAAAAATTACCAGCATCACAGTGAAAGAATGTCTGATTCTGGGAAGAAATCGTCATGGTTTCTTTTCTGGCTTGTGAGTTTACCTTGGCGCTAAGCTGTTCCTTTTCAAATGATGTGTCTGCTATTGACTTGATGAGACCATACTTTGCTGCTTCTTTTTTTTAAGCACTGAAGTTCATCTTTTTCATCATTGGTACTGAAAAAGTCACAATTGGTGGCTCTTTCTTTTGTAGAAAGACTATAAGAAAACAGGAGAAATTGACCCTACATCAGTGATAACTCCAAAGGACCCTGGAGACATTCCAACATTTGATGAATGGAAGAAGAAAGTCATGGAGGTGGAGAAAGAAAAGAGTAAGTTCAGGATTCATTGGTTTGGTCTAAATACAGACCACTTTTATTTGTGTCAGATTTGATTAGTGAAACTGTCTCAATTTGGAACGCAGCCTGGAACTTCATTTTCCTACTAGAACTACATAATTAATAGCATTTATTATATAAAAGCAGTGAGCAGAAGAGTCCTGAAAGTGAAAATGCTGTCTGTGTGGTTTATTATAGTAACAATATTTTCTTCTACCTAGGTCAGTCAATGCACCCTTCTGCTGTTGGTGGGCAGCATTCCACAAAAAAAGTCCAGAAAAATAGAAATAACTATGCCTCTGTAGAGTGTGGTGCCAAAATTTTGGCAGCAAATCCAGAGGCAAAGGTAGGCATTTACTTATTATTAGGGTGTGTTATTTCAGTTTACTGTTATGCAAGAAGTAGTATGAAGTACACTTAAAGCTGAATACTGATTTCTGAAGTAATTTTTTATTTATATGCTTGGGTTTATTGTAATTTTTTGAATTGTAAAAATGGGACATAAATGATAATCTGTCCCTTTTTTACGAGGGATTGCTATAGAGAAGTTGATGTCTTTTTTTTTAAGTGAATTTGGAAGGGGGAGCAGAATCTACTCACTACAGAAACTGAACAACTGAACAAAGTTGGATTAAGCAGCTTGCTGTTGTACTTAATCTGTGATTGCCCCAAAGTAGTGTGGCGTACTGTCTCTTGTATATTATCTTGGTTGGAATGTTATGAAACTTGGTATTATTAGTCTGTGTAACTAATATTAAACTGATTTGGGGAGAAGCCCTTGGTGCTCTGTTAGTATCTACCATGCAATTTAAAATACTAATTCTCTTCTTTATCCAGAGCACTTCAGCAATTTTGATGGAAAACATGGACCTTTATATGCTAAATCCTTGCAGTACTAAAATCTGGTAGGTGACTGGGGCTTGTTTGTGTGACAGGAGTGTGGTTATAGTTTTCCATTGGAGTGGAATGGGACTGTCTGTATCCTGTAGGACTGACTTGACCTGTGTGTGTGTCAGGACCTTGGACAGATTGAGCAATAGATGCTTTATTATGTCTCCCATAGAATTCTGTCTCTGGTATTAAAAAATAAGATTAAGGGGATAATTTTATTCACTTTAGTATTTGTAGGTTTTGCATAATTATAGTCTTACAGAAGAGAAAGCACTGAGTGTTCAAGTAAAGATTTTGGTTTCTTTCCCCAGCTGTCAAGTAATCTATAATTGTCAAAGACATATATAATTGACGTAATAAAAATCAGAATTTACCATACGCTAACTGGTATTTCAGGTGTGGTTTAAATGAGGTTTGCTACCCTTGGTTTTCAGTTCTGCAACTTCTTGCATTTGAGTACAAGATGGATGAAGCTTTTGTAGCTGCAGGTAATATCTAGAGTTACTAAGCTAGGTATACAACTAAATATCATAGTGATTTTGAAAGGAGTAATAAATGATGCCTCCTTACTGTACAGTGTTTTTTGTAGTGTTTTTTTTATACCCAGTGAAGGATGCAGTAACAAGGTAAAGGACTGAGTACTTTAACTGCAGAAGGAAAAGTGCATTATATTTTTTTTAACATTTCCTTTTTTTCTTCAAGGTTTGTTATTGAGCTCTGTGAACCAGTCCAAGTAAAGCAGCTTGACATTGCAAACCATGAATTATTCTCTTCCACTCCAAAAGACTTTCTGGTGTCTATTAGTGACAGGTATGGTATCAAAACCCACCCTTCTGAATGAAAAATGAAATAATTATTAAAGGATGACTTCATAAAACACAGTCTGTGTATGTTTGTTGTTATGCAAAGTGTAATGCATTGTGAAATCACATGAATTTTCTTTGTGTGTGTATATTATCAGTTGCTAGCATATCTTTTCCATGTAAAGGGCAACTGTGAGGTCTTGGAATACCTGGCTTGAGTTCTTTCCATGCTTCCTGTATTGTTTTCTTTGCCACCTGAAAAATGAAAACGAAAGATTTTTGTTGGAAAGTAGCAGGGAGGCAACGGAAATCACACAGTAGCGAGGTAGTGGATGGCACATTATAAAAAGAACATTCCTGAACAGAATGCCACTGGAGTTATGGACTGTCTCTTCCCTTGTCGTTCAGTCCTTTTTCATGTAGCTTATGCTGTCTTCAGTGCTGAACTTGGTCCAAAAAGCCCCCCAATTATTTAAAAAGAAAAAATAGTAGTACACTATTGAAGAATTGGAAGGGGTAAGAATACTACTGGTTGGCTGAATGGCTGGTTAAAGGGTGGCTTTATCATGTTTTAGGTGGTGTACTCCCACTGCTTTCCGGGAGTGAGCAGGCTGTTCTGATGTGTGAAAGAGGAGACATTTGCACAGTGCATCAAACCCCCTCGCTTTCTTCTTCAGTGCTTAAAGTGTGTAGATTCTGATTTTCAATGCTTTGTCTGTTGCCTAGTTCTAACTCTTGCTTTGCTCACAGGGGTTTTGTATGCTTTTTTTTTTAATTATTTTTTTGCTGCTTGCTTACAACAATATTTACAGCCTATCACTTAGGTGTCATATTCTTAAATGGTCATATGAGGTGACTTTTTTTAGTTCCAGAAACTTTACTGGAGGCTGGCTGAATTTCAGTAATTGGATTAAGTATAGGGTTTTGTCCTTCAAGGGCTTGTGCGCTGTTTTAAGTATGTGAAGAGGTACTGCAGAGATTTTTGTGTTGAGACTAGCTTTATCTTGCAACTCTTCTTTCGATAAAGAACACATTGCTGCTATCTTGCAACTGGAAAAAAAAAAAATTCTTTTGTGAAAAGGCTTTGGGGGAAACTTCAGCAAATGTTGGTAAAAGATGGGGTTTTGCATTTCATTAGCTGACTCCTTTGTTCCTTTTCTAGGTACCCAACAAATAAATGGATTAAATTAGGTACTTTCCATGCCAGAGATGAGAGAAACGTCCAAAGCTTTCCTCTGGATGAACAGATGTATGCAAAATACGTTAAGGTAACTTAACGCTGCAAAAGCATCTGCATTTCTCAGGAAGGAAGTGTTTGCTGGGCTTGCCCTATATAACATAGAGACCTTTCCAGAGAAATGTGTTACCAAAGCATGCTTTACCATTAATTGCGCTAGTTTCATTAGTGGCCCTAGTGTGATTGCCACGTACTAAACCTCTTGTCACACAATCACAAGTATGTTGCCTTCCTCATAATGGTAATTGAGGGGATCTTGGGATGCGCCTGTTACTTTGTGTCCAAGTATGTACTTAGTTGGTACCTGAATTAAGAAAAATCCATACAACGGTCTAGTCTTTGACGTAACCAACTGTCCTCTGTAGAAGTATTGACCTGTTTTGTCTCTTGGCTGTGCCTGCTTTGTGTGCATGTGTGTAGATACATATATATGCACACTTTCTGGAGTATAGATTAAAATATGCGTATTTCTTGATATTTTTGTGCTCTGTTCTGCCATACAGTTTTAAGTGAATCTGAAAGAGAAAGCATTTGAATTGTTTCTCATCAATAGACTGGAAGTGCAGTTATTCAATTTTAGCTGCGACTCATGCAAATTATTTAGGCTTACTGCTACTGGAGCACTTGCCATGGTCTTTCTGCCTTCAGAATAACTTGCAGCAAGCTGTCTTTTCTCAGGAGACTCAAAGAGAATAAAACTCCATAAATAATGTGGTACTTGGACTGGGATAAAAGCTTTTGTGAAAACACGGGGACATAGCGGAGGTTTAAAGTCAAATAAAATACAGAACATTTAGGTCCTCTCCAGTGATGTGTTACCTTGCAATTATGGTGTGCCCCCAAAAAAATAATTAGGTTTGTGCTACTGAATTACTATTTGTGCTTACATGAAGAAGTAGCTACGAATGATAGTTAGATAACTTCTCTACTCAGAAATTCTGCATGAGTCACAGGATAAATATTTCATATATTTTAAATTCTGCTTTCTGGCTGAATTAATGCCTTAAGGTAGCTGGAATCTTGCTTGTCACTGAAGTTCCAGAATTGCACTGCATGCTTCAGCACGTAATCGCTTCGTGAATGCAGTGTTCCTTCTGCCTTGAATAATGTAGCATGGTAAAATTTTCAAAGGATTGTTCTTGTAATGTTTTTACTTTATAGCACAAAAAAAGTAAGCAAGTTCTGAGTGTGCCTAGTCTACAGAAGAAGTGTTCATACAATTTTTCAAAAACTTTTGATTTTTGAAGTGCCTTAATGAACTTGTATCAAAAATAATGGAAATTTTTGTGTAAGTGTGGTGTAGTTGTAAATTAAGCGAATAGTTCTCACTTGCGGATTATTACAGTCATTCATTGGTAGTGTCTACGTAGTGCTATAATAGATGCATTCTATGCTTGCAGATTAATTTAGATTAAATACCAGTGTGTAGTCAAGTTCTCACTAGAAATACATGGATGACTGAAGCTTCCAGTTGTATCATCAGATGCTCTGTTTTCTTCCAGTAGTATTTCTATAAATTGAAGCATGTTATATTGAACTTGAAGCAGCAGCAGTACATAGAATGCATGCTATGAAGGTTTTTTCCTTTCGAGTAATTTTCTGTAATCTGTGATCTTTAAGGGGGGAAAAAATACACTTAGTGAATTTAACGTACTTCAGTATTCTGTCTGCAATTATGCTGCCTAGAAAAACTGAATAACTTAAATTAATTAATAAAACACTTGTTGCATGTTACCTTCTATCTGCAAGGTACAAGGGCTAAATGAAATCTTGCTGCCTAAGGCAGATGAAGTAGTATTGCAACTTTATCCTTCATAACTTGTCTTAGGCACTTATAGTACTGAATTGAAAACAACAAAACTCTAGTTGCCTGTGGCATGTGTTCAGCCTTTGTACTGACATTTCTTTTTTTTTTTTTTTCTCTTTTCCTTTCTCTTGCTTCAGATGTTCATCAAGTACATAAAGGTTAGCAACCTCTTCTTGTGGAATGATGAATGCATGGGGCTTGGGGTGTTCTCTGCTGCAACTCAGTACTTTAATGCATGGCAAGAATAAATCTTTCAGTCTTTTCTGTTATGGGCAATTTACAAATCTCTTGAGTTAACAAGACTTGCAATTTCAAGACTGGATGTATATATTAAATGACCTCTTGATTCTGTGGGTCTTTGGAGTTTTATTTAAGTACATATCATTCCTTAGGTGGAGTTGATATCCCACTTCGGATCAGAACATTTTTGTCCCTTAAGTCTTATAAGGTAATATGTTAAGTGTTTTGCTTTGTCTTTCTATCTCCTTACAGCGAGGATTAGTGCGTTTTAATAGTATTTGGGCAATGAATTCTAGTTTTCAATTTGTTTATTTGAAAATCTGGTGACTTGAAGTAGGTGCCTGACTTATCCGCTATGTAGCGGGCTTTGCATCTGTTTCAGAAGCTTTGAATCTCTTGATTTGATTCTCTAGTATGGAAGGAATTGTTTGTGTTTGGGGGATGTGTGTGTTAGGAAACAGGAGCATGAACAGTGTTACGCGAGGACATGAGCATCTCAAGGCTGACCAAGCAAAACAGAACAAGTGGTGAACTAAAAAGAACTGGTGTGGTGAGTGCTTTTGGGAAGCTGCTGTGTTGCATGGCACCCCTGGTGTACATAGTTAGTAATGCTTGGAATATCTAAATTCTAACAACGTTGTGTGTGTGCATTTCGGAGAATATTCAGTCTCTGTACTGCTCCTAAAAAAACCAAACTGATTTCAGTTCTACTGTCAAAGCAATGCCAGGATTTGAACCTGGGAACTCTACAAGTCAAACTACTTTTGGTTGGCAAGACTGCTTTAAATTGGATTGATTTGATTTTATTTTGGCAGAGTAGGTCAAAGAGAATGTAGTACGCAAAGTGAGGTAGTCATGAATACGTACTCCTAAAGTGAGTCAAAGGTGAAGCTGAAGAGGAGGAGTAAGATCTCATTAAGAGCTTAAGGCAAGGAGGTCTAGGTATGAGCTCAAGTTAAAAAGGAGGAAAAGTTGCTGGAAGTACTAGAATTAAAAACAGGATCTTGTTTTGGTGCAGACTTGAAGGTATGTGATGGACTCTGGATATGAGTTTGGGGAAAAGCAGCATACCTGCTGCTTGATCTTGGTTAACTGAAGGCAACTATTGCTTATCTGATTTGCTATGTGTTATATAATGTTAATACTGCTTGTCTAATTACCCATTATGTCAAGTAATTACACGACTAATAGACTAATACAAGGTTTTTATTTTACACCTTTGTTTATAGGGTATTTGGTACTAGCATGGTTGAAGAGTATGAAGAAATAGCTGATTCTCAGTATCAGTCTGAACGACAAGAACTCTTCGATGAAGATTATGGTAAGCAAATAATTTCTGCGTTTTTAGCCATTCAGACATGTTTTGTGCTAGTTTGGTGGCTTGTTTCCTGCATATGATAAATTGCTTGTCTGCCAAATTTACTCTTTAGTCTTGCTGACTATTTTGGTGTTTGTAGGCTTATCCAACAATCCTTTTAAGTTTTAAACAGTGGTATAACTTTGGAGAGTTAATTTAAAATGCTAGCAATAAGTTTCTATTTCACTTGGCAGGCTAGGCAATATCTTCATGTGCTGACAGCAGTAAAGGGTAACTAAAATAATCAAAGCAGCTCACATTGAAGCAGCTATATTCTTAGTGTCCATTGCCCTTTTCCTGAGATTGTATGATCAGTGCTGCAAGCAGTTGGGAAGGTGCTTGCTTCGGCTTGCAGGCTTTGCGTTTAAATAAAAAAAATATGAAAACACTTACCTCCAGCCATCATGAGGAGGAGGGGGGAAAAACCCCTGTATGAAGCTCAATGAGCTGTTTGCCTTATCTATGCCATGAATCCTGGCAAAACTGAAGCCTGAACCTCTTTGGGTTTCTGATTGCTTGGAACTTGACATTTCAGTATGTAATCTCTGACCTTTAAGTTTATTTCTGTAGTTTTATTTTCACACTGTCAAACTGACATGGTTGAATGATATGTTAAATCTTGAGGTTTATTTTCTTTGCCCATGATACATCTAATATTGGTAGTCATAAGTGGTGTTCTTTATCCATAGATTATCTATTGGATTACAATACAGGGGAAGAAAAATCTTCAAAAAATCTCCTTGGTTCTGCTACAAGTGAGTATGGTTGATTAGAAAAACTATGGCTGTGCTGAAACAAAACAAGCTAATTGAAAGTGGAATGACATTTTGTCATGCAGCAGCTATGACTTCCATATTTTTCTGCTGAAATGATTTGTGTTTCCTATTTAACTGCATATGAATAAACAGTAACAATTTGAAGTTGAGGTATCGTTCTTAGTGTTCTAAAAATAGACCTTTCCAGCTCTAAGGATCACTCTTTTTGAAGCTTTGCTTTCTGTACTTAAGGTTTCTGAGCAGTTAAAACAGTATGAATGTTATAGGGGGCTGTAAGTAACCAGTACTAAAGTGCTGTAGAACCTTAATTATTCAAAACTTGGAAATCTGTGCTTAATTGAAATGCCTTATTTATAGGAGGCAATATAAAGATTTACTTTGTTCAGCTTGAAAGGAAGAGATGGAGAGCACTGTTTGAGACTGCTTTGTGTAATATTGTAGCTTCTGTGTTCCTCATAAGAGCTATACTTTTTTAGAGAGAGCTAATCGTTCTTGACTGTGTCTTGTCTTTTTTTCATTGGAAAAGCTCTATGTGTGGGGTTTGTTTTGCTAAGAATACTTCAGTTTTAATGGCATTCTTAACCACTGAATTATTTATGATAGTATCAGCTGCCACACCAGTTCTTCTAAAGCGCTCTTACGCTGTACCACTCTTCCTTCTGTCCCAGTTAGTGAAGATTTGTTACCGTAGTGTAGACTTGCACTCCAAATGAATGCTGTTTGGGCTCAGGCTTTCCTTTCATCCCATAATGGATCAGAGCTGCAGAGTTCTTCGTCACTATTTCTTAGAATGTAGTTGTCATTTCACAAAAAGGTCACAGCTAGGAATGTCGCACAGCTTAGTGCAGTTTTCAGAAGGGAAATACTGGAAAGGCCAGTTGATCTCTAGACGCTATCCTCTCACTGAGGAGAGAAAGCGGTATATTCTTTCCTGACACTATTTATCTCTTAACTGTGACTTTCAAAGTTTCTGTCTTCATACTGTCCTGATGAGGCATATTCACATGTTCTGTCTGCAAGTGCAGTATTGCAGGTTTTTTTGTTCGTTGTCTGAAAAATGCAGTGACTTTTCTATTGTTTTTTTAGAGTTCTAAAGCTAAGGTTAGAAGATTGGAAACACCTGTTACTGGCAGTACTTTAGAAAGACGGTTGAGCACTGAAACAGTGCAGTGATTGTTACTTATTCTTAAAAATATATCTAAACCAGATCTGTGAACATTTGTTACAGCTTTCTTCCAGTTGCCTTGACCGATCTAGATTGCATTGAAGTAACAAGATTATGAAGTCTAGATTTTCTTCTTCAAATCTTAAAATATTTTGAATTTTTATGTTGCAGCAGTATTGGAGCCGAAAGTAAGGTTCAGGATTAAGAAGGGAGGTATGATGCAAAATGCCAGAGTCCAGCTTTATTTGAATGAATCTAGTTTTTTGTCTGTCCTGCTGTGGACACCCTGTGTCCAAAGGCAGAAGTCTCTCGCTTGTTTAGCAAATGACATTTCTTGACTTGGTTCTTTAGTGCTATTACAACAAATGATCCAGCCTGTCGTTATTAGAGCTCCTCTGAGTGTTCAGCCTCTAGATCTCTGGCTTGGAACCTCCGTCAGTGGTTCACACACTTAAGTTGCCAGGAAATTCCATGCTTAAGTATTTGTGTTTGCCTTACTGTTCCTTGGTTTCAATGGACTAATGATCAGTGAGAACTTCTTGCAGAAGCTAGAAGGTTTAGCTGGTAAAAGTTAGATACAGACTTTCAAATACAGGTTTCTAGCTTATAAACTTAACCTTTAAAAGCAACAGATGCATCCACTGTAATAGAACAACTGGATTTTTCTACATCCTTATGCTGGGATGCATTTCAAGCAAATGCTACAAAATAGCAGATCTCGCAGTGGTGCTAATCTCTGGGCCCTCTGAATATGTCTTCTCTGAGTAGTTGTTTTCTCTTTTAGATGCCATCCTAAGTATGGTGAATATTGCTGCTAATATGCTCGGAGCCAAAACTGAGGAGTCAGCTGAAGCTGAAGGTATTATGATTGCTTTAGATGAAAAGCATTCTGGAAACTTGTCATTTCTCTTTATTTTGTTTAATTTGTGAGGAGTTGGATGATCTATGTTTATATGACTTTTTTTCACATTTTATGGCATACTCAATTAGTGCCATAGAATTCTTATCTTACTGACTGTGAAAAGTGGAACAAAGATGCTGAATTTGCTGAGAAGGGAACAGACAGAAAGATAATGTGTCTATTTCTTCAGCTATATTTGGAGATCTTCAGTCTCTCTGTTGCCCAGCCTCAGTTGTGAAGTCATAAGTTGCTGCTTCTTTCTGGAAATATTTTGAGATATGTCTATTACATTGTAGACATAAACTGTCAGCAGCACTTTCATTCAAGTAACTTTGACACCTGCAGTTAATTTGGTAGTGCAGTTAATAATCTGTAAAAAACAATCTCAGAATTCATTGAAAACAAATGTGGTTCTTAAATCTATGTTCACGTCTTCTTCCTTCCTGCAGCAGGAAACAAAAGTGTGTCTGAAAATGTCACTGCCACCCCTGCAACTTCAACAGCTGCACCAAGACTGCCTGAACCAACTCCTGTTCCTTCACCAGAGTAAGTGGTTGATGTTGGGTTTTTTCATTGTGTACTTAGCAGAGACTAACATGCACCAGCCTGGAATCTTTGGTAGTAGAATGCTTGGGTACAGCATACTATCTTAAACGAGTAAAAAGGCAAGTACTTGATGAAACTTGTAGTATGGTAATGTACTAACCAGGGAAATGTATTGCTTTAGTTATTGTTCATAGCTATTTCCATTATGATATATTTTGTTTTGACACTTGACTGAATGTCAAAATACATCACTTTCTCAAGTGTTTCTCTTTGTTTACAAGAAGTAGAAGTGTTTTGTTCTTGGCTATTGAGGATTTCTTAGATGGAAACTGACTTAATATTCTTCCAGGTTGTCTCCTGCAAAGGAGCCTAGTTAGGAACATAAGCTCTATCGCTGAAACTTCGATTAAATTGTATGTGCAAAAGTTCTGCTTTAGAAGCTTATTTTTTGCTAGGCTTTTCTCGATGGAAAACTTGTATGCAAAGATAGGGAATTAAGTTGGGAGGAAGAGTTGTATTTAGATAATCGGGGGGTGGGGGTGTTCAGTTAATTTCAACTGTTCAGATTTGACTACTTAGAGTTGTGGCTAGCTCTTAAATGTTAAGATGTGACTTGTGCTGAATTTAGTGGTTTTATGGTTTCCTAGTGCTCTGATTTGTTGAGAGACCGAGGAAGGTCAGCGGGAGGGTTGTAAATCTTGCATTTGACTGCAGCAGAAGAGTAAGATGCTTGCTATGTAAGAACCGAGTGATATCTGAACTGGTGACTTTTTTTTCAGAGGTGAGGGAAGGGGGCAATATCTGATTGAGAAGGCTTGCTGTTTCAGAAGCAAGGGTTGAAATACATTGAAATCGGAGTTGAAAACCACCAGAGAAAATACTAACTTACAGAATTTCTGACCATATCCAAACCAGCATTTGGTCACTGGAATCAGCTTTGCTAATTTTCTAAAAGATCCTACTTGTGCAGTCTGCCAGAGCAGGCATGTAAAACTGTTGAAGTAACATCCTATCTCTAACTCCTTTATTGTAGACTTGTTACTACAGATATTCCACAGATCGATAAAGAGCAAATAATTGTGGATTTGACAAAAGAAAGTCCTATTGTTCAGCTAGTGCAAGAGTATGAAGAAGATACAAGCAGGTCAACAGTAACCTTGCTGTCCAGTGATGAACAGGAAGAAGAAGCATCGGCATGGTTTGAACTTGAGACAGAACAGTACTGCAGTGACATGGCAACAGTGTGTTGTATTTCCACCTTTTCCGAATATCTGTTTAAATGGTGTTCAGTTGCAGTAGCCATGCATCGGCAGCGTAGTAAAACTGAAGGTCAGCAAGGGGAAGGTTACTCAGCTGATGTTCAGCAGCCACAGCTGGTTCTGACTGAATCCATACATACCTCAATAGATGAGCCTCTGCCTGAGCAGCTGGACAGCAAAGTTGAAAGACCACCTGGATCTACTGTTGCAGTTGACTTCAGCAGTATGGTCCATGAGGAGATCAGTAACGAGACCACAGATTCAATAGAACTGGAGCCAAGCCATCCTCAAACTGTCTCTCAGTCCATCCTCTTAGAAGTTACTTCTGAAGTTAAGCCATTGCCAACAACAGACGTGGTGATGGAGCCTGCAAAAGATGATCCAGGCCACGCAGCACCGCGGGTAACTTCGCAGGTGGATACAGCTGAGATCAGACCAGAAACAGAAAAGGCTGAGAGCTCTGTGGCAGAAGAAAGCCCTGCAGCTTCTGAGACCAGTGGGGCCACTGAGCTAAAGGAGACGAGCACAAGAGAGACTGTTGCTACACCAGTGATTTCAAAGCCTACAGAGACTGTTCTGCTGCCTGAATATACAGCAGACATCTTAGCCAGCGATGCTGGGGAAGGAAGGGAAAGCACTCCAGATGTGCAGAAACCTGTCTTGCCTCCTGTTGAGTCTTCTGTGTCTGCCGAAACAAAGGAGGATGATCAGGCAACTGAAGAAGCTTTAATGGCAATTCCGGTCTCTGGGGGACCGCAGAGGACAGCTACAGACTTCTATGCTGAATTGCAGAATTCAACAGATCTAGGCTATGCTAATGGGAATCTTGTTCACGGATCTAATCAAAAGGAGTCTGTCTTCATGCGCCTTAATAATCGCATAAAAGCCCTAGAAGTAAACATGTCTCTCAGCAGCCGTTATTTAGAAGAACTTAGTCAGAGGTAAGTCTGAGGAAGGCTGGTAAGTCTGCCGTAAGTAAACATGATTTTAGCCAGCTATGCGAAAGAGTATAACAGGTATGGAGAGTAGTACAGCAGAAGCAGAGTATAACATAAATCACAGCATAAAGCTTTATGGAAAACTGAGAACAGTACCTAACCCTTGGTGTCTGCGGGTGGTGGGGGTTCCCTTTCTTTATTTCATTTACAATCACATTTTATTTTGTTTTGAGAAGTATTGCTGTGGGGTTTTTTAAAAGGAAAAAGTGTTGCCAGGATGTAAGCACTAATGCTGCCTTTCAACAAAAAGGGATGTTCTGCTGTTGCTGTTAAACTGAGTGACACAGACCCACAATGACTTTGCTGCATTGATTGTTTCCACTTAAACTGCCGTGTTATCTGCAATAACCCTTGCTGAAGAAGGGAGCATGGAGAGGGAACAAAGAACTTTCTGTGAGGGATGTATGTATATATCTGTGGTGCTCCTTAGCCACAGGAAAATCAGGAAATACACACATTTCAGAATTAGTTCCAAGGAAGGAGCTCTTTGTTGTCTTTACTGATGTGTCTGTCTTGGCAGTCAGTGTTTGCAGAGAATTCTCTCTCCATAGTGAATTCCAGTAAATTGGTGCTAAGCTCTGAGTTTTTGAAATAGATGTGACTTTAACTTTGGAAAAAAAACCCACAAAAAAACCTGGAAGGAGATGCATCTGTAGTTTGTGTGAAATTTAAAAGGAAATACCACTTGATATTTAAATAAAACTTACTTGGGCAAAGAAGATTTTGGCTGATGTAGTCATATTTTCTGAAGATGTGTCTAATGCTGAGGAATTTTTATGAACCTGCATTTCGGACCCTTATGCTCTTTGTTTTAGGTACCGAAAGCAAATGGAAGAAATGCAGAAGGCTTTCAATAAAACAATAATAAAACTTCAGAACACTTCAAGAATAGCGGAAGAGCAGGTACGGTTTGTTGGAGTACTTAACTGTTTTCCTAATTAGGAAAGTTTACTTTTAAGAAAGAGTTGCAAGGAGGTGCAGAAATCTGCTTTCAATTGAAGATTTTTGTTAGCTGCCTATCTGCCTTTTAAAAGCATACATTCCGTGCTTCCCAATTTTTTTTCTCTGTAATAAAATTTGTAGATGTTCTCAATTGTTTTAGAGTTAAGGCATTTCCAGCTGTTTCCTGATTTATTTTTTTTAAGAAAAATTTCCTTGTTATTTGAAGGAAAAAAAAAAAACCCACCCCGTTGTCAGCTGGTCATGACTAAAACCCTTAAATGTCTTTGTCAATAAAAAAGTTACCGAGGTTACTTCCAGCCCTTGTTTCTTGGTTGTAGCTGCTCTCGAAACCTTCTGGTTTTTCTGTTTTATAAACTTGGTTTGTTTTCCATCTCTGATTTAAAGTACAGAGAAATGATTGTGTTGATGCTGCTGAAGAGACCTAGCCTTTAGAAAGGGAGAGGGGTACAGTAGTGGCTTATGCCAAATTTGCATTTGACAGTGTAGTTAGTTCATTCTTTAAAATGTGATTTAAGGAGGTGGGAGCTGAAGGTTTTCCCTGCTCTGCCACCCTGGCTTCACTGAGCAGCTGTGAAATATAGCACTAACTGCAGTGCTGAAAAATCACTAAAGCAACGGTTCGTGTGGCATAGCAGACTTAACCCCAAACTGGAAATATCTGAAGTGTAGTCCCAGGCCTGTAGCTTGCTTATCCATCAACAGTGAAGAAAATTGCAACTACCCTGAGCTCATGTGCGTGCTCTTTTCTGCCTTTTTTTTTTTTTTTAAATACTATCAAATGCTGGTCAGTCTGAGGTGTGACTCTTGGTTAACCTCCCTGATGGTCTGCTCACCTTTCTTAATCCTGTTGGGGCTCTTGCTGGGAAGGAGATGGTAGCTGCAAAGGACTTGTTCCTGGCTGTCTCAGCCTCCTGTCATTAAGAGGCTGGCTGCCTGATCCCAAAACAGAAGCTGTGTCATCCCTTAGATTTCAGCTCTGCCTGGTCATCTGCACGTGGATTTTGTGACATGATGGTACTCGGCTTCCTGGTAGTCATTGTGTGGAGCTGGCTATTGAGCCTGCCTTTAATAAAGATAACAGAAGTCACTGTAATGAAATGCACTTGGCATGTAATGTTACACAACGTTATTTGATAGGTAAAAACGTTGCTGTTTCAAATGTGACACGAATGTTTTTGGAAACAATGCTGAACAGGTCGTGCGGCTACAAAATGCCTGCCTGTGTCAGACAGTGCTAACGGGGCACACGTGAGAGTATATGGTGGTGGGAACCTGACAACTAAATAGCATGGCCATGACTCTCTTCTGTACAGGATCAGCGGCAAACAGAAGCAATCCAGTTGTTACAAGCACAGCTCACCAACATGACGCAGCTGGTTTCTAATCTGTCAAGAACTGTGGCAGAATTAAAACATGAGGTAATTATAATTCAGCAATATGTCATCAGAACTCAAAGGAAATGAATGCGTAAACATACCTGAATTTGAAGAGGTCTGGAGTCTTTAAATGAAACTTTTCATTCGAGATGATGTCTGCATTGTTGGTTTCAGCCTTCTTTAGCAGCTGGCTAAGGAAGGGGAGGAAGGTTTTTGTAGCTTGAGTTGTCTTGTGCACAGCAACAATGGTAACAATTTCTGTTACAGCCCTGCCAGCCCCATGATTGTAGTCTGAGCTAATGAGAAAGATAAAACTCAGATATAATAACGTAATATCTCGGCCTTCCTGGAGTGCGTTGGAATTTATACTGTTTTGTGAAATGATTCTTAATGAAATTAGGTTAACCACTGACTTTGAAATGGCAATAATGGTACTTTAATAATGGTTATACATACAGAATGTTTGAAGTTTCAGAGGGAATGATAAAGTTCATGCTTCAGGAACTTTTCTGGCACTTTCTGTGTTACAGAACCAATTGTATTGCATGGCTTTGTTACACAGCTTCAGTAAAATGGGATGCTTTGCAGTGTCCAGCACTTAACATTGTCCACTTGAGTATTAACAGACTCTTGCCACAGGAATCTTGGTGTGCAAGAGCGTACTGGCCACTCTTGGAACTGGGCTGTAATAACGGACGAGTACGTGGAGGGTTGTGCTCTTAGCTACTGAATGGGAGGCTCGTACAGCTAAGGCGCCCTTCTCCTTTCCTGTCTGGCTATTGTGATCTTTTGAGATTAGAGGAATCTTGGCAGCAGTATTAGGAACATAATCTCTCATGTTTACCTTCTCCAGCCTGGGATTTCAAGTAGTAATGTAAACGTGACCTTTTTTTTTGTGTATGTTGCCAAAGACATCTCATGACCTGTTTTCTAACACTTAATGAAACTCTTTTCTTTAATGCCTGGCTGGCAGAGCTTGTGTTCGTGAGTGCTGTGGTTTTAACTGGGCGTTGACAGTGGTGATCATCAGGGTATGTTAGATGAGTACCCTGGAATTTGAACATATGGCTCTAGTCGCCAAGAGTCTGTTAGTCTGACTTTTTTGCCTGTTACAAAAAAGTAATTTTCCTTGTCTCTTCTGAAGTCTCTGACTTCAAAGATTTCTTAGTGCATGGAAGATACTACTTTTTTTTAATAGGAAGAGAACTGTGCAATTCATTTTTTAAACATTATGTGCAAAATACCCGTGGTTTTCAGCTTCCATGTAATTCTAGTAAACTTCATCTGTCAGTCTTCAGAAATTAACGTACTTGAAAAAATCCTTCTGCTAGATTGTGAAATGAAACAGTAGTCAGAAAGATGAAACCCATTGAATCAAGTAAATATAATGGTATTCATTCTGTGAAGTACTGCAATATCAGCTGGGGAAAATCACATAAAACTGAGACAGTGTTAAACATCCATGTCAACTGTAAAACAGAGTAGTTGCTTCCTGTAAGAAAGCATACTAAGAAACTATGTTACTTTCAGGTAGGTTTGAAAGCTCTTCGGAAGGGGTGGCTGCTGCTTTAAGTCATGGTAGCACTGTAGTTGGTGAAATCTTGTCCTGTGTTACCAGCTGGTGGTTTTCAGCATTCACTCCTCCGGTACTGTGTAGCCAATAGGCTGTCAAACCTCTGAAAAAACTCAAATTTGAACAAAAGTTTAGTGAAATTGGAGGAAAGTGACATGAGAATGTCAGTTTTGTTCTTTTAAATATTTCAATGTTTAAAACACAATAATAGTATCATTAAATTATTCTTTGTCTTTAAGTACTATATTAAATCCTTTCAGGTTTCTGATCGGCAGACTTACCTTGTGATTTCTCTGGTTCTGTGTGTCATCCTGGGCTTGGTGCTTTGTGTGCAGCGGTGCAGAAGCACTTCTCAGTTCTGTGAAGATTACCTCTCAAAAATTCCCAAAAGTAATCACTACCCTAGTCCCAAAAGGTAATTATATTTGAAACAAAATTTTTCTTGCAGCTTTTATTGATGTTTCCTGAATCTACTGAGACTGGCACACCCACTTAAATTCTGAGTCACCTTTCTGCGTGCTCAAAACAGATAGAAAGGAACTACTGCTCTGTAGTAGTGCTTTCCTAGGAGCATTCTGGGGCTACTACACTTAACATGCCCTGATAGCTTGTTGCAAATACAGTACTGCGTCTGTTTGCCAGCCTTTCTTGAGCACCTCGGCAAATAAATCAGTCCTTCTGCCAAAGATGTTTCTTAACGAACAATGTGTATGACAAAGTGCTAGGAAAAAGGTGTTTAAAAAAGCTTTGTGGATTTTGTTTCCTAGGTGTTTTTCCTCCTATGATGATATGAATTTGAAAAGAAGAACTTCTCTTCCACTGGTCAGATCACAGTCTTTTCAGCTAGCCGGTAAAGAAGGTATTCTTCACATACTGTACATCTAGTCTCTAGAGTTACTTTTAGTGCTGTACAATGTGTGTGTTACTATAAACATATGAAAATGGAATTGCAGGTAAATGCTGCTGGATTGTGGTAGTTTGCATGTATGTCCTGTAGGACAGAGTGGTTCATGAACAAGTTACCAGACTCTCACGGAACTGCGCGCTAAACTATGCTAAAACACTAAATGTAGTCTTCGCTATCACTTATGCTCTACAGATGTTTTCTTGGGGTTAGCAATCCATGCAGGCATTCAGGTCTACAAAGCTATGAAGCTTGCAGAAAGTGGCTGCTTCTTTTTTTAATGCTGGATGTGGGAAATCTGAACGCCCGACTTCTGAGAAGTCATCATAGCCTGTCTTTGAAACTTGGCAGATATTTAGGATCCAATTTTATCAACTGCAATAAGAAAATTTAGGCTATTTATCTTGCCTTGGGTATGAGGAATGATCTGGTCTTTTCAGTGTGCATGTTACACTTGGGACAATTGAATTTTGATTTCTTAGGCCATCATCATCATGCAAAACTAAGTGTTGCAGATTATAACAACTACCAAGTATGCAGCTGGCACTGCTTTTTTTGGTGCAGCAAACTTGCATCATGGGTTTTTGTGCTGTGAATAAAACTGCGTGAAAACTGATGAGTTGAATTGGGAACGTGTTGCAGTAGAGGCTAGCTAAGGCGTAGGCGGCTGTTTTGCAAAGCCACACTTTTTCCAAATTCTCCCCTGCTTCAGCTTGGATGAATGATTTACAAAGCATTGATGGAAGAATGCCAGACTGGTCTTGTGTCAGAACATCTGTCCTCGATAGGTACACATGTTTCTAGGGTCTGTCCTGTCAGGGGCAGGCTGCACGCTAAACACTCTTACGTTGGTGACAGTTCATTTTCGTAGAAACTAACTTTTGCTGACTATTGTTCCTTTTCCCTGAAGGATGTTCTCTGCACCTCTTCTGTGGGCTACTCTATCAGGAGGTCAAGTGTTTTCAAGCATTTATCACTGACAGCTGCCGTGACAGCACAGGGGAACTCCTCTGTGTGTTGACTTCACTTGCACTGTTCATGGGTTGCGCCTCCCCTAACTTGTAACAGGAGCAAAACCTGTGTGACCAGTGGAATACTTTGTCATGCTTTTTTAGAATTGTGTCGCTTTCCAGATGGCAGGGTCAGACTGCTAAATTTGTGTTCCTTCTCTCGCAGTGGATCCGGAAGACCTGTACATTGTAGAACCCCTGAAGTTTTCCCCAGAGAAGAAGGTACGGTGGCTGCAGGGAGGGCAGGCTGGGCTGAGCGTGTTTCTGCCGGCAGGTGACGCACGTCTTGGCTGCTCTCCCCTCCGCCGGTTCCTGGGCTTGGTTTTTAAGCTTTGCTTGTCTTTCAGAACCTAACTGTTTCTCTTTTTACTTGTGGTTTCAGAAAAAGCGTTGTAAATACAAAAGCGAAAAAGTAGAGACTATTAAGCCAGCAACAGAGCCCCTGCCTCCAGTAGCCAACGGGGAAATTAAAGGAAGGAAGCCGTTTACAAACCAGAGGGACTTCTCTAACATTGGGGAAGTTTATCACTCTTCGTACAAGGGCCCTCCATCTGAAGGAAGCTCCGAAACGTCATCACAGTCTGAGGAATCCTATTTTTGTGGCATTTCAGCATGTACAAGCCTGTGCAATGGACAGACCCAAAAGACAAAAACTGAGAAGAGGGCTATAAAACGAAGACGGTCTAAGGTTTCAGACCAAGGGAAGCTCATAAAAACTCTGATACAGACTAAGTCAGGGTCAATGCCAAGCCTGCATGACATAATCAAAGGAAACAAAGATATAACAGTGGGAACACTTGGTGTCACGGCAGTTTCTGGACACATATAAAACTAGCTGAACTTCTCAAACAGGAGGGTGTTTGTTCGTTTGAGAACAGTCTGTGGTATTTTGTGGGAGGATAGTGGGAGACGAAGAGCTCAACTAATTGGAAAGTATTCAGAAATTTGGTTTCTGTCTTTTTAAATAGATGGGATTGTGTCAATCTTGGCTATAAGCTGCAGCTTTACAAGGCTGATAATTTCCTATGAGAACAGCTTGGGGGGAGGGAGGGCGGGGTTCATTTTATAAAGGTTTTTTTTCACAGTTCCTGGGGCAGAGATTTTTTGAAACCCAGTTTGTTGGGTGGAATAGGGATAAAAGCCTAATCCTCTTCCTTTAGCTTTGTTCCTATTTCTTGCACCTTCCCATATTTATGTGCCTTTTGTCTATTTATAATGCCACTGGAAGAGGGGAGATACAATTGTTTGTCATTTGATTTATTTTGTAATTTCTCTAGCTTTTTTTGAAGATGCAACACTACAGTGCTGTAAAGGGACGTGTTGGCCTTCAGCTGGACTCAGTAATGTGGACTGGATACTGTAAAAATACTAATCAGGTGGGCTTGCCTGACAAGACTTTTAGTTTTGCAAACTCATTTGAGGAAGATAACCTCTCTGGGGATGGTAATCGTTTTATTTCCACGTTCAGTTACATATCGGAGCTGTGGTCTGATGTACTAAATGAGTTACAGTGGCTCTTTGGGATTCCCTGTGTACCAGGGGATCTTAGGCTGATGAGTGCATTTGTTACCTAAATTGCCTGCTGTAGTTCTCTGAAGGAAGCGAATGGAGAAGGCTCACTGTTCCTTTGCCGAGAGGCTGGGGAAAAAGCTCAGCTGAAGAACGTGGGGGCAAACTGGTGTAGCTGGGCCCTTCTCCAGGCCAGCTCTGGATGTGTTGAGTTTGCAAAGCCTTGAAGTCTGACCAGTCAGGCTGGTTCACAGTGGGTATTTCAATAATGTTTGCTTTTGTATTGGCTAACAAATGTGCAGTGTTCGTATGGCTGGTGTTTTTCATATCCAAGTGTTTTTTTTATTTTGACTGTGATTGTGTATTTGGATACTATAGGATGTGTGATTGCTCAAACGTTGAGTGTGTATCTGAGTGAGTGGAACAAAAGGTTATTCCTTTTGACAGGTGTTACAGGTTCATGTTGTAAAAAATAAGTTAACTTATTGAGCACTTTTAGTGGTACCCTTTTTAACAGATCTAATGCCTTTCCTGGGTATTGTATGTAATGTGACTTATTTAAAGCCTTTGGTTTTTTTGCTGCTTTCTTGTTAGTTTATGAATATTTTAAGATTATGTACTTTTGGAGTTGATCTGCACAATTAGCCAGTCAGAGCACATGAACCAGACGTGTTGATCGTGGATTTGGAAGAATTTTAAACCTGGATGAAGAAAATACCACCTGAGTGCAGCATACGATGTTGTGGAACAAGAGTATGTAACTACAGAGCTGTAGTGCCATTAGAAACTGTGAATTTCCAAATAAATCTGAACACTTTGTCTTTAATTTGCTGGCATTTTTCCTTTTGAAAATGAAACTTGTGGCTTGAACTCTTTGAGAAGGACTAGGCTTTAAATTTCAGTCCAGGGCTAGAACTGGGGTCCTTGGCACCATAGTAAGGAGTTCATAAACTCATTTGTCAGGCTAGATGGGTTTGTCTAGTTAAAAAAAAGAAAAGGGGGGGTGGGGTGGGGGAAGGGAGGCTGAAGGCTGAGTGGTGCTTTGAAAGTTCAGCAATCGTGGCCATGTAAAACTGCTAGAAAAGTTTCCAGTGGTGTCAGTTCACTTCATCAGGAGCATCCTTAAGAGGCGGTAGCTTCCTGTGAGAATGCCTGCATGGAATTACCACTTGGTACTTGGAGCTAGGGTTTATGAGGGATATAAAAGGCCGTTAAAAGAAAATGTTAGATAGTCATTTATCATTCCAAACCACAGTTTTTCAGTTTGAAGTTTCCCCCTGACTGGTCCCTTCCTCCGAACTTATTTCTAGCAAGCACAGCAGTGCCGTGTGCAGCCACACACCAACCTCACCAGCTGTCCAGCATTTACTTCTCTTCTCAAATGAGACCTCTCTGGCACTAACTTCTTGCTTGAACGTCTCGAGACTCTCCACTTCATACTGCTGTGATTTAAAAACAACTGAATGTGTGGGGTTTGCCAGGGGTGTGTGGGGTGTGTGCTTGTGGGCTTTTTTTATTTACTGGCCTTCCTTTTGATATGTCGCTTGTAGGGAGCAGGCTTTTCTTTACTGCCCTGGCGATCGCTGAGCTGTTCTTGTCAGTAACGGTCAGCTGAAGCTGGATGTGACCGAATTCTTGAAACGGCCCATCTTCACTGTTTGGTTATAAACTAAAGGCTGGCAGAGCTGTAATATGCTGTTAGATGTAGAACGAGGCCAAATGCATCTGATGCAATAGGCAGGCAATAAATGTCTCTCACGGGGGGAGGTTAGTTTTGCTTGGCTCTGTCTGGCCTGTAAGCATCGGCTGAAAGCAAATCTGGTTGTGAAGCTAAAGTTAATGAACTTAAACTGAAGATAGTGGTGGTGATACGTATTTATCAAAGGCACAGTGTGAGCATACAGCTCTGGGGTGTAGAAGGTTGCCTTTCCTGGGAGCAGCAGTTCTGTGGATGGCCAGAAACATTCTTCTTCATCCTTTTCTGTTTTGCTATAATGGGCAGCTTTGTACTTTGTCCCGCATACACTTGCTTCCTAAATGGGATTACCCCACAGCATTGGTGAGCAATCCTTGAAGGTCACTTGGAAATTGTGATTTCCAGTCAAGTTAGTCGATTAACAGTCGAGGAGTTAGCAGCGCTCCTTGGTTGCAAGGAGTATGTATTGTGTGTGTTTAGAAGTGTTCACGTATACATTCCTGCTCTCTTAGGAAGGTGACACTTAGCCATGGACTGAAACGCCTTTTTGCTGCTCCTGATACCAAGATCTAATGTATAAAACAGATTGTTAAGTCAGAGTAGGTTGTGCATGTTTAGATCTAAGCACGCGTTCAAACTTCAGGTGTGAAACTAAATGCCTTCTAAAACAGTCCTCTAATACCATACTCTCTCTATATTTTAAACACGGGGCATGACTTGGATCTAAGGAGCTGCTGCATTCTGTAGAAAAATATACATGATAAAGCTTGTCTTGTACTGAACACCTAGGAAACATGCCGTGGGGATAATGCATATCCTAAACGGACAGAGCAGGGCTCTCTGGTGAGGCCATGGCTTGAGGCCATGCGGCTTCCAGTTCATGCCGGAGATGCGGCAGATGCCGCAGGCAGTAGATAACGTGGGGCGGCCAGAAGCTCTTCTTACTCAGGCTCCCGTGTTTCAAGACTGTCTTGAGAATGCCGCAGAGCATTCCCACTTCTGAAAGTGACCCCAAAAAATCGATGTAAAGGATAAATGATGTCATGGGCTGTGTAGGCTCACTTTCTGGAAAGCTGCTTACTGTTCCTAAGAAATGCTGCCTCTGGGCTCTGAGTCAACAGGAGCTGGTGTGAATTCAGCTGGTGTGGTGGGGAGCAAAGGCATTGCAGGCAGTGCAGACTTCTCTAGTATTTTAAGTATCTTGCTAACAGAAACTTTGGCCATGTGGTAAAAAATGTCAGCCCAGTTGTTTTGTGCCTGGTCAGCGGAGTTGTCTGTTCGCAGCAATGGCTCCTGCAAATAAAGCACATCTATCGCAGTCACCGCTGGTGCACGTTGGCCAAGGAGTGACTCTTGGAGTCCCCCAAGTACGTTACCAAACCATTTCAACTTTCCAGTCAAAGCACAGGTGATGCTTCAGCTGCTGGGAAAGCTGGCATCTGAAGGAGGAACCTACGGAGCTCTTGCAAACCTGAGAGTGTTCTGGCAATAAACTGGAGGCCAAACTGCAGCTTCTGCCTGCTGCTGCCTCACTGCTTTTAATTATTTGTAACAACTTTTTTTAAAAAAAAAGTCTCTTAATATCAAGTTCTTATTGCTTAATATTGTTCTTTCATGTGGGCTCTTGAGTCATTTTTTTACTTCCAGTTTTATTGATGTCACACTGACTCTAGCTTTCATAACTTGACTCTTTGGTGAAATCAAGTTTCTCTCCAATCGGTCATCGTCTTTTTCCAGAGAGAATAGTTTCTAAGTTTGAACTCATAAATTTTGACAGATTCCTGCAGTGATGTGGATGTTTAAAGGGAGGGCCTCGTCCATCTTGTGACCTTGCATAAATAAGGTTGGACAGTTCTGGGTGTAAAATGCCAGGAAGCCAGATGTGCATGCAGCAGTGAGCTGGCGTCCTGGCAGCCCTTGGGCAGGTCCTCAGGTCAAAAATCATTTAACACGAAGGTTTCTATGGGAGGATAGTCGCAAACATAGGCATTGTGTAAGGGAATCACTAGCTGTGTTTGCCAAAATAAGGTATTTAGGTTATATCCATTAAGCATCAGAGTAGAAACCAGGTATTTTTAAAATACATGTACTCCACCAGCCGTGCAGTACTTGGCAAGTTGGAGAGCTCGGTGTGAAGTGTCTTTGTGTGGCTTCTGCTTTTGCCAAGTTAGTGTGAGATGAACCAAGACGGAACAGCTTAGCAGCTTCGCTTCAGCACAGGCATGTTCTGCTTCGTTTGGAACAATTAAAGTGTAGAGCCCTGACCACAAAGTGCGGGGGGTGGGGTGGGGGGTGTCTCATCTGGAAACCCTGAGTGTCAAACAGCATCAGGTGCTGCTGGGGATGTTACTGGGGTTTGTAACAGCTCGAGAAGAATTAGTGTTCCCAGAGCTCATCTAGATAAAATACGTTAGCTTTAGGAAAGCGAAACTCATGAATATTACATGCATATCCCTTCTCTAATTTAAGAATAGTCATTTTAAAAGAAGCTGCCAAGGAGCTTTCTGCTGCCTTAGTGTGCTGGTTCCTGTGGGGTACACGGCCCGGGAGCTGCAGATGGCCTTGCCCGTGCTGCTTTTTGTTAGACTCGCTCATTAAGTCACAAATCAGAGGTAATGTCTTTTGGTAGGGAATGAAGTTAATGCTGCGCTTCATGGACCTAGAAATGGAAAGAAAATGTTTTCCATCTCGAGGTTTGTGTTTTCCCTTTGTTAGATGTGGCAGTGAGCCTGCAGCCAGCTGCTGCGCCCTCTGAACTGGCAGCAAAGAAGAATCTTTGTGACTTCCCCCCCCCCCCCCCCCCCCCCCCAAAAAAAAAATAACTCTAAGCAGCTAATGAATATCTTCTCTTAGTTGTAATTTGATGTGGTTACTGCTGGAATGTCAAGGTTGTGTTTGTTGCCCGCGAAACCACCTGTAGCTCAAAGGTAAATCCCAGGAAAGTCAGCTGAAGGTCCCTTGGGATTTTGGGAAGTCAGCTGGTGTGGGTCTCTGTGTCATGGGGCTCGTGTGATGCGATGGGCACGCCTGGTGTGGGGGTCTCTAGATGCCAAACTGATGCCATAGGGTCTGGGTTTCTTCAGTGACACAGAGCTGAGCTGTGATCCTGGTGAGACTTGGTAAGGATCTCAAAGTAGATCTTGGGAGCATGTGTGTGATTAGGCACTTTTTGTTTGTTCATTTTCGGTTTTTTTTTTTTTAATAAGCTAAGAACGGCTTCTCCCAAGAAGGAATAAAATTGTCAGATACTGACTAGGTCACGCTGGCCAGCAGGGGCAGTTGGCATCTTGCGGGGCCAAGGCTGGTGGCACTGGCAGCCTGGGCAGGGCATGGGTCCTGCTGAAGGGCTGGGCAACGCAGTTTTTGGCTGTCACTGGGGCGGACGGAAACTCAGCATCTGCACATTCACTGTGGTCTTCCTCGCAACCCCTGAGCAGCCACGACGCCTTGTTCCATATTCTCATGTGGCTGAGCTGTGGTACGGCACAAAATGACCTGCTTCTCTCTTCCTCAGATGTTTGAACAATAGATCCCATTACCTCACAACCACTGTACCTCGTTTCCTTACTCCTATTACAGACACAAAAGAAATAAAATCTCACTTTTCTTTCAATTCTTCTTTTTCTCAGCTGCTTTGGTTCCTTCCCTGCTTGGATGCTCTCCTGCCTCAGGTCAGAGCCCTCTATCTCTTCTGCTGAACCCCCGGCTGCTGCTGGCTCATTGGCATCACGGTGAAAAAGAGCAGCGGGCACCCTGCTGACTGGAAGAGGCCCACGTTACTGCAACGCCAGGCCAGAGCTGTTAGAAATGGATTTTGCAACCTGCTCTTGAGTATGGATATGTGAATGTCTCCCTCACGAGCTGTTGGCACCAAGACACGGCTTTACATGTGCTGCAAATGTTTCTAGCAAAGACAGCAGTTGTTGAGGAAATGAATAGCGTCACCCTTGTCTGGGAAACTGAACTGTTAAAAAAAATGTAATAAAGAAATGACAGTAAGATGTCAGCACTTGCTGCAAAGGCTGGGTGGGTCGTGGTGTCTGCAGTGTCCCTCGCAGGCTGCGGTGGATGGAGCTCCTGCTGCCTTTGGGGGCAGCTCTCACAAGCATCCTTCCCAGTGTTCAGTCAAAAATCTGTGTCTTTTGTGCAAACTCCTTTAGCTGTGGCTCCCTGGGAAGGATTTTTCTGTGAGATTCAAGAGACCTTGTGCTGCCAGAAATCATCCCTCTTTATACAGGTTTTTCACACGCTGTCCCCCCGTCCCCCCCCTGCCCATTTGCTCTTGGATGGGCCAAGCTGAACGCACGTTCTTTGCTTTCCTGCAGTTATTGCAACTTCTCCCTGAGCCCCTCTGAAGTTGAACGTCAGCTTGCAGCGTGGGGTCTGGGACTGCCTGTGGCTGCCTGGTGCTGCACGTGAGCTCACGCCTGCGGGAGCCCCTGGGCATTCCCTGCTGGAGGCTCCTGTCTGGCTGGGAAGCCTCTGGCAGCGTCAGGACTGTGCTTTCTTTCTAGGATGTTATTTTCTATTTAAAGAGTTTGATCTGCAGTTCTTGTTTCCACACTTGCGTTCTTCTGATTCAGTTCTCTGTCCTCGTGGTTGCTTAGGATCTCTTACCAGTTATTTTCATCTGCAAAATGACTGGTGTAATATTTTGGCTTGGTTTTCTCCAGATCTGTGGTATAGGGGTTGAGATAGCACTGCGTTGAGGATGATCCCGATGGAAAACCTGAAGCCTTGTCCTGGACACGGTGCTCTCTGTTACTCTGCCCAGCGCCCCCAGCAGCGAGCATTAACGGGTGCCTTCTCTGCCAGCTGTGGCCGACCCTCACTGGGTTTGCAGCCGTCGCCTCTCCTGGCCCTGACGGCACGGTTTGACCCAGGACCCTGAAAGGCTGCCGAGGCTGTCAGTATCTCGGGGTGATGTTTTGGATCTTGTTTTTTGAATGCAAAATGACTCTCAGCTCCTTCAGTTGTCGGGTGTGATATATGCAGCCCTGTGGGCTTTCAATACTTGCTTTTTAGCATTTCCACTTGCCACTGGTGTAATAGGAAATATTTGTTAATTACTTTCAGCCACCTATCTGACTCCGTCCAGAACCTGATGAGAGCTTCTCCTACACAGTGGTTCACACTTACAGCTTTTTTAAAATTTTATTTTCTGTCAAGTATTAGCTCTAGATCATAGTTCAACTCCTGCTTTGATTGATGTACCTCAAGCAGGTCATCTTTTTGTCCTTAAATCTGCTGACAAAACTTGTAGCTGCTAGCTGATTCTCTTTGCTGTCAACATAAACTTTAGTGTATAGTGTGTATTATTAATGAGAACTCTCCCCTCTCCCCTGGAGGCGGGGTGGAGGGGGTTCTTTGGAGTAAATCTGTCTAAATATGGCTTGGTTTTTGTTGGTGTTGGTGAAGGGGATCGATTCTCTGATAAAGGGTGTAGAAGGTGTTTCCATTTGAAACTATTCCATCCTGTTCCAATGACGTAATGAAGCTGCTGAAAACAGAGCGTGGATCTGGCAGAGGGACACAGGGAGGCAGAGAGACAAATCTGACACCGCTCCTGTCCCCCTTATGCCTTCCTTTCCTTCCCAGCTGTCCTTGCCCCATGTTTTAGGAGACCTCAACCTTGTCCAAATTCTGTTTCCAGGCCTTTTAGCGAAATAGATTCACATGACTTAAGTGCCTACCTCCAGCAAACTGTCCCGCTGTTATTTCAAAAGCCCTGTTAATATCTGGTGCTTGAGCAGCAGGAGGCCAGCAGAATGTGGAGCCTGCAGGCACCACGACGTGCTCCACGGCACAGCCCTGCCTGCCACTGCCTTCCAGCACGTATCTTCTTGGTGAGCCCTGAAGGTGGTGACAGGGGAAAGGAGGAGCGTGACAGCAGGACCAGTTCAGTAGGCTGTGCACCAAAAATGATCCTTTGATGGTAAAATAGCCCCAGTCTCTGACTTGCTGCAGTGTGGCCTATCAGCGGGCTCTTGAGCCAAGCACCTGAAAGAGAAGATGCAGCAGATGTGGCTGAAATGGCTTTCATTGGATTTGTCGTCTCTCCTTCTCACCCACCCATAAAAAAGCATCTTTGTGAAAATAGGAAGCAGTGGGTGAGAAATAAGTACGCTTCTGACATTTAAGGGAGGCTGCTACTGTGCCCGCAACCCCACCAAGACAAGCTGTCTGCATAAAACACAGTCGGTGTCAGAAAAAACTTGAGAGTGGGTCCTCTCTGGGCAAAGCTGCGTGCTCGATGACTTTTGACATGCTTGTTGGCAATGCCTCCAACTTCAAGGAACTCCGGGACTTCAGGTGCTGCTCCCTGAGCTGCCACGTTCCACAGCAGTTGTATGGGTCGCAGAGGGCGTTAAAGAAATGGGAGCTCCCCAACACCCCTGTCTGTGTTGTGAAGTGCCATGGGTGCACTGTGCTGACTGCCCCAAGGGCGAGGCAGCGCGGGCACCAGCTGCTGGGCGAGGGGTGCGAGCAGGTGCCAAGTATCATCGCGCGTGGCTCTGGAGCCCGCGGTGGCAGCAGGGCTGGGGTGCTGCACAGGCTGCGCAGTGGGCAGTGTGCTGGCAGGAGATGCTTGCCCAACCTCCCTGCTGCCTCTCCTGGCTCCCTGTGCCTTGGAGGCGTCTGTCCATGCCCAGCGCTGGCTGGCTGGCTGGAGTTCACTGTGTGTCATGGAGTGTGTAACGACCTTGTAATGATCTTTTGTATCTTCTATCTCTTGTAACGATCATAGGAGTGGATGGGGACCTGTCCTGGGCTGCCTGGGGAACGCATGCTGGGATGCAGAGAGTGGGGCTGAGTGAGGGTAGGCATTGCCAGGCTTGAACTGCTGGACCTGGATTTGTGTTGCTTTTGTCTTTTATGTCAGAAACCTAGAAGGACGAGGAAGAGCCAGGTGGGTTGCTGAAAGCTCTCATGCTGTGGATCACTGCTGCGGCAAATGGCTGTGGTGAACATCTTCAAAAAGCAGCGGGGTGGCTGGTGGTGCAGGCAAGGCTTTGAGGACACATCTGACTTATTGGTGTGGTTGGAGGCAAAGCTGAGCCGTTGCTTTGGAGAAACAAGTGTGTGTGTGTTGCTACAGCATGCTGTTCTCAGACCCCAGTTTTGATGTTCAAGATCAAAACCTGCGTGTCGGGGTCGCTTCCTTCAGCCACAGAGGAGATGAATCTCCAGTCTGTTCTTGATTAAGCATTTGGTGTTTCCTTTTTTTTAAACACTATCCCATATAAATACATGCTTCAACATAGGTCTGTAAAGTAGAAGAGCAAACTACTGTTTATAATTGCTTGTGTGCACCTGTAAATCTGTGGAGGAAATCTCATTGCCACTGCTTAGGAATCTGCATTCAATGAGGAATGGAAATTGAGAAATTGGCTGTTAAGGAATGGAAATGTCCCTGTGTCTCCTCATTATGATTTTGTAACAAGCTCTTAAAAGTGTTGGATTTTGCAGCATGGCCCAAATTCTGCACCCTTTCTTGGAAGGCAAGAAAAAATCTACCAAGATGAGTAACACAGTGTCTACTCCAGGCTTTAATCACGTTACTCAGCCACGGTCAGGTCCTGGTGCGGTGCTCAGCATTGATCTGGAGAGATGATGAAAGAGCTCTTCCCTCTCTAAGGCTTCTTAGGTTAGGACTATTGGAGACAGTGTTTGCAAAGGTAAGAGGGGCAGCAGCAGCTGCCAGAAGAGCCTGCTTGTGCCCCACGGCACAGTGTGTTTCCCACGTTACAGCGTGCTGCCAGTTCAGCCTTAGTGGTGCCCCGCCGTGATGTTGTGTGGGTGGAAGCAGCCCACCGAGCCGCGCGCCCACCGAGCTGTGCCTGCCTGGGCTGCTAACGCTGAGGCAGCTCTGCTGAGCCTGCAGCACTGGCAGAGTCTTGCTCTTCTCGGCAGGGCTGGGCTGGGGTTTTATCACAGCGGAACAGTGTCTGTGACCGGAGTTCTGTGACTCAGGATCCATGGCCTATAGAGCAGCCAAGGAAAAGGTGGGATGAGCAATGGACAGCGGTCAGTGATCTGTCCCATGTGAAACGAAGCAATTCTCCAGCAGCCAGAGCTGTGCTTGGGGTCCAGTCCTCATCCTTCTGTGGAGGGGAGGAGTCCTCGGCTCTGCCTCTCCCCTCTCGCGCAGGATGCCGGAGGTGTTGTCATTCCTCTTGCTCTGTTTGTGGCCCCGTACGCTGCAGTGGAAAAGCAGCCGCCTCTGCCCGCGTGGGCTGCTGGAAAGGGTGGCTGGCCGGTGGGTGCGCGCTGGGCTGGTTACTCAGCCCCTGCCTGGCAGCGCAGCCCTTGGGTGCCCCACGGGTGCATGGCTGCTGAGCGCAGCCGCTTCCCCAGTGCAGTTTTGTGCGAGCAGGCCACTGCTGGGCTGGGCCCGCCGTGCGTGCGTCCTGCCTCAGCGGGGGAGGAGCAGGTGGCTACCCCCAGCTTGCCGCCGAGGGCGGAAGCATTTTGAGGTTTGCTGTTGATGCTTTCATTGAGCTGCAGCATCTGAGCTGGGGCTTCGCTGCCGGAGCGATGCAGGTGTATAAAGGCAGAGCTGGGTCTTCCCCCAGGGCTCAGTCGGGGGCAGCCCCGGCAGGCTTTGGCTGCCGTATGGAAGATCACACCAAGCCCATCCCGCTCCCGGCCATGCAGCAGAACTTGAACTACGTGTACCCCCAGGTCTTTTGGGTGGATGGCTGCACCAGTGCAAGTGCTTCCAGCCCCTCGGCACCCCCTGTCACTCCTTTCCCACCACCAGTACCTGACCGAAGGACAAAGCCAGGGCACAACAGGGAAAGGAGGAGCGTTGGCTTCCTGGTGATCTTCATGCTGATCCTGCTAGCCCTCACTGGAGTGGGGCTGAGCATGTTTCAGATCTTCCACCTGGAGAAGGAACTGGCTGAACTCAGAGAGGTGAGATCTGCTTGGCCGGTCACAAGATGCTCTGGGGAAACAGGATGAAAAGGAAAACTTAAAACTGGGTTTGAGATGCTTGGGGGGTGCAAAACTCCCCAAGGGGCAGGCTGGTGGCACCTAAATGTCTGTCACACCAGTGTAAGTGCGGCTGCTCGTTACTGTGCGGGACTGCTCTACTGGTGGCTGATAGATCTGGATGTCTTCATGTTGCCAAGTGCTGCGGGGGCTCTCTCCCTGTGTATCTCCTAGCACTCTGGAGGTCCCCATGAGCACACAGAATCAGCCACTGTCAAAGATAGTCCTTGGCTGCTTTACGTGATGCCCTTAAGGCTCTCACTCTGCTAAGATATCTTGTCACTCTTCTTTTTTGACAGTCTGCCAGCACTGAGCACATCCCTCCAGCTCTGGAGAAACTCATAGGTGAGTTGATATACGTAGAGGAGGAACTCCTCTGTGTCAGCTTGCAGGGATGCTCCTGTCAAACTCTTCCCTCTCCTAATCCCGGGGGCAAAGACAGGGTCGCAGCTTGATGCTCTGAGGTGCTGATTTCACTGGTTTCCCTGGAAAAAGAGCTTTATCTCTGGGGTGTGGGGATGGGGTCCTGCACCCTGCCTGCTGAGGTGGCAGCCACAGGTTCCTGGGACAAGGTGCCTCTCCCTTGGGGCCTCCCAGGCTGTGGGGCAGCGGTACCGGGGGGCTCTGCTGTAAGAGTGAGTTTCTGGATGTCCTAACATGCAGCAGCAATATGGAGGAGGAGATTGGAGATGGGCGCTGTATGTGTCACTGCGTTCTCTCCTTACCCTTCTAAGACTTCTGGGAGCTTGTGGAGGGTTCTGTGGTCTTTAGGGGTGGGGGATTCACGCCCACCCTTGAGAGCGCAACTTTTTTCTAAAATCTTTTGTTACAAGTCTCACTGTGGCCAAAACTAGTTGAGAAGAGTCTGATGATATGTGGGGTATCTTTCTTTGAGAAAAGTCCTTTCAGTGAAATCGAAACTTTCCACAAGAACCTGTTGAATTTTCTAAATTTCGTTTAGCAAAAACCCGAGACTTTAAATTAGAATGGAACAATTTAAAAATAATATTTTGAGCTTCTGAACTATTATTTTACTTTTACAGTCTATGTTAGTATTATCAGCCAGTATTTAAAGACAGCCAAGTCTGAAAGCAATTTTCAGATTCCTTAACTATTTTTGCTAGATCTGAAGATTTTTATTTTTATTTTTATTCCCTTGAGGATTTTAGTTAGTAGGAAAGTTGATCTCTTTTCACATTTGTTCTCCTATTGAGTGAAAGCAAATTTGGAAATCGCAAAATTCTCTGGAAAGGACAGTCCTGGTTCCCATAAACTCCCATATCAATACATTTTGTCATCTGTTGCCTAGGGGAAGGGGAGCTGCCATTTTAACTGGCTGCTCAGTGCCCTGATCACAGGCTACTTTAGCAGTAGCTGAGCATAAGTCATAAATAATAACTCTGAACTTCTTGAGTGGGTTGGAGAATTAAACGAAGCCAGGGAAATAGTGTAAAGGAGAAAGGGGAGAGGCGGAGAAAATTCAGTTGGCTTGAAAAAAGAAAAGGCTGTTTCTAAAATTTGAGAATGTGATGCCTGGAAATAGATGCTGAGAAGAAGGGAAGGATGGAGTCCGATAGGATCCAAATGCCAAGTCACCGTAACTGGCCCATCTCTCCAGGGGGAACAGAACCCCCCAGGGAGGGCAGAATTTTCCCAGCTGTGCTTTGCCCTCTCTGAGGACAAGCTCTGCCTGGCCAGCAGGATGGTTTGCAGGTTTTCTCAAGTGCGATCTGGTTGTAAGGAGGGTTGGTACTCAGCTGACAGAAGCCCGCTGCCATGGGTACCTCTGGGGGCAATAGAGCAGGCTTATCTATGACGGGACATGAGACTTGGCATGGACCTGAGATGCTGGGTAAAGAGGCAGGTTTGTCCTTCTCCTACACCCTGAGTGAGAGGCCTCTGCTCAAGCTCACCAATCGAGCCATTGTAAGATGAAAGCTCTCCTTGCTCTTTCCCCTTGCTCTTCATCACATTTGGATCCTTTGCTGCAACTCTTCCTTTTTATCTCCTCCTCTTGCCCTGCAGTGTTTGCCCAAACACTGCTCTGCCTCGCTGCTCTAAGCCACATGCTTGTGTGCCCTGTGCTGCTCTGAATCTGCCCCATTTCAACCCCTGGTTGGCTCCCTCTGCTCTCTGGGCTGCCTTCCCCATGGAGCACATGGCTAACGTCTTCCCCCTTTTTGTGCAGGGCAGAAGGAGCAGTCAATGGAAAAGGAAGCAAGGAAGGCAGCACACCTAACAGGTATGTGCTGGGAGGCGAGTGGGACTGGGGGTCGGGGATAGAGCAGATGTGGCTGGACTGAGAGGTGGCATGGTCGTAGCTGTGAGGAGCCCACCTCACACAGGCTTTCCTATTTTCCTTTGGTAACACGTGTGCTCTGACAGCGGGAAGTTATGCCACAGCTAAAATCTTCCCCTGGTTTAGGCTTTTCAGTGAGGGCTCTGTTTTGGGTTTGTGCGTGAGGCAGGTGGCTGTCACGAGTTGCTGGCGTTGGGCGAGGTGAAGGTGAGAGCTCCCACCAGCACGAGGTTGGGGCAGACTTCCCATGCTGCAGACCAGGGCCTGGAGAACAGTTGTCTTGTTGTGACAGGGGGTGTGACTTGAGGGGTAAGAAACCCCCATGCAACTGCTTGTACTTATCACGCTTTTTCCTCTTGATTTGGCTTCCAGGGAATCCAACCCAGCGGGACCTCCCTCTGGAGTGGGAACCCATCTCTGGGCATGCCTTCACCAACGGCATTCAGTACCATGAGCAGGGTCTCGTCGTCAATGAGACCGGCCTGTACTTCGTGTACTCCAACGTGCTCTTCCGAGGCAGCATCTGCAGCAGCCAGATGTTGACCCACATTGTCTACAAGAAAAACCCAACCTTGCCAGGCAGCCACGTGCTGATGGAGGACAAAGGCATCAACTACTGTACGGGCCAGAAAACATGGGCCCGGAAAAGCTACCTAGGGGCTTTATTCAAGCTCAGGAAGATGGACAGTTTGCACGTCAATGTGTCTAAAATCGCTCTGGTTAATTTTGAGGAGTCCAAGACATTCTTCGGCTTATTTAAGCTTTGAATGGGGCTGTTGGACCCCATACTAGGATGCATGAGGGGTTGAGTGCTGACTGAAGGCAGTGGCCAAGCTAGGGTCTTGCACCATGAAGCCCACCAAGAAGCCACGTCTTAGCCTTCAGTGGAAGAGGGCTCAAGCACCTGGTGAATGCTTGAAAGCAGTTCTCTGGGAAGCACCAGGGCTGTACTACATGAACCTGAAGAGAATTGCGCATTTTCCCCCTCTGGAAAAAACCAACAAACTGAAAATGTAGTGTGTTGAAGACCCTGTTGAAACTCACTACTTGCTACCTGAGAAGATGCTGGTGGCAGGAGACCCACAGGGTGTCATGGCCCTGGTGGACTTGGGCCAGCCAGTGGGTATTGAGGAGACCCCCTGAGGCAAGGCTGCTGGTACCTGGGCCGTGCCATGCCACACTGCAGGCAGCGGTGTGGAAATGAGTAGTCCGGAGTTCTCAGCTGCCTGCCCCGAGCCATGGCTGGCCACCCTGGCCAGGCATCTGGCACTGACTGCTGTACAACAGGCGCCCACCTGCTAGCTGGCGTGTTATGCGTGATATGTTCATTTTGTTAAGTTATCAACTGTTCCTGTCCCAGAAAATGTCCCCAGACCCCTTTATTTAACTCATCCTGACTGCCTTGCAAGGGATGTGCCAGAAGCACGGGTGCCATGAAGGGTGTCCCAACCCTGGAGAGAAACCCCTACTGCACTGTGGTGGTGGGGCTGGGGGGGGAGGCAATCTGCTGATGGGACCTGAATGACACAGAAGTGGAGGGCGGTGGGGCCAGAGATGAAAGCAGCAACTTCAACTCCCTTCCAGTCCTTTTGTTCCCCATGGATTCCCCACGGAGACTTGGTCTTGCCACCCCCTTTGTGGTGCAGGTAGAGGTGTGCTGGCCACCATCAATGGCATGGCTTCGGCTGGCCCCCTTGTCACAGGATATTCTCTCCTGAGCAAAACACAGATGGTAAATAAAGATATATTTTTATAGTAAGCAGCACTGTCCTCTCCTCATTTGGCACAGCAGGCTTCTGCAATGGTCAAAGCCCTGAAGGCCCCTGCGATCAGGCACCAGCACCCTGCTCCTTCTCCAGCAGCGTGGCAGAAATCCGGAAGCCTGACCCCACTTCACTGCCCGCTTGGCAGGGCACAGGCTGTCAGCCACGGAGTCCTGGGGGTCCAGCATCTAAACATCAGGGGATTTGGGGACCAGGGAGGTGTGATGTGGGCAATGCAGATCAGACATCCCAAGCCCAGTTTGGCCATCAGGATGCAGACTGATCTCAAAACACAGGCTGGAGCTTGAAGGGAAGAGCCAGACACTTGTTGCCAAGCAGAAGCACTGCCATCCCTGAAGGCACCGTGCTCCTCCTAGTGCCCTCTGGCCCCAGCAGCACTTCCCACGTGGCAGCTGAAAAGGAAGCTTTGGTGTTAAAAAAAAAGACATTATTTGCTTACTCTGTCTGGTCCATGGAGCATTTTTCTTGCACACATTAACCCCGAGGCTGTCTGCCACACTGCACACAAAGGCTGTGGCTGTGGTGTGTCAGCATGCATCTTTGCCTGTGATCCATCCTTCCTGCAGTTCTCCTGTTGGTCATGGTGAACCAGCACCTCTTCAGCAACCTGCAGCATTTATTTCCTTTTCCATGGTTTTGCTCTCGGCTCGGTAGCATGTGGCCTGTGGTTTGCTGTTGATTGCTTCAGGGAAACCTATTTCTTTGAAACTTGCAAGTGGACTGGCTACTGGTCCAGCCAGCATGAAGTGAACCTGCAGATGTCTGCTCAAACAGCTGTTGCTGCACTCAGCTATTTCCAGTGAATTTCTCAGGATGGAAAATGCCTCAAAAGGTCAGAGTTTAGGGACCATTTGGCTGGATCAGTGCTTTCTCACTGTCCTCACTCCCTCCCTGTATATCAGAGAGGCAAACCACACAGAGTGGCGATGGAGGTACTGGATCCAGACCCTGCCAGGGAAGCTGGAAGTTGCTATAACATCTTCTGATTGCTGTGCTGCATGTGGGGAGCGGGCATCTGTATTACACGTGCCTGCAGGCTTGCAGCTATTTCTGTAGCACAACTAGCAGAGCACATTGCATGCTTCCTTTCTTTACAGACAGGCAGCTTGGAGAGAGACAGGGCACTCGGTGCCCAGATGAAATGAGCGCTGAGGTTATGCTCTCCGCTAGTACTGTATTGGTGAAGGGTTGGAAAGCTCCCAAGGGTTTCTGTAAGTCAACACCCAGTAAGTCATCTCAGTTGTGAATGCAGCCTGCTCTGGGGGCAGGGTGCATTAGTTGCTGTTCCTGCACATTGCGGGGGGGATGGCAGGGATCTGTTAGCCTTTTTATCTGAAATGCTAAAGGCAATGCAGACCTGCACGTTTCAGAGACAGTGGCACAGTGGGGTGGACAGTCATGTTATAAAAAAAGCACTGGCATCTTCTGAGGCGGACAGAGCTGGCTTATCCTTGCAGGATAATGCTAGGTGCTGCTAGGCTTACTCCTGAATCAGAGCGCCCGTGTCTGTGTTGAGTCAGCGGCCCAGCTGCCTGTAAGTGTGTTTCTGCTTTGTGATCCCTTCCTCAAACATCGCTCTGAACTTCCCAGGGCAAATCCAGTGCTTGGCTTGTGGGCTCTGACTAAAGATTCAAAGTAAGGTCATGACAGGATTAGACAATTTCAAATTGCATAGAGTCGATTCATAGACTGCTTATGCCACAAAGGCTTTATTAAAGTAATCTGTTTATCTTGCTAATAAGCTCTTCATTTAGGTAAATACTTGCTTATTGTTACCATTAAATACTTAATATTTAATACTGAGGTTATTAATAGGTCTTGGACTATATATAAAGTTATTTAACAAAAACACTCCGATCGACATTTATTTTGAACTGATCAAGTATTTTATTCCCTCCTCAACAAGGGACGGGCGTCTGCACTAGAAAGGATTTCCTAAGTCCATCGGCAGGGCTGGCCATTGTGATTTTTTTTTCTGTCTCAAGAAAAGTAAGTGACTCTTCCCTGCAGGTCCTGTTTCTGGGCTGCGGTGGTCTGAACTGACCTCCTCTCTCCTGATGGAGCAGCCTGGGCCGTGTGTGGAGGTACCCTAGGGTCTGGGCATCATGTAACAGGGCTTCAGAGAGACTCCTCTCTGTGGAGAACATGGCTGGAAAGAAGTGCCAAGCCCAGATCATCTGCTGATAAGAGGTTTCTGGTCTTTTCCCTCTGCCTGGGGCTCTTCTGGGATTCACATCACTTTTTCCTAGGCACAGGCGTGCTTTGCTACACGATCCAGTTGAGGGACCTGCCCAGCGCTGAGCCAGTGGGCATGCTGCAGGCACACAGACAGCTCTCACGGTCAGCTGAACCCTTTCCAGGAGGTACCTGTGTGCTTGGGTGTGCAGCTGGCCAAATCAAGGCTCTGCATGACATACAAACATTTGTGCTGCTACCAAGTGCAGCGAGCTGCTTGATAGACATAGGGCCTCTTTTGTGGTTGATGTGTATCAGAGGCTGCGCCCCGTTTACCTACGGAAAGGGGAAGGCAGCATGCTAGTGTCTTAAAAATCTTGGGTTGGCTCAGTATGTACAGTAACCAAGCTGGAAGAAGGGGTTGCATTATAGAAAGGACAGTATGGATATGGTCATTGCTTATTCTACAGCAAAAGCACAATGGAAGCAAAGGGACACCCGCTGAGCTCTGACAGACACAGTATAAACAGAGCATGAGGCAGGATGAGCAATGAGCAGGGCTGATGTGCGATGGGTGCTGTTTCTCACAAATCTGTGGACGTGAGAAGTACTGTGCTGGCAAACAGTCCTGCCAGTGCCTGCTGCAGCTCCTTCCCTGGCAAAGAAACCCAGGTCAGGGGGAGAAACATCCCCTGGACAGGTATGGACAGCATCCCCTCTATCAATACTGCCTACTGCATCCTGGCTCTTTACCTATCCACAGTCACTCCTGATGGGGAAGGAGGTGAGTGGTGCACAGCAAAGCCCTGGAGGGCACCTGTAATGAAAGAGCAAAAGGAGCAGTTGCTGGTCTCCAGCTGATCCCCAGCATGGGCTGATGCATCCGGGTGTCAGAGACAAGAAATGGAGCCACAGCATGGACGAGCGCTTGACAGGCTTGCTCAGATACACATCTTGGCTCAGAAACCTCACAGCTCAGCTGTAGTTAGATGGAACTGTCACTGTTGAGATGTGTTATATATGACTGTTGCTGTAGGGTGAGCATGAGTAAGAATGGAAGAGCTGATAGGTCTGAAGCCACTCAAATCCTGTGAGTTCAGGCAATGACCTTCTATTTGATCTGACAAGTTTCATTGTTGCTCTGGTTGGTTTTTTGGGGGTTGATTTTTTTGTTTGTTTGTTTTGTTTTGCTTATTCATTTACCTGAAGCCAGCCTTGGGCTTTCTAAGTTTCTGTTATGATATCTTCTGGGGTTACTTCTTCCAGCCCATGGAACTGTAAATACTCTGTCAAATTTTTACCAGGTTGGGAAGAAGCATCGTCTAGTGATTAGAGAGGGGAGAAAAAGGGAAGGGAGGTGAACTTAAATATTAGTATTATTTTTCTAGTACTCCGGTGTGTGGTCGTATTACATCATGGTTACAAAAGTGTAATTTTAAGAATGACTAAGTGGCTGAGGTTTAATGCAAAAGAGTGGATGAGGTGAGTAGAGAGGAAGAGTTTTGATGCAGGATGAGGCAAGCTGCATGTGAATTTCTGGTTGATTTTAATTTAAAAAAAAAAAAAAGGAGAAGAAAAGCTTGACAGCTTGTTGCTGATTCATCTCTCCAGGTAACACAGAGAGTCAAATGTTCCATTCCCTGTACATGACACAACCCTGACACAGGAGACATGGGGCTGCAGGCTGTGGTGCAGGAGACCACTGGCAGTGCAACAGTGTCTTCTGCCAGGCAGAGGGGTGAAGAGATGCCAAGTTCCCCAGCCCCCACCTGTGGTATGACGAGCAATGCTGCTTTAGGATCCTACCAGTAGGCACTGATCCGGCCAGGACATCGGCAGTCATGTGAACAGGCACATAGGCTTTCTGTTGTGAGGACTCATGTTTTTTTTGAAAATAAGCTGCACTTTCCTCTGGGTAGCAAAAAGACAAAAAGCTCTAGGTGGAGTAACAAACTCCAACATGCTTTTCTCTGCCTCAGCTGTCTCACCATTCCTCAGCATACTCTGCATGACTCAGCCCTCTGTACAGACAACCAGCTTCTCTCCCCTACTTACAACCCTTCGTAGAGATTTTACATCCCTCTCTCTTTCCCATATTCCACAACCAGTTTCCTTCAACAGCAGCTGAAAAAGCCTCCTTGGCCAGTTTCCTTTTGTCATTGGGAATTCCTCCAGTTCCCCTTTGTCAGGTCATTCTTGGGGAGTGAAAGCCTGCTGGTCCGCTACTACTGAGATGTGCAGCTTGGAAACCTGCACTGGCCAGGGAGTAGCTACCTTTTGAGCCATCTGAATGACTGTCAAAACTGAACTGTGTGTTCTCCTGAGCCCTGTGCTGGGGACGTGCAGTTCTCCTGCCATTGCTAGTGAGGTTCATGTCAACTCAGAGGCAAAAGATTTCAGAAAAAGGCATCAGAGAGGGAGATTTTTCTCTCCTAATTGAAACAGTCTATAGGCCAGCCACCTACGCTGGAGGTGTGATGAACATGAAATTCCCTAAGCAGGGTGCAATCTGTTCATGGCTAGTGCAATTCTCAGCTGTCACGGGGTCAACCAAAAAAATGGTACAAGCTGCCTCATTTCAGCACAGGCTCCGAAGGATGTGCTGACAGAGTGGCTCACTGCCGTTCTCTTTATCTGTGCTCCCTGCTGAGGTTTCTACGTGGATAACAGGTATCCAAGATCTGGCTTTCCTTAAAGTCCTGAAAGAGAAATCCAAATCACAGAAGATCAGAAATGCTCCAGCAACAAAAGAGGGTGTAATTTGCTCTAATTCCCTGCTTGGTTTCAATCGGGAAGGACCAGGAGAAATTCAGCATATTCAGTAGATAAATCCCATTGCTGCACTTAGTTTGAATGAGGGCAGGCTAGCTGGCTAGCTTTTAAATAAGCAGCAGATGTGTGCTGTTGCAGCCTTTGCAATGTTCCTTGCTGTTGTGCTCTGAAATTGGTACAATTAGACCACTAACTATTGAGTGGTCCTGCCAGGTTGTGTGCGGCTGTTGTGCATGTGCTGCTTTGCCACTAAGAGCTAATGTAAGGCTTGGATGTGGCAGGGAGTTATTGTGGCATAGCCAGCTATGTCTGTTAGCAGAGCTGTGGCCCTAGCAAACATGGTATTGCTGTCAGGGCTGTTGAAGTTTGGGGGTGGAGGGGCGTTTCTGCCTCCTGCTTGCAGCTGCACTTTCTTGTTTTTCTGTGCTGCCAAGGACTTGAGCGAAGAGCTTTGGGAGGGCTCCTCTACCGCCCTGCTGTGTGAGTTTCCTGCAAGGGTAGGGAATTACCTTTTTGAAGGTTTGCTTGAAACTCCCCACTTGCATCCTAGAGAGACCCTGCTTGCTGTGCTGGAGGATGTGACTCAGGCAAGGCTATTAGAAAGAAGAGGATGGTAACTTCTTGATTCAGCTCAAACCACCCTTAGGTACCATCTCCCTGCCCCTGAAACATTTATTTTGTCTTCACATGCATTTTATTCTGCACAGAGAGGAGTTAAGTGGTAAGACATAGTGTGATCCATCTGTCAGTCTATGCTTCCGCGTAGGCATTATACCTAGTGTCCTCCCAATCACAGATTAAGCATGTTTCAGACCTGGCAGGATTATCTATGCCATGCTACAAGAGGAGCACCAGTGCTGTGCACTGGGCCTTCAGATGTGTAACTTGCATTTAGATGCCAATGTAACTTGCTGCTCAGAGTGATCCCTGCTCCAAGAGTGCACACAGGATGGAAAAGATACAGAGATGGTTCTCCAGTCTGGGATAAAAACCCTGGGAAGCCTGTCCTCGATGCCTCTCCCGGCGTGTATCAGTGCAATGAAGGCTAGTGACATCGTCTGCTTAGGGTGTCAAGGAAAACCATGCCACAGAACTCCTCCTCACTTCCCCTTGTGCTTAGTAATGTAATTAGAAAGGCTTCTAGTTGCAGGTGTAGCAAAAGCCATCCTGTAGGTCTTGTAATTGCTGTGGATTTTGTGATTTCTACTTTGTTAGCTCATCAGACAGGCTGAGGAGAGAAACAGAGAACATGGGAGAACCTGAAAATGGACTTGGCATTTTGCACCGAGGGGCAGGGGCAAGCCTTGTCCTGGCAGTGAACAGAACACCAACAGCACCCGTCCCTGCTGGCACCAGGCTCTTCGCTGAGGGCTGGTGGTGGCCACAAGTGGCACCGAGCACTAAGAGCTTCTTCCTCCATCCACTGATTGGTCTTTCCTGCAGGGCCCTGGCCTGAAAGGTCTGACAAGCATTCCATCCAGAATTGTTCTCCCCACCACTATCCTTTGTCTTTATGCAGACAAAGTAAACAAAAATCCAGTCCTGTTACTTGGAGAGAGCTGGAGGATACACCAAGGGGACGAAGTAAGAGGACGTGGGGACACTGTGGCAGGCGTAAAGGCTGCCGTGCTCAAGACTGCTGTTTGGGACTGTTGGGGCTGAGTGCAGAGCAAACCAAAAGCTGTACAACCACTGAATTCTTTGAAAAACAAATCCTAAAATTGGCACTTGGTAGCAGCGCTTTCATTTCTCTGCGTTTCAGCTCATTGCCTGTAAACCATACTTAGCACCTAACTTTACAGGACACCGAGAAGAAAAGCTTGCTAATTTCTCCGCAGTGCTCATATTGGGGTTATGATCAGTGTCAAAAGCGCATAAGGAAATGGTGACAGTGGTGAACTTCTCCCTTCCACCAGACCACAGCCCAGTCGAAACAGCACACTGAGCCCTCCAGAGAGACAATAGGGTTATACGCACAAGGGACATGGCTTAAAGAAAAGAAACTAACCTTTATTATCTTAAATCACTGACTCTCCAAGAACCTCACTTAGACAAGCGTTGCTTCTTTGTACAGCCTTTTTGGGAAGTTTGACCTCTTGTGACCAAATTGCTCTCCTGGTTTTTTTTTTCATGTGTCTGTTTTCTAGTGATTTGTACTTGGTACCACTGCTGACCACTTTGCTTTTGCTTCCAGGGTGTGAAAACCTCTTGCAGAACCATTGAATTGCTTGTTAGCAGTATGCTTCATGTAACCGGTTTGGAAATTCAGTCTCTTTAACACTTTTGCTCCTCTCATTCTTTACCTCTAATTTCCTCTGTGAACTAAAGAGGAAAAAAAAAAAGAAAGATGCTGCCCCCCGTAGCCCTAGTTTTAAAAAGTGTCATTTCCTGTGGTCTCGAAGGCCACAGAAATGTGAACCTGAAGTACCTTTGTGCTCTCTTGCTGAGTGTAAAAGGGAGCAGGTAGGTGGCAAAGCCCCAGGCTGACTTCCAGTAAACCCCCAGCCTTGCATGGGGCTGCCCAGTCAGCAGGGCAGTTGGGAGTTCCTCCTTCCTCATGCCACTGTGTGGGGTTGTGGTCTCCAAAGGCTCTGTCAGCACTGCAAATGTGTCTCTGCTGGAGATGCAGCTGGAAATGCTTTTTCTGCCCTCTCAGTGTCCCTGTGTGCTGAACAGGGCCAGTGACTTACCTCTCTGGGGCCAGTGGAGCTGACCCATGCATGAAGTACTTGGACTCTCACCTGGAATATGCTATAGAACATGCTAGGTGAATACTCCACGCACCTCTGAATGCTTGAAATTTAAATAATGCTTGGTCCTTGTGGTGGGTTGACCCTGACCAGCTCCCCGATGGCTGCCCAGCAGCTGTCACCCCCCTTCCTCGACAGGGCAAAGGGAGAAAACAGGGTGGAAAGTCAAAATAAACACAGGTAGGACACTTACTAGTTACCCTCATTGCCAAAATATGCTAAATCTAGGGAAACTAATTTATTGCCATTTGAAAGTGGTTTGGATAGTGAGAAACAAAGACAAAGCAACACCTTCCACTCACTCCTTCATCCCCCCCCCCCCCCCAGCTTCACACCATTCCCAACTCCTCTGGTGGTCCCCTTCTGGCCCCAGGCAGCACAGGGGGATGGCGAATGGTGGCTGTGGCCACTCCATAACAGTTCCTCCCACAGTTTTCCTCTGCCATGGCATGGGTTCTTCCATGGGCTGCAGTCCTACCCGCTCCTGCCTTGTCCCCGCAGGGCCGCAGGAGATCCCTGCTGCGGCGTCTGGAGCACCTCCCCGCACCTCCTCCTCTGTCCTCGCCGTCGCAGGGCTGTTTGGCACACTTTTCCCCCTCACTCCTCACTGCCGGGCAGTGGTTTTTCCCCTTTCTTGAGCACGTTCTCCCAGAGGCACGGCCAGCCTCGGCGGGAGCCCGGCTGCGGCTGTGAGGGGCTGGAACCGGCTGCATCCGGCTGCGGGCCCCCAGCTCACCTCACAGACACCCGCCGCCGCCGCCTGCGCATGGCTGCCCGTGTCCTGCTGCGGCCGGTGCTTGGAAGACTGGGAAAGCAGCAGCATGGCTCGGGAAAGGTGTTAAGAAGAAGAAAGGTGTTAACGTGTTCACGTGCTGGAGCTGGGGCTTTTTCTCTGAGCAACGGCCTGTATCAGCCATGGCGGGGTGGGCAGCGCGCAGGACCTGGGGGTGGCTGCGGAGGGCGGGAGACATGGTAGCGCAGGTACAGCGACGGACTTGTGAGGAGATGGCTGTGGCTGGGGTGTTAGAAATGACTAATGGCTGCAGTCTGTGTGGGAAGACAGTAATTATTAATTAGTAAGTACTATCTGTGTCTATGGAAAGATTCTCCCACCCCTTCAACAGAGCAAACCCAAACGTCACACAAATTGCAGCCAGCCATGGAGCAGATGTCCTGCCTTGCTGACAGTTTCACGCAAAGCATTTTGGGTTTCCATTTGGAAGGAAATGGAATATAATCATATCATAACCATGACGTAATACTTTTATTTCCGGTGTTTGCTAGTTCACTACTACCAAGCTTAAAGCCAGGAGGCCTGGAGGGCTTTGTGCGGAGGACCCCTGTTTGTTTTGCTGGACTGAACCAGGTCTGGGTGCAGGTGTTGAGCATGGGCCAGTGGTCTGATGGCTGTCATATTCTGCAGAAGATGGCCACAGCCAAGTGGCACACTGCCTCATGGAGCCCTGCTAGAAAGTTCATTTCCCAGCTGTTGCATAGGGTATTGCTGCCCCTTTTTGTATCTTGATGTCCCAGGAAGGCTTATCCTCAGACTAAGCTTTTCGCATCAGGGACATGACAAGACAGTTCACTTGTGCTTTACTTACTGCTGGGCCTTCTTCATCACAGCCAGTTTCCCCTTTCAAAGCAGAAAACTTTGGAGTTGGGAACACTTACTCCTTTGTCACTCAGAGTAACGTATGTTTGATCCCCAGGCAGTACTTTCCCACGCAGTCTTTGCTGGAGGCTGAAATCTGTAGCTGTGGTTTGCACTCTGCATTGTGTTGTTCTTTGCTCTTTATTTCTGGTTGCATTTATTCGATGCCTTTCTAAGTGACTTAATGATTCTTATTGTTATCTGTTTTGATGATTTATATGTTTCTTGTCAGCATTTAGTGCACTTTGATGTATGGTGACATCATGGGGTATGTATGTGCACATCTACAAGTGTTACCGAGGTCCTTTCAGCAATCTGTGATGACTCACATTTTTCATGTTATCATTTTTTTTGTTTTTCCTTCACCATTGTTAATGTTTTCATGAACTCAATTCTAGGATGTACTCTATTTTAAAGTTCCCTCCGAGGGAGACACTCACTTTAATATTAAGACATTGGAATAAGTAGCTGGCGATGCTAAAGATGAGGGGAGTGTGAGTTTGATTGGAGATGGCAGTGCCTGTGGTAAGCAAAAAATAGCTTGAATTCAGACCACTGTCAGGTGGCAGCCAATTGTGTGTGTATGCATGTGGGTGAATCATAGAATGGTTTGGGTTGGAAAGGGCCTTGAAGGTCATCTAGTTCCAGCCCCCTGCCCTGGGCAGGGACACCTTCCACCAGACCAGGTTGCTCTAAGCCCCATCCAACCTGGCCTTGAACATTTCCAGGGATGGGACATCCACAGCTTCTCTGGGAAACCTGTGCCGGTGTCTCACCACCCTCGCTGTGAAGAATTTCTTCCACCCTCGCTGTAAAGAATTTCTTCCTTATATCTAATCTAAATCTCCGCTCTTTCAGCCATGTACCTCTGTGCCTAAAGCAGATACTTTACCTCTAAAGGCAGCTTCTCTCCACACAGTTTGCACAGCATGTGGCTCTGTGCCCAGGCAGAGGAGGGTACACGACTGGTGATGGAGGGGGCGAAACATGATGGAGTGAGGAGCTGTGGTTTTCTCTGAAGGGCTGGGGCAGTGGCTGGTGAAGCTGAAGAGTGCAGGACAGGCTGCAAGCAGCAGCAGGAAACAGCTTCTTGCATTTGGGAGGATCTCCTGCTAGTGCACCCCAGGCCTCCTTGCTCTGGGACAGAAAGCATGAGCAAATAGTTACAAATGCACCAAAAGGAGCACTGCTGATGAAGAAAATGCGAGGCAGAGTGGCTAATCTTGTATCATTTGTCCCACCCAGATATGACTATGCTTCGGTGCTGGGGTGGGGCATGGGGGGAAGAGCTGGTCTGTAAAAATACTTAAGATACCTTGTAAGCAAGTTTATAGCCTCTTTCTCTTTTGCTGCAGAACTTTGCTTTGCTGCCATGAGGTGGGACCAGGACAGCTGAGGAAGATGAACAGCACAGTGGCTGTGTCTGTAAGATTTCAGGACCTGGCAGGGAAGTGACTTGGGTGAGCAGCCAGGAGATGTGTTTGGGAGGGAGGTTAGGGCACGTGGCTGCCACGGCAAGTGCTGGGGAGTGGGAAATGCCCTGAACTCCTTGCCTGAAGACAGGAGCTGGGTAAGGGTAGGTATAGGGGCTGACAACACAGGTGGGTGGAAATATATTTGGGCCCCTCAAATTCCGCTCAGATGAGCAGAGTCCATCCTTTAGCTTCATAAGGACATTAGATTCACAGATATAATCTCTGTTGTCTCAGAGCCTGGTATCTTGGGGACACCGGTCTGAATTGACTCAGTATTCTCAGTATGCAGTTTGTGAGTAAGGGCATGGTTACAGAGACATTTTCAGCTGAAGGGGAGCAGCGGAGAGGAAAGGTGTGGCTGGTGGCTTGGGGGATCAGGATTTGGTTGGACATTGGCATACTGAATGAAGCCACAGGTCTTCCAACAACGTGAAAAAGTTCTTTGGTAGCACAAGGAAAGCTGAACAACAGGTCGCAGCTGTAAGCAGGGCAGGTCCAGCTCCCTGGCACGTGCACCATTAACACTCAGCTAAGCCAGTATCCCTGTGTCCTTCGTGTGCTCCTCGGCTTTGCCATGCAGTGCTGCCAGGAGGGCTTGTGGTCTGTGACGTTAGCACCCTCACCTGCCAGGGCAGCATGGCATTGTGAGAGAGTGGTGTGATACTTCCAAAACAGCCTGGAGACAGCAAGGCCCACAGGTGATTCATAAATATTTGCATTCTGCAAGTGACTCTTCTACTGGGACGGGTGAATCACATCTGGTGGTAGTGAGGGCTTGGTGAGGAGGTAAGGCCCTTCTTTCCACGAAGGCCAGTGGACAGCTCTGGAACCATGGCCTGGGCTGAGCTGAGGACATTTTGGTAAGTCCTTCCTCCCCACTGTTAAGCAAGGTGCCAGCCAAATCCTGCAGCAGTGTCCATTCCCCATGACCAGATGAATGCTTGGGATGGTGCTCAGGGTGTGCAGCAGTGCCACCTGGCACCTGTGACGGAGGCTCCCCCCACGCTGCTGGAGGCTGGTGTATTGCTCGCTCTGGAAAAGTCCTGTGTCTCCTACAGAGCCATGGTGACTGCCCGCGCTGCCCTCTCTGCCAGGTGGGAGGTGATGCTCAGACATTTCCATGATGCTTGGGCGGGGGCAGGAAGCGCTGATGATCTAAGCTGTGAGGAGACCTTCTTCCCTGAGATTGCTGGTTTTAGCATTGGATGGGTTGTGGGTCCCTGGGGGCCTGAGCAGGGTTAACTAGCGGCTGGCTGGCTGGCAGGCTTGCCATGGGCTTATCTCAATCCCAGAAACGAGGCTTGCCTTGTGGCTGGAATATAAAGCTGATGGCATGGCTTGTGGCTACAGAATGACGTGTGTTCTCTGCAGAACTTTCAGCCTCCCTTGAAAGGCTCTGAGCTTGGGAGGACACCCCTTAGGAAGACATTCTGGCTCCATGTGGGCCAGGAATTTGGGACTGGGAACTGTAGGGTGGGCTGACACATACCAGCACCCTGCCCTACTTGTTAGCCCTGCCTGGTGCAGGAGGCTGGATGGTGGCTCTCCAGAGAGCCCGTTGCACCTTCTTATCCTATGGCTTGATGCCAGGCCCCAGCTCAGCCCTGAGCTAGAATTGTCCTTCTTCTGTCTGCACTTGGGGTGATACTCTCACGCAGGGAAACCCTCCTCCAGCAGCCAGGGAGGAGGAGAGGATGTGCAGGAGGGGCTGAACAGCTCCTCCACGTTCCAGACACCTTTAGGGTGACAGGCTTGTTCCACCCGTAGGTGCTCTCAGAGTTGGCTGTCCCCTCTGACATCTCTATGGCACCTGGAAGGGAGCGTAACAGCAGCAATTGTGATAAACAGCTTGGGGCTTATTAGAACAGCAGATACAAACAGAAAAATGCTTCTTTATTTTGTGTAAACACAGCTACAGGAAATTGAGCTACCTTGGGCAGGAAGCAGAGGTTACTGAGGCCAGGGACAGGACAGCCAGCGGGAGTTTTGCATGCTTCTGGCAGTGATCTTGATCCACAGCTGCTCCAAAAAATTGTCCCTATCTTAATTTCCTGATGGGATCTTAGGAACCTCAAAGGACTTTAGTGAGGGGGAGCAGGGATGTTGCACCTGTAGCCTGAGAGAGAATCTACTTTGCTGTGTGTCCTGTGCCTCCCAGCCATGGTTGGATGAGCACTCTCAGGAAACGCTCCTCAGGGAAGGAGCTGAAGTCAGGACAGGTTATGAATTGCTGTGATTAAATATATATGGAGGCCTTGAAGACTGGGGCACGGAGGCTTTAAGGGCACAATTTAAATGAATACTCTGCTTTACACATGCAGATCTGCAGACTTGTCAATATACAGACTTCGGATGCAGATACCAAACATGACTGTGTCAAAGCGAGTTTTGGCTAAAACACACCTGGATTGCTTTGAGAATGTTAAATGGGAAGCTGAGTTCAGAGCAATCTTAAAAGCAAAGTCCTTTTGCTTTTTGGACTCCGTCAACTGCTTATTTAGATCTTAATCTGCTCTAAGCAGCTGACGGAGTCCAAGGAAGTTAGAGGTGGCTATTGACAGGATTGTATTATCGAGATTATTCACCAGCTAGACATAATGATGTTACTTCCAGCTGGATCTCTGAAGAGCTTTAGGTAAACAAGGTAGTATTTAAGTTCTTTGGGACTGGAGCTTTCCCAATTCTTCTGAAGATTTGTCACATAGGTCTCTTGGGACCAGTGTGGGCTGACTGTGATATGAAGCATTTCAAATTGAAAGGTTTAGATTGGCTCATCAGCAAAGTGCTCAGTATTGATGTGAAAGCAAAGGGCTGGAGTGCGTGGAAGGGGCATCCTATGATACCTCTTCACTGGATATAGTTTGCAGCCTTCCATGGTTCTTCCTCCACCCTTGATAAGCTGACTGAGACATCCTTACCAAGAGATGGGTTACTACTGTCTTCATTGCTAAACATGCAAAAAAATGTCCTGAAGAGTCAAGCATTTATAACAAAACTGTCATAGGCTTGGAAAAGACTGTATCATTTGGATAAGAAGAATTTACTGGGAGAAGTAGAAAGAAGTGAGAAAGAAGAGTGTATTTGGTTTGTGTAGCAAGGTTGGGGGGTGTGTGTGTGAGAGGGGGTGGTTACATATGTGGCTTCTGTAAGAAGCTGCTAGAAGCTTCCCCTATGTCTGATGGAAGCAATGCCAGCTGGCTTCAAGACAGACCCGCTGCTGGCCAAGGCTGAGTCCATCAGCAATGGTGGTAGTGCCTCTGTGACAACATATTTAAGAAAAGGGAGAAAAAAACACACACTGCAGCTGGAGAAGAGAGGAGTGAAAATATGTGAGAGCAACAACTCTGCAGACTCCAAGGTCAGTGAAGAAGGAGGGCAGGAGGTGCTCCAGGTGCTGGAGCAGAATTCCCATGCAGCTTGTGGCAAAGCCCATGGTGAGGCAGGCTGTCCCCCTGCAGCCTGTCAAGATCCACAGTGGAGCAGATATCCACCTGCAGCCTGTGGAGGACTCCACACCAGAGCAGGCTGTGACCCTGTGGGAAGCCCATACTGGAGCAGGCTCCTGGCAGGACCTCTGGATCTATGGAGAGAGAAGCCTGTGCTCTAAGTAACTCCTTGTGGCTCACCTGTGGCAGGTAACAGAAAAGTCTTTCAGCTGACAGAGGAGCAGAGACCAAAGGCAGCAGTGACTGATTTTCATCCCTCCTACCTCTTAGCCCATTTTTTAGCATCTACCTTGTAATGAGATTGCAACCTTAACCATAGGACTTAATGAATTGCTGAGAAGAAATTAAATTCTGACTCATAACTACCATTCCTGGGGAAAAAAATACAGTAAGTTTTTTCCCTTAGTGGAGAAAGGCTTGAAATCCACTAGTGAAAAATAGCCTATTCTGGGTGAAAATTTAAACACGTAGTTTGCACAGGGATGTGTGATTAACCTGAGGAATTCTGATTTGAAGCATCCTCACACCTGTGTGAAGAACAAGGTTCAGCCAAAGGTTAATTGGCTGAATTGGGCAAATTACTTCAAGCATGGTAAAGGTGGGTGGGGCCTAATTTAGTTGTGTTGTGATGGCTGGGAGGTAGAGGCTGTGTGCTCTTCTACCTTCATGCTTTAAACTCTTGCAGCTTGATGTAGCTGCATAGGCCTAGGGTATTACCACTGACTTGGGTTTTGCTGTATGTGTTTGAAAGCAGCTTGGCACTAATTAATCTCTGGTAGCTGAGAAAGTACTTCAAAAGGAGAAGCTTGGGTTCTTAATAATCCACCAAATAACCATTATTTGGTAGTGCCAGAGAGTGGACAGAGGCTGGGGGGCCTTTGGTTTGACCCAGCAGGTGGTGCAGTGCTGTATAGTTATTGCATCCTTGGTATAACTGCTTGGGACCATGTTTCTGGTGATCCTTTGGGACAACTGGTAGTACAGGGGCTGGAGAAATGCTGAGGGCAGCAAAACCCTCTTCAACGTGGATTGCTCTGGTTCCCTCCTGTGTCACTGATACCTGCAGTAGAGGTATTTGTGCACCTTGGCTCTTAAAATCTCAAGTCTCATCTATGCTGCCTAGCTGTGAAAGCTGTGCCTCTGTGACCTTGGCTCATGTGCAGCTCCATATGACCCTACTAGCAGGCCTTTGAAACCTGTGGGTCTTCAGTCATGAAAAATATTCTTCTGTGGTCATACACCAAAATATGAACCTTAAATCCTGTGTGTGTTTTTCACACAGGAAAATGCAGTCAAAGGAAAGAGAGTGAGACCCGGCTAACCAGCAGTCACACAGGGATCAAAAAGTGTTTACAAGAAAGGAAACCACCTGTGAAATCAGTCTTGATGATTTTACCTGACTGGATCTGTGCTCCCTTCATGCAGTTCTGAGCACCAGCTCTCCCTCAGGTTGTTGCCTGACATGTAAGAGCCAAAGTGACTAAAGAGGCATGTGTGAGGCTGCCCCTCAGCATCTGGCACCTCAACCTGAGTGTTCCCAGCTCTCCTGCCATAAACCCACTGGTGCAGACTGGAGCGCACTGGATTGGAGCAGAACAACTGCCTTCACTGGATGGAGCTGGCTGTGGACACTGCTGTGCAAGGTAAGGGGGAAGAGGGACTTTGCAGCCTTATGATGTGGAAGGGGTCCTGCTCCAAGGTGGCGATGGATGCCTTGCCTGGGGTGGGTTTGAGTCCAAGAGCAGTGCTGGGGGACATCTCTATGCAGTTTATTTCACACTCTCTCAGGCACTGTTTGATCTGAAGCAAGTACAAATGCTTCCCCTCTGAAAGCTGATCTGGTGAGATAAGGTACTATCAGTAGGTATTTCCATTAGACTTAAAAGAAAATAACCCCTTTTCCACCACCACACTGGTTCCATGTCTGGGTGGAGGGAGAGCAGCTCTACCCACTCAGCCCTCCTGCCTCCTCTGAAGACCAGTGCTGATCCAGGGTCTAGCAGCAAAGAGGCCATTTGCTCTAACCCAGGACTCCTCTGCACTCTGGGAGCCTGCACAGAAAAGAGAGCAGCAGCAGCAGGGTTCAGAACAAATGGGTGTGTACTGGTGCTCCAGAGTTAGCTGGCAGCAGCCCGTGTATAAAGGGGTCTTTTAACTCCCTCTGCGCCTTGTCTTCTTGCCCTGTTGTGCCTCAGCTGAGTGTGTTTCTAGCCTTCTCCTCTGTGCAGTGGGGCCGGAAAATGGCCAAAAAAAAAGAAACTGTGTGTGTATATTGGTTAACTGTGTTGAGGGATTGAAATACAAAACCCTCTTTATTGCTTATTTTAATTTTGTTTGTAACTATCACGTACTCCCCTCTGGTTTGTTTGAATGGCAAAGGCTGAGCATCTTCCTGCCAGGGACCTCAAAGCTGTGCCCAGAGTGAGGCCCTGCTGCTGTAGCACCTATGTAAAATCGGCTTGTCTGGAACTGTTGGGTGAGGCTGGAAGGCGGGAGTTCTCCTTTCCTAAGTCCGGGAAGGTTTTTGAAAGGTTTTGAGTGAGGAGGTTTCATTCCTTGCAGTGCCTCTCCATCCTGTAATGCCTCATGTTGTCATCCATGCAGTAGTGATGCAGTATGGGCAAGCAGAGACTTTTGTCTCAGAGTTGTTACTTTTTATGTATGAAATGAGCTGCTTCTAAATAAGTGGGAGAAATACTGTTCCTCTTTTCAAAGCCCTTTTGTCCTGCTCTAAATTCCCTGATTAGGCAAAAGCATTGCAACTGCCCAGGCTTATTCATTTGGCCTTCTGCTGAGGGACGCATGTTTGTCACCAGGTCTGAGACAACAAGATGTTTCTTATTTCCCAGCTAGCAGTCTTCTGTTCATTCAAGTATTTGTTTGAAAACCATGTTGGTGGCTTACTTCCCCATATTGGCTGGTAAAGGAAGTTGATTTTTCAAATCCCTTGCAAAATCATCCCCAAGGATACAAGACATTTGTGCTAGCTGGAACTCTGTTGTTAGGACAAGAACATTCTCATGATGCCTTTTCTTCCAAGGTTTTACACCATGTTTCTGACTTTAGTATGTTTATTTGTAGAATGGCTAATTCTGTGAGCATTGCTCCTTGTGAAAATGCTGCCACCCGCCTGGGCAGCAGGTATGGAGTGGTGAGGAAAGCTAGCCCTTGTTAACTCTTGCGTGCCTTGGGCTTTATTACTGTGCTTATGGCTTTGTTCTGGGTGGGATGAAAGGTGCGTTGGTATTGGGTAGTGTAGAGGTTTGTGCTACAGAGCTGTCCTGGGAAGGGTTTTTTGCTCTTCCTGAATGGTTAGTCTCCAGCATCCGCAGAGTGAGGAGGGGCTGATGAGGAGGCCTTTGTCTGTGGGTGTGTGGAGGAGCAAATGGGAGAGCTGTGCCTGAAAGGAGGTACAGCCCTTTTCTCCTCTTGTGTGGGAACTGTATCTTAGGCCTGGGAGCAGCCCAGCAGTGAGAAAAGCTGTGCCCTGGGAGGGCAAGGATACAGAGAAAAGTTGTACCAGTAAGGCATGAGTCAGTCCCTGTGGCTCTGTCTCATCCTGCCTTCCAAAGGGGCATGTATCAGGTGAGGCCAGTCCCTCTGCTATTGGTTCTGCTGGCTGAGAGAGAGTTGCTGTCAAGAGCGTGGGGGAATGAATATTGCCCTCCTAGCAGGCAGGCAGCTCATCTGGGTGGCGTCGCCTGCCTGCCCAGAGCCTCCTGTGCCCTCGCTGCCCAAAGTGGCACCTGGCGTAAGAAACCTCCCCAGTTTATCCTGCCCTGGGCTGAAGGCTGCCGAGAGGTCAAGTCTGGTATTGGGTGAAGTCCCTAGAGGAGCGTACAGAGAGGGCTTCCTGGGTGGTAGGCAGAGAGGAAGGGCAGTAAATATGTATGGAAGCAGAGCAGAAATGCTAATGGCAGGGCAGCATGGCACTGGAGCAGACCAAAGAGCTCTGAATTCTGGGATGTAAGCACAGTGTTTATCAGCCATGGCACAGGGGAGGGCAGAGGTGCACGCAGTTCTGCACATTGGTGTCATGAATGTTATGCGTACCCAAATAAGTAGGAAAAATACTATCTTCCTGATGATTCTGCCTGCCCCCATAATCACTTGCATCTGCATTGTTTTTACCCTGCCTACACATTTTGGCTGCTCCAATAAGCACATGAAGAAACCACCATCCCACTGCTGAGTGACTCACCCTGTCACCCCTCCAGGAAACCAAGAGATAATCTCACTATGGCTGATAACGACAACTCCTTCTTAGCTTCACAGGTGGTTGGACACGGCTGCCTGTAGCAGCTCCAGGGGCAACCCCACCTCCTCAAATTCAAATGAGCTCTGGAGATCAAAGAGCTGAGGCTCCTCAGCTGCAACCTGGGACTGGGTCACCTTTACACAGAGCAGATGGGGACTCCCGGGGGTGGCATTTCTCTTTCCTGCTTTGCACTAGGCTGCCCTTTGAGGTTGCCTGCTTTTTGCCCTGCTCTGTCTTGTACTCCAACCCTTTCCTCTGTGGTAGCTCTGTGTAGTGCTCTGGCACACGTGGGATGGAGTGCTGATGTTTCTGTGCAAAACAAGGCAAGGATGCCCTAGGTGAAAGCCTGACGGGGGAGTGCAGGCAGGGTGGGAGGAGCAGGGCCTGCAGGAGCAATGAGAAGGGTGTATCACCCTGTGTTGGGATTACATTGGCTTTAAATAAGAACTTCAGAAAACAAGGAGAGTTTGTGGGCCCAGAGTCTAGTATACACACTGCTGCCAGGTCAGTCCTGATACATTGTGACTCTCACTTTTTTTCCTGTAAGATTTCTGCTCTGTTTGGCAAAACAGTGGGTGTTCAGGATTTCTCTTGTCTCTCCTGGATACCTAGATGGTGATGTGTGGCTGCCTGATTGTAAACTGTGTGAACCCTCAGTTGCTCCCATCTGCTCCCCTGGCGCCTCCTGTGTGTGACTACAGGAAGACTAAGCTTACCATCTTCTGGGTATGCTGGGGATGGACAGGCTATGCTCATTTCAAAGTGAAGGGGTAGAAACACAGATAAACCAAGGCTGACGCTGCCTGTTTTGAGTACCAAAGCATCTGTCAGGGTGATGTGTATACTACTTTTAAGCAAGATCTGTCAGTATTCAGCCTTCAGTTTGTTCAAAGACACCTACCTCCATGCAAGTTCAGCACCACCTCTCCATCCCACAAGGGGATGACTGCCAGAAGTCACACTGGTGGTGGAGGAGGACAAGGTTGAAAGCGTTGATGCCTGGGGCATGCCCTGCAGGACATAGCTTTCTCAGCTAGTGGTTTCCCTATAAGACTGGGGACCTTTAAAGTGTGCTGGGCCACAGAGGGAAATACAAATGCTTTAAAGCTGTCAGGCTCCAGGTCCATGTTCTTGTCCACTGAGAAAATGCCTGCAGGACACAGCTGCCCATGGGAGAGCCAAGGCAAGAGCCCTGCACTGGATTGGTGGGCAATGCCTTCGATTGTGCCACACTGTGGGGTTGTGCTTGCTGAAATCACCCAAGCACCGGCTTTCCTGTTATCCCTCAGTGCTTTTTATTTTGGATGTGGGAAGATTTTTGTTGGCAAGATACTGCTTCATGACATCTGCCTTTGCTGTCTTTCCTCATATGGAGAGATGCACAGATGTTTTATCAGATGTGAATCATATGGATTGTGTGCTCTCTTCTCTTGCCATAAGGACTGACCTCTTGAAAATTGCCAGAGCACTGGATTGATCTGGAAGTATTCGGTTTGTGGTGTGGGCTCTCTAAAGCATGTATTTAATTAGCAGTTCTGTGGGACATGCTGATTTTTTATGTGTGTGCACAGTGTCCAGCATGGGGACTCCTTGGTTTTACTTTGACAATGTGAATAAATCATGGTGCTGCTGCATGGTGGCACTGGTGGCATTTCAGCACAGACTTATAGATACCTGTATAAACCAGGGTTTGACAAGCAGTGGTCTCAGCTGTGGTTTATGAGTTTATTGGCTTATAAACAGCAGAGATGGAGCACAGATTCATACACTGCCATCTCATGCAGTGAGAACAGAAGGGTGGTGGCAAAGGAGGGGGGGCAGATGTGGATCTTATAGCACAGGATGGCGCATGACCAGGAGGTGGCCTGTAGAAGCTTGAGGCCAGGTTAACGCTACCAACTCGCAGGCAGCACCCTGGTGGGACAAGTTCTGTTATTGTGGTCAGGGCTCCCCGCAAGGAGCCCGCACAACCCAGTGAAATCTGTCCCTTGCCAAGAAAGCTTCTTTTGTTTCATGGCAGAAGAGAGGTTTTTGCTTTTTGCCTGCAGTGAGTCCCTCCAGCTGCTGACTTGACTCCACCTCTGTGGCATGGTTTGGTCTCTGCTGTGTAAGAGGTTGGTATAGTTGTACTTCCACTGAGAAGAAGATGCTTTATCAGCTTGCGGTTTCCCTATGAGATGGACATCAGGCTGTGTATCAAGGAATTTATGTATGCTGGGTCACAGAGGGAAATACAAACTCTTTAAAGCTCCAGGTTCAGGTGGCTCTTTCCACACCATCTTGGCAGCTGCGTCTCTGAGCACAGTGACTGCTTTCAGCAAGGGCTCGCAGGTCTCTTTGCAAAGAGAGGTCAGGATGGTGAGAAGGAGCCCTGCTCCCCCTCGCTCACTGCTGGCAGAGCAATGTGTCTCTCTGCTCCCCAGATCCTCAGGTGTTGGTTGAACCTGTGTCCCACCCCAGAGACCTGCATTTCCCTGCCAAAGCAGCTTGCTTTGCTTTACCTCCTTGCAAGACAGGGTGCTGCCAGTACCAGAGGGCAGCTGCCCACCTGTCTGCTGGGGAGGCTGAGGAGGGGGAAGAGGTTCTCCCAGTGCGTGTCGTCTCGCACAGAGCCACTAGAGGGCAGGGAAGGTCTGTGAAAGGGCAGGGTGGCCTCAGCTTGCTGGAAAGAGCCTGGGGTCAAAGCCTGCACCTGAGGAAGGATCCTGCTCTCTCTTTCCTGAAAAGGTCCTGGAGCCCTGTTCCTCAAATCCCATTCCCTCCTCCCCTCATCTACACAAACTCTTCCTACTCTGCTCTACCCTGCTTTGTCCCTTATTCCAGAGCCACCAGTCCAGGCTAGAGCATGCCTTAGCCTGCCTGGGATGCTCAGCCCTGCAGTAGAGATTTGGGAGACCGCTCCAAGGGACAAGCAGTCTCCCTGCATGGTACATCTGGTGTTTGATGTCTCAGATGTGGGGAATCGAAGGGCTTAGTGGCTGAGCTTGAGTGCAAGCCCCGAACCACAAAATGCATGAGGATAGTGCAAGTCAGAAATTACTTCAGTGTGGTAATGGAGGAGTAGCACATCCTTCTCTTACTGGCTGTGTGGAGAAGTGACAGGAAGTGTCAATGTGCAAAGGGGCTGTGTCTTCTTACAACAGACCATGGTTTAGCCCAACGTAAGGGGCACCAGTGGCCAGGGGGAACTGGCCTGTGAACTACCTGCAGCCGTGCCTGAGCTGTGTGTGTGACACTGGAGCTCTGGGAGCATGACAGGGCTAAGGGGAAGACAGCTACTGCATGTTGTGCTCTTTGTGCTGTGTCATGCCATACATGTGTGAAGTTCCTGAGTTGAGGAACTTCATCAGGAGTATCTGGAGGTGCTCTCTGGCTGGAAGGTGACCTGGTCAAAACTGTGGGTGTTTTCCCAATTCCCAGGAATGAAGATGTGCTCTCAGAAGATGCTCATCAGACCCACGCTCTGTTCCTCACTGCACCAGCTAGCAAAGCCCAGGTTAAAGCAGCCAGAAGCAGAGGGGGGCTGCAGCTGGAAGATGAGTCAAAGGAAGCTGGCATGCTGTGTGTGAGCATCAGAGCCATTGTCTGAGTTTCACCTGGGATGGAGTTAATTTTCTTCTTAGCAGCTGGTGCAGTGCTGAGTTCTGGGTTTGGTGTGAGAGCAATGTGGATAAAGCACTGATGTTTTCAGTTGTTGCTGGGTAATGTTTATATTAAATCAAGGACTTTTCAGTTTCTCGGGCCCTTGCCAGCCAGAGGGATGGAGGGGACGGGACCCAGCCAGGACAGCTGACCTGAACCAGCCAAAGAGGTATTCCATACCATAGGATGTCATACTTGGTATAGAAACTGGGGGGGGGGGGGGTGTGTTAGCCCGGCCCTGTGGATTGTTGCTCAGGGACTGGCTGGGCATTGGTCAGCGGTGGTGACCAGTTGCATTGTATGTCTTTTGTTTTCCTTTCTCCCTTTCCCATTGGATTTTATCCTTTCCCTCTGCCTTTTCATTATAACTGTTGTTGTTATTATTACTATTGTTCTTTTATTTTTATTCTTATTCTGTTTCAGTTATTAAATTGTTCTCATTTCAACCCTCGAGTTTTACATTCCTTTCCAGTTCTTCTCCCCACACCTCTGCATTGGGGGGGAACGAGCCAGAGGCTGCGTGGTGCTTGGTTGCCAGCTGGGGGTTAAACCATGACAGCTGTAGCACGGGTTGTAAATTAGGAAAGGGGGTAATGGGGCAAAACTGTTCCTGTCTCCTGCCCTTACCTTTAAAACAACATTTGTCTCTGGCTTTTCTTGAAGGAAGCTTGGATCCTGCCTACAGATGTCTGTGCCCAGTTAGGCTGTTGCTCAATGGTGTTTATTCCAGGGCCAGCATTTCTGAAGTACAGAGCAGACCATGTGTCTCTTGAGGATCCTCTCTTCCCCCCACCCCCCTTTAATTCCAGTTAGCAAGGTAATCTATTGAAAATTTTTTAAACAGATAGTCACTAAAATGATTGTTTAAATCATGGTACTAGACAAGCTCTGATGTACCCTTTGAGGAAGCCCAAGAATCCACGCTTAACAGAGGACACCACTGCTTGCTCTTGTGTGCTCTTCACTGTTGCACCTGTTTTTTAATTCAGCACACATTCACCAGCTTGTGTAGGGAATGGGAAGGGAAGGGGACTGTATTTCTGTCCTAGGAAAGAAAATATGAGCACCTGCATTTCTGACACAGCTGGGAACAGCATGGAGCCCTGTGAAGGCAGGGCTAAGGCTCAGGTGCTTACCTTGCGGCTGCACTGTGTCAAACCAGGGCTTGCATGCTGTGCCGATGCTGTGGATACATGTATCCTCTGTCAGCTTGGTCACATGAAGTTTTTTTAATAACTTCATAGCTCTAGGGATTGATGTATTCAGAGCTGAACAGTAGTTAATCAGGCTTTTAAATCTTTAAACCCTGGGTTTATTCTGAAGCCAAACAGATGTAACGTTAACACTGTTTGAGCTGTCTGGAAGTACAAGACTGCCTTCTGTAGCCAAAACTAAAAGCAAGAAAAATGGCACCTTCTGCTACAGCCTCCTAACTGGCTAGAGCCAGGCAGGAGTGGGTTGCAGCTTTATGCAGAGTAAGCATGTCAACAGGAGATGGGAGAAGCTGCCTCTTAGAGGAGTGGAAGCTTCCAGCCAGTGCTTGGTGCAGCCTTTGGAAAGGCATGAACTGAGGCTCACTCAGCTCTGAATCTCTGCACAGCACACTGCTGGCAGAGTATCACAAAAGCACTGAGAGTCTGCAATACAGCTGCCTTCTCTGGGAGCTGCCAGTCCGAGGCCTCCTCAGACAGCAGGGATGGAAAACTGCTTCAGTTTCATAGATGCTCTGGGACAGGGTGCCCTCTTCCATCACTGAAAGCGGTGGTTGCTCCACTGCACACAAGCTGAGTGATGAGCAGGCCAGGATTTGTTTCTTGCAGAGCACAACTCTGACATAACGGCAAAGGAGTTCAAAAGCATCTGACCCTTCCTTTTTCAGATTTGCATCTGTGCTTCCTTTTGAGCTTTCTTCTTTGTAGGAAGGTCTGTGTCCAGCACGACACTAGTCTCTGAATTGCTGCCCATGACTCAGCTGGATGCAATTCTAGCTTGTGAAGAAGACAAAGCCAGCAGAAGAAGACAGAACATGGAGAGGAAATAAGGGAAGCTGAGAGCACAGCAAAGAGCCAAGGAGGGAATAAGTATGCAGTGTCCTGCCAGAGATGTATTTTTTTATTCCCAGCTGAGGAGATTTTTTTCAGTAACTGCTGAATGAGAAAGCTGATGCCATAGTCATCAGGGACACATTTGACAGCAACAGGGTCTGTGGTTGCTATCATTGATTGGTATTGACAATTACTGCTCAACTTGGTTTCTCATTTGTGACTGACTATCTGCCTTTGGATTGGGGGTTCCATCTGAACACACACCCTATTTTGTGACATTTTTTCTAATCTTTTGGCTGCTGCCTCTGTAGTGGGGTGCTGTGCAGTTGCCTCTGTTCTGTTTCTCCCCAACAAGCAAATTCTTGGCAGCATGCATGCCACAGCTGCGGGAGACTTGATGTTTCTATGGCCAGACCTAATCACTGCCACAGTGGCAGTCTTGTTAGAGGTGTTGGGTGAGGACTTGAGAACACCACCCAGACTCACAATAACTTGCTGTAAGCCCAGTCTTGTTCTGCCAAATGCGAGTGAGGTGACCTCCATGTGGAAAAGATGATATGGGAAAACACTACCTGGAGGCTTAAGATGAGATCCAGACCTGGAGGCAGGAGAATTTGCATCCACTTTCTGACCTTGTGAGGCCTTCCCAACTGTGTTAACAGAAGTTCTGTAACTAGCCTCTAAGCTTGTGGCAATGCCTAGCCCTGACAAGGCTTGTTTCACACCAGTGTGAAATCATGGGGCTGGAACCAGCCATGGGTGTGAAAACCTTAACAACACTGGTAAGGTGAGTTAAAACCTCCATCACCTAGTGTCCTGCACTGAGCGGCTCTCACATTTCTGAAACATGATACGGAGCAAGTTAGGATGTGCTCCCGTCTGAAGGCAGATGCTTATTTGGCTGACAGCTATTGACAAGCTTGGGAACTTATTCCTCATCCCAGAAAAGTCTTGCTCTAAGGGAGAACTAGCTGAAATTTACTGTGAGCCAGACCTTGTAGCCATTACTTTGCCAGTCTGATCGATTCTTTTGCTCTTCAGACAGTTCTTTCAGTGCCTAAGAATGCTTTAATTCCTCTGATTGCAGGATTCCTCTTAGCATCCTTTTTTCAAGCAAACTGAGAGCTATAGCTTCTCCCATCATACGAGCTGGTTGCTGGCTCTGATGTGGTTTGTGGTTACATGTAACACTGCTCATGTGGCCCTTCTGTGCTTTTGTTTTTCTGAATCACCAGTGAGTGTACTTTCACAAGCACGTGTGAGCTTTACTCAGGAGATGTGTGTAAATGCCATGGAAGAGGCACTGAGAAGGTTAGCTTCTTCCAACCTGACCTGCAGGGTCCCTGTGCCTACTGGAGGTGTGGGTGTGCAATCTCTAGGTGCTCTGCAGCAGGCACTGTGGACCCCAGTGCTACTGTGCAGCCCCAGGAGATACCCCACCAGGCACAGTCCCTATGCTGAGCTGCTGTGAACTCCAGCAATCCACCCTGGGTATGAAATTCCCCAAGATTAGATGGTATCCACTCGGTAGTAAGAAGTTATTAGGGGGCTCAAGCCTCATTCCTCACTTGCCAATGGTCACCTCTCCATTGACAATTTGATGCAATGCTTGAATCTTGAAAGATTCTAAGGGACCTGGTGTTGACCTGCCACAGTGTTGGGGCTTTGAAGATATTTGCTCTACTGGTGCCTATGCTGTGTGTCTTAAGCAAATAAAAGGCAGACACCAGTGTCACAAGCTGCCAAACCAGCCATGACATGTTGATGGCAGAGGCTAGGCATGATGCTGCCATTAGAACATGGTGCTGAGTCAGTAAATTTTCTGTTAAAAGATGGCAAAGCAAAAGACAGAAAGTAAACTTTGCAGGAGCACTGGTTTCTCTAAATTGCAAGTCAGGCAGACCCAGGTCTGTGCCAGCGCCTGGGTCTGGTGGGTGCTAGTGGAGTCTGGAGCTACCACACTGTTGCTGGTCCAAAGGAGCTGAATTCGGTTCATCTGTAGAGAAGTATCATGAATCTCACATGCCAAGGAGTGTCATCTCTCTTGGCTTAGCAGGATTGTAATGAAAAATGTGGCACAGCCACATTTAGGGAAGATACCTAAGCACAGGAACTGGTGCACAGCAGGGTCCTCCTAGCACACTTACAGTAACTTGCAGGTTGTCTGAATCTCTCTGGTGTACACCTGCCACCTTAACTGCATCTTCACCTGCTTGAATGCTGCTGGGTTTACGGCAGTAGGTTGGCAAGCCAGCTAAACCACAAAGAAGAGTCTTCAACAGGGCCTGACCCTATTAATTAGCAAAGCAAAGTTCCCCCCCCGCCTTTGCTGAACTGTTTCATAACCAGCGATATAGCACATTGTATTGGTAATGGTAGTAGATGTGCAGGGTGTTTGAGTGGTAGTGAGAAGGTGATAGGAAGGAAGATGCCCTAGATGAGAAGGTGACAGCAGCTCTGCTCCAAAATGGAAACAAAAACTGCTCAGTGAGAGGCACAAACAGAAGGAATTGCGCAGCTGGAGGTGAGAAATAGGAAGTGGTTGTTGAAGTCATCCAGAATTGAAACTCAGTCCGAGAAAAGCTTTCTTATGAAAACAGGAATGCAATTAAAACTGTTGCTAGAAAGGTGAATATTTTACTATATTTAATTTGTTCTAAATATAGTAACATTTACTATGTTACTATATTTAAAGATACTGAGAGATTTCCCATAAAACCTTTTGCCTTGAGGTTTTGTCTCTTAATTCCTTGGTGCTGCTCCTGTCCCAAACGATGTGAGACAATACTGTCCCTTGGAGAGGAGGTAATGTTAGCAATGAAACCCAGCTTTTGATCCTACCCAGACAGATGCAAAACAAACCAGAGGATACTGCAAGCATTGTTACAAAGAATCTGTAGTTCAATAGCGGTTCTGCAGAGTAAGTGACATTTTCCTATGGTGTTCTCCTCCTGCCTCTGAATTCATCACCCTCTACTGTCTCCTTTAAAGAAGAAAGGGAGGGGGTGTGGGGGTGTGGGAAGCTATACTAAGCAAATTACCCAAATCTTTGTAGCGTATCCAAGATGGTCTCCAGATAGGTGCTACTCAGCTGGCTGAGGTTTTTCTCCAGTGTTTTCTTATGCCACTCATTTTGGCAAGTCAAGAACTTGTGAGGCCCTTAGAAATAGAAATTTCAAGATTGTGTTTGTAGGACATCTATGTCAAGAATACACTCTTACTGACAGATTTGATTTGGAAGTGCAGAGGCTTTGCATGCCTATAGATGACATCTTGGGTCTGAGTCTTCTGGGACACAGATCTTGAGCAATGCTCAGATCTACCTTTCAGGGCCTGGGCCATTTCCTTTCATCATGTTGTGCAATGATGCATTTAACTTCCATTGTCAAAGACTGCTGGTGCTGTGCAGCTGTCTGAGAAAGGTCACCGAAAGCCAGAGGAGTTTCACAAAAAACATAGATGAAAAGTTGACTCAGGTTCACTGAAACGAACAAAACTCTTCTCTTTTTCTTTTAGAATTATCTGTTTTTTGTGAAACTCGCTGGTTTTGCTGTGACCTTTATCCTTTACTCAGTCACAAGAGACTTTATTTTTACAGGCACATGGGGAAGGACTTAATACAGACAAAGTCAGCATCCTGTGCTGGGTGTTGCAGGATGGATTAAAATTTCCCATGGCAATCCCATCACCAGTGGCTCCCCTTGCCAGCCTATGCTGTTGTCAATGCCACTGAGTGGGAGGCTTACAGCTGGCAGTGATGGGTAATGCTTCAATCCAGCATCTGACTCTGGCAGCCTGGTAATATTCCTGCCTGCCTCAGCTGCCTCAGGCTGTGCTAAACCATGTGTGTGCTCTGGAGGTTGTATCCAGAATCCTTCCCTCCACCTATGCAGAGTGGTGGTGGGGGAAATTCTTCTGTGATTTGGCTGTCAGGCTGAAGTTTTCTTGCCCACCACTGATCAATCCTTTTTTATTCTAGAAGATAAAAAAGAGCTGTTGCTTATGTATGAGTGGTAGTGCCCAAGGGCATTCATCAGCCTGGCCTGAGTTTACAGGATTTTGCTGGCATCTCTGGCATCCAGCTACAGTGGCAGGCAGACATGCTATTAGTGTGACTCCTGCATCCTTTTCTTGTAGCACAATTTCTCTTTTCTCTGTGTAACAAGCTAGGTAAAATGGATGCTCGATATCTGATGAGGTATCAAAAAGGTGCCAGTGTAGGGCAGAGAGCAATGTGAAGTCATGATGCCCTAGATATTTTTGGGGAGGAGTGATATTTGAGGTAAGAGGTCGCAGTCTCAAGTGACTTTAGGATGCTATTAATAGCCAATGTCTTGCTTTGAAACCGGCAGCTATTGCCTGTGGCAGCTGATGGCCTCTATGTGGGTTGGTGGTTCCCGCAGACACCACTGAAACCAGTGCTCTTGCCTTGCCATTGCCATCTCAAGAGAGAGGTTGGGGAGCACAGTGGAGCCCCAGTGACACTGTGCTGCAGATAGGAAGGAATGATCTGTGTAGCTGGATTGTTTTCCTAATACATCTGCTTTCCTCTTGAGAAATTCCATCTATACCTGAGCCATACATGAGCAAGTTTGTTATGAAGTAAGCAGCTTTCTCAGCATGAAGTGCCCTGGCCGTTTGAGAAAAGATATCCCAGTGCTGCAGGGTGAGCAATGGTAGGGGGCTCTGGTTCTGCCCAGAGAGTGTGATTTTTTTAATTTTTTTTTTTTTTAAATAAAAGTGAATTTACATGCTGGTTGCAGAGATCCATGGTCTTATTTCTTGCTCCAAAGTGATTGACAGGCTCTCATGTTAGTGTTTTGAGGGCTGGTGATGACTGAAGGTGAGCGAGTTCCCCAGGTACAGCTATCCTAGCCCAGGAGGCTTGTTCCTGTGGGGCTTGCTTGCTTTTTGACTACAGTGGTAGCCTAGAGCTCGGAAACACTATTAGGGCTCCAAGCCTGAGTGGTCTTTCTGTGCTATAACCCTTCCCCTTTCTCTAGGCAGACCCTGCCTTTGTCTCCTTCCAATAAGAAAAGTGTGAAAGTTACGTGCCTCACCATAATGATGTAAAAGGAAGGGAGCTCATCTAAGGCATGTGGGCCACTTCACCCTCACAGAGATGCAAAATCCCTGAGGGGTGGTCCCAGCATCACCAGTTTGAGTGTAGCCTAATCAATGTGCATGCATGGTGTGATTGGGTGGATCAAGTCTAAATGCATGTGAATATCCATCTTTGTTTTCTGTAGCTTTGAAACCAGATCAGAAGCTGGGAGAAGAAGGCTGATCTTGATGAAAATGTGAATTTGGGAGCCTCTGGTAGTATTTTCAGAAGCCTGTAAAGAAAGTACAGCCTAAATCCCCAAGTAAATCAAAGAAGTATCTTTAAAGGTGTGCCTTCAGTCACATTTGCAGTTACAGGAAGAGCAGCTGGGCTCCTACGTAATTTTGAAGATTGGTGGGGCCTCAGTCCTGGCTATCTGGAATCTTTTATTCAGAGGTTTCCCTAGCTCCATACTGTCTATGTCATGTCTTTCCCAGCTGTCAAGGCAGAGAAGTCATTCTCAGAGCGTGTTCTTACTGTAAGGATACACTAGTCCTTTCAGTGACTTGACTAGCTGATCAGATAAGGTGGTGTAATTTCTGTGAGTTGAAACAGGGACCATGTGTATGTAAATGAAGAAGAAAGTTGCCTAGATTTAATTAAAGCTGTGATTAAAAGCTTTGCCTGTCAAACTGGGATAGAACCTGCAGAGGAACCTTCAGGATTTGGGTACGCACTTGGTTTAAGGTGCTTTTAGGTGAAGTGGCTGCATGAGCTGAGCAGCAGGAAATGTTTGTGTGTCTGGCCCTCCTTGATCATGGGTGAACTGCAACTGAGTGCAAGGCTGGTCATGCATTCTCTCCAGTGATGTATAAACATGCTTGTGCCTCTGATGATTCACAAATATTGACAGAAGTGTGGTTGTCAGGCAGTAACTCTTTGAGTCTACTATGAGTTTGTTTCAGCCCGCTGGGAATCAGTTAGAGCTGACTGGAAACAAGCAATTCCTTAAATGAGAATGAGTGTCTAGAGCATTTGCATCTATCCAGCTTAAGCAGTTGAAGTTCACAGCTTGAATCTCGCCAGCATGACTTGCTCTGGCCCTTCACCCAGCTGGACATCATTCAATATGTAAGTCCTAGGAAATGATTCCTTGTTAGAAAAGGTGCATTAGTAGTTGCTCTACTGGAAGGCAATGAGCTATACCAAAATTAGAGATAATGGGATGGCTGAAGGTGAGGTGTACTCCTTAGGGATCAACCTTATCTACTACTTTCATTAATTCCCCTGGATCGAAAACCTGATGCTGGTTAACAAAATGTGCTTTGGCTAGAAGTTAGGAAGCAACTTCAGCAGGGGAAGGGCCAGAATATCATACCAGGAATGCTGAGACCAGAGTGGTAGAATATAGGCTGAAACTCAGCAGTATAGTGTGCAAGGGTGCTCAGTGACTAATAATGAAAAACTATTTTTAAGCAGGGGCCTCATCAGTTAGAGAATACTGAGAAGGAGAAACATGTCAGTGTACTGGCTGATCACAGGATGACTATGAACCATCAATATGATGATCTTGTGAGAAAGGCGAATTTAGTGTGAGGCTCCACTAGGTGAGTAGTAATGGATCCTCATCCCCAGTGTGGTGCAGTTGTGAAGAGTGACAATGTAGATGTCCAAGGATGCTGAACATTTATTAAACAGTACTGTCTTAAAAGGAAGCTTACAAGAAGGCTAAGCAAAATGAAAAGTTTGAATATTTGGAAGGGACAGGACCCTAAACTGAAGGATAGTGCTCTCAGAAGAAGCCCATGAGAATTAATGACTAACATATCTTGACTGCAAATTAGGAGGTTTTCTGACCATCAAGGTCTAGAATACCTTCCTCCTAGGAACAGGAGTGTCAAGAAATCTAGCCTTTCCCTAAAATTACATGCTACAGGAAACTAAACGACAGGCCCATAATAACACAGTATTGTCTCCGATGGTCCATAAACCTTCACCCAGTTTAGTGCTCCCAGAAAAGATGTTGCAGCAGTTTAACTGTTTTGCAGGTACTTTTTAAGCACAAAATTAATCAGTGGAAGCCAGTTTGCTAAAAATGTATGGAAGCAGGCATTTATAACTTGTTTAACTAAAGAATTTTGCAGAGATTTAAACTAAGTTTTTCCAAGCTGTGTGTTCACAAGCCCCGAGTTTGCTGAGGCAAGATAAGCCAAGATAGATCAAGGGAATGCTGATTTCAGGAAAATGGCCCTGCACATATTCACACTGATCTAAAAAATTTGGAAAACCTGTTACTAGATGACAGAACTTTGATTTCCCTGTGTTGGTACGGGCTGTGATGAAGGAATTGAGAAATGCTCAAAGAATTCTTGCCCAGGCAGGGTAATTAAAAACTAGAGAGGCATCTGGAAAGCAATGGTGGTGCTTGGTCATCCATGTATGCTTGGACTGCTGCGTAGCTGCTGCAGCCTTTCCTGAACTGATGTTCCTGCAGCCATGCTCCAAGGCAAAGGCTATGTCCTTGCCATCATAATTGCTCTTATACAAAGTGGATGTCTGCTGATTTGTCAGTACAGACTTAAGATGCTTTTTGCTCGTATTGCTAACTCCCTTTCAACAGAGGTTTCACTTCTGTATTCTAACACTGGTGTAATTAAAATGGGAAGGGTCATATCTGCTGGAGGAAAAAACCTTTTTTCCTGAGCATCAAAAAGGACTTAGAAGTTTTTGTTTGGGCCAGCTTGGCAGGAACAGAAAGTCAGCAGGCAGCCCTAGAAAAACTAAATTTAACACCACTGCCATGTGCTGCATGTTCTGCTGTGGTGCCACGCAGGACCCAGGGATGTTGCTTCCTCAACTGCCATGCTCCAGCAGGCTGAGCTGAGCTGGGCACTGTGGAGGACAGAGAAGGTGCAGCTCATCCACCTGCAGCTGGAGCACCTGTCTGCTCACCTGTACATCAAATCCAGGGATTTGCTTGCTCCCACCTAAAAGCCTGGGTGCTTTGATGGTCTGTTTCCCTAAATGGTGAACAGAAGGGGGGTTTCTCAAGCAGATGACTGGCAGACCGTAAGAACAGAGTGTGCATGTGGTAGATCTCTGCAACTCCCTCTGACGTCCACTCCCCTTAGCACTTCTAGCACTTCGCAGCTTTTGCCTTAGGCTTTTAACCTGTGTTACATTCCACAGTGGCCCAGCTTCAACCAAGCTAAGCAGGTTCCTGTTAAGGGAGTATCTCTTCTTGCCTGCTCAGTACCTGCTATAGTACTGATCTGAGCGTGGCTCTAGTTAATGGGGGTTTTTAGAGCTCAGGAGATGGTCCAGGAGCTTCTTTCCTCTGTGCAGCACCTAAAACTTCTCCTGATGGTTGGGGGGATCAGGACAACAAAGTGCTTTTCCAGTAAACTAAGCATAAGCAGTGCAGTGCTAGATCACTGCTGCCTCCTGCAGCGACATCAGGAGCCCTCAGAGAGGAGTATCTGGTTCCCATCAGCACTGTTATCTGACTTCTGCCAGGAGCACATCCATGGCACCTGATCCTACAAATGGATACCAAAGGCTTAAGGTCATCTCCACTAAGGCTCCTGATGTTGCTGAACCTGTTGCAGCTCGTGTGGAATTAGAAATGGTGGGAATTTTCTATTAAAAACATCTCTAGTAATGTGGAGTCAGAAAGAAGCACTGTTCACTCCTGCTTGTGGACATTGAGATTGCAACACAAAGTCCTTGTTTCAGAGTATTAGCTGATGTCTAGCAGGCAGTCCCTTAGCAATCCCAGCACTTCTTTTGTCAACCTTCCCGGTGTTTCCTGCTTGTTCTGAGAATTGCTTCAAACTCCCTGGTAGCAGCTCATTCTCATATTGCTGCTTTCTGCTGAGTTTATTTTCCATGGATGCCTTTTCCAGCCCTACATGGTTCTGCTGTGGTCACTCTCTAGAAACAGCTCTCGGATCTGAGTTCCAGATGGTCCTGATGAAGCAGGACTGATCATAGAGTCGTGGCATCGTTTAGGTTGGAAACAACACTTGAGATCATAGAGTCCAACCATTAACCTGGCACTGCCAAGTCCACCACTAAACTATGTCCCTGAGTGCCCACCTTGCTGTTTGCTGGGAGTGGTTTGGGCTGAAAAAGGCAGCTGGAAAAGCTGGGAGCTCCCAGCAGCTCCCTAGGGCTTTTCCTTGGTTTGCTTCCTTCCGCACTCATGTACGACCAGGCAAAAATAGGGGGAAGGTGCTGGAGCAGGCTGGGATGAGCTTATCTGTGTCCTTGGTTTTAACTGAAGTGCAAATCAGTGGGTGCCTAGACCTGGCTTCTTGTTGTCTTAAAGTGGTGCTGATGTTTGAAGAGGCTGGAAACCGCTATTCTGTACATCACTGGAAGGAAATGAGGGCTGGGTTTGTGTTTTAGCAACAGGGGTATTTCTTGCCTGGAACTATATAGGCATGTGTCAGCGGCTCAGTGGTGGATAGGTCACACTGAAATATCTTAAACAGAAATCCCCATTTGGAGAAGTTAAACTCTGAGGGCTTTATTCTATTCCTACTTGCATCCTCTTTCTGAGATGTCACTTGGCTTAGCTCATTGGAGTTATTCTAACCCACCTCAATGTGAGTAAAATCAGGAGGAGCTCTTGCATTTTTAAATGCACCTCTGCGCGTGTAGCAGCTGCCAAATATCAAGCTTACTCCTAAACCCACTGGTTTTAAAAGAAACACTGGAAAGTTTGGGATTTCACTTTGACTCACACTGCTTTTCTTTTTATGGGAACATCACTAAAACCCTCCTTTCTTGATACGGTTTTGAGCCAACAGGAGCTGAGCTAGCCCCTTTGATGGAGTGGTGTGTTTGAATTTCGTAGGAACTTAGACTCAAGGGTGAGCTAGTTAGTTGACTCAATAGTGTGTGTGGTTTTTTTTCTCAGGAGAATGTTTATAAGTCAAAGTAAATGTTAGACCTTGTGTTTTCCCCATCCAGATAGGGAAATGATCCAGACACCTAACTTGCTGGGAAGTCAGTTCTTATTGTAAGAATTTCTATGTTATTAAAGTTTGTCTGGAAATTGAGCACAGGAAAATCTTTGGGTCAGAAAAAGTTGTTTTTTTCCTACAGTAAAGTCTAAACAGGTCAGACTTCCTTTAGTGAAAGAGTACGCATCATTCAGGGTTTAATTTATGTAGTAAAGCCGAGGATATTTTCCTTGCTGCCAGTCAAACAGCAACAAATTACAGATAAATTGGTAATGCAACGTGACAAACTCATGATGGTGTGAAACCAAGGCTCTGTTCAAACAGCATTGCTGACAAATTCCTTGTAACTTGATATTAATAATGTAGACTAGCTTATTAGAGATAAAGAATTGGGTAGACTTTAACATTAAACCAAGAAACATACTGAAACTTAGACTTTATCAGAAGATAATTAAACAGTCATCTTTTTTTACCATAAACCTTCTATGTTTTCTTTTCTGCTAAAGAGAAAGACTACTTGGACTACCAGCACTCATTTATGTATGTAGAGGGTAGATGGGTATTTATCTGGAAATGATAACTTCCTACTCCAGCTGGGTAATTCTGATTAAGGAGGCCAGCAGTACTCGAGGGTTTTGACAGATGAGCCTGTGACTGACTGCAGCACTTTCTGGGGTTGCCACTATAACCTCTCACAGCTCTCATAGCTTGAACTGGTACTGGAATTAATTTTAACCTATATCCTCTGCTGAGAAGTATAGCCCTAAGCCTTGGGTGCCTTTTTGTGTCTTTTCCTGGGAGAAGAGCAACTCCTTCACCTGTCCCAATGTCTCATTGTGTGCGCAAAAGCTGACGCTTGCTACATGTGCTCAGGTGAACTCTGTGGGGCTGCTCATCTTCAGCATTGTACGAAGAGGCTGTAATGCTCACAGGAGAGAAAGCTGGCTTGGGAGCTTAGCAAATCCAACACAAATCTAATACCCAATTCGTGCCTCAATTTCCTAAGAGACTGGGACAGGAAAACTCACCTTCCTATTAACAGTTATGTCAGGGTGAACTGGGAGAAAAATAATCAATAAGAAATGTCTGTAGGTTCTACATATGACACTTCATGCAAATCAATGCATTGCTGCTTTGGAACGGGTTTTGTGTCACCTTCTGCTTGGAAACTTTTTGCCCAAATTGACAGCCCTGGTAGATACAGCTGTCTATTTTTCCTGAAGGAAACTACAGGACGGGGCTCCATCACCCCCTTCCTTGCCAGCATGCAAGCCTGAATGAGGGGAGTTTGCTGTGGCATTTTAGCAAGGCTGGCACTTAGCACAGGCTGAGTAAGGACATGCTCGGGTGGCAGACCAGTGGAGTAGAAAAGCTGTTCTCTCAATTGGCACTGTCCCCAAGCATCTTGGTGCAAGGACTGCAGGGGCATGGCTGTTACTGCACCAGGAAAAAGGCTGTGCGAGAAGGGCAGACAAGGCAGGAGAGTCTGGTTGCTTGCCACACTCCTTGCCTCTTCCTCTGCACCAGTCCAAGGCTGGCTGTGCCATGCTGTCAGGCAGGGCTTGGATGTGACAGGGTAGGGTGACACAGACAAGGTGTCTGTCATGGCCCCTGGGCACAGTGAGCTCGTTTGGTCTTCACCTCTGGCAGGTTTTCCCATCACTGCTCAGTCTGCAGAGGCAGAGCAAGGACAGTTTGGTCCCTGTATAGTGTGTAGCCTCTTGGTTTACCAGCCGTTGGTTTCCCAGCAGCAAAAGGCACCACAGTGGATGGGTCATGTGAGGGATGGACGGGTGGCATCTTCCCACATGTCTGTGCCTGGAACAAAGGTGCTTAGCTGGAGCAACGTAGCTTATTGCACATGGGAGTCAGACTTGGTCTCCATGCAAAGATACCATAACAGTCACGGAGCTGCCAGCATCTGAGAGGTGCTGCCCTTAAAAAGGGGGGTTCTACCTGAGGAAAGACATCAATACTGCCCAGGCCTGCCCTGAGTAGTGCTGACACAGGGAAATTCTCACTGGCCAATTGGGGGCATAGTTGGCTTCCTCTACACTCACTAGTCTGGCAGTCAAGATGCCCCTCTCCTTCCATCATGTCTCCCGTTAGACCAAAACCTGTACTTGGGAAATCCAAAATCAATGATAAGCTGTAGCACACAGCCTGAACTCACATCCCAGCCTGATGTGGAGATTGCATATGCTTATTTTGGATTAGTCATTCCAGAGTGTGTAGTGGTATTTGTTTTCCTCCCACAAGAACCATGGGTGGTTTTAAGAGATTTAATCTGTCCCTGTGCCTTTGGCTGCAGGAATAACTGCTGACAGACCCAGCTTGCCCAGCTCTTTGTGGTCCCATTCACAGCATTGCTGGCACCTCTCCTTCCAGTGTGGTTCAAAGTTCTCTGAGTGGTGACACTGGAGCACTGGCAATGGGATCCGTGCTCCCTTGGGGCACTGAGAGCAGAGCACTGGAAGAAAGTGTCTGCTGGTGCCAGGAAGAAATCACTCTGGAGATTTGCCTGGGCTGTAGTCTACCTGGGCTTGCAATGGGTTAGATATGCAGATTGACATTCAAACTGATGGTGGCAAAGTGGCAAACAGAAAATAGTCTGCGGCAGTTGTGCAAGGGAAAGAGGTTCTAGTGTCTCTCTGCATGTGTGTAGGAGGCCTTTGTTTGACTTCTTGCTCAAGAAATAAATATTTTTCAATCCCTGCTAGTTAATTCCTGTAATTTATCAATTACTGGTTAGCAAGGCCATGAAGTGCAGGTCACATGGTAGGGAAAGCTTGACTTTGGTTTCCCAAGCTGTGGGATATTTTGTGAGGAAGACTTGCTTTCTGAAGGTTGGTCCTGACAGATGTGCTACCTGCCTATGGACCCTCTGAGGGATGTGAGACCTGGCAGCTCTGCCTCTAGCTGGCCAATAAGTCTAGCTGCTATTTCAATTTATCTGTATTTTTAACTATATTTTTGTCATTTAAATTTATCTTCTGTCTACACAGACATATCTTTACTTATGTGTATTAATTTATTGGTAAAGGTTAAGAGGCTGCTCTTGTCTTTTTTAGACACAGACCCACAGCCCTCTCTGTGCCTCTGGCAGAAGGGCAGCCTGGTGCTGGAGCAGCTCCAGTGAGAGCTGCGGCTCTGGTTCATCCCTCCTCATCCTATCAAGCTGGGCGTAGGCACAGCCTGGGCACGTCCCAACCACCTGCTACTGGGGAGCTCTGGGGCAGATCTTCCATCCCACAGAGCAGAGCTGCAGCTGCCTCCCACTGCTGCCCTGCTTCTGGTTCCTCCTGCAAACTGCTGAGCACGGAATGGTGCTAAAGCTGCAGTGACAGTTCTGGCACTGTTAGCAGAGTTTCCAGCACAGCTCGGAGTTTTTCCAGGGGTTTGATTTTTCTGTGTGCATAACTCTTGGTTATTGCAGAGCATTTGGAGACAATCCTCACATCCCAAGTGTGTTCTCTGTGTAGGCAGGCCCTTCCCCTCTCAGTATGTGGTTAGGGTAGTCACACGATGTCCGTGGTGTTGTGGTTCAGGATATATCAGCCTTTGACTCTTAAAGCGGTCAGAGCTCAATATCCCATGCAGCCAGAGCAAATATTTCCTGCAGTGATCTGTACTGTTGCAGCCAGCAGAGATGCTGGGGCTCCTTTTGTGATTGTGCTGAGTTATACTGCCATTCCCCAAGGTGAATTGGGGCTGCATACAAGTCAAGTGGAACGGAGCCAAAAGCAATGCCTTGAAAAGTCAAAGAAATTACAAGCGTGGCTTTGCTGAAATGAGCACACAGGTCACCTTTAAACCCAAATCAGCTGCTGATTTTGATCTATGACAAGATAAGCCAAGTGACTTTAGAAGTGGACAGTTCCTGGCTGGCTTCTGGTTTCTGCCTTTGTTAAATTATTTATGACTTGGCTTCCTTTTGCAACACATCCAGCTTCCTCTGTACAACTGCAATCTTCTTGATTCTTGTTTACACCAAAAATAACTACAATAATTATATTTCTGTTCCTTTAGGATTCTGACTAATTCCTGAAACAATACCGATTGGAATGTAATGTCATCTGAGATTGTATATGTGGAAGAGAAAACATGAATGAATGAAACAGAAAGCATTTTTTCCCAGCTTCTCTCTACAGCAGCAGGAAGGGGAATGCTGCCTTTTTTTTTTTTTTTTTCTTTTTTGGGGTCACATCTTGCACTCACTTCCAGTATGCAATTCCCTAGGCAAGCCAAGTTGTTTTGTTGTTCAGTTTAATTTGCCAGTACCCTTCAGATCTGTTCTACTGCAGCAGTGCTATGCTGCTTGCTAGGTCTTCAGACTTGCCATCTGTTCTCCAACCTAAATGTACATGAACTCTGCTACTTGTCAAACCTGCTAACCTGTGTTCCTAATGCTGGTGATAGAGAAATATATGCCTGAACTCCAGCACATCACAGAGTTCTGCACCTTGCTGGTTTTATCTGCTGGGATTTCTTCCTAGAAACTCATAAGAGAACTCCTTTTCCTTCCATGGCATCTCTGTGCAGAAATATTTTTCACCTGCTGTCCTACATAGGTGGGGAACCCCCTGGGTCTTACTGGCTGCTGCTTTTCATTTATAGCCCATACAATGCAGAGAGCTTGGGAGGATGAGCAGGAGGTCCAGAATTTCCATGCAAACAAGCAGACCACAACAGGATCGTGAGCTTTGTCAGATCCCTAGCTGCTAGCGTGTGTAATGAGGGATGGATGCTACTGGTATCGTTCCCCACACCACACCACCAAGCTGGCAGTCTTTGATCACTACAAGTCAGCTGCAAATTCACTTGGAGCATGCAAGTGAGTCTGTCAGTCTTGTGATGATGGCTACACAGTCAGTACTTATTTGTGTGACTTAGCTGGGAGCAGGAAGCATCTCAAGTGAGCCAGATATAATAGCTGGTTTTCCAGGAATAGGGATCACCAGCTGCACAGGAGCTGATAATGGATGCTCACAGCTGGTGCCACAGTACAAAGAGGAGGATGTACTCACTGCCTAGCATGCTGCTCCCTGTCTTCTTTAGTAGCAGAGGTTCCCAAATACCAACAGGGGAGTGACTAGAAAAGTGCAGGATGCTGGAGTGCTACAAGGATCTCCTTGAGAAAAGGTTAGACCTTGTTTCTCCTAGAGACATTGCAAAGAGTAGTGTATCTACTATTTCCATTCTTAGGGTGGAAATCTCTCCTTCCCGACGTGGCTCAAGAAACCCCATACCTGCTGCCAGATAACTAGCGATGGAAGACTGAAATATGTAATTGAGTAGTTGGGAGATGGTGGCATACATCTTGGGCCAGCTGTTTCCTGTCACAGGTTTTGGGTGCTGATGAGGACCTTGGATTCCTGAGCTTGGTTATTAAACTTTGCAGTCCTCATGTGGCTAATATTTTCACATGGAGTAACCTTCAGAGGGTGGTGCTTAAAATCCTGGGAGTTTGGCTAGAAGGAGCACAGGTACCATTTTCCAGTAAACATATCTCCCAGGTACATCCTTGCAGTTTAGGGAGAGATGGAAATGTTTTTCAGTTAGCTTTGGTTCAGAGTGCAATATGTTTATTCATTAGCTGTTGATAGCTGCTACTTCTCTTTAGGCTTTCTGAAAGTATGAAGGAAAAGGAATTTGGTCATAGTGTAGTTATGAAATAATTTAATGAGGATTTGGACTATTCAGCGTTCTACTGCTACTGTTGCTATCTGTTAGCATAGCATACATGTGCGTTTTTTCCTAGCAAATCACTTCCCTTAGAAATGAGTAACAAAAATCCCCAAATATTTGCAAAACAAAGACGATTGCCTCAGCCTGCCCATTAACAGATAGGGTGCCAGAGGATCGCATGAATCTGTGTGACTGGACAAGAATATGGCAAATGAAATTCATTACCCATCACTGTAAAGCAATGTGTGTGGGAAGAGCTTGCTCTAGGGATGTGTGGTGACATTGCAAATAACTTGTCTCTCTAGAAGGCTGTTGGAATCATTGTAGATGGCTGGCTAAAAACCTCATTGCAGCTTTTAGAGGGAGTAGAAAAGGCAAACAGACTTCAGAGCAAAGTGAAGCATAAATCCATATTGCACCCACATCTGCAATACTGGTGGCAGTTCCAGACAGTTTATCTGAGAAACCTTAGAGTAGAGCTATAGGAAATGCAGAGGCGGGCAACTAGGATGATGGGCTTTCATATACAAGGTGACTATTGAAAGCTTTTTTGTTTAGAAAGAGGCAATTCTGAGGAGATGTGCATTTATCAACCAGAGAAGTGAAATACGTTTTACTCCCAATTGCTCATCGTACAAGTGCAGGGGCATGTGGTGAAAACACTCAGTAGCAGGTAAGCCAAGGAAGTAGTGTTTTCACAACACACAGTCCAAGTGCAATTAACTTCTATAGGATATTTTAGAGGACAGAAATACACCTGGTCATAGGAGTTAGATATGATTGTAGAAAGTAGGTCCATGACTGATTGTTAAAGACCTTGGCTCAGGAAGTTGGCCATTTTGCTTGCTGGGAGGTATAAAGTGGGGTCCTGTACTATGCACACATATTTTTATATACTTTTTACCACTCTCAGAAAGTGGATGTTGGGGCTAGATAGAATAGCTGTCCTGGGTGAAGACCACTGTGAGTGTTTATGTAGAAATAGAGTGCACTGTGTGGGCAGCTTTGAAGGGAAGTCTTGGTTTCTTGGGAGTAGATGTTTGGCCGCCATGTACTGCTATTGCCTTTTCCCCTGCAGTTACTTTGTATAGTGACCCAGGAAATACTAGCAAAGGTTACACAAGCTTTATCTATAAAAGTTGATGAAAAATCAAGACAACAGTCTTGCATGTGCATGAACAGACTGAGGCCTCCAGGGAAAAAGAGAAAGCCTCCCGACTTACTTCCCTTTCTCTTTCATTGCATTGAGCATGGAGCATGAACACTGAGATCCAGAAACACCAGGGTCTCAGAGGAGAGTAACTAAGTAGAGCTGAACACTTGTTCAGAATAAACCACAAGACCTTTTGTAACAGCTGCTGGCCTGTTAATAGGGATTACCTGCAGGTATTACCTGCTAATCAGCCTACAACTTTCTTAATGTCTCAGGTTTTGCAGAGATTTCTCTCTGAGAGAATCCCTTGTAATTCTCAGTTGTTTTCCATTCTTGGTCATCATGCTTGGATTGCACAGGGTGTAAGTGAGCAAAATGAGAAGAGTAAGGAAGGAAAAGGAAGCCTCACAAAGTTTTTGTGGTTTCACCCACAAGAGAAACCGGATTTCCCCTATTTGCATGTTGTCCTCCTCTCTGGGATAATGATTTCCCAGAAGGAGATGGGTGGGTATTCCCTGGTCCTGGGAGCTTTCCTCTCTAGCCTGTGTTGTGATTTTGCATCTGCTTTTGGAAGAAGATAGGGGTAGTGTGCTGTTGACTTTTCATATGTTTATGGCTTATGGACAATGTGGTCTTTTTGTTGTGAGAGGTTCCTAAATCTTTAACCCTTTCTTATCAGGAATATGTGATTAAACTGAGGATTTCATTGCTTCAGTATGCTGTAGAGCATTAATATATTAAGAAATAGATCTGACACGTGAAGGTTGAGGAGTTCTTAACCTAATGGATCCTGATGTAACTTTCTGTTAGGAAAACCCTAAGCAAGTTTGCTCTTTGAGCTCAGAAGATATGCAGAAGGATGACACTAATGTATCCTGTTTCTGACATTCCTTCTAAAGCACTCAGTGCTACCTACTGCTAGAGGCAGGCTTCTCACCTCAACTACCCATTTCAGTCTAGTCTTGTGCAGCTCTTATATATATATATATATATATGTATATATATATATATATGCACACACAGTGTGGTCAACAGCAGATACACTTTATCTCTCCTTCCTACTAGGAGGTTGTCATGCAGAAAGGTGAGTGGTGTTATACCTAGTGTGATGGCCAGGACAACAGTGCAGGCCTTCGCTATAGTAAAGCAGGTGCACAGGGAGACATACTTACACCTCCATTCCCAGCTGTGGTTTTACATGCCAAGGCAGGGTCCTTCAGTCAGTCCTGCACGTCAAGGCAATGCATTTGATGTTTGCCTCCACTACCCTTTTTGAAGGTAGCTTCTGGGAGTTCTTCACCCTCAAAGTGTACTCATGTCACAAAGTGAAAGCAGGATGCTGGTGTGTTCTTCCAGCCAGCAAGCTGCGCACAAATTACTGGGTCTGCAGCTCTTACAGAACCAGATGGAGCAGCAAAGGGAGTCAAGGAAGTTACATGGGAGATGAAAAAAGTATGCCAGGCTGAAATCTATGAACTGCAGGGGCTAGAAAGTACAGTTGTGAGGGAAAGCTGTTTAGATTTTAGCCATATGATCAATGTTCACTACTTCCAAAGTGGGCAGAGGGTGGTGTATAGCATTATATGCCCTCTAGAGTATTGTGCAACTTTTCTAGCACAGGACCTGTTGCTTCCTAGATGTATACAAGAACTTCAAATGTGAGTAATGATGTGGTTTGCATATATCTACTTGTTGTCATACAAATGATTTGTCTGGTTTCAGCTGGGATAGAGTTAATTTTCTTCTCAGTAGCTGGTGCAGTGCTGTGTTTTGGGTTTGGTTTGAGAGCAATGTTGATAGCATACTGATGTTTTCAGTTGTTCCTTTGTAATGTTTCTACTAAGTCAGGGACTTTTCAGTTTCTCAGGCCTGGCCAGCCAGAGGGATAGTGGGGCACAAGAAACTGGGAGAGTGGAAGGGGACACGGCCAGGACAGCTGACCCAAAGTAGACAAAGGATATTCCATACCATGAGACATCATGCTGAGTATATAAGCTGGAGGAAGAAGGAGGAAGGGCTTGGGGGGACGGGACATTTGGCATTATGGTGTTTGTCTTCCCAAGTAGCCGTTATGCCTGCAGATGGAAAGTGGTGAATGAATTCCTTGTTTTGTTTTGCTTTGCTCGTGTGTGTGGCTTTTGCTTTGCTTATTAAACTGTCTTTTATCTCAGCCCATGAGGTTTCTCACTGTTACTCTTCTGATTCTCTCCTCCATTCCACTGTGCAGGGAGTGAGCAAGAAGCTGTGTGGTGCTTAGTTGCCAGTCAGGGTTAAACCATGACATAATTTTGCAGTGATATTGAAAAGTGCAGGATCGGGTCTTGGCTTGTTCATCTTGCCCATCTACTGGAATCAGGTAGCTGACATGTTTCCTGTCTTTTCCAGTTTCCCTACACATTAAAATTGCATGGGATGTTTGCATTTGCAATATGAACTTGCATTTGCAATGTGAAACACAAAGTAGGCTTTTATTTTAACATCTTTGCTCTTCAGTTTGTTGCCTAGCATTTCCACCTAACCAAGTATGCCTGTAGTTGTCAAGCTACAAGTAAAAAAGTCGGTGATAATAAAGGTGCTCTGGAAGGTCATAGAGCTGTGCTGATTCACTCTCTATAGAAAATCTGACCTTTTATTAGTGGGTTTCTGATGACTTGACCCTGTACTTGAGTGTTAGTGTCTGCCCCTACTCTTGTGGTGTAGAATGTAGCTGACTCACTCTTCTGTGACTTCTGCTTCCTACCTCCATTGTAAAAACACTCAAGTGTTTTTCAATAAAAAATTGAATAAATTTTTTTAAAATAACAATGTAAAAAAAAATTCTCGCATTTGTAGGGGTGAATTCAAGAATCAAGAGTTGGGAAACTTTTGTTCTGTCCACTATTGAACTGAAGGACTTGGGTTGTACCGCTTAGCTACATCTTTCTGAGAGCATCACGTTCATCCACCTCATATGCATGTGAGTGCTTATTTATGTGACTTGGATACAACCGCCAGCTCAGCTTTTTGGATGATCAGTGATTGTCTTTTGACATTTCTCTTGCATACGAGCAGATCATTATTTGTGCAACTGTTTAATGACTGGAGTGTCTCTCATCCTGCTAAGTCTGGCTTTAGAGAAATGTCCTCATTTCAGCTGGGATAGTTAATTTTCTTCTTACTACCTAATGCAGTGCTGTTTTGGGTTTGGTGCGAGAGCAATGTTGATAACACACTGATGTCAAACACACAAGATGATGTTGGGCTTGGCTTTCCACCCCCTGCACCCCCTCCTGCTGTTTATGCTAAGTCAAGAACTTACTAGTTTTTCAGGCTTTGCCAGTGAGAAGTCTGGAGGGGAACAAGAAATTGGGAGGGGACACAGCCAGGACAGCTGACCTGAACTAACCAAAGAGGTATTCAGATATTCCATACCATGGGATGCCATGCTTGGTATATAAATTGGGGGGGTGGGCGGGTGGTGGCCAGGGTTGCTGATTGTTGCTGGGGGACTAGCTGGGCATTGGTTAGGGGCAGGTGAGCAGTTGTATTGTGCATTGCTAGTTTTCTTTTCTTCCTTCCCTTTGGATTTCATTCTTCTCCTCTTCTACCTCCTCTTCATTATAACTGTTGTTATTATTTTTAGTTGTTCTTTTGTTTTGATTTTATTTCAATCCATTAGTTGTTCTTATCTTGACCCTTGAGTTTTACATTCCTTTCTGATTCTCCTCCCTACCCCTCTGGGTGAGGGGGGAGTGAGCAAGAGGCTGCATGGCACTTGATTGCCAGCTGGGGTTAAACTATGACAAGAAATACAAGCATTATCACTTCTTTCTTCTGACTATTGTGTAAATTCACATTCAAAATGTCTTTTAGTAGTATGTGTAAACATCTCTGGCCTGAAGCAGGAAGTACAAGTTGGCAGAGTCTACACCAGGAGCAAACAGATGGCATTAGTGAGCGTGATTCTTCAGCCTTTTTGCTTTGATGTGAGAGACATGTCCACTGGAGTCAATGAAACAACATTATTATGAGAGAAGTATCTCAAATATGAAAAGTTAGATCAGATCAACCTTGAAGCTTTTCTGCAGTAAACACACTTGCTATGCCCTCATTGATGTGTGATCAATATGCTCCACCTACCTCAGAGTGTACTTACTAGAGTATTAAAGCTACCTCTGAAATAGGCTCCTCTAATGTTTTTTTATCTTGGAAAGAGGAGTAATGTGTCTGAGAGCAAGTTATCCTACAAGATTGTCATTCTACAGCTGCCAGGCAAACTTGTGGCCTGTTGTCACCTTGTGGCCTGATTCTTCACCATTAGCTTTATATCTTTGCAGTTTTCTATTTCAGAAGCATTGCTTCTTATTTACTGGAGGAAGGAGCTTACAGTCAATTTTTTTCACTTGTTTGTTCTTTTCATCAGTGCTGCCAGCATAAATATTTACAAAGATCTATTTGTGGGCATGAAGGATGTTGTTCCTTGGAGGTCATTCCAATCTTTCATTTCTCCTCTTTTCTCCTGATGCTAACAGGCAATTACATGTTGATTCTGTTACTGATTTAATCTCTTGGCTTTCCATTCAGACCTCGCTTGGCCTTAGGTCTGAAGCTTTGGTCTGCTGTGGTGCACGAAGCTAAGTATCCTTTGCTTCCAGACATGTGATCTGACTGCTGTGTGACACTGCCTTGTCATTGTGATTGTTCTGGTCCTTCCTTAGAAATATGCTGTTACTCATATTCCAGGGAAATTATTATTAACTGTGCAGCAGTTGTGACAACATCTAAAATGTCCTGTGGTAGAACGTGAAATCTACCTTGTATGTTTCTACCCTCTTATTTAAAAATAAGGTTGAAAAGAAAGAGTTGGTTTCCACTTTTCTGATGTGCCATCCTTCCATTAGTGAGATGTGATGTCTATCAGCAATTGCAGTGTGTTCCTCTTCTACCTGAATTTCTGGTGCAGTATTTCAAAACAGTTTATGTAAGCAGAGCTTTTGAACAGTAGGAATGATTTTATTTTCTTTTTGGCATTTTTTAATTTCAAAGAAGTTTTGTCACAGAAAGGTGCGGTCCTTTTGCAAGGCAGATGAGGCACAGCTCGCACAGGGGAAACACTGCAGTCTCTTAGGCACAGATCACTTCTGTGGTTTTCCTCATACAAGGTAAATCAATGCTTTACTTTGATAAACATAGTTGTGAGGACAGGCCTTGGAGTGCTAAACTCTGCATTCCCAGAGGATGGCCCTGCTGGTGTCTTTTGCTTATCAGAGAATGCAGCCTTTCACTGAACAGGGGTACAATTCATGCTGTGGCAACAGAAGATATTTGAGAGGCTGCATTCAAAACACCACCACCAGGGGAAAAAAAAACCAAACCGCCAAAAAACCACCCAACCAAAAAAACCAACAAAACTCTAATATCCTCCCATGGAAAATGTGAATGTTTAAAGATACTATTTTTGTCCTGCACTGGGAATAAACAGTCTCAGAGCTATTTATGGAAGAGAGTTATCCACAGTTACTTGAAAACTGCCTTGCTACTTGCCTTGTCCTCAAGGAAAATGTGAACATGTTGTGACCTCCCAGCTGGAAACCTCTCTCTTAATTTGCTTCAGCATGCTCCAAGGGATGAAGTGTACAGGAGTTTGCATTTGGGAGCAATTCATGTACAGTCTCATGCTGGTGCTACTGGAGAGAAGGCTGTGATGCATTGTGGGAGCATTGGTCTGCTCATAAAAATGAACAAGTAAAGCACTTGGATGACAGCTCTGGTGTTTCATCAAAGTCTTTCAAGTTAGTGTATCTGAATAGTAAATTGACCCAGAATAAAAGTGCTTCAAGAAACTACCGTTTTTCTTCCTTGGAAAACCTAACCAGAGACACAGCACTTCAGCTTTCTAGAAAGAAAAGAAATGAGGCAAGAATTTCTGAATTTTCCTAGGGAAAATTGAGCATTTTACATTTTTCTTGGGGGAAAAATGTTCCCCAAGGGAACATTTTCCAGGCTTAAGCCTGCATTACCAAGATTAGATGGGAGACAAAGCCTGTGAGGGAGATGTTTGCATAGAATACTATTGCCCTTTCCCTTGGATCCTGGCAGAACCGCTGGGGTAGCTGAAAGCCTCTGTATGAACCATCTCTACATCATCTAGATGGTCCACACTCACTCTGGTTAACAGATGGTAGGGAAACACAAAACCTTTGCCTCCTTCAGGTGGAAGGAGGAATCTGCGGCTTGGGAAGACTCATAGCATGAACAGGAGGACCAGGGCACCCTGTCTGCAGGTGCATTGACAGAACAGCTCATTACTCAGGCTAATTTTAGAAGGTTGCCTTGGGGCGGTGAGAGCTAGAGTTTTACAGAGTCACCCTATCTGAGCAGGAAGACGGTGTGTCTATCAGCCCTAGGAACATATTGATAAGATAAGGTAATTATTTATTTTTCTAGTGACTCATAATTTAGATCCTGTTGCAAGCCAGGAATTCATGGAGCTAGAGGTCCAGCTTATGGCAGACCCCTTTGCTGCAGTAACACCTGAGAACTATATGCATTTTCTACTTCTTTCTCTGCCAGTCCAACTTCTTGTACTGATACGGTAGATCTTTGTTGCCAGTGAATAATTTAAGAAAGTAAGAATCTTATCATGCCATCTCCACAAATTCTCGCAAAAGACTGCAGCTGAGCATGCAGCAAAGTACTCTCTATAGTGGCTCTGGACCCTGCCCTGATGTTGCTGTCCCTGCCCTTGCACCAATATAAATGGGCTCAGGACCTCTATAACTAATTCTGAGCTTGCAGGAAATTGTCTTAGGTTTTGCAGGTCCTCCGATAACTATACAGGATAACTCATCTGAGCAGCTGAAAAAGCAGCATTTTTTTTTAGAGTGCTGTCTTTCTTCTCTTCAAAAGACTCTGGTATTCATTGGCTGAGCAGTTCAAGACAAGCTCAGTTTTGTGTTACATTAGATGATAATCAACGTGAGTGAGATTGTTGAAACATTTAGAATTTACACCTTGCTTAATCTCATCCTGAACAGCAGCAAGTACGTGTCTTCTAGGAAACCATGGACTGAGCAATATCATGGCAGTAGCAAGAAAGGAATGACCTTTTGGGAAGTAACTGTGTCCTCTTCAGAGAAGCGCTGACATCCTCAGGCCATGTCAGAGACCTCATCCCACCGCTCACACACCCAACATTCGTCAGGTTGTTGTATGGGAGAGGGAAGAGGGGGATAGAGGGAAATGCCCTCTCCCTGTGGTGTACCTCAGCATTATTTTCATGGTTGTATCAACTGCACCTGAAAACAACGTCAGAGTAATATGCTGCTGAGTAATATGCAGAGGGCCACTTGGGTTTCTAGGGTCAAGGACCATGGCTGGGACTTCACTACATGTATTTGTCTGAGCTCGCCATGGGACCTGCAGACTGGAATTTCCCCTTGTGCACTTCGCCTGGAGGGTGAGGGAGCCCTGGCAGGGTTAAAGCAAGACAGCCACCCCACCTCATTCTAGCACAGCCATTTCCCACAAATACAGCCCCGGTGCTGCAGGTGTGCAGAATGCAACTGGGCTATGAAGCGAGTGACATAGATCAAAAATTTTGCTGGAGGTATTTGCTTGAGTCCTCTGCAGCGTAAGTGCAAATTTACTCAGCTGCACAGGGTGCCGTTCTGTCAATACCTTCATTGTAAAAGAACTACATGTGGACATTGAAAATGTGCAATAATGTTGTTGGATTGTGACACCATGGGCTGTTAGGATACAGGCATTTGAAAACTAAGCTAAGATGATGAATACTTTAGCAACAGGGTAAAGGGACACAACACATCCTGAAAGGAAGTTGAAAAGTTGCATAGTGTTCTCTCAGCTTGGTGCTTCCCAAGTCATCCTGCCTCCCAGTGCTTACTCCTACATCTCTCTGGGCAATAGTCAGAGTGGGCAGGAGTTCAGGGCACAGGGACAGCAGAGTTGTCCTTGCAGGTTCATAGCTGTAACAGTGCTAATAAGACAGTTTTCCACTCAAATGGAATCAAGTCAGGAAAACAGAGTCCAACAGGATTGCAACTAGAGTTTTGTAACTTTTACTGCTGCTCATTGGCTTCTCAGCAAGCTTTTTGATCAAAACCCATTCCTGTCTCTAAACGTTCTGGCTGAACTCAGCATGCTAAAATCATTAAAGGACTTCTCTGCAGATCTGAGGCTTGGTTTGCTATGAGAAGATGATTTTGTTGCACATAAACTACGGTTTGGGGTCAGATTTATTTTTTATAAAGTTCCATTTGCTTCAGTGGCTTTCAATCAGCATAAATGTGGTTTAACTTTTTTGTCATCATTGACATACATTTTCTGCCTTTGGGATGATAATTAAAATCACAGAACAGCCTTTATTCTAAGAAATCTACCCTGGGTGATGCTTACGTTCAGTGAAGCAGTAGCTAAGTAGACCCTCAAGACCCTATCAGTGGTCAATCCCTTAGTCACCGGGCAGCTGGTGCTCTCAGATCCGAAAAGGTGTGAAGTCAGTAGTAGCAGTTTTGTGCCTATCCTCTTGTCTGGGCAACAAAGTCCTCTGCTTGCTCAGATACAGACTACTGGGGCAAAGGGCTATCATTCCTATTTTCTTAACTGGAGTGAGCAGAACAACTTGATTTCTTTTTTGTGTATGCTCTGATGCCTGTGCATCAGTCTGAAGGCAAAGGAGACTATAAGATGTAATCAGGACTTTGGAATGTATTTTAAAGTTAGTAGCAATGGGGAATAAATAGTATGATTATCTCTAACATCTGCTTTCCATACTGGGTTCATCCTGGTTAGTTGAGTATCCTATGGCTTCTGAGAAAACAATGTTGCTACAAATTAGAAGACAAGAAGAAATTACCTTTTCTCTATGACAGCAGATTATTGGATCTTAGAAATTCTCAGCCAATTCTGAATTCAAATATCAAGCTAGGGTTAAACTATACATCTTTTCTGGGTTCTTTGAAGGCAGCATGAAGGAGAAGATTATCTACTATGCAGAAGAACTGCTCCAAGTTTAAGGGGTGTCCACTGTAACTTGTTGGGCCTCTTATTCTTTGTAAATATAGAATCATAGAATGGTTTGGATGGGACGGGACCTTAAAGATCATCTAGTTCACCCAATAGGAATATTTTTTCCCCCAAATGGTTTGACTTCTTGAAAAGTGGTAGAGGTACAGTTGGTTTCTTTTCTTATTAATAAAAACAGCTGAGGCCTCAGCTGGAAAACCCTATTTTCTGTTTTTTAAAACTTCGTCCACCTAAACTATCTGAGCTGAAATTTAATACTGTAAGTTGTCCTGCAGCAGAACTTTCAGAGGAAACTGGGACCCAACAACCTAGTGGTGTCCAGGTCTAGCAGAATTTTGTGGATTTCAAGTGCAAAGCAGAGCTGTCCAAAGGCTAGAAGGAGAGCTGTGGGAGGGGATCACAACCAGAGGGGACCTGAACTCTTGCATTGTAACAGGATTGTTTGGGATTGTGCTACCTTGAGACCAGCTCAGTCTGTTTGGTGTGGCCCATGCGTTCCACTGAGGACTCTTGGGAGGGAGCTGCCTGCAGCCTAATTCTTGTGCCTGTTGGTGCTGCTCATCAGACCTGTTCCCAGGAAAGTGTATTCTGGCTTTTTGTGGACAAACCACCTGCATCAATGGTGTGTCATCTGGTCTGCCTACCTCCACCCTGTCTTGTTATTTCCCTGGTATTATGCTTGTCTGCATGTCACAGGATTGTAATGATTTATAAAGTTCTCTGCTGTTGTATAGTGACAATTATAGAAAATTCTCTGCAGAGTAATTACCCCTTTTTGGTGGAAGATTTAAATAAAGTGCATTGATAAGACCAGGGCTGTATGTTAAACAATAGGGAGGAAACAAATGTGAACTAACACTTGGCAAATAATCATTTGGATGACTTGTGTATGATGACATGATGATGCTTAAGGGAAAACCCTATTTTTAGTGGTAATTGATGGATATCATGAGTGTGCAAAAGGAAACCAGACTGAAGTTGTAGACACAAACTTATTTCAGATGTTTCCAGAACCTTGTATCATTAATAATGACTTTTCTTCTTTGTACTCTTTTAAAGGGAACTAACAACTTTTCCCATAGTCTCTTATCTTAATAAAAAGATAAGCTTGTAAGGTGAGATACATGTTCTTCTTGCAAGAACAGTTTCCTCTGCTTTGTGCTTTTTTATCCAGTTTATTAGAAAAGCAGTGGATATTCTAAATAAACATGATGGTTCTGGAATGAGGCTTTTCCTGGTCTGAACCCAAAAGAAAAAAATGTTTTTAGGAGCTGGCTTCATCGGACACAGTGTCCAACAACCTTCCCACTCCTACTTTCAGATTTTCACATCACCTCTGTGCTTCTCTCTACCCAGCAGTACAGGATTCCCCCAAGTGAGAGATGGGGAGCATCCAAGATGAACGTATCTTGGACCAGTGCTCAGCCTGTGCTGCCTGAATCTCTGAAAAATGCTGCCACTTACTAAAGTGATGATGACAGGAGTGTTCTTTGTGGAAGTTGTCACTTTCCAATTTAGCAGTGTCAAGCAATCTCATTTCCCTACTGAGGCTGGATAATTCTGGGGCTGCCACTTTGTCCAGCTTTCCCATGATGCCTACGGTAGATTAGCTCGGCTCTTTGGTACAACATGCAAAAAAAAATCACAATTGTCGAAGAAAAGTTTGTACCAAAAACTTCAGCAAACCCTTGCGGGAGAGGGGAGGTGTTCACATGCCTCCACACGTGTTGTTCCACACATCTTGGTCCCCTTATGACAGGGACAGATAGAAGATGCCTTGATTTGTTAGCAGTGACCTGGCTGTTTTGGGTGAGCTATCAATTTGCAGTTGTGCTACCTGGCACCTGAGCCCTGACAAGCCACCAATTTCATACTCCCATGAGTAAGCTCTGTCCAGAGCACTAGTCCCTAGATGTCTAAATACTGCAGATTGCTTCTGTGGAGGACCTGGTGCTTCCCCCAAAGGCAGTCACAGTTGCTGTGGGCAGTTTTAAGGTGAGATCAGCCTCCCTAAAGTAATTTTGCCCATTGCTGGTTCTTCCCTGGAGCACAGTTCACAGCTGCTACAGCCAAATCTCCTCTTACTGCCCTCATTGCTGTCTCCTGGCACTCTGCTTCTGTCCTCACCTCCATTTGCTAAGGCATTCAACTGCAAATGTAGTTACATCTGAATTCACATCAAAAAATCTAGTGCTGCTGTGAATAGTCTTTAGTTTGACTGCCTTGTCACACCGGAGGCAAATCCTCCGTGCACAAGGGCAACATACAACATAAACTCAGTGAGGGGAAGAATCTGCTCTGGTATTTCTATACATTTTACAGTTCTTCCCCCTAGGTTACAGTCTTTTACTCAGACAGCAGCAATCCCTGTCCAAAGGCTGTATATTCATGGGAAGTGCATAGAAATGTCCTGTCACTCCAAAAATAAAGTTTCTCTCATTCTGTGTGCTTGAAGTGAGGAATTTCGAAATTACAAGTTAGCCTAGATAATTGCAAGGAGCAGAGGAACTATTCTCTGCTGTGCTTTAAGACTGAGATCAGGCCCACCCACAGTCTTTACGGGTGAAGTTCAGAAGCCCTGACACCCACAAAGGCCATGTAATTTCCTCTGATCCAGGACCGAAGAGCATTTTTTAAATTTGGAAATGATGATAACTATCGTTGCTCCCTAGAGTCAATTGTGAGCAATGCTGCTTGCCATCACCCAGCCAAAGTACTCTGGCCATTATGTATGTGGAAATTATTGCAGATCTATGTTGCAATTGTTTTTGATGTTGCGTAGTTTTGGCAGTATCATCTTCTAAATATGCTGTATTCTAAATATATACAGTATGGTTTTCTTATGGTAAGGTTACAGGGGTGAGGAAGTTTTAAGAAAGCAGACATACATTAAGTACTCTGGATGAAATAAGAAATGTTGCCCATGGAACTGAGCCTCTTTCTACATCTAAAGAAGTCTTAATTTTTTGGTTTCGTGTTGGTCCTTGGTCAGCAAACAGAAAATTATACTTTGTTTTTTTCTGGCCTGCCTATCAGAAACTTTGCAAATAGTTGAGAAAGAGCTAGCCCGGTCGTGTGCTGGGGGTTAGAATGCGTCATGCCTCTTTTGGGGATGTGGCTTACCATATTGCTATTAATCATTTTTCATCTTATAGCTCATTGCTAAATACTGCAGTGCAGTATTTTGACGCTTTTTTATCTTTTCATATTCTGGTAAACTTCCTTTTACTCACCTACTTTTGGTGTAAGTTCTTCTATGATTAATTCGTAGAAATAGGTTTCTCTCACATTTAGGGCACTGACTCTCAGCACATACTTGAGTACTAGCTCTAAGGAGAATTCACTTTGTTATGAGCTCAGTGAGCTTCCACATTCACCCTGGTGGAAGGAAAGACAGATGAGAAGTGGTGATGTGCAAAAAATTTTAGGAGACCTCAGATATTATTCTCCTTTATGGCTTTATGTGGTTTTGATGTCTAGTTTAGAGAATTACAGCAGATGGAGGGAAAGAAATAAAAATTGAAAATATCCAGAATGTGTTTATTTAGCAAAGCTCCAGAGGATGTGATCTCAGTGGGATGAGCTTTTTGTAATTTTTCCAGCCTTTCCCAGATGCAGGTTTTTAACATTTATCATTCTTTTTAAAAAAATATTTAAAAAAAAAAATATTACTAGCTTAAAGATCAAAAGATCTAACAAAAAGATACTTTGTCTGAAGAAGAAACTAGTCAAGGTTTGTATGGAGCTAAGAGACATTATGTTTTATCAGAGAGCAGCTAGTCATGGAGGTAAATAATATGGAAATGAGCTGACTTTGTCATTTTAAAACTTTAAATCAAAGCATATAATTTTCTAGAGGAAGAACATTGATTAAACCATAAAACTAGAGCTTAATGAAGGAATTAATCTGTGGTTATGTAACATACATTGAAAGAATGTCATTTAAGGTCTTTGAATTCAGCTATCTGACTGTAATTTTTTTAAAAAATGTATCTAATAACACATACAACCATATTTCCCAACTTTAATGGTTTGTATCATTATGTATGGTAACCTGTGAGTTCCCACTGACTATGTTTCAGTGTATAATTTGCTAGAGGAAGAGCACTGATTAAACCATAAAACTAGAGCTTAATAAAGGAACTAGCCAGCCTGTGGTTATGTAACATAAATTGAGATAATGTCATTTAAGGTCTTTGAATTCAGTCATCTGACTGTAATTTTTTTTAAAAATCTAATAATGCACACAACCATATTTCCCAGACTTAATGGTTTAGTAGCATCGTATATAGTAATCTGTGAATTCCCTCTGACTATGTTTTGGCTTCTTGTCCTTTTGTGTACGTTTCAGATGCTATTCATTTAGTGTGGTATCGGAGCTGTTATTACTTGTTTGAATTCCTCACCACAACGCCTTCAAGTGCTGTGGTTGGCGTTTGGCAAGGGCCATGCTGGCAAGCCATGTTGTGAACATGATCTTCAGTCATTCTGAAAATTAAGCAAGATGAAAATTTTCACGTTCTTGTTTAAAGCTCAGTATGGAGTAGCTCTTCTGTCATTTGCCATGAGTAGACTATATATTGTCTTGTGTTTTGGTGAAATGACTTATGGGTGACTTTTAAGATAAAGCCACAGAAAGCAAGGCACTCAGAAATTGAGAGGCTCCTTTCTGATTCAGCAATTGGTGTTTAGGAGATAGGACAGTTGTAGCTATTTGAAGGCTATGCAGGTTTTTCATGGATCACCTACTGCGGTGTGTGGGTAGTCTGTCAAGCCCAACATGGGACAGACACATCTGGTGGGGGCTGATCTGGCTGAGTACTCAGTGTTTACATTTCAGAATTCCCTGCCTCTGCCATGGTATTATTTGTTCCTTAGATCAGCCCAGGGATTTCACAGCAAACCCTACCAAAACCAGTGAAATAGTAACATAACTATGAACAGAAGCAGTTCTACAGTTTTCAGTAGTGGCTGCAGCACTTGTCTTTAAAGTGGCCATAAGAAAGAGATAATTTTAAAGTGATATATACACACACACATTATAGCACTCCATCAGGCACTTCCCTTGTCTCCATAGTCAGGTTTTGTCTTTAGCTTTCTCTTAGCTTATTGGCTTATCACAGTGGGGAACTGCACACATAGTCAGGAGTGAATACGTGGTACATTGTAAGAGCGGGTTGCTGTGGCTGAGCCGCCAGCAGCTGTGGCAGCTACAAGTGGTGGGGAGCCTCTGTTGACCTGTGCCACTAGGCTGACTTGGTTGCTTTGATCTGAGTGAGGAGAGAACTTCTCATGTCCGAGTTGGCCAATCCTAATGCATTGAAACAGACACAGTCAGAGATCTTTTCTGTACTGATCTCTTGTCTAAACTGCAAACTCCTCAACTTGAACCACCACCTCCTTATATTTTTGCGTATTACTTGAACACCCTAGTCATATCTATGTGTATCCGTACTTATACCTTGGATTAGGGCTTCATTCAGTTTTAGCAGTTGCAAATTTGATGCAGTATCTGTTACTGCTGTTTACTAATGCAGATAGCGACAAATATGGTTTTTAATCTGCCCGTTACCTAAATTCGTGTTAGCTGGGGTGTTACATGGGGGAGGAGAGGAAGGAAGTGGGGTGGGAGGGAGATGGGACGGGGGAGTGGGAAAAGAGGGGGGAAAAAAATGTGTGAAGTAGTAATGTTTGACCTTTGTCATGGTGATTTTCCTTTTAATTTAATAGTTCATTTACCGAACTTCTCTGCTTTGTGGCTGTGTAAAATCCCCATTCTATGCAGCCAGTGATAACACTCACCCTTCAGCTGCCTCTGTGATAGAGAGGCATGTATGCTGCTCCTATAGCAGGGATTCTTCCTGCTGTGGTGTGGGATGCAATGACTCATCAGGGAAATCAGTGCAGCTGCATCAACCCTCCAGTATGGCAAGTCTGTCAATGTAAAGAATACCTTGGTTTTACCAGCCTTTTGGTGGAGTGATATCACCTGGCCGTGTCAGCAGTGGAAAAAAACAGCAACAAGGTTTTCAAAGTGCTGGAGTCAGGGAAATGTTTTACTTTTTTCCCATTCACATTTTGTTGTAGTATAAGGAGGTATAAGGCCCACCCACTTATTTACAGGCAAGCATGCCCGTACTACATGATGCCTTGTGCATGGCAGCCTGCAGTACCTGGTCCTTGAACTCCTGTCCACTTTGATTTCATAGAATCATTGAATCCTTTAGGGTGGAAAACAACTTTAAAATCATCAAGTCCAACTGTTAATCCAGGACTGCCAAGTCCATCACTAAATCATGTCCCTAAGCACCACATCTATTTGTTTTTTAAACACCTCCAGGGATGGTGATTCCACCACCTCCCTGGGCAGCCTGTCCCAGTGCTTGACTGCCCTTTCAGCGAAAAAAAATTTCCCAATATCTAATCTAAATAAATGAACTGAAAGTTGAGCTCAAGTCTCAAAAGGAGAGGGCTTTTTGTCCTTACTAGACAATCAAGCTGAAATGATAGCTTTGTTGTGTGTAATCTTGATTTTGTGAAGAGGCTGACATGGAATGAAAGGGCTCCAAGAACTAGGAAGATTCAGCAGTTTGCTGAATTAACCACAGATGTGCAGACCCTTGCTACCAGATGGATAACTCGACTGCCTGGATTTCCACTCACCTCTCTCTCTCCTCCTCAGGACCCTGTTTCTCTGGCACCTTGTATTTGTTATTGCCACTTACACCCATGCAAAATGGATTGTTCTGGACCTGCTGGGATGCTGTCCAGGTTAGGTCCCTGTAACAGGGCATGGATCAGAATTTACCTGGCTGTTTGGTGGTGGCACTCTTGCATGATTTTTCCTGTAGTCTTGTCATGGGTTAAAGTCCAAAATAGTTATCAGCCTACCTTGCCAGACTCTTGCCAGTTAAAATAAAATTTTCAGGAACATAGGAATCACTTAAGAGTGCTACGAAGTCAATGCAGGTCGAGGCTAATAAGGCTGCCTCCTCTCTGTTACCAGTTCTGCTGTGAGCTGCTCTGTGTTCCCAGGCCTCACTTTCTACCCTGGTCAGGCAGAAAAAAAACCTCTGGATCAGGGAGCTGTTTGATGTCTGTAAGGCAGGTTGAGAAGGGTGCCCTGGGGAGCTGATGTCTGAAAAGCAGGATTTACAAGATTTTGTGTTTGCAAGGTAACCTTGTAACTACCATGTTCAACAGCTCACTATGGGCTTCCTACTGAATGGCCTGTGCAGTCACAGGGAACTTCCCTGGGACTTGCCATATGTAAGCTGGTACAATCTTGGCTGCCGTGGATGCCTGTCTCCAGCGTGTAACAGGAAACTTCCCCAGATTGCACTGGTGATGCAGTAGCAGCAGCTTTTAAGCAGTTCCTTCAAGCATCTTGAAGCAAGTAAGGAAAACACCCAAAAAGAAAGTGATAGCTGTGGCAGTGTTGACACTTGGGGACAACCGTCTGTTGACATTTTTGCAAAGCATGAATCAGGAAATTTGACCTTCCTTCCCTGCACGCATTTCTCATGGTATACACTGCTGTGTGTTCTCTGCTTCCTGTGACCCAGATAAGACTGTGGTACATTCATGTTTAACATTATGCTTTTCTTGCCAGCTGGATTTATTGTGAGGCAGACTTCATTGGCACAGATTAACAAAGTTTCATACCATTTAGTGGTATCTGTTTGACGTAAGCTAGCTGGGGATCCAGCCTGTCATTCCCATGTGCTTGCGTTGGTTTTGTGTAGAAATGTTGCAGGTTATCCCTAATCTTGGTGTGTAGCCTGGCACTTCCTAAACTGAGGAAGGCCAGGCTTGCCTTGGAAGGAGGCGGTGGGTAAGAGAAGCACCAGAGTTGTAGAAGCAGAGAGTTTGCAAGGGAAAAAACAGGGAGAACCTCATAAATGCTGGGGCTAGAGAGGCAGGAGTGGCTTAGCTGGCATGTGATATAAAATATTTTTTTCATTTGCAGCTTGCACCCCCCTTCCTTTTTTTTTTTTTTTTCTTTTTCTCCAGTTAAGATGTAGGGAAGAGGCAGGGAAGACACACCTCCAGGAGCCAGGAGATTAGGGTATGAGTGGTTGAGGTGAGCCAGAGAAGGGACTATAGAAATAGATATGCCTGTTACTTGTGAGGTGAAAAAAGGGAGCAGTAAGGAGGACCAACACAGAGGGGAAAACACAGAGCCCAGTGCAGATCTGAAAACTGCTGCTTAATACTGCTTTACTTCTTTTAGGCTACATGTCCCATCTTATTAAGGGAGCTACAAAACCTGTGCTGTCCAAATGTCAGAATTTGGCTATGGTTTGTAAAGAGAGGGAACAGGAAAGGGGGTGGTAATGACTAGAAAGAAAATGTAGTAGGAGAAAAGACAGGGAGAGAGCAATTCAAATCCACTGCATTTTTAGAAAGACAGTTTGGTCTCTGAGCAGTACATCTTTCTGTTAAGTTCTCCATTGCTGGTAACTACCAATAGGTAGTAATCAGTTGGTAACATGGAAGCAGCTCAGTAAGATGAATATGAGTATTTTGCCATATGCTTAACCTTTACACTGTAGTCACTGATGGCACTGTGCCCCTTCCCAGAAGCAGAGGAATCTTTGGTGGTGATGAACCTAGGGCAAGAGGAAGTTACTCTGGAATTGGATCAGAGGGACAACACTGAGGGGCTATGGTTTCTTCTGATACTTTCAAGTTTGCCTGGCAAACAGGTTATGCTGCACCTTTGCTTTGGAATGTGTAGCATTTTCCTCTTCAGGGGATGCTCAGAGTTCATTGAGGCATGGGGCATGTGTGCACATCTCTGAAAGAGGTACAATGGCTATTTTTTGACTCCTCCGTGATTGCTCATGCAGGCGATGCTGAGCCATTCCTTTTCCTGCCATCAGATTGGGAAAGGGGAGAGCTCCAGCCTGAACATGTTGAGGATACTGCAGATGTGTGTGATGTGCATGTGTCTAATCCATGAATTGTGGAAAGGGAAGAGCATGTTCCTAATTCCTTCTTGTGACACTGCACCTGCCTGATGTTCTTGTTACTGCCTCAACGCAGTCCTGCTGATGTTACCAGGAACTTTGGAGTGCATGGTGAATCTTCATTTAAGTATTTTCACTGTTAAGCAATAGAATTTCATTTCTTCTCTGTACTTTTTATCCTGCAGGGGGATGAAAAGAACATAGAGATAGAGATTTTCTCTTCTTAATGCTGGTATCACTCAGTAGCACTAACATTCAGATGGCAATCAGTAGCAAATAGGAGGAGAAATTCCTGTGGGGAAGATGTAATAGAGGAAACACTGGGTAAAATTCTCCAGTTGTGTTAAGCAGAATAAAAGACTAACATATAATGATCATTTTTTGGCATATTCCTTATTGTAATATGGCCATAATGTATATGAACTGGCCATAATGTACCAGTTCAGCAAAACATGTAAGTCTGTGCTTAACTGCAAATGTGCAAAAGTTCCCTTTGAATTCAGTGAGTGTTTAGGGCTGTGCTGCTCATGGTTGGTTTTCCCTGGGTCTGTGCTATTACCTAATCTTTCTGACATTGATAGAAGGAGGACTTTTTAGACATATGCAATGATGGGTGCTCAAGTGACACTTGAACTGGAGCTTGTTTCCAAAGGGTGCTGAATGGTGGACCTTTAGGAAATCAGTTACACTGTGATGTCTCGTCCTGGTTTCAGCTGGGATAGAGTTAATTTTCTTCTCAGTAGCTGGTGCAGTGCTGTGTTTTGGGTTTGGTTTGAGAGCAATGTTGATAGCATACTGATGTTTTCAGTTGTTCCTTCGTAACTTTTCTACTAAGTCAAGGACTTTTTAGTTTCTCAGGCCCGGCCAGCCAGAGGGATGGTGGGGCGCAAGAAACTGGGAGGGGACACGGCCAGGACAGCTGACCCAAACTAGCCAAAGTGCTATTCCATACCATGGGACATCATGCTGAGTATATAATCTGGGGGAAGAAGGAAGGGGGACATTTGGCATTATGGTCTTTGTCTTCCCAAGTAACCATTATGTGTGATGGATCCCTTCTTTCCTGGAGACGACTGAACAACCTGCCTGCAGATGGAAAGTGATGAATGAATTCCTTGTTTTGCTTTACTTGCACGCATGGCTTTGTTTTCACTGTCACTCTTCCAATTCTCTCCCCCACCCCATCCCACTGTGGAGTGAGTGAGTGAGTGGCTGTGTGGTGCTTAGTCGCTGGCTGGTGTTAAACCATGACAGGCCTTTTTTGGCACTCAACATGGGACTCAAAGGGTTTGAGATAATGACAAATTTGATTTGAATATACTAGATTGAATTTATAGCTGTTGTTGCTGTTGGGTTATTAAAAGGCAGGTTTATGTGCTTGCTTTACTGTATATTAGAGTCTAGTGCTTGTTAGTGGCTGCTTTTCACTTTTGCTGCTTGCTGTACTGCTTATCATCTTCCTGTGCTGTGCCCAGGAACGTTTTGATAACCACCAGCAGTGGTGACGCGCCTGGGCTGGCAGATGGCCAGGGCATCACTACTGTTTCCATGCTGCTGTACTGGACAGGCTGGAACTCCAGTGTGAACTCAAGTCAAAGCAATTGTGACTTGTGGATGTGTCCATGTGGGAGCAGGACACTCTGAAGCATCTGTGGCCATGAATAAGTCCATGCCAGAGCAGGTATATCTTGAAGTGTCTGTGGCCATGGTTATGTCTGAGGCTACAGCAGGTATGCCTCTGAAGGGATTGTGGCCCAAGGACAAGTTCGTGCATTAATTGCATGCTGTCACACATGGTCAGTATGTTTTAGGAGAGGCAGTACTCCCATCCTTACCACAGCTCTTCCTCCTTATATGGATTCTCAGTAAGAAGAAAGAAAAAAAAAAATCCCCCTAACTTTGGAAACTCCCGTTACCGAACCTCTTTTCTTCCACCAAGGAGCTGTCCTAATTCTGCGAACTAACGAAACTATCCACCTGAGAGTTGCACATCCCTTAGTCAGACTGCAATACTGCCTGAGGTCTGCAGAACTACTCTAAATGAGCAAATACTTATTCTTGAAATCAACCTCAAGACCATGAAAAAATCATGTTCGTTTTGTTGCCCTTCAGACTTCTTCAAGAGGCAACGCTCTCTTAATGTGCAAAGCAAAATGATACTGTCTCTTCCCTTCCCTTATTCCTGCAGTTTTAGAATTTACATACCCTCTCTGAAACCTCCCTTTTGCTTGACACAAATTACTCCTGCATAGCAGTTCTTTGAGCTACATAGTTAGCCTGATTTCTGCTTTTTTTGACTGTGAGTTATTGCATCCTCCTACTTATCCCACTCTTTGCTTGGTCAGTGTATGCATTTCCTGTCATTTGTGTGGCAATATCTTTGGGCCAAGCACTGGTATCTTCGTTGCTTGCTGGTTTTGTGCTGATACCTTGCTGCTTGACCTGCTGCTATCTCTTCCTATCAACTTGATTGACATTGGTGACACGGAATCGGTGACTAATCTGTGCCTTACTGCGGGTGGCAGCACTTATTGCTTCTGCCCTTTTGCTAAAAGGGAAGGTGAAAGAGATGCCCTCATTTGTCATCTTTCTCTGCTACAAGGGCAAGGTAGGCAGAGAGCTGGGGAAGGGAGCTCATTGCTTAGGTCTGGATGTTGAAAGGTGGCAACAGGTAAAGCAGCAATGGGAGGCTGACTTGCAACTCATTAGGTTCTGAATAAAAGTGAGTTTATAACAACATTTTGTTGGTTTGTAAAGTCCTCCTTTCTGCTCAGCAGCCACAGTGGCATTAAAATACCAGGGAAGACAAAGGACTCTCCCTTTTAAAGCAGGCTTCTTCCTATCAGTGTGTTTTCAGTATGTGCTGTCTCCCACCTCGACCAAACACCTGATGGGATTTTCAGTTCCCATAGCAGCCCCTCCTCCAGTATTCCCTGCCCTCCTTTCAGGTACGGCTTCCAGAGAGATGGCAATGTTTGGTTTTGTGTATCCGAGTGTCTCTGTTACTGGCTGTCCCTCACACACAATCTTCCCTATCATGGTATTTATGCTCTGCCACATGTAAATGTCACAGGGAGAAAGCTAAGCAATAAAGGAAAGTTTGATGTGCAGTGGTGATCTCCAAACCAGTGAACACTAATATCTAAAGAATACAGTGCCTTGCTCAAATAGTTAGACACGGCTGCCCTGCCAGCCCTGAGGAGTTTCCCACTGTGGTATAGGGCAGTTTCAAAACGGCTTAGAGCTGAGCTGGCACCGGAGTCGCAAGGAAGTCTGTGCTTTCTCTTTTCTTTTAGTCCACCACTCATTAGGTTACATCTCCTGGGTGTTTACGTTGCCCTAGATCCCTTGGAAAATGCTGCCTTTGGGGAAAGGGGAGACATGGCTGCTGCTGTTGGGTCCAGAAGGGTTTTGGTGAATCCTCGTGGGCACTTGGTGCTTGCTCTCCCCTCTGTCTCCTGTGCAGACCTGTTGGAGGGGGACACTGGGGCTAGAGGGGTGCATGCGAGCTCATCCAGGGTATCTGCTGAGTGAAGAACTGTTTCTAACACTTCAAGCCAATGCAGTAAATAGGTTTAGTCCAGTTTATTTAGTAACTAAGGATGCATTTCAGTTGAGATGTGCTAATTGGATTGAATGCTTCTAGCTCATGGTTTGAGACAAACAGCTATCACCTTGGCAAAGCAAAACTTTCTAATAAGAAATAGTATGTCAGCTCAGTCTGTCCTCACTGTTGGAGAAAGGACACCCTCTTTCTTCTGAAATCCTCATGTTTCAAAGTATAGTGCTCCTCTGTGGATTAGGCAAATGTTTCTGCAACAAAATTCTGAATGTATGTAGGAGTAGAAACAGAAATATCTTAATCCAAACCTTATTCTAAAAACACAAATGCGGAGACAAAGTCTGGGCAAGGTTTTAGCTTCAGCTTTTCCTTCCTAGCTGTCAATATAATTTTGAAGTTAGTGGTAGAAGTCTAAAGTCTGAGCTGAGGAAAAAGTGGAGGCTTTAGTTTACGCATCCTCCTTTATGTAAGCCCTTTTTCTTTGTGGAACTTGTGCATACTATCTTTGGGTGCAAGCTAATAGCCCTGAATATGGGAGGACAAAAGCTACTCTTAAGAGCACAAGGTAAACAGGGAAGTACTTGCATAGACCTTAGGGCTCTCCTCTGGTGTCCCTGAAGAACAGTTGCTTTACACCCGTTGGAAAAATGAATGCTCAAATAGGAAAGGGCTGTTAACCTTAGTTTATCACCCTGTGAGACTGGCCATTTCTAACATCTAACAGCTGTAGTCAATGGCCTGAGGCAAAAAGCTTTTTGATCTGAATGCTTGAATTGTCATGTGTGGTTTGGTGATATCCAGGCTTGAATTTACTTGGTGGCCAGTGCTAGATTGCCGCCAAAGGGCTCTTATGTCATGAGGATCAAAGGAAACCACAGAATGCGCCTTGCAGAATGATCACATCTTGGAAAAGTAAACCTAAGAGCCACTTTGTAAATGTTTGTTAATATAGTGGTCTACTGACATGATTGAGCTGAAGCTTTGGAGTCAAAACCTGAAAAATTGTCCGAGACAGAGTGTTAACCTTTTTATGTTCTACAGTTCGTGTTGACATCCTGTGTCCTACCATCTTCATGAATAAGGAACTACTAGCACAACCTGCAGATATGTTTCTAAAAGTAGAAGACAGCAAATATATATTAATTTGGAGAAGAAAAAAAAAAGCAGGGTGGGGTGGGTGGGAGGTTCCTTGAATTAGCCTGCAGAATACTAAATTCAACTGCTAGGTTCAGTCAGTATGAAACCAGTCTTTCTGTAGGCACTTCTATTCAGTGGCTATTTTAGCTGAAGATGGGAGCCTTATCTGCAAGCATTTTAGCACAATCATATGTGCTCGTCCCAGCTTCTTGCAGGAAGGGCAGAATGCTGTTCAGGATGATAGAACCATGGCTTTTTTATGGGAAAGAGTCACGGTGGCTCTTTATCTGCCTGGGCTAATGCTGTGTGAACAAACCATGATTAGGAGATGGTCCTGCTCAGGACTCAGATTCTGTCAGACAGCCCATGAGTCTGTGTGGTGTCTTGGCCAGAGCTCTCCGATCCTGTGGTGTAGAAATAATAAGTAGAGCCAAAGATGGGATCATCGTCTGTGGTGAGGGATTGGCAAATACTGTCATGTTGGTGCCCTGGGTCAGGGGCAGAGCTTCCCTGGGGATGCCTGAAGGATGAGGGCGTACGGGGCTGTGGTGGTCTGAGCTTTGCTGCTCGCTTTGCTTTATGGGCAGATGGGACCGGAAGGGCTGGTATGGTATTGTAGTGGTTAATTTAAATGTGAGATCAGAGTTTCAATACAGAGGTTAATGACAGCAGGAACAGTTTTGAGGCTGACTCAGGATCCCAAAAATACATTCTTGTTTCTGCATGCATCCCTGTGCAGGGGGAGAGGTGTGGTGTGCAGGGGAAATGATGCTATAATCTCACATTTTCCCAGGGAAACCCAATTTTAGACTCTGCACCTATTTAATGTTTTTCATCTCTGTTGACTGGATGTGGTCTTGTTGGAATAGGGTTTATTGAATGGTGTTGGACAGCAGAGGTTGCTGAAGGGTTGTGAACGACCTTGTGTAAAGCACGTTTGACATACCTGGCTGCAAGGGCTGAAAGTACCCCATCTTCCTACATGAGGCCCCTGCCACGGGCTCGTATGTCAGTGTGGTTGTGCTGCAAGCACAGAGAGTGGATATGGAGGTACTAGCGTTTGCAAGGTGCAGCTGTGAAACATGGCCAAGAGAGCACAGTACAGCTTGCTGCTTACCATCTGTAAGGGTGCAGTGACTGAGCCTTTCTCCCTGGGAATAGGCAGCACTTTGAGGAAGCCATCTGTTGAATCTTTAAATGTGTGGCATAGAGGGTGCAAGAGGAGCACTGTCTCCTGTTGTAGAGAGAGCAAAAGAGGATAGAAAGGGCAGAGTGAGCTATTACTGCTTTCCTTATTTCAGTAATATTTTCAGGTCTGACTACACTGAGTAACTGGTGCTAAAAATAACTGTTTTGAAGGAGACAGACAGTGAGCCCTGCCAGGAGGAGATGGTATGACTAGTGAAAACAAGGGCTTGCAATTCTATGGCAGCTTTGTCTGTGGCTATGGAAAAGCCTGATGAGACTGTTGCAGAGGGACCAGCTGGTTAATCTCTGGAATCATTTGGCCCAGACCATAGCTGGGGAGCCTAAGAATGTCACAGCAGTGAGGGCACTGGACAAAATGACTGAGTTTCCCAGAGGAGAAAACCATGGCAAATGCCATGAGTGTGAGGTTTTGTTAATGAAAAGCCAAGTACAAACTGAATATATCTCCTCCATGGACTACACAGCACCACTATGTTTCTCTATGTCAGGCTCACATGTCTGAGGCAGAAGTAGGAGGCATGAGCTGGATACAGTAGGGGAGTGTAGGAATGCCTGGGTGTGTTCCTTCAGGAAGTGGGGGGAAGCTGATTTGGGCATATGTCATGAATCTGGCCTGCCAGGCAGCATTTCTGAGCAGAAAGAGATTGTATCCTTGGAAACACAGTGTGATCACCCCAAAACTCAATTTCTGCTTTGAAAAGTAAAGACGGTTGAGGTACATTTGGAAGCAGGGGACTGACACAGTAACAACTGCACAAACAGTTCCTGTGCTATAATTTCTTTGTTTTCAGTCTCTCTGAGATAAGTTTTCACTGTCAAAATGTACAGTTATCAGGACTTCATTTTCTTTTGATAAGGAGCCTTGTTTTCGCCTTTATATAGACCTCCTGAAGCCTAGCTGTCACATCATTCCTCTAGTAGACGAGATGCTGCTCTGTAAAGCCTGTGTTGGGCTGTTGCTGGACACATGTCTCCATCCTTAGATCAAGTCCTAGCCCACTGTGCTGCAAAAAGGGATAATACTGTGAACATCTGTAAGGTTCTGGACTGTCTAGTACATGTGGTAGAAGAGTGGAGCTTGTGCGTTCTTTGGTACAGCGTGATGACATCTCCCTAGATGGGGCCCTGGAAAGAGTTCTTAGTCTCTAGGGCTTTAGCTTTCACTGTTGATGTGCGTTCAGCCCTGGTGCTGGCCAAACGCCAGCATCGTGTGAATGCAAGGCTTTTGAATAATGCCAAGTTGTCTGCCAGTTGATATTGATCCGTCTTTGTTCAGTTTTCTTCTAGTAAGTCTTTTTTCCCCCCAACTCATAGGTGGTGCCAGCTGACAGAGGATGTCCTCTGCAGGTCCTAGTGAATGGCAGTATGGGAAGGGTCTGGCTGAAAAAGCCAAAACAGCATTACCTCTGGTCACATTTGTGTGGTTTTGCTGGGAATGTGGCAGGCAGCCCCTCAGAGGCTGCCCGGCTGCAACCTCAGCCAAGACACATGCAGGGACGGTCTAAAAGGATGCGATTGCTGTCTGATTCAGCCCTTGAGGCTCAGTGGTGTACTATGGGTCCTCAAACCCTCCTCTCTACGTGGCTGTAGATGTGATCGGTGCTTTCCCACTAGAGGGCAGTTTTACCGTGCATGCATTTTTATAGGTTGCTAATCTCATTCAACAGGGTCTTACTTTAAGACCAAGAGGAATTCAGATGAAAGCCATGGTCAACATCTAATTATTTCAACAGCTACCAAGGTCCTGTATGAATTAAACCGTTTATTTGGAAATATAAATATAAAGCTACTCAATATAAAGCAGGTATTGAGGAACAATTTTTCAAGTGTGCCATGTCTTTGGGAACAAGCATGCAGCAGATATGTCACGGTTGCACGGAAGTGAGTGTGACTGGGGTGTATTTTCTGCACTGAGAGCAGGCACACAGCTCTTGGATGCTTCTGCAAGTTAAAACAGAGATATAGAGATGTAGCAGAGATTGTTTCACAGAAGCTGAATGTACTAGTGAGATTTTTGTATACATATATTCTGAAGCTTTACAAAGAAAGCCAAAAGAAACCCCAAAGACCCTAAGTCTTAATGGAAAAGACAAGTGCTCCTTAACAGGATATTAGCAGACCCTGAGGGTTTGTTTCTTAGATGAATAATGATATACTAACAGGCATTAATATTTCAGAAAGCCAAGTAAGAACCATGATTTCAGGCTCACTTAATCTACACCAAAGGCAGCCTGGGGATATTTCGGCACTGAGGCATGGTTGTGTTGGGAATATCACTCTGTTCTGCTGATATGTGAGAGGATGTGAGTTGACTTTCTCAGCTGCTGAGAAACACGAGATCAGTCATGACCTTGTCCTTTAATTCAATAAGTCAAAATTGGTCATGTTCTAATGTGACATTTCTGCCAAACACTGAAGTTGGGCTTGTTTGCTTCTGCTACCCTACAGCTATCCATGCACAGCATGGAGGGAACGTGTTCCTCTGCTCTTTCTAGGTGTCTGGAAGCATCCAGGGTTTTGCCTTCCCAAGATCTGAGCTAACGTTGTGAGGAATTACAGATGGTGACCTTGCTGGGAAGCTCAGCAGACAGTTTTTGCTTGTTTTTTTTCTGTCTAGTTCTACTTGCCCAGGCCATTTGTCCCTGAGCCAGGCATAGCATCTGGGAAGAATGGCTGAAGGCACGCCTCATGTCTTGTTTTCTCTGGGGTTAACAGTTTCCAGGGCTGCTTCTCGGAAGCCTTTCCAGCAAAGCCGAGCTCCGGTTCAGCCACTGTCATAGTCACGGGTTTGTAAGTCTGTGTTGCCCTTCCCTCTGCCTTGTGGGAAGTAGGTTCCCTAGTGGACAAGCTCAGTGTGGGCTACGTTCTCTTCAGCACTTGGCCTAGCTCCACTCCCTCACTTCATGTTTTCAGGAGACCGTAGTGTTTTTGTGTCACAGATTCCTTCTCGGCTCTTGTGGAAGCTGCCTGTTCCCCCCTGAAGCCAAGAGTGCTGGGTCACAGCAACAGGCCTATGCTTTAGATGCAGGAGCTGCATAGCAAGGAGCACCGTACCAAGCAGTTACAACCTGAGCAGGTAAAACACAAATGCAGCAGGCAGCTGTTAGGGAAACAAAAGCCTTAAACGTAAAAAACTATGCAAACTCACTTAGGGTATTCAGGGTGCACAGGAGAAGTTATGCTAGATGGACTCTTGCTAGACAGCCTGCAAGGCCATGCCCTCTCTTATCTCCCTGAACCCTGCCTGTTTGTGTTGTGAATTCTGGATGTAACACTCCTTCCTCGCTTTGCCTGCCAGAGTTTCTCTCTGCATGATCCACCCCTCCAGGACAGTACGAGCAAGTCTTCAGTTGTCTGGGGCATAAGCAGAACTGTTTCCTTGTATAGGCTGTGCGGGGCTTAATCCACGCAGTGCTGAGTGCTGTCCTCAAACAAGGCCAAACTCTATTTCCATTTGTCACTCCCTCAGTGCTATCCCCCTCCTGGTAGTGTGGGTGCAATTCCTCCTCTGCTAACTCTGGAAGTCATAGGAGAATAGAGAAGATCAGATCAGTGCTACAGGCTCTCAAGAGTGTGTCCAAGCCACCTGCTTGATAGGTCTCCTCCTGTTCAAGGGAGATGTCCAAAGATGCTGTCCCCTCGTGCAGAAACACCCCCATGTCCATGAAGGAACATAGCTCTATCTTCATCCTTTCCACCCTTGTGGGTTTGATTTTACATTGTTGGCTAGACTTCTCTGATGGGTTTAATGCATTGTTTTGGGATCTTGTGCTGCTTGTTTGTTTTTCTGATTGTTTCATTCTCTGCTTCCAGACAAACTGTAAGCTGGTTCCTGTTAACTTGTCCACCCTCTGTCCACCTCCACTCATTTGCCTCTCCCCTTTCAAGTTTCCCATGAGAAACTATATTGCTGTTAGGATCCTTGTTCTTATATGCTCTCTTTTTGTCCAAGAAGTTTTCTCTGTGCAAGTCTCTGTCCACAGTCCTCCTCTGGAGTGTTAAAGCTGCTCTGACCCAAGCCTAAGAGAAGTATATTAGAAGCTTTCTGCCTCCTTCAACAATTAGGAACAAAGTCTGTGGTTAAAGTTTTCTGTGGGGTGTGAACAGAAATCTATGGGCAAAATCATATTTAAGTACCATTTTGTAGACTCCAAAGCAATGAAATTTCCTTAAAAAAATTACATACATATTTTCTTCTTTTTTAATGATGCGTTTGGAAATTTTTACTTTTATGTCTGGTCTTTTAGATTGTTCTTGCTTCACCTTGTTTTCTAGAGTTTTGCTATATCACGAGAGTATCTCTGAGTCTAGCAGCTGGGACTTAACATATATATGTATTTCTGACATAGTAAAAGTTGTGATCAGCTCACCAGAATTGGTAACACAGGTTCTTCCCTACCTATTCAGCAAAATCAGATGTTAGAAGTAAGCTTTACAGTCTTGTACCAGTTCCTGCCCTGCTTAATGTAGCATTTTGTTTATGTTCTGTTCAAATTTGCTGCCTAGCATCTTTAGATGTCTTCCCAGTTTTTGTTCACCCTCTCCTTAACCTTTGGGTGTCTAGGACCTTGTTTTCTCCCTCTGTGGTTTTCTCCTCAAATGTCACAGATGCTTAGGTAACATTTTCTGGTTACTCTGGACAACAGTGGTTTGTAATGATAATTTTTCTTGATTACTTGCTTTCTGGGTCCTAACTCTGTTTCTGCTAACCACCAGTCTTAAATATAGTAGTAAAACCAGACTGTTCAGTTAAATCTGCATGTCTATAGAGCACGTGCTGATGCTGTCCATTTCTGCCACAGTCTGATCAGTTAAATCCAGATGATGCTCTTGCTACTTTAAATTACTGCTGCTTATCTTATTGGGAATAGGGGGCAGTTAGGACCACATCCCTTGGATTCTTCAGGGCCGCTACTGTGTGGTAAGGATTTGAGATTATTATCTTGGGGAGGATGGCTTCTTTAGGATTATACTTAGCCTGTCCTGCATGATGAGTTACAGACTGTCTCCAAATTAGATCTGGAGCTCACCAGTCAGGTCAGCATTAGCAGAAGGAGCACTGCTGGGTTGTACAACCTGCTCTTCACCTCTATGGTCTTATTCCAGCCCTGTTCTTATTCTAACATTTAGACTCTATTGCTAGTTTGTTTTTTATTCTGTTTCCTCAGAACCTGAAAATATTGAACTATACGTAATCTCTACACAGAACAGAATATCTGTTCTTTTTTTTTTTAACATATGAGCAGGCAGAAGTGCAGTGATTCATTCTGACTCAACTGAGGTTTTTCAGAAGAGGTAGGGCAGAATGAGGGCTGAAACCTGTCTCACCTTCCCATTGGTTTGTGTGGAAGATCAAAAGACTGTATTGACATGTTTTGAGAACTCTGTGTGTGAACCCCAGCATCCCAAAACATTAAGGGTAGCCTCAGATTCTCTTCTCAGGCTATTGTCTCCTATGTCTGGTTTTCGGGAGCCGGTAGGTGCAGTAAGCCGTGTCACCTTGCACTGCAGGAGCTCCCAGTGGTTAAGCGGTGTGGCTGCAGGGTCCATGTCCTAGATAAATAATTCTGACTTTGGTTGGAAGTAATTTTTTGGACATCAGAAAGTGTTCAATTTTTCTCTACCCTATTTGTACCCTTGTTGAATTGTAGTCCTTGCCAAGGTGACCTAGGACTTTGCCACCCACAGCCTTGTGGTTCTGGGAGAGTGGCAGTGTTGGGACACGTCCTCTTGCATTACAGCTTGTTACTTAGCTCCTGTGTCCAACCCCATCTCCTTGCACACCACCACCATGGAAAATGATACAGCTGGCACAGGGAAAAGAGACTTTATCTTCCAGTTTGCACAACAGCAGGTTCTGGGAATAGCCTTGGAAGGTCTCAGTCTCTGTGATTGTGGTGAACTTTCCCAATGACTGTATGTACAGGATATTTTTTCATTCAGTCATTACCCATGGCATGTAAATGTTTTTAACTAGATTGAAATTATTCAATCCTTCTGATTCAAAGCTTTTATTTTGAAAGGAGACTGTTTCCAGTGATACTTCCACTTTGCTGGAAGAACTGAGGGACTAAGGAAAACCACATGACTAATTTTGTTTGTTGGCTCTTCTATCAAACACTCCTCTCATCTCTGGGGACTGGGGGGGCTTCTCTGGTCTCAGAGAGCTGAGAGCTTTGCAGTTTCCCCAGGAGGAGGTGGCTTGCCTGTATGCTCCCCAGTATGCCTCCAACCCACCATACCAACCAAAGCAACTCACAGGTGCTTGTTTCCTCCTGTTTTAGCTCCATGTTTGCAGCATCCTCATTTGCTTGAATGGGGCAATCTGGCAGGCCTCTTGGTTTTGTACATTTGATTTGCCTACAAATGTAGGCATTGCTTTAGCCAGTTGTATGTGCTATGATAGATAAGCCGTGTTCTCAGCTTGTGCTAACTAGTGAGGTTTGAATTCACAGTTGTAAGGTTAGAATCTGAACACCTATAATCATGTAAAAGTACCTCCACTGGCTCAAGCACATTTAGAAATCGGATCTGTTGGTGGCTAGACTACTTGCTGGCAAAACAAGTTGTCACACAGAAGAGGGGCACCACTGCTGTTTTGCTTTTCCTTTAGTCTTAGATTCTGCCTCCACCCACAGCAAAGCCACCAGCAGGTGAATGCTGGCTTTCAAGACCCCATTCATTTCATGAAGAAAAAATGAAAGAAGAACAGTAAAAAATATTGGTGGTCTTTAACGTTGTAGCCCAGTAATCCTGTAGATTTTAGTCCCAAATAATACTCTGCAGAGCTGTGTCCTAACTGGCAAAAGTTGCCTGTGATTCATTGGACGAGGAGGAGGAGGAAGTTGCACAGCCAGGTGAATTAGCAATGTAGAAAGTTTTTTTCTGCTTCTGAGCCATCACAAGCAGTTATTCCTAAGCACAATATTTCTGTCTAGACAGGCAATCATTTTACTTATTGTTGTGGCTGGAATAAATACATCCCAGAACTGCTTCTGTTAAAAAACCAAAATCTGTTGATTGCCTTGAATTAGTAAATACGTTAACCCCAGGAGAGATTTATCATTCTTTTCCCAAGAGAAAGGTCAGAGAGGTTCAAGTGGGTCCAGAGAGGCCATGCCTTATTTACGCCTGGCTGCCCATCACAAGGACTTGCACAATCATAGAACAAGCTGAATAAAATTCTGAATTTCCACATCAAGACAAAACTCCAAAATGCTCGTTAGACTGAAAAGTGTCAGGCAAAAGAGTACATTTAAAAATATTGACAAATTTTTGACATTTCCCCAGATCAAAATAGTGTGGTTTAAAAAAACCTGAGTTACAGACTTATGTGCTTTCTTCTAGTTCATTATTAAAAACAATTTTTCCAAGAGTGTATTAGTTCACGAGTCTTACAGCTGCTGAGCATGCTACTGTCATTTTAACCATTGATACAGTCTCTCTTGGGGGATTGTATCTCCAAGCTGCATGTAATGCTGCAGGAGCCAAAATGGCTACAGAGTCTTTTTGGGTCCTGCAGCATTACACACAGCTTGGTTCAATCAGAAATTTATTTAACATTACAAGAGATACAGTCCTCCAAAAGCCTAGTAAGAGTAACTTTTCCAAGACTGTAATGGAAGCATAGCTCCGCGTTGTCTGGTATTGTCTGGAAATAAACCAGCTGCAGCACAGGTCAGTGAAGTGAAATACTTCGTTAGAAATGAGTGACCTGACCAAAACCTTGCTTCATAATTTTCTTTACAGAAAGTTGAAGTTAAAAAAAAAGAGAGAGAGAGGGTATTTGATTATTTGATTTTTGTGGAAACTTCAATTCCTGTTTGAAAAAGGATAGAACACAATGGCAATACAAAACATAACAAGGAACACATCTCCTTTCAAGAAAGCAAAACAAATTTTAAATGCTCAGTACTGTGCTGAATCATTACAACTGAACATCATCTGCTGTTGTCTCCTTTCTCTGTCCATCTAATTTTGTGGACTGAAATCCTGACCCTACTCAAGTCAATGCCAAAACTTCCACCAATTTCCCTTCAGAGAAGGGGTTTTACCCCTTCTGCTTTGGTAGTGGCAGGTATAATGAAATACCTCTTAGCTGTCATAAAACCACTATGCAGTGCTTTTAAGTTCCTGTGTAACTCTAGTTTCGATCCTCCTATGTTTCACTGGTTCTGAGAAAGAAAGTCTAGCTGCCCTAGGGAGTCCTAAAAATAAATCTGAGAGTCATTCTGTATTTTATACTGTAAATTCTGAATACTCCTATTGAAGCTGTGTTAAGGAACTGCATATCTCATGGGGGCCTGCCCTAGTAATAGAAAAAAATCTGTTGTGTTTCGGCGTTGCTGATAGGTGTTCTGGAGATTTGGCATTTAGGAATTACCATGTGGTTATGCTAATTTGATTTAAGGATTGCCTGTGAAAGACACCTCTGCTTTCCCTCCTTGTCTGTTTATCACCAGTGGGTGAATGTTATCAAATAAATTACTGTGGTGGGCAGAGTGAATTGGAAATGGGGGAACTGGCCCTGTTCTGCAGCAACAGGAGGCAGCATACACAGAATCAGCCATTTGAATTCTCCCCCCTCCCACTGCTCCTTGCAAACTGTCTTAAAATCAGACAGACCCCCACCTGTGCAAAGCTTAACCTGCTTGTAGACCTGGCAGTGGGAGCATGACATTCCCTATGAAGGGAAGACCTAGGTGAGACTTCTAGTATTTTGCTCACGTGCTTTACACACCTACAGTTTTCTGACATCTTCCTCCCACACATAAGAAACTTTGCTTTGTGGTTTGAGATTTTGCCCAAACCCCTGCAGCTGCAAAACCCAGTTCACTTGTGCATCAGTCCGACAGCAGCCCTGGGACCTGGGCTGTGCAAAATGGAGCGAGGTGGCCCACCTTACTTTGAAGGCTTCCTTCTGCCATTGAGTGACTGATACCAATTCCTTTGTTTCCAAACCAGAAAGAACATTTCCATATTGTGAAGAGAACACAAATAACAAAGGCTTGTCCTATATGTTGGGCTCTTCAGACCTCAGGAGTAATCAAGACACAAAGTCTTGCCTTCAGAGGCTCCCAGGGTTACTACTGAAGTTGGGGTAGCCTGAGGAACAGTCCCTGCAGGGTGGGCAGCAAGGCACGCCAGTTGTTAGCCCTGATTCTCAATTGTTGAAGTTTCCTCCAAGTTGCTATTGCTTGGGCAGATATTCCCAGGCTGAACTGCTGCTTGAGATTGAATTATTTTGCAAAACTCATACCCCGGAAAATATTTTGGCTTCTTTCACAGAAAATGAGCCTTCTAGTACTGCATCGTCTTGTGACTGTTCAGCCCCTGGTGTCCATGTTAACCTCGCTGCAGACAGCTGAGTTCACACCACATGTAGTATAGTAAGCTTCCCAAGAGCTCCTGCTGTGTTTTACTGCGGTCTCTTGCGCTTAGTCTTCCAGCCCTTCTTGTTTTCTCTCTTTCAGACCTGATGGCCTTCCTGAAGTACAAACTACTGAACACTTGACAGTCCATGCTCTCCTCCCAGGTAAGATACTAGATGGTGTTAATTCTCCAGTAGGTACAATGAAAATTGGTGGTCAGATATCAGCCAGAGCTTTCAAAAACCCCCAAAGCATTTTCTAGAGGAAGTAGCTGTTTTCAGGAAAATAGATTTGTATCTGCCTGTGTATAACAAGGATGCTTCCCTTCTCTGGGAGGTAGATGCTTTTTCCTGCCATAATGGAGTCTGAGGAAGTGAAAATTCAAGCTGGATGAACTGTGCTTAATAAGGAAAAGAGCATATGTATTTATTTACAAAATGTGGAAAAATATGAAATGTACAATACTGAGGAAGAGGGCTCTTCTGCGAGCCCCCAGCCACACCACATCAAAGCAAATCCTGCTGGTCCCTGATTCTACCCCTGAGAGCAGGTGATGGGGAATGCTTTCAGAAGAGAGCAGCATATGCACTGTTTTACCTTCAGCGATCTCTGGTTTACAGTAGCTGCATCTTGTTTATGGGTGTAATGTTTACGGCTTTTAGGAGACTGCATTATGTCGTCTAATGCTTTTTCAAACCTGCTTTTATTTTTGTCTTTGCAGTTTTCTTTGAGAGTTTCAACACTCTTTGTAGTAGTATGCAGTAATGAAAGACATTCATTTTTATTTCTTACAAATCTCCTGCCTGGAAATGTCATTGGCTACCCCTAGATTTTGTGCAATGACAAATAAATCTTTTCTGCTTGTCTTGTCATCATTTACATGTCTGCCAAAGACCTGCTGCTCCAATAGTAAAGTTTTCCAAACTGAAAAATCCTTCCTTGCCTAATCTTTACTCAGCTTCTAATCCTTTGCTTTTCACCTTGCCCCTCTCTTTGCCTAATTCTAGTGTATCTTCTCTAAGACAATTCCTAATGCTCTGTCATACCTCATGGGCGCGGAATTTGTCTTCAATGTGTTCTGCACAAGGACATTGGGTTCTCCTTCCCAATTGATTTAGTAACTACTAGCATGTGTGTATATTGGCAGGTTTTCTTCCCCAGTTGGGTGACATAGCATTTACTGATTTTGAATTTTGTTTGAAGGTTCACTTACCCTGGACCACAAGAGCCCTCTGTGACTTCACAGTTGCCTTCAAATTTCACTGCTGTGGGTATTTGAGCAAACTCTATCACCTCACCCCTCACCCTGAATTTCATTTATCTGTAATGTGAACAGCACGCATTTCACCTGCTTAAGTTAGAACAACAATGTGTCTTGAAACTATTTGAAAATATGTGGGGACAGACATTTTTAAACTTCAGCCCTGATGTCTTATTTTGGCAGCAGTGTCTTTATGGAACTATCCATAATGAATTATCCAACTAAGTTTTTGGTATGGGTAGATGCATCTCAAGAATTCACAAATACCTTTGCTTATTTATTGGTTGTGAAGCCTCTGGAGAGTTTTTCTTATTTCTGAAACAAACACAAATTCCAAGTATTAGTAGGTGATTAGCAATTACTAGACTTTTTCCTGGTCTTTCAGCTTTTTCTGGGAAATGATGTGAAATGAGAATACTTTCCTTGTTGGCCTGCCAAACTTATTCACACTAGCCGTAACTGCTCCATTCTCCTCCTGTATGGAGCTGCAGAGGGCATTTCGTGCTGATCAGGCCATTCCCTCTGCAGCAGCTGCACTGATCAGAGCTTCCTTTCTGCCCCTGGAGTGCCCATTTGAATTTGGCAGAGAAACCATGTGCATACTTTTGCAATACAAGCAAAAACGACTCCAAAGCCAATTAGATTATGAGGATCTGTCGGCATCTCCTTAGCAGGAAAGTGTTCCTGTTTGGCAGCCAAGTGCTGTGAATGTGTCTGAAGTGAGTGTCACCATGTCTGGACTGTGGGGTTGCCATGTCATTTCTCCTTTGCGTCCAAGCAGTTTTACTGTTTACAGAACCAAGGAGCAAGAGGTTGCCTTGAACTCTCAGTGCTGCTAGTTTCTAAGTTAAAACAAAGGAAAATGGTATAGACACATGCAAGTAGGATAAAATGTACAGCAGAGGGGCAGTGTATTGATGTTGAAAAGCTGGTGTGTCTGTGGGTCTGGGAGAGGATATTGAGAGTCAGGTTGTTGGGAAGCAATGGGTCACACTATGGGGAGATGGGGAAGGTCAGGGCTGTGTGGGAGCCAGGCAGGAGCAAGCCAGGGGTCAAGAGAAAGCTGGTGGGAAGGTGCAGCACTGTGCAACCTCAGGATATGCAGGCAATGTAATGGCAGCATTTTCTGATCTGTGACCTTCCTCTGCCTATGGCTGCCTCCTGAGCAGCTGATTTATTTGAACTGAGACAGCCCACCTCCATTTTTTCTGAGTAGTGTTACCAACTCAGGACCCAGAAGTAGTTGCAGGAAGCATAAATTAATTCCTTCTAGTGGCTCATTTGCACTTGTCATCAACACACTTCCTTTACAACTGCTTAATGTAGATCCTGAAGAGAGGAATGAGTCTGTGGATTTCCATGTTTGGTCTGCCTTTAACTTCAGGTCAAAGATACTTAATTTTAAGGTAAGAGCTTCTTGGCTACTAGCTTCATTCTAAGATCAGGAGACTGAGCTCCTGTCAGGCTCATGTTGTCACTAGAAAAAAGACTGTGCCCAAGGAACTCAGTTTGACAGTTTTTGTTTCTGAAGTGGAATAGGAGCTTGCTTGCTCTTCCAAGAGGGATATTAATTATATGCTTTCATAGTTCAAATTAACTGGGTCTAGTCCACGTAAGAAGAGAAGGATGAGTAGGGTCATAACAGTGTTCAAACAAGCACAGGCAAATAAGCACATACAGGAAGGAAGATAAACTGTTCTCCAGATCCTTGGTGGATAGGGCAAAGAGCCATGAGCTGTTGCATTGGAGCAATATTCAAATTGGACCCAAGAGATATCTGTTAATGGTAAGGATGTTGCAGCACTGTCATCAGTCATTCATGGCACCTGCTGAATCTCCATTGTCAGAGCTTTCCCAGATAAGGCAAGTGCAGCAGGCGTCAGAAGTGAATTAGACACAGTGACAGGTTCTAGGGCTCTCCCAGGTGAACCCACAGGAAATTCAGGCTATTGAAACACCTGTGGCTCATACACAGGGCAAATGTTCTCATTAACAAATATTGTTTCAAAAAATGCAGCTGCGGTCTCACTTTTTTCATTCTGTCAAAGGCAGAGTGCTGTTCCTGCACTGATTTCACTTCATGAGGAAGTTTAGAGTTGCTTGGCTTCTCTTATGCAGAAATTTCTCCTTTGTCACAAATCCCACTGTATTCTTCTTCATGTCCTTGTTATCTAAGTGCGTGCCTATGTGAAACGGCATGGTGCGGTTTTCTTGCGATTTCAACTTTTCTTGCTATTTCAGCACAGGGAACAGACACTGTGCCAACAGAATACATCCCCTCCAACCACTGGGCTAAGCCAATACACATGTGCACATATGCACTCACAGACTGTGCTTGTGTTGGACAATTTCCAAACAAATCAGGCCATGAAGCAGAGCAGGAGGCAACAGCGAAAGATGCTGGTATGAACGAGGGAGGGTCAGAACAGCTAGCATCACCCTTGGTAGTCTATCTTACTTCTCTTGTCTTTTTGTACTGCAGTCAAATATTTCGTCACGTGAGAAAAATGAGAGTGCAGAAGGGAAAGAGGTAATTATCTTGTGTGTCGAAAGCAGAACTGCTACAATGCAAACTAGGAGTGACCCGGAGACAAGGTGTTCTGACATACCAGAGACAGGTGCTCAGCCTCTCCAGAAGAGAAAAATTTCTTCGCAATACATGTGGGGCTGTGTTTGGTGCTGCTTGTATACATAGGCTGTGTGATGAAATGAGCAGAAAAGCCCCTGTGTGTTCAAGTTCAGAGTTCCTTCTGGGCTTTTGCATCAGTGCCAAAGGAAACATCTGAAAGACAGTGAGAAAGGCCTACTTCCATCTTCACGTCTAATCATGCGGCACCTCCTGCAACCACAACTGCAACACAGACCACAAGTATGGCCATGAATCATGACGACTCATGGAAAGATTTTTTGCTCTTGGTATTGCTGCTCTTAACACTTCTACTGTGTGACAAATTATCCCAGACTTCCACCCATTAAATGCTTGATGTTTCCATGTCATGTTAGTTGGGTAATGCTCTAGCTGTTAAACATGGAATAACTCTGGAGGCTTGCCCATCACTAAATCACCTGATTGCAAGCTGAGCTTGGTGTCTGATAATCTTGGAACTGATTATCACACATAACCACAATGCAGCCAATGCATCTCAACTCCAAGGATAAAGCATGTGGTGATTACCAGGGTTTTAATAGTATAGGTGAGGTTGTATTTGCCACACAATAATAAGGACTATAACTTTGAATGTGGATCTGGTTTTCCCAGGTGATCAATGTTCAAATTCTGCCCTGGCGTTTTAAGCAAGGTAGACCCTTGTGTGTGAATGGTGTGTGGTTGAGACATAGTTTGGTGATCACAAACACGATGTACAGCCACAGCCACCAACAGTAAGCACTAAGCTGTTTGGGAATACCTCTGAGAAAGGCCTGTTCTTTACAGAGATATGGCCAAAGCGATTCAGACGTTAAAAGTGTTGGTGAAAACTAGCTATCAGTGTGCTCAGCTATCAAAGCTAAGAAGGTGCGCGATTCCCACCCCACCCCTGTTTTTGTTTATAGGAGGCTTTTTATCAGCCAGATAATGTACTTTTCTGCCACTCTCGAAGGGTCTTCTGATATCTGTGAAAAAAAGAAATCTGTTTTAGCTTCAGACTTGCAGTTTGGCAGTGAAATGAACAGGAGAGGTTTCCTGTGTGCTGCTGCTCTCGCTGGCTGTGATGCTTTCCAGACAGGCAGCTGAGCAGTGCCTGGGGAGTTAGCACTGAACGTCTGTGAGTGCTTTGGCTTTTTTTGGCATTTCAGTCTTCTTCCTTTTAGATGACGTGCATATAGCATGGGAAGAAACTCTGTAGTATGAGAGGAGGCAGGAAGCTATTAACACTTGGAGCCAAGCCCTTTGAACTGTTTTGAGGGCTGCCAGTGCCAAATGCTCTTTTGTATGAGGGCAGGAAAGAGGCCTTGGGTGTAGAAGTGAGTGCTGGTGATGGAAACTGTCCTGAAGGGGACAGAACTATTATCCAGATAATACCAGCTCTCCCAGGAGAAAAGGGATATCAGTTCTGGGGACAGAGGGGCTGGGCATGGCATAGAGCCCTCCCAGCACACTCCTGAGACCAAATGCACCACTCGCTCTGCACACCTGGCCCTTTATGTGGCAATTGTGAGGTTAGGGGCTCCGTGCTCTGTTCTGCACTGTGCAATAGAGTGTTTCCTTTTATCAATTTTTGCATATGACATCATTTTTTTCTATATATTGCCCCTTCTCCTTGCAAGAGAGGACAACACAGGTTCCCAGTCTGCTTTTTTTCGTCTATTTATTGTTCTGTCTCTCTTGGCCACCTATTTTCTTGTGTGAACAGTCCCACTTTATTCAGGCTCTAAGTCCTCCTATTAACCTGTTGTTCTGGTTGCCTTGTTTGATTTCTGTCTGTTTCAATAACAATCCTACTGCTGACAATATGTTCATGTCTTTGACATCTATAATAATGTCATCACTTTCTAGTCTACACCATGCAATTCATTATGGAACCTTCTTCCCTCTGACTTTCAGGGGGAGCTTGGAGATGGTCTATAGCTTGTAGGCAGACCTGAGCTCACTGGGAGAGGAAGGCTGTCTGCCCTGCCCTCATTACAGCAGCATTCAGGCAGAACCTCTGCCACAGAGAAGGATGAATGGGATTTGAAGCAAAGCAGTGGGTTTCCCGATGTATAATACTGAAAGAAGTAAAGGCAGAGCTGCATAGTGTGATGCCCTCCTGCAGAGGTGCAGGTCACCCTCCAGGTAACCCTCTCCCTAGGCAGAAAAGAAAGTGGTGCCACTCTGTAGTATTTGATATGGCTTGCTATTTCTTTAAGAATCTCCTAACTCTTTTTACCCTGCCATCACTTCAACATGATTAGCACTTCAACATTTTTAGCAGCATGAGCTATCTTGAGTATTGTTACATATTACTGTGCAGGGGTGGGCTGCAGAGCACAAATCTGATTTCCAGCAAAGGGCAAACCCCATGCATTTTCCTCTGTAATTTCATTCACTTCAGAGCGCACTGCAACATGTTTGTGTTAAAACTGGGCATCTTCTTTCATGTCCTTTCAATACCATTGTGCAGTACTTCTGCTGTTCACTGATCCTGCTAAAATTTCCTTCCAGTACCACTTAGTTGTCTGTGTGTGAAGGAGCACTCTCTCTGCAGTTTCTTCTATTTAGCACTGACATAGAAATAATCTGTTTCAGTTTCTCCTGTGCCACTAACAATAACTACCTAACAGGTCGTCTTCAGGTTTCTACATACTCGGTGTCTCAGTTTCTATTTTCAATTTGTTTCTGGGTTTGATGTATCTTGTAACTTTTTGCAATGACTGCAGAAAGGATGGTGGCAAATATGAAGTGTCTGTGCTGGAATCCATCCATAAGGCTTAAAAAAATTCTTGCTTTGTTCTTTGTAGTTAATGTTAAGACCAACATATGTTGGTCTTGGGCTTTCAACACTGTATTTTAAAAATAGATCTGAATGGCACTTGGGACTTTTGGTATAATCAGCTGTTTACTTCACAACTGCTTGAGTGGGGATTTTGAAACACCCTGTGTAACAAAATGTTGCCCAGCCAGAGAGGTGGCTAATTATGAGAAGCAGAGCCTTTTGGTATTAAAAGGGAATGTTACAAATCCATAACTTATGCTTACGTTAATCAAATGTTTGTTGAGCATGTAAGTCACTGAAGAAGAAAGCACCAGGTGGACCATTCATCGCCTTCCCCAGTAAGTTGTTCCAGGCCTTAATTTACTTCAGAACACGTCAATGTCATGATGGCCACCAAAGGGCCCAGTAACTGGTAAGAAATTGATTGCAGATCTTCCAGGTTCTATGAGTGATCCCTTGACTAGGCCAGTGTTTTTCAGGCTTTTTGACACCACCTCGTAAACTTCCCTGCAATGCTTATAATGGAACTGACATTTTTGCAAATATCAAGTTTCAATATCGCACCAAAGGCCATCTGCAGAGCTCCTTTGACAGAGCTTCCTACAGCTCTGCTGCTGCCTTTGTCAAAATGGAAGTTACTCCTTAGCTGCAGCATTGCTTGACTGGGGACAGTCAGATCCAGAGGATTCTTTCTCTGGCCCCAAACTAGATGCATGGGTTTGAGATAAACCATTTTCTCTCCCCATTGTTTAGTGAGAACTTAAATGATCTGTTAGACTGAGCAGTAATAAATGGTAGGGGAGACTAATCCTACCTTAAGTGGTTTTGTGTTATTACCTGTGAATCATGGAATTTATCACTGGAATGCCATCTCCTTTCCCTTGTGAAGGCCACTACTGAGAGATGCCTGTGAAGGGGTTGTGTGGTTTAACACACTGATAATGCTGTTTTCTTTGGTGGTTAGGGCCTTGCTCTGGAATTGCTGCTGGAACCATGTTACAGTGCAGGTCTGAATTGCAACAAACTGTCCTCTGTTAAACAGCAGTCCTTACAAAATAAATGTGTCCAGCTGGCTTTTGCCCCGTCACGAGAGAAGTGATGGTAGAAAACTGTTGAAATCAGTGTGGAGGTGGATTTTCTGTTGATTGTAAAACTATGTCAGTGTGTGGGATCGTTCACCCCATGCCTGCAGTTCTCCACATGGCCACCTTCCAGAGCAGGCATTCCTATTCTTACGGGATAAGGAAGGAGGTCTGGCAGTGGGAAGTGGGAGATGTACTTCTGCTTTCTCCCACTTCTTCATATTTGTGCCTTGGCTGTTAAGTGGAACCCAGTAGCAGCTCTGTGCTGCCACACTCAGAGGCCAGATCATGCTCTCTGCGTACAGCCCTGGGCAGAAGTGCAGGGAAATGGGGACAGCATCCCTGGAGACACCAGTCCTGCCCTGAACTCGCAAGCAGCCAAGCACCTGCTGTGCTGTCTAAACAGGAAAGCTAAGATTTGTCCTGGGACTTAAGTCACAAATACCAGCTGTGGGAAATGAGGACATAGGGCTGCTCTGCCTAACCCTTCTTTATGTCTGTCCATACATCTCCTTTGGGTTCAAAAATTCTGCTGCCAAAGATGGTGGTTAGCAGTCACACCATCTTGATTCAAATCCATGAGTGAAGAGGACAGGGATCGGTATTTAGAACTTCAGCCACAGAGACTAAGCCAAGTTGACTGTTCCAAGCATCAGGTGTCTGCTACCTGCTGTGATCATCTTACTGCACCTGGTGGAATATTTATGGTCTACATTCCTTCTGCTAGGATGCTTTATTTCTTTTTCATTATCTATCTTTCATTGATTCAGAAAGACTTCAAGTCCGTACGTTGCTTAAGCAGAGAAGGGTCATATGTAAACTCCCCATCTGAGAAGTATGCTCCTGCCCTTGGGAGTGGAGCTGTCTCTGGCACTGAGCATTAGAAATGCAGATGGTGGGAGTAGTCAGCCAAGTGAACAGAAGGGAATCAGAAGACTGACTAAGTTGTTTTCATGTTTTCCAAGCCCTCTGCCGTGGGATTTCCCTAGTGCTTCATGAAAGCATTGAGACTTTGGGGGGCTGTAGTTGGTGACATCACATTGAATCGATTCTCTAGACAAACTTACTGACTCAGTCTCCTTTGCTCAGAGAGGTTTCCTAAGACTGAATAATAGCAGAAACCTATAGTATTGGGTTGATGCACAGAATTCCCAGGGAACCAAAGATCTTTTGCCTCCTTATCAGTGCTGCAAGTGCAGCCTGGGGTGAGAAAGCACAGCTGCACGGACATTAGGGACATGGCTTGCTAGAGAAGGACTCTTGATTTCCAAAGGTATGTAGCCATTTCTAGCTTCTCTGTACTACCTGCATCCATGAGCTCAGTTTTTCTTTCACCAGTCTGACTTGAATGGCAGCATTTATCTGTGGTTAGATCAGTGAATCTGGAGATGTTACAGTTGCCCTTTGAAAAGAGGGAGGCAAGAGTACAAGAATGAGTTGGTGTTTCCGTAGTAATTTGCAAAACATTAGGTGGGCATCGGAAGGGATGGAAAGGAGGAGACAAGTGAAATGGCAAGTGTGAATATTTGAAGGGGGCAAGAGAAGCCAGGCAAGTAGGGCAGCAGTTGCAGTCCAAGGAAGAGGTGCAGTGAAAGTCATAGCCACTTTGACTCAATTGCTGGGCTTCACTGTTCAGCCAAGACTGAAAAAAAGGTATTATGGAGGATTTTACCAGTAGCATTCAAGATATAACGATGCCAGGATTCCCTGGCTGAAGTTGGGACCCTGTGTGAGATGCGGTATAGGTGTGAAGTAAACACAAGTCCTGCACAGATCTGAGTCCTGATGGGTACACAACTTGCATACAGCAGGGGACTGTCAAAGATAAGCAACTGCAATATGGTCTTGCCCTTCATGGGGTGGAAAGATCTTGGGGCCTTGTGGCCTCTCTCTGACTTTCTTTGTGAAAGACCTAACTTGAGAGGGGTAGTTAATGAAGTTTCCTTCTTTAACCTTTCTAATTCCCAAAGACAGAATGAGATAGTCTTAAAACTATTGGTTTCCTGCATTTTTTTCCTCTGAAACTGCTGCCAAAGTTCTTCACTTTGTGTGGATATAATTGGAACACTGTGGACATGACTTAAATCTTCCCATCCAAGATCTTCCATCTGAAATAGGATCCCTGTTTTTCACATCCCCTTTCTGCATTAGCCTTCAAGACAGGAGAAAATATCCAGTGTGTTCTTTCCCAGAACAGAGGTATTTCTAATACTCATCTTATATGGTTTTCATGACCTCCAAACTGTTATTGTGCAGCATTTTTGTGCATTTCTAGTACTTGAACTTTAGAGTCCCATGACTTCTGAAACTATATCAGCATGTGCCAGCAGATACCATTTGCATTTGCTTGCCATTGAAGTGCTCCTTTCCTTTGTCTCATTAATGATGCTGCTATGAGCCCTCCTGGACTGCACGGAGGGATGTGTGCAAGACTGTATACTGCAGCCACACAGAGCCTGGGCTGATAAGCCTAAGATCTTTGATGCTCTCCACTGAGATCTATGATACCAGTGGAAAAAAGTGCAGCTAAACTTCCTGACTTTGTAAGTAAAAAGTGAGTGGTTCATCACTTTGGTCTTGAGGCAGTGAGAGCTAGGTAACCTGTGCCCTGACTGCAGTTAGAAGCAGGTTGAGTCACTTTTGCAGGACCACTGAGCAGAGAGAGTTCAATGTGAGCTGTGTGGGGCTGTGCGGGCACTCGCAGCCAGGAGCTGGGGCACTGCTTCCCACTGCTGCCTTGCACCATGCTACCTTGCTGACCATCGAGCTGCCAGGCTCAGAGTTCTTCCCCTGGCACCACTGCTTCTGTTTGCCCAGGTGGATGCTTCCGTCTTGTTCTATCCTTTCTCACAACCTGCCAGGTACATTTCCAGCTCATAGTGGCAGCGTTGTGGTTGGAGGTTAAGATAATGTGTAAGGCATTGAAGATAAGCAGCTGTTTGTCTTTGAGAAGGGATTTGTTGTTTGGCACAGTGCAGAGCAGCTGTGTTACACAGCCTGTGCATGAGAGGTAGTTTATCACTTAATACAGGCTAATTTTGTTTAGACTGTTCTGGAAGCAGGAGGCTGTGATGCTAATTTGTCACCAGTATTGTACCAACTTGAGCAATCTAAAGGAGAGAGAAGTGCTTTGTCAGCAGAAGTGACTGCTTTGTGGTTTATGATCATATTTGCTAAAAATACTGGGGCTGCAAAATTACCTAGTTTCTTTGTTGCATTATATGCTACCTTTTAATCAAGTATTTTAGGATAATGTTAGGGAGGAATCATAAATTCAAGAAAAACACAAACAAGAGGGTGTAGATGAGTCCTGATTTATGAAAGAGATTAGTTTCAGCAAGGATCTATGAAGCCCTAACACCAAACTTGTTTTGCATCCAGATATACCATTGGACAGTAGAATGTGAACCTCATTGTTTCTCTTGGATGCGTTGAGATCGAAATCAGACCCGCTTATCCAGAACTGACTGATGCTGTTGTACACTTGTGAGGAAGAGCTCTTTGTCTTAGTGAGAGAGGTGACTGGCTGGGAATAGCCATGGTGAGGTTAATATTGCTTTGGTCTATCGTAACAAATTTAGTCTTAGACCTTAGTGCCCATGCAAAATCTGGAAAGACTCTGGATGCTGGCCGTTACATGTAGACAGCAGGTGGAGAGGAAAATTCTGGCATGAATAGGAGGTATTGTCAGTACAAAAGGCGGCTGGTGAGGATGGCATACAGAAACATCTGACCTTGAAACTGTAGTTGTAGTATTTGACTGTGGAGATGGGGCATAGGATTTCAGCCAGAAACACGAAGCTTGATTTTTGTTTCCATGAAGTAAGAAATTACCATAAAGAACAGTAATGAATCTCCTCAGCTGAGCAAATATTCCAAACAAGGGTAAATCTTGAAACTACACAGAATGCAAAGATAACGTGAATATCTAAGGAGCCCATGTCCCAGACCCTAGTCACGGATAAAAAGTTAAAATTAAATATGGAAAGAAAACAAGTAGTGGAGGGAAAAATTTTCAGCCTCACAAGCAGCTGTGAAGGAAGTGGAGATGCTATACTTGAAGGACACTGTGTAAGTTGAGGTATGGCCCAAATACTGAATTAATGCCTTAATTCAGTTTTCGGTAAAGATGATATATAAGAATAATGTCAGAGTCTGTAGTAAAAATGTGAACATGGTAAGAGAAATTCAGCATCTGAAGTGGAAGCAAAATCTAGGCTAATCAGTATGAAAATCCATGGTCCCTGAATAAGCTTTTTCCTTGACTATTGAAAGAATTGGTGCATGAAATTGCAGATGAATTTGAAGATATTTTTTTATTAATCTGTACATTTGGAAACAGAAGATTAGCAGATACAGTGCATATATTAAAAAATGGGGGATGACACCAACCCCCCTACCCCCTGAAATTTATATGTTACCTAATTCGTTCCAAAAGTACTGAGTCTTGACATGGAAAATGGCTGAGGGTGATAAGACAGTGGAAGGGGATAAAGACAAAATTTTCACACACACACACCAGGATCATTAATTTCAGAAATAATTTAATATATTTTTCTAGAAGATAACTAGCTTCTTAAAAACAGTAATGCCATAGACATAGTCAAGAGTCAAGTAAAACACTGATCCATAACCCCATAAGGACCTTCTCTTTCATGGTCGAAATGGTAATGGAAATTGCAAGATAAAGATGAACTAAGCGAAAGAGAGGTGCCAGGAATATAGAAACTAGGAATGACCCTATTTAATATATGCCCTGGTTATATAGATATCTGGCCATGAAGTTTGCAGATGACACAGCTGGGATCAATATCATTACTGTGGAGGACTTTTTTCTTACAAGAAAATAATTATTCCAAATTCTTTTGATCTCGGGATTGAAAGCAGTAGCATTGAAGTGCACAGTTGCTTTTTAAGAGAGGGTAAGAACTTTTGCAATACCCTGAGAACTTGTTCCTGAGAAAGGATGGAGTAGGAGAAGGATGGATTGTCTTGGTGACTCAGCTGTAAGAAAGCCTTGTAAGGCTGTGGGATGCAGTGGGCTTTAAATTCCTGCTGGAGACACAGATGCGTTAGTGTAATTGTAGAAGCTGTTTTTAAGATCCCATTTGGAATATTGGGTATGCTTTTGATCTCTGACATTTAAAAGAAAAGAAATAAACTGGAGAGGAGCAAAAGGATTCCTAGGATGGCCAAGTCAGCCTTCAGAGACTCATTCCTATTAAAAAAGGTTTTTGTTTAGCCTAGCAGATAGTAATTTACAGAATACACCAAGTTTCTTTATAAACATATAAAGAGGGAGACTAACTTCAGTTTAAGGTCAATTCTAATTAATTATGAATAGATTAAGCTGAAAATTGCCAAAAGCTTTGTAACCATTCTGAACAGCTTTCTGCGTGATTTATGTGATTGCTTCTATATGGAGTTAGAGATTATTTGAGCGTCATCTTAGAATATGGAATTGAAATTTTAATGGTACAAATCCTTGGATTACCAGTAGTGTTAGTCGTGGTAAGAAAGGGATGGAGAGTATTTAACAGCTGTTAATCTTTGGTAATACTAGTCTTCTGTCACTGCTCTGGGATTATGCTTGTCATTACTGAGGTTAGGAAGTTTCTGTTTTCTCCCTGGTGCAAGCTGGATTCCACATCTGGGGATTTTGCCTTTCTGTAAGTATCAGATAGGGTTGACAACTGGAGTCAAGAGGCTGCATGATATGTGCTGGCTCTTCTGCTGGTATCAGATGCTCTGGTGCTCAGTGGTCTGCCTTACCATGAACTTCTGGCTTAGTAGATGGCCACGTTTCAGAAGAGAATAGAATCTTTTCTCTGAGACTAGGAGCAGCTGTGGTGTAGAGCACAGATACCTTCCAACGACCAGCAGGGAGTTTCACCTGATAAAATTCCAAGCAAATAGGAAACGTTTTTGTTTCTAAACACCTTTCATGCAGTGGCTTAAAATAAATTTCAGTAACACAAAGTATGAGGCCACTCTTTTGTCTAGCAGCTGGAATGGCTGCTGTTTCTTGGAAACTCATCATCTGGAAATGGTGGAAAAGAGGACTTCAGTGTCTGTAATGCAGCTGCATAGGAAGCACATTAATCTCCCGGCTGCATTATATGCAGTCTTTCCATTGGAAAGATTTCTTCCTTTCGCTTTCTTCCTGTCTGTTTTCTGTGAAGGAGAGAATATCAGAAGCAATATTGAAGCGTACTGTGAATTCCTACTTCTCCATTGTTTTATAAACCCCTGTACAAATGACTGACTTTACATGGTTAAAAAGAAGAAGAAATTAAATTGTACTCTGAGGAACTTTGTCGCTATCCTGGAGATTTTTAGTTTGAACTCAGAGAGCTTCCCCAAATACAGCAGCTTGCTAACCCATTGAGTACAGACTTCAAGAGAACAAACAGCATTTCTAGAAGGGGTCTTCAGCCTCACTTATTTAAGCAGACGATCAAGAGTAGGATTGAATTATTGTCTTCATGTTTCATTGTACATGTTTATGAAGTCTATTTTCACGTGCCTTTCTATGAGTCATGGCTTTATTTTGCAGTATGTGAAATAGTTGGCACAGATTAAAATTAATCATAACAAATTGCGCAGGACTGTTGTGCAATAACACAGACAGGCATGAACAGACACAGAAAATTCCAACCTTTCTTTAAGCTTCCATTGAGATGTTGCTAGAACTTTTAAATATATATTTCTTCATTGTCTTATCACCATTGGATGTGACCTTTCCATATCCTGAAGTTTAAGAGAAGTCTTTCCTAGATGCAAAAAGGAAACCAAAAATGCAGAGAGCGTGATTTCCCTGTGACTTGAATTATCTCATTGTTCATATGAGGAAAAATACTGCTCTACTGATTAAGTATTTGTGTGCATTTTGCTGACCGTCATGGTTAGCCCTGGCTGTCTGCCGGGTGCCCACCCAGACGTGCTCTCATTCCCCCTTCTCAGCAGGACTTGAGGAGAAAATAAGGTGAAAGAGTTCACGGGCCAAGATAAGGACAGGGAGATCACCGACCAGTTAGTCAATTGCAAATCGAACTTGACCTGGGGAAGATTAATTTTTTGCCAGCTAATAAAAGTAAGATAGAAATAAAAATAAAATTTAAAAAATTTTCCTCCCACCCCCGCTTTTCCCCAGGCTCAACCTCACTTCTGACTCTTCAATGTCCTCCCCTCAGGATGTGTAAGGGGGTTGGGGAATGCAGGTTGTGGTCAGTTCGTAACACTTCCTCTCTGGCAGTCCTTCCTCCTCACACTTCCACGTCCTCCCCTCAAGATGTGTAGGGGGATGGGGAATGCAGGTTGTGGTCAGTTCGCAACACTTCATCTCTGCCAGTCCTTCCTCCTCACACTGTTCCCCTTCTCCAGCATGGTGTCCCTCCCAAGGGCTGCAGTGCTTCATGAGCTTCCCCAACATGGGTCCTTCCCATGGGCTACAGCTCTTCAGGAACTGCTCCAGCATGGGTCCTTTCAACAGGGTATAGTCCTTCAGGAACATACTGTTCCAGCCTGCATCCCACCCACCCCCAGGCTACAGCTCCTTCTAGAAAACCTGTGTCTGCATGGGCTCCTCTCCATGGGCTGCAGATCCTGCCATGCATAGGCTCCTCTCCATGAGCTGCAGCTTCCTTCATGGCGCATCCACGTTGTCTGGTGTGGGAGTCCTCCATGGGCTGCAGGTGGACAACTGTCTTCGTGGGCTGCATGGGAATCTCCCCTCCAGCAATTTGGAAAACGTCCTTCCCTCCTGCTTCACTGACCTTGGTGTCTTCAGGGCTCTTTCTCGCATGTTTTTCTCACTCCTCTCTCTCACAGCAGCCGCACAACATATATATATATTAATATTTTTTTTTACACTTTTAAAAATATGTCATCGCAGAGGCCCCACCAGCTTTGGTGGGTTCAGCTTTGGCCAGTTTGTGGGTCTGTTTTGGAGATGGCTGGAACTGGTTCTGGCCAACATGGGGACAGCTCCTTATCCTTTCTCACAGAAGCCACTCCTGAAGCCCACCTTGGGCTTCATGAGGACCCTTTAAAGGTCTACCATAGTGCCTCCACCAAGAATACATTGTTAGACTCCCTTAGGCGATGAAAAAATGAAAATATGGGCTGCTGTTACAGTTTTGAATGACACAAATGTTTCAAGGATCTGTTACATAGTATGCTGTGGATGTAAAAGGCTACTAACCACTCTGAAAGGTATGCACTTTTTTAACACTTATTTCTAAAGTCTGGCATGCTAAAAAGCTAAGCATCCTTACAAACACTGTCACAGCTGCCTAAGCTTTCCCTTCTCGAATGGGGGGGAAAAGGTCTCTTCCCTATTCCCATCTGGAGGGTGTGTCCAAGTCTACTACCTGTCCTCTCTTAGAAGCTCTTCCTGCTGTGCTCTTTTCCTGCACGTCTTTCTCATGTCCTAGGGTACCCTGAATCACACGCAGAAATGCTTACTCACTTCTGCTCCAGCATCAGGTGGTCCCAACGAGCAAAGCAAGTTGGCAACCAGCAACAGGCAGGTGTGAAAGAGCTTGATGAAGGTATGATGACTAGGAAAGAGAAGTCAGTCTGGCTCCCAGGCACACTAGCTCTGTTGGGTAGGTCACTGGGGGCATGCCTGTGTGAGTGTCACACATTTGCTCTATGCAGGTCTCTGGCTGACCAACACACTGTACCCTACCTTGCAAGGAAGGCTGGGGATGGTGCTGGACTGGAAATGGGGCAGAAATGTAAGTCTGCAACCAGGTACAGAGGCACAACCAGCATATCCCTCAGCAACCTTCAGCTGCAGAGGAGGACATTTCCCTATGTTCCTATGAAAGCTGTCCAAATGAAGTAGATGTCAGCTTCTATAAGCTATTACAGCTTTGCTGAGGCTGTTAGGTGAGGACCTAGTATAAAGCACTGGGGCTTTTAAATCTAAGTCTTCTCTCTTGAAAAGAATTGTTTCACCAGCTAGAAAGAGGATTTTCCACACTGTCTGGTGGATGGTCCCTAGTCAAGTATTCTGTTTGTGGCCAGCAGTACCGGGAAGAAAGCTCAGACACACGCACAGAACACAGATGCAATTAACTTCTACTGGGTAAATTTCTTGTTGATGTAGAAACCAGCTCTTGGCCTGTGGGAATTGTGGTTATAGGGGTGAATAAAGCCATTACTGTTTCATCTGGATCTGCCACATCTCCTTGAGGCTGACTTTGTAACTAGCCAAAATTACATTTTAGAATAATGTATCACTACTATTTCAAATACCTCATGCCTAAAAGTAATTAAAATCTTCTCTAAGCACATTTAAACCTTAACATTGGTAACTTGTAATTGGTGGCTTTGAGCCCTAAAGGGCAAGATGGAACAGTGATTTTGGTCATATCTGCTTGATGTTGTTTCAGAGCCACCAGCCTTTTTAAACTAAAACCAAATAAATGCTCTGAAAAGGCTTAAAAGTACAAGGTGATTTCCAATAAGCTTCAGTTTTGTTCACAGGTGTTGGGGTTTTTTTATTCCATCCCTTTTATGTGCTGTTCTGCAATCATAGTCTTAGTGGTTGCATTACAGTGTGAAGAAGGAGAGACATTTTTCACACTGAATAAGCCTAAGACCTGAGTTTTAAACACAGAAAACTTTCTATGTTTGAAGTGTGGTATGTTTTTCAGTCCTGTTTGTGTGTCTTACTGTCACTTATGATGTTCTGATGCTGTTATCCGTTTTGGTCATAGACTTTCATAAGCCAAAGGAGCTGATCATTTGTGGAGTTTTGGTGGTCACTGGTTCTTATGTGTAGTTTCAGAGAAGCCATGTGATAGTGAATGAAGGAACATTAACGAATCCTATCTCAACAGGATCTGAAAGAGGATCTCCACAGGGTATCTTGCTGAGGTTGCTGACTTTTCTGTGTGCCCTAAGCGGTAAACCTCTTCTCAGAATGAGAGCTCAGACATAAATGAAATGCAGCCGACATGAAGGATGCCCGTGCTTTTATGCAAATGGTGGGCTCTAAGCAAAACACCTCCCTGCAGGAGTAAGTCTTCCTGGCTTGCACAGCCTTTCCACTCTAAATGAGAACCTGCAGGGACGAAAAATCTGGTCCCTGTTGTCACTGGCAGTCATGCTCCAATAGTCACCTTTCATGGCACTGCAGTACCATGTTTGTGATTCATAGCCATCTTGTGTTTGAGTAGTATGCCCACAGTCAGTTGTTTCAAATTGCTATGGTCTTTTATTGAGGAAAAAAAGAACATTAAACCACAACTTGTCCTAGCACAAAGAATTATCAGTGAATCGTGGTTTATTTCAAGTTTCTTTGTCTGTGGCTGCATTCTTTGAAATGATCCCTGAAGGGACTGGTCCAGGGAAGAAGGGGGGCACCACAAATGGTTCGAGGTGGAAGGATTCTGTTTGATCAGGGACTTGGGGCAATTTTTGGGCTAGAGAAAGCCTGTGTCAATAGGACAGATTCCATTTAAACTACAAGTGAAAGAGGGAGGCGCCTCTCCAAATCCAGAAAAGTGTCATCATTCAAACCAAAGATCAGGGCAAAATTTCCAGGGAGCACAGCTCACAAGTTTCAAGATGATGAAGACACAGAAGTCCTGTGTCCATGAGGAAAGGGCGCAGGATGGTAACAGTCAAACAGATAAAGAAAACCAGAAGGGATCAACCAAGTTCTGTTTAAATGAAGTACCAAAGAGAAAATCAAAACAGTGGCATGACCATTTCTAGGCTAAATGTGGTCACACTACATCTTATAGAAACTTGAGGGACAAAAGATAGTCACTGGTATTTCTGTTAACACCTTGACAAGAAGTATAGGAGACACAGAGTGAGATCTTCTGATGAGGAAGAAATGAGGTAGATATATTCTTTACTATATAATATATATGTATTTCACATTTCTTTAAAATACTTATAGAGGTCAATTTAGAGTTGGACCAGGTGAACGAGACAGAAATTTCAGCAGTACCACAGAATACAATGGATTAAAATTTCAGGCCCAGACAGGAAAAGTATAGTTTAGGTTCTGCGTTAATGAGTGCCCACCAGGATAGCAATACTGCCTGCGATACACCAAGGGAGGTCACAGAGGCTGCAAGGGCAGGAAATGCAGGAGACTTCCTGCATAATAATAGGAGACTTCCGCAACCTCTCCCTTTTCCTCTCAGCCACAGATAGGCCAAATGTCACATCAAGACATGAGTTATGTAAGAAATCTTGAAATGTAATTAGTGGTGGCTTCCTGAATGAGCTAGCAAGGAAACCTGCAGGAGACAGTGAAGTCCCTTCCTTTCTCCCTGCATAACAGACATGGTCCACATGGCTGCAATTGCTCTGTACCAGTGATTGCAGTGCACTCTCAGCATCCCTGCAGGAGCCACCAAAGATAAAAGAAAATACACCTCCACACTCACAAATGTAGTCAGCTTCAAGAAGGGAAACCCTGTAAGAATGAGGAAGGTTCTCAGAAAAACAGTGATAAAAGATGCAGTAAGAGAGTTAACCTTTCCGGGAAGAATGGGTTTACACCCTATATTGGAAACTGATCCAGTAGGTATCACCCATCCAGAGCCAAGGAGGAGCTGAAGGAAGCAGTGGGGTGAATGGTCATGCGAGGGTGGTATTGGCAGCTGCTTGGCATTCTTCAAAAACCTAGGTCAAATGAGGAAAATGAACAAGTTCTTGAACTCCGGAAGGTTATTTGTAAAGTACAACAAGGCTGGTCAAAGACTCTGATGAACAATCTTGTCCTTTTTTAAGCACTTCTAGAGCCTGCCAGGTGGGTAGGGTCTGCTCAGTGCCAGAGAAGCACCTACAGGAGGTAAGGTCACAGAAGAAAAGCTAAACAAATCATGTGGCTTTGCATTTGATGTGGGAAGGACAGGTGTGTCTTCTTAGCTAGTGTGTCACACCATCTGCTTAGTGGAAAGATGCTGGGACGAAGCTTAGTTAGCTGCTGTTGGTCGCTGATGGCTACATGGAGATCTCTGTCCCAGTACCAGTCGGGGAGTCAGAAAAACATGCAGCAAAACCATTTTGTCACCTTAGATAAGTCGTTTATGTCTTACTGGGGCCCCCCTTGCTTCCTATAAAATTGGCATAGCATTCTCCTAGAAGTCCTCCATCAGTTATGTGGGACTGCAAAGCCGCGGTAGTCATGCTTGTGCAACATGCACTGTATAGGCAGGACTGGGTACTTGCGTGGGTAGCTCCCTGCCTCTGCCTCCACACCGTGACCTGCTTGCAAAGAGAGCAATGCAGAACGAGGGACCTCTGTGAGCCAGTATCTAAATGGGATGTTGAGGGCTTGTGGGTCTCTTTCTTTGAGTAACTTATTTTTCTGAATATCTGAGATGCTTTGAGCCTGATTTCTCAGGGGTTGTGCTCACAGGCATCCACCTGATGGCGGGAGATCGGCTATTCTGAAAATTGAAAAGAAGCCAGAGCAAGGATAGGGGTTTGTTGGGTGTTGGTTTGGGGGGGAGGGATGTTAAGCATTTTGACTTAAAATTTAGTCTAATTTCCGATGCCTGAATATCAGGAGTTTAATAGAAAGGAGGTTCTTGGCTTTGTATATGAATTGATGTCTGTGCTTAGAGCTAAACAGAAAGAGCACAAGTATGGTTGGTGTAGAAAAAGACCTCCTTGAACGCAGCTGATAGTGCAGACCTGCAAATAGTCCAAGCCCAACAGCTGGAAGCACATGAGGCTACATGGAACTAGGATGCTGGTGGAACAACATTCCTTAGTGGACTTACAGTAGCTCACAGCAGGTAACGGATGCGTGGTCAAATAGAAATATGCATAGAGAGAAATTCTTGGACATTGTAATTAAATTGTAACATCTCTGTTCTCTCAGGAAAAGAAAATATACTTTCTGCTCATTACAGGAGATAAATCTGAGACTTGATTCTTCTCTTGTCTATAAATGCTGAGTAAGCAGGTCTTTGTGCACAATAAGAATCTTTGTAAAATACAACACATTAACATTAATGCTAGCTAAGCTGCAAAAGGACTGAAAATAAAGATTAGCAATGGCCACTCTCCATACATCAAAAGGAAAGCAGAAATTTCTATTAAATACCTCAGATTGCACCTGTGTTGTTAAATTACTGTAAAGATTGATAGGTTGAGCATTCACAAAGCAGGAAACAGCCTTAGAGTTGCCTCTGCACCTTTGACTTGGTTCTCTGTGTACAGAAATCAGGGAAAGCTTCTTTTTTTGTGTTTTGGTTTGCTTTTTTTTTTTTTTGTTAGTGTGCAAAATGACCTTTTCATCTAACCTGCAGCTATAGATCCTTGTACCTCTAAAAATCAGAGTCCAGCATCTCAACTCAGAGAATGAGGAATGTACAATTAGCAGCCACTCTTAAAAGGTTTGGGTTTTGCTATTTGCTTAACATCACACAAATATGCTGTTGACAGAGGGAGGGACAAAAGTAAAATGATCATATTATCCTAAAGTCATCTATCTGCGAGGCTACTGTCAGCTTGCAGTCCTCTGTTCTGTGCCCCATGTATGTCTTAGTTTCCACAGCGAATACAATAGAGTTCAGACAGACTAGATCTTTCTTTCTTACAGGATTAGACCCACCCCCAATGGATGTAATTGCTATGCAGGAAATGAGATCTGGTGCTGTGAGAATGTGCCATGGTATATCTTGGTGCACACGTATACAAATAGCTAGAATTATAATTAGGGTTTGCAGAACAGTTTACATTCTGGTATTTCCTAAAGTTTGAATTTTTGAGCTGATGGCATGAAAATAGTGCCTTTTAAGGTGTTTTCTTTGTGCTCATCTGTTAACGGTGAAGGAAGAGGGGCAAACCAGCACTCAGGTCCTGAACCACTGATTAAATAGAAATAAAGTGTCAAAATCCCAAAGTGGACCCCTGAAACTATTTTTGTGCCATCTCCTTGAGTGCAGGGAGGGAGAGCCTGCCTAAGCCAGTCTCCAAACTGGAGGTGCCCCAAGCTTTGTTTGGGTTTGTGCCTGGGGTGGCTCAGCACAATGCTGTGTTGCTCCCTGGCAGTCCCGGGGCAGAGGAGGACCTGCCTTCTGTGTGCCTGTTTCCCCAGTGGGCTTTATACCGTAAGTATTTCCAGGATCTTAATAGAAGAAGATTTTGGCCAAGTGAAGAGACAGCAGCTAACTCTGCTTGTGGTAAAAGGCAGCAGTGGCCCTTATTTGCTATCACTTCTTGTCATGTGAAAAGGGGGGGGAAATCCTCTCAACCCCAGGTGTTTGATCTGTCTTTCAGTGCCCCAAGAAAGCCGAGACCCTTGTGCCCGACCAGTCTGTCAGCATCCTGTTACAGGGACCCTTCACTGAACGGTCCTGCTGGATCAGAGGGCAATTCAACTGACGTGTTCAGAGAAACACACCAACAGCATCAGTGGGACCCCTCGGCAGGTCGGCCCACTTTATTCGAATATGTTAACTGCTGCCAGTGGCTGCTAGTGCCCACAAAGGACTCACACTAACCGTATATGGACTAACACTCCTTATTATGAAATTGTGACAAATTCAGATTCGTGATTGCCAATGATAGGGACTGTCTGCAAAAACAAGCTTGAAACGATACACTACCAAACTATATACAGGCAAAACCTTAATTACTAATGATAGCTAGGATGAGTTAGTTATTTAGCATGGATAAGTCAAAGTTCTTACCCAATAGGCGTCCCTATGGGGGAGAAGACAGGTTCAGCCCGTTGACTGATCCCGGAAGTTATGATGGCATCTTCCTTAACTTCTCCCCTCATTCATTCACTTTTTATACTTTTCTTTACTCTCAGGTGGAGTTTGAGTGACTCTAGTCACTCATTATTGATTGGTGTAAACTTCTCTCGCTTTCATTTAAAGACATAGTTGATAAGAAATAGAAAGTGCATGCTCGGTGAGGGGTGGTCATGCCTTGGAGGTGAGTAACTTTGGGCTGGAGGTGTGTGTTAGTATTATAGCAAGATTATAATGAGCAAGGTTCATCTAAGGGGAATAGTTTTGCCACAGTTGTTGGCCCAGCAATGGACTTCTCATATATTTTCTATTTGATAGCCGCTATGCAACTTATCGGCTGTACGGTACCATCAAGTTCCCTGTCCTGCAGGGAGCAGAGCAGAGCCTGGCCACGGTGCCTTCACTCTGATGCAGCCTCCACTGCTCCTCTAGGATAGCAGGTTGTGTTGCCTAGGGAACCCTGGTGGAGCAGGTTCCATGCATGTCAACCATCTCAAAGCTGCAACTGTTTATCTCCCTAAAAAGGTTGTTATAATACTATAACTTCTATTAGGTCTGTAATTTCCCCCCCTCCAAGCAATTTTCCCATACTTCCACTCTGGAAAGAGCGCACAGTCACCACCAAAACCTATGGCAAAAAGGTGAGCAGGAAAGCCCCAAGAAGGCACATCTCCAGTTCAGTGCCTTTTCCTCATCGGTGGGCATTTTTGTTGCCAATGCAGAACAGCCACAGGCATTCAGAAGAAATGATTGTCTTCTCTAAACTATTTTCCTAGGAAAAAGTATGAGGTAGACGTACAGAATCCCCTGTTTGCGTGCTTTGCCCATATAGTTCACCCAAATGGAAACAGACTCAGATATATGCTTAAGTAGGAGGAAAAACTGGGAAACTCTGACTTCTTATTCCAAACACACAGCCCCAACAGAACACGTGCAAAAGGACCTAAGGGTAACACAGAGATGACAAGGAGACCCAAGCACTGCTCTGAAGGGACAGATCGTATGAAGATGTTTAATGCAAAGGATTTTGGTCTTCTCAAGGTAGCTCGAAGTTCCCACTCTGCCAGTTTTGAATGCCACAGCAGGTGGCAGAAATGTCGTGCTCTGTGGAAGATTTGGCCTTTGTTGCTTACTATTATCTGAAAGGGATTCGTGTCTAGGCCAGATGCAGGGTGCTTCTGCATATTCCTGGCTACACCTGAAAATTGGACATCCATGTTCTTTGCATGCCCCCATATTTTTCCCTGTCTCTAAACAAGCATGATAAAGAATCACGTTATCCAGATCTTTGAGAGGAAGGTGGATGGAGGGTAAAAAAACATCATCATATCGTTAACTGGTTTAGGAACCAAGGCAGAAGTACTATAATCCCAGATCTGTCCCAGTCTCGTCTGACTTCATGTTAATTTACATGGGTTTTCCCTATAAACTGGAATGTGAATTCTCCTTTTCTGTATTTACAGCAGTTCAGCTCACCAGCAGTTTGGGGCAGGGAGTTCACATTTATGCAGTTCCAGGTACAGCGGGTCCTTTCACTCAAATTGCATTAATAACGAGTGGTAGAGTAACCAGGTGGCTTCATGTGCGCTATGCAAGGGGAAGATTGACCATAAAGCAAGCTCCTCCAGACACATCAGGAACTGTCCCACCAGTGCTGCAAGTAGCTAAGTGAGCAGGCAGACCTAATGAAGTGAGACACTAACTACCTGCTTACCCACCAGGCAGAGCTAAGATGAATTATGGCAGTGAATTCCAGTAATGGAAGAGCAGTTTTCTGAGCACTCCTTGAAGAAATGTCTCCTGGGTCTCGGTTCTGATCTTATGTTAATAACATCTGTCAGAGTTCATCAGGGCAGAGCCAGGACAGATCCGTCATCCTATGTTTTGGGATGCATGCAGGGCTGCAGTACTCCAATAGGATTCCAGGAAATAACATCAAAGTAATCTGCAGCATATTTTTATTGCATTTCTTTGTTCATCTAATTAACAGTAGCAATTAAAATATTAGTTAATAGCAAATAATTAGTCAAGCCTTTGTCCTCAGAGGCATGCTTAAATCCCTGGTCATATTAAAGTTATCGGTACCAACTGTCAACAAAAGGCTTAGGATGATCATTGCCAAGGGCAGGATGGTGTCCTCAGCCCCCGCATATTAAAAGGCCTGATGATTAAGCAGATGATACTGTTCTGAATTGATGTCCTCAGTCTCCCCCACTTACGGAAGAGTTACTATAAACAGTTAAAGATAAACTGTTTATAGGGATTTCTTCACCAAATACCATTAGTATATGACTGGGCTTGTGCATTTAAAAGCAAGGCTGTTGTGCAACGATCTAAATTTCAGCATATAAACAAAAACAATATTTGAAAAGCATACATATAAGCATGTTAACAACAGGGAAAATATTTCCTTATATCTTTTCACCAACAGTGGAAAAAAAATTATTTCACTTATACTAACGACAAGTGATTTAATAAGCCAGCCTTGCTGCAGTATATGCGTATATATGTTCTGATTCCTTGATTTCCTCCTTTTCCTTCTCAGTAGCCCAGTTGCATGTCAGGGTTGAGGTCTGTACCCAGCTAGCTCCAGCCCAGCAGTGTTTGGATGCCCTCCCTATGGTTGGAGCCTGAAATTTTTGAAAGCCTGCAGCTGGTATCATTTTCATGTCCATAATAAACAAAATCCATAGTGATCTGGATCAGATTCTCCTGTAGGTATGCTCCCTAGGGTGATCTCTTCTCAATGCTTTGTCAAAATGGTTTAGTTATCTCTGCTGATCTTATGCAGGTATTGACCTATCTAGGATGGAGCAGCTCCATCCAAGAGAGGGGATAAGCAGGGCCGTTTCTTTGAGGCTCATATACAGGCTTGTACCTCTGTTGTCTGGTGCAGCAGCTTCATCTAAGCGTATTCTTTGTTGAACACCTGAAGTGTGAGGGATGAGAATCAATGTAAGTTTTCTTATCCTGGAACATGGGTTGGGTCCTTCCAGACAGAATGCAAGCATTTTTACTGTGGTCTCCTGTGTACCTACTGCCACTGCCAGGCATTATCACAGCATCCCATATACAGCGCCGAGGTCCATCAAGTGGAAGAGAAACAAGATTTGTTCTTTATCCAGTGGCAGGAAAAGCTCATTGCAAAGGAGTTTCAGTTCTTTGCTCAGTCTGAATTCCAACTTAATTTCTCATCTAGACAATTATATTCAATGAAAGGAAAGTCAAACTGGCTGTTAGTTGGCTTCTCTGGATGTCTCTGGTGTGTTCATCACTAAACTGAGCAGTTCTTCCAGTGGCTCTGGGTCAAACAGGGATAGCACAAAACAGTTCTGTGGCACATGATTGAAACATTGTTAAGGTAGATAGGACATGTATTAACGTATGATTACAAAGGGAATGTAAGTATGGGAGAATATAAATATGATTGTGAGTGGCAGGGCTGGAGCAGAGTGACTGCAGGTCGTTTGAAGTCTTCCCAGCCACACAGAGCTTCTCCAGAGGGGCAAGACAACAATTCTTTGCAAAGTTTTTGTTGCAGACACAGAGCAACAAATGAATTAATTCTGAAATTGATGTGAACATTGCTATTAATGTTCAGCAGTCTTTACACTGTAATGCAGGCTTCATGGAGCATTATGTTTACCAGTAGACAGGTAATTTCCTGCTCGCACTGATAGGTGATCAGCATGTGGCTGAATAACAGACTTTGATAAATGTTTTTCTAGACCACCAAATGTTTGATCTTGTGATGTGTTTCTTCATGGCTGTCACTGTCCACTCAGTGGACTCATGATGGTTTGTTAACTATGATCTCGAAGCGCAAAAATCAAGGCGACCACACCAAGGGGTTATGCTTCAATTAAACAGCACAATTTTATTGTTTGCCCGTAAAGCTGCATGCGATAGGTAAAAAGACAGAAAGTGACTAAAAGGTAAAGTAAAAAGAAAAGGAAAGAGGATTATAGCTACCACCACGGGTCCAAGGTGTCCCTATGGTCCCAGGTCCAGGCAGCATCCCGCCGGTCCTTCCGATCGTCGTGATCCTTGGTGGGGAAGATCTCCAAAGTTCAGTTGCTAAGAAGGCATCTTTTTATGCCAAGCAACACACCTCGCTCCTCCATGGACTGCCACCAGTCTCCGCCCTCTTGAGCCAGGTTATCTTGCCCCAGAGGCAGGTAGCTTCAGACCAGGAGGTGTGTTCTTGTATTGTTTTCTGGTTCGTTTTTATGTCCACGGTTGTGATCCATCTTCTGGACAGCTGTTATGCAGCCTTATTCAATCCCAGGTGGAAGGGAATGGCATAGTACTCCTCATACCGTGCAGTTCTCCTTCCCAGGGTGTAGTTGTTCCTTTCAGTCCCAGGTTGCAGGGAGCAGCATAGTACTCCTCGTACTGTGCAGTTCTCTTTCCCAGGGTCTTGGTATCTTGGTGTCCATGAGGACCACATTCCATCTCCAGGTCTCAGCTGGCAATGTTGAGACAATATTGTTCTCTTTAGACCAACTCTTACAATGGCCTGGTACGTGAAGACTAAGCTACTACAAACTGTCATCTTTCCCATGTAAAGGAGAAAATCAGATCAAAAGGCATATGTATGCTGAGAATAAAAAGATTTTCAAAGTGCCAAATTTCTGGGAAAGATTTCAACACCAGTTATGTGAAAAAGCTGCTTGAGATTAATTTTTTTGGCTTAGGAAGAGTCCGAGATCAGGCTGTTTCTCTGCATGCATCAGTGTATCCTCTGTACCCACGCTAACCCCTCCACCTACTTTGCACAGCTGGTATCAGCTAAATGGGAAAGGGGAATCATCTCCAACTGCCAGAGTTTTGACATGGGTGGGCTGACTAGTATGAGAGACATCAGGGAATGGTTGAACTGACCATAGAAAACAACGTAAGCTCCAAGTCCTGGAAGGGTTCCTGTCAGAGCTGTAGCTGTTTTCAACACTAGATAGATCCAAGCACAAACTCAGGTTTATGAAGGAGTAAGCTTTGCTCATCTCACTCTTTGTTAAACTGTGTGACTCTACCCATCCGGTGGGGGCTGTAAATACTGACAATGCATAGGAAGTAAGTTCTGAATAACTATCCCTTCTCCTGAAGCACAAATATTGAAAGAAAGAGGAGATTCAAGCTGCAGTTGTCATATTCCAAAGCTTCCCCCATGCCCAAAGGAGAAAGGATTCAGCTGCCTCTTGTTCCTCATTATGCACTGTGAGATTTTTCCAGATTTTTCTTTGAAAGGGTTGTGCCAAACAAGACTTACCGTTACAGATTCACCCCTGCTTTCCATCCCACTAGTTTTTCTGTAGTCCCTTTTCAGAAAAGTACTTAAACACATACCTGTGTTTACACAGATGCTTAAATGAATGGCTAGTTCTTCGGATGCTGAGCTACATTTCTGCTTATGGCCCTGGTCTGGCTAATGAAGGAGGAAAGAAAAGTTTCAAAGATGAGTTGCATTAAAGACAGGCAAAAGGGCAGAGTTTGAGGAGCTGCCCTGCATCCACTCTGACTCTTTCTTGGATGAGAGACTTCAGTATTTGAAGCTACCTAACTAAAAACAGGGGCTGCCGAGACCTGTCAGGGTTCACTGGTGTGTGGTCTGCTTCCTCGTCCATTCAAAGGCCTTTTCTTGACTTGCAGATCAGAGGCTGCTCCCTCATACCAGAGAGTACCTGTCCCTGCTTCACTTCTCGGGGGTGTAGACTTGCTGTATGTGAAAGGAATGTCTAAGAGTGTCTCTCCCTTTTATGAGAAGATATATTGGAAACTTTTGATACTGGAGAGAAATTTTGCCTTTAAAGTATACAATTTCCCTTCAGGAGAACGGCTTCGTGTACAATTAACTTGATCTGAAAACATTTTTTAAATTTGAACCTGATGGTCATCAAAAGCCAGTGGTATTACCCTGCTTTGAGCTGCAAGTTCAGGGATCAGCTTTAGATTTGGAATTGAAAACTTCCCAGTGTTGAGCTCCAACTGTGCAATTTTGACTCATATTTGAAGGAATTTAAGACAAATGCTAGTCAGGAAAAAGTAGCAAGACCTCTAAGTTCATGGCCTGCTAAGATGAGCACAAAAATGCTGAAAATTGGAACTTGCTGTTGTATTCTTCTCCACCATGTCATGCAATGCTTCTTCCACACATGTCAAAAGTTTGTATTGGTTTTACGAAGTTAAATCTCATAAGAGGGTCTGCCCACATGTAGCACTGAAGCATAAACTGTGGCTGGTTGACAATGCCTTAATGGTTTGCATACAGCTTTGATTGTTAGTGCTTTTTAAATGCAGTTTACTTGATCTCTATTATTGTTAGTCCCAAATATTCAAAAATTTTGGCTAAGACCTCAAACATTGTGAAACCAGCTATGAAATCTGAAGATGAACAGAAACAAAATGCTTAGTTTCTGTTATCTTGAAACTTTTTAATACCTTTGAGCTTTTTAATTTTTTTTTAATTTTTCCTCCAAAACCTCTCAGGAAAGGAGTAAACCCTTTAACTGAAACCTGCATTTCTGGTGTCTGGTGCTGTGGGAGAGCCACTGACAAGGCTCGTGATGTAAGTTTTGTGGCACTGTTTGAGGAGAGGTGGCAGCGAGCTGTCAGCTTTGCAGGAAAGTTAAGATAAGGGAGGGAAAGGAGCACTGGGAGCAAAAGCCTTGCACGTGGACGAGAGAGCATCAACCAGCCAGACCCTGTTTCAGGTTGGAAATGTTAGATGGGCTTGAGATGACCCAAAGCCTTCCAGTAGGAAAGATGAGTGCCGGGGAACCTGTGAGGGAGGAGCTGGGGGAAGGTGTTGCTTATGATAGCAAGAAGTGAGTTTGGGATTGCAGAATGAAATAGCACCCAGCTCTTGCCTCTTACACTGTCATATAAGAAAATACTTTGTGATTTTTGTACCAGGAGTGAGTCATACCCCTGTGACTTCCCTTCAGTGGCTTTTCTGTGAATTGTTTATTTTGCAAAGACAGGACGTGTTGCTTCCAAATCCTTTCTAGCTCGTCAGAGGTTTGCCAGAGGTGTAGGCAGATTGCTGGCACAGGCCATGTGTCTTCTGCAGCAGCACGGCAATACCATGAGGTGGCTTCTCCAACACCACTCCGTGGCTGAGCCCTTGTGCTGTTTACCAAAAAAACAAAAGCAAATGTGTCTTCTGCACTGCGTGTAAAGCCTATGCTAGCAGTACCCAGTGACTGCTCTATGGGCACTGGGAACTGAGGTGCTATGGGATCGTGCTGTGTAGGAGTGGCATGAAATCAGAATTCCTGTTCCACAGATGAATGTTGTATGTCAAAGGGGAAAAAAATGCTGTTGTGTTCTTTCATCTCAAATTAGATGAAAGGTGGGAACTGCCAGATTTACACTGGCAGGGCTACTCAATACAAAATCCTATTTCAAAAAACCTGAAGCAGAAATGGGTTTCTTCTCCCCAGCTTTCCGAGGCCCAAGGATCCATAGCATGGGCAGGCGTCCGGTGAGGCTGAAGGAAACGGTGGGTGAGCACCATGCTGGCCAGCCCGCTGACACCACCATACTCCAGCCCCACAGTCATTTTTCTGGCATTTGGAAGCTTTTTTTGGTCCACTTCTGGGATATTGTCAATGTGTTCTATTATTTTCTTCAAAAGAGGAAGAAAATAATTAAGAATTGAATCCCACACGTGGCACTTTCTGGGTTTATTTCCTCAGTGCTTTTTCCACTGCTTTTACCATCTGCAGGGAGGATGTTTGAGTCCCATGATCAATTCTCATCTCTGCTTGTCTGGATTTCTGGTGACCCTAAGGAAATCACATCATCTTGCTGTGCCTTTCTTCCCTGTCTCTAAAGTGCTGATAGTATTTTGGTTATTAGGCTAAAATCTGTGATGACATGGGCTATCTTTTGCTGTATATGGAAGTGAAGTGCCCAGCACAGTGGATCCATGAAATCAGGAGGTACCAGAGTGCACAGAAACCTGGATGTGGATGAGGGGTGATTCCTCCCAAAGCATTTGCTAGTTCCACCTCCATGGTGGGGCAGCCTTTGGTGTGCCTGGGACATGAAGAGGCTGGGCATGATGCAAAATCTTCCCTAACTTGGAGGTCTGCTGGTTACTTCATCAGACTGGTCAGGCTCAGTAGTGACTTTCAGAGCAGCCTGAGAAGCCTCTGTAATGGTATTTTTCCAGACAAACCTGTGTCTGTGCAACATGGCCTACTTAGAGGAAAAGCCATGCTGGTTTTAATATGTTTTGTGGCACTTTTTGCCTGAAAGTCTGAATTAAGTCTTCAATTCATACTAGAACAAAAAATAGACAATCTCTATTGATTATGGAGAGCATAGTGTACTGAGATGTGATGATGATAGGTGGCTTGTGGCTGTTTGGTAAACAGAAAATCTGCTGAATATATTGACATTACTTGTATTTAAGTATTATTAAAAAAACCCTGATTATTCCTTTTATAGGACCACATTTTGGCTAAGTTCTGAAGACACAGAAATGTGTACTTTAAGGGCCATTTGCATCTCTGATTCGGGGGGGGGGGGGGGGGGGGGGGGGGGGCTGTGCAGTGCACTAAGCTTCTGGGAAAGCAGAAACTCCCTAAGTCCCATGAAAAAAAAATAGGGTTTTTTTTTCCTGGTGGAAGGCACATGACTAGCTATTTATACAGTCAATCTCATGATGCAGTCACTCTCCTTTAAATCATACTTTCTGTAGATTAGACAACACGTATAATTAAAAGGCATCATGGCACCAGAGAAATATACGAGTTTTTCATAATCCCACACCTTTACAGAAGAGTAAAAATGCTCTTCAAGTGGCAAGTGGTGATTTCAAAATGTCAAAAAAAAAAAGAGAATTTTTGTGTAAATATCTTTTTGGTACTGCATTGATTTGATAATTCTGTGTAACAGTTTTCAGAGACACAGGATTTCCAACCTGAGGCACTTGGGGAACCTTGTCTTTTAGGTCTGCTAAGCATTCCCAGATGCCAGGGCAAGGCAAGGAGACACATTTAAATGTTCAAGGAATCTGGACAGTGTGGTCACTGACAGGTTGGGGAGGAAGGGCTGGAGCACTCTTAACTATTTTTTGACCTTCATGATGTTGGCACTATTCACTGTGAGTACCGTTGTGTGAAGAGCTTTATAGACATGTCACAGGCAAAGCCTGACTCAAAGAGAGAAAGAGATTTTCCAGTTTATACTTGAAGTGTGGGGCAGGGATGGGGGGCCCAACAGCTTGCATAAGGAGTCATGGGAAGCAGCCTTCTGGTCATCCATCATCTCTGTTCTTTGTGACCTTCTGGAGTGCATGTTGAAAATGTCTCGTGGAGCAAGGACTCCACCAGGCATTTTCGCTGCAATGACACTTCCACATCTGTGTTCTGCTTTACCCTTGCTTTGGGTGCTGGGGTTTTGAAGCCAGATCTTCAGGCCAGGGTTTTGTGGGATCTGGGATTTTTCTGGTCTGATATGTAGAACAAGGACTCCTTCATCCCTAGGGGACCCTTTGGGGTTTGTTTTGTGTGTCACAAAGTAGCTGGGAAGGGTGGTGGTGTGCATGTCTTGATGTAACAGCTTCTCCCAAATGCTGAAACCTTATCACTTGCCTCCCCTGCCTGTTGCTTTTCCTGCCTGTGTCAAGGCTTAATGTGCTTTGGTGTGCAGGGTGCCCTGAGTACAGACATCTGCCCTTCTCCCCATCCCCATGGGACTGGGCTGCATGCAGCTCCCCTGTGTGCTGAGAACAGGACCAAGATCGGGATTGTGTGGCTCAAACTAATCTTACTCCATGCTGATATTGCCAACCTCTCAGAGCACAAGAGGCAGTTTAGTGAAAGTAGATGAAGGGTAGAGAAATGTGTCAGGCAGCTTCTCAGTCCATATCAAAGAGGTGAGATACGCTTGTGGTTTGTAAGATTTTTTGGTTTATTTTATTTTAAACTAAGGGAAATCAACATAGCAAAGAACAAGAGTAACATTTTAATTGGTAACAGCTTGTAGGAAACAAAACACAAGACTGCAGACATCTGTGTGAAAGTTGACTGTATGTTCTTTAGGGCTATAATGGATAGAATATAAAATTATAAAAGCAAATAACACCCCTAACTGCCCCAACCCACCTCAGATCATTATTTATTTCCAGCCAGCTTCTCAGTGACTTTGCTTTCCCATGAAAATCCATCCACAAGGCTGTGATACGCTCTGAGGAATGGTACAGGAGTTTTCACCCATGAAGGTCTGGGTGGCAGGAAAGCAAAGCACAGGAAAGCTCTCTCCCTGTGAGAGCCTGCCCAGACAAGGGAGAGGAGCCACGTCATGGGGCAGCTGGGCTGCCTTGCAGCCACAGCAGCCTGCTTTTCCAAGAGCACTTTGCCTTTGCTGAAGCCTTGAGACCTTCCTGTGGTCTGCAGGTGATTCGATGTTCATCCCAGGAAGCACAGCAGATAGCCAAGTCCTTGAAGGGAGCAGCGTTATCAATATCTGCTGGTTCCCCAAGAAGATGAAGGGTGTGCTGCTCCCCTGCTAGCTCTACTGCAGCACTGGCACGGCTTGTGCTTTGTGCTGGACAGCAAAGCTGTGCCTGTGGGGTGGAGGTGATTAAGGAGGGGTGCTCAGCCCTTCCCCATTTCATGTCAGGACTGTGTCTGCTCTGCCCTGCGCTGCTTGCAACACCCGCTACACAGCAAAGTAAAAAATGCTGGGGACAGTTCTCTAGCTCTCCACTCTCTGTCCTCCACTCCGCACCCACTCTGCTCGTATGCATCTTCCTATCACTATCTCTTCTCTGCAGTCCCTACTTACATACGGCAATGTTCATTGCATTTCTGTGCTACTCAGCCAGCGGCAATGCATCCTTTATGGCAGCTGGATACGAAGCAGCTGCATTGGCTGGATCTGCAAGCTCACAGAGGTGTGTGTGTCTGGGCTGTGGCAGGGAGCTGACATGAATTCACAGAGGCGCAGCACTGCTTGTGCTTCACTAGAAAGGTCCATGTGCTCTGAACTACCCATGAAGATGGAGCTTTCCTGGGGAGGCTTCTATGTGGTGTTGCCCTTGCTAGCAGCAAGGCTGTGGATGTTGATGGGGCTGAGAAGTTTTCCTTCCATCAGACTGATGTTTCTGAACTATTTCATCCCTCTGCTCAGGACACATTGCTCATGGGCAGGTTGTGCAGGAAAGATATAGAATACCTTAGCTTTACATAGCACCTCTCGTTAGAAGGGACCCAGGGTACTGACAGGTACTCAGGTCTGAAATGTAACACACTGCAGAACTCCTTCGCAGCTCAGAACAGACTGAATATAGTGACTTGTTTTTCCAGGATCTCAGAGTCAGCCCTGTAATGTATCAAGAACTTCTCCTCCCAGAAGCACCTTTCTCTCGTACTTCATGATGATTAGGTGCCATCCATTATTACCAAAGTTTGCTATTCATTTTGTTTTACACCTTACCCTGTCACTGCAGGATACCAGTACTCCAGCAAGTTGAATTTCATACAAAGAGAAATTGCAGACTCCTTATCCATGCCCTAAGGTTTTCTGGAGAGAATAAGGGAGGAGCTGACTCGGAGCAGAAGCCTGCTATATTTTATACAGGCCCCAATAAGTCTGATTCCCTGCCAGAATATAGTCAAGATAAAAATTTCCCTTACAGTACAGCTTATCTCCCTTCTGCAGGGAAAAGGGTCTCCCAAAATTTACCGTGCCCTTTTCATCTCCCATATTTGGTCCCACAGCCTTGTTGAGGAGGATGTTTGGTTCTTTGTACAGCATCAGTGTAAAAGAGTCTTTCAGGTCTTGTTTGCGGTGGACCTGAGAGTAGATGAAGTAGTTGCCACTCTGCTTGATTATGAGGTACTCGTCATGGTCCTTCTGCACAAATCCATCACAGTGCTCCAAGTGCCACTCCCAGCCCATTGGACCTGTGAAATTTGGTGTAGGAGGTTCTTTTACTGAGGAAAACAGACAAAATGGGTTTGGTGATTAATTACATTTGAGGACAACCTTGTTCATACATGACCATGTTTTGTTACTGTTTCCCATTGGTACATCTCACTCCCCACTCCCTTCCTGACTTTTTTGTTATTATTGTTATTTATTGTTGTTGTTATTATTGAACTTTCTGAATTTACTGACTCCTCAGAACTGCTAGGAAAGGGGGTCAATCTGTCAGGAGAGGCTGTGAGGGACCCCCATGGCCACAGGTGGCTTGGAGGGGCTCCCCACCAGGACAGGTTAGCTACCAAAAGCACCCTGGAGATGGGAAACCTTCAAGGCTGAGCTTTGGGTCCAAGCTTCTCTCTGATAAGAACTAATTCATAGGCAGAACTTCAGCCAGATCTGAGGATAATGTGGGTGGTTATGGTAATCTTCTGCTCACTGGCTGCTGTGGCTATAGTCCATGACAGCTGAGCCTGCAGGGTCTTCCCAGGTTTCACTGTACTGGATGAACACATGCTCTCAGCGTTAAAGCTAATGATGGGTGGCAGCTGTCATACCCCTCACTGCACACACCGACAAACTGGGTAAAGAGCCGGCAACGCATTGTTGTTGTTATTATTGAACAATAATACCCAGACTTTGCATGCCGTGAGGGCATGTGTATCTGCAGCATGTGGTGTGGTGGGGGCTGGATGCAGAATGGGTCCAACATCATATAACAGGGACACACAGCTCACACCATGGCACTGGTCAGTGCCTTCAGCCACTGCATCTGCCAGGGGGGTGCCTGGCTGGTTAGGGTCTTGCACAGTCAGCAGTCATTAGCTGAAGATTTACGCCCACAGAAGTTTTTCATTTATTTTAATTAAATCTCTCTGAAGTTCTGAGCTGGTGTATGGGGTGTTACTTTAGGACTGCCCTAGGTTGAGCTTAGGGAACTTATGACCAACACTTGGCAGGAATAAATCTGACCCTTGTGACGCTGATTTTAGTGGCCATTTTCAGAGGTGCACATGGCTGATCCTGTCAGAAAGAGACAGTTGCTGGCTGGCAGCTCTGGGTGCTGAGCTGGGGAGCTCTGTTTGCCATGGCCACAGTGCCCTATGGGCTCTGTATTTCTGCAGTCAGAGCTCATACCTGCCTTTGGGGCAGCTATAACCAGGCATGAGGGCTGTGAGACAGTCATCTTGTCACAGCACAAGTCTGACAAAACCAGAAAGTGGGTCTAACATCATACTTACAAGATCCGTGTGCCCAGCACAACTCTTGTGCCTGTGAAAAGAAGCAGTGCTTGGTCAGTGTTTTCTGCTGCAGCTTTTCCATCTATCAATGACCTCAACAGAGGAACATTATCATTATGAGAGCACAAAAGCATTCTCCCAGGAAGGGAAATAACCTTTTTATCCATCATTACAAACAAATACAAGTAATAATCTGTTACGAAAAAGCAGTTGTTTTCCAACAAAGTTTGAAATGATTAAAATACATCAGCATTTTTCATATCCATTTTGGTGGTATTTTCCCGAAATAAAAAAGACAACCAGCAGCAGTGCCCTACGTTCCTCCTGGGTGACAGGATTTCCATTTCATCCCTGGACTCGGCTCTCACAGACTGTGGCAAATGATGTCTCTGTGGACAAGGGCTCGACCAGTGCATACACTTGGGGAGCTGCACAACATTGTGCTAATTCACCCTCATTAAAACCATGAACCTTTACTTCTGTGCATCACGGTTTGACACCATTTAGTGCTGATTTGATGCGTGGCAGAGCTGCGTAGTAACTCTGCACTGCAGTGCTCACAGATGCTGCTTTTCTGTGGCACTTTCTGTTCTGAGAGCAGCAAAGGCATGCTGACAGCAGCTGCCTCTTCTTTGGAGTTGCTCTTGGGCTTTGTAGCCCCTGTACAAGGAGGAAGAAGGTAACATGGAGGGCTGAAGGGATGCCCTCAAGGTCACACCTGATAAGCACAACGGGGGGGACAGCTTCCGACTCTTAAGCCTATTTCTCTTTAACCACTACACCATGCTTACGTCAGGGCAACAGGCATGGTGCTTTCTGATCCAGCAGTCAGAACAGCTTTCCAGTGCCCTTCCAGCCAAGGGAAGGAGGCGGCTCTGTGGGTGCCCAGGTGGTGAACTGTCAGTGGTAAGAGGTTTCGTTCTATTCCTCTGACTCATGGCTCAGTGTTTGCTTAGGGAGGTCGTGCTCTTTCTACACAGCAGCTATGTTCTCTCTCTGGCCAGAGCCCATAAAAAGCAGACTTGGGATCAACTTACAGACACAGGGACCCAGTTCTGTCTGAAATCTTGATGGATGCAAGCTCTGAAGTGCTTAAAATCGCTATTGAAGCACAACCTCATCCGTTCCCTAGGAAGTTGCTGTCCTGAGTGCTGGGGATGTTGTCAGCTCCCTTGCAGGGAGAAGCTTTCATTACCCAGTCTTGCTTTCCCCAATTAATATGAATCAGCATGACTAAAGGCAGTTCTTTCACTTACTAAAGCAACTTTCTGCAATATGGAAAAAAGAGGGGGGGGAGTGGAATATGTGTGAAAAGGTGCATGCATCTGTATGCTCATTGCCAATAAAGGGATGGAGTTTTGACCACAGGTCACAGACCTGCTGCATCGCAGCTCCTAAATAGATAAGAAAGGCTGTGGGAGTGGGCCTAAAAGTACCAAAGCAATTTTAAAAGATTTTTTTTAATATTGTCTGCTAAATGATAGTGCTGTAAAGTGTACAGCAGGCTCCTCTTGTGGGAATTTAGCAGTTTTCATATTTCACAAAAACAATCAGTGCCTTGTAGGATCAGTCCTCAGAGGGATTCCTAGTGTCAGTATGCCACAAGAGGCTGGCAGACGGTGAGAACAAGCCTAATTTTCCTAATGGAAGGGGACTTTTTCCTTGTCCTCTTCCTCCTCAGAACTGGAACTGGAAGGAGCTACATCACAGCAATATGTAAACCAACATCCCAAACAAGCACTTGGATTCTCCGAGAGACTGATTCACAGTTTGGAAACCAGAAAATAAAAACCTGGCCTTCAGCAAAGTAATCACTTGGCTTGCCCCTGTATTTCTATTTATTACCATGCATACAGACAGAAAAAGCCCACTGGAATCAGCTAATGAAACACAGAAGACGACTCAGTAACCGCTGTTTGGTCTAGATTATATTAATTAGCACTTGTTAAAACCAAAAATGAAAAGGATTCATGCCTGGTGAAATATCAGGACTCCTCAGCCTCCTCTGTCTTTACAGAGCATCATCAGTTGATATAACATTAGAAAAGCACACATCATGGATGCAGGAGAGGCAACAAAGAGAAATCAACTTTGGTTATTATTTTTTTTTAAATTATGGAAATGAAAGAAAAATGCTGAAGACATTTACCCAAGGAATTGACGGAAATGTCATCAGCTGAAATCTTGGAAAGTAAAAGCGTTAGCTGCCTCCAAAAGAGAAAGAATGGCTAGGTTGCAGTTAGTTAATAGCATCAACACAGCAGTGTTAATTATTAGGAATAATACATGTTGTATACTCCAGAGTTAGGAATTTCGCTTTGTCCTTACCTGCTTATGATGGAACAAACAGAGGACTACAGAAACCAGGGCTGAAATCATAATCAAAACAAATATTGAAGCATAAAAAGCCACTTGAGAACATGGGAATTTCCTGTTCTGTGGAATATTCCCTTTCTCCAGCAAGTTTGGTGCATCCATGATGCTTATCCTTGAGACAGCTAGAGATGAAGATGCAAACAGCACCACAGTTGAGAAAGGCACTGCCGGAATTCCCGAGGTCCTTATTGCCACAGTGGAGCATGGACACGATTATATGCTGGAGATCTCCCTGTGCTAATAAAGCCAAGAGGAGGAGCCACAGTGCATTTCATCACTAGCCCAAGCTAAGAGGCGATGAGTTAGCGTTTCCTCATGAAAATGAGGCAGAGAACTTTCATTTGGCTCCTGGCCCAGAATGACCGAAATGAAACTCTGGCAATACGCTGCAAGGGCTCCAAAAAGCACTTTGGACTTTCATGCAAGGAGTCAGGTTTACAAAATCTCCAGTAAATTTGAAGTGAAGGGATGAGGTGCCAAGCACAAGGCATCCCCTGATGGCTGTGCACAATCTGCTTCCATCTCTGGAGGTACCATTTTTTTATGGCTGAGAAGTTGGCACCAGATTAAATCTGTTTCTCATTTTGACAGCATGAGTATGAGGACCGATGATGGAAGAGCATTTTTTGAGTTCCCTGAGGGCATGTTTCATGCAGTAAAAGTGAAACTACACACACGTGAAAATATAACTGCAAGTGAGCACCACTGCGGAGCCACAAGAATAGCCTTAGCGGCAAATGGGAACAGTTGCACGCAACCACCAACCTTGACTTCCACACTGATGCCATTCAAGGAGAAGAAGGGAGATTAGGAAAGAGTTGGGATTTTGCAAATTACTTTCAATTTGCAGTTTGAAATGAACTGGCTGACTTTTAAAATCTTCCTAAAATAATTTTTTGTCCTTTTTATTTTTTCTTACCTACTTTTTTGTGGGAATATCCTGGTTTTGGCTGGAATAGAGTGAATTTTCTTCTTAGCAGCTAATGCAGTGCTGTGTTTTGGCTCTGATGTGACAACAATGTTGATAACACCCTGACGTTTTCAGTTGTTGCTAGGTAAGTATTATATTAAGTCAAGGACTTACTAGTTTTTCAGGCTTCGCCAGCGAGAGGGATGGAGCGTCACAAGAAAACAGGAGGGGACACAGCCAGGACAGCTGACCTGAACTGGTCAAAGGGATATTCCATACCATGGGACACTGTGCTTGATATAGAGACTTGGGGTAGGGTTGGCGAGGGCTGCTGATTGTTGCTGGGGGACTCGCTGGGCATCAGCCAGGGGCGGGTGAGCAGTTGTATTGTGTGTCGCTAGTTTTCTCCCTTCCCTTTGGATTTCATTCCTCTCCCCCTTTCCCTCTTTTTCATTATAACTGTTATTGTTATTATTATTGTTGTTTTTATTTTGTTTTTATTTTATTTCAATTATTAAATTGTGTTCTTCTCTCAACCCTTCAGTTTTACATTCCTTTCTGATTCTCCTCTCTACCCCTCTGGGGTACAGGGGAGTGAGCAAGCAGCTGCATGGCACTTGATCACCAGCCAGGGTTAACCACGACAGGGAACGAAGTTGTGAGTTAGAAGTTGTGTGGAGGAGGCAAAAAAAAAAAGCAAAAGCAAGTAGGCTTGAGAAGTGATAAACAAAGGAAAACTGAACAACACCTAAAAGTAATACAACTAACTGTCAACCTTGAAAGTAGTTTCTCTTCTTACATTCTGCACATTCTTTTGATTTTTCTTTCAATATGAAAAACTGTTATTTGCTGGTGTTTATTTAAAAAAGAAATTCTGACATACAAAGATGTCACTTAAACATCTCTGCCAGCTCTTCTGCACTCTCTTGCTGGGGATGGGATGCATGGAAAGTGTCCTTTATACATCTTAGTCTTGCTGCTTCTCTTCCTAATCCTCTTCCCAACCTGCAGAAGAAGCTGCACAGAACCAAAATTAAATCTCTGTGTGTTGCAGAGGGGTACAATGGAAACAGAAATTTGGAAGGGGCACAAGAACAAAACTAAAAAGCCTGAACTGTTGTGTTAGTACTCTGTTCCATCTTTTGAATTCTCACTTAGCAGTATAGTGGGTCCTTACCATGCATTTAATTCAGGGTGAGACAGAGGGAGACCTGCTTGTGCTGCCTGCAGGAAACCGCTGAGCTGCTGGGGAAGCTCCTAGCCATGCTGCTGCCAGCATGGGAGGACACGCCATCACCATCCCAAAGCCACCCACCACTCTCTTGGATTTTTGCAGTCAAACCTGGAACTTCTCAGAGGAAAGACAGGAAGGAGTTACTCTGAGTGAGCCAAACATGAGAGGGCAGTGATGGAGGCAGCAGTGAGATACCTGCTCTGGGCTGGCCCTTAGCAGGGCTTTTTGCCCTTCAGGACACACTTTGGAGCAGGTTCAGAGTAAACCATGGGGAAAAATTGCCCCATGCAGCCTCAGTGTGACTCTCCTGTGGTCCCTCCAGCCCATACAGGTTTTCTGCCTGCCTTAGTAGTGACTCTACATGACTAATATCAAGGAGACAGGGTACTTTCCACAAACTCCTTCCTGAAAAAAGCAGTTAAGGATTCAGCCTGTGGAGCGACTTATTAACTTCTATGACATGTACCTTCCCCTGGAGCAACACAAGAAAAGAGTAAATAACTATCCCTACACCAGTCCCTTTCCTCTCTCCCTTAAATAATTGGTTCATTTAAGCCGTATGTGCAAGAGCCCCCAACAATCCAGCTGTTCCTCAGAGCGGGACCAAACCCTGCAGTCATCCTGAAATGCAGCAAGACCACTATGCAAATACACACTGTCAGCTGCAAACAGGGACTGTTTATGGACAGAGCACTTGCTTCTCCCTGGATATTCTCCCAGGCTGATTTAGAAGCTCCCTTTTGACCCCAAAACAGCATTGGTCTGCAGCTTCAACCCCAGAGCTCCAGACGCTAAGCTCACCACCTGTTAAACTCCTGGCTTTGACCACAAAAAAGGACCAAAGCAATCTTCATTTTAAAGCATGCAAATGAGACTTCCTGTGACATCCCATACGGTGCAGAGCCAGGAAAGGGTCTAAAAAGAAGTATATTAAAAAACAAACAAACAACATCAAACCAAGAAAATATCACAAGAAGAGAAGATCTACCAACAGCAGTATCAGTGACTTTTTTTTTTTTTAACCTGCAAAGCAACCACTTTTTCTTGTTCAAACAAAAAATTATCATTGCTACCACAAGTACAGCTCAGGGGCAGAAAATGCCAGTGCCGGTACCCAAAATCTGCCACTTCAATGAATACGGGGTTAAAATGGAAAGGATCATACAGGTGAGGGATAATATAGGATCAATTAGTTGGCTGGAGTTGGATACTTCCAGACATTGAGCAGGCATTTCACTTAACAGAGGTAGAGTCCATCTCATATTATATTAATTTTACATTAATAATATCCTATTATATTATGTTAAACATGGATGCAGTACCTTGTGTGACTCGCTGTTATGTGACAGCACTGAAAGACTGTGGCCAAGGACAGTACATCTGGCTTTCCATCATGCTACCTGTAGATATACTACTTGATGCATGGCGGGGAGAGAGCCAGGGCACTGCAGCGCTCTACTGGGATCCCAGCAATGCCCCGAGCCCTGTGCAGGGCTGGAGGGGCCCTGGCAGGAGTCGGCAAGTGGCAGCATTTCGTTCTACAGTTCCCACAAGTCCCAGCCAGGCTTGGGAGCAGCAAAAGTGTTGTTTGAACTAAGGCTTTTTTTTTATTTGCAAGAATATTTATAGCTGCATCTCAGCTGTATTGTCCCTACAGACCCCAGCAGTTTTTGTTTAGTCAGTGTTTAACCTTGCCACCTTTAAAAAACCAGACTCAGGCTAAGCCCAGCAGAGCAGAGGATGTGATTGCTGCCACACTTGGGCTCATTTTCTTCCTCATTTCTTGGCATTTCTCAAAAGCAGCCTCAACTCTTGGAACATGATTTTGCAATGAATGTTCTTATTGACAGGGCACCCACTGTACGCTGGTCTTGTTCTTCCTTTTGTTTCTTTTCTCTCTCCTAACAACCTGTTAGAAAGGGATGGAAACAAATTAGGGTGTAAACAAATTAGAGAAATGAAGTAGGGTACAATTCTTGCATGCCTTTTCTCCCTCACTTCCCTTCCCTCGTTTCTTTAAAAGACAAATATTTGACAGACTTCACAGTAGCAATGCCACAACTCAAAATACACAGTTTATCTCTAGCCTTTGAATTTCCATTGTGTTGGAGTGCACGGATGCAGGCATCTGCCAATTTTTAAATATGAAATATCAGTTAAGATGATTAAAGCAGAATGGGATTTCAATGTGCTCAGCTGTTGTGCAGTCCTAACCTCATTTCCTCTGCCTAAGCTTGGCCTCTGGGACTTGTACTATTTTCACAGATCAGGCACGGACTGGATCTCACAGATTTACCATCCACATATTCAGGTATTTCCATAGTCTGCTGGACACATAATTCCGTTAGCCCGCTGGATGCTATGTCACGACCCTCATTAGTGTGTTTGTCTCAGCCACTCTTGCTCAGACACCAGACCCCTGGGGAGCTGCTTTTCAAAGCCTCAGCAGTCACAGAAGCCTGTGCATTTTTCATCATCAAATGAACACCATCCAATACAAGTACCAAGTCTGCTTTAACCCTAGAGTAAGTTTTCCAAGTCCTGACCAGCTTGTTTTCAGTGACAGCAAAGGTTGCTTCATCTTTACTTTGGAGCTTTACTTTGTGTGTTTGTGGGTTCCAGTTGGCAAGTTTCCAGTTGCCACAGCTTTCCAAGGATATGAGGGAGGCTTAAGAAGCACAGAAAAGCCCTAGTAGAGTTTCAACCCCAGTTTGCAGTAGCAGAGAAAAAGGACCGATTCATTTGCATTTCAGATCTATCTGTTGTACCGTTTGTCTGGCTGTTGCTGCTGTCCTCATTTCTCTCAAACTGAGTGGCTGTTTGGGTTTGTTTGGGGTTGTTTTTGGGTTTTTTTTTTTTTGGGGGGGAGAGATTCCTCTGGGTTTGCCTTATGCTGTCAGCAAAGCAGCAACAGTTCCAAGATTGACAGCTGGGCTGAGCCCTGCAGGAAGGACTGTCATGCCCATGCAGTGCAGCTGCCCACAGCACAGGGGGATCCCCCTGGGGCCTGGGAGGGAGCCCAGGCACGTGGGCTTTCCCCCAGAGCACAGCTCTTGGAGAGAAGCCTGTGCTTCAGCTGAGCGCTGCAGGCTGTGCCAAGTTCGTGACATACCTATCTATGTTTTTCCTTCAGCAAAGCACTCTCGGTGTTAAAGGCTTGAGTCTCGTGCACTGTTTGCCCTCCGTTTCTATTCGCTATGTTTCATTTGGATGCTGGCCACGAGGTTAGTGAGCGGTATGATCCGAATAGTGACTGATTTCAAGGGTGGGTGAAAAAATGGTTGTGTAACAAAGGGGACCTTAGACAGAAACTGGTCCCTGTGTAGTTGATGTTGTGACCCTTGACTGGAGCCTTAATCCAGCAAAGCCAGCAGCTCCCAGAAGGCGGCTGGAGGCAGCTGCAGGCCAGGAGCATGCCCTCCTCTGAGTTCATTTCCCACCTGACGTCCACAGCAGGCTTTCACAACTGCCACGGACAGATGTTTTGCGTTTCAAATGTTCCATTGCACAGTGGATGTTTTTGCTTCTGGTTTTCTAAAACCTGTGATTCCTTATTCCTGTTCAGAGCTTTTGATCTGAGATCAGAGCATTTCTTCTGATGCACAATAGCAGCACTACTCCTGCATCTTCCCACGGAGCCAAGGCAGATTGAGGGCTGGAGGCCCCTCCCCACCAGCAGCAGGGGTGGCCCAGGGTTTGCTCTGGCTCCCCAGCCACACCGAGCTCACCTCCTCACTGTGTTGCTGGGTGTGAGAAGGGCTAAGGCAGAGGCTGGCTGTCAGTTCAGGCTGTGTGTTGACTGCAAGATGACAAAGTCATCCTGTGTTCATGGCAAGCTCCTGCGAATGCAGGGGAAGGGGACAGTGGTGTGTTTGCATCAAGCCAAGGGTCCCCCTGCTGCAGCATAAGCAAGGTGGGCATGCCCTGTCTGACCTGCCTTCTACCTGCTGGCAGTTGATTATATCACAAAATTTGCAAGGTGCATCATATGTGGATGGTGGACAAGGGAGAGGGAAGAGTATTATGCTGCCCTTTGACAAAGTGCATTTATTTGTAGGTGGGAACAAGCTGTTGCAGCTCTCCCAGCTTCAAACAGTTCACCTGTCCCCTGTGTTTTCTCTCTGTACATCACTTCTTTTAACTGGTGGCAGGTGCGAGTGTCAGGTGGGCCAGCCGGTAAAAGAGGACAGTACTCAGCTCAACCCTCTGCTCATCATTTCTCCCAGTAGCATTCTTTGTTTTCCATCTGCATCTCAGAGTTAATGTGTACTTCCTCTTGGTCTCCCTTAACCAGCAATGCATAGGATGGTGTTGACATATGTAAACACCAAAGATGACATACCCTTTACCCTCCTCTTCCTTTCCTGGTGCCAACTTTCCTTTGCTTTCCATTCCAAATGTTTTTGCATTTTGGGTTTTCCGCTGTGAGTATTTTAGTATCGTAAATGCCAGCTCTGCCAATGGTGTTCCACTGAAGGTAACCACTCTCTTCTGATGCAGCTGACACAGTTACAGTGATGAATTCATGTGAGGCATAGATGCTTCCATACCACTGTGTTTCCCAGCAGGGATTTCACTAAGTGGTGGGAAATTCCATGTTCTCTATTACATACGCAGACAGATCAGCTTGCCAGGGTGTGCTGGTTGCCAGCACTTGTGCTGGTGCAGCGAAGTGTTCTCTCTGATGCACACCAGCATTTTGTTTCCTTGGGGAGTGTTTGTACTGCGACAGTTCCTCCCACTTATGCCAAAATGTTACTCAGTGTGCTGCGTCTTGCCAGGTCACACACTCACTTTGGGCAGTGTGTCCAGGCTGCTGTGTTTACTCTTCTAGGTAGAAGTGAACATTCAGCAAAACCAAGAAGAAAGGTTTTCTGGAGTAATACATTCAGGACAAGCAGCAGGAGTGCAAGTTCTGCCTCCTCCGTGCTGCTGTAGGCTTTACCCCTCTGAACAGAGGGGAGAAGCAAGCCTTGCTTTGTACCTGCTTCATTCTGCACTGTGTAGGGTCCCTGAGATACAGCGGTGTCACCCACAGCAAACTGCAGTAGCAGCCCTGCACCTCCTCTCCACAGGAGACCAGATTGCTCCCACTAGTGCAATGACTACTGTGAAGACTAGGTCTGTCCCTCCCAGGTCATCTGTGTCTGAGCCACTGGGCCAGGCTCTCTGCAGAATCATCTTCATTCATCACTGAGACTCCTCCATGACCACTGGCACTAGGGTTTCTTTTAATTCCCTCCAAGTCCAAAGGTAAAAGAGAGAGATGCTTGAGAGGATCCTGTCTTGTCTCAAACATCCTTACCAGTTTCCCTCTAGGTTTAAACCAAGAAAGTGTCCTAGGACATCTCTGGGTTTCCTACTTGCTCCTTCAGTTTGCTCCCCTCACAGCAACCCATAAATGTCACTTAAATGCTGAAAGCTGACTCTCCTCTTGCACCATTTGAGAAGAGATTTCCAGGAGTGCTACTTGTGATCCTTGCAGATCCTGCTTGAGAGCTGAAGTGTAGTTAAACATGTTTGCTGGTCTGGAGCTGAAAAGCAGCAAGCTATGCTTGGCTGCCCTGGACCTGAAATATTTCAGAGCTGAATAAGTATTTTAGAACCCTGGGGCTTTTCACCAGTTTATTTAGGAAAATCCTTCAAAAATTTCTGGATTCCTGTGGTACAATATGAATTACTCCAGAATCACATCATACACAGGTACACAGTCAACTGGATTTCTGTGCAAGAGGCTTCTTGGGCTTCCTTGTTTGATTCTTGGCTGCTCTGTGCATGTTTTTGAATAGTGTAGTTAAAAATTAGTGATTGACAACTTGGAAACTTATCTGAAAATTAGGCTTGCTTCTGATATCCCTGAAAAAAACTAAAAAAAGTAAAAGAAGAGTAATCTGAGGAACTCTAGAAGATCTTGACTATAGTGTCTTCTCTGGATTTTTTTTTTCCCATGTGAGATTAGAACCACTTTTTTTCCTGTTGTGTGATGAAATTATTCATTGCATGTTGTGACACATTGGATACCCTCTAGCTGTGATGCTTTTACCATCAGCCTTTAGTCTGTAAAGCCTCCCTACAGAGTGACAGCATTGTGCTGTCATCTTTCCTTCCCCAGCCAGCTTTAGTCTGTTTCTCCCTGCTCCACCTCCCACCGAGCACAGCAGTGGCAGCAGCAGTGCAGGAGCCAAAATGGGAGTTTTTGAAGGGACTTTGCTATAAATCTGACTATGAGGGGGCTCAGGTAAGTCTGTCCTAGGCTGAGCCCATGAAATGATGCCAGCTTTGCCTGGGAGCTGTCTCTCTCCCCCCATACTTATTTTCCCTTCAGCAGCCTGTGGTGAGAGAGGTGTGCTAACTTGGAGTGGGCAACATCCAAAAATACCCCCTAGCAGCAAAATCAAAGATGTGTTTGAGGAAGAGGAGGAACCTATAACTCTGACCAGTTTCCATTCAGTATGAAGAAAGAAAAGCAATTGCCTTGTTTTATGCCCACTTTGTTCTCCTGGTTCTTTCCTATGAAGATGTACGCGTCAGGCACAATCTGATGGTGGAGTAATATTTAGCCACTTTCTTCTCTCTGTTCTCTAATTAACTCTTCTGTTTCCTTCAGTGGTAATGTCTGTAAACACTAACTGTTAAAACAGCCAGTTTGCAAACTACCAGAAACTGTAACAGGAAGAAATGTCACTGAAGGAAGCAGCACAAAGTCAGTGGCAGCACCATGTGGTTTGGATACTACTGTTTTGCAACAAGGCTTGAGTGTCTTCATCAGCCTAATGAAAAAGAGTAAAACACAGAGAAAGCATAGAGCAACATAAGTTATCTTTTAACGTGTTCTCAGCCTGTGCCAGTGGTTAGAGACGGGTAAGGGTTGCCCTTTGAGCCAGGGATGCAGGTCCAAGCTTGGTGATATGCCTTGTAGGGAGACCCGCTTCAAGCCATTGGAAGTGCTTGCTCAGAGCTAAGGGTATCAGGGCCATCCAAGTTGTCAGTGCTCTTCGAGGAGGGCTGCAGGGGTAACAGTTTGAGTCTCATGTTGCAAAGACTACTTGTGAAGGGAATGAGAGTCTCCATCACAGAGACCACCCATTCCTCTTGCCCAGGCCCTGCACGCAAACCAAAACATGAGCAGGGGACTCCAGACAGGGAGATAGCTTCTCTGGCTGAAACCCTGTAGTAAAAATGGTGTTTTGTCTAGTCCAAAAGGCTAGTCATTCCCGATTCCTCAGCTGTTGTCACTTGGGTTGGAAAAGGCAGTGTAACCTCGTTGTCTGCTCTGCTTCCTCTTGCTGCGAAAGCTGGGGGACCTGTAGCATGAGGGTGTGAGCATCATCAGAAATAGTGTGAATGGGACAGGGTTAAAATGTTCTAGTTATGGCACAAGGTCTTGTAAAGAGGTCAGGTAGAGAACTTGGTCCCATGGTTGCAGTCCCCTTACCCAGTGAGTACAAGTGGTCCTGGTTTATCTAGAAAATCACAGTGGTTCTGCACTTGCCTTGGAAAGTCTGTTTGACTCAATTCTTGTGCATATGAGTGAGAAGATTTTCAAAGTCTCAGTAAAACTGTCCCGGAAAGCTGGTGCTTGTTGTCTCCTTCAGCTGTAAGCATCACATGCCCCAGGGATGTCCTCTGTCCCCTCACCTCACCCCATGGCAGGGGTACTGGTACTTGCATGGTACCTAAAAGAAATTTATCTAAACTGCTCTTAAAGACCCCAGAGAGGCCCTCTGTTCTAGGGCTCCGCTCTCCTTAAAAATGTGGAGTTTCCCCTTAGTCTCCCATGAGCTTCAAGATTAATCCAGTGGCCTTACATATCCAGCATGGGCACAGAGAACGGGTTATTCCTTTCTCTTTGCATCAGCTCTTTACAGACCTGAAGCCTAGAGGACAACAGGACTCTTAGAAGATGTTTTTTTTTCTACACCTCCAAATACCTCAGTTTTCCTTCAGATTACGTGTGACTGATTCATGCCCTTTCTGGAAGGGGGATATCTGGGACTAGACACAGCTCTCCTGTAGAGGAATGAAGCTGGTTTAATTAATATTGATAACATACGGCTGTGGGCTCGCTTGGGGGGGCGGGGTTGGCCGATGTAGATAAGGTGCAGCTGTGGCTGGTTCTGTTAAGGGGCTGGGCAGCCAAGGAAGAGAGAGGAGGAAGAAGCAGAGAGAGAATTCTGCCTGGGATGAGGAGAGACTAGGAGAAGGCAGCAGAGGGACTGGCATGAGGAGTGTGTTGGTATGAGATGGTGAAAGACCTTGTTGGAGCTTCATAGTTTGGAGAGTGCTGTGACACTCTCCTACACGTGTCTTCAAGTTTCACGTACAGCGTGGTGTCATCCTTTTCCAGTGTCACCTTCAGCCTGGTCCCAGCACACTGTAGTCCCTAGATGTGTTTCTCCCAAACTGTTTACTCCTTCTTGCATTTCTATTGCAGATCATTCCTGCTTAGGCAGAGTATAAACTTACATGTTCTTCTTTCTGAATTGTGTTTCATTTTTTCAAATTCTCCCTTCAGAAGTCCAGATCACTTGAACTTCACCCTTCCCTTCCTTAACACTCCTGGGTTTGTGTCCTGGCTTGAGAGCCTACACTTGTCCTGTACCCAGCCCTTCCCATAACACAGCAATCTGGATGAGCTGTGGGGTTTCAGCGCAGGAAAGCATTCACCTTGGCTCCAGTGGGACTCAAGCTAGGCCTATGAGAACCTCATGAGGTTCAACAGGGCCAAGTGCAAGGTCTTGCACCTTGGTCAGGGTAACCTTCAGTATCAATACTGGCTGGGGGATCAAAGGATTGAGGGCAGCCCTGCAGAGAAGGACCTGGAGGTGCTGGTGGATGAAAAACTGGACATGAGCCAGCAATGTGTGTTCACAGACCAGAAGGCCAACTGTATCCAGGGCTGCATCACAAGCAGCATAGCCAGCGAGTCAAGGCAGGTGATTCTCCCCCTCTACTCTGTACTCCTGAGACCCCACCTGGAGCACTGTGCCCAGCTCTGGCCTCCTTAGTTCAAGAAAGACGTGGACCTGTTGGAGTGGGTTGAGAGGAGGGCCATAAAGATGATCAGAAGGCTGGAGCACATCTCCTGTCAGGAAAGGCTGAGAGAGTTGGGGTTGTTCAGCCTGGAGAAGAGAAGGCTCCAGGGAGACTTTGTTGCAGCTTTTCAATACTTAAAGGGGGCTTATAGGAAAGATGGGGACAGGTGTTTTAGTAGGGCCTGTAGCAATAGGACAAGGGGTAATGGTTTTAAACTGAAAGAAGGTAGATTCAGACTAGATATAAGGAATATATTTTTTACAACGAAGGTGGTGAAACACTGGACTAGGTTGCCCAGAGAGATTGGTTGTGGGTGCCCCATCCCTGGGAACATTCAAGGTCAAGCTGGACAGGGCTTTGAGCAACCTGATCTAATTGAAGATGTCTCTGCTCATTGTGGGGAGGTTGAACTACATCACCTTTAAATATTCCTTCACACCCAAACTGTTCTATGGTTCTATGATATCATCCTGGCTCATATTCATTACTTGAGCTGCGGGGATTTCTGTTAGCAGGGTGGTCATGTTATTGGTTTAGATGGATTTACTTTAGTTACAGAGTTGTACTGTCTTTTTGTATTATTTTATATTTTCTTCTCTTTCACATGCTGTCTGTGTGACAGCAGAACTTGGCTCCTCTGTGCAAAATCCAGACATTCCTGTCATGGAGCAAGTATGAAGCAATGTCCCTTCTAGCGATGCTGGGGCGGGGGGGTTAAACAAGGATGGGATCTGGTTTTCGTGTGAAAACACTGAGCCCTTGGGCATGTCACGGAACGTGTGTAGTCGTCCCTGGGCACACTGGTGTACCCAAAGCATGTTGTAGCAAGGAGCTGAGAGAGGGAAGAAAAAGAGCAGTTGTTATTTCATTCAACTCTTTCAGTTTCCTTCCAAATTGCTTTAAGAAAGTGAAGTGCTGTTTGTTTACTCATCCATCCTACTCCTCATCTGGCAGAGATCCCAGATTGCTGAGACATGAAAGAAGAAATCCTCCTGAAAGCTGTGAAACATTGGCGTGGTTCTTCCCCAGCCCAGGACTGGGAGGCTTGCATCACCCGCCCCCGGACACTGAAATGCTCCTTCTTCTAATCCTTCGGAAAGCCTTACAAATCAGCATCTTGCATTGCATCAGCATCTGGCAGCCTGCCTCTATTTGCTTCTGCCCTCACTGGTGAAATGAAACTATGGCCCTGCTGTTGCATGTCACCCAACTTGGAGCCATGTGTCAGTTCTGAGCCAGCCTGAAAAGGCACCCAGCTCTGAAAACCTTGGCAGTGCTGAGCTGCTTGTTAGTTAACTCAGCACCAGCAGCGTGCTATGCCATGTGAGCCACCTGGGGCAAATGGCTCTCTGTGAGAGGTGGCTCCTGCCTTTTTTGGTGCTCCCCACCGGGCAAAGCCTAGCTGTTGGATAAAGACCCTAGCCCCTGACCTGGCCTCTCCCTGCCCCCCGCCCCCCATAGCATTGCTGAAGGGTGTCTGTGCTAATTGTATTCTCATAGCCTCATGTATAGGTGGTTTTTTAGTTTCCCTCTCCTGAGTTTCTTCACATTGCATCATCAAGCACTGATTTTGTTTCCTCCATGCATTTGAAGACCCGCCACCTTACCAGCAAAACCAGCATTAGGAAATGATGGAGCCAGGGCTGGCAAGCAGCCTCTCATGTCCTGCCTTACACAGCTCCCTGCCCTTGATCACGTGCAAGAGAAGATTTCTTCCTCTGGCGGGGCAGTGTGTGGCTGGTGCTGCCACAGGGACAGCCAGCCCTGGCCCACCACCATGAGCTGACTCACACAGGGTACACTGGCACACAAGTGGAGGCATCCTGGATTGGCACTGCTGTGGTTTGGGTACTCAGCTCTGGGGACCCACTTTTCGAAGTATTTACCTTTCCATTCAACCTTGCCTAATGGTGGACAAACAGACTGGGCTCAGAGACCCATCCAGTGTAGTGTCCTGCCTTACACGTCAGGCCTGCGGTGTATTCTGTTTCTTCGTGTTTAATAGTTAGCGATGGATCTCTTGTGTGTGCATCTGCTGCTTTCTGAGCCTGTCCTAACTTTTAGCTTTCTCTCATGGCAATGACTTCCGCAGGTTATTTACCTATTGCATGAAAGAAACCTAGAAGTCCTTGTTTTCCACTTAAACCTGCTCTCTGTCCATTTAATGAGATGCTGACCTCTACCTGACATTGCTTTGTAAGGAACAGTGAGCATCCGTCCCAACTCACCCTCCTGACACTCACAGCTCTGAGGGTCCTTGTGGAGTCATGCAGCTGCAGGGCTCCCTTTGGTCTTCCCAGAGTGGTGTAACTCAGGGTGTCCCCTTTCTCCTCTGACCATCTGTGATCCTGGGATGGAGGCAGGGTTGGAGTGGAAAAAAATCTTTGGAGAAAGGAGTTACCAAACTTCTATGCCACTCCTGAGGATATCCCAGCACAGGGTGTTTTTCGGACTTCATAGGATTGCGCCACTCAGAAAAGCAAAAAGCGTCTCCTGTGCAGTTTGTTGTGAGCAAGCCAAATCATAAATGCCTGCTGCAACAGAAGCCACGCTGTGCTGTGGCCCATGCACGCACAAGCTGAGAGAACCGCAGGCTTGAGCAGGCATGTGTCAGGCACCTGTCCCTGGACCTGCCTCTGCTCCCTGGGGACAGGATACACACGCACCTGGCTGGTGCCTGAGCCACAGCGATCTGCCCCGAAACCTGCAGCAGCCTCTTCTGCTGCGAGCTGTGTCTACTTGGCTGTTGGCGAACCCAGCGTGCGGCTAGAAACCCTGTGGCTCTGTGTCAAAAGCTCCTCTATATGAGTTTCCTTCCCATGTTTATTTAGTAGATGGTTTCTGAGCTCTGTCCAGAGGAAGGCGAGCAGGGTGGAAATGCTATGAAGAAAAGCAGGCTGGGGATCCCCACCGTGCACCCAAGGCAGTCCCTTTTCCCTTCATGCTGGGTTTGCCAAGAAGCTATGGGAGCAATGGCCAAGTGTTGGCCTGGGGCTCAGCCAGGGGCCAGTGCTGCCTTCCAATGCCCCACAGCTTCCCCCCTGAGCTGGGCTGCTGCCTGTCATCTCCTCTTGTTTGCTTTTTGGCTTCCAAGAGCTGAGCTTCTCTTACTGCTGTCTCCAGCAAGGTTTAGGAAAATATGAGTCACCCTCAGCCTGGACCAGAAGCACAGAAAAAATTCAGCCCTCCAACTCCTTCATTCAATATCACTGTGAAGGTCCCCAGGTTTGTGATTCCTTGTGAAACTTCCCAACACCTGAAAGATGTCCTGAACAGGCCCTGCAGCTTGTTTGAAAAACCAGTAGAAGGTTCCTTGGAAATGTGTGAACAGCTGGTTTACTGGTTCACTGAAAATTTGTCAAGATCAAAAAGGAAAAACAACTTCCCCTGCTCCTCTTTGCAGACATATCAGAAGTTCAGTCATCTCCATCTAAAATGTTTTGTTTTGCTTATACAGTCTTCATTTGTTTAACTTTGCAACAACTGCTGTTAGTTTTGAAATGAAGCCTTATTTTGACGCAAAACATGGAAGCATTTAAACTTGAAAGGAATTGACAGAAAGTTACTGCCTGTGGGAATGTGCCTGCTCTAATTTGAATACAAATTATGTCAACATGACTCAGTCCAATGCCTCAACTGATTGTATTGAATTGCTGAATTGCATTTGGAGGAAAGAGGCTGGTGGTTTCAGAAGAAATTAAGAGATTTTCACCCAAAAGAAGTATGTTTACTCAGATTAAGAACAGTCACAAAACTTTTTCTAAGATCTAACCCATGAGCGGACCTTTCAAAGACACGATGCTAGAGAGGCTGCAGCAAGTGCCACCGCCTTCTGTATGCTCAAACCGCTGCTCACAGCCCAGGACACCAGCCCTCTCCCCACCACCTCCTCCATTGTCTCTCGTGTCTGTTGCTGTATTCACCCTTATCATCCCATCTGAGCTGCTCCTCAGCTCTGCAGCTCAGCATGTCAGGACACCAGCAGGGATTTAAACATTTGAACTGTGTGTTTCCCAGATGTGCCGGGAGCTGCTGTGCAGGACACAGCCATCTGACTGAAGCCTGGCATTCTGGCGATGTTAGCACTGCCGAGCTCCAGTGTGGGTGGGTGGGCAGCAGCAGTAACAGCTTTCTTCTGAAGTTCTCCCCCAGGAAAGCACACCCTACTTTCCTGCAGGTGCTTACTTGCTAGGTTTTACATTGCAGTGTTTTGTGGTGGAAGAGAGGGTATAGAGATTATGCGCTGGGAGTATCAAATGGATGATTAGTTGGACTTTCAAGTTGATCATCCTTTTTCCCCTGTGGCAATAGTCACAGCAGCCCGTGCTTGGCTTCTGCATGCCCCTACCCCAATACGGGCATGAGTGAGTTTGTTTTGGTATGGAGCTGGGAAATTCCCAGCAATTCCTGCAAGCACAGCACATGAGGGAATACAGCCAGCAGTTGATGTGCAGTTTACCTGATGTTTCACACCCCACTGGTGCGTGGAGGGTTGAAAGTGAAAGCTGACCCTCTCTGTTTACTGATGTGCCCTTTCTATTTACTTTCAGAACAGAAAAGCCAATTGAGACTCAGCTAGTGGAAAAATTAAGACTTCAGGCAGTTTTGTAGCCATAATGAGGTGTTCTGCCCAGCATTACCAGTTGCCACCTGTTGCAACCCAGTTTAATTTTTAACCTCCTTAGGAAGCCTCCCCCATCAATGTCCCCTGGCAAAAGGATAGAAACCTCTCTTTCTGCTCTTCTTGGCTAAGGGAAGTGTCATTTATGAGCTCCCAGGAGTGGGCAGGTTGCTGGCCACCCAACACCTGGCAGGATGAGTTCATGTGGCGCAGTGCTCTTTCAAGGCGAGGGCAAGGAGAGGAGGAGCGGGCAGAGACGGTGCAGCTGGAAAGGGGTTGTATTTTTGTTTGCAAATGTTCTGACTTCAGGGCATCCTGGGTGAATGATGCAAGAAAGGTCTTGTGATGACAGGGAAGCCTTGCAGGGCTGCAACACGCCCCGTCACTCCTGCTGTGAAGTAATCCATGTAGGGCTTATTTTGTTTACAAAGTTCCAGATGTTTCCCCCACAGGTATGAGCTGTCACTCGCTGTTTTTAACCACCTGCCAGCATATCAGGCAATATCCAGTCCCCATAAATGCAGAGATATCCCACGCATCTTTATCTGCCATGACTGCCTGAGCTGATTGGGTTGTATTGTAGTTGGGAGCCTCTCTCTTCAGCCTGAAACTCCCTGGGAAGCTAACTTTCTCATCCTGACATGACTCAGTGTGCCTTTTCTCAGAAAATGCCTACTTCTCACCTTGCTTAAGGTCTGTTGCAATGCAGGTGGAGGCAGGAAATCACCTAGACCTCCATCCCCAGGGAAGCTTGAAAAATCAGGCAAAGACCAGAATTCAGCTAGTCACATTGGCCTGCAGACATCGTTTGGTCTGAGAGAAAACTTGCACCCAGAATGAGGTCTCAGCCATCGCTGTATAACAGCTATCTGCAACCTTTCTGTTGAGTTTGTGGCACCACACAAAGGTGATGGGTCAGGGAGAAGAATAAACCAAAGGGACCCTAACTCCAGCTCCAGCTGAAAGGTTGTTATGGCTGGCACATCCTTCATGACTTTTGTTTTAGGGTCCTTTTTTGGATAAGCACCAAAACCAGGTCCAGGAACAGGCACCAGAACTCCAATCCTAACCTCTCTTCACTCATACCTCTTGGCTTAGGGCCACAGCGGCATACCAGGCAGCAACGGAAAGGCTTCAGCATGGCTTTGCCTGCAGTATCCTATGGCCGGCTGGTTGGAGATGACTGGCCTCCAAATTATTAGGGTGTGAACACTGGTCTCCAATGATGTTGGCACACAAAGGATGGACACCCTGAAGCCCATGTGGCCAGTGGAGATCTTGGGGGCTGTCTAGGGAGGAGAAGGAGAAGTCCTGGAGGAGGGCATGGGATCAAGGCAGCCTGGATTGCCTCTGCAGGGCTTTGTAGTCACCTACCTCCCCATCACCCACAGAGGGGGAGCAAGGTTGCCCTCTTGGGGTCAGGGGCCTGGTGTTTGTGGCAGTGAGTGCCCAAGGTGGGAACTCAGAAGAGCCTTGGGCTACACAGTCAACCAGCTCTGTTGGGAGAGCCTAAGTTAAGCAGAAGGCCAACACATCCTGCCGTGGTGAGTGGTTACATTAACAACGTGCGAGTCATCACTCAGTGGAGGTGTATCTGATTCTGCCTGTGCAGCCAGGCAATGGGTCGTGTAGGAAGTCACTCTGTCAGGCAGAATCGTGCTTGGGGGGTAAAATCTGTACTGTCACAAAGCTCAGCAGGAGGGGACATTGCCAGCTGAGGCCATGTGGGGCAGGCCAGCAGTGGGCCTGGCAGGGAGGGGACAAAAGCTGTCCCGAAGCACGACAAGTGCCCCATACACCACCATGGCTCTCCCAGCATGCTGCTCAGGAGCAGGGGTGCAAATATGGGCTTTTAAAGCTCTAACTGCCTGTCTCAAGCGCTGCTCTGCCATTAACAGATTAATTGGTGCTGGAGACCTGAATCCAGCCGTGAGCCCAGCCAAGGGCTGGAGGCAGTGTATTTATGAAGTGGCCATGGTTGCACCAGCTGCTGACTGATCTGTACACTTGATGGAGACTTGCCTTAACCTCCTGTCCAAGGGTGAATTCTGCACATTGGCTGTTTGTGTTACCCCATGCTGCATTCGTCAGCTGGCTAGCTGCAACCAGAGCAGAAGCAAGCAAAACTCTCCATCATTTGAACAAAGTAATTCCTGCAACCCCCCAATGGCAGGTCTGGTATTCCAAGCTATGGAAAACCACTGGAGTGGTTCAGGTCGGTTTCAAACAAAACTGGGAGACTGGGCCTGAGGTTCATTTTCCCACCACATTCCTGAATTTGTAATCCTTGCCATTTGCTGAAGTCAGTATTACAGGAGCTGTGAGGAACAGGTGATACGTCTGGCATATTTGTGTGCGTGTTTGAGGATGGAGTAGGGTGCTCAAGCATTGCAAAACAGACTTAGAAATATCTAAGCTAAGATGGATGATCCTAAGTACCAAAAGCGCTCAAATATTCATGACACAATATTCGTAACTGCGGTCCCTGCTTAATCTGTGTTAATTAGTTGTTGTAGTTTCCAGGGTTTGGAGAAAATGCAAGTGTAAAAGTACTGCAAGAGTGATACTGAATGTACATGCTTTTGAAGTATTTTAACGTGCTCATCAACATCTATTTGAAGTATTATAACACACTCATCCTGTTGATGATCATGGTCAGGAGGAGAAGGGGAAAAACAAAAGTTTCAGACCCCAAGGTCCAACTCACTAAGTCTGAGTCTTAGTGACTGAGACAAGGAGTATAAAACAGCACAAGGAAGAAAACTACATTGCTCTCACATGCTGTTGAAGCCCCAGTGACCACAAAGTCCTGGTCCCTCAAGGACAGAGCTGGTGTAGGAAAAGCCATTCATTCAGAGTTACATTACAGAATTATAAAGCCAAAAAAATGTTTCCCCCAGCACAGTATTGTATTACAGCCTTAGGCCCAAGGAAAAGGTGCACAAGAAGTGAGCCATATGATACGCATCACTGCTGAGCAAAGCACATTAACCAGTTATGCAGATGACCCTCAACAGATCATTATCTGGGCATCTTTCCTTACTTAAGAGAGAGCTGTGCTCTTTCCTGATGTCTTATGGATTCTAATTTAAACCCATGTGATTTTACAGCCTCTTGGTATGACGTGTAGTAATTTGTAATACTGTTGCTCTGACACTGTATGGATTAGCACTTGGCCTCAGGGTGCTGGTAAGCCAAGATACTGTCCTGGCCGCAGGACCCTGAACACTGACAGGACGTCCATCCCCACAGCCTTCCAGGGCAGAGTCCCTGAGATGCCTGTGGCCCCTGGCACTGCCAGGCTCTTCTCTCTACTCTCCTTCCAGCTTCATTCACAGACCTCTCAAGCTGGAGAACCATCTCCTGCTTCCTGCTGCATGTTCACCTTATGAGCAACCAGTTTCTATAACAGCATTTTTTTCAAGGCTGGGAAGGTATGACCTTCTGAATCCATTTCTAGTGAAGGCTGCAGATTTGTCTGTATGCTCTGTTGCAGCACCAACCTGCTGATTACAGTGCTTACTGGTCTTATTATATATGGTCTGTGTTTGCAGCTTCCCTGGGTTTTAAAACTTGCTGTCCTAGGGAGTTTGTGTGCAGGAGCAGTGCCAGCCAGTGGTGAGCAGGCTGCTCCCAGCCGCAGAGGGGAACACTCTTCTGCACATCAAGAGCTTGCACCCTGACACATGCGGAGGAGCCACATGTCTCTTGGCAAAGCAGCCTTCACAATCTGCATGGAAAAACCTTCAGACCTTTCCTGGCTAGGTGTCCTTTGCCTTTACTGCTGCCAAGGTACCTCCTTTGAGCTATCTGTGAATGGGTTTAGCCGCAGGCAGCTATCCTGCCTTCTGTAGCTTTGTCTACCTCTGCACCTGGCTGTGGCCACAGAGCTGGTTTTTGGTGATTTTGTCTCTGCTCCTTTGGTCAGCTGTGTTTACAACGTGAAGCATGGTAGATGTTAATTATACAAAGAGGTTGTTTCCGCTAAAGACAGGTTTTGGTTACTGATTCAGCCCCTTCTCTGGTTCTGACAGCTTTCTGTACACAGCAGTGTTGCACTGATGTAAAATCTTGGAGTATTTATGGTGTTCTTCTCGAGATCAGTGACTCTGGTGTTCAGCTCAGGCCATCCCCTCCTGTGGCACAGTCCTTGCTGATGGCCACAGTTTGTCTGATCCAAACTACATGGAGACACCTCGGAAGGTCTGAAGGGCTGGTGGAGGGTTACCTCTCCTTCTGCTATTACTTTATTTGCTGTTATTCTTACAAAAACCCAGGCAAAAGGCATGAGTGTCTGTGACTGTACCCAGAACAGCCAGGAAGAGAGCCCTGGCTGCTTTCTGGTACAGGGCAGCTGAGGTCTCTGGCTGCATCTGCGAGAGCACAGTCAGCACAGCCATCAGGATTCAGCATGTGGGCCGTGAAGTACTGCTATGGGAAGGCAGCGCCTGCCTCTGATTCTAGAAAGGACACATCTTGTAAAAAGAATCAAGCCTAACCCGAGGCATACCTGGGAGAGATGACTCAAGTTACTGCAACCAACTGGGATGCAGTGATATTTTTCTTATGCAAGCTGGAGCAAATCTTTTCTTGTAAAGGGTGGATACTGCTGGAGATATTGTATGATCTGGGCAGGAGGCTTTTCAGAGCTGGTGAGTAGCCACCAGAATTAGTCCTTCATATTGTCAAGAGTGGAACATATGAAACAGTAAATAAGTTTCTTGTTGGCAGCTGTGTTAATGTACTCTGGGTCTTATGGGAAGTGATGAAGGGAGAAACAGATCAACCGATGGTTCAAAATGTTTTGGGCATAACCCCCGAAAAAGTCTGAAACCAAATCTCATCTGTTTGTTCCCACTGAATGTATGCACCCTGCTAACTTTCTGTGCTGGTGACAGTAAGCCCAACAAGCAGACACTGGCAGTAATAGAAACCTTAAATTAATAAAATGAGACAAAGGGAAGTGAGTCCTTTGAACTCCATAAGGTAACGCTAGTGATATCTTGTCTCAGGGATCTAGCTGTTGATGAAATTGGAGCGCTGCTGTATACTTTATGAATCAGATCCTATGCTGGGTTAAAAGTTTGTTTATTCTTGGAGGTGTGTTCAATACCAATTCTTTCTTTATAAATAAATGAAACAGTTCTCTGGATTGCCAGTAAATCGGTATGAATTTTGCCTTAGAGCAAACAATGAAAGTAATTATTAGGAAAGTACATTTGTGCCCACATCAAGATTTATCTTGCCCCAAACCTTGTCCTATTTAGTCTCCAAACACTGGACCACCCGAGCACCTTGGCCAGAGACCCGGCTCCACACACTGGTGCCTTGGCTGACTACCAGCCCCAGCAAACTGCAAAGGCAGGAGAAAGTGCAAGCCCAGGAACAGGAGCACAGTTGTGCTGGTGAGCAGCTCTAGCTTGTAATCGCCTTGGGACAACTTTGTCTCATTAAGATGTGTGCCATATTACAGAGCAGATGGTGCCAGTTGTCATTTTTTAAAAATGATTGTGCGAGGCTTTACATCAAGAGCGGGAAATGGGTGTTTGAGGAGGTAGCGGCTGTGTTTAGGTGTTTGCAGAGGTCTGGTTCACTGAGCATGGGCTCACAGGAGAAATATCTCTTGTCCTGTCTTCCATCTGCCCTACCCTGTGGTCCCAAAGTCCTAAGCACAACCTCCTAGCAGCATCGCGTCTCTCCTGAGCTCTCCTTCCCTGTGCTTGCCTGGCTTTCTGCCCAGTGTCCTTCCCCATGCTCAGCTCCCCTGGGCAGGCCAGCCAGCCCCACTGCCCCCTCTGCCTTGGCCTGGGGGTTTTCTAGTCCTCAGGTTCCTGCTTCCTGGTGTGGGGAGCACAGCGAGCCCCTGCCGGCACAGCACATGGGGTGCCACCAGGTTATGTTTTGCCCTGGGATGGCGAGCAGCTGCCAGCAAGTGAGCTCACTGCTTGGCACCTTCATGGGGAGACATGCCTTCAGCCTGTGCTCTGCCTGCCTGGATCGCTAGCCCTTTACAGCCTTCCACATCAGCTTACAGAACTGAGTGAATAAGCCTTTTGATCCTCCCTGGCCTTAGGCCATACAGGGCTGCAAACGGCAAATGATAAATCCTTTTGCAGCTCTCTTGCCACTGTGCCTTTCTGGCCTGGTACCAACCCCCCTCCTCCCAGTCCTCAGTGTTACTTAATTTGCTTTACTTGGTGTACTACCACATGGCTGGAAGCAAGCATCCCTGGGGCTGGTCTGGACCCCTTGGAAAACCAACTGTCAGCTCAGAGAACAGCTCTGCTGGGTGAAGTTATGGATGTTGCTGAGAAAACTCCAATAAGTCAAACCTTCCCAACCAGTTACTGCAGGAGACTGTTGGATTTCATGCTGTACTTTCCCATTTTGATACTTGAATATGGAAACTAAATTCCTGTGCTTTCTGCTGTCTGAGCTGGACAGCGCTAGCTTTACAGCAGTGGGATCGATTGCACTTTGCCAGGCACACTCCAGCTTTCTTGTTCTCTCCTTAGTGAAGCAGCCAGGCAACCGCTGTGACTCATGCTAGCTGATGAAATTTAAGTGGTGTCTAAAAACCGCAGGCTCATTATTCACTGTTATGCGTGACCATGTGTGGTAGAGAAGGAGGTAACTTTTGAAGGGGCATGAAAGGAGCTTAAATTAAATGTTTCCCATCCTTTGTTCTTGTTTCGCGTAATCCACATAAAGAGGAGGAGGTCCCATCCCATCCTGTTTTGCACCACCTTCCATAGCTTCTTCTTGGCTGGAAAGCAAGAGCCCCATGGCTCTGATGGGTGCGGTAGGGGGGGACTCCTTCCCCAGGGGTGACTGTGGCTCTTACGTCAGCTTGGTCACCCTGTCCCTTGCTTTACATGAGTGGGGAGGTAGGAAAGAGGAGAGAGAAGGGAAGGAAGACACAGTGGCCACCTCTGTAGTTTATGCAGCAGTTTGTGTTAAACCCAAGACACAGCAGTGGTGGAGATTGCTTTAAAATCGTAGAGGAGTCAGTAATCCCCAGTTGATGACTGAAAAGTGGATGACTGATGATTCTGTGAAATGGGTCTCAGGTCCCATTTCAGTAGCAATAAGCACAGGAAGGGGAACGCACTGTCCCTCCAGCGTTAGGGACTGTCTGCAGAAACTGTCCAGCCTTGCACTGCAACACCTCCAGCTGTAATGAGCTTCAAGGGGTGACCTAAAACCTCAGTGCACCGACCTCGTTGAACAAAGCTGTAAGATGTGGCTTTAGCACCACCTACAAGCTCCTACAAGGCATTAACCCCAATAAGAAAAACTAATGTTTTTCATATCAAAGAGACTTGTAGAGGAAGGGGTCACCAGATACAAATGGAAGCTGATGGTATGGAAACTTACTGGTGAGGAGAGTCAGTCCCTCAAGTAAATAATCTCAGGAATTGAATTGTTTCAATCTTTATTTCAAGACAAGTGCATCTACATGTATATATGTAGGTCAGTCTAGTTCAGCCTGAAAAGTGCAGGGGAATCAGTGTGTGAAATGCCCTCTCCTGCTCTAAACAAGAAGAAAGGGTGCACCCTTCCAAGGTACAAATCCATTCCTGTTGCTTAAGCTTAATCTTTCTTGCTGTCCTGCGCACCTGTCCACACCACTGACACAGCCAGCCCTGCACATCAGGAAGCCCCAGCCCTGCACACCCTTGGGGAGAACTGAAACTCAAGCTGAGCTGTAAAAAAAAGAAAGTATGTAAAAATTTCATATAGTTTTCATACCAGTGAAAATGTCTGCTGAAACACAGTGAATGTATAAATCACCCCCCCATCCCCAAGGGACACTACATGCCCAGCAGTTACAAAGGGAAGTTTTATTAGCTTTTAGGAAGCTAATTGTCACTTCAGCAGGGGAGGATGACAATCCCCAGCTTGGGGGCAGGGTGCAGCTGCCTTCTGTCCTGATGGCATGCAGAGCAGCCAGAGGTGAAAGCACAAAATGCCCCTTGCAGCTGGGGAGGAGCATCCTGTGGATGCAAGTCAGCCCACAGCTTCTCAGTCCTGAGATGAGAAAAAGGTGCTTCTGGGCACTGCAAGAATAACTGCTTCAGCTACTGAGTTTTCCCCTGAGCCTGTGGCCCTGCCCCAGGTTGGGAAGTTCATAAAATCCACCAACAATATTGTAAAGCGTATGGAAAAGCTCACCAAGGCCTGGAAGATTTCCTTAACTGCCTTTGGCACCTGAGCCCACCGGAGTGCTCAGCCAGGAGCAGGTCAGGCCAGCAGCTGAGGTGGGCAGCAGTGTGGCTGGTGCCTGTGTAGCAGGAACACCCTGGAGCACTGGGAGCATCTGCAAAGAGGAGCTTAGTGCCCACAGCACGAAGTCTGAACCCTTCCCAGTGTCTCTAAGAAATATGAAGTAACATTCTTATGCCTATAGTATAAATACATAAATAATTTTAACAAAAGACTTTGCAGTGTACAGCCAGGTAGTCAATTTGTTCTTGAAATCTGCCCCACTTGAACCAAAAATACAGTTCACGTGCTGCCTGCAAGTGTGGGCAGGGCTGGACTTGTCCACAGCAGCCACGTGCTGTAATGAGAAGAGGGACCAGGATTGCTGAGAGCAGCCTGACTTCAGCAGGAGCCAGGCAGGGTGCGCATGGGTACACAGGCGCGTCGTGGAGGTGGTGCCTGTGAATCTCTGGTGGTGCATACCTGTATGACAAGGTCTACTGCGAGGCTCAGGGGAACCGTCTGAGTCCTCCCAGAGGAAAGGATGCACAGACCTGCAGGTTTCACTTGGTCCATTAGAGGGAACCCACCAAATCCGGAGTGTTCATGGTTTTCCAAACTTTTATGTGCCTGGATCACTTTTGGGTCAAGCCAGTCTGTGTGTGTGTGCTTGAAGGAGATTCTCCTTCAACTTAACACCTCCAAGAGCCGGTATCAGTATGTAAATGTCCCAGAAGATACTCCCTTGGCTCAGGCTTCAGCAGTCTGCAGATAGCTGGAAGAGCCAGTGCACCTCCGCTCTTAAAAGCTGCTCCTAAAAACCTCACAGTCACTGCAGGGCCTGTGTGTCTGCTGTCTAGTGCAGTCCCGTCAGCTTCTTTCAAAAGACCGCCTTCCTCTCGTGGCCTTTACCTGTCAGAAAGCATTTACCTGGACCACTGCAAAGGCATCCCCTGCCACTTCTTCCCTGTCTCCTGCCTCGCCAGGCAAAGGGCTGTTGAGCAGATCTGTTCTCCTCCTTCTCCAAATGGCTTCAAGACACTTGAGGCATCTTCCTGATTTACCAGACTTCTATTTTAGCAAATATACAGTGTATTTGTACTATATACAGATACTGTCAAGTAAACAGAGAAACCCAGAGGGCCTCTGCATATGAGCTAAGCTTAGGTGACTGTCTTTGGCTTTCATTTCTGTTCTCCTCAAGGGCTCCACACTTCCCTTTCTCCAGTGGTAGAAAGATCAATCCTAGGTAGCAGAACAGCTGCACGGCACTCCAAAGAGATGAACATGGCATGCACTACGTAAAGCCCGTTTGCACTGTAGTTTCTCTGCACTCCAGCTGAGGCAAATGCCCTCAGGCAAATGGATGGGTAGGAAAGGCTGTACTTTACACGTTACATCTAATACGTCATCTTCTACAGCGAGCAAGTGAAGGGAGTTAATAACAAAAGGCTAAACGACAAATCCTTGATGGTGGCGTCAGAGTTGGTCAACAGGGTGATGTTATCTTCATGAAATAAGTAGAGCACTGTGGTGAGGTTTACTGGAGTGTCTCTGTCCTGGAAAGGTTGCTCCCAAAGGGCCAAGCTGGTCGCCTTACCCGTCTTCTGCAGTGTCAGCTTCAGCAAGTCCTCCTCTTCCAGGTCAGAGAAAAAGATACAGCCCTTCAAGGACACGAGGTAGAGGCCATCACAGGTGATCATGATGGAACCATTTCTGATCTGAATAGAGCCTAGTTCAGCAGTGAGGTTCATGGCTACTCCTTTCACGCTTTTACCTGGGATGGAAAAAGCGAAGATGATTCCATGATGACAAGTGTCATCTTGGAAATGGGCTGTTTTATATGAACTGACTGCAGGAATGGGGGGAAAATACAGGAAAGGAAGAGAGTGAACTAGAGAATAGGGCAGACCAGAGCTAGAATATCATCTACTCTAGACAGTCATCATCTACAATAGAAGTTTCCAAGTCCCTGCTCCTGAGCAAGCTGTGCCTTTTGGACTACAACTCCAGTTTGTATGAATTATTCCTCCAAGTTTCTATTTATGCACTATATATTTACTGTATGTCTGTCTGTCTTAAAATACAGACATGTAAGTAAAGCATCTCTGTGGGTTTAGGAAGCATTGGTTCCTAGAAAAAAAAGAAAATAAAGACAGTAAGTAAGAGGAAAAATGTGCAGAGCTGGAAGGAAGTGAAAAAGTGCTTTCAGTGAACATGCTGCTAACATAAGTCCTTGCCCTTGGGTTTGGTTGTGGGGTTTTTTTAATAGAAGACAGGGTAAAAAAACAGTGTAGAGACAGAAATGGAAGAAACAAATTAATACAGATCAGAGTCAGGAGAAGTTAAACCAGAACTTATCATGAAAGGTTTTCTCTTGGAATGAGCAGTAACAGTTCCCAGGGCTGTGCTGGGAATGTTTCCCTGCTGTGTTCCTGGGTTTTTGGCACACCAGCTGAAACCTCTTGGACCCAGAAGGTAGGAAGCACAGCCTCTCTGGGCTGAGGCCAAATTTCTCAAAGCTTCTTCTCTAAGAACATAGGCTTCTATTAGGTTAGGTTCATTGTTACTTTACAATATTAACTGAAATTAAAACTGAATTAAAAATTTTAGTATTTGCTTCTATAGTTGAGGTATGTCATTGGTCAGCATGCAGAGCACTGCTATTTCTGCTACCGTGCGTACACTTGTTCGCTCTTCCCCAGGAAATCATTTACATTTTTCATAAATCAGGAAATCGTTGACTTGTTTCAGAAATACCCCAAGAGCACATCGCATGTACTCAGTAAACTCTCAAAAATACTCTTCTTGTTCTTTCACAGAGTGAAAGCTTGTTTTAGTAGATAGGTAAGGATTGCAGAAATCTGTGTGGATTTTCAGGTTTCTTCTGCTTTGGGAATCCCTTTTGTTTGGTTTTGGCCCCTTACAGCACTGGGTCAGGTTTGGCTCCTCTCTCCCAAGACAGCTCTCCTGGCACCTTCCTCCATCAGAAGAAATAGCCATTGCTGTGACAAAAAGCACTTAAAAACCTCTGGCGTTTTAGGGACCACCGGCCACCATGGCACGCTGCGGGGACCATGCGTGGGTGCAGAGCAGAGCAGGGAGCTGGGAGCCCTCCCAGGGGCGGGGGGAGCCCTCTGGGGGAACTGCAGTACTGGGGGGTTGCAACCTAAGGAAGCTGGAGCTGCCACCCGGGTCCCAGGGAAGTGTTCCAGGGGTATGGGCATCCCTGGAGCCCCCACAGGACATGCTCTGGGGAGCTGGGAGCCGTCCAGTAACCGAGGCAGTGCTCCAGCAGAGCCAGGAGCTCTCCTGAGGGTTGTTGGGGGGGGGGGGGGGCAGCGGCGGTTCCGGTAGCGGCTGCTGTACAGGGGCAGCATGGCAGGTGTACCAGTGCTCGTTGGGGGCCGGGGGCAGCATTGAAGGGCCTGGTGAGCCCTGCCTGGGTGCCCCCTGCCCTAATGTCCACCCACCTGTGTATCGGATGTGGGTCCACTGCACTATGTCACTCTGAGGCTGAAAGAAAAGAAGAGAAATCCTTGTTAACACACCAGGAGGGTCCCTTCCCGCTGCACTATTGCTTTTGTTTCCAAGCCAGGACTGTATCTCCAAAAGCATCACAGACAGCCTCAGCTGGCACGACTGCTACTAGCCAGCTACGCTTTACTTGCTTTTATATGTGCACTCACAACCCAGAAAGCCAACCGTATCCGGGGCTGCATCACAAGCAGCGTGACCAGCAGGTCGAGGCAGGTGACTCTCCCTCTCCACTCCGCTGTCCTGAGTCCCCACTTGGAGCGCTGTGCCCAGCTCGGGGGCCCCGACATAAGGAGGACATGGACTTGTTGGAGCAAGTCCACAGGAGGGCCATGAAGATGCTCAGAGGGGCTGGAGCACCTCTTCTATGGAGACAGGCTAAGAGGGTTGGGGTTGTTCAGCCTGGAGAAGAGAAGGCTCCGGGGAGACCTTTGAGCAGCCTGCCAGTACCTAAAGAGGCCGACAGGAAAGATGGAGAGAGACATTTTACAAGGGCATGTAGTGATAGGACAAGGGGAAGTGACTTTAAACTGAGAGAGGGTCGATCTAGATTAGATCTAAGGAAGAAATTCTTTACTATGAGAGCTGTGAGGCACTGGCAGAGGTTGCCCAGAGCAGCTGTGGGTGCCCCATCCCTGGAAATGTTCAAGGCCAAGCTGGACGGGGCTTGGAGCAACCTGGTCTGGTGGGAGGGGTCCCTGCCCATGGCAGGGGATTTGGAATTGGATGATCTTTAAGGTCCTTTCCAACCCAAACCATTCTGTGATTCTTTATCATTATTATAAAATACAGTGGTTCTATTATAAAATAGAGTGGTTCCTAGCCAGTCTGACTTCCAGCCCAGTGCTGAGCCCTCCAGAACATACCAGGCAGTGTTGGTCCTGTTTAGAAAAAAACCCTGGTAAATGTAATTGAGTCAGACCAAACATTGAGGAAGGACCTTGGGGTGTAGAGGCTCTTCTGCCTGACCCCCCCGAGTCTGACTTACAGCCAGGGGTGCCAGTTTGCAGAGCTGGGACCCAGACATGTCCCCACTGTCTCACCCTCCTCCTGCATGGTACTAAGAGGTGGCTCTGGCCTTACGGTTCCCTCTACTTTGGATCTTTTACAGGCTGTTACTAGATGTGTGTCTCTGTGGCTCCCGTAGAAATGCATTAAGACATGTTTAAAATCGATTTGCATTTTATGAGTGTAACAGAAAAACTGAACGCAAATACAGAAGCATGTATCTTACTGATCAGAGACACAAAACACCAAGCTTCTGTATAGATCTGAACTTTGCATCAAACCCATCTCTCATCTTAACCACAGAAGGCCCAAATCTACAGTCTCCACACAACCACAAGTCCTCAGTGTTTTGCTAGCTTAAAGAATGAAAGGTTAGGCTTGCTGCTCCATGCTCTTCTCTTTCCTAAGGGAAAAGGTGGGATGGTGGGATGTGCGTTGGCCTGACTTTCATGTATTTGACCTCATGCGTTTGTTACAGGAACAGAGCAGCCCCTTCACTGAGCACAGGGAAGGTTTTGGTAGCAGCGCAGAGTGAGCAGAGACATGCCCATCTGCAGGTTCTGTGCTGGGCGCTGGTAAAGGCAAGCGGCAGGGGAAGGAAGCTGGAGCCAGGCTGCTGTGTGCTGGAGGGTGAGGTGGGTCCTGGTGGTGGGGAAGGTCCGCTCTGACACCCTCTAGTGCTGCCACAGCTGATGCTCTGCCCCTTCCTCCACTGGCAAGGCTGGGTTCAGCTACCAAATACAAGCTTTTATTGCGCACTGGCTCCGGTGGAACTATCTCCCCCAGCATTACTGATCCTATCCACCGCCTCAGCAGCTTGAGTCTTACACTTACTCTTTTTCAAGGCACCCAAGTGCACAAGCATTTCACTCTGGTTCAGGCAGCTGGGATTTCCAGGTGGTTTCCCAACAAGATAATAGCAAAGCACAGAACCACTGGGCTTCTGAGGACAAACACCATCCACTGCAACCTGTCTGATCTGGCCACTGGTGAACAGGCACATCAAACACAGACAGGTTGGGTGACAAACTTGTAGCAATAGTAGGAATGTCAGCCCTGTTGTCACTCATGCACGTTACCTGTATTACGTATCTCTAACAGTTACTGCACAATCTCAAAGCACTTTGCAATTATCTAGTAGTATGTTCTGCTGAGAACATCTCTGTAGGACTGGAAGGATGTCCACAAGCTAATAACAAAGTTAGTCACTCTTCTTTCTGTATTCTGCCTTCTAATGGTATGTGGGAAAGGATGCCAGGAGAGCTGAGGGCACAGAGGTGCTTCTTACCAACTGCTTCAGATTTCCTTGTATCATTTACAGAGTTTCCACATCATTTTCACCTGTTCTGGTTCCCCAGACATGAGACTGCCTCTTGTCTGGGACATTGTGTCTGTGCCACGTGGCAGAAGTTTCAGGGATAGGTTTGTACTGCACAAAGCACAAATCTCAGGGGACTGTAGCAATACACACTGGTTGTGAGGACTGCTGCAATCATGTACCCGACTCCCTGTGTCATACGGATTGCAGACAACTGTGCACTGGAAGAGCGTTGTACCTTCTCCACACCAGGTGGTCTTGGGATTATGGCCATATCTTCCTTATTGACATTAAACCTCTGCATGATTACTCTTCCTACACCTTTTTCTGCCCTGTTCAAGCAAAACCAACCTATAACAGATCACTAGAAACCTTTGAATTCCCAACAGCTGCTCAAGGCTTTTACGTCCCATGCATTCACCGTCAGAGGGTTTCACACCCCCGATCACACCTGTGAGTGGCTTGCCCATGGCCTGATCCCAGCTGGTGTGGCCAGAAGAGGTAATTCCAGCAGAGGTGGGAATTCACAAGCCTTGCAGATGTGAAAGCAGGCTATCACTGCCTTGTATTTTTTTAACTTGCTCATTTGGAAATCACAGCTGAGGTTTGCTCTCCAGGTGGCACCATGGCAGAAACCAGATCACTCTCCCTTTTTATTAAGCATGGTCTAAGCTGCAGACACTGACCTTCCTGAGCACGTGCCGTAACATTGTTTGAGCTATGTTTTCACAGAAGAGTCCAAGGGCTTTTTTTAGGAGCTGTGAGAACAATGGAAAGTAATCAAATACGGTCTTGCTATGAAAAAACACAGCTGCTGTCTTGCTATCAAAGTTAGTGTAGCACTTTCCAGCCCTGGAGAGCAGGAGACAGTCTTCCCAAGAAGAAGGGCAGCCTCTCAGCTGCTCCCCAAGACCAGCGTTCCCAGCCTGCCACTCAGATGCTGCTGTGCCCCTGCTTCCCTACATCTCCCTAAACTGCCCCAAGAGTCAAGTCAGGTTAGTACTGCTGCCTTTTCTGTAGACATTTCTGTGGTGGGTTCCTGGGCTCGCACTGAGCCCTGGCATTCCAGTGCGATGAAATGCCCGTGTACAGCCCGTGAGACCACTCCTGCACAGCGTGGTGCAGTCAGAACAGCACACCATGCTTATCTGCTTAAAATAACAGAAACACATTCTGAGCCTGCAGTTAGCAAGTGTTTAAACCAAAAAGGTTCTCTGGTGACTCCTGGGTCCTGGACTTCTCATCTGCAGCAGCTGCTGCTCCTTGAGCACCCTGTTTCAGTTGTTTCTGTTGAGGAAGGGAAACTCCAGGCACGTATCGTATCCCCTCCTCAGCTGCTGCTCTCTTGGGTTTGTAAGGCTCACAGGCAGCAGCGCCAGCCCCTGCCACCTTCCTCTGGAGGAGGATTTGAGTTAACGTTTTTACAGAAGGGAGACATACTGAGAGCTGAGGAGTCACAACCAGACTGTGACCCAGGAGAGGCTTCTGCATCCTGAGCAGTGTGATATCTTGCCCTTCTCCATTGGCTTCCAGTACAACTCCTTTCTCCCAAAGTAGTGGAAGGAGAGGAGGACTGAACTGAAAGAAAAGTGTTATCTTTCACTGTTACCAGGCTCGTCATTCTGCAGTTTAATAACCACTGTGAGACTCAGGTCAGTGAAACTTGCACAGGGCACAAGGGTTTTTGTTAAACAGCAGGGGACACAGAGCATGAGGCCATCCCTCCCTTGCATGGTTACATGCCTGCTTGCTTCTCTGCCACGTCTAAGTAAGTGGGAGGAAAGAATGAACTCTGGTATGAAGAAGAACAACACACTTTAAAGTGGTACACAGTTCCTGGAGAAGATGTAGGAGGAGAAGTAGCTAGTGCAGAAGAGACACTGAAATCGCAGTGAAAGGTTGTTGACAATCCACCAGCCTGAAAACATGTGAAAGAGCCAAACATATTTGCTGTGAATTTTGCTACGGTATTTTGAGTTTCAAGAGTCTTTGTTATTTATATTTTTTGCAGTGGTGTTAAATGTACACGAAACTCTCTCTGGCCACATCAGCCTTTCTCTCTCTCATATACACACCCACAGGCAATGTCCTCTGCAGATATAGATGACTACTCCTAAAGCCCAGTATGTGTGCAGGCTGAGAGCCCTGGGTTTCAGAGCTGTCACAAGCTAGCTTGCTTTCTCACATATCTACCTGCACATATAGTAGTACTTCTAAAAAGTACAGGAGATGTATATGAGCAACCCGGGTTCTGATTCCTCCACATGCACTTGTTGAAAGCAAACATCCACCCAGATGATCCTATTTAATTAAATGGAAATACACACGAGTCAATGCAAGCAGGGGAGGGAGCAGGAGGGAGGTAGGCCTCCCTCCCCCATGGGCCAGTGCAAAGACCATTCTTGGAACCATTCCCCTCTGGACAACCTGCCCCCATACCATGCACTGGGCAATAGTAGATGTTGTTTTGAGGACACACAATGTAAAAAAATGAATTAAAGTCATTAAGGAAAGATTAAAAATTTGTGGTTTGAATGGGGATAAATCTAAATGCTTTTTTCTTTCTTAAAAAGAAATATCAAATAAACCCTACACAAAGCTTTACAGGCCAACAGACAATGGGTTGAACATTAGCTCTTACCGTTGAAGTTTGCAGAGAATCTATACCAAGGTAAATCAAGCAGGCAAGCAGTAATATCCACTGAGCAGCTGCAGACACGAGGTGCAGCGTGTTCCTAACCTGTCCTCTTTGCCAGCTCTTCCACTCATCCTCTGCAGGTTCCCTTTTGTGACCCATGTGGTCTTGATTTCTTGGCTCTACATCTGACTGTTCTTCCATCTCAGCCACCTGCCAACAGCTGCTGGAGAAGGGGCCAGGAGCACAGCAGGAGCCTGGAGGAGCAGGGGGCAGATGAACTGGATGCTCCTGTTCCAGGAGCAGAGATGAAGTGAAGACAGTGCCTTCAGGAGACTGCTTTATGCACACAGAGAAGCAGGCGGGGGAACTTCTTTGTGACTAATCTGAATTTCCCCTTCCTTCCTTTCTTTCTTTTCTTTTTAATTTTTCTTTTTCTTTTCTTTTTTTTTTTTTGTGTGTGTGTGTGAATGTGGGGGATGATTTACTGCATCCCAGTTCCGTTTTGAGTAAGGGCCTTTGAAAGTGGATGTGTTTATATCTTTCATAGCTTCAGCTGTTGATGTCTTGATATGTGATGTTTCCAACAATAGCTAAATGACGGGTGGACAGTGCTTGTCTTCACTCAGCCTTTTGTCAGTAAGAGCTCTCATCTTTCTGTTCAGCCTCAGGTGGGGTGTTTACAGGGCTGGCTCCCTCCCGCATTAGCTGAAATCTTCTTTCTGTACAGAAGCAATAAATAGGAAGGGACGTGGGACAGGTGGACAGCACAAATGGGAGAGAAAATATGCACTTTCCATTTCTCTCCACCTTTGTCTTCCGGCTTTAAAGCCATGGGATGCTGCATGAAGCCTAAGAGGGAGAAAATGGAGAACTGCTCAGGGAAGATCCTTTTTTGCACACACTGAAACCTGCAGACCAGGGAACACACTTAGAGAGGACCTCCGGGCCATCCAGGCTTCCCTCCTGGAAGAGGACTGCACACCCGCTTTGCTTGGTCCTCTTGTGACATTGGCTTGTGACGCACGGAGCTGCTAATGTCAGTTGTCTGCAGCAGGGACCACCTCCTGTGCTTATTTGGAGTGACAGGCTTTGCATCCTTTTGGAGGGCAGTCCAGCACTGCTCTTTCCACTGCTCTTTTAGCTAGATTTTTTTTCTGTTCTAAATTAGCATATCGTGACTGAAGTCAGGTGCTGCCTCCTCCCGGTGAGGATCAAGCCCATTGGGAGTGCTATTGTCTGTCTGTCATTCAGGGATGAGTTGTCAGAAAGTTTCCCTTCCCCAAAACTACTCTCTCAACCTGTCACAAGGCACATGTCCTGACAAGCATTGTACCCTGCATGCAGAGGAAACAGAAGTAATGTTTTTTCATGTGTTTTTTTCCATCTAGGCAAGGATATTTCCTATGAACATACACCAAAGGAAGGGGGGAGTACAGCAGCTGGGTAAGCAACCTGCCGTGAGGAGACCGCATGCTCGCCACCCTTGTTCTTGAAAAATAACCTTGAGTTGCCAGTAGCTGGTGGATTGAGGCAGGAATACTCTCTGGTGTTTGTCTCAAGAGTAAACCAAAAGTCATGGAAACTTACTGAAGAAGGCTCAGCTTTCACATTTTCCATCAGTTCTTGAGTGCATGGAAATCCTTGTCCCACTTTCACTGGCGACCACTCACCAGGGCGTGCTGGAACCCCCGGCTGAGCCTCAGCCTAATGAGAGACCTCAGAACAACCTTAATCCTCCTTGCTCGTTCAGAAATACGACAGGAGAGTTTGCACTGCCACCGAGCACTTCTCTCTGATTCAGAGGGTGAGTTTGGAGGCAGGACTCCAACATGTTGCAGTCACACAGCGCCTGGGAGCCTGTGCAGCCCCAACCAAGCTCAGCATCGACTGTGACTGGGCTTGGGCTTGGCCAAGCACTGCAGAGGAGTGAAGCAATACTGTACGGTGCGGTGCTGCAGAGACCTGCTGAGGCTGGGTGGTGTGAAGAAGGAAACTGTTTGCTCCCATGGACCTGCAGCAGCCTGCCATGTCTAGATGCTTGCTTAAAAGGTCCCCAGAAAAACACTCACCCTGCTCACAGCCCTGGTGTTCATCCATAAGGGGTTTGGTGGTGCTGGGGAGTCCACAGACACTCTGGAGATGAGGACATCTCACATGTGGCTTCAGAGCAGCTTCCTGGGGGGGAACAAATCCATGTCTGGGTCCTTACCCCATGGGCAGAGGTCTCGGCCACGGCAGTGCAGATGGATGGCAGTGGTGGTCAGGAAGCTGGGACCTGGACCCACAGGAAAGGTGAAACAGGCTCAGAGGGCTGTCCAGGCCACACAACACCTGAGCACGTGCCTCCTCGTGCCCAGAGGTCTCTGCCATGGGGTTGTCTTAGGGCAGCGTGCCCAGACCCCCCTCATTTGCAGCCCCACGGCTGAAGGAGGCAGGCATGGAGGAGGGCTGTGGGGCCAGGGCTGCCCCATACCTGCGCTCCTACCTGTAGCGATAGTTGCCAGCGAATGACTGCAGAGGCAGCCAGCTGCAGGCCTTGCACAGCCTACCGACGGGCTCGTCCATGTTTCAGCGGGGAATCACAGACCGAGAGCACACAAGCATGATGCCGTGGCTGTCTTCCTGGAAGAGCAGGCATTGCTGTGTATCACAGAAACATGGGCTGTTCTGCCCTGCAGACTCCCTCCAAGAAAGGAAACTTGGGTTTGCCATTTGCTGCTTAGTTTCTGCAAAAATGCCAGGATGCTGAGCATAGGTGTTCCAAACTCATGTGATTCTGTTAATTCTCACATTTTGGGTACATGCCTTTGAACCAGACACGAGCTCTCGCCCAGCTCCATCCTCAACTCTGGATCTTCTACTGCTTTTGTTCCTAAACCCATAAATTTCAGAAACACATACGCACACCCTCGCCCCACATAAAAAAAAAAATGTGGGCGGAGGGTGTGCATATGTATTTCTGAAATTGCCTCATCATTTCTGTACTCCCCAGTGCAAGTGTTGCTCAGCCTGGGTTAACAAGACCAACAGTGCTGAGGATCAAAAGCTACATTTCAAGTAATTTATCTGGCATTGTGTCTGAAACAGGAAAGAGGACAGCTCATTCAGAGGCATCATAAACACCTATGCACAGACTATCTATTGTGGGTTTAATTGCCTCCTGCCTTGCATACGAAAACGTGCATGCAAATTTGGTGGCTTTAGACATGTGCTGTCAGAGCCCCTGCTCTCCATCCTAGAGGAAATCTTCCTGGCCTTTGGCACCCTGATGCATTGCAGGCTTGCTGCACACACCCAGCAGCTGCCAAAATTTGCTGTGTTGATCCAAATTATTTTGGTAGCTCTTCCACAGGGAGCCTAAAGCTGGAGTCTCTTGGGGGTTTTCCTCAACCCTTCGCAGTCATCATGCCATTCCAGTGATGGGGCAAGCCGGCAGGCTGAGGTGGCTTTGAGGGCTTTGTGAGCCTGTTGGCGCTCTGCAGCAGAGCCTGGTTACTTAGTAGTTTTCCAAAGAAATGCCTCTCGGTGGCAGATAAAGCAATGTTATTCCAGCCAGGACTGAAGGAAACCAGAGTTAACCAGTAGCATGGCTTGCTGGGTTGTTTGGGGTTTTTTTGACAACAATCCAGTCTCCCTTACATTAGGCTATCATTTCTGGGCTTTCCCAGCCTGGGGAGCTGTGTGTTTTAAAACCTTGGCTAAAGTGTGTTGGCCACAGTCAAGGCTGAATCCTGCAGCCTCATTGCTGTACCAGGTCTCAGATGCAGCTCGGAGCCCAGCCTGCCACTGTCCCCGTGCTGCTGTGCTCCAGCCACTGGGATGGGACAAAGAGCATCCTCACCGCTGACCACAGCCCGTGGGGAGAACCCTGTGTGTGGGAGCCCCGAGGTGGGGGCCCCTGCTCAAGGTCTGGCAGCCCTTGCTGGCACCCTCCTCGACAGAGTTCCCATTTTCTGGGAAAGTGCTTTTGCCTCCTCAAAAGGAGGAATTGGAGACCTGTATAGGAACGTTTAACTTCTCAGAAAAACAGTGAAACAACCAACTGAACAGTTTGTAAACATCTAGAAGGAAAAAGGAAACGAGCAGCCACCAGTGTGGGTTTCCAAGAACAAAACTTAATGTTGTCTTGTGGGGCAAGGAAGCCTCTTGGGCAGAGGAATAGCTGTGGGCATTCACGGTGCCGTCAGTGATAGTGCTGACTCTCTCTTTCATGAAGCTTTTTCATGAAGCATGTTCTGTATGAAACTGCTGCTCAGCAGAAGTGGAGCTGGTTGAGTGATTATTGATGGTTTGTTGTCAAAGCAGAAGGACATCAAAATGGAAGGACATCTGACTGGAAGGACAGCAGAATGGAGGGACATGCTTTATTCTCCTGGACCTGCTGTTCTGCAATGTGCTTGGCGATTCTTTGGGGATCCTCTGGGCCCTCTGGCAAGCCGAGCAGGAACGGGGACATGCTCACAGGTGAGATCTGACCTCTCGGTTCTTGCTGGTGGTCTTTGTCTGTAATTCAAAGGTTTGGCCTCCACTTGGAATAAATTACTGACTAGGGGAACAGCGCTGCTGCTGCAATTGTGCATTGCTGCAGCCAAGTAATACAACTTACTGTTGCGTGCGACTGCATACGTTCCACCGAGGCTGCCTTTGCCTCAAGAATAACCAGTCATGTGGTTTGATTTAGTAAACCAGTGGGAAATAGCAAAGGAAGCATTGCAGTTTTATAGGAGGCAGGGAAAAGCAGTGTTACAAAGGCAAGATTTTTCATCCAGGTCCTGCTGCTCAGCATGTGCCCCAGCTATTGCCGTTTAATGTTTCTGTCCAGAAATAAAGTATTTTGTAAATAAGCCAGGTATATTTATCAAAGTCAAGGAACTTTGCCTAAAAAGTTTATGGATTCCTGCTCCAGTGTCCCTGAACTATGCAAACTATCCCTCACCCTTGATTTCACTTCCATGTGGCCTTTTCTTGCCCCTTGCTTATAGGCACTCCTTGGCTGACGTGTGTCAAGGATTTCTGCCAGCAGAGGCACTGAGCCAGTGGAGAGGCGTTTATATTAGTCAGGCTATTTTTGGCAGTGTAAAGTAGAGAAGGAAATTGTGAAAATGCTGTGAAATCACTAGCAAAAATATTGACAGGATTTTGTGAGGAGATCCCAAAAAAGGAGCATCACCATTGGGGTAAATCCCACCGTACCTCACCCCAGAGTGCTGCACTGGGATTTTTCCAAGTAAGCAGCTTTATGGGAGCACTGGGCTGAGTGGCACATGGATTCTCCAGGGCACGCCTCCAGAAGCTTGCTGGTTCCTCACTGCTGTGTGCAGGGTTGTGTTCCCTGGCTGTCACAGTCCTCAGGCCAAGATAAGACTTTTTTCCAAGAGGATGTGGTGCTGAGCTCTGGCTACACCAAGCACAGCAAAGTCGGGCTTTAGGACTTCCCTCTCTGGTGGCTTTTCTTGGTGCTTAGGGACTGCAGTGTGCTCAGCATCCCAGGACAGGCTGGGTGGCATCTGTAAGCAGGTACAGTGACTGGGGAAGAGCTACATATTTAAAAGCAGCTTTTAACAGCAGCATTGTGACATTCAGCGCAGCCCTCCGAGCAAGCCAAAGGTGACATTCCCTTCGCTAGCAGCCACCGCATTTCACACCATACTTGATAGGTTTCTCAACATCAGCTGCTGCTCCCTTTTTGACGTGACAGAAGAGTTTCCATTGACGGCGGTAATCTTTGCCCTCAGTATTATCTCTTTCCAGCGAGCCCTTGAGGACTGCGCTCTTCTGTTCCTCACAGTGGACCTCATTTACCGCAGTATCAGCTGAGTGGGCAGGGGCTAAGTGTTCACTGTGACACCCTTAAAAGGTCAAGGTGAACTCAGTCATACCAATCTCCCTTCCTTTTCCTCAGTAGCTGTTTCAGTCAGAAATCCCACCGTACCATACCATCATATCATAAGATATCAGGAGTGAAAATCAATTATATCTTTTGCCATTTTTTTGGTAAAGAGAAATGGTAAACTATGGGGAAAAAAATAAACTCCAGCTGACATTCAGAAATGCAGCTGGTATTGCAGAGCTCCCCGGCTCAGCCAGTTCCATTCCCAAGTCATTCCTGTGATGTTAGAAACCCGCAGGATGGAAGCGAAGGTGGTGATGATCCAGACACAGCCCTGCTCAGGGTGAAGGAAGTGGTTTCTCTTGCCTATCCAGCACTGTAATCATTGACCTGTCTGCTTCTCTTCATCACCCTGTGGGAGTATTTATGGCCAACAAAAATGCTTCCAAAGTCATGCTTCCCGAAAACAAGGATTTGTTGCAGCTCTGGATTCTTCCTATGGGTCTCTCACTTGTTCACTTCTTCTAAACATGCTGATAGGAATTGTGAGCAGGGTTTTGGGGAAGACTTGCAGGCAGAGGTACTACCTTGTATTAGCTCCCTTAAATAGCTGGAGTGAAGCATGAGTGGATGGGTGATGGGCAAGCAGAGACTGCAGGAAGGAGAGCAGGGGGTTAAGAGCTGGTGACTTTTCTAGAACAGGGACAGGCTGCAGATTCCAACAGCTCTGCAAACCCCAGCCTCTGCCATGTGTCTCTCCATCTTGGGGTGACTTGTGCTTTTTAATCAGTGGTGATAGCCTTACATTTACTTCGAACTATTGCATTAAAGAGGTGGAGAAGGGTTAGACATCATTCCTGCCCCAGCCAAGGCCAGCAAGAAAGACCCACATGCAGTACCATTTCCTGCTTGATTAATCACTTCATCCCTCTGTAGATGTTTTCTTGGAATGCCACGCTCATCTTTTTCTAACGAGGATGCATGTCATACCGCTTCACCCGCCTCTCATCATCAGCTGTGTCAGAAAAGACTTATCCATGAGTTATGGAACTCCAGAGACTGAATCAAGAGCTGGTGTCAACAAAAGCATGTTGACCAGCATGATGTTTCATAGCATCTCCCTCATGGACAACATGAACTCTTTCCTTTTCTTGCTTTCTGAACGTTGTTTTCTTATTTTTAACACAGCTGTCAGGTTAAACTTCTGGCTAAAGTGCTTCCTTCACTGCTTCTCAAACACTTCTGAAAGAGCTCTTTAACTTTCCATTCACAGTCATTTAATTATTTTTCTTTCCACCTGGTCAGTTTTGCTTGTGATTTCCCCTAATTTATATTAGTCCTTCTGAAACATCTAATAACTGTATTACTGGCTGGGGCTGTCCTTTGCTCATACTGACTATGGTCAGATTGTGGCCACTACTCTTTAAGCTCTGACCACTTCTTCAGCAATCAAATCATGTCGATTCACTGTAAAGAGCACCAAATATACCACTAGCATCCAGCTTAACAGTTTCTATATTAGGAAATGTGCATCTGAAACCTTTGGAAATTCTCCTGATGCTCACCCTGGTGATGCAGGAGTCCTGATAAGAGATCTTCCCCACAGCATCACTGTTTCCTTCTCAAGATCCCACAGGAGGGAGGGTGCTGGGAGCTGGTGCCCACCTCTGCTTTAACATGGCAGACAACCCGCTTTCAGATTTCTCAGGTTTTTTTCTTTATTCCTTTTATTTACAAAAGACTGAACTGTCCAGATGAGACGCAGCTTGAATGAATGGTTGAAAAGTTTGTATTACAACAGGGCTTCCACAGGCTTAATCTTTTACTTTTGGGTGAGGTGACAAAAGGTCCGTATCCCCCAGAAACCAAGCAGTTGCCCACAGCAGATAGTCCTTGAGGCTTCCAGGCTCATCTCATGCCAATTTCACCATCTTTGTGACATAAGCCAGGAACACGGCTGGGGCAGGAAATATTTCCCAGCTGCTGTATAATTCTCCTACCAATATAAAACAAGCAGCCGGGCCCCACTTGCCCAGGGCTGTGTCAGTGCGGGCAGGAGGCCACGTGCACTCGCCGGAGCAGCCCACGGGTGCTGTGGACAGGGGCACCCACAGCCATCGCGTGGCCACGTATTTCAGTGCGTGCAGGGGCTCTACAGATGAGTGCGTCCAGCCCCTCCGCAGCACCAGTTCAGAGGGCTGCGAGGCAGCATTGAGAGCCTCAAATGACTAATCCCAGCTGGAGGTTTTCTCTGTATTACACACAGCAGCACTCGTGCTCCTGCAAGGCTTTAAAGCGGGGGACAGCGCAAAGGCTGCGATCACAGTCAGAGCCCCCAGAGACTCTGGATCCCTGCCCTTCCCACGCAGCCGTCACGCTGCCAGCCCCAGGGGACACAGGCAGACGCACAAGGCGTGTGGCAGCACAAAACCCGGGGGGCCAAGCAGGCAGCCCCTCATGACGATATCGGCAGTTGACCCACGTTTGTTTCCTTCTTTACCTGCCACTTTCACCAGTCCTTAAGCAAAATACAAACAGCGCTGTCTAATTTCTCCCATAAAGACACGAACACAGCTGGGCTTCAGGGGAGTGTTTGGGGCCCCCTTGCCTGCAGCCAGCCCCCCACCACCCCCCCAGGAGGGCTTGAGAGGGGCCACCTCTCTGCAGGCAGGCAAGCAGGTGTGGGTTCACACCAGCCTCTCACTGGGGAAGCCTGTGCTGAGGTTGGTTTGTGTTCAGGTTTGCCAGATCTGGCAGCCCAACAGAGGTCAGGCTGCAGCGGCTCTGAGTCCCTGCGTCCGGCCAGCAACGAAGCGGAGTCTGCATCCACACGGAATGTATACACACACACCCCCCGTACATATGTGTATATAGTTATATAGGCACATACACATGTAGTCAGCCAAGTAAACCAGCACAGGCAGAAAATGCACAGCCCTCACACAGACAGCACCAGTGGCCTCATCCTGTTCCCCTCTCTGGCTAATCAGGATGAAAACTCATTAGCAGAGAATATATACATACAATGTAATTCATTCAGCTGCTGATCTCAGACATACAGTCTCTCCAGTTTATTTTCCTGAGCCTTTTATCCTAGTTTCCAGCTGGTCTGGCTTGCTAGCGATCTCAAGCACCAAGACACCCACCTGCGCACCAGTCTCTCTGGCTGCTGCCATCCCAGCACACTGGCTGCTGGGCCCCATGCTGTCCCTCCCGTCACTGGCACTCCCACCTCCATGCACACCGGGCAGAGCCCCTCGCCAGGAAAACAGCTAAAAAGAGTTTAATAAGCAGACAGGACACACCGCAGCAATCAGGCGCAGGGCATGGCGAGACAGGCATCCAAGCAGTCCCATTCGTCCCCTTTTCCCGCACTGGTTCCTCCCCAAACCGCCTTGATCCCTCCCTTTCCCCGTTTGCTCCTTCCCCACACAACCCACAGTAAGTCCTGTACAACATCAGAAGGCTTTTCCCAACATCCCATAATGAGCCCCATGTGCCTTTGGGCAACCACCCTGTGCTGGGCAGACTGGCAGAGTTTGCTGGTTCCTCACCAAGGCAGATGCAGTAACCCAGGGGGTGCATGACCACCTGTGCCCCCCCCAGCAGCATCCTGTCCCCCGCGATGTCACCAGAGCTCGCTTGTTAAACAGATGCTTGGAGCATCAGTTGCTTTTTGGTTTCTTTTGGATAGCTACAACCCTCTGGACAGGCTCCCACACTGGCATTAACAACTGTAAAATATTTTAATTGCAAGACTGCAAAACCCGTAAGTTATAGCTCAGGGATTTGGTGACATCTTTTTCATGTTAAAATCATCCTTCCTTATCCAGTGTTTAGGGATTGTTTGCTTTTTTTTTTAGCATATGCAGGTAATTTTAGAGCTTTTTAAGGAGTGATTTTTTTTTTTCAGTTGCATCTTCAGTACACATGCAACAGATAACTCAGGTCTGAACAAGGAAGAAAGTTTATCCCCCGACACTGCTTTTCCCTGCCAACATGCTCAGCTCCCTTCAAGACTGGGGATGGGGGAAAGGGCCCAGGTTACCTTGGGTTTTTTTACATCACTTCTTCTCCTTTCATGTTGCCTGCCCTGGGCTGGGAGGAAGCTGCAGCGGCCAGATCCACCAGCTCATGTGGAAACACCCCACGGTGTCGGGGCATGGCTGCTGGGGCTCGCCTGCATCCCACCCACAGCACCCCAAGGGCTGCCCCAGCTCTGCTCTGGGCAACCCCCCAGGCAGAGGCAGCCCCAGCCCTGCTGTCTTTATAGCTGGGAAGAGCCTCAGCTGGCCCCAGGGACGCTGCCCTGGGGTGTAACGAGCTGAGCCTGGCTCCAGCCTCTGCAGCCCTTCCCTGCTGGTCCACCTCCTAACGCTCTGTCCCAGCCCACAACAATCCAAACCTGAATCCAGCCGTTCTGTGTTGGGGAGGTTATTATCTCTTTGATCCTCTTCCCTACCAAAAAAAAAAAAAAAAGTTTGCACACACACAGAAAAAAGACTTCAGAAGGAAAAAAAAAAAAGAAGGGAAAAAAAAGTTTGCCTCTAATTTTCCGTCCCAGTTCTGAGTCACTTTTAGTGCCAATAATAATAAATCTGTTTTTTCCTCCGGGAAAGGCTTTCTGTGCCACAACTCCCCAGGGGATGCAGAGAGGGCCACAGGTGGTGGCAGCACTGCCTGCCTCGCTGCCCCGGGTCAGCAGCCCTGGGGAGGGGGTCAGCATGTCCTGCTGCCGCGGGGCTCCCGGGGCTGCCTGGGGTGGGTCCCATGGAGGGGCAGCCGCCAGATAAGACACACCAAGCAATGACTTGCAAGCAGCGAACACGTCTGAACTTGCTTAACGTGTCTGAACTGGGGTTCAGCACCCAGCCAGGTCCCTGCAGTAACTTACCCCTAGCCCGGCTCCTTTCCCCACCACCCAGCCTGTGCCTTCGGCTCGCACCAGCTCTCCCACCCATCAACTGGGCGAGAGCCACCAGCGACCTCCCTCGCTGTGGCCAGAGCAAGAGAAATCAAGTTTTCCCTTTGGACTGCAGCACGGGGAACAGGGCTGGGCTGGCGTGCCATGGATGTGAGCAAGAGCCATCCCATTCCACTGGCCCTGTCTAGGGGCACTCACCTCTTGCCCCTGCTCCCCTTGCCTACGTGGGGCAGGGAGTGACCCTCGGGAGAAGCACCTTTTTCTCCCCAGGCAGCGTCAGTGCCAACCACAGCGCAGGATGTCTCTCACTCACTGTCTTCCCCGTGACTCAACTAGGTCAACCGAAGGCAGGCAGTGAGCGAGCAAGGAGGCAGTCGTGGTGGCAGCAGGGTTTTTTGTTCTCTTAACGCCACAGGCCCTCATCAACCTCAGACATCGTTCCAGCGCAGGCGGGATCAACGGGAAATCTGTTCCCACTTAGGTCCGCTCTGGCACATACCCTTGCCAACTCCCCATGGGCACCGAAACCTGCGTGAGCTGCGATGGGACCCAGCCCCATCGGCTTGCCAGGCTGGGGCACTTGGCCAGGTAGGCTGGGACAGCGGGGAAAGCAGGCCACTGCCTCCAGGCTGGTGGCCCATCCTGCTTGGGTGGTGGAGGATGGAGGTACCTGTCAGAGACCTAGATACAAGGTACCTTCAAATCTCAAACAGTTTGTGCTGTGCTTTGCCAGATTTCATGCCCACTTTCCCATCTTTCAGGCAAAGTTTCTCCCAGTCATTTTTCTACTTCCTCCACTAATTTCTCTGTGGTTGTTACTCTTGCCCTAGCACTATAGTTGCGCTAATTGATAAATAATATTTGTGGTTATGACTCATCAGTTGCACCCTTACTGTCTACAAAATCAGTGTAGATCTGGGTAGAGATGCTTGTTAGTGCTGGAAAATAAAGCCCCCGTAGCTTTATGTAGCACCCACACTCGTCTCAAGGTTGTGACACACCAGCCCTGCCCCATGGGCCCCCTTCTCCCACGGTGACACTGAGTGCAGGGGGGACTGTTTCAAAACCACTGTTCCTGAGGCACTTCATTAGGCCAGCAGGAGCATTTGAAGAGCTGTCTTTTGATCCACTTTCCAGCAATTGCTTGTTATGGGTTTGTTGCAGTTTAACTGCAAAGAAACCAGCATTTTTGCTGGAAAAAGACTTTTGGTATTTGGTGGCTGAAGAAAAAAAAAAAAAAAAGAAAAAAAAATCCCGGAGAAGTTCAGCTGATAACGTGGTGGAGTCATCTGCGTAGTGCTAGGAGCGGGCGCAGTCATGTCTCTCCACCCAGCGATATCATCAATACTGCTATGACTTGTGCAGAATATAGGATGGAAAAAACGAAAGTGCTCAAATCAGCTGGAAATTTTCAGGTGGAGTGTGTGTCTGCAGGCAGCGCTGCTGCCTGCCGGGAGCCCACCACGACCGGCAGCCCCAGCCATACAATGGCCCCTGTCCAGGAGCCACACTTGGGTGCAAAAACTCCCCCAGCATCCAAAGAGAGCCCCAACCCCGACACAGTGACCCTGGGATGGGGAAAGCAGAAGTGCAGAGGCTGCTCCAGCCTCCGAAATGGAGGTGGCTGGTTCTCCCTCAGCCTTGTGTCCTGCTGAAACGGGGACCAGGGGTACGTGGGGCTGCCTGAGAGGCAGATGCAAGGCAGGAGCCGTACCAGCCTCTGGCTAACTCCAGTTGCAGGTATTTAAATAAACACTCCTGTGCAGCGGTCCCCTTACCTTCTCGCTGATATTACTGACTTAGACACACAGTAGGAGCCTGGGAGCCCCTATGCCTGATGTCCCAAGCTTGGGGCAGCATTGGTCCCTAAGGAATACACCCCAGAGCTAGTGGGTGCTGGCTGGTCCCTGTTGTCTCAGCATGGAGTCCCTCAGGCTGGGGAGGGGGTGTTTGATGCTGGGCATTGTGGGCAGGTGGCACTTCTCCACTCCGTGTAGAGCCCTGTGTAGGCTTTTAATAATACAGTAGGTAAGTAGTCAAACGTGGGGTAAAAATGCACTACTTATGGCTGTGATTCTCCCAGGGTCAAAGCAATCCAACGCTTGCATCCCCAAGACATTTTTGTAACTCTACTAGACATCTTTAAAGCTGAGAAACCAAAACCCCAGATGTCGGAGACTGGCAGGCTCCTGGGGCACCCAGTCCTTGGGAGGAGCGCTGCCTGCAGAGCAGGGACACAGCCTTGTCCCCCGGCTTCCATCCTTCCCTCACTGCAGGAGTCGCTTGAGGGCAGCTTCAAAGCTTAGTTAGAAACTCTAGCACTGCTCCAAGACCCCAGAAAGGAGCCAAGCAGCTGAGTCGTGTGTCCATGCCTAGCTGGAGCATCAGATGTCCACCGGCCTGGGAGAATCAGAGAGCTGAGAGCACCCAAGCTGCAGCTCTCTGGCACCACAGGCAGCTGGTGTGCCCCAAATCACAAATTGCTTGGGCAGACGCTATTTTTGAGCAGTTCTTGCTTTTGCGGGGAATGATGGTCCCTCTGTCTCCATGCTGCATTTGGCGAGAGCTGTAGAGAGGAAAGCAAGCTGGTTTCCTAGATGGGTAGTTTTGCCAGACCGATTGGAAGCAGGGAGGAATTTCCCTGGAGCCATAACGCAGTGATGCCCCCAAAAGCAAAGCAGAGGCAGCCGTGGCAGGGGAAGGCACTGGAGCAAGCCTCGCAAACTGCCTCCCGCCCCTCTCGCCACGAGCCGGCAGCACGGCACCGCCGAGCCTGCTCTGCCCGCTGCCTGCCTCCCCTTCTCCTCTCCACCTAGACAGATTTTCGTGCTTCTTTTAGACCTCTTCTCAAGCTGACGTCTTCTGGGCTGAAAAAAAAAAATCTCTTGGCAATCCTCTGACTGTCAGTTAATCCAGCGGATGATTAGGTTAAGCAAACTTAATCACTGCTAAATGCTGCAAAGCATCACCCACGGTTGAGAAACCTTGGCCACGGGAGGCTGGGTCCTTGCTGGGCTGCCTGCCCGTGTCCTTCCCCTGGCTCAAAATCAGCCCCAGCACAAGCTGCTAAATATAGGATCCTGTTCTCAGCTCGCCTTCTGGTGACTGCCTCATCCACGGGGTGTGATTTGCTCCAAGAGGCCATGTGAGAGGAGTGGAGGGAATAAAGTTAATAAATCAGCTTTCAGTCTACTGGGAGCAGTGAAGCTAATGGATGGGAGCTACCATTTATGAAGTCAGCTCACTTATAGCAGATCTCCGCAGTGAGTAATGGTTTAAGTCCCTAAGTGACGGATGTTTCATCGCTCTCTGGTGCTTAACATATTGCTATCACTTGGCGTTAGGCCACACGGCCTGATCGGTGCCGACTCCAAGAGAAATGAGTTTGCATTTCTCAGATTTCCTGTGGGTTCCTGCAACATTAATTCCTTTGAGTTACTGGATCTGAAGTTTGTCTGAGACTCACACCCTCATTTACAGCATGCAATTTGTCCAAAAGAGGATAAACCACAGGAAATGAGTGCACAGAGAGGCGGTGGCGGGATGGCAACTGCTCTATCATGCATCTGCCTGGTGAGGTCTGCTATGGACCATGCTCATGGAGGTCAGGTCAGCGAAGGTGCCCCGAGTGCAGCCCAGGGTAAGTACCCCTTCCCACGCACACCCCGTGTTCCGGGAAACAGCGTCTTGTTCCTGTGTCAGCGGTAACTATTTGCACGTGGTGCAAAGCCCCAACCAGCAGTGAGGGGCTGGGGACCACACCGTACTGTCGTGCTGAAATCGTGCCTCTCGTCAGGCTTTTACATGGGTTTCTTTTCTTTCTCTATTTGACAAGATCCTCCCCACCATAAAGTACACCTTGTCTTTGGACCTGTCTATGGGAGTCAAGACAACGAGCCATTAAGAGCTTTTATATGTGTGGGGGTTGGAAAATAAAGGAATTAATTTGCAACCACATCAGCTGCGGTGCGTAGCTTGTACCTTGGGGCAGGCAGTGGTCTCAGGCTGTGAGATGGGGACGTGGACTGGAGCTGGTCTCACCTTCATCCCACCTCAGCAGCGTGCTGCCCACAACAGTGCCAGCCCAGGGCTCCAGCCCCCCTGGCTGGGTGCAGGACACCTGAAGAAGCTTTCAGCTGCCCAGAGCATCCCCTTTTGAGACCATTTCACCCCAGGCATCCCCACCGTCACTTCCAGCTCTGCCTGCACACAGATGCAGTGAGGTCCTGGTGGGCTGCATTTAATCCTGTGCTCCAGAGATGGGCTGTGGGAGTGGGCCAGGAGGAATCCCCTGGTTATCTCACTGCAATGTGCACCACGGCTTCGTCAGGCTTTGGTGGAGTGTTGCCCACTGTGCGTGGCTGTCCAGGGGCTGCGCAAGTGCCCATCGGGGGCTGGCCATGGCCTCAGCTGGGCTGGCCAGGGGCTACAGCGATGGATCTCCTCTGCTCCGCAGTTCTCCGACTCGTGGGGCTGAGTCTGAACCAAAGCATTCACTACAGAAGGAAGCACACCAAGATCGAGAGCTCATTTACCCAGACGCCACTGAGTCCCCTGTTTTTTCATGGAGACATAATTCACTGGCCCCAGCCCATGACAAGCGGAAAAGCAGCATCCTCGTGCCCAGTGAAAGCCCAGACCCCCTCCCAAGGTGCATTCTTAGCAGGAGGCCAGTGGGGACCACAACACACCAAGGACACGCATCAGCCTTTGTGCTTGAAGTGCAATGGGCTTCTGCCTGGTGACCCCAGGAAGGAATTAGGCTGTAGATGAGGTGCTTTAACAGAAAACTCACTTCTGAAGTGAGCAGAAAACCACAGATAAGGATGGTGCAAAGATGTGGCTAAACTGCCAAGGAATTCCCCTGACGGAGCAAGCCGTGGCAGCAACCCCAGCCTTCGCCAATCTCCCCAGTGTCCCCCAGCCTCAGCCTCTGCCATCGCCATGCAGTCACCACGGATTAGCCAAGGTGCCAAGGGATTTCTGAAAGGCCCAGAGCAGTGCATGGAGACGCGGAGCCTCCTGCAGCGGCGCACCACGGGCTGGGCCTGCATCTGGCACACAGCACCACGGCCACCTGCTTGCACAGAATTGGTGATGGTCCCACAGCACCCACCTGGCAAGCTGTGCACGATGGAGAGGGGACATGGGCACCCAGCGCCCAGCCACATGCCGGCATCCACAGGAGCTGGGAGGAGACATAATGTAGCATCAGCATCCGGGCAGCTGCTTCTCAGCAGTTACGCTCAGCCTGAATAATGCGGTGTTTCTCCAGCTGTTAGGTGAAGGTGACGGAGTGGCTGCTTGCGTGGTGTCCTTCCCTCTCCCTTTGCGGCCAGCTGTGGTGCATGTTTGGTTTGGGCTGGGCTCCCTGCAGCTTCCCTGGTCCCTGGGGCTCTGGATTCGTCAGTGATGCCAAATGGGGCTGCTACACCCCTCCCCACGCTTTTTTGGGTCGATGCAGCTCCAAAGCACTGCCCAGCTGCCAGGAGCCCCGGGGACCGCAGCTGTGAGCAAGGGCAGCACTGGCCCTGCTGAGCCCTGCGGCTTTGGTTAACACACCTGCTCCAGAGGGACAGGCTGAGCCCCATCCCCAGCTGTGCCACGGGACAGCTGCTGCCCCTCGGCTCCCTGTGAGCCCCCCAGGAGTCAGGGAGCCTGCCCGCAGCCTTTTCCTGCACAGCTGCAGCAGGTGCAGTTCTCCCTGCTCACCGGGCCCCTTCCCAGCCACGTTGTAACGCTGGATTTCTCCAGATTTCCAACAAGCCTGGGAGCAGCAAGCCCGCTGTAGCAGGCAGCACCGTTACCGTGGCTCAAGGGAGCAGACATGCCTCAGACCTGCCGCCATGCTCTGCTCTTTAAAAGAAATCCTTAGTGTTTCTCTTCCTCCCCAGTTTCGGTTTGAAAAGCAGCTGCAGCTCCTCTCGCCTGTGACACCCGCAGGAAGCATGGCCATGTGGCCAGGCACGCTCGTGGCCCTGGTGCCTGGCTCACAGGCGTGGGGCGCGCGGTGCCCTCGCTGCCCAGCCACGGGCAGCCTGGCCCTGCTGCACCAATGTCAGCCCAGCAGAGAGGGGAGCATGAGACTGAGACACACTCCCACAGAGACAGGGAATTTAGTTCTTACAAAGAACTGCGATGGCCAGAGTCATCCCAGCCGCTTTAGCTCAGCCTCTGGCTAGGGACCACTTTTTTCCCTGTGGTTGCTGTCTTCAGAAAATATTAACAAATAAACCATCAAAAGCCCAGCAAGCAGAAGACATGAGTAACAGTCTTTGAGCTTCCTCCCAAGTTCAAAACCAGAGCAATAAACTATTGCAGGAATAGAAATGAGACCCCCACAGCAAGTGAGCAGTTGCTGGGAGAACCAGACTGCTCCTCCATCACCTGAACATCCTAGTAGTACTTGAGTGGCCAGGCCCATGCTTTTATTTTTTACGTATTCCCTTTACTAGTAGCAAAAGCATTAGCCATCAAGTATCTGGGGCAGCAGAAGTGTTAGGGTCCCTCACTGTGATGCCAGCAAAGGCACCCATGGGAGCCATGCTCTGCTTGCTCCTCTCCTGCTCTCCAGCGATGGTCTCCGGACCACGGGGGACATGCTTCCACAGTGCTGGGTCCACGCCTGACCTGACACCCCTTGCCCGGACAGTGGGACCAAAGCCTTGGGGTAGATGACAAGAACCTCTCAGCTCACACCAGAAGCTTCAGACAGGGGAACCGGCAGCGTATTCCCACAGCGCATGCAGAAACACGGCTGTGGTTAAGCACCAGCTCTGAGGTATTGCTCATTTGCATCGTGTGCTTTCCTCAGCCGCTTTGATGTCGCACATGAGGTTATGGTGCCTGGGGTGCCTGGAGCTCCTGTTCACCCCAGGAGGACAGGTATGCCCGTGCTACTTGCTGGCAAACATGACCGCCGCCATCTAGGCAGCCTGGTTGGCTGCAAGCTTGTCCCTGCTCCCTTCATCCCCACCGCGGCCACCTGAGCAGCAGCATGGCACCCAGGGGACCTGGCCCCACTTGCCCATGGTCACCTCCCCAGGAGTTGGTGAAGGCTTGGAGGGGCGCATGGGCCAGGAGGCTGCCTGCGCCTCTTTAGGCACTGGGGAGGCTGCTCCTGCCTGGGCTCATCTCTGCAAGCCGGCAGGCGTTCCTGTGGGCTACACGGTCAGTGCCACCCCTCGGCTGTCCCTGTCCCATCTGTCACAGCTTAACCCCAGCTGGCAACTAAGTGCCACGCAGCCACTCGCTCACTCCCCCCTCACCTGGAGGGACGGGGAAGAGAACTGGAATGTAAAACTCGAAGGTTCAATAAAAACAACTTAATAATTTTAATAAAAACAAAATAACAACAACAATAATAATAGTAGTTCTAATGAAAAGGAGGGAGAGGGAGAGAAGAATGAAACCCGAAGGGAAGGGAGACAAGAGAACTGGTGAGGTGCGGTACAGCTGCTCACCACCACCGACCGATGCCTGAGCAACAACCGGCTGCCCCAGCCAACCCCCCCAGTTTCTATACTGAGCACAGCATCCCACGTATGGAATACCTCTGTGGCCAGTTCAGGTCAGCTGTTCTGGCTGTGTCCCCTTCCCAGTTTCCCATGCCCCTCCAGCCCTCCCACCAGCAAGCCCCGGGAAACCAGAAAGTCCCGAACCACACCATTCCCACACCCCACCGCAGCACTGCACCAGCCACCAAGAAGAAAATGATCCCAGCCGAATCCAGGACACCATCAAAGCTGGGAAGCTTGCAGAAGTTGCCTTCAGAGCTCACCCAGAGCGATGGCGAGGTGGGCTCGGGCTGCCCACGGGAAGCGGCAGCCACCAGCCGAGGGGCTCCTGGGGGGACTGCAGCACCAGGGCAAGGCAGGCCCGGGGGGGTGATGCCAGCAATGGTGCTGTCTCTCTGGGGCAAGAGAGATGCAGCTGACCTCGATGGCCCCCAGAGAGCCCCCAGACTGGGGGGTTGTGCCCTGGGGGGCACTACAAACACTCTAGTGGGACTATGTGCCAGCCAGCCCCACCATCTGCTTACTGGTATTTAAAGGTATGAGCTCCAGCTGGCTGTGGCTGCTCTGCATTAACAGCGCCCTTCAGCCCTGATTGGTTTTTTGGGCTGCAGAGGCAAAGGGTTTGTTTCCATGGCCTCAGCTGCGTGCAGAGGCCGGCACCCCCATGAGCACTGAGGTGGAGGAGGCCAGTTTAGATGACCCAGGACACAGGCTTGTTCCCTACGATGCCAAAGCTGCCACTGCATCCACCACTCGTGCGCACCGTCCTCGGGAATGGCAGTAGGCGGCTGGGGTGAGCCGCAGCACCCACAAGCACGCGACAGCCCGCAGAGCCCAGCACCTTCAGCGCGACAGCCAGCCCCCGGCAGGAGCACAGTGGCTGCTCACCGCCAGCAGCCAGGCTGTGCTCAGGTGATGTCTGTCTGTGCACACACGTGCTACAGGTGTTTGTCTTCACCTCTTCTGCAAGTTTTCCACCCGTGGGCGTCCTAAGGACTCAAATAATGCAAATCGCCCTGTTCCTGTCTGAGTGGGGTGAAGGGAGCTGGAGTCCGCAAAACCTCAGGGAAGCACGTGAGGCTGGAGGGTGACCCTGCCCCGCCAGGCACCGACATGTCCCTCGGGCAGAGCCCACACCTGCTGCGCAAGGCTGGCACGAGGGATCTCATTTCAAAAAAAATCCCTCAAATTAAGCCCTGCATGTTGTGTTCCACTGGGCAGCTCCAGAAGAAAGGCAGGACAGCAGTTTGGGGTGGGCAGGGTGGTGATGGTGAAGCCCTGGCAGAGGCAATGGGCTTCTCAGCCATCCCCACAGGCTTCGGCGGGGGGTGGTTAAAATGCCAGGAAACCTCAGGAGCTGCTGCACAGCCACAGGCTGCTCCCCGCACCCACCCTGCTGTCCCCAAAGCCTCCTGGGGGTTGGGAGACCAGGTTCTACCATTCGTTCCCATCTGCTTCCCAGATTGGGCTTTTCCAACATCTTAATCAAAAAAAAAAAAAAAAAAAAAAAGAGGAGGGGGGGAATATTCTCACCCTCTTGTTCCCTCCCTTTCAGCCCTGGCTCCCAAGCTCCCCATGTTTTTCCCTCGGATACAAGGACGCTGAGGACTCCAGCATTGTACCAGCTGTTTTGGAAACAGGATGCTCTGGTAGGGCTCAGGCTCTGCCCGACTGCGTCAGCATCGCTGGCTTTTGCAGCCAGCAGGAGTGAAACTGAGAAAGCTGAAGTGGAGGGATAACACAGCCAGCATACGAACAGCCCCGGGACGCACGGCTCAGCCACGCACGGGGGCGTGGGGACAAGCGGCAGCACCCCTCACCCTTCAAAAGCGGGTCAGCGAAGGGAGCCGCACCTTGGCATGGCCCATGGTGGGGGGGAGCACAAGCTGTCCCACGCGGGACCAAGCACCCATCCACACTGGCGAGAGCCCCCGGCCACAGGCAGAGGCGAGGCAGGGGCAGCTGGCAAGTGGCAGCATGGCCACCCGTAGCCAGCCCACGCTGCAGCATGCCACACAAGGCCCTGCTGCCCTAGGGGCTGCTTCTCGCTCTGTCGGTGCGTACAAGCTGGTTTTGGGCAGCAGAATCAATACCACCAATACCTGTTTTTCACCCTAACAGATATTTTTGCCCCGTTTTTCAGCAACGCCAGTATCAGAGGTTTCTGAAGGGCAGCTGCTGCCGCCCAGGGTGGCTCCCAGGGCTGCGTGCGGTGCCTGCAGCAGCTCTGGAGGGGACACCAAGCCAAGCTCAGCTCTGTGTCCCTGGCTCAGGGACACACACACCCCCCTCGCCTCCCTCCTCTCCCAACACACGGTCCCGCAGCACCAGGGGCACCATGCTGTGTGGTACCTGCTGCCTGGGACGGGGGTCCAGCCCCTGCGCTCACACATCCCTCGCTCACAGGCTCCAGGGAATCCAGCTGAGATGCTTTGCGGGGGAGGAGGGATTCATACAGGTCAATCCCCAACACATGGGAAAGGGGAAAACCTGCTAATGCCCCCGCAACACAGACCCTCTGGTGCGAGCCATCAGCCACCTGCAAAACAGCAGGGCTGCACCTCCACGCAGCACTGCCAGGGCACGGCGCCACGCAGTCCTGCCTTGCTCCCCCCTTTTCCTATCTCCTGCACAGCAGAGTGGACGAGGACAGAGGGGAAGCTGGTGGATAAACATTATTCTGAAGCCATTTATTACAGAGTTATTCAGTAACTCTCATTATAAAAACCAGATTTGACAACTTGGAAAGACCTTCTGGTGAATATTTTGGAGAGGCCAGGGGCAGAGGCAAGAATAAAGCCTTGTGATAGCTTTCCTGGGGGGGAAACTACTTCAGTGAAAAAAAAAAAAAAAAGTTGCAGTGGAAAAACATCTGAAGTCTTTGCTTTTCCCTACAGCAACATAGACTACCCGCAACCATCAGTGTTTCATACAACGTTCCTATGAGCATTTCTAACGACAAAATAGCAATCCCTGAAAATCAAGCCTACAGTTCACGTTAGCACACTGCGCCCACCTCCCGCAGCGCGCAGAGCAGCGCTGCCGATGGCTCTGCCAAAGCCCATCTGGAGCATCTGCTTCCGAGCAGATAAAACCAGCGGGGAGACTGTCCCCTGCAGCGCCTTTACTGCTGCAGCCCTGCCAACACGGGAACGCGGAGCCCTCAGAGGAGGCTTTTCCGTGATTACCCGTGGCAGGATGACAACTCCGAGAGCTGCTGGCAGAGACTGCTCAGCCGGGGCCTGACCACCTCCCGGGGCACGAGAGCAAGGCAGCCAGCCGCGTGCGGAGAGGGGAGGACAGAAGGAAAAGGAGCGGGGCTTTGCCCGCATGCCAGGACTTGGGCAGGAGCACTGCCTTCACGCTGCAAAACAAGGTCTAAAACCTTCAAAGGGTTTAAAAAGGTTACGGGCTGCTCCATGGCAAGGCCAGCAGCAGCCCTTCCTGCGAGACAAAGGCAACCCCAGCTCACGCCTTCTCTTTCTTCTTACCGAAGTGGAGTTTCAGAAGTGGTTGTCGTTGCACAGAAGCAGGTATCTGATTGTGGGAGCTTTGAAATTTAACAAAGGCAAAACAAAACCCACCGATATAAACTGGTTTCAGAAATTCAAATGGAAACAGTACTTTTTAATGATAACAACACTCCCCCAGCAGGGCAGGCACTAAGCTGATGCCTGCCATCCTTCTGAGGGAGCTCTCTTCAGAGACTGCTCTTGCAGGGCTTACCCAGGCACAGGTCCAGATGCAGCAGAGCAATCTGCTTAGCACCCTCCCAGCTGGGCACCCAATCCTGCTCCCAGGCACAGCCCCCCCGCAGCTGGCTACACAGGGCGAGGACAAGGGCTGAACACGTGGCAAAGGGTTTGCTCGCAGGCTGTGCAATGGGAATGGCTCTGCTAGGTGCACCTGAGCTGGCATGGGGACCGCCAACACCCACTGCAACAGCGGTTTCAAGTTCTTTTCCACACACCATACTCGCTGCAGGGAGGTCAAAGCTCTGAACAGAGCCCCGGGAATTTTTTTGTCCCCGCTTAACGAGAGCCCAAGCCCAGGTCTCCAATACTCCTCCCAAGCGCCCTCAGCCTGAGGCTGCTCCGCAGTCATAAAACCCCTATCGGCCAGATGCTATCTGGAGACAAACTCATTTCCTGACAAGAAATGAATCAAATTCCACAAAAAACTTCACTTGAATGCACTTCTTGGTGAAAAATTATTTTCTTACACAAGTTTTCTGTCCAGTTATAACTCAATGCTGCCTCTGCCTTTTGTGATCTAGAAAAAAAAAAAAAAGAAATTAATCATCTAATCAGGACGTTGGACCATAATCAAACTCAGGGCTGGAGGCAGGTTACAGCAGCAGCTCAATAGTGGCCAGCAACCTGTGCCTGACCCAGAAGAAATACACGTGGTGTTGCTGTCACTGCTACACCACCTCACCAGCAGCCCTCTCCGCGTGGGGTTGCCCAGGGCACTTAACAGGACTCCTCAGAAGATGCAGAGTCCTGGAGGCAGCTGAGGTGCCCTGATCTCAGCACAAACCAAGGTCTCTGAACACCAGAGGAAGGCAGACGCTGCCTGTGCACACCTCCGTCACTCTGCTGCTGGGCAAAGAAGGTGCCAAGCCCACCACGGCCCCTTCAGCTGGGGGTGCCTGCAGCACACAGAGCTCTGCTTGCCACAAGGCTTTGCAACACTGACCCGAGGGACACGAAGCTGCACCCGCCTGACACCGCCTGGCTTCCCACCCCGCGCCAGGCTACAGCCACAGCTACGCAGCAAGGGGATGCTGCAGGAACTGAGGCAGGCTGGTGAATTAGTCCTCTTGCCAACCAAACCTCACCAGTAACCACACTGGTGAAGAAAGGCAACATCACAAGCAAACTTTTGGGCTCTGAGAAGTTATTTTCTTCTGGGAGCCTGCTGAAATTATGCTGCCTTCTCTAGCAGCATGAACTGTGCCCTTCGCTGGGAAGAAAGCTTGCTGGCATGGCGCTACAGCACCGCAAACCCTTCGCACATCATTTCAGGCCAGCAAGACACATCCACCATCACCTACGAGCCTCTGACAGGGAACAGCCGCCTTCTCAGAACCAGGGAGGCAACCCCTCTTCTGTCAAGACTTTTTTTATTTGATGACATCAGACTGCAGCAATAGGTCACACGTCTCCTTCCACCCCAGGAGCACAAAAGTCTCCTTTCTCGATATAGTTTTTGCCTGGCTGGACAGCAGAGTGTTTCCGCAACCCCTGGCTGGGGCTCTTGGGCATTCTCAGTTAAGGATACAAATGCAGGGCACGTGGTTTCTTTTTAAATGCAAGCAGTCTCATTTCCTCATTTTCCTCTCTTTGCCAGAAGTTTCCTAGAGGTCAAGCAAGGAGGAAGGTGGTACAAAGTCACTGGTTCCAATTTGTCTTTTTTGAGAAATCAGAATCTGTATTTTCAGGCACTACTGGCACACAGCTTTTGGCCATCAGAGGAGCCACTCTTTGCATCAAGCCCAATCCCAGCTTTCTACAACAGGGGGATTTTCTGCTCGGAAGAAAGAACAGGGCAACAACCAAAAAAGCCAACCTCAGCTGCAGGAGATAAAAGTGGGAAGGCTGAGAGGGGATACATGAGCAGTTAAACTAAGAGAAAGGCAGTGCAGTGCGCGTTTGATAGCAAGTGCCATGCTCCAGGTTTCTGCTGTAAACCAGCAATGAGAAACATCTTCCCCGGTCACCAGTCTTAGGAGCAAGAGTTTGGCTGTTCGGGGGTGCTGAGGAGGGCCACACTCACATCTCTAGGATCCTCCCTGGCACCCAGCTGGAAAGGCTTGGTCAGACTTAAGCCATGTCTCGCAGCTGGAACCACCTGAAAACTAAAAACAAAGAGATTTTCTTTCTGCACCTTACACTCCCAGGGCACCAGCCACATCCTGAGATAAACTCACGGTACAAAGCAAGCCCAGTGAAGCTCTCACGTGCTTCCCACCAACCCCCCCTTCACATGGTGGCCGATTGTTTCCCACTGCAACTCCAGCAGCGGAAGCTAGAAGCACCAGAAGCTCACAAGTGGCAGCTTTCAATACATGGCACAGCTCCTACCGGATTAAGAACACAGGATGCAATTCTCGCTACTGGGGATGTGACAGATGATGTCTCACTCCTTCCCTTCTGTCCTTCCATGCAATACTCTGGGGTGAGCGTAAGTTCTAGGCCTAAACTGCAGCAAGAGGCACAGGACTGTGGAAAAAGCCTTCAGTGGTGAAGACCACTAAACAGCACAACAGGCTGCCTAAGATAACTCTGAAGTCTTCCATTGTAGGCTTTTCAGCCAACATCTGCCAGGAAGTTTTGGTCAAGCTCAGCTTGCCATAGACCTGGCAGGTTCTTAGTGGATCTTGGGGCAGAAGATAAAACCCTTCCAAACTAATTTCAGTGCTACCTTAAGCCACTGCTTTGAAGTTCAGCAATCTTACTCATTTTAGAGGGCTGATTACCATAAACACAGGCAAACGTCACATCACAGTGAAAGCCAGCAGACTAACAGTGATGCACATCGGCACCGTCACCCTGCTGGTCTCCAAAAGCAGCGGTCAGTGCTTCAGAGTCCAGCTGGCTGCTGGCTACTAGCGGCTCTCAATACTGTGACCAACACTTGGGGGTCAATACTGGGGCTTCTTATGCTGCAGTATCTTTGCTACTGACCTGGGTTAGGATGGAGCACATGGGCAGCTCTGCAGAGGACACCAGATGGAAAGAGTGGTCTTCACACACTGAAGGGTAGAGCTGCTTTTCAGAGGGACCTAAGCAGGCTGGAGAAACAGGCCGAGAGGAACCTCAAGAAGTTCAATGGCAAACGCACAGCCCTGCTGCTGGGATGGAGTAACCCCCTGCAGCAGAATAGGCTGGAGGCAACAGGCAAGAAAGCAGCTTTGCAGGAAGGGACCTGGAAGCACAGGTGGACAAGTAACCCAGGAGTCAGCAGTGCACCCGTGCAGCAAAGGCCAACTGCTAGCAGGAGTGTGGCCAGCAGGGCGAGGGGAGGGATCCTGGGGCTCTCTGAAGAGCTGGGTCCAGTCTGGGCTCCCCAGCGCAAGGACAGCGACATACCAGAGCGAGTTCAGTGGAGGCTATCAAAATAGTTTGGGCTGGAGCACACAGCGTACGAGGAGAAGCTGGCAGTGCAAGGTTTGTTCAGCCTGGAGAGAAGGCAGAAGGGAGAGCTTGCTGTTATCTGCCGTTCTCTGATGGGCAGCCACCAAGAGACACACAGGAAAAGCTGAAAAGCAACAGGCACAACATGAGAAATTCTGATGAGATGCAAGGAAAACCTTCACCGTCAGCATGGTCACGTGCTGGAATGGGAAACGTCACCACTTCTCTGCCCTCGCCTCGAGAGATGGACAACCTGCTGTGACTTTGAACTTGGCCCTTCTCTCAAAAAGGGGCGGACAAAGCAGCCTCCAGACATCCCTTCCAGCTAGACTACCCCAAGTGTCTATGAAGCACCATTTCTCATGAGACCTCACACTTTGTGAGAAAGTGCATTGAGAACAGTTTTCCGATCTGAGAAATGGGGCTGGCAGGATTTCCTTATTCCAGCCTTTGTTGTCTAACAGGTGTACCGGATAACCCACTTTTTTCAGTGTGGAATCGATGACTCAGCTCTTCAGAACGCGAGGCTGTCTGTAGAGCCTTCCCCTACCACATGCAAACAGAAGAGAGAGGCACTTCTTGTGCCGTACTTAAAAGTATTTTGCTTCAGAAGTCGCCTGTGGGGCTGCGGAGGCTGCGTGCTGCCTTCAGATCAGAAATCCTCAGAGCTGCCCCAAAGTTTCTAGCAAACAAATTTAATGCTTTCATTTTACACCAGAAGCATAACAACTGCCTGGGAAATCCCCCTCCCACACCCCAGAGTCCAGGCTTTGGGTGACTTTACGATCTCACCATATACAGTTACTCAGATTCAATGCTGCTTTAAAAAAAAAACCCAGAACTGTCACGTAAAAGCCACTGGGGTCAACTTTTAAGCTAAGGATCACTCTGAAGCGCAATGTATGCTTAAATACAGAAAAAATGGCAGTTGAGAGAAAGGGACCAAAAGAAATCTTCCATCTCCTCTCTCCCACTCCCCTTAACTACACATGCCATACCTTAAAGAGACGTGTCCTACCAAGTACAGTTGCTCTCATCCTGCCGGGCCCTGCCGTAGTTCTCTGCTGTTGCCTTTCCCAGGTTCTTCACAAACCTAGAAGCGTCTTCTCATGGTGAGAGCCACCGATACCTGCACAGGCTCTGCCTCTTGCTATGCCTGACTCCACAGCACATCCCACAAGGGGATGCAGGAAAGCCAGGAACACAGTGACAGCTGCACAGCCCCTCGCTCCAACTCCAGTCCAATATCAACAGTCATGGGGGTCAAGAAAGGAAGTTTTTTAAAAAGGTAGCTGGGAGGAAACATCAGGGACCTGCAGCTTTTTCAGTCCTGAGGACACAGTAGAGAAGGAAAATGCAAAGAAGAGGGGAAAAAAAAGACAGCTGTCCTACACAAGTATTTCCCAAACAGAGGAAAACTAGAATGGAGGGGAACCACAAGCTTCCCCTTCTATATTCCCCCAGAGGAAGCTGTTTCAATTCCGCTGTCTGGAGGCACAATAAGCCAAGTCATCCTTCAGCAGGTACCTCCATAGGTGTGGTTAAAAACAGGTAATATAGTAATTAAGACATTTTAATAGAATTCTTATGGTATAATAAGCCTGTTCCCTTCAGCATCTGAAGGGCACATAGCTGACTCAGGAAGCCAGAAATTCCACCTGGAACACAGCAGGTGGAATCTCCCCTTTCGCACAGTGATTGGCATGGCTGCATATTTTTACAACGACATATACGAGATGTCTTGTTCATGCTGCACATCCAAGGAGTCCGCAAGGCTAAGCCAGTGGATCGGTGTATGCATGTGGGAGTTGCTGTCCTACCTCAGGGATGGTCAAGCTGCCTGCTGGGATGGCCAAAAATCATTAGCTGCACCGACAGGCACAGAGGTTGCCTCTTGTCATACATCCAGTAGCTCCTAGAACATCTGTTCGCAACTACTACAAGACAAGGTGGAGTCAAGGACTAGGGTGGTAAGAAAACACTCCTCACAACCCCGATTTTATTGCGTATTTTGGTAACCGGTGAGAGATTCCTGTAACAGTGCGCACCGTGTTTTGTGATGCAAAACAATTCAAAAGACAGGCTACAAAGGGCTTTTCCCTTTTTGCCTTGTTTTCTCAGAGTTTCTAATCAAACTTCCCCTGGTAGAAGAACAATGTCAGCTTACAGAATTGCTCATCTTCACCAAAACGCATTCTGTTTCCAGTTAAACGAATGGAAGAGGATCCCACCAACTCCAACGGAAGCTGGACAAGGCCCCTGGAGACCGAGCAGAAGGGAAACTACCTGAGAGGGGAGGGCGAGGAGGGGGATTCCCCATGCTCACAAAAGAAAACACAAATACATCTTATTTAAAACCAACTCTTTCCACCCTAACATTTATTTTTCCTAAAAAACAGTCTTTGCAAACAAGTCTCTTGTTTCTCCTTTCCAATTCAATGGCGTTGCTGCAAGCACTCCGTGGCACATGACTCTGGGGAAGCAGAGAAAGTGTACCACAATTCAGTCATATTTCCATAGGAAAAGTTGACTCATCACTTACATCATCCTTGAAATGCTGACACAGGTTTGTAAGAAGCATCTGCGTGTCAAGTCCAAGGAATAGCACCGTAGCCACCTGAGGCCTGGCGTGGCTGCCTAGCTCTAGCAGAGTAGAAGGCCCTCCTTTGCCGCCAAGCGCTGGCGATGGATTTTATCCTGCTGTAGCTCCTCGTGGTTTGGATGCCAAAGTTTCATGACAATCCTCTCAATGTTTAGAGCGTAGACAGTGTGCGCAGGAATAACTTCTTTGTGCACCTGGAGATCCACGTTAGAAAACAAGTTTCATGCTTTTGTACACATTTCCCTATACTGCCCATGGAATAATCTCCCTCTGCTACAGGATGACCAGAGCGTCAGCCCTGCAGAGAAGAGAGCTACAACCTGCCAGCACTGCCACCCCAGCCAGCACAGAACAACCACCTGTTAGGCCATTTTGTAAGGGAGCAGAATGGTAAGGAAATCATCATTTGGCTCTGGCAATGACAAACAACAGTTTGTCATCAAAATCTTGCAAACAACAACTCTGACTAAACATGAGACAAATGCTTGATTACAGCTCTTGCACAGCTGCCTCCACAACCTTGAGACAGAAATCCCAAGGCCTGTTCACATTAGTGGAGATCAACGCAGAATTTCTCACAGCTGATTTTACACATTCAAAGCAGTCTGAACGTCATCAGAGCTGCCACAGAGGGAAGGAACCACAGGCATACATCTCCACAGGAAGATCCAGCCGGCCTACCTTAGACACCTCCCCAGGGTTGGGCTGATCATCGCTACCCCATGGCAACAGCCTGCATGCCAGGACCAAGTATTCCTCTAAGTACCCATGTGGAACAACGAGGAGTGAGAAGGGACATGCCAGGCAAGTCCCTTTGCTGCATCGCTGTCAAAATTGCAGTCTAACTCTGTTCTGATACAATCACTGCAGTCTGGCTACAGAGGAAGAGCTCACCCTTCTTACACAGCTGTAAGAAGAGACAGGGATCTCCTCATCAACTCTGACCAAGGGGAGCAGGACAGGCATTAACCACGAGCTGACTGTATGTTAACTGTTGCCCAATAGTAGGAACAAATCAAAGCTAAAAGAACCGTAAATTTAAGAGGGAAGAAGGAAAAAGACAGTAGGAGGAGAAACCAAATCCCCCGCCATACATATGAACCAAATCTGAGACTGGCAGGTGGTGCTCAGGACAGCACTGCCTGTGACACGACAGAGTAACACGAACAGCTTACCTGTAATGCCTCCAAAAGGTCATACATGTTCACTGGCGGGAGGGATGCTGGTAAAGTGTCCCCAGAACATGCGAGAAGTAAAGCTGCCTGCTGCTCAGCGTCGTCGGGCGGGGGCTGGGGAGCCAGATTCTGACCGGCAGAAGGTGTCGCACAGGTTGGAGGGCTGTAGGCAGAGCAGGCAGTAAAACCTTCCAGTCAAGAAAACAGGCTCAACTTTGGAAGTCACACAGCAGGGGCTTAGCCCCAGGGTTTGCTTTTCTGTACCAGCTGACTTAGCCCTTATGTACATGAAATTACTTCAGCTGCAATTAAAACCTCTTTAAAATTCCAGTTTCAAAAAAAATAGTGCAAACTGATCCTCAGCATGCTTCACACCTACTTAACTGATCTCAACTGGCAACTTTTGTTATTTATAGCCAATAGTTTCTACCCAGCATAAAAATTAAGGCACCCACAACACTGAACTGAAAGACATTAGCCGTTAGGCAGAGTTGTTTGGAGAGGATTGCATTTGTAGTGCTATAATCAAATCTTAAAAACACCCACGACCTCCTGTCAACTGAGACAAGCTGCCATAGACAAACACAACTGCCTTCTCACACACACACTGCCAGATGCACAGCACGAGCTGTGTGACATTGAGACTTTGGAAAACAAAGACGACCTTGAAGCTCTGCTAGCTGGAAAGGCGTGCCAAGGAGCCATAAATACATTTGGATGCAGGAAATAACAGGGTGGCAATGTCCTACAGGTCCTCACCAACATTTCACTCCTACTGCACAACAGCAGTGCTCCCACAAAGGCAGGGCTCTTCTGCCCAGGGGCAGTTTCCCTGAGAGCAGCACAATTCCTGCGTCACTCAATACAGCTTCCAAGAGCAGTAAATATGGACATTCAGAGGGCCAGGGGTCACCTTCATAAATTGATGGACAAGCACAGGCAAGGAAGAGAGACTTAACACTGTCCTAAACTCCACTGCTGAGAAATCTCCACATTCTCCCTCCCTGTTCAGCCGCACAGCCCTCCCTGCTGATGCCTTCTCAGCATGTGAAAGCTAAACACCATTATTAACAGATTCTACTAAGTAAAAATAGAAACCGAACCATGGAGTAACTCTGGGACTGGCAAACTACATGTGAAATTAGCAGTGTGCTGAGAGCTCCTTACCACTCGATTAAATTGTTATAAGCAACAACACTGTTCTTCAGATACGGCTGAGGGTTAACATTGCTTCCGAAGGCATACTTGAAATGGCCATCTCTCAGACGATAGGCTTTCCGCCTGGATATCACTGATGTCAGAATATCCTTAAGGTGGTTCTGCAGTGAAAAAAGAATCTCATTACACATGCTGATTTATTCACTCTGCCAAGCCACAGCTGTTAGAAGTGCCTCCCCAACTGGCAAGACAGGAGTAGTGCTGCTACAACCACAAGGACCTAAAAACATAAGGGAACCAAGATCTGGACAAGGTACAGCGTGTTTTCACGACCTGACACAGAGAACACGGCACTGTATGAGTACTGTATACATTAGCCTGTGAACTGTACTTTGATATATGATGCTCTGCTTCAAATGTCAAAGAGGTTTCTTAAATGCTAGGAAACTCCCAACCTCTGATCCCTTTGATAAAGAGTTAAGAGATTTCATAACTGGCACTAGATGTTACACTTGTACTGAAACATTAGCCCTAAAACTACCGTGAAAAGACTGTTCAGTTGCCTAGAAAGTGCTGGAGATGCAACTGTCTGGAAAAAAAAACCAAACCAAAAAAAAACCAAAACAAGCAGTCAACTGCTTCTTAATTTGGCCTCACTCCCAGACAGGGAATTCAGGTTGTCCTCCACATCCTGACTCCAGAAAAATCACCCACACATCAGCGCTGCAAGTAATGGCTGTGTCATTCCTGGGATATGTCAGTAATGCACCGACGGCCAAACCCTGCAACAGCAGGCACTTCACTTGCAGGTATTACGCAATGCTGTCACTTCACTTCCATGCCAGATACTTGCATCTATAAACAGAACATTTTCGATAGAACTGTTTAAACTGGAGCTCCCATCCCGTCCCTGCTTTTAAGTGACAGGAACTGCGTTTTCCAAAGCAGCTACTTAAGCATGCCTGGAGCTCTTCATATGCAAGTACTTCAAAATTAGCACTCACAGGCAGAAATCCAAAACTCTGCATCTATAATGCCACAAGCCTGGAAGCCCTTTGATTCTCACCTTACTCCTCCCGAGGTAAACGGGCAATTAGAGAAGCAGGTTTCCTCTCCCCACCAAGGGATGCTACCCCACACCGCACGCAGCGTCTTCTGTTGCTGGTAGCATGAGAACACCACTGCTGCCCAGCCCAGTCTCACCTCCACAGCATACACAACTGCAGTCACTGCCTCCTCTGTGACGTTGTCTAGCCCATGCTCATATGCAGTTACGATCATCCTTCCTTCTAACTGGCCACGTGTAGGAAGCATCATGGTATGAGAACACAGCTTCAAATCATCATCCTCCTGAGGATCCTTTGCCACAAATTGCTGGGCTCCAGAGAGTGGATTCTGAGGCTGGAAGCGGTGCTGTTACAAACACAACATCAAAGCGTAAGAAGGTAAATACTCTGTCAGATCCTTTGGTTCATCAAGCCAAACGTCCCTTCTCCAGTCGGAAAGCAAACACCTATAAAAACCTCGCAGTAGGACAAGCAGAGCGATACTCCTCCCCAGGATACTCTCCCAGCCCCCAACGATTTGTGACCAAAGAAATTTCTGAGCCAGTGTTGGTGTCCCTTTATTAAACAGCCCATAAACTTGTCCAGCAGCACCCCGAGCCACCTAAACTTTGGGTATCCACAACATCCTGCAGCAAGAAATTCTACAGCATAACCACACCCCACACGAAGAGTCACCTCCCCTGGTTCACACTCTGTACTTCCCACTTGCTAGATTCGCTTGATTATCCTCCAAGTCTGAAACGTGGTCAGTCACCGTCCCTGTTCACGCTACCCAGACCAGTGATGATTCTATGCACTTTCACATCTCTCTGTCACCTCCTTCTGTGCTGAGGAGTGGTGAGTCTATTTAGCCAGTGCTCGTACAGAAGGGTGTATTTTCACTTAAGTGTACAGTTTCCATCAAGATTAAAACCCGTGATTCTAAGCTTGTGTGATGAAGTGATTCTTACATTTCTTTAAAGCTTTAAAAACAACAACTTAGCCAAATTCCAGTTCCAAATTTCATAGTCTAGTCTCCCCATGCACTATCAACACTAAGCAGAGCTGTCTTACTGAGCAGCCAGATTCAGAAATGGGTTATGGCTATTTTTCAGAACTGACTCAGTTATTCAGAAAAAGAAAAAAACAAAACAATCCAGAACAGGAATTCATACCAGAAAATGGCAACCCCCATTTCCCAGGCTACATGCATTCCAGCACAGTTCCCTTTCTGTGCTGGTATCTCAAGCTCTGAGTGCTTGTGGTGGCTCTGGGCGAGTCTCAGTCCCCAGGTAAAGGGAAGAAAAAAGCTGATGGGAACGATGTGCTGTACTCAGCCCTAACCCACAACGTGACCCTGGCTGATCAAGTACTCCCACAGCTCCTGTCCCTCCACCCTCCAAGCCACAAATTCAGTGGCTCTGGAATGAAGATTGCTGCAAGGCTCTCATGGGGCATCAAGAAAAACACATACTTTAAATATAAACAATGAATATACAGCAAAGTGAATTCCTCATATCTTAGTTTCAGGAAAGGAAGGGGGGCTGCTTCATCCAAAGGACAGTATGGCATTTAACTCTGAGCAAAAAAACAATCCACCCACTAATGATTCGAAAGCAGGTTTCCCTCCCTGTAATTCTGAAGACTTATGATTCCATTACAGTAAAGCTACATGCCTGTAGACCTGGGAAAAAATATCTTCAAAATATAAGCAACTCTTAAGAAGAATTTGGTTTGGGAGAGCAGAAGCCAATTGGAATGAACCGGTGGTCATTCACAGTTGTTATTCTGACCAGCGAGGGAAATATCAGGAAATAACAAGGCACTTCAGGTTCACACTAGTCTGGAATTCCACTAGTAACAGACAAGCCCGCTAATCATAACATACGCTTCTACAGTACTTGCTACCAAGCATTCCAGGAACACATGTATAAACACACAAGAAATGCGGTGCAATGTACAGTTATCCAAGTATACCAAATTTCAAGACTTCTACTACATGATGACTTGCTTCTCAAACTCTCCTCTACTCGCTACTGGAAAGTTACAAGGAATTTTTAAAACAAAAAGGTAACACAGATGGCCATCAGAAACAGCTGTGAACACCACAAAACGTTTCAGCAGTTTCTCATTACAACAAAGTTTCAGCTGGACTCACACCCCTTTGAAACACTGGTCTCTGAAGCACACACAGCGCCTAATTACAGTCCCTGGAAGTGCACTACACTCTGTGGCTGAGCCCACCCTTCTCCCCTATCCCCAGCCTCTCCTTCCTTCATGCTGACTTTGGCATTCATCCAACCGCAAGGAATGCTGATACAGCTAAATAAACCAAGAAGAAAAACTTTGGTTTGGAGTCTTTTTCGTTTGGTTAGCCTTCTGCCTCATCAGAGAACTGAACTGGATCACGATGTGCTCAGACACCTACTAGGTCTGGCTCAGTAAGAGACAGACCACTCTCCCTTTCAACAAACTGTTAATTCAGTTTGAATCACCTTATCAAACCCCACCAGTTGAAGACATCACCCCATCCGGGTCCTCTTTCACACCAGGCCCTCTCCACACCAGTCTGGCCGCACAGAAACAACCACAGAACAGACGTGTGACAGTACCAGATGGATGCACAGAGCCTGCGCTGCAAAGCAAACTGGATCTTGCGCGTTTCTCTGCCACCCACCAGAAGACAGCATCTTTGCAAAGAATTTTCAATTCTGAAAAACCTTGACCCTCTAAAAACCTTGCTATCCAAGAAACATCTTATTTCTAACACTTTGGACTGCAGAGTCCCGTGGTAGGGATCAGAAAATCACAGAATTCTGCCTGACTGCCTGTATTAAAGGAAGTCACTTTTGCTTCAAGAATTTGGCAGGTGTGTGAAACAAACAAGATATTACAGAGACTGTGACAGGTGAATGTGACTATGAAAGACCCACTCAAGTGTTACCGCAGTGTCCATAGAGCTAAAGTTACTCCTTGTCAGCTCCTGGAATACAAGTTTTTGCAACTTCAACATTTAGGCGTTATTCCACAGATTCCATGGTGTCTAACAAAGCCAGGCCAGACCGTAGCCTTTCTCCCAAGAAGCCTCCACAAGAGAGGCAGCAGCCAATAACCCCCAGCTCTTGCCGCGATCCAGAACTCAAAACAAATGAGACATACAGCATTGCACATGTTGGGACTCTCATCACCCCTGGTAGTAACAAAACCTACATGCTGCGCAGAGCCCTTCACCCCCAATAGAAGGTCAGCCACGAGCATTTGATCGTGGACACTTACATCAAACTTTTGTCGAACTGAAGAAATCTTTTTCTTTCCTTTGGGTTTTCCAGGCTTAGTTGCAGAGCCACCTGGCCATGGCAGAGATCCAGCACCTTCTACAAATTGAAAAGAAAAAAAAAAAAAAACAAAAACACACACAAACCCACTCTATAGGTGTTGCTGATTTAGGCCAGAATGAAACTGTGCACACTAGAAAACCCTTGATCTTGGGTTAAGGCCAAATGCTAACTCACCCTCTCAGGGGAGAATGCTTTTAGCAGCCCTTCCCTTCCTTTGTCAGCCCCCTCTCAGCTTGACTCACTCATGACCCACTACGTAAGTAGAAATTTCTGTCCACACACAAACCCATGGCAGAAGGAGATGCACACAGCTCCCAAGGAAAACCCCAAGGAAGGAACAATTGACTTGTTCCATCAGCAGGATGACAGGAGCTTGCCCAGAGGGGGATTCTCCTCATACCAGCTCCTGGATCAGGTCAGATGCTAACCAGCAGGACTGAACAGCCCAACTCATTACATCTCCCTTTACAGTTCCCCATCAGCTTCAGCAAGCTTTGCCTCGGACCCTTGTTAAACATCATGGCTGATCGGCCTTGTTACGCCGAGGGGAAAGGAGAGGTGGGAAGAGCTGCAAAGGCTGCTGAACCCAGGAGCAGGGTGACACCAACGTGAGCAGTGAGCTTGTGACTAACATTACTGTGTAGTACCAACACATACGTACATTTGGCTGCATCACCTTGAGGACACTGCTCAAAAGTCCGCTGTGCGCCGTTTGCCAGCTACACCTACAGTAGGCCAAACCACATCCTGATAATCACACAGCTTGGCAGGAACAGCCTAGCAGGTTTCCTGCCGATGGATCTGTGAACAACTCCTTCAGATACGTTGCACTGGATGCACATGCGCTTGCTGACAGTGACGAGGAAGCGCAACCCAAAGACTGGACAGCCCTCTCGTGGCTACAGAAGCAGCCTCTGATTTCCGTCATTAGTATCCTCCTCCCTTGGTTTTGCACAGCAAGCAAGCACCCTTTTTCCTTCTGAGCACAGCGTGCCCTGTGCCAGGGTCCCTGTCCACCTCCAGGGAGCTTGGACAACTCAGCTCTGACAGAACTTCAGTCACCCCCAAAGCAGAGGCTGGAGCTTCCCTGCCAGGCAGCGCTGACAGCATGGCAACGTCTCAGAGGTTCCCTGGCCATGCCTGAGCCAGCATTCACCACTTCCTCTAGACAATGACAAGAGGTGACAGCAGCCATCCCCCACCGCACCACCACCACCACCCACCGCCTGGCCAGCCTCAGGCACATTCACTGAGTACCCACAAACCACCAGTTCTGGTTCTCTCCTGTTACTGCAGGTGGCCACAGCTCAACACCAGCTTCACGCCAACCTGCCTGCTTACCTCTGGCTCTCGTAACTACATTAATTTGCTGTGATCAGGAATTCCTAAGTACAGTTATACTACAGTCTGGTTTATAGGGCACGAGGCTGGCTGGAAGCTCTTGGCTATGTGGAGCTTCCCACACTCATGGCTGGAACACAAGCACAGTGTCCTCTGCCATGAAAAAAAAAAACCACTTCTAAAACATGACTTTAGGAATCAGGCTAAACCAGAGGATTTCCGAGTGGTCAGCTGCTAAGGAGGGACCAGAAACAACCTATACACACACACACAGGTGGCATATTCTCCCTAGGAAGAGAAGTTTACTAAAAAGTTTAGCTGTACCCTATCACCGAGGTGAAAACAACTACATTAGTTGTTACTACATACTTAGTTACATGTTACTACATAATTAGTAAACTGTATTAGTGAGGCAAAAAGTGAGGTTTGTCTACAACAAACCCTGTTGTCAAAATCCACCAGTCAATTATCAGAAATTAAAAGTTAGCAGATAAACCCTCTCAAAAAATCGTAAAGCTGGTGTCACTACTCATCACTACAACATCACAGGAGAGGCCCCAGTGAAGGGGTGTGGGAAAGCACCGTGGACAATCATCTCAAGGATCACACTTGCCCTTCATCAAGATCTCAGGGCTTACATTTTAGCATCTAGCAAAATAATGCTACCTCTCTCATAAGATGTTTTGCCCTTTACAGACAAGTCCTTTCCTCCTCCTCTCCTCCATAGCAGGTCAGATCCCTTCTAGGCAGGGGGGACTAGGTGTGTTAAGGATACACACAGAAATTACCCAGCTTATTTCAAACTTTCAATAAAAGCACACCTCTCTAGCTTGCAACGCCACCCCAGCCCAGGCCCTTCCTCCCTGTCAGAAGCCTCATACAGCTCCTTCACAGCCCCACTTTCAAGAGTATCCTTAGCTCACTGTGTGACCAGGTACCAGAGACAGAGGGAGTGGAATGGATGGAGGCAGAAATAAAAAACACCCTTTAATCTGACAAGGTATTACAGATGAATAGGTTAGAGCAGAGTCTGAATTTTTAAAATGCCTTATATAGTAACTTTTAAACTAAATGGAAACTGAATTTTTAGGCTTTGACAGTAGATCTGAAAGATGCAACTTAATTGAATCTCAACCTGCACACTTAACAAAAACTTAGCCAGACTTGGCTTAGGAGCAAGAAGTGAGATACTATCTTCTACTCCCCATTAGAATGAGCCCAGAGCTGAATCTTTTTTAACTCCTTTTCCAGGTTTTCATATTACCAAGTCTGACTTGCACTAGATGAAGAAAGCAAAATTTCCCTCTAGTATTCTAAGAAAACCAGTACTTGCCTTCCTGGCCACAAATGACAAGACTGTGTTGGCTCAGGCATGAAACTTCAGAGAGATGTCAGCAGGTTTTATTTAATCTTGCTAACAAGAAAATTAGATTAACAAACCACAGCAATGGCTGCTAACATGCCTTCAAAGATGAGCAACAGATAAGAATGTTTTTCTAAGAGCTGCCACTTCTCTGCAGTGGTGACAGCAGCTAGTCCAGACAGAGCGTGTCAGCCTTTCCTGACGTGCTGCACCAGCCCCGCACAGAAGGGAAGGACAAAGACACAGAGAAAGTCACAACAGAGAAAAGCAGCCAGGCACAGGAAACGTGCGTTTTCCCACCCTTGTTTATTTCATCTTCAGTTGTTCTTTCTGTTATCTTCCTGCAGGGACAAGGGTTTAGTCAAACAAATTCTGATGACCCTCCTCTGTCAAGAACTCACATTCTCATTTTCTTCCTTTTTCCTCCCTTCCCAGCTCTCTGGAGAGAACATGAGCAACCTGAGACCATCTCACTGTTTTGGCAGCCCTTCAAGCAAAGTCTGTGGGCAACCCTGAATAAAATAAAGCGCTCCTGCTACCCTAGCATGAGTTCTGATTCACCGAACCACCTCTTAGCTGGCTCCAGATTACTAGGAAATAAATTAAATCTTTACATCGCTAACTTAAGTGCTTGCAATTGTCTCAGTTTCACCGTTAACATTTAGCTAAGGATGGAGGTAACAGTTCAAGTGAGATATGTATTAACTCCAGAGATCTTGCTAACTTGACTGCTTGCATTTGTCCAACAAGCAAGATAAGCTTCATGACCAAGTCCATGCAAGGTTAGCTAAGGCTTTAAACTGGAGTTCCTATTGATGGCATTTTGGGGGGAAGAAAAACCCCAGACATAAAAATTCAGAAAAGCACTTCTGAAAATACTGCTAAAAAATACCAAAGAAAATTACTTTCTCGTAACGGGAAGCATGCCATGCTGCTCAGGCTGCTATAGCCAGCCTGAAATCACCATTAAGGCACTCTCTAGTATTTTGGACAACATGTTTCCAGGAAGCTCCTCTTTTCAGGCACTTCCACAGCTTCCCAGCTATGTTATGCCTGGGTGCCACTAGAGTACTCATGGGTATCTTTACACATGTGGCTACCAGAGGGAACAACATCACCCATTTTTAAAAAGGGCAGTGCATTTGTATTTAGGATTGCTCAGGATCCTGCTGCACCCTCAGCGGGAGCTCAGCAGGAATTGAAGCAACAGGTCATCTTCACATTGGAATAGACGTGAACTTTCCTCCCTCTCCACCACCAAGTACTAAAGACCCCGTGCCACACAGGCTGTTGAACTGGGATTTAAACTTTGCATGACCAACAGCCTAAGCAGGTGAGAGGGGGAAATGGGAAGCGTTCTCACAAAGGGTCACATTCACCCAGCATTCCCCTATAAGCCCAGGTGGAACCACTACTACCAGAGGCAACAAAATTTGGATCAGATGGGTTTGCATGCCTGGTTCAACATACATTACAATCAGTCCTTATTAATTAAAAGAAAACCTTCCCCAAGGTTTCTTATTCCAAGTGCCACAATATCAGGTATGCTTTTAACACTGACCACACAATTTAATTTTATTTTTTAAATACAAAATAGCATTTTAAAGACTGTTCTTTCCCCCTCGTCTCTCTCACATGAAGATGGAAAATACATACTTCAGTAACCCATGTGATGGCGTGCCAAGTGCATCAAGTACACTTCTTTAAGGTTACTTGTTTCCACGAATCATGAAGTAAACACCCTCTACCCAGAAGACAGCGGTGGAGACAAAAGCCTGTTAGCTTTCCATTCTTACATGGGGGGCAGGGGGAGGAAGAAAAAAAAAAAACCAGTAACAAAACAGCAGGTGTCAGACTGGCATGTAGGGGGAGAAAAACAAACAGACATAACATCTAGCATTCCACTCATACTGCACTTTCCTGGGCTTGCATGTGCCATCCACCATGTCACATACAGCAGACTGGCAAGTAAAATGTGTGTGCAATAGATGCGCCAGTCAGTGGCCCAGAAAGAGGTCTCTCAGTAAAGATTAGCTCCAGAATCATTGGGAGACTCTGCATTGATCTGAGGAGAGCAAAACAGAGACTCTAGAAGGGATTAGAGTACGTACTGTTAACTGCAGAGCACTAAACCATGCCTTTAAGAACACACACACATGATGAAACTGATTATTTTTTTTTCAAGCTGGCTCATGCAGATCCCTGGACACACTTGGTAATGTAGCCAGTCACTCCATTACATGCTGCCACTGACCTGCTGAAGCACTACAAAGAAGTGCTCTTCAAGGGCTCTTAAAGAGAGTACACTTCAATGGGACAGGAAGAAAGGTCCTTCCAAGGACCCGAAATTGAAAAGGTTCGGGCAGGAAAGAATGAGCACATGGAAGGCACCTGTGGAGCACCGCGCTGCTCCATGCAGGGGCTCGTACTTTTAACATATTCCTAGAGAGCCTTGAGAAAAGGCCAGCTGGGGAGCTGGCAGAGTTTGCTGACATACCTGAGCTAATCAAGCCAAGGAAGTTGAAGCCTGACTGGACGGCTGCATGAGAGCTGCACAAGACTAAGAGACTGGATAAAGAGTCAAATGAAATACAACACAGTTAAGCGCAGAGTGGGGCACACAGGAATAAACAAGCCCAACTTCAGCCACACAGCGACGGGCTCTAACCTGACTACTGCCGCCCAGAAGCAAGAGCTCTGAGCCATGATCTCTACTCCAACACCCAGAGCAGCTCAGTGCTGAGCTTGGAGAAGGCAGACACTCTCCCCCTCCTAACTTAGACTCAGTTACTTCAGGTAGTACTGACAGGATTGTGCTTTCTTTTTATAATTTACCTGTAAGTACTCTAAGTCAAAAGCAAGGAGGACCAAGATTTAGACATAAACCTGAATTACATGAGTACAGACCACTAACAAGGACAAGTCTGTGACTCAAAAGATGTTTGTGAAGTTCAAAAGCAAACAAACCACATTTGGAGGTGGGGGAGGTTAGCATTCAATTGGCACAGCTGGTATAGTTAAGCTAGGACTTGAAAAGCTGCAGGTGTCCACAGATTTCAGTTTTCTCTCCTTCCTCTAGCTACGTCAGGTACCCTAATAACAGGTATTCTCTCTTGCCAAAAACCTTTTCTCTCAGGTCTCGGGCCATCAGAGCTGTAACAATTTTCTCTCCCTTACTACACAACAGTTTCGTACCTTGAACTGCAGCTCAATTGCCCTTCCTATCAGATCTCTAGATTGATAGTTCTTTTGAAGACCAAACAAAATGTATATTGCAACCCCAATGGCAGCCATTCTAAATGCTTACAAAGTTCAAAGGTTAACTATCCGCAGATGGTTGGGTTAATTGGCCATAGCTCTATCAAGACTCACTGTAAGCATTCTTCTATTAGATATGTACTTGATTTCAAGATCAGTCAGGAATATCCAGTTCCCCAGAACGGTATCCCCAGCAAAGAAATGAAAAAAGAGCATCACCAATTTCAGAAGAGAGAGGAACTGGCAAGCAAAACACATCAAACAAACACAGCATCCCCCTTCACACTTCAGCTCACAGCACACACCCCATCCAGAAATCAAACCAGTCTATCACACACAGCTTGTTTCTAAAGGCATCTCTGCTGAAATCAGCTGGATCACTGCTTTGCTACCCTTTTGCCTGTGCGGCAAAAAGAATGTGAGTACTAAGGCTCAGAAAATCAAAGTACTTTGTACAAAACCCAAACATAGCAAAGCATTACTACTCCATTGTTTTTAATGGGGCTTCTTGGGACTTACCTGGTGCGGACACCAAGATCTGGCATCGGGTAAGAATAGCCAAGAGGAAATCATTGTGAGAGTGGACTGCATAAAGACAGACAGGTCATTAGCAACATGTCAGTGCCCACAGGCACCCCCACAAAGCCATCTTAAAGCAGCTTGCTACGCCTTTCCACAGTTGTGGTTTCCCCCCGTGCTTTGCTACATAAGCACAACTTTTTTTGAGAGTTTTCTTCTACTGGACCCAGAATCTGCTACTGCCTCACTAACAAGGATACTACACGTAACATGGACACAAGTGGGTTACTTCTCAGTGTGCCACACACACAAATCCAGTCCTACAGCACACAACACAAAATATCTGGTGTATTCAGCTAGTCAGAGGAGGATCAGCTGTCCCTCCCACCATGCAGGATTCTGGTAGCAAGGCTTTTGGTTTTTCTAGGGAAGGACCAGTAAGAGCTAGACCCAGGAAGGTGCAGTTAAGACAAATACGTTCTAAGCAAAACATAGCTTCCTTGCGGAAGGGTTACCAGAGCACAGACTGAATAATTACGCATTAGAAAGAGCATACAAACTTCATAAGCAAGGTCAGAGTTAGGGGATCCTCTTTGGCCTTTGAACACAAGCACCAACAAACTCCCTGCCCTTCCTGGCAGGCATCACGGGTGTCGAAGTCAGAAGCCTCCACAATGAACTCAGCAATGCCTGCAGACCCGCACAGAGGCAAAGACAAGGAATCTTACCCTTCAGCACTCCAATCTGCCACCCCAAGAGGCCGGGAAGGAGACATGCCTACTGCAGAATTGCCTAGGTGAATTTGGGGGTTCCCTCCCACGCTTCAGCTACACCATCAGTTCAGTCCCTGCCAAAGGGACTGGGTGCAGTACAGAAAGGACTGGGTGGCTACAGTGACATTAAAAAAAAAATGGCTTTTTTGTTGTTAGGGTAGCATGTTTTACCTTTTTACCGTATTTACACAAGGCCAAATTCCTCTCAGTGCTGGGACCACCAAGAGACTCTCCCCTGCAGGCCAGGACACCTCCCACCTCTTTAAGTCTATTGCTACCAGGGCCCTGGCCATTCTTCTTTCCCTCACAGCAACTTCCCCGTTCAGGAAACAACGTGCAGCAGGGAGGGGCTTCCCCCCAGGTCTAGCAGGGGCAAGGCGACATTAGAGCCAGCAGGAAAACAAACACTAGATTGCTTCTTTACCATTGTCTTGCGTGAGAAGCCTCCGCGCTTCCAGGTCAAACTCCTCCTTACTGATCTTCTGCTTGAACCAGAGCTTCAGGTTGGCCCAGTACCTAGGGAAGAGCGGGGAAGGTGCAGACACCAAAAGAAAAGCCTCGTCCCTAAACCCACTGCTTTCCCCCAACAGCGCAAAGGGCCCGGGGCCAGCCTGGCCCTGAGGCTTCCGCACAGAGGCGGTACAAAGCCGGGAAAAAACGAACAAGCCGCGCAGCGCCCAGGTCCGGCCCGGCAGGACGCCCCCACCGCGGCTCGGCCTCGTCCCGCAGCCCGGCCGCCCTCCCACCGCACTCACTGCTTCACGTTCTCGCCCAGAGCCTCGCTCAGGCTCTTCTTGGCCGCCTCCAGCTCGCTCACATAGGTCGCCATCACCGCCGCCACCGAAGCCAGAGGCAACGGGGCCGCCTGCCCACCGCCTTCTCCCACGCCGTAAAGCGCGACGGCGACGGCGGCCGTAAAGCGCGGCGGGAGCCCCGCGCATGCGCAGCAGAGCGCCGGTAGCGAGCGGAGTCTGCCACCGCCGCAGCAGCCGTAGCCATGCCGGGCCTGCTGCTGGGCGATGAGGCGCCCAACTTCGAGGCGGAGACCACGCAGGGCCGCATCCGCTTCCACGACTTCTTAGGAGACTCGTGAGCACCGCGGGGGGCAGCGGGACCGGGGGGGCGGGCGGGGGCGCGGGGCCGCTCACCGGGCAGCAGCGCGGGGCCCGGCCCCGGGGGCCCGGCTGTTCCCCCCCCCCGCAGGCCTGGGAGCGCCGTGGGGAGGCAGAGCCGGCCACTCTGAGCCGCGAGCTTCTTCCAAAAAGTGTATCTTCCGTCGAGCCGCAGCGCTCAGGGCTGTGCCCGGGGGGCGAGGGGGGCCGCCGGGCAGGGCGATTTCGCAGGGGCCCGGGCTGCGCGGCACCTCTGCCCACCTTCCCCCATCCCCTCCTGCGGGCTGCGGGGCAGCAGGGCGAGCCGAGCCCCCAGGCAGAGGGGGGTGGGCCTCTGAAAGCAGCAGAGCCCCAGGAAGGGCAAAGCAGCAGCACTTGGTGCAGGCCAGTCCCAGAGACCAGCTCATGTGGCACCTGCGTCCCTTGTGAGTGGGCCTGCGTGCGCGAAGGTGCGTAATGGAGCAGCGACAAAGGACTCTGGTCCTGTTGGAGCCCGGCAGGGAAAGCCACGTGCCCTCAGGCACTGTTTCATGCAAGGCTTGTTGCTCCGTTTCTGGCACGAGCGAGCAGCAGGGTGCTGGCACAGGACATCTGGGACTTGCTCCCGGCAGCGCTTGGCAGGTTGTGTCCACTTCTGTCAGCATTGCAAGCTTTGGCAAAAGGAGAAAAGGAGCTCTCTTAGCGAGAAAGCAAGCTGCAGGGTGCCTTAAAACTGGCTGTTCCAGCCTGATCACCCACGGGGCACTTTCTCAGCCAGCTTCTACTCGAATACTGCCTCTTTTTTCAGGTAGTATACTTACTGTACAAAGAGACTTGTAGCACCAGTGGCCAGGTAGCTGCCCAGTAACTTAATGGTGAGCCATGGCAATCGCACAGCCCTGGCAGAGCTGCAGCATGCCTTGCTTGATCCCTCCAGCTCCATTCCCAAATCTCTAAGGCAGAGCTTCCCCCAGCTGCTGCGGCATACGGCTGTATTTGCTGAGCACTGGGGGCCAGGTGAAGAGTGGTGCAGTAAGCCCTGTTGAGCGTTGAGCTGAGAAATAGTGCGACAAGTCCCTAGCAGGGAGCTTTACGTGCTGAGGTGGCTTTGCGTGAACCTCTGGAAATATCTGAGAGCTGGTTTGACATAAGCTAGGCTGCATTGCTACCTTCCTCTGCACTGGTTGCCTTACCTGTAAAGTGGGGTCACTTGTATTTGCCTACTCTAAAGACTACAAAATCCACTGATGGGAAGCAGTGGGCAAAAGCGAGGTGGCAGCATTGTTGTAACGGTAGCCATAAAGTGTTGAAATACTTATTTTTTTCATTAAGTATGTTTAGCAGCTGTTGGGTTAAGGGTTGTTCCTATCCCATTCTTTGAAGTTGCACAATATACATGGGTATTTCTCCTCACGGTGGTTGATGGGGTAGACTGGATAGCAAATAGCAGTGTAAATCAGCAATGGTCTCTGCAATAACGTGGCTGGCAGGTTAGCATCTATGTCCCCTTGCACATGTGGTCTCTGGGGTACACAGTCTACACACAGCTCCCCCAGACTTCCTCACCTGGCACGGTATCCACTTCCACATCAAGAACCAGCATCCCCTGTGGGATCCTGGAAGGGAGAGAGGGAATGAGGTGCAGGGGGTTCCTCAGAGCATGAGGAACGGGGCTCATCTCATGAAGCCTTCTAGCCCAGAGTTCCCAGGACAGGATTTCCACTTAGCAGAGAGATGAGCTGTTCCCACACGAGTCTCCATGCAGTGCGATCTTTACAGCTTTTTGTCTGCAGTACAAACCAGAATGACATCTCACCCTAATGCCATCTGCTCCCTTTCAGATGGGGCATCCTCTTCTCCCACCCACGGGACTTCACACCCGTCTGCACCACAGAGCTTGGCCGGGCAGCAAAGCTGGCATCCGAGTTCAGCAAGCGCAATGTGAAGATGATCGCCCTCTCCATTGACAGTGTCCAAGACCACCTGTCTTGGAGCAAGGTATGGGGCGTGGGGAGGTGCGAGAAGAGCTTGCACTGCTGTCTTGCTCTGAAGGCCAGAGGAAAAGCCCACACAGAACAGAGCACAGGCTCGGAACTACATATCTCAACTCCCAGAGTATGTTAGCTAGGAGGGGCTGAAATTCAGAGCAGGAACAGGAAGGTCTGCTCCATCTCTTCATGGAGCACTTCACAAAGTCCAGGGCACTCTATGCACTAATAGTTTGAAATCGGAAGAAAATGGTACTACTGCTCTCCCACCAGTACCTGAATGGGTAAAACGTGTATGGAAGTGGTGCCAAAATCTCAGAGGAAGGCAGTCTATCCACAGAGCCTCAAAAAGTTCTGTAATAAAACAGGAAAGGAGGCATCAGAAGCAAACAGGCAGTCTTCAAAGGGTGTGATTCATGCCTAGGCAGGGAAAAGAAAACAGAGAAAAAATGGGGGCTTGTTAAACATAAAACCACAAGTAGGAGACTCTTAAATACAAAACCATCATGAGGGAGTTTAAAAAAAAAAAGATGGGAGCTAAATAGCTTGCTGAAGGAACATGAAAGGAGCTAATTAAGAACTCCAAATGCAGCCTCAGCAATGGTGTCCTGCCAGGGAGTGTGACTCCAGGGCTCATAGGTAGTAGGGGTTTAAAATGAGCATTTCAGACAGATGTGGCCAGAGCATAAAAATCCCTGGGTGAATTACCTGCCTCTTTCTTTGCTCTTAAAATTGGGAATGTTCTCACACATGCATACAATAGCAGGTAGTAAAGGTGAGAAATTTCCACACTCAAATCTGTCTTTAGAAATTACATAATTGCCTTATTGCTTAAATTGCCCTTCGTACCTGAGTGGTGCATGGCTGATGTCCCACCAAGCCTCAGAAGGGCCTGGGAAAAACAGCGTACAAATCCCACACCAGTAAATGAGATTTCTGTGCTGGTCAAATTGGCTGAAACCACCAGTCAAATTAGCAGATAACATCCCATCAGATATAACAGAAAGTTTGGGTTGTGCTTTTGTAAGCGAGTTTCATCTCCTGGTTGGGTAAAACCCTTTGTAAAAGTTAGCAATACCCTACAGTTATTCCAAGTCCTCAAATTTCTAAGAAGCTTCTCAATGAAGTCAGCTTTGTGAAGGACAGGCTCTTTTCTGCAGGGAGACAGGAGGAAGCGATAACTTGTGTCAAGTGAGGGAAGCGATGAGCACCCTCAAGGATCTGCAGAGGCACATGGGGTTCAGCATACTCAGGTGATCTGGAAGAGAGATGAAAAACGAGCTGACTCTGCTGATGCTGTGGAATTGTTCCCTGCAACCTCAGGTAAAACCAGGAGAAGTTGCAGAACAGCCTCTCTACGCTGGCTGATGCGAGGCAGAATAGCACGTTTGGAAAACCTTCCAGAACAGGTGTGGAGAAAGGCAGAGGGCAGTGGACCAAGCTGCGGGGAGCTTTCTGTCAGGCTGGGAGAGGCCTTGGAGACGGTGCTTTGGAAACGTCAGCTCAGCACCTGTCAAAAAGAAAACCGTGAGAGCCCTCCAGAGCAAAAGATCCAATTGGTGAGGATAAATCCGTAGCAGACTGGAGTCTTCCGTGCAGCCTATGTTTGAAATCACCCATCTTGCAGACTACAGGGGAACAAGAAAAGGTGCAGAGAGGGAACAAGAGAACACAGCAGCCTGCAGATTTGGGCAGGTTTGCTTCAGTGCAGAGCAACTGGGGCTCTTTATCCTGGGAATGAGAGGACATGTCAGGCTGCGACACAGTGAGCAGTGCAAGGAGCACAGAGGAGCAATGAATGCAGCATGCGTGCATCATGGAGGACACAAGAGGACAGGGATGCGATTGCTTTGCTCTTGAACCTTGCCCATACTCGTGGTCCTTTTCCTTTGTCCTTGATAAAGCAGAGAAGAACTTCAGATAATGTGGAGAGCTAAAGAGCTGAACTAGGAAGGCAAGTGTTAGGGCCTGCCACAATTCTGAGATCAGGGCGGTGCCCCAGATGTTCTCCTGCCCAGCCGTGAGAAAGAAAAGAGCTTAACAGAGATACCAACCCTTGGCAGAAGCTGCCTGTCTGGGCAGAAGCAGTCTTCGTTAAATGCTAGAGTGAGATCTAGAAACTGCAATTTCTTTCACTAGATCTTAACTTAGAGAGAAGCCCTAGGAGTGAGCCAAACTTTGGGCAGACCTCTCCATGCAATGTGCTTTCTCTTTGGATGAAGCTCCTAGCAGCAGCGAGAGGATGAAGCTGTTTTTACATGGAGCACAGTCTGTGAGGAAGCAAGTAGGCAGGAGGGATGGCTGAAATCTGCATGAAACAACAAAGAAACTTCTTGCTTTGCTGTTAAATTTCAGTGGGTAGGTGGAACCAGAGTATAGCTGATAATTCTCCCGTCACTTTGCTCAGCTTCGCTTTCCCAGTGAAGATGTCGCTGCTGTTCTTGTCCATCCCTAGCCAAGACCCAGAGGCTTGCTCCGGGGCTCAGAATAAGCTTGTAGCTCTGCTGGGGACTGATCCCACTCTCCTACCTCCCCAGTCTGTGCACTGCTTCTCTAGGGGTTGGCTGAATGCCTAAGCTCCTTAAGCAGGGTTGACTGGCGCGTGCTGTGCATGTCAGAGGAGGTTTCAGTGCTCTCTTTAGCCACTGGTGCCGTTGCTTCGGCAAGTTAGGGGTGAATAAACCACTCCGGTGATGTCTGGTTTCAGCTTGGACTCTGGAAAGACAAATAGTTTGTAGGGAAGTCAAGTGAGTATTTGGTGTCTTAAAGCAAAATAGGGCAGGGTTTGTCAGGCTGTTTGTTGTACAAAGATCCCCAGGTCATGAAATTGCCTGCATTTTGGAACAAGTTACAGTCCATAGGATTCAGATACTGCTTCTAGAAGCTCTCTTCATCCCCCAGCCTCCACTTGGAAGAGAAGTGGGAAGAGTGTCACTGTCTGACCTTCATTTACAGCCTCCTGCAACTCTGTGGGGCATTCAGAAGCGTTTTGCCTGGGCTGGCCTCTCTGGCTTTGCTTTCCTTCCCTGATCTGCTTTGACAAGGCAGGTCTGCAGGAGAACAGAAGTGATTCCTTCCTTCCAAGGCAGGTCTGACCACAACCCAGCAGAGATAAACAGCCCCTTTTTGCGGTGCAGAGCTGACTCAGAAAGGCCCAGGGAGAAAGCAAGTGAAGAGAAAAGCTGTACAGGAGACGTCTTCCCGCCTGTACACCACTTGACCTGCTTGTAGCAGGTTCCTGAGCAACCAGGGCAGGGTTACAGCTCTTCCTGTCACCACCATTGGCCTAGGAGGGCTGAGTAGTGGTGTAGGGCCTGCCTGCTCTTGCTGCCTCTGGCCTGCTCTGAGCCACAGTGGGCAGCACCAAGGGGCAGCATTTTCATCTCTGCTTTCCCCAAGTTCCCTCTGAGCAGGACCCAGACTGTTCCCCCACATTGAAAGCCCGGGTAAGGCAGAGAGGCTTGTACGTTCAGATTATCAGCTCAGCTGATAATGCACCACAGTGGTGTGTGGGAGGGTTGTGTCAGCACTGGAGCCAGAGGCTAGCAAGGCTGAAAGGAACAGGCAGCTGTTTTGGGGCAGAAACCTTGAATTAAATTTGTTTTAATGCTGGCAGCTGCTCGGCTTGTGCTGCCTTGAGCAGGTTCCTCCCAGCCCTGCTGTGGCTCGGTGTAACCTGTATGGGTGGTACTGCAGAGTACAAGAATAGCTTGAATGCTTTGGCTGAGTCCAGACCAGATTCAGAGACGCTCAAAATAGTTTTCCCTGTGGAGCAGGTCAAGTTTGGGCTAGCACAGGGAGCAACCTCATAAACTGTGGTCACAAGGGAGAGCTTGCACAGCTGTGGACAGGAATGGTTTTCTCTTCTGCCCCAGCCATGGTTCAGAAAGGTGCAGTGTCCCAGCACCTGCACTCAGACTTTCACTCTGTTTTCAGAAGCCTTTAACTAAGCAGGCTAGGAGTGACTTGCTGAATGGAGCTGGTCCCTCACACAAGACCTGTGAATTGTTGCACTTGGCCTTTGTTAGCAGTAAAGTTGCTGGTTTGCTCTGCCACTAGAGGCTTAAGAGCACAGCCCAGTTCAGGTGTGACACCAACACATCTGTCAGTAGTGCTAGATCACTTACTGGGTTGGAAGAGGGACACCTCTGTTCCAGGGAGATTTAACCACCTTTCCCCGAGGTCACTGGCATGGCCAGGACTTCCTTGTTTTGCCATACTCGCTGCCTGGGCAAAGCAGCTGGTCCACAGGCAGTTCCAGAGCTGAGTGACACAGTGTAAGCATAGACAGCCAAACAACTGACCTCTAAGAACAAGACAGAGTCCAGCCTGGCACGCAGGTTTCTGGTTTGCCATGCAGAGAAACTTCATGGAAGGCCATGCGCCCCTGGCTGTGCTGTCCCAGACTGAGACCTTGGGGCCAAGCAAGTCACAAGCTCCTGCAGAGCAGCTGCTGAATGTGTTTGCATGGCCCCTCTGCAGGAGCTTGCCCCACACACATAAAGCTTGCCTGCACTGCTCCCTGCCTGGCCTCTGTCCCCTCTGATGGTACCCACAGCAGGGAGGATGAGCAATGCCAGTGGTTTTGTCTCTGCAGGACATCAATGCGTACAATGGGGAACAACCTGAGGAGAAACTCCCCTTCCCCATCATTGCTGATGCAAACCGGGAGCTCGCTGTCAAGCTGGGCATGCTGGACCCAGATGAGCGGGACAAGGACGGCATGCCCCTGACCGCTCGTGTGGTAAGTACCAGGCCCTGCGTGGCACCCTTCTCAGCAGTAGATATCGCCTGCCGTCCTGCCTTGTGTCCTTGGGGCTGGGCTTGAAGACGGGGGCAGCTTACCTGAAGGGACATGACCATCTTCAGGAGCTAAGTTGACTTCCTTGGGCTAGAACCATCGGTCGTGCTGCAGGAAGAGGCTGATGCAGTGCTGGCCTGCTGGCAACAGCTCCGTCTTGCTGTTGCTGCCACCTTATCTCAGTTGGGCCTGTCCTAACATAGGAGACAAAAGTGCTCGATCTGCTGGACTTTCCCTCTCCCATCCCGTGCTTGCATTAAAAGGGCACAGGTCGAGGGGAGGAAGCATTTTGGGTAGCAGAGCAAGCTGTCATTGGAAACAGGAGCTCCCAGAGCAAACACCGTGTTCCCTGTGCCTGGGCGTCACTTGTTGCTCTAGGAGATTGCCACCATGGCATCTCCCCTGTCCCAACACCTGCGATCAAGCAGGCCACCTCCCAGGAAAGGGAGGGGCAGCAGCGCTGAGCAGGTCCAGTGGGGCAGTTGGACAAACATCATCTGCCCAGCCCCTGACCCTGTCTCCCTGTGCTCAGGTGTTTGTTTTTGGCCCGGATAAGAAGCTGAAACTCTCCATCCTGTACCCAGCCACCACTGGGAGAAACTTTGATGAGATCCTGAGAGTGGTGGACTCCCTGCAGCTGACAGCGTACAAGAAGGTTGCTACGCCTGTGGACTGGAAGGTGAGGAGGGGAGCAAATCTCACAGCTGGGCACTGAAAATGTGCATTGAAACGTCAACCAGCCTCCCTTGGAGGGGGATCCATGGGGTGCTGAAAGCTGCTGGGGTCCTGGGATGTGAGTTAGATCCCAGCCCAGTTCCCAGGGCTGTTGCAGTCTGGGGTCAGCCACAGGAACCTCCCTTCCCTGCCCTTGGTCCCTGGTGCCACCAGACACCAGTGCTGGGCCCTTCTGGCTATCAGTACTTGAACTCTGGGCCACGGCAGGTCCTGCCCTTGCTGTCTGTGATAAGAAAGTGCATTACCAGGTGTCAGTGTGCCAGAGTCCCCTCAAAGCCAGTGAAGCAGCAAGCATGGGGGACTGCTCCCTTGGCTGGCTTGCTGCTTTTCTGCCATTGAGCCAGGAAGGGCCAATATGGGCATGGCCCTGCTTTGCTCAGCGTGTATACAGCTGATTACTACTTGAAGTTGCTCAGTTGTGGCCATCCCTGTTTAGTAGCATTATTTAAAACTCCTGAGAACAGTTTGGGCAACCAGGGGAAAGCAAGAACAAGCAGCACAGTCTGGCTGCTTTAGCTATCCAGTGTTTCCTCAGCCCAGCAGAGCTGCTCAGCTCCTGGACCTGTCCTGCCGCTGACTTTGATATCTGTTACTGGGGAAGCCTGCCGCTGTGGAGCCAGAGGACACACCCCTGCTGTTACAGGGTGTCCTGCAGAAGTCCTCCTGTGTTACGAGGCAGGACCAGGCTCCCAGAGCGTTGTCCCAAACAGCTGCTCCATCTGGGCTGGAAGGGCCCCATAGGCACAAGCCCTGGAGACTGAGTAGCTCGGGGTATTGAGGCACTTTGCTGTGCCTCTCCACCCCTCAACACCAGAATTCATGTGCTGAATGTACAATGAACTGCACCTTCACTTCTTGGGGCAGAGCAGGGCATGGAGGCAGCCTTGCCTCTGAAGATACCTGTCTCCTGCAGCATAAGGTCCCAGGGGTGCGGGGCCAGCTTGCCCACCTGCCAGGGCAGCACACCTTTCCCCGGGGCTCAGCATGCCAGGGGGAGCCACTGCCTTTCCGGGAGTGCCAGAGCAATAGGAATGTGTGAGCAGCTTGGGCAAACTGTGCTCCCTCCTGCGTCACAGAGGTGCCCGAATTCCTCTCTCGTTACTCCCTGTTCCTGTGGGAGTGCTGTGGGGAAGAGCTGGGCTGCGAGATCCCTTGGCAGGGCTGGCAAACGGCACAGCTGTCCCTTTCAACGTCACCCACACCTCCTGGTGTAGCTCCCACTCAGTCCTCGCTGCAGGGGACATGCCTGGGGCACTGGGGCTGAGTGTTCACGAGGAGACTGTCACCTACCAGCAGGGACGTGCCACCTGCATCCAGCTCCTCTGCTGCTCTCACAGTTCCCGTTTGCTCCCCAGCCTGGTGACAGTGTCATGGTCGTGCCCACCTTACCTGATGAGGAAGCCAAGAAGCTCTTTCCCAAAGGAGTCTTCACGAAGGACCTGCCGTCGGGCAAGAAGTACCTGCGTTACACCCCGCAGCCGGAGTGAGTGGGTCCGCCATCCGTCCCGCCAGGCTGCACATCGTTCGGTGTTGGGAGCCTTCCCCGTGCCCAGCTCCTGCCTCCCCCACACCGTGCGATCAGCAGCCTCGTACCATCAACATTGATGGTGCATCACAATACTAAACCAATCTTCCCCATCCCTTTCATCCCTCACATCCCCTCAAAACTAAAACCCTGGGTGTTTTCTTGCCTTGAATCAGCCCCACAAGGAAGAGATTAGCAGACCAGTGGGGGCTCCAGGGCTCATGCTGTGGAGTCTCTCATGTTCAGCGCTGGCTGAGTTTTTCCCGAAGGCACGGTGGGAAGCGTGGTGTCAGCAGCCGGGCCCCGGAGGGGTGTCCTGCTGGGCTCACACACCTTCCCATCAGGGAGCTTCGGGGGCTCCAAGCTGCTGCGTGCCTTTCAGAGCAGCCGTCACTAACGCATTTACACCTTTGTGGGATCCTGTGCGTAGAGGAGGAGCTGCAGAGCCAAATCTCTCACTGCTTTCTCATCTGTTGCTGGAAGTCGGTTGGTTTTAGGTTTTATGGAAGAGGGAATAGAGCAAATAAACTGATCTTCAGTACTACCTGCAATATCCCTGGCCTGTCTCTGCTGCCGTCCATGGCATCCTGCGCCGTTTACTTTGTTCCCTGTGGCCATGCAGCTGGGATGTGTGGCCATGCTTCTGGGTGGGTGGCCCTGACACGGATCGCCCTTGTTCCTGCTGTGTAACTTGCTTTGGAAACACAGGTTGTCCCAGGGGACATAGTCTCAGGCAAGGCAGCAGGATCTCGCTGTCAGGAAGATGTCTCCTTGGGGAACGTGCTGCAGCATGGCCTGCCACGAGTGCTGGGCAGGGGTCCTGCCCTGCTTCCCAGGGCACCATACAAGCCAGGCGAACTCCACCCCGCTCTCCCACACCTACACCTCGGGGATTTGCCAAGAGGTGAGCGATGTTTCAGAATAATGCTAGGAAAGAAACCCGCTCGCCGAATAGCCAGCCAGCATCTCGGTGCCCGGCACAACCAGCAACACTGAAAACGAGCAGCTTGTGAAAGAAATTGGCTGGCCTGGGGCACGAGCATACCCCGCGGCAAGCGGGGTTAGTAGGGTTGATGGTCGCTGTAAGTAAGCAGTGTGCTGGATGCAATGAGATACCCTCCAGCATCCTGCAGGCCCTACTCCCGGGGCAGCACCCACACCCACCTGGGACGGAGCCCGTCAGACAACATCCAGAACTGCCGGCTCCTGTCACTGTCCAGCACCTCAGCATGCAGGCCAGGCCACCCCACTGAGGACATCCTTCCCCAAACACGTCTGTGTTTCAGACAGCTCCCTCTTTAATTGCCAAAAAAAAAAAAGTTTATATTAATGTTTAATTGCCTTCAGGACCTATATGGTGAATATCAGTATTTTCCCCAAAATAACTTAAATGAACTTTCATTATCCAGTTCTGCATTATCCCCATGTATTACTTTTACTAGAAGATAAAAACACCTGATCTCTGGCTTGAGTTTTATTCCGCCTCTTTCACTCTGCAAGAAGTGGGAGGGGGGATCTGCAATTTCAAAGGGGAAATGGCTCCTTTCGGTGTAATTTTTCAGCCTTATCAAGCTTGGCAGCCCCTGGTCCCCCACAGCTGGGCTGCATGAGCTCCTGGCTTTCTTGCTGTTCCCTCAGCATGCAGCCCCCACCTTGATCTGGTTTCCACTGGGAAAAAGGGCTGTCTGCCCACCACCCCCCCCGAGCTTTCCAACCGACTGTCCCATTTTCTGGAAGCTTGAGGACATGGCCCCACAGCAAGCTTTGTACAGACAGGCTGCTCTGAGCATCCCTAGGGAAGGGGCACTGCAGGGCAAGCACAACCTCTCTGGGACACCAGAGAAGCACCTGCTAGTTGGGACAAGGGGGAACAGGTCCCGTCACCAGACCCAGGGGCTTGAAGCGGGCAGGGGCAGCTGCTGGTCCCACTGCCAAGCCAGGCAGGGGCTGACGGCCAAAAGCCCATAAATTCCTGCTCCCCTAGAGGAGCAAGCCAGCCAGACGGACTCAAGCAAACACAGGGTTTGGTTCCAGTACAGCTCGAGTGGTTTTTCTTTTAATCCCAGAGAAGTGAAATGCAACATTTGTTCGAGTTGGTAATAACATCCAGAGACAGAAGTCCAAGCCCCCTACTCGGTAAAGTCATTTGTATTTAAGGCACTCTGCAAAACCAGCTTTCCTCTTCTTCCGATTTTCCCCACGCGGCAGCAGAATACCTGGTTTGGTCTTTTCTCCATAGTGGCACCCACACATCCTGGCTCTTCCCACTGTCCCCGGGAACTGACGACAGCAAACCCAGCGGGAGCAGCCAGAGAAATGCCAGGAGGCCGGGTCAGTGAATACAGAAGGGCACAGGAGGGAGCACAGCGCCTGGGGAGGGGGCACAGGGACCTCGAGCTTCTGCAGGAAGGGGACAGGCACCAGGTGTCCTCCCAGCAGGCACGACGTGATTCCCCATCCTTTCTCCCCCTCCCAGCTTCGAAAGGGGACAGGAGCAGAAGGAGGGGGGGCACAAGCATCCCTCCACAGCAGTGCTCCCAAACACATGGCAGCACCCCAAAACGCAGGGGGCTGGGCGGGGGGGGGACCCAGCTGCCCCCACCGTGCAGCAGAAATGACCCCCCCAACTTCCAGCCGTCAATAAATACCAATAAATAACTTAAATAAATAAATACATACATAAATAAATAAATAGATAAATAGATAAATAAATGACCCGAGGACGGGACAGAGGGGAAGGGGCACCCCGAAGCTCAGGGCAAGGGGAGTGTGAGGGTGGGCATTTCCGTGACCTGCCCCTCCCTGAGATAACGGGGTGCTGGTGCGAAAGGGCAGTGCAGGGAAGGCATCCCACGGCTGGATGGATAACTGAGGCTGGGGGTCCGGGTACTCATCCCTGGCGTGGGCTCTGCAGCTGGGGGGTCCCACTCGGGGTCCCTATCAGTACAGCTGCAGGCCACGGGGACGCAAGCCAAACCTGGACTCGCAGGCGGGAGCTCTCAGCCACTGCCTCCCTCCCTTCCCTCCCTTCACTTGAGCACCTCGAGCCCTGCACCCACCTCAAGCCCTGCACCCACCGGTCAGTGCTACTGAGCTCGGGCAGATGCTCGGCCAGCACCTCCACCCAAGTGTGAACACGCACCTTTTGCAAACATGCAAAATGCCTGCAGATTTTTGCAAAAATTGTTTCCAAATTTTTTTTGCAAACAATTTTCTGCAAACTTTTTTTTCTTTTTCTTTTTTTAACGGGGAAATGCCCACGAAGACAACCCACACATAAAACTGAGTTAAGTGCATCAAATGCAGCCTTTGGAGAAGGAGCGGGCATGGAAGCCCGGCCTAAGTGTGGAGGGGTGGAGGCAGGCATGGCCCCAGGGCTGAGCCAGAGCCTGCCTGCAGGCTGGGGCAGCCCTGGGAGCTCAGGCACATGGCTACAGCTACGGCCAGACACTGGCAGCCGCTGCTGTCTTGATGTCATGGCAGACAGTGTCCAAGGCTCCGACCAGCCAGCACGTCCCAAAAGATGGCAATGAATTCAAGAGCATCCCTGCCCCAGCATCCCCGCTCTCCCAGCCAGCTGGCACCACGGCAGTGCCACAGCAGCTCCCTGGGCTGACAGCCGGCACGCAGCCCCCGAGCGCAGCCCCAGCCCTTCCCTGCAGGTTTTGGGGAGCTGGCTCGCATAGCCTCTCTGGACACAGCATCCTCCGCCTGCAGCCCATCTCTGGGCTACCAGGTTGCTGGGGAACCTCTTCCTCTGGCTTTTTAGCTGTGATGCTGCCAGAGACATTTCTGTCCCACTGAGTCAAAAGTACGCATCTGCCTTATTTGAAACCAAAAGGTACTTACCCCTCTTCCTCCTCTCCCAAACATTAAGAAAAATTGTCTTTAGAGTTTCTAAGCCCTCTCCACACACACTTTTTGAGAAACAAAACATTGGTGACGGCAAAAGCTGACGTCAATCCCTCATCAGGACAAAACCATGGGCAGAGTCTCACAAGACTGGACATCTTCCCACGCTGGCAAGCTCCCAGTAGAAGTTTTGCCCCAGAAGACACAGCAAACCAAAGCTCCGAGCCCACCCTCCCTCCAAACCTCTCCCACTGCAAGGCTGTAGCCCCCAGCAAAACCCAGATGTAGGCACCGAAAGCAGCAGGTTCCCAGCCCGCTGTGAGGCCGAGCAGGAGAAGCAGGACCGCCAGCCCCAGCATGGGGAAGTGTGCGTCGAGGCATCAAAATGCAACACTCCCAAAGGAAAAAATAAAGAATCGAAGCAGCGGCAAACGCTACTGAGAATAGTTAAGTAGCATGGGGATCTCACAGGGATTTTTGGTCTAAGATGCCTGGGGAGCCCCTCTGCCGGCGGGGACCGCGGTGCGCATCCTGCCCTGGAAAAGCACAAGCCATGGCTGAAGCTTTGCAGAAGCTCGGCCACGCTTGGCAGAGCAATGCTGCAGGGATGTGCCAGCACACGGGGGGGAACAAAGCAGACCTGGGCTGGGCGTCCCGACAGCCAGGCAGGAAAGGCTTTGCACCCAAGTGCCGAACACGGCCATCCTCCCCGGGCTCTCCTGGCAGCAGGACAGAAGATGGGACTCTCCCAGTGCGAATCACCTGCATCCCCAGGGCAGCGCAAACCTCCCATGGCATGAAGGCAGGGGTGCGAGCCAGAGGAGTCACAGGGCTCACGCTGGGGCGGTGGATGGAGCAGAGAAAGCAGCAAAAGCCGTAACCCGGGAGCAACAGGTGCCTGGGGCACTGGCAGCACAGCCATGACTTACGCCTCTGCTGCATCTCAAGGGCGAGACACTGGGAATTGCAGGTTGCAGCCCACAGTGCCACACCACAGACCAGTCGATGCCAGCCATCCAGGCAGCGAGGGGCAAGGAGAAAGGCAAGCTAAGCCCCCTGCCGCCTCCCAAGCACCTGCAGCAGCAGGAGGCAGTGCCTGCTCCTCCTTCCCGGGCAAACCCAGGCCTGCCCCACACAGCCTCTGCTCACACCCCTGCCTCCCACCCACAGAGAGGAGACCCCCATCCCTGCAGAGCCTGGGGCAATGCTGTCCCCTCCACCGGCATCCCTGCCTTTAAGCACTCCACTCTGTGGGTGGCTGAGGAGGAGGAGGGTCTCCACGTGAGCTGGCATTTGCATGGGAAATGAGCAAGCACCCAACTTCTTGCAAGGGACTTGTGTCTGCAGTGGAAGCGTGCGAGTCCCGGGGTGCCTCCACGGTGGTTTGGCTACCCCCTGCACACAGTTAGCAAGCACCTGGGCCGGGTGAACGGGGACTGCTCCCGATTTCTCACTCGGCTGAGAATGGGGTTTGCTTCCGTGAGAGAAGGCAGCGGGATTTGGGGGCGGGGAGGTTGAGGAACTGCAAAGAACTAGTGCACCTTAAAACGAAAGGACATCTAACCTGCCCTTAGATCTCACTCCAAGACAGAAAAGAGCTATGGCATCTCCTACACTCACAACTACTCCAAACACACCCCGACGCATGCAAAATGTGTCCCACTCCCCCTCAGCTGCAGAAAACCCCTCCTGGGCCGCAGCCCCAGCCAGCGCCGGGCTCCAGCTCAGCACCCCGGCGCTACCAGCGCCCGCGCCACTCCTGGGCCCTCCCGCCCAGTCCCAGCGTGCAGGACGAGGCGTGGATTATCAATCCGAAATGCATAGGTATAGACACTGCAGGGACACCCGCGCCCCGGTGGGAAGGGTCACCACAGGAGCCCTCCGCACCCAGCGGGCGCGGCCTCCGCTTCTACCTCCAGCTGAGTGGAAAGCAGCGTTTGCCACAGGCACGGTTCAATCGCACTCACGATCCTTGCATCGCCCTGCAAGGGAAGACGAGTCTGTTCAGGTCAGACAGCCTCTTTCCCAGCCACAAGCCCCTCGAAGTACTCGATTCCGCTCCCTGGGAAATCCTCCAGCTCAGCGATCCCTCCTCCGCACCCCCGGGGCCAGCCAGGCTCTCTTTCCGACTGAGGAGAAGCTGCGTTTCCAAGCGCAGCTACAAAGGCTGGAGGACCCGAGAGATCTGCTTTGGCTCAGAAACCCCGTCCGTCTGCAGCAGGCTGACAGCACCCAGGCCCTCGTGCACACACCCCGGCGCCGCTCTACTTGGGAGGTATCACGACTATAGGCTGCCCTCGCTTGGGTCTCCACATGAGGACTTGGGCATCGTTGGCGTTAGGCTTCACTAGTGCGTTTGGTGGGATGGGCTCCATCCTGCTGAGGATCCGGGGCTGCTCCTGCTGAGTCCTCCCCACCAGCCGTGCCCGCTGCCCCAGCAGCTGCATGGGATCAACCTCGATGTCCACTCGCATCCTCCACTTTATAGTCTGCAAGATGATCTTCTCCTTGGTGGTGGTGTTCATGGCCACCAGCCACGTAGTAAAGCTCTGGTCCCTTTTAATCCTGGTCAGCAGCGGCACGTTACTGTTGCTCACAGGGACAGCCCACGTCACGCTGGGGTAGAAATTGTCATTCATGCTCACTGAGAACCTGGAGATCTTGTTAGTGGGCCCGACCAGGGTCACGGTTTCTGTGGTGTTTCCGTACCAGGGGTAGCTCACGCCATCCGAATCGCTGATGGCTTTTACTCTTCCTTCTCGCAGGTCGGGCAGCTCCCAGCTTGACCTAGGGAATGTGAGGAGAAAGGGCAGGTTAGCAGGGAAACAGCAGCAACAGTGCCTGGTGTGGGGACCCCCGCCTTGCCCACCGCAAGCTCTCTAGGACCACCTTCAACAACAAACACGGCTTTGGTTCCTTTGGGGACACCAAGACGGATTTGGCTCCTCATGGCCAGCCAAAGCCTTTGCTCTGCCAGCGTTACGGTGTTGTAATTAACCCACAATCAAACCAAGTGGGCCCAAACCCCTCGTGGACCCCCTCTGGGGTCAACCCCTCCTTAACCAGCCCCTGTGCTGGAGCAGAACAGCCTTCTGCCCCACACTGGCTGCAGCACCTCCCTCCTGCAACACCAGCCTGCGGTTTTTACACCTCTGAACACACACACCAGCCCAGAGCCACATACAATAATTAAATACCACCGTTAACGCCTGTTGCTGGTGTGATGAAATCCCTGCAGTACAGCTTGGGGGGGGGGGGGGACTGCAGACCCCATTAGCAACATGGCGCGGCTGTGGCAGGGGTGCCAGTCACCACGCAGCGACGGCAAGCAGGCAGCTTTGGTGAAACCTCCCACCCGGTCCCAGCTCCGGCTTGGGAAGCGCTGGGGCTCTGGAGCTGGCTGCGAGCGGCAGAGGATGCGTGGCCACCCCCTGTCCCCTGACAAGCAATGACCTCCACTCGCCCCAGTGTCCCTAAGCGCTCCAGTGCCACGGCAAGCCAAGGTGCCTCAGTGTGGGGACACGGGTGGGCAGCACAGGGATCTGATGCTCCCTGGCGCCCGCGCCCCTGGCAGAAGGCGCAGCAGCAGCAGCTTCACCCCTCAGCGTGACCCCTGGTGCCACCCGCACGACCAGGCTCAGGCCGAGCCCCCAGCCCCATGCCAGCCACCGAGCGGGTCCCTGGCCATTGGGCCCTCGAAAGGACGAGGCGTGGGCCAGCAGCAGGGGCAGCGGGTGCCAGGGTCTGCAGCAGGCTGGGGGCTGTGCCGAGGGCCCGGGGCCGGCAGCGGGGGTGGTGGGTGCTGGAGGGCCCGAAGCCGGTGGGTGCCAGGGGGCCCGAGGTTGGCAGCTGGGGTGGTGGGTGCCGGGGCCCAGGGGCGGTGGGTGCCCAGGAGCCCGAGGTCGGCAGCGGGGGCGGTGGGTGCCGGGGCCCCCCGCCGCAGGCGTGCCCCCCGCCCGTGGCCCTGCCGGTGCTCACACGCCGAGGTCGCTGTAGGTGTTGTAGAACTCCATGTGGTTGCAGGCCTGGATCCAGCCCACCACCCAGGTGTGGCGCCGGGCGATGGGCGGCATGAGGACGCGGGCCGAGGCGCGGAAGTAGGGCGTGCGGTAGCGCAGCACCACCGGCGAGCTCTCCTCGATGGCGGTAGCCGCCGGCTCGATGGTCGCCGACACGTCCGACACCACGATCTGCTCCCGACGCACCCGCGCCTTGCAGGCCACGCTCTGCAGGCACCCCATGGCCGAGCGCTGCTCCGCGTTACCCTCCGCCGCCGAACCGCGGGGCCGGGGGGGAGGCCGGGCCCCCCCCCGCCGCCGCTGCCGCCGCCCGCCCGCAGCGCATCGCCGCCCGCGCACCGGCGCCCGCACCGGCGCCGGCAGGGCGAAGGCGCCGCCGCCGCGCCTCTTCGGGCCCTCGCCGGCTGCCGTACGCCGGCCGGGGCGGGCACGTGCGCCCGGGGAGGGGGCGGGGGGCGGGGGGAGGCGGGGCGAGCCCCGCCCCGCGGGCCGCGGCCGGACGGAGGGGCCTCCCCGCCGCCAGGGGGCGCCGCGGCAGCCGGCTGCACCGCGGCCGGCGGGGGGAGGCGGAAGGGGAAGCGGCGCCGCGGTGGGACTGCCCGGTACCGAGCAGGCGGCGGTGTGCCCTTGGGGGTGCGGCGGGAGGAGCGGGGCGCCGTCCGGGAGGGGAAGCGGCCCCGCGCGGGGGGTGCCATGCCGGTTGCCGGGCGGCCGGAGCAGGCGCGGCGGGCGGTGACGGGCCCCACGCCTCTCGCAGGCCTCCCGCCATGCCGAGCCCCCGGAGCAGCCGCGACCGGCGCGGCGGCGGCGGCCGCCCCGAGTTCCTGTCCCTGGTGAGCCAGCGCGGCCCCGGCGCCCCCGACAGCCCGGCGCGGCGGCGGGAGGCGGGCGGCCCCGCGGCGGCCGCGCTGCCCGAGGAGGACTGCATGAAGCTGAACCCGTCCTTCGTGGGCATCGCCCTCAGCTCCCTGCTCGCCATCGACCTCTGGGCCTCCAAGCGCCTGGGGGTCTGCGCGGCCGAGGGCTCGGCCTGGGGCAGCGCGCGGCCCCTGATGAAGGTCATCGAGGTGTCGGGGCACGGCGTCCCCTGGCTGCTCGGCACCTGCTACGGGCTCTGCCAGAGCCACAGCTCTGCCGCCAGGGAGGTGCTGCTCAACCTGCTGTTCGGTGAGGCTGGGGGCTCACCGCGGGGCTCTGCGAGGCGGGGGGCGGCAAGGGGACCTGGGGGACGGGGCAGAGCTGGGTGAACCTCAGCCTCGCACAGCCCCGAGGGTGCTAGCTGGTGCTGAGTGACGGGCGCGGGCTCACCCGGGGTGCCTGGCACCAGCGCGGGTAACCCTGCAGCCGCAGGGCATGGTGGCCTGGGTACGGCGCACGTCACAGCTCTGACCCACGGCCTGCGAAACTCCTGACAGCCAAACTGCTCCTGCGGTTGCACAAGACTTTCGGGGAGCTGAACTCTCTTTTAGCTCTTCGGCTTATCAGAACAGTGCATTCCAGGTGCAGCTGCCTAGTGTTGAGCCACCAGCCTGTTCCCTGAAAAGCTGCTCTGGCACGCAGACGTCTGCACCCCTGGGCTCCCCGCAGGTAGTACCTGCATGGATTGATCTGTATCAGCAAGCGAGGAGACTCACCTCAAAGCATGCGTTTTAATCTTGTGTGGTGTAACATTCCCCCCCACCCCGGCATCCCGTCCTATTAGGTGTACTTAGATTCCTCATTTTTGCTCACTTAGAAACCGTAGTCGCTCCAGAGCAACACACCTTTTTAGGGTCCAAGTTCTTACTCTTCTATGAAGTTGCAAATAATTGGTGTCTCACACTTATTATTTGAATTTGTATCCTTTTGGTGGGAAACATATGAGTTTACTCATCTTTTTCATCTAGCAACACGTGATTAAATTACAGTCCCGCACGGCAGGGCTGTGGGAAAGGACCTGGAGGCTTTCAACCTGACCTCTGCTTCGAGGAGGTCTGTCCCAGCACCAGGGCCTTGGCCAGCCACCACCTCTCAGGGGCCCTGTCCCAGGGTTGCAGCACCCATGTGGGAAAGGAGCGTTCCCTAATGTCCCAGCTGAACATCCCAAACCATATGTAAAACGGGAAAAAGCAATTGAACTATATTTAAGGGGGGTTGGGAGGTACAGGTATTTAACCAAAGGGAATGGACTGAAGTGACCAAAAGATTTGGTGTCCAGAAATAAGCCTTAGGACAAGCAGAAGTCAGCCTCTCACGAGACTGCCTTGGAAGAAGTAGCCCTGGCTGTGGGCACTGGGCTAGCCGAGCTAATGGGGATGAAGAAAGCACCCTCTGCCCTACGTGGGAAGCTGCTCTTGCCAAATACTGGCTGAATGCTGCTCACAGGTGACTTCTACTGCAACAGCCTTTAGCTCTCTGGGGGCCAGCTACCATTATTTAAGTCACCCTTTATTCCGCTCCTGAAAACCGAAGTGCGGTTAACTTTCTGGCGTTAATCCTGCCAGCCGCAGGGAGAAGCCAGACCACCGGAGCTCTGGCCGCCCACAAGCTGAGGCCCCTCACGCTGAGCTCTGGCTGAGTAGTTGAAGTGGATCGATCGTTCACCCGGGTCAGTTTGTCCCCCCAGCCAGGAAGGAAAGGCAAAGCAATGCTGAGTTAGCACGGCTGTCGGGAAGGGAGTTGTGGGGAATATTAACCCCGCTGTTGCCTTCAGATTAAGGGTGGGTTTGGGCCCCGAGTCATGGCAAGATCAGATTTTACGCAGAAAGAACAGCCCTTGAGTGCAAGCTGGGCAGAGCCCTGTTGCTGGCTGTGGCAGGAGAGGGTCTGGCCTTGCATGAGGGCTGCGTGCAGCAAGAGCAGAGACTGAAGATGTGCTGGAGAAGGCCAAGTGCTGGCTGACTGCCATGCTCTCCCTGCCTGGGTATTGTAGCCATGGGAAATACTGCCTCCTCTTAGCAGGTTTTGGTAACCAAGTGCTTTCTTCTTAGCTAATGGCTGCTTTGTTTATTGCCTTGTTTTCCATGGAGCCGAGGGGGACGGGGAGAACCGACCAAAAAACCCAGCACACCCCAAAACCCAAACCTTGCTCACTTACAGTTACTGTCTCCTAGCATTGCTGCTGGATCTCGTGCTGGTGGCAGTGGTGAAAGGGCTTGTCAAGCGGCAGCGGCCCACCCACAACAAGATGGACATGTTTGTCACCATCTCGGTGGACAAGTACTCCTTCCCGTCCGGCCACGCCACCAGAGCTGCCCTGGTCTCCCGCTTCATTCTACGTCACCTGGTGCTGGCCGTCCCGCTGCGGGTCCTCGTGGTGCTCTGGGCTCTCATCGTCAGCATTTCAAGGGTCATGCTGGGCAGGCACAATATGACGGACGTGCTCTTTGGTTTGCTCCTGGGCTATGCACTGTACAGCGTGGTGGAGTACTGCTGGCTGTCCCCACTCAACGCGCCTGCCCTCTTTGCGCTCTGGAGCCGTTGATAGCTGACTCCCTCCCAAAGCTGGAGGCATGTGCCTGGGTTTCTGAGCACGCACAGGGAGGGGATACCGGGACTTGAACTCACATCCTAGACCCCATCTGTCCAGCCAAGACTTTGACACTAGCGGTGCTGCAGGCTCCTGTGCCTGCACTTAGGTGTTTGGTGCTGTCTTGCCTTCCTGATGGGCTGTCGGGCAGGGCGTGCACTGGCCAAGCAGCAGCACTGACTGTTCCCCCATGAAAAAATAGCAGTCCCTGCAGAGCCCAGGGGAGGCTCAGCACGTTCATCCAGCAGCTCGCTGCTGATGCTGTGAATCTGCATGTTCTTGCTGGACACCTGCTGCGTTGGCATATGATGTATGTGGTAGCTGTGGCTTTGCGGAGATTTCTCTGCCATAGCCCATGTATCTGTATGCTGTAAATCACTGTCACTGTGTTACTGTCGCAAACATGCCCTGCACAATCTGCTCCATTATGTCTGCCGGGAGGGTCTCTCTGGGGTCTGTCCTCAGGTTCATAAAGAGCTCTGCCTTCCTAAGCAATCCGTCTCTTCCCTATTAATCTCAATTTAAGTACTGCACTGAGGCCAGCTCTAAGCAGTGAGGACGTGGGCACCTGGCTCCCAGCGCCATGGGGAAGGGATGGTGTGCCCAAGGGTTTGGTCCATCCATGCCATCTCCAAGGCACCGGGTAACAGGTAGCCCTCGTGAGAGCTTCAGCTTGTCAAGTCTCAGGGGGGGCGGGGGGGGGGGGGGTACAGCACATTCACAGCAATTCCTGTTTGTCAGCACTTTACCAGTGCTGCTGACAGCATCCTGCAGAGCGAGCCCCTTCCCTACAGCCTAGCAGCCAGCAGTACGCCCTCACGCAGGCTGCGGGGCAGCCCTGGGCGCTGAGCCTTACCTGCACCCCCTGCAGCCAGAGGCTCTGGCTCTGCCAGCCACCACCGCAGCTCCTGTGCTCCGGGCAGGCTGGCTTTCCTACCCTGGCACCCTTGGTCCTGGCAGCCTAGTTTCTCATGGAGGACTGCTTGTCCTTGGCGGGAGGGGACCGTGTGGAGCCTCTGTAATGAGTCAGGGCTGAGACTGAGCCAGAAAAGCACAGAATCCACATCAACAGAGGCCACAGCCAGATGGAGTGAGGGCTCTGGACTGAGCTTAGTGACTCTCGACATCTGACTGGGAGTGACTGGCCCCAGGTGAGGCTTGTCATGGCCATTAAGGTCTATTAGTGCACTCAGGCCCTTGAAATCATGGGATAAGTCGTATTAAAACCAGGCAGTGTTTAAGGGTGAAGGTGCAGGAGCAGCCTGGGGGCTGCTGGTACTCCAGTGCCTGAAAAAAAATCCCCTGGGTTGCACCATGTGCCTGGCAGCCGCTGGGCCAGTCCAGCAGGTACACAGCAGCACCTGGCCAGCCCTCCCACCCCAAGGCAGAGACAAGCTCTGGTGGCTGTGCGATTACGGGCAGCTGGCATGCTGTGGCATGGTCAGGGTTTGGGATGATCTGGGCTTGTTGGGCTGTGACAAAACATCCTAGCTTTACTTTTTCCCAAAACCACAGTGCTTTTCATCCAAGTGGTTCTTGCAGCTGTTGGGATCCTCCTCTGCAGGCCATGGAAGAGTAGGGCAGCAACTGTGTGTATCTGTGGCTTCTTCCCACATGCATACGCGTGTGCTAGAAGTTGCTCCTGACTCACCTGCAGGACCTTCCACAAGCTGCTTGGTGCTACCCACCATCACCAGTGCATGGCCCTGCTGGCTCACAGGCTGCCCAGCCACCCTCTCACCTCAGCTCTGCCTCTGCCCGCCTCTGCCAGCAAGACCTCTGATCTCCTTTTGTGCTTGTGTCCATCGCTCCTTGTCACTCGTCACTGGCCGAGGTGCCAGCCTGGTGATAGGAAGGAGGAGACTGGTGCTTTCTGCTCAGCTTGGCCCACAGCACAGGCACCTCTGCCCGCTGTGGAAGCCCTGAACAGATGTGTCCACATGCCCTGCCCACCACACCGCACATCCCCGGTGCTTGCCAGATGCGGGGGGCTGTGGCTTCCCCATGGACAGCAACAAGCCATCCTTGACTGAAATGCCATGGCTTGACCCTGGTGCACTCCCGTGGTTCCCTGTGGCTGATGGCAACGGTTTGGTCGGGCCATGAGCCCAAGCACAGTGGGGACAAAGTCCAGGGCTGCGCAGCCTCTCGTAGCTGCCAAGGGAGAAGGGCAAATTTGAAGACAACCTGCGCAGAGGTTTCATACCACAGTGGTTGGGTTGAGGGCTGGGGTAAAGTCTCCTGTACCTGTTGCCCCTGGACAGTCCCTGCCGAACTTAGAAAAGAGCCAGAAGCCAGCTGAGAGCGGAGCAGGGAGGGTGGCACTGCCAGTGCTGCCCCCTCGCCATCCCCGTGCCAATCCCCTTGCCCGGTAAGAGATGCTTTCAATGCTTTTCAGCAGGCAGGCACAGCGTGGGGGCTGACAGCTCGACACCTCTGCCCCCGGCAGAGATCAGCCCTAGCCAACACTGAGGGACAGGAGGAGCTTTATTATACTTACCGCAAACATATTACGAGTCTTGGAATGTTAAAATGGTTTCAGCTGCAGAGCTTGGCCCCTCTGCAGCCCTGCGCCTTGCTCAGCTCTGGGGTGAAGCTCCCCGGACACAGGAGAGCAAATTTCTCCTGCAGCCCCCAGGGGCTGTGCAGCCACCGATGTGCCAGAAGCCAGCGGTGGGCTCCCCAGCCGCCTGCTCCGTGCCTCCAGCTGCCCGGGAGAGCCTTTTCCTAACCAGTCCCACCACCCCAGCACCACTGACACCCCAGCAGCATGGTGCTTCTCACACCCGGGTCCTGCTGGCCCAGGAGCCGGCCGTGGGGATGCTATGCTCATGTGCCCAGCCCAGGGCCACGGGGGGGGGTGGGGGTGACGTGGTGCTGGGTGCCACCAGAGCAGCCGGTGCTGCGTGTGCCCCGGGTATCGGCATAAACAGGGTTGGGCTAATCCTGATAATTCCAAAGGTTAACACTCAGGGCAGTGTTTGCTTACGCAGTGTCCATGCCACAAGGGCCAGCTGCGTCTCTGCCTCTCCTGCAGCCCCGTGTCCCTACGGTGTCCCAGCACGGGGGCTCCCAGCAAGGCGCCTGCGGTGGCTCCTTACACCACCATCCCAGGCTGTAGCAAGAGCCGCTGCCGGAAGAGCCAAGCAGGCAGCTGGGAGCCAGCCAGGTACAGCCTTCCTCTCCCCGGCCCCGTGGGAGGCGTGACGGAGGGGGAGGCCCTGCTCACGGCCACTGCACACCATAAAGCCAAGCCACCGTTGGGCGTCACGGGTTGGGACAACCCGGCAGGGGCTCTCCTGTGGCTCCGTGCTTGCCGCTGGCCTTCCCTGGGCAGCAGGTCGGTTGCAGTCCCCGGTCCCTGTGGGTCACTGGCATGCTGTGGGTGCTGGGGTCGCACAACAGGCATCTCCCCGGGGAAGGGAGAGGGCAAAGGGCAGGTGGAGGGGCTGTTGCCCACCCTGGAGGGAGCCGTCGGTCCCCGCGGCAGAACGGGGCACTCTGGCACTCCTCCACCACGGGGACGTAGCGTGGGTGAGAGATTTGGAGGCTCCCTGGCACTCGGTAGCATTTCCCCTCATGGCATTCAGGGGCAATACCGTGGTGGTGCAAAACCCCAGCACTGGCCAGGTCCCTGCCGGGGAGGGGGACAGCAGTTGCTTCACAGCTGCCCCGGACAAATTTTTGGGGGGCTACCTCTCAGCTTGGGACCTCTTTGGTGCACAGGGCCAAAATTTTGCATGGCTGCACCCCTCACCCCCCACTCTCCGGCACTGTCCCCAGGCAAAGACCCCGTGGCGGAGGGCAGCATGGCGAAGAGAGTGGCCATCATTGGAGGGGGCAGCAGCGGGCTGTGCGCCATCAAAGCCTGCCTGCAAGAGGGGCTGGAACCCGTCTGCTTCGAGAGGACAGGGGACATCGGGGGGCTCTGGAGGTTTGAGGTAAGCCCTGCTGGCCACGTGTCCTGCTGGGGGGCAGCACCACAGCAGCTGGAGACCAGTGGCAGCTGGTAGTGTTGCACACAGCCAGCCACGGCAGGGTCCTGGGGGCGAGGTTGAGGGTAGGGGCTTCACACAAAGGGCCGCCACGTCAGCCCTGGCCAGCCCTGAGCCGTGTCCCGCTCCCACAGGAGCACCCCGAGGAGGGCCGTGCCAGCATCTACCGCTCCGTCATCATCAACACCTCCAAGGAGATGATGTGCTTCAGTGACTTCCCCATCCCCGACGACTTCCCCAACTACATGCACAACTCCAAGATCATGGAATACTTCCGCATGTACGCCCGGCACTTCGACCTGCTCCGCCACATTCACTTCAGGGTGAGAGGTGGGGGCTCCGGGGGGCAGTGGCGGCGGGGCCAGGGGGCACGGGGTGCCTGACTCTGCCTCCCCTGCCCCCAGACCAGCGTGTGCCGGGTGTCCAAGCGCCCCGACTTCGCCACCACGGGGCAGTGGGACGTGGTGACGGAGCGTGATGGGAAGCAGGAGGCGGCCGTCTTCGACGCTGTGCTGGTGTGCACCGGGCACCACACGGAGGCACATCTCCCGCTGAACACCTTCCCAGGTACCGCCCCGTGGGCTGGCCAAGGAGAGACCCCAGCAAGCCCAGTTGTGGCGGTCTCTGTTCTTCCTGCTGCTCCTCCTCCTAGCCCCAGCATTTCCCTACCTTGCTTTGGCTCCAGGAGCAGTCCCACGCTCCCCAGAAGGGGTCTGGTGGGGCCAGGGAGCATCCCCATTTCAGATTTTGAGGAGGTGACCCTCCAGCTCAGCGGCAAGAAGCCAAGCATCCCTCCTCCCTGCCCACAGGAATCGAGAAGTTCAAGGGCTTCTACCTCCACAGCCGAGACTACAAGGACGCTTGGGCTTTCACTGACAAGAGGGTCATTGTCATCGGGATCGGGAATTCAGGGTCGGACCTGGCCGTGGAGATCAGCCACACGGCCAAGCAGGTGAGCAGCAAGAGTGGGGTCCTGGGGGGCAGGACAGCCCCCCATGGGACACTGCTGGCTCCACAAGGACACCAGGACACAGGCTCTGGCACAGCCACTGCTCCGACCTGGCACTTGCTGGTTTTGGCAGTGCTGGCACCCACCAATCCCAGCCACCAGGCAACAGTGGAAGTCAAGACTTGATCCCGTATGGATACCCTGATTTCCATCCCCAAGCCCCGGGCTGGCACTGCCCCTGCGGCTCTTCCCTACCTCTCCCTGCTGGGTGCTGACCGCCAGCTCATTGCCGTCCGGGTCTTCACTCAGCACTTGGGCAGCACAAAGAGGAGTGATCCTGGGGCAAGGACACGTACCCCCCTAAGGGCAGCCCCCCAGGACCATCACAGCCTTCAGGAGCAATGCATACTTCCTTGCCCAGGTCTTCCTCAGCACCCGCCGGGGGGCATGGATCCTCAACCGCGTTGGAGATCAGGGCTACCCCATCGATGTCATCTTCACCACCCGCATGAAGGCATTCCTGAAGAAGCTGCTGAGCCCGTCCATAGTGTGCCACCTTGCCGAGAACCAGCTGAACGCCAGATTTGACCACTCGCACTATGGCCTGAAGCCAAAGCACAGGTGCCAGCAAATGCTCCCCCTGCCCAGGAGGGGCTCTCCGCCTCCCACCATGTCCAGTCCCACTTGGCCATGCTCGCTGTTCTCAGGCTGGGGCCAAGGCACCAGCCCTGGAAATGGAGTCAATAGCTGTGTTGTGCCCAGACAATGCTCAAGGGAGCCACCACTGCTCCTTCCAGGGACCCACAGTGTCACCAGTGCAGTGGCAGCTGCCCAGCGTCCCTGGGGGACCAGCCCCACTGGGAATGAGCATCCCTGGGGCTGAGCATACCCAGAGCAGGGAGCAGGGGCTGGAGCAGGACGTGGAGCAGAGACACACTACCCCAGTGCCCTCATGGCTCCTTGTACCTTCCAGGATCTTTAACCAGCACCCGACCATCAATGACGACCTGCCCAACCGCATCATTTCGGGCAGGGTGCAGGTGAAGCCCAACGTTCAGGAGTTCACGGAGACATCTGCCATCTTTGAGGATGGCACCAGGGAAGACATTGATGCCGTGGTCTTTGCCACGGGGTACAGCTTCTCCTTCCCCTTCCTCGAGGGTTGCGTGAAGGTGGTGGAGAACCAGATCCCCCTCTACAAATTCATGTTCCCGCCGGACCTGGAGAAGCCGACGCTGGCTTTCATTGGCCTCATCCAGCCCCTGGGTGCCATCATGCCCATCTCGGAGCTCCAGTGTCGCTGGGCCACCCGCGTCTTCAAGGGTAAGCAAGGCAAACCTCCCCTGTGGCTGCAGCCTGGGCTTGCACCCCTGGTGCCGGCGCAAATGGTGCACAGACATGCCTGGGAGGCAGCAGCCAGCTGTGCCATCTGGCCATGGGGAACGGCACAGCTGTCCTGCAGCTGTGGTGGTGAGCTGGGCTTTTGCCTGAGCAGCACAGGGACATCTGTACCCTGAGCCCCATGGGCTACTCCTTCCCATCCCAAGGAGCTTGGACATGCCGCAGGTGCCAGACTGCCAGCCACGGTGGTGCCAGCAAGAGCAGCACCACAGTGGCCATTGTTGCCAGCGGGGTGCAGCACCCCCATGCTGTGGCTTATCCTCCCTAGGGCTGAACAAGCTTCCCCCACGGCACGACATGGAGGCTGACATCAAGAAGAAGAGAGAAGCGATGGCGAAGGAGTAAGACCCTACTCAGGGAACAGGGAGGGAGCTGGTTTGGGCACAGCTGCATGTAGGCACCCATCCTGTCCCCTGGCTACGTCCCAGCACATTTGGCCATGCCGACAAACGGCAGGGGTGTGCCTAGCCGCACTACCCCCATCCCGCTGATTCCCTCCCGATGGCGGTCCCCCCAGTACCACCTTGCCGGCATGTGGGGCACTGCTGCCCCTGCTGCCAGCACCCACCTGCCCTCCCTGCCCGCAGGTACGTGAAGAGCCAGCGGCACACCATCCAGGTGGATTACATCCCTTACATGGACGAGCTCGCCTGCCAGGTGGGGGTCAAGCCCAACCTGCTCGCCCTCTTCCTCACCGACCCCAAGCTGGCGCTGGAGGTGGCCTTCGGGCCCTGCACGCCATACCAGTACCGCCTGCGGGGCCCGGGCGAGTGGGAAGGTGCCAGGGCGGCCATCCTCACCCAGCGACAGCGCATCATCAAGCCCCTGCAGACACGGCACGTGGAAGACCACCCCTCCGCCCCTGCCGTGCCCCTCATTTTCAAGCTGGTCGGGGCTGTGGCCGTCCTTGCCTTTGTTTTTGCTTACTTGTAGGTGCCCTACAAGCGCGGGAAGGGAGGCTCTGCAATGTGCTGAGGGGCCTGGCTGGCCACCCCCTGTCCCATGACAGCCTGGGAACCATGGCAAGAGCCCTCCTTCTGCCTGGCACGTCCCCGCCGTGGCCACACCATGAGCTTGGGATGCACAGAGTCTCCCCAGCTGCTGGAATAATGCCTCAGTGCCTGCTCTGCACCTCCCTGGGGAGCTGCTGCCAGGGCCAGAGGAGGAAATGCTCTCACATGAGTAAAATCCAGTCCCTCTCAGCCAGAGCTTTTGACCCAGCAGTAACACACTGGGCTTTTCTGTCACCTCTAACCCAGCCGTGCCACCCCTGGCCCATTCACACAATAGCTAAATAGCACAGCAGACTTCCTAACTGGATAAATGTGTTAAACAGAGACAGGCGTCTGTCCCGTTCCTGACACCACCGTGACCCCCTGCACGCCAGGGGGGATGCGCGCAGGTTTGAGGTCACAACCGTGGCAGCGTGGGTTGCATGCATGCACACACATGTATTCACAGCAAAACTGCTGCACTCAGGGTGTGCAGTGCCGGAGCAGGTCACAGGGGTCACAGCAGCATGGCTCAGTGCCACCCTCGTCACCAGCACACAGCCCCTCCAGAAGATGGCCGGGTGGGTTCGGGACCCAGAGAGGTGACAACGGGGTCCCGACCACCACATGCTGAGGCTGGCATAGCTGCTGGCTACCAGTGCTCCGAGCATCTCCTGGTTTTGTTTTCCATGCCATGACCTGCTGAAATATGGAGCTCAGCCGCATCTCACCCCCCACACCCACGAAGTCCCAGGGCAGCGTCGGCACCATTAAGCACTTACAGCACCTAATAAAACTCTTGCAGCGGGTGGGCGCGGGCAGGAGGTGTGGCACGGCAGCAAGGGGAACCTGTAGATCATGTCTGGAAGAAACACACCTCCTGTGACACACCAGCTGACCTCAGTCCTCCATGGGGAGCACAGGAACAGCCATCCCCAACTGAGCAGCACTGGTGTGACCTGCCAGGCTCCACACCCTCCTGAGCGCGTTTTGTCCCTGGCTGAGGCTTCCCCAGCATCCCTGCCACAACCACACCGTGGGACATGGCTGCCCGGAGAGTAGCCATCATCGGTGCTGGTGCCTCTGGCCTGTGCGCCCTGAAATGCTGCCTGGATGAGGGGCTGGTCCCCACCTGCTTCGAGAGGAGCTGGGACATCGGGGGGCTCTGGCGTTTCGAGGTAAGCCCCGTGCCCTGCCAGCCTGCCCCGTGGCAGCAGCACGGGTGGGACTGGGATGGATCGCTGGCAGCTAGTGAAGCACCGCTCCCTTGCTCTGCGTGGGTGCGCAGGCAGGCTTCCAAGAAAGGCCACGGAAAAGAAAAAATGCTCTGGTAGGGGGAGGTCCCCCTGGTGCCAGCTGGTGTACCAGCCACACCGGCCCTGCCTCCTTCCCCCCAGCAGCAGGACAGACCCTCCCTAAGGACCTTACTCCAGAGCTCGCTTTCCCATCTGACCCTGCTGTCTGTCCCAGTCCCCGTCTTACCCAGCCCTTCCCTGGAAGTCCCAGTTGCTCCTCTCCCTGCCCCTGAGCCGTTTGCCCACAGGCACCAAGCACTGCCTCCCCTGTGCCTTGGCTCTCCCTGCCTCGGGGGAAGCCCCGGCGCTCTTTTCTGCCCCACCTATAACAAAGCTGCTGATTTTTCCCCTGGGGACCCACCCACAAAAAGAGCAGCCTGATACCTGCCTGGGAGAGCCTGGGGGGGACGCACAGGGTGCCACACCAGCCTGGGAATCGGGGTGGTTGGGTTACAGTTCGCTGGTTCCACCCACGGTGGAGCAGAGCCAGGGCAGCGGCGCCCAGCCGCCGGGGCAGAGACCCCAGGGGCAGGAGCGCCCGCTCAGCTGGCAGCACCTGTGGCTCAGGAACCGGAGAGACCCAATGTGGTCACCGGGGCAATGACAGCGCGGACAGCTTTGGGAATGCTCTGCCTCATGGGGGCCGCAGGGAGAGTGGGGGAACCGAGGCACAAGACCTCCCACAACTTGCTGTCACCACTGCATGGCCCCCGCCAACTCAGAGCTTTCTCTTTCCCTGTTTTGTGGGGTGGGCGGTTGCACCCGGGGGAGGACGCTGGGTGCAGACAGGTGCTATGACCACCTGTGGCTTAATCCTGCACCTACAAGCATGGTGAGGTGCCTGGCAGGGCAGGCTGGCAGCCCTGGGGTCCCCGGCCGGCGCCAAGCTGTGTCCCGCTCCCGCAGGAGCACCCCGAGGAGGGCCGTGCCAGCATCTACCGCTCCGTCATCATCAACACCTCCAAGGAGATGATGTGCTTCAGTGACTTCCCCATCCCTGACAACTTCCCCAACTACATGCACAACTCCAAGATCATGGAATACTTCCGCATGTACGCCCGGCACTTCGACCTGCTCCGCCACATTCGCCTCAGGGTGAGAGGTGGGGGCTCCGGGGGGCAGTGGCGGCGGGGCCAGGGGGCACGGGGTGCCTGACTCTGCCTCCCCTGCCCCCAGACCAGCGTGTGCCGGGTGTCCAAGCGCCCCGACTTCGCCACCACGGGCCAGTGGGACGTGGTGACGGAGCGTGATGGGAAGCAGGAGGCGGCCGTCTTCGACGCTGTGCTGGTGTGCACCGGGCACCACACGGAGGCACATCTCCCGCTGAACACCTTCCCAGGTACCGCCCCGCGGGCCGCTCACCCGATCCCTCACACTCCTGGGACCACCCTCCTTTCCAGCTCAGCCCCCACCCCACTCTGGCTGCTGACAAAAATGCCTCCACAGGTTAATGCACCAGGTGGGATTGCATGAGCCTGCTGCCATCCCATCCATCTCGGTGGCCTGTCCTCAGTGCCTCTTGCCATGCACCTGACCAAAGCGCCCTGTTCTGCTGCCAGCTCACCTCCCCCACCGCAGACAGGCTCCCCGTGTGGCTGGCCACGCACCAGCTGGGCTTTCCAGCTCCCCGGCCAGGCTTGAGAGCTCAGTGCTGGTGGTGGCCTTCTCCTCTGGGTGCCAGGCAAAAATGCCTGGAGGGCTTTCAGCTGTGGAGACCCTCTGACTGGGGAACAGGCTGGAGCACACTGTCACCAGGGTCTGGCAGGATGGCACAGACCCCAGCTGCTCCTCTGCCTCCAATGCCTGACACTGGGGGAACTGCAGGAGGATTTGGGGACGGGAGCATGGAGGTCTCCAGTCCAAGCCCTGCTCCAAGCCAGGCCAGCCCCAAAGCCAGAGCAGGATGCTCAGGGCCACACTGGGCATCTCCCAGGCTAGAGATGCCACTGCCTCTCTGGGCACCATCCCAGGGCTGTGTCGCTCCTGTTGGTCCCAACCTGTTCCCAAAACACACCACCAGTCTGAGCAGGGGGACAGCCCCCCCAGCCTCACATCCCAGTATGGCATGGCTTCCCTCTCTCTTCCAGGCCTGGATAAGTTTGAGGGCTGGTACCTGCACAGCCGGGACTACAAGAGCCCACAGTCCTTTTCAGGCAAGAGGGTAGTCGTGGTTGGCACCGGGAATTCAGGCATTGACATCGCGGTGGAGCTCAGCCACACAGCCAAGCAGGTGTGCTAGGAGAGCTGCCAGGGCTGGGGTACTTATTATTTAAATCCCGGAGGGCACTAAAAACCACCGTGCCACCCCCTGTGGGCTCCTCTCCCTCCAGCACCCGGCCACAAGCACCCTATCCCCTCTCAGTGGGGGTGGCTGTTGTGGTCCCAGCAGCTGTGCTGGCATCCCTGCTGTCCAAGGAGCACGGCGGGGGCCCAGCCGGGTCCCAAGGATGCTGCAACACCACTGCCTCTCCTCTCCTTCCTCCCAGGTCTTCCTCAGCACCAAGCGCGGGACCTGGGTGCTGCACCGGGTGGCAGATGGTGGGTACCCCTTCGACTTCTCCTACCTCAGCCGCTTTGTGCAGCTCCTCCGCAGCCTGGTGCCTCAAAACGTCAGCAGTTTTTATCTGGAGAGGAAGATGAATGCCCACTTTGACCACGCACTCTATGGCCTGCAGCCCCAGCACCGGTGAGCACCTGAGCAGCACCCCAGGTACCTGGCCATCCCGCTGCCTGAGCCCACACGAGGTGTCTGTGCCTTCCAGGATCTTTGACCAGCACCCGACCATCAATGACGACCTGCCCAACCGCATCATTTCGGGCAGGGTGCAGGTGAAGCCAAACATCAAGGAGTTCACGGAGACATCTGCCATCTTTGAGGATGACACCAGGGAAGACATTGATGCCGTGGTCTTTGCCACGGGGTACAGCTTCTCCTTCCCCTTCCTCGAGGGTTGCGTGAAGGTGGTGGAGAACCAGATCCCCCTCTACAAATTCATGTTCCCGCCGGACCTGGAGAAGCCGACGCTGGCTTTCATTGGCCTCATCCAGCCCCTGGGTGCCATCATGCCCATCTCGGAGCTCCAGTGTCGCTGGGCCACCCGCGTCTTCAAGGGTAAGCAAGACAGTTTGGGGGGGATGCAGCTGGGCTCCTCCAGCTACAGCATGACAGAGTTGTTCAGCTGGTGGCATCTCCTTACATGCCAACTCCTTCTGCTCACCTTTTTACCCTCCTTTTGTTTCTTCCTGAGGACAAAACCCAGCACTGCATTTTGCAGTGAGCATCACACTCATCTGCTCTTGCAGGGGCCACTAACAGGTGCCATTCCTAGCAAATCACCTTCTCCCTTTCCTTTCCTGCCACCACTATCTTTGCCTGTGCCTCCCAGTTTGCTCCTGATGTGGTGGCATGTCCTCAAAGCCCCAAAAGCTTCCATGTGCAAGCAGAGGCCAGGCTGGACTGCAGAAGCAGCCACGTCACAGAAGCAGCACAGCCTTCCCTCCAGCTACAGCCTCCTCTTCCCTAGGGCTGCAGGACCTACCGCCATCCGCCGATATGCTGGCTGACATCACACAAACCAAGGAGAAAATGGCCAAGCGGTAAGGACCCTGCGCAGGCATCGTCCCTGCCACCATTACCCTTATGCCCACACACCAAACCCACCTGCCCTCCCTGCCCGCAGGTACGTGAAGAGCCAGCGGCACACCATCCAGGTGGATTACATCCCTTACATGGACGAGCTCGCCTGCCAGGTGGGGGTCAAGCCCAACCTGCTCGCCCTCTTCCTCACCGACCCCAAGCTGGCGCTGGAGGTGGCCTTCGGGCCCTGCACGCCATACCAGTACCGCCTGCGGGGCCCGGGCGAGTGGGAAGGTGCCAGGGCGGCCATCCTCACCCAGCGACAGCGCATGCTCAGGCCCCTGCGAGCCAGGGCCAGGGCCTGCCCTGCCTCCTCCAGCACCGTGCCGCATGTCTTCATGGTCTTCAGCATTGGCTTGATCGTGGCCACCCTCATCTATGTCTTGCTATCTCCTTAACCTAAAATGAAGGAGACAGCTGGTCCTCCCGGCAATCTGCTTCCTTTCCTTCGGGCCTGGGTGTTCCTGTAGTCTCTTGCTAGGTCTGCACCATGGCAGGAGGCACGGAATCGGTTCCTTGAAGACACGGCCTGGGCTGTCTCATCTTCCTGCGGTGCCCGGGCCACACCAGGTCTTGCCCGGGGCTGCCATGACAGGGATCGTTCCCCTTCCTGAAATCCCGGCCCAGCAGCTCCACAATCTCTGTCCAGGGGTTTGGTCAGCGCAGAGGCAGCGGGGAAAGCGGGAGCTTGGCCGGCCAGGGCCCTCGAGAAAAGGGCAATAAAGCTTGTCCCAGTGCTGAGGGGACCGGGAACCACGCTGTGTGGGCTGCCTCTGTCTCCCGTGCCCGTCCTGAGGCGCCTGCAGGCAGCCCGCTGCCCACACGCCCACCTCAGCTCAGCTCAGCTCAGCTCCCACCCGCCCCACCGCCGGCCTGCCCCCCCGGCCCCAGCCCTAGCGCTGCCCTCAACCGACATGGCCGCCCAGGGGCTGAGGTGCGGATGAAGCGGCGCGACCCTCAGCCCGCACGCCGGCCCGGCCGCCCTTAACAACAATGGACGACAATAAGCCGCCCTCAACAAACATGGCGGCTGCCGGGCAGCGGGGAAGCGGGTCCGCGGAGGGGGGGGCGCGGCCATAGAGCGGCGCGCGGGGGCGGGCCAGAGCGCCCCGCAGAGGCTGGCGGTGGCGGCGGGGGGTGTCGCCATTTTGGACGGAGGCGGAGAGCGGGGCGGCGGCGGCGGCGGGCAGGTGGGGCCGCGGTGCGGGGCCGGGGGTGACGGCGGGGTGTCACGGCTGGCCAGGCCGCCGGCGGGTGGGCGGGAGAAGGTGGGTGAGGCATGTCTGGGCGCCCCCCCCGGGCCATGCTGCGGTGGCCTGCGCCCCTCGTTCTGTGGCCGGCCTGAGCCGTGCCCCGCAGCCCCTTCAGGAGGGCCCGGCCGGGCCGCTGCCGCCTGCCGGCTCCTCAGGGCCGCGGCGGGCGCTGGCAGGGCAGGGGAGCGGGGCCCGGGGGCCGGCCGTGCCGTGACCGCGCTGCCGCCGCCTGGCAGAGCCCTGCTCCCGGCCGTGCTGCTCGGCGGGGCCGGGCAGGGAGCGCGGCTCTCCCCGGCTCATCCCCTTCACCTCACGGCACCCCGAGCTCGGCTTCCCCTCGGGAGGCGGGAGCGGAGCCCGGCTTCCCCGGGTAACCCCGGAGGTGCCGGCCGGGCAGGCTGCGGGCAGGGAGGGTGCTGAGCAGAGACCCCGTCCGCCCAGAACAAACCCTGCCAGGCTGGCCAGTGTTCCCCGCTGCGGGAAGCTGGTGTCCCGGGGGTTTGCTGGCCGGGTGGGAGAGGTGGCAAGCGAGACATGGCAAGGTGTGGTGTTTCCAGTGTGGTGGTCCGAGTGGGGAGGTGGAAGGGTCTTGCAATCCGGCAGCAGGCACCCACCGTGCTGCGGACTGCAGCTGGCAGCGGCTTGCTGCCAAACTGGCAGCAGATGCGCTGAGGCACCGTGGAGGCTTCGCTTGGGCTTTGGTATGGGCAGCGTTTCCATCGGTGCCTTGGAGGTACTTGCGTACGTCCCTTGGAGCGTGCTGTGCTGTGGGGGCTTGTCTGAATGCAGGAGGGTTTGAGCTGTAGAAGTTCATTCAGTAAAAAGCCAAGTACCGCAGGCTATGTTCAAAGAGTTGGCTGTCCCAGCGCAGCAGGGTGCCTGCGATGCAGGAGGTGGGGTGGTCTTGTCTGCACGGGGTTTTGGATACCATGCGCTGGAGAGGAGCCGCCGCTTGGGAGAAACCTCAGGAGGCATTTGGAGAGCGTGACCTGTAAGGGACAGCCAGAGGGACTGGATTCCTTTTAGAGAAGAGAAAGAGAAGCTTTCACACCTGTTAACACCTGCACGCATCTCTCAGGTCAGTCTTGGTACAAGAGAATGTTCAGCCTTTCCTGCCTTCCTCCCCATAGATAGTAGTAAGGGAGCCTTAGCGGAGATACTGGGGAAGAAGCTCCTCCACAGCAGGTCTAGTGGCACAGGGGCAGGTTTTGTGAGGAGCTGACTGAGCCTCCTTCGGGGCAAAGGGGGAAGGTGTCAGAGCAAATGATGGCCCTCATCTGACCTGGATCTTCAGGTACACTTGATCCTCACCGAGAGGGGATGCTGGTATGGGTTAGCTGCCCTCCCGAGCTGCCTTTTAGCCCTCAGGATTTAAGAAATGCTTTAGTAATTGCTCCATAATGTTCTAAAGCCTGGCTTTGGCTGGCAGCCTTGCCTGGCACCCTTCTTATAATTTGATCTTCTAAACAAATCCTCAAATGTCACAACTAAGCACATGAACCAAGGCAGGCTTGCCTTGCCCTGCAGAGCCCATGATCGGCACGGTAAGCTGAAAGCTGCAAAATAACTGTGGGAAGGGGGAAAGAACCCCGGTCCATCTTGGCTGCTGGGAACTGGGTAAGGCCTGACAAGCCCCGTGTAGCTTGCAGAGGCTTTGTTGTTTGTCCCAAGAGGCACGTAATTATTCCTGGCCTGGTGCCGTATGGCCACTTCTGTTCTGCGTTCTCTGAGCTGGGTGAGACTGGGGATGATGGCCCACCTCCTGGCATTCAGGCGGCTTCCTTCATCTTGTGCCTCCAGATGGCCAGGCAGATGCCAGAGTGCCCGGGGTGGTGCCACTGGTGAGGGTCACAAGCAGACCTTCTCGCTGCGCTGTGCCGCAGCTGGCATGGTGACTTGCTTGGTGAATCATAAGTGAATGCCATCAAGAGCCGAGCTTTTTGCAGACACTACAGCATTAGTCCTACACCTTGGCCAAGCTCCAGCTTGGACGATTCCACTCGGGCAATTTAAATGCTCTCTGTCACCTTTGCCAGGCGCTAGGCTCTGCTCTTCTGCCCGCAAGCTCTTGGAGATTTGTTGGGAGCTGTTAAACAGCTGCTACTTTCACTCTCCGGCTGTTTTCTTGCTGGATGTAGGGGATTTGTCTGTAGAGCCTGACTGCAGGACTATGAAAGAGCCTCTGTTAATGCTAAGCAGTTGATTTGCCATAAAGGTTGGCTTTATTTTTCCTGTCAGCCCCTCTATTAAGCTGGCTGCTGAGGGCTTGTGTGGAACGCAGCATAACTAGTATCAGTTTTGGAGTATAACAATTACTGGCTTAACTAGAGTGATGGTTCATAAGGATATGACTATAATTAGGTCAAGCTGTCTTGTTTATTAAATTCCCATTCAGCTCCCAAACTTGGCAGTGGGAATGAACTTTGGGCCTATTTTAGATCTGCTGTCAGTCTCCCCTGGCAAAGAACACTGGGAAACAGCGCCTTTGCTCCCCTCCTCACTGCCAGAGTCTATAGACACAGCCACACTGACGTCCTCTCTCTCACAGGGGCTGCTGAACTGTCATGGGGAACACTACCAGTGAGCGAGTGTCTGGGGAGCGCCATGGCTCCAAGTCCCATCGCTCGGATGGATCCGGTGCCCCCCACCCTGCCAAGGAGCACCCACACAAGATCATGGTGGGCAGCACTGATGACCCCAGTGTTTTCAGTACCCATGACTCCAAGGTAGGGGCTGGTCACTGCCTTCCCTGTCCTGCCTTCTGGGGACCTGGCTGGGGCTTCAGCTCACTGGCTGTGCGAGGCTGTGCTCCTGACTATGTGAGGGGGCTGTGGAGAGCTGGGAGGCTGGAGGCATTCTGCGATGCTCTTGTCTCGGTTGTGTAGATGGGCTGGGGGGGAGTGAACGTGGTCCCGATCGTCTCTGTGTCTCCGTCAGGCTCTGATTTTCTTTGCTCAGATTCCTGGGGACAAGGAGTTTGTGTCATGGCAGCCAGATCTGGAGGAGTCAGCGAAACCATCCCAACAGGCTCGTCCCACTGTCATCCGCTGGGCCGATGGAGGCAAAGAAGTCTTCATCTCCGGATCTTTCAACAACTGGAGCACCAAGATCCCGCTCATCAAGAGGTAGCCAGTCCCTCAGGTTACTCTACGTTCTCCTCTGCTCCATTGAAGGGAGTGTTTTCCCTTCTCTGTGCTGGTTGCTGTTCCTTTTGCTCACCTGGCTTTTCTCAGTTCACCCAAGCTGTAGGGTCTGAGCCCAAGTACATAATGATCTTCTTCCCTGGGTGGTGCTGTGGTGGTGGTGGGAGGTTGTGAAACGGAGGGGCAGGGCAGGATGGGCCACATTGCTTGCCCAGCTGGATGCCACGCAGCAGCTGGTCTTGGCAGCAGAGCCCTGCCCAGGTATGCAGCAGTCCTCTGGAAGCTGTCAGCTCTTCCCTTGGCTGTGGCCTTACCCTGTGCCTAGTTGTGTTGTTGCCAGCAGGGGTTGTTTGTTTGTCCCTCACGTGTCTTCCTGCCCCAATGATGTTGTTGCTGTCCTGCAATACATCTGTGATTTCGGTGGAAACGCCCTGTAGGACTCTGGGCGTAATCCCAGCAAATCTTCTGGAATGGGTTTATCTCAATTGCAGGCTTCACAAACAGAGCTGCTACACTTGCTGCCCGCGTCCTGCAGTGCCAGCGCAGAGTTAGATGCTTTGCCCACGCTCCTCCCCAGTGTCTTGCGCAGGGTGCCTGTCACGTTCTCTGTGCATGCAGGGCTGGACTGCCTGCAGCTCTCCGTGCAGCTGGACTCCTAAGGGTTTGAGCCGTGCTAGTGCTCTGAACGCTCACTCCCATTGAGTCTGTGCCTTAGATCACTGACGATGAGCAAGCCTAACCCTGCATGAAGGTGTTGGTGTAGAGGGGCTGGGCAGTGCCTGAACAAGTGCTGTTTTCTGGAACCCCATGGAAAAGCAGCACACAGAGCATCAACAGGGTAATGCTGTTGCATGTCTGTTCTCTCTGCACAGCCACAACGACTTTGTCGCTATCCTGGACCTCCCAGAAGGAGAACACCAGTACAAATTTTTTGTGGATGGCCAGTGGGTCCATGACCCATCCGAGGTAATGCTCAGAGTGTTAATCCTGCAGATCTTGTCTTATGCAGGGGACTAGACGTGACGTAACTGCAGCAGAGGGGGAACAGGAAGAGCAGAGGGTATGTGCCAAAACAAAAGGGGCATCTCCATCCCATGAGTCCTTTCAGAGGCTGGTTCCTCTGGGCTTAGACACACTGTACGGGGAAATGCTGGGGAGGTACTGAGGGGCAGGGAAACACCAGAAGGCCTTTAAGTCCATTTAAGAATTGGCTACATGGGATGATGGGCCAAGGGGTCAGCACTCACTTGCCGGTTCTCCCAACTGAATCATGTGGTAGCAGCATGGGAAGGAGAAGACACTTGCCAATTGGCATGTAGCAGGATGGAGGGTGAAAATAGGAGGTGATGTAGGAGACTGGGAGTAAAGGAAAATCCCCTCAGGGTAAACAGCAGAGATCAGCAAGTGCAGAGCAGAGCTAGACACTGGCCACTGGTGCTCTGAGGTAATGGCACAGCGATGGCAGCTCGGGCCAGGAGGATCTAGGATGTGTTGGGTGTGCTTTGATTGGAGGTAAACATAGAAAGACTCTTAGGTCAGTTCTTTCCAGCCAGTGGTCACCAGCCAGATGGGGACAATTAACAACCTGATTCACGTCAAGAAGTCTGACTTTGAAGTCTTCGATGCTTTGAAGGTGGATTCCCTGGAGAGCTCAGAAACCTCAGGTCGGGGTGAGTTTTTATGTGGCATTACAGCTTTGCATGTGCTAGTTTCCACCTCCTCTACTCTGAGACTCACTGCTCTGGGGTCAGACAGACCCCTTGAGCAGAGGTGTGGGCCTGCACCTGGGAAGAGTAGCGCTTGGCAGCATGTCCTCAGCAGCCCACAGCTGAGGCCTCATTTCTATGGAGGGGCTGTGCTGGTGTAACTTGTCCTGTGCTAGCCGTGTCCTGGAGCAGGGTCAGTGCCTGTGCGCGGCAGAGGTGGCCGTTTCAGACTGGTGGACGCCAAGAACGTCAGGCCTTTCTGTCTGCTCAACTGTAAGTCATCTAATCTGGGGTACAAGCTAGGCAAGAGCAGAATCCAGGTTATTTTCAGCAGCTACTCTTGGTTTTCACGCCAAAGTAATTTGTACTAGTGCTAGCACATTGCAGACCTCCCTCTCCACTTGTGTTACAGCAGCAGGTTAGGTTACCGTGCAGACACTGGCAGTGCTGGCTCGGTGTGTAATGCTGGCAGGTAGCTCGGTCGTGTTTCGGTCCAGGGCGCTCCGAGTGTGAGCTGCCATCCCTGGTACAAACCCTGTCTCAGATGGAGCTCAGATAGAGCTCATCTTCACGTCCTTGCCAAGCCTGAGCAGGAGATACTTTGCTGGAAAGAAGCCAGCAAGCAGCAGTAGCTCCAGGGAGATGGAGCCCTTCTGGGTGCTGAGTGTTCCGAAATGGTCAGGTCAGGTGTGGTGGGGAGATACGGTTAGCCCAGCTTCCAGCGACCCCAAGCTCCTGTGGTCCCTCACGTGGGTTGAGCAGCTGCTCAGTCTAGACTTCCCATTTTGTCCTTCCTGGGACCTCCTTGTCAGGCAGTCCTGCAGCACCGAGAGCACGCAGGCGTGCTGCTTGCTGTGCCCCTGCTGCAAAGGGTACAGCTCTGGGGCGAGCTGGCTGCTCGCTACAGGGAGAGGGACTCAGCTGTGCTGAGCGCCACGTGCAGGGGTCTTGGGGTGGATGCTGCAGGGCGCTTGTGTTGTGTTAGTGCATGTACTGGCTTGCAGCCCTGCTTGGAAATGCCCGGGGCTCACCTGGCTGCTTGTTGTGCAGTGAAAAGGCTGAGCTGTTGCTGTAGGATATGGGGTCATGGCTCATGGGAGATGTTTGTGCCTGGAAGACCCTGCTGGGTCCTTCCCAGCTTCTTGAGAGCTGCTCTGTGCTCGCCAGTCCTGCTTTAGCCATTTCACGTCTCCTCCTTTCTCTTCTCTTTAGACTTATCAAGTTCACCGCCTGGACCTTATGGCCAAGAGATGTACGTATACCGGCCTGAGGAGCGCTTCAAATCCCCACCCATCCTCCCACCTCACCTCCTCCAGGTCATCCTGAACAAGGACACCAATATCTCGGTGGGTACCAGCATACTGCCAGCACAGAGCGCCACGCTGGGGGTGGAAAGGGAGTCCTCCCTGCAGGGAGCCTGGTCTCCCCTTGGCATTTCCTGGGAAAAGCATCACTTTTCCCATTAACCACACTGGTTTGGCCCCTTGCTCTGCCTGCTTAGCTGAGCTCTGTTCCTGTTCAGAACAGCCAGAGACACCAGCAGCTCAGATTGCCTGAGATGGCAGCTCCCTGTGATGGCTGGGGGGTCAGGGCTCTGCTGTTCCCCTGTGACACTCCTCTTCTCCTAGTGTGACCCAGCACTGCTGCCCGAGCCCAACCACGTCATGCTCAATCACCTCTACGCGCTCTCCATCAAGGTAAGGGCAGGTCCCCTGAGGCCGCTGGGTGAGGGAAGGGGAGCTGCTGTGGCTCCCAGGAGCCTGCAGCACCTCCAGGGAGCAGAAACTGGGCGGCTGTGAGGTGTAGAGGGTGGTGCAGGGGTGGGAGGACCCATGCAGGACAGCTCGGCTGCCCGGTGAAGCGTGGCGCGCGCGTGGGTGTAGGTGGTTGTCTCCTTACAGTTCCCTTTAGCTGCCTGCCTGCCTGCAGCGTGGTGGAGCTGAGCAGCTCTGGGCTCTCCTGCTGTGCACCAGAGCCTCCCTTTGCTCTGCCCTGCCTCCCTGTCCGGGGTGTTGGAGCCTCGGGCGGCAGGCCGGGCTGGGGCTGCTCCCCACGCCCGCTCGGCGCGGCCAGGCTGCGCTGCTCTCCCGCCCGCCTCCACTGATGCGGTGCCTTTCTCAGGACGGAGTGATGGTGCTCAGCGCCACGCACCGCTACAAGAAGAAGTACGTCACCACGCTGCTGTACAAGCCCATCTGAGCTGGGGCCTCGCCCGCCCCCCCACGCAGGACACGAAATGCCGCTTTGTCTGCACACACTGGGCCACGGGACTGTGTGAGAACTGGCTGCTGGCTCCAGCCTCAAACCTGGCAGGGACACGGGCCCCATCCTACTGGTGTGGTTTGATTTAACCCTTGGTTTCCGCCCAGCTACAGCTCCCCTTGGCTTCTGTGAGTCTGGGGGCCACTTGGACGCTCACCAGAATAGCCTTTCCTTGTGCCCAGCACGGAAACGGCTTCACCCTGCCCTTCTTCTCTGGCCTACAAGGTCCTGGCACTGCCCCCAGCCCAGGCCTCCAGGACCGTGTCCTGCTTGCCGAAGGTTGCTGTGCTATTGATGAATCTCCAAGGCCACCTTGATCCCCAGGGGCTCTGGGGCACCCCAGCCTGCCCCACGTCCCGCAGCCCTGGCTGTGGGGCTCCCCAGCTTGGAGGAGGGCGCTGGGCTCTGGCTGCAGCCCCGGCCCTCTGCCAGGTTCAGCACTGAGCCAGCAGGAGGGAGGGTACAGCCGGACGCAGCCACGCTTACCTGCCACTGGGACAGCACCGACAAGGACCGCGCGCCCCGTCCCCAGCATCGGCAGGATTTGCCACAGCCGGAGGGGCACCTGCGCACACCCACGCTGGAGGGGGCCTGGGGAGAGCGGAGCAGAGCAGCTGCCCCCGGTCCCCGGCCGCACCACCTGCTGCCGGAGCAGTGCCATGTGACAGGGTTTTCTCTATTTATTACAGTATTTATTGTTCTCCATGCTGCTGGCTTGGTGTTGGAGGGGGACCCCGGAGAGGAGGAGAGGGAGCACCTAGTGGGGTGCAGAGCTGCCCTTGGGGTGCTGGGGTGGGGCTCAGTGCCCATCCCCACGGGGGCCAGCCAGTGCCTACGGCACCCTGCACTGGGGGTACCTTGGGGAGCGGGGCACAGAGAGCTGCAAGAGATGAGCGTGGCAGAAACACAACCCAAAGTAGACCTTTATTAGGAACTTACAACTCCTGAACAGAACATGGCATTTCTTACATCTTCCTCCCGCACCGGGGCCCTGACGTGCCCGGGGAGCCCCCAGAACGCAGCTCCGCTATACCTATCTATATACATATACAGACACGAGCAGGGACGGGTAGGTAGCAGGGTTACAACTGGGACCAAGTTCTAGGGTGAGGGGGTGTGAAATGCTGCTGGGCCGCAGCGGGCATCGCTTCGTGCCCGGTGCTCACGAGACGGGCAGGGCCTGCTGGGCCTTCACCTGGCGAGTGGCAGCAAGAGGGAGTGCTGCCACGTCGGGCCTGCACCAGGTGGCTGCCGTGCCCTGGGGACAGTTGAAGAAAATGGGTCGCTGTGTTCCCCCCAGCACATGCACCCAGCTGACCCCTCAGCACCCTGCTGCCCACCACTCTGCCCCAGGGCAGAGGGGTATCTGCTATCTGTGCCCATCCCCAGGGCATCAGGGTTCCCCAGGGGAGGGGCACCTGCCCCTATCATGCGCCGCCGAGTGCCAGGGCGAACTCACCTCCAGGTTTGTCCTGGCCTTGCGCAGCATATTGTGGGTCCTGGTCACTGTGAGGGAGAGAGAGGGGGTCGGTGAGGTCCCTGTGCTGTGGAGCCACCCCATGCGCATGGGGACCAGCCCAGCTTGGCGGTGCCACCCCGCAGCAGGATGCCACCCAGGCCACGTACAGTGGGTCACGATAAACTGCTCCATCTTGTCCTTGAGCTGGGCTGTACTCTGCAGCTGATGGGCCATGCTCTGCAGAGCATCCTCCCGCTCAGCAAGCCGGGCCTGCAGCGTCGCAATCTCACCCTGTAGCGCCTGTTCCTGGGACAAGACGAGCGTGATGAGCAGTGAGCAGCCGCCCCCCCGGCCCCTGCAGCACCCCACCCCGCCCTGTCCTTACCTTGTCCTGGTGCTGGGCAGGGCTGACGGGCAGCACGGTGCTCCAGAAGGCAGTGAGGAGAGATGTGCACTCCTCCAGGATGCTGTGCAGGGTGCTGGCACTGCTGCAGAGGTGCCCCATGCCTGACCACCCCAGGACCTGCGGGAGAAGGGTGCAGGAGTGGGGTGCTGCCGTGGCACCTGTATCTGCCGCACCCGGGGACTCGCCGTGCCCAGCCCGACACAGCAGGGCAGTGCCAGCAGCAGCCCCCGGGCTGGAAGCTACCAGCCGCTTGCCAGCCCTGCAGGCCTCGGGGCGAGTATTGGGCTGAGGAGCAGCTTGATGCATGGTCCACAGAGAGTCTGGCCCCCAGCTGCCGCCAGCCCCATCCTGCCCATGCTTTACCTCCTTTCCCGGCAGCGGGCAGCTGGGCAGCCTGGTCGCTGGGTGCATGAGAGACATCAGCTCATGGGCCAGCCCTTTCCCCTTCAGGATGCGCTGCTCCAGGGCCCGGTAGGTGTTAGGGCAGGCAACAACGTGAGCCTGTGTCGGTTCCTTGCTCTTCTTTGCCAGTGGGTCTGCCCCACGTGGCTCTAGGGAACAAGCAGGGCTCGGTGAGAACCACTGCCTGCTCCCCCCATGGCTGTCCCAATCCCATCCCGGGGGCTTGGCTCTGCCCTGGGCTCACCACCCCTGCTCAGCAAGGGTGCTGCCACAACTTTGTCAGGTCTCAGCAGCCCCTGAGGCACAGAGGTGGGCAGGCTCCAGTACCCACCGGCTATCCGCTGGGCCGCCAACATGTCAGAGGGCAGTGGGGAGAAGTGGGGAGCTGCTAGACTTGTGCCAACATCCCGCACCGGAGGAGACGGGAAGCAGCCTGGAACAAGAAGCATGTGAGCCCCTGCGGACAGGTGTGGCTCTGTGCCTGGGGCTGCTGCGCTCCTGCCCTCCCTCTCCGCCTGCCAGCAGGGCCACCATGTCACTCCTGCTGCCACAACAGGCGAGGTGCTTGGGACCGCCCAAGCGTTGCAGAGGGGCCAGGCCTCCCAAGACCAGGAGCTGGGCAGAAGGGCCGGGGCAGGCGGCCGGGGCTGGGGGCACTGGATGCGGGTCCCGTACCTGCGTGGGCCTCAGCAGAGGGGCCAGGGAGGCTCTCACAGACGTGCAGCTCCGTGCGCGTGGTCTGCAGGAGCCGGCAGTGCTCCTCACACTGCTGCTGCTGGAGCATCACTCTGTGCTGCAGCCTGCAGAGAGGTGACACATGGGTACGGTGCCAGCCATGCCACCCAGCCCTGCTGGCCCCAAAGCCCCAGTGCCCCGAAGCTTACCTGTTGTTTTTCTCCTGCAAAGAGCGCTGCTCATCCCGGAGCCGGCGGACACTCTTTTGGTACTCGGTGAGCTCATCCACCAGCTTCTGCTGATTCCTGTGCCTCTGGTCCAGCTCTGCTTCAGCTTCCCGTGCCCGGGCGCAGGCAGTCAGGAACGCCTCCTGCACCTGCGCTAGCTCTGGGGACAGAGAGCATGGAGGTGTCACTGCCACCCCGCTCAGCCAGCACCCTCTGGGACTCAGACCCAGGGTGCTGGTGGTGCAGCCCCACCTTGGGAGAGGTGGTCGCGCTGAAGCCTCAGAGTCCGGTTGTCCTCACTCAGAGCCTGGTTCTCCCTGCTCAGCTGCAGCCTCAGCTCCCGTGTCTGGGCATGGATGTCGCTGGGCAGCCCTGCAGAGGGGGAGTGGTGCCGAGTCTCTCTCCCCAGCATGCCGCCACGCACAGGGTGAGCACCCTCCCTGTGCAAGGGGGCGTGCAAAGCCTGCCCCCCCCAGCAGCCCTGGCCTCAGTGCGGCACTGTACCGGTGGCCTTGCTGGTGGAGGCCAGGCGGCGCTCAAGTTGCTCCTGGAGCCGGTCATGGGTGCAGATGGACTCCTCGAGGCGCTGGCGCAGGCTGCGGATCTCCACCAAGTGTTCCTCCAGCAGGTCGGCCCCTGCCACAGCCGGGGAGGTGGCTCAGGGCAGGGAGATGGCTGCGCCACCTGCCTCGTGCCACCCTCTATCCTGCCCCACACTAGAGCCATGTCCCACAGCCACTGTGGTACCAAGTCTCCTCCCTGTCCCCTCACACCCAGGCAGGGTGCCCCCCTGCTCTCCAACACAGCCCTTACCTGTTAGCTTTTGGCTGGCGGGGTAACCGGATGGCAGGGCCCCGCAAAGCGGCTGGCCGGGAGCAGGCACACCGCAGCGGGCGCGGGTGTCAGTGGCCCTGGGGATCCCAGCCAGGCTCTGCAGCGCACCGTGTCGGTTGAGCAACGCTGGGGCTTTGCTGCCCTCTCCTAAGGAGCCCGGTGGAGCTGTGGGCTTCACTGGTGCCACGGGCAGCGTCAGGCCTGCACACACAGGGCAAAGCGGTGAGGAGGAGGAGAGCAGGGAGGAGGAACGGGGGGTAACATGCTCCTGCCACATGCTTTTTGCCCACTTCTCGCTCTGCCCAACAGTGCAGCCCGGCGTCCCCCCACAGTCACCCCCTATTGCTGACCTCCTGCCCCAGTCAAACCTGTTCCCCCTGAAGAGCAGGGGCTCTGCCAGGGCTTGCTGATTACGTGACATGAGTTGAGGGGTCTCAGCCCCGCTCCTCCTATACAACTAACCACACCAGCCCTTTCCCAGAGGCCCTAGGATGTGCAAGTGTCCACGCCACGGGCTAGTGCTACCTCAGGCTGCATCCATCCCACCCACCAGGTCCTCTCTACATGACAGCCACATGTCCCCATCGTCCCCCAGCCAGAGTGATAGGACCCAACCTCAAAGCAGTAGCCCCAAGCAGGAGAAAGGCCAGGGCAAGACAGGCAAGTGGGAGAGGGTGGGGGGCCATGCAGCACAGCAGAGCATGCGGGGCAGGCAGGACCAGCCCCATGCCAGAGGCACATGCTCACTTTCTCCCAGCTGCCTCTGGAGCACCTGCAGCTCCTGCTGCACGTCGGCCAGGGAGCAGACAGGGGTCCCACAGCAGCCCAGGAGTGGGGGGGCTGCGGGAGTGGGGCACCCAGCAAGCAGGAAGGGGGGCAGCTGGGAAGCCAGAGGAGGCAGGGGGGCACTAACAGGTTTGGACAAGGAGTCAAAGCAGAGGCCTAGAGACAGGAGAGAGATGGAGAGAGATGCTAGCACAGCTCTGGCTCAGCCTGGCAGGGACCCCTCCTCCCCATGGGCACTGGGGATGCTGGCACACGAGTCCCCACATCTGGAGACACTGTGGGATGGGACAGCCCACAAAAGGCCAGTCAGGTCCCAGCCTCGCAGGGCTGTGGTACCATGGCAGGGCCCCCCGAGATGATCCCTTGCAGCCCCAGGTGCTGTGTGCTCACCCCCCAGGTTGGCACTGGGGCACAGCGCCACACAGGCAGCCCCTGCCCAGGTCTGATGGCCATCTACTGCTGCAGCGACCCACACACCACAGAGGGGCTGCATGTCCCCAGCCCATGCTTGCAGGCCACCGCAGGCACCCCATGGTACCTGCAAGCCGGACAGGCTCCTCAGGGCACTGGCTGCACTGGCTGCACTCACTGGCTTCATCCCCGTCAGAGCGGGCCTCCAGCCCCTCAGATATGAAGGAGGAACTGGTGACAGAGCAGGATAACTCAGAGGGTGGGCGGTTGCTGCCAGGGGATTCACAGTGCTCCCGCAGTTTCACCTCCGGGTTCTCGGTCACCTTCTCCTTCTCCTGGAGTTCCTGGCTGAGCCTGCAGAGGTGGCCCATCCTCAGGGCTGGCAGGGCAGGGTGACCCCCATTCCACAGCTCCTCCCTGCTGTGCTGTGCATGCTCCAGCATGACACACCACATCCCACCTGTGCTGCAAGGCTGCCTGGAGCCACAGGGTGCCCAGCCCAAGCTTGGGGCTCCCCATCCCCAGAGCAGTGGCAGCCCCAGGGCATCCACCTAGAGCAGAGAGCCCAAGGGGACCCAGACCCCCACTCCCAGAGCAGTGATAACCCCCAGTGTCCCCACACAGAGCCCCCAAGCACTTTCTAGGAACAGGTACCTCAGCGTCAGGAGTTCATGGCTGGTTTTATCCTTCCCATATGCTCGATCTCCTGAAAAAATAAGCCAGGAGGAACCGGTTAACGTCTCCATGCCCCAGGCTGCCCACTCCCCAACAGCCATAGCAGGACAGGATATCCCAGCTTGAAGCAGGTAGCCCACACAGCACATGGTGTCCAAATAGCCGCAGCTCTTCACAGCACCCATTGAAGCACCCCTTCCTGGCACACCGTGCCCCATGATGTCCAGCCCCAGTGCCCTCCCCAAAAGGTACTTACTGGTGCCCAGCTTCTTGCTGAGCCTCTCTGACAGCTGCCTGCCCTGGTCTAGCTGCTCCCGAAAGCCTTGGCCCAGATAGTAGTCAATGTCGGTGCCATGAAGGAGGTCCTCAAAGGACCGCAGGGCATGGTGCAGGTGCTGGGCTAGGCTGTGGCTCATCCTGTGGCCCTCCCGCAGCGTCTGCCGCAGGTGGCAGAGATCCCGAGCCTGTGCTTGGATCAGCCGGTGGTAATTCCTAGAAGGGATGGGCAAGCAGGAGGTTCACAGGGCTTCCAGACCCACCCAGAGAGCATGGCAGGGATGGGGTGCCATGGGGGGAGTCTGTCCAGTATCTACCACTGGGGCTCTGCCCCACTGTGCCAATGCCCCAGGAACCTAGCTACAAGGAAAGCACGCAACAAACAGCTGCCCCCCTTGGGCACATCCTGGAGACCCCCATGGCCCCCTGTCTAGTCCCAATCCCCAGGGCCATACCATGACTGAGTCGCAGATTGCAGCTGCTCAGGCTTGGTTGCAGACAGCTGTGCCTTGAGGGGGAAGACGCGGTGCTCCAGCTGCTGCCAGCTGTGGTGTGCCCGCAGGTCAGATGGGCAGAGGGTGCTGTGGCTGTCTGACTGCCAGCCCTCGTCCTCGTCAGTGAGGCTGTGGGCCGGGGAGGCCAGCGCTGTGGGACCCAGCGGGGGCTGCTCGGCACCTGAGGTGTAGCCACTGGTGACAGAGACAGAACGGGTACGGCGCTGCAGGCTCTGGGTCACCTTGTTGGCATTAGGCAACTGCGCCTTACGGTCCTGGATGTGCTGGTGCAGGGCCACCACATCTGCGGGGGCCATGGTCTTCTGGGCAGCCTTGCCTGCCCTAGGCATCCCTGGCTGGAATGGGGCCTCCAGCTCCTCACATTCTGCAAAGGGGACAGGGCACAGTGTCACTTCTTCATGCCAGGCGGGCAAGGCACAGGGGTCCCCAAAGCCTCAGCTCTCCTTACCAGGGCTAGTGGCCTCATCCCGGTCGGCCTCGGTCTCACTTCGCCCGCATGTCTCGTAACCCAGGTCCTGGAAGTCTACCTGCACTTGCTTGCTGAGCTGCCGTGTGTGGGGTTCACCTGCTGGGCAGCCCCGTCAGCTCAGGGTCCCCCTCAGGACAGGATTCACCACCCTGCCTCGTGCGCACGGCACGCAGGGCATGCCAGGCTGGCGCAGACACCCCCCACCCCGACCCCACCATCCCACCCAGGGTTTTAACTCACAGAGCAGGACGTGGTACTTCTCCAGCTGCTCAGCTTGTGCCTGCAACATGGCCTTTGAGGCGGCGAGCTTGTCCTGCAGCTCCTGGCACTGCCTTTGGCCCTGCGCCACCTGGGAGCACAGCTCTTTGACCAGCCCCGACCAGGCTCTGCCGGGAACTGTACCCTTCGCCTGCCAGAGGGGAGATGGGGTGTCAGCTCCCCGTTTCCAGCCCCATCCCAGACCCCTGTGTCCAAGGCACGTACGCAGCTCCTCTCCCCTCCACCCAGGGTACCAGGGTAGGGTGTCTTGAGCACGCCACCCTGGCACTGTACCTCCAGCACCGGCCATTTGCCGGGCACAGCTCCCCTCTCTGCCAGAACCCACTGGCCATCCCCACTGCTCCCAGCCAGGTGGTCTGCAAGGGCATTGCAGCTCTTCTGCTGTAGCTGGTGGAACTTGGGGGCCAGAGGGATGCCCATGTCAGCCTCCTCCTGCTCCGCACTCTCTAGCAGCGACGTGGCTTCGTAAATCTGCTCCTTCAACTCTGTGTTCTCCAGGCACAGGCTCAGCATCACCTCCCTGGGGGTACAAGGCACTGTGAAGGGCAGGCAGCAGCCAGGACGCAGGATACCCCCTCGAGCCACGGCTACCCACTGGCTCTGGTGTCCCAGGGCTCTTGCCTGATCTGGGAGACAGAGGAGAAGCCGGCTTTCTCCAGCTGCACCTTCATCTCCTGCAGCTCCTTTTCTGCCTGCAGCATCTGCTCTGGCACGGTGGGTGCTGTGCTCCCCATCAGGGTCCTTTCAGTGCCCCTGTTTTCCTTAGGGGCCTGGGGGCTGCTCTAGAGGGACAAAGACAGAGGGTGCCAGGCACATTTCCGAAGGGGCTAGGACACAGTTTGTCAGTGGCACAGTGCCCAGCTGTGCCACTCCTGTTCCCAGTGCCATGCTGCCCTGACTCACGTGCTGGGTTGCCACACCATGGGCTGCCTCCTCCTTGATGCTGTAGGTAAAGGTGCTGCTGGCATCATCAGCATCTGTACCTGTGGCCTGACCTAGGGGACAGCACAGCACAAGAAGATGCTCAAAGCAGTGGCAATGGCAGCACTGCCTCTGTCCCCTCCTACATGATGATGCCTGTGGTCACTGTGGGCAGCCGGGGGGCAGGTGCCTGCTCTCATACATGCTTGGTGCTGGGTGGCTCCCAGCAGGACTGAGCTCTCCCCACTGTCCCTGCTCCCTGCCAATGCCCCTCCCCCGCATGCTGGAGCTCTAAGCCAGCACCCTGAGGTGGCCCTGCACCAAGGGAGCGGACAGCCCCAGGGACACATCTGCTCCATCCACATCTCTGCCTTCACGCCACTTCGTGCTTGCTGCCCCAACACATGTGCACCCACCCTGTTGCCACTTCACAAGCCACAAGCAACAGAAGCAGCGTGCACTGCATCAGGGAGCCTCACTGGCACTGCCCCAACCCGGCAGCAGCGTGGGGGTGCACGCCCCCTGATCACCCACCCAGGTGGGGGCAGCCCAGGGGGGGCACTAACAGCCACCCTGCCCCCATCACCCAAACCCTACTGTCACACGTGGCACTGGGCTCATCGCAAGCCCCATGCCGGCCTTGGCAGGGCTGCAGTGGAGCTAAAGGGACACTTGTGTCCCATACCACAGCGCACAGGGGATGTGGGCCCACCCTGCCCCACCGAGCTGAGGGCACACTCTTCTGCTTGGCCACAGCTCTGCTCCCGGCCCCCTGGTGCAGGGCCCCGGGAGAGGACTTGCAGCCCTCGTTTGGGCGGCCTTGCTCCCGCGCAGCCACAGGGCCCTGCCTGCTCTGCGGAGGCTCAGACTGCCAGGGCTGGGACATGGGTGTACCCCCAATCCGCCTTCTCTCCAGGGAGAGGGGAGCTTGGACAGGGCCCAGGACCACCCCCTGGAACTGTGCAGGGGGCCAGGTTTCACTGCTGCTTGTGCCCCACAGGAGATGCGGCTGCTTTGCCCATGGCCAAACCCATCACTGTCAGGTCTGGAGCTGCCAGGCAAAGCTGAACATGGAGCAGGGGAAAGCAGGTAAATCCTGGTAGGAGAGAGGCCAAACATTGCTGCTGAAGAAGCCAGCAGGGAAGCACACAGCTCCTGGGAAGGAGTCAAGGCTCCGCCAGGAGCATGCCTTGCAGCAGGGCAGGGTGTTGGCACAGCACACAGATGGTGGCATGCTCAGGGGACCCACTTGTGACGAGCAACCGCCAGGAGGCTGCAAAAATCATGGGCACCTCAGCGCTAAGCCTAGGCAGGCATCACCTTGCACGGGGGAGCCTGTTCTCCGAAGCAGCCGTGCCCCAGGGAGCAAGGACAGCCATCACGGAGAAGTGCTGTGCTGGGAACGAAATGCTGAGGCAGCTGGAAACAGCAGCAGCAACCCAGCAAAGCAGCAGCTCCCACGGGTGGCATTCAGCGTAGCCAAAGCACAGCCCTGTGAGCCCCTGGGGACACAACCTGCCAGGTGACAAACGATCTAGGGCTACGGCTCAGTGCCTGCAGGGCCCTGAAGAGTGAGGGGATGCAGACCCTCAGCTGCAGGCTTTGCTGGGAGGGCGAGGGCCACATGCACGTGGCTCCTCAGGCTAGGTCACCGTGACCTGTGGCTGAGAGCCCAGGGGCTGGGGGCTCACAGCCAGCACAGCTGCCCTGGGGCAGGGGAGAACCACCTCTTGTACCAGGACACAGCACCCCACTTGTCCCCATCACCCACAGCTCTGCATAGCTCCCAGCGTGCCAGGACTAAGGTGGAAAAAAGGAAGCGCAAATCTCAAGGAGGAGAGAGGAGGGAGGGAAGAAACAAAACCAAAACAGCCAAAAAACCAGGGAAAGGAGAGGAAGCTGGTGCTGGGGCAGCAGAGGAGTGCGCACATCGGGCAGACTGTGCCCTGGCTGCTGTTCACCAAGTGCTTGAACCTTCCATTGCAACAGGAGCACACCAGGGTGCAAATCCCATGGGAAAAGGGCTGCTCAGCTCTCTGTGTATTACCAACAAAGCAGACCAAGGGGTGCAACCCCAGCAGTATTTTTCACAGACTCCTCTGTCTTTCACACCTAGCCTGCAGGCAAAGAAATTCGGTTGCATGGCTTGCAAATCGCACATGGCTCACAGACACTGGACACCCAGGTGTGCTGGCTGCACTGGAAGTCTTCACACTGCTGGGAAGAAGGGAAGGAAAAAAAAAGATCGCCAGGGAACCGGAGAGAAGATGGAAGGAGAGACCTCCACAAAGAGCTACGAGACAGCACAAAGCACTGCAGTTTGGCAGAGGGTGCTCTCAGGCATGGGATGCTCAGGCTGATCCTCCTGTGGGGCAGAGGAGTGCACAGCCAGGGCTAGCAGGGATGAAGGGATGCCCTTGAGAACAGAGCAGAAAAGCTGGGATTGCCTCAGCCTAGGATAACGCTCCTCTACGGGGCACTTCAGAGCAGTGATGCTAGCAGAGGCCAGGGACAGATCTGCAGCAGAACACACACACAAGAAGAGATGGGAGCTGCTGGAGCACCAGCCAAGACTTCCCTCGTGCCATGCCTGGGCTCCACGGTACCCAAGAGACCAGGAAGCCAGCTGGGGATCAGAGCCGGGATGGAGAAGGGAAGGTGGAAAGATAAGGACGAGGACGCAAAGGCTCCTACGAAGTGAGAGGCAGGAGAAAGATGGTGCTACACACAGGAGTGAGAGGAAGGGAACGAGATGTAACACAAGGAAGGAAAAGCTAAACAAGTACCAGAGCTGCCCAGCAGCCACCAGCTGTGTCCCTTCCGGCCACATGAGAACTGGTGAACTCACCACACAGCTGGGTGTGGACTCAGAGAAGCAGTGCTGGCCTGCTGTGTGTGAAGGGAAAGCTGCGCTGCCTCCTACCCCTGTCTGAGGCAGGAAAGAGAAGACCTCAGCACGGATGTGAGGCACGGGATAGGTGGTGCCATGTGAAGCAGTCACAGGATGCACAACAGAGTAGTCATAGGTCCAGGTGGCACAGCCCAGCGCTGATGGAGCTCTTCTGCTCCACCTGCTCTGAGTTCAACTTCCCCAGCAAGCAGGAACAGATGCTCAGAGATATAAAATTTGCTCCTGCCACCTTAGGAAGCGATCAAATATGAGGCAGCTGATCCATAGCCTGCTGTGCATGGGAAGTGCTGGTCATCAGGAAGCTGTTGCTATTGTTTTTCAGCTCTCACACCAGTCCCAACGCTCCCAGAGGGGGTGAAAGGCACCCTAGAAAAGGTATGCAGTGGTGCCAAGTGGGACTGTCCTCAGCAAAGCAGAAACAGGGCCCTGGCCATTGCCCAAGGGGCACGTGAGGCCTGTGAGAGAGATGTGTGCACACAAGTGAGGGAGCAGACTCAGCCCAGACCCTGGGAGCAGGGACAGGTCTCAGCCACTCCGAACACCCTGTTAGAGAGGAAGAAGCTTTCCCTTGAAGGCACTTGCAAGCTAGGCTGAGACAGCCTGGCGGGTGGAGTCCATAAAGTCATTAATAATGGAGCAGGATTTAGTTTAAGCATAAAGTAAATCATTGGTTCTACACTCACCACTTGTGTAAGAAGCCCCAGGCAAGTGCCACCAGGTCTTGCAGCCCTTCTCAAATTCTCTGGCTCTGGAACCCACTTTTCCATATACATCATCTCCTTTTGGGCCAGCCACCATCAACCCAAGAGGGGGATGTCATTGGGTAAGAAAAATGGTGAGGGAATACAAAAACTTATACTCGTGCACTTGGGAGATGATAGAGAACATCTGGTGTTTCCTTTGGAGAAAGGGAATCTTTATTTGCCCCATGGGGATGGAAGGAGAAGGGAGATAGAGGGAAATCAACTAAAATGGAATGATTTGAATGTGCAAATACATCAGTGGCCACCAGGGTGGGTCAGACAGGAACATACATGAAACACAGGTGGATTGCACTGATCACCATTTCCAAAGCAGCTCAAAAATAAAACAAAATAGCCCTGCACCACTTCTATCATACCATTACTAAGTACCAAAACAACCCTCCCAGAGTCAGTGAGACAGGCTCACTCAGTTAGTGAACGTTTCCACGGCAGGTGGGTGAGCGCCAGTGCTCAGAAGGCATGCTGGGGTAGGACTCTCACACGCTCCTGTTCCCCACCTCCTATGGCGTCCTGTGTCTCCAGCCTGTTCAAAAACTCCAAGCTTCTTCCAAGAGCTTCTTCCAGCTGTCCCCGGAGCTTGCGGACCCCCTCCAGCTCCACCTGCAGAGTGTGGTCTCTCGCAGCGCTAAGCGGAAACGCCGCATGAAAGGGAAGAGGGTTAGACAGGCTGCAGCAAGCACACACCAAACCGGCCCCTCCATCTGAGGCTGCTACGTACTCCAGGCACAGGCCCTGCATGCTCCCCAGGCAGCTTGGCCACCTCTTGCCTCACCCCTAAACCTCCCCAGAGCACAGCCATCCTCCAAAAAAGGCTCCAGCCCACCAGGAGTAGGGGACTCCTAGGTACAGCTGTTCTTCAGTACTTACCCAAGCACTCCACTTACGTGCTCCCTTGCTATCAGGTAGCTCAAATATCCCAGAGGCTGCAGCCCCATGAAGGGCAGGGGATTAGTGCAGAGGACAGAGAATGCAGGCCATGCTGTGCTGGGGACAACTGCCAGGAGTACTTACATAGATCCTTATCAACTCAACAGTAGGTTGGGAATTTGACAGCAGCCTCTGAAAGGTGCCCAAGTGTGGGTGGGAAACTGAGCCGGGAAGGGATAAGCCAGGGAACAGAGATGACAATGCCAAGACCTGAACAAGAGGTGGCAGTTGGGGGAAGTTTACATAGCGTTTAAAGCTGGCCACTGCAGACTCTTCAAGGGAAGAAGGCAGCCCAAAACTTGGATTCCCAAAGCCACATTTGTCTGACTCTTTGCCTAGACTCCCTCTTTCCCACTGAGGGCCCTCTGACTTGCAAAATAATCACTGCTTCAGGAACTGCCCCACTGGACCACCCATGCTTGTCCCAGCAGCCAAGCAGGGCAGCACAGAGCCAAGGCAGCCTTGCTTACCTGTCTGGGTGCATGTGAAACTTTACCAGGCTGCTGCAGAGCTGCCTCTCTGCCTGAAGAGCCTCATTTAACCGATTCCTTTCAGCCACCAGTCCTTCCAGCGTCAGTAACAACTGGTTGGAGAGAAAAGACAAGATGCAACACTTAAGAGACAGAAATCAAAGGAGGCATCTGGCTGCCCCACAGAAATCAGGACTTCCTTCCTCTCTTGCTTGTGCCCAGGTGAGGTTGATCAGTGTCATCCCTGGACTCCCAAAAGACTCTGCCCTTGAGACAAGTCCTAAAGGAAAGTAATCCTCTGCTCTGTATTCCCTCTATCATAAGCAGCCAGCTTCCAAGAACAAGCACATCCAAATGCCAAAAACAAAGCCTCATCACTGAGCACCAGCAGAAACATAAACACACCAAAGGCTGCCGCCGCATGGCACACTACCTGCTGCCTTCTGCTTCCAGTAGCCTCCTGTCCTCGTGACTCTGCTATGGCCACTTTCTCCCGAAGCACCAGTACTTCTTGTGTCAGCCTTTCCACGACTGGAATTTCTTCAGGATCCACAAGCTGCATCTGCAGATCCTGAAAACCAACAGCAGGAGAGCTCAGTGAAGAAGAGATCAGTAACAAGGACAGCTGGACCTTCATAAACCTCCTTGGAATGCAACTGCCAAAAGTTTCCAGTGTTTGCAAAGACCCAGGTCTCCTAAGAAAGAAATGTCAAAGCACCCAGAGTGTATTAGGCACAGAGAACAGCCTGGAGCAAGAACTGAGAAAAGACACAATGCACTCTGTTTAAAGGACTCTCAAGAGAACTGGTGTTTGGTACACAAGGAGCAAAAAGCCAAATAACAACACTCTGGGGCTTTGGGGCCTTTGCCTTCTGGCCAAAGTAATGCAGAGGGCTGTAGGCAAACCAGCAGCAATATCACTCACGGACAGCCACCCACATTACTCTGAGGATGGGGGGGGGGGGGGGGGGGGCACAGAAAAGACACCTCTGAAGCTCTCCCAGGTGGAACTGACCAAGCATAGCACATTCTCTCACCTTGATGAGGTCCTCTTTGATCTGGACGGTCCTGGTCAAGGCCTCTATATCTGAGGCCTGCACCTGCAGCTCTTCTTCCTGTGTGGCTATGACAGACTGGAGAGCAGTGAGCTCCCGCTAGGGAAGGAAAAGAAGTCTGTGAGAGACTTCAGAAAAACAACACCCCACTGCCAGCTGCTACGCCACTTCTCTCACTGGAGAGACCCCTCCTCACAATAGGGGTGTCCAAAACCTCCAGTGAGGGGCAGCCCAATGGTCTCCTGTAAGCAACGATCAGCTGAGATCAGCACAGGCTTCATCACAAGCTCACCCTGCTTTCCCTTTCCTTCTTTGCCATCAGCTCCAGCTCCTCCCTGGCATTAACAAGATCCTTCTCCAGTTCTGCTGCTGACATCATAACTGCAAAGACAGTCTGGTTACTGCATGGATACTGTGTGTCAGTTATGACTCTAGATCCAGGCAGAATCCCTCTGGCAAGATAGGTCCATGATGCTTGTGCTCTCTCACCATCACACTGCCTCTTAGTAAACACTCTTCTTCCCTGGTTGATCCTTAAATAGCAGTCCAAAGCAACAGCAACATCCCAGGCCTGCTGTCCCACCCCTGGCAAAGTTCAGGTGTCCTGGCTCCAAGGCAAAACCCAAGCCAGTTGTACTTGTCTCAGCCCAGCTTGAAGCATAAAATCAAAACCCCTTCACTGAACAGCATCAGCTCTGGAGTAGAAGTACCTCACCTCAAACGTGACACCAGCCTTTCTCTTTCCCATACTCCCATCCCCAGACATCTCTGGAACCATCACCCAAAGGGGAGGTACAGCTTCATTTCAAAATACTCGCTCTTGCTCAAAGCTCTTTAGTCTCCCACAGTTTCATGTAACCATGTCTCCCCCACAGCAAAGAGCTCTGGTTGTGTTTGGGGACCTTGAAATAAGCTGTCACCACACTCACCTCCCTCTGTCCTGCAGATGCTCTCTCCCTGTGGGGGTCCAGCAATGACTGTAGCTCCACAAGCTCTTTGCAGTACTCCCTAAAAATACAAAAGCTTCCAGGTTTGCACCTTTGAGGAACCTAGCAACTGCAGCTTCCCCAGAGTTCTGGAATTGATGGCTGCTTTTTTGACACCTATAACATGTGAGAAACCAATCAAAACTGGTGTGTATCCAGTCAGCAGGGACAAGTGAATTGCATCCAACCCAGAAGGTTTAAGTGTGGACACTGGTCTTCTTTTATTGGGCTGGGCACTGGGAGGTTGCTGGCAGCAAGTGTCTTCATAGTAAGGATTAAACAGGGTTCACTCAACTGCAGCAAGCCCATCCTTCACTTCACAAAGACCTACATCTTTATCCAATGATGTGGCCCACAGGGACCATGCAGGAAGGAAAACACAGACCTTGGCCCATATACAAATCCCTGGAAGTCTCTAGAGCTCCCTTTGATCCTGGGAATAGAAACAAGCAACCTGTTTACAGCTGCTTAAAAACATCCAATATGTCAGCTCACCAATAAACCATTAACAGCTGCTCAAGTAAGATTGTGGCATATGCAGCCTTGGAGTTGTGTTCAGCCTCAAAGGGGTTTTTAGCAAAGCTGCTTTAAAAATACCAACTCCAATTGTAGAAGAGACAGCAAACAGCCAGCAGGCTCTGCCAAGAATTTGTGGGACCTAAAATTAGCTCTCTTGTCCCCTCCAGAATGTGACAATGTCAGGGAGGGATTACAATACAGCAAGGCAGCCCAGCCCAAGGAAGGACCGGGTCAACACTGGAAGGTCAGAGGGGGGATTTCTTTCATACTCTCACGTGCCCTAAGGACTCAAATATTGCCTGATCAAAATGAAAGGAGACACTGAGTGACAAAGGCTGGTGGAATCAAGATCAGAACACCCAGGCAGCATTTCTGCTCCTCAGTTTCTTCTCTTCCTCCTATAGGAAGTCTCTCCCCTAATCCAACTTTCATTTCTATCATTCTCTGTGGTGTTCCACTCTCTCCCATTTCCTTCTGTGGCAATCAGTTCTCTCTGGAACCCCGAGGCCACAGGCAGAGAAACACAGGGCATGATTCTTACTTGTACAGGCTGTTTGTCCTGCTTCAACAGCCTGGCACCAACTGACTGCATCCCGACAGGCTCCTTCCCCAACATATGCTGGCGCAATAGTTGTAACTCGCAGCTCCTTTCAGCCAAAGCATGTGCCATCTTCTGTGCAGCCGCCTGATTGAGCAGTAAAAATAAGGGAAGGCAGGGCTGTGACCAGGGGCATCCTCACCTTCCTGAGAGACTAAGGGAAATCATCTCAATATTTATCTGCCACTTGAGACTAGAAGTGCTCTGCAAACCAGCCTGGGAGCTACTGCTCCTGGCCACTCAGCAGCTCCACTCCCACCTCTACTTGTGAGAGAGCTGCAGCAAGGTGCAACCCCTCTACCTACACAGGAGCAAGCTCCTTGGACTCTCTCACTCCATTCAGGAGAGGAGAAAGGCAGAGGACAGGCAATGAGGAGGAGGCACTGCCTTGCCTTTTAGCCCCCTCTCTAACAAAGAAAACTCAATGCAAGGTATCTTGAGTAACACTGAAACTGCACCCAGTGTGCAAGAGTAGGAACTGTGGCTCTAAGTGACATTTACATGCCCAGGATCATGCACTAGTGTGACTAACGTGTAAGTTAAGAAGCAATAAGCAGAGCTTCCTCAGACTTCTGCGCTGCACAAGAAACAGCTCAGTCTTCCCTTCTGGTCTGGCAACACCCACATGAAGTAGCAACTCTCCCACAACCCCTCTGCTGCCCCAAGCCCAGGAGCATCTGCACCTCCTTCCCCATCACACACAAAACCCCCACCCAGTCCACTTAACAACAGGGACCCGATACCTGAACACCACTACAAGAGCTGCTGCTTTGTAACTGCTCCCACGTGATGGGTTGAGAACAACTTAGAAATGGCTCATGGCATCTCACATGCTTCTTCAGCACTCGGCAGTTCGCCATGCTACACCAACAGCAGCTAGAGAGCAGCTTCTATTTGCTTAATGCAAGGTAGTGCCATCCACCCCAGCCTCCCCACTGCGGCACTGCATGCAACTCACTCTGCTCTGCTGCTCCTTGGTGCTCACAGCCTGCAGCAGCTCCCGGATTTCAGCATCATGTTCCATAGTCTGACGGTTCCTGTCACTGAGGAGATCTTGCAGCATTTTCTCCTTGTGCTGGAGACGCAAGCACAGCTTCTCTGCTACCTCACTCTGTCCTGGGCCCAGCTTGCACAGCAGAGTTGCTGTAAGCTCCTGGACAAGGGGGAGGAAAGGAGAGATGGAGACACGTCGCTACCACCAAACTGCAAATTCTTCAAGGATGAACAGTTCTTTGGCCTGGGTGTAGCTGAGAGAGCAGCATCTCGGTAAGCACAGGTATTTACAAGTGCCAAAAGCAGACAGCTTCCAAGGCACAGGCACAAGGACCGTCCTCAGAGGCAGGCAGCCAGGAGGCTCTGGTTTGGGACCACTCTCTCTGCAGACACGCTGGCTAAAGGCTCACGAAGTCAAGCTAAGGCCTTACCTCCACTTCCTTGTTCCTGTCATGCAGGCAGGTCTGCAGCTGCTGGATGATCCCCTCCTGTTCCTTCTGCCTGCTGCAGGATTTGGCCTCGATCTCCTCTTTGAGCCAGCGGAGGTTTTGGCAGGTTGCAGAGACCTGTTCTAGTTCCAGGGTTTTGGCTTTCAGGAGGCTCTCCAGGCTCTGGGGACCACAACAGAAGCAGCTCAATCAGAGACAGAGACTTTATCCTGAATTAAGCAGAACCAGAAGCACCAGTCTCTCCTGCTAGTGGAGCCCCGTAGATTCACCCCTGCCCTCTCCAGATACCACACTCACCTCTACACCCAGCCCAGAAACACAAGTGACCCAGGAACTCACCCCACACACAGGGCCAGAGGGAGGCCAGCGCCCTGCAGCTGCTCTTGCCAGTGACAACCAGAGCATTGACAGGAAGGTTTGTCTCACACCACACCACAGCCAGGCTGGACTCTGCATGCCCAGGTACAAGCACTCACGTGAATGGTGGCCTCGTTGCTGGACAGGACATTGCGCAGTCTCTCCAGGTCACTTCCACGCTCCCTTATTGAGAGACGGAGCTGTTGCAGCTCTTGCTCCTTCTTCTCCAGGGCACAGAACTTCTCATCTACTGCTCGCTAGGGTGAGAAGGGGCCACTGCTCAGAATGGGTTAGTAGGGCTCTGCAGCCCACCACGCACCTCGTTTCTCCCTTTCAGAGAGCTCCTCTGGAAGGCTGAGCCATGAAGAGCATGGGGAAGACCTGGTCACCCCTGGCATCAGCCTAGGGCTGCACCACTGACGGTAGCCCAGTGGCTGAGCATCAGGGAAAACTGAGGCATCACCACAGACTGTGCTCACCTCCAGAGCAGCGTCCCTGTCGCTGACTCGCTGCTGCAGTTTCTCCAGCATGGCATTCATGGCTGCAGGGCTCTTGTCCAAGCTTTGCTGGCACTGCAGAAGCTCCCTCGATTCCTAGAGGTCACATACATGCCACTAGTACAACTGTCAGTCCAGAAACCCCCCAGACAGCAGCACAGGAGAACCAGGGCTAACTACATCCACCCTGCACTTGCTCTACCCCACACATTAAAGGGTGGTGGAGTCTCAGCAGCTGGGGCTGGTTGACTAGCACATGCCAGGCCCCACCAGACATTGCTGTGGGCTGATGCACTCTGATACCTGTGCGTTCTTCCTCATCTTGGGAGCCCAGAAGCATCTCTTTCCTTCCCTTCTTTAAAGGGCATGCATGAAAGCCACAGACTGACTTTTGCATTGCCAAATACCAAAGGAGGAGTAGGGGCCCTGGCTAGTTATGCTCAACTTGAATCTTTCTGCATCTCACCTGCAGAAGCTGTTCCTTGCGAGCCAGCTGCTGATTCAAATGCTGAAAACACTGCTCCTGGGCCTGCAGCTCACGGCATTTCTCCCACTCCACTGTCTGGAGCTGCTGAGCCTTGTCCTGCAGCTCTGTCTCTAGCTGCTGCACCACAGCACGCAGCTCCTGCAAGGGAAAAAAAGCATATATCTTGGCAGTCAGTCCTCGACAGACCTGTAAGGAGCAGGTCAATCTGAAGAAGCCAAGAGCAACAAGAACTGCAGGAACAACTCAAAATGCTCTGTAATATTACAGCTTTCACATCTCAAAACACACACTTCCACGGTGATCAAGTTTGAATTCATTTCTCGGGGCATCCATCCATCTAAACCCCTTGCTCTGGCCACAGGCAGAGCTTTACAGTCAATCACAGCTAACCTGTGCAGCGGTGGGCATTAATTTTGTAACACTGCAAAGAGATGGGACATTTGCACCAGCCAAAGACAGACAAGTGACAACATACCCACTATCAAGTGTCTCTGCTGATTCTAAATCCTCAGACATGAAGCTAAGGAGGCTGGAGCATTCTCCCTGCCGCATGTGACAAGGGGTTAGCCAAGTGTGCCTAGACTGATGTAGGCAGAAATGTTGAACGACAGCAGAGTACTGACTACATCAGTGCTTCTTAAGTCATGTAAACCAGCGACTTCCAGGCTAAGTGCTTGTCATACCTGGTTGTGTTTCCAGGTTGCCTCTTTCTGCTGCTCTTCCTCATGCACCATGGTCTCTAGGAGCTGGGTTGCTCTCCTGGCTTCAGCCAGTTGATGCTCCTTCTGGTGCTGAGCTCTTTTCAGTTTCTGCATCTCCAGCTTGGTGCAGAAAAGTGTGTTCTGAAGATCCAGCAGTGACATTTGCTGCTCCTGGGATGAGAGTAGGTTCTCTGACACCTAACAAAAGCAGCAAGCAGAGAAACTGAAAGATTCACTTCACAAGAGGGATTTAAAAATCAGGATCCCTGCAGAAAAAAACCTCATGTATTTGAGGCTTTCCAGGGACATACCTGCAACTGTCCCAGATGGCTTCTGTGTAACTTGTCCCGTAGCTTGGCCATCGTCTCATTCTGCCCTTCAATGATACGGTACAGCTCTTCTGTCTACAAGTCAAAGGATAGGAAGCCCAGTCAGTCATTGCCAAACCAAGTGCAAACACTCCGATCCCAAGCCTCCAGCATGGATTATGACATGTCGGCATCGCATGAAAGAGTTTCACAAGAACTAATTTAATGAGATTCAGGATGCCCAGCAACAGCTTAAGCATTCCCTTCCAGTCACTGCCTACAGGGCTAGCACACTTTCCTCTTTTGGTTACCACCACCCTGTCCACCCAAAACTATTACCTTACTCTCTTTGCTCTTCAGGGCCTCATTCAGATTCTGGATTGTAAGATCTTGCATCTGCGATGTTTCTTGGGCAGATTTTAATTCAAAACTCAATTCACTCAGCTTTTCCTGTAACAACTGAAGACAGAAATATGTTGGCTTTTTAATCCTGCCTAATGCTCTACATAAACAACCTTAGGACTCCCTCATTCCTTGCTCAAGTCCACACTGCCAAGGTGTTCACCAGATCAAGATCACCATGACTCCCTCTAGAGCCTGTAAATATTGTTTGAGCTAGGTGGAGACCAGTGAGTAAAAACAAAGCCTTCAGTCCCTCCACACCACTGATCCAGTGATTCTGGTCCCTCCAATGCAGCCCACGTGCAGGGCAGAGGTTCCAGGCTTGGGTTCACATATCCTACTGTCGCCCACATACTCCAGGAGAGTCTTGCTTGGACTGCCCAGTGGCCTTCCCAGTTTCTATCATTTGGTTTTGTTCCCTGAAGAGGAAAGCGGCTGCTTCAACCCAAAAACCTCCTAAGAGATCTGGGAAAAAAAATCAATATGGAAAAGCTACACATTCTAAAAACTGTCCCCTTTGTTTCTGAGGTCCTCCAGAGCACTGCAGCTGCAAATTTACAGTGTTCTTCCAGCCCCTTCTCTTACTGCCTCCAACCACCCAGGCACTCTTGCAGCAGCTGCCGGTCTAGATAATTCTACATTTGATCAGATCAGTGGCTTATTTAGCCTCAACTTCGGTTTCAGCACAACAGAGTCTAACCAGTGCCAGCATGCCAACAGCACAGCTGCAGAGCAAAGGGGAACATCTCACTGGTCTCTATGGCTGGTATACAACCTAAGAAACTTTTGCCTTTGACATTTTCACCTTAAAAAGACTACCACCTCCAACAGTTCTAGGACAGTTCTCTGCTTTCACCATAATGTTCATGATGCAGTGCACGTCGTGCATTGAAGCAACTACTTGTTAGTATTTCTAAACATGCTGCCTGTTGGCATTCTTTGCCTTGGATGACATACAACTTTCTCGGAACTTACTCAAGCCTCAGTTTCTTAAGGAGTTGGTGCTGCCACATGATTTCCTCTTGTTGCTCATTAAATCACACACCTGCCCTGTTATCTCTTCTCCAGGAGACACTCCCCCTAACCTGTTTAAACACTTCCAACTGCATTTACTGGTTCTTGGCCCTGTCAACCTTTGTGGCCCAGGCAGCTTCAACAGCTGTCCCGAGATTCAAATAAAGATCCCATCCCATCGATGTCTTTCCGTCAAGGCAATTGGAAATTATATAATCAACTTGTTATGTCCTGCATATGTGTTAGAGTTCAGTACCTAAAAGATGATTGAAGAGCCTAGCAATGCGCACAAAGAGACCCCAGAACCTCACCCACTGTTGTTGCTATTACTTACAGAACTCCAAAAGTTGCCAGGTACTTTTATAGCACAAAAGAGCTTGATTACTATCAATCACTTGAAACCTCTTAGCTCAGGTACAGGATGTTTTTTCTCATTTAACCTCTCTTGTTTTCCCAGTGGGTATAATTTACCTTAGAGTTCAAGGACATAACTAAGAACATCTACCCCTCGCAACACATGCTACATTTGATCTGCCCCAAGACAACTCAGATGCACATTTCTTTCCTAACAAAGCCTTTAAATCAAAATGAAAGCAGGACCCGCTCTGCGCTTATCTCCCTTACTGCTTGGAAAAAGGCAGCAGCTGTCTCAAAGGCAGGTGCCATTCCCTCCTGCACCAGGCTCAGCCCATGCAAATCCAAGAGACAGGAAGAGAGTCCTGTGCTGCCTCTCTCCATCACCAGCTCCCTGAAGGCTCACCAGGCAAGTGGGAAGTTCTTCCAAAATAATGGTTTGCAAAAATATGGAAAATTTACACAGCCCAGTTGCAGAAAAAAAATGTTTTTAACTCAAGCTGGCAGATACCAGCCCTGAGAATCTTGTGTCAGCACACACCCCTGCTGGAATAGAGATGCCAAAGCCTGCCTCCAGCCAGGCTAAGAGGCACCCTCCAGCACTAACTAAATCAGGTTCAATAGGCACTGAATTTGCTGATCATGAAGAAATACCTTGTTGGCAGCTTCAAATTGCTGGATTTTGCCCTGCAGCTCTGCAGCACACAGATCAGACACATGCTCCTCTGCTGCAGGGTCACCTGGAGCCGGCTGTTGATGTTCAACCTGCACATCCTGGTGAGGAGGGAGAAAGAGTGAAAGAAAGAGAGAAATGGCTCGAGTCTTGCACTGGCTGCTTCTATTCAGCTGTCAGCCTTCAAAGACCTTGCAGCCTGGGCTTAAGCATGCCCCACTGTGCTTTTCTGTCTCCAAAACATCATGCTGCCTGTGTCTCCTTTCACCTGGGTGGCAGGCTGGCACCCGACAGCTCTCTGCCTGACCTGCCAGAAGTGCCCTGCGGCCCCAAGACTCTGGCTGGACTCCCTGTCTCCCCTCACTTCCCTAATCTGAGCCCAGCAGCTTGTCTGGCTCTAACCACTGTCTGCAGGCTGATGACTGATCTGCTCCCCACACCCAAGCCACATCCCTGACACCTCCCCTCCTTCCCAAGTGCACAAACCGTAGCAAATTCAGTGCCATTGCTTAGATTTTTTTTTCCATCACACATACCCATTTATTGAGAATGCAAATGGCCTACATTCTGACACATGGTCTGCCAGGCTGAGCACACACTAATCCCTTGTCATCCCTTCTTACTATTTTGCTACCTCCTGCCTAGTGAGTTGTTAACTCCTCAGAGCAGTGACCAAGCCCAGACACCCACCCCAGCCCTAACAGGACTCATTAAGTATTTCTGAATATCATCAGCAATATGAGATTGATTCTACTGGTTTCTGTCTTAAACGAGAGCTCTGGCAAGCACAGAAGCTGCAAGAACATGGCAGAGCTTTTCAGAGCGCACACCAGAGCACCAGCTCCAGGCAGCGCAGCACAGGAAGAACAACAGCCAACTCTGATTAGCCCTATCAGGCTGAATCCTCATCTTCAGCAGTCACAGAAACGCTGTTTCTGGGAGAGACAGGCAGCACAGGGGAGCTCCCCCAGGCCTGCGCATCACCTCTCACATAAAGAAGCAATGAATCCCCTTACCCTGATGTTTTGTTAAGATATTAGTGAAAACTTGAACAGTCATAGCAAGTAATTTCAAATCTGCCCAGCCAGAAGGCTTTGGATCAGACAGGGAGAGCTGCTGGAATCTGTCACACAGTAGCTATTTTGAAATAAGGTTGATGGGGGGGAAAAAATAAAATAAAAAAAAAAGCGAGGGAAGAAAAAAAATCACCTTTCCTCACAATTTGCACATTCCAAAGAAAAAAAAAAAAAAAGTAGAAAGCCTGCAAAGAGCTAAGAGCAGGGAGGGGAAAGGCAGAGCCAGTTCCAGAGTCCAAAGTTCCAAAGCCCAAGCTCCCTCCCTTGCGCTTCCCTGCAGCCATATCGAGGGCATGGCTCCCCCAGCAGTTTTTTCTGCGTCACCATTTTACTGAACCTCTCCCGAGTACAGCTCCCGCAGTGTCACACTAACACACACTAACCTAGACAGAACACTCCTTTAAAAAATAAGAAAAATAATCACAGCAGCATCTAAGCCTGCCAAGCTGTGATCTGCCCAGAACAGTGGGTGAAAGCCCAGCTGTCAGTAGGGGCAATGCTTCCCTCACTGCCAGCATGGCACCACAGGCAGCTGCGACTGTGTGACAAAAGTCTGGTTTGGTGGCATGTTCCTGGGGCTGCAGTGCTGAAGGGGAATAATTGTTGGTTCAATAAAACATCCAAGACGACAGTACCTACAAGGTCACACACCCCAACATCAGATTGCTCTCAGTCATTGTAGCTTACAGCAGTAAATTTAAGGAACTGCAGTTTCCCAAAAGCAGTAAGGGACCTGTGGTCCCACATATCCTATATATTCCTTCCACATTACTAAAATCACTGGAAAGCAGCACCTGCCTTTTAGAAAGAGCATTGCTTGTACAAAGAGAAAGAAAAATAATTTATACAAGAACTATTTAGTCTACTAGCTGCATCTGACGTCTCATTTTTGCTGTTAAAGTCATCCAAAGGATTAAGTCCTTTCCCCCCTCTGCCAGAATCTGCACCGAAGACCACAACTGCTGCTGCCATGGCAGTAAAAAAGTCCCCCAGGATGAATTCCTGGCTGGGACTGTCAGATGGCAGAGGCTGGAGAAACTCCTCAGATGCAGTTCCCAGACGAGGATGGCGATGCATGACACAAAGCCAAGCCATGAATGTGCCACGTTGATTGTGCCCGTGTTCTGTTAAGAGAAAGCTTATTTTCATACTGCAAACATGTAGCTGACAGTGAAAATTAGTAGCAAGCAACACAGACTACAGGAACAGCATCAATGTCCCGCTTCACATCTTCAGCTGCTGGCTGCCATCATGACACCTTTGTGCACCTGATGAAAATTAGTTTTTCTAAGTTCCTCCCTGGCAACATTTCTGAGCAGGCTTTTATGGGGAAAGCTCTGGGAAACGCCCATGTGGACCAGACAGCAAGCAGCGCTGGAAGCGTAATTCAGCACAGCCACAGTTGCCATAGTAATAAACAAGCATTTTTCTAATCCCGCAGGCTAGCTACAGCATTAGACAGCACTAAGGCTGCTAATGGGAACGCAATTAGGCTGACATGGATATTCCTGAATTGAAGCTGACTGAGGCCTTCTATTCATTAAGGAAAATGGTAAAGGAGTTACACGTTCAGCTTTTTGACTGCATACTAATGAAGATTTCATTAAGGCCAGCAAAACAGAAGCAATCCAGAACGACAGAAGGACTACTATCAAGGCAGGTAACAGCACCAGGAAGTCCCACGAAAGCTGGAGCTTTCATCACCTCAGCAACACCTGCCACTAATTGATGAATCTTTTCAAAGGATCAGAAAATAAACCAATTATCTAGAATACCAACCCTGAAGTCATCCTTTGGCACAAATCCACCTACGAGGAAAACACCTTTTCCTCAGGGCACGCGCCACAGATCCCTGTGCAGATCTGCATGTTAGGCAGGTTGGAGACCTGATCTGCAGAGGCAGGGCTCTGGAGGCAGGCATTCTGACACCAAACCATTACCCAGGCACAAAGAAAACAAGTTTGCTGGAAAACACATGCCCAGAAGCTTAAAATGCTCCCTTTGGTTGTGGGTAAAAGGCATACTGACTTTAAAGAGAAAGCTGAAGTGAAACTAGTGTTTTCTCAGCAGAAAAATGACAAAGGACACGAAGAGCTCAGACCCATCCAGCAGGCTGCGTTGACAGGGAGAGCTGATGAAGGGGTGGGGGGTGGGAGCTGGGGGGAGGAGGTTAATTTCCCAGAACACAAGGAGGAAACAGATGACAGGAGAATGACAGAGGAGAGAGGCAGCACACCTAAAAAGGACAGAGCTGCCTATTCTTAGTCCTGGGTTCAGCAGCTATCTGCATTATCTCAGCACAGAAGAATCCCTAGTGGGCTCAGCATCAAGCCACAGGGACACTGCCCAACTGAATGGCAGCACAATGACCTCTACCTGCACCCGCAGCGGCATATAATCCTCACAGAGGTCATCCCACAGCTCCTGAAGTTCAGAAATCTCCAGGGGAAGACCCAAAGGGGCTCTGGAAAAGGATTTTCTGTCTGCGTTCAGGAAGACAGAACTAGCACACGCTAAGCCAGCAGAAGTGCTGCCATCTGCCAAGTCGCGGCTCAGCTTGGGAGGGGGCAAGCTGGACTTCACAGGAATAGGTAGCCTGCTGCCTCGGGGGCTCTGAAGGGGTTTGTAGTCCAAAGCCTTGATCAAACTGAGGGCCAGCTCCAGCCTGTTCCCGCTCAGCGAAGAGTTTGGGGTCATGCGCTCATCTGAGAAATCGTCACATTTCCCATTCCCCTTCACTCCCTTATCTGCATCTTCATCCTTCTGCTGTGGGGGGCTGGCCTCCACAGTTGTGTCCAGGGACTCGACAGAGGATGCAGGCGTGCCTTCCTCCATGCTCTCCCCATCCACAGGCACTCTGGCGCTGGTGGACTCCGCTGCGTCACACACTGATGATTCCTCATTGCCCATGCTGGCTGACCACCGGCTGGAGAGCCCGCAGGAGATGCTTCTGGCCACTTTTCGTGGCACTTTGCAAATTGCTTCATAGTCAGCATCAGCCACCCGCAGCGCAGCACAGCCACGGCAACGCCGTGGGCGGTTACTTGCTCCTTCTGAAGCATGGCAACTGTGTGGCTCCAGGCTGTGCTCATCTTGATCCGCCCAATATTCATATCCAGAATAAGCAAAATCCTCCTGAAGGAGGGCAGCATACCGTACATCAGGCAGGTTAGAAAGGTCCACAGTCCCATCCCCAGCTCTGTCATCTGTGCTAGAGTCTTCATTGTTCCTGCGGTACATGCTTGCAATGCAGAACTTGAGGCGATCTTTCTCCAGCAGCAGTTTCTGCAGGCGCTCGATGGAGAGGGCCTCGATGCGCGCAATGACAGTATCGAACCTGTAGATGCGGTCCAGCATGAAGGCACACTTGCTGCAAGCGAACTCGGATTTGCCATCCCGGCACAGCTCCCTGCCCAGGACATGGGAGAGCAGCACCTGGAGGTTCAGCTTGGCCGCTGTGTGGAAGATCCATCGCCGCTGGTTGCCGCACAGCTCCCGAGCACAGATCCGGCAGGTTTCCTTCATCTTCCCTCCCTCCCAGCACCCAAACCTATTTCTGGGGGCCCTCAAGAGACCCTCCTGAGGCCTCCACCACTCACTAGGCTCATCTCCTGGGGCACAGCTCCCTCAAGCCCTGGGCCCACCAGCACTTCTCACCCCACCAAGCCCCCCGCTTTTGAGGGGGGTGACACACCAGGACTCCTAGTCCTACAGAAACATCCCACCCTAAGACATCTCCTTCACATCTCAGCCCAGCCACACCTGGGCCTGCCCCCTTCTCCTGGCTGTCCCCACACTGCCTCCCACCCCCCCTCCTCACAGCTGCGCCCCCCCTCCCCTCACAGCTGCCCCCTCCTCTCCTCACAGCCGCCCCCCTCCCCTCCTCTCCTCACAGCCGCCCCCCCTCCCCTCACAGCTGCCCCCCTCCCCTCCTCTCCTCACAGCTGCCCCCCTCCCCTCCTCTCCTCACAGCCGCCCTCCTCTCCTCACAGCTGCCCCCCTCCCCTCCTCTCCTCACAGCTGCCCCCCCTCTCCTCACAGCTGCCCCCCTCCCCTCCTCTCCTCACAGCTGCACCCCCTCTCTCCTCACAGCTGCACCCCCTCCTCTCCTCACAGCTGCACCCCCTCCCCTCCTCTCCTCACAGCTGCACCCCCTCCCCTCCTCTCCTCACAGCTGCACCCCCTCTCTCCTCACAGCTGCCCCTGCCCCCTCCTCTCCTCACAGCTGCCCCTGTCCCCCCTTCTCACAGCTGCCCCACCCCGGGGCTGCCCCTCACCCGGGCTGCCCCCCTGCCCCGCCGGGGATGCTCCTGCCACGGCGGCGGGCGGCTTGTGGCTCAGATTTCAAGATGGCGGCGGGCAGCTCCACGCACGCGCCCGCCGCGCCGCCGGCCGGGGCTTGTAGTCGCTACGGGCGAGTGTCGCGCATGCGCGGGGCTGGCGCTGCGGCCGCGCCACCGGCCGTGACCGTGACAGCCGCGGTGACCGTGCGGGGCCGGGGACCAGCCCCAGTGGCAGTGCCCAGCGCCAGCGCCAGCGCCTCTCCCAGTGCCTGGCTGCCGTGCCAGCACCATGTCCCAGTGCCCAGCCCCAGTGCCAGCGCCTGTGCCCAGTGCCAGCACCATGCCCAGCACCACTCCCAGTGAAAACACCTCTCCCAGTGCCCAGCCCCAGTGCCAGCACTTCTCCCAGTGCCTGTCCCCAGCGCCAGTGCCTGTCCCCAGTGCCAGCACCATGACTCTAGTGCCTGTCTCCAGTGTCAGCAACATGTCTCAGTTCCTGTCCCCAGTGCCACTGCCTATCCCAGTGCCAGCACCATGTCCCAGTTGCCTGTCTCCAGTGTCAGCAACATGTCTCAGTTCCTGTCCCCAGTGCCACTGCCTATCCCAGTGCCAGCACCATGTCCCAGTTGCCTGTCTCCAGTGCCAGCAACATGTCTCAGTTCCTGTCCCCAGTGCCACTGCCTGTCCTAGTGCTGGTACCTCGTGCCAGCACCATGTCCCAGTGCCCAGCACCAGCGCCAGTGCCTCTCCCAGTGCCTGTCCCCAGTGCCAGGTCCCCCCTGCCACTGCCTACCCCAGTCCCTGTCCCCAGTGCCAGCACCATGTCCCAGTGTCTGTCTCCAGTGCCAGCACTATGTCCCAGTGTCTGTCTCCAGTGCTAGTGCCTATCCCAGTGCCAGGTCCCCAGTGCCAATGCCTGTCCCAGTGCCTGTCCCTAGTGCCAGCACCATGTCTCAAGTGCCTGTCCCCAGTGTCAGCATCTATCCCAGTGCCAGGTCCTCAGTGCCGGTGCCATGTCCCAGTGCCAATGCCAGTGTCCAGTCCCAGTGCCCAGCGCCAGCTGGGGGGGCCCACACCCCATGGCTCAAGGCCACCAGCACCCATACATCAGTACCTGTGTAGCGCCCCGTGCCAACCCATGGGCACACACCGGGGTCCCCCCGCGAGACCACTGTGTGCACAGCTCACACAGTGATGGCCACAGCTGCTGGGCACAGTGCTGTGCCACCAAGGCGCAGCACAGAGCTGTGCGTCTGCCAGGGACACGCTGCTCTGATCCCTTGTAACCCCGAAATCCCGCCTGGCACCGTGCCGGGCTGCCAGGGGTATTTTAAGACCCTGGGATTTAAATGGCAGACGGACGCAGGCACCAGTGGCACCCACTGAAGGACGGTGCAGGCTGGTGGCCTCTCCCCCCGACACTGCCCACCGGGTCCCCCTGGCCCCCTGCCCCCCAGCACCCAGCTGTGCAAACACCCAGCACTGCCAGGCTGGACATGTCCCAGCAGGGGACAGTGATGACAACTGCCAGCTGAGCCCTGGGTGGGTGCGCTCCTCCCCAGGGTGTTGGGCTGGGGTCCCCCCATGCCTGCGCACCCACCTGTGCCCCCACGGCTGGGGGCTCCTCCAGGCGCTGCTGCAGTTCACGCTTCTCGGCTGACAGCGTTTCCACAAGCTGGTTGCTGGCGGCAAGCTCTTGGGTCAGCTCGCAGATCCTCCTGAGATGGAGGGAAGGGCAGTGGATGCTCAGGGACTGGGACGGCCCTGGGGACAGCTGGCGGGGGCAATCTCTGAGGCAAAGCAGAACAGCCTCAGGGCTGCTCCCCCTTCCCCACAGCCCAGCTCTCTCCCCTTGGGGTGACCCCTCCACCCCCCTGGATGCCCACAGCCCTCCAGCCCTGCACAGCACAGCCCCTCAGCAGCCTCCGAGGACCGGCACAGGGCACAGGCTGGCAGCATAGAGGAGATGGATCCTGGGCACACACCTCTGGGCCATGGCACTGCAGCCGTCATCACTCCTGTCCTCATCCTTTGTCCTCGCAGCTTCCTTCAGCTTCTCTGCCAGCTCCCGGCACCGCTCCGCCTCAGTTCTGGCTAGTGCCGTGGCCTGCTCGGCCTCATTCCGTGCCAGCCTGGCCTCCTGCACGGCAGTGGAGTAAGCCCCCAGGCACCAGTCTCTGCCCCCCCCCAGCTCCCACCACCCCCAGGCTCACCTCCTGCAGGAGCTGGATCTTGTTCTCCAGGAGCTCATAGACGTGCTCTGACTCCCGCTGCTGCTCCTCATACTGCTGCTGGAGTGCTGCCTGGCTGCGGGTTGTCTGGTTTTCCGTGGCCACCCTGCCAGGCACAGCATGGCATGGCACAGCACAGTATGGCATGGCATGGCATCTCACATGCCATGGCACTGTGTGCTATGGCACAGCACATGAGATGGCACAGCATGGCATAGCATGATACGGCATGGCTTAGCAGGGTGCAGGGTCTCATGGCTTGGCATGGCATGGCATGGCATGGCATGGCATGGCATGGCATGGCATGGCATGGCCTCCCTTTGCAAAACCCCTCACCCTAAACCAGCTGGGCTTGGCGAACTGTGCCACCCCCATGACCCCAGCCCAGCATCCCCCATGCCGTGGGTGCTGTTTCTGCAGGACCCCTGGCAGGGTGTGCTGCATCCTCCCAGCGCTGCTGCCCTGGGGACACGGCTCCTCCAGCAACACCGGACCATGCTCAGGCTCCAAACCACTGAAGCAGTCCCTCCATGCTCCTGAAACCAGGAGTTCCCCGGCTGCTGTGCCCCCACCAGCCCAGCCGTGCCCCACGGTGGGACACCCCCAGCCCCCGGCCCCGGCGCTGTCCTCCCCCACCAAACAGGTGTTGCCCTTTATTTTTGGCTGGCGCCGGGGCTGTAAGAGGAGCCCTGCGAGTGCCCAGCCCCATTGCACACCCCTTCAGCCCCACTGCAAAGTCCTCCGCTGCCCGCTGCACGGGGTGCAGGCAGAACACCCCCGTCCCCCCCACCCACACCCATGCAAGCACCGCAGACAGTGCATAGGTGCCGCGTCCACCCAGGGTGAGGGGCTTGGCTGGCCCCACTCACCATTTGTTATCTAGGGCTTGTTGCTTCTCCTGCAGCTCTCGCTTCAGGCTCTCCACCTCCACCTTCAGCTCAATGTTCTGTGGGGCGGGAGGGCGATGGGTAGGATCCCCCCATGCTTGCCTGGACCCCCCAGCACTGCTGCCCACCGGAACGCATCAGAGGCAGCATGGGGGTCCCCCATCCCATGGCAGGGTATCGGGTGCTCCTGGCACTGGGTGGCACAGGTGGTATTTTAGCCCACTGGCACTATGATGGGGTGTACCCACTCCATCTGTCCGTAGACAAAGCGCCACCACCACCCACCCTGGGCACCCCACTGAGCTGGGGGTGCCCTCCCTGCCCCTCTCCCCGCTCCTGTCAAGGGCAGCAAGAGGCAAATTCCCTCACAGCAGCTCCCCCAGCCCCAGTGCCGTGCCCGATGCCCTCCCTGCCACCCCCACTGGCTGCAGTCCCCTGGCCCCATCCCCTCCCGGCAAAGAGAGGGCATTGAGAGGGACACCCCCCCCCCCATCGGGCACCCATCCCAGTCACCCACAGGTGCTCACCCGCCGGTAGACATCATCACGGCTGCCCTCTCCCTTCTGCTGGACACGCTCCTCCAGAAAGTAGATGCGGAGCTTGAGGCTGAAATTCTCCTTCTTAAGGTCATTGAGGTGCTGGGAGAGCGTGCGGTACCCGTTAGCCATGGCCAGCGCTCCATGGGGGGGACATCCCGGCACCCCTCACATGGCGCCGCAGGGACACAGCCCAGGGTCCCTGCCTGCCACAGCTCCCGCCGCCGGCCAGCCCCACCGTGGCCCCTTTCCTACTTTTTTCCCAGAGCTATTTGAGGAGTCGCTGGAGCAGGGAGGACGGGGACAGGCGGGTGATGAAACTTGAGCCCCCGCGGCCCCCGCGTGTCTCAGCCAGGAGGGCGGCGAGGGGGAGCGCGACGCCCGGGGGGGCTGAGCCCCCTTTCCCCAGCCCACTGCCGCCTGCCCCGCGTCCCCCTCCTGCCCTCCTCACCCCACTGGTGCACTCAGGGGATCTGGCATGTATCCTGCAAGTACCAGTGGTGCTGAGGGCGGGGGCTGGCGGTGCTATCGGGAGGGTCCCAGCACCCCATGGTCTCACCTGCTCGAAGTCGCGCAGGGTCTGTGTCTGGGCAAGGGCATCCATCTCCAGGTTCCGGAGGAGGCACGTTTGCACCAAGGGGCCAGGCTGCGCTTGAGCACCTGGGGGGCCATGAGACCCCTCCAGCTTGGTCAGTGTGGGGTCTTTGTCGCCCTCACTCCACTGCCCATCTTGGGAAGCTGCGGGGGAGCAAGGGGGAGCAGCAGTCAGACGAGCAAAGCGGCTGCTCCAGCGAGCCACTGGCCATCCACCAGGGTGATGCATGCTGCCAGGGTGCTGAGCACCCACATATCGGGCATGGGAACAGGGTGTGTGGGGTACCGGGGGGACTCAGGGTGTCTTACCTGCCATGGGGCTGGCTCTGGGGAGCACAGCTGGCTCATCACTGATGTGGGGGTCCCTGCCAAGAGGAGCAAACAGCTATGTCATGCACGGCATCGGGGGCCAGCCCCCAGGACCCCCATGCGCCACCCAGCTGCTGTGCCAGAGAGGCCATGGAGGGCAGGGGGGGATCTTACAGAAGACTCTGCCTAGCGCCTGCTGTGTCTCCCCCAGCCTGGAGGTGTTGGAAACGGCTGGTAGGCACTGAGGGGGGCAGCGGAGTTGAGCTCCCGACACCAAACCATCATGCAAAAGCCAGCTCGGGGCTGGGGGCAAACCCCAGGCAAGGCAAAACCCTTGTGCATCCCTGTGTGCGCCCCCCGTGCTCCCCCCTGGGTGCATGGGGCATGCAGGCATGCACTCAGGGGGCACACGGGTGTTCCGCAGCCGGGAGCCACATGCTCTAAGTGCAAAAACACACAGCCCTGGAGGCCGTGCAGATGGCGGTGCCCCCTTAGGAGCACTTTAGCCCCATTAGCAGCCCTGGCAGGGCCACCTGAGCCCCCCGCAGCAGCCCCCCCCCCCCCCCCCCCCGCCCTGGGGAGGGGGTCTGGGTGCTGGCAGCCAGCAGGGGCTGCCGAAGGCAGGGCTGGCCCCAGCAGCTCTGTCACAGCTCCCCACCGCAGCCGCCATCAGGTTTATTTTCAGCTGAGAAGAGTGAGTCATTTCATGATTTAAAAGAAAGAGGAAAAAAAACCTTAACCCACAAATAATAAAAAAAATCCAGCAGATTATTTTGTCCTTTAAAAAAAAAAAGCCGATTTTTTTTTTTTTTTTTAATCTCAGCACGACAGCTTTTTGGTAGGGTCCCCTGAGCAGGGAGGTGGGCGCTTGCCCCCTGCGCCACAGTGCCCTGCCCACATGCATGAGGCTGAGCCCCAAAAGCTGGGCAGGGCCAGCACATTCCTGTGGCACGGGCCATGGCAGAAGCCCTGGGGCCATGTCCCCAGAGCCAGGCACACCACACCAGCACCTTGCAGGCAGGGGACACCGCACCACCTGCCTAGGAGGGAGCCACAGGGTGTCACGGCCCCTGCAGCAACAACCCATGCCGAAGGAAAAAGAGGGATGGTGGCTTTAAACAGACCAGCACTGGCCAGGCATGGCCTTGTGCCCTGCCAGGCACCAGAGCCAGCATGATACCCAGAGCACCGCATATATGCATCAGGCACAGCACTGAGAGGCATGGGACCCAGAGGACGGGACCTGGAGGCACAGTGCCCAGAGAGAGGCACTGTACCCAGGGGCACGGTACCCAGGGGCAGGCGTGATACCCAGTGGCACCCAAAGGTACAATAACCAGAAGGATGGTGGATGAGGAGACCTGATGCCCAGAGGCACAATATCCAAGGAGGCGCGATCACTGGAGGAGGCAAGACACCCCAGGAGGACAGATACCCGGGGGTACGACACCCAGAGGCAAAACATCCAAGAAGCCAAGATACTCCGACTCAACACGCAAAAAGATGCACAGTACTCAAGGAAGCACAGTACCCAGTGGCAGGATACCCCAAGGCATGATATCCCAGAAGGCAAAATACCCGAAGAAGCACAGTACCCAGTGACGTGACATCCAAGGAGGCATGACACCCAGAAGCATAATACCCGGAGACACAACAATCAAGGCGGCACAGACAGCCAAATGCCTGATACCTGTGGAGACGTGATACCCAGAGGCATAATACCCATGGAGGCACAGTACAATACCCAAAGAGGTGTAACACCCAGGGGCACAACACCTGAGCAGGTGCATTGCCAAAGATGGTACAACACCCCTGAAGATGCAGGCCCCAGAGCGGTAATACCCAGACAGCAGGATGACCAGCCCCTGTGGCTCCAAGTGCCATGTGGGCTCCTCAGGGCCACCCTGAGTCAGGGCCAGCCCTGTGCTGTTGCTGGCCATGGGCTCTGGAGTGAACAAGCAGAGCACGCACTCTCCCACAGCCCAGTCAGCCAGCCAGCACCCCCAAACACCAGACCTGGAAGCCCCATGCCCAGGGATGCTGTGCTGCAGGAGCCCCAGGCTCCACCATGGCCAGCTGGGCTGGCCGGTGCTCCCCCCTCTCCGTCCGTGTGCCCAACACTGGGAATTTGTTTGCTGCGAAGGGGAGCCTGCTGGGGCTGCAGGAGAACAAGAGCCCTTTCACACTCACCATGCCACCCTGGGGTGCAGAGCAGAGCCACTGGCACAGTGTGGAGCCAGAGGGGGGCACAGCCCCAGGGCCCCCTCCCCCACAGACAGCACTTCCCACCCCTATGTACCTCCAAGCCCTGGCACGAGGGGTGTCACGCAGCGGTGTCACACAGCCCTGACTCAGAGCACCCACTGACTCACAGCACCTCCATGGCATTGCACCAGGGCCACTGCAGCCGCCTGTCGCTGCCGGCACCCCAGGGTGCTGCTGGGCAGGTGTTGGAACGCAGGGGTGACGTGGGCTGTGTGAGGGTGGGCACTGCCCCACTGGAGAGCACCCCCAAAGCGGTGGCACTGCTCAGCACACTGACGGCAACTCACCTCCTCATGCTGCAGGATCACATCCCGCAGATGGACAGAGGGACGGACAGGGGGACAGATGGCAGCCCCCAGCCCCATGCTCAGTCACAGCCACTCCAGGTGACAGTGACTGTGTCTGGGGCAGCAGCAAGGGCTGGACAATTTCAGGGCAAGCACGGCAGCTCAGTGCTGGTGCTGGGATGCCGAGAGGGATGCCCAGCTCCCTGCTGACTCGTTGGCCCAAATGTTTCAGCAGGGGCTGAGTGCCACCACAGGGGAGGTGGGGAGGGGACAGCTGGCCATGACCGCAGCAGCTGCCCGTGCGCCTGGGCATGTGTGCCCGGCACACGGCACAGCCACCCACTGACCGTCTGCACACAGGGCACGGTAACAAGGTCTCCATTGAGCACGGCAGGAGGGGGGGGAGCTGGGGGCTGGTGTTACCCACACTCCTGGTGAGGATGGCTCCTGGTGCTGCACTGCACACGTGGCAGCTCCTGGGGCCCGGCAGTCCTGGCCAGGTGCTGGGACAAACTGGCCAGTAGCTCAGGATGGCATTAGGGATGGGCAGAGCCAGGGGAAGATCAGGGAGGATGCAAACAGGGCCGGAGAGATGGGGCAAACCAAGCTTCTCATGCCGGCACCCCGAACCACAGCCCTTCCTACAAGGCCAGCATCTTCCAGCAAAGGCCACCTGCCCGGCCCCCTGAGGAGAGCCCAGTGCTGGTGCCAGTGTCAGCCTAGCCCCGCAGGACCCTCCAGCTCCTGCCCTCTCGCTTGGCACTGCACACATTGCCCTGCCAGCCCCGTGTCCTCACAGCACAGGGACAGTACACCCGTGTGTCCCTGGTGCTGGACCAGGGGTCCCTGTTCCTTTCCCGCACACTGGCAGCACCCCAAAACCCCTGCCTAGATGCCCAGCAGTCCTCCTGGGCTTGCCCAGTGCTGGGCCCAGCGAGCCACCAGTCCGGCTGGAAGCAGGGTGGCCCACAGCCCTGCCACCAGCACCAACCTACAGGACCCCAGCAGCCGGCAGGGGACACCCACGGCCCCACGGGATGGGACTTGGGACCGGCAGCGTCAGGCCCCACGCAGCCCCGAGGGCGCGCACCCGCAGCATCCCGGCCGCATCCCGGCCGGCTGGTACCCGGGGCCTCAGCCTGCCGCGGCGTCACCGCAGCCCAGCACGGGCACACGCAGCCCCCACGCGTGTCCGGGCACAAGGGCGCCCCGGCCCGCGCCCCCGTCGGACACACGCCCCCGCGGCTGCCCCCGCACGCACCGCCGCGCCCCTCACCGCCGCCGCGGGGCTCGCATCCTGCCGCGCCGGTCTCCGCCGCACCGGGCCGGGCTGCACCGGGCCGGACAGCCCCGGGCCGGGCACCGGCAGCCCCGGGCCGGGCACTGGCAGCCCCGGGCCGAGCCGGCGGGTCTCCGCAGGCGCTGCCGGGCCGCCCCAGCGTGCGCCCGGGGAGGCGGCTCTGCGGCACCGGCCGGCCCCGCCCGCCGCTGCATCCCCGCCTCCTCCTCGTCCCTGCCTCCATCCTTCATCCATCGCTGCCTCCCTCCAGCCTTCCTTCCCTCCCTCTGACCCTCCGGCCGTCCTTTCTCGCTCCCTTCCTCCCTCCAACCCCCTCCCGCTCCCTCCCCCGCCCCCTCCCCGCTCCCTCTCTCCATCCTCACCCCTGCCGCCCCAGGCCCCTCGCTCAGCACCCAGCCTGTCCCACCTGCCACAGCCACCCCCTGCCCCGCCCCTCCATTCCCCCAAGTCCCTCTGGGCTGAGCCCCAATCCTTCCCCACCCTTCAATTCCCAGGAGCAATCCCTGATCCCTCACTGCTCCCCCCCCCCTCCCGCAACCTCCCAGTCACCTCAAAAGACCCCCTAGTTAGCCAAGATCCCTCGTGACACCCCCAACCATCCATCTTGACACCCCAGTTGCCCTCAGTCCTCTATCATCCCCTACCACCCGGGACTTCCTTGGATACCACCATCCCAATCTGATACCTGCAATCCCTTTTGTTATCTCAGAGCCCCCCGAGCCCCCCGGGCACCCTTCCAGCCCCACAACACCCTCACTTGCTCTCTAATCTTCCACGACTTCCTAGTCCTCCACTGGCCATCCCTATAACCCTTGATGCCCTTTGACCCCACCATCACCCTAACCCTCCTTGAACATCAACCAGCCCAACCTAACACCCCCAGGCTCCCCACCCTTGCCTCTCCTTTGCCACTCCCCATGACAACCCGATAACCCCAGTCCCCTTTGACCCCCCTAATTCCTTTCCCTGCTTGATGCCCCAGCCCCAGAGCTGCCCCTATCCCCACCCACAGCGCCATGCACTCTGCAGGGACCCCCCGCCTCCCAGTGCTCACCCACTGTATCTGACCCCACTCTCCTCCACCCTGCACCCACAGTCCCTTGGCCAGCTGTCCCCCATGCCACCACCACACCACCCCCCCCAAGCAGAGCCCATCCAGGACCCTGGTGCTAATGGGGTCAGCAGCTGGGTGCTGTGTCCCTGTAACACTTGCACTCCATCCCGGATGACAGACACCACAGCCCGTGTCCCCTGGGCACCCATCCTGCTGGCCCTGCTGGCTCTGGGGTCCCCTCCAACCCAAGGGGTCCTTCCTTGGGACACAGGCAGGGACCAGATTGAAGTCACTCCAGCTGGCTCCCTTAGAGGGAGCCAGGGGGGAGGGGGACATCCCTGCTGGCACTGCCACCCAGACAGCACACCGCAAGTCCACGGCGAGAGCGGGATGCTGGGGTGCCACGGTGCTGGGGTGCTGGGGTGCCGAGGTGCTGTACCTCCAGTGCTGCTCCCCAGAAGAGGGCACCAGCCAGCTGGGAAAAGATGGCAAACATGCTGCCACGGTGGTTTGGCCACTGGTGGCCCCTGCACAAGAGGGCCACAGGCGTGGGAGAGTGGCCATGGAGGTGTACGGAGGTGCTGGGCAAACCCAGGCGGTGCTGGCACAGGGAGCAGGGTGCCGGGATGCTGGCTCAGTGCACCCCTTCAGCAAGGTCTTACTGGTTAAAGGAGGCTGATGCCGCCAGCAGGGCTGTGCCAAGGGCTGCAGGGCTGCCAAGCCCTCTCTCAGCCACGGCATGTGTCCCAGCCACGTCCTGGCCCACAGCAGGGTGCCCACAGTGTGGGTGCCCCCAGCCCACACCACGACAGAGGCTGTGGAGAGGGAGCCCTGTCCCAGTCCCCAGGTGACACATCTGCACCGAGGGGCCATTTCGGGACCCCGCTGGGGATTTCACCAGCCACTGCCCTTGACCACATCTCTTGCCCTGTGTCAGCTGCCCTGGACTTTCCCCGCTCTGGCGTCACCATTGTTCCCTGGCGGTGCCTGCGGTGTACGTAGCACCGGGGTGTAGGTAGTGCCTGGGTGTACATCACACTGGGGTGTACGCAGTGCCAGGGTGTACGTTGCGCTGGGCTCTCCCACCTTAGGCATGCTGCCTATGGCAAGGGCAGCCACCTCGGCCACCTCCCACCTGCCAGGGCACCTCCATCGCTTGGGTTTAACAGCCTCTGGGCCCACCCCAGCTCTCACACAGGACAGTCTGGTCCGGCTGTGCTGCTTGGGGCACGCACAGGACAGGGAAGGGCTTGGTCCCGTTCAGGACCCTGTGCAGGGAAAGCAGTGGGCAAGAAGGGCCAGATCCTGGCTCACCCATGGGCAGGTCTGTCTGGTCCAGGTGCGCGGCGAGGGTTTGGTCCCATGAGCAAGGGGACGCCCTCCATCCCTCGCCATCCACCATACGGGGCTGTGCCTGGCCCCATGGGTTCCCCATGCTGTCCCACCTTGGGGGCCAGCACTTTCCCCTGCGAGGTCACTGGACACAGCCACGTGGCTCTTGCCCCACGGAGGGCGTTTGCTGGGTGGCTCTCATGCACCCCACGTCATTGGGAGCCGGTGGCCAGGGCTGGCCCCGTGCCCCCAGCCCCTTATCGAGGGCATTGCTCAACAGCGGGCGCGATGTCAGGGCGGGCAGGGGCCATGGCACTGCCTCACCTCTGGGCTGTGGGGTTCGGGGCACTCCCATTCCTGAGTGAGCTGGGAGGGCATGGCTGGGCTCACCAGGGGCTGAGGCCCCCCTGCCAGCGGGACCCCAGCTTTGGGGGGGATCCAACCCGCACTACCGTGGCCGCCACCACCATCCTCCTCCTGCCTCACTTGCTGCGATGTGCGGGGCGGGGAAACTGAGGCACGGCGGCGGTACGGGGGGTGGGAACACGCTGACACACACACACACACACACACATACACACACACCCCCCTACACCCGCTTCCCCCGGTTTCGTGGCTCCCCGGCCCGGGGGGCAGCGGGATCCTACCGGGGCATCCCCTCCCCTCTCCGTGGGGCTGCGGCACAGCCCCCGCCCCGCTCCCCCCCACTTCCTCCCTCCCTCCGGAGGCGGGTGGGGGGCGGGCTGGGGCGGGGAGGGGAAGGGAAGGAGGTGGGATCATGGAGACGGGACCCAATGAGCCCGAAAAACGTGCCCCGCTCGCAGCCCTTTTAGCGCGGCGGCCGGGCAGCAGCAGCCTCCCGGCGGCGTGCGGAGGGAGCCGACTCCGCATCCCGGTCCGTCCCGTTCCATCCCCGTCCCGTCCCGTCCCATCCCGTCCCATCCCGGCCCGCCATGGCCCTGGGGAAGCTGCAGAAGGTGCTGATCAGCGATAGCCTGGACCCCTGCTGCCGGGAGATACTGCAGGCCGGCGGGCTCCGAGTGCAGGAGAAGCCCGGCCTGAGCAAGGAGGAGCTGCTGCGGGAGATCCGGGTGAGCGCCCACGGGTGGATGCCTGGGTGGGTGGGTGCCGCTGGGGACCAGCTGTCCCGGCTGGCAGCGGACCCCCCTCGGCCGGTGGGGCCGGTCCCCGCCTTCCGTCTGATGCAAGAGCCCGGCTGGTTTCACACTGCCCCACGGCCTGTCCCCAACGCGCCACCCCTCTGGGACCACCCCGGCAGGGCCAGCCCCGGCCCCGGTCCCACGCGCCGTGTCTGTGTCCCCCGCCCCAGGATTGCGATGGCCTCATTGTCCGCTCGGCCACCAAAGTCACGGCCGACGTGCTGGAGGCGGCGCAGCGGCTGCAGGTGGTGGGCAGAGCGGGCACCGGCGTGGACAACGTGGACGTGGAGGCGGCCACCAGGAAGGGGGTCCTGGTCATGAAGTAAGGGCAGGAGTACGGGGGCATCCCTGCCTGCGCTCCTGGGGGGGCAGGAGAGGCTTTGGCAGGGTGCCCTCCGCACCTCTGGCACCCACCCCTCTGCGGGTCTCCATCCTCACGGGGTGCAGACCCCATCGGCCCGGGGATGTCATGCCGGTGACACCACTCTCCATCCCCAGCACACCCACTGGGAACAGCCTCAGTGCCGCTGAGCTCACCTGTGGGATGATCCTCTGCTTGGCCAGGTGAGCACAGGGCAGGACTGGGGGTGGCCGCGCGCCCCGCAGTCCCCTGCCCATGCGCTGACTGCGGCCTCCCCTTTTAGGCAGATCCCGCAGGCAGCTGCCTCCATGAAGGAGGGCAAGTGGGACCGTAAGAAGGTAGGAGGTGGGTGCCTGGGGCGGGATGGGGCGGCGGGTGCCTGCATGGAGTGGGCTCGCTCACTCCCTGCTTTGTGCCCTAGTACATGGGCATGGAGCTGAACGGGAAGACGCTGGCTGTGCTGGGGCTGGGGCGCATCGGCAGGGAGGTAGCCACTCGCATGCAGGCTTTTGGCATGAAGGTAAGGAGCTGGGGCAGGGAGGAGCGATGCGGAGGCGTAGGCTCCCTGCCCTGGCCATGGGCATGGTGCCAGGCTGCAGGAGCGAGCATCCGCGCTGCCTCAGACCATAGGGTACGACCCCATCATCACCCCCGAAGCCTCGGCTGCCTTCGGTGTGGAGCAGCTGCCACTGGAGCAGATCTGGCCCCGCTGCGACTTCATCACAGTGCACACCCCACTGCTGCCCTCCACCACGGGTATGGGCTGGGCGCTGGCAGGGGGGGCTTTGCAGGAGAACCGGGGCAGCCCCGGTACTGACAGCACCCCTCTGCAGGGCTCCTCAATGACAGTACCTTCGCCAAGTGCCGCCGTGGCGTGCAGGTGGTGAACTGTGCCCGTGGCGGCATCGTGGACGAGGGTGCGCTGCTGCGGGCGCTGCAGTCGGGGCAGTGCGGCGGGGCTGCCCTCGATGTCTTCACGCAGGTGAGCAGGGCTGTGGGGGTCCCTGTGCCTGGCTTTGTCTCAGCGTCACCGTAATTCTGCCCGAGCCAGGCCAGGGCAGCCTAGCAAAGCCCTCCCTCGTTTCCCTCCTGGCAAGGGAGGGGGGGTACGTGCCCCCCTCTGGGGCTCCCAGGTGGGTGCCAGGGCCTGATGGCTGGATGGGATGGGTCGGCAGGAGCCCCCGAAGGACCGTGACCTGGTGAACCACCCCAACGTCATCTGCTGCCCACACCTGGGTGCCAGCACACACGAGGCACAGAGCCGCTGCGGCAAGGAGATCGCCATGCAGATCGTGGACATGGCCACAGGGAAGGGGCTGGCTGGCACAGTGAGTCCCCCCGCTGGGCACCTGACCTCCATGCCTCAGTTTCCCCATCCATAAAACATTGGGGGAAACCCTGTGTGCTCACTGGCAAGTTCTCATTGCCCTGGTCTTCCTCGCAGGTTAACGGGCAGGCTCTCAGCAAGGCTTTTGCACCCCAGACCAAGCCCTGGATTGCCCTGGCCAGAGCCCTGGGCACACTGCTGCACGCTGAGGGCAAGCAAGCACAGGGCAGCGTGCAGGTCTGCACCCTAGGTGAGCTGGGGGGCTGCGCCCTGTGCCTGGGTGCAAGGACCCCGATGGGTGGGCAATGCAGCCGGGTGTGCGGGGACCCGCTGGGATGGGCGTGTGGGAGCGGGGATGGGAGGGCGGCCAGGAGGGATGGCCAGGAGGGTGGTTGGCAGTGGGATGGGAGGATGGCGGGGGGACGGGGGTATGGATGGGTGGGTGGGTGGGAGTAGGGATGGGTGTAGGGATGTGTGGGTGGGAGGATGGCAGCAAGGATGGGCGTATGCGTGGGTGGGTGGAAGGAGCAGCCCAGCTTGCCAGTCCAGTGCAGGCTGACCTCTCTGCTGCTGGCCCACCCACCTTCTGCCTCCTCCCTGCACCCCAGGAACACCCCTGCAGGAGGCCGGGAGCTACCTGACGCCTGCCGTGGCTGCAGGCATGCTGGCTGGAGGGACACAGAAGGAGGTGACCCTGGTGAATGCCCTGCTGCTGGCCCAGGAGGCTGGGCTGAAGGTGCGTGGGCACCCGTGGCTCTGCACACCAAACCTGGTGCACCCAGACCCTGTCCTTCCCCACCAAGTGGTCTGAGCCTGGGGTCACCCCGTGGGCTGCTAATGCAGCTCTCAGGCTGGGGAGGCATCCCCGAGGTGCCTCTGAAGACACCCCCTCCCTCCGCCCCGCTGCGCACAGGACCTGGGCACTGAGCGGCCACGTCTCTCTGGCAGGTCACAACCACCCACGGCCACGTGGCCCCTGAGCCCGACGGCAGCACCGGCTTGCTGCAGGTGTCCCTGCAGGGCACCCCACACCGCGTGGCGGGGACAGTGCAGGGCAGCACCCCGGTGCTGCGGGAGCTCAACGGGGCCACCTTCAAGCAGCCGGCCCCGCTGGCTGGCCCTCTCCTCATCTACAGAGCCAAAGCCACCGAGCCTGGTGCTCTGCCCGCGCTTGCCGGTGAGCTCCTGGCATCGGCCCTGAGCAGGGGGGGCGCAGCCTTGGGGGGACCCTGCCTCTACTCTGGAGCTGGGCCCCTGCTGCAGCAGGGAGGGAGCGGGTGCTCATGAAGAGACGGGGATCAGGGCGAGGGGGGGGGCTTGGGCAGGGGGTTGGGGGATGTGGAGCAAAAGACTTGGGGTGGGGGGACGAGATGGCATTGTGGACCTTTTGCAGGGTGTCGGGATGGGCAGAGCCCTGCTGGGTGCTGGGGCGGGGGGGGCAGCCGGTGGCCCCTAACCCCTCTCCTCCTCTCCAGGGCTGCTGGGGAAGGTGGGCGTCCAGCTCCAGTCCTACCACAGCTCCAGCACGGTGGCAGGGGAGCAGTGGAGTGTCGTCGGGCTCTCAGCCCCTTTGTCGGACCTCAGCGAGTTGAAACCACGCACCATGGAGGTCTTCCAGCTCCACCTGTAGCCCCTGACCACCAGCAGGGGCTCTCCCCACAGCTGCAGCACCTGGACCCCACCACCCAAGCTGGGGGAGCATTCCATCCGGCCACCCCCGGCCCCCACGCTGGGCTTGGGGTGGCCCCACACTCAATAAAGGGTCCAGAAGGGGAGCGTGTGTGATGCCTGTCTGTGCAGTCCCTTGTCCTTGACTCCAAACTTCTCTCCCCAAATCTCCGGCCCCCACCACCCCCCAGCCCTGCTGCTGTTTGCTTAAGGGTGCAAAGGTCTCCACAGCTGCTGCAGCCCCGCCAAGGTCCCCTCTGGCCATGGTCCCATGCGGGGACGTGGCCCAGAGAGCAGGCAGTGCTCCAAGGGAGCTGAGCCTTCCTGTGAGCCCCAGCATCGCCTGCACCCTCCTGTCCCCTGGGTTTTCCCATGGGGATGTTTCAATTTGCCGATGTCACAGGGAAAATGGCATCTTCCCACCCCCAGACCCCAGAGCTGGGGTTTACTTGGCTCCCACAAAATGTACGGGCATGCTCCCATCCTGGGGAAATCAGGGGTCCTGAGGCACGTGTCCAACAGGACAGGTGGCCACGCTGGGTGCCCATGGGATAGATCCGTAAGGGGCCACGATCCAGCCCTGCTGTGGCTGAGGGAAGGGCCCCCGGGTGAGAGGGGACCACTCATGCCCAGGAGCCAGAGCCAGGCTGCTGCTCCGTCTCATCCGCTCCTTTATTCCCTTGTGCCACCGAGGTGTTTGTGGGAAACGCCGTTGTCTCCACCAGCTCCAGGGCCCGAGGTGCTGCTGGCCGCTTCCCAGCCATCCAAAGTGAGGTTCCCCTACAGAGGCCATCCCCGGATTTGGGGGTAAGCAGGGATGCTGGTGGGAAAGAGCATCCCCTTCCCCAGAGCTCACCACTCTGGTCCCCCCTAGACAGGCTTCCTGGCATATTCCCGGCGGTACTTGGCATCCACCCGCGTCAGGTACCAGGTGCCAGGGAAAAGATCTGCCTGGGAGCCATGGGGAGCGTGGTCGGCTGCGGGGAGAGGGTGGTCATGCTCAGGAGGGCCGTGGGCTCCCAGCGGGGGGGTGTCACATCCCCCGGGCCCGCTCACCTAAGTGATGGGTTTCCTCCCGCTGCTTCATGATCTCGGCGAAGTCCTGCGGGGCCACGCGCTTGCGGGCATCCAGGCGAGCTGGCAGGTCAGCCAGGCTGGAGATCAGCTTGTCCAGGGGTGAGCCTGGCCGTGGGCACCCCCGGGGTGAGATGGTGCTGCTGGTGGCCCCAGCCCCACAGCTCCATGCCACCCTCCCCTCCCAGCCCCCCTTTCCCATGGAGCTCACCTGGGGCTGCATCCTGTGAGACGCGGAGGGAGAACATGCTGGCAGCCAGCCCCGAGCCGTAGGAGAAGGCACCGATCCGGGACCCAGCCAGGTCCCGTGCTGAGGACCTGCAGCAAGGGGTTAGGGGTGTTAGAGGGGATTTGGGGCTGCCCCCTGCCCCCTTTGCAGGCCAGGGTGTGCTGGCATCGGGGCCACATTGCTGAGGCTTTCTTTATGCCACCAGTGCCAGGCCATTCTCACGGCTCCTTCACCATGGGATCAGCCGTTCTGTTGGGCACAACAAAGGGATTTTCATCCCTCAGAACCAACAGAAGGGCTTTATGTGCCAACCCAGCTCCAGCGAGCCGAGATGGAAAGGCTGGCAGGGAGGCGGCGTGGAATGGGCCGCATCCATGCCAGGGGCTACATGCAATGAAAGTGTCAGATCTCTGCTGGAGGTGGCAGGGGGAGGGTGTGTGCCTATGCCTGCCGCCCCCAGCCAGCCAAGCCAGGGGCTGCCCTCCCTGAGATGAGCTCTCCACCACCCCGAGACAGCTTTTGTGGGGACTCACTGTGCCAGGAGGGAGGCCAGGCAGCCGTACATGGATGGTGTGTACATGTTGCCGTTACGTGAGGAGAGGAGCAGCGAGGGCTTGGTCTTCTGGTTGAAGATGTCCTGGCTGGCCGCCTGGAACGCCTTCTCCACCTCCTTGCTGGTGTAGGTGTCCTCCAGCTTCACACCGCTGCCCAGAGAGAGGCCAGCTCAAACCCCACATGGGCACATCCCCAGCCAGGCTGGGGGACAGGGGACACGGCGCAGGGACCCACCGAAAGGGCTGAAGCCCCTTGTAGAGGCCGGTGGCCGTGTCAGGGTTGGGGGTGGCCAAGAAGTCATTCAGCAGCAGCCGCCCCACAGACTTCTGCACCAGCTTGCAGAAGGGTGTGTGGAAGATGATGAACTTGAAGTCGTCGAGGGTGAAGGGCCGCTGGATGCCCGCTGGAAGGCAACGTGGGGCCGTCAGCATCTGGTGGGATGGCATGGGCGCCCCGGGGGAGCCACTGCTTACCCTGCTGCCACTGGCTCTCTGCCTTCCGGCGGTACACGGCATAGCAGCGGTCCAGCGCCCGCAGGTAGCACTGGATGGAGAGCTGCCCGTCCACCACCGGGTACTCAGAGGACAGGTCTGGCTTGTAGAAGTCGTAGGCGTGCTCCATGTGGGTTCCTCGCAGGCCTGGGGGCACAGGGAGAGGCAGCTGTCAGGGAGCATCCAGGAGTCCCAGCCAGATGGCAAGCACCCATAGGTGCTGCCTGCCATGCCAGTCCCAGCATCCACCAGCCTCCTTGCATTGCTCCGCGGTGCCCACAGGGATGTGACTGGCTGGGATCCTGGGGTACTCAGCTACTGGGGCTGGCAGAGCCGGTGCTGCTGGGGCTGAGCAGCCCTGTCCAAGGCTGGGACATGGTTATATACCCCCCAGGGACAGCACCCATCAGCTCGCTATCCCCAGGGCCTCATGACACCAACCTCTCTCCAGCACCAGCGGGGCGTTGGGTCCTACCAGCATGGCGATGGCACCGGCACCTCCCGTGGGCCGTGCGTTCCCCGTGGCATAGACAGCGATGTCCCCACACACCACCACAGCATAGCGACCTGAAGAAGGACAGTGGGGCTGTCAGCAGGTGGAAGAGTCCATTCTGTGGCCTTTGTGTGCTCCCACCCATCCCTGCACTGCCGGGTGTCATGGAGAAGGCAGGCAAGAAACAGGAGTGATGGAGAGCCTGGAGGGGCAGCAGCTCCCTTTGAGGCTTGCTGGAGGATCTTTGGGTTTGGGGCCACCTCCAGCCTCCTTCCCCCATCCCACAGCACCCACCCAACACCCGCACCCACCATCCCAGGCGCTGGACTCCACCCAGGCAGCTGCATTGAAGAGCGAGGCCGTGCCCCCGTAACAGGCGTTGGTGGTGTCGATGCCCTCCACATCAGTGTTGCCCGAGTCATGGAAAAGCTGCATAAGGACGGTCTTGACAGCCTTGGACTTGTCGATGACAGTCTCGGTGCCCACCTCCAGGCGGCCGATGGCATCCCAGGAGAGGCGCCTGCGCTCCACCAGCCGCTGCACCACCGTCAGGCACAGGGAGTTGATGTCTTCATGGGCAGCGCAGAAACCCATCTGCTGCTGGCCCAAGCCCCGTGTGTACTTGCCGGCCTCAACGCCATCGTACCGCTCCAGCTCCTCCTGCTCCACGTACTGGGCAGGGAAGTACACCTCCAGCGCCAGGATGCCCACGTCCTTGGGCCAGACACCCGTCCCGGCACCGCTGGAGAGGCTGCTGGGCAGAGGGAGCAGCGACAGTCTTGCGGCAGCCCCAAGCCTCGGGGGCAGGCAGTGGCCCTGGGGAGATGCCACCAGCGAGCACCCCAGGCCACCAGCACCCCAAATCTCTGCAGGTTCCCTGTGCCCAGCAACGCTGTGGGGAGGAGGGAGAGCATGCCCTTCCCCAGCAAGGTTTAAGAGCGCTGCCAGCTCCCCGCCTCCCCCCCCCCAAGTTATGCTTCCACCCCACCCGACCCGCGTGGGTGCTCACCATGCTCTCTGCATGGGCATGGAGTGCTGGGGCCCGTGGGCTGCCCGCTCTGGCCCTGGCGGTGCCTGCCTTGCCCCCCAGCAGCGTGCGGCGCGGCCGACCAAGCGCAGCATCTTCACCCCGGCCGCTGCAGGAACGGAGGGACAGACGGCAGGACAGACAGCAGGATGGGCCTTGTGTGGTGCTTTTATAAACTGCGTGGGTGGCACGGCACAGCCCTCCTGGCCCTTATCAGCCCGCCAGACCCCAGCGCTCAAAGGTCACCAAGCACCAGCCAACGCGACAGGGCCGGCAGAGCAAGCGCTGGCTTTGGAGGGGGAAACTTGCAAGATGTCTCTGTCTCATGCCCCAAACCCCGGGGACATGCTCAGCCGGAGCTGGGGCCGAGCAGTGGGACGGGCTGTCCTGCAGCCCCTGCTCCCCGTGCCAAGGGCTGGTGGCAGCCCCGGTGCCTGGCTGGCACAGCTGTGGTCACTGCGGCTGGTGCAAGGTGCTGCATGGCCTCCCCGGCTGTCCTGGGGAGGGAGCAGAGGGCAGCTTCGGCTGTGGTGCCACCACCATCCGTGCCACCTGGGAAGCGGTCCACCTCCATCACATGCCGCAGCTCCGGGGGCGAAAAAAACCATGAGCTGGGTGGGGGCAGAGCCGTCTTCAAAATAGCAGAGTAAACAGCCACGTGATGCCTGTGGCAACACTGCGGTGACACCAGAACGGACCTTTGGTCTCGCTGCTGCTGTCAACATGGCCACAGGGCAGCATCGCAGCCCCCGGACCCCCGTGGAGCTGTCTGCAGGGGGCGGGGGGCACCCATCCCCATGCCTGCACCCCCATGCCAGCTCCCATCCCCACCCATGTCTGTGCCCCACATCTTGACACCGGCACCCTGGGGACACCCCTGTCCATGCACTTTGCACCCCAGGGACACCTGTCCCATTTGGCACCAGAGGGCTGAGGGTGAGCAAACACCAGCACCCGACTGGGAGAGCCACCGGCCCCACGGCTCCCGGGAGCTCACCCCCAAGCAGCTCCGCTGGCACCGGCACTGCCCAAGCCCCCGGGAGCCGGGGAACCCGGGAGCCGCGGCAGCACCTGCCTCTCCCTCGCCCGGAACAGCCCAAGGCTTTGCAGCAGCACAGAGCTCACACAGCACTTGCATGCTTCTTTTTTTATAGATGTATTTTTAGGAAGTGGGGGGAGAAGAGCAGAGGTGGCAGGAGGGGAGCGTCGCTGGCGTGGGGTCCCCCCCAGGCCCCAGGGCCGTGCTCAGTGCACCGGGCTGAACTTGCAGACGTAGTGGTGGCGCTGGGAGCAGTCGGCGCTGGACCAAAGGGTGAAGCCTGATGGAGAGATGGGCTGGGGGTTGGTGGGGGCAGCGGCGAGGGCAGGGGCACCAGCTCTGCCCACCGCAGCCCCTGGAGGGGACAGGACCCAGAGGAGCAGGAGGAGGAGGAGGAGGAGGAGGAGGAGGGATGCTGTCCAAGAGCTAGCGCTGGAAGTGGCGGTGGGGTCCGGGCACTCACCGCTGAGATGGGTCAGGATGCCGCAGGTGCCACTTTGGGCACCGCTCCGAGCCAGCCCACTGGTGACGCTGTACTTGTCCCCACTCACCCACTGCCAGGCCTGGCTCTGTGCAGGGCGAGGGGGGTCAGAGGCTGCCCCCTGCCTCCCCCCCCCTGCCCTCCCCCCCCCCCGCCCCCCACCTCACCTCCTGCCCGTAGTGGAGGCCGAGCCAGACGGGCTGCACGCGCTGGTAGTAGGAGATGACCCTCTGCAGGGTGGCTGCCTCCTTGGGCTCCTCCACCCAGGCCAGGTGGGCGCTGGCGTGGCTGGCCTGGCACTGCCGCTGCAGGGACAGCCGTCACTGACCAGGCACCCCAGGGACATGGGGGGTCCCCGGCCGCCTGGGTACCCCAGCAGTCTTACCTCAGCCTCGTCCCAGCTCCGGAGCTGACTGAAATACTTGAAGCAGTTGAGCTTGTAGTAATACCAGCCCTTGGGGCAGTAGTCTATGTACCGGGCGCCTGCGGAGGGAGGGCGGCGTGGCGGGATGGGGGACGGCTGGCATGGCCGCTGGAGAGGAGCGTGGCTCCCTCCCGGCCCAGCTGGGCGAGCAGCTGCCCCCCGAGTGGTGGGACTCACCGGCTGGCCACAGGAGCCCCACGCAGCCCAGCAGCACGAGGGTGAATCTGGCCACTGCCACCATCCTCCTTGCTCCTGGAAGTGCCCCCTGTAAAAGCTCAGGGGGTGATGCCAGGTCCCTCAGGGACAGGGGATGCTGCCTGTGCCCAGAGGGCGCAAACCCACCCTGCTGTGGACTGAATCTGGCCCCTTTCAGCTGGCTGGAGGGGATGGCAGTCCTGGAGACTGTGCATCCCTCTCCCCTCCCTGGCACAGGTCACTGCCCTGTGCCTGCACCCCTTTTCCCAGGCACGGCTCGGGGTCCCCAGCTCACATTGGCAGCAGGGGGTCCTGGCCCCACTGGTCCCAGCCTTGGTGGGAGGCATCTGGGTGAGCCAAGCTGCTCTGCGGGGACATGGGGGGAGCGCTGCCATGGCCACATGCCATGCCCTGGCACCGGGTGGCAGCAGCTGCGGCACAGGCAGGGCCAGGGCCGGTAGGGCTGCAAGGACTACGTGCACAGCATTGCTCTCACCCCCCAAGCTCACAGGGCTGCCAGGCTGGGGATGCAAATCGTCCACATCAGTGCAGATCCCCTTTATCTGGGCTAATCCCTGGGCACTGGGGCTGATTTGCAGACTCAGCTCATCTTCCCCTCAAAGAAGCAGCGACAAAAGTCAACGCAGGGCTGGAAATTGCATTGTTGCAGCCTGCCCCATCCAGCAAGGGCAGCGCTCAGCTCCCCCCAGGATCCGCCAGGGCTGGGACTGGCTCCTGCTCAACCCACGAGCCACCCTGGAGCAAGCCGAGGCCCCGGCCACCCAGTGAGTGTCCCCTTCCTCACCTGCTGTCCGGAGACGGTGAGGAATAACGACTTCTCCTGGATCACCAGGAGAGGAGCTGCCCTTTATAGCCCAGCGCTCACCAGCATCACTGTTTGCCCAAGCTCAGGTGATTCCCACCATAAAAATCCTACTGGAATCCCTCCACTTGGCTGGAAAGCTGCCCAGATCTCTATTTTGTTTGCATTCCACGTTCCTCCAGAAAAGACAGGAAGAACCTCTCCTAGTTGGTCAATAAACCCCCTGCAATTACCATTAATTGCCAACGAAGACACAGAGATAATCTTGCAGCAGAGAGCAGCCTGGCACCGGGCAGGAATGCCCACTGGCTCAGCCCCGACTGCTCCGGGGGGCTGGCAGGGGTGAGCCCCAGGGGAAGACTGCCCTGATCCCGGCTGGAGCATCCCTGCCGCGAGCGGCCGGGCTGTGGGTACCACTCACTGGTCTTGCCCGCGTCCCCGGCCGAGGGACAGCAGCCAGCCGGGCCCCACACCCCGGCAGCTCCGCCGTGCGTCACCCACACACCACCCTTGTTTGAACTGCCGGGGGATGTTTGTCAGCAGGATGCAGGACACAGGGATGTGGGAACAGCCTGCGGCCAGGGGCTGGCGGGTGCCATCAGATAGCAGCGGGGGTGCCCGGGCCCCTGCACCTGGCAGTGACGCAGGGCTTCGTCACTGTGTCCCTCCAGGAGGGATGGAGCAGGTGGTGCAGCAGCAGCCCCCCACTGCCCCTGCCCCATGGGGGGTACCGGGGGAGGCTGGTGCTGGCACGGAGCCGCAGAGGGGGCAGCCCCCGGCCCCAGCAGCCGGAGCCCTTTGGCGAGGTCGGGCACAGCCTTCCCTGGCCCTCGTGCTCACCGGGGTGCCCGCTTGCACCGGTGCCGGGGAGCTGAAGCACATCCACCTCACTGCTTTGAGCACGCTGCTCTGCAGCAGGACTTCCCTGGCTCCTAGCACACCAAAGCAGCTTTGAAAGCTCTTCCCGCTGCCGGTCCCAGTCCCGTGGCCTCCTGCAGAGCTGCCAGCTCCTGCCCAGCACCCTGCTGCTGCCAGCCGCACCTGCTGCCCGGTGCTCCTTCCCCCAGCCCTCCCGGAGACCCCTGGGGGAGGCCACTGGGAGCCACCCAGGGCTCCAGCCCTGGAGCTGAGCCCCGTTACCCCCAGCACAGGGGGCTGGGAGCCGGCTGAAGGTGTTCTGGCTGCCAGGCTCCAGCTGCGTCCCCCAGGGATGTCCCGCCGCTCCTTTGCCGAAACACGCAGCCAGCCAGAGCTGCTACACCCACAGGGCGCAGCTCCATGGCAGCATGCAGAGGCAGGTCTGGCTCTCGCCCCGGGCAGGGAGGAGGATCAGACCCATCTCTTCACCCACGCAGCTGGGATAGAGCTGCTGCTGCTTCCCAAGACCTCAGGTGCCAGCTTGCCAGGCGCTCTCAGGGATCAAACCGGTAAAGCCACCTTGTATCCAAACACAGCTGCTGCCTGCTACCCTATCTCGGGAAAGAAACCACCTTACTGAGACCAGCCAGCTCCAACAAATGGGGACACCCCTCACACACAGCAACCCCCCAGAAGACAGGACCCTACCCTTGTTTTATGAAAAACCATGAAAATATTCCCCACAGGAGCCCAAGGCTACCGCACCACCCCTCAGTTAGACACGGGATGCCCCAGCTCCCTGCCTGGCTGGTTCAGTTCGGCTCACTTGGATGCAACACGTTTCCACAAGCCCCTCGCCATCCCAGGCAGGGGAAGAGGCATGTGCCGTCCCCGAGGAGATGCGGTTTCAAGTCTCAGCCTGAGCATCGGCACAGCTGCGCCAGGGCCACAGCAGAGCTCGCTAAACTTTGGCACAGATGTGCAACCTGTGAGAGAACACGGATGAAAGCCTCCCGGAGGTTTGTACTTGCCAAGCTGGCTCTACTAGAAGATAAAGGAACTGCGCTGTTTGAATATTAAACCCTTAAAATGCCCCCGGCAGCTTTATCCCTGCTAGGCAGCATAATTCAGCTACTGGCTCCATCCGAGACTGTGGCGAGAGCTGGAAACCAGCCCGGGGAGCACTAGTGAGGCCCAAGGCTTCGTGGCAGCTCCCTGCTCAACATCCAGCACGGCAGCCATCGTCAGTTCATTCTCTCCCTGTTCAAGTTAAACTTTTCCAGTCTGAAAACAGCGAAGGAGGAGCTGCGATGCCAGTTCAGAGGCTGGAGAATCACGCATCTTCATGCATCAGGTGCCAAGCCAAAGCCAGGGAGGCAGCCTCAGCTCCAAGGATGAGGGTCCCCCTCCCAGCTGGAAGAACAGCGAGCAGCCCAGCGAAGCAAGCAGGACCTGGAAGGGCAAGCGAATACACGCCTCCACTAACCAATGCCTCACCCACACTTGCTCACCACCTTTCCAAAAGCCGCAGCCCTTCTCCAGCTCCCAGACTCCCAGGCAAGCAAGAGCTCTTATTCACAGCATCTCAGAAGGGCCCCATCCATCCCACTCCCTCCCCATCCTTCCCATTATGCCCAGCTGCTTGGCTGCTGGTTCCTGCCCCCTGGCCCAGCTAACCAAGACGCCCCGAATCCTCCTGCTATGCCCGAGCCAGGCTGCTTTCAGCGCCCAGGGACAGCTCCCCAGGACGGAGCGAAGCGCTGGGGTCCGTGCGCTGCCGAGCCACAAGCCAGAGCGCCCGTGATCCCCAGCAGCTCTCTTCCCGACATGGACTGTGGAGGTCCCACCAAGCCCTCCCTTGTCAGGGGCCTCAACAGCTACTGAACACCAATGAATCATTTTATAATCCAGTGGCTGTGCCACGGTAGCTGGGAAGACAAACAAAAACAGCAGCACACAGACACTGGGCACATACTCTTTATTCTGGGGATAAAAATTGCTTATACATTTTGCAGCAACTATTTTCATAAAAGACTTTTATAAAAAATGTAAAAATAAGCAAATATTTTCCATTATTAATGTAGGAAAATGCTGCTGTGTGAATGGTTACTCTACAACTTATGAGATAAAATACCACCTTAAGGAGATATTATCTTTACAAGTAGTTAAAAAAAAAAAAAAAAAAAGGCAGAGGGCCATCATATTAACACGCCAGGCACGAAACTGGCTTCATTCCACAGAAAGCACTCATCTTGTAAAAGGTAGCCACATATATAAAAAGGCACTTGGTTATTTGGGGCTAACAAGGAAAAGCCCTTTGTTTCTTTAGCATCGATGTAGCAACACTTCATTATTTGCAGTGAAACATGTACCTGGACAGACCTCCAGGAGCTTGCAGGCTCCTGCCTGGAGATCTGAGTTGGTTGCAGCTCAGCTTCACAGGACACACTGCAGCGAGCGTGTCGGGGAATGCTCTGTGCGTCGTAAAAAGCAGTAACTTCAAAATTAAAAACTTCAGCCCAAAACAATGGCCCCGGGAACCAGCTCCTCCTGAGGCCCTGCCTTCATGTACCATTGAGTAGAATCAAAAAAAAAAAAAAATTAAAAAGCTTTTACTTTTGATTAGAATGGAAAGAAACATCAGAGAAAATACTGTACATGGTAGGATGCTGAATGGCCGCTGCTTGGAGGGGAGCGGCGTTCTCTGTCCTTTAGCGGCAGCCGACAGCCCCGATCTCTTTGGAACATGTGTCTGCAGGGTTCCCCCGAAGAGGTAGGAGCAAACCATCCCCACAAGTGTTCGCTTCGGCTGCTGACTGGTTCAGAGCCCTTCAGGGAAGCGCTACTCTTGCGGAAAGCAGAAAGAGCGGCTGTTTGCCTAAGGTCAGTGACAGCTGGCTTCCGTAACTCCGAAAATACTGGGGGAACCGCAGCACAAATGGCACCACCATCCCACAGAGCACGTCGGGCACCTCAGTCGGGAAATCTCGGTACAGGCTGAAGCTGAGTGCAGACGACAGCCCCAGACCTGTTAACCAAACAGCATTAGGCAACGGTGTCCAAGCTTTTTGGTCTGCTGCTTGAGCCCAGCTCCTGGTTTCAGGCACACTGCTGCGGCTGGAAGCCTGCTTGGGAGTCAGTGCTGCAGCCTCCCTGTTGGGAGGGGAAGACAAGGCAGCCTTGTCCCAGGGCTGAAGTGAAAGGGACAATTTTCAAAGGGCTGGATGCCATTCCTGACACAGGAGACGTGCTGCAAACACTTAATGACATCCTTGACACTTCTTAATAATACCACAAAGAGGCAGCATATGTTATCTGGAGGACAGGACACAGCCACCCTTGGATGGAGGGGAGGGGAGTACTGTGCAAGAACACTGGGAGCGTCTGTCATCAGGTTCTGAAACACTCATGCGCATCCCGAGAGTTTCCCAAAAGGCCTGTGTCCGTTGCAGGGCATCTCTTCCAGCATGGGAGCCCGTGAAGGCAGTCACGGACACACCTGGCAGGATGGGGGGACAGGGAGGGTAGTGTGTCAAAACGGTCAGGTGTGTCTCGGGGAAGACATACAACTCGAGAGAGATGTGCCTACAGGTCACCGCGGAGGGAAGACCGGGTCAGACCAGCGTTGTTTTTTTTTTTTTTTTTGGGGGGGGGGGGGGCGGGGGGCCGGGGCGGGAAAGACCTAGGGGAAGACTATATGTATATATAACCTCATAATACCTGGGGGGGGCAGGCAGTGAGAACACTAAGGGGTGTTAGTGGGTCTGTATAAGACAAAAGACTTGAAGAGGGAAGGGTGAAGCTGCACGACAGAAGGTGTCACTTGACCTGCAGGTGTTCTGGGAAGTCCGGCTAGCTTGCTGAGCAAGAGCAGCCGAGGGAAGGAGGGGTCTAGGAACGCGGGTGCAGCTCTGAGCTGTGTCAAGACAAGGCAAGGCAACTTGAACTCGAGGAGAACTAGTAGAAGGTGCTTCAGAGAGAAGTTACGTGGGTAACAGGAGGAGTAACAAAATAAGGATACAAAGCTGGTTTAATTTCTGGAGAAACGACCATGAGATGTATTAAGCTGAAGAGCTGTCTCCCCAAAGAAATGGTGGAACAGATTTAAGAGCAGGCTGGAGAATCCAGTGCAGACAGCAATCACATCCAAGGTGCATGGGTGTCGGTTAGAAGTGACCCAGCCGGCCTTCTCCGTCACCAGCTTCTACAGTTCTCTGTTTAGCATAAAAGCATACAAGCCCACAGCGACCACAGTCCCTCCAAGGAAAAAACAGCCTGGGCTCATTAAGACTCTTGGATACTAAAATGGTTCTTCATTGCCATCCTGGAAGACCTTCATGAGTTCTGGAGTCCGCTTTAATCGGGCTTCACCTTGGCCAGCCTTCAGGCATACACCTGCATGTTGTTCCGCTGCTGCTCTGTCATGTGAGCGGCCGCTGGCCCACGCTGGTTGTTACTGGGACTGGTTGCCACATCAGACCAGTCAGAGGCAGAGTGTGGGGAGGAGCTTGACCACTGGTCTGGAGATTCGGGCGATGGAGTCAGGTATGGGTGCTCCCCTTGTAAGTGCCGGTTGTGGCTAGGAGTCCGTTCTGTGGCCGAGGAGTAGCAGCTGTGCTGTGAGGGAGGCGTGGGGTACTTCCCCATCGAGCTCTGGAACTGGTGGTAAGCTGGGAGGACCGTCTGAGCCACCTGCCCGTCCTGCTGAGGGATGGCAGCCATGGAGAACGAGGCGCTGGGCAGCTGAGCTAAATCCGGTATCTGGTACATGGAGCTAAGAGGCCCAGCCATGTTCTGAGCGCAGTTTGACTGGGCCTGCTGCGGCAGTGCTTGCTGGTTTATGCCACCCTTGGGAACCAGCTGGAAAGTCATGATAGGGGGCAGAGACTCCCTGGAAACTCCCATGTGCTTTGTATCTGCTTGAACCAATCCGCTCTGCTGAGACACGCTGGGGTGCGAATGCATCACCTGCGGCACCATGCCAAACATTTCGTTGTACTGGGACTCGTTCACCTCCATACGGTTCATCCACTCGGTGGAAACGTTGGCTGGCCGGAGCCTGCCAAGCCCGCTGTTAGGAGGGGTGGTTCTGTGCTGCGAAAGCAGCTGGCTGACGGACGGGAGCACCGTGCCAGACCCGCGTCCTAAGGGCTGCATCTCGTGGAGGTTGGAGAAGGACATGGTGTGCGCGGCCTGCACCGACGGAGCAGTCAGCAGTGAGCTGGGCGACGAGTGTAACACCCCCGGCGATGGCATCACGGGAGACGATGTTGGTTCGGATGCAAAAGCATGTGGCGATTCTAGGGAATCAACTGGTGACAGGGTCACCGAGCTCTCTGAAAACTGCCCTTTGCCCTCACTGAGGGACTTCTTCCTTCTCCTCTTTGCATCTTTGGTGAGGTTTGTGGGCATAATGCCTTTGGCATTCGGTTTTCGTGACTTCTTGCTTAAGGAAGCGTGCTTCAGATTGAGGAAGGACCTATTTGGGCCACAGATGACCGGGGAGAGGGCAGAGTTCAGCATGGCACCGGGGTGCCCAGCGGGGCTGTGTGCCACATTGTACTCGTTGAGAAGCTGCACTATGTCATGGTGCATCCGGTCCTGGGCCACATCGCGGGGCAGGCGGTCCATGTGGTCCGTGATGTCTCGATTGGCAAAGTGGTCCAGCAAGATTTTTGCTGCTTCGAAACTGCCTTCTCGAGCAGCAAGGAAGAGTGGCGTCTCTTCCTGAAAACACAGGGAATAAGTACTTTAGCGGCTTCAGCATGGGGGGACTGACTTACAGCTAACAAGCCCTTAACGGTGTGGCAACACTTGGAAGCTCTGTGTCCCATTAACTGTCTCCAAGAACAGCCCATCCTGAGAGGTGCCCACTGAAAAAGGCAGATTACAGGAGATGATTTCATAGATGGCAGCAGAGCACGCAGCCTAAACCATCCCACTGCGAAGCGCACTATTCTGCCACGGGTCCTTGGAGGAACGGTGTGCCTTTCTCCCACTGACCCCTATGAGGGAAAGGTACAAGCGACTAAAACAGCCCAGTAACGAACTGCAGCTTGTTGGTAGCTCTAAAATCCACTGAGCAATATGTAATAATCCAAAAAAGAAAACCTAGGCGGAGGAAAGAAATCAAGGACTAAGATACAGCAAAAACTAGGAGTGAAGCTACAGGAGGTCTGTGCAGTGCAGACTGTCTCTCAAACAGAGGGGCTTCTTCCCCACATCCACCTGGCACTGAGCGCCTTGGAAATGTGACAGGATCCAACTGCCGCTGTGCTGCCCAACCTGTGCCTGTTAAACGGAACCCAGCTGCTTGACACCAGCAGCACTTCGCCCTGGTGCTCTCACACACGGTTGCCTGTGTATTGCATTCCTTTCCTGCCAAGAAAAGCAGGACAGCACTGCTACCCACGACTTGGCTAAACAAGGGAGAGAACTGCTCTCCCATATCAGAAATCCTACAAGACACCCAGTACTTGGGGAGAGTTCCAGTTGCAGTCTAGGTCTGGAAGACCTGCAGCGAGGACCCGGTTTAGAAAATCTGAACTTGGTTCGCTACCAACAGCAAAAAGATGCTTTGAGTTAGGAAGCACAGCCACGCCGAGCACACCCAGACCGTACCTTGTTATCCTGCATGTCTCTGTTGGCCCCATTTTTCAGCAGCACTAGTGTTGCTTCCACATTGTTGACAGCAGCAGCCCAGTGAAGAGCAGATTTACCTGCAGGGAAACCCAGCAACTTCAGTAACAAACGGAGAAGCTATTTCCTAAAGCCCCAGATGGACTGAGTACACTGAGGGAAGAAAGCAACTGCAGTGCAGCTCACAGCACGTGAACATGTCCTGAAGTCACATTTACGCTTTGGAAATCGCCACATTGTGACGCACTCCTGTTATGGGAGTATGCAATGGGACTTTCAGCACTTGCTCTGGAATTTTTTAATTTTTGTTTTTTAAATAATCTATCCACAGAGTCATGTCTGCAGCCCAGAAAATCCCAGCATATCCAATCCTGTATTTCTTCTGTTTCTCTTCCAGGACTGTTTAACCAAGCCACTGTGCAGCAGCCTGCAGTCTATTACTGCTGGGAGGACTTCCACAGGAGAGCCTAGCGTCTGATTTAGCTACAGAATTTATGAGTAGCCCACACTCCAGGAGAGCAGAAGCCCACCCCTCCTTGCTCACACCATGACAAATATTTGCCCAGCCAGTATGTCGCATTCCCATTACCGTGGTCATCAACAGCATTCACATCTGCCTGGCAATTAATTAGCTCGGCCACCATTCCTTCCACTGCCAGACGTGCGGCCAGAATTAACGGGGTCGTTCCATCATTCATCCGAGCATCCAAGTCTGTCACTCTGTTACGGATCAGGATCTGGACAACAGGGGAAGACAGTGGGTTTTTTCAATACTGCTACAGACCAAAACTGAGGATCTGGCAGAAACTAAAACTTTATAATGAAAAAGCTGTCTGAGCACTGAAATGCAGACACCCAGGTAACGGAGGCAAACAGACCAAATCAATACATGCCAGATGATTCACGCATGCTGAGTTTTTCAAGCTACGAATACCTGAGGAACCTGGGTGTAAAATACAGTTTTGCCTGGCCATTACACTGTGGAAGGCAGGAGAGCAAGGCTGTGAGTGAACAGAGCGCAGCTTCGGCAGGCTTGTATAACTACAGAGCACAGCTACTCTCAAAAGGGTTCTTCAGTTGCTGTACCTGGAAGACACCCTGAGCATCAGCAGCCACAGCTGCATGCAGGGGAGTTCGTCCCATGTTGTCCCGTGCATTAGCATCTGCACCAGCATCCAGCAAACGTTTCGCAGCATCTGCTCTCGAGTACCGGGCTGCTAGGTGCAGTGCCATCTCCCCAGTGCGGTCTGTTTGGGCCTGCAGGTTGGCGCCTTGATAGATCAAATCTGTTATTATATTTGCTGAGGAATCTTCTGCATCTTCATCATCATCGCTGATATCGGAGCCGCCCACACGCAGAGATGCCAACATAAGTGGAGTACATCCATCTGCAACAGAAGAGGTGGTATCACAGTAACCTGACAGTGACGGCAAAGCAGAGCAAAGGAAACCGTCTTCAGTTTCAGCAGACTCTGAACATCACAAGATAATCACTACCTAAACCCGAAGACTTTAACTGTAGACGCTAATGCTTGCTTACTGATCTTACTGCTTGACTCCACACACATCATAGGCATCTAGAAAGTAAAAGGAACGAAGATGGCAGCAGAAGTGAACCACTCTGTGCTAAGTGCCCCACTGGAGCTCTGCAAAGGCAGACACAAGTTTTGCTTCTCCAGTGTGGCTTGCTAGCAGAAATTCAAGACAATCTTTCAGCAACTGCCTGATTTATTCCACAGACAAGCAGGGGACCTTCCTGGACCCTACAGGCAATAGCTTCCCTGCCTGCACAACTCTCAATCTACAGTGAGTGAAGTGCATGAGCCCTGCAGAAAGCCATACGGCAGAATTCGGATTCTGTGCAGATAAACAAGGCGATGATGTCCTATTGGAAGTAATATATACAGCTCTGGTGCCCTGCTCCCATCTCCCAACTTCTGATCACCTAGCTTTCCTGACCCTCTGTTTTAGGACAGTCTCAAAATTTTCTAGAAATCCATCGCTCTCCCCAGGGAACAGGGTTGAGCACCAGCAGAGGTGTGGCCTCCAGACCTGCTCCCCAGGCAGGCTGGCAGCGGAATGCACGCTCCTCCTAGTGGCTCCCAGTCACAGGGCACACAGGCTTTCACCGAGCTACTTTCTCAGGATTTGTTGGACGGCAGCGAAGTGTTGACGTATGGGCCTGGGTTCGGTTCCAAGATCCAGTCCCGTCTATAGACCCTCTTTGCCTGTTGTCCGAGGCTATACCTCCTTTTGTGCTCTCCCTCCCACTGCTGGCTCTGCTTCCTTGTCCCAAATGAATACTTCTCAGTATTCAAGTCAGGCTGTGGTCTCCTCCGTACTGCCCTGACAGAAAAAGCAGAGAGACGGAGCGCAGAAAGGAGCTTTCCTTTTCTCCAGCACCCACAGCCCTGGGAAAACCACTCGCAGGAAAGATCTTGCTTGTTCAATCGCTGCAGTTGTTCTGGATGATCACCCCTAGCCGCCCTACAGGGACACAGCTATAGTACGCATTAAATCCTTGGAAAAATCAGCTGCCACCCTCCAAGAAGTCTCCCAGGTACGTGCAGCTCTTTTCAGAGCTTTCTTAGTTGGCCACACACGGGTAGTTTTATGAGGCTAGTAAAAAGCACATCCAGCTAGACCATCACAATTAAGTGCTTGATGGACTACCAGAAAAAAAGCCATGGACACAATGCCTTTTCTCCTCATTCCAGCTTGTTCTCTGAAATAGCTGGAAAAGAACCCAAAAGGATCCAGCTGGAGGCAGACACACAGCATGGAAAATTCCAGTCTGAACCACTGAAGTTTTAGTAACTGAAAAAGAGGGGCACATAATAGGGACAGTTCATCGGTTTTAATTATAGGTGGTGTTACCAGTTATGCCTATAATTGCATTACCCTGGTTACACACTCACAGTAACTCCAGTAAAAAGAATGTCCTCACTACTCTGTGGGACACAGAGAAAGAACAGCGTGGGGAGACAAAGATGACAGCAGCATTTTATAAAGAGTCTTCTGTTTGCTGTCTTTCAAGAAGACAGCCCCCAAGTAAATGCCAAACTCGGAGCGAGACGGTAAAGCCAGTTCACCAGACAGGTACAACCGAAAGGCTCACACAGGCACAATATACTGGGATGTAAAGCACCCACTGGCAAAGTCGCTAGGCAATGCTTCTGTAGGAGACTGGACCTCTTGGATCCCCCTAAACTTAAGGAACTGCAGAAGGTGCTGAATTAAGAGAGGGAACAAGCCCTTGGTACATCGAGGCATTTTGACTTGCCTCTCCTCTCTCTAGAAAAGATCTCTACTGTTCTACCTGTCACCTGGACCTGTGGCTAGGATTAACTCACACAGCTTCAGATGGCTCCAGCCCAGACACCTGCACCTGAGTCAGTCAGCCTCAACACTCTTTGTAATTAGAGGCAGCGAAGCATTACTACAGTGCAAGCCGTTTAGTCTTCAGGAGACTTCTGCTTGAGACAGAGATGAACTGCCTCTCAGAAGTGCCTATTTCTTCCCTGCGCCTGCGAAGGAGGAGGCAGGTGGCCAGGGCAGATGAATAGCTACGTTAACTGTGAGCAATCCTACCCCTCCTTACGAACCCATTACTCCAAAACTTTTTACATGATTTCTCCCCGACAGTAACTCAGCTTGCTTGCTTCTGATGCCGCGGGGGGATAGCTTACAGCAGCTTACTGGAAGCCTCACAGTTGCATCTGAATGGCAGGAAAGCAACTCACAGGTCAGTATTATTCTATTGCTAGACAAAGCTTTGGGTGAACGTGAAAATAAGCAGTCTGAAGTCTTAAGAACATTATCGCCTGCACTTGGAAAGCTTTTACCCTGCCACACAACTACAAGCTTCAATAGGGGAAATAAAGAAAAGCTTAAATTTGGCAGAAACTGATGGTTTATGTTCTCACACTCGTTACACAGAAACCCCTCCTTCCCTATGCTTTGCATTTAGGAGGGCTAACGGGTCAATGAGCAGAAAAGACAATAGAAGGAAACTGAGAGAATGGGTCCAGTCATCATTAAACTGCATGGAAATATTCCCACAAAATCCAATAAAAACCAGTTGCAGCAATATCATCAGAATCACCTCTCTGCATATGAACAAGAGCCATTCTTGCAGCTCTTCCAACTGGGATAAAGCTCTTGGTCAACTCTCCCCTCTCAGAACACAGGAATTAGCTATTACTGGGTGACCCACCCAGCCCCTTGCCAGGTTACACAGCCTTAGCGCTACACTTCTAAAAAGCAGCAGAGCATTCTTATTGTATCTAGTCATTCAAGGTTGAAAGAGAGCAAGCCTGCGTGCGCATGTGTGTCTTAAAGAAGCCTCCTTCAAAGTTCACAGTAGTGTTACGAATTCAGTGAGTTGATCACCGTAATCTGAGGATATAAATCATATAAATATGAATTAAAAAAAATAATCTTGTGCTCTATCCCAGCACAGATGTCTCACACACTGCTAATCTGGGTATACTGTCTGCCAGAAGTCATCTTATTCAGGAATGGGCCATCCTTGCCTTCACCCCAGAGAGCAGACGCCTCAGGTATAAACCCTGCTAAGTTGGTCCTTCGCATAAATCTCTGCAGTGATCCAGCTGGAGAAGCTTGGTGTTATTTCCAGCACAACTACGCATTCCAAATTTCTGCCGCTGTGGCATTCTGACAGGATCTTTTAAGACATGCATAATCATAAAGGAGATCCTACAGCTGTAGTTCCTACAGGTGCTCGCTAAGTGAATTCTTTTTCTCCTGGTTTCATGATATATTCCATGTGCTACACATCATGATCCAATCTCCAGCTTTCTTGTCTGGAGTGCACTGTGTACTCCACATAATTTTTAAATGTTAGCGGTCCTAGCCATTGGAGATGGGGAGGCTGGTGGCTGGCCGGCACAACAGATGGATGCTCTAGAGTACTGACCTGGCCCTCTGACATTGACATCCAGAACATCCACTTCTTGATCTGCTTGAGGTGGTGTAAGGGCTAGTGATGTGCTCCCACAGACATCTGCTGCCTCCAAGTGCTGCTGTGTCCACTGGCGCTGATCTATCTGCTCATCGCCTTCTGGGAGCAAGGCTTGATCTTCAGCCTGGGCATAGGAAATAAACAGTTGCTTCAAAATGCTCATCTAGTGGCCAAAACCACTGAAGGTTCATGGGGTTTTCTTAGCTTTGTTGGGGTTTTTTTGTTGGTTTTGTTTTGTTTGGGGATTTTTTGTTTGTTTTAAGCTAATGACAATGCCAAGCAGAAGTAAATGGAGACTATCAGCTTTCACACCCTCACTACATGTTATCAGGCCTGAACTGCAAGACATTACATTACCATTAACCTTTTCTTCCCTTTTGATGCAGCAGGGCTCGGGTAGGGAGGGGACACTGGAACAGAAGTTACCTAGTTTCTCTAGTGGCCTGTGGTGGCAGTGTTAACCTGAGGATTTGCTCCTCAGATATCACTAGTTATGCATTCCAAATCCTAGGTCAAGGGAGATTTTGAGCAAGGGGCATATTCCGGAAGTTAATGCCGCTGTTTTCCTCACTAGCAGTTTCATTTTCAGGCAATATTCAAGTCTTGGAGCTCCTTACCTTTGCTCTCTTTGGCTGAGGTCCACCATCACCTGCCCAGTGTTCAGTTGGTCCAGAATCTGCCAGGTTACCCTCTGGTATCTGGACTGACAGATTTCTAACAAACAAGGAGAACACATTACTTTGCAAGCCGAGCAGGTGCTACTACTCCTACTTACACTAGCCTGCAGAGATCAAGGATAGGATGCTTGCAAGTCTGGTAGCTTGCAAATAGAGGAACCAAGAAATTAAAAATCTCAGGCAGCCAACAGTGGCATTAAATACATTTAGAACTGCAAACTTGGTAAATTCAGTGGAAAGCCAAAACTGAATAAATAAGGTTCTTTTGAAATTTTCCATTATTTCTGAGTCATGTCTTTAACACATTGAGCTAGACGTATTAAAAGTTCGTTGACACCTAACAACCTAAAAATCTCACCTATTCCAGGAGGAAATTAGGCAAAGAGTACCCAACCACTGAACTAAACAAGAGTGTCAGGAAACCAAACATAAACAGAGATCAGAATCCTTACTAGCATTTTATAGATTACAGTTAAAGTTCTTCTGTCCAAATGTATTAAAATTCAGAGAAACAGACTAAGAAGGTCTAGCTTAAAAGGCAGCTTTCTCTATGGAGTTAAGTGCCTTTAATGAAAGATTTATACATCACATTCTCAAAATCCTCTAACACACTGTCAGTGACCCAAGTGCAAACTTACTTGAGTCCAACAGCATCTTCCCCAACTGGCTCTCTGCGTTTATGATTACTAGGATCTCTGCGCAGAATAAAGCCCTCTGGGAGCCACAGCGAACCATGTTTGCGCTTACGCTTTGCCATCATCACACCCAAGAGAAGGATTAAGAGGATGATCAAAGCTGCCACAGCCAGTAGGTAAAGCAACTGTGTCTTCGGTGGTAACAAGGGTTCACCTAAAAAATCCAGTTAAAGTACAATGAGATTAACAATGTGGAGACAACGATCTTCAGTCTACACTTTTCTCACTCACAGTCCTCCCTACCGAAGAGTGTCTCTATACTGTGGTGTACTTAGAGCAAAGGCTTGAGGAAGTTTTAAGCTCTGCTGCAACATTTGTATGAATACATCCTGTCTTTCTGGCTTCCCTTGATCTTGTCTCTTAAAATATTTCTTGGAGTATATGACTGCTGAACTGAAGATCTTGCTCCTTCCTCCAGAGTCCTGCTGGCTGAAGACAGCCACCCTGAATCAGTGCAGAGAGAGCTGATCTGTAGATCAAGACTCGACTAGAAATGACAACATCACCGATCTAGAACACAGTCACAGTCCAGCCTCAGACTGAGGGAGAGGGAAGCAGAAGTCAAAGGCATTACATATTGCCAGAGGAGAAAAGATCTGGTAGACTGAGGCATGCCCCCCCTCCCCCCCTTTCTCTCTAATGGCATCTTTTCATTGAATTCATGGCTTAGAGCACATGAATGGCTTTTAGCGCAGGCAAGATCACTGCAGCCTGTGGTACACTGCTGCAGCACATGAGAGATTACGGTTTATACAGGTATTAAAATGACTAGGTTCCAAACTGAAATGCCCTGCCTTAACTGACCAGACGTCCCCTCAGAGTATAATGAGCATATTGCACATACACACTTCTGCAAATGGGTATGAATAAGTTAGCTCCCCGAAACCACACTGAACAGTGAGACATATTAAGATGATGATCAATAATCTGAGCATGAATTTTGCAAGCCCAAGTTTGACGAGTGCCTTCCTTCACAAGCAGTTTTCCCTCTGCAATTACTTACTTTGGACAGACACAAAAGGATAGGGCAACATGCCCTTGATGGCCTGAGCAGCTAAGAGAGCTGCAGCAGCTTCTGTGTTCTGAAAGCATTGCTCCGAATCCTCTGCACACTGACGGTTGTCAATCTCCAGGAACACCCTGGTGCTGCAGAGATAAGAGTAAGAGGGCACAAAACTCAGTGACAGAAACTTTTGACAAAGCACTACTAAGTTAAACTGCAATCTTTTAAGTTAATCTTTCCACTCCAGCACTGAATTTGGCTGTTGCAATAGCTTTACATTTCCCCAAAAAAACAAGCTACAGCCCTAGATGGTCCAGAATTCCCCAGACACCTACAAGCAAGAGCTACCAGCCTAACAAGGCCCGAGAACACAAAGGCATCCACTCACCCAATGACCTCTTGCTCTAGTTCTCTGTGTTTGCGAATGACAAGTGATCGCCGACTCCGTGCTGCCGATTTCTCCCCGTAGTATGGGAACACCATGGGGTTTCCCTGGGAGTCCAGCTTGATTCTCAGATTGGTGTGCAAGAGAGTTCCCAAAGTGCGCAAGAAGCTGCGAACATCACCCAGCAGCTCATCAGGGGGCATCAAGACCACAATGATCAGGGTCCCTTCTGCCAGCTTCTCAGCTTTGTCACCAGCACAGTCTAGACCGTCCCAGCCACACTCCTCACTATTGCAGCCCTGGTCACAGCGGCCATCTGCGTAGTGATCCGCACAATACTTGTCATACCTAGAACAGTGAAAGGGTTACAGGCAGCATATAGGACATGCACATTCTGTACAGTACATCTGCAGTCTAGGGGCCAAGGCCTTACACTCTTTATAATCATTTCAGGTAAAATACCACTCATATTCAGGATACAAGGAGAAGAAATGTAACTCCAGGATAGAGCTTGCAATCTGGCAGGGTAGAAGTAGGAAGCACAGAACACCCCAATAACACGTGGTTTGGTTCTGGTACCAGTGGAAGAGAACTGCTTATTCTGTTTACAGACAGAGCTGTAACATGTCCTGCCTCATCAAGAGAAAATCATTACAGCAAAGCTATGGCATTTATCACAAATAACTGAAGAGGAAGAAATCCCACAACAAAGACAAGCTAGACAACACATTCAGAGGTAGCAAGTACAGCTGGGATAAAAATACAAGTATTACTGGTGTGGAGTGAAATTCAGAATAGGAGGCATTCCCTATCAAAACCTAGTTTTAGATTTAGGTACAATGCCTCCTATTTACATTTCCAGAGAAAGCAGGGCAATCTACCAAGCAGGTTAATACACTGCCCTGGCTCAGGCTATCCACTTAGGTCACAGCAGACAAATTCCAGAACTTCCTTCCAAAACTAAACAAAAAGTCCACAAAGCAGCAGAAACCCTTGATGTCAAACTTTCAGCCAGAGCAAGGACCAGCAACAGAAACAAACAGAAGAGATGGGAGCAGCAGGCATGAAGCGTACCAGCTACTGAAAGCGCTAGAGCAGGAGATACATCAGTGACACAGAGAAAGCGTTCTCAGGATCAGGCCTTACTTGCATGTTTTGCTGTTTTGCTGACATTCAAAGTTGTCAAACAGGCACTCGGGTGTGTTGCAGAACTCGTCACACTGTCCATTGAAAAGCATCCAGCAGCGCAATGAAGAGGAGCAGTTGGCCCAAGGATCTTCCATTGTCAGGGAGCAGTCGCCTCCATCCCACTGGCAGGCATGAGTGTTACAGTCCTCATCACAATAGCCATCTTTCGCTTTTTCCACACACTGGGAATCCAAACATCCTCGGGGCTCTGGGCTGAAAGTTACGGGCTGTTCACACTGGCTGCCTTGGGTGTGAACAGGGCACTGACAATAATAGTAAGGAGGCTGAGAATGAGGGTGGCAGCTTCCACCATTCTGGCAGGGAGCACTGGCACAACCCGTGTTTGTCTGGCATTCCTCTCCCACAGACAGCTTGGGGCAATAGCACCGTGGACCAGAAGATGTCTGGATGCACTGCTCCCCCTTCTTGCATTTCACTTGTCCACAAGTACTGTGGCTGCTGAACTCACATTTTGCTCCAGAATAACCCTATGGAGAGGAAAAAAGGCAAAACAACCAGACTCACAAGTTTATTCTTCAGCACTCAAGAGGGCTGGAGGCAAGGTGTCACATGCAAACCCTTTCTTCCCCTAATTCCTCTGGCCTCATTGCAGGTGCCATGATTTTCTGGATCTAGCCTCAGGGATAAACTAGGAACTTACAATGCTCTATTACATTTTTGAAATGGACTTAGAAGAGCCATGAACAAGGGGAATCTTGCAGTAAGCACAGAAAACACAGGAAGGCAAAAGAAATTGTCGAAATTTAATGCTAGGTTTAAGACAGAAAAGTCAGCTATCATGCCTCAACAGCAGAAATGTCTGGGGAAACAACAGGCAGCATCACTCTCCCAGGGCACCCAGAAGCCCTGGGTTTCCCAGCTAAGCAGGTAAACTAGGGGACTGGGGAAAGAGTGTCCGAGGACACAGCTTTGCAAGTAGTACAGAAAAGAGAACTTTCATGTACAGTGGACCAATAAAACTAATGAGACCATAGCCAGAGAACTCTACAGCTGAGGCAGGCAATCCAGTTGCAGGACATGGTGCTTACCGGGGGACACTGGCAGATGAACCCATCCGGCATATTGCTGGCAACAGCACAGGTACCTCCATTCTGACAAGGCTTTCGGGGACACACATCTATTACGCTCTCACAGTGACGACCTGAGATGCAGACACACGGGGAGAAGAGAGCAGAGAAATGTGCGTCTGTGTGTGCACACCAAAAAGCCATCACAAAGCAAAACACTCCAATGAACAGTCAATGAGCAACATGCTCCAGTGAGACCTTCCCCTCAGAACAGGTAGGGAACACCTCTTCAGATAGCACACGCTCTTTAAACAGCTGCTTAAGTAGTGGGAGAGGAAGGCACAATCCCAGAATCCACAATGTGTATTTGGAGACAGCCCACCTTGTCTGCCTCCTCAAAAATGCATGCAACCCAGTACAGAGACATGATTTGGTGCTGTCACCCCCAAGTCAGCCAGGCACAGAGGCTGAAGGTGCTGTACCACATCAATTTGGGGATTCCTAAGACTTCTTTACTTTTGGGGAGATGCTCAATGAGTCCAAAGGTAAATCATACTCTGACCATGAACAAACAGCCCTCAGGACCAGATGCAATGTGAGTGAACAGGACAAGCAAGCAGACGCTCCCCAGACTGATGAGCTAGACAGAGGCCTTACTGCACTGACTAGCATTTGCGGCAGCTCCCAGAGTCAAACTCTGACACCAGACTTTAAAAAGATGAGGATGACCTAAGCATGACTTGGATTCCCTAGGAAAACATTAATAGAAGCCTCCACACATGTGCAGCCAAGACTGACTGCTTGCAGACAGGAGCAGACAGGGCAGGATAGTCCATGGAGTCCTGGCATCCTCTCAGTCACAAACCACAGCAAAGCCACCCCGTTCCCTCCCAAGCAGAAGGGTCAACATGGAATGCACAGAAGACGAACAACTAGAGGAAGAAGCACGCTCCCCCTCTGTGCCTAACATTTCCAGACAGATTTCATGTCTGAGACACAGCAGCTCTCCCTGCTCCTCCTAGGGTGCAGCAGGTCTGCACTCCCCACTCCGCAAGTTCCAGCAATCCTTCCATGAGAGCCAGGAGCAACATGAGGCGTAATTCATAAAAACAACCTTAACAGATGGGCTTAAATATAAACTTATCTAATGCTCTGCACTGGTGTCCCACTAGCTAGCCTTGCTCAGCTGCCCTCCTATGTTGCTTTTTTAGGAACTACTTTTGTCAGTCTAGGTAACTCATTCAAAAAAGGCTATATGAATCCCTCCAATGTATGTCCTTGTGACTCCTTTGCATCTGACAATCACAGATTTAGTGGAAAATTGCAGCATCTTTAAGTTTCAAGAAAAAAAAAAGGAGTAAAAACTACTCATAAAGCATGCAGAGAAGGTCACTGGTAAGCAGGGAAAGTGAAAGCTTTTAATGGAGGAAAACTGAATACATAAGAAGTTAAACTGACATGGAAACTGGAAAGCTGAAAGTTAAGACACATCTGGAGACTATTAGCCCAAACTTATGCCCAGTGGGAGGTAGAAAGCAGAATAACAGCAATACTAACAAAGAAGAGGTCTAGAGAGAGTGAGACATAAGTTTGCACAGTGCGAAATTCTTGCAGTTGCGTTTCAAAGTTGGATTGTGGAAGGATCACATCACTAAGCTAGGAATGTGCAGCCTGTCTATGCATAGAGTATTCCATCCAGACCACATCACCAACGTAAGGAAGAAAGGAAGCAAGGAATAGAAAAGGAGGCCAAAAGCTAATTATTGATACTATGACACTGATTTGTAGAGAAAATCCACATGCTGCTTTGCAAAACGAAAAGCCATGGAGAAGCTGACACGTGAACAGCTACACTTCCAATATTCAAAATGTGAAATTATGAAGGAGAGAAAAGTACCACAGGAAAAAAATATGCTGGCAGCCAAGTGTCTCAGGAGACTCCTTTGTCTGAGACAGCTCTGGAAGCCAAATTTCTTAGAAGGTTTAAAAGAAAGATTCATTTAAAAACTGAGACATGGTGTAGGGAAACAAGCACATATTGTAAAGGGAAGTGACTAGATAACATGACTGCCAGAAAGGGAAAGAATGACCATTTTTCAAGATACTACTCTGAAATTGGAAGCATGTTTACAACTACTCACCAGTAAAAGCACTACGACAGATGCATGTATAATCGTTTATCAGCTGAACACAGTCCAGACTTCCACGAGGGTTACAAGGATTAGAGAGGCATTCATTGATATCTCCCTCACATCGCTCGCCTGCAAAGCCTGGGAGACAAATGCAGCTGTAGCCCCCAATCTGGTCAATACACTGTCCTCCATTAAAGCAGCGGGGTACTCCCAAGTCTGAAACACAGTCATCGATGTTCTCCTCGCACAAATGGCCTGTCAAGACAGTAAAGAGTAACAATTTGAGGATACGGTATCATGGCCTCATTTCCTATACTGCTCATCAAGTTTTAAGACCACGTCATACACAGTCCCAGATATAAACAGATAATGATCCCAACTTAATGCAATCCATACCCCCGTGCAGCCAGCCAGCCTCAGATCAGACCTAGGGAGCATGTGTTTTAGATTGGGGCTGCTCTCAATGGTAGGCCATACTGGTATTTAGCAGCTTTCATGCTTGACTTAATTTACGGGCATAATTAAAAACACAAAACAAAAAAAGATGCACTCAATTTAGCTCTGCGACTGAACATGGCCAGAGAGCCCCGCGCTGTCCTTGCAAGGCTGCAAGCTTCCCACCATTCATTTAACTTGGCGGTAACCCTAAAACTCGGCAAAGAGCATTTGTAGCAACAGCATGAAAACAAGCAACAACAAACCAACAGAAAAGCAACTGTGATAAAACAGAGATTCCTGGCCAGCATGCCACTCCTGCAGTTTGACTTCAGGGGACCTACAGTAAACCCTCAGCACCAGCTCAGGGTGGCAGCTTCCCCCTCTCGCTGCAGCGCTCCCTTTCAAGAGATAATGTCTGGTCCTGGCTCTGCCTTCACTGCACGGTGTAACAGGTAAAAGGGGACAGAGAGGGTAGGGTGAGCAAATAGTTTTGTCTGTTAATACAGCCGATTCATCCAAAGCAACTAAAGTCATTCACCTAAACATGGAGGATGCTTCCACTGGCATCAGTGAAGTATTCATTTCAGACTGGGCCAGGGACAAAAGCTAAGTCTTAATATCCTAAGTAAGTGCATCAATCTTCTCTAAGTCCTTTCATTTAAAAAAAACCCCAAACTGTCACATCCAAAGAGTAATCCACCTCAACAAATAAAGATGGAAGAATTAAAAGCAGTATATTCAGAACCTCTCACAGGAGGGTGAATGCTTTAGTACAACACAGAAGTTCTGGCAATGCAGAAACTGGTACATAAAAACACACTTTGATGTAGAGACATAAGCAGCAACTTTTTTTTAAAAAAAAAAAAATTGGAGGACCAAGTTAAGAACAATACATGTGATTCCATTCATTGCTAATGCAATGATTTACCATGAAATAAACACTTACACATACTAGGGAGATGTGCTGACAGCCACACTTAAAGTGAATGAACTGGTAATATGCATGGGCAGAAGACAAATATATTGGATTATTTTATAATTTTACTTAAATTTACGTAATGAACCAGGAATTTAGTTCTACCTGACGCACATCTGGAGATTTTGCCTACATTGAGATGACATATTTCAGAAAGAAAATGTAAGTTCGGAGGAATGTAAAATCTTTAACTGATTAAAAAAAGATTAATAAAATCTTTATAATAAATAAAGAAAAAAAATTCAAGTGAGAAAGCATTCACCAATGGGTTAAAATGGGTAGTCCTGAATATTTTCAAAGTAGAAAGTCAGGGCGATCAGGTCATATATAACAGGGAAATGAAAGGTTAGGTTTCAAGAAACGTGACATTGTGTGGAATCATACTTACTGAAAACCACCCATCATGTAACTGTGGGCTTTTTTTTTTTTTTTTTAATAAAAAAGGTTTTAATAAAAGAGCTCATATTTGCTGAAATAGTTTAAGCTAGCCTGAAGGCACTGAACTTCTTTTCCACAGAAGACTCCAGGACAGAGGACAATGCAGGGACAAAATTTAGTCGAGTAAAGGACACTGGATATTATGCAAAAACTAAGCAAGTTTTCTGTCTATTTCATACCATCTTAGCCAAAAAGAAACCTTGGATTTACTGTATCAAAACAGATAGGGTTGGGAGAGATCTAAATGTCGCCCATCCCCATTGCCAAAGACAGATCATACATTCCCAAAGGACACTGTCATGACCTATTCCTTTAAAAGAAAAAAAAGCAGCATTTATTTTTAAAGAGAAAATATGTATCTCAAGGGATTTGGTGCACTTTGGGAACATTCTTCAAAGAAAATAATGCATTCCCTTTAGACTCTCCATCATCAAACCAGTAGTCAGAAAGAAAAACCCACTCTTGTAACATTCACTTAATTGCTGAGCTTCATACCCCGAGTTCCTGGTGGACAGGAGCACTTGAAATCATAGACAAGGTCTATACACGTTCCTCCATTCTGGCAGGGCTGAAACTGGCACTCATCCACTTCATATTCACAGTTGACACCCTGGTATCCAGGAACACACTGCCAGTATAAAAATAAGCGTAAATAATCTTCCCCTAACAGATATATTAGTAGACATCTGAGAAAGGCTAACACAAAGCGGGCCCTCAATGGTACAGAATATGACTGCCTCTGTAGCTATACAACTGCAAGCGATTTCAAGCGCTGCACAGCCAGCTAGCTTAAGCACACCTGACCACATGAGTACTCAACAGCACGCTGCATGTCTGAATTTGAGTGACTTTATTCCTCAAAAATGTAGCGATCGAATCCTGACACCCTTTAGGGCTGAGACTGGCTTAGTAGTTTTAACTTAAGGTTACATAAAACTCATCCTTTCCTTGTGGGCACGAGCTTCCATGGTGTTCCACCATTCTGAAAAGCTTAGGAAGGTTGACATACCATAATATCATGGTCTACACTGCTCTCTGCATCAGCTGTAGGAAACAAAAAGCAGTGGAAGGCATCTCCCACCCCCAGAGTCAAGGCATACTCTGCCCATCCAATAGGGAGAATACAACATTCCTTTAATGCATTTCTACATGTATTTTAATATAAACCACACCTCAAGCAAAAATCTTTCAAGATAAGAACTCAGTATTCAAAGAGGGAAGGAGTTCAAATGCCCATCAACCACACCTCCTTACAATCACACCTCTAATTCAGTCTTAAAAGCCTCTCAGGAACACTGCTTCTGCCACAGCTAAATTAAAAATTCCCTCCAGGAGCAGATTGCTTTTATCCCCTCTTTGAAGCTATTCTACCACTCATATGTGTTTCTGATTTGTTCTGATTTCCTTTGCATTACAATGCTGTAAATATTTAGACCTCTTCCTACGGAACCACCGTGCGTTACCTTGCACTGGTATCCACCCAGGTGATCCTGGCAGGTGGCACCGTTCTGGCAGGGGCTGGAGTCACACTCATCCAGCTGCACCTCGCAGTAACTGCCAGTGTAACCCACCTGGCACTGACAGTGGTGTGTGTTCCCAACATTGAGGCAATGGCCAGAGTGCTGGCACAACTGGTCCACTGTGACTCCTGAAACAAAGTCAAATAAAGTGAGCAAACACATAAAATACAAGTACAAAAGCACGTTGTAAATTGAAAAGTTGCAACTCAAAAACTGAAGAGTTACTCTTTAAATTACAGTGGGTCTGAACTACAGCTGGCTTCCAAATAAAGTCACCACTCTGTCCCCTTTGGATCATCAACATCAACACTGGCATCAAGTACTTGTACCGCTGTATTATTTTACCACTGGCTAGTGGATACACATCTGAAGTACTACTGTTGCAGTACAAACGTTCAATGTTTGTACCTAGAACATCTGCAGAAGGTATGGGAGCTTGACATCCTTCTCCTTTTGACACTGAATCTCCTTGTTTGGATTTCCTGGACTGAAAATGGCATGACTTCCATCAGCCTGGGCTACAGAGCCACCTTTCAGGAATAAATTCACTTAAACCCCAAATCTTTTACATGTACATCCATCTGAAGCAGGAAATTACAGCTTTGGGGGGAAATGGTATTACCTATGTAGCTAAATAGCACACTTAGCAGCCAGTATTCTCTGTGAAAATACTTACAAAGATCATGAGTTACAAGATGCCTTCCTTGTACAAGGACAACCTGTCTTAAACCTGGCCTGCCTGGGATAAAGCATAAACAGCTGATGTATTTTCCAGATAGGCAGCCCATGTAAAATGGTACTACTGAAACTCTAAGGATCGTGAAAAGTTTAATTCTTCTTTTCTAATATTTTTATGGTAGAAGCTAGCTTCTTATGTCAGGAAGAATCAAGAAAGCTTTGACTCCCAAACACAACCTTGCAGAGAGATTTTTAGATCAGAAGTGATCATGACTGACCACCTACAGGCAAGCTCTCTGGGATTTCCAATGCATGCTGTGTTCACAGGCATATGGGGAAGGGAGGCGCAGATTAATGATGCAAGGGGAAATGTTTTCAGTTAAAGCACAGAGAATGCTTATTTACCCCTTTGCGAAGCTGCCACCTGACAGGAGACATTGGGCACATCACAGTAAGTACCAGTCCAGCCAGGTGGACAGACGCATTGGGTCTGGGCTCCATTCTGGACACACGTGCCTTTATTCTTACAGGGAGACTTGCTGCACAGATCCATGAGCGCCTGGAGAGAAAAAAAAACACAACAACATATATGGCAAGCGCACTAGGAAACACTACTGGCAGTACAAATTTAGGAAGCAGAGAAAGGAAGCTCTGCAAAACCAGTTCCATGTAGCAATGGAAAGAAAGGAAGACTTCCCAAGTCTAAGCCAGGTGCTTCACTGTGTCTCCAGAGCTCACAGGCCTAGGAAACTGCAGACATACACAGAATTAGCCCCCCCCGACAGCAGCATCATTTCAAGAGTAAGCTGATCCTCACACTTTGCTATGCAGAGGGATCTCTGGCTAGCTGTGTTCGAGAAAATTTAGTTTTATCTCAGACTAGGCTCTAGTTCCACATTAATAGGAGGCTTCCAGCTATCAACAGTAACAAGTGCCCTTTCTTCTCCCAAACTCCCCCCATCTTCACTGCTTTTTGAGGATGGCAAATAGTTGCGGTTTAACTCCAGCTGGCAACTAAGCATCACACAGCTACTTGCTCACTCCCCCCTACCTCCCCCCTCCCAGTAGCGGCATGGAGAGGAGAATGAGAAAAAAGCTAAAATTCATGGGTTGAGATAAGAACAATTTAATAATTGAAATAAAGTAAAATATAACAACAAATGCAATGAAAACAGAGGGGAGAGGGAGGGAGAGGGAGGGAGAGGGAGGGAGAGGGAGGGAGAGGGAGGGAGAGGGAGGGAGAGGGAGGGAGAGGGAGGGAGAGGGAGGGAGAGGGAGGGAGAGGGAGGGAGAGGGAGGGAGAGGGAGGGAGAGGGAGGGAGAGGGAGGGAGAGGGAGGGAGAGGGAGGGAGAGGGAGGGAGAGGGAGGGAGAGGGAGGGAGAGGGAGGGAGAGGGAGGGAGAGGGAGGGAGAGGGAGGGAGAGGGAGGGAGAGGGAGGGAGAGGGAGGGAGAGGGAGGGAGAGGGAGGGAGAGGGAGGGAGAGGGAGGGAGAGGGAGGGAGAGGGAGGGAGAGGGAGGGAGAGGGGAGGGAGAGGGAGGGAGAGGGAGGGAGAGGGAGGGAGAGGGAGGGAGAGGGAGGGAGAGGGAGGGAGAGGGAGGAGAGGGAGGGAGAGGGAGGGAGAGGGAGGGAGAGGGAGGGAGAGGGAGGGAGAGGGGAGGGGAGAGGGAGGGAGAGGGAGGGAGAGGGAGGGAGAGGGAGGGAGAGGGAGGGAGAGGGAGGGAGAGGGAGGGAGAGGGAGGGAGAGGGAGGGAGAGGGAGGGAGAGGGAGGGAGAGGGAGGGAGAGGGAGGAGAGGGAGGGAGAGGGAGGGAGAGGGAGGGAGAGGGAGGGAGAGGGAGGGAGAGGGAGGGAGAGGGAGGGAGAGGGAGGGAGAGGGAGGGAGAGGGAGGGAGAGGGAGGGAGAGGGAGGGAGAGGGAGGGAGAGGGAGGGAGAGGGAGGAGAGGGAGGGAGAGGGAGGGAGGGAGAGGGAGGGAGAGGGAGGGAGGGAGAGGGAGGGAGGGAGAGGGAGGGAGGGAGAGGGAGGGAGGGAGAGGGAGGGAGGGAGAGGGAGGGAGGGAGAGGGAGGGAGAGGGATAAAACCAAAGGGGAAAAAACCCCTCCAAATGATGCACAGTACAACTGCTCACCACCCACTGCCTGATGCCCAGCCCCAAGCAGCGACTGGCAGCCCCCAGCCAACTCCCCCCAGTTTCTACACTGAGCATGACGTTCTATGGTATGGAATAGCCCTTTGGCTAGCTTGGGTCAGCTGGCTGGCTCTGCTCCCTCCCAGCTCCTTGTGCACCTGCTTGCTGGCAGAGCATGGGAAACTGAAAAGTCCTTGATTTAAAGTAAGCACTACTCACCAACAACTAAAACATCAGTCTGTTATCAACGTTATTTTCATACTGAATCCAAAACATAGCACTGTACCAGCTACTAAGAAGAAAATTAACTCTATCCCAGCCAAAACCAGGACACAGATGTATTCCCCATTTTGATCTTTGCTTTTCCTTTTTGTCATTAGCTCACCATACCTGCTTTTGGCCCCATTTGCTCTAGTATGGTCTCTCTGAGTTTTCCTGTCTTCTGAGTTTCAACTGAAAACCCACAACTCTTTTTATGAACTGAAGAGCGGCCAAAGTATACTGCTTTTCTTGAGTCCTTATATAAAAAAAGTTTCCAAACAAAGAGACTAAAACTCAGTAAATCATCACATGAAAGTGGAGTGAGGACCCAAAATAACTGTCTGACCTAATATAAACCAGCGACTAACCATCATTTCGTCTTTGAACACTTAAGTCTTCAAAGTAATACAGCTATTTGATTGATTTCAAGCTGACTTGAGGGAAGGATGAGGTTTTTAAAGAGAGTAGTACTGAATTTTGGCTGTAAAATGCGATTTCAATTGCAGAAAGTTCTGCTTTTCAGATGCAAACTGTCTCCTCATAAAGATTAAAGTAGAAAAATCTGTGCTTTCACAGGCAACCAAAAAGAAACTTGGAATTAAGTTTTATCACATGTAGTTGAGCGTGAAGAAAAACACCAAGCCTCTTGCTTCTGCATTTGTAATGAGTAGCTGACTGTTTTACATGCAAATTCTATAACTTATGAATCATTGTCTGATTTTGTGCTGCTTATTTAGCTTTGCTAATTAGGTCAAGCCAGTTTACCACCAAGACAAGAGCTACAGTGTAGCTGTAATCTAGAAATCTCTCCAATACAGCTTTGAATAGTACTTATAAATTTAGAAAGTTATGATTCCTTGCGTAAAATGAGTAATACATTATGATCAGGCTTCTCCAAACTTAAAGCAGACTTTCTGAGAATCCACATTTAATTTGGGGACAGGAACATTAATCCTTTTCTCAAGTAAAAACAAAGCAAACATAACAGAAGAGGAACTAGCGAACTTCACAGTACTTTACGATCACTCTCGATGCTAATTCTCCCGATGAGGTTTAAGTGGTGTGCCCAGAATGTATAATTAGGGTAGCAGAGGGGTTGCTTTTTTGTATCACTTCATTCCTTTACACTCACTTCCTCCATTAGCAATACCTAGAAGCAGACCTGGCAATTGAATATCTCACAACATGCTTCTGAAAAGCACCTCCCCCACTGCCACTAAAATGCTGCTTCTAACACCCACTGCCTTACAAAGACACACTGGCATGAAAAGACAGTTGCAAAATTCTTACCAAACTGTAGTGTCTTCCAGTAGTTTAATAAATTCACAGGTTTGAGGGTTTTTTGTTTTGGTTTGGTTTTGTGGGGGTTTTTTTATGGCAGCATGCAGACTGCTTATAGAGGAAGCCAATACAACGTTTACTGTTCCAAGCTAGAAACAGTCCCAAATCCCCCTTGCTGTTTTGGTAAGCGTAGAAGAAAAAGAAAAAAACCCCTCCAATCGGAAAAATTAAATCAGTATTCTGTTTCCACTGCGATATGCTAAGTTTGAAGTTTTTAATAGGTACTAGTTGGTCATTTACAGTATGGGTTTGCAGCTCCTATGCTCAACTGTGAAAAACTAATTGACCTGAACTGCAAACTAGAGGGTTTTATTGAGGTTGTGAACAGGACAATCACGTCAGTCACTGCGCTAAAACATTTTCTGGCTTCTTATGGAAAAAAAATCTACAATCAACTCAGAATAACAACACCTCCCCGTAAAAAAAAATAAGCCAGTTAAATCAAGGGCCTGCTAATCAGACTGATACTCTGCTCTTTCTTTGGGTTTGTCTGGTTTTTCTTTTTTAATACAGGACTCAGCCTTCAGTCAGGACAATTTTATGCTTCAAATGAAATGCAGCCATTTCCAAAGCTAACAGCTGTTTTTCGTTTAAGAAGAAAACTAATCTAGAAAGTTCCAGTGACACCTGTCCTCATAAATAACCAAGTGTTTTTCCTCCTCCTCACAAAGTGACACTTTTGATTTCCAGAGTTTTGAGCCGGGGCACCTGCTCTGTCAGACAGAGGCCCCGGACTTATTTTTCTCAGGGCTAACAGGCCAACCACCTTGTAACAGAACGGAAGGAACAAGAGCTCTGCCACATTTGGTACCTCACATCCAACCCAGTCACTTGTGCTGTCGGATGGTTCAAACAACAGTCCCCTGTGCAAAATGGGCAAGGAAACGTCACCCACCTGACAGTTCTTCCCAGTATAACCCAAAGGACATATACATCGGTATGTGCCCAGGCTGTCCACGCAGGAGCCTTTGTTCAAGCAAGGATGTGAATCGCACTCATTAATTTCCACGAGGCAGAAGGGTCCTGTAAACCCCACCGGACACTGGCAAGTGAAGGAATTGATCCCATCTACACAAGTACCTCCATTGAAACAGGAGCTGCAAGAGAGTGAGAACAAAGGTAAACTGAAACAAAATGCAGTTAACTCATAGCCAAACAGCACGCAAACTTCACTGACACGAGAGAGAAAACCAGGTTACAGGATCTTCTGACCACTGGTAAGCTGCTGCTAATGAAGCACACACCAGGTAACAGCAATTCCAGGGAACTCCAGCTCACTGTCTTTTACCTTGGCAGGAGAAGAAAGTAAAGCAGGGTTCCAATGAGTTATTAGTGATGAAGGTAACTTAGTTAATGAAATTTTCCCAGCCTCAATGTGACCACAAACAGTACTGTACCAGGTAGGCGTGTGGCTTGCTCAAACTGATAAATTTTATACAAATTTTATTACAGATTACAATTGTATTACTAATTACGAGAAACAAAACAATTTGCCTTTTCTTTAAAGCTTCAAAGGAGTCACAGGTATATTTTCTCAAGGAAAAAGTCTGTGTAACATGCAAAACACAAGCATGTTCTTCATTGAAATTATGTGAAAGTATTGGTATTGCTAAATCCCTTCCTCCTCTTCTCATGAGAATCTTAACTCCTTGATTTGTAAAACTACTCATACATGCCCTGACAGAATTCAGATCAAAGGAATTACCCCTCTCCCCCAATCTTCTGATCATAAGAAATTCTGCCAGATTAGGTGGCAGTGGAGAAGTGACTGGGAAAGTCAGAAGTGATGCCTCCTGCAAAACTGACTCCTTTTTCCTTCTGAAAAAATGTCTGCCAGGAAACTCCTGCTCCTCTGAAAATAACCCTAGATCAGACACAATCAGCTTGATAAAGCACGCAAAATGTATTCATACTTGTTATCTGTTCTGCGCACTGTCAAAGATCCTGACTGTGATTACAGTAGAGATGTCAACATCAACCTATTTGTCAGAGATGCTCCTCTGCCTTGTGGGATGAATTCTGTTCTACACAGAGCAAAACCTGCTCTTTTACATTCATGGCAAAACAAGGAAAATAAGAGGAACTACCAATCACTTGGCATGTTTCACTGAAATCAGGTACCCATCTCCAAAAGAAGATGGCACTCTCTCATAGGCAGCTTCTCACACAAGACACGGAAGAATTATTTGAACCAAATTCAAATTAGCCAACTATCATGGCACTCTTAAGCATAGCTCAGTAAATTTTGGTTGAGAGGGTGTGACTGGTTTAGCTTGGCAGAGTGTTGAAAATTGCTACATCCTTCATTCATACCTGCAAGACTGGTTTCTGTCCTGGCCGATAATGAAAACAAAACCAGGATGAACCTCAAGGAAGAACCAGGTTCTGCTAAAACACCCAACATACTTCACTTGATTAAACAACTGGTGTGTAGATTAAACACACCCTCATCAGTGACGCAATCCTGTTCTTAAGTGAAAGATGTTAAAGTACTTCCTCCCCCACAAATGCTGTTTTATAAAAGAAAAGAATGATCTTTTCTTTGTGTGCAGAAAACGTATGAGAATACCAAGCGCTTTGCATTTAGGCACCTTATTTGTTTCTAGTAACTAGACTAGAACAGACTATTTTTTAATATTTTTTTTAACCACTTCAAGCTTTATTAGAAATCTGAGAATCTGAGGTTGCTTACATCAATCCTAGCAAAGCTTAAAATAAATACGCAGGCAGATGATGGATACACAGGGTTAACACTCAAAGAGCTTTTAAAACTACCAAGTGAACCCATTAATATAAGGACCAGCTGTTGAGCATTTTAACTCAGTTACACACTTTCCCCTTAGAATTTTATCTCAACTCTGCTAAACCACATCCAATTTGTGAGTGTTAAAAGATCTCTGATGATTAAACCTTTCCAGTACAGAATTTGTGGGTTTATTGTTCCTCCTGGTAAGCTTCTTCATGTTATTTGCTGTCAATAACTCAGCTCAGGGCTAATTTATTTTTCCTGCCTAAGAGCTGGCCATTGATTCCATTTTTGCGGCTTTTGTATTTCTCAGCACAGTAACTGTTCATAACTGATCAATTATTTCCCCTCCCTTATATGATAATGGTCTTAAAAAAATATAAATCATTTCTCTTTTAATAAGCTAGCACCTGTTACTGTCTTAACATTTGTTAAACGCTGTCATATTCCTCCTATAATGGAACTAAGCTTCTAACTAGTCATGCAAACTGAAGACCAACTTTGAGAGGCAGCTGCCTTCCAGCTGGTATCCTGCACAAGGTAAGCAAGTTTTCTTTGCATGTCTCGGTGACAAAAGTCAGGAAAACAGATCCTCATCATTAGAAACTGCTTCTGAGTAGCACTGACTTCAAGCCACGAGCACACATCCTGTGACACCTTAGCACGGCAGCACAGTGAAGCTCTCTCACCTCTCAGTGCATTCATCGATGTTGTTCTCACAGTTGGTTCCCTCAAACCCAGGCTGGCACTTGCACGTGTAACTGTTGACGTAGTGGGTGCACGTGCCTCCGTTCCTGCACGGCTCGCTCAGACATTCATTGGTATCTGTTTGACATTTATCTCCGTGAAATCCAGGCAGGCAGATGCATGAGAAGGAGTTAATCCCATCCACACATGAAGCTCCATTTTGGCAGGGATCTGAGACAGAAGTATTACACCAAGTGTTAAAATGGGTAACAAAGGCCAGGCCTAGAGTAGTAGCTTTTATTTAGGAAAAAAGTATCACACAGCCCAGAGTGTGACAGACTACTGATGAGTTTTTCTGAGGCACTTTATGGAAGAGGTAATTGCAAAGCACTATCAATAATGAATTCACAAGAAGGTGTGGATCAAGACCAAGCTTCAGGGCTTAAAGGTTTCTCTGCTGGGACGTGTTCAACCAAAACCAACAAAACCAGACCCAAAGCCTCTTGGTTTAAAATTCAGACTCCGCTTTTTTGACAAATGCCTACTGATAAAACACAATACAAACAGCACAGCAAGGTTTCTTCTTCCTTACCAAATCTTACTCATAAAAGAACTTGGCCCATTCTCTCTTTTCCAGACACTGCTCAACACACGAGAGAACTTCGGTGCTTAATTTTAAGCATGAAAGTAGTCCAGTCAAATAAAACATGTATGGGTATAATAGTGTATATATGAGCACTTATCATTACTGGGCATTTGGCATTTTTCCCAGTATCAAAGACTGACTGGGGAAAGGCTGGCAGAAAAGCTCATAAATTCATACACCACCTTGGATTCTCCTCACCTCTGCATTTCTTGAAATTTTCTTTATCCCTACACCATGGTCTTGCTACTTGCATATCACCATTTTTTGGTCTAAGGCATCCCCTGTTAGTGTATTCCTTCTATTTCCACAAGTACCAATCTGCCTGAAAGGTCTCTGCCATTCAGTAGTTTCTTCCTGCTTTACTCCTTCCACTTTCGGACTGAAGACCCACATTCCCCTGTCAGATACTGCCTCTGAAGCCAGACATCTTTTCTACTCTGCATTCCCTAGACCAAAAGCCTACATATATGAAGGCAGAGAGGGAAATTGGGAGGGGGGAGGGAAAGGGGAGACAGGAAGGGGGGTGAAAAAAAGGTTACAGAGCAGGTTTTTTTTAATCTGTAACTAACTTAAGGTACTACTAAAATACAAACTTGAAAATGCAGATAGACTCCACCAAAAATTCACAGTTCAGTACAAGATCATTTTGTTCACTGGTAAATGAAGAAAACAGATGTGAAAGGTAATTAAAGCTCATTTAATGACTGAGAAATATGCTCACATGATAAAAATCTGGGTTATAAGAGACACACCTGCATCCATTTAGAGGTCATTTGACTACTGCAGAGAAAAAGCACAATTCAAAGTGAGACCCCTGGCAGCTAAAAAATGTTGTCTCTATGGCATTCAGCCATTCATGACTGAAGCCAAAAGCTGCACATTAATTTTCTGTGCCACACATTTACTGACAGAAAAAGGAGACTCGAGTTATCAACTTTTCAATAAGTTCTTGTTGTTGGAGGGTTTGTTTGCTTCATAGATTAAAGACATTTAGCTCAAGCCATGGAAGGTTTTTGTTATGCTAAATGAAATCAGCTGTAGCAGTAATTTGAAATTCTTCTTCAACCTCATGGGTGTGCTGCCTAACAGACAACATAGGATGAATCTCACAGCTCTCAGAACACTTAGGAAGAGAGAGAGATTTCCCAGCTGTTCAAGAGAGAAAAACGAACACTTTAAAAACATTTTTATCTTCAGACACCCACGTAAAACCTAACAAGACAAGCAATAATTTTGTTGGCTTCAGTAAGCAAAGCTTTGGGTCAATGCACTGTGACATTTTTTGCACTGTACCTGTTTGCTCAGAAAGAGGCAATCAAAAGCTCAGGCTGAGCCAAATGCCTTAGAAGTTCTTTCGGCAGTGCTGCTTCGGAGTCTCCCACGCTTAACTTTTGCTAATAGACTTGTTTGGATCCTTCTCTACAGCAGTCACAAATTTAAATATTTTTAAATGCAAGCACAATTCTCTAAATTCTTACCTAAAGTAATTTAAGACTTTGGTTTGTTTTTATGCTTTTCTAAAAAAATCCAGAGGTTTGGTTTGGGGGATTTTGGGGAGCTTTTTGTTTTGTTTTTCTTTAAGAGCCAGCCAATTAAAAAATTACAACACCATGATCTCCCTCAAGGTTTGCTAAAGCACTGTTGAAATAGTAACACATGAACTTTTAAAACACATGAGACTCAAATTTTTATCTGATGATGATACAGAATGTGCCCAGCAAGAAAAAGCAGCTACTATATACTTGGTTTGCCTTGTAAACAACAGTGTCAGGGGCATGAGGTTAACATTGCTTTCTTGTAATTTAAACTGTTTCAGTACTCATCGGTGTACGGGCTATCCTGCAACCGATACCTATTCTGGAACAGAGGCCTTACTGCTGCTTAATTTGCTTTCAAATATGGATTAACTCAAACAGCAACAGGACCCACTCTTTCCAGAACATTGATGTCAGACAGAAACAGTTCAGGAAAGACTGCTATACTCCAGATTCCCACCACACCTCAATCAAGTTGAAATACAGGTAAACCCTGCAGTGTTACTTTAACTTGGTGTATTAAAATTTCAGGCAAATATAATTCTTCATTTAACAGTGCTCCTTATTGAAGTATGTAAACTCTAGGACCTTTTCAAGTTAAGAATCTGGGAACAACTCCTGCTATCAGGACACTGGTCTGTTTCTAGCAGCTGAATGTAATGGGTTTTGACTGCCTCAAACATGCAAGTCTTTCAAAGCTGAGGTTTGGTGGGGTTTTTTTTCTTTTTGATAAGTGATTATAAAAGAACCTTCAGCATCTGTCAACAGCAGTCACCAATAGCACAGCAAAATTATTTCTAGGAAAAACTGGAACCCAGAGAACAATCTGCCGATACTCACTTGAAAGGCAGTCATCAATGTTACTGTCACAGTCTCCTCCAGTGAAGCCTGGCCGACATTCACACAGGTAGCTGCCTTGAATATTATGGCACAGAGCATGATTTTTGCAGGGCTTGGAGAGACATTCATCAATATCCACTGTACACCTCTCCCCTGAAACATGGAGAGTCCAAGCGTTAGACTCCTCATAAGGCAATGGTCAAAAGGCTCAATGCCAATTTTGCTCAGTGTTGAAAGTACAGTGTTCCCCATCCCCGTTACCTTCCCAGCCAGGGGCACACTGGCAGGTGTAGCCTTCGGAGTCAGGAGATTCTTGGCAGATTCCCGAGTTCTCACAAGGATCAGGGGAACAAGGAGCAACCACTACCTGGCAGTTCACTCCTAGAAAGCAGAAAGGGAAAAAGGAGAGTATGCCGCTAAGAGCTTGGTGCTTCTTGGAAGAACGAATAAAGACATTGTAGATTGTAACTTGCATGATCATCCTACACAGCAGTGGACAGTATTTCTGTATTTGAAAAATCTCAATGGAAGGAAAAGGAGACTGAAGCACTCCTCATGGGCTCAGTGGGCGCAAGCAGACAGCAGTCTGGTAATTCCAAATTTAATGCCCCTTCAATTCCCACTGCCTTTATATAATCTCAGTCTAACTTTCTTACAAAGAAAATTAAGATGAGCTGTCATCAGGAGTTTTCTTAATGAGTCCAAACAAGATTAGATATGGTCTTATTAAATATTCTGCTGCTGTATCATGTCTACATTAACTGACTGCAATTTAACTTCATACAAACATGGCATTTCCCCTTTTGATTCCTATTTCCAGGAAGTTTAATGAAATGATTAAAATGGCACTAAGGGTGCAATGAAGTGGAAAGGAAAAAAGAGAATAGAAACTTCTGCCTGAATTTTCACCTTTGAATCCTTTCCTACAGGAACATCTATATCCATTCAACAGATCCTCACAAGTTCCTCCGTTCTGGCATGGGTTCGATTTGCATTCATTCCCTTCTGTTGAACAGTAATCTCCTATCCAGCCTGGGTCGCAGACACACTTGTACCTTTAAAGGCAAAACCAGCAGTAACTTTAGAGCATTCCAAAATAAATCATCTACCAATTTCTCCTGCAGATTAGTTTTGAAGAGGAAGGCAGTAGACCTTTCTTTAAGAGAGCCCTAAGTTACATTTAGATTGCCTACCCCAGCTGTATAGTTTTGAAAACACTGAAAATAAACCCTCTCTTAAAACCACACTTCCCTCCCTTACAGTTTTCACAAAGTGCTCAGTCAACCAGCAATATGTTTCTGCTTTGATAAGACCACCTCAACACATTTAAACAAAGACAGGGGGAAAAAAAAAAAAAAAAAGATTAAAAGAAGTGGAGAGGAACAATAGGTTCCAAAGATAACTAGACTGATTTAATACAAAGCAGTGGTTACAAATGAAAACAGCTGGCTGGGAGCAGGAGCAATCTTCTCCATCGTGTTTCAAAATCTGAAGTGGAGCAGCACTCCACCCATATGACGTAGAACCAAGGACTTGGTGAATCACCCCAGACTCAGGCCACACCACACACACTGGTCTCCCTCTCTCTCATGCAAGCAAGACTTATTTTATCTGGCACCGAGCAAAACGTGTACACAGGCACAAATATGACTGCAGGTGACATGACAGGCAAGATGAACCAAAACATTTGTTTTCCAAGCTTACGCAGAGGCTGAATTAGCAAGAAAGGCAGCCTTCCTGCCAGCTCCAGGGAAAGTGCTGAATCCTGCCCCACAGAGCTATCCACAGTGGTAAATCACTTCCTTGCCCAAGTGCCGACAGCACGTTCCAGGGCACAGCACACATCTGGGAGGCACTGTTATTCGATGCACAGTTGAGAAGTTCCACAAACACAAGCCCTACCTCCCCAAACCTGTTGACTCCACAGGCCCTGCACTTAATACCAAAAGGAGGTCTGATTCAGGCCTCCCAAAATCAGCATTTGGTCTTCCTGGATGGAAAGATTCAGAAGCAACCACTGCCATCAAAAGAGCCAGAACGGGCTTTCCTGTTTTCTCTCAGGCATCCAACAATGTGACTAAAGCTGGACAAAGTGTTTAAGTCAAATATTGCTTTATCTCCTAGTGTCAAAAGTTGTCTGCCTGTTCCTTAATACATAGTATTTGGGTAGCAAGAACAGCACTAGCCAACAAAGACAGTCTCCATGCTCAACATTTTAGAGTTTGATGGAACAGTAGCTGCTGCTCCCCAAAGGTTCAATTTGGAACCACTTCTTTATTTCAATTGCATTCACTCTACTCACTTGAGCTGCCAAACCCTGCCTTTAGACGATGGCAGTCCACCCTGCACTACACACCCATGCAAAGCTAGCAAAGAATACAATGCAGGACAGAAAACCCTATGTTGAAACAGCAGACTGCAGCTAGTGACTAAATATCTACCCCTTACTGTGATTATGTCATGGGCAGCAGATAGGTCTGGATCCTAATCTGAGAAATTAAAAGAAAAACCAGAAACCTCAAGCCAAGTTGGAACTCCAGGCAAAGCAAGAAAAAAAAGTATAGAAGGTAGCAGGCAAGTTTAACGTGACAAGAAGTACTTACCCACTAGTGATATGTGTGCAGTTGCCATGTACACAGGGATTACTAAGACAACCATCTGCCTGTGACTGACAGTGAGGATGATGGTAACCTTCAGGACATACACACCGAAAGCCGTTGACTTCATTTAGACATGTTCCACCATTATGACAGGGGTTAGATGTGCATTCATCAATGTCCACATTACAACGTGGGCCTAGAAAAAAATCCAATACTTATTAAGTAGTATTTCTTATAAGAGCATCTGCTTTGTGTGTCTGTGAGAACATGCCCTGAGACACAACTCAGAAAAGCCAATGCAGTGGGACAGAGCTTGCATGCCTCTGTGCTTTAACAGAAGTCAAGAGAAGCATTTTTGAAAGATGCAGCACTTTTCTGTGCTTAGAAACCACTCAACAAGTATTTACAAACCATTCAAGAATCTCAACAGAATTCCACTAAAAAACACTGGTTAATACTGATTAGGGAGGCAAAAATCACTCAGCTGTGTCATGCTTGGAACAAACCCCTTGAGCTCCACTTGTCATAGTCCTGCTCTCTGCTTTGAAAGCACCTATCCTTTGAACAACCAACACTGCCATACTGTCTGCAGTAAATATAGTTCTTGTGGTTTATTGCGCAAAAGGGACTTTAAAAAACACCATTTCCTGTTTTGCCTGCCTCTAATTACAACTGCAAGATCCTTGAAGTAGCAACTGTAAGATCTTGTGAGGTTGGAAAGCTAAATGAAGTGAATTTTGCAGTACACTGAAAGCATTTTTAACACAAGGGAAGGACAAAGTAATGAGATTCCATGAAAGCCAGCTCTTTAGATCCTGGAATATGACAATTCATCATATTACTGAATTATTTTAATAGTGTTAACGGTAGAGAATCTGTCCAGTGGGATAACAAATATGGTAGGCCAGCGACAAAGAAGCCTGAAAGGCAAGAGTGATCAAGGTCATCTTCTTCCCGTCCTGAAGGCTAGAAGGTATGACCATGCCAGAGCCAAAGGATGAAAGGAGCATCAAAAGTCTAGAAAGATGCCAAGAGAAAAGCACTTGGAACCTTTTAGTGCTATTTCTAATGCATTTCAGATCAATTCTGATTAGAATCATTCAATAATAAACAGTAACAAATGTGATGAGAAAACTCTTATAAACAGTACCAACCGCCTTACAACAATCATTTTATGAGCACATTACCTTACATGGCTCAGAACGTATTAAGTCCCTTATAAACAGTGTTGAGATGTGCTTTAGTCATCAGAAATAGTCCTGATGTTCTAAGCATGGATTCAAAAGTGTCTAAAAGCTTCTTTTTTCAGCCTTACTTTTACTGTATTAGGTAAGTTTTTGTAATTTCAAGGGAAACAGAACAGACCACGCCGTGAAAGAGAAGTACTGAAAAAAGCAGGTGGTTCAGTTGGAGACTTCAGAGTGGAGAGCAGCTGATTACAACACTGAGTTAATGCTTTGCTTTCACAGAAAGAAATACTGTTCATGGTCAAAGCCCAAGGTATTGTCTAATCAAACACCTTGCCATATCGTCCACAACCTCTCTGGCCCTGAAAAGAAGCTGTAAATAATAAACCAAAGTCACATGGGTTTATTTGTTATAAACCCAAGAACCATGAATTGGATATAATTACCTAACAAGAATGGTATTTCACAGCACAGGTTAGGCCATTTTTCTGCTCTGTAAAACTTGCTGTAATGTAAGATGCTGAGATTCAAAGATTAGAAGAATCTACCGAGATACTAACCGAATCCCTTGCAGTCAGTATGCAAAGAACAGCTTCCTTAAGTTACCTGGATAACTATATTCAAAGCAACTCAAAGCTAATTGGTAGCTGACTTTACCTGTAAATCCAGGTTTGCAAGCACAATTGTAGCGATTAATGCCATCAATACAGTCCCCATGAATGCATGGGTTACTTGCACAGTCATCAAAGTTATTTTCACAGTTCACTCCTGGAAAAAAAAGATAGAGGAATAAGGGTCCAAATCTTACAAAGACGACAAGAAAACTGTTTCCCAGAAATAGCCAAATTAAGAATCCCACCTGCTTCAAAGTTACACGTGCACTGGGACGCCTCAAACAGGGGATGGTGCAGAAGCACTGCGACACCAAGGAATGTCACCTGAGTTACTGGGTGCCGACTATGACCCTGAACTTGTACTACATGTTTAAACAAAAGAGTAAACCATTTTGAATACCATACCTATTTTTTGCTTGAATTTAGAAGTAAAGAGGAGGTAAATTGTTCCAAGGCCAGATGCAGTAGCAGTGAGGGTTAGGTAATCCACACAAACACATCAAAATTCGGCAAGAAAAAGTAATATAAAAATGATACACTCATACCATAAGCTTATCTCTGTATGCAAATCAGAGCACATGTAAGAAATAATTAAATGCTTGAATTCTGCTAGAACCCAATCCTTCCACTTGTGGTTTATGTACCTGAAGTGCCCAGCAAACAGTTGCACTGGTAGCCATTCACCAAATCAATGCAGCGCCCCTGATGGAGGCAGGGATTGCTGTGGCATTCATCTATCTGCTCGCTGCATATGGCACCCATGTAGCCAGGATTGCATATACATGTGTATGAATCAATTCCATCTTGACATTCCCCATGGTGGCAAGGATCCGGATCACAGTTGTTGATATTCTCCTCACACAGAAGGCCAGTAAAACCTAAGGAAAAATGATGAATTGGAGTAATTAAGAAGGCAACTGGTATGATGCTGCAGTGAATATAATGCAAATATAGGAAGAATCATATTAAGAATCGGCAAAGTGGCAGACAGCACAGAGGGTAACAGGGCATCTCAACTGCTGCCCATTTTCCAGCCCTGGAAAACAACACTCCTCCACTGTTCACAGCATTACAGAACAACATCTTGCATGGAGAATCCTGGCATTGGAAGTGGTTACCTTCAGTTTACTCAGAACAGTAGCAATGAGAGGAAACATGTAAATCTCCATGAGAAATATTTACGTGCATCAGTATAAACTATCTGAAGGCACTCCCCTGTCATTATTTCCTCTACACAATACCAGGAGGGTTGACTTTTTTAGACTGAGGAATTACTGCAAAGATGCTGCAGAAACCTTCCCAAGGGAACTCCCTCGGCTCACGGCAAAGCCCCTGCAGCTCCACTTATTAAAAACTTTCTTGCCCCTTTCACTGGGAAACCTTTCAGTAACTCAAATCAAGCACCAACTGCAAATTTATGAAAGACTGCATGCAACCTCTTTGGTTAGGAGCAATGAAACAAGCGGCAATCTGGCCTGTTTCATTCTGCTTCAGCTGGGAAACATCCTGAGCAACAGAGAAGGACAGAACCTATTCACCAGAAGGGCTAAAACAATGGTTCAGGAAGCTAAGAGCAGCAAACAACTCCCGCAAGAGCCCTGTTTTCCGTGATGGAGCAGAGCTAAATGAAGCAGGGACAATTTAAAATAAACGGTTTTCAGAGACAAGGTTTTGGAGCAACAGCTCACACTGCCTTCCAGCAGCTGAAGATTAGGAAGGTAGAACTTCAAATTTCAGACACCAATTGGAGAATGATACAAACCAAGCTGCAGGGAATTTCAACAGCTGAAGAGCGATTCTCACCTGAGTATTTTAAGTGGATAACAGGCTCCCCATTTTTCATACAGGTTTGTGGTTATTTCTGTGGTCAAACATACCAGGTGACGGCTAAAATTTCCAAGTTCTGCGAACGTATGCATGGATGAATGGGTGTGGAAGCAGGTGGGGAGAGGGAAGGGAAGCTAGTTAGAGAGATGGATATAAAAAGATGTTAGGGAAGGAGGAAAAACAAACCGATAAGAGGACGAACAGTGGCAAAACAAAACAAAAACAACAAAAAAAAAAAGAGAACAGAGGCAAATAAAAGAGGGAAGACCTAAGACAACTCAAGAAAAGAAAAGCCATGATCTACCACTGGGAAGGAGAAGTGGAATAATGCCAGAAGGGAAAGAAAAGACAAAAAGCAAGCAGTAAATAGAGCTATCTGTACAGCAATTGGCCAAACATTTTGCAGTTTTCAATCACTTCGGCAGCTGGCGATTACCATTCAGGGAACACATACACTCATAATATGAGATTAATAGAGGAAGAACATACTCAAACATCATTTTCCAGTAAACTGACCTGCCCCAATGATGAATTCCACATTTCAGTCTTACAGAAGGCTGTCAATATTAAATATAATACTTAGCATACATTCGTTCAAAAAATTATTACCTTGCCTCCTATTGTAGCTCAACTGAACCACTTAAAGATCAGATGTATTTCTCAATCTCTTAACTGAACACACCTTACTGAGATATAATTTCCCTCTTTGCAGACAAGAGTTAGACTAGAAAAAAACCCACCTGAATATAGAACATAAGAATATCTCAGACAGGATGGAAAAAAACCCTAGGACAGGGTCCCTCTTTCATTTTCAGCCAAAGTACTAACTAAGGATTTTACCAAGACTTGCCGCTTCAGTAACAAACATTTGGTTGCTTTCGGCCTGTTCCTTGAAAACGCTCCGTAAGTCACTGTGCCTTCATGGAAGCAGCAGTCTTCCCTCCCCATCTGGGACACCCAGGCTTTCTGTACTGAGGCGGTTCCAGCAGCTCAGTGCGCAAAGGCAGAACGTGCTCGTCAAGGTGCAGCTCTCCACACTGTCCTCCGCTACACAGCCCAAACCCTCCCAGGCCTGACAAACTCGGCACTCTCAACGAATGAAAGCAACCAGACTACACACCAACCTGAAAAAAGACTTTCAAAGATAAGTTTCCAAGTTTGGAGAGGCTTTGAGCTTTTTCTTCTTTTTGCAAGTGCCAGCTTATTCTGTCACATGCAGTAACACCAAAAGGAGAATTCTAACAATAACTATTCCTTTCCTGATCAGAACTACTGCATTCCCCTACTTTCAACAAATTCATTGTTTCTTCAGGCACGTTGGGGAAGGGGGAGAGGGGGTGTGTGAAAAGACTGGAGAAGAATTTTTAGGCTAATCTCTGCTCTATTCTGTACAGTGCAGAATATATTAGTGAAGTCAAATGTGCCTTAACAATTTGATTACTAGAATGATCCAAAATGAGAAAAATTGCACATCAGCCTAGCCAATCTAAGAGCACTTATCCGGGACAAAGGTGGCTCCAGGAATTTTTCAGCTTTTTCTCTAATGGAAGAGCTAAAGCCAATGCATTCGACAACTGAATCTGCATCACAAGCATCAGGCACCATTAACTGAAAGCAACCAAAAGTTGTTCCTTGCTGATAATTAGACTGTAACAGCTCTGAACCCTCTTATTTAACCAGATGGAAAAATTAAGATAAAAATATATCTACAGCACTCCTAGAGGTCTGAGGATAAGAAAATCCCATAAATAAGCCTGATGCTTTTGGATGTGTAATTAACCAAGCAGTAAATGAATTTAATGCATTCAAAAAAAAAACCACCTCGGTTCCATCCACAGCTCTGTCAAAATTTCTGTATGATGCTTGACAAGTCATTTTAACTACATTCTGGCAGGCAGCTGCTGTGTGGTATTTCTTCCAATGGACGCAATTTTTACTGCATTTCAATCTCTACTTTTGACATAAAATAGCCTGATGCAAAAGAAATAGCACTGCTCTGTCCATCTCTTGTTCTTCAACCGTGTACTACATAATCCGACTTGGAAGAAAGAAAGGTAAGCCACAGATAAAAGGCTTCACACTGCTGTTTTTTCACTCATGGATTCCACAGTCAATACAGAAGAAGCTGTCACCTTCTGGGAAGCAAGAGACGGGGCTGAAAGAGGGAGGCCAGAACGCCCATCAACTGTGAACTTACTGCTGTCAGAAGTGAAAGGCTTTCTTTACTTAAATACTATTCTCTGCTGCAAAGGAGTAGACAAAGCTTCGCAACAAACAAGCAGTATTTCAGAGAAAGAAAGAAAGAATGCTGACACTTCTTTGGCCACCCCTTTACGTATTTAGGTTACACACAATCTCCAGGGGCTCTGAACACCAGACTAACCTGTGGCACACTGGCACTCATAACCATTGGGATGGTCAATACATTTGGCTCCGTTAAGACACGGTGTGCTGGAGCAGTCGTCTATATCAATCTGGCACACAGCACCACTGAATCCTGAAAGGTAGAAAAAAGATGAAAATCCAGAAGTAATTTGAGGAAGTTAATCTAAACAGCTGCACCGCCAGGAATTATTAGCAAATCTTTAAAACCACCCAAGTATAAGCCCAGTAAATCTAAACTCAATTGCATCATTGTGCACACACACCACACCTTGGGTGGATTGGTTCCTCATCCAAACCACCAGCCAAAACATAGTTTCTAGCCTCTAGGTCAAAGGAGCCTCTGCTTGAAAACTGAGATGGCCAAGTCAATCAGAAATAAAGCAGACAGAGCACAAGTGGTGTCAACCACTGGACAGCAGGCCTGTCTATAAAACTGAGAGGCCACCAATAAAAACTTTCAAGTAATCAAAGCAAGTAACTTAAAATGGAACAACAATGCATACATCACTAGAACCTTTAGACTAGAATTACTACACCAGTGTGGAATGTGGTACAATACAGCACTGTATCTTTCAATATACTTCTTGAAATAGTTAACAAACTATCAACAGGTTATATCAAGATGATGCGGAGCCTTAGGCACCTCAAGCGAAAAACCAAAAAATTTCAGGAATGTTTCTTGGCAGGAGAAGCCAGAACATCATTAACAAGGGATGAAGAGCAGGCTTCTGTCAAATATATTCAGAACCCAAAACTTTTTATAAGCCATCAGGAAAACAAGTGGTATTTACCCTACAGCTAACATTGAATCCTCCGCTCAGCATTCATCCTTTTCTAAAGTGAAGACCCAATCCACCTCCCTCATGGTGCAAGCAACATCAACTATACTGATGCAAAAATGGCTTCTGCCTAAAAACTTCAGAAAAAGACAAAAAGCATGCAGAGGCTCTGATATTTAAAACATATTTGGGATTACACATCTATTATCTCATTATGATATTCACAATAAGAGAAATTCATGCTGCCAGCTACTCTTTGAGACACCCAACTGTATGTTTCTCAACACTTGGGCAGTTACAGGCACACTATTATTGCAACCAATACATGTCTATTCTTATTTATCAGTGATTGCAACTCACTCATTCAAGCAGATGCTGCACCAAGACAACAGAAACTCACAAGAAACATACCACCTGCAATCTCTCACTGGTTATGCAATTCTTCCTAAGGTAAAGCAGGAAAAGCTTCCAGAAATATGTACTTACCAGGAGGACAGACACAGAGAAAGCGGTTGACTTTATCAAGACACTCTCCATTGTTCACACAGGGATTACTTAGACACTCATCAATATCTTCTTCACAGTGTATACCTTTAAAACCTGTTTACCAAAAAAAAAAAAAAAAAAAAAAAGGTGAATGAAGGCCTTAAGAAAGTGCCCTTGAAAGTCTAACTCCTCTTACATCAGCGCTGAAAGTCTAAGCCTGGTTTCACTGCAAGTTTGCAGCTTGGACAGAACCTACAAGGTAAGAATATATACCAGAGGTTAAAAAGGGACGCTGAATGTATATTTTTCACCGTTGCTGAACATGCTCACTTCATCAGCAGTAACAGGAGAAGTCTGTGCTCAATTCCCATCTAATGTTTTCATCCAGTTGGTGAGAAGGGTTATGTTTTAACACTTTGAAAGATACCAATATATTTGTATGTGCGCCAATATACGGTAAAAGGTGAAGAAACAAACACACAGATATTTTTAGCTTAAGGCTTTTTAGCCAATGTCAGAGTAAAAGAAAAACACTAAGAAGGGTGAAATACTTGGGAGTAGAGTTCCACCTTTCAAAACAGATTAGGTATCAATTAAAAACTCATTCCAGCTTTCCTGGTACCAGCTGATCACCTGCAGGGGTCACAATTCTTTCATTGTACTTCGTAAGGGTGTGCAACCAGCTACTTGCACACTTTTCTTTTTTTACCACTTTCTATTAGAAAGTGAAATAGGCTACAGAGGTCATTGGTATGCTGGACATGTAAGCTTCACAAGCACGATTTCACAGAACCACAGGATGGTCAGGGTTGGAAGGCACCTCTGGAGACCATCTAGTCCAGGGGTCCTCAAACTTTTTAACCAGGGGGCCGGCGCGCGGATGAAGTGGCAGGCAGTCATCTGCGGCTGCTTGGTTTCCCCCCCCAACCCCTAGCGGGGGAGGGGTGGGCGGGCGGTTTCTGTAAATACCGGGGGCCGGATTGAGGACCCTGGGGGGCCGTATCCAGTCCGTGGACCGTAGTTTGAGCACCCCTGGCCAACCCCCACTAAAGCAGGGTCTTCTCCAGCAAGGCTGCATGGAGTCACATCCAGGCAGGTTTGAGTGCCTCCAGAGAAGGAGACCCCATGGCCTGTCTGGGCAGCCAGTGCCAGGGCTCCGTCACCCTCAAGGTGAAGAAGTTCTTCCTCTTATTCAGATGGAACCACCTGTGTTGCAGCTTGTGCCCGTTGCCCCTGGCCCCTTGTCCTGTCGCTGGGCAGCAGTGAACAGAGCCTGGTCCCCTGCTCTTGGCACTCACTCTTAACGTATTTGTAGAAATTGATAAGATCCCCTCTCAGCCTTCTCTTCTCCAGGCTAAACATCCCCAGCTCCCTCAGACTTTCCTCATAAGGGAGATGATTTCAATAAAGTAACTTTGTTTACAGTTATTTCCCCAGGTCAAAGGGAGCTTGCATCGTGTGGAGTGTTTCAAGCAGAGAAAAAACCCAAACTCTGTTACGCAGAATCATCATATACATATCTCAAACCACAGTCACTCTTAAAGTTTGCACTTGCTTTGCTTTCAGAAACCTAAGTTTCTACACATGCACTTTAAGAGGTATAGTAACAAACGTTCACATACAGTTCAGCTCTGAATGCCAACTTCCTTTGCTGACATAGAGACCAGTTTCTTTCTCAGTCCTCTAATTGCCTTCTCCCTCCCACACACAGATGCCAAGTCCTCCTGGCTGGTGCCGCCAGAGCAGGATCGCTCTCACCCTTTCATTTAGCCTCACCCCTTTGCAATTTTGTGTTCCACCTCAGCACAGCTGGCAACTCTCCCTGTGCTCTGCTTTCTGAGTTTTTCCTTTGCTGGAAGCCCCGTCTCAGTCAGAAACTCCCCTCACCTGGCATACAGAGACATGTGAATCCTCCAATTTTATCCAGGCAGGTGGCATCGTTTTGGCATGGATTTGAGTGGCATTCATTGATGTCCATTTCGCAGCGAGGTCCTGTGTAGCCCTTTAAACACTCGCAGTGGAAAGAGCCTTCTGTGTTTACGCATTTCCCAGCATGTTCACACGGATTGCTGTTTGCTGCAAGAAAAATAAAAACGTGTGTGTGTGTCAAAACCCCTCCTTGGAGCAGGAAAGCCACAGCATTCCTTATTAGTCACGGTCTTTTCCAGTGGCCATTCCTTTCTAGAAACTAATACTGGGGAACGACTGTCCATCCTTCCAGGGAAAGGCTACTGAGATTGAAGAAAACATGTGGCAGTCACTTGCCTGTTAGAGGCAAAAAGAAAGACTGCCATTATTACCAATGGACCAAAGGAGCAACTCTGGTCTGTAATACTAATGACAGTTCTTAAGAGGAGAGTACAACTAGCAGGGACTAGAGGATTAATGATGCTTTCCAGGCCTTATCTCTAGATCATCTTTTACATTTACTTCACTCCTGAGGCTGACAAGATGCCACCACAGCCACAAAACAACCAAACTAGTCCTTCATGTTTTTTTCCTTTTCAGAAAAGAGCTGCACTCTTGTCCAAGGCAGACCGAGGAACAAAATTCTAAGAAATGCTTCTGTCCATTACTTCCCATGAGTGCTGGCTGGGTATTATCCTCACGCATCACACTCTAGAAGCATGAACTAGCACTCACAAAACTATAATCAAGTCTGTGAGTCTCCAATCCCCAAAACAACACAACAGCATGATATCAGAGAACTACAGCTTTAAAACCCCACATGGTCACCAGTCTTGGAAGGCACTCAAAAGATCCAGCCATATTCTGGCTGTCAAACAGCCTTGATATATTTCCACCAAGGCAGGAGCTGCAACAACTCCCACACACACTGCAGTACTTTCATTGTACACTGCAGTTCCAAGGGTCAGCTTAATTATGGCATCTGTTTGCCTGCACTCCTCACACAATGCTAAAGCCCTCTTGCACAATGAAGAATGGTTAAGCATCTCACTGCTTTTCATATTCCAGAGGCTAACAGCTCTAACATGGACAACTCTTCTGACTCAGCCCTTTGCCCCAAGTCTCACACAAGATTTAAAGCTCATCTAAAGACACTGTAATGGAAGGGGGAGAGTAGGGAAGGAGTCACACTGACGTTGAGAAGCTATGACATAATGTGTATTCTTGCCCCTCTGTTAGTGCATAAAGCAAATGACCCAGAACTCACAATTAGCAAACAAACTCACCCATTGCACACTCGTCCACATCCTCAGTGCAGTCTGCTCCCTTATGGCCTTGAGGACAGGTGCAAATATAGTGTCCATTCACAGGATTGGTATCACACAGAGCACCCTTCTGGCATGGATTGCTAACACATGCATCATCCAAGTGGCACAGAAGACCTAGAGAAACATTTGAGAGTGTATTCAAAAAAGTAAGATATAGCAGTCAGACTCTATGTTACACTATCAAATCCTCTGTCTTGATACTTCAGAGACTCGCACAGCCAGAAGCTTAAGCAATATCTTATACGCTTCAACTTACAGACTACCACAGGGATTTCACCACACACTTATAAAACATTATACTTAAACATATATTCTGTGACTTCAGAGGTGTCTGCAGCACTTCTGGAGCCATAAAATGGCTTATCATTACGAAAATCTCCTCCTTGGAGCAGTTAACTAACTCTTCTCTCTAACCAGCATGATGAGTTTTCTGACAGCTGAAAATACAGGTGCACATGAAGCTCACTTTCTTACTTCAGATATACTGTTCACTTTTATTTCTGGGTAGTAGTTAGGAAATTATATTTTTACCTACCCTACAAAAACAAATATACCAGTAAGGGCATCCTCACTCACGCCAAAATATCTAAATTTGCCTTCTAGACTTTTAAGTACAATTATTGTAAGTGGCACAGAGCAAGTCACCCTCATGAATAACTTCTCAAGCAAATACAGGTTCTGCCAAGGGCTAGGAAAAGATCTGCTTTCCTTACAATCTAAACTGTAGTAAGTTTGTCTTCCAGCCCAATACAAATACTTCTTTGTCCTGAACTAGAGGTTAAAAAGGTCTTTGCTTATGGACAGCATGTTTCCTTTTGTTCTTCCTGGTTTGGTCACGAAGTGTGCAGAATAAACACACCACTTTAAGCAACACATACCATACAGGAAGTATCTTCTATGAAGTGCCAGATATATGCAAGTTTTCTGTCCTTACCTGCCTTTCCTTCTGGACAAATGCATGAAAAAGAAGCCACTCGATCAATGCAAGTAGATCCGTTAGCACAGGAGGCAGTGAAGCAATCATCAATGTTCTTACTGCAGTCATCCCCACTCCAACCATTGACACAGACACAGGCATAGCCTCCATTGTGGTTGGTGCAGGTACCTCCATTCTGACAAGCATTGGGCTGGAGCTGACATTCATCAACATCTTCAGTGCAAAACTGGCCTGATACACAGAAACAAACAAGTTTAATAAAAGTTCAGATGTTCAGACACAAGAAGATTCTTCCACAGACAACATAAGCAAGGGAAACACTGTAGTGTAGTCCAAATTGATTGCCACTTACTTCTACGACATTTGAGCCCGAGAACTTCCAAAAACGCTCTCAACAAGTTAGGCAAAGAGAACTAGCATCCCTAAACGATCCCAAAAGCAGGCGCTGAACTGCAGATAACTTTAAAAAATGCACAATGTGAGAGCCAGCAGGCAGCCTGCAGTATATGAAGATACACCTGTGAGGATGTGAGCAGCAGAAAGAAGGCCTGCCTGCAGTGCAGCCAGAGGGACTAAGAAGAGAGAAGGCCTCACAAGAAAATCTTGGCCAAAGCAGTGTCAACAGGCCAGCAGCAAAGTAACTCATCAGGAGAACTTAATTCTTTCCTATATAATTATGCAACAGAGGTTACCTGATGAGGAAGAACAGAATTCTTGAGGTTCTTTTACCTAAAATACCCATTTTTCTTTCCCCAGGTACTTGCAGATAACCACAAATAGCTGGGGTTTTCTTGGTTGCTGGGTTTTTTTTGTTGATGTAAATGTTTGGTTTTGTTAGAGACAAAATAAACACTCTACTAAAATGCTTTAATGACTGGAGATATTGGAGGGAAGAAAACAAATGTACAGTTTCAGGGAGTTTTAAGGAAAAGAATGACCAAGTATGAAATCAGTTTGTGAAATTCAGTATTCCTTGAGTCACATCTATAAAAGCTCTGCAATTCACACTTACAGATGTATTTATTTATCCAAATCTATCTTGCTTTGACATCAAGATCTGGAGAACTTACCACTTGCATCAATATTTTGTTTCAACACTTACTCATCTTCCCAATTAAAGCTGCATGGTTTACTTTTAAGCTGAAATTGTTTAGCTTAAATTTCAAGTCATCCATTCTTATTTTGAGTTTCTTGAACAGATAAAACGTAAGGGCTAAGCACCAGCTATTTTCTTCCCAGGCTGGCATATGAGTGCACATATGCAACCACAGTGTACTGGTCACAGCCCACAATCTTTCTTGATCATCTATTTCTCCCCTTTTTCTGTTACGTTAAGAACCAAACCCTCTCAACACTGAAAGCTTGCTTTTTTTTTTTTTTTTTTTACTTCCTTATAACGTGCTTTTACCACCCTTCCTAAAATGTTGATATGATGTACGTAGCACCAAAAGACCACTCTTTATCAAAGAGTAAGATCAGATTTGTTTGATGTGAACTTTTTTTTCTTTCCCCCTCCAGCTCACAGCACCACCTCCCTCACTAGCTTGCAGCAGCTTTCCATTATTTGGGACAAGACTCTTAAGTAACAGCATTGCTACTACCAAGATCCTCCTGTTTGTCGTCTCCAGCTACTGTATCAACTGCAGACTTATATTTGCCTGGAATTCCCCCAGTTTTCCAAGAATAAGAAATTCAAGAGCAGACCACAGCACTGCCAATTTGCCTGGGCTCCAGTTTATTCAGGTTTGCCGGTTTAAAAATACTTACTAGATGTTGCTTAACAGTCACCTTGTTTATTAATGACCCAGAAATTATGATGCAAGTACACACATAAAACCTCCTCCAATACACAGAACTGAAACATTTTTTGTTGGCAGGAATGTAAAAGTGTTCAGTCTTAATCATCTTCATCTACTATATGCAAATCATGATTCCTTTTGTTTTCAAAGTACTTAAATAAATCTTAGCCTTTGGTCCTGTGAACTCTACTTTTTTTTTTCCTTAGTGGCAAAGAAATAGAATAATTATTATTATTTAAAAAGTTGCACAACTGACTTTGTTCTGTGCATGTGTTCCTTCCTCCAGTGCAGCTACTTCAAAACAAGGATAGTATCACTCGGAAAACCATGAAATTTTAACAGTAGTAATAGTAATAATAATAAAGCTTTCAGAATTAATCACCACTTCCCAGTTTACTTAGTTAAACAGTTAGGGGAAAATCTAACACTTCATATTGTTATCTGCAAAACACAGCTTTCTACATTATGGTAAAACAAACCTGTGCATTTGTCATAACAGAAGTTATTTGATCGTTAGCTTTCAGTATTAGCTTATCAGTAACCAAACTGGAGAGTCAGTAATCTCAGACTGGTTCCTAGTAGCCACACATATCTCACAAGTCAACACAATTGATTTCCTTTCAAAAAAAAAAAAAATCAAGACATTATTTACTCATAATAAAGTGATTTTGCTCCTTTTCTTGGAGGGGGCCCAACCCAGACCAAAGAACACGCACCCTGACACACACTCATCCACAGCACGATCGTTTTGCAGAAGCTCTTGCAGCATTTATACCCTCCTTTTAACCACAGCCTATTCAAACTCAGTATCACTAGAGTGCCAAGAGTTTTCAGCGCTGAGGTTGCCACACCACTCCGGATTGTTAATCCTCTCTCCAAATCACTTGTCTTGTGACTGGCTAAATAGAACTCCTGAAATGTAAAGTTTTGTGGAGGTTTCTGGTGGATTGGGGGAGGGCGTCTGCATGTGCGCATGGTTTGTTTGGCGATTTTTTTTTTTAAGCAAAGAGGGACAAACTGCTCCTTAGATAAACTCTCTGGGTTTGTTTGGGACTTTTCATGTGTCACTAGCAATATCAACACTTACGATTTTTTAATTTTTTTCCATATCATTTATTCTCCACTTCTAAAAAGGACAGTATCAAGTGACATCACATAGGTCCTTTCAGCAACCCAATGCCCTGGGTTATTCCATATTTCCACAGTCCTAAACAAACTTTTGAAAGGTGTATCAGTGTTTCCCCAAGACAGACAAAAAAGCAGAGTTTAAACTTTGAGCAATTCAACTGCATTTAAAGAACATACCATGTTTGAGGTCCTTAAATTTGATCTTAGCTTCTCAGATTTCTAATGCTCCTTTTGCTGCTACCAGATCTCATATTTGTGTTTATTTATGAATACAAATCAAAGAGATCTATCTTAATGCAGTTTCTTTTAAAAACAAAGGAAATTCAACCCAGTATGAGGGGTACAAACGAGCAATTAACTATTGCATTTTACTACTCAGTATTTTAATGAAAAAAACTTGGTCATTATTGAAGTTATAATTGAAAACCAGACTCAACTTCTGCGCAAAAATATGCGAATCAGAAGGAACATAAGGCAAGCAGAGCATATCAGTCTAATTACACTAATAAGCACTCAGTCTTATCATCCTTAAGGCAATGTAATAATTTGTGAAAGATCTTGGAACTGCTTTGAAATACTGCAAATCCCAGACTAACGTCCAAGGCCCCTGCATTTCTTAGCTGGCAGTGGTGAATTGCCCAAAAATGCTTGAGCCCTTCCTGCTGAAGTGCAGCTCGAGTGGCTTGGAAATGCATTCTGTAGCCCAAAGTCTTCAAAAGGAGAGAAACAAGGGGCGGGTTTAGGTGGGATGGTTTGGAGGGGTTTAGGCTCTTTTAGATACCCTACAGTTGCTTATATGGTGGTTTTAAATCTTTAGGTGTTAACAACATGGGATTAATGATCAACATTATAGTTCTTCAACACAGGTTTCTGGAAGGGGTTTTTTTTTTCTGTTGTTGTTTGTTTGGGCTTTTATGTTGTTTGTTTTGTTGGGGTTTTTTCCCCAGAAAGTAGCATCACACATTTGTAAATGGCTTTCAAGACTGTCCTCCCCCAAAGCAGTAGCATCACTTAATTCTTAGTGGGACTGCAGGATGGCCACAAGCTCTCATTTTCTGGAAAGCGCTGATTTGCCCTCAGTAGAGACTTCAATTCCTTCTGAAAGTGATAGAAGTAGATTCATATTTTGGGGAAGCGCTGCAAAGAAAAGATTTGATGTTTCTATTGTTAGCAACCTAGGTCTTTAGTGTAGCATCTGTCCCAGGAGCTTCCTGAATGTTTTTTTCACAGCAGAGAATCTCTTTCAGTATTGGACATAAACGAGGATTTAATTCTAAAACTTCTCAATGAATATCCTACACAAGGCTTCTCTCTGACAGGTTGACTTAAGTCAAATGAGACAAAAGATCTCTGAAACAATTTACTTAAGGATGCTGCTTTGACTTAATTGTAATCAAACCAGGTATATTCACTTGTAGCCATGTATTGGTAAGCTTGTTTTCTGTTCGTTAATTTTAGGAAGAATCAAGTCTCTCATTCACAAAAATGAAGTTCAACTTCCAAGTGCAAACTCCATTATGAATTGCACAGTGTCATATAGGTCTTCATAACCTTAGTGTTTCTGAATGCCACAATCCCTTCAGCTAACTGTTAATCCATTTAGCTGCAAGTTTCTGTAGGTATTTCTCTTCTTTTGCTCTTAATGTTTCAGTTACATTTCTAAAAGCAACATCTTCAATATCGGGTGAACTAGTGCAGGCAAGTGCAAATACACTAACTGTACAGTATTTTAAAGGAAATATAGAAACATACATATATAACACAGCAAGAAAGGAAACACAAATTACTCCAAGAAACTAATAAAAGCCTAACCTGACCTTGATATTTGCAGAGCCTGGGAAATCAACAAAATGCCGACTCAGGTTCTGAAGTGACCTTGTACAAAGTAAACAGCTCATCCATGTGGTATTTCAAAATTGAAAACTAGAAGTAGAAAAGGGGAACAGCCTTCAACTCTTAGCACTTTTTGCCCACTATGAAACTAAGTCACTTCCTGCATATTTCCCCTCAGAAAAGCCATAAAGACAGACATGTTTGCTGCTTTAATTGCTCCCATTTTCAGACCAGCAGGAACTGGACAGGAACTCTGGGAGCTTCTCTTTAGGCAGACACAGGATGCACTGCTTCAAGGTCCCTGAAGTAACTGTACCAGATTTCATTGACGAGAAACAGCCAGCCCCATCTCCTAGAGGTCTTTATGTTAAAAAAGAAAATAAAGCCTCATTTATAAAGGTAAGGCAGACAGCACATAAGATGAGTACAACACCACACTGAAGAAGTAGAGCATTAGCTTGAGCAGATAGGAAACCAGTCACCCTGGCAAGCAGCAACAGGCACTTCCAAAAGCTGACCCTACGGAACCTACAGGCTTTGCATAAACCTGAATTCCAGCTGCCCCGATTCTGCAGATGAATACAGCCAGGTCAATCTGAGGTCTTCAGCTTTGGCAGAGCAGACTTCCCATAAAAGAGAAAGTTTTCATGGCCTCTTAACAGCTCTCCAGCAGGAAAGACTGCTGATGCACAGCTGGAGTACTAGATGCTAAAGCTCCCGAGAGGAGATCTCACACTTAGTTTAGGCACTAAAAATATTTAGAAGGACAAAGGATGCAAATACCTTCCCGTGCTTTGGGGGAAAAAAAAAAAAATAGTTCCTTGAAAACTGAGCTGGGAAGACAGCAACGTCCATTTCTCTTCAAATCACAACTGTGACAGCACTGGTCTCAGACTGAACTGGAAGTCAGAAAATCTTTGTGACACTGGAAAGATAATCCAGCAAGAATCAGGAACTGGTCCTCAAGGTCCTAAGAGACTCACTGGAAGAGGAGTATCAAGTATCACATTTCAAGAAGCTCTTATGCCCCCATCCTCTCAGTGCCTCACCAGAAGTTTGCCACTTACTCACACCAGTGCTGCAGTACACAGGGAAGAGCTCACTAGCTCTCTTGAAAGCGCTGTCTGGAAAGGTATAAACCACGCCCAGGCAGAAATTCTCTCTGAAAGGGTAATTTAATTCACAAAGTATTGCAAAGATTGTTGTATGGGTTTTGAATACAACCAGTACAGCTAAAGAAAGCATGGCTCATTAGAGTTGTTTACTTTTTTTCTCCGAGTTTCAAAGGACTACTAAGTGAGAAGGTGAACAGCATCTTATCAAGACTCAAGAATGGACTAGGAGATAAGAAACACTGTCGGTATAAATGACCGAACCTAACTGGTGGAAGGTTAGCAATGCCACGCCACAGGGGACCACGAAGTTTCTTCCCCTAACTACCCACGTGTATATTCAGGATGCCGGCTGGCAGGCCACAGCTGGCTGGGGAAGGACATTTCTCTGTCCAGCTCTTTCTTGTGACACAAGGAAAACATCTGCATTGACAGCATAACCCAATGCATGTTGGTCAGTCAGGTCAAAGCTCAGATTTCTTAAGCTGCTGTGTGAGTCTCCTCAGCAAATGAAAAATAAAGGAAAAATTGCATGGAGCCATCAGGCCTTCTAGTAAAATGGTGCTTATGAAAAATACATTCACTCCCCTGTTTCTCAATTACGTATTTCTTAAAAAATTCAACTGATCTTTAATGCACAGAATTATCCATACTCCTTGAAAAAACTAAGTTACAATTAACGAATACATACAGGCACTGGAGCATTTAATTAACAGCCTGGAAGGAGAGGAACAGTAGGCAGCGATATCTTTAACAAAATAACATTTACATTATCTAAGAGGAAGCCAGGGAATTTCAGATTTAACCAAGCAAGGTTGCTGGGCAGCACAACAGCAGACAAGGCTTGATGCTCAAACGCCAAGTAAAACACAAAGGCGAACTGACTTGTTGCAAAAAGTTTAGGTTAGGCACTCCTTGAGGAAACACTTCAGCTTCCCTGGAAGAGTTCAGCGGGGACCTCTGCTCAATCACAGCTTTAATCAACAAAATAAACATCACTGACAAGACATTTGACTACAAGGAAGAATAGCTAATGCAAACAGTTGCTGTTGTGTAATACCAGTGGCATAGCCTCAGTCTGGAATACATTTTGCAGTACTGAAGCCACCACCTCTGAATAAAAACACTGAACAGGGATAGAGTTCAGTGTCTGACAGGCCAACAGAGAGAAGAATTTCATAACAGACTTAGAAAGCAATTGCCAGCCACAAAGGGAGAAAGGCAGATGATAAAAAGTGTAATACAACAGTTATTGCAGGGAAGATGCAGCACGCGGTGAGGTATACAAAAGAAAATAGTTGATCATTTATACCGACACACAAGGTATCTCAGAGCAAAGAACTTCAAATTTCTCTGAAAGAGGCAACACCTTTATACAGACAAGAACATCCAAAGCAATAAACAAGAAATACTGAGAGAATGGGATCTCAGTGTGATGTCCAGATCACATCCAAATTCCAGACGCTCTGACAAAGCCATCTCCACAGCTCCCTGCAGGCAATCAGATGAATACAACTGCTGCTTTCAGCTCCAGGGATGGCTTCAGGCGCACAAAGAATTCAATGCGCTACACTGTTTACATCTGCAGAAAGTGCCCCCAGTTGTATGTGCTTTCAGTAAAGGTCTTCCCTACTTAAGTATTACAGTGGTTTCCCCTGAAGCAAGGACTGAAGCCAAGTATTTTTTCCCTTGCAGGAGTCTTCTAAAGAAGTGAGAGGCATCACAGCTCAAAAAAATTGCTTCTTCCCCGGGATCTCACACCATCTTTCTCCTATTCGAAATACAGAACTACAGAGCAGCAAAGCAGCAGCAGCCATTTCCAAACCTCAGGTGTTGAGTTCTGGGGTTTAACAGATCTACTGTATCTTGGGCAATGTCAAATGCCATCCAAGATACCATAAATTTTAAGAGCTTAATATGGAATTTGAACAATTGAAAATGAATCTACAATTGTAGCAAGCAGAGTAAACATCTGTGTTTATTTTAGGCTAATATGGTAGAGAAAAGAGTTTAATTTCATAACCACACTGGGAAGCATGTAGTGGAACTAACGGGCTTTTACAAGGGATTTTACAACCCCCAAATACAAAACTCTGGGCTTTAAGAGACTTATGCACACCCTGATCCATTAAATACTGCCCTAAATCACTCCCCACAGACTACTGGGTAGAGAGGGCAGTCCTGGTCCTGATAGGGCTTCAGAGGCAGTAACACAAACTAACAGAACAAAGTTCCTAAAAATTATTAGTGATGCACCAACAACAGACTGGTTTAATATGGCACTGGTAGGCGGAACGACTGGGGACAACAGCAGGATAAAGAAGCAACCAAAAGGAAATACACATCACCAAACTACTCTCCATTTTTCATTTCTCTTTACCTCTGGAAAATCCAGTGAATCAGGGAAATACCTAACAAGTTAAAAGATGTGCAAGGCAAAAATGTAACAGTTGGAGCCAACCCTTACAATAAAAGCTTCATTTTCTCAAGCTATCTCAGCAACGCATCTTTAGTAATTATCCTAAGACAAATCACCTCATTCTAAGTACAAGGGAAGGGACAGAAACTGCCAGAAACAAGTCAGATGGAGTTAAAACAACTGTTACCTGTTAGCCTGGTCTTACAGAGCACATCCACTAACCCAGCCGCACCACAGCGGTCTAGTCTATTTTGTTCTAGTGCCAAACGCATGCAAGATGTACTGAAAACTTAAAGACAGCTCCACAAGAGATTATTTGGCACGTCTGACTGCAAAGAGTATTTCCCAACCTGGAAAGCCACCAAAGACACAAGGGAAGAGGCAGCAGCATGGTCTAAATTGGATGTTGTCATTCTGTCATCAGAGCAGTTCAGCTGTTAACACCTCAGGTGTTTTATTACAGCTACCTCCTAACCAAGGCTTGCTGTAAGGACATGGAAAGCAGCACAAAACAAATGGGAAGCTGTGGTAGGTGTTCCAGAATCCATACTGGATAAGGTACTGACTAACGGTGCAACTTCTAATGCCTCTGAAATCCGTCTGCACAACACTGGAATCAAGCACAAGAGAAACAAACAACATCCAGGATAAAGTTTATGTCCAATGTTTCAAATCATTTGTACACTCAAATCTGGAGCTGCCAGCTCTGGAGGCTGCCACGTGCTCCCTGCTCCCTCTGTAGCTGCCAGTTCAAACACGAAGGAAGAAAGAGAATCATAATCCCTCTTGGCCTCCTTCAGAGAGCTGTCTCTTGGAGATACTACTGTAGTGACAGCAAATCACCAGCCAACTTGCCAACTCTGGCGTAGACAGTTCTCCGCCAGTACCAAAGAAGCTACTATGCTTTTTAATAGTCTGGAAAGGCAACAGAAAGTCTACCATTACCACACCACCGGGAAAGATGACTGCTTTTCTCACAGGAGTCTCTGACCTAGCCTCCCTGTGCTAATATAAAGGTAAAGACTGTTCCCTGCACGTCATATATGCACATGCCAACCAGAATCAGAAAAAAGTGCAACCCCGACAGCATTCTCTGGCAATAACCAATACTCTATAGAAAATAGCAAGTATGCATTTTCCATAATTTAGGAGACTGGCACGCTCAGCATTTATGAACCATATAATCTAATGTCAGAGTTGTCTCCTCTATATTTCAAGCATCTATTCCAGCAAGGCAGTACTTTTTTTGAACACTGACTTAACATGACTTGTTACTGTATACTTTGTGATACAGAAGCTGAGGAAAAGTGGTATTTGGCAAAGGAAGTTTTAAAAAACAAAATACCAGAGCGTACGATCTTACATAAAAATGTTAAACATTAGCCTTTTGATGTTTATCCTCCCTTCTTAGCAAAGAAAAGTCACGTCTGCCCAGAGTTTAAGGCTCGGATTTTTAAAGAAAACTAAGGTAGGGAGCAAATATTACTCTAATTAAATAGGAATCGAACCCTTAACTCCCCCCTTTGAAAATTCCTGCCTAAAGCTCTGCAGAAAAAGTAACCCTTGTGCTAGTGTTTAAGAGCATATGACCAAGCTAACAGCTATTTTAATTAAAAAGCACAGCTCTGCTGCCTGAAGAGCTTTTCTGCTCAAGACAAACATTTGCTTCTTAAGCTAGATCCCAATGCTGGAGTTATTTGGTGGAGTCAGCTGTTAGCACACTGTGCTTCCCTTGAGACAAAGGTCGCCTAGATTTTAAAATATACAGTTCACTGGAGCCCCCTTTTCAAGGGAAAACAAAGCCTAAATACAACTGCCATGGGAGTCTCGCCTTCCCAGCCACAGGGGTAGAAATAATGAAAAGAGGCAAGCAGGCCAAGCCTGCAACTGAAGCACTATAACGTAGCTCTTCCAAAACCCACTTGAGTGTGGACACTGTGTCCCTCCCAAACCCAGACACTCATCGCACAACTCTTGATGCAGCGCTTCAGGAGCAAACCGTTCAAAGGACTTAACAGAGGATACGAATCCTAATCTCTGCTGTTCCTGAAAGGTGATTTGGGCCAAACAGAGACTGATGATGATCCTCTGAAACACTGCAAACTTTCCACAGTCAAGTACGAGTCATCCTCAGCCAAGAAAAACAAAAGCATTTACAGCATTTTATACTGTTAATCACTTTAGTACCCAATTTCTCAACTCATCTTTCTTGACTCAAAGCTGCATAGGTTAGATCAACAACATAAACAGGTGCATTTTAAACAAAGCTTTGTTTCTTTATATGAATTGTAGTCTGGAACAACTGAGTAGCCTTTACACTTTCAGATGGTTTCACTGTGTCCTGCAGAAGGACACCCTAACCTTTCACATCAGTGTCCTGCACTGCCATCGCTTCCTCTGCACCCACTCACCCATGAGACTGCTCTGTGAATTTTAATTCCTGATCCCAGGGAGGAAGGCAGTTGAACAGGATTTTTTACTAGATTAGTAAACTAAAGTGGCACACTCCAACAAAAACCAGAGCCAGCTCAGGGGAAGGGGAAGAGTGGCTGGGAGCAGGAAGAGAAGGCAAAGACACCTTCGTCCTCAGACTGCAGAGTGAGCACATCAGGCTGGTCTAACTGCTGCGGAACAGCATAAAGCATCTTCATATGGCACAGGCATTAGCCAGGATTGCTGGCTAATTTTGGCCCAAATCATGCATAAAACACACCAAATTCTCTGGCCTGACACACAGAGAAACAGACTTCAGTCTTTCACAAAAGCATCTCGATTTATTTCCAAGAAAAGATAAGCTTCGTTACACATCTGCAACATTGTGCCTTGAAAGGAACCAGCAAACGCTGGTTCTGAGAAAGGATTTAGCCTGGGACAAGATAAAGTCATCCTTAAACAAACAAACAACAAAAATCAGTTCACATTCAGCAACAGGAAAGATCTGAGGCAGTTTCACCAATACCTATCCAAGATTCTCTTGCCAGTTACAGCCTTATGAGGTTGACAATCACTGTAAGCATATGAAATACGAGAACTTTGAAGGTGACAAAAACATTACTGACAGCAGGAATTTCTTGTCATTGTCTCTGAAAGGCAAGATTTTATCTTTCCGGACAAAACAGCAAAACGAGAAAGAGAAGGCACACACTTCAATGAAGGAGGAGCAGTGAGCTCTGTTTGAGGAACAGGAAATTAGACAAAAACAATGTCTCAAAAGCTGTATTTTAGCAGCAAGCAGAAAAAATATTTTTTAAAAAAATGCATAGTTATGTAGTCCAGCCTACCACCTGTCAGGGAATTACAAGCAGCAGATGGTTACCAAAAGGAATTGGGACAGATTCTGTTTCAGTAAAGGATGCTTCAATATTACTTTACACAAAACTATTCCTCACTGGATGCAGTACAGCTTCTTGATTTTTCTAGCAAGGAATTGGACTGGTTTCTCTCTGCCATGAAGCACAAACTATATTAACAAACAGGCTAGATCATCATCCACAGCACAAAGGTTAAATAAAGACTAAAAAACTGCAAACAGACCAATTTAAACTTCTCCAAGAGTTGACAAGTAAGTATTTGAAGGAAAAGAATGCAGAACTGTTATGAAGACAGCGCATCTACACTGTTAAGTATTTTTAGAAAATTTAACGTTCTTTCACTTTTGGCTGACGTTTACTTACAAACATGCGTATTTGTGCTTGGTTTTTTTGAGGCAGCACACAATGTCCTCTAGCTGCAAGGTCTCACTGGAAGCTTTTCATTTCCTCAAGTGTTCACTCTCACAGTTTGACACTGTTGGGCTATAAGACTTTTTCAGGACAGACTAAAAGATTTGGTTGCTCAGCTCTCTCCACTTACCTTAGAGATGATTTACAATGTTATAAACCATGTTTGTGCAAAGGATGGACCTGCACTTATACAACAACATTTCCTTATTGCTGAGTAACTCAAATTTTATTGCATTTTACTCCTGTCTGCATCAGCTGCCGTTTAGTCTTGATAAAAGTCCTCTCTCTCTTCAAACTATTTTAGCAGTGCTCCATCTACCTTCCCTATTTTGTGCCCCGCCTCGGTATCACCCCTCATGTCTCCAAGCTGGACACGCACAGTCATCCTGCACCTTCTTGGTCTCTAATTGAAGATGCAGAAAAGAGTCGCTGCTGGGATGATCTGCAGCACCACATTAGAACAAGAGGCATTCAGGTAACTCACAAGAAGTTTGTCCACATGGCTGCATTCACTGTGGAGCTGGACAGGATTTTGGGGCATCACAGGACATCACCTACACACATTTATCGGGCAAAAGGAGTATTACAAATGCAATAAATGAATTCTTAAAGGCCAGCTGGCCAAGAGCATGTCACTGCACAGGCTTTCAAGCAAAGCAACACAGAGAAGACACCAGACACAGCCCTCCATTGCCATCATAAGCCTCCAGCGATCAGCAGTTGCGCCGCAGAGGAATGGCTATCGCTAAGGCATCTTGTGGATGCACAGAGCTACTGCCCTACGCGTGTCAAACATATGCCAATACAAACATGCATAGCTACTTCCAAAGTTACACATGTTTTAGTTTGCACACCAGAACTGACACTGTTCAGACACAGTTCAGTTCCCCAAAGGCTCTAATACTCACTGCCCAAACAGCCAAGCTGCTGTTTCCTAAATGGTGAGACCAGTGCTAGTTCCAAACTGACCCTGTTCTTGAAAACCAGAAAGTCAACGGCCTTGAAAAGCCATCAGCTAAAACCACTGATGGGCTGATAACCCTAACTTCACCATAAACAAAGGAAATTCTCAGAAAGCCCACTCCATTAAATTGTTTTAGAAAGCCATGGGAACATAAGGCTTGGGGAGTTCCTCTCTCTTTCCAGGGTTTCACTGAAGGGAAGCATCCTTCATGCACACAAGGGTTTCCTGGACAAACTGTCCACACAGAAGAAAGCTGCCACAAGACTGAGCCACAAAATGGGTCTAACAATTTTTCCAAATGCTAGCCAGTCAGAGCCAGTAAGAGGTTTAGAGAGGGAACCACCACAGCTGCATTGCAAAGAACTTCAGTAGTTAATCAGAAAGAAAATCTACCACAAAACCAAACAGAATCACAGCCTGTTACCACCTAGGTGTCTTCCAGGTGTTCTTGAGTTGCAAAAGTCAATCCCTAGTTGACAGCAGCTATCCACCCAAATCCTGAAAGCCAAGCTAAGGTTACGATGCCCCTACAAAGCAGAATTATCCCTTGTAGATTATATACCGTCACTGTACACATTCATGATCCATCATACCCTCTGTGCTTCAAGAATAGGCCCAAGATTAATTTACGACTGACAAATGCTAGAAGCCATAACAACGTTTATAATTTCTGTGGCATGGAGCAAGATTTTAAGGGTCACTGAAGGGTTGTTGGCTCCATATGGAAGCTCCCTTTTGTATTTTCCTTTGCAGGTTTCACTTTCTGCAGGCTTTAAGGACATCTAGACAGAGAAGCAGTATAGAAGCAAGGGTACTTGCTCATTAAGGGAAGGACTCATTTTCTCCTATTTACACCTAGTTTCAAAAACCTCTGCAAGCAGTGGTGCATTTCACTTTTATGTGGTTTTAACTTCATTTAAGAATACAGAATTTTTTAAAGTTAATGAGGATAAACTGGCAGCCTCATTTACAGTTAATGACAACCAGTTTATCATGAGAACGATGCTCTCTGAGGAAAAAACCTAGAACATGAAACCTCTGGTCTCTAAGTAGTCAAGCTCCTCACAGTGCACTTGTCTGAGCTACCAATCACTATAGATGTTCTGGTTTCAAACACAGTATTTTCTAGATACAGAGAAAAATGTGTGACAGGTTCTTCAGAACCTGAGGAGTTAGTTCAAGCATAGTTCCAAAACAAGTATCCCAATTTACTTTATGAAAGGAAAAATGCAAGTTGAGTCCATACCTCAAGTTTTCCAGTTTTAGGGCTGGTTTTTTACCTATGATTTTGAAAGAAGGGCAAAACTATGCTCAACTGAAAAAGTGTGCCAGCTAAGAATGTCTAGTATGACTCAAAAAAACCTACCCCAAAACCGGAGGTATTTGTTTATTTTTGAGGTACAGAGACATTTTGTGACTAAATATGACACTGAATTTCCTGTGAGCTGCTTCCTTACATCATGTATAACACTTTCTTGAAATTCACACCTTTCCCTCCTACAGACTCAGAGTAAAGCAGACGCATTTATGAAGCAAAAGTAGCTTTACTGGTCAGAGAACTCCAGATAAAAATCAGTCACAGCAGGAAAATAATAGTAGCAAAAACGTAAGCTTCCCATACATACACTTCTCCTCTTCCCTCCCTTTCTCCCACCTATGTTTCCTTTCAGATTTGTTCGTCATCAGCATTACTATTATCTACATGAGGATCATTATCCCAGGTTAAAAATGGTCCCAAATGTACCAGGAAAGCACCACTATATGCACACACCTGTAGTAGCAAAGCAACGTTTTGTACTTTTGAAAAAACACATCTCCTTTTACAAAGTAATCCATACAAGCAGAAATGCAGCTCTGATAGTCACACTGCACTGCAGCTCAAGAATCATGGGACCTGTCTGCCAAACCCAGGTGCACATAAGCCTGTAACAATCTGGTGCAATGGAAAACCGCCCTCCATTGCGGTGGTTTTGATGCAAACAATCTTCTTTCAAGTGTTCCACCGACATCTGCCCCCCAGACTGCAGAACGAGGCACAGATGTTAGCTGCATTCAGCTACACACAATTCCGGTCATACGTTGGGGCAGAGGCAGAAGCCTTGCATTTGTTTTCCGTACTACGTACCTGTCCATTGTGGTGGGCAGCGGCAATTGTATGTGTTCACACCATCCACACATATTCCCCCGTTTTGACAGTTGTGATTTGGGCAGTCGTCAACGTTGTGCCCACAGACGCTTCCCTCGAAACCTGGACAAAGCAGAAACACAGCAGACTGAAACGGACTTCCAGCCTCTTTTGAAGAGAACTCACCCTTCACACAGCTTCCCTTCTCCTTTTTTTCTTAAAAATTTGTCCTGTTAACCTAATCCTGATGAACCTCAATGTAGCATGCTGACCAGAGACTTTGTTGAATACCTTTGCTGATAGCACGCAGGTCAGATTACACAGTTAAAACACTCCTGCCATGGGTCTATGGACAAATAGGTTTCCACAACCACAGCGACAAGGGTATTTTTTAAGTGACTAACAAGCACTGTCATTCAAAGCAAACAAAGTTAAGACCAAGATATTTAGTATATACCATGAGGTAAGCTCGTCACTGCCCACCAAGTAGCAGTTGGAGCATCAGTCAGGACAAGTTTTTCCCACGGCAAAAGTGCCTGGCATTCACTTCATGAGTACCTCAGCATAGCTCATATGCCTTGGCTATGTCAGAGAAAGATCATCTGTGCTTTGAAAATGAGCTTCCAAATTCCTGACTTGGCCCTCAAACGTCAGTCAATCAACAAATCAGCCACCATCCAAGCAATGCTCACACACTAAGCCCTGACTGAAAAGCAGAAAAAAACAGACACCCTTCCGCAGTGAAAATCAAAGCTCCTCATGAACGTGACCAGACTGGCAAAACACCCTTGCTAGATCTCCCTTTCCTTTCAAATAAGGAAGAGCGGGGACATTAGGGAAGGGAGTCGTCAATAATCCATCTTCCCCTCGATTTCACATGCTGATTTACTTCATGCCTCATTAAACAAACCTGCCATTTCTGCTGGATGAGAGCGCTATTTATCAAAGCGCAAGTGGATGCATGCTAATGTGAATGAAGTAAATGATTCCAGAACACACACATTAATTTGAAACGTCAGCTCTGCCTCTTCACTGCTTTGGAATGTAATATTAACATGACACAGTCCTCTCATCCAAAATTATGCTTTAACCCCTCTACTTTTGATGCCCTGTTCCAGACGCTTCCATAACATCTGTGTTAAGTCACACAGACCCTTCTAAGCAACATCTGGTCCAACACTGATCACGCTGTGTGGCAGATGAGACAGACTGTAAAGCTCTGACACAGCTTCTCCAGACTGCCACTACTCTCAAGAGACTTGAGATGATTTGTACGCATTCCCACCTCTTGAACTGCTCCAATACTACAGGTAAGAGTTGGAAGCAAAAACGACTATTGCTGCCAAGCTGCATCAAGTGCATTAGTGCCCATCAGCAAGGAAGAACAGACTGAACATTAAAAAAACAAAAATAAAGCAACCAAAAAACCCCCAAAACTGCAATATTACCCTCTCCCTTCAAAGTCCTTCCCACCTTCACCCAATATCCTGCAAATTTCATGGCAGCATGGAAGGTTAAAAAGAAAAGGAAATATAACACTGTTAGTCTGAATCCTATTCATCAGAGCAGTGCCTTCCTGGCAAAAGCTGCTGAGGAACAACTACCAAGGAATACAGTTAGTATCAGATCACCATGTTTAAATCTGCGTAAAGCTACCATGCATGACCAAGGACTCAGCTGTAAAACACACGGGTGTCCTATCAGCTTGCTTTGTAGCTGGAGGAGAATCATCCCGCTGACCACAGACTGCACTCATGCCAGCAACGTGATCAGCGTGGAAATATATCCAGAACCACAAATGCAAGAGGTTTTAAGTTCTTATCCATTCAGCTCAGACAATACGAAGACCTACCCGACTTTCTTGTAAACAAATTCCTGACAGCAGGTATTTATCTAAAACAATCTCACTGTACCATACACAAATTTAAAGCAGCCCAATGATTTTGGGTAATAATAAAGCACGAAAATCACCCCAATACTAAAACCTTACACCAAGCCATTGTACATTTTCACATTTTAACCAGCTATACTACCATCTAAGAGCTGGTCCTCAAGCATGTCATGCAAATGCATAAAACCATTAATCCCATACTAAAAGTTGGAGGATACCACTAGCAACAGTAGAATAGAAACAAAAACAGCTTACAAAAAAAAAGTGATATAGTAGAAGGTTCAAGAGAAACAACACGCAGCCAAGTGTGCTCAGTCAAAATACATCTCCAAGGGAACGGGAATCAGGAATGGTTGAAATGGTGAAGGCAACACTATTTTGAGTGCACAGCTGAAGAAAACATAAGATTCCCTTTTTGGTAACTTCCCAACTCCCAAATTCCCTTTAAATTTGTCTTACTCTGAAAAACAACTTTGGCCTAGTTTCAGAACATCTAAAAGCTGTAAAAAAAGCATGATTTCTGTGTCTTCTTCAAGTCCAACTTACACTGCAACATTGCCATCTGCTTCATCTGTAAGTGAAACTGTCCTGCTGAAGTTCAGCTTTCCTTCTTAAAATCAGCCCTTCAGAGTCATGGTTGTCTGGGCCAATGCACCTAAGTTTGAGCACGATGAGCATGAAGTCACTCTGAGTGACCTGAGCTTTTCTTAAGCTGGGTCCCAGGATCTGATTTTGCAGTTCTATAACCTGACTCTTCCAGAAAGACACAGTTTTCACTGTTTTGATGTACTTGGACACCTGACACTGCTTCCTGTTCCCTCCTGTGCTGGGACTCACATGTTGTCCTTTCTTTTCTTCCTCCAAGAGAACAGTTTGCAACACATATTCTGACTTTTGCTCCGTATCTATCTCCAAGCACGTCAAGCTAAGGAATGAGAACCTCAAGGGGAAAAGTGTTCCCACTGCTAACAGCATGTTATTCCTCCTCTCGTACACAGATACAAGCAGATAGCTTTACTCCTATGTCATCTGAAATCTCCACCCCATTCCAGAGCACTGTATCCAATTGCCTCCAAATCTTAATCCTTAGCCTTATTTCAACCTATAAATTACACCTCAGACTTTCTGCAGGACCAATTAGTTATAGGGACAGGAATCTATACCTGAACAAAAATGTCAAGTTACTGAGATTTAGGGCCTGCTAACAAGAAATTAGAGATCTCCATACAGAGCGCTAAACTGACCTGCATCTTTTTAAAACAGGTTAGCGTTCTGCATATCAGGTGCCCAACAGCAGCTGCCTGCACACAACTCCGATACCTCAGCTTCTCAAAGCAAACGTGAGATGGGCTACTCCAAATAAGAGAGCCAGCTCACCTGGAACAGAGAGGCACAGACATCATCTGGCACCCCAAGACTGCCACCATGCAGAATCTTGCACCCCACAGGATGCGGCTCATCTCTAAATCCCAGGGTCTTCACCACCACGGGACGTTCAGCGTGCCTGTGAGACCCTATTCATGATGCTCACCGTACGGTGCAGTGACACTGCTACAAACTGGCATGAAGTTACTTCCTCTTCCCAGGAAGTGTTCCAGCTCTCATAAACAGCTTGCTCCAGCCTGACAGATTGTTTCCTGAACAAGCCCTTGGAATTCCCTAGGGTCCTTATCTTAGTTAATGGGTAATTATTTTGATGGATAACAATGAATAATCACTTTCCCAGCTAAGAACTTCCTCTATTGACTTGTTTAACATTCCATGAAAGGTTAGTTGCCAAATGAACTCCTTTTTTGTCAAATATTTATGACTACGAGCTCATTCTTATATTTAAAGCAGTTGTGAATGCTCCAGGTTAAGTCGCTTCCACAGAAGTATTTTTACTATGACTCTGTTATGATTGACCTAACATGCTCACTTGTCTACAATCTTGTTTACACCTAAACCAACAAAAGCCCACAGGAAAAATGATTACACTAGATTTAACTTCTTATTTTCTGTCCCTTTCATACAGATACAATATTGACAGTATATATAACTCTTCACCTACACTTGTCACCAAATGCTGGCAACTTCAAACACATGTGACTTAACCAATTACCTAATGCAAGATTTCGTTGTGTAAATCCATGAGTGAAATGGGAACCTGAGAATCTGAAACAGCAGCTTGACTACATGGCACACAAACTGTACTTGTGCTACTGTAGAAAAAGCTGCCATGACACATAACTCCAGGTTGTAGGTTTCTTCCACATTTTCAAGCTCTCATTCTCATGTATCTGTATTTACAAAACCAGAAATTCACTCAAAAGCCAAGAAGAAAACATCTACAGGAAACAAGAATCCATTTTAGGGCCAATCCAGGAGTAACCTAATTATGTCTAAATTGCTGCTTGGGTACAGTCAGTTACTTCAAAGCACTTTCACATGTCACAAGATGCAAAATCATATAAAAAAACCATTCCAGCAGTTCAAGATGTAACTGCCTCCTGTCTCTATGGCCATACCACTGAGCGACGGTATCATCTTAAGGCAGTCCAGAAGGAAGGGCTAGAGCAATTCCATTTATAGTCACAGTATCATCGGCATTGCTCCAGTTCAGAGAGGGAGTCTTAAAGAGGAATTTCTAGTCCATGATCTTGGCATTCTCTTCCAGACGAGCAGGCCTTGTTCACATCTTCCCTGAGCATGACAGGCCTCCGTTTCTCTTCTCTTTCTATTGACCTCTCCTTCTCAGACAGAACCTTTTCTAACACTTCGGAAGTTTCACTCTCCATGCTCCACTAAGGGGTAAGGAAAGGCTGGGCGCCTTGCCTTTATCAAACAGTTTGATGTAAGCATTCTGACCCCTCCAACCTCTCCCTTTTTTTTTTTTTTTCTTTTTACTGTTTTTCAAATGACTAGTTTTAAAAATCAAGCTAGCAAAACAACACGGCCAACTTAAACAAATACAGGAAATAGAGAAGTGAAGGCTCTGAAAGCCGCGTTAACTCATCCCCACTATATGTGTTGTGTAACAAGTCCAAAAAAGCAGCTAATAATCCAAAACTTGTGTGAGCAGTGTAGGTGTATAACTGTTACTACAGTAACCTCATTTTCATTTCCTGACCATAGTTTAGCCAGCCCACATGCTTGTCTAAGGGAAAATGTGCTACTACCCAGTCTCGTACTCCTGTAAGAGAATCACAAAAGCAAACTGTCTTATCAGCTTTACAGGATCAAGTCCTTCAAATTTCATCTTCCTCTCCCCCCCACCACACTGCTTCTGTGTGAGATCTTGAACTGCTTGAAGGGACTGGACAGATCTGACCAAGAAAATTTTGAGCTCCTGATCAAACCTGTTAATTCATAGGTACTTAGTTTACAATTTCATTTCAAAAAATGCAAAGTAGAAAAGCAATAAATTCCCTGAGAGCAACTGTTAGTTAAGATACAGCATTTCCAAAGACCCTTTCAAAGCACTGTTTCTTCAAGCAATGTTAGAAATTGTTGCTTTCACACAAAAATAAAAGTTATACATCCTTCTATTTTAAAATCAGCTTTCCCAAATTCTTCAAAGTCACATGCTTGCTCAGACACCCAAAAAGTTGTTCTGCAGGCACTAGACAACGTTGGCAATGTACATTTAAGGTCATCTGAGCCATGCTTCAAGACAAAGGTCTTCAAAAAGACAGCACTTTTCACAAGTTCAGTTCTACATGCTCTTTCTGTACATACCTGTGACTCCAGATGTTCCCCATGAGAATGCAGTCACTGTACATTCATCCTAAACAGTATATGGCAGCTACATCTTTCACACAAATAACAACAGAGAAACACTTAAGGGAAGAGAGTTTACTTTTCTAGATTACCACACACCAAGTGTTCATGTGCCAAACTGCAATACACTTAAGTAGGAAGTCTAGTCAAAAGCATTTCCAAACAATCAGTTTCCCATGGAGTTGAATTACTCAGTAAAAAAATACCAAGCCTCCAAAAAACCCTGATATGCCAAGATGACTATACTACTCTGTGGCCAGTCTGACAAGTGGATGGGGAGGAGCGGGACAGGATGAGACAACCAGGGTCCCAACCAGGTGGCATATGGTCATTTGTAGATGTGTGCCCTGGTGATGGGAGCCCAGCTTGACACACAAAACCAACACGGCCTGTGATCCCTCAATACGCACATCACCCCTGCTGTGGATGAACTCAGGGCAGCTAAGAGCATCAGAACATAAGCAAGCATAATTTAGCTGGAGGTATTACAAGACAAAAAGGGTGTGGCGAGTTGGAAACGAACTCTCTTAAAATTTGGAGGAACCAGAGGATAAAAAGGAAGGGAATAGAATGTAGTATGTTTTAGGGACTGAGAAGAGTGGCAAGGAGAAAGACACGCATTCATCTTCATCCAAGCACTGAAGTTAACTGTGGCCTTTACCAGCACAAACCTACATATTTGTAGCGGTTTATGTTCATGGAAGTTCACATTCCAAATCAGCATTAGGAGACACCACCCTAATCTCCTTGAATCTACGTCACAGTTCTTAGATTCTCTGCCTCTAATTGGGTTCTGCAGAAATCTGTCATTTCTAGCCTTCTTCCCTTTTCTTCCTTCCATATTATGAAATCCTGACACTCAGAAACTAATGTCCTAGCAGAGCTTCCTGCCTTGCTGAGATTTCTACCTCTAACCTTACATTACACAAGTATCACACAGAAACTCCAAGAGAAGTTTTTAGAACAACAGACAGGAATGCAGTGACAAGACTAGAAAACGAAGCACTTCAAAAAGCAACATCATTTACCTGGCAGACAGTTGCACTCAAAGGTGAAGTCACTTGTTTGATGACAAGTTCCTCCATTCATACAGGGTGATGGGGAACACGGCACATATACGCTCTCACAGCGATGCCCTGTATAGCCCGGCTTGCACTGACATCGGTATGAACCAGGCAAATTGACACAGGTCCCACCATGCTGACAAAGGCCTGGTGTGGCACATTCATTCACATCTATCTCACACCTCTGGCCAGTGTAGCCAGGGAGACAGACACAGGAGAACTTATTTCCAGATACAGTACATGTACTTCCATTGGCACAAGGTTGAGAGGTACAGGCATCAATCCACTGGCAATCCTTTCCTGTAGGATTAAGACAGAGCACTCCGTTAATAGTAAGTTATTTCTATGGAAAAAAAGAGTATTTCCTTCACACTTCCTCAAAATTATTCGTGTACTAAATCTTAAAATTATTACAGGAAAATTTGTATCTGCATTTTACAATATTATATTTAAAACTAAAATCAATTTGTGGTTACAAAGTCATTTTATTTACAGGGTAGTAGCAAGATATGGAATGTTGTAGCTTATAAAAATAGCCTATGACCTGAAATCATACTACACGCTGACAGTCGCTCTTCTTCTACATCCCTTTCAAGAATTAAAGGAGTGAGTTTTCATGCTCCCCCTCAGGCACCCAATTATAGTTTTCCCATTGAAAGATTCTGGTGGCCAAATTTACTTCATTTTTTTCTAAAAGGCAGACGCTGAATTCAAAGTCTACCAGTCGCTCCAGACCAGCTTCTGCACTCAGTTTTCCCACGTGGGCACCCCCACAAGAGCTAAATATCTTTCTGCTTATGTGTAAAGGGTAGAGAGCCTGATTCCCTACCCCCCTTTCCTTTTTTTGGTCATGAAGTCATTTAGACTTCTTCTCATTTCCTGTGCTGGAGCTAGTAAATTTGAGAGCACATTGTGACTGTCCTGGAACATTCCAGGATTAAGTAATTCCCAAAAGAGGGAGTCTGGAGGTACAAACACAGAACCCTACCTGTGTAACCTGGAGGGCAGACACACTCGTACGTTTCCTGGCTGTGGGGATGACAAGTCCCTCCGTTCAGGCAGGGCTGGGACACGTAGCAGAGGTGCGATTCGGAGTACTGGCAATCCTCTCCCGTGAACCCTGGAGCACACCTGCAGGTAGCCTTTCCTATCAGAGACGTAGTTTCACAAGTTCCCCCGTTCTTACAGGTATTGCTTTCACAGGGGTTTCTGTACTGACAGTAGTCTCCAAGAAAGCCTTCTCGACACCTGCAACAGAGAAGGAATTAATTGTGGCACATTCACTGAAGTCTTGCTGTCCTGGGAAGATACCAGGAATGAAACCCCATGACCACTGAAAGTCTTGGAACTTGCTGAAATCCATGGTAACATTAACAGACCTAAATGCTAACGTCATGGATGTAACAAGGCCCTCCTCTGGGACTGTCCCAAATGAGACCACTGAAAACTTAAGTTCAAATTGTGAAATCGTTCATTACAAAATAAATAAATACTGCATACAATGAGCATTACATCAAATGCAGGACCTTACTCTTGCACTTCCCTTTGAAACTTCAGTAAAAGCTTAAGTGTTAAAGAACTGCTGAGTAACAATTAATTCCTTGCACCTACTCCCATTCTAATAAGCATCCTTTTGTAGAAGAAAACCAAGCAGTTTTCAGAAATAGGTATTAACACCAGGTACTATCCATCTCCCAAAAGATTTATAAACTTTGGACACATGCAGCGTCTGAGGGCCTGAAAATCCATAGCAGATCTTTCTCCGCAACACTCCCGTGAGACAGGAATATACTGTTATCCTCATGTTGATAAGTGCATCTGGGACTGTGACATGCTAAAGCCTGCACTCAACTAGCAACACAAGCACTGAAGTCAGGTCTCCCACGCCCCTGGCTAGCACCCTAACGACAAGGTCATTGTTCCTCCATCTCCCACAGAAAAATGAGTACACATACACTATCTACAACCAGGGTAATATTTTATACAAAGATCTGTGATTGCAGAATAATTGCAGTTATTTCTCTCTAACCTAAACTTATGTCAATACAGTCTGACTACACTTGTCAGCTGTAATCCATCTTTTAACTGGCCTTTGTACTACAAATTTTCCACTTAACTTCTAGTGATACAGGACCCAGACAAGCAAGCCTGTAAGCCCCCTCTTTGTGTCACCCACAGTTCCATTTGCTTCTTTCAGGTAGCAGAAAGTTGCAAGAGTACATGCTGGATAAAAATAACACCCAACATACAGAACAGGACTGTCCACTTGCAGTTTTTTCTATAGTACACAGCTGCATGCTTTAACTGATAAGTAACCCAAGACATACACAGCCTGGGAGAACATGTATTTCACTGTAAAAAATTCAGAGGCGAACATTAGATACACTTTGTTCCAGAACAGGATAGGTACGATTATTAAATCAATGAATTACACAAATCCAAAAGGGAGGAGATTCCAGCTGCAAGAAACACACGGTCTCTAGTCAGCTTCCGTAAAGAATGTAACAGTAAAGAGACTGCCTTTTACTTATGCACATAGAAGTGTACAGTAGATTAAAAAAATCCAGTTTAAAAATAAAAGAATGGGCATGAAGCTGTTTTAAACAGAATACTACAGGGATCTGCCTCTGTTCCTATGCTACTCAACACCTGGCAATCTTAAAGGTCTTTTCCAGCCTAAAATGATCCTAAGAATAAACCTGAGAACATCAATGCTGGTCAAACACATAGGCAAGAGAGAAAAGTTCTCAATAGAGGGTAGTAAGCCGAAATGCTTAACAAGGCAATCAGCACACAAAGTGCACTTAGCACTGCAAAGTCCTACATCTAGCAACAAAACATACACAGCACCCTCCCCACAACAGGAGGCTGAGCTGGGAAAGCCAGACTTGCTCCAGGGGTTCCTAGCGGTCAGCTGAACGTGAATTGTTAGTGCGGCAGTTTGGCCAGGAATGCTTTAGCTGTACAAACAGCAAATATCAAGTAGTAGTAAATGAGTTTACGCTACACCTGGTACTTGCATGGCACCACCACTAGCAGACCACTGTGTCAGTTTTGGTGTCTGCTCTTTAAGAAGGAAAAGCTGAAATGAGTTCAAAGAAGCCAACCATAATGATTAATAGAACACTCTTGACACAATGAAAAGCTCAGGTGGCTCAGTCTGTTTATCGAAGGGAAAAAGAGAAGAAGGTAGTTAATCAAAATCTCCAAATACCCACAAAGAAACTCAGATTTAACAATAATTTCCCATCTAGAAGGTACAGAGATAACAGAACTGAGCAGTTAAAAGTTCAAGCTAGATAAATTTAATTAGAAATAACGTAACATCTTTTATCTTCAGACATGAACTTATATACAGTCTTTCAGCAGCGGAGAGAAACAACTGGAACAACACATTTAAGGCTGTAGTGGAATTTCTCCATCACTCCTGCTTGTTTAAAAGAACACCAGGATTGGCTGTTTCAGGAAGAGTATGCACGCTAGTTCAAACAGAGCTATTCAGAGAGGTTATTATCCGAGTTACGCAAGGGGTCATTACTAGATGACCACAACTGTTTTTTCTCATGTTAAAATTTATTAACTAGCTTTAGCCATATGTCTAAAGCAGAGAAGTCATATAATAGATGTGCATAATCGTAATTTACCATTCCCCACACCCAAATTAGGCTCCTTTCACCATACCTTAATACTTTCAACTTCGTACCCAGGAACAGACATGAAAGAAGTTTTTGCAGGGCAAGGCAGGATTAATAAAGTTACAGAAAGCAAATCCTGAGACAATACCATTCGCAGAATATCCTCTGCCTCTTGTGCCATCCTTGGTGTAACAGCCAAAGGCTGTCAGGCAGCGTGAGCTGCTGCCACGTCACACGAGAGGCAGACGTGGGGCATCCCGGGCCAAAGCCACTGTAGTTCTATAGGCTTCCTTTAACGTCCCAAATTCCCCACCCCCCCCACCCCCCCCTTGATACAGGTTAGAAATCAGTCCAAACGCCAGCGGGCTATAGCACAGCTCTGCAGGAGCTCGATCACAGAGAAATCTGGCACCCAGCAAAGACAGCTGTGCCAGAAGCCAGAGCACTGCTCGACTCCCACGGCATTCAAGCCTGCACACGGTGCACTGGCTAGCTCTGCTCCGAGACCGTCTGGATAACTACGCTTAAATCATGTTTCTGGACATCTATATGCGGCTGATGAATGTGTACAGTCAAATTGAACTTCAGTCCCAAAAGCTTGCAATATTTCATTATAGGGGTTTCTTCTAGTTTCACCACCACCGTTGATGGGGGTTTTGGGCAGCTCAGCTGTGTCAGCAGTACACCACGCTCCTCAGACTAACAGCAGCAGGCACGGGCCGTGCACTTGTAATTCTCTTGATTGGGAAAGAACGAGCAACAAACCAGAACTTCGCAGAACCCCATCCAGGGCACCTCATCCGGCAAAGAAGAGGTCCTCCAACACCATCCACCACTCCAACAAATACAAAATAAACCCAAACACCTTTAAAAGGTAAGTCCTAAGGTGTTTTTGCATTGAAAGCCTATAAAACAAACAAGAAAGTCGAGGAACATCTCATGTTTTGTCCACAAGCAAAAGAAACCACTAAAATATGGCTTCTCTCCCACTCACCCAACACTCGGGGATACTGGAAGGGGCATTTAACTGTTACCCCTAGGTGACAGGGAGCCTAGGCACCGATTAGGAGCACTGCTGGTTATGATTTAAAAGGAAAGCAAAGATCTGTGCTCTAAGACAACACAACCATCACCCACAACTGGTCCAGCATTTTGTACACAAGTTTTCTGGTGCAAAGTTGAAGAGCGCTCCAAGACCAGGCTTGTTCTGCTATCTTCTGAGGCTAATCAGAAAAACACAAGGGAGCACTCCAGCAGGGAACGGCAAAAGCTCTTTTAACTTCAGCTCCTTATATTTGGAAGGACAAAGCCTTACAGAATATGCCAGAGGGAACAGGCCTGCCTGTGGGAAGATGGTAGATGAGGTATACATAGCCCTTATACCCACCATTTTGTTCTCCTCCAGAGAAAAGCTTGGTCACACAGTTATGCAATTTTTTCCCTCCAGCAATTCAGTGCAATCCTTTTTTAATGTTAAAGAACAAAAAACCTACAGTCTAGATTTTTCAACCATGTCTCCTGTCATCAACATTTCTAGGCACAAATACTAGCAATTTAGTTCTAAATGTTGGTGTAGACAAAATGCAAATATTTGCCCCGATTCATGTTGGGCACCACAACGTTTCTCTAAAAATAGAGGCAAACAGTGAAAAAGCACGGTCTAAGTCCAGATTTCTTTAAAGGGTATGATTATCCTCCACAGAAACTCCAGCTTCCCACCACCCCTGCTCCACTCTCATCCCAACCTACTCTTTCAAGTTCTCTTTAGGAGGAAAAAAAAAAAAAAGCAAGCCACTTGTCTACAGAACAGCTTAAAATTGTAGCAGCTTGTGTCAGCTCCAAATGACATGCTCAGAACAGCAAACCAAATCTTTTCCAAATAAAAGCCACTGTTTCTCCTCAGTTTTCCATCTAACACTCAGAAACAGAAACAGGAAGACAAAGTTTGTTCTGGTGCTTTCTGGAAGCACAAGAGGTCTCTCAACCTACTTCAACAGGAATTTAATCTTTTAAGAACAAATTTCACATACAACTTTATTCAAATCATGATTTCTGAAAACTAGAGAGTTTGAAATGGGAAAATGTCCTGTGGGCTGCATCAGCTATGCAGCTGCTTCTAATTAAAGCTTCTCCTTTACTCTCTCTGGGCTACTTTCCAGCACAAATACTTTAGAGCTCAGCCCATTATTTTTTTTTTTCCCTCCTCCTTTTCAGCTCCAGCCTGCATTTGCTTTAGCTCAGGCTCTCATGGAGCTAAACAAGAGATGTAAAAACAAAACGAAGGTATTTATCCAAATTTGAAGTATCCACAAATCCGCAGAGCTGCATTCACTCTAACAACAACCCAATGCTACGAAGTGAAAGTGGAAGACTCACAAAAGCTGCGTTTTTGGTTCTTCTGCCACAAAACTAGATTGAAGTTACTTAGCTCTTTCTTGCTTTCAAAAGACTTCTGGAATATGTCTAGTCTGGTGGAAAAAACTCCTCATCTGCCGTACTATATTTGCTTGGGCACATTCACAGGACAGTTTCTTCAAATGCACCTTATAGACTGTTTTAACCAGTCTTCCAGATGTTTGATTTTCATGGGAGTTTCCTATTCAGGCCCAGTGATATCATCTGGAGATGCACAGAAGGAAGCAGATGGTTTTAATTTAAAACACGAAGGGAAGAATTTCATAGTAGTCTTGCTTCTGCCCCCCTCAACCCAACACTCCCCTCTCTTTGATTGGAAGATGCTTCAACAGGGGGGATGCAGTCTGATGACTAACATGAGAAGGGTCTCAGCTATTTTGCTGCAGATTTTAACCAGACTTCCCCCTGGCTCCCGGGTTCTGACTCCCACACCTACACCTCCTCTCAGGAGGGAGAACAGGATTCTCTGGTTAGCTTTACAAATGCTCCTTCCCATGTCTCAAGGCTCCCATTTATGCGTCATACTTTGAAAGCAAACGATGGGATGGGACGGCCTCTCTGTTCTGCATTTAAAGCAGTATACAGCTATTGTTTCTCGTCCACGGAAAGCGCTTCTGCAGTGTACCGCTCCACAGTACGCCAAGGAGTAACAGCAACTGAAGTCTGAACGGGCAAGGTTTAGTTCAGCTTTTTCTGACCATCAGAGCTCTGAACAGCTTTTGATCTGCACAGGTAAATCACAATAGAAAAATTTGACCAAGTGACTCAAATCACTACTCTGTTCCCAGATCTGAAGCTAAAAGTGTGTGTACTCTCCCCTTTTTCCTCTACTCTGGTCTCAAGGGTCTCTAACTTCTGGAAGGAGACAGAAGGAAACAGCAAAGGGCAGCCCATTCTCAGAAAGGGACAACTTTCCTACTTCTGCATTTAGCCTCTTCTGGAAAACTCTCAGACCTCATCCTGCTACGAAGTCTCCTATGGGTATTCCCCATTCACTGGTCTAGGAGTGATTAGTTTCTCAAGACAACCTAAGAAGATAATCTGCTGCAGTCTCAGAAGCAGCTCTGTAGTCCAGGATCTTGCCTTCCCCAGAAGTCCAGCTGGAAAGGCTGGCAAGATTGTTGGAGTTACTGGGGGTCAGATTTGGGACAGAAGCCCCTTACTGCTGTGCCATCGCTGCTTGGAGTTTAAGCATGCTTTGAGGTCCTCCTGTTGCCACTCTGCAGAAAAGTAAAAACTGCACCACACAATGAAAAAGCATGAACAAACTTCTGCACACGGCGAGAAAAAACACTGCTCACTGAAGAGGCGCAGAAGCACACAAAGCTACACAAACCCTGACAACTTCAGACATGAAAGGATGTGCTGAAGGAGACTGTCCTTTAGGCATCAGCCTACTTCAGCCGTCTCCCCATCTGACTAAGCACAGCAAAAGGGCCACAGTTGCTCCTGCACTTTTGGGTTGGTTGTTGTTGGTTTTTTTTAACCACCAGGACCGGACAAAAGACATTAGCGTTAAAGCAGTACTTTGGTTCATACAGAGGTGCTGACAACGCTTCTGGACATACAATATGCAGCAGTCCCAAGGCCAAAACTCCAACCTTAAAAGCCTATGAAGCATGAGAAGTAGCAAGGCTCAGTTTCCTCCCTAAACCCTGGCGCACCCCAAGCCCAACTTTCTTCCTTCTCACTTCTGCTTCTCTCCCTGGCACAGTCTTGCTTCTGCTCCCCGTCACTGGGGCACAGGGGAGGGAAGGTGGGAGAGGCCACAGCTGCCAACCATGGGGAACCCAGCTACGATAGTCCCTGCTCAGGGCCCTGCCCCATTCCCAGCGCAGAGGGACTGCCCAGTCCTGCATCCACCTGCAGCCGAGCAGACTCTCATGCTGAGAAAACAGTGGGCAGCGCTGCCAAAATCTCTGCTCTGCTTGTCCTTGAAACAGCTCCCTGTACCGACACCTTCTCATCCTGCCTGCAACTGCAGAAATACTGTAACTTAGCAGTATTATCCCTCAGACTCTTCCTACTGCTGCTTTCCCAGCCACCCAGCAGCAGGCAGATGAGAAAGGGTTTTCCTGGGATGTTCGCAATTAGCATTAAGCAACGAACAGTCGCTTAAACTGCTTCTCTGCCAGGTACGACAGCATGCAAGAAGGCTCCTTCATGCTTAACACCTCAATGTGCAAATAGGCTGCCTGGAGGTGCTTTGATGGGGGGACCCCACAACAACAAAATACCACCACGGTGCAACAACACAGAGCCAAACCCCAAACTGAAACTGCCTTTTGTCAAAAAGCTTGGAAGGACAGGCCCCTTGGTACCACTGCTGCAGATACAGCCATACTCCTCAGAACAAGGTCTGTGCCCCTCACCACGCTAGTCACCAAATGGATATAGAAAGATCACTCAAACAAAAATTCTGACCTTGAAAGATGCAAACACAGGAATGTGTAATTTTCTAAATATAAAATCAAGGTCAAAGGTGGTCAGGAATTCTATCAAGCAGTGCCACAAAATGACAGCCACGGGCCAGCAGCGTCACCAGGGGAACGGAGCTACTTAAAGGGCGCTCGCAAGAACAATCTGATAAAGATTCAACTCAGATTTCCTTACAAGGGTCACAATCGCTGTTCCCATAACAGAAGCCAGATGCACCATAATAAAGATTTCTTAGCAGAAAACTAGCTTTCACTTTTAATGCAGTACATTCTACAAGATTTTCTGACACAGAAAGCTGTTTCAGCACCAAGCTGTCACTTTCTGCTTTGCCAAGTACCTAGACTAGATGTTTTGCTTATCAGTGCTTACGTTACTCATGTCTTACTCATCGCATCTGATCACCTCTGATGCAGGTTCTCCCTCAGTGGTTCACTTGTTTCTTACCGACAGCAAGATTAACTAGACAGACTGGCCACACACTAGAACAAACAACTTGGCTGAGAGGAGCTGCAGAAAGAGGAAGAGTGCCTGTTATAATAACTTATTGCCCAGCAGAGGAAGTACTGCAGATAACTTGAAAAAAGTGGAAGGGGTGGAGATTCAGCTAATCAGTGAGTGATCCTGCAGAGCCAGAAGCCAAGCCACCTGCTTTAGTAATAAGCTCAGTTTCCTGAAGAGAATATTTCTACTCCTACAGCCATCAAAAATTCAGACAGGCATCTAGGTTACTACACCAGATATAAAGTTCCCCCTGTTCAGAGTTCCTCATAGTGCAGGAAAGAAAAAGAAAAAAAAAAACCCCAACCAACACTTAAAACCAAAACAGGATGCTAAGAATCAGCCTGCTAAAGGTAGAGTCTCCACAACTGAGGGGTTTTTTTTGCTATTTTTTCCTTACTTTCTGCAAAAAGGAGTTCTTGAGCCAGAACTAGGGAACAGACATGTACTAATCTCTGTATGGAGGCTTCTGTTAGCCTTTCCAATTACTCTGGCACCTGCTAAGGGACTGAGCTGGTACCTGAAGGAGGGGTTGGCTTAAGACCTGCAAGAAGACTGCACAAAAAGGAAGAAGGCAACATTAATTATAAATAACTCTCTGCACTACTAAAAAAAAAAAAGTGGTCAAAGCTGCCACTCTGATAAGGGAAATGTGTTAAGATCTGGACTGCACTACAAATACTGAACGGAAGTTCAATCAGATGAAGTAACTGAACAATTTTGTAACAGAAGAAAAATATTAGAAGTCTAAGACGTGGTTAAGAGGAACATGCAAGCTGGAGAAAATGTCCTTAGGAAGGTACAAGCAGCACCAACATCAGTCTTATTACCTCCTAACATCACAAAATTGCTTGTTCTAAAATATAGGTGAAAAGCAGGTAAGTTCCAGCTTTCTTTTCAGAAGGGCAGCTCATTTGTGTGGACACCAATATAAAGCTATGGAAAGTAAAAGACTAGGAAGGAGTTTGAAAAAAACAACAGGGAATAACAAGTTACATTATTTGTCTTCATGGCCCTTCTGCACATCAGGTATTGATTTGAAACTGAGAAGAACCTCAAATTAGATTATGATTTCCCCTTTGTATGCCACAGGTGCAATTTAAGTATCAGTTTTAGGTACCACATTGATAGAAAGAACTAAAGGTTGTGGCAAGCGAAGACGGCTGTGCAGAAAAGGGTGAACAGTGGAGCTGCGTGTTAGCCAAGCTAAATCACAAGACAAAACTCACTAATATTTGAAGAACGTAAGCATTAAGAAAAGAGGGATTTAGCATGCTAGAAAATGGGACAACTTACACTGATGAAGTAATCAAGGTTTAGAAAATAATCCGTTTACTGCAGATGTAGTAAATTAAGCCTGCTGAACAAGGAGGATTTCTCTTTCTGTAAAATATCACTTAATCTAAAAAAACTCTAAATACTGCAGTTTGAAAGGTGAATTGCATTTAAATAGATGTGATATCATTCTCCAGACACTCTGCCAAAGCTCCTGCTGATCAGCTTTCCATGCAGCAGCAAAGTGAAGGCACCATTGAACATGGGTGTCAACATTTACCAAAATCAGTTACACAATAAAGACAAATGTGGATGTTTGTTTGGGTGGTTTTTGTTAAGTTTGTTTTTGCAACTTCCACATATTAGTTGCTCTTCAGCATGCAGAAGGGAACTGGCACACTTCAGAGAGCACATTAGTTTTGAAAAACCTCATGAAAATATTCAAATTAGGGCTGAAGCTCTACAAAGTGAGCTATTAGATGGAGAGCAAGTTCCAACCTAACTTGTGAGTCTGGAAGCAAGGTACTGGGTTGACCTCTACGATCGCTTTGGCAATCTTTCCTAACCTAATGCAAAGAAATCAAGCTGACAAGATCCAAACCCAAAAATTCTAAGAAGAAATCCATATTTCTTACGTTACAAAAAGCTAGCACATAACAAACGCATTATCAAGAAACACCAACTGTGCTAAAACTGTCATGCTGAATGCACCCGATAAGAAAATCTTAACAACTCACATTTCCTTTCTGGCTAGGAACCTGAATGACAGAAGATTGGTAATTAAATTGATGAGAAATGAAACCAACTTACTTGCAATATCCTGTACCATTCTGATATGGAATGCACTTTCCCTCGTTAACACATGGCTTGGAATCATCCATACACTGCAATGCTGAAAGAAGCGAAAAGAACAGTCAAATCAGTAGCCATACATGTCAAGTCAAAGCTTCATTAGCATATTATGGGGAAAGAAAATCTTTAAGTAGAAAATTTTATATGATTGGAACAAAAACAATAGACACTATCACATAGTTTAGTTTAATCTCTGGAAGCATCAAAACAGCCAGACTGAAAGAAGAATCACAGATGTGTGCATCAGGCAACTCAATGTTTACAGAATTTCTTTTAGGTAGATTTTCAAAACAAAGCATGCAGTAATTTCAGCAAGCTACAAAGACATTCATGTCAGCACTTGCATATTTTGGGTTAAGTGTCACCAATTACTACTTTCTGATCAAAATTCTAGACTGAAATTCTTTGAAGTAAGAGGCAACTACTTCTAAGCCTTCTTTTTTCAGAATATTTTGCCTCAAATCCCTTCCTTCTTTTCTATCACCTCTAGGGACACTTGGCACTGAAATAGGGGCATCTGTCCCTCAATCTCACCTGCTGTGCATTTCTAGCAATGCAGAATTTGCTGTAACATCATTACTGTTGTTGCACTCTGATTTCAGTCAGGATTGTGTTTGGGAGTAAGCGAAAATATCAGAGATGTTAGACTTTCCACAAAGAATTTGGTGTTTCTAAGGAGATACACTGTAGCTCAAACTCTATATTTTCAGTGTTATGGTTTTTAAAAGCTATTAGGTGTGATACAGTTCAGGGCTGGTCAATTTTTATCCAAGTCTGCTGGAAGCTCTAGTGTTGTTTCCATCAGAACAGGCTTCACATCAGCCTCAGCTCTGGCAAGTGCTCATCTCTTCACGGGAACCTGAAGCAGCACACTGGGCCTGTGTCTAAAGAAGGGTGAGAACTACGGAAACCCTGCAGGAGCAGAGGGCACTCTAGAACCACAAAAGTTTAGCCAGTCCACCTAGCTCACAGCCTGCCACTTGAATAGCACCAAACTAGTGGATAAAGCCCTTGAAACCGCAAGATCTGGGTCCTACCCTAAACTTACCCATGTGCCCAGAGGTCACAAGCTCTTCCCACCTTCCAGTTCTGTCTCCTGGCCCCCAAACACACACACTTCCGTGCCTCTCCGGACCCTATTTCAACAATTTTACTGCCTTTGGGAAAGCATTTAACCAATCTTAGGTTAAAGGCACCTAGAGGGAGGAATAACATCTAAACTGCCCTCTTGTATACCAGCTGCCACAGGGCAGATGCCCTTTTTTTTTTTTTTTTCTTTTTTAAGGTAGTTTACGTCAAGAGGTATTAAATTTTCAATACAAATTCATCAAGGGGCACCAGGGAAACGTGGTCCAAACCACCATCAAAGCTTATATTCTGGTGACTACAGAAGGGGGCTCAGAAACCGAAGAGTTAACACACCAGTTCCGCTAAGCTCTCTGCAACCAGCCCAAATTCACCCCAGCAATCAGACAACTTGGAACAGACTCCAGTTACTGCTATCCAGGGCTTCAAGTGTTATTTCCCAATAACCCTGGAGCAACATAAACAGGTCCCATGCACTAAGAGGTACTACAGGAGCATTTCACACCTGCAATCCCTACAGAGAATACATTTAAACTAAACTCAGTTGCCCAGGAAAACCACCAATATTTCTGACAATAGGGGTACAGCTGCTTCTGTTGACTCGATTCTTCAAAAAGGGGCACTTGGATGGTGCTGCTTCTGCACAGCTCTCAGGAAATGAACAAAATTCCACTCTGAGGCCCTTTCAGATAACCCCTGAGGTCAGGGTTACTAAGCGACAGAAATATTAACACGGATTTTGCACGACATTCCCACACACAGCGGTCAAAACCACACTGATTTGCACCTGTCTGATGATTTTTATCCCGTTTAACAGCAACATCCACAAGGCTTCAACTCCAAACTTCATCTGCTTCTGTCTAACACTACAGCAGCTTGTTTTCACAACAAAGGTTAGCTACAGTTAGCATAGTGCACTTACACGGCATTCAAGGGACACTGCAAAAGGACCTGGAATGATCTGGATTTCTCTTACTACCTGCGCTACTCCAGGGAAATGGAGGAAGGGAAAAGTGAGCCTTACCATATTTCAGCCTTACCGTATCAGTACTCTCATCTTACTACCTTGAATTTTCATTCTTTTCACACCCACCAAGCCAGTGAAGCAAATACTCAGAGGATTATTTCTTTTGTGCCCATGCTTTCAAACACAATTTTGTAATCTCTTCGAGTAGCTGTGTCCCTAGTGAGAACCGAGCAGCCAGTTGATTTTGTAACCCACATAGTAAAAGCTTAACTAGCACTTGGCCAAAACCACCTCCCAGCACAACTGCACAGAGGGGAGCAAGAGGGTGACGGCTTTCGGGGTCACAGTAAGGATCTGAAACAGTGATTCCTGTTTAGCTTGCTAGGCCAAACACAGCCACGCAGAGAGGCTTTAGCAAAGTAATGATTAATTTTCTCCTGGTTTTTGACAAATTACTCCTGCCTTGAACGGCTGTTTAGCAGGTCATTAAACTACTACTAGACCTTAGAATTCTTTAACAGAGACACACAGTGAATAGAGCAACACAGACAGCTGAATATGTATTTTGTATATAGTAATTTAGAAGTGAAAGAAGCTAAGAAAACAAAAGCAAAAAGACTCTTTTGTACTTTTGCAGCTTGAGACTAAAATAGGTTGAATAAAATACATTTAAATGCAACTAAAGCAAAGAAAAGGTAAATGTAACCATATTCTATATTAAAATGAGCATTAAAAGTAACAACCACTACTCTTTAAAAAAGAAATCACGAGGGAAATTGAAGGCTATAGTTCTCACAGTAAAATTAGCATTTCTGTGCACAAAGCGCTGTCTTCCTGTATTTCACGATATCTTTAACAATTTCACAATGCATACAAAACCAAGGCATTTCAACACAACTTACTTCAAAAGCTACTTCACTGCTCTATCATGTTGAGTGCTACAATTTTACCTTCTACCTTAGCCAGCACAAAAAGTACTTTTCACTACATCCATCATGTCAACTGGAAATACTTCGGTGTGTACAGCGTGAGCGAAGACAGCCTTGCCTTGAAAATATAAAGCCATTCTTTTAGAACCCAGAGAGAGCGCGCGCCAGTATGCTGTCAAGGCTTTGAGTCTAACAGCCTGCTTTTGACAAATTTCTTCTGTGTTTAAAAAAAACCAGCAATGATCAATTATTTGTCCATGTTCTGGACTTGCTCTAACTTGCCAAAACCACCATGACTATCAGAAGCTGGGTTAATCCAGACCAAGCATAAGCATTGATGCTTCAAGTCCTTGTGCTCTCGTGCGGTGGTGGCATGCCAGCAGGTCTCGAAGGGGAAATCCCATGGCTTTTTAAATGTATTGAACGGCCTCATGATTTTTAGTAGTCCATTTGGGCATATTACAGGAATATTGGGAAGACACCTCACAATTATCAAAAGGCTGGCTTCTTATGAAGCAGGCAGGCCACCACGTTGTGGAAGAACCACCCAGTTTCTAGCACGTATCGTAGCCAAGTTTGAAAGAATACTCAGATGAGGACTCCTAAGTGCACACGAGATGAATGTTATTAACTATACTACCCAGCCTAGAGTCCATACAAACCCTTGCACACGCTTGCATTCAAACATAATTTCTAACCTGACATTTAACTAGCCTACCAGGACCATTTTCCAAGGCCAGACAGAAGAACAGGTAGCCACTGCTACAGAATGAGCACAAGCAGAAAGTGTTACTCATGGAAACACTATAGGAAGTGCTGTGATTCTCAACGCCCAACCGCAAAGCTCACACTTAACTGGAATACAATTTCACCCAGGTTTAACCTTTTTAACTGAAGGAAAAGTTGTGTTTCTGCCTTGCTGTTCTTTAGGATGCCAAGACGATTGGGAAGTTGTGATGTGGTTTCTATACTTCATCTGCCCACTACAAATTCAGATCCTTTCTAGGAGAGAAAATTAAGAAGAAATAGTGATGGATTAAGATCAGAAGCTGTAAGTATCAAGAGTTCAGCTTTTAAAAGAGAAGAGTGCTATAGGGAAACAGAGCCATAACCAGAGAAAATCTGAAAGGGCTTTGTTGTAAATACTAAAAGGAAAGTAATGCCAATAAAGTCCTCACCCACAAGTTCAGGAAAAGTCAAGCAGAAATAAAAATGCAAAATACCAAAACAATTAATGCTGTGAGGAAGAGACGTTACAAAGCTGGTTTCCTGTAGCTTTGTGGTTGATTATCCTGCATCTAAGAACCTGTAGGCTCCGACCAAAGGTTTTACTTTAAATAAAGGGAGAACAATATTCTGGCAGGGAATGCTGCTGAGCTGCTGGTACATCTTTCTCCTTGGGAGGACACTGTATGTGTTCTCTCTCTCTCTCCTCCATTCTGTCTACAAATTTTCCATGAAGTTCACAGAAAGTATATTTTAAGAACCTAGGTCTCTGTTGTATTTGGTTGACACTTGTCTATAGGTTCAACAGCTCTCTTGTGGGAGAGGGTAGTAAACAACCTACTCAAGCATAGAAGAAAAGTCAGGCTAAAATACATTAAAGACTAGAAAGAAAACTAAAGGACAAAATAGGTTTCAATAACCTTTATATAGCCAGTGGATTTTCTGTCTCAATTGACATTCATGAGAACTAGCCTGTCATTTCAGTGGTGTTACCCATTATGTAAGAAGAGAAAGGTGGAAAAAAAAGATTCAAAGCCCTCAAATAGCAGCAACAGAAGATGCACGGCAAATCCTTACACAAGCTCAGGCTGCTTGCCAGAGGTGGACCAGCTCTGAAGACTATGACCATCGGCATGGTCAGAAACACCAGCAAACTACAAAGCAAGGGGTCTTAAATTCCAAGGGAGCAAAAGCAGCTTCTGGTTCCCTACAGGAAAAATACAGTCTGAAAAAAGAAGAAAATGCTGAAACACAAGGTGCAATTCTGGAGAAAGACTGGTAGATCCTCAAGGTGCAGAAAGGGACAACCCTCCCACAGCAGTACCTCACACCACACAGCTGCTGAAAAAGCTGGTAAGGAATAAGCAGCACTGCACACATGGAGACAATACCCAAAGATAACCAACTTCTGGAGGAAACCCAAAGAGGAGAAATAGCTAATTACACTATTCACTAGCCTCAACAGATTACAGTTCCAGTGAGACTATATACCATGGAAGAACCCACTCGTAAGTGTGTGCTAGCTGAAAATATGAAAATAGCTTTTTTTTTTTCCCCTGAAGAACAGATCGCCCCATGGCAGCCACAAGAAGAGGGGGAAGAAGCAAACTAGTAAAAATCCTTACTGTGGAAAAGTGATAAAGCCTTATAGTCAGCCCAGATTTAGAAAAGATTAGCTTTTGGAGAATTTAAACATGCTGACCAGTTTGCACTTCACAGACAGAGGACAGCAGTTAAAGGACAAAGCTTGTCTATAAGGCACGGAAATAGTTTGTAAAGCAAAAATGCTTTAATCAGATTACTAAGACATCTCCATCGTTTTTGCACACAAAAGCCTGAAATCAACTGGATAATGCAAGACTCATCAACTGAGAAGCTAAGCAGAGCTCAGAGGGGTGTGAAGGCACTCAGCCAACATCCTGTACCTTTTGGGACAGAAACCCCCAATAGCTAAGCTGGTTTCCTTCACTAACTTCCCTAGAAAGCATAAAAAAAACAACCAAAAAAAACCAACCACCCTGCAAAAAAAATACTTAAGTGGATTTCAGGAGAACAAGCTTGTAAGTTGAAGAAATTTTGCTTTGGAAGTTCATCAGGTTTTTGGTTTGGTTTTTTTTTTTTTTAATTTGAGAGTACTAATAGGAAAACTGCGTGCACCACCATCATCTGTTTCAAATCTTCCCTCTGAACATCTAGGACCTGGCAAAAACTACTGATTGGCCCTCCTAACAACAGAGCGGGGAACCCGTCGTGCAAATTCAGAGGTAGAGTTAAAGTCTTCCTCTTGTCGGGGTCTTAGGCCCAGGAAGCTGCAAGAGGGCTGTTATTTCTATCAAGTGCAGCCACAATTCATGTGACACTGTTCCTGTTGAGAAACCACCAATAAAAGCTCAAGTTATAATACAGACTGAATTCAGGATGAACTTGCAATACAGTTTTAAAGTCTGTGTCAGTCACAATATCCTCCGTTTCCTTTCACAGATACAGTTCCCTGCCTTCCCCTATTTTCAGTTTTCCAAAGAAAGCCAAAACACTCAAAATCCAGAACTGCGACATAAAGCATTTAGTTGGGGGGGGAGAAAAAAGTTTTCAACAAAAAAATGTAGGGAAGGCAATTAGAGCCAAAGAGGTATTGGTGTTTCCATGGCAATCTGGCAGACAGAAGCCATGCTCCTGTCTTCTCCAAAGTCTTCCGTCATTCTCCAGCACTAAATCTTTATTAATTTGAACGTTAAGCATGTTTGCCTGTGCAGAAATGCTAGCCCGCTACTTGTGCTGAGCAACGCTTCTGCAGCCGTCCCGGGTGATGTCAGAGAAACAAGATGAAGACTTGCTGCATGGAACAAACAGCAGGCGCCCATGCCATTTTGAGATACAAAGCTCTTTTTTCATCCTCGGAGCAGTCTAAAAAAAGGACATGTGCCCTAGGAACAGACTATTTTCTAAACAGAACGAACGATTATTTCTGCAGCTCTCAGATGACCGTGTTTAGAATGATATAAGCACTGTTTCTTCTAGATGGGCACTGACAGCCCTTGACTTCTATTGGCAAGATGATTTCAGAGTGAATGAATAGAAAGTAAGAATATAACTACAAAAGGACTTTTTAACACAGATGCTTAGGGAAGCTCTTTTTCCCCCCCAACATGGATGCCATTTCCCTAACATGTCCCACAGGAGGAGTGAGAATTAATAAACACTGTATCGCTCCTCCACTTAACCATCATTAGCCAACAGTACAAACTTGAAGGAAACGACACTGTATCTGTAGTTACAAATTGTGACTGATCGGTTTTGCTGTCAAATAAGATTCTCAAGCCCAGAAGAAACAGGCTGCCAGAATCCTGCTGCTGCTGCTGCTTTTTCACCTACTCCTTGTCCTGGGTTCAAATTCCAGGCACCAGTCCCCTTCTCTCAGCACAGACACAGGTTTCTGAGAAAGGGAGAAGTTGAACAGAACGAGAGCGCACTGAAGAGAATTACCTGCTTACTGCAACAGCAGCGAGACACCTAATAAAAGGGAGGGAGGCAACCAGCTGTGGAAGCTGCCAAAAACCCAACCCACCCACTGTAAGAGCCCCAACTGCCAAATGCCACCAGAGGCGTGAGTCCTATTTTCCCAAGGATCCAAGTCCTGAGAACATCAGCAAGACGATCTTCACGTATTTCTAATATGACTAAGAGGTGCCCTGCAGGAAGCGATGCCAGTTAGCCAGATTCTCATCATGCTCCCTTCTGAAAGTTTAAATTGGCATCTTTGATAAGAACAAATTTGATAGGCAGCAACACTTCCAAAAGATCAAGTAAAACTTGCTCTTCCATAAGCAAATTTGTATCAAGCAGACCGGCATTGTCAGCATTACCTGAAGTCCTCAAAAGTCTCTAAACTAAAGCTAAAGATCTCAAACTGCAATCTGCATCAATGTGCTACCTTTGCACCCCTCCAGATTAACAACCTGTTAGAAACACAGGCTGACAGTCAACGGCAACCTGGTGAAGCTGGGCTTAGCAAAATCCAAGCGTTAATAACAGCAGTGGGTAGTAACTAGGGTGGGCTTCACTAGCCAGGATTCCTGTTTTACCGGCTGCTGTCTGATCAGGAGAGGTGCAAATCGTTCACAGCAATTATCAGGAGAGTATCCTCACCAAAAGCACAGGTGTTGCCGCCCCACCCCAGCTTACTGCAACCTCAACTGCAGCCTTTTGCAAAACTAAACAACGGCTCAACTGGAAAAGCAAGTTGCTACATCGTTGGGCTTGCATGATGAGGCAGACTTGAGTAGTCCAAACCATAGCACTCAGAGCATCCAGGAGCCTCCTATTTATTGACCAAGAGGGCTGACATCAGATACCTGCCCTCTCTTGCACAAGAGCGTCAAGACAGTTGAATATGCACCTGAAAATACCCTTTCGGTGACTTCATCTTTCCCATTAATTCAAGCCACAAGTCCCACTCCCAGGGACCAGATGCAGGTCAGTATCTCACGAACAACAGGAGTCATTTATTTTCAGTCTAGATTTGTCATCTCTGACAACCAGCCTTTGTTAAGCACCAGGAGGAAATTTTACTCACAATGCCAAAAATTTCTACAGCATGGGAGGACCTGAAGCAGCCCAGTAGGTATCCATACCCCGTCAAGTGATGAGTGACACCACAGGTACTTCTCCCTCTCAGCCCCCACCAAGAGAAAGAACTGGTAGGGCTAGCAATGAACTGGTAAGTTGCTGGTATGAAGGTACAGTCAAACTAGAGTGGGCAAGACATTAGTCTTCGGGGGGGGGGGGGGGAAAAGAGTATTTTGCCATCTTACTGATCTGTGTAAGCCATTTCCAGAAACAACAGTGCTACTATACACCTACCCTTGAAAGACTCTTTATTTTTCCAGTCACTTTTAAGCAAATCTGGCCAACACACAGTCAGGAAACAGCTTTTTTTTTTTTTTTTTTTTAACTCCAACCATCTTCTTGCAGCACATTAGTACGAGTAAGTCAGATCTCAGAGGGGTTGGGGAAAGGGGTGGGGGGAAGACCAAAATTTTTCCCAGGAGACAAATAATGGCCATTTCAAAGTAAAAACAGATAGACTGATTAGCCCAACTACTCTGCAACCAAACCAGCAGCAGTGGTCAAAACTCTGCAGACAAGTTCCACCCCTAACCATACCCAAGAGTAAAACTGCTGAACTAATCAGCGTCGCAGTCACACACTTAACAACTTCCACTACCACTTTCTCCCATCGCTGCACTCTCCACAAGTCACCTGAAGAGCAATCCCGCCTCCCCGGAGTAAAAAAGGAAGAAAGAATGAGAAGCCGCGCAAGTAATCAATGACTGCTGGTCCCGGATAGCTTTACCGTGCTGCAAGGCTGCACATGCTTTGCTCTAGGAGCAGGACTGCTGCCGGGAGAGGCGTGAAATCCATCAGAACCCAGCAGTTAAGGCTACGGACCGTGTTCTCCAGCCCGGCTGCAAAACACATTGCAAATGCCGATGCGCAACAGCGATGGAAAGCAGCAGTTTCTTCAGATGTGCACATATGGCTCCATCACGCCTGAACTGATTAACAATTAGAGGAGGAGGAGATGTAGGAATCCCTTCTGTGTGTGTAGGTATGTCCCCAGCAAAGAGGCTGGGGCGCACAGGACGCACAGGTATCCCAGGCGATGGGAAACAGCCAGCCCTTTTCTCCCGTGTTTTGAAATCAAAAGACCTCGAGCGCTCAAACCACGGCTGCGACAGCCCGCGTATCGCTGCCAGTAAAGCACGGCTTCCCTCGCGCTTTCCGTTACGTGTCAGCTCCCACCGGACAGCAGCCCCCCCCCCCCCCCCAGGATCAGCAGCCCCCTCACTCCCCCGGGGACAGTAGCAGCCCCCCCCCCCCAGGAGAGCAGCCCCCTCACTCCCCCTGGGGACAGCAGCAGCCGCCTCCCCCACCTCGGGGACAGCAGCAGCCCCCTCACTCCCCCCGGGGGCGGCAGCAGCAGCCCCCCCGGGACAGCCCCCCCGCAGGTGAGCCGACCTTGGGGCGGGGGGGCCCCGCTCCACACAAAGAGGCGGTGGCCCGGGCCGCCCCCACGCGATGACACCCCAGGCGCCCCCCCCAGCCCTTCATCCCCGGCCGGCCCCGCGGGAGGAGGTGACACCGGCGCCGGGCCGGCCGCGCTCGGAGCGGCCCCGGGCGAGGGGCGGCCCCGGGCACCCCCTCAGGCCCCAGGCGAGGGGCCGCCCGCGTAGCGCCGCAGCCCCACAGGCCCCCGCAGCCCCTCGCCGCCGCCCTCCCGCCCCCGCCACTCACCGGCCGCGGGCTCGGCGCGGCTGAGCACGGCCAGCACCAGGCCGAGAAGGGCGGCGAGCGCCGGCTCCGCTCCGCGGGCCATGGCTACGGCCGCTCCCGCCGGCACGGCACGGCACGGCGCGACGCGGAGGGATCGACACAGCCGCCGATGGCGCCTGCGGCCACCCCGCGCGGAGGGACACGGCAGAGGCGCACCGCCCCCGCTTCCTCCGCCGCGCCGCCCGCCACGCCCCGTCCGCCCGCCCGCCACCAGGGGGCGCCCGACGGGGAAAGGCGGGGAGGGGCGGGGCGGATGGCGGGGGCGGCGAATGGCGGTGGGGCTGGGGGGCAGATGGCGATGGGGGCGGTGAGGAGGGGGGCAGGTGGGGATGGGAAGCGGCGGGGGGCGGATGGTGATGGGGATGTGGAAGGCAGGTGGGGATGGGGCTGGGGGGAATGGCACTGGGGGCAGATGGGGATGGGGCAGATGGCAGTGGGCGTGGGGGGCAGTGGGGGGCAGATGGGGATGTGGAGGAATGGCAATGGGGGGCAGATGGTGGTGGTGATGAGGGGCATATAGTGATAGGGGCAGATGGCGGTGGGGGGCAGATGGCAGTGGCAGTGGGGGGCAGGTGGTGATGGGTCCAGATGGCAATGAGGGGTGGATAGTGGTGGGGCTGGGAGGCAGATGGTGGTGGGGGGCGGATGGCGGTGGCAATGGGGGGACGGAGGACACGGGCAGCAGGACACGTTGTCGTGCCCCTGTGGGGTGGTGGCAGTGGTGGTGGGTGCCCCCGGGGGGGGATGGTGGAGCACCCCACCTGCAGGGGCACGGCCCTGCCCTCTGCCCAGGTGTGGGGTGATGGAGCATCGCCCAGGGCGCCAATGGGGATGGAAACCCAAACCCAGTGGTGGCTGCTGGCAGCTCATCCCGGTGGGAAGGGGGCCCTGGGGCAGCTGTGCCAGCTCCCTGCCCCACGGCTCACCCCATGGATCAGCCCAACCCCACGGCTCACCCCATGGCTACTGGTACCACAGAAGCCCAGGAGGACACATGGCTTCCCACGGCCTTGGACTAAATTCAACCTCAGGAGCCCTCCCAGTCCTCAGCCATGGTTTAAAGCGTTACAAGCCGTCTGCCCCACGCTGAGAGCCCTTTGTGTGCTGACATGGCAGCCTGGCCACCAGGACAGGCTTGTGCGGGCTGGGGGAGAGAGGGGCAATGAATAAACGCCACTGTTTTCCCCCTGTAACTCGCCAGATCCTGGAGCTCCTACCACGAGCTGGATGCTCAGCATCCTACCTCCATGATGATTTGTCCAGGTATGCTGATGTGACCTGGGTGATGAATCCCCCACCGTCCCACAGAGCTGCCGGAGCATCCCATGGCCGCTGTGACGGCTCGTGGGCAGACACTGGTGCCACAGCCATGGTAGCTGACCGAGGGGGCTGCGCCTGGCACCCGCCCTCCCCGCACCTCCTCGCCTGCCAAGGCAGAACCCAGATCCCCAGCATGCCAAAAACTTTCCACGTATACAATTAGGGGTGGCAGCCACCAACACTTAGGTTGCAACAGCCACAACGCCAAGTGGAGGAGGGACAGGCGGGGATGTGGCTGGAACAAGGAGGGCTTGGGGATGCTCTCCTGAATGCAGCTATGCTCCCATATTCCCGTACTCCCATAATGGGAGGAATATCTGGCATTTCACCAAAAGCTGCCATTCCCAGCTCCTCTCCGGGCATTACTTATCCCTGACCTTAAGGCGGCCAGTCCCCTGCTGCCTGTGTTCTGCTCCAGCCCCACGTGGGGACAGCACCTACGGTCCCAGTGTGGCGCTGGGAAGGTGCTGGAAAGGTGCAGCCAGCTCTGTCTGGCAAATGAGGCCCTGTGGGGGAGCCCGGCCTGGCGGGGGGAAGGTGTTGCTTCGCCCCACAGGTCTGGGGAACCTGCTGATGGCTCCCACCTTGCCACTCTGACCCCACTGTCCTCAGCTGTCCATGGGGGAGAGCATCCCCCCGTGGCTCTGCTGGAGGAAAGGGGTGAAAGCAGCCACCAGCAGGTCCTCTGTGTGATGGAGGTGGCTTTTGCAGCTGGGGAGGCGAGGGCCAAACCGCCCAAGGCCACCCTGCCTTGCCTATGCCAGGAGGGACCACACAGGGCAGAGTGGGAGGGGGACAGAGGCAGGCACCCCGCTGTGTCCCCATGCCAAAGCTCCTCAGGCAGCTCCCCATCACCCCCATGGGTCTGTCGTTCAGCAATAAGCTGTTTTGTGAGGAGTTAAAAACATGTTTCAGCATTGCTTTGTCCTTTGTGCCCTGTGACAGTCCCATTAATGCCATCATGGGCAAACAAGCCCCGGGGAGCACCACACAGGCCACCCACCCACACAAGTGACCCTCCAGCCTCCCTCACCCCCAGTTTCCCACCCAGACACGACCAGCAGCCCGTGTTGAAACTGGAGGGCTCCGGCAAGGTTTTCCATAGTTTCCTCCTGGTTTTGCACATGCCAAGCCCTGCTTTGGAGTGTCCTGCTGGGAGCAGAGCCCCCGGTGCGCAGGGTGGCGAGGGGCGGTGGGCAGGGTGCGGGCAGGGCGCCTGGCACAGAGCTGTGTGCGATGCCAGCTGGGGGATTAGGAGAGCTGAACAGACTCCATATCCACCACATCGCTTGTTAAACTGCCCCAGCAATCAGGGAAATCCTGGCACTTTGGCGGACAAAGGGTGGGGGATCAAGCCCTCTTTGACTCCATGGCAGGAGCCTCACCCCCACCCCGATGATTTTGGTTGCCCGTGCCACAGAGCAGAGGCACATTTGTGTTCGCCTCAGCATGTGCAGACAGCTCTCCAGCCCTGGAGCTCTTCAGGCTTCCCACCCCGCTGCTCCAAAGCCAGCCCTGTGCACCAGCCCTCGGGCCATCACCAGCGGGTACAGTGCTGGGCTGTCACTGGTGGTGTTGGGGTCTGGGTCCCCCGGCTCAGCAGGGACACTCCAGGTGATGCCGAGCCGCTGGTCCGTGCAGATGGCATGGCTGGTGGCAACAGGGGGTGAAGCATCCTGCCCCCCACCTGCACTCGCTTCACTGGGGGAGGTAGCCCCTGGGGCAGCATCCCCTGGCCCCCTGTGCCCCCTCGCTCTGCAGCCAGTGTGATGCTGTCCAGGAGGGATGTGCCTGGGTGCTGGGCGGTGCTCTCCCCACCTCTCCGTGCAGAAGGCAAAATGGATTTAAAACTCACGGAGGTGCTTTTTTGGGTGTCTGTATGTGGTTAGCAAGCGGCGCTGTACTTCTCTGTCCCTCACCCCAGAGGAACCACTGGCTTCACCAGTTTCGCATTGGTACTCTCAGAATAATTTGTGTTTTCTCGCCATAACCTTTCCATGACACTGCTGGCGGTTCAGGCGTGCAGCCCTCAGCTCAGCCCGCACCCAAACGCCTGCCTCACAGCCCAGCATCTTACACACCGAGATAAACGTCGCCTCATTTTTACCTGCCCCTGCTTTGGGGGTCCTTAGAACATGCCTGAACCATATATCTCAGCCTTCTCGTTTGCAAACAGGAGAGCTGGAACCCTGTTAAAATGGAAGCTGAGGGTATTTCATAGCTGCAAGATGTCAGCAGCAAAGAGGTTTAAGAAAAACAGGAGGGAGAGAGGCTTCCAGCAAAATCTGTGGGGCTGGCAGCCTTGTGCCTGCATGGCAAATAGCTCGTCCTGTGGCTCATCTGCTAACTCTTAACATTCACATGACTTGGCTTACACCGTGATTATCTTACCTGCCAGCTAGTCTTGTCTTAAAAAGAAACAGAGGAGCGCAAAGGCATTCCTGCATCAAGCCCCGAAGGAATGTGCCGGGCCTGAGCCGCCTCTGCTGTCCCGCTTAATCGCCCGGGGAATTCGCACCCTCAGCCTTCCCCACCGCTGCCCTTGCTCGCAGCAGCCCATGGAGTATTTATATTGCAGACGGAGCCGCGCAGCTTTTACCAGAGTTGGTGGGATGTACGGGGTGGCTGCGAAGCTCCCGAAATGCTCCTGGCTCGGGGCACACGATGGAGCAGGGAGTCAGTGACTTGTGGCCACCCTCCAGGCAGCAGCCGGGGCTGTGAGGATGGCTGGCACAAGGGACAGCTGCCGCTCGGGGAAGGGGCAGCTGCTCAGCACCGCTGAGACCTGCCCTTCGTGTGCCTTGCCCAGGTCTGTAGCCAGGACCAGCCACATGGATGGGAGCCTGCAGCTCTCCCGCTCAGTCCACGGCCACTGAGAAGCTGCAGCGGGGCTTTGCAGCCCCTGAGCATCCTCTCCCAGTGCATGCGTGGCCTCTGCGAGCTGCCCACCTGGGCACAACCCCCATCACCTGTGGTCCCCATGTGGGTAGGAACACGGGAAAGCAGAACAGAGGCTTTTTCCTGCTCCCGTGGGACCCAGAGCCTGGCCTCAGCCCCCAGCAAACCCTGTTACATCCCTCTGGCACTAGGCAGGGGCCTCATCCTGCTCTATGCAGCCTGCTCCAAGCCTGTGCTGAGCCAGAGGTCGCTCAGATCCCTTCTTGCCTCAACAGCCCCCTCCTCTCCCGGGGTGGATGCCAGGGCAAGATGCCATCGCAGCTGCAAGGGGCTCATGGCCATGCATGGGGCACACAGGGCTCCGGGAAAGGTCCCGGGGAGCCACACGTGCCCAGAGCTCCGCAAGCTCGAGCACCACGAGGACTCACCCAGCATGGAGGACCTGGGGTCACCGTGATTCTAGCAAGGACATTTAGTTCTGCTCCTCTATGCAAAACCTGTGTCTACTGCCGTTTTCAGTGCCCCAGCTGTGGCTGGCTGCACTTTCCACCCCGGGGTGCTGTGCCACAATGGGGCTGGGGAGTCCCGTTTCCAGCAGGCGTGGGCAGCAGGCCAGGGCAGCGAAGCGTGTTAGGGTGGCCAGGGAGAACCCGCAGGCTGGGGTGCTGCTGGTGGGATGTTGAGAGAAGGAAAAGAAGAAAAAAAAAAGCACCGACAAGGGATGCAGGTTTATCACCTCTCTGCAGAGTGCTGGGGCTCAGCCGCAGGCAGGTTTCTGAGTCATGATTCAAAATCACGCTGGGCTCCTCCATGTGCCCCTCAGCCCACAGAAAGCCCCGTGGCGGGGCCTGGCAGCCCCACTGGGCTGGGCATGGGGAGCAGGGACTCCCCAACTTCTGCTTTCCCCCCCCCCCCCACGGGTTTGTGAGCTCAGGCATGACTGCAGCCGCCTGGGAGCAGCCGTGCGAGATGCTGCGAGGCTGCGGGCACAGCCCGGCAAACCCCGGGGAACCCCTGTGCCCACGGGGGACCCAGACAGTGCCCACGCCAGGGGAGAAGGGGGACGGAGGTGGCACGGCTGCCCCAGGGGAAGCAGCGCTGGGGACGTTCGAGGGCAGCTGGGTGCTGGAGGCTGTCCAGGGAGCACCGGCAGAGCCTCGGCTGCGGGAAGGTTGTGCCCCACCTCTTTCCAGCACCGCAGGGGCTTGGGAGCAGCCAGACCCCCAGGGACCCCTAAAGGGCTCAGGTCTGGGGGGCCAACGGGGACAGAGCGAGGAGGCTGCCGGGGGCTGGGCAGGTGCCTGGTGTCCTGCCCTGGGGCTGGGAACCAGCCCAGCTGCATCAGCCGGATGGGGGGCACGGAACCCTGGGGGTGCCGGGACGGGCCTGGCACTGACTCAGGCCCGTGGGGAGGGCTGGTCCCAGCAGCCACCTTCCCTGCGGCCAGACCCACACCCAGCCCCTCGCCATCTGAAAAGCCTCCATTTTCGGGCAGCAGCAAACTGACATCCTCCTTCCCGAAAGGTCACTCTGGCAGCAACGCGGTGGAGCAAAGCACGAGGAGAGGGGGCAGCGACCTCCTGAGCCCCCCTGCCCAGCTCTGCGGGGCATCCCTCCCTGGCCCCGGTGGGACTGAGCCCCCCAAGGGACAGAGCTGCTGCGGCCCCCCGAGCCCCCCAGGGGACAGAGCTGTTGCGGCCCCCCGAGCCCCCCAGGGGACAGAGCTGCTGCGGCCCCTCAGTGGTGCCCAAAGGAGGGAGGACAAGGACTGGGGCACTCGAAGGCTGAACCGCAAGCCCTGCTGCCCTGGCAGTTACCCGGCACCAGGTGCCCAGGGCTGGCACTTGCCCTGCTGCAGGGATGCTGGCGCAGCCCCTCCACGCCTCTGGGATGTTCATCCCTGGCAAAGCAGCTGCTGGAAACCACCCAGGGTCAAACTTCTCTGGGGTCCCAGAGGGAAAGAAGCTGCAAGTGGGGTTTTTCTGAAAACCTGCCTGAGAGAGGGGTTTGCGAGGGCGAGGAGCTGGGTCAAATTGGGGCAAACAGCTGGTGCCCCAGTGAAGACAGAAATTGAAACGCTGCAGCACCCAAACAGCTGCTCCCAGGAGTGGTGACAGTGCAGAGCACAGCCACAGCCTGGACCAGGTGAGACCCACCATGTATTTGATGCAGTAGCCGGAGCACCCTGCCAGCCTTTGCCATCCTGCCGCCCTCTTCCTCTCAGCAGCGCTGTGCTTCTTCACCCATGGCAGGTTCGGCAGCATCCAGGAACCAGCTCTGCCTGTCTGCTCTTGCTACTTTGCTTTTCAGATGCTCAGGAGAAAAATCCCTGCCACCCAGCACCAGCATGCCTGGCAGTGTAAGCCACCCATCACAGTCCTGTGGTGGGCCAGGGTGGGCATGGCCACCAGTGGTCCCTCCAGCCACCCCTGTGGACACAAGGACACCCGAGGTGCCCAGACCAGAGCTGAGCAGGGGCAGCAGCAAACAGAGCCCAACCTGACAGCTTTTCTGGACCATCACTCACGTGACAAGGCTTGTCAAGTCTGTGCTCACACGATGAGCAGAGCAGCTCCTGGGGCACCTCGTACCATCCCCTTTTTCCTTTTGCACCCTGCTGCTCTCTGTTCATGCCAAGGGTGTCCCAGCAGCAATGGGCATGCCGTGGGGCGCGGGAGAGCCCAGCTCTGCCCCCCAAACCCCGCAGCGCCGGGGGCCCAGGTGCTACAGCTGTGCCAGGACTTTGCCCTACTCCCAGATCCTGCGTTCCCTCCTGCTCCACACGTGCCTGGCACGGGATGAAGCCCCTCTGCCTGTGTTGGAAGAAGGGTTTGCTGGAGTCAAGAAGATGCTCAATATGAGTTATGCATCTTGCTCAACTTTATTAGTTTCTAACACTACTTATATAGAACCCATACACATGTGTATTCGTAAAGCAGAAATAAAATTGGTTAGTAGTCTCTAAATGCGCACGGTTCTCACACCCCTAATTATCATGACTAAAATAAGCATTCTATCCATGTAGCTAATTGTGTTGCTGTGCTTCAGCCTTGTAGTTTGTTACTCCCCATATTCCCATACCGGTCCCTATCTCTCTTGGCCCTGCACCTGCTTTCCCAGCAGCTGTAGCTTGTTACAGCCACAGCCTGTTGGCACAACATAATGACTTGGTCTCAGGATTCAAGAATAGCTCAGGGCTACCTTTCTTGTTAACTTCAGCACAGCAACTTCAGTACAATTCTGATTGCAGGCCTATTCTAATACCACGCCTGGATTGTGCAGATCTTCAGAGATTCTAAGGCCACGCTTCTGCAGCCATTCTTCAACATGCCTCTGCCAGGTGGAGGGGACCAGGCATGGGAACTGGGGGGACCCCTAGCAGGGGAACCCAGTAGGAAAAGGCTGCTCTAGAGCAGCTGCAGGCAGAGGGGCAGCTCAGAAACAGAAACGAGGTGGGTGTTGGGTAGGAGGAGACTCAGGCAAGGTCCCTGCTGGGAGGCATCACCATCCAGCTTGGTCACAGCACCCCAGCTGTGCGACAGGATGAGGCCAGGCAGCACAGGCTTGTGCAGCACAGTCCCGGAGCCCTTGCAGGCAGATTCCTGGCTTCACGCTGCAGCAGCCCAGGCCCAGCGAGGCTGTGGGTCTTTGGGGGAGCCAGGGCATTGGGAGGAGGTCGGGGTGCCCTCGGGAGGAGCCCCCCTTTGCCTCCCCAGCCCTGGGCACCACGCTGCACTGTGCATCAGCTCCGTGCGGGTACTGCCATCTGCAGGCAGTGGCTCCCGGGCCAGCTCTGGACCTCTGCCAGCACCATCCTGAGCCAGCAGCAACCCAACAGCTACGGTCACCCCTGCTCTGTGGGGCTGCACCCTGCGCCCACCAGGGCAGGGAGCCACGTCCCTGAGCCCACAGGTGCTCAACCAGCCCAGCCCGAGCAAGCTGTCAGGTAACGCAGGGCAAAACCAGCAATGGCTTCTCCTCCCCTCTGCCCCACGCAGCAGGATGGGAACAACAAGCCTCACACCTGGCTGCTCGGGAGGCGCAGGCAGCCCCCAGCAAAACAAAACCCAGCCCCATACCTCCCTCGCACAGAGCACCAGCAGCACCTCTGCCCCACGCAAGGGAGGAAAAGGGATCCTGTACTTTGAACTCACCAAGGGATCTACTTATCAAGTGCTCCCTGGAGCCCCGTGCTGGCCTGCGGGAGAGTCTTCCTTGCCTTCCCCTTTAGGAAAGTGGCATTTGCAGTGGCGTGCCCTGTTAAAACTGACACACACCATGGGGGGCACGTACCCTGCTCCCAGTTTGTTCCGTCCCCCATGTGAAAAGCATCACAACAGAACTGCCCCCACAAAAAAATCTGCCCAGGCCGAGGAGGCTGCCTGCCCGCGTCCTGCGGGCAGAGACACACACTGGCAATGGAAGAGATCGCTGCTATAACCACAGTACAGCCTCTCTGCCAGAAAACGGCCAAGATCATATTTCTCAACTAGCTCTGCCTCCAAAAACAAGCCCTTATCCCAGGTGGCTTCAGCTGTCGGGCCTTTACCCTCTTGTGTCCCTGGAAGCAAAGCAAGCATCCTTTGAGAGCACAAAAGCAAGACGCTGGAAACTCCACGCTTCAGAGGGGATTTCTCAGAAGCGTTTATTTCACTGCTGACACTGGGGCTGCAGGAGGCAACTGCTCACTGAGCTGCCCTTTGCTGCAGAAACGTCACTCCCCTCAATCACAACAATCCACATATAGTTGGTGCCTGCTCACCTTTTGGCACCTACATGACACAGACCTACATCACTGGGATATTCACCTGTTAGGGACACCACTTAAAAAGATTAAAAATAACAATAATGATAATAATAAAGCATTCTACATAGTAACACTTGGAGGCATCATGCAGAAACCAGAGAGTTTTAGACTACATGGCAGATCAGATTTGCTACGCTTTTGGTGGATGAACACTAACTGCTCCCCTGCCAGCCCAACGTGGTGCCAAGCTGGGGAGTCCTCCCAGACAGGACAACGGCTCTTTGTTTCCTACCCTGTGGCAGGAAACATTTCCAGGTCACAGTTTATACTTGCAGAACTACACAAGATTATGTGCTTGCAAAAGGTGCTGAGGAGTCCTGAAACTTCCTTCTGTGACACTGCCTGCTTCCTACCAAACAGCAGGCACGTGAGTGCAGAAGAGTGCCTGAGCTGTGGGGTTTCTTTTTTCTTTTTTTCTTTAAATAAAAACAAAAGCTGACTGGTAAAACATTATTCTTAGCACAGGTGGACCAAAACAATTTTTTTTAAAAAAAAAAAAAAAATCACATTACACTGGAAATATATAGATTGGCCCATAAGAAAGAAGCTATATACTATTGCCCCATAATGAATTTTTCTTCACCTACAGTTTCAACTTCCCAAGTGAGGTAGGGAGAGGGTGACCACAGCAAAAAAAAAAAAGGTGGTGTTTCCAATGGATTCCACTATTTTATCCTTTTGAATCCTTCATGTAAAGTTAAAGTGTTCTTGAAGGAAACACTACCTTTTCTTCACAACAACATTCAGAGTTTTGGTTTTTTGGTTGTTTTGGGTGAGGGAAAGAGGGAGAAAGAAAACAAGCATCAGAGATGAAATGCTGGCAGTTTTGATACATTTTGTAAGGAAAGCACAGTTATAAAAAGGAAGGAAATAATGTAGTGAATCTGCAGATAGAAGGGAAAAACACAGACTGCTAACATAGTCTGCGCTGTGCCCACTCCAACAGCATTGAATTACACACCCTGTTCAAATGGAAACATACCGTCATACACAGCTGTCTGGAGAGGGAAAGTGGACACTTACAAACCTGTAGTTTAATTTTGTAGGAATCAGCAATATAGAAGCCTTTCATTGCCCCTCCTAGTACTAGACAGAATGTATCTTAAGGCATAATTTAACATCCATTTCTTCCTAAAGCAATTTAAAGTGTAACAAGCCAAGATGTCAGACACAGAAAACAACTCAACAATAGCTATTCTGACAGAAGTGAAAGCTATTATATGTACAGTGCAGTATTTGCCATCAAACAGGGGAGTCTTCTCTTAAAAAAAAAAAAAAAACAAAACATAACTGCAGACCCAGATTCTAAAAAAGCAAACATTGCCAACACAAGGAATGTTCATTAGAGTCCAGTTCCCACTAGAGCTACTCAACAGGAGGACGTACAATGTGATTATGCTAAACTGCACTGACTTAGAGCTCCCAGAGTGCGCCCCCGGGTAGGGGGGGCGGGGGCGTGGGGGGCCAAACTCTGCAGTAGCCAGTGCAAACTGCCTCAGAGGAAAAGCCTGTAGTCAACAAGCCTTTACACCTATTGTTAGGCTTCACAAAGAGATATAGTAGTCAGGCGTCACCTAACAATTTCAGGACAGTCCCATATAGGTGATGGTCCTGTGTGGATTCTAATGCACATCCCCCATGAACAGTGTCCTGCACAAATACACCTGCCAGGCTACCGGCTTTCCCTCTTCCGTGACTGCAACCGGCTCACAGCCACCAGAATCTCACATAAACGATCAACATGATAAAAAACACAGCTACGGCCGCAAGCTTGGCGTAAGTGGAACGCATGTTCAGATACTTCGCATCCTGGCGGTACTTCTTGGACAAACTGGACAAGTTGTTGGCCTTGGAATCAAGAGCTGTTAAAGGGAAAGGCGAGCAAAGTTAATCAAGATCGACCCAACCAGGTGTTCCCCAAATGTTACATTAACTGTACAAGTTTCTCTGAAGCAGCTGGAAGCGCAGTAGTTTCACAAGGCAGCTTGGCCTGTGCCCATGTGCAGTGCTCTAGTGCTTGTCCTGCTGGGATGAAAGCCACCCATGCCAGTGAGATGCTGGTCTCGCCCAAAAGAAGCACCAGCACCTGCCAGGTGCTTCAGGATGCAACCCACCCAACCAAAACACCTACTGAGTTCATCGCTTTTCTCAGGAAGCTCAGGGATGAGCAAGCCCTTCCCTCCAGTATGCTCCACCCACAAAGCCGACCGAGGGGACAAGGAACCCTATGCCAACCACCGGCCATTCCCTGTACCTGAAAGTGCCTCTCCTCGCTGTAAGACTTCCTCGATGTTGGCCACCATAATCCTCTGCACATCTTGCAGCTCTGTATTGATGGAGCCCAGGTTCCTCCTCGCGCGGCTATCAATGTAGAGCTTCTTGGTTTTCTGGATGTAGGTGTCTGGAACAAGAGGGGGCTATCAGAGGGAATCCCACCCAACACAGAGCAGCCTGGCTGCTGGAGGAGTGGGAGTATTGCTGAGACAGCCAGCAGACTACACGCAAATATATTCACTGGAGCAAGGACAAGAGACTTAAAGCAGGAAATCTGAATCAAAGGACATTTACTTTTTCCCCACCACTGCCCTATTCTCTTGCTCAAAACACCCACTTCCCTAGGGCCAAGAAGAGGTTGAACTGTCAATTCCACAGACCAGGCTGGAGAGGACCCTGTGGCTGCCGCTCCCCCCCAGTTACAAGTTTCCTAGCTAGCCACAGCAAGAGGAACCTCACCAAATTCAATGAAGGAATAGGGCCTGGAGACCGTCGGCACCTTCTTGCCATGCTGCTCATCAAACTCTGAATGCAAGTCTTCCAGATACGCAAAGGCCAGTTTCTTGGGGAATGCAGCTTCACACAGGACCAGGTAACAAACACCTTTCTCAATGATGTAGCTAAAAGAACAGCAGAAAAGAGCATTAATCTCTTAGTCCTGAACCTACCCCATCAAACACCACCCTGCATACCTTTATTCCTATGAGGCAATGAAAACTGGGTACAGGGACTTCAAGTCTGCTGTGTCTGGATCAGGTGTAAACCCTCTGACAAAGTGATGGCTTATTTTTCTTTACCTAAAAGAAATTTTCTTGTAGCCTCAGACCCTATACCCATGCCAACAGCCCTGAACTTTGACTTCACTGGGACAAAAGTTGGCCTGTGAATATCATTAGCTTACCAAAATACCAGCAACAAAATGATTATAATTTTGGAGTAAAAAAATGAGAGGACACTCTCCCTCCCTCCTGCAGTCAGGAATAGGGGAGCACAACAAGTCTGCCAGCAGAATAGAGGGGAAGGTGGCCAGCACAGCTCTAAGACAACGCAGCACAGCCAAGAACCTGAGGCCCACGAAAAGAAAGCTCTGCCCTGAGATTAGGGGATGCAGAAGAATTTGGTCTCAGCACGCTAAAAAGCCAGTTGGTGACTGCCACCTCCTGCTTTCCATTTTGGAGGGCTGGGTACCCCCTTCCCCTCCAACAGCAGCCTGTTGGTGGGGTGTCTCACTACCCACACACGACCTCAAAGGCAGCTGGGGAATGATATTAGTGCTAGACAGGTTCTGGTGACCTCCCCTGCAGGACTGCCATAGGTGAGCATGGCTGTGCTACCAGTTCTTTGGCTGCAAATGTTAGGAGCTCCAAAACCTGCGCTGAAGCACGCTGCTGTGTAATGCTCTTTGGTTTGTCCTGCAGCTGAATGTGAAGGGCTGCTCTTCTCCTCCCACCACCCCCATCCTCATCTAATTCTTACTGGTCCACAGAGGTTAGTGTTGACCTTGTTTCAGTGTGAGCCCCAGTGCCTCCATCAGCACTGGGACTAGGGGCTTTTCATTACAATTCAGCTAAAAAGCCTACTGAAATAAGGGATAAGATAGAACCAACCTTGTGATTATTTAAGCTTTGCTACAATGCCTACAAAGTCCGCTGCTGCGCATTCCCAGCTGTGTTTGCCTCCTTATTTAAGCCAACAGAAAAAAAAAGGCAACACTATTTCCACTGAAACCAAGAGAGTAGAGATGGTACATAGCCCTGCATACACTTCTGAATGTTTATCGGTATTATTCAGGGTGTATGTTACCTTCCTTTGACTTTCTGCATAATGCCATTATGTAGCAGTCTAGTTAGCATGAAGATTAACAGCGTATTAAAGAATTGACCCAGTTACGAGTGCACCGTAGTTAAATAAGTAGCTTAAAATTTTGTTAATAGGCACATCAGGCTTACAAAACTATTTCCTTCCCCTCCCCACTGTTTTTCCAGATACTCAACAGGTCCATTTCTCCTGCCCCTATATGCTCTGTGTGCAAATACTGCCAACCTTCAAGTAACAACTCATCCACCTCAACCAGAAGCCAGAAACTCCAATCACTGTAATCCATTCCACAAGCACGTCCCCACGAGCCCATACTTTTATTCCTTTTTATGTCCCTCAGCTTGGGCAACATCAGCGTGTAAGACTAATCCTACAGTATATCATGCCTTTGTTCTTCCCTTTACCCTTGGAGACCTGCTTGACAGCCTGGAGTTGCCACAAATCATCACCTGGAGCTTGATTTAGTCACTGTCATGAACAGCAAGACCTGAGAAAAATCTTTTGAGATAAGAGAAACTTGTATCAGATAGGAATTCTGATAGTACTGCCTCAGAGCCAGAGCAGCACCTCCAAGATGAGAGCAGCCTGAGGAGCATGTCCCGCCGGTACGGCCCTGTTATCTCTGCTCAGGCCAGCAGGTCCTGCCTGGAGCTCTTCAGCTGTATCTCCCACCTGCTCTTCCCACGATGTGACATGAGACACGTTGGATTTAAAGTTGACCTGTCAGCATCACAGAGAGCAAGCACACCCCATCCTGTCCCAGATCCAGACAATTTGTCAGCCGCAGTTCAACCTCAGAGCAGAGTTCCGACACAGCTGGGCTTCTCAGTTTCACGCTATGTGTGTGCCTCCAAGCATCAGCGCAGCACCCAGTTGCCGTCTGCTCTGCACTGTACACACACAAGGGACAGGCAATGCTACCTGCCACTGCTAACTTCTGTACTCCAGATTTCTGCGCACCAACTACAGCCAGTAAGTTTCTTACGATTACCTTGAACGTTTTCAGAGAAAAAAGCTTTACCCTGGTAACAGTAGCAAAGGCCAAGGGTTGTTTTCAACATGACAGGTATGAGCTACTTCAGCCATTCAGCAGCCAAAGGTCACCTGCTGACTGACAGCACAGCAGACTGCATCGCTGCTCCCGTACCTGCACAGCCGCGTACGCCAAGTGCTGCAGCTGCAAGGGTGACACAGCTTTTGGTGCCAAAGCCTACACATTACATTTGACAGAAATCACCTCAGTGGTCATAGTTTAAGCTTCACATTTCAGCAAGACTAGGCTCTTCTCTGAATTGATCAAGCTAAAAACGTTCAATACCACCTCAGCAAGTTCAGCAATACCCTTAGCAACACTTCTAATTCCCGCACCACAAAGTGCTCTACCCTGGTTTGTGCTGCCCTCAGCAGTCAGAGCTCTGATTTGACAGAAAAAAAAATGGTGTGCTGCATTAATGAACAGCATGGTCATCAGCCACCACTACTTTACACTAAATCTCAAACTCCCCCGTTTCCTCCCTTTCCTGTACCATTATCACACGTTTCATAACATTTTTTGATTGGAAAGTATTCTTTTCATGCAAGCCCTTGCCTTAATTTTCCACCTTACAGGAGGCAGCCGTTGAGTGCTTTGCAGCAGCAGCTGTCAATTGCCTGTGGAACCTGTTCAGGGAACTCAACACAGAAGGAGGAACCCTCCTTGCCCTGCCTACCTGCCAGCCAGGTGCCCTGGCTGTTTCTTTAACAGCTGTGTCAAAATATGAGCTTGCCCAAGCCCTCCCACCTCGTCAGTGGTGACATTACAGGCACTGTTAAGAGGCTTGGATTTCCTGGGCACTGCAAGCGGCACAGCCTTCCCAGACATTGCTCTGCTCATGTCATGGAAGCAACACAGCAAAGGACTTACTAGGATCCATACAGGCTCTTTCCCAAGGCTTCACTGAGAGTCAGAGCTACACCCATGCAGTGCCACGGCAACATTTAAAGCGAGGGATTTTTTTAAATTACAGAGTTTTAATTACTAAAAAGAAGACTATGCAGAGCAGCACTTTGCAGTTAACTCTGACAACCACACCCAAACCCGACAGGAGATAGGGATGGCCAGTCTATTTAAATCAGGGCCATCCTCAGACCACTATGACTCCCTATCAAAGGCAACCAGAAGCCAAGAGAGCAGACATAAAAAAAAATCTTGTTGCAGTCATCATATGTAAGCCAAGCACAAGAAAAGCTGCTCTGAAAACCTCATGGCTTTTGCCAAAGACTGCCCTTACAAAAAACTCCCGTTCCTGTCTTTTCATGTCGCTGAATCTCTGAAGAAAGGGACAGGGCAGGATAATTGCTCAAGGGCCCTTGTTATAGAAACAGAGACCTAAAGGCAATCTTGCCTTGCATCCAAACTGCATCTCCCGTGCACCCACCCATAAACACGCACCTGGTCACCAGGGCTTGGGAACTGAGAGGAAACTCGCTGCTGGCAGCATGGCAGAAGCGGTGCCAAGTGCGGGAAATCTTGGTCCATTGCTGGCAAACCTGCACAACTGTGCCTCAGCAATCTCACGTGGCAGCTGATCACAGAGACTTCTAACAATTATTCCTGCTAATAGCATAGTTCTGATTCTTGACAAGATCTTGGGCTTGATTAAGTTCTCAAGTATTATCCTGTTAGGTAATTACATGTCATGTAAAGAAGCATTTACTTTCTCAAACATAAGTATGCTCTCCTGCCTTTCATTGACTGTCAGTCCTTCCTCCATTTACTTGCCTTTCCAGTTCCCTTGCTATTCATTAGGGATGACAGATGTCTGACCTGCACGCTCTGTAAATTTTCATTATTTTATATTCATGTTCCCTTGTTAATGTACTACTGTAGAAAGACAGAAATGCTTTTAAGTTGACAGTTTCCAAACAGTTTAGGAAATGAATTAAACACATCCAATGCATTTAGCAACAATAAAACTGAATCTACAAGTTGAAAGAAAAAAGTTTATCAGATAGTAAGGAAATAATAAGAAAGAAATAAATCAAAAACGTTCCATGTGCTTTTAACACACTGAAAGCTACACTCCCACGGGATACACACGCCAAAGTCTTGCGCAAGAGAAGCTCATGGGGCACTGCTAAGACTGTTTTTACAAAAGACATCTCTTTCTAAAGACAAAACAAGACACGTAAGGTACAGAAGATGCACTGTAGGTACCTTACAGGGTGCAAACAAACAGAAAAACCTTAAAGGGAACAGAACACACATCGTCTTCAGCAAAGACAGAACTGTGAAACTGGCTGAGAAACAAGTGCTGGACAGCAGGGCCAAGAAATAACTCACACACTCTCCCCTTCAAGCAGCTATTGTACACTTCAGCTGGCAGGACAGACAGTTGAATAACTCGCCATCTCTTGGGCAGCGCAGGCTCTCACAAACCCTCACCCTGAGCCAGAAGTGCCATCACAAGCCAGTTCCCCCATCATGCCCAGAGGTACTCACTGGAAAGCCATGGCTCCTGCCTCGAGAGTACACCTCGTGGGGGACTGCTCGTTCAGCTTGCGGAACAGCTGCTTCGCTTGGCTCTGGTACTGCTGCAGATCGCGGCCCGACTGAGAAGGGAGGACAGACTGTTGGGGGCGGCTGCCACCGGAGACGTACCGCCCGCCCGCAGGCGGGGAGGCTCCGGGGGGTCCCGAGCTCAGCCCGAGGGAGAGCAATAGCCCCACAGCGCAGAAGCGGCTCGCCGCCTCCCACCCGCGACCACCGGGCGGGACACGCTTGGGCAAGAGCGGCCCGGCACGCGAGCAGGGGCTGCGAGGGTCCGGCTAGGCCGCCCCCGCCCGCTCCTCCCGAACACAGCGGGCCGGACCCACCGCCCGCGCCCCCCGCCCCTGCGCCGCCCCACCTGCTCGTCCTCCTGCATGGAGGCGGCCAGGGGGAGCCCGTCCGCCACGCGGGCGATCATCGTGAGCAGCACCATCTCCGCGGCCGGCCCGCCGCCGCTCAGCCCCGCGCCCGCCGCCTGCCCCTGCCACGGAGCCAGCCGGAAGCCGCTGCCGCAACATCCGGTCCACCGCCGACACCGCCCGCACAGGCGCTTCCGGCCGCGCTACGAGGAAACCGCCCGGCCGGCAACAGGGCCCCGCCGCTAGGGGGCCGCGGCTGGGGGCCGGAGAGCTGCCGGAACCAGGCACCAGCACGCTGCCATCCTGGCCGCGCCCCCTCCGCAGCACCGCGCCCCCTCCCCACTGGAGCCCCGCCCCCTCGGAAAACCACGCCCGCACTTTAAAGCCACGCCCCCATCCCCTCCCTAGCCAATGGCTCCGCCCCATCGAGAGACCCTCCCGGGAGGCACTTGAGGCCCGCCCCTCGGAGCCCCGCCCCCCCGCACGTGACACTCCCCCCGCCGGGGCGGGGCGGTGGCGCAGGCGGCAGCGGCGGCGGCCCGGTGGGCGCGCGCCAGGCCGGCAGCCATGGCGGCGGCGGCAGAACGGAGCCGCCTCAGCTTCCCGGGCGGTGCCGGGGCCCTGGGGCGGCCCGTGCCTATGAACCTCTTCGCCACTTGGGAGATCGACGGCTCCAGCCCTAGCTGCGTCCCCAGGTAACGGCGGGCGGACCGCTCCCCTCCAGCGGGCAGCCCCCGGCGCATCGCCGCTGGATGCGGGCCTCCGGCGGTGGGAGACCACCGCCCAGCCGCGAGGCCCCGGGGGCTGCTCTCTCGATCCCGCTTTCCCCTACAGCTTTGCGGTCCTTCCCTCAGTATGAGGGTCCCTTCCCTCCGCTTTCGGGTGTCCCACCCTTCCCCGTTACACAGCGGTGGGCAGGATTCCCCCGACCCCTCCGGGGGGCTCTGGGGTGGGGAGGGTGCAGGGACCCCCCAGCCCTAAAAAAGGAGGGGGGGGAGCTTAAGCTGCTGTCCTCTGTCAGCCCTGCGAGGGAGTCACCTCACGGTGGGAGAGTGCCGCCCCTCCCCAAAATAACCTGGGGGGAGGGGGTGTCGGCGGTCGGGTTTGGGGGCCCTTCCCGGCCCGGGTTGTGCCCCCCGAGCCCCCCCGTTCCCTGTGGGCTGTCCCGTTAACGTGCCTTGGCCTGGTAAATGCCCCGCTCCCGGCTGCCCGGGTGGGCGCCGGTTTCTCTCCAGCTGGCGTTTCACCCGCTCCCAGGCTCGAATCTTTCCCCGCCTCTGGTGTGCATTTGGGTGCCTATAAACGCGCGGGTGAGATCCCTGCCTGTGCTTTTTTTAGCCCACATGGGAGGGATCCCTTTTAATTTTTATAAAATTTGTGCTTTTCAAGTCTGGCTTTAACAGAACGCCTCTGAGGATTTAAACGTGCTGAAGATGAATCTTTGAAGAGCTCCTCTTTCTCTTTTCTTTTTAATGGGAATGCAGCAAGTGAGGAAAAAGGGAACAGAGCCATCGGGCTGACCTCACAGGAATGTAAGGCTTTGCAAGCTTTACAACCCCCCCAAATCCCTCCGTCTTCTGCGCCATCCAGATAGCAGGTTGGACTTGATGGCCATGCCCCTGTCTTGTAGGGCTAGCGGCTTGCTGTGGGGCTAGTAACTATCTTAGCTTACACGTTACCCACAGTCGTAGGGCTTTGACGTTGTGGGCAGGAAGATAGTGTGGGGCAGAGGAGAACCCGAGTCCTGCAGGTGCAGATGGTCTTATCTGTGCTGAGAGCGCTTTGGAGTTCTGTCGGGCAGCGACTTTCTCCACTTGTGTGTTGCTTAGCCTTCCTTCTCCGCAGCGGGAGGTCTTGGAAGGGGACTAGCACCGAGGGGAATGTGCCCCTCTTCAAGGAAACCTTTTGCTGGGGAAGGAGTTGCCTTCATGGGAGAAGCTGGAGGGCAGTTGGTGCACTTGGAATTTTTGCAGCAGGTTCCAGTGCGATTCACATTGACCCTGGTGGTGTACAGAGGACACGGAGGCCCCTCTTGTAACGCTGTTTTGAAAACTGTTCTCTCCATTGCACCCTTGACTACAGGAAGGCAGTTGGGTTCCCATCTCATCCAACCTGGTAACAGTGGCTATTAAACTGAAATAAAAAAACAAATGTCCATCGCTGTCAAGGACTTTTAGTTCTGCATTACCATTTGTGCTGATAGTTGCAGATCTGAAAATGTGCTCACAACTAGCTTGCTCGTTTGCAGATCTGTAGATGACCAGAAAATGCAGTGTAAGGACACTGGCCCTGCCTTGATGTGGTAAGGGATGGGGTGCATCTGCACAGGACTCGGCATTTAGGCTGGGGCCTGGGTGCTTGAACTGTGGTGGGCAGCAGATTGCAGGCAGCTGGTCGAGGTGCCTGCAGGAATCTGGTGATGCAAAGGACACATGGGTATCTGGGCAGGTGGGGCAGAACTGGGGCTTGAAGAGGGAAGTTTTGGAATTACTGAAGCAAGGGATGGTGAAAGCACTGATTGCATGCTGTGGGGCCTGAGGCATCGATGGGAGAACTGGGGCAATTGGGACCTTCTAGGAACATAAGCTTTTGTACGAGGGAGTTTGTGTGTAGCAGTGGGTCCCTCTGGTTTCAGCCCTGTTGTTGCTGTCGCCTTTGCTTGCCGTTCCTGGCTGCCCTTTTCTCGTAGAGCCGGGGTGGGGAATAAGCAGACATGCAGCTGCCGCATCTGCTGCTGCTGACCAAATTAGCAGGTCTTGCCAGAGCCCCCCTGGACGCAGGCTGCCCCACATGGGCTGGGCAAGCGTGCGGGGGCTGCGCACGGGGTGCAGCGTATGGCAGACCTGCAGCTGTAGCTGTGGCTGCCAAGTGTTTTTACTTAATTTGAAGTGAAGTCAGGAGCAGCCGAGGTTGCGGCTTCTGCAGCGGTGTTAGCCTGCTAGCATGGTGAGGTGTGTGCTATGCTGCATGTGCTGGGCAAACACTGAATTCTGTAGCAGCAGTGGGGGGGGATGGGGGGCAGAGCCTGGACGCTCAGTTCTGTTTCTAATCATTTAACATCGTGTCTTGTGACTGGGTCAATGTTTTGCATTTCATTACAGGCTCTGCCACAAACCTCTGTCAGAGAACGCAGGAGTTTGAAAACCTTTAAGTCATACTACTGCTTCTGTATTTTAAGTTATTGTAACGATTTTTCCTGTGGCACAGCAGCATTTAAGATTCTTTGTGTTAAAGCGAGAGAGACTGCGATGAAAAGTGTTCTGTGGGGAAAACAATATTCAAAACGAGTTTGTTGTTCAAGCAGAGATCTGTTGGGACATGAAAGGAGGATGTGGAGGAGAGTGGGCCATGGTGTGTGGTCGAGTACTGTGGAACTGTCTTGGGCTCTCCTGACGTTTCCACAAGTTCCCCTTGGGGTTTCTGTTGAACAGGACAGGCCTTCCTAGTTGAGAAGGCTTGAACTTGGCAGAAAGGCAGAGGATTCATGGAAAAGGGGCATGTGTTTGGGGAAGGAGTGTTGTTTCCTTCCCTTTTCTCTTTGGTACAATAAATCTTACCCCATTTCTAAGCTGTTTCTGCTGCAGTGAGCTGGAGCAAGAGGGGCTGGGTGGAAGCGGTGCCTGGAGCGGGCTGTGCCTGCATTGCCCCATGTTGTGTGGGTGGGTGTTGAGGTGGAGGGCCTCATGCAGAGGTGGTGTGTGCTTCCCAGATGATGGCTGAGAACTGGGCTGTGGGAGGGAGATCCCTAAAGCACTGCTCTTCCACGCAACTCTTCTTTGGCGGGTGATTTACTGAGAGCCCATTTGGCTTGGGTGGGGTGTCAGTAAAATCTGGAAGGCTGCCTTGGTGCGTCCATGGAGTTTCCTTGTGTGAAAAGGCTGTGTCTAAACTTAGGAAGAGTAATAGTGAGGAGTCATAGCCTTGTTCTGCCATTGTGTGTTTTGAGTGAAACACAAGGTTCGGTGGTGTTCTGCACTGGTGCTGGTTTCCCTTTCTCTTCTGCCATTTGCAGAAATGATTGTCTGATTCCTTTCTTCAGCACATGTAGCTCCTGAGGGTTTTGACCATAGTCCTGAAATGCAAGTACTTTCTTTTAGTCATCCCAGAAACGTGACTCAAACTGCCTTACTATCTGGGCGTAACCGCTACATACCAGAAGGGAGAGATGCCTACCTTTTTCTGCTGTTTCTTCTGTGCATTGAAATGTTTTCCTTTGAGGAACGTTACATTACATAAAGTTCTCCCTACCACCTGTAAAAACTGAGAGTGACCTTTCTGCTGCATGTCTGTGAGAGAATCAACACTTTTTCCCTCAGTTTCCTCACACTGAAAAGTAAGAATTATTCTGTGGATTATTTTTATTTTCTTCTTTCCAATCTCTTGATGAAGCTGTGGGCCTGAATGGCAGGATGTAGTGCCATCCCATCCTGAAGGAGCCTCATGAGGAGGCAGCACCATGAGGAGGCTGTCTAGAGAAAGAGCGGTTTTGGGGGCAAAGTTTTTTTGGAAGGGGGTCTGCTGGAGCAAGAGAAGGTGAGAGTCAGTGCTCCCATTCAGAATGGGTTTCATTTTACGCTACTGCCTTGTCACATCCTTGAAAAAGTTCCTGCAAAGCTTTGAACTGTAAAGTGGAGTGTATTCAGAGCAAACCGCATATGGGGTGGGAGTGGGCCTGGTGTCCCATGGAGATACAAAGGAAGCCTGTGGATAGACCAAGGAAAAGACAGTGCTGGGGATCTGAGGTTGTTTACTGGGCACTGCCTGAGTATTGCACATGTTGGCTTGCCTCTGTAGCTTGCCTGCTGGTTGAGGAAACATGAAGGGAGTCCACACACATCCCCTGGACTTGAACAGGAGGTTGCTGGTGCAGGGATGTTACTGCTCAGCGTGCTGTGGGATGGCCTCGAAGCCTGTGAACTTTCACACCAGCCCTGGTGCGGACGTCCCCAGGGGCAGTGGGAACTCATTGGAGTGAGGCTGTGGATTCACAGCAGCCAAGTGGATCCTAACAGTTTGCCCATGCCCCAGGGCTCCGCTCCCTGTGCCAGCTCCTATCTTCTTCCTCTGATGTATCTTGCTGCCTGTCAGTTAATGAGTTGCAGTGGTTTGCAAAGAGGTCTGCGACCACGTAAAGGTAATGGCATGGGTGTGTGATCAGGGGGGATGCAGTGAGGACTGCTGGGGCATGGAGCCACTGCAGCAATCTGCATGTTTGCACCTCTGTGTGGTGTTAATTCCCTTTCCCAGACTCCGGCTGAGGGGGTTGTGACCTGCGTCAAGTCCACGGCTGGCTGTTCTCTGTGAGAGTTTGCTGCAGATGTGCTTGGGAGGGAGAGCCTTTGCCCCTTGGTATGAAGGATGTGTGCCTACACTGGGGACGGGAACTTCTCTGGGCCAGTGAGAGCGTGTCCTGGCCTGGCTTCAGCAATGGCAACTATGTGCCATATCGGCAGAAAGGTAGACAGATTGCTAGAATAATAATTATGATCAGGTGATGCTACATAATTAAAAATGCTGATTAATTCAAATAGGGGGAGATGTTAACTTAAATGTATCTTCACCTCCTGATCTACTGGTATGCTATCATTTAGGAGAGAACTCTTGTTTGTTAGGATAACTGCTGGCACGTTCATTGGGAGCTGACTGTAGATTTTCAGTACATTTGGAACTAGAAAAATGTCTAATTACTCAGATGACTAGGTACGTTTCAGAAGTGCTTATTTGGAGGCTTTGTTTTGACTTTGAATAGCATGGAATGTCTAACATTTTACCACTGAAGGAAATTGAATACAAATGAGTGCACAGGACAGGCTTTAAAAAAACCCCACCATTAAGGTGTTGTTGAACATTTGAGATGCATGAAGGAAAGCATCCACAAATGAGCGATGGAGGTGAAATGCTTGGAGTAAAGTGCAGTGGCTTAAACCAACCCCTTTATTCTTAGAGCCAGGAGATCCTGTTTCTCCTCCTTAGTTTTGTGGAAGAGATCAAGACTGAAATGACATTATTTTCGGCAAGATCAGATGATCCCTTAGTGCTCCCCATGTAAATCCTATTGCAGCAGTTACTAAGTTTGTCACTTTGTATGATACTATTGAATGTAATTTGGACTCTTGTATTCAGTGGAAAAAATGTTCTGTCTAGAAGCCGAGTGGTTTGTTGGGATCAAACATCCAGTTAGACCTATTACATCTTTTACATCATGTAAGCTTCACCTTACAGCTGATGTAAGGTGAAGCTTGTGCGTGTCAAGAACAGTTCTGCAAAACTCTTAAAATCTCAAAGTTGCTAGCAAAAGGATATTGGATGGGATTGTACATGGTGTTCATCTGGATGTTTTGCACTTGCCCGTTGCAGAAGGGCGCTGCTTCCTTGCCTTCCAGGAAGGAAGGAAGGAAAGGGCTGCTCTTCCGAAGGGCCTTCTTGCCTTCCACCGAGTGAAGGTGCCCAAGGGACCTTCCCCTCGTGTTCCCTGGCAGTCTGGCCTGTGCTCTGGCAGCCCTGCATGGCCGGAGGCAACCTGCAGCTGCTTGTCCAGGAAATAAAAGCTCTATCGAATGGAGCCATTGATACTCCACCTTTCATCAGCTCTGAGCAGGCAGGTGATTTCTGTGGCAAGCTTGTGGCTGTATCAAATTAGCTATGAAATGATTTGCATAATAGATTAATCAACCAGCAACAAAACATCCCTCTTTACTGCCAAGAAAAGAAAAGCAACAACTCAGCTGTTACAAGAGGCCATTATGTTCCTTGCAACCCTTAATCTTTCTTTTTCCAAGAGCACTTCATGTTTTGGCCTTGCGCAGGAAGCTGGCCTGCTCGCTGGCTTTATTTGCGTCACATCTTGGCAGCTTTTTCTAATTCTTTTGGGCCAAATTTTGCCACCGTTATGGTGACCTTTTCGGGAGGGTGTTTCCTATGGAATTGGTGGCTGGCTGCCAAACGACTCCTTATTGCCAGGTCCTCCATTAGCCTTCGCCTTTCCGTTAACTTATTAAGAGAGTGAAATTCCTCTGGGCCCCTTGTGCTCCTTCAGAACTGCCCCATTTCTGCGGGAAGTTGGGGAGCAGGGAGGCTCAGAGAGCATGTAACTGTGAGCGGGCAGGAACTGGATACTGTATTTTATTTTTCCTGTGCTTCTACCTCCCTGTAATCCAGCCAGATGAATTTCCTAAGCTGTATGGTTCTCCTGTGGCTCCAGATGTGGCAGATGTGTGTCTTTGCTTGGTCGAAGAGTGCCACCTCCCAAACAGTGCTGGGGAGTGTTAGCCCGGATGGATCCTAATGTGCAGATTATAAGAGGCTTAACTGCCTAATTGAATGTGATAGCGTGAAGCTCCTCTCATGGTGAGGTTTAATTGGATTATGGTACTGTACAGCGACGTGGAGGCTTGCAGGGCATGCAGCCAGCTTCACAAGGAGAGAGTAGATCCTGGCTAATCACTCGTTTGTTTAAAACAATGAATTGCCTAGACGGCTCTGATGGGCATGCTGCAGCCAGTAGCTCTGGAGCAGGGATTCCTCAAAAATGAGGGTGGTTGGTGACTACTGCACATGTAGGCCCTGTCCTTGGATCAGTGCAACTGTAGTAGAGGGTCTGCAGATCTGCCTGGTGAGCCCGAGTCTGGGGGAAGGAGGAGGACATGAGCTCCATGTGTTTGGAAAAGTAGATGCATGGGCTCTCTGGTTGCATGCTGGAGTCCGGAACCCGTTTCCTCCTCTAGAACCGCTTCAGCCTTTCCTGCAGCGCTTTGCATGGCTGTCACTTGGTATGAGCTGTGCCTTACTTCTGAGGCAGCCCGACTGTTTCTTTTCATCTGGCAGCTGCAAGTCTGCAGGGCAGTCTGGCTTCCAGTGCTGTTTCTTGCAGGGCTGTAACTGTTCTTGATCAGGAGCTCAAGTGCCGGTGTTGGACCTCCCCTGCTCCAGTGGGAAAGCATTGTAATTTTTAAAGTGTGTAGCAAAAATAAAGATCAGAGCAGCTTGCGTGCTGTGAGGTTTGCTTTGTGGAGGCTCTCATGCATGTAAACTAGAGCTGAGGTCTGCAAGCCAGAAAGGGTGCTGCTGGTTGCCTGGCTTGGGGTGGTGCATGGCGCCTACTGCACCTTTGCAGCACCTGTGTTTTGGGTGCAGCTCCTGCAGGCTGGGTGGAAGTTGCTGTCTGCCTGAACTGCCAAGTGGCCGTTCTTGGGGGAGATTTTGCACTGAAAACTGAAACTGAGTGTTTGTTTTACTGATATTTCAAAAGAGTTTGAAATCTGCATGGTTGCTCAGATCTTATTTCAGAAGAGTTGTCAAGGAAAATAGCATTTGTTCTCCTGTAAGCAGGCAGATTAGCATAAAATATCAACTTTGATGTTGTGCACAGTGTGTGCTGTGCGGTCTCTGTACTGGTTTGGAGAGCTAACTGTTTGTCTCAGATGTTTGAACGTGCTGGGAAATGCCCCCAAGGACAGTGTGTGTTATTTGGTGTCATTTGGGCAGGGAAGAGCACCCGGACACTGGGCAGTTTTGATCAAAACTCGCCCTGTTTCCCGCAGTGATTCATCCTAATTGTACTAAAGTTAAATAAATAAATGTGATCGCTTTGCTGTTGCTGGGAAATGGTAGTTTACCACCTTTTCCCCAGTGCTTTAAGATGTGTGGGACTTTCCCCCTCAAGGTCTTGTTTGGTCGGAAGATAAACCAACTCCCCTCTCTGTCTCATTCACCTTTTTGGCAGTCGGGTGCTCTGGAGCTTGTGGGAGGTTAGTGGAAGGGAGTAGAGAAGGGGGAACACTGTTGTTTAACCAAAACCTGCACAGCTTGCAGGTCCTCCTGGGCCTTGGGGAGGTAGTTTTCTTTCGTTGTAAAAAGGAACAAACATGGCAATCCAGGATGGGTTTTTTTTCAGTGTGTGTTGCTGGGGCTGGAGAGAAGTGCTGGTTTGAAGATGTGAGGGTGTAAAGGTGGGGGAGGAATCAAGTGCGTGCCTGTGTGCAGGGTGAGGTGAAACATGTTTTCACTGATGAGCAAAGCACTTTGTTTTGCTGCTAAAAATCTCCTGAAGAAAGACACTGTCTCCTTTCATCAGACCCCTTTGCTTTAAGCTTGACTATAAAAATCCTTTCCTGCTCTTTATTTTTCTACAAAGCTACAAAGTGTGAGGGCTGGGAGGTGTTTCTCGCTGCTGGTAAGTAAATATCATGTGCAGGAGAGAGATTTCTAAAGGGGTCTTCACCTCTGCAGGGAGACGCATGGAGGGCTGCAAATGGAGACATGGGAAAACCACAGAGCTCCTGACATGGTTCTGGCCTGTGTTTCAAGGGTTTCTCGTGCAGGGCACTCATTAATGACCAAAATGAGCTGCAGTTTGCACATGTGCCTGTCCAATACATGTTTCTCAACAGGCACTAGGCCAGATCTAGATATAGAGCAGAGAATAACCCCTGTCGAGAGATTCTTAGGAAGCCTTATCTATATATAGTCTATAGAAGTCTGTATCCCCTTTCTGCTGAGAGCACAATCTCTGCCTGGGGAATGTGGTTAATGCAGATAGACCCCAGCTTCTGAGAACCAGGCAGAGGTCCACAAGTGTCACGTCTGCCGTGTCCTGTGTGAGTGATCCCCAACATGTCCTGGCTCCTGCTGCGGTGGGTTGCAGGGGGAATTCTCTGCCGAGGGACCCGGCTGCGCTGCCCTGTGCCGTGACTGTGCCATTGTGGCAAGCTGGTGACATGCTCCTGCAGTCAGCTAGGCTTATATGCAGGAGCATGCAGCAGCCGTTGGCCAGAGGGGACAACTGCGAAGGCTGAGGCACATTGTTCGTTCAGAACTGATGGTGGCTGCGCCTTCAGAGCACATTGGTCTGTTGGGAGTTCTCTTTAAAGCGGTGAGATTGTAACTTGACAATGACTTATCATGAAACAGCTATTGCAGGATTTTTAAACCAGTGCAATTCCCTTTCTTGCAGCTGCTTATCAGGGCATACCATGAGAGGAACCTGCACAGCCATACTGCTGCTTCTGGATGAGAAACAATTTGCAGTGCTCAGCCCACCTGCTTTGTCCTAATGCAGGGGGGGCGGGGGGAAGGAAGTCTAGTAGGTGGCTTAGATCAGAAGTGGGACCTCACAGTCAAGGTGGACCAGGCTGCCCTTTCACACAGCAGTGTGGTCTCCTATCAGTTTATGTATGGGTGCAGTTCCACGATTAGGATGTCTGAGGCCATTCCCAGCCAAGCCTTCCTTTCCATATATTATGCTACTTTTTCCAACTGGTGCACCACCAGGTCTCACAGCGGTCCTGGAAGCTGCTGAGGGCCAGCTGCAGAGGAGCACAGCCTTCTCTTTACCGCAGAGAGTTTGCTGTCTACCTACTGTTTTTGCAGTGCATCCTGAAACTGGAGAACTGAGAGTCTGGGGGGCTTTGTACCAGCTTAAAATGTCAGTCTGTGAATAGTTTGTGAGGTTCTGTTGGACCTGCTGGAGGCATGGCTTCTCTTTGGATGTATTTGGCTCTGGGATTGTGGGTCTCGGTCTGTGTTTTCAAAAGGGCAGCCCTGTTTTTCACGCTGGAGAGGCTGATACCTCTCGTCTTTTAGGGAGCTGGTCTGGCAGCGTAACTCTTAACCCTGTTCAGGCAGGAATCTTGACAAGAAGTGCTCTGCCTTTCCTAAGCCCATGAAAGTCGTAGGGCTGTTGGAGGACATCTCCTCGCACATGTTTTTACAAATATAGCAGGATCATTTGAGGTCACTCAGTCTTGAGTTTCTTCAGGGAGAGCACACTTCAGCTGGAGGCTGTGCCAGAGCTAGATTTGACTGCCTCTGGAGGGGCTGCTCTGAAAATGAGTGTCTGTAACGTGGGGTCTAATCTCAAGATAATGCTGCAAACTTTCCAGTTCATCAGATACGTGTGCAGTCTTTATTTCACCTTGTCACACGTGTCCTGATTTCACTGCTGCCTCAATCATGTGAACTCTGTGGTTTGTAACGGGGACACGGACATTACCATTCACAGCAGAGCAACTTAGTTACCCATTTCCCGGCCATGGGGAGCCAGCATCAGTGCTCTTGTATCTTTTTAATGTTCCATCTGTGCAGTGGGTAGTTGTGGATGTAAGACACATGCATTTACCAGTCCCCTGCCTGTTACAGCAAAGCTCCAATAGCTCGGTCACTGAAGAACTCTTTCTCAGATGTACGTGGAGCTGTGTGCTCTTCAGGTAAGGTTATAGCCAGCTTTTGCCAGCTCCTTTAAGGCTGATGGGTCTGGTGGTTCTTTGCAACCTACCTGCTTAAGCTGCTGTCTGCCAGCACCTTCTGCCTTGTGCCAGTGCAAGCGCTTGAGAGTTCACATGGTAAAGCAGACCAGGGCAGGATTTGGAGGGTGGAGGTGAGGAGGTGGGTTGGGTTTTAGTCGGACCGGTTCTCTGCTGTGCTTTGCTGTGTGATGGTCCAAATGGTTGTGCAGGCAGAGTGTGGGGATGAGGACAAACCGGGTAGCCCATTTAATCTAGTGCTGCTGCTGCTGTAAAGTCATGAAGTGGAAGCAGTAAGTGGTTCTGCGTGCTTCCAGTGCATGCACCACATTTCTAATTTAGCAGACCTTCTCTTTAGGCTGGAGAAATGACTCTTAGTGACTGTGAGAGGAGAAGTCCAGCCCCTTGTTTAGAGGCTTGTGTTTTAGCTGCATGCTAGAAGCCCTGGGTGGTCCACAGTTTTGTGTGTGTTCTCCAGCTCAGAGCTACGGAGTAGGTCAAGGGGAAGAGATGGTTGGGGTGGAGGTGGTCTTTCCTTCATTTGGGCTGTAAGGGGAGCTCTCTGGTGGGAAGGTTTTGGGAGCTAGACTTTTTGCAAGGAGATTGTCAGACAGGCGCTTTCTAACTTGAATAATTGACAGTGTAACCAAAGCTACTGGAGATTGTTGGGGATGTAATTGAATCTTTCACACCGATTCTTATGCAAATTCTAACATGTGCTCCTGGTTTCTAATGGGACACCTACAAATACAACTGGCTTCATTCAGAACTCTGCATCCGTGCACAGGATCTTTAATTGCTAATGACTTTATAGTAAGAGCATGAATTGCAGAGCTGTATCTGTAACAATTTCTCAGTGCTGCTTTCACCTGTACACGTGAAGTTTCCCTATAGATTTTTACGTAAGTGCCCTCTGGATGTTCTGGCACATGGTTCAATGTGTTTGGTGCTGAAACTGTCTATTGCCATACTGCTCTGGTTCAGTAACAAAATAAGCTTGAACCGCCTCAGTGCTGTTTTCTTTAATGTGTTGGGACTTGTTGAAAGTAAATTAAATGACCTTGAGTTCTGCAGAAAATAATTTGGTGTATTTAACACTGAGTACAAATAATCTTAAGTTTCTACTCAGTAAGTCTATAACAGTGAGCTGATGAGCCCATTTGATAAGTATTATCTTGGGCTGCTGGGGGAGACTGATGTCTGCAACCTCCTGGCGTAGCTTCAAAATTAAGCTTGTTTTTTTCATAAATGTGCCACGTGGTGATGGAGTAGTTGGTCAAAACCATGTGGGCTTAATTTCTCTAAAATAATAACAGCCTAGAAATGTTTGTTTATGTACAAAATATTCAGCCAGTGACTGTAAGCATTTCCATGTTTCTACAAGGCACGAAGGTAATTACATAATAAGCAAAGATTCATATGGCTTAACTTACCTCCCATCTGGCATTAGTTAAATTGGTGTTTTCATCTGCATGACCTCTTGGGGTGGGGAGAAATGATGAAAATAGAAAACGTGGCTGAAAAAGACCTTCCTAGGTCACCTAGCCCTTGCAAAGGCTGGAGCAGCTCCACTGAACAACCCCTGACAGCAGCTTAGGGCGTGCAACAATTCCCCCTCTGCCATGGTCCACGTTACTTGGTAGGTATTGCAGGAGCTTTAAAATGGTTGGTTTTAGCTGACTGAGGAGTTACCAGTCCTTCATCCGGTCCTTCCCCAGTGTATAAATTTATATTCAGACTAAATAGATTAACTACAGCAGGAAGAGCTTCCTTCTTAAAAGAAAGCTATTGTTAGAGTATCACTTACCATAATTCTAATCCTGCTCTCCTCCCATGGCCCTTTCCACCCTTCCATCTGCCTGCTGATGTACAGTTTGCAGGGTCTGTTCAGAGGTCCTTGGGCCTGTCCTGCAGCCATCCTCTGTGGTCTCTTCCTCTTGGGAGGGCAGTTTTCAGTGTCAAAAGGATCCTTCCAAAATGTCCCCTTTCCTTTCATGAAAATATACCTGCATGCTTTCTACCTGGTAGAAAGATGATATGCTGCTTTCCCGATCAAGTTGCACCCACTGCCTTAAAATGAAGGATTTGCAAGGAAAGCTGAGAACTGCAAGAACTGTATCATATATATTTCATGTTGCTAGTGGCTTGCTAGGGGCTGAACTCCCTTTTATTTGCTCTTCTACCTCTTCCCTGTGCTGTGCCTGAGAGCGTGCCAGAATTTAAGGTGCTCCAATTTCTCTTTCAGGCTGGCGGGATCTGTGTCTTCTTTCTGTCAGGATTCTGCTTTATTTTGCTTAATAGAGTTGAAGACCATTAATGCAGGCTTTGTCCTTGCCTCACAAATAGACTTTAAGTGTCTCCAGGTACTTGGATGAGCTTTGCCTGCTCATGTTCAGTCCCAGTGAGGATCTGAGACAGCTGCTTGCAGATACCAAAGCAGATCAGAGGATTTTTTTTCCTCCCAACATGTAGCATGTAGCCCCTCAAGTGTAAAGCTGCTCACTGAGACAAAATTCTGGTGATTCTTTACCCTTGGCCCATGGGGATGTGCTGGAGGATCAGAAGCCTTGGCCAGTGCTTAGCTCAAGCAAGCAGGTAGTGTTTTTTCCAGGGAGAAGGGATTTCAGAGGTGGATTTTCTCAATTCAGCCTTTGGTCAGCATGCTCCTGTTTTTCTGATATGTAAATGACAGGTCCTGCTGAGTGTCCTTAGAAAACCATTTATAATAAGCTTTTGCTGTTCGTTCAATTGTTTCCTTGTTCCAGGATCGTAACCTAAATGTACATGCAGCCTGGCAGTGCTAAGTGGTTCTGTTTATGTTCCTGCTGCACCTGCATTCAAGGCCAGCTTTCTAAGTGCTGGTCCCTTGCTGTGCACATGTTGAGTGCAAAGTGCTCCACTCTTCTTGATGCCCTTGCATAGATGCCGATGGTACCATGTGTTGAAGATGCATCTGCCTTGTTGTAGAGGAATTATAGAGGAATGAGGGCAGGTTAATTAACATTGATAATATACAGCTGTGGGCTGGCTTCAGGGGCGGTGGGCTGGCTGATGTGGATAAGGTGCAGCTGTGGCTGGTTCCTGCTAAGTAGTTAAATAGCTCTAAGGGGTATGGAAGAGGAGCACTGGATGAAGAGAGACCTGGAGGGAGCAGAGGGAGAAGACAGAGCGCCCCGAATGTAGGAGAGATAAGGAGAGGCCCTGGGAGAAGCACAGGGCCTGGATGAGGAGAGCCTGGCTGGAAGAGGAGCCTGAGAAAGAATCTGGATGCAGCAGAGGCAAGAAGCAGGGTGGACTGGCCTGAAGAGGATGAAGAAACAGCATGGCCAGTAGATGAACTGTTGAAACCTTGTGGGGGATTGGTGGCTGTGCCGGGGCAAGGCGCAGGAACTACTTATTGAAGTTAACCTGGTACAGGGTGGTAAAAGCCTTGTTGCAGCCGGCTAGTTTTGAGAGCGCTGCGACACCTTGTCTGTGTTTGGATGCTTTAGTTTGCTTTGCAGCATTGCTCTCCTGCAGGTCCAAGTAACCTGGCTCCTAGTGTTTCTGCCTTTGTACAGCACTAACATTCAAGGGGATCTCTGGATCAAAAAACCTGTTGCACCCAGGTGCTTGAGTACAGGCTCTGGTCCAGAGCTGGGTTGTGAGTAGGTTTAGCCTGACCTCACCAAAGTCCCAGCTGTGTACTGCCTCCTGTGTTCTTGCGGTATTTATTTCTCCCCTGGCTTCTCTCAGCATTGCCACAAGCCACTGTTGTGGTTTTGAGCTGCGAAAGCAATATGTAGCGCTTGGCTTCTCAGCGGACTTGGAGTCAGCACACACTTCCCTGTAGAATGGGTCACGGTAAAACTATCTGGTGAATATTAGTAAAGCCATACGGTTCTTCACAGGGCTTCTAGGGAGGCGGGGGGAGAAGTGCTTTGCATCTTGTGTGCTTTTCAGCGCTGTGTAAATGACTCTGGCACTAAAGCAAGTAACTCCGCAGGCATCCTGCTTTGACTAGCAGTGTGCTGGATGCTGGGCAGGAGTTTGTGCGAGGCTGCCACCACGGTGAGCTCTCAAAGGTAGTTCTCTGTTTAGGACAACCGTTCAGATGGTTTTGCTCTGTGTTTCTTTGCTTCCACTACGTTGTCCTGTTTCTCTGTGGTGGTGGTCAGATTTGCTGATGGTTCATATTTTAGCTGGGAAAAATGCCCCTTGTTGGGATTTTGGTATGTCTGTATACAATCAAAAATGTTGAGTGGGCTGGGAATGGCTTCTAGCAAAGTTGTATCAGTTTCTTGGAGCTCTTTTGTTCAGTAGAAATTCCTTTCTTTTCTTTCCTCCTTCCCATCCCCCTGACAGCCCACCCCTTTTCTGCAAGGACACGCTGAGGTATAATTCACAACAATGTGACTGAAGTGAAATATGCACAGCTGCAAATGCATTTTAAATGATACTTCATTGTTAAGGCATCTCTCTGAACAGGTTTGCAGTTCCAGTAGCCAAGTAGTCAGAATGTGGTAACAAAGAGGATTTTGTTGAAAACACTTGACTTTGATTTTTATCAAGCTCTGGGAATGTTTTGGCCACTTGTAACTTTTGAGTGCAGATAGGAACTATCTGGAGCAGGGTAGATCCGTGGTGGGGAAATATGTTCGATGTGTTCCTGAGGAAAAGGGATGTTTTCCTTTGCTCTCCCCGCACTGTATTGGGGAAATCATGTGTCCTTTATTATACTCCAGCTGACATATTAAACAAAAGTTCTGTTGAAGTTTGAAGCATCAAGTATTCAGTCTTGCATGCTGCAGCTCTCCTCTACGTTCCCAGCGACTGGAGAAATTTTGCAACTCTTTTCTCTTCAGATCCATCAGTCTTGATGGTTTTTGTGATTTCTTGCTTTTTATGGTGCATAACAAAACCCAGCAATTGGAAACTGCAAGCATGTATTCTGTCACAGTCACTATGGCCCAGTGCTGCCAGGATTTAGTATGGGGCTGACTGAATCACAGTTATAGCATGAGCTAACATCTGTTTATAGGTAAGTTGAAATAGGTTTTTTGACATCCAGGACATCACAGAAGGCTTGTACCAGTTTAAAGGCAGAATATGGTGTAGCTTGTTGTGAACAGTTCTCTAATCTCTGGAAATTCAAGAGTTCATCTTGTCTCCCATGGTTCCTGGCCCTTGAACAGTGAATTCAGGCTCCTTCTCTAGCTTTTGTTTCTCTGTTTTCTGTCCTCTGCCAGCAGACTGCTGCTGCTCCTGCTGACAGTCTCCTGGGCCATGTTGGCTTCAAAATTACCACCAGATTTTCCAAGCTATTGCATGAGTAACTTTGGGCTTTTCTGCTGTGGGTGAATTCACACTCTCCACCAGCCCTCCAAGAGGACCTGCTCTGACCAGGAGCTAATCTGTGTTTGAGATCAGTCATGGGGGGGCATGTGCCTCTAGTGTTCTTGCTGATTCAGGTGTGAAAACAGAGAAATTACTTAGTAATTTGTAATTATATGAACATTCATGTTTGGTCAGGATTCTCATGTGTGTAATGTGAAAATCTCTTTGTGGAACAGTTGCAGCATGCACTCTCCTTGGCTCCAGGGTTTCTTTTCAGCCAGTTTCAAGGTGCTTGCTGTGAGCTCTTGAGCTGACCTTTGCTTCACAGTGGTGGAAATGAAGGCTCAAAATAAACAGCTGGGGAGCGGTAGCAAATCTGTGCTGGCTCTTTAGAGAGCTCAGGCTTGCCAGGATTATGGGAGCCCCAAAAACACTTCTCTAGTTCTCTTGCTCTCTGTAGGGAAATATGATTTCTTCAGAGCCATGGATTTGACTGCAAACCATGGGCTGGGAGACTTTTTGCAAACTGCATGCAAGATCTTAAAATGGGAAGTTTATTCTACTATTTGCAAGATGTGAAAAGGTAGGGATGGCCCCTGTCTTCAGTATAAGTACCCCAGCTCCAAAGGAAAGAAAAGAGCATGAGTGATGGTGGATTTGTATTGCCCTGTAACAGATGGGCACAGAGGAGGGGATTTAATGTTTTACAGATAATTTTTTGCATCATCCTTCTAAATCTCAGCTCAATCTGCCAGATGTGGGACATTCCACAGCTTTTGGAAATGCAGTGTTTAGTAGATCATTTGCCTATTTGTGTATTTGAGACTACTGGTGAAAAATCTCAACAGTCAAACCCATATAATTACATAAGTACAATTCACGTATGACTAACCATAGGCCCCGATGCTAGGTTTGAGGTGCTTGGTATTAGCTGTAGTCATGTGGTGAAAATGAGAGGTTGAGCATGGTCCTTTGAGTGAGGGCATAAAACTAAAGGTAAATCTCATTCTTACGGTTGAAAAAATGTTGTGGTACTTATCCCTGTCTCATACCCACTGATGATCCTCAACTGTTTCTGTGACAGAAATGCTCTTTAACAGCCTGAGTATATGCCCCTGGTTTCAGGATGCTCCTTGCTTACCTATAAACAGGAGCACTGACCACAAAATGATGATGATACCTATTCCTTGCTCTTAGCATCACTGTTATATTAGTGTTAGCTGATTGCATCAGGCAAAGGTCTTAAAAGGGAATGTTTTCAGGGAGCTGAGACTGGTCTGGCTGTAGAGTTTGGTCTCCGTGAGTGATCTAATGGTGTGATCCTGTTTGCAAATGGAGTAACTCTGTCTTAATGCTGAATAGGCTCCTCGGTAATCCCTCCCGGCAGTGAACCTTAATATCCTGCTGAGGAAGAGCTGCCGTGCATCCAGCCTCTGCTTGTTCATGCCTCATTTACCCCTCTCTGCTTATTCGGTAGAGCATCTACAGTTTGTTTTGATATATCTGGGTTCAATAGGAACTCGTAAGCCTGATGAAAGGTGGTGGGGACTGAATGGATTATAATTGTTATAAATCACTTCTTGTTTTATTGCTTATATTCAACATAAAATCTTACAGTGCTCTGGAACAAGTTCTAAGCCGTGAAGACTGGCATCTTAGAGCACCTTGTGTCTATCACAGCTTACTATTTTGCTAGTTTACATGGTCACCGATATTTTAATAAATATTCTTGACAAATTGAACTAATAAATTCAGGCGCTTGGTTTGCTTTATTGCTCCCTTATTGCTTTGAGGAATGAAATATCACCAGCAATGATGCTGAAGAAATGTAATATCTAAATAATATTGAATCTCTGCTTGCCAGCTCAACTTCCGACAGCTGCTGAAGAGGTTTAGAGTATTAAGGAAATACAAATGCTTCTCCGGAGCAAATCGGAGCATTCTGTCTGTCACTGTGAGTGTTTGGCACTGGTAGTTCTTCTGAACTCCTTTAGTAAAAATTGTGGTTCTTTTTTTCCCTGATAAATTTAAAGGTGATGTAAACTTTCAGAGAGAGGGTGAGCAAAGTCTGAGTTGCCAGGTTTTCTCCCTTCTCCATGAGAAATGCAGTGAAATCTCAGTCACACGGGGTTTTTACAGAGAAGAAAACAAATAGAAAACTTTGTGCTATTTCCAAACAAGTGCTTTCTTTTTTAGTAGCAGCTCTTTAAACTAGAGCATAGAGAGTATATTTAGATGTGAAGGATTGGGGTGGGGGGAGGACATTGGTAAAGTGCTGTTGAGAGACGTTTTGAGATCATCTGGAGACGGGAATTTCCCTAAAGGAAGCTGATTTTATTGAGAGGGGATCAGAAGCCTCTGAAAAGCCCAGCTGTTTGCAGCCCCACTGCAAGGTCTGGAAATGCATCTCCTGGCTGTCCCCCAGGCTGTAAGGACAGCCCCATGGCACGTGTTCCTTCCTGCCCAGGTATCCCCGCAGAGCAGCGGGGACAGGTTTCATGCAGGCTTTGTCAATACAAAACCTGTGGCTGCTTCACTGCAGAGTAACCGCCATGGGTCAGCTTTAAAGACTGCAAGAGATCCCAGTTTCTGTTCATCGGTGCAGTTTTGGTGGGTTCTGTAGTTTTCATGGGTTTGGCGGAGAGCTTGTGTTGTGCTTGACAGGCTAGGCGCTGCACTCTGTCTCAGCCTTTTCAGTCCAGTTTGGCTGGTTTTGGAAGTTAAAAGTATTGCTTCTGGTTACTGCTGAAGGTCCATCCCTGGCAGTAGTGGTGGTAGTTTTACTTCAGCCATCTCATTCTTGCATCACCCTGGGTAATGCAGTTAACTATTTGGCTTTCAGAATCTTACTAGATCCCTTACTCCTGTTCTTTGGTGATTTCCTTCCCAGCTTATCTGTGAGCACTCCAGCAGTCAGTGTACGAATGAGCAAGCGCTGCTCAGAATATTTGATGGAAGAAACACAAGGCATAGGTGCCAGAGCACAGTGAGGCTTCAACCAAAGGCATCAAGAAGCATTTCTCTCCTTGCAGGGTGTTGAATGCTTTCACATTTTCAGGCCTTTTGTGACCACTGTTAATATTGCAAAACTCCTCCCAGTTTGCCCCTTCCTTTCTGGGGAGACAAATCTGCAAGAGACGGTACATTTCAGCTTCTTTACCTTTGATATTTTGTTCCAGTTTGAGGGATGTTAACCGGTGTTCCCAGTGTCTTTAATGCTGAATAGAGTCCCATAGCTGTAGTGGCAGGATCTGGAGTTCTTTGTGAATTATATTTAGCGCTTATGGAGGCTGCTTTGTCAGCTTTGTGTTGTTGCCTCGTAAAAACTGGCACCATTCAAATATAAAAGGAAGGCTCTTCTTTCCCAGAAGCATTTATTTAGAACTATTCTAATGTGTTTGATTTTAAGCATCCTTTGAGCTGTGGCCAGAGACCAAATCAGTTGTCAGCGTTGTAGTCCCTGTTTGAAGCACCTGTGCACAAGATGAGCTGGTGCTGGGGGGCTCAGAGGAGCTTGGTGCGTGTGTGCCACTGTCAGAGCAGGCAGCTGAGGGGCTGTGAGCGTTACACGGGGTGTTGGATCCAGCTGCAGAAATAGCTGTTGGTGGAGCTGGTGGTTCTCCTGACCTTCCTTCCGACCTGCTGTTGAATGCGTTAGGGTTTGGAGTTGCAACTTTCCCTTTGCTGCTCCTTCCCTGTAGTTCAAGTTGCTAGTGCTGTACTTCTGGAACACCTGCATACTGGAAAGAAATCACACTTTGGGGTGCTGAATAGTTCACCTGTGCTTGAGGCATGATGAGAATTGTGCAGAAAAAATATGTTTTTAACTTAGCTAACGAATTTTGATATTTCTTTGGCTTGTCATTCCATTTATCTCTGGAGTCAGTGAAGGGGGGAGCTGGCATTAAACATGGGGCAATTAAAGGACCAGTGTAGACAGTCGGCTCTGTGAGGTATTGGGGTGGCTGGCTGCACATGCCAATGTGGAAGGAGGCCAGAATGGCAGGCTTGGACAGACTTACTGCAATGAGAACAGCGCTGGGATCTGTGAAGTGTTCTTCTAGTCTGAAAGCGGGCCCGCCAGCGAGATGCTTTGCATATTTGATTGCTGTGCTGGCTAATACCAAACGTACCATCAAAGTTCACAGAATGTTTTTTGCTGCTGCTGTCTGCTCTGTCTTTACCCTTACAGGACATTTTGAGTTCTCGGTGAAAAAGCAAACGGCCATTTGGGCTCTAAATGATGCCTGTGTGGTTCTTCCATCTTGTTTATTTTGGGCCATATTGTGAACTTCATACACAAAACCCTGTTATTCTGGCACCTGATGCAAATGTTTTAAATCAAGGTTACAGAATGATGGTCTGTTAGGAGTGGGCCACCTGCCCTGACTTTGCTGCCTTGGGTCCAGATGGGTCAGCAAGGGGAAAGCAAGCTTAAGCACAAAGCCCCATCTCCAAAACTCCTTTGAAACCCCCCCTACAACAGTTTTCAGAAAGTCCATTTATTCAGAGTGGGGTAAGTTTCAGAGAAGCACCAAGTCTTATTATATGCCATCAGGATCCTGGCTTTGACTGAGAGGGCCATGTGTCTGACTTGCTTGTGAACTGGGAGCGTTTGGAAATGGTTGAGTGAGAAGTAATTTGGTGTGACCCATGATGTGAGCCTGTCTGGTCTCAGGAGCGACGGGCTGTTCAGCTCACCTCTGCATCACAAGGTGTCATGGAAGCTATTTGAAGTGGGGAGAAATAAGGCATAGAGACAGTAAATTGTTCATGCCCTGAGAGCAGGCTTGGATTTGGGTACACCAAGAAGCCATCTGTTTGTCCTCGACTGCTTTCTTAGCTGGAGGCTTCCCAGTCCTGATTTCTTACGATGAAGAGATCGTAGTGACAGTTAACCCAAGCAGAACTGAGCTCTTCATTACAAGCTCTTCTGACATAGGCCTGAAGTCAAGGCTCCTGTCGGCATAGTTTTTTCCTCTTGATAGGAGCCTTTGGCAGATTTACAGACAGAGGGGAAGATCAGGGTCTTGCAGGCTGAGTCCTGGCCTCTAATGATTTGCAAGCCTTGCTGTGGCTGGGACTGCGGTGTCTCCCTGGGGTACCAAGTGGCTAACAAGAATGTGCCGAGAGCACAGCACCAGGTGGCACGGCAGCAAGCTCTCACTGTGGGCTCTTCAGCAGTTGGAACGAAAAGCAGAATAGTGCCTAGCATTTTGAAAGCAGTTGAGCGCAAGAGAGCTTGGAGACCTGTGCTTCCTACTATCAAAAAGAGAATCCTAAATACTAAACCAGACTGGCTGGTGCAGGACCACCCTCTGAATGTGCCTGCGCTCAGATGCATGCTGGCTCCTTGTGGCCAAGCACATACAGGCTTTGGATGGGGCAGGGGAGCTGCAGGGGAAGCGGTGGTTTGGAGACCAGAGTTCTTCACGCTGCTGTGAAGGGAGATTTGCCATCAGACTGCTCTGGAGGGGAGTGAGGAGGAGCAAGCAGGCTGTCAGAGGACCTGGTCTTATTTGTTGCGTGGCTGAGGGGAGCTGGTCATGTGTGGGCTGTGACATCCCTAGTTGCTGTGGTGATGTTACAGCTCCCAACCTGATGCTGCTGCCACTGCGTTTGGGCATGCTGTGCTCAGGGCTGAGGCATGGATGTGGTGGAGGATAGGAGAGGGGAGAGAGAGTGAGGGTTATCATCCAGACAAGGCCATACTGGAGAAAACAATGTGCCACGAGGCATTTTCTTTAACCCTTTTGTCTTACCAACTGGTGCCTGTAACAGAGCTAGCTAAGGCTGTAAGGATTTCCTGGGGTGTGTGCTGGCTTTGTTCCTGCAGCCAGCTCGGGAGGGGGATGCTGGCTCGGACGGAGGCAGAGATGTGCTGCTCGGTGCTTTGCGGCAAGCTGCGGCCAGATTAGGAAGCCTTTAGCTCTGATGGTCCTTCTCATCTGCTGGCTACTTTGTGCAGCTCCCACTATTCCCAGAGGGCTCAGGGGCAGATGGGAATGGCAGGCAGGGAGAGCGTTCCTGTAGCATGCCTGGAATAGCCGATCCCTGTGATCAGCCTGCTGTGTGACAAGTGCTGCTGTCTGGGGTAGGGGGCCAGCAAGGAGAAGGCAGGTTGCATAAGGTGGGCATGCATGGGAGGGGTGAGCCAGGGAGGGGGAGGGCTGCTGGATTTGTTCCAGCTGTGAAGGTCTCTCCTCTTCATCCCCTACTCCCCAGTTTGGTTTTGCATTCCTCCTCCCAGACTCCCCTTTTGCGTTGGGGCACGGTTTGTTTGCTCAGTTGTGTCCATGCTCTTGCACCAATCTGTAAGGCTTGTGGTGGGAGCTGCCCTCCACCCTGGCTGGCTCACGTAAGCTTAGTGGGTTGTGCCTTTGTTTTCTTGCTGGCTTGCTGAGAAGTGAAGCCCTGGGTACAGAAATGGCTTGACCAGCCCGCTTCCTAAAGGCTCCCCCTCCCTGACATGTGCTACTTTGAGTGCTCTCATTAGATGCTCAGATGGGAGACTGGCATTTCAGTGATGGGAGGCTGTACTGCCGTGCCGTGGGTGTCTTGTGCAGGCCTGTTAGACCCCCAGCTTCTACTGGCCTTTGGTCAGACGGATGTGGCTGTGCCTGGTCTGTCTCCATCTTGCTGCTTGTTCCTTGGTGGTGGTGCCTCTGGTTACTCCAGCTAACTGCTAAATTAATACAGCAAATATCAGATGTGTTTGTGTCATCTGTAATATAGAAAATGTAACACTGATGGTCTGTCGAAGGAGCCTTAACCATGAATTGGCTTTTCATTATTTGCTGACTTTAGTCTTTAAAGCTAATAAAACACCTTCTTATTGCCTCAGAACTTTAAAAACATTGCTCGAACCTAATCCACCAGTACCATAGGCTCTTTCATTGGTGCTTGCTTTGGTGTCAGGGTGCCATGCAGTCCTGGTGTTCTGGATGCTGGCTTTGAAAGAGGCAAGCCAGCAGAGGCGTATTTAACTGGGCTTGTGCTTGGCTTTGCAGGCAGCATGCAGGTGAATTTGCCTAACTCCTTTGCATTCCATTGCCTGCCTGAGAAACAGATCTAATCCCTGCTTCATGGTTTTTGATTGTTATCCACAACCCCCTGTCACCCTGTAAAGGGATTTGAAACCATCAAAACGAAGAGCGAGAAGCCAAACGTATAGCAGCGTGTGCAAGAACTGAGATCCTGACTGAGGCTGACAGATGTGTGCAGAGCTGCTTCTGCTCTCACTGAAACGACTTCTTAAAGGGTGAGAAAGCTGCTGTTTCTTGGTAGCACAGTTCAGAGCATGTACCTGGAAGCGTGTTGTTGGTGACAGGCTGATTTGCTGTTACCCGGTGTGACTTGAATACGTCAGGTCTCAGCCAGGTAGTCGGAACATGGTGTGACACGACTGCCAGCTTTGCTACCTGAAGAGTATGTGGAGCTGCGGAGATATGGCTTTGACCCCTGAGGGTTTTACCAGCATTGCTGCGCCTCAGTAGGGCTCTTTCCAGACTGCTGAAGTGCTAAAACATGAGAAGTGCCAACGGAATATGTAAACCCTTATGTTTTGTGAGCCAGTTATTTGGCTTTCAGGGATCCTTATCCCTTCCTGCCTGGGTGAGTCCCCTAGAGCCAGCCAGCAATGCCTTGTCCCACTGAAGGAAGACCCGTTTCAGCATTTTCGAACTGATACGTTGGGTGGGAGTATCTAAGCTCACATGCGCTTTAATCTTTGGTCATGTTAACTGCATGCTGCTCCTCAAATAGCAAATGTGCCCATGCAGAATTCCAGGATCTTTTAAAAATCATGCAGGTCTGCAGAATTTTGACACCCCCACCCCTTTGGCGTGCTCAGTTTGGGGCAGGTAATATATTTGAAGTGAGCAGGAGTGTAGTCCAGCTGTAAAAGGAAAGAGTCAGGCTGTGCATGTGTGTCCTTGTGACACCTTGGGTAGAGCCTGTTGCATAAAATAAGCTGCCATCCTCTTGCCTGTCTGAACAAGACTTGCTTGCTACAGCATTTCTATGGATCTTGGTCTCTAGAGTCTTAAGAGCTTAATTCTCTCTATTAGTGCTGGGAAGAGGATTTCAGGATCCTTGAGAACAAGAACAATGAAAATACTTGCTCTGCAATTGTTTCCTGGCTTCTTAAAGCTTACTTGAATGGATCCATAGGCAGAACATCTGGCTAAAGGTTGCTGTTTAGCTTGGTGGCAAGTGTGAAGGAAGGAGAAGTAAGCAGAGGCTGATACAGGACCGTTATGTTTCTTTGCTAGTTACTCAGGTTATGTTTCTGGAATGACAAAATGGGAGCGCTTGACCTCTGCCGCCTCATTTAATTTCTTCTTGCCATGGAGCTTACCTGAGAATGGGAGTGAGATTAGATCATTCTGAGGGAATTAACTCAGAGGCTCTGGAAGGTGAAGAAGCACCCTGCCTGTGGCTTCTACCGTTGCTACCCTTGCCCGGAGGCCCCAGTCTCGATGCTTAAGTGACATTAGTAGGACAGCTCTTCTCCCCTTTCTGCCTGAGCTAACTCTCCTAGGCCAGGACGGAGCCCTGCCTTTAGCACGTAAGTGCAGCAGTGAGTACATCCATGTGGTCCTTTCTTCCTGGGCTTGTGCGAAGCAGGCATAAGGAACTGCATGTGCAGTTGGTTGGTCATGCTCTGCGTGCGTTCATACCTTACTTAAGCAGCTGTCTCTGAAAAATGCTGTGCAGGCCTTCTCGCTCCGGCCTCTCCTGCGCAGATGCCACTGTAGCTATGTGCAGAATGGCTCTGTTTGTCTGGGCGGTGTGTAGGCGGGTGTCCCCCTCCACTCCAAGTGGCATGTGATTTATTTTGGGACTGACTTGGGTTTAAAGTGTCAGCAAAACTCTCGAAGTTCAGGTTGAAAGCATCGAGGTAGGAAGCTGCTTGCTGTCCTGAAATGCCGAAATAACTTGGGTGAGGTGAAACTGTCCAGTTACCAAATGGGTATCGATACCTTCCTTAGCACCATTGGCTGACTGGGGTTTACAGACCTCGGAGGAGAGCGCTCCTGGCATGAAACATTTCTCTAGGAACAATGTCTTCACAGCTTTCTTGGACAAAGGGTATCTGTGTAATGAGCTAGTCTTCCTGCCCCAGCTCCCATCTTGGACGTGGAATCCCCTGTAGGTGTGGGTGCATCTGTTATTGTTCTCGACTTCTATGGGGCTTAATTAAAATACAGGTCTTTAATTTTTAATGTTTCCTTCCTGTTGATTTGACTTGTCTCTGTGTGAGCGAGGTCTCAGTGCAATTACTGTGCTCCCTGTGGAGAAACAGACATTTAATTCAGTGAGGCAGACTCTTTCTTGGAGAGGGTTTATTTTCCTGATCTTCCTATTTAGAGGGATGCAAAAGCAAAACATCCAGTGAGTAAAGAATGCAACACTTTATTTGGTTGTTCTGGACATGTTTGCTGGATCTTGGTTACCAAAATGTTATATTCTTTGCAGATAGCTGCCTCTTTGAACAAATTGTGCTGAGTAACTTCATCATGAACAACTTCCATTAGCAGGACGAGTCAAAACTATTGGGTCAGGTCCAGGTTTTCTCTTTAAAACTGTGTTCTTGCAGCAGTGATGTAAAAAGATGAAGAGTTTTATTCTTGTAGAACACATTAAGCTGTCTCATGATTTGTTAACCTGAGAATGGGGTCAGGCAAGTACTTTATGCCTCCTCGCCATGGGGGGGACATGTGTGAGTGGAGGGGGGTGCAAGCTCCTCAGCAGGCACTGCCTGCTGCTGTGTGGGACACAGCTGTGCTCCTAGCGGGGAGATCTACTATGAGCCTTCAGAAAAGGGTGGAAATCTTGGCTCTCGCATTTCCATCGCCCTTATTTAACGCTGCTTCGGCTAACTTAGGGTTTTTGCTACCTTAACTCCCCACGTGCAACCACAGGTCACTGCTGAAACAAACATGCAAAGAAAGGGTTTGTCTGTACCTCCTGTATTGCAGCCCCAGGCTTTTTATAGACCGTTCAAAATACTTCAGGCTCAATCGGCTCCAGACTTGAGGCTTCCTCAGGTCCCCTTTGTGTCTGTGTGCGCGTGACAGGTTATTTTCCCTGTGTTCACGGAGATCAGGAGATCTATGTGTGCATTAGAAACTTGTAAATGTAACCTTGTTCTTTTTTCAGATTGTTTCAGGTCCACCTGTGTCTGTCCTGTTTTTCCTACCAGTATTTAATCTTAACTGGCTTGTTGATAGAAATATTTTGTGAGACCAGTCCCCTTCCTGATCCTTGAGAACTGATGAAAGTACAGCAAAACCTAGGCAAAAGATAAGTGTATGGAAGAGGTGCTGCCGTTATCAGAGCTGGTTGTGGCAGACAAATCCTTGCTGTACCTGCAGGTGTGAGTGGTTCAGGTTCCTTGTGCTGGTGGCAGAGGCACGACGCTGGCTCTGGATGCAGTGACACGCTTGGAATATGCCTTTTTGTGATTATTTCAGTAAGGTATGGCTGCTTTCTGCCGCATATTCCAAAGCTGCTTTGATGTGTAAGCTGCAGACTTAGACTGAAGACCTGGAACGATAAGCATGTTGAGGATGAGAGTGATTTGGTGGGATTTAAACGGTCTGATTTTTATCTCCCACCCCCGATGGAGAATAGACACATTTCATTGTTTTTTGTGTGAAGTGCCTTTTAGTACCATCGGCCCAGGAATGGGGGATAAAGAAAGCAGATGTGTCCCATGTCTTTTTTAACTGCTTCTGTTTTTCTGATCACTGTAAAGGAGGCTTTTAAATTTTTTTTTTATTTTTTTTTCCAAGCAGCAAGTGCTCCACAGAGCTTGATCAAAGCTCATAAATGATGAATTGAAGGAATGCTCGGCGGAGAACAGAACGCGCTCCTTGTGCTCTGCTGTGTGTGCTGAGAACACCATTGTTTCTTCCCGTACCTTTTTCATCCTCGAGCTCAGGGCTGGAGAGAAAAGGCCTTTGTTCCTTGCCTGTTAGCTGAGACAATGCCAGTGTGTTGTCCTACCTCTGCTCTCGGCACCTGACTGGCCCTAGCATTGTGGGTTTTGGCAGGCTGAGCGCAATTGTCCTCCAGCTACAGTGTTACAAAGAAAACAAATGGCATCACAGCCTCCTTCCTCCAGATCCTGGCCTGGCAGTTTCGTGGCAGCAGCTGCCTGTGTCTGTGCTTGCTGTTTTGTTCAAGATGGGGTGGGAAAGCTGGCAGCCTATGCTGTGCTCTGGGTTGAGGGATGCAGCTTCACCTGACTTGCAGTGCACAGGGACTCTTAGGTTTGCAATTGAACACGCTGGCCTGTGCTCTCCTGCTTCTGCAGATGCCTGCTTCGTGCAGGGGGGGGCCCTGGCCACGGTGACAGCATGCTTGGTTTCCCCTCCACCAGCCCAGCAGCAGCTGCAGCTGTCCTGCCCACTTCTGCCATCCCTCCTCCAGAACCCAGTGCCTCCAGGCTCACGATCTCTAGCACGTTTGTCTTGATGACACTCTGCACAGCTGCTGGTGGTGTGACAGAGGGGAACGGATGCCCAGGCAGACCCAGTTTTTTCACCTTCCTTGTAATTTCTATAACATCTCTGGCTGGCTGTACTGTCTTCTGATGCAGAGCTTGTAATTCTCACTTTCCCTTGATTTTTAAGGGGCTCATAGCAGGAATCAGTGCTTTGCAAATGAGTAGAGGGAGCAGGTAGCGTGGGCTGGGTGGAGAAGAGGCTGGTAAGGGCAGGTTTGGAGAGGTGCTTCAGTGAAGACTTTAAGAGCTAGGACTGGCTCTTTCCTGTTCCCAGCCCCATGTGAGAGGGCAGAGTTCAGGAAGAGCCACAGGTATTTCTGGATGAAGCAGGCAGCAGTTGCTTCAACATCTACCACTGCTCCTGTCGGGAAGGGCCTTTAGTTATATTTCTCCTGCAGTTTTGCACCCATGCTGACCATGTCTACCCTTCAGGCTCTGCAGCAAAGCAATGTTTCAGCTTCCCACTGTGATGTAGAAGGTGGTGGAGGTGCAGGTCACCCTTGCAGAGGTGACTTGTCGGGTTCCTGGTACCGGTGTGGAGTCCTGTAGTTCAAGTGCAGGCTTCAGTCAATGGCACTTGTGCTACTGCTGCCTGGACATGTACCAAAATCCAGCATCGGTTCCTCTTCCCTTCCCATCTACTGCTGGACTTGGCCCCTTCATGAGTAGCCCTGATGTTACACTTCTGTCTAGGAGAGACAGTTCTGCAGTGCGTTTCAGAGGAGCCATGCTGAGGCTTGCTGACATCCCACAGCAGAGGCCAAAGATGCCCATGCCGTGAGGCAGGGACCCGACACAGGCAGTGCTGGCTCCTGGCCAGCATGAGAGATGATGTCTAGTCACCAGAGCCCACTGGGCAACTTTCTCTGGCCCCTGCTTTCCTCAAGCTGAGCTGTCTTTGCTTCAAGTTTCTTTGCCTGAAGTTTGTTTCTAGGCATGCCTTAATTACACCAGCTGGTGGTAACTTCTGTGACATTGTGAAAGTGCCAACAATGCTGTAGTCCCATTACCTCAGAGCCTTAACTCAGCTGCACCTAGTTCAAACTTCTTCCCCTCCCAAGCTCCCTGTGCGGGAAGGCAGAAGTGCAAACAGCTTCAAACCAGAACAATGTAGCATTGCCTGGGTGAAGAATGTGATTTACTTGCATATGTGTGGCGTGTGAATGCCAGGGCCAGAGGGCACTGCTTCAGTCCTCTCCTCCTTTCTTTTTTTTTCCCCCTTTTCCATTACAGATGCCTGAGCCACTGGCTAGCACTTTTGTTTTGGGGTGAGGAGGAGAATGTGTGGGTTGACAGGAGGAGGTGGGAGCGAGATCTTTGCGAGCCAGCAGTCTGAAACTGAAAAAGCTTAACAGTCTAGGAAAGCTTTGTAGATGAGTTTAAAATTAGACTGACCCAGTGCTTTTATATTGCTGGAATTTAATTCCTCTGACCTGAAAGCTTTTGGTCTGAGCAAGAGTTCCCAGGCTGTGGTCAGTGGAAGTCCATGCTGTGAGGTGCTCTCATGTGGCCATGGGTCTGCATCAGAGACATACCTCCTGCCTGCCTCCTTGTATTTGTGAAAGGCTCAAGAAATTCAGTCTGAAAAGCCAGGGAAACCTCATGTGTTTGTGCTGTCTTTATGTCTGTATCAGTGTGTGGCTTGTCTCGGGAGCCTGTTTACCCACAAACTGGGATACTGCTGTGTGTAAAAGCTGTTCAGAGCTTTTCCTTTTTCAGACATGATTATAACTGTTTCTCTTCTGTTCCTGTTTGCAGGTTGTGCAGCTTGACATTAAAGAAACTGGTAGTCTTAAAGGAATTGGATAAGGAGCTTATTTCTGGGGTCATTGCTGTCAAAATGCAGGTAATTGCTGCTCAGTTCTAAGAATTAAACATGTTCTTTGGCTAAAAATACTGGCAGATGCCTGAACTGAGCTTCACCACCACGTGAGGATCCACTGCAGCCACAGGCTTCTTCCTGAGTACATCAGGGCATTCTAGATGTGTGGAGGGGCTCTTCTGATCCTTCCCCCATGTTCCTACTGTTTTTCACTGTTGTAAGTGAAGAATGTTGTTCACTGAGGGCTCAGCATGAGCTTATCTGTATGTGAAAATGTTCTTTACAGATCATATGCTCACCTCTGCTTCCTGAACTGTTACTAAATCAGATACCTGGTTCTCTATTTAACATGCTTCAGCTCACTTTAGGGCTGAACATCTTGGTACCTTGGTCCTGGTTTGGGGGGTCTGGAGTTCGGGCTGCCTTCTGCTGACGAGCAGCTCTGCTGTCAAGACCAAGTCATTTCATAGCCAGGTGCTTGCCAGTGGATTTGTAGGGTACCTGTACATTTTAGTTTGTTTCCATAAAATACAGCTGTCATCTTAGGTCAATAACCCACTTTACAGCATACGTTCCTGCCATGTAATTAGGTGCCTACATGTAGGTCACACTGCCTGGAGGCAGGCTGGGAAGGAAGGGGACTTGGTTCCACAGTGCGTCACAGCATCAGTTCAGCTCACATGCTTCCACCACTGCAAATGCTGAAGTACTTAACGAGTAAAGGCCTAGCAGACCTACAAGTAGAAAAATACCATTAACTATGCTGAAAAGCAGCTGCTTTTCTAATAAAGAGCCAGCAAACCCCTGCAGAGAGATGGTTGTGTCAAAGCGCACAAAATCTAGCTTGGAATGTGAAATCGTGAAGGCTTTATGGTGCCAGAACATGCAGCTCGGAATTTAACCAGCATCTCATCTCCATGAGCAGTCCATCTGGGGTAAAAATGTGTCCCTGTTGGAAGGCAGTTCATGCACCCGCAGCAGGGAACGGAAAGTCAGGGAATTGTTTCACACACCTGGATTCATGGGAACCTCAGAAGAAGCGCAGCTGTGGGCTCTCAGGCTGTCAGATATTGCTTATCAGGACTGAAAGCTTTGGCTGCATCACACTGAGGGCCTGAGGCTTGTCAGTGAATGATCTACACTCAGAGTGTGTCAGACTTGGGTTGGAGAATTCGGTAGGTTTTACTGGAGCAAAACCTTCTTTTCATGTTCAGGTTGCTGCTGAGTGCTTATGCTTTTTATGGGTGAAAGCTTGCCTCAGACCTCCAAGTGCAAAGGGAATTGTAACACGTGGGACTTTCTTGTCTGTTTTGGGTACATGTTGTGATCTGCCTTGCTACAGTAGTTTAGATGCTGGAACCTGAGTAGTAGTTCTGCAGCCCTCTCTACACCAGGGCAGATCCCTGAGGAACTCGAAGGCAGGACTTGCCCTGTTTGGGGTGCTCATCTGCCAAGCCTGAGGCAGCAGCTTGCATCCCCAGGCCATCCTTACTCTGCCCTTGATATGTCTGTCCAGTTGACCTAGAGGTGACAGGCTGGAATAACCACTGTCCCAAAGAGTCTCACCTTGGGTGTCCCTTGTGCTGGATCAGCACCCATATTTCTTTGTGATGTGCGATTTAACGGTGGGTCAGTAGCACTGCAGCTGTCTCGGACATGGGCAGCTCTGAAGCCCTGTTATTAAAAGTCCCTTTTTAGCTTGCAGGTTATGACGATGATGCTGACAAGCTCTTTCAGGGACACTTAATTTGCCAGCACTCGGATTTCTGACATGGCTATTGTTTGAGGCTGGTGATACTGGATCATCAAATATATGATCTCTGTCAGATGACTCACTGCCTTTGTATGGGGAATTTTGTGAGAGGTGTCAGACACTGGAGTCCTTCCAGATGGGATGACTGAATTCAGACCTAATGAGAGCATCTTACCTGCATTTCCCGTGTCTCCTTGCAGCCTCCTGAACAGTGATGTTCAAAGGGTTGTCAACTGTTATTTCCTGAGCCGTTGCTCTATTTATCTACTGCGGTCTTTTAAAAGCGGCTATATTTGGTCTTTCATTAGATTTAGAGTTGCATAACAAGTAAAGCAAGATTGCTGCTATTAGGAGCAGCATGGAACAGATGCCACTGTTGCCAGCGGCGAGGCTAACTGTGCTTTACTTACATGCGCACTGCTTTTCCCGGGGGGAGCCCTTCAGTTTCTCACTCTGCTGTCTTCTGATCCGCTTAGGCACCTCGGCTTTTCCACAGAGGAGCCAGCGCTGCGTTGGGTAGGAGCTGAGGCACTGCTGCAAATCACAGTGTTCGCTCTGGCTGCCTGAGCAACACGTTTGGGGAGGAAGGGTTGTAAATGAGTCTCTGCTTCTCTCTGCTCTCAGGATGCTATGCGAGGCTGCTATAGCCAGACCATATTTCTCTTTGGGTTTAGCTGGGAGGTGTTTAGCCCCCGAGTCTGTTGCTGGTTTCCCAGATGCTGCTTTTTTGATGGCCTCAGTTCTGTGCATCTGGGAGACCAGCCCATGGGGACAAAGCCAGATCTGCAGTCTCAGCAGAATACTGAGCCAGGGACCTCTGAAACTTGCCACCGTGTTTGAACAGTGCAGAAGGATTTGCTAGGCAGCACTCTGTCATTCTTTCCTGCTAGTTTTCCCTGAAACATTCCCTGCAATGAAATACTCACACAGCAAACAGCCCAGTAACTTGGCTAGTGTACAGCAGCCCAAGCACAGTGTTGATTTGGAGTTACCCTGTAGTATCATCAAGTCTCTAGACTCCACTGTGATGCTCAGTGGATTTTTTTTCTTTTATAACCCCGATGACTCGCAGTTGTTTAAACAGGTTTAAATCTCCACTGTCCCCAGGGAGAGGTATGTGCGCCAGAAGAAAAGACCAGTCTGTCACGGCTGTCGACAGAGGTTTAAGCATGATGCTGCAGCCTCCAAACCCAGGAGATGAGCCTTGTACCTATTGCCTGGAATAAAAATATGAGATTTCATCCTGAGGGGTGGGAGCTGACTCATAGCTTTTGAATGCTGGGGGTTGGCAGAACAAAAGCTGCTTTGTTGTAGTTAGGAACAGTAAATATACCCAAATCTTTATTAGTCAAATCTCTCCCTTTCATCTTATTAATATTTCACAGAAGTGCAAGGTCAGACCCATCCATTCACTTTCTCTGTGGTAGTCCCTGACAGTGTTTCCTGGTTTTCAGTAAATAGGACTGGGGTGGGATGCAAGGGCTGCCTTCTGGGGAATTCACCCGGTGGACTTTGTTTCTGTACAGGGTTCCAAGCGCATCCTGCGGTCTCATGAGATTGTATTGCCCCCGAGTGGACATGTGGAGACGGAGCTTGCACTGACCTTCTCACTGCAGGTAAGGTGGCTGTGGCCTTGGGGCATGTGGGCTTGCTGGACTTGCTGCTTAGCGGTGAGCAGAGGTGCCTTGTGAGTCCGAGGTGAAGATCATTCTAGTCCTGCCAGAGATGCTTGTTCTTAAGGCAGTCCCAGCCATTTCTGAAAAGCTATTGGAGCTCTTTTGGCTTGTCCCTTGTCTCTGTGGAGAATTTGAGTAAAAATGGCCTAGGTGCTTCCAGGATCTGGGGAGGGGGAAGCCCAATAAGAAGGCTGCTATATAAACCCTTAAATTGTTCTTGGGGCCAGCCCTGTGTCATGGAAGCAGATCTCTAATTCTGAGTTGTCTGGGGGGAACAGGCAAGTTAGATGCTAGCTGCAATTTGCGTGTCCTCATTGCAACAACACAAATGTGTCTGAATTGCCTCTCAGCACTGAGGCCTTGAGCATGGTGCTGGTTTGCAGTGTTAGGGGACCTTCTGTGTTGCGCATCCTGTGTTTGGATCTCAGGAAGGTGAGGACTTTGCAGTCAGTCCTCTTCATGTTATGGCTGTGGCAAGAACTGGAGCAGAGCAGGATGGCTCTTTTTTTGACTTTTGTTGCCTTCCCTATGAGTAAGCACTGAAGGGTGGCAATCACGGAGGGTGGCATGGAGCATCAGGCTGACAGAAGGTGGTAGGTAGGAATGGGACAGGTGAACCTCTGATTTGGAGTTGCCGAGGGAGGCACCATGTAGGGAAGCAGGAAGAGTATTCAGTTACTCCTGGCTCTGGAGTCATAGGAGTAGCTGGGAATTGGAGCAACAGTATTTTATTGGTTCCTCTTTTCCTTAAAGCATGCTGCCCTGGTGCTACCTCCTGAGGAGGGAAATAAGATAGAGACTGGCTTGCTGCAAGCAAGAGGGAGGATCCTGCATGCGTAAAGCAGAAACAGACAGATGCTCAGAAATGTTCATATTTGTATCACCTGTGTTTTGGAACTATTGGTTCGATCTTGAAGTCAAGAGTTTGATTTGGTAAGGAGAAAGGCTCAAGTGATGATGTGAGACAGACTGGTTGTTACTCAGACCAGGGCGGACTCGAAGCTGGTAAGATTTCACTGCAGATGAACGATAACGCTGTGGCTGCCCAGGCAGACGTACAGGTGGCTGATGATTCTGGTTCTGTCCTGATGCAGCCCGCAGACCGAGTTAACTGCAGCATTGCATCCCCTCCTTTGTGAACAGGAAAAACAAAGCCACATGCCAGGAGTATGCTTGGATCCTGGGGCTGCAGCTCTCCCGTGGTTGGTAGCAGGGCTGTAAGATGAGCCAGGTCTCCCTCTGCAAGTCCTGTGTCAGCAAGGAGCAAGTATTTCTGCAGATCTTTTGGAATTAATTGGGAATCTGCTGGGGTTTTTTTCTGGGACTTGGAGTAATGCTGCAGCAGGACGCAGAGCAATGCCTTTAACTCTGTATCCCTTGAAGGGGCTGGGAATTGAGCCAGAATAGGGGAGAGTGATATCTGTGACACTGAGCCTTCAGAAGAGGTGAGCAAGCTTAATGCAGAGATGTGCTGCTGGTCTCTGACTGCAGGAAGGGTTGGTGGTCTTGGATGCAGTAAGGCCTGGGAAGCCTTCCTGAAATGGCATCGCAGGATTTTTATGACAGCTTTTATTGTTTCTTAATTGGATGACTGCTGGAAGCTACTCCTAGCTAACAACTGCAGCTTAAGCCAGATGCAGTCTGAATTTAGTGCCTGGGATATATTTGAGAGTGGTGATGGGCTGCAAAGTAAAAGCATGTGGATGTCACAGAACAAGGTCTCAATATCTTGCAGCAGCCAGTAGCTCCATATTGCACTGTCAACTCTTCAAACTGTATGCCTTGCTTTGTGCTAGCTGTCTAGATCTGCAGCCTCTTGTATCTTCACAGTCACCATCTCTTCAGTAGCTTCTTCTGGGTGAAATTCTTGGGTTTTGCACAGAGCATTTTTCTTGTAAGAGCTAAGCTGGAAAGCTGATGGTACTGGCTGGCATAATAGCGAGCAGCCCATTGTGTCTGGCAGGCCTCTGCTCAAGCAGAAGGGAGGAGTTTCCTGTTGCTCTATTACACAACTGGGGTAAGACTGGAGTTAGTGGTGTGTCTGATCCTGTTTCACATTGCTGGCTAGGGCTAGACCAGTGGTAGCCTCTCTGGCAGGTGAGCTACCATCACCCTTACTGCTGGAATGCCTGCTGCTTCTGACCCTCCGTGGGTTTCACAGGATCAAGTGAAATTCTCTAGATATTTCAAGCACAACATCACAGCTCTCTGGAGCACGTAGTTCCTGTGTTTAATCTAATAAACCTTTCTGGATGGAAGGGATTACATCACCTGGGGCTTCAGAAGGAATGTCTTGCCCTGACTCTCGCTGTTCTGGTGGGTGTGATGGCCTCCTCACCTCTTGGAGGTGCCTTGGGGTGCTTGGTGCTTCCTCTAAAAGTCGTCTTTTCAAATGTTTTGAGTCAAACTGTTTGCTTTTCTAGTCTCTGTCACGGACTGACAATTACTGAAAAGTTTTTGTTGAAACCGTTTTGTAGAGTTGATAAGCCATGGCTAGTGTTAAAACCAGCTTGTCTGTGCTATGCCAACGGCTCTGATTTTTCTTCTAGAGGCCCTTGCTTTTAACAGAGCAGCTGAATGGCCTGAGTCTCTCTGTATCTTTCTTTGACCATCTCTGTGAATGCTCACCAGGGGTGGCCAGGCAGCACACCTTTGAAGAACAGAAACTTGCACATATGTGGACTTAAACTGTCCAATTTAATCCCTGAAAATTGTACACGTTGAAGTCAAGCTGGCTTGGGACCAACTGTGACTTTAGATTTCAGCTGCAGCCTTGGTGTGGCTCAGGTGCTTTGAGCTGAGAGCAAGGAGACCCTCTCCCCTGCACCCATCCAACATGTGGAAGGGCCCCAGAGGCAAGGAGATGGAAAAATTGAATGCAAAAGGTGCCTATGGCTTTTTGAGCCCCTCTTGCTCCTTCCCCTTGATAACTTTCTTCTATCCCTGTTCAGGGACATGGAGCCTGTTTCACATCTGTAAAGTCACAGGCTCCATTGGTGTCTGGATGCAGGTGTGTTTTGAGGTTCTTCTAATCATGTGGGCTGCTGTTCCTCTGCAGGGCTGCTTCCTCATGCAATGCACAGTAAATCTTGCCCTTGCAGAGCAATCAGGTAATTAGTATTCTGCTTGTTTATGTGACCACTGTTCTCAGCTCTCCGCATAGCAGTCAGGCTTGCTCTGGACTGCAAATTAATATCTCTGGCTTTGTCGTGGCTCTCAGCATTTGTATTTATCAAGTGTTTTGATGGGCAGGAAGTTATTTTCATAATGTCCCAAGGCGGGGGGGGGGGAAATGCAGGTCTTGCCTGTGAGAGAGGTATCCTTCACCCGGGAATGTCCTATTTGAGATCCCTGCGATCAGATTCTCCTGTCTACAGGTTACGTAGTGCTACATATTTTGTATACTTGGAACATGTGTCCCATTCACCTCTGTTCTCGGGATGAGACTGGTCAGGTGGCTGCTGTATCTTTTCTTGAAGATTTCTCTTCCATTGCATGACTCCTTCCTCCCACAGCTGGTGAGCTGTCCCCTGGGGACTGTCAGCGTGCTGGCAAGTATTCTGGCAGAAAGCAGGACCTGAGTGCACTGTTACTCTGTGCAGATAAGCAGGGCAAACTGAGATGGCGTGGTTAACCTTACTCTTTCCCTGATGGTCTCTGCTTGACTTCACAGCCTCTCTGTTCTGGGGGAGGTTTTGGGGAGGTAAATGTATTTTCTTGTACGGAACGTGTCTTGGAAGGATTTATATCTTTGCAACATAGCCTGGCAGTAAGACAGGGCTTTTCTTGACTCAGTTATGTAAAATACAACCACTTTGAGGAACAGAAGTTTGAGTATGTTAATGCTTGAAAACACTGTCAGCTGCAAGAGCCCTGTGCCTCAAGGAGACCATATCGTCCTGGAGGGAATCGGCGCGTTACCAAGAGGCATCAGCAAGTCCTTGGGGCTCTTCATAGCCGTGCCTCTTTTTGCTTGCCATTCAGAGCACGATAGGCTCTTAAACATGTGCAGTAGAGGGTCAAACACAGAGAAGTGTCCTTGTGCTGGAGGGAGGGCAGTCTCCTGCCAAGAGGCGGGGGGGGTCTGCAGCTGTCCCTGCCACTGCGTGCTGCCTGCTGTGTTTGTGCAGGGCAGCCCGTGCCCCGGCAGCACCTTTGGGGCTCCAGTTCTGGGCAACCTCTTCTAGCTGTTGGGGGAAGCATCTCCTGGCGGCGGCTCATCACTCTGGAACCAGGCTTGGGCTCAGCTGATCCCAAACTGGGCAGAGATGAAGGCTTCCTTGGGACGATGAAGGATTGTCCGCTGAGTGCAAGCTAGCTTAGGCACTTCTGAAAGCCCTGAGGTTAGTCCCTGAGAATTGAGTTTACTTGTGAAGCAGGCAGCCTGGGAGATGGATAAACAGCAGACATAATAAATTCCATTGTGTTTCCAACCACAGTACCCTCACTTCTTGAAGAGAGAAGGCAACAAGCTTCAGATCATGCTGCAGCGGCGGAAGCGGTACAAGAACCGAACCATTTTAGGCTACAAGACTCTGGCCGTGGGGTCTATCAACATGGCTGAGGTGAGCATTGTTTGACATGATCACTATTTACAAAGGTGGATGTTTTCCCTTCTCTTTAAACCCAGCGTTGTCACTTTCACTCATTGGGAATAACCTGGTGGGATTTCATATAGAAGCCTTAGTAACTGTAATCAGCATTCAGATATTACTACTGAGTAATAATACTGGACATTTTCTGGATAGTATCTTGATAGCTAAAGCTTTCATGAGGCTAATTTATTAGCTTTTGAGGGTTTTGTTGTTGTTGTATGGGTTTTTTTCAGAGTTAGGGAGATCATAAGTGCAGAACACAACAGATAGTATCACTCAGACAAGCTTTCTAGCCCTAAGAAATGTAAAAGCAAGGTCTGCTGTGCTTCTCTGTGCCACCGGATGAGAGTTCAGGATCAAGTAGTTTCATTTTGCTTGAAACACCCTTTGCAATTCTTTTTTCATGGCTGTTGGTAATTCAGGTGGAGTTCAATTCATGAGAGTTAAATGATAAAATTTTCAGATTTACACCTGAAAATTAGTGCTGGAATCAAGTATGGATAAATTATTCACTAAGGCTTTCTGAATGGCTTAGCTCCATGCTTCATTATTTCACGCCCTGTTTAATCTCTGCTGTTTCTGTTTCTGAGTGTTTAGAATGGGCTTAGCAGTAGCAAGTTCAGCTTATACCAGTATTTTTCATCAGACTGCATTCTGTCAACAAATAGTTTCCATCCAAAATAAGCTAGTGTTATGGTGTGGTGAGTTATTACTATATAAAATAATTAATTTTAAAGACCACTCCTTGTGCATGAGTTCAGCTTCCCTTAGACTTGCAGTAAAATGGTGAACAACTCCCATTTCAGTTGGCCAAATTCTGATTTGTGGTATTATAGCTCACATTTATTCTGTAGTGCGTTTGATTTGTTTAAGAACTAGAAATTAAATACTGCTGTAAGGCAGAAAACACGTGGGGCCGTTAATTAGACCCATCAGTGAACTTCTAAGTGTTGGCTATTTGCTGCTGCATGTGGTTTTTCTTAAGTCTTTTTGTAATGTCAGCTGACTGAGGTTAGAAGGTGAAAAAATTTCAAAGGTTCACTTTGTTAGGAAATGGTTGCTCTCCAGCTCATCTGGAATATTTCTGAAATTGAAGACCTCAGGAAAACAAATTTTAGACACATGCACCTTTTGCAGTTTATACTGTAATGACCCCTAAACAGCACAGATGTGTTTCTTAAAATTTAAAAAAAAAAAAAAAAGTTAGCTGTTGAAACAAAGCAATGAATTGGAGTTGTGAGTCTGAGCAGAGCTCAAGAGCAGGGAGGCACATGTTCCTCATCAGCTCAGGTCTTAAAGCCATGTGAAGCAGCCTGTCGTGTGTTAGGAAGCTGAGGTGCAGACATGGAAAAGCACTTTCTGATTTTGGTGGGGCAAGAGAAGAACATAAGTCTTAGGTTCTTAGGAAGAGCCCTGTGAGCTGGGGGTGGCAAACAAAGGAGAAACCCACACAGAGGTGTCCCTCTGAATCCACCATTGTCTTGTTTTTTGTGACCCACTGCTTCATTATCCTGGGGTGGCCAGCTCGTCTTGAGATTCAGGTGTCAGCTCTCTGGAGCAGGGATTTTTGCTTTAGGAAGCACTTTGCATTGTACCTCACCAAGAATTTTTGCCTTTACCGGCTCTTCTGCAGCGCTTTAACACAAAATTGAGTTCCTTAATTAGGTGTTCAGAAGGTTGGTAACTTGATAATTCAAATCAGTACTGTGCTGTGGAAGCAAATACATGGTAATGAGGTAGTCAAGTATTTTCCTTCAAGGGTGAACTAATCAACTGTCAAGCTCGGAATGCTTTTTCTTTCCTTCCATCACTTACATTAGTAGTCAAATAAAATCTCAACTAGCATTGTGTATTGCCTGCAAGTGGCTCCTGCAGTTGCAGGGTGTTGGCTTGCTTCTGTACTTGGAAATGTGGAGTAACTCCACTAACATAAATAACTCCTGTAGCATGCAAATAATGGAGGTTTAAATACATTTGAATGCAGATTTCTACTGCTTGATTTCTGTCCCAGGTCATGCAGCACCCAACAGAAGGTGGTCAGGTTCTGAGCCTTTTCAGCAACATCAAAGAGGCTGCAGTGAAGGTAGCAGAAATCTGGATCTTCTCCTTGTCAAGTCAGCCGATTGACCACGAAGACAGCACTATGCAGGCCAGCCAGAAAATCAAGTCTACAGGTAAGAGTAGGACCACATACTCTGAGGACCAGTGTCTTCTGAACTTGCTGGAGTTAAACACCATCTGGGCTTAGATGCTTCCTGGGACTGCTGTGTCTGTAACTGATTGATGCAAAGATAACTCACTTTGCAAACCTGTTGCTATGTGAGCGCGGAGTGTGACAGGAGTGGGGGTTTGAATTGTCAAAGCTTCTCCTGCATATCACACTGGGGCTGAGCCATCCAGCAAGGGTTAGCTGTGTTCTCACCAACACTCTTCCAGCATTACTGGTAGGTGTGTTGAGAACCTGTAACTTCTCACCTGGCTAACAGTGGTGTATTCAGGAGATTCATGATTAAGCTACTCTTCGAACTTCCTTTTCCTTTCAGTATTCTACAATAAATCATGTTAGCTTAGATGAGACCTGCAACGTGTTTTGCTGTGGACTTTAGCCTGTTTAATGAGTGTAAATCCATGCTGTGCACTGTATAGGGAAGTCATTGGGTTTCTACTTGTGACAATCTTTTTATGTGGTACCAGCCCTTTGCTCGCTGCTAGAAGAGTGACCAGTTGAAGGTAGTGCATGCAAATGCTTTGTTGTTGCCTGAGGCCAGGCAGCTCACCTGAAGTGTCATTTCAGTACAGGATCCAGACTCTCCTGGCATGTCTTACTTGTTCCTTTAAGCCAGTTACGCCCGAGTTAGGAGGAAACTTCCCCTGTGGAGAAACCTCTCTACTTGCTGCTGCCTAACAGGTGGTTCTTTCCAGGGTAAAAGGGGGTGGTGTTTCAAGGACCCTTATCTGTGCGCTGGTCCTTCCTTCCTATTAGATGTGTTTCTCCTTGTTCCTTACCTCCAGGTGGTTCCCATCTCACTGGTCTAGCACAGGTAGAAAATAAACTAGCAGGCGTCTCCCTGTGTGCCTCCTTTCTTGATTTGCGACTGTTAGTTGGCCTTCTCTGCTCCTGAGATGTGACTGTCCCCTCACCTTAAAGGAGTTTCACGGGATCTCTCCCCTCTTTCCTTCCCTTTCAGACAACTATTCCGAGGAAGAGTACGAGAGCTTCTCTTCTGAGCAGGAGGCCAGTGATGATGCCGTACAGGGCCAGGTACTGTTTAGGGCATGGCTTCTCACTGTGAGAGCTTCAGCAGAGTGTGTACACTCTCAGCTCGTGCTTGAAACTAAAAGCCTATTTCTTTAGCTAAACCATGACAGTGCGAGACTGTCACCAAGTGTTTAGCTGTGGCAGGAAGGCCTGCAGAGTAACCCATTTCTTCCATCATGCTGTGATTTATCTGTTCATGTGTTTGGACTTGAGCTCCCTTTAAACACGAAAACATTAGCATCCTTGTGTAATGGTCAAGGCTTCTGTAATGCTGATTGGATTCAAAGAGCCCAACTAGATCCCCAGCTGTAGTTAATTGGCCAGTGGGGTCTGACAGTCTTTAGTCTTTAATACCTTCTACAAAACAGGTCCTTACAGAGAACCCCCTGGGTAGATGTGAGATGCTTTTGAGTTTGGGTCTTATTTGCCTTCAGACTCTGGCATCACCTGCCTTCCATCTCTGGAAGTGTACTGAGAGAGGAACCCACTGAAATGTGGGGCTGTGATTATCCTGCTGCCTTGAATGCAAAAGTAGGGCTGTTTTGCTTCTCCAGGCTGTTATTCCTGACCCTCTGCAGACATGGTTCGCTTCCTTTTCCCTCTGCCATCGTAACTGCAGTTAAGGCAAATGCTGAATGCCTGGAAGACAGAGCAGCAGGTTCATCTTCACAGAGGGAAAATTTTTAGCACTTAAATGCTCATGTGTCCCTGAATCACAAAAGGTAACACAGGAATCCTCTTTCTGTTCAGGATTTGGATGATGATGAGTACGAGCTGGGGAAGCCCAAGAAGCAGCGGAGATCGATAGTAAGAACGACGTCCATAACCAGGGTCGGTGGAAATTAGTTTTACTAACACTGATGGGGTCTGGCCAAGATACACAGTGCATGTGGCTTATGGGAGCAGCAGTACCAGCCATGCTGGCCCAGCAGAGAGCATGGGGGCATGGTCACAGTGTGTGAAGAGCTAGAAAAAAGCAGCCAGTTCGGGGAGTAGGGCAGTCCAAGGTGTATGTATGTGCTGTCCTGAGTGTCCTTTGGCTGCAAGGTTAAGGAGCTCCAAAAAATCACGTAAGTGTATGAAATTCCACCCCCCCTAAAGAAGCCAGTGCAGGATCCATGCTCATGTAAGTCCTGAAAGTAGCTTTCAGTGAAGGGAATCTCTTCTGCTTGTGCTCTGCATGGGAGAGGCCAGTGGGAGGTTTCAAAATGAAGTAGTTGAGTCAGGGGCTAGAGCCTGTCAGATAAACCTGAGGTGGTATTTGTGGTGCTGAGGCAGAAGAAGTAGCTGCATGTTGAAAGCTTTGGCAAGTTGCATGCAGCTATTCACCCTCTACAGCAAGCATGCATATGCTTGCAAAGCTGCACTTCTCTGTGGAGCAGTGACTTGTGCTTGACCATGCCAAAATTCTGCTCACACAGGTGTGCATGTCTGTGATGACAGTAATTCAGAATCAACAGGATGGGGCTAGGTTTCTTTTTGGACTTAGGAGTAAGTTTGGAGATTGTTGTGCCTTCTTGTGAGGCTATTTCTGAAATCCATGTTTTGATAAGGTGTGAAATAACCCCTGTTTTGACCTGAATCTGGTATTAAAAGGATCCTGTCTGTGAGACCAGGAGCATGCTAGTTCATATCCTTGGTGTCCTTCGTGTTGTTTTCAAGAGTCAGTGACCAGCTAGGACAAAACACACCACTTGGTTATTAAGCAGGCAACTTCCTCATAATAATAATGTCTGTCTAGCCCTGACCTCTGAAGTGACAGTGAATTTCCAGTGTGCAGGGCTGGCCCAAAACTGGGTTTGGTGCTGCCAATTAAGTTAACATCAGTCCAGCTCCAAACTAGGCCTCCCTGTCTGCCAACTGTCAAACCATTCAGGCCAGCAGACACCTCTGGCCATGGCACCTTAGCTACTGTGTGCTGTGTGTCCTCCCTCCACAGACTGCCGTGCTGGTCTGTGTGATGGACGGTTGTGCTTGGCCTCCTGAGACAGAGGACGACTCTCGGAGCATCTCAGCCTCACACGTGTGTTGGGGACAGAAATAGGGCAGTCTTGTTTGAGGCCTGGTGGATTTATTTCACCTAAACTTCAGCTGTCTAGAAGGTGGCTGCAGCTTGCAGGATTTGAGTTCAGAGGTAAAGGGCTAGGTTTGGAGGTGTGGGACGGCATGAAGTGTCTGAGGTCAGAGTGGGAGCAGGCAGTTGGATTCGTAAGAAGAGCTCAGAGGAGGTACAGGAGAGCCAGCGAATGAGCAACTTTGCTAAAGAGTGGCCTGGTGCCAGCTGTTTTCTCCTCCCTTTCCTCCTGACACAGAGGTGCCACCTCAAATGCTGTGTACCAGCGCTCACACCAGGGCCCTTCTCATCTTCCTTTTCTTCAGGGTGTGCATACTTAGTTTGGTCAGACGAGACAGAGAAGAGCTGGGCAGCTGGTGGCAAATCTCAGCTGTTTGGTCCTGCAAGAGAGGGAGCTCGCTTGCTCATGGGGGCAAGTAAACACAAGGGGAGTGCAGCAGTTTGGCTTGTGTTGCTTTGCACTTGGTGCCTGCTGTGTCCAGGATCTGGGGGTAACAGACTCAGAAAGCATTTTTCTGATAAGCAAGTACTAAGGACAGGCCCCACAACTTTTCTGCGGTGCTGCTAGTCAAATAAATAAGCCTGCGAGGATGAACTGCAGGCTGCTGGAAAACACAGTGCTTGGTTGGTAGAAAACATATTTGAGCTTTGGGTCAGTGGGTAGATGCCTGTGTTGGCTCACCCACGTTAAGAATCAGAAAAATTGACTCCCAGATATTTTGCCAGAAATATCAAACAGGGTACAGGAGATGATCTGGCAGATAAAATAATTTGCTATCCACTGTGTGTCCAAACAAGAGCAGTGTGCCATCAGTCAGGGCCAGAAGGTTTGTATTTCTTGGTGGAATGGGACGTAGCTTATTGTTATGCAGAAAAGGAAGTATCACAGGTGTGGAAAAGCTGATTTCAACATAAGAATAGCAGTGGCTTGGTTTGTGATGCCAGGAGTTGTTTGACTTGAAGCGGCAGCTAGAGCACCAGTGTCAGATATGTCTGGGGTTCTTGTAGACCAGGAGAAAACAGTTCACTTAATGCTTTACTTACGTGAAAGTGTCTTTGACTTGCAGCAACAAAACTTCAAACAGAAGGTTGTGGCATTACTGAAGAGGTTTAAAGTGTCTGACGAGGTACGTAATTAGTTCTGTAAGCCTTCCTGTCCTGTGTGTTGCCCTCTGCTTGGTGCGTCTTGCCTTAGTCTTCAGGAACACTCCTCTGTTTGTCCCTAGTTCCCTTCGTTTTGTTTTCAAGTCTGCGGTAGATGTGACCTTTCCTTGCACCCTGGCCTTGCATGGAGGCTTGAGGGCCAACTTTAAAATGTCATCAAACATTTTCTACATCGAGTTTTATCAAAAGCAGATTTTGGCAATCACGTGTGTACCCAATTAGTTTTGCAGACTGCTTTGAAATTATCTTTGACCCTTTCAAAGGCAAGTAGTCTACAGTGTATGTTGCTTGTGAAGTTAAATCCCAGCCTGTTTGATCATCTTGCTAGAACAGCCAGGCGAGACATGAAAAACTTGGATAGGGAAACACAGATCCACAGGAGAGTCAGTTGTCTGGTCAGAGCTGAGAATGAAAGAGATCCAGAACCCATGAAATCTGTGTAACGTCACCTGTCTAGTATAGAAACAGTTAAGATCTCAATTGGCTGTACGGCTGTGTGCTGATTTTGTGGCTTGTGGGAAGGAGTAGCTCCTCATGCTTCCTTACGCTTCCAAACAGCCCTGTTAGCTTTGCTGTTCTTCCCAAGTTAGCTCAGCAGAGTCAGCACCCATAGCTGAGGTCTCAGCCAGCTGAGCTGCTGCTTCTCTGCAGCTGCCACTCGAAAAGCAAGCTCAGAACTGTGCCCAGCTGCCTGCTTACTCTGGTGTATATGTGAAGCAGCCCACGAAGTTTTGTGTGAGAATCTCTTCTCTTCAGCTTTCCATATGGGTGGCAGCTGATCCTTGTCCGGGCTTCAGGCGCCTCCTGTGGACACTGTTGTCATTTCTGCCGGCTTGGGTACCAAATCGGGGGAGCGTGGCAACTTTGTCCTTTTAAAAACTTTGGGCCTTTTAAAAGCTTTGTTTATAGAATGGGGTTGAATAATAGACATAATCTATGGCTTTTTTGGGTATGCTTCTTAGTCCAGTTAGGTAACTCCTACTTAACCAGGCACTGAGAAGCTTGACCCAAAACAAGCACTTCTTATATACATACTCCAGTGTTTCTGTTGGATATAGTATCCTTGCACCAGGAACACAATCTCCCTCACAAGCTGGTGTACTGCAGCCCTCTGGGGAGCCGGGGTGGCATGGGATCACTCTGGCTCCTAGCAGAGTCAGCGATACCCGCTTTTGTCCTCTGTGTAGGTTCTGGATTCAGAGCAGGACCCGGCGGAGCATGTTCCAGAGGTTGAGGAGGATTTGGACCTTCTGTATGACACACTGGATATAGAGAACCCTAGTGACAGCGGGCCAGAAATGGAGGATGATGACAGCGTCTTGAGCACTCCAAAGCCAAAGTTAAAGTAAGTGTGGAGTGGCTGATGCTGGGCTGGAGAGAGACCATGCGCAGTGTTAGCACAAGTTAGACGTTTCTATTCACACCCCTCCATCCTTCCCCCCACCTCTTTGACCCGGTGTCAGAGCCCAAGTGTGTGTTGTTACTACGTGGATGACTGCTTGTGAGCTGGGGGGGGGTGTGTAGGTGGTGTCTGACTTCCCTTTGGTGTCTTTTTTCCCTTGTTCCCTTTGCAGATGTTCTGCCTGCCCTGCCACCTGAGCACAGGGGCAGGAGCTGCTGCCAGGCAGGCAATAGTTAAACTGTGTACACAGGTGTTTTGAAGAGGTGGTAGGAACAGCTGAGAAATCTAAGGCAGAAGGAGATGGGGTTGGAAGCTGCAGAAGCAGAGACAGGGATGGACAAGGCAGGCTGTTCTTTCTGGAAAAGCTGATAAGAGAATGTGTGGAAAGAGAGTCTTTGCAGGGATTAAGGAAGCAGAACCGTGGGAAACAAAGGAGTTCCTCAGGGGAAACAAGGGGGCTGGATGCAGCACATGTAGATACACGCAAGCCTGTTCTCAACCAGCTTTTGTGGGCACTGACGTATAGGCAATAGCAGCACTGCGGAGCTGAGCCGAGGATCACTGTCTCAGGGTCTCAAAACAGATGCAGAACCCTGAGTAAAGAGAGCTGTGTCGTGTCCCTGCCAAATAAAGACTGAAAACATGAGACTGTTTGAGCTGCTGGCATGTAATTGCATGCTCAGGCCTTCAGTGTTGTGATGGCTCTGAAACAAGCAAAGCCTGCTACTGCAGTTGGTCAGTACAGGATCTGCTAAATGCCAGCTAATTACCAGGTGTCATAATACCCTAATTAATGTGGAATAACCTAGTTGGACCAAGAATAGATTCTGAGTCTGGAGTGACTTGTTCCCTATCAGTGAGCCAGCAGATGTCAAGGATGAACTGCAACAGCAGTGGTAAGTGATGGGGCTGGTGGCTTATAAAGGCATTTGGAGCTTGACCCAGTATATTGCTAGTTGGTAGCCCTTACCTTGAAGGGATTTGAAAGTAGATGTGTTGTGGTGAGCAGCTGCTTTGAATGAAGCAAGCCAAAATGTGGTACTGTATGCACAGAGAGCTCATGCCCTGTTCCCTGGAGCCGGCAAGCTAACTGTTCTGGGATATGTCATTGCTGGAGTAAGAACCTATTGCTGGAGTAAGTGTCTGGTCCTGGGGAGACACTTTGTGGTTTGCTGCGTCCAGTTCTCGTGTTTGTATCTTGCAGGTTTTTCCTGCAACAACAACAAAAAATAAATCAGTTCCTTAAATTGTAATTGAGCCTTGTAGCGTAATGTGATGAGCTGCCTTTTTATGTGGAAGCGCAATCTGATATTATGCGCTACCTTATCTTGTTGAGCAGATGTGTAATTGGATCCTAGGGCTGGCAGCCAAATCCAGATGCAAGCTGGAAATAAAATGCATATTAACACCAAGAGTCACTTTACCCACAGAGGCAGAGTATCCGTGGAGGGCAGTAACTCTGCTTGCTGTATTTCAGTCAAGAGCTAGACCCTGTCTGGAATGGCATGTAGTTCAGTCAGCATTTGCAAAGCTGAAACAAGAATTGCAGTGTGAAACTTTACACCTGGTGCTTGGGGTGGTGAGTACACAACTGCTTGTGTGGGTTGAATGTGCATTCTGTTCTGCTGTGGGAAAATGCTGCAGCCACGTGCCAACCCTGGATTTTATGGAAACAAGAGTCTCTGTTTGGTGTGTAGTGTGAGAGCATGCAAGCATTCCTAGTAAGAACTTTATAAATATGGTCTGCTGCGTGACAAGTGACATGTTGGATCCATTAGATTAGAGGTCGGTCAGTCAGTCAGCGTCAGGGCTACACAGAGGTCCTTGGAATTTTTGGCTTTTCTTGCTGTCTTGGACACCTCCCCACTCCTTTCAAAAGTGGCCTATAAATTTTACTGGCACCATTGGGGAGCAGTAAGGCGCCCTGGGAACAGTCATGTTGCTTTGGTGTGAATGTGGTGGACTTCCTCTGTTAGTGTTTTTGATAGTAAGAAACCGGTTTTGCTTTCCTTATTCAGACCTTATTTTGAAGGACTGTCACACTCCAGCTCTCAGACGGAAATTGGTAGCATCCACAGCATCAGGAGCCAGAGAGAGCCATCAAGCCCTGTAAGTCATGTTTCTAGAAGGTCATCTATCTGCAGGCAATATAGCAGACCTGCACTGTCTCTATTTGTATATCTAAATTAAAGCACCCTTTCTGATCTCCTCCAAAGAATTGAATGCAGAGATACAAATTTTCTGCTATGAAAACATGTTTGTTGTGGTGTTGTGTGGAGGTTTTTTGGGGATGGCGGGGCACTGGTGGTGTTTTGGGTTTTTCTAAAGCAAAAGGGAAAAGCATATTAAGGGAACATCTTTCAGTTATATATTGAATACTTGCTAATGGTACGACTAGCTCCAGTTTCCCGTATACTTGAAATGACTGCCAGGGTGGGAGATGTTGCCTGGGAATTTTAGGGTTCCTTGACACTGTTTGGGAAGAAGCTTACTGTTGTTGGGATACTTTCCATGGTGGCTGGGAGTGAACACTGAGGAGCAGCTCACCCCTTTTTCCATCCCCTCATGGATGGGCATATTAGGCGCATAGGATACCAGTCCGATTCCAGGGCGCTTCCTTGTCTCTACTGTGTGTTGTGCATCACCTACTGCTTTGTTTCATCCCACACTAATGCCCTGGGTCCTGGTGTGGGCAGGAAGCGCTCCTGGCCATCCTGCAGAGCTGTGCAATGTTTGAATGGAGAAGTGTGTCTTTCCAACAGCTTCATCCAGAGTGTGGCTGAAAACTGTGCTGGTGCCACAGCTGCTAATGACTTTTTTCCTCTCAAGCAGGTAGAAGTGCCTGAAAAGACAAAGAGTCTTGGAACCAAACATGCAGGCGACAGTATTTCTGACACTGTCTCTTATGTAAGTTGAAAGCACACTTGTTAATATTTCTCCTGACAGTTTGGGTGTCAACTTTGAACTGCATTCTGTGGCATGTGTCTGTCCGTCCATATAGTTGCACGTGCAACACAACTTATGTAGATAACATTAGATGCAGTGAAGATGATGCGGAGCTCTCCTCCTGACCTTAGTTGTTGAAGGTTGTTGTCTTTCAGCCTTTCGAAACCAAAATGCTTTACATGGCCTTCTGGTTAAACAGCCTTTCTCTTGGTTTGGGGAAGGCTGGCCCGAAGTATGCTGCTGAGCACGTGTACAATCCTGGAAGGTATTCTCCATCTTATCAGACGGAAGTATTACTTCAAGTTGAATTGGCAGAAATCAAGCTGGTCCTGGGTTGCTTGCTCTACTGGGGCCGTGCTGTTTGTAACATTTCTCCCATGACTTTCTCTCTCCACTAGTTCATTTGGGTAAGCTGAATTAATCTGCATTGCATGGAGGTGGCATGTCCCTGACTTCGAGCTGGGAGAGTACCGGTTCCAAACAGTGTATCTGAGCACCTTTCCTACCTCCAGCTCCCTTGGGAGGGAGCCCCAGATAGCCAGTATTGGCTTCTGCCTTCTGGCAGGGGGTAGCATGTTGAAGAGGCAGGTTGAATGTGCCCCAGCCAGAGCTAAGCTGGGGTGCCTCCTGCCAGCTCTTGTGGTAGTGAGACAGAGGCAAGGGTTTGTTCCTGATCACTCAGTTCTTTGTGTTTTTACAGGAATCTAACCAGCAAGCTGAGGTCCAGGAAGCTGAACTTCCCACACCAGATGTGTTTGTTGAGAAGCTCCCACCCAGCGGGAAGATCACTAAGACAGAGTCCCTCATTATCCCGTCCACCAGGTACGGCGGTGACACAGCATTGCGCCTGCTGCAGGGCTTCTTGGGAAGTCTGGACAGCTTGTTAGCATTTGTTCTGGGTGGCCTTAAGCCATTGACTGCAAGGACACCATTGTTGCTTTCAGGCACTTAAGAGATGGGTCTTGAGCATTTGATAGATGAATGCTCAGAACCCTGAAGGGCAGCATTGCTCTGAGGTTGCTCTTGTCTCTTGTGCTGTACCCATTCCGTGTCCAAGGAGGTTTTTATAAAACTCTGGAGCTGCTTGCTCAAAGATACTGTTGCTATGTCAACATCTGATGCAGATTTTAGCCTTAAAGGTGGTTGTCAAGACTAACATGTCCTGTTAAACCTTCCCAGATAGAGTAGTGAACGTGGGCTTCAGCAACCCCACCACAGAGTTTCTCTGGTCATTTGCAAGAAAGTAGGTGTTCTTTTTGAACAGGTATTCCTGTGCTGCTTTTGGGTGTGTGACTGCAGTGCGTACGGCTGGATCCTATTATGCTGGTGTAGCCACAGCAGGGTGGTGGTGTGGGTCTTAGCATGGGTTGTGGAAGTCTGCCTGGGAGTGCTGGGAACATGCTGTGTAGCCGAGTCACGTGCTTTGCGCTATCAGAAGCAGAATTAGCAGGTCTCAAGCTAGCTCAGATCTACGTGCGTGATTCCTCAGTGCATCCACTCACATTGTTGAGTTTGCCAGACTTGGTGATCTGGGATTTGAGGGATGTATCTCACTCGGGTATGAGGCAGCTCTGGAATGCAAGCACATTTCTCTAGCAGGTCTGAAGGGAAGCAGACGGGACGTCGGGGAAGGAGCACATCTCTGAAGGAGAGGCAGCCAGTGAGACCACAGAACGAGAGAGCGAACAGTCTGGACAATGAACGCTCTCCAGACACCCGACACCACTTACAGGTGTGAAAAAGCTTGCTGTCTCTGCTGCCACTCATAGTTTTTTCCTTTTCTCCAACTGTCTCCTGCAGTCTCTTTCCTTCTGGTCCAAGTGCTGTCCCTGCTGGAAAGGAGCTGGGCCCTGGGGCTTCAGGAGGGAGGGACTTTGTCTTGGCTGATACTGTATCTTCCATCCAGTCTGCTGGGTTTTGGCAGCTTTTGCTTTGTCAGCCCACCATGAACTGAAAACACTGGAATGGATTGTTTTGATGAGAGAAATGAATAGAAATGTGTTGAGGAATTACTTGTGTGAAATAAGGCAAATTAGTAGGGATTGCAAAAGGGCACTGACTTGCGCAGAGTGTATGTACCGTGCTTTTGTTAGCTGCTGGGCTCACTTAATTCCTTCCTTGAAGGAGATTGTGCCTGGCTTCTATGAACCCAAAATTCCTTGGGCAACTCTTAGTTGGTATGAAGTGATGTAAGTGAAAGTGCATGGCAGAAGGAGTAATGGCCAGCAAAACCAAGCTAGCTTAATAGAGGAGCCGGCAGAATACTGCAGTATCAAAGAAGCTGACAAGTGTCAGTCCCAGCAGCCGGCGTGGCTTGCTGGTGTGCCTTTGCTGATGGGGTGACCAAGCACTGGCCAGCCATGCACAGCCAGCTCTCATGAATTGTGAGACCTGGAGCTGGTGGCGTGACGATTTGAGCTGACATCTGCTACTGTTCTCTTCTCTGTGTCTTTATTTCCAGATCCCCAGGAAAACAGTGTATGACCAACTAAATCACATCCTGGTTTCCGATGACCAGCTGCCAGAAAACATTATTCTTGTCAATACTTCTGACTGGCAAGGCCAGGTAAAGGCAGGAGACGTTACCTGAAGCACAGTTCTCCTTCACTGTTCCTCCTCAGGAATGGACAGGCCTTGAGCTCTACCACTAACCAAGTAGGTTCTGCTGCTTGGTTGGAAGAGCAGTGGTGGTGCGTGGGGGCTGGCAGCATACTGAGTGTTCGGTGCCTACAGATTGGATTTCGTTTGACCAGAGGAGATGCTGTGGACCTTGTAAAGCTTTGCCGCCTGTGTCTTTCCAGAGAGGTTTTTTTCTCTTCTACAAAATGCCATTCCTTCTGTTTAGCACGCTGGGAATAGCTAGACCCTTGCATTGAAGAGCCTACTTCTCAACTGTGGTAGACTGGGACAAAGGAAGTAGGGAGGACTGACCTGTGGTTTAGGCTGAGATTTCTAGGCACAGGTGGTGAACACAGGAGAACATATTTCAGGTCAGTTCTGTTGTCTTGCAGACACACTTGTGATTCCTGACTGCAGGTATGTCACCCCATCTGTTCTGAGTGAGGGCTGTGTTAAGAAGAACCCTGAGCAGTGCTTTCTTATGCTGGCAACATGGGGTGGTTTGTTATGGCTTGGAAAAAATGTTGTTCACTTTGGAACCTTGGTCTGAGAAAGCAGCAAAGTACGTGTGGAAGAGGACCAATAAATTTGTACTGGGTGACTGTTGCCTGTAGAACTTGTGCCAGGCTCATGGAGCTACATTGTCTGGTTTGGCTTTCTGCTTCTGGAAGAACTAGGGTCTTGATATCTGAGAGTGCAAAAATACCAGCTGGTTCTGGTTTCTCTTTACTTGAAGATGAAAAAAATGCCTTCTAGAGATGGACAGAAAGCATTGTAGGTCATCTTCCAGTAGTTTTAGCAGCTTGTGCCTGCAGTATCAGAGGACATGAAGCGTTGGCTGGGATGTATAGATTAGCAGTGCAGAATTTGAAAGTGTCCACCTGTACCTGGGGTGTTCTGTTCACTCATTTCTTGTTAGCTGCATGGAGGGGAAACAGTCTCTTATGAGGAACATGTGTGTTGGTAGCACCCTTCCCTTTTTCAGAGCTTGAGGGTTGGTAGAACACTGCGTTTAAGTCCTGAAATCAGAGAGAAATGCAATTGCAGTTCCAGAAGCTGGCAAGTAGACAGCATTTGTTCTTACACCCGGTGTTGTCTGCTAGGTGAGTGGCCTGCTGCTGCCCTGCTTTCTGCAGCCATAAACCCCCTACTGTTCTAGAGTTGTCAGCATGTTTTGGATATAGTGTTGGTGTGTGTTGCAAAGGTGCAACATTTCCATTTTTCTAGGGGAAGAGCTTTCCTTTGGCTGATGCACAAGGATGAGATATTTGAGAATTAGCAGTATCACTTACAAATTGCATATGGGGAGAGTGCCTATGCTTGGGTGTGAGAATACCTAGGAGGCTGGGGGAGGAAGATTTTCTTCTTATGACAAACTGTACCAAAAAAAGGACTATAAAATGTTCTATTCTCTCCTCAGTACCTATCAGATGTCTTGCAAAAGCATACCTTGCCAGTGGTCTGCACATGCTCCTCAGCTGATATTCAGGCAGCTTTCAGCACTATTGTCTCCAGGATACAGAGATAGTAAGTTCTCGCCTTGCTTGTGTTGTTTGTTGAGTCTCAGCTCTAAAAGCCTCTAAACTCCTGTGCCCCAGTGCCCAGGGAGTTTTCCATCCAATAGCTGAGAAATACTTCTCGCTTCCAATACTTCTCCCCAATGTACTCTCCTGAAGTCAGAGTTGTGTGGCTCTTCAGCACTCGCCAGCCCTGCAGAGTTGTTGCTGTTCTGCCGTGTGTTGTGGTACAAGTCTCCTTTCATCGACAAGAGTGATTTTAAAAGATTGTGCTTTGGAGGCTACCTCATAAGTCAGATCTAATAACCAGTAAAACATACGAAGCTAATAGGCAAGTTTTTGGTGCGTACACCACCCCCCACCCCCCACCCCGATTAATTCCTCAGGGCATTCCCTAGATACCTGCTGAGGGCCGTGTGTACCCGAGTATGTTCTCTGACACAGCAGTTAGTTGCAATAGGTACATCCTAATCCAGAGAGTTGATTCTAGCCCTTTAGATTATCAAAATGTGTGAAACAAGGACCAAGGAGACCAATTTAGAAAGTACTGAACAATGTTGCATTCTATTAATAATGTTTCAAGCTGCTGCTAATTATTGTGATGTTGCCTCGTGTGTTGAACAAGCTCTCTTCTGCTGTGGTTGTTGTTATCCAAGTGGGTTTTCTTAACTTATTCTGAAATACCTGGTTGGAAGCACAGTTACGAATGTTTCCTCTTTTTCTGTTTAGCTGTAACTGCAATTCACAGCCTCCAAACCCAATTAAAATCGCAGTGGCTGGAGCCCAGAATTACCTCAGCGCTGTATTGAGGCTCTTTGTAGAGCAGCTGTCTCACAAAACCCCAGACTGGCTCGGCTACATGAGATTTTTGATCATCCCTCTAGGTAAATAAGGAACTATTTTTCTTCATAGAAAGATGAATGGATTAAATGTGATGTGTTCCCTCAGGAGCAGCCTTCCTGAAAGCTTCGGCTAGGTATATGGCTGTTAAATGAGGCAAATGTCATGCTGTTAGTGTTGTGTAATGCTTGTGTTACTGCTCTTGCGTGAGTGAATTTCATCTTTACGTTCCTGATGCCAGAGTCTGCTTGTAAACCTTTCATTTGAAGGAAGAGGTTGAGTACTTCCTCCCCACATGGGGCGGCTCTTATGTATCCTTTTATCATGGTACATTGAATACATAGAATAATGTTCTAGAAGCCTTTTCTCTGGCTGAAATCTTGAATTCATTGGGCACTGTGTTTCCCAAAGCAGTGACTGTTCTGGCCTCCCTGAGGCTGATACAAAAAATGTTTATGGAGGAGGGAGGGTTGAAAAAAAATTTTTAAAGGCTCTGAAACTGCTGAGAGTCCAAATTATTCAAATTACGTGTATCTTTTGACCTTTCCTCTGTGCTGTTCTTGGGTTTTTCCCTCAGTTTTCCAGCACTTTTTCTGCCCTTCCAGCAGCTCAACAAGCCTGCCTGGCTGGAAAGTTATCCAGCTTGGATCACTTGTGTTGAGTAGAGACAACTGATAATAATGTTAGGGATCTCGTAGTCAGAAATGTGAGGAATGTCGTAGCAGTGAGGCCTTGGGAAGCCAGCTGGTCACTGATGCTTGTGGGCAGGGGCATCTGGGCAACGTTGGTGTTCCAAGGGTGTGATGCCAGAAGCTGGTCTAGTTTGGAGGCTTGGATTGTGTGAACAGGGCACTTAAGTGGTGTAGGCAACCAAAAATTTGAAAAACACTTTTTCTCTGTATTTTTCTGGTCTTCTAGGTTTTGGGACCAGCTGATGGCAGTTGCTGTAGAGGTCAGAAGCTGCTGCCTGGCACCATGAACAGTAGGGGGTTAGGCTGTCAATTCAGCGGTGCGATTTGCAGAAGTCAAATGAAAAAGGCAGAGGAAGAGAGCTGGATCCTTCTGTAAGGGGGAGGCATTTTGTTTCCAAAGTGGTTGGCAGGAAGAGGAGAGAGCGCCCTTTAGGGGGGGTAAAAACAAAAAGAAATATTTCTGCAGGGTTAAATGCGCTTTGAATGAGAGCCTGTGTGACTGAGGACTTTGGTCCTCACATGCTGATTGTCTCTCAGCCTCAGAAGAGTTTTCTGTCCTGCAGTCTTTAATTGTCTGAAAATATTCTCTCTTTGAAAGTGCAACACAAGATTGAGCTAGTGTGGTTTTGGGTTGTTTTTTTAATCTTAAAACTTTCTTTTGTAATTAAAAATAAAAAGAAAGAACAAAGCACTTTGATAATGGACCTGGTTCAGAACTGTGAATGCTTTTCAAATGTACTTTAAATATAGAAACTTCTCTAACAGGGCCTTTCCCATAGAAGGCTGCAGTATTTCCTGATCAGATCAAGTGCTTATTTCTGGCCAGCTTTCTGGCAGTTCATTAAAGTGACCAAGGAGCAATCTCTCTTTTCTGACAATTGAAAAAGCACCCAAGACAAAATAGTGACCATGCCGTAAACGTCTTAAAGGAAAAAGACTTTCTGCTGTTAGCAGCACCTTTGAAATGGGAATGGTGGAGTTTTTTCAAAAGTGCTTTACCTTGTTAGTCCACAACTGCACGCTGCAGTGACAGAAGAGTCAGCCTACAGTGGTCTGTTAACGATGAGGAATGCTTAGTGTCTGTAAGCACCTGTACTGGGAGGTTCGGTCCTGCTTCGTGCCTCTAATTCTATGGCTGAAAGACTCCTCTGATGGCCAAACCAGTGTATTAAACAACCGAAAAGGGGTAAATAACATAGAAAATAAGGTTGGGGGTTATTTTGGCTGTTTGGGGTTTTTTAGCATTTTATTTAGCTCCCATGGATAGAGCTTCTTGGGAGTGCTCGTATTTAGCACTTGTTTCCAACTACGTATACCGTGTGTGATATGTTTGCCCAGAATGTGGGAAAGCTTCTCCAGTGCACGGTGCAGAGCTGTTCCGCGTGCACTGTTGAAAACTCCACTGCAAAAGAAATGATGGGTTTGAAAGTAGCCATGATCAGGAGGGTCCAGGAGGAACTTAGGCTCCAGTCTCTAATGGCGATGAGGGGAGCTCAGAGAGACCTTCTGCTTGAACCTTTCCTGGAAATCTGGAAACCAGCACTGGTTTGGAGGACTGAGAAAAGACACTGGGAGGTTTTCCACCATGAGCTTTACTGGAGGATAGTGAGTATAGTTAAGCAACTGAGGTCTTTTTGGAAGGAATTGTCACATTACCAGTTACCAGCTGATGCAATCTCTGGAAGTGTGGCTTGATGTGAGAATTTGGTATGCAGGAAGGATGAAAAGAAGATGATTAGGAGGAACTCTGGGACTACTTCATGGCTGACGGTAAATGTTACAGGACTCCTGCAGAGTATGGCTGAAATATGGTGGCTGGAAAGTGCAATCCTGGCATACCTTTTCTCCTGTGTAGAAAAACTGGAGAGGTAGTTGCAAGAGCAGATTGTCTGGTTGGGGACACATGTGGCCTAAAATGAAGGTAGCAAATTTTTGCCACCTCCCAGGGCAGAGTTTGTCACTTAAATGCTCTTCTGTTCAGTCTAAGTATGAAGTCAAGTCTCCATCCAGGGCTGCAAGCTGGAGGCAGGAGACACAAACTTTCTGCAAAGAGGTCTGTCCCTGCTCACAGAGCAGCCATAAGGCATAGCTAGAGCAAGCAGGGACCTGACGCATATGCCAACATTCAGTGGGGACGGTAATCCTTGGACTCTGCCTTCTGTCTTTAGTTACAGCCTATTTATTGAACTTGTTGTAGCCCTTCTCCACCGGTTAAACAAGCCTGCCTGGGTTGTTTTCCCTGGCTGGGGACAATTGCCTCTTCTTACTATTGCGAAGCAGCTGTGGTGTGTGACTGGTGTTTGGAGGAGGGGGCCCGACTCCTCTTGGCAGAGGTGACCTGGCCGTGGTGTGCGCGCTGCAGCCTGTGGGCAGGAAAGGCTGCTGGGGACGCAGTTTGCAAAACTGAGAGGCTGAAGTGGGGAGCCATAGGGCCTCTGTGTCTTCCAAATAATTTCTTTCCTCAGCAGTTTCCCAGTCCTGTTTTCTTTGGCTTTTTAAAATTTAAGTTGGCTGGGGAAAGGGGGAGGTGTCACTGAAAGATAGCAGTGGTGTTGAAGTAGTCTCTCTGCTGGGAAGTCTTTTTGCGTGCTCTTGTAGAGGTAAGATGGACTAAATTACTTGGGTTTAATTGAAGAAATTTATTTGTGGGATGTCTAGTGTAGTTTTGATTTTGGAATTTAATTTCTCACCGATAAAAAACACACTTGTGTTCAGTGCTGGGAAGAACTACTCTCATGTTTTCCTTTCTTTCTTAGGCTCTCATCCAGTGGCCAAGTATCTGGGGTCTGTAGATTATAGATACAACAACTTCTTCCAAGATCTAGCCTGGAGAGATCTGTTCAACAAACTTGAAGCACAGACCACTGGTAAGACCATGTGTCTGTCTGGCCTGTGTGGGATGAAAGGCTTGAATGAGTAATTTTAGCAAAGGTCAAGTAAATACAAGAGGAAGCAGACAAATGTTTTTTTTTCCTCTTTTCTCCTTGCTCCACCGCATTCCCTTTTCAGATGCTGACCTTTGTATGTCCTCCACATGGTGGTTTGCAAACAGTTGTTGGCTCCCAGAGGTGCTAGCTGCCTCAGAGTCACGCTGTTTTTACCTAGCTCTCAGCTCTGTTCTTTGATGTGGAGGTCTCGCTACCAAGTTCAGTATATTGCTTTCTTTGGCCCTTCAGAATCTGTCCAGCCTCAAAGATGTGGAAAACTGGAAATGAACTTCTGTCAGTTACGCGTGAGAATGACCTTGACGTTTCTCAAGTCTGCTGGCAGGATCTTTCTTATTTAAAAAGAGTTTTGTTCTTCACCAGTGTTGTAACAAATGGGAGCTGCCCTAGGTCAGATCAACAAGTTCCTACTCTGATCTGAGCCTGTTCTAGGTCAGGATAAAGCCTTACCGTGTGTTAAAGTACTAATTTGCTTAAAATATTAATGCTTACCACTTTTCCATCCGTTCCTTCAAGAACGGAAAGAAACAGGAGAAAGGAGGATTTGCATTTGACGTTTAGGGCTACGTGGAAGCTTGAGACTTGACCAAGAAGGGATTCTTTCGTGGCAGCGTATCTCGTACAGAAATTTCACTAGAAGGGAGAAGTTTTGGTGGTTTCAGAGCACTGTGTGCATGGGGAGGTTGCAGTGTGGTTCTCCTGTTGGAATTGCAGAGTGCCTGAGGTCTGCCAGGATGCTCGTGGAAGCCCTCTAGCCATGAGAGGAGGAGAGAGACACCTCTTCACAGGTGATTTTTCAGAGCCTTTTCCAGCAGGTGAGGACTTGGCTGGACAAGACCCTGGGCAGCCTGTTCCGAAGGTGAAGTTAGCCCTACTGGGAGCAGGAGGCTGCACTGGAGATCTCCTAGTGTGCCACCCAGCCTACGTTTTTCCTTGATTCTAAGCCCGTGGAAGAACAGGTGTCTGAAACTGGTTTCTTTTAATTCTTTCCTGCTCTTGAAAATGCAGACAAATGTCAATACAGACCTGATTTTTTTGTGGCTGGGTTGGGAATACTTCATTAACTATCGAAATCCAGCTCAAGAGCCGTATCTGTTCTTTAGTTGGCTGTACGCTGCAGCCCTTGTTTTCTTATAGCATGCAGGCAAATAAATGCAGCCTCATTTTTGTGCAGTCCAGATCTTGTAGAATTCTCCATTTTCATCTGCAGTGAGAACTGCACAGAAAACCCGTGATGGCATAAGAAGATCTGGCAAAGAATCATAGCTCTTCACAGTTCACTGTTCTGATTCAAAGAGTCTCGGTTAAAATGCTGTTAAGGTATGGAAGAGCCTGGTGAAGGTCACTTGTGGTCCCTTGATGTCACAGTTGAGGCTCTTTGCTTGAAACCAAAGAAAAATGGAAGGCATTTAGGAAATGTCTTCCTGTCAACTTGAATCAAACACAGTCTCACAGATCTGAAGCATACTTGGCACTACACACGTGATCGTTGCGTTCTCCCAACCCTTGCGTGGCTCTGTCTTTTCCGTTAACTCAGCACAGCCATGAGTTTTTTAGCACATCAGATAACCCAAATGCCAGTGAGAGCAGAGCAGCTCGCCAAGACCCTGGGAGAGGTGGCTAGGCACTTTCATCAGCAGATATGTACAGTCAAGGTACAAAAACGTCTGAAGCTGACTCTGGACAGGTACACATTTTCAAAGAAAAGCAATTTACTGACTCTATTATGGTTATTTTATATTCGTTAACGCTGCGTACAGATGTCTGTGTATCTAGCGTGCCTTCCTAATGTTTTTACCTTGGTGCTCTTGCAGGATGTTTGCTTTTGGTCAGGCAGCTGAACTGTGCTCAGAGCTTCCTTTGGAAGGTGCAGTTCAGATGGAGCTGGCTGGGTACCATCAGCTGCTTGGCTGAGCAAATGGAGGACAGTGCTGGTGATGGTTTGAGAAGTCACTTACATTGTTTTCTCTCTTTGTTCTACTGCAGTTCCAGAAACGCCTGATGTTGTCTCCCGGATAACACAGTATATAGCAGGGGCAAACTGTGCACACCAGTTGCCCATTGCTGAAGCGATGCTGACGTACAAGCAGAAAAGGTATGTCACTAATGTAATATTGACTTTCCAGAGCAAACATCAGGTTGAAAGGAAAGTGCTTTTCTCATCTTGTGTGCCAGCAGCCTTAAAATCACTCCAAGCTGCAACCACCTTGGGAGCCTTACGGTAGCCTGTGCCCAGTGATGTGTCCCACGTAGGTAACACTGAATCTACAGCAGTGCGGTTACTTTTAAGTGCACTATTTCTTTGAAGGTATGAGAGGTCTGGGGAAGTGGGGACTAGGCAGGATGGGGGATGGACAGACGATAGCTGCTTAGATTCCAGAGATCTCTTACCAGAGACCTTTCCCTTGCCACAGAGACCCCTTAGGTGTGTAAGACCAGATTGTGGTATTCTTCCCAAAAATATCTTTCATGAGACCTGGCCTTTTTACATCAGTGTGGAGGGATCTGAAACCCATTATTTTTGGAGTGTAAATAGCAGAGCTTCTCTCAGGAGAGACAAAATTCTTGTTGATTGGCAGTTGCAGGCTACCTGGACTCCTATTGGGGTGGGCTGACATTCACCAGGTTTTATTGCAACTTGTCCTAAGGGATAAGCGGCCTGTAGGAGGGAGGATTGGCGTCTGAAAACAAGGTTCAGAAGTATGTAGAGCCTCATGTGGCTGTGGTCCGCGAAGAGCAACAACTGTCACTGAGGGGTAGAAGATGCATTGTTGCTGAGGCACAGAGGAAACTAATAGACTCCAGCTCACATCTGAGTAATTTCTGAGAGCAGGACGAACACTAAGCTCATGATTTTTCTCAGTTAGGGGCTAGCAATCTCCTATGAGGCATGGATGATGTTAGTTGTTAATTACTAGCCTTCGCATGTTATATCTGATCTTTCATTTTTGGACTTTTTTGGACATTTTCTCTGATCGGTGCCTCCTTGGCATAAGAACTGGGAGGGATTAAAGATGTAGGTGGAGTCACTTTTTTTTTCCTCTCTTTTTGGAAATGCTCATTGTATGTTGCTTTTCCATTCCTGTGTCTGCTCTACGTTATTTTGCAGAAATGATTCAGTAAAATTTAGCCTGTTCTTCATGCTCTCCTAGGAAAAGTATTTCCAGATTGGCTAGTCCCTTAAAAAGAGTGGATACTCTTCATGTATTTGTGAACTTCTGTAATGTTAACCTGATAAAGGTGAAGTCTGGAGAACCACAGAGTACTCGAAGCTCTTACTTTGGATCTTATAACGTGTTTGTGTGAAGACTCACCTTAGATACCAGTAGGGAGTTCAGGCACCCCTAGTGCAGTGTGAACCCCTTCTGATGGCTGCCTTGTTCTTTCTCTGCACCCTTTCAGTTGCTGGGTTCTGCATTGGTCTCCACTGCCTTCTCCATTCCGTTACAGGTTCTTTTTTGTCATTAACACACATTAAATCATTTTCTAATGTGCCCAGAAAGATCAATTTGATACTCTGTTGAAAAACATCTGAAATGTATTTCAGTAACACATGCACTTAGCCCTCCCAGCAGTGTGCATGACTGCTGTACCAAGCTGGTCTGATCCATTTGGATTTTAGACTCTTTGGACTTGGTGGTGCCATGCCTGAAGCTGTTAATAGGTTTAAACCAGTCTCAAACCCTGCTGAAGGTTAGTTGGAAGAGAGTTTGCCGAGACTGTCATACTCATGGAGTAGCCTGCAGTCTTTTAGTATCTCTGTTGTGTCCGCTTTAAAATAGCTTCTACTTTCAGCTAAGTACCCCCGCCAGCAAACTGGAGAGTGAGTGAGAGGACAAGCTCTCCCATGGACTGATGGCCAGTTATCTCCGTGGCTTTCTTTAGAAATGCAATTCTCTGTCATTGGCAGCAACTTAGGGGAGGGTATTGTGAAAAACAACACAGAAATGTGTCTCCATTAGCGGTATCTAAATGAATGCATCACTTTGTTGTAAGTATAATAACATATTTATCTTTCTCTTTGGTTGCTTTCTGAAAAGGAAAAAGAGCTTTCATTTTGATTTTACCATAAGGTATCGGTTCCTTTTAGGTTCCCTCTCCCGTCTCCCATCTCTTTCCCCATGAACTGGTCTTTTGTGCCTTGTTTAACAGTTCTTGCAGGTCTGGGATGCACAGTTTGTGCTTTAAGTTAATTTCTGCTCGCTGCTTTGAAATTATGGCATCTGCTGATAGAACACATTGTTGAAAATGACTGCTCTGCCTTTGGACCACACATACAGCTTCCCAGGATGTAGATTGAATGGGAGTTAAGGGGTTATTGAGAGAGAAGCTTTGAGCAGTAAAACACGGAGGAGGAAGGGGTGTTTTTTTCCCTTCTTCCTAGTCATCAGAGGATATAGCATAGCTCTAAAAGAATCAGGACTGACCAAAGGCTTTTCAGTTCCTGTCTGTTGGAGCTGGAGTGCTGTAAGTGGCACTCAGTGGCTCAGGTTGGGGTTCAGCTGTGCAGTGCCTGAGTGCAGACCAGCAAATCTTCTCTCTGTAATATGAAAACTGAGGACTGGTCTCTTACTGGCAGGCTATCCCAAATGCATGGGACTTCACGGAGCTTAAGAAAGAGAAGGCAGATATATGCTAGCAGTGGAGTTAGGCTCTCTGAGCTGCCTCCAAGACCCCCTTGCTCTGCAGGTTCCCCCGCTACAAATCATTTGATTATTGGACGTTGTTTATTTTGCCCTCAGTTCATGAAGGTGCTGCAGCTCCCTGTCCCTTGAGAGCAGAGGTGAACGTCTTCGCCAAGGCCAGCTTTCAAGGCAGTGATCCATGTAGAAACAGCAGTGCTGCCTACAATTTCATTGCAATTCAAAGCTCCCAGTAACCTAGCATTTGCTCTGTTAAACAAGCCGTAGCGGTCCAAGGAAAGCCAAGCCAGTCTTTAGGACGTAGCTGTATGTGGTGAGCTGCTTTATAACTTTATTGCCAGCTATCCCTATCTTGACTTACCTCCGCTCTCCTTCCTGTAGCCTTGTTCTGTTTGTCATGGCAAAAGGTTGGCGCATGTATTGCCTGTGATGGACTGCAATGGTGCGAAAGCTTGATCCCATTCTTTTGGAACATCTGCTGACCTTACCTGACATCAAGGGGGCTGGCTTTGAGGAAGGGGTTCAGGAAGGAAATGAATTGCCATTTCAGCTCCTCTGCGTTACACTGGGTGACTGACTTTGTGAGCACTGGGAGAGTTACTGGTTGCTGAATTGTCAAGAAACACTGCAGTCCAGTCAACACCTGGGGAGCTAAGACCGTGGTGGCAGAGGTGGGCCTCTCACTAGGAGGGGTGTTTCATTGATGCTGATACCTCTCTGCATTGCTTTCTTGAATGAAATCCTGCGGTATTTGAGATCTGAGACTTGACAGACGCCTGTTCCCAGCGTAGCTGGATTGCTCATCAGTTCTGTGAACCTGGGCTGGTGTCACCCACTGTAATTCAGCGTCCAGCACAGCTCATGTCATACGGCTTCTGGATAGCCCTTGCACGAACCTAGGGAGCAGCTTGGCTTTTGGAAATGAACGCATTGCTCACTTGTCAGGGTGAGGGCTGGGTCATTTCCTACCTAGTTTCACATTTGCTAAAAGCTCTTCACTCGTGTTGTAGAGCACTTCCCCAACTCTTGCTCCCTGGAGCACAGGCGCCTTGGGTTGGAGGGTTCCTGAGCAATAGGAGCTGGGGGTAGCACTGTTTTCTGCCTGCTGCATGTCTCTGAGGCTCTGCAGGACAGCAGCTAGGCAGAGTCCAGGTCACTTCTCTCAGTTCTGCTTCTAAAACACACCCTGCAGCGGTTGCTGAACATGAAGATGGCTAGTGAGGATGAACCCGGTCCCTCCTGTGGCTCAGCCGTGCCCATGTCATTTGGCTGGTTGCTACATGAACCTCCCTGGACAGCTGGTGGAAACAATAACAGGAGTTTATTTGTGCCCCTTGCCTGGCAGAACAGTGCACCAGAGGAGAGTCAAGGCTCAAGAAGTGTTGGACGTCCTGTTGAACATGCCCAGCCTGCTGTAGGAACATGAAGGGTGCTGGATGGGAGTTTCCTGGAGAAGCAAAGAGGCGTCTCATCTGATGTGTTGTGGGGATTTGGAGTTGCTTTGTCCCTTTGTTTGATTTGACCGAGGGAGACTTGGTGGAACAGGGACAGCGTTAGCCAGCAGGATGCTGCACTTGCCCAGTGGGAAGGGCAGATGCTTCATACCCAAGACAAACCTTGGAGAGCTGTTGGTAGCCCTGGCCTGAAATGGCTTAGAGGCCTGCTAGTTCTTCAGTGATAAAGTCCCCTCTCTCCTGCTGCCCCTCTGCAGGACTTGCCTGGATTAAAGGTAGTACCTGAGACCCTGCTGCTAGGAAATCACAGGTGTTTGGCTTCATTTGCAACTGGTTTGGGTTGCTTAAATTTTAAAGGAAGTCTTACTGAAAGGCTAGTAACTGGCATAACTGCTCTCGGTGATTATTCAGTCCCTCTTACTGTAATGTCAGAGCGCTTTGCAGCGTAGTTTGTACTTTGGCCCAGAGGTGAGAGAGGTTATTATTTGTCCTGGTGAGATGCCTGCTTCTCCTTTGTAAGAGTCCTAAACCATAGAAATCTGGCTCTTTGTCTTTTGTTCAATCTGAATTGATTTCTTGGGGTAGGGAGGGAGCCTGCAAGTCCATTTCTGGACAGTTTGCCTTTGAAGAACTGATTGCAGATGGATGGATTTTGCCCAAGCAAAAAATAGTAATTAGACAACTCCCTACGCCAGTTTAATATTTTCTTTCTAGCCTCTCTGCATAGGTCTGGTTTTCGGTTTCCACCGGATTTTATTATTTTTTTTCCTCCCCAGAATTACAGAGGTGAAGTATCAATAACAGTGTTAAAAATTACAAACCAGGGTCAGCTCTGGCTTTAAACTGTAACTGAGATACCAGGGCCTTCCGGAAGCCCTATGGATAAAACCAGTGCCCTGGGCATGGCGGGGGGGAAAAACCTCTGCAGCCTGGGAATCTGTGCAGCCTAGGCAGTACAGGGGAGCTGCCGTTCCAGGGACAGGGGATATTTTAGTTGCAGGGTTGCGGTAGGAGGAATGGGAGGGAGACCGTTAGGAAGGTGAAAGGATTCTGGATTCATATTTTGGGATCCTGAAGGACAAGAATTGGGGAAGATCATGAAAGAGGAGAACAAGCACAGTTATCTCATCTTTCCTTTCATCCACGTGAAGAGCAGCTGTTTTGATAAGCTGCATTTTAAGAGGCACATGTGCAAGATCTGAGTTCCCAAGAGGATGTGTGACAGGACTAGACTGACTGAGCTGAAATCCAGCTGGATTGCTTCAGGAACAGTCTGTGCATCATTGTCAGCTGTGATAAATGGTGACTGAAGCAAATGATTTGTGTCAGAATTGCCCCTGTGCTCCCCTCAGTGGGAGTCTGAGCTCCTAGGAGGAAAAAGAATGAGTTTTCTGCTGGAGCTGGGCATGGTTTGTTTTCTGACAGCTCAGAGCCAAGCCGTCCAGTAGCTGAAAGATGACTAGGCGACTGTTGTGCTTCCCTCACTTGGTCGGTGGGACTCGCTTTTGCCTGCTTGCTCAGCTCGTGGAGCTGAAGAAATGAGAAGAAAGCTGAGCCTCTGTTCTGTGCTTCTTCCAACAGCTCTGTGGATTTCTTGTCTCCCTTCGCAAAACTGGAGCTGGGAATGTCATGTTTGTAGGAGGTTTATTTGCTGGGGGGCCTGCAGCCATGTTTGGAGGGATGTGACCTTTTCTGGCTTCCAACACAGCATCAGGGATTCTGTTATTTTGTCATGTGCTTCGGGGGAAGAACGAAGGTGCAGTGCCTGGGGTTGTGAGGTAGGAAGGGAGCAAAGCCCCTGGGTTTGCCTTAGGGATGAGTAAGCAGAGCCAAGCCAAAGTGAGAAGCGATTTGCAAAAACACACTCTGCTTTGGACCAAGAGGGAGCTCTGGCTGAGGTGTGTTTTCTGCGGTTCTATGCCATTCTTTTCATAGGGCTCAGAGGAAACTGTCCAGCCTGTGCTAGTCACACAGGGGATAACAACCTTTGTGCATTTGCGTTTCTGACCTGTGCTGGAAACAGCACAGAAATACCTGCTGCCTGAAGTATTTGTGCTGCGCCCGGCAGTGTTCTGGATGAAGGCGATGCTTGGTGGTTTTTCTCTGAACATTGTAGTGCTTCAAGCACTGAGGGATGCACAAGAAGGGAAACGTGAGATATCGCGATGTTTGTCTGCTTCCTACCTGTTGCCTGTGCTTGGCCACTGAGAAATGTGTTGTGTCTTGCCCATGAAGTCACTTCCACTGCTGAGCTGTAATTCTTCCGAACACGTGGATGTGCTCCTGCAGTCATCTCCTCACCCTGTGGATCCACCTTCATTTTTGTTGCCCTTGAAGGGAGCAGGGGCTTTGCAGGCCCTCCTAGCCTGCCTTTCTCCTTGCTCAGGTCTTCACTCTCTTGTCTTTGCTGAGTTTCTCCCTAATTCCTGCTAAGTTCTACTGTAGCCTTCACTGCTGGCCCTTCTCTACCTTCTGGCTTATGAATCCTGCGCAGGGCCAGAGCAGGGAGGGGCTGCTGCCTTCCTGCTTTCAAAATGTGTGTAGCATTGTCTCCAGCTATTTCTAGGACATGGTGTGTGTTTTTTCGGTTTGGTTTAGCTGTTTGCTGTTCCACCAGTCTTGATCTACCTGGTGTGCTCTGGTGCCCAACCTCTCTAGCGTCCCTGTCTAAGGACTGCAAGCTCCCAGTGGCAAGGAACATGTATCTGTGTGCGTGCGTGTGTGTGTACGTACTTGGTAGTGCTGTACAAATAACCTCGTGTCACGGCTTGTAACCCCGTGGCAGGCTAACTGCTTTAGCGATGCTGGGATTTGCAAGGTATGGCACATGACTCCAAAGGTGGGACGCGTGAAGGCCATGCGTGCAGAGCGCTTCAGGTACTAGTAAGTAACGCACAGTTCTCCGTGTTGTTGTGGCACAGATCCATTTCCTTGCAGTAGGAGGTTGTGTGTCTGTAATGACTGCCATGCCATTAAAGCATGTTTCTCTGTCAAGCGCGAGGGAGGGAGGAAGAGACCTTTCCCCCGAGAGATGTGCAGCAAGCTGCGTGCTCTTCCCCACCCGTGCAGATTCCTAGCGTGCTGGCAAGGGGCCTTGAGAGGAGCCATTGGACTGGCGCTTGCATACTGTCCATCCCTGCTGCATGCTTGAATGCGACATATGAAGTGAGTATTGTGCCCCGTGTGGAAGCAAGCTGTTAACAACTCTTTTCTCTTTGCCTTTAGCCCTGATGAAGAATCTTCGCAGAAGTTCATTCCCTTTGTCGGGGTGAGTGTTCTTAGCTACACTGTCTCCAGCCAGCTAGAATATGGCCACAAGTGTTCACCCAAACTTATGTGGTTCTGGGGTGGAGCAGGAGCACTGGGTACTCTAAGGAAGAGTGCAGCATGAGCATCTGATGGTTGGATGCCACTGCCTGGTACACAAGCAAACCTCTAAGATCCCTCAACAAACTACAGGCTGTATTTTACTTTCAAAACATCTGGCTTGGGGCAGCTCTCTGCTGTGTGCTGCCAGCACTGAAGCAGGCTCCACCGTAGCCTTGCTTTTGCCCTGTTCATTCTGGACAGAGAAGAGCATGATGGTGAAGTGCTCTGACGATCCACAGCCTGTCTTTGCTGCAGACCAAAGCACCTAGTTGGTGGAGAATTGCTGCTAGGCCACATGTGGAGGAAGGTGGTGTGTTCCTAGAAATCTGATTTCAGGGTTGCTGTGCCCAGCATTGCCCTGGGTGATTGATTTGGTCAGATTTGCTATTCCAGTGTCAGTCCTTTGCGTGGTGTCATGAACGATACCAGTTGTCTTGATATCCCATCTACTGCTGGGAAGTGGAGAGTACATCCCACCAGGGAGATCATTTATACCACTGTTAAGTTTGAGTGTGAGGCAGTAGCTATTTAATGCGTTTTATCATGTGAATATACTTGGGATAGTAGTCCCTAGATTTTCCTCCTTTCCTTATCTTTAAATGTTCCCAGCTGTGGTGGTCAAGTGCAGAGCATCTAGACAGGGGTGTGTTTGTGCTTCTCTGTATTTTGCGCACTGTGTACTTTCCCTTTTCTAGCTTCCTTCCCCATATTTGATCATGCTCTTCAATTCATTGAGGTCTAAATACAAAGTCATTGACCTGTGGCCAAAAGGATATCCCCTGACTGCTCTTCAGCTACTGGATGTCCTCTTCATAGTTTTTGATTCTCTCTTGTAGCTTCTCTTTCTTGCGTGTTGGCTGTCTTGTTCTGCCTTCTCTGTGTTAAGCTGACTTGTGTGTGTTCCCATTTGTATCTCTGTCAGTGCGTCAGGGCTAAGCTGAAATCGCAAGGCATTTAAAGAGCTTAGTCTCTCTTGCCCTCAGGCTGACCCTGCTTTCACTCTGGTCTTTTCGGAACGAGAGTGTCTCTCTGCAGTGTTCCTGAGACAGCAGTCTGCTTGAAGGAAGTTTGTTGAAGGAAAGATGTCTTCTGCAAAAGTGGAGAGACCCATCTTCCTGATTTTTTTTTTTTTTTTTTTTTCCCCCCTCACTGATGAGCTTTGCTGTGATCTTGTCCCTTCCATGAACTGCGATTTGCTGGTGAAGAACTGTTATGAAACAGCTGTTTCACCTTTCCTGATAACATGAACAGCCCAGAAGGGTTTGGAAGCTCCTGGTCTTGTCTTGCTAATATCTGCTAGGCTCTGCAAAGCTTTTCTCTGGGGCTGATTTAGTTCAGTGTCATGTGCGAGCAAATGGGGCTCAGAGTGTTCGTCCAGTTGCTCTAAAACTATTGTTGTCCTGACACGATCAATGCTTTTCCAGTCTGGATTTGATTGTCTGAAAGTAGGAAGAGCAAACAGCTCTGTTCTGTGCACAACGCTGCCAAGCCCCCAAAAAATCTTGCCTTGAAAGTGCAGGCTGACTTCCTATGTCAGCTGGTGGTGAGGGTCAAATCAGTGCTGGTTCTGAAGTGTCTCTGACACAGTAATTCCACGAGAGGGACATCTGAAGAGACTCTGAAAGACCAGTTGTAGGTGTCTCACAAAATCTGAGATAGCACATGAACACTGAAGCTCTTTAGCTGCAGCCTGCTTGGAGCTGTTAGCCAAGGAAGAGAGGGAGCCAGCAGCGTTTGGGTGTGACTCCTGATGCTGGCTGGATTCTGTTGGCTTTCAGGGTGCAAAAACCGATGCCCTGCAGTTGGGCTATGCAGTCTCTGACCCAGAAGTGTGCAGGGCAGTGCCGTCGTGCTCAGCCAGGCTCTGAAGTGTTGAGAGCAGAGCCACAAGGGGCCACTTGGGCGTGAAAGCTAGGGTCATCGGGTGGTGAGGCTCCTGGCTGTGCGCTTGCATTGTGCTGACAGCCAGTTGCCAGGAGAGTTAACAAGATGCGCCTCCTTCCTGAAGGGAAAGGAGACTGGCTGCTGCAGTGTTCTGGATGGAGGCGTTATTGGGACTGCAGCACTCTCGAGCACCTCGCTGAGTAGAGGGAAGAGTAAGTATTTAACCTTGTTTTCCTCACGTGTGTCTGAACTCGAGTATCTCCAGTTAGCCAGCAAGGAGGGAAAGGCCAGAAGGTATTTCGTCTGGCTTGCAGATCAAGGTGGCTGAGGGCAGTTTTCTGTGTTGCTTGTTCTTCCCCTAACTCTTCTGCCTCGCCTCCTCTTGCTCACAGTGCTTGCAGTCTGTGAAACATCTTCTTGGTGCTTAACTTGTACAGCACAAATGGCTGCCGGACTCCAGAGCCAGATTCATTGCTCTTTGGATGGAGACTGGGCAAACTGAGCTGCAGCCGCCTTCTCCCAGGCCGGTGCCCCCTCAGGGAGCCTCTGCACACACTGCTGAGTTCACGATGGCTTTTCCAAGACCGGAGCTAACAGAGAATCCACCAGAGAGCCTGGCAGCTCTCTTAAGTGTTGGCTGTACACCCCCACACACCTCCAAACGGTGCAGAGGTTTTTTGCTTCTAATGATTAGTTCTTTTTCTTGATCCCATAGCACAGCCATGTGCTCCCTAGAGATGTGGTTTAGACGTGGTCATGTCTGAACTGAACAGTCTTCTGTTTTCAAATTAAATAGACTGTGTGACATCACTCCTCACTCTAAAGAAGGTTTTATTGACTTGAGATCCCTTTGCGGCTCTTTCCCATTTGTCAACATTTATACAGGGTGTAGGCATTAGCCCTGGATACAGGTTTCTTAAGGACCTTAGGAAGGGTCTGTCCTCTGCGGTGTCAAGAATCATGATCCCTGGTACATTAGTAGATTATTGCTACAGAAGGTCCCTGCCTTTATATCGCCAAGGGTCATTTAATTTTTCTAGGCATCACATGTTCTTGGGAGCTTGTGTTTGTAGCATTTATTGCCAGTGGTATTTATCATTAACCTAAATGTAATAGCTGGTGATTGACCATATTGGAACACATTTGTATCCTTATTATAGTGTGGTTGGGATCGTTCTGACCTGTCTGTGTTTATCCATGTCTGTGTCCAGCGGCTTTGCTAAGAGCTTTATCTTCTTTGCTGGACACTTCCCTTTTTTTTTTTTTTTGAGACCAGAAAACTCTGATCAGAAACTGTACTTTATTGCTTTTGTGGTTTCCTAATAAACCCCAGCTCTGCTGCGCCCTGGAAGTGGCCACACTTGTGCAGCGGAAGCAGTATGCCTGTAATTAGCAGGTGTATGAAAGCAATGCTAAAGAGATATTTAGATTCCTTTCTCCTCCCTGCCCTATTCCCACAGGTGTCCCAGAGAGGCACTGTAGTTGCCATAGCTTGGGGCTGACATGGGCTGTTCAGAGCTGTGCAGGTAACAGCTCTATAGGGTCTGTGCTGCCTGCTGTATAGGGAAGGGCTGCGAGCTGGTGTTGCGTGGTCAGGTGCTGCTGGGACCTGCCGGGCTCTTAGAAGATCCCACTTTTTAATATACTTTAATGCTGCTCTCACTGCAGGGGCAGTGCCAAGGGGAGTGTAGGGATAAGCTTGGTTTGGGGGTTCCCAAAGTTCGGGGGACTCCTGTTTCATAGAGCTTTTTTGGTTTACTCCTTCTAGGTGGTGAAGGTTGGAATAGTGGAACAATCTTCTGCAACATCAGGTAACAAGCATCTTGTGTGTGCTTTCTGTGTCGTACAGGTGGTGGGAGCCTGACTTCACAGGCTGAACAAACTTGTTTCTTACTGATGTCTTGGAGTTTTGTAAGGTGGAATTGGATTTTATTAGTTCCCTTAGCCTGGACTGCTAGCAGCTGTCCATAGAAAGAGAGGCCTCCCTCTTGAAAGACGCCCTTTTTCTTGCTACTTTACAGGGAGCTTCAGGCCAGCTGGAATTCCCACACCCTCATCAAGGGAAACTCCACTCATATGCAAACACCCATTTTTCTTAGGTGCGGTGGATTCCTTGCTGTGGTTATTTGAGGTTCCTGCTCCAAACTGGGGAGGCAGTTCATCAGAAGTTATGCCCGTCTCCCCACGCTGGGCCTAGTTGCCTAATAAAATTACTCTCAAACATGTGCCGAACTCCGGGACAGGCAACCAGTCTTCCAATTCGACAACGAAATTTAGACCCAGTTTTTTAATGGGGGAGTGCAAAGCTGATTTACATGATACTGCCTGCTTATACATGTGGACATAGTGTAGTACTCTTTTATCAATGTGAACTTGTTTTCTCCTCCTTCATGCACACTACTAGTCAGGAATATTTTTTTCCTCATCTGTTGGGATTGTTTCTTACATTGCTTCACTCTTAAACCCAGATTGCTGTGGCCTGGGTCACACATAGGTTTGAGGCAGGGGGCAGCCCTTCTGTGGGTTGCTCCTTGCTCCCACAGTCTTCCACCACCCCAGAGAGCCAACATGAAGGGAATGATGCCTTGGTTGTGGAGGGTGAAAGCAGAGGGAAGAGGGAGATCCCTGTGGTCAGCCCAGAGGTACTGGATTCTCCAAGGAGGCTTGGAGCGGTGCTGCCCTGCGGGGGTTGCAGGGGAAGGTTCCCCAGCAGGGATCGATGGGCTGGGCTCTGACTGTGCAGGAGGCTCGAAGTCAGCTGGGAGCAAACCCTGGGATAGCAGATGCCAGGTGGGGAGCCCAGAGGAGTGTGAGTGTCTGTGCTTGCCTCTTAAACCACAGGACTTTGTGTTGGAGTAAGCGTGGAGGTGGTCAGAACTGATGGGTTAGCTGATCTCTTGGTTGAGTCTGAGTAAAACCTGTGCAGCAGGAGCGTGAGCGAAGAGACTGAGCTGTATCCCAGTGTGTGTGTGTGTGTGTGCTGGGCTGTGAGATGAGGTGAACCCAGACAAACAGTTTGACTTCTTTTCCACAAGGTGACTCTGATGACGCAGCTCCCTCAAGCTCCAGTGTCCTTTCTTCTACCCCACCTTCTGTGTCTCCTGCTGTGAAAGAAGCCTCCCCCACACCACCTTCCTCACCGTCTGTCACAGGCAGCTTCTCATCCCCAAGGTAAAGCACGTTTTGTCTCCTTTATAGTTCCCTTGACTGTCTGACATACATGAGAGAGGAAAACGGTTCTAAAGGAAAACCCATAGCTCTGCTGTCTTCCTCCCTAGTAAACACTTGAAGTTTTCACCTTTTCCCCTTGACCTCTTTTGCCTCTGGAGTGACTGTGTCCTTGTTGGCTGACAAGGAGCTGGGGAGGGCAGAGATCATCTTGCACCCGATGGGAAGGCTGCGCTTCTCAAGGGTAGACACATTTGAACTATGAGGGGCAGCCTTGCTTCTGACAGTCCAGGAGAAACCCTGATTCTGTTGAGCCATTGTGGCAGCCTGTTTGGGAGGGTTTGTGTTCTCTATCTGTTGGTAATTTTCCCTTTGAGACTGGATTCTCTTGGGGAGCTATGAAGCCAAAAAAAATACTGACCCTAATACACGTGGGTGCTAGCCAAATCCATCACGATTCTTATGTTTTTAAGGACCAAGCAAGTGTAAGATCAGAGTGACTCTGTGGAAAGAGCAGCCTTTTTCTCTGTGAGGGGAGAGCTGACAGTTGTAAGGTGGCATACTGGGATTGCCATTCCCATTCATGCATGTGCCTGAAAGGATATCAGAACAGCAAGGAGATGGCACCTGTAGGCAGCATGAAGCTCTGGCTTAGCTGAAATGTTTAGGGGCGAAGGGAGGAAGCCCCTAGAAAACTGCCAGTAAAGAATTTCCCTGGGTCAGGACTCTCATGTTGCTGTACAAAATGTTGGTGTAGCTGCCTAACGCTTTGTGTGCGCCCAGGAGCACGTGGTGAAGTTAAAGGTTCAGGAGAATTAACAAGATCAAGGTGACAGAGCACTATCGTTGTGAGGGGAGACTAGCATCGCTTGGACTCTGTGGTTTGGGGGAGGAGGGGAAAGAGGTAAGCCACTCGAGTTCTGCAGAATCATAGTGGTGGTGAATTTGTTGAATACTGAGCTACCAGTCACCAAATCATGCAGTGACACTGGCAAGAGGTCAGTTAGAAGGGAGGAAGGAAGGGGCTTCCGCCAACGGCAGGAAAGGCATGTTGGGACCCTGTCTGCCTCTGCTACTTCTGTAGCAGCAGGATCAGCAGATCCAAGAGGGGTTAGGCAGATTCACGGACAGCGGATCCCTTAATGGGTACTAAAGTATGTTTCAGGGATGTCACCTTTAACATCCCTAACCTTGTGATTGGCAGGCTGGGGAAGTCCAAGAGGATACTCTGCAGTTAGAGACTAGGCTTATGTGCTATCCCTAAGCAGCATCTCCTACTGTCCCTGTTGGAGACAGAATGGGGACCTTTCCTGCTCACCCCAGAGAGCCTTGTGGGGACCTTTAATGTCTGGCTACTTAAACTGGCCTAGGAGTTCCTTTTTAACAAGAGGAAATGGAAACATGGAAGTCCCAGTGCAGGAGGTGCCCGGCAACTGAAAGGTGTTAGTGGCTGTTAGCCTGTGCCAGGAGGCTCAGCTCCCCAAGTCCCTCCTGCTGGCCCCCTGCAGTTTGGTGGCAGGAGGCCTCTATCTGTCCCAGGCTGGTCTCGGCAGCAGCTGGCTGGCAGTGCAGAGAGCTGGGGGCTGTGCAGCCTCTGGAGAGCAGAGCTGTCTTCTCATGTGGCAGCTCTGTGTGGGCTTTCCGTGGGTGGAAGTGGTTCAGGAGCCTGTACCCACAAGAGTATAGGCTGTGAAAGTTATGAGGCATGGACGTTATATATTTGAAGTTGACACCCTGCCTCTAAAGCTGGTACTTTTTGGTTTCGTGCTGTGTGGTAAAATCATAAAGAAATGAGGAAGTTTAGGTTCAACATTGTTCCGTCTCCGCTAATCTGTATGTGACAGCACAGGGGGTGGAGAGTGACCCAGACTGAAAGATTAAGCTATGTGTTTACCTGGGAGTGGAATAGAAAATCCTGAGGAGGCATAGTGAACATCAGAATGCTTTGTCTTTACAACTGAGATTACAAATGTAATGCAAAGAAGCCCTAAAATCCAAAAATGCATCTCCAAAATATCATCCTTAAAGAATCTCACTTCTGAAATTGCCCTGAGAACCCAAACCCTGGTTTTGGTGATCAAAGATGAACTCTGCTTTGCGGTCTGGCTTTCAGCTGAATAAATGGCAAAGAAAAGGAAATGATTTGCTGAGAGGACCTTAACGATGGGGCATCCTTGTTTTACCTTGAGAGTTTCTTATTAAACAGGCAGTGTTGAGGGATGCATATTTAACTTAAGATCACAGGTTTGTCTTCCCTAACAATTGCCAGTTCTCAGGCAGGAGACACAGAGTAGTAGATAGACTTAGTTTTTTGTCTAGTACTTGCCTATTATTCAACACGCTGTCATTGTGTAGGAAGTGTGTATGGTTGACACTCTCAGCTGTAGGTCTGCTGAACGATAAAACTCTGCTCCACTCAGGGTTAGCTAGTGAGAGGCAGGAGAAGGCAAGAGGTGGAATTTCTCAAGCTGCTCATCTTTTCTGTCTCGAGAGAGGCTGGCAGCGTGTTTTAGTGACACACATCTGTTACCGCACAATGCATAGGAGTTGTCAACGGCAGATAGTGTCTTGAAATCTGCCGTTGTTCAGCAAACAGCACAGGACTGGCGGAGCATTTTTCCAGCACTGGAATTTCCCAGCACACAGCAGGGCTGTAGAGCAGGTCACCCCATGCTAACTCCGTTACAGGGACCTGGGGAGAGCAGAGATTCTGCATAACCTGGCGGAGCAGCTGGTGGCAGGAAGAGCTCATGAACATAGGAGATGGAAGAAGGTCAGGGAAACTGGGAACTGAGTGCGTAAAGTTCAGGGACCCACCAGCTCTTTGTTCACCCTGACTCAGAGTTGATTTTGGCAGTGGTGTGCCTAACCCGAGTCATTTACTGTCAGTGGTTGGGAGGCAGTAGCAAGGTGTTTATAGCCTCTCTTTTCCATTCGAAGGCTGGGAATGGTCTGGGCCGCCTCAGGGGTTGCCTTTGCTGCCTGGGCCACTGAACTGAGCATCGCATTTAGGAAACTGCTTTTCCGCTCCCTTTCCCACTGCTCGTCCCTGTGGCTGAGCAGCACGTCATCTTGTCTCTCAGCTTATTGCAGTTCTTTGCTGCCAAGCCGATGCCACCATGTAACGTGACCCAGGCTGCATCGCTCAGTGGTGACTTCTTGTGCTTTTGTGATTATCGGGTCTCACTGTGAAACATTGCTGCCTGATTTCCCAAAGAGACGGGTCGCTTGTCCTCTGACTATCTGGTCAGGAATGGCAGCCACTCTGAAATAACACAGATGGCAGAACTCTGCTGAGTGCTGTGCAGAGATTACCTTCTTCTCTTGTTTTCCAGCCAGAGCCTCGGTGCTGAGTTGATGGGCCTGCAGGTGGATTACTGGATTGCAGCTCCACCCATGGACAGAAAGAGAGACCCGGAGAAGAAGGACCCCTCCACTACCAAAAACACACTGAAATGCACTTTCCGGTCCCTCCAGGTCAGCAGGTTACCTGCCAGCGGTGAGATTGCCACCACTCCAACAATGTCCATGACTGTCGTGACAAAAGAGAAGAACAAGAAAGGTAAGGTGGACACGTTTACTGTTGCCAAAGGCCAAGAATGCAATGCTGTTCTTGTTCTGCCACTCCAAAGCTGTCTGACTTATCTGTCCTGCATTACAGCACCTTAGTCATATTTTTATCCCCCAAATTCTACTCTGTCTGTAGATGAAAAAAGACTGCAAAGGTGATAGTTTGAAAGGGTAGTTCTTCTTTGTGCTGTAAAAAGATGATGTATTCACCCTTACGGCTGAGCAGCTGAGACTGTATAGCTCAAAAGAACAAAGGTGTGGACAGAGCAAGGACATTTGTGGGTGGCTGTGCAGAAAGCCAGGAGGTACCCTGCTCTGGGCAGCATTCTTGTGTTCCTTGTGAACCTGCTGGTGCTGGATTAGGTAAGAAGCACCTTTTGCCATGACTACCAGAGTTCAGGGCAGACCCTTCAGCCTGTATAGCTCTGTGCTCTGCTCTCTGCCACATGAGAGATGCAGACAGAGGCAGGACATGTGTGCATCCCATCATGTTGCAGCATAAGGCAGCAGCCCCTGGCAGAGATGTTTTGGGGGATTTGATGTGGTGTCCTTATGTTAAAATATCACTATTGCAGCCGGACCAGCCAGAGCTGCCAAGCCATTGCTAGGTGTGCTTGTACATACAAGAGGTGGTGGTGTCGCTCAGAGTGGGGTTGCAGCAACGTAAGCTTTTCTACTGGAGCTTCCTTGTTCTTGTACAGAGTGCTTTGTGGGATGAAAGGAGGTAGAAGAGAAATGCTCTCAGCACAAAGCTTGGCATTAATTTTTTTTCTTTTTTTAATCTCCTGTTCTTAAAATCATGGCTTTGAGTTTTTCTCAGAACGAACAGGAAGAGTGTTTTAAATGTCAATAATTCTGTATTTGCTCCCAGCCTTGGTGACGTGAAACATAGAAATCGAGAACAGCCCTCAGTGACTATTTTCAAGGAAGCCGCGAGGCAGTTCTGCACTTACGGTTGGCCGCCACTAGCTGTCCTTCCTGGCATCTTCCGGCCTGGGGGTCATTCCTGGTGGAAGCAGGGGTTTTGGGGGCTCTGAGAGAAGGCTAAAGGAACCTTCTGGACCAGTGACTGCAGGAAAAGGGTGGGATGACCCTATAGCCACGTCACTCCCAGGCCAACATAGCTGTGGCACTGCTGGTACCAGGGCTCCCACCCCTGACCGCACCCTTTCTGAGTGGCATGCTTGTGGGAGAAGCAATTCTGGGATGCGCAAAATGTTGTTCACTGGGGCTGGCCCAGCGTGGAGCAGTGCTGTTCAACACCACCAGCTTTTGTGCAGTCAGTTAGTACACCTTTGTTTGTTCATTTGGACAGTTCTCAGGGAACTGGACCCATTTTTTTGGCTCTCCTAAAGCCTTCTCTCTCCACCAACTGCACATAGTTTATAGTCCCTCCTGCTCCCCAGGCGTCTGTGCAGCTGGGCTGCTGTCAGACCGCTGTTGGTGCAGCAAACCTGCCTGCAGATGCTGGGAGGCTGGAGCTCAGCGCTGCCCGGCAGCCCTCTGCAGCCTGTGGGACTCCCCCTAGGTGATGCGGCCATCCGGCAGATCCCCTCAGCCCAGCGCAGGGTAAAGGCTGAGGGCTGCTGCAGATGCCCCTGTTTTCCCCTGGTGTCCCAACACAGCAACAGGAGTTACCCTGCAGGTGCCCTCTGGGGCCTGGGAATGACCTGGGAATGTTTCACGTAGAGACACTTAGGGCTAAGATGTCCACGTGCATAGGTGATGGTGCTGAGTACTACCGGTGCAGTCAAACTCCTGCCAAACAGGGCTGATTGTAGGAATTAAAATTAGAGTTAGAATTTTCAGACATGGACGCTTCAGTGCAAAAACCCAAAGGAGTCTTGGTGCAGTTGCTGTGGATGGCGGAGAGTCATTGTATGCCGGTTTGATTTTCTTCCAGTGATGTTTTTGCCCAAGAAAACGAAAGACAAGGAGGTTGAGTCGAAGAGCCAGTGTATCGAAGGAATCAGCAGGTTGATTTGCACAGCGAAACATCAGCAGAACATGCTGCGCGGTAAGTGCAGCGTTTGCATCCTGTCGGGCTCTGGGGTGAGGCTCAGCTGTCAGGCAAAGAAAGGGCTGACCCGGTGTCCTGCCCTATGCCCTGGAGCCAGCGTAATGGGGGTGTGCCAGGGGAGCGGGCTTGGGTGTATCCAGCACCAGGGATACACCCTGTGTACTCAGTACACAGTAGGTCTGGGATGTGGGGAAATCCTCCCTTGCCTAGGAACCCCTCTGAATCAGTGCCCTGGATGAGGGCAAGGGCTGGGCCGGGCTCCGTTCCCCTCCCTGTCATTCTCTGTTTCTCCTGCACGTCTGGTACAGGCAGTGGTGGAGGGCGGTGGGAGTGTGGCTGCTGCTCTAGGCAGGGCTCTGGCACAAAGGCACAGCCGCAGCAGGGGCCATACCTGCATCTGGCAGACAGACCTAAAGGGGCTGTCAGTGGAGCTGTGCATCCGGTGTCAAAAATATCCCTGTGGCCCCTTCAGGTGATAATCTTCACTGCTGCTAACAGCAGAGGGATCTGCTTAGGTCACCTGACTAATCCTGGCCCAGTCCCTGTGAGACTGGTGTGTGTGAAGAGTGGCCACAGAACACGTGACGCCTTGTTAGCAGATGCAGGTTTCCTGGTTAAGGGTGCCAGCGCGGAGAGAACTGATGGCCATCTCTGCAAGAGTGTGTTTGCCCAAAAAATAAAATGGAGTGTGTTTAGGAAATTTGGGAGATCAGATCAGGTGATGCTGAAATCAGCAGTCTGGCGAGCTCCAGTGTCAGTGAACGATGCTGGAACAACAGTCTGAGCTGTTCTCCTAAACCTGGTCTACTCTTGAGCCTTTCTCCCCTGTGTGTGCAACCATTTGCAGCGGAGGGGTGGCCAGGCAGAGCGGCGTGTGCCCTGAGCACAGAATGTGGCCAGGCCTCCCTCAGCCGACTAGGGGGAGGTTTCCAGCAAAGCTCTTTCAGGTTGGCCACTTCCACTTGGAATTTGCTAACTCTCCTCTCTTTTTACCCTCCCCTGCAGTCTTGATCGATGGTGTGGAGTGGAATGACGTCAAGTTCTTTCAGCTGGCAGCACAGTGGTCCTCTCATGTCAAGCACTTTCCCATCTGCATATTTGGACACTCCAAATCTAACTTCTAGCCGTGCTCGGCGGAGGGACCTTCTGTCCGTCCCAGGGACTGCACACCAGGAGCCAGGAATTGCGTGCCAACTCTGACTCGCGTCGCTCTGCCCTCTCCTGCAGAATTAATTACAGATGTGCTTGGATTACTTTTGAATTACTTTTTTCTATTAACTCTTAAGTTTACTACAAGGGAAGGAAACCCCTTTAAACAAAGGCAAAAAACCCCAGTCTTAACTATAGATGTGCTGACAACATGAAGTTGTGGGGGAGTTGGCAGGAGCGGGCACCCTGCCCAAGAACACCTACCACTTACGAGCAGATAGCTGAATAACTGCACTGCTTATTAACCTGAGACCTCATTGGTGTGAGTGGGCTGGGGGAGCCGTGGATCAGCTTGAACGGATTTTGCAGAAGATAATGTGCTTTACAGTGCGTTTGGCCCCCTCCCTCTGTGTTTCTAGGAAAAAAAGATGGCCAGTCTTTCTTCCTGCTGCCAAAGGACGAGAGATCAGCGAGTCTGGGGCGAGTTCAACTGTCTGGTTTGGAAAACAAACCGCTCTCATGGCTAGGGAGGTCTCAGAGGAGATCCCCTTCAGAGTATGGAGTCTGCCACAGGGACGGGCAGGTGTTTGTGCTGAAGCGTTGCCTCAGGAGGGTTGGGCAGGAACAGGAATTAGGAAAACAGTAGGTGTAAGGAAAGGCCAATGTTCCAGGTCTGTGACAATGACCAAACCGAGCCAGTCACAATGTCCCCGCAGCTGGCTGCGCTGCTGAGGGACACCGCGTCAGTGGGGTCGCTGCTATTTACATACTCACACCGATTATTTACCTGTCAATAAAACCTCGTCCAGCCTCTAAAGGGAAAGGATTTTTCTTAACAGCTGCAGATTTTTTTTAATGCTTTCTAAAAAAAAAAAAAAAAAATATGTAGAGAAAAAAAAAGTTGCCAAAAAAAACCCAAACAAACCCAGGAAGATGAGCCGTTGTCTGTGAAGTAATACATCACTGTAGTGGCTGGACTGGGAGCCAGCCAGGCGCTCTGCATGTCCAGCTGCCTTCCCGTCCATCTGTCAAACCGCACACGTGAGGTAGCGTGGGCTGCTTTATCTGCTGCCTTTGTCCTGCCCTGACTGCCCTGTGCTCCCCAGAGCCTGCTGCTGTCCCCCACGCACGTCCCCCCGGGCTGGGCACAGGCTGCCCGGCCTCGGGGCTGCTGTGGGAGCGCGATTTCGCCGTCCCCTTGAACCACCTGGGGCCTCTCCTCACAGGGACTGTGAGACTAACAGTCTGCCCCGGCAGCCTCCTGTGGGCTGCTCTGTAGAAGGATGTTGTCCTTACCTTCTGCTTTCCCAATGTTCCTCCCCATGGGCATTTCTCTGTGGATTGCATCCCTTCCCCAGCAGGATATGCTTTTGCTCTGGTGCGGCATTGCCTGTGGGTTGAGGCTTTGCTGGGGGTTTCAGTCCCAAGGTGCGGTGGAAGCTGTAGTTGGGATGTGAGAGGGGATGAAGCCAGTGAGGTTCTCCGTCCACCTTGGGCAGCAAGGTGCCCTGTGAGATGGAAGAGTGAGATTTTCAGGTGTCTGGCGCTGTGTTTTGGCTCCAGCTGTACTTGTGCTCACTTTGTGCACCTCGCTGCTGCCAGGGATGCTTGGGGTGCCAGGACAAGGAGATGCTTTTACAAGGAGACAGCGTGACAAGCTGCATGTCTGGGTGGCTCTGGGTGCTCCAGATACGGTCTTTTGCTCTCCCAGCTTTCCGAGGCATGCCTGGGGGGAAGCGGGAGCTGTGTGTTTGCCATGTGGAAGAACAGACATCTCTGGTGTTTCAGGGTAAAGGACTGAAGTTTTTGATGGGGTCCTTTTGGGTCCCACCCCAGTGGGCAGGCCAGGCTCTGTGAGCATTTCCAGAAGGCACTTTCTGATGGCAATGATGCTTTTGAACCTTTCTTCTTTATTCTTTTTTGTTTAACCCCTTACCCTTGGGTTTTTAAAGGCTTGGGGAACCCTCTTTGGCCTTGCTTGGCAGGTCCTGCTCAGTGCAGGGACCACCTGGGCACTTTTGGGCAGGGCAGTGGTGGTGTCTCTGTTCAGTCTTCTCCTGCTGATGGGGAGCGAGGGGTTATTAAGCAAATGTGTGATCCCTGCTGGATCTAGTGCCTGTCGAGGTTCACAGCACGGGCTGCTTCACTGACTCCGATTTCATGAAGCCCTTTCCCAGCACAAGTGCAACCGACTTGGCCATGAACTGGGTATTCCCTTCAAACCACGCAGGGGAGGAGAATGTGGTCCTGCGCCTGGTGGCATGCTGCTGGGCAGGACATCTTGTCTAGTTGCAATACTCTGTTTCGTCCCGCAGGCAGGTCTGCCTGCCGTCTGCTAGCTCTTGGCTGTGGCAGCGGCTCAGCTGTAGTTGGAATGTTGTTGTGTCCCTCAGTTCATGCGTTTTCGGTTGACCTGAGCTGATGCTCTGGGAGTGTATAGCGTTGCCTAGCAGCAGTAGTGTGGGAGATGGTATATAAGCACATCACTTCTTTTTCTTTATTGAGGCTGTTGCATCAAAAAAAACCCAAAACTTTTTTTAAAGGAAAATAGTCAGCGTGTGATTTCTTCCTTGAGTCTCACGCTGGTGTGACAAGAGCGATGGGGCTGAGTTCCAGCGTCAGGAGCCGCGTGCAGCCTGAGCAGCTCTGGGTGTCGGGGTGTGTTACTGCTGCAGAGGTGGGGAGGACTGACTGACTGCAATAACTTTGTTTACTGGGGGGGTGAGGGGGGAACCATCACTGTGCTCCTCTTTGTATTTCAACCTACTGTAAAGAAACAAACGGTAGCTAGGACAGGATTTCCAGGGTCCTGCCTATCAAATGTGTGTTGCCCTGCTCTACTCTGTATGTGTGTGTGTATGTACGTGTGAGAGAAACACTTCTGCTCGTTGCATTTCATGTTGGTTTGTGTTTTGTTCTAACTTTACGCAAGTGAATTCACTGGGAAACTCTCTGTACACCTCAGACCTGAGGGCTTGTATCTCCGCAGGGTTTCTCCCTTGTGGAAAGCTGCCGTTGCTCTGAAACACCTCTTCCATGCCAGGAAGCATCCCAGCTTCTCAGCCTTGTCCTCCTGGAGCCCAGCAGTGGCAGGCTGGGCCTGCCGGCGGGCAGCTAAGCACCCGGAGCTGGCTGTGGCGATTCCCAGCCTCGGAGGCAAGGGCTGGCACCCGAGATTGGGGGTGCTGCGCCGGTCGGGGCGTTGTGCCTCTGTTGTTCCTCCTGGTATTGTGTGGAGCTGCTTTGTGCAGCTGTTTCTGTCCCTGATTGGAGGAGAAACAGGTTTCTGTCTCTTAAGAAAAATGAGCGTCAAAGCACGCACGTGACTCAGGCCATTTTGGGAAGGGGCTCTGTGCCTGGGGATGTGAATGAGTGACTGATTGTGGGTGTCTTGCCCTCCCAGTTTCCCCAGCAGCTTCCTGGGGGATCCTGCCATTAGCAGCCCCTCCAGCCAGAGGCATCCCTGCTGTGGGCCAGGGAGAGCTGCTGGGGCAGCAACGGGCCCGCGCCTGCAGAGCTGTGCCAGCCTGGTGGGGTTGGGCGGTTGCATGCAGGTCGATGCGTGCCGAAGGATGGCTCAGGGCAGAGACGGAATCTCTCCGTGTTCAGCTCTCGAGAGTTTTGGCCAGGAAAGTGCAACTCAGATGCAGAAATGCAGTGGCGTTACCTCATCTGCCTGTGTTAGATGGGGCTTGCTTCGGAGAGCAGGGGCTGGAGGGGCAGCATCTGAGCTGATCTCTGGCTGAGAGGTGCTTTGAAGGCAGTGTCCCCTGGTCTCCCTGTCCCTTTGTGTCCCAGAGCTCGCCCCTGCTCCCCACAGAGCTCCTACCTCCTGCTCCCCTGGCTGTGGCTTCTCAAAGCAGCCAGTTTCTTTCCCAGCTGCTCTTGGGCGAAGGGCCCTGCCTCGCTCGGGTGAGGTGCTGGGAACGGGCTCGCTGCTGCGCTGGGCTGACCTAGTTTAGCAGCGCTGGAGCAGCCGAAAGACAGCAGGTTTTTGTGGGACTGTGTCACACCTTGAGCGCTTCCTGCTCCTCTGGGTTGAGTTTCCTGGAGACAAAGGCCGGACCTGAGCCCTGCCAGCGTTAAGGTCAGGGCTGGCTCTCCCGCGGCGCTGGTGGCAGTGTGGGCATCTTGGGCGGCTGCTTGAGCTCAGCGCTGCAGTTCCCATCCAGTTTAATTGTTACAGTTTACATCTCAGCGGTAACTGCAGAGCGCTCCTTAATTACACATGAGTTTGGGGAGAGCCGCTGTCTCTTCGGCTGTGTTTTGCTGCTGTAATTAGCACGCACTCATGGCTTTATCCTGCCGAGAGGGCAGGGGTAGGTGGCTGGGAGGTTTCTGGGGCTGGAGATGTGCCTGTTTGCTTTCCGTCATCAAACTGAGCCGAGAACCACGCTGCCCTGCACTTAACCTGTGATTGCAGTGAAGGCTGTCGTATTTCTCACCAGCAGCGTGTGCTGGAGGGAGTGCTGGAGAGCCAGGGTAGAGGGCATCACGCTGGCACCTCCAAGCTGGAGAAGAGAATCCTGGCGAGAGGCAGCAGAGACAGTGGGCTTCCCGATCCCTCAGCATGCCAAACGGCCGGAGAAGGCTGGGATTAGGGCAGTCCCACTGTCCAGCAGTAAAGGGCTGGGGGCCCTGGAGCTTTCTTGAAGCTAGGTTGGATGCAATGCCTCTGTCCCCTTCATTCAGGGCGTCTCAATCTTGGTGGATAGCTGTGTGGTGGCATTTTAGTATGACACTCCTTCTGGGCTTCACTGTCAGGGAGAAGGCCAGAAATGAGCAGCAGCATCTCCAGAAGGTTTCCTGGAGCCTCTTCAACAGGGTTCTCCAGGGAGATGCTCCTGGCAGGGCTGGCTCCTGCAGGCTCACTTGGCTGCTTTGGGACAGACTGGGGGAGAAGGGGACATGCCAACTTGGAAAGCAGCAGGTTATTGGTTTTCTTAAGGAAGAGCACACAGGTATGGGGCCACATCCAGTGAGCTGCTGCTTTGCGCCTTGGCGAGAGGGTTGCCAGCGTGTCGCCCGCCTGGTTGCGTATGTGCTGTGGCCACGGGGAAGCGCCGTGCCGGCGTGGGTACAGGGACTGCGTGCCGCCAGCCATGTCTGGGCCGCGGCGTATGAGGGGACATTACCACTTCGTAGATTCCCGAGTTGTCCATCTGTTTCATTGTTGTATTGTTTGGGTTCTAGGTTGTTGGGTTGTTTGTTTTTTTTTTTATGAAGACAGATTAAATGTAAATAGCCTTTTTTTGGAACAAACTGCAACGTGCTCGACCTCGTCAACTATTTTATGGTACTAATGCAACACTAATAAAACTGGACATGAAAGCACACACCCGTCCCTTGCGTCGTCTCTCAGCGGGGGCTGCTCTGGCATGACTGGGGCAGTTGTCTCCAGCAGGAGACAGCAGTGCGGCTTTCTGGCGCGGAGAGATCGCTTGCGTTACTTATCCAGCTGCCCAGCCGCACTTCCAGGGTAGAGCTGGTGCATCTGCACGTCCTCCCCGGCATCAAGCCTTCCTGCAGTTTTTGCAGCCCTGCTGCCCTCTCCCCTGCCCCTTGATTCCTCCTCTCTCAGAGGGACCCGCTCACCTCCTGCGGCTCTCATGGATCTGAACAGCTCTCTAGCAGCCAGTCCTCAGCCCCTCACAGCAAGGAGGGACCAGGCTGGTGCCCATTTGTGGTCTGGGGGCTGCATTGGATGGACATAGTGGTGGTAGGGTGCTGAGGTGGGGGTCTTAGTGGGGGAAGGCTGGGGCTGCGGTAGCCTGGAGCTGTATGTGCTCCTTGGAGAGCAGTGGGAGAGGGACTGGGATGGCAGGTGCCTGGGCTCGGTGCTGGGGCGCAGCGAGGTGGAGAGGAGGAAAGAGGTAAAGCAGCTGTTTTGAGGCAGAAAGCTGAAAAAATGTTGGGAAATGGGCCTGTGGCTGTGGTCTCCGGGATACAGTAGGTTGGAGGCAGCAGTGGGAATGCTGAGCTGGAGCAGCCTGCACCCCTGCGCTCCCCTGGCCCACAGGACGCGTGGCTGCTGGGGCGAAGGGAGCCCCTGGCAGTGGGCCAGGCAGCTCTTGGAGCACGCAGGTCTCAGGTCTTGTGGGTGCCCCAGCCCCGTCCTGTGCTCTGGCCAGGCTTGCAGGCATGGTGGTGGCCTGAGCCCTTCGCTGGAGGAGGGGATGCAAATCCCACCCCAGTGGATCTGAGTGCAGGCTGGATAATTCCAGGCAGGAGGAAGAAGGTAGGTAGCTGGGGAGGGAGTGAACTGGGGATGGGACTGGAGTGCCAATACAGCACCAGAAGCCACAGAGGGGGCCTGGCGAGGTGGGGGGCACTGTGGGGCAGCTCGGGGTGACAAGTGGGGGCAGGCTGCGTTTTGGCTGCATGTGTTCTGCACAGCTACCAAGGGCCTGGCAGCGTGGAAGGGACGCAGTCCCAGCTTCGCCCTTCAGAGCCCATGGACCAGCTCGTCTCGGTGCGGGAAGGAGGGGGCAAGCCGAGGGGACCAGGATGGTGGGAAGGCTGGGGTGCTGGCAGTGGGGGGAGCAGAGGACCAGCCCCACATCTCTGGTGAGTATACGTGAGCTCTCCATGCCAAGCTGAAAGTCCTGGGGGGGTCATGGGTGCACTCCCCTGTCTTCCAGAAGGATATTGGGGAAGAGTGCAGTGGGGTTCAGGGCTGGGGTGCATCGGGTCGCATGCAGTAGACCAGCCAGCCTCCCTCGCCCACCCGTTTCTGCCAGCAACTTCAGACCGGGCTCTCCAAGCACCGGTGTCTTTCTTTTGCAGGTCTTGGCGTTTCTTGGTGGAGCTGCACCCTGGCTGCCGCATGGGAGGTGTGGGGTGCAAGTGATGCCCTTTCAGGATGCACCTAGAGCCCTGGGGGGAAGGACTGGGTTTGCCGTGGTGGGAGATGGGCATTGCGAGGGCCCGCTCCACCCCAGGCCACAGCTGGCTCCTTCCCGTTGTGCATCACCCCAGCGGTAACCACGGCTATTGCTTAACCTGGAAGAGGATCCGCAGGGAAATTCCGATGTGTTTTTGTTGCTGTCGTTTGAAACGCAGTTTAGCATCTGCAAAGAGCAGTTGATGCCCTGTGACTATCCGCTGCTTCGGGTGCAACTACTGAGCGCCCCATGATGTGATTCGTAAATGCTTATTCTGGGTAATTTTTCTGCTGAATTATCTTACTGGATTATTTTCCGCTCTGTGGAACGGTTGCAGGAGCAGCCCGGGGAGAGCCAGCCCTTGTGTCCTGCGGTGTCCCCGACGGCTGTGCCCTGTGCCAGCATGCTCTCCCCCGCTTCACAAAGGAGGAAATACCATGGTGATGCCCCACCCCCCCACCCTCCCCCCGGCACATTGAACTCTTTTGGCTGATTTTTCACCTCCAGGAGCGCTTTCCTCGCCCAGCTGCACTCCTTGTGCGTGTTGGAAGCGTGAAAGCAGAGCCCCGTGCCCCACTGGGATCCGAGCACTGTCACAGATTTGGGTGGTTGGGTTTTTTCCTGACACACAAAGTGAATGTTAACAAAAGCCCCGTTCTCTTTTGAGTAGATGTATTTCGGCAGATGCGGGTGTCTCGGGCACTCGTGTAGCTGTTTCAGGACTTTCTGAGAGCCGGGGTTGAGAGCGAAGGCAGGGGCCGTGCCCGGCCCTGGCGGAGGCTGTGACCGTGTGTGCTGTGTACCATTTTACTCCAGCACAGTGTTTTGTGACAGCTATTTTTTGGCCATCGTGACCTGTCTGACTGTGAGAGGGTCTCCTGGGCTGACGCCTGGCTCAGGCAACACCAGATGACCTTGCAGCTCTGCACTGGAGCGGAGGAGCGGGTGTAGCCATCCTGCTGTGATGAGAGGCCATTGGCACCCGAGTCTGCCTGTGCTGGCTGTTGGAGGTGTAGCTGTTTTGTTGGCATTTGCCATCCATCCTCAGCCAGACACGTGGAGGGGTGTTCTTGGGGCGGGGGGAGGTGGCCTGTCACCTGCTGTGCTGCACTTTGCCAGCCTTTGCTGGGAGACCTTCCATAAAGGTGTTACGTACCAAAGGATGATGGTTTCTTGGGGCGTTTGTTGGCATCAGCCGGTCAGTTCCTGTAGGAGAGGAAATGGCAGCAGGAGTGTGCAAGTTTTGCAGAGTGATCTGGAGCTGGTGCCCGTTCAACAACCGCATAACTGCTGCAGGGCTGCTGAGGAGACACCCAGAGAAGAGCTGTGCACAGGTGGAGAAGGGATGTACCTGCTCGGTGCAGCCCCTGCTATGCTTGGGACTGGTGACACCCCCAGGTCCGTGGGCAAGGGAAAGTGAAAACCCTTAGCCACGCTTCCCCTCTCAGGCTGACACCTGAGGAGGGGTGACAGCCTCAGCAATGGCAGTGGGTGACACAAGCACGGAGGGGACAGGCCAGGGATGTCCTGGAGATCTGAGGGAGATGGTGTAGAAGGGGGTTGTGTGTGAGCAGGAGGAGTGTGTAGGGCATGTGGGTAGGGCTGGAGGGACATACACAGGGAGCAGGCAGCATATGGGTGTAGGTATAAGTATGAGGGGGTGTTTCGCACGGTGTGAACAGGCTGCGGGTGTGCACAAGGAGGGCTGTGTCTGTGGAGTGGGCTGCTGTTGCTGCCCAGCGTGGGGACAGGCTGTGGTGGCTGGGTGTGCGTGTGTAAAGACAGGCAGCGTGAGGGCTGTTTGCGAGTACAGGTGGTGTCTGTATGCGGAGGCTGTGGGGGAGTACAGGTGGGGGGTGTGAGAAGGGCTGTGGGAAGAGGCAGGTGTGTGTGAGGAGGGCTGTGTGCGGGTATAGGGGTGTGCCTGTGGAAGGCTGTGAGAATACCCAGCGAGTGTACATGTGAGGAGAGCTGTGTGCCCAGGCAGATGTGTGTGAGTGCCAGTGGTGGTTGAGTGTGTGTGTCAGGCTGTACATGAGGACAGGCCATGTCTGTGTGTGGCCTGTCCACACCAGCGCAGGCAGGGTGTGTGAGGGGGGCTGAGCCTGGCTGGCCATGGGCGAGCTGTGTGAGGAGGGATGTGTGGGGACAGGCAGGGTGTGCGTGATGGGGTGACAGCAAAGTGTGTGTGTGACAAGAGGCTCTGTGTGTGTGTGTGTGTGGACAGGCGCTGTATGTGAGAACAGGCAGTCTATGTCTATGTGTGTGACGACAGGTGCTGTAGCTGTATGTCTCTGTGTGTGTGAGGACAGGTGGTGTAGCTGTATGTCTCTGTGTGTGTGAGGACAGGTGGTGTAGGTGTATGTTGGTGTCTGTGTGTGAGGACAGGTGGTGTGCCAGTGTGTGTGACGACAGGCTCTGTGTTGGTGTGCCAGTGTGTGTGAGGACAGGCCACGTGTCAGGGTGTGTATGAGGACAGGTGGTGTATCTGTGCTGGGGTGTGTGAGGACAGGTGCTGTGTTGGGAGGTGTGTGTGTGAGGACAGGCAGGGTGTGTGTGAGGACAGGCAGAGCACTGGTGTGTGTCTCCGTGTGTAAGGACAGGCGGTATATCAGTGTCAGGGGGTGTGTGTGTGCCTGTGCGAGGGCAGGCGGGGTGTGTGCGTGAGGACAGGCGGTGTGTGTCTCCGTGTGTGTGACAGGCGGTGTAGGTGTATGTCTGTGTGTGAGGAGAGGCAGGCTGTGTGTCAGCGTGTGTGTGAGCACAGGCGGGGTGTGCGTGAGAGGACAGGCGGTGTATCCACGTCGGGGTGTTTCTGTGTGACTGTGTACACACACAAGCGTGTGTGTCTGCGAGTGAGCACAGGCAGGGAGTGCGTGAGCCTGTGAGCGTGTGTGAGCACAGCCGGTGTGCCGGGGTGTGGGGGGGTGTGTACCGGTGCGTGCGCGCCCCCCGGCCGGCGCCGCTGCCTCACAGCCCGCGGGCGGGGCCGGCTCCTTCCCCTCCCGCCGCCGGCCGCTCCCCGCGCGGGCCCGCCCCGCCCCCCGCTCCCCCCGCCCGGGCGACAGCCGGCGCGGCCCCTTTAATTCCCCCGCTCCCCTCCCCCGCCCGGCCGCTCCAGCCTCCATTTTCCAGCGGATCCGGCACCTGGAGGCGGCGGCGGGAGCGGCCCGCGCCCCGCACCCGGCCCCGTCCCGGGCATGGCCGCCAACATGTACCGGGTCGGAGGTAAGCGCCCGCGGGGGGCCCCGCGGCCCGGCTCGGCCCGGCCCCGCCGCGCCTCCCGCCCCTCACCGCCTCCCGCGGGCGAGCGAGCGGCGCCCCGGGGGCCCGGCGGGCCGCGGTGGCGGGGCAGGCCTGGCCCGGCCGGCGGGGGGGGGGGGGGGGGGCGGCGGGAGCGGGGCAGGGGCCTGCGGGGCGGCCCGGCGCGGGGCTCGGCGGGTCCGGGGGAGCTCCGGAGCTGAGGGGCGGGGGGGGGGGGGGGGGGGGGGCGCGATGCGGGGCCGGGAGCGGCCTTGCGTTGCCGTGCGGGCCGGGGGCGCGGGGCTTGGCGGCCCGCGGGGCCGGCTGAGGGGGCCGAGGAGGCCGCGGGGGAGCGGCGGCGGCGGGGCGGGCGGGCTGGGGCCTGGGGCGGAGCGGCTGCCGCGGCGGGGGTCACACGAGGCTGCCGGGGCGGGGGCCGAGGAGCCGCGGGGAGCGGGAGCACAAAGATGGGCAGAGAGCGGCGCCGGAGCCGGGCTGGCGTGAGGCGCCCGGCCGGGCTCGGCCTCCCCGCCCGCCGCCGCCCGCCTGCGCCCCGGGGCTGCGCTCCTGCCCCCGTGTCCTTTGTTTTGGCTCACGTGAAGGGGAAGGAGGCAGCGGCGCTCCGGACTGCGTTCGGGGGATGTAAACCGAGGGTGGTCTGGCACGGATTTGCGCTCGGCCATTTTCCTCTATAAAAGCCGCCCCGTGGAGCTTCCTTCTCCCCAGGACTGTAGGATGTGCGGGAAGACGCTTTTGTGGGGATCCCGGCGTTTCAAAACGCCCTGTTCCTTGTGGAGTTCTTCAAAACCGGAGTAAAGTAAACAAGGGAAAAAACCACGGCGAAGGTGGCGAAGCCATCCCGCCTGGCTGGTCTCCATCGGCAACTACTTTCTGCTCTTTCCGCTTTTCTGGCCTGGCCTTACTTTGTGCTGTGAAAAATGTCACTTCTTTTGTCGCGTTGGTGCCTTTCCCTGGCCGCGCCGGGTTTCACGGAGGGGAGAGGTGCCTCTGCCTGTCCCGGCTTTGTCTCTGGGGCCGCTACGGGCTGGGTGCGCAGGCAGCGTCCTGTCCGCTTAGAGATGCTGAAGGATGAAGGGTGAGATGAGTTGTGGAAATTTACAGCTCGGTTCCTGGTGCGACTTGTGAAGGGAATTGTTTCCTGGAAATTACTGTTCGGCATGTAACGTTTGAGACACAGGTCTGGTGTGGAACGTCCTCTCCAGTATTTTTTATGGCAAAACCTGTACTGTGCGCCCCGTGGGCGGTGGGAAGGGACCTCTGGAGATCTCTAGGCCAGCCTCCTGCTAGAAGCTGTCCCGGTAGGGCAGGGTGCTCAGGGCCGTGTCCAGCCCGCTTCCTAGTATATCTTAAGGATGGCGATGCCACCCCGGCTTCGGGCCCTGTCCGGTGTTGACCACCGTGCACATGGCAAATAATTCTTTCCATGTGCCTGGTTGGATTTTCTCCTGTTTCAGCTGGTGTCCCTTGTCCCTCGGCCTATCCTTGCGCATCTCTGAGAAGAGTCTGGCCCTGTCTGCATGCCACCTCCCGCTCAGGAGTTGCAGACAGCAGGAACATCTCCCCAGAGCCCCTCTCATTCCCAGGCTGACCTAACCTGCCGCTGCTCTCTGCCTTTCTTTCCACACCCCATGCCTCCAGCTGACCCACCTTTGTGGCCTCTGCTGGACTCCTTCCCGTATGTCACTTGTGCTGGGGAGCCGAAGCTGGACCCAGCTCTCCAAATGGTCTTAGGAGTGCTGAGCAGAAGGGCAGGATGTGTCCCCTTGCCCTGCCGGCTGCGCTCCGGCTAAGGCGGCAGGGCTGGCTGCCCTTGTTGCCAGGGTGTGCTGCTGGCTCCTGGGCAATGTGCTAGCTTACCAGGTGCCTTCTGATGGAGACACTATGCCAACAGCCTTACCCCCCACCTCAGGCACGGGGCTTCACTCTAGCTAGAGTTGAACTTTCTGATGTTTTTGTCAAGCCATTCTCCAGGTTGTTGAAGTCTCTCTGATTAGTAGCCCTGCCCTCCAGCAAGCGTGCTTTCCCCAAGTCCCCAAACTTTGGAGAGTGTACTCTAGTCCCTCTCCAGGTCATCAAAAAACTTCTAAGCAGGGCTGGCCCCAGTGTTGATCCTCAAGGGATGCCATTAGTAACCGGCAGCCAGGTGAAGGCTGCAGCTGCTGATGGCAGTCCCTTGAGCCTGGTGTTCCAGACAGTTGTCTTCCCACCATTATTGTCCCGTTATCCAGGCTGCTCCTCTGCACTTTGGCTTGAAGGCTGTAGTGGGAGACTTAGCGTGGCCTTTGACACAAAGTCAAGGTGTCCAGCACCCCCTGCTCTCCCCTCAGCCAAGGAGCTCATATTTGCTTCCCAGAAGGAGAGTCGGGTTAGTCTGGTGTGGTTTGCCTGTGTTATATCCATTTTGGCTGGTCTCTCCGTCACCTTCTTGTCCCTTCTGTACTTGGAAATGTTGTTTGGGATTTGCTTCGTAACCTTTTTGGGCAGAGGGTGAGGCGGCTGGCTGATAGCCAAGGTTACAGTGCTCTGTTATTGTACATATGGATGAAGTCTTGATTTGACATATTACCAAGATCAACATACGGATGGATGCAGCTGTTTCTGTGTGAGCACTCTGTTTGGCCTGAGCCGGAGGAGTTTGTGTTATTGAATTGTTTCTGACCTCTGGTGCTGGTATCTCCCACTAATGGTTTTGTGCACTGAAGTTGTGTGTGAACTCCAGGGCAGGATTAAATCCTGAATGGGATTTGTGCATAGTCATTTCATACACTTCCCACTGGAAGGCAAACATTCAGCAGATAATCTGTTATTATTCTTGTGGCTACCAAATTGCGTTGTGTGAACTCCAGACCTAACAGCTGCCAAGAGCAGCTTGCTCACTGTAGATCGATAACGCTCCTAGAAGTATACGTTGACTCAGAAAGGATGGTCGTCATCACTTTTGGCCTAATCACGAAACACTGGATTTTTGTCTTCAGAAACCAGTAGGGTGAATTGCACATCTCTGACATAGGCTGATATTAAATGCATAGTTGACAGCTCTTCCAGGAGACATGAAGTGTCTTGCTCTCTTTTCATGTTGACATGCAGTAGTTCCTGGATAGAGGAGCCTGCGCTATGGAGGCCCAAAGTGACATGCAAGTCTTCTCTGTGTTGTGTGGCAGAGCGAGCATGCCGAGGGGGGGGACGAGACACAGGACACGACAACACACGGGACATTAGGAGCTGCCGTTTGAGTGGCTGTAAGTCTCTGTAGGTAAATTGACTGCTGGTGTCAGGTCCGCTTACAGAAAGCAACTGGTTCTCCTGGTTCCTACCAAGTTTCTGCTGGTACGTTTCTGCTGGGGAAGGGGGTGCCGTTCAATACAAATGGGGCTCTCCCAAGCTAGCATGGTTCACAGAATGTGAAGCTTCTTAAATGTGTAGGGAAGATGCCAGGGTATCAAATTCCAAAATGAAGTATGGCATCTTATTTGTTGTCCAGAAGGAAATCCTGGAATCACCTGCCTCCAGGGTAGTAGAAGTGAAGATCTTAGCAGCTGCCACACAGCCATGAAATAAATGGCAGCATGAGGAGAGTGTGGGCTGCTGCGGCTTGGAAGGAGTCATGGTGGGCTGGCCTGCTGCTCCATGGAGTGGACTGGCAGTCTGCGCGATTGCAGGCCGTGTGGGAATGTTGGATAAACACCAGATCTCAGAAGCTTGGGACCTCTGAGCTGGAATTTGGGGCCTCTGATGAAAAAATGCATGTGGGAGAGAGATGTTCATTGTTCTAGCTGGTGCCAGGCTCTGCTTTCAGGAGAGTGCTGTGTCAGCTGCCTGGAAGAGAACAGGTCATCTCAGTATCAAGAGACTTTCCAACAGCTATTCTGTCTCCACCTTCTCCGGAAGAGTTGAACTGTAGTATGACAAGTATTCCTTCAGTGGTGGCAATTGATCGAGCCCTGCTGCAGGTTTGTGCCCCTCTGGCATTCCCTTGGTGCAGTGAGACAATGATTTTTGCATTTCCATCTTGCACTGATTTGAGGAACTTAAAATTTTTCCACCTTCCCTCCTCCTCACTCTTTGTTTTTTCCTGGATTATTTTTAATCTGCATCAGCTACCCGATCTGGTTCACTGTGGGACTGTGTGAACAGCTGAATGGGCTCAGTGGGAGGGCTGGGAACAAGGGGACGGGAAAAGAAAGGAGAGGAAGGATGGAGGAAGAACTACTGAAGCCCAACACTTTTGCTGAGACAAATGTCAGTTTACGCTTTTAGGTGAAAAGCCTTTTATGTGTTCTCAACTTTTAAGTTACCTCCTTGTTTGGGAGCATACTCGGCTACAAAATTATCACTGATTTTAAGACTATGGTATGTTTAAGGTATGTTTAAATGGCATCAGGAGATACACTCACAGGTCAGTCAGGCACATACATACTAGCTGCATCTAATATGTTTAAAGCAAGTGGAATTATGACTCCACAGTGCCTGTCATGGGCACCTAAGATTCCCAGCAGCTTTCTTCCAGTGTGCTGGAGACTGAAGCTCTACAACTTGGTGGAGTTATTTCTCACTCACTTGATTAGACCTGGTAGTGGTGTGCCTGTCTGCACTGCAGTCATACTTCACATTTCAACATAGCTATCCCCAAAGTTTTTAAGAATGGCAGCATGACATCATCTCCCTTTTATTATAGGCTGTTATTAATGCATAGCTGGGGACCGTGGTTTGACCTGCCCCCCATCCTGTTACATACCCCTGTTTGGCATCTGCGCTCTTGTGGCAGAGTGTGACTTGAATGAGAGCGGTGAGCAGATGGGTGCATGGGTCCCCTTGGCATCACGGTGATGTCAATAATAATTTTCTGTGCTTTCTGTGGTAAAGGACTGAGGTACAGAGTTATTGAGGAAGCTTCACAGAAGTGTGGTGTTGAGGCCAGAGCTGAAGGATGTAATTCAGATCGTTTAACTGCAGGGGCATGTGTAAACCCTCTCCTGTCCTCTTGCATGGTTATCTGTGTGGATGTATTTTGGATTGCAGGAGGGGTTACTGTGGGATGTTTTTGTTTTGGTTGTGTTTGTTGGTTTGGTTTTGTTTTGTTTTGTTTTTTTTCTTAACTAACTTTGAACTGTAGTGGAGTATTTGAAGGTAGCCTGAGCTGAGAGCGCATTTAGTGGAGAGTGGTATTAAATAACCAGTAAAGAAAATAAAAATAAGCATTCATTCTTGCAACTTACTAGTAGGTTTCTGCAGTCATTTTCCCTGATAAATGTAGGACGGGTTCTAGCTTATCACCTTTCAGCAACAGCCAGGCAATGAGTTTCTTCATCTTTCCTTTCATCGTAGTTATACACGTTTATGTTCTTGTGGTTTACAGTCTTCCTTTCCTTTTCTCCCCCGTGTCGGCCTGCTTCACTAGCTTCATTAGCTGGCTGGTAACGGGGAAGCGTCGCATGGTGAGTAGCATTGTCAGCCAGCTTAAGTGTGTCTGGGGGCTAGACCTACAACCATGGTGTCTGCACGTGCTCAGCGCGTCTGTAATAGCTGTAAAGCTCATTGCAGCTGGCAAAACGGAGGGAAAGTGCTAAGCTTGCTCCTGCCAAGGGGGGACTCTGCCTTCCCCTGGCAGGGTGGTGCTCGCCTCCTGCCTCCTCTCCTGTTTCTTGGCTGCCTCTTTGGCCAGGTGGCTGCTGCTGGCCCCTTAGAAAGTCAGCGCAGTGACAGTGACATTTTCTGCTAGGTCAGTGAGTTTAAGCAATTCCTGGGCTGGTGCATGGGAGGCTGTGCCAGGCCGGCCTGGGGTAGGGGGACACAGCAGAGCTGGGACAGGGGACACACAGCTGGTCTGTGGCAGGGCTGGGGTGGGGGGACACAGCAGAGTTGAGACAAGGAACACGCAGCTGGTCTGTGGCAGGGCTGGGACAGGGGACACGCAGCCAGCCTGTGGCAGGGCTGAGGCCAAGGGAACACAAATGACTTGTGGCAGGACTGAGGCGGGGGATACACAGTTGGCCTGTGGCAGGACTGTGGGGGGGGATACAACACAGCAGGGCTGGGGTGGGGGGACACAGCCGGCCAGCAGCAGGGCTGGGGTGGTTTGGTGGGCAGCCGAAGCGGCAGGGCCTGCATGCTGCCTTACTCCTTGGCGGCCCTCTGTGCCCGTCCCTCTTGTTTGCATGTTTTGCCTTTCAGTGATGGCAAATAGAAGACACTTGATAAATTGTGGAAGAGGGACTTTCAAACTCTTTAAGCATTGCCTTTTGTTTAACTATTGAGATTTTGGGTGATTGTAAGAGAATTTCCTTTCAATTGCGTGTGGTTGTTTTTCAAGCAACTTTTGATGTTTAAACATTCTAACTTTAAATAAAGATTACTTCATCTCTCCCTAGTAGGAGAAGAGAATAAAGTGGTTGCTGTTACTTGGTTTTACTTTGATTTATAAACTGTTTGTGAGCAGTTTGGGGTTGCTTGAGAGTATGGCTATTAACTGTTTGAGCTTGCCTCCTCCTAGTTCTGCACGTCTTCTGGCAACAAGTGATCTGTTAAGTCAGTGTTACTTCTGCACCAAGTAAGGAGTTTTTATACTGTGTTTACTGCTTTGCTAGATCATTATTTTATTAAATCCCTGAACAGGTAAGTGACCGAGCCCTTCAGACGCTTTGCCTGTTTCCCCATGAGGTTTAGATAACTGGAACTGTTGGGAAAGGTACTCTTGTAAGATACTACAGTTCTAGGTCTTTAGGATCTTGGAGCCCTTTGCTGTAGATGTAATATACAAAGAGGCCCTGCTTCAAAGTGTTGTTTGGGTTTTTTTTGGGTCTGATATGATTCCTCCTCTCCTCTTTACTTGTAAAACCAAATTTGGCAGGACCTGTGAAGCACCAGTGAGGCTTTCAGGCAGTGTAGCCCAGCCCAGAAGGAGCCATGCACATGTTCTCCTTTTCTAGCTCTTTGGCTGGATCATCTTTGGGAAGGAGAAGTGTTCCTGAGATAATTTTTTACTTGACATTGATCAATGAAGTAGAGCGAAGAAGTTAGTTGGCAGCTTTGAAGTGAGTTTGCAAGTAAAAGAAAAAAAATCTAGGCTTCTCCAGTCTTTTACACGTGTGTTACTCGCAAGCTGTTTAGTCTTGGTGGTGCCTGGGATTTCACAGCTCTGGTTCCATGTGTTGCCAGATCACCAATCATGATCTGTGTCAGATGTGGTCCATGGTAATGTGTCTGTTAAATTGCACGTGATGTGCTCTGTTTAATTTGGGGACTTCATGCTTTTATGCAAGGTGTAGGAGGATAGACTATACTTGACCAAGCATAAAGTTAGTGTGGTGTGAGCGGATGATTCCTGATTCAGCACAGAGCTTGTCCTTACAGAGTTAAGTTGTCAACATGTGAGCAAATTTGAACCAGCCAAGTGAGACAGCTTCTGAGGATGTTTTTCCCTGGTAACCCTGTCGATTTAAGCAACGCCTGCTCGCAGACACTTGCTACTGTCTCACATTGCTTCCTTAGCTGGACTGGCACAGCTTGGCGTGGCTGTGCAGCTCAGCAGCTCAGCACATTGGGTTCGTTGGGAGACAGTGTTTTGACCCCGGGGAGTTCCTGATCAGGTTTACCATGTGCGTGCCTGCCTCCAAGGAGAAGCTGTCACAACCTGAGGGGATGGTATGAGAGGGCGGGGGATGAATCAGCTTCACTGGCACTCATGTTTGAAGAAACATCTGCAAAACTATGGCAGGAGTTTATACTTCATCCATGCTTTACATTGTGAAGCCGTGATGTTTCTGATCTGGCACCGAAACCCTTACCTCTGGACTTAATATACTGTTGTACCACAGCCTAAGCAGTTAATCCACCTTTCCTAACTGAAGTGGAACATTGCTTTTAAACAAACAAACCAACCCAAAAGAAAAACTGCAGTTGTTGTTTCTTGACGGTGATACAAGACTTGGCGTCTTCTTTTGCAGCTCTTGAGATACTTGCAAAGAACGTGAAGCTGATTTCTTGTCATCTTATGAACTGCCTAAATATCTTTTGGAAAATAATGGGTTTTTTTGTCTGTGCTTAGCAGTAAGAATTGCAATGGAATAGGCAGTTCTCTTGGCTTCTAGAGAAGATAATGAGGGTGCAGTTTGAGGATACTCCTCTCCCATGCTTCCCTCCCTGCCCCCCAACTCCTCCATGATTTAAGGAGTTCTCTCTGTCCTAGTTCCTCTGTTTGCTCAAGTGTTTCTCCGGCTCTTCTGTAAATTAGACCATCCTGGTCTTCCCTTACAACCCAGCTTTGGGGAAAGGCCTTTCTGTTTTTTAAGCCTGGACTATTTCCCTGAACTGGTTAATGGTATTGCCCCTCAAAGAGTTGCACTGGTGCAGCTGAAATTACATAGGCTTGCAACTTTTCTATTGCAGAAAATATTTGAATAGCTACAACCTTGGCAAATGAAGTGGCAGAAGAGGTAATACAGAACAGGCTTTGTGTCCAGAGAACTTTAAATCATGCCTGGATATCTCATGTAAAGTGAAGAATAAAACCAATGGTTCTCCAGGTATATTCAGTGTGTGCTTGTCCTGCAGAAATCTGGAGGGAGTTGACTTAGTGAACCTAAAGAGGGTCAGTGCCACATGCAAGCGTGCCTCAGTTATAGCTGGTATATTGGGAATGGATTAATTGAAATGGGTTTCCTTGTACTGCCATATAATTGATTTCTAGCAGCAGAATTGCTTCTTTATCCTCAGGGTAGTACTTTGGAAGCTTAATTTTATTTCCAGGATTCTCACAAATTCTCTTTTCAAGTCTTGTTTGTACACAGTTGCCCTACCTTACCTTTTAAGCCGACATCCCTAGTAGCAGTTACTTCAGTGTGGCATAGTTCTTGTCTAAGAAGTGACCTGTGATGTACAGCTGACACCCGTAACCTCTTTTTCACAAGTGCCAGCATATTGCTGTCCTTTGGTTTTTTCCACAGGTGGTCTGCAACTAAATACAGCCAACAGTGCTGTGAGGAACAGAAATAAGGACATTGACTTCATCTAAAATTCGTGTTCTTTCTTCCATGAGGTGGTTCTTCCCTTCTGCACCCAGTCCTTTGTAGTTTCACGCTTTTACTGGGAAAGGTACCGTATGTAGGAACTCTGGGCCTTGTCCAGAACGGAGATCTTAAGTCTCTAGATTGTTGCTGCTAGGCAGAATACCTGCCACCTACCCCCCCCCCCCGCAGAGAGGGTAAACATTAGGGAACACAGCTGGTCATAATGAATCAGATCAGGAGTTAATCGAGCCCAGGACCTGCCTTCTATGGCACTAATAATAGAGGTGTTAAGAGGCGCTAAGAGAAGCGAGCACCTTTGATAATTCCCCCAAACACTGCAGAATCTCCAGTGAATTGCTTTAAAACCTAGTCCATTAATTGTTTCTGAAATAGGAACCATTTCATATCCCTAATTGTCTGTCTTGCATTTCTCGCTTTCTCTTGTAGTTTTTAGTATCTATGTTTTTAAGATAGGGAACAGTGGTCAGAACTTAATTATCTTTGAGACTTCTGTCCCTCTGTGAAATGTTTTAAATCAAACAAAGGGTTCAGGAGTTAATAGGGAAGAACTAATGACTGGATAATGGAGTTGCATAAACCTTGTTTCACTAAGAATCGGACAAAAAAATGATATGAGGTAGCTGAACAGGAATTTTTCTTTCCCCCTTTGACATGATAGAAACAAAGAACAGAAGGCCTTTGGGAAGTTCCAAATCCCTTAATGTTTCAGAGTTTAAATGGGATTGAGAATTTTCAGTCTGTCCAAGCAAGTTGCATGTATTAGAGACTTAGATGGGGTTTTTTTTCTCTAAAAAGGTAGAAAATACTTCTTGGCTTGAGTTGTGTACTGTGTGGTAGATACTTGAGTTCTTGTTTGTAACCATTACAGGTCCTTTAGAGGTTTGGTTTTGGGTTTATTATTATTTTGTTTTTTTAGTGTGTCTTACTACCTGGGAAGAGCTTGCCCTGATAGAAGTTTGTATCAGCGTTTCTGTAGGTCTGTGCATAATCTGTAGTCCTGTTACATGGACCTTGGTATGAATTGCTTCTACTTTAGGGCTATGGTTTGGGGAATATTGAACCTGGCTTTTTGGAAGCAAGACAGAATAACTGATACGTAGGTTTCATCTCAAAACAGCCAAGTTATTTTGGCTGTCCCCTTCCAGATACAAGTTCTGCACATTTGGAAGAAAATGTAATGTGAACATTTTGTTTACCATATGAATGTGCTCAAGAAACAAGGGCAAAGCTAGCATGATTTAACTGGGCTATCTCAACCTATCCCTACTAAATTTAGTGATCGTTTGCTGTCAACTGTATGGAGTGGAGATTTATGCAGGAGATGGCACTCGCTTTTGCTATGTCTCTCACTAAATGATTATAGGTATTTCAGATCCTTGTGTGCTTGAGTTCTGGCTCCATTTCCACTCACTTTTTTTAAGGAGTTGAGAAGTAGTAGCGGTGTTGCCTATAGCGCAGCAAGCTGAGGATGAGGCAGCATGTATCCTATGCACGCAGTAGCCACAAATACTGCTGCTCAGTAAATGCAAACTGAACTTGTGCTGACAGTATATCTGTTAATACCTTTGTGGATCTGTGAAAAGACATTAATTGTAAATAACCTGTTCATGCATACTGCTAGGTATACTGCATTTCTGTTTCGGTTCTGCATTTCTGCTAATGAAAATATTGTGCTGGTAAGGCTTTCTCTCTTGAAACTGTATCTGTGCTGTAACTAAACATTTCATCAGGTGACAGCTGCTGTGAGTGCTGCTGTTTTTTGAACAGCCGGAAGGCAATGGGACCTGGGCTCTGCCAGGTGAGATTGCTTGACTTGTTAGGCTGAAAGCAGTGTAGCCTCTCCAGCCTCCTCTTTCATGAGAATGTAGACCATGAGGTTTTGTGTTATCTAAAATGAAAAGTGAGTGACAGTTTCAGGACCAAGCTGCTGAATAAAAGCTGGAGTTTACTGAAAGAAACTGGCCCAAAGTTGAATTTGAAACCCAGAGTATGAGGAGGCATATGTTTCCCGTAAGAGAAGTAAGCAGGTCATCATAAGTTTATGCACTCTCTTGACACTCATCTTTAATTCAGGGCAGCAGCTTTGTGGATTGAGCAGGGGAAATATTTGCAACTGTGAAGTTCTTTATCACACGTGTGGAAATGCACGTTGTACCCAACAGTGGTAGTAAGTGTGGGAAGAAGGCGGCTTCAGCCTCCTTTGTGTACCGAGTACATCTGTAGCTAATGCAGTGCACAGTGTGTAAGTCTTTCTGGATGTAAGGTAGGTAGTATTCAGCGAGGTCAGTCCTCAGAAAGTGCTTGTAGCTTGAAAGGCAAATGTAAGTTAGGAAGGATAAAAATACTTTCGAGCATTTTTGCAACTTGATCACCTAAAAGCCTATAAGGTTGTTAGGTAGCTCAGACATGCCTAATCTTATAAATATACGACCTCTAGACAGTGTGTGTTCTCTCTTTTGCAGTACTCCCTCCTGAGTTTGTTTTCTGCGGACCGATGGTAGACTTAATCAACAGCTGACATGAAGAGGGCAGAGGGGGAAGCTGTTTTGCAGTAATGTCTTAAAAGCATATGAGAGCCAAAAAAAAGTCTGTTATGTTTATTGCTAATTGAGAACAATTCTTTTACTGCCTTTGTGGAACACTTCCATCTTCTGTGGCCTGTAGGCAGTCATTCTGGATTTAGTTAGTTGCTGTACCGTTGCAAGTGTGCTTGTGTCTGTGTGTTCTGGTGGTTTAGTACCTGTATAATACAGCATTGCTTTCTAGAAAGTTGTGCGTATTCTCAATTTCAGAAGAAAAAAGTGGGATATAAAGGCCTTCTGCACAGGTTTATGTTAGGCGGCTACTTCTGCTCTATAACAGCATAGGCAAGAGGAAGAAATGAATCTTAAGTGTGAGTCAGAAGGTAGTCATATGTGTGATGGTCCTTACTGTCTTGTGGTATTGGCACACGCTCCTCAGTCGTTGTTTTAGCCTGATCACAGGTAATTCTGTAATGTGGATAAGTGATGCAGTTAATTACAGTCATGATGTGGATGCATGGCTGATTATTTCGGGGATTGTGAGTTTAAGCTGTAAGCTGTTGTGAAGGTATGGGATTGAATCTCCAGCTCTTCTGTTCAGGCGGTTGGGCGGTGAGGGGTGAGCTTCACGTGTTTTATGGTGGTTGCTGTTTGTAAGGAGACGTGCTGCGCTTGTGGGATGCAGAGCGGCTAGGCTAGCCCTTTTCTTCTGTCGTGTAAGTAGGAAAGCCAGTAAATTAGCAAGGGTAGACAGTCTGTTGTGTTTGAAGGGCCTGACTTCTTGTTTTGCTTGCTATCAGGCTCCATTTTTCTGTCTCTGGACTTTTTTTTCTTTTTTTTTTTTTTCTTTTAAGAGTACTCCTTCCTTCCTGTTCTGTGGTAGGAGCTGAGAGGCATGTCTTCCTGTTGTTTAAAGTTTGGGTTTTTTTTTTAAAGTTAATTTTGTCGTTCCCCATCCTCTCTTTCAGCCCAGGGCACAGAGACTCTGACAGCTGTGCACAGAGAGGATGACTCCCATTGGCAGCTGGATTGTTGGGAGCCTGTGGAGGGTTCCTGTGATCCAACGTGTGTAGTTGTAGCTACTGTCACAAAAGCAGACAGGGAATAGTGTTAGCTGGGTAGGTGGTATGAGACGGATGCACTTCCATGGCGTGGGAGGGAGCTGGAGATGAAGGGGAAGTGCTGCACCAGGGGAGAGTAGGTGTTTCGGAGTGCAGGGGTCAATGGAGCATGGTGCTGTACCTCCTTTAAATGCAGTGAGTGAGAAGCTAGCTTTTTCATTGCTGCTTGAACAATTCTAGAGGAGTGCTCTTACCTGCTAAAGCATCAGGTTGGAGAGTGGTTTGTTAAAATTAAAATTTCCTTGTTGTATGTGTGGCACAGTAAGTAACTAGTGTTTCTGTGCAGGACAGCATTTTAATTTAGTGAAAGCATTTAAAATCTCTATGAAAAATGCAAATTACTCCCCTTTGATCTGCTCACATTCTGGTTTATGTGATTTGCAGCGTGGCCTGCATAACTTGCAGAGAAGAAACCCTTTTCCAGGTAATTTGAGTAATGAGAAATAGGTCTCCATTAGTTGCATAGCTACTGGTGAAATGCTCAACATGGTTGTGGGATTAGTCTCAAACGTGGATGAGATGTACTGGGCTGTGCATTTGTGACATGGTGAAGTCATCAAGCACTGGTCTATATGCATTTCTACACTGTGTCATGTGTCGGCTCTTGAAGCATCCCGTGGGACAGCTTCAGTTCTGCCTTTCTGCCAGCAGTGTGCAGTGAGCCGTTTTATGTGAGGTTCGTTTGCAGTTGCTGATCATGGGAGTGTGGGATTGGGGATGTTCCTGCTGCTGAGCAAAACAACGCTTTGGGGGTTTATTTATTCAATACTGTTGGATACCACCGTGAGCTATTCTTTGGTAAATCATTCATTTGTGATAAACTTTCTTTAAATCCATGCCAGGCTTTACAATTGATAAGCTGTAGTTACATGAAAAATTGAGTTAATGTTCACTTGAGGTAGAAAATGTGTCTGTGAGAACAATATATGCACATATGTGCACACAAAAAAGCTGTTAGAAAAATGACGTGAGCTATGAAGATTTGTAACAGTCACCTGAAACCCGTGGATTTAAAGATGACAGAGACTGACATTTTCTTTGGTTTTCATTTTTAATTTTCTGTCACAGTATTCACAAACAAGATTTTGGATCGGTCTCAGCCGAAGTGAAGTGAGGGGTAGTCGGTTGTGTTGGGAGTAATGAGAGCGGTGGAGGGAAAGAACTTGTCCTTTCTTTGTGTTATAACCGTTTCCTGCACCTGTTTCCCGTCTGTCACTCTGGCCCCCTGCTTAGTCTACTCAGTGGTTTTCCATTGTTCTATACCAATTATCTAATTGACACGAATTATTGCTCCATGTATCACAATCCTTCATCTTCTTTTGAATGTCGTTAATTTGTGTTTTTGCTTCAAATTTGGCCAAGGCCAATTGAATCTTTGTTGGGTTTGGGGTCTGATTATGGACCTTCAGAACCATAAGAGGGACCTTATCTTCTTGATGACCTTCCACCGGGATTATGGTAAACTGCATTTCCTGGATTATTCTCTGTGTAAGGAGTGTAATACAGGGAATCAAGCACGCGACTATTAGCAGCCCTAAGAACAACCCTCTGGTTATGACTCCCAGTCTTTTCTACCACTCGCCCCCAAGGGCTGACTGTCATATCTTATCCATACTAAATCCATTGGAAGTCTGTACAGGTACATGTGCAATCTTTTTCATCTCCCTTACCAGCTCATTCACTGCTTTTCCTTCATCATCTATTTCTAAGCAACGATTAGTAAGGTTAAATTTACCACATACCCCTCCTTGTGCTAATACATAGTCTAATGCTAGATGGTTCTGATATTTTGCAGTTTGCAGGTTTGTATTCTGCTTAGCTAAAAATTTAGAGCATCTCCTGTCTTATTCACTGCTATTTCCACAACCGCTTGCAGCCTAATAATTCTGTTAAGCATATATATAGGGGTATGGTAGCCCCAAGATCCGTACTCAGCCCAGGTGCCTGGGTCATAATATTCTATTATCCTTTCTGGGGGCCATTCATTTTCTTTCCAATTCCCTATTTGTAAACTTTGTCGTGCCCTTCTTAATTCTTCCATTTCTGTATATATAGGTACCCCCAGTCTCTCCCCTCGGGCAGTGGGTAATAGGAAGAAGCTGGGCCTGATTGTCCCTAATACACATGATCCTGTCCAATTTTTAGGCAACTCGGCATATGCTAGCTTACCACAGATCCAATAATACCCATCGGGGGCTGGTCACCCATGCGGTATTTGGCTACCATTTGTCCAATTTTTCAGGTTTCCCGGCATTACTTGAGGACTTCCTCAGGAGGTCCAATGTGATACTGTCTCATTCCATTCATATCCTTCCTCACAGACTAAATCACCCACCAGTTTTTTCCCATTTTGGTTTTGCCAGCAGGTTCTCCCGATTATGCTTGTTTGTAACACCCATTGTGTCTTTGTTACCTTCTGCTGGCTTCCAAATTTTTGGATTCAAGATGTTTGTTTCCATCGACTCCCAAGGCCGGCGGTCCCCTTGGTTAGTTCCTCCACAAACAAAACAGTTTGTCACATTTAATGCTGTTGCAATGTTTTTCACTAGATTTACAAACAGATTCTTAGCAATGGTTGGAATCTCATACTTAGCTCCTGTTTCCACTTCATGATAAAAAGAGTGGAACAATAAATGTTTTGCGGCAGATTTTCTAGCGTTTTCTATAATCCTTATATCCAGGATTGCCCTGGGATCTGCCCCTGTTCCGTAAATTTTTAGACCGTGTCTGGTTCGGTTCCTGCTTTTCCAGTCACCTGCGTTGATGATTTTAAGATTCACAGGATTACAGGTTTGGCCATTGCAGCTCAATGGTGCTTCGACCTTACTAAATTTCACATTGGGATGGCCACCCCCACAATGTGATTCGTATCCCAACAGACACATCCCCACCCTCTTCTTCCACAAAGGTGATTGAATTGGTACCTGGCGGTACTTGATGAAAGCAGATAATCAGGTCTCATCTGACACTGTCCCCACCCAGGGTATATATACTTATTCTAGTCCTTGTAATATTGTCTCCATTCTAGGTTCCCACAGTTTGCATCAAAATGATCGTCAATAGCATTGCAGGCGTCGAATCCCACAGATAGTGGTTCACTAAGATTTGTTCTGGTGTGACTCTGTCCAAGTAACCTGCCATGCCCATTATTTGTTCGCACCTCTGTCCACCGTTGATGGGGTACTTCTCTGGGATCGTAACAGGTTATTCTACCACTTTCATTGCATCTTGCATATTCTGTCTGGTTCACGTAACATGAGCTCAGCTTTTGCCCTTCACAGGCATAGATGGTATGATATACCAGGGTTTGTTCCTGAATTCTCCTTCTCTGGGTGTTAACAGTGCATTCGCTACAGTTCTGAGAATGCCCTTGGACCATCAGGGTCATGCAGGACCCTAAGGGGTTGCAGCCCTTGTTAAACCTTCTTGAGCTGTGGGACTAGTTCCTTCTCCAGTCTTGCCCTCTCCCTTATGCTTCTTAGAAGATGGTCCAGGCTCGCTAACCTGTGGCCCTTTACATGGGCTTGATTCAGGGCAGATAGCCAATTCTCTGGATATGTTTTCCAGTCACCATCTAGATTTAGTTCATACCCACAAAACAGTACCTTTACTCATATAGGCTTCTCAGTACCAGGCTTCTTCCACTCCCTTTTCTTCTTTTTCTTTGGATTCTAGAGTATGTCCTTACACTGGGGACAGAAAGTGGAGATTTTGAGACTATAACAGTATCACCATCGACAGCAATAATGGCATCTGCACCGTGTCTAGGCCAAATGGCAACTGGGAGGTTTAGGATGTTTTGGACATAACAGGTACTATCCTATTTCTGCTGGAGGTGGTATGCCTCCTGTGGGTTTGGGGCTCTGAATCCTTCTGCTATGGCCTGTATAGTTTCCAACAGCTGCTAATACACTCGTCAATATGCATTTCAATATATACAGATAATATTCAAAAGATCGTTATGCCCAGATACATTTCAAGTCCTTTTGAGCTTAACCTTAAGGTCTCCAGGAGTGGATTCAACCTTCCATGTCTCTGTTATGGGTCCTTTTACTCGAGATGCATGCATCCACCTCTTTTCTGCCATCCTTGTAGCTGTTTCTGTGGTAAGCAAGACAAGATAAGGACCTTCCCAGTGTGGAGACAACAATTCTTCTTTCCAAGTTTTTATCAAAACTTTATCTCCGGGCTGTATTTTATGAATGGAGAACCCCAAGGGCACGTTTTGAGCCAACATGCCCTTCTCCTGAAGTTCATTTAATTGTTTTCCCAGAGTTATCACATACTTATGGGTCTCATAGTCTTCTATCAAAGAATGATCTAAGGGCATTCCTTGAGAATACAGCATACCGTAAAGCATCTCATAAGGTGATACTCTGGTCTCCCCGTGTGGCATGGTTCTTATGTTTAACAGTGCTAGTGGTAAACATTTTACCCATGATAATTGAGTGTCAATCATCAGTTTGGCCAATTAGTGTTTAATTGTCTGATTCATTCTCTCAACCCGCCCAGAACTTTGAGGATGCCATGGCGTATGATATTCCCGTTTAATGCCCAGAGCCATAGTTAAAGCCTTCAAAACATTTGAGGTAAAATGTGTCCCCTGATTGGAATCAATGTTCCTGATTAAACCAAAGCGAGGAATAACATTCTCCAATAGATTCTTAGCTACCACTACGGTGGTGGCTCACGCTGCTGGGTAAGCCTCTACCCAATGTGTTAATTGATCCACGATTACCAACAGATATTTATGTTGTTCTACTTTTGGTAATTCAGTAAAGTCCACATGTATTCTCTCAAATGGTCGGTATGCTGTCCTTCTTCCTCCAGCAGGTGCTTGTCTAATCACTTCATTATTTATCTTTTGACACCTTAAGCATTCCTGGATGGTTTGTTTGGCTATCTCGTATATTCCTACACACCCATAAAATTTTAGAAATTGATCACTCAGTGCTTTTGTTCCCCAATGGGTTTGTAGGTGTAGTTGTAGAAGTACATGCCTAGCTTGTTCCTTTGACAGTATCTCTCTTCCATCAGACAGAACCCATTTTCCTTCTTTCAGTTCTGCCCCTGTTGTCTTTATAGTTTTTATTTCTGCATCCGTATACTTTTTCTCTTGTGTCCCTTTTTCGTTATCCGATTCCTGCAGGATTAAAACTACATTGTACTTCCTAAGAGCTGCTTCCCCAGCTTCTTTATCTGCTAGGTTATTCTCTCTTATGTGGAAGCCAGTTCCCTTCTGATGTCCGCTGACATGTACTACAGCAATCTCTCTAGGTCCTCTCAATGCCTGCAATTATCTAAAGTTTGGTGAATTAGCCCTTTTCCTTGGGTGCCTGTAAGTCCCCTTTCTTTCCAAGCTTTCCCAAACGTGTGGACTATCCCATAAGCATATCTATAATCAGTATAGATAATTCCACTTTTCCCTTTCAATAGTTCTAGGGCTCGTAATAATGCGTAAATTTCACATGCTTGAGTGGACCAAGCAGCACTGAGTGGTCCTGATTCCATCAGGACCGTATCCCTGTTTACAATGGCATACCCAGATCTTCTCTTTCCACCTGCCACTCTGGACGACCTGTCAACAAACAGTTTTTCCCCTGTCTCTAATTTTGTCTCCTCGAGATCGGGTCGTATTTTTGCTTGCAATTCAGTCACTTCTACACAGTTATGTTGTAGTTCTTTATGGGTTCCCCATATAGAAATGGTGCAGGGTTTTGTGCAGCAGTTACTTGTAGTTCTAAGTCAGGGGAGTCGATCAGGATGGCTTCATACTTCAGCATCCTACTGAAGCTATCCTGATCCATCAGTTAACCATTTTTCAGCCTTCTGCTGGAGTACTCCCCTAACGTTATGTGGCATATATAACCTTCAGAGGTGCCCCACAAGTGACTTTTCTAGCTTCCTCAATGAGTAAAGCAGTAGCCATGGGTGCCTGCAAACACGCGGGCCGCCCCCTACTCACAGGGTCTAATAGTTTAGAACAATATCCCAACAGGTTTCTTGATTCCTGCCCATTCTTGAGGTAATACTCCATATGCAGTTCAGTTAGAAACATTTACAAATAGATAAAAGGCTCTTTCTAAATCTGGGAGGCTCAACAGTGGAGCCTCTGTTAATGATGTCTTCTTCCCAACCTTTCTTCATTTTCCTCGTTCCACTTAATTCTCTCCCCAGTCAGTTTTTCATATAAAAATTTTACCTTTTCACTAAACCCTTCAATCCAGGGTCTACAATATCCCGAGAGCCCGAGCAGTTGCCTTGCTTCCTTTTTCATTTTGGGTGACGATAGGGCTAAAATCCCTGATACCCTGTCAGGATCCAGTTTTTTCTTTCCTTGGCTAAGCCAATGTCCTAAGTACCTTACCTCCTTTCAAATTTTAATTTAGATTTTGAGACCTTCAACCCTTTTTTCCCTAAGAAGTTAAGTAACTCAGTAGTGGTTCTCCGGGTCTCTCTCTCAGTTTTCCCAGTTATCAGTAAGTCATCCACATATTGAAACAGTTTCACTTCCCCCTTTACCTCAAAAAGCTGTGATAATTTTTCTAAGGTTTGGCCAAATAGATTTGGGGATTCAGTAAATCCCTGAGGAAGTACGGTCCATCTGAGCTGTTGTCACCTCCCTGTCTCAGGGTCTTCCCATTCAAAGGCAAAGTAATCCCGAGACCTTTCACTTAATGGGCTGGCCCAGGAAGCATCCTTCAAAGCTATTACACTATACCATATATGCTGAGCTGTTAAATGGTTTAGTATATGGGTTTGTCACTACTGGGGATTTGGTCATGGTTCGTTGATTCACAGCCTTAAAATTCTGAACAACCTATACGATCCATCAGCTCTATCAGCCTTTTTTGCCAGCAGAATGGGGGTATTATGTGGGGACATACAGGCTTCCAGCATCCCCTTTTGGAGCAACCTATCTATAACTGGTTTAAGTCCTTTTCTCCCCTCCAATGGGATAGGATATTGTCTAATCCTTATTGGCTGTTGCAGATTCACTATTTCTACCACCAAGGGTTCCATATCTAATTTTCCTGAGTCTCCCTCTTGATACCATACCTGAGGGCCTATTTCTCCCTCATCTTCTTGGGTTAGGGTATATAGCTGAATTTTTAATTCTCCCTTCTGGCTCTTGATTTCCAACACCAACCTTATTATTAAGTCTCTTCCTAACAGATTGTGCTCAGCCTCAGGTACCAGAAATAGGTCATTGAGACATAGTTTCTTTTCTGACTCTATTTCCACATCCTCCAATATAGGAACTTTAAAGGGCTCCCCTTTTGCCCCTACTACCGTGATATTCTTCTTCCCTTCCTTAACCCGTTTCGGTAATTTTCTAATAGTTGATTTCTCTGCCCCCAGTATCTACTAAAAAATAAACCTCTTCCCTCTAGGGACCTACTAATAATTTTAGCAAGGAATCACTTGATGTCCGGGTCCCCAAAAGATACAGCCCCTGACACCTCTAGTCTTCCTTATACATTTTTTCATCCTCTTGCCTTTTTCTACAATTCCTCTGAATATGCCCCTTTTTGATACAATAGTAACAGATAGGGATTCCATCTTGTTTTTCTGTTTGTCCTTCGGTTCCTTTTCACCCTGCCTTTTTCCTGATCCTAGGTAATTCATTTTCAGCTGGTGGTTGTTCTGATTGTTGTGAATAGGGAGGAGGTATATTATCCAGAGGCTCCCACTTTTCCTCTTCTCTATACTTTTCCTTGTTAGTTCTAGTATTTAAAGTGAATATCTGGGTTGTGGGAAGGGGGTTTGAGGCTCCTATCCGTAGAGCTGCATAATCACTCTCTTCTTGGTTAAAAGACTCCTTAGAGTTAACATAGAGGTTCAATGCCTGATATACCCAATCCCCAAAGGATCCAAAAACTGGCCAAAAAACATGTGGCCTTAAAGGTTCTTCTGGCCATTTTATCACGTAAAATTGAGCCATTTTTTCTTTATCTTTTCCTTTCCTCGATTCCCAGTCATCCCAGTATTTTAACATTATCCCCAATGGGCTTTCTGGTGGAATGTCTGGTATTTTACTTCCCTTTCTAGATTGGAGACCCCTCTTTGAGCCTCCTGGGTCCGAGAGTCTACTTTTCTCCTGACCCATCCTGGAACCCTTAAAGAAGTTCCGAATCCCTGACTGTCTAGAGGTGTCTTGTAAAGTGGTTGGCCCACCCATGAATTCTTAAAGCAGTTGCTTCGGTCCTTCACTGGCCGAGTCCCTCACGGGAGATCAGAACCGTGGTTAGAAGACCTCCACACTCACTTTGGTACTAAGTTCCTTCTCAGTCACACCCTTATACACAGTCACACAGCCGAATCCCACCCAGCCGAATGGTATACTCACAGATCCTCTTCATTCGGGTCTTTTCACGCAGAATTATGGGTCACGGAGGGAGAGCTCTTGGTTCTTTACTTGCCTCTTTTGTTCGGAATCTTATTGGACTCTAGCACTGCTATCGGCAAGGGCCGCTAGGGTGGGGCACCTCCCTTAACCGGTCGTAGATCCAAAGTCCAAGCAGATCACGTCGGGGTCACCAAATTGTTATAAATGAGGATGCAACTCAATCAGAATTTAGCAGTATTTATTATAAATGATAAAAGGTAAGTAAACAGCGCTGGGTGGGAGGGGAGTCTGCGCTCCACCAGCACACACCCCCTGTACAACAACGTGTTCCCTCTTATGCTTGTTGTGCTAATGCATATTCATTGCTGTACCGGGAAATGGCGTGGCTATTCAGATTAGTTCTTGACATAGGCGTTCCTTTCCTTGTGCCTGCATGTTTAATGTTGAGGGTCCCTTTGATGGTCATCGGGGACGAAGTTAGACGTCTTCCTCACTTGTCCTCTTTCTCACCCTGAAGAGCTGACTTCTTTCTTCTACCATATAAGGTGATTTGTCCAATACAGCAAAGCTCAGCTAAATATTTCACAATACCATATCCGCATGGCTGCTCCTAATGCAAGCAACCGTTTCCTACACCTGTTTCCCGTCTGTCACTCTGCCCCCCTGCTTAGTCTACTTAGTATTTTTCCATTGTTCTATACCAATTATCTAATTGACGCGAATTATTACTCAGGTATCACATTTGGGTGGTGGAGCCTTGAGATGTGAGATGTGGCCGGTGATCTTGGAGGCACCTGGAAGCTTCCACGTCCTCCACTGCAGTGTCCTTGTAGGGTATGGGTGGTTCTGCTGTGGGAGAAAAGATTTCTTTTTTTCTCTGCTGATGTGTAAATTGCTTAATGCCTGTCGTTGTTATTTCAGTCAGCAGTTGTTATTGCTGAAGCTGCCAAATATCTGCTTGGGTTTGTGACTTCTGGTAGAGTTGGTCATAGTAATGTTGAGCCTGTTGTTTTCCCTTTGGTACGCTGCCCAGAGCGGGTGCTTGGGAGGGGAGATTTAGGGTCTGGTTGCTTGGGGTGTTTATAACCATTTCTGGGAGCCTCGGTTTTCTATGAACCAGATGCCCAATCTGAATTCCTTAGAGGAGATCATTCCCCAGTCTGAAGCCTGTGGGGAAGGGACATTTAAGAGGAACTGACCCTTGCAGTCGGGAAGAAAGGTTTGGAGTCGCTTGGCTGCCTGTGACTGTGTGTGAAGATGATCAGCGTGAGAGGCCCGGAGCACAGAATGCACAAGAATATAAAAAATTGGGTGTAGCATTTCTGTGCTTTATTAGCCCTGGCTACGCTGTATGGTTAGGTAACCCAAGGTGTGCATTGCTTTAGTATTGGCATTGCAGCCTCATCCCTCATCGCTTCAACCGAGACTATGTTGAGACTTCATTGTTAAGGTATCTTTGCAACTCGTACAACACTGTTTTTTTGGAAAGACAACAGCTTGGAAACATTTTTTTTTTTTTTTTTTTTTTAAATTGTCACTCTTGGGATCGTAATCCCTGGGATTCTTGACTTGGGAGTGCTGTCTCGAGGCAGCCCAGCCCTGCTGCAGGGCCATGCGGGCACTGCTGTTGGCAGGCCGGGCGAGCTGCCGGCCCCGTCGCTGCCTCTTCTTGTGCCCGTAGTGCTGCCCGTAGCCGGGAGAGCTGCACAGGGGCTTGGGTACTCGGGGAGCCGCAGGGGCTGCTGCGGGACGCCGGGGGTGATGCTCTGGTGGCTCCCGGCCACCCTGGAGCTGAGGGCGATCGGAAACTCTCCTGGTGCAGCTTTTCAGGAGCCGGAAGCCCCTGGGGGAGACGTTTGCTTTCCTCTGGGCTGGGGAGGGGGCAGCATCACCTCTGGTACCCATTGCCCTTTTCACAAGCGTTTCGGGGAGATTAAGGCTAACAGCTTAGGTCGTTGTCTCCATTTACAAAAGGCTAGCACCGCTAAGCACCCATTCATCGTTGGGGCATCGTGCTAACGTGCTCACTGCTGATTACCTGAGTCGTGCCCAGGGGCTATGGCAGTTTGGCTCCAAACACAAATGAGCTGGGATTTCTGGACGGAAATCGTCTTAAATGTAGTAGATAGTCTTGGAAGGAATGGTTGGATCTGCAGGCAAGGTCAGCATCCCAGGAGGGGTGGCTGCGGGGGGTGGGTGGGTGGGGGGGGGGGGGGGGGCGGGGAGGGGAGTTCCACCCTCTTTTTGTCTCCCTTAAGGCTTAGGGTTTGGTTTCTGCAGGTTTGGGAGATAAAAGCCAAGTCCATTCAGGACTCTTGAGCTTCTGTTTCCTTACCTGTAAAAATGAGCGTTTAAGCTTGGAGCTCAGTAATCCCATGTAATTTATATAGCACTTGTTGATGTGTCTCTGATACTACTTTTTTCTTTTTTTGAAATCACTACCTTGGGTAAAGCACTAACTTTCTTCCTTTAACTTAAGAGGTTTATCCTGCTTGAAAATAATGAATTTACTGACCTGTTTGGCTTACTATATGGGGTTTTGTTAATGGTACTTTTAGGATAATGCAGATGTGGAAAAACAAGAAGTAGAGAAAAAGATATGAGAGAAACAAAGAATGAAACTGTATTCTAGGGAAAAGGGCAGTATGTGTAAGCTGAGCTGGAGAGGGAAAGGAAACATCTCGTATTGCTGGTGAGAAGTGGCTGGATTTTGATAAGAGGAAGCAAGTGAAGACAACAGGGATCAAAGTGGAAATAAAGTGATCAGAGAGAGAAGAAAGATCGTATGCTCTGCTTTGCAGGCTGACAGTAGAGCTCCAGCGTGGTTGGGTTTTTTTTTTGTGTGTGTGTGTCGTCGAGTGAGTATCGCTTTCAGGTTCCACTAATATATGCTCCTTATACTGGCATGGATTTTGTATTTCCTTGCTTAAAATCCTGGATTTAGTAGGAAATGGATTTGGTATGGTGTCTCTAACAAGTGTATATGTGAGGCTTTGATTTGATTTTTAGCAGATTTTAAAGAGTCTTTTTTTCTTTTTTTGTCAGATTATGTCTACTTCGAAAATTCTTCAAGTAACCCATATTTGATACGAAGAATAGAAGAGCTCAATAAGGTAAACAAAGTTTTCCATCAAGCCTTTGAAGCTAATTGATTTCACGATCTGTTTGATGTGATTAAAATCAAAACAATTCTTTAGCAGTTCTCTGGTAATTACAAGCTTAAAAGTACTTTTGTTCTGATAACTTTCCGGAATGTTTTGAGACCTGCTAGATTGTTCTCCTTTGGTATGAGAGGGCTGAGCGTCAATGGTAGGTCATTTGCAAGGTGATTGTGCCTACTTGTAGGGCAGGAGATCTCTGCAGTTCTTCAGCTCTGTGCCAGCTTCAGGCGATATGGAGATAATACAACAGTTTGCCTAGAGGCTGTGGAGACCTTGTAATTTGATCTTTCTTGGGGGAGACTCTTGCTCAGCAGGAGGGTTTGGAGCTGTTATCTGCTTCCTCAGACTTTGTCTTTGCTGGTTGTCCTTTGGGCCACTGTATTATTTCATCTGCCAAATTTCCCTTTCATTGGCTCCAAAAGGGAAGCATGATAGCTTCTATGTGGGAAGCCAGCTGAAGGCCTCGCTGCTGAAATTTTACCTAGTTGAGGATGGAAGACTGTTAGGAAGCAGTTAGCTGTGTCCTAAATGTGCCACTTTCTCAGGTTTAATACCAAAGTGTCCATTGCAGCCCGTACAGAAGTAGTGTAACATTGCTGGTTTGGATTTGAATTTGAATTAGTGACTAAAATTAGATCTCTCTCTTCAGCCACCAGTGATGGAAAAACATGTTTTTCTAAAGCAGTTACTTGGAAGAGAAAATTTATTGATACAATGACAAACAAAGGATCTGAAGGCTTAGACATCCTTGTAACCTCTTCTTTTTAGTAGAGGCCTTTTGCAGAAATACTTTGTCTCCCATTGATAGAACTCACTCTTGTTTCCAAAATGTTCACAGTGAATCCATAGACATGAGGTATCAGTAGCAGATTTGTTGATCGCTTTCTAGGAAAGTGTTGCTTCCCCCTCTTCATTCTTCCCCCACTTTGAAAAAAGAACTTTCAGCCTGGATGGCTCATCTTGGTGCAGCTCTTGCTTGAGCTGTAATTTTTCTGATGTACTGTTGAAGATGGGTCTTTCAGGCTGAAACGAATCGTGCCTGAGCAAATAAATTAAATAGATGATTTTACATTGCAGCTGTCTGTGTTTTAACAAAATGGCTCCTGCCTTTGTATTTTAGTTCCTCAAAATTTAGAAGTTCTGAATTATTTAACAGCAAAGCATGGAAATCTTGCAGGCTTTGTACCAAAACCTGGTAGGCCGCAAGGGGAAATATTTGTGCATGTGTATATTGTCCGATTACTTTTTTTCCTTTGTGTAGGAAAACTGGTGTTATAAAAAGTGAGAATTTTTCCTCCATTCACATCTGAGCAACAAGCGTGTAAATCGGTTTTTATGTTGCGTCCTTGTGGACAGATTGCTTGTCCACTACCTTTTTTGGAGACTTCCCAGAGTGGAATTTATGTCTTAGTGTTCTGGTTTCTTAGTGTGCCATTGTTATGGTTTTCAAGGACTCTTCAGTAGTAGGATACAACTCTTTGAAGTTACATTTTCATTATTTGTTGGTTTGTTTTAGAGACAGTAGATTGGTTGGGGCTGTTGCAAACCCAGTGTATTTCCCCTAGAGTTTGTCCAAAGCCAGTTTCACAATTTCACAGGTGCCATCTTACAAGTGATTGATCACCTGTCTCATTTTAAGAGTTCTAAGAAAAAAAAATCCCAAACTTTCAAGGATCCAAACTTTTTTGTACGTTGTCACTGATGTAGAGTTTATTGCCTGGTGCAGCTTCCCTTGTTCTCCTTTTGGAATCGTTTTTCTGTGTTGGCCGTTGTTTGGTGCCGTTAGAGAACGAAAACCTTATGTGATTTCTATTGTGAAAGTAATAATGGCTGGGTTCATTTTTGCCTTCCTGCTGTCTTAACAGACTTGGAGAACAGCCTAAGCCTGAATCCTGTTGTTATATTTCAGTTTTATTATTGGGATTTTAAATATGCTTTTGAATTCTACTTAATGTAGGCATTGCCTGAAAAGTGGCAAAGTGGCTTGTTAATGTATTTTAACTGCAGGTAAGTGGTTTTTTTCTCACCCCTCGAAACATCGGTAACTTCTAAAAATGGTGATCCCACAAAAACAATTAGGAGGGAAGGACCAAACACTGTTTCCCTACCTTGAAATGGATCACGCCAGAGTCTGTGTGTTAGATAACCAGTGTGCAGCTGGAGGGTGCCAAAAGGCGATGCTGTGTAGTTCTTGTGCAAAATTCCAAATTATTTATGAAGTTTCTAGTTCGGTGTGTACAGTTCAGTTCTTGATTTGTGCTCAGTGCTTTTTCTTTTTTCCTGTTTCAGACTGCCAATGGAAATGTGGAAGCAAAGGTGGTATGTTTCTACAGGAGAAGAGACATATCAAGTACACTTATTGTATTGGCAGACAAACATGCAAGTAAGCTTGTTTGTGTTCAGATTGCTTCTACAAAAAATTGCCAAAATTGAGTAGAACTTTGATACTGCAGTTACAATTATCAGTATTATTATTAAATGTCCTTTTTCTGTGCTCATCTTCAGCAATTTGCATTACTTGTTTGGCTGACTTTTTCTTTCTCCCCCTGGCGCCTGCCCCCCCCCCCCCCCCCCCCCCCCCCCCCCCCCCCCTTTGGTGTATGGCTTGAATATGGTGGCAACAGGACTGAAATTTTCAGTTAGGGTTGAATAAAAGACATGTTACTTGCTCCACAGTAGTGAATTTATTAATTTTGGAATGAGAGGTAGTTTTCTCCCTGTCTCATATGTTACTTCTCATGAATTATTTGGAAAAACCCCTCAAACTTACTTTATGAGTAAATCAAATAGACTGAACATAGGAAACAGACTTGAAACTTGGCTAATAGAAATGATCTTTAAATTTCGTTATTAATATTTTTTGTATAGCTTTTGTCTGAACATGCTCAGGCAATACACTTTAATAGCACTGAATTATAGGACATCTGATCGCTATTTTGAATATTTCAAGTTCTTTTGTTAGGAAAAAACAATGCCTGTGCTGAAATGAGACTTAGAAACTGTAACCTTTTTGAGTACTGTAGTTACTCAATAATTAAAAAAAAAAAAAAAAGGCATGAAACTATGAAACTAAAGTATCAAAAAATTCAGGACGTTGTTCATGACCTTATATCAGTCACCCTTGCATGTATGCCTTGCACAACTAATAAATTTCTTGATTTTTATTATTTTAAAGAATGTTGTGTTAACTTACGTTGGCATTTATTCCCATCCCAGGGAGATCAGAGGCATGTGAGATATCTTGCTGAGTAGAGATGGAAGCTTATTTCTAAACAAATTTAGTGTTATGATTATCTTTCAATTATAGAAACAGTTTTAAAATGCTAAAAAGTGCATACAAAAAATAGTTATATGTCAGTATAGATCAGATATTTGTGTATATAAATCTGTAAGGCAAGATACTGCAAAAAAAATTCAGATGGTTTAAGAAAAAAAAAAAACCAACCTGAAAAACACCAACCCACACAAAATAACTGAGAAGCTGGTGTAGATCTTTGTGTTCTGAACCTGAAAGGTGGTGAGCATGATGCACTACCTGGCTCTCAAGGGGAGTATCAGTCTCCAGGGAAGAAATAATGCAACATATTCCATGACATTGGACACTTTATCTGGGGTGCTTTCAGCCTGTTTTACCCCATCCCAGTTGCCAGTGAGGATTAGATTTGAGTTCGTTGCACCTTCCTCTGCCAGTTCAGCGTCCCTCTTGTCCTGTCCTTGCAAGGTGATGGACACAGTTCTAACAAAACAGACATTACTGAAACAGATGTGTTGAAAGGGAGAAAAAGGCTAAGCAGGTGGAGTTACTAAATGGTTTTTACTTGTAAACAGTGGAGTATGTGTGATGTAGCTGTTCAGATTGCTTAAAGTCTAGCAAAAAGCATGGACAGCCATATTAATCCTTGTAATTCAAGGCACATACGTAAATGAAAAAGAAGCAATCCTATCTGGGCATGTCAGAATTAGGATTTAGCTGCCAAATATCATTGTCTTTTAATGCGCTGCTTGGTGCGTATATGAATAGACTGCGATGTATACGTAATACAGATCTACCTAGTTGTACTGCATGGGGATTGATTTAATCAGAGATTCAGTTTTAATAATGAATATAATGTCTTGCTGTGTTCTGGTGCTTAGTGCCGTTGGGGAAAACGTGCAGCAAAATTAGCCCCTTATTGATAAATTTGAGTATTTTCTATTGTAGATTCAAGTCCAAATAAGTCCCTCCATTGCAGCCATACCTTGACAAAGAGTCACGTGGCCCTGAGATGAGATTTGGCTGTGTTGCAGAATTGTGGTAGCAGGCAAAGCTTTTTTTGATATCTCTTCAGTGCAGCAGTACTCATTTTATCTGAGAATACTGAAGCTTAATAGGAGCTTCACTGTAAACAACGTGACTATTGATTCCTTCATCTGTGTCTCACTTCACTAGATTTAGTAAAGGAAGCAGGTAGGAATGATTCAAAGAAACACGTCTCAGGCTGAAAATGAAAAACCTGCAAAGGTTGGTTTCTTTTTTTGCGATAAGAAATTTAAGTTGTTTTTTTTAAAATGCAAACAAATAATTCATTGTTCGTATTCATATGTGTTTGAAAGACAGTAAAATTCTTCTGTAGCACAATCCTATTAATAGAGCCACCAGAGACAAATGAGGCGGTCTCCTAGTGTAAATTTCATTAGTAACTAGCATTTTTTCCAGTATGTTTCTTTCTGGTGCAGAATAAAATTGCTACTAAATGACTTCCATTTATGTAGATAGATGTGCTGTTGTGTGGCTTCCGTTCTTCTAAAGGAGGGAGAAGACAGTAAAGCTAAGCTTTTGGACAGCCATTAGTTCTTTAGTCTGGAAAAAAAATACCTATATCCTGCACGATATAATGAAATTAAATTTTGTGGATGTTAAGATTCTAGTGCAGATACTCAACAATGTCACTGACTTTGAGTTCATTTCCATAAAGTCTCCTGTTGCCTCATTTTGATGCATTTGCAGTAGATGTACGTATCTGCATCGCTGATCTTTTAACTGCCTTTGTTCAGCTGATTAATGGAGCTTTCTGACTGCAGACATTTCTGGATTCACAGAGTCTTCTGTTTAAGATGCCCTTATTTTAGACCTACTGTTGAGATCAATGCAGTCAGAGCGCCAAGTAATGGGAAGATAGGCCAGCACACGAATGGAAAAAGTGTATATATAATTCTGAAATATTTTTTCCCCTTCCAATAAAGGAAGGAAAAAGATGTGATTGTGAAATGAATGTTGCAAAGTTTTGAAAAAAAAAAATAAAATACAAAAAAAGGCTTATGCTTTAGTTTGTATAATCCATCAGATCTCTGAAACTGACAAGTCTGAGATGTTGTCTTTTCTCATAACTCTTTATAAAGAGAAATGAGTTGGAAGCACCTTATTCTGTAGTTGGTGACTGTAAATTAGTACCTGATGTATGCAACCTGATTCTTGGATTTGATCTGTGATCTTACTATTTTTATCATATGATATAAAGCTTGTCTGGGCTGTCCTATAAATCTTTCAGCCTTATAATGGATTGCATACATTGTTAGTGCTTCTTATTCATAAGCCTCTTTAATTACCTCACCAATTATTCTACGGAATTTCTCCACCTGTTTCTGAAATGAGCCTGCTTCACCAGTAGCAGACTATTTAATGTTCTTGCCCAGAGACTTTGTAGTAGTTTAAGATGTTGTATGCAAACAAGATTGGAGGCAGAACTTGATAGAAGTGAAGTGGGAAGGGCAGTTTACTCCTCAAGCTACTGTTGGATGCTGTGACTATATATTTTCTCTATACAAAGTGTCTGTATAATGTCTCAAATAGTTCCATGTATAATTAAGGCAGTATTTCTGACAGCAGGAATACAGCCTCCTATCCTCCCTCCTAACGATCCACCCCCCACCATCTCCATATATTTGTGATCTGTCTTAACGACCACAGTTTTTGCTTCATTAAAAATGTTTATCCTGATTTGTATAACAATGGAGAAGTGAGTAGTTAGTGCTGGCCGGTTTGGCAGGTTTATGGTTAGCTTTCAGCAGCTGATGTTTGGGTGCCAGGCACACATGGCAGTGTGGTTTTCTAAGTGCCAAAGCTTCTAAAAATAAACGTCTTGCAGTGTTGAGGTGGTGTTGCTCAGTCAGTCCATGAGTTGCATGAGACCTGTGTGCCTAAACAGATAGGAGGTCTATTGAGTTTGGATGTTTGCTTATTTTTTTTAGTTTTAGATAACACCAGTCTAAATGCACTTTGGCAATAGCTTCACAAATTAGTTTGGTGGGGTTTTTTATATATTTCTTCCATTTTATTCCCCTTCTCCTCCATTTTCTCCCAACAGCACACGTGCAGATTTAGGAGAAGTCAAAATCATTAATCCACTCACACTTTGGCTCTGTTGTTACTGAGAGGAGGAAACTGGTTTTTCTCTCATGGGGGTGGTGCGGTTAGGAAAGATATACTAAGTGTCCAAAATAGTGTCTGTTTGCTCTGTCTGCTACCTGTAATAGTAGCCACAGCTGCAAAGGATGATCACAGGAAGTTTCTGGAAGAGATCACAGTGGGATGTCTTGATAATGTGGCAAACACCTTCTGAAGTGTCAACGTATAAGGATTTCTATTTGTTAACATGTTCACTGTATTTTCTATAGCTATCAATACCTGGGTTTCAGTAGAGAGAAAAAATTAATAAGGCTGAGGCTTAACAGACCTTTTGAAACTGGACCTGGGGGAAGGAAGGTGGTGGTTGGTGTATTGTTCTTCTGAGCTGCTTAGTTGAGCTGTTAAAGCACCAAGAGTTTAAGCTTCCTTTGCTACTGAAAGAACTGTTGTGCAGGTCACTAGCACTGGCTTTACTGTGTTTCCCAACGTTTTGACCCCGGTTTTTTTTTCTTTTTCCTTTACATTTTTTTGCTATTGATAACCATGCTGATTCTGTTACTGCAGACTGTCTCCCAGGCTGGACAACCTAGTGTGCTCTCTATTTCTGTATCACGTTTGCCTTGCTGCCATTTCTGAATTGTGCTATGTAGCTACTTGTACAACACCCAGAATGCAGAGAAAGGGCTGATGCTTTCTGCTTCTGGTGCAGGGAGCCCAACCTGATCTATAGAAAATTGCTATTCTTTCTAGTGTCTAGCAAATATTGATGTTTAATTTTGCATCTCACATACCCAGTCATTTTAAATTACAATTACTGCCTCTTGGGTTTCTCCTGCCAACTCAAAGTTTACTCTTTCTAATTATTTTTCCCCATATATGTTAGCTTCCACATGAGTCCTGCTGTTCGTGTCCAATCTGCCTGTCTCTTGTTTCCAATATAAGTCATCTTCAAGTTTTGTTAATGTGCTATTAACAATTCTTTCATCAGATATTAAATAATAAATACACTTGCAGCATTCTACTGACGACTACTGCATAGCTGATATATTACTATTTGTATTAAGACTAAATGTTTAGTTTAAAATTTGCACTGGCACATCTATCAAGCAGAGCTTGATTTTGATGTAAAGCTTTATGAGAGCATTGAAGTCCCAGTATACTGCACCTACTGTATTCCCATACCGCTTATCCTACAGGGCTGTAAAAAATGCAGGCAAGTCTTCCTGAAAAGATTCCTTATATTTTTAAAATATCTATATATATAATTTATTATTATTTTTTTTTAAGACTGTGGTCCTTATTTCTCAGGGGCTACCATTCTTGAGGGTGAAGGTCTGCTTTACTTAGAGCTTGATGCTTGAGCTATAGGAGGGTGAAGTGCAGCTGTGTGGTACAAGCTTGTCACGGAACCAGAGGCTGGGCCAGACCCTGTGGTGGTTTATATAGCTTGACCGAAGCCTTTGTTGTCCCTGCAGAGCCGGTGAGGTGGTGTTAGTTTTTGTCGAAGCCACTTCTGCGTTACTACAGTGAGGCAGAGGATCCTGTGCTGGATCCAGTCCTGTATTTTCTCCTTCTTCCCTTCATTCCCAATGCATTTGCCAGGTTCATTCTTTTCAGTACTAAATCATGGCTGTGAAAAAGAAAGGGGAAAGATGCTTGTGTAGATTTGTTTGTTATTTCTGGGAATATTCCTACCTGTCTTTGGGACCTATGACAGTTTAACTTCTTCCTGTGCAGGGAGTTGTTTGTTAGCTGTAGAAATGTCTGCAGTGTTTTTGTTTGTTTGTTTTAAGAAAAAAGTATTGTGCTTTTTCATTTTGAAAGGTTGTGCATAGCAGAGCTGGCATAAGAAGAAAATGTGTGCTTCCCACCTTCCTTATTTTATTACGAAAGCTAGACATATAAATAAAACGCTGGTTGGAAGACAAGCCTGTCTGAAGGGACGTGCTTCCCGAGATTAGCTTGGTGGTGCTGGGTGGTTTCATTTTGCTTTATAGAGTTGATTGGCACGTAGTAGTAGATATATATGTATATATTTTTAAACATATAATTTTTAAAAGCCCTAGGTTATTAAATATACTGAAGATATTAGGTATTTTAGGTTGTTCCTTACAGTATTTTTCCTGCATTAGATGGTGTACTATTCAATCTCCAAAAGCTGTTTTAAGTGGAGGCATAAATGCCTTTTCATTTGTGCATTCTTTGGTTTTTAGGCAAGCTAGCTTGGAACTTGCTCACTTGTTTGTGGATTGCTGCTGGTATATTTATAGTGTAGGTCAGCAGCCACAATATTAATTTTCAACTGAAACAGAATCCACTTCAGTAAATAAATTGCAGAACCATGAAACTGTGGCACAAATGTAAATTTGGCATTGTAGTTCCTAGGAAAATATTAAAATGTAAGTGCATGCTGCTATCTGCTCAACAGCTCGTGTGCTGTAAGAGCTGTTGTATGTTGCAGTCTGGTTTAATTATGCTACTATTTTTTTCCCTTCCTTGCTGGAGCAGCTTACCTGAGGGGCTTATAAACCCCAAGTCTTTTTCCAGGACAGTAAAACAGTTGTAAATTGTGGGGAACCTGAAGGGTACATAATTTTGTGTCACCCCCTTTGGCATAATGGTGGCCTATTTAAAACTAAATGCAACTTCAGTGTTTTATAAAATGGAGAGCTCTCCTTTCAGTTTGCTTTATTTTGGGATAACTATGAGGATTATAGTTAACTAATCTTATGGGTATATAAGTCATAACTGTGCCTGTATGTGTTTCTGACTAGAAATGTTTCTTGGCAACAACTGTTGAATTAAGCTGCAGGCATAAGCCTGCTCTTTGAGAGTGCTGCTGCCGTAAAATTAGAGCTTTACGATTCATATATGAGACTTTACAGCGCATTCTACTACAGTCTGGGAAACTTCTGTGGTTTTGGAAAATACAGTAACTGCCTTAATTTCTTAGGGAAGAAAGAAGTCTGATGATATCTTATGCAGTCCATCATGGAGAAATTTTGCAGCTTATTTTGGAGTATTTTGCCTTTTGTTGCTTTTATCTTGCATAATTGACAGGATACTTGCTAATGAACACAAAACATACAATTTATTTCTTACAAGAAAGTTGCCTGGAGATGTTTTGGATCAGCTGTGTATCAGTGTGGATGTGATTTCATATATTTACTTTGGCACTCACCTGAAAACTGGTTTGATGGAGCCTGGATAGCTCCAAGCCAGAGATGGTGGATTCTGACTGCAGGAAAAACCAAGCTTTTTCAATGCGGGAGTTGCAGTCGAACGCGTGTGGTGTGGTAGGGTAGGGCGGGTGGCAATGCTGACCTTAGGTCCTCGGTTACACTCCCGGTAATCTTGTGACTGTGATCTACCTACTGGCTGAGGCTGGGGTGAGGAGAACAAAATACTCTAAATAAGTACAGTAAGCTTTTCAGTGGGCATTTCCTGCAAAAGCTTTTGAAGTCAGGATGGGGCAGAATGTGGTACCCTGGAAGAGGAGTAGGGTCTAAGGCAGCTGCTGCCTGGCAAAGAGGAAAGACTCGCTTTTACTGCCTCGCTCATGGAGTGTCGGCTGCTTCCTGGTGAATCTAACAGTGTAGCCATGGTCTCCAAGGGCAGCTCTCTGCACAGCTTCTCTGTTGGCAGCAGATTTGTGTGACTTGGTTTGGTGAGCTAGTGTGACCTGTGTGTACCTGGGATGCTTTGATCCCAGTGGTGACAATTCTTCACAGGCATTGTTTAAAGGATCTGTACTAATTATCTAATTGTTCAGTTGGCTGACGTGAGGATTCAGATGAAGTTGGATTTAATCTAAATAATGTGTTTTATTTAGCAAAGGGTTTGGAGCAGCTCATTCTGGTTGGCGCAGAATCAATACGTGCACTGTTCTTGATGATCAATTTTGTCTCTTTGTAACTAGGGGAAATGGAAGAGGAGATGGAAAATCCAGAAATGGTTGATTTACCAGAGAAACAGAAGCATCAGCTACGACATCGTGAGTTGTTTCTCTCACGACAGCTGGAATCTCTGCCAGCCACACACATTAGGTAATGACTGTTTTCTTCCAGTGCTTTTTTATTCAAAAAACAAATGGCATTATTACTATTCAAGTATTCTTCAATGTAAGATTAAATTCTGTGTACAACTTCAGTAATACCATCTTGTGAATCACATGAGCATTTAAGATGTTTTTTCATAAAATATGTTTCTCTTTTTTTCTTTTTTTTTTTTTAGAGGCAAATGCAGTGTTACTCTGTTAAATGAGACAGAATCCCTTAAATCATATCTGGAACGGGAGGTATGAACCATTTTGTGAATTGTGAAGCTTGAACAGTTTATTCTAGCACAGTTTAGGATTGGTGGCTTTTTGCTTGTTTTCTAATGGTGGTTCTTTTATTTCTACTCATACTGGGCATCGACAGTGGAAGCTTTAGGCTCCATACAGTTTTTCATTCTAATATAAAACTTTGTGGATCTAGAGGCCAGACCTGTTGTTTACACCTTTGTGACAATAAGCTGCCTCTCCTGTAAAGAGAGCCTGACTTTCTCATCAGCCTGGCAGTCTGAAAGTTCAACCCTGGAGGCTCATGCCCCAAATAAGATGGGGTGGAGGAGATCCAGGAACTGTAGCAGAGGGAGCGGAGCAGCAAGCGAAGCTGTATTTCTATATATTTGCTTTGTCCTGAAATCTTAACAGATGTATGTTAATGTGGTTTAAGCTTGATCTTGCCTCAGATTTCTGAGGAGCTTAGTTCCCTAGTTTTTGAGTTCACTGTTCAAAATATTTACCTGTAGTCTTTCATATGCCGCCACAGAGACTTAGATCCTTGAAAAACCCGCTTGTCAGTTAACTCAAGTCCAGCAGAAATGTACCCAATCTGACTCTTTAAAGGTACCTCAAAGCCAGCACTTGAAACTGAATTGTCTTGCACTGTTAATCATTATTCAGAATATGAATCTTGGGGGTTAAATTTTCAGGTATTTGGAGATTTGAAAAATTACTGTTGCAATGTATTTACACACCTTTAATTGTGGCTAGACCTCTGGCTGCCAGCTGGGTTAGACAGGTGTGGGATTCAGCAATCTGGGAGTTTTACTTCGGGAGATTGGCAAAGAGTTTCAGTATGTTATTATTTGAATACATCTGCAAGCATTACATTTGCATTTGAAAACAGTAAAATGTTATACAACAGAGGAAATCTTGTAATTAAAATCAGTAGCGTAACGGTCATTACCGGCCTTTAAGAGAAACAAGGAGAAAACAGGTCATTTTTTGCAAGGAGCGTACTGTAGTCTGTCTCATAGTTGGACTTTCTTTTTAAATGCTTTTTTAGCTTTCATTAGTACTTATTTAAGCATAAATTTAATTTAACCTTATACTCCAATTTAAGAGAATTTTAAACAAAGCACAGGGATTAAATAGTTTGGTTTCTCACTGGAATGTGAAACCAAAAACATGTTGAGTCTGCTCAGGGCTGCCAAATGGCAGTGCTTCAAACAAGGGCCGTTGTATTCAGAAATGTAACCAGCTAGCAGCCTAGGATATGCCAGTTCAAAAGCAGAAGTTAATCAAACTGAAATTATTTTAGATGTACTAGTACCCAACATTTAAGTAGTAGTGTTTGTTCTCGGTTGCTCCCAGCACATTTTTATTATCACGAATGTTACAGGTAGATACATTGATACAAGAGAAGGGAGCTTGCTTCCTCTAGTCACACAACTGCTCAGTTGCAGATGTAGGAATAGAAAGATTTCTTGTTTTTTCATCCTTTCGAACTCTCAAAATGCAAGATGAGTGATGCAGGTTATTTTTAAAACTGAGCAGGCGCTTAGAGATTTCACAGAATGAGAGAGTTCCCTGAATGTGTCCTGTCACTTAGCATGGTATTTTACTGTGGTGCAAACTAACTTGGACAGATGGTAAAGAAATTAAAGGCTCAGGAACACAAATGTGCTTGGGTGGAGGGTAAAGAGATTAAGAAAAGGAGATAGTTGTTGCCTGGTGAATTTGTAGCACTGGGTGGTATTGTTTTGAACTGTTTCTTCTCCCCCCCACCTCCCCCTTCTTAATCCATTCTTTACTTTCAGAATGTTTTGGGCTTTTTTTTGACATGGCTTCTGTCAATAAAACCTAAGCTGTTCTAGGGAATCTTGTCATTTGATTTCTTCTGTGTTATGACCACTGAAAGTAGGTTTTCAGCCTGAGGCTGTCTGCCTCGAAGGAGGTTAAACATGCAGACAGAAATTTTTAGGGAGATAGTAAGCACAGCAAAATTGCATTTGTGTTATCTCTGTTTTTCTCCTCCTACCCTTTCTCTGTCATCTTCCTCAGGAAGATTGCTCTGTTGCATTCAGAGAACAGGCTGAAGGGGGACTGGCATTGACTTCTTTACTGTGCCTGGCAAAATTGGGTTTGTAGCAGGAGTCAGGAATAGGAAGAAAAAGAGAAAAATCACTGGAAAACCTGAATTTCCTGTAGATACTGGATTCTCATGGATATCAAGAAAAGGGCATAGCCACTTAAGGCAAAAGCATTAGATTTCCCTGTTCTGTAGGAAACCATTTTACGTGTACCATCTATTTTACTGCTTTGCTAGGATATATCCAGGGGCTTGTGTGAATTTTGCCTGCTGGGCAGTTGTCTGGCATTTCTGTTGCTTTTGGTACCCTCCCCTTAAAAAAAATAATGCTCTCTAGTTAAATAATTCCCCCCCCCCTCACCCAAACAGAATTTTTGAAAGTAAGTTTGCAAGTTGTAATGAACTAACCATTATTTCTGCACTGTACTTTCACTTTGAACCTATTTTCTTTTTCCACTTCAGCAGTTTCTTAGTGGTGTCGGTTCTCGGCTATAGCTACAGGTAGCTTAGGGGCTTGGGTAGGGAAGCTCCAAGCATATGTGTCTGTCTAACACTTTGGAGGAGTAGAAAGTCATGATTTAATTTTAATTCTTGGCAGGTCATTTTAATTTTTCCAAACATGTTGGGTGTTTTCTGGGGTCTGAAATGGAGAAAACCCTTCTTTTTCTTCACTGCTGCAAACTCTGCATACAGTTTTGACAACTAAAATGAGCATGGAGGAATTTGAAAAGCCATGTTACTTTGTTGTGAACCTCACTCTTCTTCTGAAATCCTTCTGAAAAATTGTTCTGATCACGTAGTGGTGATCAAGAGTTCACATATCCTTTAGAATATGCAAGGATCTCTTTCTTCCTTAGACTATAGTTTGCATTGGCACTAAACTGGCATTTATTAACGTTTTTAGAAGTCCCACTCAGTTTGCATGAGCTAAATTTTATGCTTCTGTGGGGGAAGATGGTAGTGGTATTGCATTACCTCTGTGGATTACAGTCTGTCTTGTATTCGTGCTTGAGCCCTTAAACTTCCATCTTTTCTTTGTTGGGGAGAAGAGCCCAGGGGCTTTTAATTCTTCTGTTGAATCTGCTTGATTTGAGACAAAACTGGACAAGATATAAAAAGATGACCTGAGACTGGTAGAGAAAGATGGCTTTTATTTTGTAGAGAAACTTCATAGTGATAATCAATAAAACAAAAGCAGTAGGGCATCTAACGGTCAAATACCATGGGAGAAAACCCCTCCACAATGATTAGTTTTCCCTGGCCAAGAAAGACTGTGTTAAGAACTTGCCTGTAGAATTGGCCTTCCTTGGGGCCTACTGTGTTGTTATACTACAGTGGTTGGTTTGCGTATTTGCTGGGCAACGTGCCTGAAAAGCATTAATGTTGCACTGCATATGCTTTGTCCTCCAGTTAGGTATTCTCAAGCTGGAACAAATATACTACTATATTTATGACATGGAAGCTTGCAAGACAAAAAAACTTTTCCTATGCTTTATTTATGCAACAGTACATTCTCAGAATATTGTAGTATCGTGAACTTTGTGTGTGTCAGGGAGCAAGAGATCCAGATTTCTTTACACAGCTATAATTTAAATGAGTTTTCATATACTCTGAAGCTCCCTTCTGTCAGTAGGTTGATGTATTTTGACCCTGGTGCCTGTGGGAGTAGGAATCCGTTCTGTCAAAAAAGTGATTTGTTTAGGATGAAACCAAATCCCAGCCCCCCCCCCCCCCATGGGCAGCCCTTCCAGTGGACTTAGCTGGGTGTTGGAACAGGAGTTTGCCAAGTGTTAGCTGTGACTTTTATCCTGTTATCATGACGTAACATGAGATTGTTCTTGCCCTTGATTGTTCATGCTTCCACGGTGGGGAAACGGCATGTTTTCTGCTGGAGGAGATTGGTGTGAATTCCCTGCCTTGCCACTGCATAGGTGATACCTTTTTGTGCAGTAGTTTCCTTAGGTAGCAAAGCAGGTTTGGCTGTCTGGCTTGGCTCTTTTCTGGCTTTTTTTCTTCTCTTCCAGAGATGTTGCTGTCTTCCTGGAAAAACGCTGATTTTTAGATCAAAATTGAAGCAGAATATATGGAGTTAACACTCTTAAATCCTGTAATTGGATGCTGGATGCATTATACATGTAAAGGAAACACAGGAGACCTTACCTCTATGGCATCAGTCTTAGATTAATATGTGGAATGTGCAGGGCTGGAGAGCAGAACTAGTATGTACCTTTGAAGCCCTAGCCCACAGAATTTTTGCAATGTTACTGGGGAAACTCACAGCAATTCTTCCTTTTTTGGCCTTCGTATGACAGATTGGGAGACTCTCTTTTCCATTGCCACCTCTTCAGGAAGATGAACAGGGCTTGAAACTGATGCTGCTTTTGTCCTAATTTTTGTTGCATGCTGTTGACGCATACAAATATAGGGAAAGGGAAAATGAGGTGAGCATGAAATGAGATGTATTTAAGCAGAGTGCCTGCTATTGACACAGAAATATGGGGAAAGGGAAAACAAGCCAGAAACCCAAGATGTGAAAAAACGGCGCATTGCACATCCTTTGTTTCTGTTCAGAAACACTTCTCCGTCCTGGTGAGGGTGTTGCTGTGGATGGAGGTATGAGAGGTCACATTCTACCAGAGCGCTCTTCCTGCCCCATATCCCACGCTGTACTTTGATGGAGCATAGCTGGTCTCTGATGTGTCACATTCAGTAGCTATATCGAAGTACTTATCCATGCAGAAGAGTTTAATTACTTATACTGTGCAGTTTTAAGTAAATTTTGGCTGTTTTCTTTCTTCACCCTGGCAGGACATTCTTATTCTAGTATGACTTCTTGCTTTAATTTTACACACCCAGGTAACAGAAGCCAAGCAGCTTTTTTTTAGCCTTTTTCTCATCTGCTTGAACAAAAGCAACAAATTAATGTATTGCCACCTGCAGCTAATTACTGCAGCTGCCAAATCTGCTACCCCTCTACCAGTAGTGAGCAGAAGGAAGCATAGGGATTTAAGCATAGATGGTGGCAGAAAAGAAGCTGGTCAGCAGTGTGTCCCTGTGGCAAGGAAAGCCAAGCACATCCTGGTCTATATTAACGGGAGCATAGTGAGCAGATGCAGGGATGGGATCTCATCCCCTCAGTTCATCCCTTGAGACCACTTCTGGAGTCCTGTGTCCGGCTTTGGGCCTCCTGGCACCAAAGAGACATTGACATTCTGGAGCAAGTCCTGCAGAGGCTACAGAGGTTGGCTGGGGCTTCATGTGTCTGTGGGGTGTTTCGCTGGTACGGTTGTAACGTTCTGAAATTAGGCTTTAGTTTGTACCAATATTTCTGTGCAGATAAGTCACTAGCATCTAGTACTGCTGTTTTGGTATACAGAAAAGTGCAGTTTTGTGTTCTGAAACAGCTGGTACTACTAAAAAATACCTCCTGGCCCTTCTGAGCCTTGTTTGTGCAATAGAGGAGCTTTGTTCACTTCAACTTCAAAGACTTATTAAGGGTAGGGCCACTTTTGTGGAGAGCTGTTAACACTTACGTAGAAGAAAGTGGCAGCATTTAACATTGGGTTTTAAACCCGGTGGTTCATCTATTGTTTGTTCACCCAATTTTTTAAAAATAATATATATATATATATATAGGCAATAAACCCAAACTTAAAATGTAGAAGCTTGCTAGTGTGTATGCAAAGCTGGAAGTAAAAGCTAATAATACTGTTTACTTTTTTACTTTTGTTTTATTTTTAGGATTTCTTCTTTTATTCGCTAGTATATGATCCTCAACAAAAGACCCTACTCGCTGATAAAGGAGAGATCCGAGTTGGAAACAGATACCAGGCAGATATAACAGACTTACTAAAAGAGGGTAATTTCCATATTTATTTAAATTGTCAAGAGGCCATGTAGGATGCGGCCACTTCTATGTGTGCGGCCCTCATAGGTGTGGGAGGTGGAGGCTCCTGCTGCCAAGCCGTGCGTACAGCAATGGGCTGGTTTGTTGGTGTTGCTCACTGAACACAATTACTTATGTCTCAAACCAGTCTTTTAAGTGGGCATTTGTCCAAATCATAAAAGTTGTTGAAACAAATTGAATTAATTGGCTCTCTCAGAGCTTGCACTCTTTTTTAAGAGATTTCAGAATTTCCATGGGAAACAGAAACACAGCCTTTTGTGTTTTTAATCAAACCTTGCTTCCCTATAAAAGCCCCTCCCAAATTACTGCCAATTAAATACTGTCTCCCTTCATCAATTTGCCCATTATTGCTGGGTGCCTGTTCCTTGGAGCCCTCTCCCCATCCCAAGCGCTGGCTTTCAGCCTAGACTTCTCACCTGCAGAATGGGCAGGAGGAAGAATTTTCTGGCCTGAAGGTGTTGGGAGACCTCAGCCTGCCACCGCTGTTTCATGGAGCAGCAGCATGACCACAAGGGCCCTGGCCCGAGGAGAAGGGAGGAGTAGCAGTAACCGATACTAGTTACCAATTAGTACCTAACCTTAGCTTTGTCTTTCAGCCTGCTTTTGGATCTGTAGGGTAACGCAAAACCTGAGAGGGATGGGGAGTACTGGCATATAATTGCTCCTTTCTAAGACCCATGTAATGCACGGCCAAAGTGCTGGTATTTTGCTCCTAAGAGAACCCATGTTGGAAGGACCTTCTCCAAGAAGGACTTTCTCCAAGACTGGATGGGCAGAGATATGAAAGCAGTAAGATGCTTCTGTCTTTGCTTAGGAGCTTTGCTGATAGTGGTAGCCTCATACTAGCACAGGCAAACAAATTGGTCAGGACTTTTGCTTAATTTGTCTGTGAAACTGGTATTTACTCAAGCAGCTGGGCAAGCCTCCGAAGTGAGGATGAACTAATTTGAAAGGCATTCTCTTCCCTCAGTGGGCCAACACAGGGCTTCAGAGAAGGATAATCTCCAGATGTTATAAAGGGAGCAGAAAGAAGAAAAAGTCTCAGCTCCTGTACTTTTCCAGGGTATTTTGGTTTGTGTAGAGTTAGGAAAATAAAAGCAAGAGAGTCTGATGCTGTGATTTTTCCGCTTTCTAAGGGAACCGGCTACTCTACCTCCTCAGAGCAGCTGGGAGTGTGTCTGTTTTCCTGGAATTTCTGCAAGATAAAGGAGAGAAACATAGAGAGGGGAGCTGGGGAGAGGGGCTGATGAGATACTGTCTAGTTGGGAGAAGGATGTAGTCTGTTTCCCGGTATGTGTCCTTTAAAAACAGTTCTTGAAAACGTGATGGCACAATTCAGATGAGCTGTGTTGCTGCATCTGTCAAGCTGAAATTGTCACAGACGAGTAGGTGAATGAAATTTTCACAGTGGCCCTTTTGGCAGAGTAATTGAGATAGGTTAGCAGTTACATTATTGTGAAATTAAAAAAAAGTCTAGAATACTTTTATTTCAAAACAGCCATACCGAGCATTTCAAATTTGTTTTTCAACCAGGTGAGGATGATGGAAGAGACCAGTCAAAACTTGAAACAAAAGTTTGGGAAGCCTTTAACCCACTAGTAGACAAGCAGATAGACCAGTTCCTGGTGGTAGCACGGTAAGAGCATTTTACCTCTCCTTTAAATAAGTAAATGCTAATAACTCTTCCAAGCACTTCTTATGTTCCTTTTGCGTTACTAGTAAGAATGCTGGTTTTGGTTGCTTGATTGACTTGCTCCATTTTGAAATGATGGACATTTTACGTGCCTTCCTGGGAATTGCATGACTTTAGGAACAGCTACTCAGATTTACAACTTAATCACTTTCATGAAAGAAAAGCAAATGGCATGTAAAAACGATCCTGTAATTGGTGAGGTTTTTCAAATACTTTGGCCAGTATGCAGAAGGCTTAGTGAACTGAATTCTTGACAGTTCATTACTCAGTCCATTTTGTCCCCTTTTCAAATCCAGTGACATTTTAACATCCGTTAATAGTTTGCTAAGAAGTCTGGTAAAGTGTTTTTGATGGAGTGTGGATGGTTTCTAATGCCTAGATTCCAGTAGGTGGGCACAGTAAAGTAAAACACTGCAAATCTGTGCAGATGGTGAAATGTGTGCTTTTATTTAAGCCCAAAGCAATCTTTATGGATCAGCTTTTCCTTTTTAAAATGTTCTTGAACTTTGTCATTGGTATGCATTTATATGAACAGAAGCCTATACTAAATTTCAGGCTCTCATAGCAATGGGTGACTGAATGATGGGGAGGGGGGAGAGAAAAAAAGTTAACACTCCAAATTCTTGTCTTTTAGGTGAGTTTGTAGGACTGCATGGGAGGAGAGTGGTGTGAGTTGATGGATAGTTGGACCTCTTGATGGTTTTAGTCAATGGAGCAAGCTATTTGGCTATGGTTAGGAAAGGGGTGTGTAAAGTTAGAAGCTGCTAGTAGTGTGTGGGTTTGCTAGTCTTGAGAGTTCTGCTCATTGGCTGTGGTATTTGATAGACCTGAACCCTGCTGCCTGCTTCAACCAAGGACTTTACCCCTGGAAAAGAGTCAAACCTATATTTCAAATACTCTGTTAAATTGGGCCCTGGTTCTTTTGGTTCTCGTCTCCTCCCCCCCCCTTGAGTTACCATGCTTTGAATTTCCTCCTCAACTTCGCTGAGTCTAGCATTGCTGTCCCTGTTGTTGGGTAAGTTAACGGGGTGCTTGTCAGGGAGGCAACGCTAGAGCTTGTGTGTAAGCATCTGCCTGGACAGGACCCTCCAGTGCTGATCAAAGCTGCTGGATGATGCAATGAGGGTGCATTTTTATCAAACAGCAGTCAATGCGTTCAACATGCTGAATGATAGAAGCTCGGGGGAATAATGAGTGGGGCAGCAGGGGGGAAATAATGGCGGTGCATCAAGGAGATGGTGAAATGCAATGTTTTAATTACTCAAGAGGAGATGTGTATATACTTGAAAACACACACCCAAATCCATTTTTTCTATGTACTTTGAAGATAAAACTTGCCATTATTATGAACTTTGATCAGAACTTTAAAAAATGGCTATTCTGAATTGCAGCACTTAAACCTTTACAAGGCTGCTTGGGCCTTATGTGGGTCCAGTAACAGTGTGCCAAGAGCAAAACTAGGTTTGTTAAAATTAAAAATGTTAACTGCAGTCCAATCCGAACAATTTTCAATCCAAACAGCAGATTGAAGAAAATCTCACAGTTCAGAATCCATTAGTACAGTTTTGTCCTTGGTTAAACATGCACTTTTTATTGTATAGACTTTTCTAAGGTTCATAAAGTTCATAGTGTTCTGGTTACACTAAAGAATCACCATAAAATTTAGGGTCTTGGAAGTTTCACTGTGCTGCTTACACAATATATTGCTGTTTCCCTTGACCTGTGCCAACAGTAAAGTCAAACTGGCTGAACTAAGTGATTTATTTGCAACAGTTTAATTCTGCTTGATTAGATGGACATAGGGAGAAGGATGAAAGTGGGGAGAGGATAACCTCCACCAGCGATGCAGAACAAACAGATGAAGGAGTGATGGGCAGAGCTGGGATACCTCCAGCAAAGGATATTCCTCCTTAAGGCACCCTTCTTGACAAGGCTGTGGTTTCACAGTTGCTTCTAATCGAGTGAAGTACAGGACACCATCGAAAAGCAAAGAACTTTGTTTCCTGGGTTAATTTCAGCATTATTGATTCAAATTGCCACTCAGCCACACAGTGCTCTGGTGTTGGTGTCAGGAAGACCCAGCAGAAAGCAAGAGGGTAGAAGTGCCCCAGCAGGTGGGGGTTTTCACGTGGGTTGGTTTAGAGCAGGGGTCCTCAAACTACGGCCCGCGGGCCGGATACGACCCCCCAGGGTCCTCAATCCGGCCCCTGGTATTTACAGAAACCCCCCCGCCCCACCCCCCGCCGGGGATTGGTGGGGGAAACCAAGCAGCTGCAGATGACTGCCTGCCACTTCATCCGCGCGCCGGCCCCCTGGTTAAAAAGTTTGAGGACCCCTGGTTTAGAGTGACTGTAGAGCTGCTTTATGTTGGGGGTTTCTACCTTGTGTGGGCTTTTGGTTTTAGTAGTTCCTGGCTGTTCACTGCTGCCCACTGGGTTTACTGATACAGCTGCCTGAAGGCACGTGCTGTAACGAGAATCACTGAAAAGATCAGTATAAAAATCGCTTTTGTCCGGAATGAGCAAAGCGATCCAGTTTATAATTAGATGCCATGCAGACAGAGAGGAAAAAGATACCAGTTCAGTGAAAGCTGGGGACAGGGGAGTTACGAAGCAGGGGTAGGGGTAGTGACTGGGAGGCTGGGGAGAGGGCAAAGTGTAAATCCGCCATAGAAACTTGGGTGGGGAGGCTGTTTTGGATTTTGGCTAGAATTAGGTATTTTATGACAACTACTACTACTGCGCTGCTTAGCACTGGTTTGTTCCTCTGTGTGCTCAGACTAGTTTGGGGAAGTTATCTGAGTAGAGGGGAAAAAAAAAAAAAAACCACCCACCTTTTTTTGTTGTAACAGTTGCTCAGAGGAGTTCAGCTCCAGTCCACTGTGCAGGAGCACAAGCCTTTCACCCAGGTGGTGTAGAAGCAGCAAGGGGAGTAGGAATTGCTGGAATCGATGTTTGTGTTAAAAGTTTCTTTCTCTGCCTAATTTATTTAGGAATAAAATGAGGAGCATGGGGATTGTGGCCTCAGGTGCAGGAATGGCTGGCATTGGGGAATATTTGAGAACTGCTGTATTCTTATGCTATATAGTAGGCACGTATTATACAATATTAAGTTGTAAAATAAAGATTGTTTTTGATTTTACTGAAACTTAGAAGAATGCTTGTATTACTGCATTTTTTTTTTCCTGTCGGGTCTTGGCATCTGTCTCCAAACAATGCAGCACTGCTGTTGCTATTGCGGAAGAGACTTTTGCTATCCGTAAAGCTTGCTTGTGCTTTCTGTTAAAGCTTAGGTCTTATCCCTTAAGAGATAAGGGATAAGACAGCAGTTGAAAACTCCGTTTGTGATCCCTGGGTCTTTCACTGTTTCCTTGTGCCTAAGCCTATTTGGTCATAGGAACTGAATAAAGTGGTCATAATAACTAACCACATCTGAAGAGAACAGTCTCTGGCTCACTACTAGTGCCAAACCATATAATCTTGTTACTGAGAGATGGAGTCTGCTGATCTCAAAAAGCGTTGGTTGGGTGTTTATATTTATGCTTGTTTTGCATGCAAAGTTAATGCTCTGTTTAATTTCTTTCAGGTCTGTTGGTACGTTTGCCCGAGCACTAGATTGCAGTAGTTCTGTCAGACAGCCAAGTTTGCACATGAGTGCTGCAGCAGCCTCTAGGGACATCACACTGGTAAGATTTTTAAGAGGACCTTAAGTTATTGAGAGATGCAAAATACTCACCTCGGCAATAACAGTTGGCAAAGAGAGAGGGGCAGATGGATTGTAATTGTGGCCTGCTGTGAAACAGATCCTGTCTTTGTAAAGGAACCCTTTATTTACATATGAAGTAACTTTTTCTGGCCTTGTGCCTCCTACGATCCATCATGGATAATTCTATGAGATAATTTTTTTGTGTGTTTTGTTTTATTAAAATGTTTTGATGACATGCTTCACAGCCCACCTCTTGTATGGGCTTAGTAGCTGTCTTAAGAAGAATGCAAGCGGTTATCTGCCTGTCTGCAACGTTATAATGCCAGAATGCTGCTCCTCATCACTTCCCCAACACCAGGCTGTCACTGGCATCCTTGAGCAAGATCGTCTGGGGGAAAAGCTTGTGGTCAGATAAGAAGTTTCAGTTGATACAGCTCTTCTCTTTGACAAGCTCCATTTTAGCGTACTTGAGGTGTAGTGACATGATTAATATTTTATAATCATAAGTGATTCTGAGTAGATAGAGGAAAGGGAAAACTTAAACTCCTATGCTAGAGAAAGTTTAATGAAAATTTGAATAAAATTTCTAAAGTCTCCAGAGAACTGTTATCAGTGCCTCACCTCATAACTGGAATAATGTGAAATCATGTATAGAACAAATTCTAGGATAGAACACTGTAGATTGATTATGCACATGCACAAAACTGGTATGATGAAAGACAAATAACATCCTGATTAAAACTACAGAAACCAGGAAATAAAGCCAAGCTTTCATTTGCTAATATCAATTCCTCCTTCGCAACGTGTTCTCAGCCTTTGTAAATCACAAGTTGCAGACAGTCATAGCTTGGCTTTCTCAGGAGTAATTGCTCCTGGGAGTAATTCTTTTTTCCTACTCTGCTACGATGTGTGACTTGACTTTAATCTTTTGGGAGGATTTCTGGCCTTTGGTGGGACTGTATATGTGTGGTGCTGCTCTTAAATATTTTTCTTATATGCAGTTTTTGTGGATTATTTGACAAAGAATGTGCATGGCCAAGTTTATTAGAAAATATGGCCTTGGTCCTCTGTCTTCATGCTCCATCTTTAACCAGGGCTTCTCAGTCCTGGGGTGAGTGGGTCTCTGTCCTGTGCGCTTTCTTAACAGTAGTGCTACAGTGGTGGTGCTGGTGAAGTAGCTAAGTAGGAATTATTGATATGCCAGGGCTCGTGTTCCACAAACCCCATTGTTGTTACTTACTGAGCATTAGACTTGTACAGTGACAATTACAGTGAGTCTGAGGTTGGAGTAAGTTTTTACTGATTCTGTGTTATAGAATACTGCACCCTCAGATCCTGGTGCAGACCTTTTGTTGTTGCTGTTCCACTATTAAGCGTTTTTTCCACCCTAGATGCTTGTCCTTACATTTGTCTTTCTCTTTTACAATCATGTAGTTCCATGCTATGGACACTTTGCACAAAAATGTCTATGACATTTCCAAGGCAATCTCTGCGCTTGTGCCACAAGGTGGGCCGGTCCTGTGCAGGGATGAGATGGAGGAGTGGTCTGCTTCAGAGGCAAACCTCTTTGAGGAAGCACTAGAAAAATATGGAAAAGATTTCACTGACATTCAGCAAGATTTTGTAAGTATATAAAATGAGGGCCCGCATGGTGGCCGGTTCTCAGCAGTTACACAACTGATTACAGCTTGTCTAAACTGTGTTGGTTTTCTTTGTGTTGGAGAAGAGGGATTTGAACTTTAGCATGTGTCTTGCTGTAAACTGGGGAAAGGCAGACCTTATACTGGTGACAGCCTGTTGTACAGTCAGAATTTCAAATCCCAGATGATAGCTTTTCCTTTACAAATGTTAATTTAAAATCATCTGCTCCACTACAGCTGAGGGAGGATTTAGGAAAGTGTTGTGACAGCCTAGCTGCTGTATATTAATTTGCGTTTGAAGGAGAATAAGTACTGGGTCTTTTGAAACATGAACATTTAGTCACTTTTATAATGCAGTTTCAGAAAAGGCCTTTTGAAAGTTTTTAAAAGGAATCTTGGGTGTCCAAGGGAAATGTGCTGTAGTTTGGCCAAAGCTCTCCACCCTAGGTGCTCGGTCTGCAAATTGAAGAGAGCACTGTAAAAAGAGCTGAGTTTCACTGTACCGCTGTTTGAGTCCTGTGGAACAAAACAAGTAGTTTCTGTGCTGCTTGTCCCCTGCTCTAATCTTCTAAACTGAGGGACTTGGAAACAGCACAGCGTGCTCTGTGGTCCTGCTGAAATCCTCGTGCTTCTCATGCAGAGAACAGAGCTGGCAGGGCACAATTCTGTTGGTGGTTACTATTTTATTTTTTTTAATGGGCCAGCTCCATGGAAGCCAAGCAAATCAGAACTGTGATATTGTATTTGTGGCTCTTGCTTGAGTCTTTGCTGCTCAAACAGAGAGTCTGAGACAGTGGGCTCCGTTCCACATTGTGCCTCTCTTGAATGGTTTTCTCTGGAGCCAGTGCAGCATGAAGATTTACCTGTAACCTGCTCTACTTCTACACTGAAAGCACTATTTTTTGAAAGGGCATTTAATTTAACATGAATCCCATGTGCATCTAATGCCCTAGGAGATTCAGACACGGACTGTCTTTTTTTGTTGTTAGGAGGGTTAGTTAGTTGCAAGACTGCTACAAACTGTCTGTCAGAGGAATCCTGTGAATTTTAGTGAGGCTGTGTGCCAGCTTCCTGCAATGATTGCTGCTTTTCCTTTATGTCCCTAGCTCCCATGGAAGTCCTTAACAAGCATAATAGAATATTACTATATGTGGAAAACTACAGACAGATACGTTCAGCAGGTAAGAGAGTCAGAATTGCCTCTTTCATTGTCAGAAGTTTTTTCTTGCCTTTGAAACCAAGCATCATTGCTTTATTTTCCCTCTTGGGGTTCAGCCTTTCCAACAGGTGGGTTCTGTAATGATCTGAAGCACTGAATAATCTCTCTTCACTAAACTCATCAGCTGCTCCGTAGATACAAACATGTAGCACTGGCATTTGTGCTTTCTTCTCGTGATTCCTACTGCTTTGTTTGGAGCTTTCAAATGTCTGTCTTGGAATTCAGCAGTTTGAGGAAGGGAATAGAGTTAATTTCTGATTGTAGAGTTCAAGGTCAGCATTAACCTCAGTTTTGACTTTCTGTGGAGGGGTGGGCAGTTGCTGTACGACAAGCACCTGTGCTAACTCTCCACATCTGCCTGCCTGTGACTTTGCAGATACACGGAGGCTCCCCCATGTAAGTGCTGTAAAGTGTTTGTCTGGGAAGTGTTGATGGCTCAAATTCCCATACTCATTATACTTGAGAATTGACTTTGACTAGTGTTTACATTTATTTTTATCTCTACTTGTTTAAATACGAAGACTGCTTGGTCCCTTAAAGAAAGCATAATGCAAGCAGCATGCAAAAATGTTGCAGAGTATCAGTTGCTGAAAACTACTTATAATATTTAATGGGAAAATTAATTAAAATAAGGGAGAACTATATAATGAATTTTTCATTATAATTATCAGTGTTATGTTTAGGCATCTATTTGAAGTATTAGAAAAAGTGGTGTTATAGAAATGTCCTGCCTTAACTTGCTTCATTGGAAATTCAGCCTGGGATAACAACTAGATGCCTGAGGCATTGACCAATGTTTGGCATATGCTGTATTTGGGTACCCTGGTCTGTAATGTGTTTTTTACTATTTTCTTTCTGATAGGAATACTGTTTAAATTACAGAGGGAGCCTCAGGACAAATGAGAACTTTTTTCTTGCATAAATTCTGTCTTACTTTTTAAAAAAAGTAATACTAACTGCATCCTCGTTCCAATATTTCTTCTAGTCCATTCTTTGAAACTTTTCCTTCTGGTAAGGAAATGGATGGTAGGAAGGTGCGATGGCAATTGAAGCTGGTACAGTGGGGAAAAAGGGTGCAGGAGAGATGAGGTCATTGTCTTTCCTTCCCCACTGAACTGGGTGTATCATTGATATAGTGAGTGCTGCTATACTGTCTGATTACAGCTGTTTAGGAGACAATAGCTGACTGTACTCGGCCTGTACTACACTCAATATTTGCACTGAGAGGAATCCCTTTATCTTCTTCCCTGCATCTTTTATCTCACCTCATTCCTTTTACTGATAAAAGTTCATCTAGCAATATGATAGGTATCAGAAAAAGTGAGGAAAGTTATTTTATCAGTCGGTGAAAGCTAGAATCTTGGGCTTTTGCATGAAAATGTCACCCCTGTGCAGTCAGAACAGCAGAGAATAGTAGGAGTTCTTGGGAAAGATTAAACTAAAAAGCATCTCTCTCCTGCTTAGAAACTCTGCCATACATTTGCAATAGTGAAGTTCTGGTTCTGCCCATCTTGAGGTAGTGTGTAGCAATGGTGGCGGTGGGAGTAGGGGGTAGGAAGCAGTTTCTTTGGTGTTTGCTCTTGGATACCGTAGGAGACAGATAAGAATAGTGTCTCAGGTTTTTGCTTCCAGGCCTGTGTGCTAGGAAGGCAAAACAGCTGGAAAAACTGTGCCTTGATTAGTAAGTGGTTAAATTCCTTTTCTTTTTCTGCTTTCTTGAGCTTCCTTGTTACACAGACAAAATTGCAGAGGGGATAGTTGTGTGAAAGACTGATTATTTGTTGTTGCAGTAATTAAGAAAACCCAACAAACCTACAGTTCTTGTACCATTCTGCTATATTCCTCTGCAGCCGGTCTTCTATCACAGTTATACTGTACCTTACCTGTGCTGCCCAGCAATATTCCAGGGAGTGGGATTTGGGGAAAACTTTCAGTTAGAGGCTCTGCACTTAGGAGACAGTATAAGCCGAACAGATAGAAATTGCAGTACAGAGTTATCATATCAATTAAGTCTGAACTGAGCTGAAGACCTCATCTAAAATTCCCAGTTTGTACAAGCAAATAATACTACTAAACGTTTATAAAAAGCCTGGGAGAGCTATCTACATATAACCACAAAGAAAAGCATAGGAAGTTGTAGTTGAAATAATGGTGTATTACATTTATATTTTATTTGATGTGTGCAAAGTCTTTAGCAAAGTGCATCCCTCACCACTTTTTCCATGTTTCTTCATAGTGTTTTGTCTGCATAGATTCTTTCCTTAGCCCCACAACCATTTTGTGGTAAGACTAACAGCATTTTTTATGTAAGATACTGGAAGTGTACTAAGTAAAGGTATGAAAAGCGTGTATCCTGTGTTGTTTTACTTTCACTTGCTGTCCTTCTGAGAGCGTGTTTAAATTATATTCCAAGGCTCTATGTTATTGTCTTTTAAAAAATATTGATAAATTGATAACTTGCTCATTTCTGTAGACTCTTTGGCTGAATAAATCTAAGTCCGCTTAAACTGTCTTATTTCTGAGTTACACAACATAGTAATGAAATTTTTTGTAATCAACCAATTGCCTGCTTTGATGAAAAACAGTTAGTTGGGAAATGTTTACATCCTTCTGTATTTCCTTTGAGATTTTTTTGGAGCAAGAAAGCACTGTCATAATCCTGAAGCAGAATCCCTCTGTTTCTTGCCACTGAGGAAGCTAAATTTTGAGTTGACTTTGTCAAGAAAGACCCTTTTTCACAACTGCACAACAAGGTGTACTTATGCTGGGTATACCTAAGATCAAAAGGCTTGACACAGCACTTCCTCATCTTGTGAGTAGGATATGGTGATTGAGATACATGCAAATTGAGTTGTTTTGGAGCGTGCACTTGGATCTCGTATCCAGTAAATTTTATTTGACTTCATCTATACCATGCTTTTGAAGGTTAGCAGTGTAATTAGGAGTTTGGTCGTTTCAAGAGAAGGACTGACCCTCATCCAAGAACAGAACTGCTAGAAGGAGTAATTCTGCTGCAATGTTAATGCAGAATTTGTGGTCTGATGTAGGCTCCTGAGTGTCTGTGCAGAGTGGTTCCAAGAGCTGTCCTGTCAAAGACATCCTTTCAGAGTTGTCCTGAAGAAACTGAGGGAGATGCATTCCAAATTCAGTATCCAGTGTCTCTTTTGAATGCATCTTTTTCTTGAGACAGACTTCCTGTGTCAATTCACAAGAGCTTATGTTTCTGATTCAGAAAGGTTTGAAATGGTATCCACTGAGTAACTGCTGTTTGGTGGCTTTCCCACTTTTAAAGAATTGATGTGATGGTTGGGTATGCCTACATTTTCATTCAAAGTAAAGACTGAGTTCTTATGTAGTTGTGAATTCCAGGGTGACTTTTATTTTTAAAGATGTTTAAATGCTTCTACTGTTTGTCAGGACTTCTCTTTAAAACCTAACACTTTGCAACCACTGAGATGCGGTTGAGAAGAGCTTGGGACATGACAGTGGCAGTTGACTGTTTGAATTAGTCATATGCTTTCTGAGAGTTGAATGCTTTGATTTAGTTTTTGCATTTTTATTTGCACTTAAGGAGCGTCCAGCTTCAAGAAGAAGAGCAAATACGGTGAATTTCTACTGTTTTATTTCTTATGTGGAAGTGCCATTAGAAAAATGTAGGTGGAATAGACAGAAATTCAGTTTTCAGGTATGCCTAGTGTTGAGAAGATACTGGAGAAAGTTGAAGTGCCCTTATATTTGACTACATGAGGTAGGGAGCTTAAGGGAGGGAGCTCTGGTAAGTCTTGATGTGGATAGAAAACATCTTTATTAAGGGAAGCAAACTTTTTTGTACTTAGTCAAGAGCTGTGAGTGACATCTTAATGTACTAGCCTTCATAAAGTACTGTGTGCTAGCAAAACAGGAATGGATCAAAGAAATGTTTTTCCATGTACGTAGGATGTTTTATCCCCAAACACCTCCTGTTAAACCTACAGTAACATGGGGCTGTGGCAGTTTTGGCAAACAAGTGACAGAGACCGTAGGTACCACACATCAGTGCTGACATGTGTTGCTGGAGCACAAGCAGCTGGAAACACTTGTCCCAAATTACCTTTTCTGTCCCATCTCCCCTGCCTTCCAACAGCTCTTGTATGTTCAGAGTTTTGAAAAAGGCTGAACGGTGTGAAAGTTCTCCTCTAAATCCAGAAAATGCAATTTATCTTCCCTATCATAAACTAATAATATTTGAAGATGTTTGAGGCACCCCTGTGCTGTCTACCAACCCCATTCTTGTGTTGTGGACCTTGAAATATCCCGTGTTCCCGAATTTCTTCTGTTATTACCCCTTTATAGTTGCTCATTCTTTAGAAAATTGCCACAAACATTTGCTCCGATACATCATGTATTTTAAAACTCTTTCAAGCTCCATGGGTGGAATGAAAGATGTGAAATCCAGGGAGAGGATATATAAAGGACAGATGTTTGCACCGTCTCGAATGTACGCTGCTTAGCCTTTTAATCCCTTGGTCCCCGTGGGATGGACAAGTTGGTAATATCTCCCTTTCAGAGATGAGGAAAATATGATGAGGTAAATAAGAGGATATACTTAAGACGTGCGTTTATAAATAACTCTAAGAGAAAAGATTTTTATTTAGGCCAAACTACTAGAAAAAGTTACAAATGTTCAGAGATATTTTTGTGGATGAGGACATTAGTAACTACATTGGACAACATTAAAAATTTATAGTGTAAATACACTTCAGGCACAGATCCATTAATAACTGGCAAAGGACCTAGCCAAGCACTTTGTCTGTGAAGGGATTATTCTGAAATGGTGCATTACAGGTACCTTTTTTTTTGTACCTTCTGGTATCAGTCACTGTCAAAAAATAGGAAACTCATCATATCTGGTCTATTGGTTGCCCACAGACGCAGGTACTTAGGGCAAAACCTCTTCTTATCCAGTACATTGTGGTACCTTCTGAAAACTGTCAATTTTCTTGGTATACTACTTGTAATAAAGGCTTAGCTGTATGCTGTGCTCCTTGCTGATCCCCAGGCAGGAGAGGAGGGTATTGCTGGCTCCTGGTGACTTTATGGCAGTTGTTATCTCAGAGCTTGTGCCATGCTCATCAATCGCAAAGAAAGTCTGTAGTGTGAGGTTGATATTCATCACCAGTTTACTGAAATGTTGCTTAATACCCTAAATTAGTCGTCGTTTCTCCAAGGCAAATGACTTTACGTTGTGGATGGTAGAATATTTCAGCTGCTGGTAATGCTTTGTGCTTGCATGAAGCTTTTGCGTTCATAGATTTCCAAAACTGTCATAACATAATGACTCTAGATAGTCCCCTTGGGAGCTTTTGTCAAGAAAACTGCAGCTTTTTGCCCCACAATCTAGAAATCTAGTGGAAATAAAAAACACAAAACAAAAACTAAACAGTTCTGTAGCAGTGGAAGTTCCCTGAATTTCCTGCTTAGGTCTCAAGGAAATATGAGGCTTGTACAAGGCTCTTCAAGCAGTATTTTAAGCTATTTATCGGTGTCTGATGTTGGACTTCCTTGTAATTCCTGCAACTGAGCTCTGTGACTGTTAATCTGCTGACTTAACTGCCTATGGTAGTCTGTGCCCGGGGAAAGACGACCTGTCTTTCAGTCCAGGCTGTGGGTGAAACAGCCTCCACTTCATGAGTAGAAAGGCACCTGAGTGCGCATTTTGTTGAAGGAGGTTTTTTGGGGGGTTTTTTGGGTAGCATCACTCTGGAAGGTAGAGGAGGTTTTCTGATGCTGTTTGGGGAACCATTGTCACAGCACTTTCTGAGGCCCACGATTGGATGCTTTGGTTTCTGACATAAAAAGACTTGGGTAAGGTTGGTTTGAAAATGTTCAGCTTTGAATTTGTGGTTTGTATTCAGAGGGAGAACCTCTAGTTCCATCACCAATTGCTAGCAAAATGTGTATTATTGATTCCTTTCAGTCTGTAGGATCGATAAGGATCATCTCCATGAAGTCTTCCTTGGGGTTTTCTTGAGGAAAGTTGTCAGGTAGCTGTTCTTGTCCTAGACAAAGTTCAACAGAATCAATCTGGGAAACTTGCCTACACCGGCAGAAAGAAGCCAGTTTTTGAATGCAGTTCTCTGAAGGTGTACCTGTAGTTTCGGGATAACTTTCAGTAATTCAGTTTTCTCAGTCCTTGTCCTCATGCCTGACAACTTCGTTCTGTGATTTCTAAGATAAGTTGACTTTTATTTACAGTACAAGGGAAGTGAGGAATTCTTTATGAGTCTAGAGAGGTTTGGGTGAGGAACTGTCGCACTGTCAAATGGAAAACCAGTGCTTAAGACTGTCCTCCTGATCAGAGCGAGCTTTATGCTTACGGGAAACTTTTACTTCATTGTTTTTGTGTGTCCATCATGTCCCTGTAAAAAGGATTTTTATGTTTGTCCAGTTCCTCAATCACACGCTTTCCAATTTTACTATGTTTTCTGGTGTTTCCTGTTCTACGAAGACACTGACTTCAGCTTTCCAATTATTTTCCTAGACTGTGCCTTAAGGCTGCTGCATAGAAAATGTTTGGCTAACCTGTTTGTCTAGAATATCACCATGCTGCGGATTTGTCTGGAAAACATTGTTGTGGCTTTACGCAGACCACTGTTAGCACCATAGATGTTGAAGAACATGGGCCTGGCTTTGAGCAGGCGGTTGGAGTAGAGGCTGCCAGAGGTTCACCCTAAATTAATTTAGCTTATGCAATAAAGAGAAATCTTGAACCTCAGAACATGTATGTATCTTCTTAAATGGTGTGAAGGTTTGAGTTATGAAAGGAATCTGTGGCCAGTTAGTCAGGCTCATGTTAATTGCCTACCTCTGCCGTGTTCTCATGGGCTATCGGCAAGTTCACAGCTGTAGCTAAATACACAGGTAAAGTAATAGTAGTGCTGTTCTAGAGGAATTTAATCCGTACATCCCACTGAAAGGATCCTCTAATCCTTTTACTCCAGAAATGTGGACAGAAGTTGATGGATGGTTTTACTGAAGTAGGGCCATGTAAAGACATGAATGGCTTGTACTTACAAACATGCGTCCCCATGCTCTAACAAGTCTACTTCTTGTCTCTGTTATCCTTTTAAACACATCTCTTATGTTCCTTAATATCTCCTGGCAATGGTGTTTTTCGTTAGGGGCTGCTTGCTTGGTCTAGTTAGCTTCTCCCCTTTTTTAACCCACTTGAAGTTCTTTGCTGCTTGTCCCCTGAGATTTGCATGTGTGCCTGGGGCTTAGTTCCCGCAGGGTAAAGGTGTAGTACTTGTGTACCTAGAGCTTCTCACGTTTGGGAAGTGCAAATATACAGGTTGTCCATAGCTGATGTTTAGTCAGAAGTGATGACATACCATAATTAAAAACTCTGTTGGGTAATTCTGCATCGGTTTTCAGTTGACCTCTTGGCCTTTTTAATTTTTAAATAAAGTCTCCTGTGTCACTAAGTCTTCAAAAGTGATTACTATCAACAAAGAACTCTTCATTGAAACTCTTTGAATTGGCTCAGCTGTTGAGTAAGTATGATGGAGAAGGGTACCTCACTGTACCTGGTGGTGTTCAATTGGTGGATCTTGTCATGGAGAACATGCACAGATTGATATGTCAGATTTTCCTTGGGCAGGGTGGGGTGTTTGGGGGAACAGTGCATTAATTTGTATTGAAGTGAATGGGAATGAAGTTTGTCCTTATAAATAGTAGACTGTCATCTCTTTGACTTGACTTTTCTTAAGAGCTGTGTACATAGGGACATTTGATGCCCACAGTTGTTTTCAGTGGATATTTTCCTTTTGGAAAAAGATTTTGTCATAGGTGCTCAGTGAAAGGAAAGCATCGTTATTTGTTAATAAGTGCTAAAGTTTTTATAGGTATATTACTCGACTCTCAGGTAAAATAGTGCTGCTTTTCTTTTTATTCTAACTTTTTTCTTTTTTTCTTTTCTTTTTAAAGAAACGATTGAAAGCAGCAGAAGCAGAAAGCAAGCTAAAACAAGTGTATATACCCAACTAGTAAGTATCTTTTTGTATTGTTTTGTTTTCTATTCCATTGTAGAGGGTCTGCTGTAGCAGTTTCCACGGCTTCCCAGTATTCCATATTTGCTTTAGTGACATAATGAGAGACATAGCTGAACAAACAGGTTGGAGAACTATTAAATTATGTTACCAATATATCAAACTTTCTGCTGATGCTTGAATAGGCACGCATTCCATTTTTAGCTGAGTTAATGCTAACCACCCTGTGCTAATAAACAACTAGCTGCCTTGTGGAAGAGAACACGATAGCTTTGGTATTTCCAGGCTGACTAGAGCAAAGCAGCTCTCCTCCCAGGATACTCCACGCCACGCTTCTGCTTAGAGGTGTGTAAAAGACAAAGGTGTGCCCACACGCTGACCTTCCACTTCTGGAACACAGGCTATTTCCTCTGTGGGCAGCAGAGGACTCTCCCTTTGGGGCTTTCCTGGTTAGGATGCTGTGCTGTCATGTTGCTCATTTACTTCATCCTGTATAGTGTTCCCATCCTGAAGTGACCGTTTACTTACTTTCTGATTTTTATTTTTATGTGGACTGGGAGTTGGGGACTTGCTAGCAGGTCAGCATGGTCATGAACAAAAGGGTAGCTAATTAACTGCTCAATAATATGTCTGTTTTTCTTGATTTTTGTCATCAGTGGATCACCAATGTGTGGTTGTTTCCTAATGTAATTGTTATATTAAAAAACTTATATTGAGATTTAATATATAACAATGTGTGTATATATAATGAGATATAATTTCTTAATAAAATGTGTTTCCTCTCTTGCATTTCCTTTGCATAACCCAGTCAACAGATGTTATGGTGTGGAACTTCAGATCTCCCCTGTCCTTTCTCTTTTCAGTTTTCACTCCTAGATACATTCCCATGTGTATTGTTCCAAATAACTCCTTTGCTGTTTTATTCTGTCTCCTTTCAAATATTTACAAACTTCTACCATGTGTTCTGTTACTTAAGGCAAAACTGTTTTCCGTATTTAGCTTACAAGACAATCCGTAATTTATTGTGAAAATAGAAGAATGCCTGATCTCTTTGCTTTGAAATAGGTTGATGTGTCTCAGATGAATTTACTAAAAATTAAGTGTAATATTCAGAGTGAGACCAAATAGATGTCTTATCACACAATTGTTCAACAGTATTGCTTTTTGTGGATGGTGTTACTCTGCAAGGGTACACTGGACTTCAAATTAAACATGGATTCACAATGTGATAAGCTTGTAAAGCAAAAGCCAATGTGATTTAGATTGCAGATGCAAAAGGATATTGCAGATGAGACGGCATGGTAGCCTTGCGGTTGCTCTTGGATTATAATGTACGTAGATATGCTTTGTATTTGAAAGGTTATAGTGCTTATTTGTTAATGGCTGTCTGGAGTGGTATCTTACCCCTCAACACTGCATCAGCAACATAATTCTTGTTGCTGTCTAGAGAATATAATCAAATCGGCAACATACCTCTCTACTTCAGGAAAGGACTTCTGTCTCTACCTGTGTGCTTGCTTTCTCTGTCTCTGGCTTTGATTTCCAGGCACAGTTGATTTTGTGAGTGTTATACCTTAATTTGCATATTGTTTAATTGATAAAATGAGTGTAAAATCTTCCTCCTTCAATATCCTTTCATGTGTATCAGGAAAAGCAGCAGTTGTGTACGTGACATCTAATCCCATGTGAATGCATCTGCTGCTTTTTTGCTATTTATACCTCCAAATGTGGCAACAATTAAGTATTTCAAAGATTTTTAGATTATTTCTGTTCAAGTTTCAGTACAGGGTCTGGCACATAGGGAATGTATTGCATCTACGTTATCTTGTGACCTAGAAGAAGATTATATCCTTGGCTTGTAATAGCAATACATATGGTGTAGGGATCCAAGTATCAATGATATTGATTTGTCCTTATCGTGTTACTGAGCCCATTCCTATTACGAGGCTTGAACCATAATGATCCACTTGTCACCTCGAAAATAAATTACTTGATGTAGGCTGTCACAAGACCTATGCAGAAGCGTATCAGCTGCTTGAGTTATTTAACAGTTATTTAACAATAACTGCTGTAAAGTTGTTTGCAAAGAGAGACCCCAGAGGATATCAAACTCAAACAATATTTTATTTATGTATTTATTGTCTCTGGCTGTCTTCTACTGATAGGATTCTCATTTGTTCCTGTGATTTATAGGAAAATTTAGGGAGAGGCGGGGGAAATAATAAGAAAAACAATACAAGCAGTCTTCAAAAGTTATTTCTCAAGTCACATACATATTACACAGTGAAAAATAACAGCTTTATGTGAAGCTTTAGAGTTGGTATTTTTTAACTGTGCCCCAAATTTATAATGTGGGTAACTGAAGCAGGGACAGTCGTACAGGTAATTGTTGTGAGGTTATCAAGTCCTAAACTAGCATCCCAGATACTGGGAAAAGCATTTCTATTCTAGATATTGGATAAACATTTCTGTGCTTCTTCCAAGAAAAAACCTGGTTTGGGGACAGACATTTGTAGTTTATGCGACTGAAAGCACTGTTTGTTTGCATGGCTTTTCAATGCATCCTTTAGGTTGAAAAGCGCTAATGTGCTTTCCTGGTGAAGGGAAAAAGTATAAAATCAGTTGAATTCCGCATTCGGGGCATACTGAAAAAAATCGTTTTCATTGCTTTCTGTAGCAATTTCTCTGTTAGTAGGAGTGGTGTTAAATAAAGCAGCAGCAGAAGCCTGAATGCACAGAGATTCCATGTTCTCACATGCTTCATCCTGCTATCCGCCAGTGCCAGTGTGGGACTAGGAGACCTTTCTTGTTGCAGGTGTAGTCTCAGTCTCTTTCCTCCTACTAGTGTGTACCCAAGCATACTCTTCAGGCTGTTGTGGAAGCCATATTCTGGTTTTACTAATCCTCTGGGCATCATATGTAGTAGTTACTTGCTTTTTGGTGACGGTCATGTTGTGCAGCTGGTGCTTTTTGGTATTAGGACATCTGCAAATCATGAATCATCATAGAATCACAGAATGGTTTGGATTGGAAGGGACTGTAAAAATCACCTAGTTCCAACCCTTCTGCCATGGGCAGGGACACCTCCCACCAGACCAGGTTGCTCCAAGCCCCGTCCAGCTTGGCCTTGAACATTTCCAGGGATGGGGCACCCACAGCTGCTCTGGGCAACCTCCGCCAGTGCCTCACCGCCCTTCATAATGAAGAATTTCTTCCTAATATCTAATCTAGATCTGCACTTTTTCAGCTTAAAGCCATTCAACCTTGTCCTGTTATGTGCCCTAGAAAGTCCGTCAATGTCTTTCTAATCAGCAGCCTACCAGTGTCTAAAGGGGGCTATGAGGCCACCCTGGAGCCTTCTCTTCTCCAGGCTGAACAGCCCCAACTCTCTCAGCCTGTCTCCATAGGAGAGGTGCTCCAGCCCCTCTGATCATCCTTGTGGCCTCTTCTACACTCGCTCCAACAGGTCCATGTCTTTATATTGAGGGCTCCAGAGCTGAATGCAGTACTGCAGGTGGGGTCTCAGGAGAGCGGAGCGGAGGGGAAAAATCGCCTCCCTTGATCTGCTGATTATGTTTCTTTTCAGGCAGCCCACAATTTGGTTGGCTTTCTGGGCTACAAGTGCACATTGCCAGGCCATGTTGAGCTTTTCATCCACCAGCACCCCCAAATCCTTCTCCTCAGGGCTGCTCTCAATCCATTTCTCCACCCAGCCAGTATTGACACTGGGGGTTGCCCCAGTGCAGCTGTAGAACCTTGCGCTTGACCTTGTTGAACTTCATGAGGTTCACACAAACCCACCTCTCAAGCCTGTCAAGGTCTCCCTGGATGGCGTCCTTTCCCTCCAGCACGTCGACTGCACCACACAGTTTGGTGTTGCTGGCAAGCTTCCTGAGGGTGCACTTTCCCAGCAGCCCTGGCAAACTGGGAGGTCCCGGCAGGCTGGGGGTCAGGCGGTGTGACACCCGCCTGCAGGAAGGGTGGGAAGGAGGATGAGGGGAGCCGCAGGCGGCCAGCCTGGCCTGGGTGCCGGGGCAGGTTACGGAGCAGATCCCCCGAGTGCCATCACACGGCCGTGCGGGACAGCCGGGGATCGGGCCCAGCCAGGGGGGTGACAAGAGGCAGGTCCTGCCTGGCTGACCTGGTCCCTCCTGTGACAAGGTGCCCTGCCCCGTGGGTGAGGGGGAGGCTGCGGATGGCACCGTCCCCCCCACAGCCCCTCCGGAGGCACCGGCTGCCCCGGGCCGGGTCACTCTGCGGGGCCAAAGCCCGGCCGGGCAGCCGAGCCCGGCACGGTGCGGGATGGAGCCACGTCCCCTGGCGCGGGCACAGGCCGTGTCCCCGGGGCTCCGTGTGGGGCCGGCCCCGGGTAACGCCGTTACCGACGGTCTGGGCGAGGGGACCGAGCGCTCCCTCCGGGGGTGTGCAGGGGGCACCCAGCTGGGGCAGCGCTGGCCTGCGGGGGCGGGGGGCTCTGCGGGGGGCTGGGCAGGCCGAGGGGCCGAGGCCGGTGGTGTGAGGGTCCCCAGGGCTGAGCGCCGGGCCCTGCCCGCGGGTCACACCAGCCCCCGGCAGCTGCGGGCTGGGGCAGGGGGCTGGGAAGGGCCGGGGGGGCTGGCAGCCGGCTGGGCATGGGCCAGCGGTGTGCCCGGGCGGCCAAGGAGGCCGACAGCACCCTGGCTTGTGTCAGAAACAGCGTGGCCAGCAGGGCTGGGGCAGTGACTGTCCCCTGTGCTGGGCACTGCTGGGGCCGCCCCTGGAGCCCTGGGTTCAGCTTTGGGTCCCTCGCTGCCGGAGGGACACGGAGGGGCTGGAGCGGGTCCAGGGACGGGCAGGGGGAGGGGATGTGTGGGGGATGGGGCACCAGGCTGGGGGGGTGGCTGGGGGAGCTGGGGGGGGTTCAGCCTGGAGAGGAGGGGGCTCGGGGGGGCCTGATCGCTCCCTACAGCTGCCTGACAGGGGCTGTAGGCACAGGGGGGTCGGTCTCTTCTCCCAGGGAACAAGTAAGAGGACAAGAAGAAACCAGGGGAAGTTTAGATTGAGTATTAGGAAGAGATTTCTTCACCAAAAAGGCACTGGAACAGGCCACCCCAGAAGCAGTTAAGTCTCCATCCCTGGAGGTGTTCAAGAGACATGTGGATGGTGCTTAGGGACATGGTTTAGTGATGGGCTTGGCAGTGCTGGGGTTAACTGTTGGACTCTGTGGTCTTAAAGCTCTCTTCCATCCTGAATGCTTCTATGATTCTATGCAGCTTTATGTGACTTTTCTCTTTTGCTTTCATCTAAGTGCTATCAGAAGGGTTAAGAACAGAAAGGAATGAAGTGCTGCATATAATCCCATCTCCAAAATATATAGATGTAAAATTTAAATGTACGTCTGTAAATGTAAATTAATACATTCGGGGTGCAGTGTTTTATCTGAGAATCTCCAAGCACTTGGACAAGCTGCAAACACTGCCTCACAAACACTTGTAAAGTAGGGAAATATTCTCCCTCCCCTGCCTCTTTTTAAGCAAATAGGGAAACTGGAGGAATAGGTCAAAGCATTGGATGACTGCAGTGGGCAACTGCGTAACAAGCTGAACGTAATTCCTCTGTCTGTTTCTTGGTTGTCCTTTGCCTGAGGAGCAAGGCTTTGTTCCTTTCCTATTTAATTGTGCAGAGGTTCATTGCAGCGTGGAAAACTTAAAAGGTGTAACGCTGTTCTCTCTTTTCTAGCTGTGTGGTTAAAATGGCAATCTTCACCATTTTGTTGGAGAAAGCTGCTCGTTTTCACAAAGCATCATTTAGCAGTCATTAGGCCTGTTCTTAGAAGTGGGTATTTTCAGTAGCCTGGAGAGTTGTGATGAGAGCTCAGAGCTCATCTCTGTTGTCTGGATTCCTTAAACAGACACTTGCATTAGATGCCTAGAGGTAGATGGCATAAATGCTCCTAACAAAGGATTTAAAATTGTTCTCATTTCTGAGGCTTAATTTCTTAATTGTTCTGTCGAACCTAGCACCACTGTGGTTTCTTCAGTAACAGGAAACATCCACTAATGGTGTTAAGTTTGTAGTTATTTTTAACAACTACAATTTTATTGCTGTGCTGTGGGTTAAATGCTAGCCAGTCACGTAGAGAAGGAATTTCAGTGTTCTGCATGGCTCAGGATTATCCTTAGGTTGGATTTTTTGGGGCAGGGGCTTCAGTCCACGATAGCTGGCTTCCAGTGCCGCCTTTCTGCATGTGCTTTATCACCTTAATCTCTTCAGCTGAGACTGATCTGCAGAATGCAGCCCAGAAATTTGCACTTCACTGCTCCATTGCAATTGAAACCCTTTTAGAAGACTTCTCCTCTTGATGTAAGCGCTGGAAATGGTTTACCACACCATCAGTATTCTCACTACCTTATTTGCATCTTTCACTTCAGCTTCATTAATTGCTTAATGATTCATCTAGTTAGTCATCTCTAATTCTCTTGTTCATAGCTGTAGCAGGCTTTGGTGATATCAAACAAGTTTAATTAACATATCATCAACAATTAAGAGCTTTTTGCTTCTCATGCTGAAACATTAGCTGCCTGAATTTTATTGTTACTGCCACTGTGAAACTTGACCTTTGCTTTGGAGCACGATGCTTTGTGGTACTTGTTGCAGCTGTGTTAATTGTATTGTTCCAAAATCCTGAAGTGAAGTTATTGCCACAACTACAGGATGTTACTCCTGGTGATCAGCATGATTTGGTGGTCAGCTTTTACCTGTGCATCCCTTTCACTTATGTTTGAAATACAAGTTTGATAAGTGATGTAGAGAGGACAGCAGAGTCAGGCCATCACTTTCCTTTCTGCACAAGACCTCGGTACTCTGGGCAGGCGTGCCAACACGTGCGGTCTTGTCCTTAACTTACCGTTTATCACCAGACACATCAGGGCTTCCCAGCACACCGCTCAAATATCCAAAACCTTTTTGTGTGCTTTTCTGATGGGTTTCAGACTCCTTTACCACCTTTTTCAGAGGATAAATCAACGTACAGAAAGCAGCATGCCTGATGTTGAGCCATAAGACCTTAGTTTTCTTTATTTCAGTCTTTTGGTTTGTTAAGCAGCACTGCTTGTAACAGCGTGTGTCTGTGAGGACTGTTTGTTTTGCAGCATCTTGGTAATGTTTGCGCATGGAGTTTGCTAGTGATTCATTGGCAAAAGTTCTTTTGCAGCAGGTTACTATAGTGACATGGCAGAGCAAAATGCTGGGTAGCGTGAGTGTACCCTCTTGCAGCTTCCCCTTTGTTAAATGTGTCTGCAGGTCTCCTGCCATCTGTGGTGTCAGGACTTCATGCCATTCTGATGAGCACCCTGAAACACTGTAATCTTTGTAAGAGCTGGGCAAATTAATAAGCAAAAGGTGATTAAAAACCTAATTGTGCCTTTTTCTGCTTCTTTTTTTCTCTTCTGTGTTTCTTTTGGGCTTTGTATGGGCTGCTCAGCATACTGAGGGAACAACCTATTTACAGTGTTCCTGTGTCACTTAGCCTCCTAAGCTTTCTCTTCTGCAGAAAGGCCCTGAACTTTACAGTGAGGAGCACTATCAGAAGTTTTTCCTGGACTGAGCAAATACCCTCCTACCTCCTTATGGAACATGCGTATGGTTCTTGTAGGTCATTCACAGCAGAACAGCAGAGTCTATTTTGTCTCTACAGAAATGGAACTTTGCTGAGTTCTGTATCTCAGTGCTTGATCTTACACTCTCAGTTGAGGGGGGGGATGACCTTCTGGGTTCCAGGACAGTGTAACCTTCCAGTGGTGTTTGGGTTTGTTCTGGAGCTGGGAGGGGTAGTTGTCTTCAGAATTCAGTCACTTGGAACTCCTTTCCTTTCAGGGGTTATTGCTGAGAACATGAAACCCGGTATTGATGCCCCATTAGAAAGAAATTAATTTGGCTGTATTCCCACAGTGCTGTTTTTGCAGCACTACCCAGGTAAAAAGTAGTAAGTGTTCTGGGTCACTGAAATCACTGTGACTCCTGTGTCAGTGTGCAACTGATGTGGAAGAAAATGTTTTTTCAGAAAGCCATTTTAAGATATTTCTGCTTGAATAAGTAGATTCCTAATAGTGCATTTATTAGTTGGAAATAAAAGGAGTATGCTTACTCCCTTCAGTCTTCAGGTAAGAGAATATGAGGGAAATGTAATCGGCACTGCAAGTATGGCTTATGTTCAGAAGCTGGCACCAAACGCTGCCTTCTTTTTGTTCCTTCTATAAGCTGAGCTCCTCGCGGTCCTTGCATGTTTTATAAGCTCCTTGTGTATTCTTGTCTGAAACTCCTTGTGTGACTGTCTTCATCCATTCCCCACAAGTCTTCTCCCTGCAGTATTGATTCTCCATCCCTCTTGTTCCCTCCCATACCAAAAATTTTTTGAGCACCTCATTTTCGTCCTCAGACACCTCTTCCTCTGCAGAGGTTTTGTACTATTCCATTCTGCTCCTCTCTACACCAAGGTTTTGTTTGCCCTTCTATTCTCAGCTCCTGCCAGTAGCTTCCCCCGCCCCGAGTCAATGCTTTTAAGAGCGTACAGGGATGAGCTGAGGTGATTCAGATGTTGCTGTATTAGAATGGGTTAGTGACAGCCATCAACGTTTTTCTTACTCTACAGATGTCAGGTTTTCAGACTTTCTCTGTCCAGTAGAAACCAAAATGCTTTCTATTAGAAGCACAGACCATTGTTTAAGACTTGTCGGAAAACTCGTATTAATGAAAATCTCCGTGTAAATACTACGTCCAAAAATTCTGTTCAGTGTGTTTGGTGTGTTTGTGTGAATTGTGGTTACGTGACACAAACCTTTGCAGTAAGGCAACATGGAGATGTTTGTGACTGCAGGCGAGGGTTTTACTTCCCTGAATAAGGCAGGGGTTGCCCTTCCGCTCACTGCCTCTCCTGCTCTGGTCCCCAGCTGTCTTTTTGGAGATTTGAGTAAAATAATCCCTCATGTTGAGGACTGAGGGAGAGCTGTAGGTGAGGTGTTTTTGTCACCTAGATTAGAATGTCTGGGATAGCAAGATACCTACCTGGCCTCACTGGTTTATTGTTTTTAAATGGTTTTGGACTCTTGAAAATGCTATCTATTATTATAGCTATTTTTATTATTAGCATTATTTAAATATTATCAGAGACAGTGTCTTCCTGGAAGTCAGATTGCTGGTAAGTACACCTTGTTTTGGTAGTGACACAATGAATGAAATTTAAATCTTCAAACATTTTGGGCCATACTTTTGAAAGTCAAGTTGGAAATCATGTGCCTCAATTAATGTTTGCCCTCTTTTTTGCTTTGTGTTTTAAGTAACAAGCCAAACCCCAACCAGATCAATGTAAATAATGTCAAACCAGGAGTGGTAAATGGTACTGGAGTACAGGCACAGAACACGGGAGCAGGACGGGCCTGTGAAAGCTGTTACAGTAAGTGACGTGCCAGTATGGCAGCTGTGTATAACAGCATGTGAGTGCTCTGTTGCAAACAGTAAAGTAAAAGCTGTGTTGTGGAGCACAAGCGGGAGAGAAGGCTTTGGACGTGGCTGGTGGGGGACAGAATTTGACATAGCAGCATGTAAGCAAAGGGCTTTTTCTGAGTGACTCGTGTTACAATCGTAAATAGAATTATGAAGTACTAAAGGGGGAGTTAGTAAATGTTCTATGTGATTGCAGATAGCTAATAAGGAAAGACTTAAATCACCAAGGTGTGAATTTAACAGGTTTTTTCATAATTTTTTAGTAGATTTCAAAATATGTGATATCATTGTATTTGGTCTACTGGCTGATATTAATATACTGAGTTCTAATGATTGTGCTTCTTTATGGAGAGTTTTTAGAGATGCTGGAATGTTGGACTGTATGGGAAATCACATCACAGATTTGGTACATTCTTTAGTCATAAAGTACTGTATGGGGAGGTCCTGAAGACAAATCTTCCCTCCCTCCCCCCCATGCTCTGCAGAAATTGTCTACCAGTCTTGCAGAATGAGAGCTTTCAGTTTCATTGGCAGGACATTTTCCCATCCTACTAGTTGGGGGTTTTCTGATCATGTTTTAAGAGGGGGTTATACGCGTAACTAATTCTGCTGAAGTCACAAGTATGTTTAACAGTGGTGATGACAGTGAAGCTATCACCAGTTTTTTAAGGTCTGTTTGAGCTTTGCACTGTCTGTGGGTTTTCTTTTGTGATAGTTCTAAAGAGAATAAGCTCTGAAAAGTGATCCTGTTTAAGGATATATATAATTTCCACCTTTGTTATCTCTAGCCACACAGTCTTACCAGTGGTATTCTTGGGGTCCCCCTAACATGCAGTGTCGCCTCTGTGCATCCTGTTGGACGTACTGGAAGAAATACGGTGGCTTGAAAATGCCAACACGGTTAGATGGGGAGAGACCAGGACCAAACCGCAATAACTTGGTAGGTATCTCCAGAGCAGACTGCTCCCTGCTCTTGCCTGGAAGGCTAGGTGTCATGATATTTAACTAGTTTGCTGTTCTTAAATAGTTTACAACAAAAAGAATGCCTTCAGCCTCCGTTGTTGTCCTTGGGTTTGGTATTTCATGTTGCAGAAGTTGGGCATGTTAACTTTGGCTATAAGTAATTTGTTGCCCAGTACTGCCTGGAGGAAAAAAGAAGAAATCCTTTGTTTAGCAAACTAGTCATCATGCACAGGATAACTTAATGAAGATGGAAAAAACTGAAATGGCAGCTAGTGTTTCTGGTAGTCTATTTCCATGATTTTTGCTGTAGGGGAAAGAGAATCCTTTTTTTTACATAAGGAATTCATTATTTCCTGAAACTTGTTCCCTTACCCAAGGCACATTCAAAATTAGATACCCCAAATAGCTAGTAGCATTTTAGAGATCTCTTATCTTGTTTTTCTACTTCATCCGATTTTTTGTTAATTAATCTTACTTTCTTTTGGATAGGTTTGAGTAAGCATTTTATGAGCCTCTTCTGTTTGATTTTCCCCCTTAAAAGCCAAAATTCTCAGAATTTTTCTGAATTTGGTGGAAGTTCAATCTGAAAGCCTCATACCTTGAGCTGATTGGGAAAAGTAGCTGCATCACATGGACAGAAGGATAGTGCACACTGAACTTTGGTCTTATATTAATTTCTTTCCTTTCTCCTACTCTTTGCTATCATTCCCTTTGTATTTTACTTCTTTCGTTTATGTCCTTTCCTGGCTTCTGTTTGTGTTCTGAAGCTATCTAATTGCTGAGATAACTGCCAGGTTTTATCAACCTTATATCTCTTGTTTGTTAATTAAAAAGTATGTAAATAGTCAGAGAGGGGATAGCCTTGTTCTCCTCAGATTGAAATTTCCTCCTATTTTCCAGCTGTGGGCAGGTTTGAGATAACAGGATACTACTATCATTATTTTATCAGTTGACTTAGTTGCTTTTCACGGAGAAGATACTGCTTTGGCGCTCTGTAGTCAATAAACGCAGTGAATATTTGACAACTCTGTAAACACATTCATTGAGTTCGGAGTAAGAATTAAAACCAACACTTGCAACTTTGAGACAGCAGCATTCGTGCATGCTGTAAGCTTGCTTTGGGAAGTGAGTTTGTGTGATGTATGTTTTAGCCATAGAGCTACTTAGTGATTTTTCCTCTCCCTCTTACAAATGGTGTAAGGAGTTTGTGTTGCACATCCAGAGCCACTCTAAGCACCCAAAGTGTGAGAGTCTGTTGACTATAAGCACTAAATCACGTGATAGATTCAGGTAACTTCTTCAGGTCTGGCTTTCGGATCCCTGCTTTAAAAATTGGGACAGCACAGAAATAAATACTTCCCTATGAAAAGAAAATGTTTATCTTCATTTTATCCTTTGAGATATTTTGGAAGAAAATTCCAAATATTGATGGGAAAGATTTGAGATACGGGGAATAGCTTGGCTGAAAATATTTTCATCTGTAATACTGTTTCTGTTTTTACAGCTGTGAATCGGTAGTTGAAAGGGCTTTTGTATGATATTCTTTCCCTTCTTTAAAACCATACTTTCTCATAAATGTTTTTTAGAAACCGTATTTACGTTTCTTTCATTTTAGAGTCCTCATGGTGTACCAGTACGAAACAGTGGGAGTCCCAAGTTTGCTATGAAGACAAGACAAGCTTTCTATCTCCATACAACAAAACTGACAAGAATTGCCAGACGTTTATGTCGAGATATCTTGCGCCCTTGGCATGCTGCAAGACATCCCTATCTGCCTATTAACAGTGCAGCAATCAAAGCAGAATGTGAGTGGGGATGCCGATGGGACGTAGTTGCAAAGGAGCCCTTTGACATGCGTTTCGCACAAAGTTTTGAGTTCCAGCTTCTTGAGATGTTCTCTTGCATGTAGCTAGTGGTGTCACAAAATCTAACTATACTTTCAGAGCATTCTGATTTAGACTAGACAAATAACTTTGAAAATTCATGAGCCGTTTGTTTTAAGATACTCAGGTTTGCTATTACATCTAGCATTCTCCTGGATTAGTGTCCTGTTGCCAAGACATGCTTGCAGCTTGTAAAATTCCATTTATTTGGAAAGCTCTTTCAGGACACTTCAGTTATTCATTTAGTTTTGTTATAATATCTAAATGTCATTACACTCTTAAGTATTTTTCTTTGTTTTACAGGCACAGCACGTTTACCTGAGGCATCAGAAAACCCACTGCTATTAAAGCAAGTGGTTCGAAAGCCTTTAGAAGCAGTACTCCGGTATTTAGGTATTACAAAAAACGGACACCACTGAACACAGAACCCCTCAACCAAACAAAAAGCCCTGCTAGCTAATTCTGTGAACCATTCCTTTTTCCGTTTGGTTCTGGATTAAAAAAACCAAACACAAAAACCTTCCCATGAATTGTCCTTTTTCCTTTTCCTGCTTCATTTGACAGACCTAGTGGCTCAAGCAGTCCACTTTTGGCTCATGGAGCTATATCAGAAACCTTGTGAAGTGAAGGAAGGGATGTGTTTGCTGTGGCTTCCCATGTATGTGGGGACAAGTTACCAGCTGCTAATGGAGGCACGAACATAATGTTCTGTGGAAAATTGGTCAGTCCACCGTTAAAATTTTTGGGCTGGCTGGAGGCAGATCTTACAGTTGGGTACTCCAAGAAGCCAAGGGTTTAGGACAGCACTGGAGCTAGACAAGGGAACTGTACTTCCATTCTTTACTTTCTTCTTGGGTTTTGTCGTGTGAGGGTTTTTTTGTTTGGTTGGTTGTTTTTTTTTGTTATGGTTGTCTTGAGGACTTGGGCCTCATCAGCTGATCTGTGAGGAGTATTGAGAAGCTCCATCCAGGACCTCAGTGTAAGTCTTATGTGCTGGAAGCATCTAAAGCAGTGCTATGTGGCATGCCAGCTCTGACTACAAATGAATGCAGAATCATTTTCCCTAGTGTTGCCGGTTGCTAGAGATACCCTGAAGACATGTCTCAAGTTGTTGCAGCAGTCTGATGTGAGTCTAACCACAGAAAGCTAGCTGAGACAGTGGTACTTTGAAGGCTTCCAGATTAACAAGGAAATCGATTGCCTTTTTACTCGGATAAGAAACGCTGGAGTTGATCTTAAGTTTCTTTGAACATTTTTGTTGATGAAATATTGTGAGGCTCAGGGTTTATTAAATATTTACTGCTTCTGTGTGGAGTGTTGTACTTCTACTGTATACTAATGAGGTACACAGATTGAGAAACCTTTGGATACATATAAAGCAACCAAAGAAGGCCGATAAAGGGAGAAGTTTTACTGTTGGATAAAATCCAGCTTTTCATAGTTGTACAGAATGTAGCAGTAGATTTTGAGATTTCATTCTAGCATGGTGTCAGGTTCTCCATTTGACTGTTGAGCTGCGAGAAATGAATGAAAGAAATGGAGGGAAGTTGATGGGCTGGTGAGAATGTATTTCTGGGAGGTGTCATGCTCAGTGGGCTTTAACTTATGCATTACTTGGCTGCTGGGGCTGCAAGAGAAGCACTCAGTTGAAGCTCCCATTTGCTATTGCTTGTAACTTTCTCAAAATGTTTCCAGTTGAACAATGTGTGCTCGATCTCTGCCTTGGCCAAAAGTTTGAATTCAGATGCTGTGTGTTCTTATTGTGATGCTTTGAATCCTCGCTTGTTTGGCCAGTTTAGAAGTTGTATTTTTTACAAACCTTGCAAAACTGGCAAAATGTAATTTCCCCAGAGTTTAGGGATGATGTATGACTGCCAAAAGTTGGCTTTTAATATAAGTAGCACCAAAATAATCCCAAATTTTTGGAGAATAGTATTTTGGAAATAGATGCAAAGTACTTTTGTTTTAGGATAGTATTATGACATTGATTTTAACATCTTCAGTAGAGGTGAATTCCTAAATATATTTAAAATGCTTTGTATAAATAGCAACACAGTTAAAATTATTGACTGAGATAGTTTGTATACAAGGGGAAGTATACTTGGTCACCTTGGAAATTTGAAGGTTGTTTTCAGATTTATAATTTCAGTATCTTCACTAATAAACCGCCTTGCTGTTTTACAACAGAGTCTCATCCGTGTCCTCCGAAACCAGATCCTGCAAAGAGCTTGTCCAGTTCTCTCAACAATCTGACCCCTGCTAAGTTTACACCTGTCATTAATAATGGGTCCCCAACTATCCTGGGAAAAAGAAGTTATGAACAGCACAATGGAATGGATGGTAATTTTTTTTTCTAAAAAATTTACATTGTCTGTATAGGCCTTTTTTTTTTTTCTGTCCTTTTGGTATACAAGGTGGTTATTTAAAACTCTAGTCCTTTATATAAATTCCGAGTTTCTTATTCTTGAGGGAGTTTTTTTTCCTTTTGTCTAAGTGACTTGTCCCTTTTCTCCTTCTGGGTGGGACACATGATGTGTACTGCCTGGGTGGTGCCTGCACACACAGCTGCTGTGCTAGTGGAACTCTGCCTAGCTTGTCCAACCTTGCAAATGGGATAGTGCAGGAGAAAGAGAAACTTCCCTTCAATTTTAAAATGAGTAGTTTGAAAAAAACCTTAATAGCTTTTTTCCAGTGATGTTTCCTTTTTCTTTTGAGGTTTACAGCTTTTTAACCTGTAGGTAGTAGCTGTGCAGTTCCCAGGTGGCTTTGTAAGGTGTGGATCCACCTGGCTTTGAGCAGAGCTACCAGAGGCTGCGTGCCATTGAGAAAGGCAGGCTGCTGCTTGGCTGAGGGAGGCAGACGTGCCAGATCTGGTGTGGCATAAACGTGCTCTTGCCATGTGCAGAACCCGAGCGTTCACTTTTGTTGGCCCTGTCACTGAGCACCTCTGTGCAGTGGAGTTTGGGCTTCATCTCTTCAAGGATAAAAGGCCTGGGGAAGGTGTTTGAAGTGGGAGATAGCCACAGGATGTTCCTGGCACGGACTCCAGGGCTCTGTTCTGAAGAGTTGCTCTTGCCTGGGAGTGTCAGGGAAGAAAAAGTGCAGTCGTTTTCTCAGATGAGGATAAAAGGGTCTGTTCAAATGTTCTTAATGGGAGTGAGAACATGGAGGGTAGCTCTCCTTAATGGGGGAAAGGAACAGTTGATTTAATGGTGATTCTGAGCAGGGAGGGAGATACAGAGATTCTTTCTCATTTTTTACCTTTAATTTTAACTTTTTGTGTGGATTATCTGAAATATAAATAATTACAAACATTTGATATCTTACTGTTTGTGTTTTAACGTTAAGAACTTTTTAAACTGCTGCTGTTCAGGTTGCTGATGTGATGTTTTTCTCTTTTCTGTTCACTTGTGCTCTATCAGGCAACATGAAGAAGCGCCTGTTGATGCCTAGCAGGGGTAAGACCTTGAAGCTGCGCTCAGCTTGTGCTAGGAGAGTGATTTTTAGTTTCATCTGCTGGCTTGTCTGTGCTTTGTGGCTAATGAGTCTGTGTGCACCTTCTGTGTTGATGTCTAAGTGTTCCTTGGGTAACCATTTCCACCCATGGTTATGCTGCTCACCTTCTGGGCTTTTCACATGCAGATGACAAGTCATACAACCGTACTGAAGACACGAAGTGCTATGTTCAGAATTGCTTACTAATTCCTCAAGTTGACAGAACGGTTTTCTAGCAGTTTTGTGAGACTGCTGAAAGCTGTGATATGGTTGGTTTTGAAACTAGGTGTTGCTTCACTGTTTGACTTTTAAGAAATCAAAGTGTCATACATCCTGAGCTACTTTAAATTCACTTTGACCAAAAGAAAAGAAATAGACGAGAATGTTCACATAGAGTCCCACGTTCAAGCCTCTACATTTTCCACTGAGTGGACAGTCTCAATGGTGAGAGACTGCTCATTCTCTATTTGCAGTAGAAATGGTTTTCAACGTTTCCTCAGGTTAAAAATCAATCTGTTCTGACTACTGAGTAGGCCTCAGAAGCTTTAGTTTGTGATAATGCAGGAAATGTACACATGATGTCACTTCACAAAATTCAATAGAACAAACCAGTTTTCAATAGTTAGGATATACAAATATCACTGTGAGACAGGCAAACACAAAAACTTAAGCTCAGTTTTTACCATAAATGGCTGACACTGCATGCCCCTGATGTGAAGCTTTGTGTTTAATGGCTGAGACGGCAGATGAGTTTTATCAATATTTACATGCATGCATATATCAGTGCATGTGGAGAAAACAATAAGAATGAGGACAGTGATCATTCTACTGTCTTGCTGTCTTTGGGAATTTATACCTTGGTACTGTGTTGTGGGGTTTTTATTGTGCTTTTTAACTTTTGTGTTCTGGGAGGAACAACAAAACCCTGCTGCCTTGGTCAGTTTGGCTTCCTCAAAAGCTTTGTCCAGTAATGAGGGATGTAGATGCAGGGTAGCTCACGGAATTTCCACAGCTCCTGGTGACTATCTGTTCATGGGCACGCCTGCTGCTCCCTGCTAAATGTCCTCATCAGCAAGGGGACTGCTGAGTCACTCAGCAGATGACATGCTTCTGAGGCTGTGAGATGTTTTGGCCCAAAGGAGGGAAGTAGAAGAACAACTGATCCTAGCCCTCAGGAAGGCGCTCTCTGCATAGAGCACTGGATTTCATAACCTGAGATTTACTCACTGGAAACAGAATATTCTTGTTTTAGTGTTTTAAAATGTCTATCTGCTGGTACACATATTTGACTAGATACATTTCAGTCATAACTGTTGCTGCAGCAGTTTGCGAAAATATGATTTTTGGTGATGTACCTGTTCAGCCACCTCAGAATATGTGTTTCTCTGAAGCATATGTACGTAGTGGTGCAGGGGCTGGCTCTCATCGAGCACCTGCTGCTTGATCTGCTCGGTCTGTTCTCAGCCAGCCACTGAAATACTTGGAGTAGTATTCGTTCCTGTAACTGCTCGGTGGTGGAGTACAATTCAGTCCCAGAACCCGTTGACCTGTTGGGGTAGTGGGTGTTAACTGGATATTTTTGTGAGCAGTTCAGCTTAAACTTGTTGGTTGAGATTTTTGTGTGAATGGAAAATGTGTGCCATGCTGCAATTTTGACATCTGGAATATTTTCTGACCCTGAGTTGCGGGAAGCTTTGCCAAGAGAGAGAGGGAATGTCACCATCTGCAAGGAAACAAGGTTTAAAGAACTTGGATCAAGGTCTGCTGGGCACAGGGAAAAAGATGGTGGAAGTTTGATGGATCAGTTTCTGGCCTGGTGCTGATTTGTGTGTCAATACCGCTTAGCACTGGTTCCCAGTTGCTGTGCATGTGAGCTGGTGAGCTTTGCTGGCCCTGGGCATGGCCAACACCACTTCCCTGTGCTGTGCCAGAACTGGGAACGTGGTGCTGAGACTTCTTGGCTCTGGGTGGAGTCACACAGGCTTACTAGTTGGGAGGCTGCTGGTGGGAAGGGAGAGGAGGGGGTTAAGAGGAGAGGAAGAGCAACTTGTGAAGAAGGGGTGAAAGGCAAAGCCTTGTGACCAGAACTTAGGAGCCAACAGACTTCGTATGAAAGGACTGACATAAACCTATCTATCCAGAATGGCTGCTTTTTGGATTGTAACTGACCTAAAATAGAAGAAGAAGACTAATGAGAGTAAAACTGAACTGTTATAACCAGTCAGATTCTTCTTTTACATAGCTCCTATAGTTACTACGGGAAATTGTAGGGGTTTCTTTGTTGTTTTCATGGTTTTCCTCTTCCCATAGTGGGATACGTGGTGGCATACTGGCTGGTTTAGGTCATTGTAGGAGTGTACTGCAAAGAAGTGGTGTTAAGATGCCTGCATGGAGAGGCTGAAAATATTCTTTCTGCACAAAACAAATTGGCCCACCTATGCTGAAATAGTTTTCAAGGAAGTGTTAACCTACTACGGTGTTAAATGAATTATCCAGGGGTTTTCTGCTTCCAGCTGCTGTGCTCTGTTGGTGGCACCTGGAAGATACTTTATGGTTCAGACAGGTCACCCTGTCAAAGTCTCTGACACGTGACAGTGGACAGCTATTATGGTGGGCTTTACCTGAAGTCTCTTTGTTGGTGATGAAAGCCTTTTGGTGCTGCACTATTACTTCCGAACTTGTGGGAGAAGTATGTGTACTGTATGTTACGGCTGGTTGCTGAGCTGATGGCACGTGATGAGTTTGTAAGGCTTTCCTTGTGGGCTGATCGTAAAGCGATATGAAGTCAAGAGATTGCTTCGCAGGGAACGAGCCAAGTTGCAGCTTCTATTTTTGCTTAGTGTAAAGCATTAAGATCCATGTTTATACATATATTGGTGGTCAGGTTTCTAAGGTATTTACATTCCTGTGGCACCTGCTGCCTTCGTTTAGAATTCGGCTGTTCAACATTACAAAAATGGAACTTTTCATCTAGGTTTTTGGGTGTTCCTTCAGGCAACACTGCTGGACGATTTTCATCTGAGTCTTTACCACTCCTTGGTATTTAGGGCGATGGGTGGTCGGTGGTTAGAATTCAGCCCTCAAAAAAGTTAATCAATGAAATGCCGTCATGAACATTCCTGCATAAATGGCAACACAGTTCCAAAATGTTCCCAAAGGATGATTGAGGGTGGAGGGCTTGGAGATGCCAGACCATCTAGTCCATGGGCAGGTGCAGGTTGGTCAGGTTGAACTCTGTGTGAAGAGAGGTCGTAATGAGGAGTAAGGAAAGGCTGGGAAGAGGAGAACCTTCGTGGTGAGAGGTCGGGGAGGAAAAGAGGAGGCAGTTGTTGTTAGTGGCTGCCACCGGAATTAATTAAAACTAATTATGGAAGTGCTGGAAATTGCTAAACTTAAGAGTACTTCGACTTTTCCTTTGGAATTTTTTTGTTTCTTTTTTCTGTTATTGCTGTAACTTTCTAAGTGTCTTTTGCTTTTCTTTTTCTGACTCATCCCTGCTTAACCCTAGAGAGCTGAACTTTTTCAGCCTTTGAATATGATTTGTCTGGGCAAGCATCTAGAGTTTCAACTGGTGCTTGAATTCCAAGAACAGGAAAATATTCTTAATCTCATCTCTCCTCTACCTCCACTTGATTTTGTAAGGGTGTTGTCATTTCATCTGCTTTGTTTTGCTGCTCTTTAAATCGCATTGGAGGCATTGGTGCCCTTCCCAGCTTTCCTTCAACATTAGATTAGCATGGACAAATTGCTGTGGGATCCTGTTTTTGGAGCATGAAAAATATATGGAGTCCCATAAGCTGTTGAATACAGTGAGATGTTAAAAAAAATTACTAGGTTATTGCTTTTTCATTAGCGTTGTGGAGCTTGGCAGACAATATTTGCCAAGAAACTTCTTCTAGAGAGACAGGGAGGATGCTTTATGTTCTGGACCCTGTTTACTTTATTCCTTACAGCTATCCAGTATGGGGTCTATGTCATACTTGTCTATGCAACTGGGGGAAGGGAGGGTGCATTGTTGGATTCCCTCCCCACCCCCCTTTACACCATGTTAGCTTTCATCTAATCAAATTTGTTTTTCAGGGTCATCACATGCACTCTAAAATTGGCAGAAAGAGAGAGAACATGAATGAGTAGCTGAAATAAAGGGAAGGCTTTTCCCAGCAACAAACTTGCATTGATAAAATGGTAGTGGATCGAATGCTGAAAATTGGAGAGGTTTATAGAAGAGCCATGAAAATGGTGAAGGGACTGGAAAACACACTGTATAATAGAAAATGCTTTTATCAAAGTGGAAGTTGTAGATGTTTGTCTTTGCTGACAGGAGCAGCAGAAGAGTAATAATAGAGGGCTTTTTAGTCTAGCCGGGAATGGAATAATGAGCTGCAGTAGCCAGAAGGTACAGTAGAAAAACTTTGGCTGGAAACAAGCTGCAAATTTTTAAGTGAGGTTAATTAACTGTTGGAATACCTTGCTTCTGTTACTGGGGATTTCTAAAACTAAAATGGAATGTCAATCTAATTTAATGTGTTCTGGTTCATTGTTTCTCACCTCTTTTTGGGAAGCATGAATGAACTCCTGGAACTGGAAGCATTCATCAGCCTGGCATGGTGGTAGTTTAGTTATCAAGAGATGAGCATGACAGTGGAAATCCTGTTCTTCATCAAGAACAGTTATCGAGGTGGGAATGTAAAAAAGCTCTCTAGCATCAGCTATGTAGGTGACCATACTTATCTCAAAAGGGTTTTTTTCTGGCTGACTTATGCCTTCAGAAAATTTGGACTTAGTGTATGCATAAATTACATTAAAATGCTGCCTTTATCAGCAGCGGCCCAGGCTACACTTCCAAAGTCAATGGTAAGCAGCCAAAGGAATTCTGCCCATCCAGGAATGACTGTGAACAGGGAGTATTGGTCCTTTAATGAATAATGTGATACATGGGGTACTGGGGAAAAGTCCTGGCTTTAGCTGTTGATATCTGGACCAGAGTAATGCTGACTAGTGTCAAGAGAGAAAATGTTCAGTGCTTTTCAAAGGAATGACTGTTTTCATGCCAGCAGCAACACAGCTGAGAAGGACAAGTTGCTTGAAATGCTTTTTGGAAACCCCAAGAACCATATCCCCATGCAACTCCCTTGATTTAGATTATATGCCAAAAGGTTATTTTTGAGAATTTTACTTAGGATTTTGTATTCAGATATGAAGTGAAACTTTTTTTTTCCTCTTGCCTTCAGCTTAGCTGGGATACTGTGATTAGTTTCTTTTGGTGTTACGGAGAGAGATCTGGAAATGGAATCTGCAGATGCGTATCACACTCGATGGATCAACTAATGAAAACTTTATTTATGAGGGGTGGCATGATCAAAGATGCAGATGTTGATTGAGTGAGAGGAGAGTGCATATCCGAAGGTAATGGTAGTGAGCAGGTGTAATTAATAGCAAGGGCAGAATTGCAAATGCCCAGGTAGTACAAAGCCTGAATTTGTAATTAAGTGGAATCTACATTTGTGATACATACCATATATATACACACACATGCACATAAATATATATATGTATTTATATGGCGTGTAATACTCCCAGTTCTAAGAACAGTGAATAATTCAGTGGTTTCTAGTTTACACAGTTTGGATCAGCAAATCTTAAAGCAGTAAGGTGCGTGATTTTGTTGCCTCATCTGTTTAACCACATGTATGTTACAGCCAGACAGAATATACCATGATGCTCTTTTAGGAATGTGGATGGATTGTACTGACTGACTCAACAGCAAGATAGATAGCACCTCTCCATTCTCAACTGACCTGTCCAAGGGTAGCTACTGACTCACTGTAGTTGGGTGTCACTGCCAGAAAGTATGAGTAGGGTCCTTGGAGCACTTTTAGCAGAAGGTACAGCTTTGCATGAACAAACACATCATCGGTGAGGTGCAATGAAGCAAGTTAATTTGAACGCTTAGACCAAGCATTTGGTGTACTTAGAAGTACTACTTACACATCCAAAATTAAAGCTCTTTGTGGAATCTCTCATTTGGAGTTACTGTTCGTTTAATGTTGTCTTGGGTTATCTGTCCAACAGAGAACTGTGGTCACTTCTGTTTCATTACAACCAAAACAATCTGTGTTTCTGTATTTGTTGCATGGGGCTGGGCTACTGTATTCTGAACTATGTGAATCTTTCCTTTTTTTAACCTTAAATCTTTTTTTTCCTTTTCCTTTGCCAATCTTGGTAGGAACTTACTTAGGTAAGTAAATTGCCATTTTAACATTGTTTTTATGTACAACAGAACTTTAAGAAAATGTTAGTCTAGGTGGTGTTTAGTACAATTTATGCTCTGTTCTGCTTATTGCACTTGCATTCCTGAAAGTTTATTAGCCTTTGGTTGTTAGAAGGTGGATGCTCAATCTGCTCATAGCAGTTGCACGCTCTTGGCAGTTTTAAGAAAGAGAGGAGTACTAAAGCATTCTTACAAGCCTGCAAAAACTGTATGTGTGTATATGTCAACACACAGAGACTACTTCAAGTGAACCGGTAACTTGGGAGTGAAATCCTTGTTCATCAAGCCACATTCATGCATGAATTTTTATATTTTTTTTCTAGCTTGCTCAAAAATGTGGTACTGTTGATGTTTTTGTTACTGCTGGGAAGGATGGAATCCCAGGAGGAGGATTACTTTTGGAACAGGAAAATGCATATGAAGAGTGTATGGATTTTTGAAAGCAATGTGTTTTAGTCTAGTAAACTTGCTGGTTGTGAAAGTGTGTGTTAAATTCTCTACGTTCATTGTGAGTGAGGATCTGCTTATGAATGTTACGGCGTATTGCATGTTCTGCATGATACTTCTCTTTGGTAAACAGAAGTTAAAAACAAAATGCCACCTGTGACTAATTGCTTGATGTCCTGATTGGTTAAGAGAGAAAGAAAAAAGATTAATTATGTTAATATATGAGATGATGGACCCATATGTGTGGTGGATATGCTGAAAGTTGGAGTTAGTAAGTTTGAGTAAATATAAATTTAACAACGCCAAGTTACACCCAGTGGCTGGAAGCTGGGCTCCTTTTCCTCCTTGGTACTGGGGTCAGCTCTGTACAGACTTGTGTGTCAAACTGTTTCGTGGTCTGTAAATACACAGGCGATGTGGTGTATATTCAGGCATGGATAAGCACTGGAAGGTTTCTACCCGAGTAGAAAAGTGGCCATGGTTGGTCCTTATTCTGCAGCTTCTTGATGCTCGCTGTAGTAACTCCCTGCACTCCTGTCTGCATCAGGCACGCTGCTGAGGGTTTAGGCTCGGCTCTCCCGCTTCTCAAAATGGCAGTTGTGTACCGTGTGGAGTTGGCAAAAAAGCAGGCGGAGTTTAAGCGGTGAGAGTAATTTTTGAATGCTGCCGTTCAGATGCTGAGGTCCTCTCGCTGGACTGACTTGCAAGGGATGGGACTGGATCAGTGAAGACCATGCGTGTCTACTCTCAGGTTTCCAGTGGGACCAGATGTGCTGGTTCGCTTCCCATCAGGAAGTTAGATTCCCCTCACTCCACTCTGTGTTGCAGGGTGCCAACTGTTCCCTACTCCCACAGCATACTCTTGGGGCGGTGCTCTGGTTGCTGCCTGAAGTTTAGGAATTCCCTCATTTTAATATTATTTTTTTAAAACAAATCTGAAAGCGTTAGATGCAAATATTATGAGATTGTGTGGGAAAAAACGGGTTTGTTGACTGAGAGGTCGTTCCCCCCACCTCTAGAAGATAAAACGAAGCTGCAAAGTAATAGTAGTAGCAGGCTTGTTATGCTGTTTGTGATAGTCCTGCCCTACCCGTGTTTCTTTGGGTGAAACTATATTCAGCTGCAGCTTTGATACTTCAAGAATGAAAGGATCATTAGGGCATAGTAACCTGCTGTGACTGGTTTTGAGCCAAAATTTCTGTAATTGTGCTTATGCTTGAGAAATGGTTCTGTGATCTTTGTTACCAAGTGGTGGGGAGCGGCGGCATGCTCTGGGGGGTGTCAGTTTTTGTGCTATGATTAGGTGGTTTATTGCCATTTCAGTAACAATGTAGAATCATCTGTGACAAAGGACATTTATGCTTATCTGCACCTTCAATTTACCTTGTCTTCATATTCTCCTCTGGGTCTTACTCTTTATTTCAGTGTATAGAGAAGACTGGCAGGAGATTTTCTAGGGCTTATGGGTTTGGTTTTTTTTCAATGCTATGGAAAAAAACCCTAACATTTAATCTTGAGCTTTCAGCGTATATTTCAATTTCTCTGGCTGAAAAAGAGTGGAAGACCTGCTTAGATGCATCACTGTAGACTTTTACACTTTGTGGTTTCAAAGATTTGGTCAGTCCTGAAAACACCTCCTTTTTTGTTTGGTTTTTTTTGTTTGGTTTGGTTTGGTTTGGTATGGTTTTTTTAAGTCTCCTTTGGAGGAGGTTATTGTTGTTTCTGATGTGTAGCTATGCACATTCAGACAGTTGGACCTTACATATATTGAAAGGAACTACTCACACTTTCTACCCTGTGGCTTCTCTAGACATCCTTCCATAAAATAAAGACAGGGTTTTTTTCCTGGAGAGGAGCTGCCAGAACCCTGTTGCAGATTGCTTGTGGTTTATATTCATATGCTGTCTTACATTTTTAACCTGTTTGTGGATGCATGTGTGAAAAAAGTCTCTCTCAAACCTTGATCTGTGAAAATGCAGCAAGCACCTTGGGGAGGGCTAAGTTCTATACGGTGAGTTACCAGTCTGCACCACTCCTGACCCAGAGACAGGGGGATTGCTTTAGTTCTTAAGAGGTACCCACCCGCCTTGCAGACCTCATCTCTTGCACAGAAGCCAGCAAAAACTTTTGGGTGAGAATCCATTATTTCCAGTACAGATGCATCCTGTTGACTTGACAGCTGTTCTGCAATGGGTTACAGATGTTATGCTGCCTGCCTGCATCTCTTTGGTGACCGTTGTAGGTAAAAGTAGCTCTTCTAATAGCAGTGCTTCAGCTACATATGCTATTAGCATGGGGTTTTTATTGCAAACTGAAGCTGGTCTTTTTAGTGCCTTTCATTCTTTCAAACTCCAGTTATTGCAGTGTGACTAAGGAGAAAATTCACCAATAGCTAAGATTAATATGCTCATTGATACCTTATTACTGTGATAGCAAGAGTATAAATTATATTGAGACTGTAACTGGTTTGTGTCCTATTTTACTGGCACAAAAAAGCTTTATTCTAGAATTTACAGGTTAGGGGGTGAGGTGTGTCCCTGTTAGCACTGCTTCTTTGCTGTGTGAGGGCTCTGAAACTTAGGGGCTCAGAGTAGGTGGCAGTTCTGCTCAGCCGCTACTCAGTTTGTATCAGTCTCAACAGCTCTTTTCACTGTGGAATACTGTGGGTTAATTCCAGTGCTTGGGAATAGCACTTTTTTTACTGTCTGTTGTACATCCAGCAATAGTCATTGCAGCAGCCACATATCAGCTGCTCCTGTAGGCTAGTCTTTTCTGGCATCAAGAATGTTCTTAGTACAAGAAAAGTAACTGATCTGGAGTGTGGTTAAAATGAAAAGTGTGGCTTCAATCCAGGGACTAGCATCAGTTGATTTACATCTCTTGAGGCTCCTGTGAATGGAGAAAATGTTATCTTTCCATTATGGAAAGGGGAATTAAAAACCGAGTGCTAGAGCTTAGCTCTGAAGTCAACAGATTCAGGCTGCATCCTGCTGGCTGTGCTGTTTCCCAGCATCCGTGGAGCTCTTTGTGCATCCATCTCAAACGGCTGCTCACAGCTGTGTTTTGGATGAGATTGCTGCTCCCATGTAAAAAGGAACGATTATCTGGCGCCTGCATTGCCGTTGTCAACATCCAAAGGTTGTTACCAGTCTTCTTACTTGGTGCCTGGTACATCTATTCTACAGATTTGATGGAAATCTTTCTGGCAACTAGTTCTTCATCTCTGGAGATACTTGGGTGCAAAAATGCTGCAAAAATTGAAACTGTGTGTCTTCATGTTTGAAGTAGCTAACAGCATACATCTACACAGAATGGAAAATACACTTGATACAAACTGTTGGTTTTAATGTGGTCAGAAAATGTTCCCCCGTTCCACCCTCCTCCCTCCCTCCCTCCCGATACATTGCCATGCCAAATGTTGCCTGGCATACCTGCTGCGAGTACATTGTGTTTGATTTTACCAAGGAGAACCTCAAGGGATCTGTTGGAGTACAGACCATGAGCTGTAAAAGTTTGGTTTTGCTGGGTTCTTTAAAAAGCTCTGCTCTTTCATCACAGCTTAACCCACTAGCAGTAGAAGTTCCAAAAGTCAAGCTGGGAAGCTTGCTGTGAACGTGAAAGCAGGATTCATTCTAGTAACTTCTGCAGCCAGCGACAGCACTTACTGATGCCTGTCTTGTTGTAGCTGTTGGATCTGATGTGCTGGCATTTCAGTTCTAGCCAGAAGGGGCTGAGAAAGATGGGTTGGTGCACTGATGTTAAGGAAACGGTGTTTTCTGTGAGCACGCATCATAGAAAACTAAACGGTGCTAACAGAAAGGTTTGTTAGGTCTCTCAGTCCATTCTGTGCCATACCCTGCTGCCTTATACCAACACGTCATTCATCCTCTTATATCCCAAGACCTTTGCGTGTCCTCCAAGGTCTCATATGTGTAAGAGTTCAGTACAGGCGCTATGGCAGCGTGACAGGGTATCTGATAGATTAGCAAATAAGCCAGAAAAATCAGGCCATTGTGCTCAGTGCTTTCCGGCGCTGTTTGTGTTACTGGGGAAGGGCTTTGTGTGCTAGCTGGAGTCGCTGTGCTCTGTGGTGGACGGAGCTACGCCTGTGGAAGTATTTACTTGTGGTAGGTTCAGCAGATACAGTGTTTGCTAACGGCTTGTAGCTAACGTCTGAGCTGAAGAGTTCCCTAGGGATCCAAGGACGATAGGGAAGATTCTGTTTGTTGTTGTCTTGACAGTGTGTAATACCTTCTGCTTTCTCCTTCTTCATGTCAATAAATTCCTCCAAAACTAAAACAGAACGCCAGATTTTTCCCAGGACTTGAGGAAAACCTCAGATCTGAAAGAGGAGGTGTACTTTTAGTGGTTGTTTGAAGAAAGGTGTGAGTAAATGGAGAAAAGACTGGGCAAATGGAACGTGTTTTTAACTTGGGGCCTCTGCTCTTCAAACCATGTTGTTAAGGAAGCTCTTTTCTCAGTTACCTTGCTAGGAGGGGAGAAGTTAGTTTGGCAGACAACTCTTGTTCTAGCAAAACAACACAGTTGCGATCATAGCTGCGTGTGTTTTGATTTTGTACTTTTTTTCTGTCTTGGAAAAGCAACGGTCTTACCAGCTCTATTCTCTTTCCTGTTTGTTAGGTCTGCCTAACCACGGACAAACCAGACAAATGGTAAGAGAATGTTCATTTAACCAAAACAGGGAAAAGAGGTATTATTAACCCGTGCTAGATAGAACACCCCATTAAACCATAGTGTTGCACTTCCATCTTTGCTGTTTGCAGCTGGTCATACTTCCCAATTAATTGAAAAGGTTTTAAAAAAAATTCATTTGGAGCATATGAAACATCCAAGTGGTTAAATATAATTTAAACCTCAAATATATCCATATCTATATATATATAAAAATGAGATTCTGTTTTGAATGGAACATTTTGTTTCTGCTCATACAGAAACTGAGTGGCTGTTCATAGCAAAGTTCTGGGATGTGTTTCTAGGTGGAATGTGTTTCCCTGAAGGAGGAAGGTTTAAATGGTGGAAGGGTTTGTTTGGAAAACAGTTTTTTTTATTGTTTTGTTGTTTTTTTTTTAGGAAGTTGGTGTGCAAGTTGTTTGCTGAGAATGCTTGTTTTTCATGTTCTCTTTTTGAGTAAAAATCATTCCTAGCCTTTCATCCATTATGCTGAGTGTTATCAAAGGACAGAAGCAAATAGCCAGTCTGATTGACACGTCTCTGGCAGAATGCTTTCCCATGAAATTCACCTCGGTAGGAAGGGGCCAGTGCAAAGGTTGTGCATCACTTTTCCCCCTTAGCATGGCTTATGGGAGATTCACGGGAGGGATCTTCAAGCATAAATTTTTTTTCCCAAAAAATGATCTTCTGGTGTTGATAAAGTGGAGCTTGCCTCATTAGGTGAAGTGCCACCAATGTATTGGTGACAGCAGAGTCACTGGCATAGGTCAGTCAGCAGCAGGTATGGTTGATGGTCACTGAACGGTGATCACAAGCATTATTAAATCTAATAATGTTCTGAGATAGCGTGCAGTATCATGAGGGTAGGCTATAACTTGAGCATCTTAGTCTGCTTGTAATAACGAAGCATTTATTTGGTTTGTTACTTGAGCATCTGATCTGAAGTGGTAAATTGTATTCCTCCATGAATTCAGCTTCATTTCTTGTCACTGAGGAGACTGGCTACTTGTTTGTGTCTGCTGAATAAACCAACTCAGTGCAGTGGGAGAAATCTGTGATGACCTAACACTTTTTAGGTGGTTTAGGGTGAAAGCCCTGCACTGCCTTGATTTCTGGTTGCTTGGTGAAGTATGCTACTGAACTACAAATTACAGGTCCACATTTCAGGATGTACCATTTGAAACAGATTGCTCTGTGCGGGTAGACAAAAGGCAACCTGGAAGCACAGGGGTGCCCCTTCTAGGCATTTCCAAGGACTTTCTCCAGAGTTGTTCTCTTGTGTATATAGCACGTACGGAGAAAATGCCCTTCACAACACTAATGAAAGGATTTTCTTGGAGAAGTCTGGAGGGGGTAAAAAACCCCAAACAACAGACAAGCTTTTTATATGAAACCTTTTCCTTAATACATCTCAAATATAAAAGTAATTCTTGAGTATTTCAGTGGTCTGCTGTGGTGCTGAAGTTGTCTTGTATAACACAGAGCTGAGCAACTTAAGAAATGAAATTGTTACTGTGCTTGTATACAACAGCTTTAAAGAGCTTTGGGCTTTAAAAGGTGGGATTGTGGTTTTTTAGCTCTAAAGCCCTAATTTTCTACAGGAAGTAGATCTTGCCAGCGCAGTTGATTAAGGCTGGTCAAAAAATAAGTCATCTGTTGTCCTCAGATAAAAATGAGATAGACGTGGGGTTTTGTTGGTTTTTTTCCTTGGCTGACAGACTGAAGTCTTCCCTTTCTAAGTCAAACTCTTTACAATTTGGTTGAGCTTTTGCCATAAGCTGACGCCTGAGGGCTTGAATACCTCATGTCCCCACTTTCCTTTTGAGGTGAATCTCCTAGGCCAGATGTCCCTCATGTATATGCTCAGTTTCCCATTTTGTGGGCAGAAGGGGAAGTCTTGGTGCATCTGGGGAGATGGTCTGACCTAGGATGATGGCCTGTGAAATACCAGAATTAAAAATTTCTACTGGGGTGCTTTCTGACCAGCTTTAATTTATGCATCTCAAATTTTCTGAGCCCTTATTTTACGTCTTTCCTGACTGTTCAGTGTTACCGATTTCAGTAGGATTTCTCAATGTGCTAGTCGGCAGGAAGAGGGGCAGCAGAACTGGACTTCAAATGATCAAGGACAGCTGCATTTGAGAAGTTTAATACTTTGCTCCCTTTCATCTGGACCTCTCTTAATAACAACTCATGTTTTTCCAGTTGAGTGGAAGGGGGCCACTGTGGGTCTGGAGAATGATACCTGTGTTGATTCGCAAAGCAAATGTGTTACATGTGGGAAGTCTGTCGTGTTATTACAATGAAAGCAGCTAAGCTTTGTAGTACTAGATTTGTTTTCAACAACGTGTTTAATTATATACTATCCTCGTTAAATATTAACCTCCCTAGAACAAAAAGGATAAGGGTAAGTTTGGTACCCCAGAATAACTGTAAAATACGATTTTTTTTATATTTGATTTGCTGTGTTGCTAGTTTTCCTTCCCTGAAATCAATAGAGTTGCTCTAGATTTATGGTAGTAGCTGAAGTTTAAGTCTTATGCTTAGTCTTTCAAATTTGATGTCATCTTTCAGACACAAGCAACAGATAGGTTATTGGTAATGCATTCCATTTATTTGTCCTGTCGCTGGAGTATTGCTGTCCTATTGTATATTGAAGGTGCCTAACTTGTACTGCTTGTGGACAGTTGCTTTTGTGTGAATTCTGTGTTCAGTCATGGGCAAGAGGGGAAATATTTGCCATGAACTCTCAACAACTGATATGAAAACTGTCATTTTCTTTTCCTTTGAGTGCTTGTGACATGCTACTGCAGGTTTGTTGCAGTCTATAATTGTACTTTTTTATGTGTCACGTCAGGGACCAAGCCGAAACTTGCTGCTCAATGGGAAATCATACCCAACAAAAGTCCGATTAATTCGTGGTGGATCCATGCCTCCAGTGAAAAGGAGGAGGATGAACTGGATTGATGCACCAGACGATGTTTTTTATATGGCCAATGAAGAAACCAGGTAGGAAACTTGGTCTACAAGAGGATTTAAGGGGAGGTCTTTGGTTTGTGTTCCTTGTGGGTGCTGCAGCTGATTTTGTGGTTAGAGGGAGATCTCTTCAGCAGATCTGTTGTGACAGACTGAATGCAGAGACCACTGCTGGTGTTGAGTTGGATGGAGGCTGTGATACAGCTAATCGTGCCTGATGTGCCTAATCATGCACTTGCATGCCAGAGAAAGCAGATTATTCTTCTTCCCGAGCAGTTCCTGTAAGAGATGGGTAATAAGGGGAGGAAGACTGAGGTGGACTTCTGAGGCTCAGACCCATAACTGACTTCAGAGGTCCCACCGCAGTATCTCAGTAACGAGAGAGGGGCCTTCTGGTGCATGGGTGATGCTGAGGAACAGAGCCTCCTATACACAGAGCTCTGTATGCCTTCTTACGTGCTGAAGTCTCTTGCATTACCTCTCAGAATATCTCCCCATGTTTAAGTACTGAAAGCTGCAAGTGCTGCTGAGGGTTTCTGTGGGCTGAGTGGCCCCCTTTCTTTTGTCATTTCCATTCACCGCCATTAGCGGTGAGATTTAGCCCTGTAGTGTCCATCTTCCTCCTTTAGTGGGTAGTGCTGCTTCTGCTAGTCCTTCTTGTTAGTCTGCCCACAGGATAAAAATAGTAAAATAAACTTTCTTTGCATTTAAAGTTTTGCTTTAAACTCTTTATAGTCTGCTGACACACAGCGGTAGAAGCTATGTGGCCTGATCGCTAAAGCAAAGCTTTTGTGCGTGTGTTCCCACTACTGTTACTCCGAGGAAGGGAGGACTGCTCCTGGGTGTGGTGAGGCAGGGAGAGACACATGCTTGTGTGGTTTCCTCCCAAGAACTTGGTGCCTCTCTCCTGGGTAGCCTCAAAGCAGGTCAGAGCAAAGCCACAGCCCTGCTTTGCAGCCCCCTCTGTGAGCAGGGATGCTCTTGACTTTTGTCTGTCTCTGAAGCCTGGAGTTATCCACACTTTCTGTATCGGTGCCTCAACAGGCAGAGAAGCACTTTCTTTCCAGTGCCTAGCAGAGATGGACATGGGAATTACTGGATTTCTAAACCCTTACAAGTGGCCAAGGAGGTCAGGAGTTTTCAGTTCTTTGCCTCTTCTGCTACTACTAAATTTGGTGGTACTCTGAGTATTCATTTGTTCAGCATGAAGCGCGTAGTCAGTCCTGACAACCCCAACCTTCTCCTTAGCCTGCAGAGCTTTTCAAGTGTCAAGTGACTGTTCTGTGACCCCCATATCAAAGATGGGCTTCGTAGACAAACTGAGAGTGGCAACGTTGAAGTTGCTGACTGCTGATCTATTGGATCATCAGATTTCAGTGCAGGAAACCTCTCTGTTAAAACTCAGAAGAAATATGAAATTAATTTCCTTGTCAGACTTGTTCCTGTGGTCACCTTTTAATGCTGCTGCACATTTTACACCATCTCGTATCTTTACCTTGTCTTCCCTTTCTCCTTTTCTGTTCCTATGAGGTGCTGTGAAAGTAAGCAGTGGGATCCCATAGGTAATTGAAACTAAACTGAGAGAAGTATTTAATTTTCAGGGGAAGCAGTTTCCTTATTCCTGTTGTCATCTTGCTCTGGTAGAGAGGTACTGGGATCCTGTTACAGATCTGCAGCAAATTCACGTGCCATTGTAGATGCAGGATCTACAGTCTCTAACACAGCCCTTAGATGCTCAAGGCTTATTTCGTAATCCTGCGTATACAAAACACTTCTTGACATCTTTATCATCCAACCCACAAGAAATACTGCAGATCCGTGATAGTAATTTCTCAGTACTACTACAAAGTCCTGGCCTTTGATCTGCACTGAACAGCGAGAATATTCATCATGTGTGATGTTGGCTGTGAGAGCAATTTGCTGTAAAGGCACAGAATCATCAGCTCATACAGAACCACTGACCAAGGCAGGAAAGATCAGTCCCACAGCGACCAGAAATCTTAGCACAGTGATAGACATCAGCTCAGTAAGACCTTATCTCTTCCATTAAAAAAAAAACCAAAAGAGCGGCTGCTTTGTCTGTCAGCCTTGCTGCTTAGCTGACTGATGAGTGCTGAAAGGAGATGTTTGGCAGCCTGTTGAAAAGCAGGGAAGCCTGAGCGATGTAGCATTGTAAGCGGCACGGGTTTTCTGTTGGGCATTTCACCTCTAACTTTTTCCCTGAACCATCTGCTACATTCCAGTGTCAAGAATGTAAGGCTTGTTTGTGAGCTCTGAAACAATTTGAGCTTTGTGTTGGCTCCGTAGCAATCAATCTAGCAGCGATATCTGCATATCATCCTCCAGCTGAGGGTCAGGCTGTGTTTTCAGCCACAGAAAGCAGGTTTTCCTAAAGTTTTACAACGTGCCCCAACCCCCCCTTGCCTTTTGTGTAGCACCATTGAGAACGGTGCTAGAAAAATGGATAGCTTTGAGGGAGCAGTTTGAAAAGTTGGTCGATTGAAAGGAATGTTTTTGAATTGAAGCCTCACAGTAAGGAACTCAGCATTTATAATTTATGCAAGCGGAGGCAGTGAGTGACCTGATCAGAATCTAGAACTACTGGGAGACATGTTGCTGGTGGCAGCATCTCTAACCGAGCACACACAGACACAGTAAGAAGGTCCACTGGCTAAAAGCAGATCAACTTCAGCTAAATGAGTCCTGGAAAAATCATTACATCAATTTTATTTTTTTTTCTCCCCACCACCACTCTTCCACCCTGTTCTCTTCTCTCCCCACCCTGTGGCCTTTCAACATTAGAAGGCGCTGGAGAAATGGGGACACAGATTAAACAAAAGACATGTCTCTGTGTGTGTAAGTGCTATATAGCAGGCTTGTTCTGCTCAGTGGGCAAAAAAAGCAAGTGGAGAGATGACAGAATCTGAGCAGAGCCAATTCAAAGTCTTCAGCTAAAGTTGTTTATTTGTCCGTGGTGGTGGTGGTAAGGGTAAATTTTAAGGGGGGGAAAAGTGTTTTGATCAGTTTCTTCAGCAGCCAACATATCAAACAGAAATCGTAGCACAGTGATAGGCATCAGCTCAGTAAGGCTGTATCTTTTCCATTTAAAAAAAAAAAAACAACAAACCATACCCCAAAACACACAGGCGCACCCCCAAAAAAGGGGCAGGGGGTGGGTGGGCGTTTCCTCGTCCCTGCAGTGTTGACTAACCAAAAAAGTAAAAATTGCCTTTGGGGGATGGACAGTTGAGTTGTGGGCTGTAAAGCCACGTGGTTGCCATTCCTATATCTAGTACAGCATCGTGTCTCTCACAGTAAGTAAAAAAATTGTTAAAAGTAGGAACGTGTAAAGTGAGGCAGTGCTTCCTTATCGGACCCTCCTTGTTGCCCCAGTTCCTGATGAAGGCCGTGTCTAGTGGGTACTGGTGACTGCTCTTGTGAATATTTATCCTGTCTAATCTCTATACGGCTTCGACCACCACAGCATCCTCTGGAAATGAATTCCACATTTTAACTACATAGTACGTTTTTCCTTGTTGCTGGTTTGTTGGGTTTGTTTTCTTCTGTAGGATACTTCCTTTAGCTCTAAGCCTGGTATTGACAAGAAGAAACAAGCAATCATTCCGTATTGTCTCTTTCTACCTTATTTTGCTAATTTTAAAACTTGGTGTGTCCCCTGTCCATTCTCTCACTCTTTTATTTTCTCTCCAAATGGAAAACTGCTTCCTGCATCTGATAAGACTTGTTGCTAGTCTTGTAAGAGATAGGGAAACTTAACAAATGCAAGATGTGAACATTACTCGTTTCTGCATTGGCCACATGCAGTGTGGAAGAAGTAGGAGGGGGAGACACCTCGTTAGTGTTCCCAGTGAGGGGGGGCGGGAGGCTCCAGTGTTTGTTCGCTGGCTAGTGGCCGTCACAGAGCTCCCCTGCAGCCCCTCGGCCTTGAGGCAGAGCTCCGTGGGAGACAAAATGTTGCTGGCTTGTGCTGGGCTGGGTTTCTTTTGAAGAGGCAGCTGTGTACACCTGCTTGGGGCTGGGGATGTCAGAGCGCTCTGTGAGAGGTGGATTAGCAGGTGGGGAAGTGACCAGCCTTGCCAGAAGAGGTTTGGTTGTAACTTGGCTTTGTAAATTCCCACAAAGCCTGCTGCAGCATGTCCGACTGATGCGTCCGTGTGCATCAAAATAGATTAGTGGTATGGAAACTGGCTGTCGTAACTGTTCCACTTGTATTTACAGCAGTAGACCCTGGTCCTATGAGGCTGGACCAGAATGCCTTTTGCTTTGCAGGAGAAGGATTCTGGAACAGAGAATGCAATTTCCTCCTCATTGGTGGGTTTATAAATTCAAAACCAAAAGTTCCCTGGGGAGGACATTGCTGAAATAAACTGCATCGGCCCACCCCATTAGGAGGCAGCCCCTGCGTGGACAGGCCTGGTTTCACTTGGAGAAACCAAGAAACCTACAGTGCCTTAGTGTCTGGTCTCTGTAATCGCTTCCTTTCTTCCTTACTGTCTGCAGGAAAATCCGCAAGCTGCTTTCCTCCTCCGAAGCCAAGCGAGCCGCCAGACGCCCTTACAAGCCTATTATCCTCCGGCCCATCCAGGCAGTGCAGCTACGCCAGCCCATGAATGACGAACCCATAATCATTGAGGATTAACACCTGCTGAGCAGCTCTCTGGATGGCGGTGGATCTGCCTGCAAGAATCTCTCCTCCAATATATACTTGAGTTTCTATGGCTACAGCATTGAACTAACTGTTGAAGAGAGGGAACTTCTGAGGAACTGTTTTGCATCTTTTAAACCCTTAAAAGGAACTCTGCCCTGCTCTGAGCCTCTGACCACAGACTGCTCTCTCTCTCTCTCTCTCTCTTTCTTTCTCTCTCTCGCGCTCTCTCCTTTCTTTTCTTTTTCTTTTTTTTTTTTTTTCTTTTTATTTTGAGTAGCCTCTTTTCCCCTTTGCTTCTACCCCTTTTGTAGGCAGGGGGAGGGAAAGTAAGTTTAACTTATTAAGAGAATGTGGACTAGTACTTTTTAGCTTTGTTTCTTCTTCCGATGTACGAAGAGCTAGAACCCTTCATTTTGTGACTGAGCTCTCGTTGCAAAGCCATTTTTACGAGGCTGTGTTGTAAGATTTTTCTTTTCTTTTCTTTTCTTTTTTTTTTTTTGGTTAATTTTGTGGACGGTGCCATTTTTTATTTCATTTATATTATTTCTTTTGTAGATAAATTTCCAACCTTTAACTGATATTTGGAAATAGGAGCTGAAAGCCAGCCCCAGGTTCAGCCAGTTTTCTTTGGTCCTGTCCCTTATATTTTTTGGATCATTTTGCACAGCCAGTTGTGCTTATGCACAAGACAGAAACAACTCAGGCTGAGAAAGGAGTGAGCTAAGAACTGAAGAACCTTGCAGAACATTACACTAACGTTGTGTGCAGTGGAAGCCAGGCTACCAGAATTAGGTGTCTTTACTCTAGTCAATCCCTGGGAGATCTGGCCCGTGGCATTTCTCCCAGTAACCAGCAGTTTGCGTGCTGCCTTCTCTCTGACATCTGGAATCCTACGTGCTGTTATACCACCGAGACCCAGCAGTAGGCCCAGCAGTCCAGCAAGTGTAATGAATTGCTTTGCTCTGGCTCCAAGAGTCAAGTACACCAATGCCCAGGGACATTTTGCTTAGAACTCTGAACCTGTTCGTGCATCAGTGTTTTTGGACACATCTCTCCCAGGATGAGACCTGGTTTCTCTTTAATTGCGTTCCTGTATGTTTCCCATTTTGAAGGGAATTTAAATTACAGCTGGGTTTTCATTTGAACACATTGTTGTCTGAAATTTAAGTGTTTTTTTTCCCCCCTTGACATTTCTTGTGTTTGAGGTTTCTTGCATCTCTTGAACTTCTTATGTATTTGCAAGTCTGTATGATTTCTTTTTCATATGTCTTCTCATTGCAGTGCATTTGCTGAATGCCCTGCTCTGTTTTGAAAGGATGTAAACTATCATTTGCAACTTGTGCTGATCTGTACATGTACCTGCCTCAAGCAGACACAGCATGTAATAACCCCCAAGTCATTCCATATGTGTCAGCGGTGAGATGAGCCAAAGTTGTATTTGGGTTATCACAGTCCAACCGTGATTCTGTGCAACTCTGCTAACCCACCGGGTTAGATGGAAAGGAATCCCCACAAAATGAAAACAATTCAGTTAAATTTACTTAATAAACCTGGAAAGTGAGCTTTTGTGAAACATCTGCTTTTTGTCTCTTCTGAAATAGCTGCCAAGTCCCTTGCTTGGGGTGCCATCTGCCTGGTGTGCCTGCCTCTCTGCTCCTTCCCTCACATCCCAGAGCTGCGCTCTGCTCTCAAGCATTCGCCTGACTGTGGCGCATCCCTCTTGTTCTGCTGTACAGGGCGAGAATCAGTCACAGTTTGGTTCCCATCAGCAGCAGTTTAAACATTTCTAGCGCTTCAGACCGTGACTCCCTCCCTTCTCCTGTTAAATGCAGCAGCAGATGCAACGCCAGCGCTCTGAATGAGCCTTTTGTCCATGGTGGCTCGAGCGTCTTGCTGATGGGGGGCATGGCTCTGGCATGTGGCAGAGTGAAATCCCTGGGGGTTGGCAACCAAACCCACTGACATTCAAGTACTTCTTCATCTCTGCGTTCGCTTCTTACTGGGATAAGCAAAGCGGACCCAGTGTTTGGTTGAGTTTGCTGCTTGGGAGTGTTAAGATTTACTCCGTGGCTGTGAGTAGCTGTGCAACTTGACAGATGTTGGAAGTGTATCTTAAACTGCTGCTCTTGTTTTCCTCTCCATAACTTAAAAGCAGGAGGGGACAGCCATCCCTGCAGGATATGCTAGGAAGGGCACCGAGCTTACTGGGTAGAAACACCAAGCTTACTGGGTAGAAAGCTTCCAGGCTGCGTGGAACGGTGCAGGATGGCACCAGAGACCATTGCCGGTCTTGCTGTGTCTCCATCAGTCTGTAGCATTAACCCTACGTGCAGTAGAAATACCACCAACTGCAGGAAGGTTTTGAGTTTTCTCTGTGTGGGAAAGGCCTTGCAGGAATTCCTTCCTGTTGCAAATTGAAATGTGAAGAGATCGCAGTGGAAAAAAAAATCTGTGTCCGAAAGGGCTTCGGTCCCCCTGCAGCGGGGTTTGGAGCCGATGCCTGGGCGGTAGCAGTAGCAGAGGGCTGTGCTCTGCCTGGGTGCTGGGGGAGCTCTGGAATCCCACCTCCACGGACGAGGCGGAGGAACTAGAGGCCAGAGCTGCGAGCAGCTGCACAGGGGCTGGCAGCAGCCGCCGGGGGGTGCCAGCCCTGCAGCTTCCCTCGCTCGCAGCTTCCTTGGAGCAGCTCCAGAGATTGCTCTGGGAATGAGGCCAGGCAAGCAGAGAGAGGATCCTGCGCTGCCCTGACTTTGCAGGATCCCTTGCGTGTCCTTGAATATGGATGCCGTATTTCGGCGGGCGGTAGCAGACTTCAGTCCCTCGTGTTTCACTGGCTTATGCTTGTACCAGCTTGGGAGGAGGGCTTGGAAGGTACCTTGAGCGATCCAATAAAACTGCCGGCTCTTGGGAAGCGCAGAGTGAGTGGCAGGTCCCACCGCTGACCTATCCGAGCCGGAGCCATCACTCCCTTAAGCCAGACGCTGTCGCTAAGCCTCTCCTGTGTCAGTGTGCACATTCATATGCTGCTGTGCTGTGGTTGCAGGAATTACCTTGCATTATTCACCCTCCTGCTCTAGTGCTTGTAAAAATAAATAAATACATAAAAATACAGCTGGGGCAGTCCCATTTTCAGTGTCCCTTCCACCTCCTAAAGAGCCCTTGAGATTGTAGGGGACAAATTCTGATGGGGGTTGCAGTGAAATGAGCTGGTGTTCGGGCATGTTAGCTCCACAGCGCAGAGCCTGGCGTTTGGAAGTGCTTGCCTGCCCCGGCGCGGGTCATTGCTACCGCACATGTTTTTGCCATATGCATTTGGATATTTCTCCCTTAGCCTGTGTGTCCCTGGCATCCCCACGCTACACTTGCTTTTCTGCCTTGCAGATGCGGGAGCAGACATGTCCCAGGCTCAGCTGCCCTGGGAGGTGGCCGTGCTTCGCGCTCATGTGGATGGGGCATGCTGAGCTCCAGGCTCACTACAATGTTTACGGTTTTACAGGCTTAAAAGTAGCAGGGAGCTGGTCAGGAAAGTCTTAAAACAAGAATCCAAGCATCCCTGCAATACTTTATGACAAAACGGTTTTGTTACAGATTTTTTTTTAGTTAACTTCGGAATTTTGGATTTTTTTACTTTGCATTTTGACAACTTGTCGGTAGCAGCTCCCCTGTGATCTCTCTGATGCTGTAATGTGATGGCAGCAAACTGGCTGCAACAGCACTGTTGAAACAGTGTGAAGAAAAGGAAAGTGTGACCCAAACTAACAATTCCAAACCTGGCATTCCTGCTGTGGGAGGTGGGCCGTAACCGGGACGCTACTGGAGAGCTGTAATGCAAAATACATGCCAAAATTTCCTTTGAAATGGAAATCTGGAGCCCGTGCCAGCTTTGCTGTGGCCTCTGGCGCTCAGTGCAAGTGTTACACAAGCCAGACCTTGGGAAGGCCAAGTTGCTTTCAGATGGTCAGTGTCCATCGCGGTGGAGCTGCTTTCCACCGCCGAGGGAAGAGGAAGGGGCAGCTGACCTGCCCAGGTGATGGTATGCAGTGTGTTGAGATAGGTGTGCAAGTCTGGGGATTTCTGGGAAGACCAAGAATAAAATCTAGTGGGTTTTGACTGAGAGGAGGTGGAGGAGGAAGGATTTTGATGCAGTTGTAGAAACTGGACCCTGTTTCTCTTCTGGTTTCCTTAATGAATCAAGAGGACACAGGCTTGAAAATGCCTTTAACATAAAATAAGAACTGAAGCAGTATTAGAGGGAGAAAGGAGGGAACGCTGCAGAAAGGCCAGCCCCAGCATGACAGTCCTCCCTAGCTGGCAAGCGTGTGTTTTGGGGTTTTTTCCCGTAAATGTGCTTTTTGGTTAATACTTTTCTAGGAGAGCCTGCAAGAGCCAGCAGTGACAGGATCTGCCACGATCCCCATCTTCAGGATCACGTCTTGAGCGTGTGCAGTCTCCACTGCCCTCCCTGCAAGGGGAGGCTGGTGCTGCCCTGTCCCCCCAGCCCTCCCTGGGGACCAAACAAAGTTTTTGCCCTGCTGAGACCTGCTGAAAGCCTCAGCCTCGGATGATCACATTTCATCCACCATGCAGGCTCCTGGGAGGGGGAAAGCTGTTGCAAGAAAAGGTACACTGTGAATTTAGATAAACCATGGGGCAGGGGGCTTGTCCTCCTCAGCCTGGAAGAAAGTCGGGCAAGGTCAAGGGCTGAAGCTGCGCTTGATTCCTGCCGTGGGCTTTGTGAGTTCATTCTCCACGTTCCTGGAGCAAGTGTGAGTAACATAAATTCAGCGTCTTTTTGCAGACGGCTTCCTCCCCTTCTGCCTGCAAGGGGGACTTTCCACCTGGATCCAGTGCTCCACGGGATGCTGGCAGCGTCACAGCGAGGAGATTTACAGATCCTCACCAGAGGGTTTCAGCCAAGATGTGCTCAATCAGCGACTTTCCATCGGAGCGGGAGCGAGTTTGTTCCCCGCTGCCTTCAGCTTGGCTGCCGCCGTGCAGGACGTACGGGAGGGGAGCGGGCAGGCGCGGAGCCCAGCTGGGCGTGTGTGCACACTTGTTTCCCTGCATCCCGGGAAGATGCCCGTAACGTCTGCTGGAGACGGGGAACAAATGCATCCTCTTGCGTGGGTGTTGCCCCTTGTGCTACCGAAGGACAAGATGGTGCCAGAGGGATATTGCAGCACCCACGAGGCGCTGGGTTACGCGTGTCCAGCCCCGTCCCTACCCCAGGAGCTCACCGAGAGCTGTGTCCTGGAGGTGGTGTGCTCATGGAGCACAGGCGGTGAAAACTGGGCAGCTGCTGTGCACACTTGTCCTGCCACCATGCCAGCCCTGGACACCGTATTGCACCATGGCCAGCCCCACCTCCGGCCACAGGGTGTCCGGGAGGGGCCACGGGATGGGGAAAGCTCAGTGCCAAAGGGCCACACCATGCCTCACACGGCCGGGACCTGAACTTTGCCACCAAAGCCTGGCTCTTGGCACAGCCTGGCCCTTGGGATGCCCTTTCCTTCCCCTGGGAAAGCTGGAAAACCAGCTGCCCCAGCCCCTCTCTGCATGGCCTCCTGCTGGAGCTGGGGCTGCAGCCAGCCCCGGCACAGTGCGCGGCTCCACCGGGGCTTTGAAAGCCACGCTTGGGGCTCCCCAGCTGCTTGCTGCCTTTTTTTTTTTTTTTTTTTTCGGTGAAAGCACCGTTTTTCAGGCACCTGCATCCCACTTCACAGAGGCAGCGTGCCTGCTCGATGGAGGTTCGTGTGCCCCACACCAAGGACGTGCCTCCTCAGCATGCACGCAGCCTGTGGGATGCTCGCTGGCCCTGGGTGGGCTGGCAGCTCCAGCCTCCTTGGGAAGGGGACTCGGGGTCAATGAGGACATCCATTCCTGCTTGCAAGGACAAGTGAAACGTCTGTAAACCTGTTTATTGCAGGCGTGACAGTGCTATCTGCCCTGCCCGATAACAGTGGGTACTGGGATGCCTTTTAAAGGAGAGAAGGGACAAGTGGGTGGTTGGAGCTCCAGATAGCGGGCGCCGAGGCCAAGGGGTGACATGCCAAGCCCCAGCCAGTGGCATGTGCTGCCTGATGAGACCCAGCTCCTGCCAGCCCCTCGGCACGCTCTTGCTCTGGTCTTCCATCTTCCAGTCTCACTAATCCTTCCTAAGCCCCTGAGCTCCCCTTTCTGAGCCGTGCGCTTATCCTGTGGCCACCCTTCAGCAGCGAGGCCGGCTACCCGGCACGTGTGGGCTGTGTCCCCACTGTGTGTGGCTGCCTCCCCGTCCCAGACAGCCCCAAGGTCCTGGTCCTGGGGAGCAGGTTCCCCTGGCTGCAGGGGGGTGCTGCGCTGCATGCCCTCCCATGCCGCCCAGCCTCGGGACACGGGATAACCAGATCCGGGCCGGCAGGTGCTGCACATCCAGGAGGGCTGTGCAGGAAAAATAAAATAAAAATGAAATGTTTTGCCTGGTTCTGTGAAAGACTTCTCCGTCATGTCCCTGGGAACCCACTGGGAACCACTCCTGGGCCACGGATGAGAGCCAAGCTCCTGCCAAATGGGGAGAACCGAGGCAGCAGGCAGGCAGAACCGGGGCAGCTGGTGGTCCACGGTCATCACTGGCCACGGCCCATGGCTGCAGCTGCCTGCTGTGCCATTTGTAACCAGCAGCACCTGGCTGCGGGCTGCGTCTGGGGGTGCGGGAGCTTTAGGGGTGACAGAAAGCTGCAGTGTGTCACCCTGGGGTGACCGAAGCTGGGGGGGGGTTGAACATGTGATGCACCAGCTGAGGGTCTGTGGGCCACATGTGGATGACTGTCCTCTGAGCAAACCCAGCCAGCAGTGGGGGTTTTTCCTTACCTTTTTTATTGGATATTCCCTGCCCCCCAAGTTTCTTCTTGCCCTGTAACAAATCCAACTGATCCTAGGGCCCAGAAAACGAGACACGCGAGCAGAGGCAGACTGTGCAGCCCCAGCTCCCTGCGTGAGCAGCCCTGTCTGGGTGCATGAAGTTTTGTGGTATTTCCATCTGAACAAAGAAGAAAGAGCTGAGGGGAGTCAGCACGGGGAAGGGGAGAGAGGTGAGCCAAAGGAGAGGCAGCCTGGGGGTAGTTATTCCTTATTTATTCCTTACTTTCCCTTAAGCTCCCTGCAAAGCTGTCCGGTTGACCTGCCCTAGGCAGAGGTTCCCAAACCGCCTCACGCCTTTGGAAGGCTCCCGGTGGAGGTCATCGCTGCTTCACGGCCAAGGCCAGCCCGGCACGGTCAGCAAAACACCCCCCACATCTTGCAGCCCCCCTTGGGCCAGGGGCCGTTGCTGCTGCGCAGGGGATGGCTATGCGTGCCGGCACCAGCTTTAGCGTTTGGGCTTGCTTCAGTCTCGGTCCCACCCGGGAAGGGGATGCTGCAGGATGCGGCTCCTGCTCTGCTCCGTGCAGCATCCCTGTGGGAAGGGGCTGAGTTAAAAGCCCCGCTTTATCAGGGAGGGGGATGCCGGGCTGCCAGGCGCTCCACGGAGGAAAGCCCCGCCGTGCCCCCACGGCCCCTGGGTGGGTAAGCACAGGCACAGCAAGATCAGTGAGGGTCAAGCATCAGTGGCCTGTGGCGCGGGGTGTGCTGGGCTGGGTGGCGCTGGAGGAAAATGGGTCACTTGCCGCCATGGGGGTGAGGGCTGGGAGGCTGGTCCCCTCGATGGGGACACCCCCGGGTGTCTCTGCGGGCTGCATCCCCCATGCCAGAATGCCCCCCTGGCTGCTGAAAGGTGGCTTTGCTACCCACTACCAGGGAAACCCCAGGAACCAGGGAGCCCTAAGTGGATGATTCGGTGAAAATTGCTCCCTGGGCATCAGTGCAGCTGCCTGGGGACTTGGCACGGCAGGGTCAGAGATGTCCCCCACGTGCCACCGCACTGCTGCCTGCACCCTGTGTCCCCCCGGCAGCAGGCGGTCCCACAGTTGCGTTCCTGTGCCCGGCACTGGGTGTGCTGTCTCCAGAGAAGCTGTGCCATCCCCGCTTGCCCGGCCAGTGCCACCTGAGGCACCCGTCCCGCTGTCCCTGTGGCCCTGGGACAGCCCTTCCCTTGGTGCAGGGCCATGCCAAGCCTAAGCCAGGGCAGATTAAGACATGACCAGCTAAAGCCACTTTGCTCCTGAACGAGCATATCCGCTTGGGATTTAGCGCATTTGCAGGCAGGGATTCACACCTTTAGGTGATTTGTCTTAATTGCCCCCAGCCTCTATGTGTGAAAAGCCTTTGGCAGGAGCGGCCGGGTGCTGGCTCTGCAGCACAGCTGAGCTTCGGCTTTCACCCGTGGCAGCCCCACACATGCTGTCGGGTGGATGCAACCTCCTTCCTTCCCCTCCTGCCTCCCCGCCCCGCCCCAGCCGAGATTTCCTATGGATCCAGAGGATTTGGACCACAGACCCCTTCTGGGATGCCCCTCGCAGCGTGGCAGAGGAGCCACTGCAGGTGCAGGGCTGCTGCTGGGGCACTCCGGCGCAGCGGCACACCGGGCACCGCGGAGGGGCCACCTGAGCACCCACCGGGCTGTGCGGGCAGTTGGCCTCCCAGAAATCAGTAACAGCTCCACAAATCCCAGCTCCTGCCTTGCCCTGGTTGCTGCCAGCACCGGGGGTGGCTGCTGACCCAGCCCGGGCACACTGGCTCCGTGGCAGGGCATGCAGGGCTCAGCACCCCTCCATGGGGCCGTGGGGGGCTTGAGCACCCGGGGGGCACCGCTGCCACCTGCACTGCGCAGGGACCTCGCAGGCCACAAAGCCCCACATTGTTGTGACAGCAGCTGAGCGTGGAGTGACGGCGACGCCTGGGTCCTTGCGACACGGCAGGGTGTGCAGCCGATGGAGGAACCCGCTGTGAAGCATCACCGTCCCATCCGGCCCCGGGCACTCGCTGGCCGGGGTCACCCCGTCCCACCCCACAGCCCTGTGTTCCCTTCCCAGGGAAGCGCCGGCTGGGCGCTCACAGCCGCACCAGCTGCCGGCAGAGAAAGGCGGAATTATATGACAATGGCGGCGGAGTGCCGGGCTGCTGGCTGATGAATAATGCAATGGCCTCGCTCGCCTCGCCGGAGCAGCAGATTTCGTGTTTACCAACACCTGGGTCAAGCCTGCAGTGTGGGGGTGCAGGGGTGCAGCCCCCATAGCACCCCAGCCACAGGCCCTGCCGCACCCCCCCCAGTACCCTCCTCCCAGGCACCTGCTGTCCCCAGCAGCCCCGTGGTGCAGGATCTGGCCACTGGAGCACCGAGGGGCTTTCCCTGGTGTAGGGGGGTCTGGACCCCACCATGCGGTACGCTTTAGGGTGGACGCAGCCAGCACTCCCGCCTCAGCATGGCTTCATGGCTCCCTGAGCATCCCTGGCAGCGGCGGCAGCTGGAGGGATCCCTGACACGGGCGTTTCCATGGAAACGGAACAAAATGGCGCCAGGAACGGTGCTGCTGGGCCTGGCGAGGCGGCCTGCGCGGCCGGAGCAGGGTTACAGCGGGGAAGGGCTGAGGGTGCCGGGGCAGCGACCGCGGCCGCTCACCCCACAGCTGGGATGGGGGTGACCGAGCCCCTCCGCTGGGGCCAGCCGTGGGACCGGCACCCCCAACTCGCCACGGCGTGCCTGTGGTGGGCAGCGCTGCCCGTGGTGCCATGCCCTGTGTGCCACACTGTGCCAGCAGGGCCACCGCGAGCCGTGCCCTGCTCTGTCCCCGGCCAGCCGTCACCGCTCCCTGCTCCCCCCGGGCCTCTCACCCTCGTCGTCCCCCCCAGGGTCTCCCATATCAGGCCTGTCATCCCGGCTACTTAATCTGGGTTTCTCAGTTACCCCATCCGGAAAAAATGTGTCTAAGAATACCCGGCACAGGCACGGTGCTTCCCGGGGTGGGGGGCTGCTGCCCCCCCTGCGCCCGCTGCCCGCCCCTGCGCCCCCCACCCCACCTGGGCACCGTCCCACCGCGCCAGCCCTGTGTGGTGGTGGCTGCAAGTGTGGGACCAGGCTCGGGAGGGGGGGGCTGCTGACAGGGCACAGCGGGGGGGGGTGTCTCAGACAGCACTGGGCTTCCTCAGCCACCACCCTGTCACCCCAAAGGCCACAGCCACCAGCTGGGCACCCCCCTGCAGCCACACACACCATCTCTGTGGCCAGCCCAGCTGTCTGTGCAGTTTGAAAGCATCCCCCCCACCCACCCCCCACCCCAAGGGCACCCCTGTCCCTAGAGGAGGGGACTAAGCGTGCCTGGGGTGTCCCTAAACGGGGGGGCAGCAGCTCCTGTGCTCGCCCCATCTCTCGCCTGGGCTCGGGGGGGGCTGTGGCAATGGGTGCCGGCCTGCAGGGCTGCAGGGCTCACCGGGACAGGCGGGGGGGGCACAGAGCTGGTACAATCCCACAGGTCATGTTGCTTGGTTGAAACCTTGTTAATTTTCAATATATTTTTTTTAATTATTATTTACCCCCCTCTGCCCCCCAGGAAAGGGGAATCGTGAGCACTTGCACACTTTGGGAGATGGGGGACAGGGGAAGGGACGTTTGGCGCGGGAGGGGACTCTGCCGGCTCGGACCGTTCACCTGCCGCGCCCGGGTCCGAGCCGAGCCGAGCCGAGCCGAGCCGAGCCGAGCCAGGCAGACGCTCCGCGGGCCCCGCCCCGGCCCCCCCCGGGCGGCGGCGGGGCCAGTGGGCGGGGGCCGGGCGGAGCGGGACGCGCGGCTCGCGGCTCGGCGCGGCACAGCTCGGCTCGGCTCGGTTCCGCTCCGCTCCGCTCTCCTCTCCTGCCATGGCATCCAAGTGCCCCAAGTGCGACAAGACCGTGTACTTCGGTGAGCGCATCCTCGGGGTCCAGCCCCGCATCCCTCTCCCCGAGCCGGGGCGCATCCCTGGGACCCCCGCCCTGCCCCGGGTGCCCCCTCCCCGAGCCGGCGTACATCCCTGGCCCCCCGCCCTGTTCCCGGTCCCCATCCCGGCCCCGCTGCATCTCCGGGCCCTCTTCTCCTCCGCGGTGCCGGGGCGCCGCCAGCACCCAGACACCTGCCCGGCAGCCGCTGCTCTGCCCCCGGGCCCCCCCCTCGCAGCGGCCGCGGCCCCTTTGCTGCCCCCCCGGCCCCCCACCCCCGGGCAGTGCTGAGGGATGCTGCCGGCTGGCGCTGGGTCGGGGGGCAGGGGTGGGGGTAGCGGGGGGGTCGGGAGCACCCTCCCCTGCCCCCCGAGCCGAGGAGGTGAAGGGGGGGGCGAGGAGGGTTGGGGGTGTGCCCGCTGCTTGGGTGCTGGGGGGGGGGGCTCGTGTCCCCGTGTACCTGCTGGCTTGGGTCATGGGGGAGCCCGGCCTCTCCGGCATGGGCGAGGGGGCTCCCGTGCGCGGGGGGGTCCCTGTGGGGGGAGCAGGGGGGGCAGGTGCAGGCAGCACCTTCCCCCCGGGGTTCGCGGCCGTTCCCTGCCGGCCCCGCTCCCGCCGTGCCGCGGGTGGGCGCCCGGGGCGCCGCGCCGGGCCGGGCTCTCCGTGGGGCTTCCCCAGCCGCGGCCGGGCTCAGCGGGCCGGGCTGGCGTGCCCGGGCCGGCCCCGGGCGGCAGCGAGTCCCTGCAGGTCTCCGAGGGCCCGGCTCGGGGCTGTGGCTGGTCAGGATCGCTGGGAACCAGGGCTGGGGCGGCTCCCGTCGGGCATCCCGGGCCGAGCGCTGCCGCCCGGCTGGCAGAAAATGCCGGGAGCGGAGGTGGGAGCGAGGGCTGATGCCTTGATGCCTCGCCGCCGCTCCACGGGGAGCCTACCCCGGCTCGCTTCCCCCCCTGGCCCCGGGGTGGGCATCCCCCGGGCTGCCCTGCAGGCTCGGCGTGGCGCTAGGGATGGATCCAGCTCTCCAGCCCGAGCTGCCCCCTGGCATCTGCTGGCCATGGAGTCCAGCTGGCCTGGCCCAGCGCTGCCCACCTGCACCCCTCCTTGCCCGTCTCCCTCCAGGGCTCCAGGGTCCAGCCCCGGCTGCCTCGGCACGTTTGTTTGGCAGGGAAATACCAAAGGGTCTTGATGGTGCCCGAGCGTTTGAGGCATTGTTGCTTTCATTCCTTTCTGGCCATCTCCAAGTAAACACAGAGAAATAGGAATTTTTTCTGTCTCCCTCCTTTAAATAAACCTATTTGTGCGGGGGTGGGAAGGGCTCGGATGTCTTTCCTTGTGTGAATCTTTTCCTTTTTAAGCAGAAAATAGTGTGTCCGCCCAGCTGGCTGGGCACTGGCCTGGGGTCAGGAAGCTGCTTCTCTCGCTCAGGGACAAGCCTGCCCTGTGCAGGGGGCTGGGGCCGGGCTCCAGGACCACCTCCTCGCTGCTGGCAGGGGCCAGGCTATGCCAGGAGGTGACATGCCAGCCCCCAGTGCAGTGCCCATGCTCTTTCTTTCTCCCCATGTGCTGGGGGACTTAGGGGTCTCTCGGGGATATCACCTGGGGGGAGCAGTGCTGTACCCGGTTCCCCCAGCTGCGTGCCAGCTCTCTCCCCCCAGGCACGTTTCTGTAGGTGTCCATGTCTGTGACCAGGTCTCTGCTGCGCCTTGGCTTCCCCGTCCGTCTGCCCCGGGGATGCTTGCCTGGCAGGCAGGGAGGGGACAGGTGCCCGGCAGCCGGGGAGCAGCAGCCCCCATCACATGATCCCCGCAGGGTCCCTGTGGCCCCCACTGCCCCTGAGAGAGACTGGGGGGATAAGTCAGAACGGGACCAAGCCAGAAACTTCTCTGTGCTTGGAGCTGAGATAGGCATCAGCAAGGACACGCTCCAGCCTTGAGCTTTTTTTCCTTGAGGAACCACCCAGGCTCTGGCAGAATAAACCCAGGTCCGTTTATTTAATGGATAGAAACTGGATGCAACCTCTGAGCCCTCTTTCCGGGACATGGCTCCTGGGGTTTCCTCCCGATGGACCATGTGGTTTGGTGGGAAGGCGATGGGAACACTGTGCCTGGAGTTCGGTAACGTTTGTGAATTCCTCTGCTGGCCCAAAGCTTAACGGGTGGTGATTCATAAAGCCCCGCTTGTTCGGGAGTGCTCCTCGCTTGTGCTGAATGGACGCTGGCAACTATAATTTCGCAAATGCCTGGGATTGCAGCTGTGGGTCATGTGTGAGAAATGCCACCGCGTCCCGTTCCGGGCCCCGCACAGTGCCGGAGCGGCTGACCAACGCCAACAATCGTGGGTACCGATGGAAAACTCATTTCCAGCCTGCCTGTTGCTTCATGCTCCCTGGAAAAATCCAGCGGGCTCCTCCCTGCGCAGTCAGGAGGATGTGGGTGTTTCCTGAGCTACAGAATGAGCTTTTTTCCTTTAAAAAGCACAGGGAAATATAAAAATAGTTTTCTGGCTTTTTTTTTTTTTTTTTTTAAAAAAAAAAAAAAAAAATCAGGCTGAGGTCTGTGACATTGTTTCCAGGAGTGGCTGGGGCTAACTTCCCTGCTTCAGGGAGGCTGGAGGGATGGAGTGAATGTTTAACCAGAGGAGCAGTGCTGCCGGCAGCTGCCGGGGCTGCTTCCCATCCTGCGCTGGCAGGTGGCTGGGGGCTGGGGCTGGGGGCTGGGGCTGGGCTGTCTCTTTAGGCAGGAAGCACCGGAGGGACCAGAGTCGCCTGAAGCCAAACAGCCGCGCGTTTCCCCAGCTCCCTTTTGCACCCCTAGCCTTAAATGAGTTTTGCAGGGTCCTTGGGAGCCCTGGCCAAGCCTTTCCGCCTCCTGTCCTCTCTTCCCAGGGAACTGCGGGGGATCGTGGCAGTGGGGGGTTTCCTGTTTTCCCATCCCAAGCACGAGGCGGGCGAAAGCCTCGGGGATGCAGCAAGCGCACGTGCAGCAGGGTCTGCCAGCGGGTGGCTTTTGGGGAGCTCTCTGCACCTGCAGGGGTGTCTTGGGGCCGGCTGCTGTGCTGTTTGTTTGGGAAGGGGCATCCTAAAAGCACGTGGGAGTCACCCAGTAGCCCCAGGGCTTGTCCCAGTGGTGCAGAGCTGCTCTGTGGGGACAGTTCACCGGTGGAGTGCCAGCGGGGGACTAAGGACATGGACACATCCAGCTCGGAAGCAAGGAGGATCCAAGCCCAGGGCGCTCAGAGGGGCCCGCACAGGTGCCTGGCCCCGCTGTCACACTGCCGGAGGAGAGGGGTGCAGCAAGACACGGGGTGCAGCGAGGTGTGGGGTGCTCTGCCCGCTGGTGGGCCAGCCCTGTGGAAATGCCCTCTGCAGGGCTCTTCAATTAATAAGTAACCGCTGTCCTTGGCTTCAGGCACCGCATCAGCGCTGGGGGGGACAGTGGCCTGTCAGCGGCCAGGCAGGAGGGGCAGGGGAGCTTTATTTCGCTTATGGCCGTCCCTAACAAAGGAAGCGGCTCTTCAAGCCCAGCCGGTGAAGCAGTCGGCTCGGCAGCACGGAGCCTGGCTGGGCTCCTGGGGTAACCGCCTGCTCCCATGTCTCGGGGCAGCTGCTGGCGCAGCATGTGCACCTTGCAGAGCAGTAACTAAGGATGCACTAGTTCCCTGCTCCCCGCGCAGGGCCCTGCCGGGGCGGGGATGCCTCTGTGGGAAGTTGAAGGACGGGCTGATTAGCATTAGCTTTTCCCTCAGGAAAAGAGCATGAGCTATAGAAAATGATCTGCGGGAGGGCAGGACGGGACGGTGTGATGTCTCGGTCCCCTTGCTTTTGCGCACTGGGAAGTGCACGCTTTGCTGGAGCTTGCTGGGGCTCCGGCACGGTGCAGGGCCAGCACCTTGTGTGCGTGTTCATGGGCGGTGGCCTGCCTTGTGGGGAGCTGGGGCTCAGCTGCTGTGGGACACTGGGATCTGCAGGGATGTGCCTGCAGTGGTTGTGCCAGGGGTTTGTGCTGGCCAGCCTGAGTGCCCTGCCCTCCCTGGGCTGGCAGCCTGCGGGAAGCGGTGCTGGGGCCAGAGCCCTGGGGCTGGGGCAGCTCTCGGTAAGCTCAGCTGGTCCTGAGTGACTCAGTTTGGCGTCTGGTTTATGGAGCTTTGCACCCACGTCTTGGGTGCCAGGTAGGTCTTGGGCAGAGCTCCTTGTGTTCCCGTCCTCCCTCCCTGTCCCTGGCAGGAGCACAGGGATGGGGAGAGGTGGTGGGACTGGAAAGGAAAGGCAGAGCAGGAACGCCTGAGCGAGAGGTAATGGAAAAATCTGTCACTGTGATGTTGCAATCAGATACAGAGCTTGGAGCGTGTGCCATGGTGCCGCTTTTGGCTGCGGAGGGTAGTGGTGCCCATCACTCCTGCCAGTGGGCTGGGGGGCCCTGCAGCACCCAGGGAGGTGACGGTGGGGGGCAGGTCCTGGCACAGGGATGGGGAGACCTCTCCCACCAGCCTGCCAGGTGCTTCCCGGTGGGTGTGCTGGTGCTGTGGCCCCCAGGGAGGTCCCGAGCATCCTCTCCCGCCGCTGTCTCTGTTCACACTGTGCTGCCCACAGTCCTGGGGCCAAACCCTGCCTGGAGCTGGTTGTGCCCCACAGCTGTGGGGAGCCAGCAGGGGTGTGTGGGGGGTGTGTGAGATGCTGTGGTGATGGAGGGGCACTTTAGACAGGCTTGGCTGCTCCGGCATGTCTCTGAGTCCGGCTGTTACTGACACGGGCCAGGAAACTGTCTCATCCTCCTGGCGCTGCCCACCGGAGATGGTATCTCAGCACACAGGAGGGACACCGTGCTTGGGACCAGCGATTCCGCAGGGAGGGGTTTTGCCTGTGCCGGCCGTGCCCTGGCTCTTGGCTGGCTGCTCTGCCCCTCGCTGTGCGGCGGGGCGAGGGGGACCTCCGGCTGCTTGGATTCTTGCTGCTGGCTGGGGCTCCTGCCTGCAGCGCCTCACATGCGGGTCTGCGTCGCGCGAGTGAGCAGCTGATTTCTTGGCCTCAGCCCTGGCTGAATGCAATGCCTGGCAAAACCCACTGCTGATCCTCTCCCAGCAGAGCCACGGTCGAGCTGCCTGGCCTCAGAGCTGGAGGGATGCATCCCGTGCGGATGCTGCTTGATGGAGTACAGCAGGCGGGTGGGAAATGGAGAGCGACTCTTGCTGGAGGCTGCCCTGGCCCTGTAAGCCAGAGCAGGAGGTGGAAGGCTCAGGACCAGGAGAGTGCCTGCAGGAGGTGAGGTTTTGTCGGCAGCGAGGCAGGGAGCGGTGGGTGCGCAGGAGCCATGCCACGCGCTGAGGCGCCCAAGTGGCTCAGCTCAGGGGGGGGGGCGGCTGGGGTCCTGGGTAAGACCTCGCCTCTCTGCTTGGCTGGAAGCAGGACCCCTCACCTGGGGTGTTCCTTGTCCCCCCCACCCCGGTGAGTCCGTACCGAGCTGGCTTTGTTGCACACTTGGAGGGAGCCCAGAAGCAAGCGATTCGGGGCCGGAGGGCTTGCCTCGCCTTGCTGTGGGGGAGCTGGATATCCACGTCTTGGCCGCAAAATCACGGTGCGGCATAACTGTCGGCAGCGGCTGTGTGATGGGGAGAGGAGCTGCCTGGCTGTGCTCGGGGAGGCAGGAGGGGACGGGGTGGGGGATGTGGGAAGGCAGCGCAGACCCTTCCTGGCGGACCAGGGCAGTGGCTGGCCGCATGGCAGGAGGTCCTCAAGCCATCCCTCTGCCTTTTCCATCTCCCAACCACACTGAGAGGGACTGGGGAGAGGAGGAGGCTGCCGGCTACCTGGGCTAGCAGCTTTGTTTCCAGCCATTCACCAGGCTCCTTTCCCTGTGCTGATCTCTCTTCCTCATTCCTTTGTGCCTGTAACTGCTTTGAAGTGCATCTGCGGTGGGTCTGACAGCATCCCTCTTCTCCAGGGATGCCGGTCGCTGCATTCCCGTGGGGATTTGGCATCTTTATTGCCAGACTGGGCTTTGTCAGCCCTTCCCCATGTCCTCCCAGGGCTGCCATGGGGTGGATGGGGCAACAGCCCAGCCCTTTACAGAGACGCGGCTGCAGCTTCGGTTGCTTTTGCTGAATAAGCCTCTGGCTGGAAGCAGCGCTGACATCAGGCTGTGGAAATACCTGCGTGAGGGCCTGGAGCCAGCTTGTCGCGGCCCCCGGCACTGAGGCTGGGCGGAGGGATGCTCCCTTCCCACCCCAAAAAGATGCACCCACCTGCTGCCTGCTCCAGCTGCCTTGCCCAGGCACGGCAGATAATTAAGGGATGAGCTTCATTGTCTCCAGGGTGGGGCTGCCGCAGGGAGCAGGCTGCCACAGCAGCCCCCTCGGGTGCTTGCCTGCTCCTGGCCTCTGATTTTCCCCAGCTGTGGTGGTGTCCTTGGCTGGTGCGGGCTGCACCTCTGCATGGTGCACATTTACCCCACGGCTAGGTACTGCAGCCGGCCCCCTACCCAGCCGTGCTCCTCCGCGGGGCTGTTTGCCATAGGGGGGAGGTTTATTATCGATGGGCACCCGGTGCCCACCCGCGGCGAGGTGGGTGACCCAGGGCCGGCAAACCCCAAGGCATGCACCTTTGGCAGAGTTCCTGGAGGCGAGTACCCTCAACCCTGCCCTTCCCAGGGGCGCTGCACGGCTGGTTTAAATTTAGTGGGCTTGAGGGAACGTTGTGCCACAGGGCTGAGCGTGTAGGTGCGGGATGCAGCAGCGGGGCAGGACGTGTATGCGCTTGGGTTGATGCTGAGAGGACACAGGTGCTGCCCATCCCTGTCGGTGGTGGAGGCTGGGTGCAGTGTGATGCCTGGCTGAGCAAAGCCCCGCTGGAGTCCCATGCCGTCCCGTGCTCCCTGCGCAGAGCTGGATGGAGCCCGGGCACTGCCTGGCCCCAGGCTGCTTTTGCAGCGCTGATAGAGGGGCGTCCCCGTGGAGCCAGGGGGTGTGGAGCAGGGCTCCCCACAGCAGCTGCCTGGGGGTCTTCGCAGCGGTGGGAGGGCATGGCCGGAGACTTTTCCTCCAGAGCTGATGCAAGGGTGGTGCAGATGTGGCCGGGTGACAGGAAATCTGGGCGCCGCTGTTTTCCCTCCGCAGTGATTTATGGGGCAGTGCGACCATGTGCGGGACGCCGCTGCCCTGGAAATAGGCTGGGGTGGCTCCAGGCTGCTTCCTCCGCTCCGCACGAAGAACAATGCTGCCTGGAAAGCCGTCCTGGCTGCGCCGGCTCTAGCCGTGTCCCCCAGGTGCCCTTGTTTGCAGCCAGAGGGTGCCTGGCCAGCTTCTGCGTAGCATTTCCACCCCCAGGCAAAGGGCAACCCCCGCGGTTCCCGGGCTGTCCCCATGCCCTGGCAGCAGGACTGGGCACCGGGCCACCTCCTTCCTCCTGCCCTGTCCCCTGCCAGGGGCTGCGGGTGCCAGTGAGGTCCCCCTTGTTCTGTGTGGCCTGGGGGTGCGTTGGCAGGGGGGTGTGCATTCATCAGGGCGCAGCAGGGATTCACAGCTGCCTGAAATATTACGGGGCGGGGGGGGGACGCTGGGAAGGCATCTTGTCTGGCGGGGGCGGGAAGGAGCTGGTGTGGGCTGTGGCCGGCTGGAATTGCGATGGCCTCCGGAAAGCATCCGCCGGGAGTTTCCTCCTTGCTCTGTACCCGGGGCTGCAACAGCAGCAGGAGCTGGGGGTGATGCGGCCACAGCACAGCCTGCCCTGGCTGCGCATCCGCTGTGACAAAGCCGAGTGGCTCTTTGGCCCGGAGCCCCTGGCTCAGCTTTCAGCCCATCACGCTCCGTTTCCCTCCTTGGTCACCCAAGGAGGCACCCGTTGGTGCCGGGGAGGGCCGCGAGGATGCAGGGCTCCTGCAACAGCCCCAAGGCAGGGGGGTGCTGGGACCTCAGTGTCCCCCTCGCTTTTGGGGACAGCTTGCAGGGCTGGGGGCTGTGTGCCCTGGGGCTGATCCTCTGCCCCCGGGGGCAGCTGAGGGCTGCAGACGAAGGGGAAGGCAGGATCCAGCCCCGGGCCCTTCCCTGCCTGCTGCAGGGGGCCGGGGAAGCACGAGCCCCCCGGCTTGGGGGCTGGCAGAGATTTGCCCTGGCAGCTTTGAGCAGGCAGGCACAGACCCTCGGCTGTGGCGGGGCACCCGGCCACCTGCTCCCACCTGGGGTTTGGTCCAGCAGCCTGGGCTTGTGTGTGGCATCCCTGGGAGGTCAACTCAGAGCTGCTTCCAGCTGATGCTGGTCCCCCAAGGCCATCTCCCATGTGCCTGCCTGGGGATGCTCTCGGGGGTCTCCCCTGCCACCCCGAGGTGATGGCTCCTGCTCTGCCCCCTCGCGCTGCCCTCCTCTGCCACCGACCACCATGCTTTGCACCAGGGTTGATTTTTTTTGGCTGGTGATGGCAGTTGTTCTGGCTTATCTTGGCCCTGTGGTGTGCCCCTGACGCAGCTGTTTGCCTTGGGAGGAGGGCGGCTCTGGAAGCCAGGAGCAGCCCATGGGGAGCTCTTGACCCCCATCTTGACCTGATGGGAACAGGTGATATTTGCTGAGGTCCTCGAGGGACAAAGGGCTGGGAACCCCGCCGTTGCAGAGGAGGTCTTGTAGAGCAGGGCCAGGCTCCGGCTGTGCTTTTATTTGCTTGTTAAATATTTTATTTGGCTCTTCTGATTTAGTTTTATGGTGGCTTTAACGGGATCGTGCTGTTTTCCAGCTGTCTCCGCACATGTGCAAGAAGAGGGAGGGCGAAGGAGAATTGGTGGGGGGCACGGGGCAGCGCCCGTCACCCCAGAAGCTGGGAGGGAGGGGGGATGGAGCAAGGCTGGGGATGCAGGATGAGGACTGGCAGCGTGTGCCACCTCCTGGAGTGCTCCTGGGGAAGAACAGCTCGGGGCCAGCTGGAGGAGGCGCATTCATGTAACCGGTCTTAAAGCATTTTCCTTCCTTGAATTTGCCCATTGGCGCTTTGAAACTGTTTTCTGTGCCAGCAACGAGTTGCTCTGCAGGTTTGTGGCACTCCAGGGCAATGCAAGGCTGGTGCCTGTGTACCCATCTGCACCTCGTGCCTGCTTCTGGGCTGGGGGCGAGGGGGGAGCACCCGCACGCCAAGAGACAGGTGTTTTCCAAACATCCATCCTTGGTGACAGCGGAGGCTGCCTGCCATCCCATCCTCCCGGCTGGAGGCAGGCGGGTGCCCTGGGAGCAGCACCAGCTGAGGGCTGGAAGCGGCCGAGGCTCCCCGGGGAGCCCAGGAGGCTGGTGTGCGTGTGGGAGGCATGACTAAACGGGTGGGGTGGGCATGGTAACGCCAAATATTTGAATGGGAGCAGGGTCATGCTGGGTAACGTGGTGGTAAAAAATAGATGCAGGGAGTAGAAAGGAAAATGCTACCGTTGCTGGAGTGGCGCGTGGGAAAGGGTGTCTGCAGTGGCAAGGCTGGTGCTGAGGGTGGGCAGAGGGTGGGGGGGCTGCGCCCATAGAATGGCCCTGGGGAGCCCGTGGGCTTCAAGCAGGGTGGTCCCCGCAGCGTGGCTGATTTGCCAGCGTGCCGATGAGTGCAGCCCCCCGTGGTGCCCAGAGCTTGGCTTCCCCAGGGGCTTTAGCAGGTGCTGGGCAGTTGCTCACCCCTCTCTTGTGTTCCCGGCAGCCGAGAAGGTGTCCTCCCTGGGCAAGGACTGGCACAAGTTCTGCCTGAAGTGTGAGCGCTGCAACAAGACTCTGACCCCGGGTGGGCACGCCGAGGTAAGAGCCACCGGGGCGGGTGGTGGCGGGGAGCCCTGCTGCTGGGCAGGGTGGCCTGGTGGGCTCTCCAACACCCCAGGGACGGGGGATCCCAGGAACTGGGCTGGGGCAGGTACCCGATGCCATGCGGATGGGCTGTCCCTGGGGCACACAAGCCCAGGAGCATACACTGCGGCTTCAAATGCTGCTGCTCCAGAGCTCCCATGCACAGTCCTGGGCAAGCCACAGAGTGGTGCTGGCACCACGTGTGGTGCCCCAGCCATGCCACCCTGGTGCGAGCTCCCAGGCAGCCTGCACGGCAAGCGCTTGAAGCAGCTTCGTGCACCAGGCAGGCTTGTTTGGGCATCGTGCTGGCTTTCAAGGCATGCAGGTGCCAAGAGCCTGTACTGGAATGTGGTTAAAACCACCAAGAATCTCGGGATGAGCGGGTTGCCGTGGTGGTGCTGTCTCAGCATCGGTGCTTTCGGTGCCCTGGGGCTTGCGCTGGAGTGCGATGGCACTACGGCTGCCCAGCACTTGGGAGCACAAAGGTGCTGTGCCGGTGGTGGTGGCAGGTGCTTGGGCTGGAGAGCAACTGTGTTTTTCTTGTGCAGTGCCCCAGTGTGACACCCGGTGCCCTGGGTTTTGCACAGTGCCTGTCATGCCAGAGTGTCACCAGCTCTTTAGCGCGCTGTTAGCAGGCGGCACAGCTGGGGAGCGGGTGGCGGCGGCAGGGACAGCCGTGCTGGTTGCCACCAACCCATGAGGGGAGTGGGGCCTGTCCTGCCGGCGGGGATGGGGTTGCACGGGTGCATCTGTGCTTCGGGCTGGGTTAAGCCTGGGGGATTTGCTGCTTCTCCATATAAGGCCAGATTCTGCTCCCGTGGGGGACGGCAGCCAAGCCCCCACCGACTGTGCCAACAGCAGAATTTGGCCCTTCCCTGCATTTTCTCCCTCCTTTCAAAGCCAGCGTGTCCAGCTGGGTTGGAAAGGTGTCGCGGGGAGACCGACTAAATGTTTACCCTCCCCTCCAGCATGGTAACGCTGTGAGCATACTGACATTTATGCCTTGCGATGTTCTGCAGCCGCCTGCTGCCCGCCCGGAGCCTGCCCACTCCCCCAGCCTTGACCCCCAGCCCTCGCCTTCGGCACGGCAACGCTCAGGGCGGCGAGGGAAGGGACATCGCTTCTGCCAGCGCCTGCCCGGCCCGTTTTGGGCAAGGTGCCCTTGCCTTGCAGCAGAGGGGTTGGAGAGTGGGAGCTTGGGGCATGAAGCAGGGCTGAGATGCTGATCAGAGCCGAGCAGGCAATGGGGTGGGTTCGTGCCTGAGGTGGGGTCTCGGTGGGTTTTCCACACAGGGCAGTGTGTGTGGCAGCCCCGCTGGCCCCCTGCCCCAGCCACAAATGCTCGCTCTTGTCTCCTGGACTCTGTTCCCACTGGCCCGTGAGAAATGGCTATGGGACCTCCAGGGCTTATCGCCCGCTTCGTGCCTTCCTGCGATAATTGCCCCCAGCCGATAGCGGGGCCGATAGTGGCTGGGCTGGGACCGGAGCCCACACGGGGCCTCTGATCTCAGGCCGAGGCAAGGGGGAGGCTCAGCTCGGGGAAGCCACAGTGCTCTGTGCGCCTGACGGCCTGACCGCGCAGGGATGCTTGATGGGCAAAGCGATGCCTTACTGGGTCCCGGTGGCCCACTGCCTGGCTGGGACTGGGGGATGCCTCTCGACTGAACTGCCGAAGGTGCTAGTGCTCCAGTCCCATGGTATGGCATGTGCAGAACAGCTGGAGCATCTGATGCCAGTAAAATCCTTGAGTGCTCGGGTTGGGTTAGGCTGTCGCTGGCAGACCTGCAGGCTGGGTGCATTTTGCGGTGTAGGCATGGCCATGGTGGTGTCTGAACACCAGCGGGGATGGAAGAGATCCCAAGGGAGCAGTTGTTGCTGCTCAGCATCCTAACAATCCCCTCTCTCCCCAGCACGACGGGAAGCCCTTCTGCCACAAGCCCTGCTATGCCACACTGTTCGGTCCCAAAGGTACGTCCATGCCCCCCGGTGCCTGTGCAGCCATGCCCAGGGCTGCAGGAGGGGTCAGGTCTCCCCATCCCTGCTGGCAGGGAGCCACGGCCCTGAAAGCACCCCAGGAGCCAGCCTAGCATGGGCTGAGCATCCAGCCAGCACTTTGCCATCCCAACCCTGCCACCCCTTGTGCAGAGGGAGAGGAGGGAAGGATCCGTTCCAAATAGTTGTCTTTTTTCTTTTTTTCTTTTTTTTTTTTTTTAAATATTTAATACAAAATTCCCATTCAGACAGAAGGTGGAGTCACTCTCCTATCTCAGATGAGGTTGGAGAAAGCCTGAGTCAGGACGTCGCAAGCCAGGGCCGAGGTGCAGCAGTGCCCGCAGTGGCCCCATGGCTCAGTGGGGCTGGGTGCAGTGGGGCAGGGGGGCTGGGGAGAGGATGGAGACCCTGAGTGCTCCCAGGCTATCACAGACCCTCTCTGCCCCATTGCAGGGGTGAACATCGGTGGTGCCGGGTCCTACATCTATGAGAAGCCGCAGATCGAGGGGCAGACTGCTCCGGGGCCCATCGAGCACCCGGTGAAGGTAGAGGAGAGGAAGGTGAATGCCGCGCCACCCAAGGGACCCAGCAAAGGTGAGGGGCAGGGCTGGACGGGCAGCCTGGCCCCCTCTGCCAGAACCACCGTGTTTGGTGATGGTGTGGGGTACAGGGTTCGAGTGGGGGTTCCTCTGCACACATGTGTCCTGGCTGAGGTGTCACCCCACTTCCCACACCCCTGCCCTCTCTCCTTCCAGCTTCCAGCGTCACCACCTTCACCGGGGAGCCCAACATGTGCCCACGCTGTGGCAAGAGAGTCTACTTCGGTAAGGTGACCAGCAGGCAGTGGGTGCCTGCCCCGGGGTGGCACGGCCCTGTGGTGCTGGGGCTCCATGCAGGACCCCTGGGGGCACGTGGAGGTGGGGGAGTGGGGGGGATGGCTCAGAGATGGGGTTGGGGGCACAGAGAGATGTCCCCAAGGAGCCTGCAGCGATGGGTGCTCTTGGAAAAGGCTTCATCTGTATTTTGTCCCCTGCTGTCACCTCCCAGGTGGGTGGCTGGGCTTAATAGCTGTCCTCGGCCAACCTCTGTCACCTGGGAGGCAGCGGAGGTGGTGGGAGAGATGCGGGAGCCTGGGATGCACGGGGCTGTCTTGGGATTTTGTCTGTAGAGGTGATGGCCCCATGGGACATGCTCCCCCTTGGCATCTGTGCAGGGGGGCTGGTGTGACCCTCACTCCTTGTCCCCGCTCTAGCCGAGAAGGTGACTTCGCTGGGGAAGGACTGGCACCGTCCCTGCCTACGCTGTGAGCGCTGCAGCAAGACACTGACCCCGGGGGGCCACGCTGAGGTGAGGATGTCCCAGCCCTGGGAGCCCCGGGTAGCACACGTGGGGGGTGCCAGCGGGGCATGGTTGAGCCGTGCCGTGCTGGCTGGGCAGCCCTTGCCTTTGGAAGAGGGCAGGGCGAGGCTGGCGGAGGCAGCTGCTGCAGCCTGGGGGGGCACTGGAGGTGCTGGGGAGTCTGCAGGGGGTGAGCCGGAGAGCTGCCCAGCCAGGGGGATCTGTCCTAGGGACTGGCTTCTCCCCGGACCCCTGCCCCGTGTGATGTGCTTCTCTCTTTGCCCCGTGCAGCATGATGGACAGCCATACTGCCACAAGCCCTGCTATGGGATCCTTTTCGGGCCAAAAGGTGAGTGCTTGGGGTGGGGAGCTGCTCCAGGGGCACACGCCCCACCTGGGCTGCTGCTCTCGACGCTGCCACCACCCAGAGGGGACATCTCCCTGGAACCCACCACCTCTCAACCTGGGTCCTCACCTTCCTGTGTCTCCCTCCGTGCAGGCGTCAACACCGGAGCTGTGGGAAGCTACATCTATGACAAAGACCCCGAGGCGAAGAACCAGCCCTAGATGGTGTCCCCCTGCCCCGCCGCCTGCTCTGTGCCCCCATACTAACCTGCTCGCAGCCGGAGCAGCCCCCCGCCAGGCTGGCCATGGAGCTGTGCTCTCTCTGCTGTCTCTACTCCGGGCAGGATGGCCCTGCCCCCCGGGTTATATATCATAGTCTTTAATATAAGCTTCAGTGTTTAAAGGCAAAGGTAGAAGGTGTCTCTGGTGATTCCCAATGTGCTCTGCCCTCCCCAGCACCCACCCCCAGCCCCCCCTGCCTCAAGCGTGGGAGGCAGCAGGGTGGGTGTGGAGATGTCACCATGTGCAGGGGACAGCGAGTGGCAGCTGAGGGGATGAGGGTCAGGGGAAGGTGGTGGCAGGAGCCCCACCACGGGAGGGTGCTCCCGGCTGCCCCCCACATGGAGGGTGATGGAGCTGGGCAGGCATCCCACTATGTTTGGGGATGGGGGCTGCTGGTCAGGGCACTCAGCCCTGTTCCTCACCAACTGCTGGGGACGTGCAAGTCCCCTGAGGGCTCTGGCCCGTCTGGCAGTGCTGCTCTTCTCCTGACCCTTCCCGGGCTCCATGCCCTGGCCCTCGCTCTCCCTGGGGCCAGCTGCCACTCAGACTCTAGGGTCTGGCACCCCCTGACATTCCCATCCCTGCACTCCCCGGGCATCTCTGTATGTGCACCAGCTGCTGGCTGGTTTCAGTTGGTGGTGTCCCCCCATCCAGGTTGGCAGCAGAGCCCGTGCCGGGGGTGGGGAGGGGCACCTTGTGGCTGCAGCCCTGGGGGAGTGGGCTGCTCCCCGCCTTCGGAAGACAGAGCACATTGGGCTGGTGGCTTGGCGGCAGGATGCCCGCCTGCTTCCCAGAGCCAGAGGTTTCTCGTTGTTGTTGTTTATTTATAAGCAGTTGTAAATGTGCCCCTTGCTTTGGAGAATGACACGTGCCCTCCAGTCTTGCCCGTCCCCCCTGTGCACCCCCAGCCCCACTGCTGCCCAGGAGGCCGGGGAGGGTGCTGGTGCAGGGGACCCGCCGGGGTAGTGAGCCCTGGGGTGCCAGCACCCTGCTCTCTCCGGGCTCCCTGCACCCACCGCAGGGCTGACTTTTGTTATTTGCTGACAATAAAAGTTTTGAGAGATACATTGTGTGGCTCAGCTTTGGGAAGAGCAGGGGAAGCTCTGTGTGCTGCACAGCATCCCTCTGGTCCTGGGACAGGTGAGGACCCTGCTGCTGTGGCAAGGCAGAGCAGCCTGAGCCCCAGCTGATCCTGAGCTGCTGAGGCCAGAGCTGCTCTTGGTGCAGCACAGGCTGTTGCCCTCCCTGGGTTTGTAGGGGATGGGATGGGATGGGATCCTCCCTGGTTTTGCAGGGTGGAATGTCAGGTAACAGGTGACGCTGCTCCCCCCAGCCAGGTCTTGCTGAGCAGGCACAGTGCCTGAGCAGGGCTGCCAATGGGAAAGCCTAGCGTGGCGGCAGCGAGGCAGGAATGCAGCGTGGCGGCACGGGCCAACCCCTGGGAGCTGCCGTGTCCCTGGCCAGGTACCAGCCCGGCTGCCAGGCCTGGGTTTAGACACGCAGCTATTCCCCCTAGGAGCCCGGTGTCTGGAAAGCAAGGCATGGAGGCTGGGGCTGCCAAGGCAAACACCAGCTCTGGGAACCATTGCTCCAGCTCGTCCCCTCTGGCAGGTTGTTTGAGAGCCCCAGGGATGCAGGAACCTCACTGGCCCCGTTTGCTGGGGAAAACGGGGACCTGGCACCCCTGCAATGTCTTGCATCCTTGTAGCAGCATCAGCCCTGGAGCTGCTCCATCGCTGTGCAGAGGAAGGGGGCTGGGTGCCGACCACGGCCACAGCCTTGCTCCTCGCCTGGACGCGGCTGGGCAATGCAGCGGGCACCACGCAGCGGGCACGGGCATCGGGCATCGTGCCTGCAGGGAGCGTTCAGCCGCAGCGGCGTCCCCGGGGCTCGGGCCGTGGGCAGGGCAGCGGGCACAGGAGCCGCTGGTGTTCCCTCTCCCGGCAGCAATCCCAGCCTTTTCCCAGGCACGGAGGTCTCGGCAGCGCAGTTCCCGGGTTGGGACCGGGCTATGTGTATTTGTGTTTTGGCGGGGTTTCCATAGAGCCTTGACCCCCCTAATGCTTTAGGGGACAAGGCTGCTGGACAAAGCAGAGCGGTGTCGCTCTGCCAGCTCCTCCCTTGGCTGGCGGCAGGGAGCTGGGCCCTTGCAGCCAAACTTGGCCAAATTTGCCCCATGTAGCAGCTGCGGTGCTGGGGTGGGGGTCCCCATTACCCATCCAGGACCCAGCACAGCTGTTAGCAAAGCACTTGGTGTGAATTCAGCTCTTGTTGCAACTCGCCAGCCTTTTTGCTAGCCCGTGGCAATCCCCCGCAGCAGGGAGTTTCCCCAATAGGCTGCATAGGCTGATTTTGCTCCCCATCGCCCTACTTGCAGCTCAGCAGGGGTTTGCCCTCCCCAGCGCCCACCTGGCCCCACGCTTTGCACCCAGCCTCACCATGGGCACTGGCCCTGCTCCTTGGTGGGGGACATGCAGCAGGTTCCATCCCCAGCGCCTCTGGGCAGATGCTCGCTGGAGCCGGGAGCCCGGCACACATGGGGCCTCACCTGAGACCGAACGCATGGCCCGGCAGGGGTGGGAAGGAGCTGATGCAGGGCTGTAGTTAAGTCGGTGGTCTTGAGACAGGGAGGAAGGCAGCTTGGGGTGGCAGGGATGGGAAGGGATGCCCCGATGGCTGGTACCTGGGTTAGTTCTGGGTGTGATACAGGGCAGGGCAGGTGCAGCATCCTGCCTGCTCCCAGGCAGCAGCCACCCAATGCAAGGTTTTATTTTGGTTTGGGTCTGGCTTTTTTTTTTTCTTTCTCTCTGTTTTTGCTTACATTTTCTTTTCCCTATGAGAGTTTTATTGGGGGAATGCAGTGAAATTAAAAATAGACAAAATTCATCTCTGCTGTGCAACAGGGTGCTGGGAAGCCTGCCTCTATCACAGCTTCCTGCTACCCCAAAAGGAACGATCTGGCTGCTCAGGCTCCAGGTGGGTGATGTCTCTTCACTGCCCCCCCCTCCCCCCTTGATGTGGTGGGGGTCTGGGCACCCCTTAGAGCAGAAGGTGGCCCCCAGGTATGGCAGGTACCCACAGGGTAGGTGTTAAGACCAGGAAGCTGAAGGATGTAGCAGGGCTTTGGGATGCCATGTGGGACTATCCCTGTGCGTGCCGAGGGGTCAGGGCTGCCCCTGTGCTGCAGGGTCGGTGACCGGGACACCGACACAGCTGAGTGGCACTTTGCTCAAGCACAGAAGGCAGCTCTGGCCTCTAATCCTTGGTGCATTTTTGGATTTATTTTTGGGAGACCTATGTGAGCTGAAAATGCTTCTTTACTTGAGGCTTGGAAAACATCCTTCCCCTTGGGGCTGTCAAATATTTTATTTTTTTGCAGCTTGGACTTGCTAGTGGGATAAAAAAGTTGGAGGGCTCTGATGACTGCAGACATGCTCTCCAGGGTACGGAGGAAAAATAGAGAACAAAGTGGATGCAGCTTTGCTTGGAAAGCCCCCAAGCCCTGTGAACTTGTCCTGGGCAATTACCCTCGCTGGCTCCCAGTTTTCCTGGGAGCCAGTGGAGCTCAGCAAGGAGCCGTGACTTGCAGCTCCTCGCTGGGTGCAGGGCAGGGATCCCACCAGCTGCCACGATGCACCGGTGGTCAACCTGTTTCAAGGGCAGTCTGGCCAATGAGTGTCAGCCTGGGTGTCCCCAGGCTGCAGGAGGAGCAGGATTGTCACCTAGGGGTGTTTCTCAACAGAAGACTGAGGGTGCTGGCACCACCAGAAACAGGGCAACATCGCTTGCACTGTCATTAGTGACCCAGGAAAGAGACTGTGGTCAAAGGCTGGTCCCGGCGGGGCACAGCAGGCTACACACGTGGAAAACACCAGGGAGGGACCTGGTGGGGGTAGGAATGAGGAGGGCAGCCCTGTACTGCAACATCTGAGCCGGAAAGGGAGATGCAACCATGGCAGTGTGGAGGGGCTCCTGAAACGCAGGGAGACAGCAGGACAGCATGGCTGTGGCTGGCAGCATGGCTCTGATGTGCTGGGGGCCAGAGCAGCACAGCTGGGCAGCGAAGCAAGACAAATTTAAAGCGTTTGCTGGGAAGTCACTAAATAGAAGCCAAAAGGGATGAAGTGCTGGAAGATGTGATTTAAGATGGGATATTGAAAGTGACCCAGTAAGCCCAGCTTGCTTCTGCAAGGGCCGAGGACTGGCTCTGATACTCCCTGAAGTCAGTGGTGCGGCTCTCCCTGCCTTGGCCGGGCTTTGGCTTGGCCCCAGAGGGAGGTTAAAGGACTGGTTATAAATACTGGATAGGGTGGAGGAGAGCAGGCAGGGATGAAGGAGGGGGAATGGCATAAAAGCAAGATGAGGAAGATTTGGGCTGTAAATCCCCCTGCCAGTACACACAGGGAGAGCTGCTGGTGCTGGTTGGTGCTGGCTTCATCCCTCAGCGGCTCCCCAGCTTGTTGCATCTGTAGGGGAATTTCCCCGCCCCCCCCTCCCGATGTCAGCTGGGTTCTGTAGCAGCCTTCAGATCACCAGTGGGTTTCCAGGTGGGGTGGGCAGCTGGGGGACCACCCTGGGGGCTCAGAGGGGCTCCTGGAGTGCCCTGGGGCTGCTTGCTAGGGGGAAGAAAACCTGTGCTGGTGGGACAGAGGTGTGCATGCTGCTAATGCTGTACAAACCTACAGTTCCTCCTCGTGTTCTCCCCTCTCTGGCTCCGTCCTGACCCTCCGCCTTGGCTGGGTAAGGCAGAGTGGAGCAGCTATATCCTACTCCCTGCGCTGTCACCACAGCATGACCACGCCGGGCTGTGTGCTGTCAGAGAAAGCAAATACCTCTACAAACCCTTCGCCTCACCTCCAGTGAATTTTTAACCAGGAATAGGTGTGGTGTCAACAGCCTGGACCCAGCCCAGGGCAAACGGCACTGCTGGGTGAGCACCCCATGCCAGGGCAGGGCTGGCGAGGTGGTCCCTGGCACTGGTCCCCTGTGAGCAGCCCCTGAGCGGTGCCCACGCTCCCTGCCAGCCCCCAGCACGCATGTGCATCTCCCTAGCAGGCAGAGGCGATGCCTCATGGGTGTTGGGTGGCTTCCCAAGGCAGCGGGCGTTGCTTCCTCGACTATCCTGGCTGGATTTGAGAGCCACAACAGAAACAGCCGGGGCTGTGCCAGGAAAATGCACCAAACCCTCCCCCAGCGGGATTTAGCCAAGAGGTTTCCTTGGGCTGGCGCTAATGGAAAGCTTGCAGAAAAGAGCAGATGGTAGCAGAGACTTTGGCCAGACTGTACTCAGGGAAACTGGGGGAGCGGTGCCCGGATGAAATTGGAGGAGATTTTCCAAGTAACTGGGTCCTGGGGGGGTTGGAGAGGCGGGCGAGGGCTACCACACTGCCGTGTCCCACGGATGGAAGTCCCAGATGCATCCCCAGCATGGCCCTGCGCGGGCAGCCCCGCGCCTCCCTGGCAGCTGGGCTCCCCCCATCCCGCCGAGCCCTGGGGAGCTGGCCCTGGGGCTCCTCTGTTTGTTACTGCTCACGCAGTGTAATATTAACTGGATGATAATAATTCACACCCTGGCTCTTGAGAGCTGACCTGACAAGTGACTGCTGTGGGCAGCCAGCTGCTTTAACCATCCTGGAATATGTTTTTACAGTTTCTGCTAGAAACGGCGGTGTGATTGCCCATGCTGCCGGCGGAACAGCCTCTGCGCCGCATCCAGGAGGGCAGCGAGCGGAGGTTTGGGCATGGCAGCGAGCGTGCTTCGCAGGCTCAAACTGTTCAGGGCTTTGCAGCACCAGCGGCAGCGTGCCCCCAGGGGGGCCCTTTCCCAGCCCCTTCCCCAAGCCCCCCGCTCCCGCACTGCCTTTCCCGCTGCCGTCCTGTTCCCAATTACTCCCAGCCATCGGCCGCCTGTCAGCTTTATGAAGACGTACCCCAGAGTTTTTCCTCGGGGTGTAATTTGCCCTGACAGCCGCCTTCGTGCTGTTGTTTTCCTGGCCAGCCGGTAATGGGATTAGCCGCGTGCAAATCCGGAGGTGATGGAAGGCGAGTGGGGGGGGACGACATGCCGGCCCCCCACCGCGGGTACCCCGTGCCGCTTCACAGCACCAGCACCTCGCGGGCCTTTTGATGGGATCACGCGCTTGGCAGCTCCCCCCAGCCTCTGCTGGGCTTGTTTGAAGCCACCCTATAATTTTCTTGTCAAATTAGAGTCCCCTGCTGAGCTGGGTAGGGCATACTTTACAACAAATCATCTTGGCTGAGTGGACCCTTGACTTGCAGAAGCGCAGGCTGGCTGGGGAGGGAGATTTTGCAGGACTCACAGTTGTGTAAATGCTGGGAAAATGCTGGACCAGGATGCCACCAGCCCCTGGGTCGTGCCTTCACCAGCGCATCGTCTCCCTGTTGTGCAAGCGCACTGGGGGGCTGGCTGTGCTGTGAGAAGCATGGGAGCCCCTATGCCACTGCAGCGAGGGGTGCAGGAGGGGAGCTGGGAGCTGCTGCTCTGGCAGATGGGCTGGTTTCCTACGCGGAAATAGCTGTTTTCTCGTGCTGTGTTAGCAAAACAAACCCAAATCGGCTTATGTTACCCGCCCTGCCCGCTCAAATGCCGGTGACTTTTCCAGTCATTACTCTGATAATCACCAGGGCCAAGTTGCTCAAGGGGGGTATTTGGGCAGGCAGCGTGTGCCCACAGCTGCAGCATGCCCAGGAGCTTGGGAAACTCTTGGGGGGCCCTTGGGGGCTGCTTGGACCTTGCATAAGATCTGCCACAGAAGGACCTGGGAGCTGGTGCTGGTTCTTGCCAAGGGAGTGGGGAGGAGACCCTGGCCATAACAACGCCACCCAAACAAACAAATGGGACAGCCCAGATTTTCCTGAGGGCTGTTGCTATGCCATCGGTGAGCCATGGCGCCTGATGCTCTGGGACTGAGCCTCACCCAGATTCCTAGCAGAGGGCACAGACAGCTGAGGCTGCTCTGCCTTAATGGTCAAATTAGCTGGAACAAGGTCTCCAGATAAGATAAAGCTGTGATTTGCAGAGGGGGCTGTTCTCTGTTGGTGTCAGCTAGGTTGTTTCCAGGCTATGAAAACCTCCCTTTGAAGCCATGCTTGGGTTGGTACCTAGTTTTGCTGAAGACACCGCCCCTGCCCCTCTCCTGCTGCTCCCTGGAGCTGCCTCTGCCCACAGCAGAGCTGCCTGCTCCCTGCCCCTCCTCGTGTCCACAGGCACGGCACCACGGGCAGCATCCCGCTGCACAGGCGTGAGCTTGCTGCTGCTCTGGAATGGCTCACAGATAGTTGCAGCTTGGTTTTGGCTCCCGGGGGGACCCCAGATGGCAGAAGGCGTGGTGACCTCAAACATCGGGCTGCCGCAGTGTTCCCAGCCAGCTCCCTCCAGCACAGGCTGGCGGGGGCTTGGTTTATTGCCCTGCTGCGGCATCTTGATGGGTTTCACACACCAGCTTCCAGAGTGTTTATGGACTCACTCCCCGTAAAAGGTGAAAGAGGCCGCATCCTGCGGGGTCCCGAGCTGCTGCCGTGATCCGGGAGCACCTGCAGCCCTTCCTCTCTCTCTGCTGGGGGCCCTCTGCTTTGCTGCGCTGCCTTGCTGCTGTGAGCGCCTGCTGATCAATGGGGCAAGAGTGGGGTAGCGGTGATAGGCAGGATGCATGCATGGCTCTGGTGCGGTGTAGAAATGGGGGCTGCTGTCCTGCAGCAGCCTTCACCCTGATATTGGCTCACTGTAATGCCCCATAGCTTTGCGCGGTGCACCAGCACCACAATTTGGCTCACCCCTTGGTGAAGTGGGCTGGGGTAGCCCAAGGTGTATGCATCCCCATGGCAGGGCTGGCAGGGCTAAAGCACGGGCCGTGGGGGCGGACATCAGGCATATGGCCCCACGTGGGCAGGGCTGGCAAAGAGCGGTGCATGGCTCGGTGGCGCCTGCTTTGTGAGAGCTGCCGCCGGTTTTGTGCCCGCTCTGTCCTGTGAACGGTTTCCAGTAAGCGCCTGAGGGAAGCGAGGGGAGGGGGTGGCTGGGCGGTGCGTCAGCAGCCGGGTCAGTCGGTGTATGGTGCCATGCGGGGGCACAGGCTGCCCCGGCCGGGGTGGGAGCATTCCTGCTGCAGGAGGAGGTGGGCTGAGGGGTCCACGGGGACTGGCCACAGGGCTGGGCCAGCTGGAGGAGACCTGCGAGAGGCCAGTTTTCAGCTGCCTGCTGGCATAAAACCTGCCTTAAAAGGGAGCACAGCTGGAGATGGCTGTCCTAGCCGGGCAGTGGCCTCAAAGCAGCTTGGCACCATGTGGGAGGGGAGGCAGGGCCACCGGAGAGGGGAGAGGACGTGCCCTGTCCCTGTGTTTCATCAGGGTGCCAGCTGCACCCTGCGTGGGGTGGGGAGGGGGTCCTGGCCTGGGTAATGCAGCCGGGCACTTGTGGGGTGCTGCGGCTTGGTGCAGGGGAAGGTGGTGTGGCTCAAATACAGCGCTGGCACGTGTGGAGTGCCTCGGCGGAGGAAGAACTGCGAGGAGGCAGGGTGGAGGTGACAGTCCTTGCAGGACACCTCTCTCTTTCCATGCTGTAAGACACTGAGTGTGACTCGTGCCTTAGCCGGGAGTGGGCTTCCCAGCGATGCCGCTGCCAGAGAGGGCTGCCGAGCCCCCAGCCGAGCCCAGCGGCTTCCTTGCAGCAGCCCACCGGAGGGGCTCCCCAGCCGGCGGTGGGGCTGCCAGCTGGCAGGGTGAGCCCAGGACCACCGGCAGCAGCGAGGACCATCAGCAGGATGAGGGATCCCACTGGGAAGGGAGGCTGGAGCCAGGCTGGGTCAAAAGCAATCCCAGCCGAACTGTGAACTTTGCTTCTGGGCACAGCTTGCTGCCTGTCCCCCTGCACCCACGGGTGGGCTCCCGTGCCGAGGGGGCCCTGTTTGCGCAGGCGAGGGGTGCCCTGCATTTCGGGAGGCAGACACTAGGCGTCCTGGCGCTGGGTTTCACCAGCCCTCATGACCTTTCCAGCACGGCAACATGCCCTGGGGAGGATTGTTTCATACAAAACAGACCTTTGGATAGGCTTTTCATTTCCTTCACAGCCAAGTGCAAAGGAACAGCAAGTCCTCGCTCCTAATAAAATGACAACAGTTAGCGACACAGATGGGCTGCTTCTCCACAGTGAGCGCAGCCGCGTCCTGCACCCACACCATTCCTGAGGTCCTGCAAGAGAGGGGTTACAGCCCCACAGCTCCCTCCTGCTTCGCCTTGTACCCCAACCTTCCCCATGGGCGGGACGCCCTGTCTGAGGGTCAGCTTTTACACCCTCTCGGGAGAAAACAGATCTGTGCTGGGAGGGGGTGAGCCCTGGTGGTCAGCACACGTGATTCTTTATCTGGGAGCACGGTTAATTGGCAGATGCCAATCACACCTCCAGCCCCACACCGGCAGATGCCAATCACACCTCCAGCCCCACTACGAGTGGGGCTCTCGGCCCGGCACAGCACAAGCATGGGCAGGGAGCCAGGCTGCAGCAGCCTGGGGTGCAGAGGGGGCAGGGCTGCAGCGTGTGGGGCGTGCAGGGGATGTGGGGTGCCGTGGATGTAGGGGTGCAAGGGGTGCAGCTGGCGTGGGGCTGCAGGATGCAAAGGGCGCAGGGGTGCAAAGGGTGATGGAAAGGGTGCAGGAGGTGCAGCTGGAGGGATTGCAGGGGGCAGGGGGTGCAGGACGCAAGGAGGGGCTAGGGGTCAGGGCCCCGCCCTGGGAGCCCCTGCAGGCTGTGCTCCGGGCGGGTGCCTCCAGCTGCGGGCGGGGCCGCACATCTGGGCGGGGCGGGGCGGGGCGGCCGGCCAGTGACTCCGGCGGGGCCGCGCGCAGCATCCCACAGCCGGGGCGCCGAGCCGAGCCGAGCCGAGCCGACACCATGCCCAAGTGCCCCCGCTGCCAGAAGGAGGTCTACTTCGGTAAGGGTTCCCTGCGCCCCCCCCGGCCGCCCCTAAGCCGCGGGGACCGCGGGGCTGTCGCGCTGCTTCAGCCGGGGTGCGCCGATGCCGCACCCCACCGGGCTTGGGATCCCCGGGCACCACGGCGCTGCGGGTCCTGGGTGCCCTGGTGTTCTGTGCCCTATCGCTGCCAGTTCTTGGGGTGCCCCAAAGCTGCGCATCCCTGCGCTGTGGGTCCCCGGCGTGCCCTGGTGTTGGGCACCCCATCACTGCCCGTTCTTGGGGTGCCCCAAAGCTGTGCATCTCTGCGCTGTGGGTCCCCGGGGTGCCGTGGGGGTGTGGGGGGGTGGCCCTTATAAATCCACCCAAGGAGGTGCCTTGCAGTGGGATGCGGGCTGCAGTTGGGTACCCCCAGTCTTGCAGACGGGGCTCAGCCCTGGTTCTTTCCCACCATTGCCCACAGCCCCATGCCAGTTTGAAGCCCAAAGGCCCGGCCAGCGCAGCCTGCTGCTCTGAAAGCTGGTGCAGGCGAGTAAGCACCTTCCCAAGGGCAAATCCTGCCCTCGGGCACGTTCCTGGGTCCGTGGGTTGCCCACATTTTGGCTTGTGTGGTTTAGCATGGTGAGATGACACCACTGGGGTGTTATTTTTAAGCCACCTTTGCAGGCTAATGGTGAGCCTTGTCGGGCTGCTGTCTGCCACTGGGCTTCAGGCAGATGTCCTCCTTCCAGACTGGGGCCCCAAAGCTCCAGGCTCCTGCCCCTTCTGGTGCCATGGTCTGGCTGTCCTGCCTGAGGGTATCTGGGGGCTTTGAGCCTCTCACCTTGCCAGCAGCAGCTGCTGGAACAGGCAGGCTCTGGCTGCCAGACCTCCCCACATCCCTGGTTTAGCTGCACCTGAGGGGGTTTGCTGGGAGCAGCTTATGTGTGCTCCCTGCTTTTTAATTTAGTAGAGATGAGGGATCTGGGAACCCGAGTGCCCACACTGACTTCTGCTCACTCTGCCCAATTTCTGCTCCGCGCGTGTGTGTGCCCCAGCTCCTACTTGGGCTCTGGCAAAGGACTTGGAGGCTCAAACGCAGGGGCTGCTCTCTGGGCTGCGGAGCCGTGGCTGTTGGTGATGCCCACCCTGGGGAGGTGTGCTGGGGCTGGCGCGGGTGCTGCTGCCTGCAGTGCTGCTTGGGACGTGGCTCCTGTGGCTGGCGAACATCGCTTTGTCTAAACTCACCCTTCAGCTAGGCTTTGAGGTGGGGGGTTGGCACAATACAGTTTGTGTCTCCCTCCTGCAACCAAGGGTCTTGGGGCACCTCATTTACCCACATGGCTTGATACCAGCAGCTACCAAGGTGCTGGTCAGTGTCTGCCTTTCTCTATGGATCTGCTTTGATCCCAACTGGGGCGAGCTGTGTTTGCCATGCCCACAGGTGTGGCAGTGCTGGTATGGGGCTGTCTGACCAAGGAGGGGTTTTAGCCCTGTGCTTATCAGGCTGCTATTACGAAACGCCTGTTGATACAGAGGCTGAGGAGGGTTCAAAAGCTGTTGGAGAACCAAGCTTGCCGCCTGATTTCTGTGCCTGCAGATAAGGAGCGCTGGCAGAGGAGGCAGAGCAAGCCTTGCTCTGGAGCACCCCAGAGCTCCTGGTGCCTGGCAGTGCTGCTCGGGTATGCCTCGGGCTGCTTTCGGCCAAATCATGTCTGTAACAGAGCAGGGGTGAGGAGGAGAGGATGCCAAGGGGACCGGGGATGGGTTTTGCAGGGCCACCACCACCTTTCCAGGGGAATCTCGCCTGCATGGCTGAGAGCCGCTGGGGCCCCACTGCAGCGAGCCTTGGCAGAGCCCCTGCCCGAACGTTGGTGCAATGCTTATGTGAGCGGTGGGGAAGCTGAGTGCCTTCCAGAAACCCTGTGACAGGAGAGTCCCACCATGGGCCCGGCTCGGGCTCCTGAGGGTGCTCGGGGGGAGGACACTGCAGCCCCCACTGGGTTATGAGCACAGGAGACTCTTTGTCTGCTGGGAGATGGCAGCGGGGCTGCCTCGTGACATTTGGGCATTGCCCCCGCTGCCACCTCTGCAGCCGTTGGCTTGCTCTTTGCCTGAGCTGTTGTGGGTATATTTGGACTCCAAAGAAGAGGTGTTCCAGGCTGCCAAGGGCCCCCCGGGGCGCCCGCTGCCAGCAGCCGCTCAGTGCCACTGCTCAACCTCTTTTTGCAGGCGTGGGGAGCGTGCTCAGACCTGGCTCTGACAGGGCCCTGCGGAAAGCTCTGCTTTATCACTTAAGAAATCCCCAGGAGTGAAGCTGCCAATATGAAGAGCACATACGTCTGCAGAAAATACCCTCCTCCCCCACCGTGCTGCAATTAAAAGCCACCCTGTGTTCCCCCCTCTCTCCATAAACACATCCCAGCTCCAGCAGACAGCATGTTGTCTCCCCCACAGCCGCCTGAACCCCGGCCAAGCTTCAGCCCTGCTCTGGTTTGCCGTGGTGCATGTGGAATTGGAGCGGTGGGCAGAGTGCTGGTGGCTCGTTTGTGTTGGCAGGGTGTGGCGATGGCTTTGCCTCCCTGGTTCTCACCAGCATCCCCCCCTCGCCCCTGCCAGCTCTAGTGATTGTTGGGTCTCCAGCTGGCTGGGAAGAAAGTCATCCCCTTGCCGGCTGACATGGGAAGGAGCAAGGTCCTCAGATCTTTGGAAGATGGATAGAAATCAGCCTGTCTGCATGGATGCAGTGATGCTCATCCTGGGCATGGCACTGCTGTTTCAGATCCAGGCACCTGTGTGTTTACAGTGAGCTCCTGGGTTTGAAACATGGTGCTTTCTGTCCTGGACAGGTAGACTTGAGAAAAGCCCAGAAAAGTCCTCCCTAGGGTTGATGACAGGGAGGCCAACCTGCGAAACCTTAACTTGTTGTGCCTGGTTAGGGCCTCAACTAACCCATCTCCTTTCCGTGGCAGCTGAGAAGGTGACTTCTCTGGGGAAGGACTGGCACCGGCCCTGCTTGAGATGCGAGAAGTGTAACAAGACCCTGACATCTGGAGGCCATGCAGAGGTGAGTTTGCTGCCAGCAGGTCGCTGTCCTCTGCAGCTAGGGGCTGCAGGAAGGGTGGGATGGGCAGAGATGGAGCTGAAGGGCGGTAGGGGCTGATGCTCTTTCTCTGTCCCCACAGCACGATGGCAAGCCATACTGCAACCACCCCTGCTATGCTGCCTTGTTCGGGCCCAAAGGTAGGGCCACTGTGGCTGGGGTTGTGGGAGGGAAGGGGGCTCAGGGCTCCCGTCTCTCAGTGACACTCATCCCTTGGTGCACTCACCGTCCCGCAATGATGCTGAGCCCGCTCTGTCTCTCTTCCAGGGTTTGGCCGGGGAGGAGCCGAGAGCCACACGTTCAAGTAAACCTCAGGTTGGTGCCTCCTCTTGGAGCTCCCCTCCCGCCTCTGGCTCCGTGGGCTGGCTGGGGCTGTCCTCCCCGGGACAAGCGGGGAAGGCAGGTGTGCCACGGCGTCTCTCCGGGCTGGCTGTGACTCCCAGCCCTCACGCCAGTGCTTGGGAGCAACCTGCTGGGTGCCAGCTCCTCCTCTCTGCCAGCCCCAAGTGACTGTCACCTTAGCTCTGGCAGCGGACACCAAAGGCTTTTGCTTTGTGGCCTGTCAGCAAAGACGGGCTCTGTCCTGGAGTGCCTTTGTCCCTGGGATGTCCCTGCTCCCAGCCCAGCCTGACTTCATCTGCCCCTCTCTTCCATCCCTCTCCAGGTCTGACGGCCAGGGTTCCCAGCACAGCCTGAAGAGAGCACAAACACACCGCGACAGACATGCATTTTTGTTTTGTTTTTGATTCATTCTGTACTAGACTAGCACATGAAAAGCAATAAGTAACCGAGGCTGGGGCTGGTGCGGAGAGGGGCTCCGCTCCAGGTGGAGCACTGCTGGGATGGGGGCGTTGGGACGCCTTGCCGGATAGGAAACTTGGCTGGTATTGCTGAAGGCTGCCTGGAGAGGAGACCGCACCCTTCCAGCCAAAACCCAGCCCTGCTTCTGGCACCCGGCTCTCCTGGCTGGGCTCACAGTTGTATTCTCAGTCTTTAATAAACTGAAAGATGCTTCTCCCATGTCGCTGCTGTGCTCTGTAACCGGAGTCCTGTGGGGCTCGCTTGCAAAGTGTTTGCTGCTTGCTTAAGGACTCCTGTGGCTTCTGGATCAAGCCCCTCACCATGTGGATGGCTCCACGTGCTTTTGCTCCTGGTGTGCGCAGGGTCCTGCCCTTGGCTGCCCACCCCAGGGGCTGCTTGAGCTCTGGGGGGTGAGAACAGCCCCAGGGTGCTGCGGGCACCGGAGCTGAGTGCGCCCCAAAGGAAAGAGCGGTGGGTGTCGTGCCGGTGCTTGTCCAGGGTCAGGGTCTCCCTGGGCTTGGGGGGAAGGTCCTACCCCACCCACAACCTCACTGGGTCTGTGTCATGATGTTTGCAGAAGTCTAGAGTGTGGAGCCACCTCTTGATGCTTGTGGCTGTCATGGGGTTAAAGCAGAGGCGTGCAGTGCTGCTGGACAAGGGAGATGGCTGACCTGAGGTCCCTGTGGCACTCAGTGGCCTCCTGGCCATGTCCCAGCCCCTGGCAGTGCCTGCTGGACAGCCGTGCCCATGGGCAGCCCCCAGTTCTGTGCTCCTGGATCTGAGATGGCACTTCGCAGTCCCCAGTTGGGGCACAGAGGTGTCTGGATGGGCGGCAGCAGACTGCCACATCAGGCAAAGCTGGTATCTGCTGCTTTCACTCTGAGTAGCCATGTGAAAAGGCCAAATAGGGCAGGAGGCTACTGGCGAGGCCGGGCCAGCCTCCCTCGGTAGGGAAAGCAAAGGTGCAGCATTACAAGGTGAGAGCTGCCTTGCAAGCATTTTGCTCTTTCATGTTTCAGCCTCTTTGCCCTGCTGGAAGAACAGTACTGACAGATGCAAAAACTGTCAGCTTGAGGGATGTTTCTAAAATGGTTTCTTAACCGTGTCTTTCTTTAACCTGAACCACACCATTTACATATTCAGAAATACTTTGTCATACACTGGGATATTTTTGTCTACAGTTTATGCATGCATTTCCTTAGAGACTGCTCTGCATCTTACTGTCACGCCAGCCTTCCTGGGACTTGTCCAAAACCCTCAGGGGTCAGAGGGATGTGTCCAATGTAAAAATCTTTGGTGTCAGAAGCAGCCCGATCTGATAAGCATCTTAAAACGTTCCCATGTGCTTGATGCCAAAAAGTCTCTGCACCCACTAGGCACACTTCAGTGGGACACACTTGAGCAGCTGGTGGTGCCTGGCCTCCCACCCAGTTAGCACAACAAACGCAGGCGTCCGTGTCAAAGGCAAACCCCAGCTATTGCTGGTAGGCCACCACCACACCTCCCAGCCAGCCAGGGCTTGCAGGGCCCCCTGCTCTTCCACTCCCACTACTGCCCTTGCCAGCAGCCTCCCAGGCATCCCAGCACCCATGGCTCCCGGCCAGTGAGATGCCACAGTCCTGCTCTGCATGGCTGCTGGCACCCAGCCCGCCCCTGGGGCACGGGGACCTGGCTTTCCTCTGTGAAGCTGGCTTCAAAGCAAACTAGTGATATAATCTCGGCAGCTTTAAGCATGCCAGTGAGATAGAGTTTACCCTTGGGCATTAAAAATAGTGGCAAACACAAGCTTGATCTTCTGCTGGATTTGTAGAAGTGTGTTCAGCTGGGAGAGGGACCCATGAATTGGGCTGCAGGTCTTTCCCATCAGGGCCCTGCACCAAAACTTTTCAGGAGCAGCTAATTCCAGGTGCAAGGGGCCAAACCAGCAGGGAGGAGCAGGGAACCACTGGGAGGTATGGAACCCAGGGAGAGGCTGGGGCAATCCAGCCTTTCAGCTGAAAGCCTTGTTCTGTGGGCAGCAGCCACAGCTCGGGCAGGAGTTAGCATGTTGCTGTTAGCAGCGTGCTGCACAGGGCTGCCCTTTGCTTTGGTCCCTGCCACCCATACCAGGTGTAGGTGTGGTGGCTGGGGATGGCTCTCCCTGCCCTGGGTGCGTGGTGGGATGTAGGAACTGAGCTGTGTGAGGTCTGTGCAGCCTCTGGAAATCTGCAAAGAAGCTAAACTTGATACGGCAGCTGCCTCACTCTGTGCCGAATGTGTGTGGGGTTAAAAACTGGGGGTCCCTCAAGCAAGCTCTGGGGACAAGCCCTTGGGTATTGGTACCCAAAAAGTTCCTTCGGAGCATCCTGTTTCTCCGCCTGCCCTGCCACAGGCACTCCCATAGAAATGGCCTTTAGTCCCAGGACTTGCTGTCAGGTTACTCCTCTCCCAGCGCGGTGCTTGTACAAGTCACGCTCTCTGCCTGCTCCAGCCTCGATGCAGTGAGGTTGGGCAGTTCAGACGCAGGTCACATCTGCAAGGAGCCTTAGTCAAAGAAAATAACACAATAAATTGATTTCTTAAAACTCGCTTTGGTCTTTGGAGAGGAAGCAGAAACAGCTGTATCACATTTGGATAGGAAACCCACAGCCAAGCCAGGCGCTCCCCTCGGATGCGCAGCGAGGCTCAGCAGCGGCCGGTGGGCTGGGGAGGTGGGCTGTCAGCAGCCATAGTCTTTTCTCCACTGAACAGTAAATCTCTGTGGTCTGGAGCACGAGCTGTGCAGACAGGCAGCAGCGTGGCTTCCAGCGCAGCTCATCTGCGATGCTTTCAGCTCTGACCCCCAGCAGGAGCTGGGGAAAGGCAGGGACGATCCCTTCCTTCCCAGTGTGGCGATGCCCTGGCTCTGCTGCTCCTGCAACAGGGATGATGGTGAGAGCAGGATGCTCAGGGCAAATCCCAGCTTTCTTGGGGAAGCAGCCCAGGGATGCCAGCTCGGTGTGGCCTGCCAGATGCTCCCACCCCTACATCCCACCTGGTCAGCAGCCACAGGGGTATCGATGCCATCACGGGGGGGGTCAGGGCATGACCACAGCCTTGAGGTGCCCATCTGGGACAGCAAAAGGTGTCGGGTGATCTCCAGCATGGTGATGCCCAGCACGAAGGTCTGCTGTTTCAGTGACCTGAAACGCCACGGTTGCTGACCCTGGAGGAAAGGGCTGTGCTTTCTCTGTCATTGTTTCGGAAGTTTGGTCTGAGATCAGTGAGGTTTGTGGATTGTGGGGTGATAGTTGCTATAAACACTTCATCACTGTGACAAAAAAAAACAAACAACATCCCCGTTTCTGGGGCAGCTGGGTGTGGGCGAGCCCCAGCGCCCTGGGTAGGGAAGCAGAAGAGGTTTTGGCAAAGGACAGGAAACAGGACGGGTTCAGATACTAAACTGCTGCTGTTCCCCACCCCAGCTCTGTGGTTTTCTGTACAGAAGAAAAAAGGAGAAAGGGGGCAGAAAGGGGGGTGGGTGTGTGTCCTTCAGCTGGTCTGTAAGAAGTATGGGTGTTGCTTCAGCCCCCAGTGGTGGCAGGGTGCAGGCAGGAGGGGCCAGGGTGGGCTCCCTGGCCCTGCGTCTTTCTCCTAGCACAGATGGAACAGACCTTAATCCGAAGGAGGGGACAGATGTGTCCCTGAGCCTGCAGCTGGCACGGGGAATGGCTTAGGCTGGAAGCCTTGCAGCAGGGTGCTGCCCTCAGCATCGCTCCCCAGCGCTGTCCTTAGCCAAAGCGTCAGCCACAGCCCAGGGACAGGGCTGTGTCCTGCCAGCCTGACTGTGGCGGTGGGCTGCAGCTCGCAATGGGGCTAACGTGCTGGGGAGCTGGGGGGTCTGGCTCAACACTGCCTTGCTGAGACGCTGGCAGGGCCACCAACCCTCCCCTGGCAGGACTGACGTGACACCTCTGGCACTTCCCTTGCAGTGCCTTGGTGTCTCAGCCATGCAGGCTCCGGCACCTTGGGGACACAGAGGCCCTTGCAGCACACATGCAGCCAGGCACCTGCCGTGAGGTGGTGAGCGGTTTGTTTCCCTGATGGTGTGTTTCTGCCAATAAAGCTGTGTCCCTTTCAGGGACAGGCAGGGTGCAGCCAGGGCCGGGGGAGTGTGGCATGGGGGCTGTGGCTGCAGGAGTTTCTGTTCTTTGCTGCACAGGGCTCGTGGGGACAAAGCCAGCCTGCAGCTGGGTGGTATCTGGCTCACCACTGCTTCAGTTATTTTTAAGGCTGATTTGTCTTAAGCTTGAAGTGCTCTGATATCTTTTAGGTCAAGAAAGTGTCTGCCTATCTCTTAACATCTCAGAAATCTGCCTGTCTCATCTGGGCAATGGTTAAGGGGACCATGCAGCTGATGTCGAGCTGCAGGAGCTCTGCAAGCTTGCAGAGTGAGCTGGGACTTCCCTGCCCAGCTCTGCAAGGCAGCAGGTTGGGGAAGCCCCATCCCGCCAGCAGAAACAGCTTTGCAGAGGTGGCAGAGGGTCAAACCTTGTTCCTGGTGCAGAACAACATCCCCAGCAAATACTGAAGCAGCTGAAGATACTGAAGGCAGGGGGGCTCTGGAGAAGGGAGATGGCTAGGGGCATAACAAGCAGCAGACGAGACCATGAATCATGGTACTGGAGACTAAGGTTTAATCAGGGAGCAAGATGGAGAGGGGATGGGCTGTTCCACCATCACCCCATGCCTGCTGCTGCTGATCCAGTGTTGGAGAGGAGCTGGGTGCAAAGAGCCCTGTGGAGGTTTGCCAGGTCCTCAGTGGCTCTCCTCATCCAGGAGCCCACGAAAAGTTGGCATCAGGCACTAGAGCTGCATTTTACTTTCAGATCTCTTGTGTTATTTTCAAGGAAATAAGGAGAGTTTCCAAGGCAGAAGGGTGCAAAAGCTTCCCACCATAGCCGCTGTCTCTTCGGGAGTTTCCCTCAGTGCAGAAGAACATCAGCTCAGCTATCCGAGTAAAAAGAAAAGGGTGAAACTCCTGAGAACAGAGAATTGTGAGGTCTCAGATCTTTTTTTTCTAATCCTTCCCAATTCACTTATCATAGTGAAAGTGCAGACCTTCCATCAGAGGGCCTGAAATGCCAATGCCTATCTTAAGCATCAGACTGCTGGGAGCTGACCTTCAATTTTGGCACTACAGCTCACACACAGGCCTATTGCAGGCAAACTCACCACGTCCAGGAAACCTGCATGCCAGCAGTATCAGCACCCCCTGCGCCCATGGGTGAGGATGATGCCAGGAGGCAGCTCATGGCTCTGGGGCCAGGAGGTGCCTATCTGCAACCTGATGTGGCTGCTCTGAGCGTGCTGACAGCGGGACTACAGCAGCAGAGATGCCAGGTGGCTGGTCCAGAAGGAACCATCCCCTCCCCAGCCAGGGAGGGCTGCTTGGCTGATGGAGACATGAGCCCACAACAGATCATCATTATCATCAGATGCTGGGGCTGCTCTGTGCCTGGTGGGAGCTGTGATCCCTGACCCTTCCCCAGGCGGGGTGGGGCCCAGCATCACTGCAGGCCTACCCTGCTCTGCAGGCAGCTGGTATTCACAGCCCTTGGGCTCCTCTGCTCCTTCCTGGCAGTGTGCTGTTTGCCCTGCTGCCAGGCTGTGCCTTTTCCTGCTCGGGTTAACCTGGCATCCCAGCGAAGGGAGAGAGTGCATGTATAAAAGAGCAGGGAGGGTGTTGGGAAGGAGCTGGAAACATCTGCAATAGGAAATGGTGCAGCCTGCCTGATCTGCTCCGGGAGTGACATGCTATGGCCACCCAAAGCCTCCTTTGCGCGGGCAGGGAGAGCAGCTGCGCTCTGCTGCGGTGTCTGCTCAGCTGCTGCTGCTGCAGGGAGGAGAAGGGGAGAGGAGAGGAGCGAGGAACTTCGGCTGCCCTGAGCTGCCGGTGGAGCCTGGGAAGCACCCGTGCACGGCCTGGGGACCTGGCCGGGAGACAGGCTGGCTCCTGCCTGCGCCTGCACAGGGATAAAAGCATTAAAAAAAAGTAATAAAAATAAAAGAACAAAGTGGTTGTTCTCCCAGAAGGAGAGCTCACACCTTCCCTTTGGCAGGGCTGGGCTGTGGTGGCATCAGGAAGCTGTGCTGCTGCCGGAGCGAGCAGAGATCGCCGTTATTGCATACAATCTGCATGAGGCAATGTGATGTGGCTGTCATCTCTGGCAACGCCACCAGCAGTGGGGCTGTCTGCGGCAGCGGGTTGCCATGGTGCAGGCGCAAACAGGCCTCTGGGCCCGGCTGAGTCACCCGCGGCGGAAATGACCCCAGCTGACACATGTGCTGAAAATGGTCGGCTGCGTGGCTGCACGGCATCGTGCGAGCCCCTGGAACCCAGCGAGGGTGAAGCCCGGTGACCTCTCCCCAGGAGGAGCATCCCTGGCATCTCAATATAAGCCCAGACCATCTCTTCCCACTGTGGTCCCGCTCGCTGTGCTCGCTGTGGCAGCAGCTTGCCTTGGTGCCAGGGCAGAGCTGTAGGGCCCAGAGCTCTGTTCTGCTGCCCCCTGCCATACAGGGGATCCTGGGGGCTCCCGCCAGTCTCCCGTGACCTCTCAAGTGTACACAGTGCCATCAGAGTGACACCAGCCTGTCACTGCTTGTTTGCATCTGTCCGTCCCTGTGGGACTGGGGACAGGGGAGGTGAGGGTGCCTTGGATGCAGGGGCTGTGCTGTCAGTGGGGTGGCATCCCCAGCACTGCTGGGACAGCATGCCGGAGGCTGTCACACCATCACCTCCTTCATCTGTCGGCAGCACTAGGTCCATCTCTGCAGCAGGAAACCATTGCCTTCCCATCAGCTTCTCCCATCCTGGGAAAACCGCCCCGGCAGCCGGCAGAGCAGATAAGTGGGGCCTTGCGTGCTGAGATTGAGCCCCCGCTGCGCTGTGCTGTGCCGCATCGCGCCAGAGAGGCTGGGATAAGCTGCCTGGCGTCCGACTCACCCATGGCCAGGCGCCAACCCTCCGCAGCGCCAGGCATCTTGTGTCAGCTGCGCCCACGGGGCTGCGTGCCGGGGGAGCCGTGGGGCTGGGGACCAGGGGACACCAGCCAGGAGGGCAGCCAGCTTGGCTCTGGGGCACCGCGGGGCTGGCCTGGCCGGCGGGATGAAGAGGTGGCACACAGGCTCTTGGCATGCCAGCATGGCGTGCATCCCAGCTGCTGCTCCTGTGCCAGGTGGTGATGCTCACTGGCTGGGGTGCGTTGGCTGGGGGACAGGAGCCCAGAGCGGGGATGATGGGCAGAACCACCCACTGGTGCGTGCGCTGGGTGCTGCAGGAGAGCCCTTGTCTCTGCAGCGGCAAAGCAGGCAGCTGTCCCCGGGAGGAGAGGCCTAGACAGAGGAATGTGTGTGGGGACAGGGATGGCTTTGAGCAGGGTTTATGGAGTGGTCAAGAAAACAAAGGAAATTGGCTGCAGCTGAGGGTCCTCCTGCCCGGAGTTTGCAGCAGGGACGGGAAAATAGACAAGTGATGTGTCACGGAGGCACCAGACAGCGCCTGATAGCGGCAAGGTACGGAAAGCCACGAAGGATGCCAAAGACAGCAGAGGATTATCCAGGTCCGATAAGGCTCTGGGCAATAAAAAAGGACTTTGGGCTTTTGGGAGCCAAAGACAAGGAACCGTATGGAGATGCCAAACCTGTAAGGAAGGAGAGCAAGGAAGCAGATAGAGATTGCTGAGCTAGAGCTGGACAAGGGATAAGGAAAATGCTTTCCAGGCCATTAGGAATGAAGGAGGATGTGAGACAACAGCTGCTAGAGGAGATATTTTAAAAATCCTTAAGCCTGGGTAACTCACACCCAGGGGTCCTTTCAGGGCCGGCTGGAGCAGCAGCCAGGATCTGCAGGACTGGGAGAGCAGCGATGCAGAGCTTGGCGTCGGGAAGGGCTGCGCTCCCCGGCACAGGGGTGGGAAGCAGGAGGGGCAGCAAATAGAGGGAAAGAGTGCAAATGCAGTTCACGTTAGCAAGCCGGCTTTGCTGAAGGTCTCGTTGGACCAATGCAATTTCTCTCCTCATTGCGAGGAGCCATTTGGCTGCAAGAGGTTGTTCCATAGCTGGAAGGGATTCCATGTGTTGTTTCAGGCTGCAAGGGGCTGTTCCATAGCTGGATTTCATGTGTTGTTTCACGGTGTTCAGATATTGGGGGTGGGGGTAGGGGGAGAAAAGTATCACAGTAGATAAAAGCATCACACTAGATTCATGCATAGTGTGTTAAATGGGTTGTGAACTGGGTAACTGGCCAAGAAACCATCAGTGAGCGGGGGTTCTGAGCAGGTTTGGTGTACAGGCACAGGCAGGGGCCCGGCTGTGCGGGTGGAGCAGGCCAGGTCCCTCCGCAAGGCCCGCAGCTGGAGCCCACCTCAGGGCCAGGCTTCTGCCAGTAAACCCCAGCCAAGAGGTGGCCTTCCCACCCCAGTGACCAAGGCTATCTCCCAAAGGGCCGCCTCCTCATGCCGGATTAACCCCTGGGATCGCTCCAGTGGTGAGCTCACCCGCGGGGGAGGCAGGCTGCCTGCGCCACCGCCCCTGGCGCCGAGAGGAAGGCGGGGAGCCGGGGGACAGGCCTCGGCTCCCATCGGCCGAGGAAGGATTTCTTGGTCTGACAGCAGCAGAGGAAGGATTTCTTGGTCTGACAGCAGCACGGAGGCGTTTTTCGGAAAGCCGAAGCGGGCTGTTGCTGTTTCCAGCCAGGAAGGGCGGGGAAGCGGCCGGCTCTCCTCAGGGCCTGCGGCCGGGCGGGCGGTGCGGCCTGGCCGTGGGGGAGGCGTGCCTTGCGGGGGCGACCGTCCACCGGGCGCTTCCCACTCGCGCGGGGGGTCACTTGCTGGGGGAGGCAAGAAGCGAGCTCTGCCCTGCAGGGGAGAACAAACAAGGGGCAGATCAGCGCGCTACGAGAGGGCATGGCGGCAAGGCGCACTGGCGCGGCGGTGCTCCCTCCCGGCCGCCAGGGGGCGCCGCAGGGGGCGGGCTAGCGAGGTTGCGGCCGACTGCGCATGCTCCCGCCGCGCGCCGGCGGAGGGCGGGAAGCGGCGGCGGGCGCGATGAGGCGGCGGCAGGAGCGGCGGGACCGGGCGCTGTCGGCCGCCGTCGGCGCCTTGTGCCGGGCCCTGCCGCCCCCCGCCCGGCCCGCCCCCGACACCCTGCGCCGTGCCAGGTTCGACCGGCCGCAGGCGGTGAGCGCGGGCCGCCCCGGGGCACCCCTCGCTGGCGGCCCCGGTTGTCGCCTGGCAGCCTCCGTGGTCTCGGGGTGGGTGGGCGGTGCAGCGGGCCCCGCTGGGGGGACATCACTGTGGGCGGGCAGGGGTCCTCCCCGTGTGGGGTCGGGTCCTGGGGGGGGACGGGACGGCGGCACCTAGGTGGGGCTTGGCCTTGGGACAGGGGCACCTGTGTGGAGCCAGGCCCTGCGTGGGGGGACCGTGGTGTGGGCCCCAGCCGGCGTGTGTTGTGTGAGTCCTGGAGAGCTCGCTGCGCTGGGAAGGGCTTTCTCTTACTGCGGTTTTAACGCAAAGCATGATACTGCACCGTGGTCTGCAACACCTTTCTAGTGCCGCCTGAGGTGTGCTTCCCTTGACTGTACACTTGCCTGGGTCTTTCTGTTTCAGGGCTTTACAGGGTGATGAGTGCGAGGCCTTCAGCTCACATGCAGGGTGCTCCACTTGCTCAGATAGCTATTTTAAGCATTTTACGAGTGTTGGCTGAAATTCTAGCTGTAAGAATCACTCTCAGTTTGTCAGCATGCTGTCCTTGTGTGGCCAAGAAATGATTTCCAGTTCCAGCTCACTGTGTGCTGCCTCTTGTTTGTGAGTTTTTGATACTATCATGGTCAGATCTTTATGGTGTCTTCAAGTGCTTGTTTGACTGTGGGTGAGTTGTGCCATATGTGGTTATATCAGAGCAGATATTTTAGAAGCTGTGGTCCTGGACGCATGTGCCTCAAAGTGGAAGTGCTGGGTCTTGCTGTGCAGCCAGCATTAGTAGCCCTTCTCTTTCTGCGTGCACCTTACTGTAGGTAACATTCATAACGCAGCTAATAGGTGAACTTGCCTGATTCTGCAGTGTTGGCAGGGTACTGGTGTGCTTTTCCATGTAAAAATATATGGTCAGATATGGGTTTAAATGTCTAGTTAAGACTAAATATATGACAAATATTTTGCCTACTGTTCTCCCTCCACCCCTCTTTTTTTGCAGACCCTGGATTGCTGGAGGCTGCTCTATGCTCTTCTGAAACAAATCCATGGAAGCAAGTGGACAGAGTCTGATGCCATAGGTAACCTAGTCAGTCTGGGTGACTGCGATCCCCATCTGTCCCAGGGAAGTACTGGGACTGGTCTTGTAGCACTTTTTCTTTTGGGCCCTTGCTCCCTGTCAGGAATGCTCTATTTTGAATACTTGTGCCACCAACTTACTGTTTTACAGCAGCTGTGCAGGCAGGTTTACTCCTCTTTGGCTTGCTTTGTCTAGGGAACTGGGATATTCTTGCATCTGCCAGGGACTCTTGCTTCTCTTTTGATGTTTTACCACAGGTAGATCTGTGCAGTGATCTTAGGCATTCTCATCATCTGCAGAGATAATTACAGAAATAGATTTATTTTTCCTTTGATTCCTTCTTTTCCCATTCTGTATATGACACGTGATTCTGTGGTTAATTTTCTATCAAGTCCTATATCAGGGCTGTGAATTACAGTATATGAACCATAAAGGCAGTGTTCTGAAGTTCTAGACAAAACAAAAAGTGTGTGTATTGTAGAGGGACCATGAATATCTCTGTGGACAGGGCCGCTGCACCAGAGGGAAGCTGAATGCCGGCTGGCTTCTCACAATGATGGAACACTAATTACTATTTAAGTATACATGATTCCAAGTATGATACTACTCCCCAGACTTCTCTCTTGAAAGATGTCTCTTGACCTCTTTCATTGTCAGAGGAAGTTTTGAGAATGGGATTGTCTGTGATGGATAAAGGTCTCCTCGGACCAAAACCACTTAAAATCCACTTTTGCTCTTGAAAGCAAAAAGAACCTAGATTACATTGTTTAACCCCCCGGAGAGCTGGGAATCTGATGGCTCTGTAAACAAGAGTTAAAAAAGGAATGGTGCAGTGTGGAGCAAAACTGCATAGTTTTGCTGGTAGCTCAGCAGGAAATTGGCATGTTTCCGTGTTACTCATAGTACTGCTATTTTTCATTTGGTTGTTTTTGCTTTTCTGCTCATCCACAATCTGCTGTGTATGGCAAGTCGATTTATTGACTGCCTCATACAGCTTTGTGGAGGTGGGCCTGCACAAGTGCAACCTCATTGAATCCTGGCTGTTCCCATACTAGTCGCTTGTAGCATTTGGAGACAGGATTTTTGTGTGCATGTGGCAGGTTGCTGGCTCTAGAAGAGAGCACACCCAGCCTTGGCTGGTAGATTGTGAAGTAGGAATGTGTGGTTCTGCTCAGAACTGCTGAGCTGATTTTTAAGAAACTTATTCATTAACAACTTGGTGATTAAAGCTGAAATTCAGGTTGGAGGGCTGTACTGTTTTTCAAATTACACTAATCACCTTTGCTTGGCCAAGTGAACGAGGTGTTTGCTGTGAACACGATCAATATTTTACTGCCTTCTCTGTCCCTGCTCTGGAGCACTTGTGGTCTTTCAGGTATTTATATAATGTAAATGAAGTGGAGGCCTTGGGCATAGGGACTGCATAATTTTCTCAGGTTTGTACAGGATCCTGTTGCACAACAAGGAATTGAAACAGATTCCTCTAGTCCAAGTCTAGTGCTTTAGTCCATGGATCAGGCTTTCTTTGCTGGTTTATGCAGCCTCTTAATTATCTTAGCTAAAACAAGGCGAGGGCAGCAGTTGCCAGATCCCAGAGGAAGGCTGTGAAGACTCCTTTGGAATACAGGTTACTGTGTGCATATGAACAGCTTTCTGGAAAAAAGCCATACTCAAATGGCCTTGTACCTTTTATTTTTCCAAACGAAACATTGAACTTTCACCTGCAGTCTGTGTGTGGTGTTGGGGTCACAGTGGTTCTCAACACCCTGTAGAACGAGATCTACGTTTCAAGGACTGCTTGCCAGATGTTGGGCCATTTGCAGTTGTGAGGCGCTAGAAGAAAGCAGTGTATTGCAAGGATAGAATGCTTTTACAGATTGGCCCATGGAAAAGGTCAGATTTTTCCAGAACAGTTTTCCTTGGTCTGGGAAGTCCTGTTTATCTAGTGACTTTTGAAGCTGCAACCCAGTGTGTATTTCTGTTTCAAGTTAGTAGTTTTCATTAGTCAGTTTTTGATCTGATCTTGTTGTGTCAGTGAATTTTATAGAGGAGATTAAAATTTGCTTTGATTAGAACAGCTACTAGTCATTTCCTTGTTATGTTTGTGATGTGACATTGTTTAGAAAAACTTTCTGCACCATGTTTTTGAATGGTAGATGTATTTTATTGCCTAGCTAGCAGAAAATAAAATATTTGAAAAATTACATAGAAAAAAATCCAGTTTGATGTTTTCAAAAATGTAAGAACTATTGTGTTCTTGCAGAAAGAAATGGGAAACCGCGCTGAAGCCTGCCGGTCCGTGGTTATAAAATTCTGCAAATGGCTCTTGGTTTCTCATTTTGGAAGATTTTTTTTCTTCACGCAGCATAAAGCACTCACTGTAAACTCCAGTGGGAAGGCGTTAATACACTCCAGCCCTGTAAACATGTTGGAACAATGGGTCTCTCGTCAGTGGAGCACAAGTCAAAGTAAGCTGTGTAATAGTACTCCAGGCATAACCACACTGATGAAGTCATGATTAGTGGTTTGATGCTGCTCTTTCCTCACAGAAGCTGAAAGCTGGCGGACTCGGTTAACAACCTAACAGCCACAGCACGTAGCAGTGCAGTATGCATTTAGATAGTTGGCAGAAATCTTTCTTTTCTGGAGTCGCAATTCAGGTTTTATAGTATGGGGAAGAAGTCTGGAGCTGTAATATATTTTTGTTTGTTTGACAAATGAAGCAGAGAACGTTCTTCTGCAGCAGTAGTTTCCCATAACACCACTACCTATGCAGGTGTTTTTTGCCTGAGTGCATGAAGTACCTGTGCTTGTTCTTGTACTTGATTTAGTGCCTTTCCATCTTAGCCTGCCAGGCTGATGCATAACCCTTACTTGTGTATCATGTTGTAATTCACTGAAAATGTTCTGCAGTATTCATAAAGTGGAAGAGCACAGCTTGAGTATAGTTTTAAGAGAGCTGAAACCCGAGGTTCATCCACAGCTTGGTCTTACTTGCCAAACATACTTCTATAAATAATGTGCATGCAGAAGGGGATTAGCTGGAAGGACTGTGTAGGTCTTTCTCTATAAATTGCCTAATCCTCATGAAATGCCATAAGAAGATGTTGTCAAAGAGGAGATGTTTGAGTGACTGGTGTTAATCTGCCGAGTGATGTTTTTTCATCTCTGAGCTGCATGTTATGAAGGAATCCATCTTGGTCTTGGGGTACTTATGTAGCATCTGCTGCCATTTATCCAAGCACTGTTTGCTTGTAAGCAGAGCACTTTAGAGATGAGGAAAACTGACTTCTCTAAGGTCATGGAAAGGCTCTTTGAGCCCCAGTTCTAGATCCATGCTTTGACTGCTCACCCATTATTCCTGCCTGATACTCACACAATCATACCCTCTTGTGTGAAGGCAGTGTGTTGCAGCGGGAGAGATGAAATAGGGTGAGAGAAAGGACCAGAGCAACACAGAATTTCAGGTGGCAAATGGCCTTGGTGGATCTGGTCCTGAGTGGTGTGTCAGAGCAGGGAAACAGTGATAAAGGGAAAAACCACCTGGCTTGCTCTCTATTCCTTCTCTTTGAGATGTTTTCTTAGGGAGCTCCCTGAACTGCAGGTGGCAGCATGTGATGCTTGTTTGCTTTGAAATAGGTGGAAAGTAAGTACTGACCTTTCCTTTTGGAGTATTTCTGCCTTTACCTGTTATGTTACTTCATTTCTTGACAAATGCACAAAGAAAAAGAAAGGGCAACATGAAAACCTAGCTCGTGCGAGAATGTTCAAGAGCGATCAAATTAATATCTCTAATATCTGAGTTCTCCCCCTGTGCATGAGGGAATGGAGTGCATATCTACAGCAAGATTTTTAGCAAACCATCGGCATTTCTGCCACCCTAGTGTCGTGAAGGGAAGCTGCTTGTTTTTACATTCACAGGTTCTGCAAAATGAGCAGAGTGATTTAGGGGTTTGAGTTTCCTTTTTCTCTGTAATGCAGAAACAAGCTAGGTTCAAAACCATTTGTCCAACTGTCATGTGTTTCTGCAGAAGCTCTGCTATGCAAAACACTAGTCCTGCAAAAAAATAGTAGCTCTGCACTATTGTCACCTGCTTAATCGTGCTCCTGATCTTGTTTTTTGTTCTTCAGTCATGGTTCATGCCTTTGCCAGGAATTCATTTGTAGCTTTCATGTGGCCAACTGTGTATTCCTGCTTCTACTGCTGAAGATGTCTAGTAATCTGTTTAGTAGTTTCAGCTGTGGATTTAGACTGAGGAGCACTCTGGAAGTAGGCATCTCCTTAGGGAGCCGCACTAGTTTCCCTAAATCGTGAAGCTGGTCAGACAGTGCAGACAATATACCTTCCTTTGGTCTGTTAAGGTGCAAAGGGCTTGGTCGCCCGTTGTGACTACCAGCTCCTTCCAGCCTCGGCAGAGCTGTAGCAGTGTACTGCTCCTGTAGGGTTACTAGCATAGTAGGAGCTTGTAGCTCCTCCCTGTGTCTTGGCTTTGTATTACTTTTGGTGGGTAAGACTCCTTTAGCTTTTTGCAAATGAAGTTAAATCAGCCACTCTTCGCTGTGAGAGTCCCATGTAATGAACAAAATCCTTTTGAGAGCAACAGGATTTTTTTCTTGGGTTGTGGTTTTTTTTTTTTATTTTGAAGTTGGTCATTATGTGGTTTTTGAGCTTCAGTGATTGATACCAGACAAAGAAGGATTATGATATGTTTCAGTGCTAGGGGATGTTTTTACTACAAGTGGCAGGGAGCAGGCAAATGGGCATGTAATGTAATGGATTGTTACGTTAATTAAGGACAGCAGTGACAGTCTCTGATTGTGAGAGGTTTGTGCTTCCTGTTACTTGTGTGTGAGTGTGTAGCTTTTTTATGAAACCCAATGGAGATACTGAAGCATTATGCTGGAAAAGGGGAGTAGCTTTCTTCCTTAGTATGTAGGAATGCCTAAAGTGGATCAAACTGAAGGTTCCTCTAGCTCCATCCAGCTGGGGCAGCTGTCAAAAGTAGATGCCCAGGGGAAAGGAAAGAGCAAATATGCTCTGATACTTTCAGGGGAGTATTCTTTCAACCTCTAGTAATTTACTTCTCAGACTTCTCAAACTGGAGAGCGTATCTTTGTATTTCATAAGCTTCCATGAACTCCTGTTCTGTAAATCCAGTTCCTCCTTGGGCCTGTGTAACAGTGCCCAGTGTCCCATGGCCAGAAATTTCAGAGCTTTACTTTGTGTGTGAAGAACATTTATTTAACTTGTTTTGACTTGTGTGCTTGCTAACTTTATTTGGTGGCTTGCAGTTCTTGTATCGAATGTTGTGCAAACAAATTATTCCCTGTTCACCCATTCCACAGCACTCATGATTTTAAAAGAGTTTTGTCATACCCATTCTCAGTCATCTTGTTGGCATATGTTGTCGGTTCTTACAATGAAGCTGTTCTGTACTTGTGATCATACTGATCTTTTATCTTCGTTTTTTTCCCCAAGTTTTCTGTAGCCTTTTTGGAACGGAAGAAATAAAACAACACTGAATTTGAGATGTGGGCTCACAGTAGATATACAAAACAATATAATGTTCAGTTTAGTTTCTTTCTAGATGTCTTACGTTCAGTTTGCCTTTGGATACCTGTGAGAACCAAGTGTGATACTGTCACAAAAGATCTTCATTATCCAAGATTGTGTTCTGAGTCCAGTGGTCAGCTCCAAGCCCATTGCTGTGTCAGTAAGGCTAGGATTGTTTTTTCCCTTGTGTGCATAGTTTTTCATTTTTTCTAAGAAGAATTTTATTATGTCATTTTAAAGATTGGGCTCATTAGGTTCTGCAATCCTTCATGATCTGCCTGAATTCCTTATACTGAGTAATATCACATCGGCACCAAATTTTCTGTTACTGTCATGTTGTCTGTGTGTCATTTTGAGTTGGTTGAACAGCAACTGTGTAGCACAGAGCCCTCATGAAACCACCATTTCTTCCTACCCTCTGGTTCTTACCAGCTAGGCACTCATCATTGATGCAAGGGCCTTCTCTCTCAATCGCAGTGCCTTAGTTTCTTTGTGCTAGTTGAGTCCCACTGGGAAGTCTAAATGTCCTGCATTGGTTGAGTCTTCCTTAATCGCTTGTTGTTGCCTTTGGAGAACTCCAGTAGCCTTTTGAGCAGGACTTCCTTTTACAGCAACTGTTGGTTCTTCCCCAGTATGTATTGTTTATCATTGTGCCCCCTAATTATGTTCTTTAGTATAGTTTTGGCTTAATACAGAGCTGAGGCTTACTGGTCAGAACCTTTTTTTAATAACAATTTTCTCTGTGTCTTGTTCAGTATTTTCCAGTTCTGTAGTGCCTGTCTTGTAGGTGTCAGGTAACATTTGCTGGTGTGAAGGAATATGGATCAGAGCATTCCTGAGAATTAAATAGTCTGTGTGGTGTGCTGCATTATCTCTGCCTGCTCACTGGTGCTCAGAGATTTTACAGCAGGCTGTGAAACTCCTATCTCTATATTTCAGTTTCATTCAGGAGTAAAGTGACCTGGAGTGTTTACTAATTTGTAGTATGCTTGGTGGCTCATAAAACACAAGTGAATTGGAGTCCTGTTATAGTGGGGATGGCTTTTTATCCTTTTTGTCTTTGTTAATCTCCTAGAGGCCATTACTAGTCTTGATCTCAACTTTGAATTTCTTCTTTTCCCTTAGCAGTAGTTCCTAAAGATCAGAATGGGGCAACGTAAGGAAGGTTTCTACCATTTACCTCCTGACCTTTATCAGTTGTTGATAAGGACTGTAGTCCCCATTGCCCTCCACTAATCTTAGGCTTCATTAAAAATCTTCCTCTCAGAGGAGGCAGCAGTTTTTGGAACTGAACTGGTAAATGCGTTGAGTAGTGCAGTGTGTTATTCTTAATTGTTTTCTTCTTTTCAGATAACCAAATTAGGTTTGTAAAATCGGCACTATGGTACCATGGCTATGACAGGCCAGAACTCTACCAGCTCCCCTCTGATGGCTCAGCGGGTAGTCGGGAGCTGCTGCTGGCGTTTTCCTGGCTGCTGCACAGACACAGCCTCTTGGAGCAGCTTTTGGCTCGGAACAGAGTAAAGACTGGGGATGAAACCTCTGTGTGCACGGTGAGCATGCTTGTATCCTTCCATTTTATCTGACCATGAGTAACATCTTGTGACAGCAGCTGTGTTATCACTGGTGTGTAATGCATGATATCTTGGTATCTATGCCTTACTCCAGCTTTAAAAAAACTTGAAGGGGCCAGCATCTGGAACCTGTTTTCTTTCCCTTCTCTGAACTTTTTGTGTGCAGGTGATCTGGATTCCTTCTCTTCTTCAAACTCCCACCTCTGCCTGAATTCCCTGATTTTTATTTCCTGTATAGGTGAGACCAGTGTGGAGGAATGCAAGTAAGTGAATGTCTTTGATCTCTGTGCTTCTGAGTTTTGTGCTTCTGGACTGTAGCATGTGTGGTTCTGCAGTCTAGGCAAACAGGTTAGCTGTGAATGCTGGGTATGTTAGCATTGGGTAGAGCAAATATTCCTAAGGCAAACTACTTTTTAAAACCATCAAGATCTCAAATGGCAGCTAGTGCTCTTGGGGTAACTAATGACCCTGTAGCCTTCTTGAGAGCACAGTGGGGTATGTTGTTGTTTCCATCAATAAAAAAATGTTAGCACATAGCAAGCCTGCTCTGAAATAAGCTAAGGATAGCTGTGTGTCTGCTTTAGCTGCAGTATATATGCATGATAAAAAAAAAAAAAAAAGCCGCCCCCCCCAACTCAGTGTAGTAATGTTTAGTATCACTGCTTTTAAAATCCATTCCTTGCATTTAAGGCCATGTGCACATGTTACTGTATAGACAATTGCTCTGGAGCATGGAGTGAGAAGCTTAGGAGAGAAGTTGATGTTTTTTCTGTTTATACTTTGTTTGTTGTGAGTAAACTGTCCCTGCTCTTAATACAACGGATGATGTAGGCTGAATTTAAACTGACCAGTGCAGTGTGTTAGTGTGGACGAGGCCTGTCTAGATGGTTGTGAGTTTGTTCTAAGTCATCTTCGTCTAGTCAGACTGATTCAAAATGACCAGCTCACAGAATACTGTTTATTTTTTTGGCAAAGGACATTGTAGGTCCGAAACCCTACCTGTGATAATCTCCTAACATCAAAGACCTTGTGGTCTTCATGATCACATACACGTGTTCCCCTAGACTGTAGGCTACCTGGTTTTCTAGAACCTTTAGGAGACACCAAAGCAGGAAAGTGAGTTTTGAGAGCTGCAATATAGATAGTGGTTTCAGAAGGAAAATATTTGTACAAGTGGAAAGCAGTTCAAAGGGAAGTCACCTTTAACAACAGTATTAACAGTATTTTGAGAAAACGGACCACTCTTGCTAGACTACAATTGTTTGCTGTGCAGAAGAGGGAGCACAAGAGGTGATGTTTGGTGCACTAGGTGTTAGTGGTGGTGCCTGCCAGTGATGTGAATGCTGCCTTGAGACTTTAGGAAAAAGACACTTCTGGAGAACTTTTTACTTTAAACTTCTTTTTTTTCATGTGTGGTAGCAGATTACTTTTTGTGTCCTTAATTTATATTACAAAAGAGTAATGAGTGAAGTGTGGCAGTGACAGGAATTCAAGCAATGAGGCAGTGCCTATGTTATTTTCTCTGAAGGTCTTAAGTTTTACATTTTCCAAAAAGAGATGAAAGAACTATTGTAATACAGTGTTATCACTTATGGCCACACAGAGGCATGCTGAGAAATGTATTGCTGCGCCTTTTACTGCTATTCTAACCTGCTCTACCTGTGTTTCTCAAAAAGTGTGCAATACATATTTCATGTTTTTATCCAATAACTTCGTAACTGTCTGGAGCAGTGTTTGGAAAGGTTTACAGGTCTGGAAAATTTTTTTCAATAGGCCACGCGAAAATTTTATACACTGGGAATTGGAGTTAGCAGTTAGTTTATGTAAAGCTCAATGTATTAATGGCAACGTTTCTTGCATGGTGTTCATCTAGCAAATTTTCGTGCTCCAATAAAAATGAATGTTCATAGGGAGAAATATGATAGAATGTAGTTGCAGTGTAACTGGTGTGTTTTGTGATTCTATATCATAAAGTTAAAACAAAACAGAATTTTGAGGGAGAGATCTTATCTTTTATTTGATTAACTGGGAATTAAAAAACAATTAAATTCAACCAGTAAGACCCAACCAAATGAAGATCTAGGAATGCATGGATAAGGACATAAGGATGTAATGGGTAAGAAGAGGACAGGTGGGTCACCCCCCACATTTTGGTTAGTAAGTCAGTTCCCTGTAAACCTCTCATGAAAGCCTGTTGTTTGTTGCATAAAGGTGTGATAGGGTTCTTGTATATTGTTATTTGATAGTTATTTTATGGGTTACCTTCATGTGGCAAAGTCTACTCATCAGTCGGTGTTCAACAGTGTAGCCCCTAAAATCATAGTAAGAAAGGAAGAAGGTGAGGTTGTCAGTTTGATACCTGACATCTTGTGAGTTAAAGTACAACTTGAACAATTGAAGTACTGGAATGTTGACTCTGGGAATGTTAAATATCAGGCATTTGCGATACTTAAGCTGAAGTGTTGGAAGATGTGTAACAGATTGTAAAGGCATTGCTACCTATGCCAGAGATGTAGTCTCTGCAGTTGTAACTCTCTTCTATTTAAGTAAATCAAAGTAGAAAGGTAAAAGAAGAAAAAAAGCTTCACTAGAGAAAGTTCTGTCTCAAAAAGGAAGAAAGAAAAGCAAATGCTCTTTAAAACACCTGAAATTTTCAGCTGAGAAAGAGCTTGAAAAATGTTCCACTGCATGGAGTCTTTTTTTCCCCTCATATCATTATAATAAATTGAAGATATTTTCCTGAAATGAAAATGTTGCAAAACAAAAATCCATGCAATAGCTTTTGGTTCTGTGCATTGCTGAGATCTCTGCCAAAGCAAAGCATGAAAGCCAGTACTTACTGGCAAAGCACGGGTTGGTCTACTAGTGAGAATAAATGTGAATAAAATCCTTACCCTTTATCTTAATCTAAAAAAATGGAGTCTCAAGAACTGTAGGCATAGCTGTAGTTCAAACTGGTATTCACGTGGTTTGCTTTTAAAATTTTCTCTGAAACTACAAAAGTGGACAGGGTCTGTTGCATGAAGAAGACAGAATGCAGCTAATCCCTAAATTAAGGATGCAGTCATGTTCTGACTATTCTCTCAGCCCAAGTTTGAAACAAAGCCTACAGCCTGCTAAATTGCCGATAATATGCCAAATACCCAACATATCAAGGGCCAATTAAATTAATTCCTTTCATTTCAGATTACTGCTCTCTGGCCTTTTTTTCTTTGCAGTTCCTTAGCAACACAGTTTTCTTCCCCTGCAAATTGAACACTTCCATCAGCTCTAAAGGATTTCAGGCTGGTTATTTATAGAGGGACAAGGGTATTCATGACACATGATGGACATGGAGCTCAGCTGCTGTGTAGAATTCATAATCATAAGATCCTGAGCTGGAGAAGGCTTCCACAAGCTTACTTTGACGTGCACTTATGTCTTCAGAATCAGAAGTTAAGGGATTCCTAAAATTATAAAACAAGCAGTGGTGAAAGCATGACGAAAGGGTTAAGGTGGTAGGAAGTAGTGCTTAATGTGGCTAATCTAAATAAAAATATAATCTTGAGGTGGTGTTTGGTAAGGACAAGTATGGTTAATAGCCTAGGATGATTATACGTGTTGACTGTTTTTGTGTGTTAGGTAAGAAAATCCTTCAGGGCAACTCATGTGGCCTCCAGCTGGTTTTTTTTTTGAAAGGGCAGTGCTGCAGTCTCTCCTGAGCCAGGGTACTGCGTGCCTGCTGCAGTACTTGCTCCAGTCAGCAGGACTGAAGGAGCCACCGCACCCTCTAGCCTTCCACCCACAGTGCTCTTCCAGTACGTGAAGTTTGTAAACTGAGCGGGCGAGACAGTTAAAAGAGCAAACTGGAACCCGTGTTGCTGAGCAGGAGAAGGGAAGAGGGGAGCCAGGGTGCATGTCTGACTCTTAATATCTGGCTGCTATAGTGCAGGTCCGTTCTCTGAATCTACTGTGCTGATTGGCCAGCACCTTGGTGACTCCAGAGGCAGTAAGTGAAAGTTCAAACCTTGCATTGGTCAATTCTTTAAAAAAAGTAATCTTTCATTCTGTTAGATCTATAAAGACTTAAGTACAGTCTGAATTGGAGGTTCACATTGATTTACTGAAGTGCCTACTTGGGAATTCTCACCTGTTGTTATTGCCTTAAAGCACTGGGCAATTAATTGATGGACATTGTCCTCAAAGGCTTTTTATACCCCTTGTGGATTTCTATCTCAAATATGCACTGCCATGATGTCAGTCTTAACGTCTTCTGTTGCTTTGGTGATTGTGTACAGGCAGATTATTCTCAAGTGCCATTCATTGATTCCTGTTTACACATGAAAATCCCAGAGTACAAAACAAATCTGAAAACCTGTAGGTGAAATGCTGTCCTTCAGTGAACCTGTAAGGCAGACCTGGGGAGTTCTCATATTCTCTGTCTTTCTGAGAAGCAGATAATTGTTTGATGTAAACCTGCCTTTTTAGCACATTCAGTATTTGACTAATTTTTTTTCCCCCCTTGCTTTTAAAATTTTAGTGTTATCATCACAGCTTTCTCCAGATCTGTGATGGTTTGTGGAGATAATAGCAATATGCTGGGAGCATGTATTATTTCTGTTCCCGGGGAGGAATACTGCCTGTACTGGTGTTATTTCTACAACTGAAATTAATCTGTGTCCTGTAATTTAATTATGTGTGGAGGCTGTTGAATTTTTAGATGGGGGTAGTGATGTTATATCCCTCATTATCACCAGAATGTCATACAAACACTGGTTCTTGGTTCCACTAATTCCCTCTGCCTGCTTCTTGCCCTCTGAGTAAAATTAGGCACCCCCCTCCTTTTGTGAATGTATATTAATCAACAAATAGAGCTATTATGGCTATTATAGTTGGAATTCATGCATGTCTCTCTCATGCCAAAGTGAACTCAGTTTAATTACTTGTGGTGGGGAAAAATGAAATTAAACATGCTTTCTGACTCTTACGTTTGCAATTTGATTAATCTTTTGTTTGTCACGGTCTGGTTTGGCTCACTGGCTACTTACATTACAGCGCAAGGCTTGTGGTTGCTCTAATCTTGTTGAAATGCCTTCTCTTATCAAAATCTTGACTGTCACTGCTGTTCCATAAACCATGTTATTAGAGGAAAGTGTTAATGTAACGGCCAAGCTTGATGTTTACCACAGCAGAAAACCAGGAAACCTTTGTCACTAGTGTCAGTAAATATAAATTTTCTGTGGTTTTTTTCCCCTCTTCACCTATTCCAGTGGGAGTGGAGGAGGGAATTTTATTAACCTATTGATTGTGACTCAGAAAGCATAATTACTTTCCAGATCTTTATAGGCTGTATTAGTCTGTCAGCTTTCATTTCTTGATTTCTCTCCCTTATTCCCTGTGCTTACACTTCTTTTCTCTTTGTCCTCCTATCTTCCTAGTAACTCTCACCATTTATCTTTTGCCCTTTTTTTTTCTACAGTTGTTGCTCTCTTCAGTATCTGCTAAGGAAGGTTTTTTTAAAAGCTGTCCCCGAAACCTAAGCAGAGAAGAAACCTAAAGTTTCTTCTGCAAAATTTCCCTTACACCATTTTGAGCAGCGCTGCTTTGCCTGTGGCAGCGTGATGCGTTTGGTGTTTGCTCAAGTGTTAATTTTTGTGGTTTTGTTTTTGTGTTTACTTACTGATACTGCCTGTAGGCTTAAACATACTTAGTGGTCAGATGTGGTTAAATTCAGAATATGTTTTTGCCATACAAGAACTGGAGCACATTTCAGTTTGGACTCTTAAAAATGCCTTTTTTTTTTTTTTTGTGTTAAAGCACAAGTTACAGGTGATAGCTGAAATTGTCTTAGCTGGAATTGTCTCTGTGTTGTTCTGCGTGTGGGGATGTACATGCTATTCCTTCTGATCTTTTTTGTGTTTTTAATTCCATGCTTTGGACTTGTTGTGGAACCTTTTTCCAAATGCAAAACAATTTCCTGTGCTGCACTGCACTGGAAAACATGGGGTTAACAACATCTATTTTTGCCTGACACAGTGAATACCCTTTAAAGAGTGGGTTTTTTTGGTTGTTTTTTTTTGACAGCATGTCAAGGTAAAATGCTCTAAAAAGGCAAGTCTGAAACTATCAGAAAGGCTTATAATTATTTGAATCTGCTGTTGCTCTGGTAATGTCTGAATTTCAAATAAACGCAAAATTCTTGAACCTGATGTTACAGCTGATGTGTTCTGGATGGTGTTCAGCCAACAGGCAGTGGAGTCACTTGAGCTTCCACATGAGGAGAGGAAGATGAGGTGTGGTGATGGTCATACTGGTGGTACCCTGCTGAAATTCTGTGTGGGGAGCTCCTTGTCTGTTGGGGAAGCCGAGTGACTAAGCTGTTTAGTGCCTCTCCTGCCCTCCAGCGTCAGGCAGCAGCCAGTACCTTTGGTACTTTCTGATTATCTTCACTGTGGCCTTTTGATTTGATTGAGAACATCCTCTGCTTTTGGTGTCTCACTTTAAGTGATCAGGGTTTAACTCTCATCGGCAGACCATTTGAAAGAATGCACTTCTTCCTCAGGAGGACAAAAGGAGCATGCGAAGAAGGGGCATGGCAGGCCTCCTACATATGGCAGGCCTCTGCCTCTCCTCTTCTTGGAGGGCAGTTACTGTTTCTTTGCCTGTGGCCTCTTGCTGCAGATTTGCTGCTGATGTAACTTGCTGCGTCTGTCTTTGCTCTGCTGGTCCTGTCCAGCTCCACAGTGGAGCATAATGGACGTGGACAAGCAGAGCTGCAGGCAGAGGAAATGCAGTGCAAGGAATTACCCATATTGCATTTCTTGAACCCTGCAAAATGCAGTGCTCTGAGTTAAGGTCTATCCTGCCATGTGTTTGTTTTAGTATATTGGTTTCTGTGTTTTGTCTGAATATGTGATGCAGCGAGCTTTGGGATTTAAATGTTATTTTGAAACCATGCAGGTCCAAAGATTAGGCAATGCTGCTGTGCTCTTTTAAAGGCATAGTGCTTTCACTCTATTGCAGAGCTCTTAAGTAACCTCCTGAATGAGTGAGGAGGGATGGGATAAGGGACTGATTTGCTCTAGTGCCTCAGGCCTGTGGCTACTGCCAGACAGGCTTGTTTGAACAAGGCACAAATGGGTAGGAGCTGTGTTCATGTCTTCTGTCTTCCCTCAGCACCTTCTCTTTTTCACTCTTTGCTCAGAGTGAGCTCTTGGGAGTGCTGTTGTGAGTAGTACTTTTTACAAAAGGCACTGAAATTGAAAAGCTAAAAGGCCTTGTGGAAACACAGGATTTTTCTTTTTTTAATTGCTGAATATGCTAGGAGCATAACCTCTATGTTGTGAGCACATAGGTTTGTAGAAAACATATTCTTCTGTGCAAATACCTGGATATTTAATTGGTATGTGCATCGTGTGGGAGTGGGTTCTTACACCATCTTTCTGTGCATATATCTAATCTGGATCCTAACTTGTCTAGAAGGAAATCCAATTAGTGTTGTTGATAGTGCTGTTAATGAAAATAGCGTTGTCCCTTTCACATTCATCTGTTCAGATTGTTCCTTTTCACATTTTCCCCTCCTGCAGATAGATATATGGCTGTATTAATTAAGAGAGCATGTCTGATACTGTTATTTCTGGCTATGGTGTTTAATTTTACAAAAAAATTATGCTCAGTTTAAAGATTTGTAATTACACAGCTTAACATATGTTATGTCACATCAAAACCATTGTCTGAATTATGAGTGGTTCAGAATGAGCGCTCAGTAAAAGCTGCAGAAGCGCTTTATTGGCTTGATTTATGTGATTGCTTTGCCTTTCCTGAGTCCTGCAGCAAGGGATCTAGATATGCATCTTCCCACCTTCGTGATACCAGGCTGTGTGCTTAGTGTAGTTAAGATTTGAGTAGTACCTGGGAGTAAATAGTTTCTCTCTAGACCCAGATTAACTCAGGTGCACGGGAGGAGTGGGCTGGGAGTGTGTGTTAGAGGTTTCAGCAGGCAGTTGTTTTATTTTGCACTGCTCAAGGATTAATGTCAGGGAGTTGACAATGCATACATCCATGGGTTAAACGTGTTAACCGTGTTCTGGTAGGGTTGCTTTTCCATGGGAAGATCAGCAAGCTGTTTGCTGGCCGTCCAAATACGGAAGCAGAGAATCCTTGGAGGGATTTAGAAGATGTCCGGGAAAAGGCGCAGCTCGCAGGGGCTGAGCCGGCAGCAGCAGGGTCTGTCCTTTTACCGACAGATGGCAGCTCCTAGTCAGAAAAGCGCATCTTTCAGGGAACTAGCCCTAAGATTGCATTGTTTTTGCAGCAATGCAGGCAGCATAGGCCTCTTCATGTCCATCATGTGTACAGGACACAGTAAATTTATTAAGTTAAGAATTTATAAGCATTAAGATACCTATATGAATTGGAAAAGTACAGAATGTGTAGAGATGTGGTAAAGTTGCAAAACAAAGGGTTTTCTTTGCAGTATTGCTTGTGACATATTTTGAGATCATCGCTGAATCTACAAGGAATTTTGCTTTAAAACAATTTTTAGAGTTTAATTCAAGGTGTATGAATAGAGCAAGGTCATTCTCATACCAGGTCACTAAAATCCTCAAGTGGACCAACTAATGCAAAAAATGTTTCCTTCTCACATGTCTGCAAACACACTGATGCTTATGTTTTTCTTTGATAACCAGTTTATATGATGAAGTACTTGTTTAATTTATCTTCATCCACTGTTAGTAGAACTGCTCTTCCAGTTTCCAGTAATGTGGGATTGCTTTATATTTCAAACCAAAAAGAGTTTTATTTCTGCTACAAAAGTTGAAACTTGTTAAATCTTTAATTCCTCTCTAACCATGTTAGATGCAAGTTGTTTGCCTAGATGTATGCAACGTAAATGAAAGTTGATATATTGCCATGTCTTTTTTCACACCCTTTCTCCCACCCCTTATTCTTTTCCTCTTAAGTACTTTTATATCTGGTGGCTTTTTTTCAGTTCAGTGCTTCCTGAACCTGACTTGTCTGTTCAGAGCACTTCTGCCATGAGAACTGTGTTGGCTTTTTTTTTTTTGCCCTTGCTGCATTGTCTAACCACAAGTAGATTCACATGTTTTGAGAATGATCCGGCATCTTTTTTCATAACAATTGGACCTGAAATAGCCTAGGGAGGAATGTTTGGGGCAAAACTGGTGTGATGTTGGAGGCTGAATTCTATGCTGCCTTGCAAAGATTTTAAAAACATGCTTTTAGGACATAAACCCTGTTTAGCTCTAACTAAGCTAGAGATGCATTTATGAGCTTGGGGTAGGTTTTGTAGTTTGTGAGCTACCTTAGTTGGGATGGTGATGCATTGTGTCCTGGAACATGTATTTATTATGGGGCTTAGCTGGTTATTTGCCTGGATCTTTTACCACAGGAGAGCTGGGTTTAAGTTCCACCTAAGTGCAGGCAGGGTGATAGCTCAGGCATTAGCTTGAAGAGAGTTCATGTAAATATATGTGTGTCGCTTTATCTGTCTTTGTTGCTTTTCTTAGTCTTGCCAATAAATTGATATTGAGGCTTTCTAACAGCAGTACTTTGAGCTTTTAGAACAGAAAGGCTTGTTTGGGGTGAGTTACAGTGGGAGTGGAATTGAGGGGTTTTGTTCTAGCTTCTGTTTAAGTTACACTAATCACAGGTGCTCTGGTGAGTCCACGTCATCCAGTTTGACCTGGCTAACTCTGATACCACCAGTGTAATGGGTAAAGACTTCGACACTGTAATGAGGGTATCAATACTGTTGATGTGGCTTTTGTACTACAAGCCTGTGGCACCATTCTGTAGCTGGAGTCCATGCGCCTTCAGAACAAAATCAAAGAGAAACAATAATTGCAGCAAACAGTTTACAAGCAAAAAGCTTTTCTGGTAAGTGGCTATGAAATGATCTTTTCCAGAGCTGGTGTGGAGCGTTCCAAATGTGGAGAGGCCATTGAGAGCCCTGGGTTGTTGCTTTGGCTGCTCTCTTTTGACTAAAAAATGTGCACTTCTGTGTCTCAGAAGTGAATGTAGGTGTGTACCCATATTGCTGCATAGATTAGATAAATTCACAGTGATATTTGAAGCAAAGGCTCTAGCTTGGGCTGGTATTTTAGTCATTTTTCTCCCACTGGGAGAGCAGTAAATAGTCTTAGATTGTAAAGATGGGACTAGAAATTGAGGTCATGGTGTAATATGCAAGACCTTTTTTCTTTTACCTTGTTTACTTTATGCCAGGCTAAGTATTTCATAGTAAAAGTAAATTTTTTGTTCAGTGTTTGAAATAAATAATAGAGAGATCTTGCTAAAAAATGCATCGGCTGGCTTCCTTATTTTAATATTAATAAGGCAGGTTGCTACAATAAAATTAGCTGTGCATGGTGTTTGTCACCGTACTGGCAAAGCAATCTAATCTAATGCCATTCCTTCCTGAAATGAATTCCCAGGAGAGCAGTGTTTGTGGCGTTCAGAAACCTCTAACCAGGGAAGTTGGAGTTGAACTGTAAATTATAGAAAATGCAGATTTTAATCTGGGAGTCCCAGGTCTGTCTTTGGCCTTGCAGCTTTCTGGCTGCTTATGTGAAATGTTTAATGTTGTTTACGCATGCATTTTCTCTGCTGTAGTGACTAATATCCAATTGCTTACCTCATCATGTTTATGGGCAACCTGGTAATCATATCTGTATGGTTTCATAGTCCAGAAACCTCTCCTGGTAGGGGCAAGACAATCAGAACCATGAAGGTACTTAGCTAGGACTGCAGTGCCCTAGGGCACAGTGCCTTTTGATTTAGGGGCATGAGGCTGAAGGCATCTGAGGAAAAAGTGACATTGCAGTTGGCACAAAGGGGATACTGTGGTTTGTGTGTGTGTTTGTTTTTTTTTTTTTTAAGATGAATCTGTGTCTTTAAACAGAAAAGCCCTTTACCAACCCTTTGCCCCTGTGATTTATAGCATGAGTTTATTTGAGCCACAGAGCAAAGGGAAAAAACTTGTAATCTTGATACATTTTATGTGACCAGAACAGCATTTTTGTGCTTATAAATAATAGGAACACTTATTGTATTAGAGGCCCTGTCAACTGAGGTGATGGTTAGGTTAAAACAAGCATTAGGGGGTTATTTGATCATGATTATAGATATGCTGCTGCTGAAATATGCATTTAAGGCAAGATTAAACTCTCTTCACTTTACAGTTTTCATTTTTAGTTTAGGATCCGAACTGGAATTACATTTAAGCTTTGCCTGCCAATAGAATCTTTATGAGATTATATTGAACATGGAAGTCTGTGAAGCAGGGAAACACATGTGTTTAAATACTATCAAGGTCTATGGGTCCAAATAGCTGCTTAAATGTTTTCTTGAAAACAGTCACGTTTCGAGTAGGCTTTTTAAATTTCTGCTTTAAAGAAATGTCTTGAAAGCCCAACAACTGGGACACAGTTTCTGAGCTGGCAAACACCTGTTCTGAATAACCAGACTTTTGCAGTTCTGTATTATTTCTACTTATGATATGCTGTAGTAAAAAATCTGGAATTGTGGATTATGTTTATTGTATATACTTTCTATAGACTAGATGAAGTTGACAGCTCAGCCTTACTTTCAGTGGTGTTACTGGCATCAGAAGCAAAACAACCCATGTCTTCCTCCCCTTTTGATTTGCAATCTGCAGGAGTCTTAGCTGAAAATGGAGAGAGATCTGTTTGTAAGTATGAATGATCTCTTTGTGCAAGAGGCTGTGGGAGGTGGAATTCCCCCCATGTTCCTTAAGAAAGATACAACAGAAATGTCTTGCTTGCTTTTATGCTTTTGGCCAAGCAGAAATTTCGTCCAGAAGATGAAGGTGGTTGTTTGGTTTTGGTTGGGTTTTTTGGTTGTGTTTTTTTTTTTTCCCCTGCAGCTGAAGGAAAGTGGGACAAGATGAACAAAAGGTAACTCTGCTTCTCCCTTCTTCCTTCCAAATTACTCTAGAGAAATACAAAACAAGGCAAGACAGATGGTACAACTGTAGCTGGGAGTGCCTCTGTGGACTCCTGGTCAATGTCAGCTGGATGATTGCTTTTTTTTCTCTAGCCTGCAAGAAGGGAAATGCTGGATGGAGAAAAGAAAGGAGCTGGGTAAGCACAGGCCCGCAATTTTGTGCCTATATAAGTCATTGATTTACAAAATAGGGTCACCAAATATAGCCTGCAGCACTTTCAGGAAGACACTGGAGGAGCTAAATCTGTTTATGTTCTTTGACTTATTAGAATCTAGTCAAAATGTGATTTTTTTTTTATTTTTTTTTTTTTTTCCCATCTGGGTAAAGAACATGCTTTTGCTGTCTCAGGAACACTGTGTCTTCCTGGGTACGGAAAATGAAAGACAGGAGAGGAGACAGCTCACTATATCATAGCTGAGAAGCTGGTATTTGTTCCAGACTTCAGTACTTGTTTAGGCTGTTCCCAGTCCTCTATTCTGAAAGGTTACAATTTCTCTCTACTGCTGGAACTTGCTTCCTTGTTTTTTTTTTAAAATCTTTGACCTATTTGCCTTCTATGTTCTTCACTACTGAATGATTTGAAAATATTGAAGCAAACTTAAAACCTTTTGGTATTCTCTTCTGCTTTTAGTGTGAAGATGATCTGCCTAGCAGCCAGAAGGGTACAGCTGAAATAGCACTTGAATATGGGCCAGAAGACAGAGTAGATGTTCGATACCTACAGTGGTTAAACGGGAGACTGAAGTTCCAGTGGCGGAGTTTGCTTGCTCAGCACCAAGAGCAATGCAAACTTTTGCACAAGGTAAATGATTCTTCTAACTCACTATGGCATTGTTTATTATTTAAAAGCCTTGAGCTAGTGCTAAATGTGCAAATTATTCTTGTTTGCTAGTTCTGCATTTTCTGTAGATAAGAGTGAATTACTCTAAATACCCCCATCTTTCCCCAGTGGGGCAGAGCCATAAGAAAATGAAGTAACTTCAGTGTTTGTAAGGTTATAATTGTTGAGTGAAAGTCTCTTGCAGGTTGGCACATTTGTCCCTTCTGCAACCATAGGCTGTCTTTTCATTTCTCTGAGAAAATGCCTGGTAGAAGCAAGACAGAGCGTTCTGGTCCCACAGACAGGAAGTAGTGATTCAGAACTATTAAGTTAATAGGAAATGTAGATTAAAAATATTGAGCACAGATGTTGAAAGTAATAGCAGCAAATAAAATGCAGTTTCCCAGTTCCTTGGGGAACGTCTGAACAGAACCCAAAATCGACCTGCTTTTAAATTGGGAATCAGTAGTGGTCTCTACATTGCTAAGATTGCAGTTCTGTTCCCATTTATGAATGATGTTTATATACCTGTCTGAAAACCACAGGCATCTGGGAGCATTATGTCTACTTAGGATGGAAACAGCCTGCAGTCCTAAAGTTGACAGTGATGGTGACTGCAGAGACAAATTTAAAAAAACGATTCTATAGATAGTCCTAAAAATTATTCAGTAATGTTTTCCCCTAGACCTCCTTTCTCCATCCATATCTCTTCAGGTAACTTATATGGAGCCACTTGGTATTGTACCCAGAACCTCCACAGAAAACCTTTTTGAGGCTAAGAACAGTTCTGAGAAATTTCACCTCAAAAGAACAACATTTGTCAGAAAGCTGCCAGAATTGGAACAAGAGAGTTTTGAATGAAGATGCCTTCTTGGTTTTAATCCTGTGTCTGACAGAGCAATGCTGAAAACTAATGAGGTTACATTTTGTTCTTTACATGAATTGATTGCTAGGGAAGATGTCTGATCGACAGCCCTAGGGAAAGATCAGGTGCTGTGTGTGCAGCATCTAAAATAACCTTTTGCTTCTCATTGCCCACTGTGAATGTGCTTTCCTGATCTGGGAATGAAGATAGCAATTCACCGTAAGTGCAGGTGCAGTCCTTGTCTTTTGCAGTGAGATTACAGACAGTGATGCTGTTGGGAGAGGTGGCTTAGTGATACAAAACTCAAATGAAATGATTGGCATCTTCTCCCCTTGATAAGCTACCTCTATTTAAGGTATGCTGATTTTTATAGTAGGTGAGGCAAATACCTCTGTAACTCATCATCAGTGCTCTGATTTATGTAGTACTTGCAGTAACAAATCATTAGGTAGCTTCAGTACCTCAGCTTACAGTTAATGAGACCAAGGAAGAATTAAGAGCAGGTTGAACCTGGGGCCTCCAGTACAGACATAGATACTCTCAATGGTCCAGGTCAGGCATGGAAATGATGAAGGGATGTGCTGACTGGGCAGCATGCTAAACTGGATGACAGGAGATATGGCGGCCTCCTACGGAGATTGTACTTTGAAATGAACTTGGACCTTTTTCCTCCCTGTGGTTGTCCAAGGAAAAATGTTTGCTAATTAGGACTGTTACAGTCAGATCAATATGAGGCAGGTTAGTTATGCTGTGACTCCCTGGACCACAATTTCCGGAATCTGGAAAAATAAGCAGGAGGGAGAATGTTTCTCTGTTCATCCAGTTTCCCAAAGCTGCCGTTATTGCCTTTCCCAGCAGTCATCACTGGACTAAATTGAAAGTGTAAGCAGTGCTGGTGATGATTCTTGTGATCAGACTAAGTTCTGCAGTGTATGTAGAGGGCTGCCATCATGGACGTATACATAAGAGAATAGATTGGAGCCCACCTCCTCCATGTGTGTTTGCACACTGATATTATGCATGCTCAAATATGTATGTGCAGCTGTGGGAGTTCTGTTCAGAGCTGTAATAAAGTGCAGTGCTCTGATTTATATTTCAGTCAGAATTAAAAGCAGGAAAATTGAAAGGTAAAAGTGACTTTGGAAGGGACTTCATTACAGTGCCACAGTAATGTTAACGTTTATAGTAACACAAAATATAACATGCTTCTACAATTTAACAGCTGCATAAACAATAATTGATATTTCCTGACTCTTTATAGAGAAACTTTCTGTGCTACTGCATTAATTTAAAACTTTGAAACTAGTCTATTAGAAGACTGAGCTGACCCAATATGACCTCTATATGAAGTGCTGCTTTTCTCATATAAACCACGAACACAATATGCAAAAGGCTAATAAGTGTTGTGTTTTTTTAATTATCCTGGCAGGTTTATGGAGGGCTTTCTCCACAAAATTATAATTATGGCTTTTGCTTGCTCTGTTTAATAACTTAACGGGTTATGTATCTCAACTGTGGAACAGTCTTATTTACTGGTGATCACGAGCTGTAATTTTTGCCAAGTAGTGGCGACACTTCCACAGATTTCATTCTGTGACTCACACAGGCTTTAAAATACCATATTCTCTATTTGGGGCTTTCTGAGAAAAACACATCACACTTGGAAAATATGTTCTCATTCAGAAGATGACTGCTTTTCCACTCTGTATGTTTTTCGGGTTTTTTTTTCCAGTATGGATATTGCTACAGGAAGAAAGAATTGTACATAGAGGATCCAGTAAGAGGCTACCAAGATAGTCAAAGACTAGCTAAGTTGGTATGACCTCCAAGAAGAGGTTGAGGGAGTTGGGCTTGCTTGCTCTGGTGGAGAGGAGGCTGAGGGAGAGGGAGGTCATCTAATTACCTGCCTTCAGCTATTTGGGTAGTTTATGAGGATGGTAGTTACAAAGATGTATCCATGGTCGTCTTAACAGTACCAGAAGACAAGGGGAAAGGGCCACTGATTATAGCTTGGCAGGTTCAAGCATATTAAAGAAGCTGCTTTGCGATGATGGACAGTGGTGGAGTTGGTCACCAGAGATGCTGAATGGTCTTCACCCTTGGAGGCTTCCAAGGCTCACACACACGAAGCCACAAACTGATGTTGGCAGTAGGCCTTGTCAGAGCAGGAGGTAGGACTGAACACCTCCAAAGGTCTTTTCCGTTTCTGTGATTTTGTGAAACAATTCTGAATCGCTTGGGTGATCAGGGACATGTACTTTCAGTTTGGAAGTGGTGACTCGTGTCTTAATGAAATAGTACTGTACTGCCTGAAGAAAGGGTAAGGGAGCAGTAGGAGGGAGATATGAGGGGGAAACAGGCAAAAAGAAATGGCTGTTCTTTCTCTAAAGTACATAAATGATAACTGAAACTGATTGCTGGGGCTTTCAACTACTCTGTCCTGCCCGCAGCCACCTAAGGTTGATGGTATGAAGTTCTGCAGTAACCATTGCAGGTTGCTAAAGAAGGAAGCCTCCCTGGAGCTACAGCCAGTCATGTGTTGGGAATTGCTTGTTAGGTGGTCTGACTGGCTGTTCCTCTTTGCTAGCTCTTCTGATGAGCTGCTTTTCAGTGACTTCAGCTCCCAGAAGGCACGTTGAAGCTTACAGTCACACATGACCTGCTGTAGGAAGACTACTTCCTCAGGGAAATCTTAACCTCTCTGTTGCTAAGGAATTTTGCAGCCTGAGGCTATGAGCTGTTGAATAACATTATAGTGGCTTCTCAATGTGGACAGGTTGGCCTGCTTTGAAAGTCTGATATAGTAATACCATCATAATTCTCTCAAAATTCTCAGTGGTACATATTTACCTGATATACCTTCAAATATATGGAAGCATGAAGTATAAAGTACTGTGTTAAGGCATGCCTCTTGGTTCTTTGTGTTCTATTTCTTCCTCTTTTTGTCAAGTGCCAGAGGAATATCTGTCTGCCTGGTTTTTGATCCCTCGTGAATTCATAGGGGAGAGCAGCTGTTTATAGTTAGGCTTTGAATTACTGCTTTGCCTTAAAAAGTCTGAATGAGAAGCCTTGCATAGTTTCAGAAAAACAGGTAGAGACCCCTGAATAGTTTAAAACTGGCATTGTCTTTTGGGTCTGTTAAATGCACTGTGCCACAGTCAGCAAGTGGAAAGAAAAAGTAAGCAAAACCAATGGATTTCCTATGGGTATATTCACTTATCCTCCATCCACTCTAAGTCTAGGACAGAAATTGTACCTGAAATGGGGGATTTAGATCAGGTTCAAAGGTAAACTTTGTTATGCAGGTGAACATCTGATTGTGGACTATGTGTATAGATTTGTAGGAATGAAATGGTATTAAATGAAGCTCTTGAAGGTAAAGGAGTTTAACATAATTGGCATTATCAGATCATGGTAAAATGACAATAATGTTTGTAATATGCTTGGAAACTGTAAGAGCAAGAGTCGTGTTCTGTCAGTAAGAATGCAGAGCAGCACTGGGAAATACCTCCTATGAACAAAGTGGTTTCTTGTGCCTCTGAAGGTAAACTATATAAAATAAAATGTGTTACAATGGATTGGACGGGTTGTATCTATATATCTGATGCTGAAGTAAAAGAGTAAAGGGACAAAGTCTTGATCTCTGAGTAACAGTGGGCAGAGGCTGGTGCAGAGCAATTACCTTGTTGTCAGTAATTTGGGTGAATTAACCATAATTGTTAGGCGCATCTGTATCTTGGTGTGAAGAATCTACCATGTTATTCTGTAAATTACTGCATTGGTTAATTATATCTTGAGATATTTGGTTTGAAAATCTTTGGGTTTTCCTAAAGTGCACTTGCCATTAGATCTCAATAGTGCATTTTGTAATACAGTGGTTTCTCCTCACTGTGCAAGTGTGTGTGTGATGTATGAACAAAGCCCCCTTTTCATCTTCTCTTAGGTGAATTAAACAAGCTGATCTCTCTGCGGGGTGTCTAAGCTCAAGGGCATTTAGGAATTGGTATGGGAAACTCCCCAGAAGGGGCGCTCGGTGGGGGGCTGTGCTTGTACTCTCATGCAAAGGTTAGTGTAAGGTTAATCAGACCTGCCTCCACCTCAGACCGTTCCAGTGCGGTGAAGCATATACACCCGCTCTGTCTCACCCTCTCACCTGCTTCTTTTACCTTGATACTGTTTCTCTCTCTAAGTCTAGCTTCATCTTCAGTATGTTGTGGTTATCACTAACAGATTGTAAAAATACAAATACTGGATTATTCCAGTGTTCATCTAGTCTGGTCTCAGGGGAACATTTTATTGCTCTGTTGTTACAGCTTTAGAGTATTTGTTTTGGGCTTTAGCCAGTGATGCTGCTGCCACATACTTTTGAAGAAGGGCTGAAATTCAGTCCTTGTGCTGGAGGCCCAAAGATTTGGCAGACAGAGTTACACAAGAGTGCAGCAGGGAGAGGAGTGGCAAGTAGAAAGGAAGAACATTGTGTCGGGAGGTGCTCTTTTATTTTTAAACTCACATAGCTCTGCACATGTGACAGATGGTTGTCACCAGAAATGAGTTTTGGCAAAGGAACGCTAAAATATTCTGAAGTTTCAGGGACGGGTTGATAATTACCCAGTGCCTGTCAACTTTAAAATAGTTGTCAATACCCAAGTGTATGATAAAGTTCATATTAGAATAAAGGAAGAAAAGCAGGAAACACTCTCTGTCTTCTGGCAGAAATATTAATGAAATATGAGTGATTGTCTGACAAATGTGCACTGCTATCTTGTTTGGCAGCTGCAGTTATTACAGTAACAAAGGGATCAGCTCTGAATAGGAGGAATTGCTTTTTATTGTTCCCTTGACTAACTTGGGAAGCTTTTTCGTCAAATAATTGATGATACCGTCACTAGTGCAGCTGGGACAAGGTCCCAGTAAGCAAAAGCCGACAATATATAGCACGAAAAGAGAAACTTACTGTAACTAGGTAGTATTTTCTGCTTTAGAGGAAGAAATAAAAAATTATTTTGAGAGTATCCTTCACCTCTGTTAAGACACTTGCTATCTGTGTAAATGGTTTCTCCTTTCATGCTATGCACAAGAGCATGTGTAGTGTAAGGAAAAAGACTTCAAGGCAGGATGAAGAGAGAAGTCTTTCCATTTTACTGTGGCAGCAGCAGTAGCAATTCTTGCATGTGTTTCTGGTAACAATACCAGATGGACCATTTTGTGAGATGATTGAGGTGCATGATCATAATTTGCTGCAGGCTGTTTTGAAAAGGTCTATTGTTGTGTTGGTGGTAGTAGTTACGTTTGAACTTGTCCATTGGGAATGGGCTTGTAACCACTGGTTCACATCACTGTTCCAATCCATGCAGCCATTAAATGGTAGTTAATGATGTTGCTAATGATCTGGGCCTTGTACTGACAAATATCTTTTAAATTAATCTATTCCAGATCCATTTATTCACCAGTGGCTCCCATACAGACCAGATCCTTGGACATCTTTCTGTCACAGAAACGGATCTTGTTAGGCAACCGGAGAACTACAAGCAGGTAATGCTTCTCCTGTAATTCTTGGATGTGCTTATAATGCTTTACACAAACACTGTTCAGCAAAAGACTGCACTCCTTGTAACGTGTTTTAAACTTGGTTTCCAAACAGAAGGGCTTATATATTGGATTGCCAGTTTCCTCTCTTATAACTTGTATTCACCAAATGGTTTCTTCTAGTTCGATGTAACACAGGCCCAAAGGTATTAGGCTAAGTTGTGTAAAAACTGGTAGAGAGGGAGTCGGAAGAGACCTAACTGAAACTGCCACTGAGGAAAAGACTCGCAGAATAAAACATTCTAGATCATCTGGCTGACTGCTCTTTTATACTACCAGTAACCGCATCTGGGCCAGTCAGGCAGAGTATCTGCCTGTGACCTTGCCTGAGTGGACTGCCAGTGAGAACATGGAGAGATCTGGTTTATCTCTCCTGGAGAGCCAAAGCACACCTGATGATTCCTGAGTTGACTGCCTTCTTGGATGGTAGTAAGGGGCTTTGTTTTGGAAATATTTTAGAGGCACAGAATGGTTGAAGTGGGCAGGGATCTACCCAGAACAGGCTGCCCATGCCCATGTCTAGATGGCTTTTGAATATTTTCAAGGATGGAGACTCCACAGCTTCTCTGGGTGACCTGCTCCATGCTCAGTCATCCTCACAGTAAAAAAGTATTTCTCTGTGTGTTCAGACAGAACCTTCTAGGACAGAATCATTTTTCCTAGTGTAGTCTGTTACCCTTAGGTATATATTCCTGCTGCTCTCAAATACCCATTATAATGTTTCAGTTTATTACTTGAAGTAGTACAATTCACTTGTTTTAATACAATGTAATACATTTGTTTTACCTATCACTTTGTAACAAAGTTCGTTCTATGTGAAAATGAAACAAAATTGAGGTTTTAAGCTCGTCCCTAACCAAATTGGTATTTGGCAAATTTCTGCTATCTGTCCAAATCTGTTTACTCAAAGATATTCTTTCTGCTGCCGCCTTAACAGAACTGGCCATTGTAAATACCATGCACAAAGAAATTCAGAAAAGTAGATTTCAAGGTGGGAGACAGTCTTATGTTCAAACTCCCTAAAGTAAAGCGGATGTTAATCTTTCATTACTGAGTATTCCTTGGATGAATGGTTCACGTTCAGCTGTTTAGAACGTTTTCTTGGGAAATTACGTTTTTTCTAGAGTAAATGGCTAAGTCAGCTTGAGATTTCTTTTCCATTTCTGCTTCACAGTCCCCCTCCTATGGTTTGCTCAGCAGCTCAGAGCACACAGCAGCACAGACCTCTGAAGCCTGTACTTGAGAGTCTTCCAGAGCTTAGCAAATGTCTAGAAAGGTCTGATGGGCTGGTACTAGAAACTGCTAGGCTGTGTAGAAGGACTCTGCAACCACCTTTTTCCAAAGCCTTACCCTGAGTATGACACTGGTCTGTTACAGTAAAGCAAAACAATACTCTTGAAGTCGGTTTGGTTTTGAGTCTGCTGTTAATGAATCGTTCCAGGAGTTTTGTTTCTTGCATGCTGCTCCCTTTGCTGGATGTCTGCTTCAGGTGTGTGCTTTTCAGTGGAGGCTCAAGATAAAATGGAAAGAATCTTTTTGTATTTTGAACATTGTGGTTAGGTAAAAGCACTATCGTCTAGAAGGTTTAGTGGGCAGCTGTGTGGCTTAGTTAAAATCTGTGGTGTCTTCATTCCACCTTTCCCAGGCTTAAACAGCAAATACATGAAACAAAGGGCACCTCTTCAAGGGTGATCACTGAGAGGGACGGAGGCAGGGTGGCAGAAGATGTTTTCCGCAAATAAATGAGTGGCCACAGTCACCATCTCTGGTTTCTGGGCTCTAACAGGTACAACCCCAAACAAACTGCAGTGTATGTGTGTTTGAAATTCTTTTCTCAGGTCACTTAACTGCTTGGACTGGTCCAGAATTGGAATTGTTTGGCAGCATAATCAGCTGTGAAGTTCTTGAAGTTCTCAAACCTGTTCAAGAAAAGGGGTTCCTCTAAGCTGCTCTCTTGTGCCCGATTCTAAAATAAACAGGGAAAAATTGCAGGAAATCATCACAACACTTCAATATACATATTTTTGAAAGATTTAAAATTCTTATTGCCATCATTTGAGCAATCTTTGTAGTTTCTGTCTCCCTTTACCCTTATTTCCCAAAAGCAGCTTCCAGAAGTCATACACTCAGTGTGTATGAAAAGCCTTATACAACAAGGTGGTATGGACTTGAAAAGGCAAGGCTGTTTCAAGTGTCAGTTTTCCAGATGGATATAATACTCAATATGCAAAGTGATGCTTCTTTGGAAAATGTAATAAAAAGCATCTAATTTTCAAATATCTTGATAAGATTAAGTAAATTATGCATATTTGAATAGCTTGGTTTTCAAATATTGGTGCAGATGGCAGCACTCTGCCAAATGTTTTTTCCAAAAACTGTGAAATAATTTTTTTCTCTTTAAGTAATGTGACATTTCTGTTAATGTTCCCTCAGATAACAACCTGCTACATGGATCAATAGAAAGAGCAAGCTTGTCAGTATGTTTTACTGTAATGCACCCCTGTTATTGGATGGTTTTAGGAATTCCTTCTCATGTTAGGCACCCTTCAAAGGATAGAAATGTGAAGTGGATTGAAGTGTCAAAAATTAGCTCTCACAGAGAGGACTTTGGGCTGTTTTTATTGAAGCTTAGAGTTCATTTTCATCAAAAAATATCCAACAAGATAAGTTGCTGTGATCCGTAATAAAACGAGATGTTTAGTCTGATGGGAGAAGTGTGATAGGATACAGATAGCTGTGAAGTTAAACTTCAGTTTATGAAATGGAAAAGTTATGCTACTCCTTTTCTCTAGAAGTTGCACGTTAACTTCTTTAAAATGTTCTTCCCTTGATTTTCTGACTATAAAAATCTTTTATTGCTTTTATGTACAGGGATTTTACTGGACATTATTATTCTTTTATCATCATAAACGTCTTTGTCAGATTCATAGAGCTGGAAGTTTTCCAAGCGTAATAGTTTTAATTATATTTTTCTCTAGTGAGGCATGATCAAAATTCCAACTTTTCCTGTGGTTGGCTTGGCTGTGGTTATATATAATGTGTGTGGCTGTGAGCTGCAGGTCACCATCGTGTTTAGTTCCTGTGCCGCCCAGGGTGTCAGTGAATAGGTGGTGACATTTCAGCTGGTGTTCAGTTTCCAGTTGAAGTACATGTGCATGCTCGTGTTAGCTCTTGACATCTACATGTATGTCCTTTCTTTCCCAAGATGCTGTCATGTGTTTTTGAGTACTCCCTGGCTTGCAGTGTGTTGCATGAGAAATACACTGATGGTCATTTTCTCAGCAGAAACACGTCAGTCAGGTGTTGCCATTTGACTGCAAGGCCATGCTAGAGCCTGTAAATTGGGGATGATTACAGCGCGACAGTGTGCAACAGCCTGTGCATTGCTCGGGAGTTTGGATGTTCATTGTGTCTTTTCTTGAAAACCTCTTGCATGTATCAGTGTGCTAGAACATAGTCTAGAGTGTCTTGAATGTCTTGCGTTGTGGTACGTTTTCCAAGCTGTTTTCGGGGCTGCTCATTTTTAAATGGTTCCCCTAGTCAATTGGTCTGGCGGGCTGCTGTTACTTGCCAGTCTGAAATACTTCAGGGCAGAGATGGAGTTCTGGAATCTGGCACTCTGGCTAGAATAGTTTTGAGGTGTATTGGAGAGAATGTGCAGAAGATGTGGCTGAGGGTAAGCAGCGCCTGCCCCAAACTTTCCAGAGCAGTACGGTCTGTCTCTGAAGATGTGGTCACATTCCTCCTTTGACTGTGAGGGCAGTGGTTTTGACATATGACCAACTAGGTAGTTTTTCATTATTGTGAGTATAATAGAATATAATCCCATGCTTGTCTGTGAAATCCATTTACCTTAATTCTACATTGCAGCGTCATTGGTTCTAATGTTTTACCTTGAGCTTGAAAAAAATGTATGTTGCACTTAAAAGTCACTAAATTATCTTTCTCATCAAATTGTTACCATATAGAGATCAATGAACTTTTGAAGCAAAACAGCCTAGTCATTCGGTTTCTTCTGCGTCTTCATATACTACTTCATATGTGTAATTCAGTCTTGCAGGTTTTGTGATTAGCAGAGATTAAAAGTTGTAGTCAGAACTCGGGTCATTGGTATAATGGTGGCTGGCAGTGCTGGAGAGATCATTGAAATTGTAATGAGTAAAGATGACACCTTTAAATGCCAGTAGATCAATTTACTGAGTGTTACAGCAAATAAATAATGCAGCTGTCTGCCAGATGGATGTGGAAAAAAATCTGTGGAATTTGGATGTGAATAGCTAATAACATTGTTTCGGAATTTTGTGAAAAATATTTATACTTGTTGATCATTAACACATTTTAAAGGGGCTTAAGGAACTGAGGTCCTTGACAGCAAGCAAATAGAAGCAAACAAATAGTCTGTCTGACCTAGCGTACATAATGTATGATCAATTCCATGTCCATAAAATCTTCAGGTGAGCTTTAGCTCTCCAAGCAGCAGGGATTGTGTGGGATGGGATAGGATGGTATGGGCATAGCATTGATCCGCTTTCTGGACTGTTCATTTATCAGGGAGGGAAGAGCCAGTGTACAGTCTGTGTATTGCTTCCTTCAGTCAGTCAGGACTCCATAACTTCTTACTGGGACATTCAAGGGGTAAATGATCAAGTTGTAAGATAAGTTGATTGTGGACCCTATATCTCATGAGTTTCCATTTAAAACATCTGTCCCAGATGGCCGTTACAGATGGGTGACACAACAGGTTTATTCTCTATGAGTAATAGCCCGTGGTTTGAATTCATGCAAAGCACTAAAAAGCTTCTGTTCTTTTCAGAACAAGTATATTCAGATTGGAAGCATTAGGAACTGATAGGATTTGAATTTTCAAATATGTTAAATGTGCATTTACTAGTTACTTTGCATGAAATTTCAGTCTTCACTTTGCGTCATGTGCATGCTCATGTGGGCTTGCGCACTTGTGTAAAGCCCTCCTGATCTGCAAGTATTTTATCTGCGTAGGCATGCTAAAATGGTAATATCAACCAGTATGTTCAGTGCACAAACACCAAAAATGTGAAGAGTTTTTTTGGTCCATTTCAGTCCAAGTGACAGCACCGCTTCCTGGAACATACGTCAAACAAAAATGAAGTCTTAATACAAGTTATTCAGCTGGTTACTGAATAATTCCTATGGTATTATATTATCTCCAGAAATGGAGCCGAAGTTGCTGACTGTCTTGGATGAAAGTGGTTTAACTATGGCCGGATAATTCCAGCTGTTGCCAGGCTATATTTGGTGCCCTTGTGCTGGTTGTTTGGGACTTCATGGAACGTTCCCGGGGGTGACAGATGCTGCAGGCAGATGCTAAATGAAAATAAACAGTTAAAACCCTGCTGCTAAGCCCGACACTGTGTCACGTTACTGATTTGACACAGACCTGTGCTAGTATTTTGTATTTCTGTAATCAACCCTGTTATGGTCTTGTATGGTGGGGTGAAGGGTATGTAACCTTATTTGAGTTTCAAAGAGCCTGCTAGGGGACCATCTGATATTTTCTGATGTCCTTCCATCTGCTGTGCAAGAAGCAGTTGAACCAACACATTTCTCAGTGTAGATACCAATGGAAAAAAAATCTCATTTATGCTATAGTCTGTGATGCTGCTGTGTAGAAGATTAATTCAGGAAGCGAAGGCTTGTGCTGCATGCAAATACCAGAAAAAAGATCTGTTCTTTTCTAAAAAAATGACCTTGAGCTTCAAGGACAAGCTGCCTTCAATGGTATAAGTTGTCATAGATTCATTATCTTCTGTGATGTTCTGACAACTAATTCTGTTTGAGCTGGCCCTCAATTTTTATACATTTGTTACTTCATTCCCTTGGTAAAAGCCATAGTTCTGTCATTTCTGTGATGGAACAGGATCAGTATTTCATGTTGTAACTACTGTTCTTATTAAGGACAGCTTTGCCTATTTGTCATCGTGTTTCAGTTTCTTGAAAGGAAAAAAATTTCTCAAGTGGACCTTGCATAAGAAATGATACATCATAAAGTTCAAGAGTAATTGCCTCAGAGCTTGTGAATATTGGTGAAAATGTGGGGGGGTTTGGTTGGGTATTTTTTCCTGTGCATGTTCCATCTGAAATCCCTCCTTGGCCAGTCTTGACTCCACAGAAATTTTCATTTTACTAGGTGTTATGCCAGGCTTTGTGTGATCTCTTCACTGAAGGATTGTAGCATGAACCAATTTTCAAGGTGAAAAGAAGACTGTGTTGCTGTGAAGGAGATTGGAGAGTTGAAGAACGATCTTCCCTAAAGTAATACAGAGGTCTGTGACACAGTTTTTGGAGCAATGGGGCAGAAGAAGTGGCCAGCTCCAAAGGATCTAAACACAATGAGATTTGAGACTTCACACTGCCAGAATATACTCAGTTTGAGTCAGTAGTGACTCCTGACCATTTACTAAATCTGCTCACAGGGCATCAGATGACCAGAGTCCTTGGATTCTGGCATTGCTGAATTTTCAGAACAGCAAGTAAACTGATCGATTCTGTATTTTTCTTTTCCTTTTACAGAACTTTTTAAAGGAACAGATTTTTCTAACCCAATGCATCAAAATTTTTACCTGTTTTTAAGCAAGTTTGGTTTTCATTGGTTGCTACTGGGTGCATCTGAAGTTCTTTAATGATGAAATGAGAAGAAGTTCTAGAACTACTGACCTTTAATAAATTTCAGGGTTCAACAATGAATTGTATGTTCGTGGACACACATGTTTTGAAAAGGTCAATTATGACAAGTTTTTTGAATTTGCATAATTATGCTTGCCACAGCACTTTGAATGAAAATTGCAAATGCTTTGCCCTTTTAAAGTATTCAGGTTTTCCTCTCTTCCCAGGTTTAATTTCCTTTTACTAAGCCATTCTAACATTATTCGTTGAAGAACACAGGGAACATGGACTGACTGTGTTAGGCTGGGAGCAGAAGTAGGGTTCTGGACAGGCAGAGGAAGGGCATAGGATGGACAGTGAAGAGCCTCTTTGCTCTGGCTGTTGTTCAGTGAAGGCAGGAGCTGGAAGAAACCCCTGGACAAGAGGCCTGCATGAGGACATTGGGGAGGCAAGGTGTCTCTGGTGTGAAAATTCAGACTGTCTGGGTGAAAAGAGACTGAGGCACTGAAGAATGGCTGTGGCAGGAAGGGCTGAATATGGGAGGCAGGACTGGGGAGGAGAGTTAGGGTGGAGCTCTGAACAGGGAAGATGAGTCTGTCTAAGGACTCAAATCACTATTTTGCTCCTTGCTCTGAGAAATTCTCTACTTGCAGGCAAATGTCATACCCCTCCAGTGATGGTCTGAGTGGACAACCTACTGTTGCTGCTATTTAGTTTATTGACCCAAGAGTCTGAAGCGTGTCTAGTATCTCTAGAAGTTATGATCTTGCAGATGTACATCAGAGATATCCATTGTGTATCTTTTCAGAAAGGTAATATTCCTCCTGCAACATCAAAGATATTAAGTCTAAATTGGAGTGTGATGTTGTGGTGTAATGTATGTTTATTAGGATATTTTATCCCAGAGCTGTTGCGTTGTTCAGAGAGCAGAGTGCCTTGTTTCTTGAGTCAGAGCTGTGGTGAAGAAAGTGATTCATGAAGGTGAAGAAGTAGTAGTAAGAGTGGGAGAATCATTGGAAGAGGAAGGAAGCCCTAAGTGCTGAGGCAGCAGATCTTTGTCCTGGAGAGCTGCAATACTTCTGTGCCTTTGGGTTCTCACGTTCACTGTGGCAAGTTACTTAAACTAGACTGCATGGTGGACTGCTGATCACATTTTTTATGTGTCAAATTTGATGCTCAGAGATCTGATTTCTGGACATGATGAGTGTTCCTAGCTGCTACTGAACTTGGTGGGACCTCTGCTTGGAGCCCCTCAAGAGTTTCAGCAGTGCAGACAGCATCACCTAGTAATGCTAGCTATAACCCCAGATGGTGTAGTAGGTCCTTGCAGCACACTGACTGCTCTGCTGAAGTATTAGGCTGGATCCTAGTCAGTAGAGTGGTGCGTGTTAATGCAGCCTAGGCCATCTGCCTAGTTTCTTCTGCTAGAGCTGATGAGCTGAGGCGGTGTGCCATGGCTATGTTGGCTCAGGAACTAACTTGGTGAAAACTACCTCAAGCATCTCTGCAAGTTGTTGCGTTGCACTGGGTATCCATGATCTGAAAAATCCAGTCTCAGAAGATTCAGGTAAGGCATCCAAAAGAAATGGAAACATTTTACTTTAATCTCTTTGCTTTCATTTCCCATTTGTAAAATGACAATAATACTATCATCTCATCTCACATGGGTCATTAGGAAAGATAACTTGTTTATGTGGAAGATAAAAATTCTGTCTTCAAAATGAGATTTGAATGATGTATGGCAAATAAGTCCATGGCTTCCCTCTGAAGAACAGACAGAATAATATGCAATTTAAAAGGAAAAGGAATAGCTTCTGGACTGAGCACAGTCATTCTGTGTCCTTGGTGAGGCAGATTATGAAGGGAAATATTTTGGTCACATAATTCTAGTTTATACACTTGGGATGGTCAAATTAGTGTTGTTTAGGCAGCTTGAATTCAGTCACTTTTAAACGTCAAATACTTCAGTTTCCAACCTTAGCACTTATCTTGCTGGATTGTGCATTAGAAGTGTAAAACATACTTACTGCTATGAGCTCTGAATAACACTGACAGTCAAATGCTTCCCCCCCCAGCCCCTGTTAAATTACTTAATGTTTTGTGTTATTGTTCCAGCCAGTTACTTAAGACATTTTACATGCATGGTAGTCAGATTGGTGAGAACTAACATGGGAGCTGACATTAATATTGCAGAAGAGAACAGATCTGATAACATACTGAATTATATATGGAGCTCCAGCACCTAAATGCAGGAGGCCTGGAGGCTCACACAAAGCTCGAGGGAGCTGAATGATCCTGAGTAATCTATTTTTGATGGTGGTCGTTCAAATAAGAAAGAGTGGAGGCTAAAAGGATTTAATATGAAGGTTGTCTGCAGGCTCAAACAAAATACAGTCTTGGTGTTGCTGTATGATGAGCAGGGTCAAGAGCATGTCAGTGATATTTGGCTGGTCTGAGCTGGTTTCCTGACCCTGTCCGAGACTCCTGCTTTCCCCTTGGTGCCCAGGTATCAGTAAGCAGAACAGCGGAGCAAGAACTGGCCTTAAATCCCCATGGGTTATGTTGCTTAAAAGATTCATTCTTTCTCTGTAGAAATCTCTACTTTGGTCTTTTGGTGGTGTAGTGTCAGGAGCAGAGTGCCTGCTGCAGTGCTGTGCGCAGTGAAATCTGCTGTACTGGGGTGGGTAGAGTTTCAGAGCCTGCAGGGATGATGAGCTGTACTGGGAAACCCACATTTTCCTTGTATGTGAGGATGTTCAGCATGATACGTTAAAGTGTTTTGGTCCTCTTAGCAGGACTGCCTAGATCACCTTTAACATGCAGAATACTTCCCACTTGTTGTTTTTCTGGGAGAAGGCTCTGTTGGTTTTAAGGTTACTGAAATTGGAAAAAGCTGTTGATTTTGTTTCTTCTGGCTGTGTACGTGGGAACCCCTCGTTACCCACTACTGGTCCAGTAATTGTACTGTCTTTGTACAATTTGATTTGGTGGTGATTTGGTGGTTGCTATGCTTTTCCTGTAGAGTAGGAGAGTGGTTACTGAGCAAAGAATTTAAAAATGAGATAAAAAAACCCTGTGATTCAGATATCATTTTTCCTTTTCACATTTCATTGCAAGGAAAGAATAAGCACTAAGAAAACAAAGAAACTGTCAGTGACAGCATGTGCTGCCCACCCTGTGCTGTGTGGCAGGAACAAAAGATTTGATTCCTGCTTTTTTTTAATGATTTGCTCTACAAAAGGAGAGGTAGGCTGCCATGTCGTTTTCCTTCTGAAATACCTTAGGCGATTGGTTTTCACTTCATTTGCTGACATTTATCATGTAAAACATGGTTTGCTATAGTAGTTATTAAAACCTGTTGGAAACATTGGATCAGGTACTCATTTGCAAAAATGAGGCAGAGCAGATGCAACCCTTGTTACCAGTGTAAAATCAGGAAGTATTACAGAGGTCAGATGGCTTCAAAGCTACTTTTAGACTGTCTCTACTTGTAGCAGAGTTCCTTATCTTTACGGAGAAAGTGAAAGGCTCCAGCCAGCTGTGCACTGTAGAAGCAAGAGCAATCAAATTGTGCAAGATAATGTATATTAGTATTTCTAAGGCAGATTTGAGTCAATTTTAGAAAGGATGTCTTTGGAGGAAAAAAAAATAATTACTTGCCTTTGGATGCTTTGTGTGATCTCCTGTTGGGGCAGACAGTGGACCAGTTGCCTTGGGTGAGGAACTCCTCTCCTAACTTCCCTAGTCATGCCTACTGTGCTGCTGCTGGAGGTTTTACCCCCTTTTGGAAGCAGCAGATCTTCCAGATCCTATCTGGAAGATTGACAAGGACTATCCAGAGCCAAGAAGCAGCTGGAGGTCAGGGGGGAAGTTTGGGGTCGATGGCAGGAGAAGGGATGAATGTGGGTACCTGTGCGGGAGTTAATTTAGGAAGACTGGAGAGGGTAGAAATGCATGGAGTGACTCTTCCTCATGCTGTAGACAGAAAGAAAGAAGCTTCTGCAGGAGCTAAACTGCTTTAAATATCAATGAATATGATAAAACAGTCTCCTCTGTTTCTCCTTCCCTGCAACTGCAGTGTCAAGCTGTTTTCTGCTCATCTGATGGCTGCTGTTACTGGCTGGTTTAGTTCTGCCTGCTCTGGGTCAGGCACTTTCCACCTCCGCAGTCCCCTCGGATCCTGCTGGTCATTCCCTTTCAAAGTAGTGTGGAGTATCCCATCCCAGAAGGAGCCAGAAATGTGTAATTAAAGAGCTTTGAGAAAGGCACACAGGGTCAGAGAATGTGCCTGCATTTGTATCACTAAAGGAATATCCTTGTAGCCAAGTTGGTTAGAGGTGGGCTGGGTAAGTGGGTGGCAGTGCCAGAGGAAAATGTTTTGGGCCACTGAACTCGAATTGGTGCCTGGTTGTTGTTGTAGCTCTCTGGGATCAGCTTTTGGGGCAGTACTGCTTAAAGTCTTATTCATGGCTTAAATGATGGGGTGGAGCACACCACCAGCAAGTGCGTGGACAGTACCACATTGGGCATAACAGTGGAGGGTAGTGCTGCTGTTCAGGGGGACTGAGGCTGCAGAAATGAGCCAAGAGAAGCCTCAGGAAGCTCAGTAAAGGCTGGTGCAAAGGCCTGCATCTGGGATGGAATAACCCCTTGGGATGGAACAGGCTGGGAGCTGACTGCTTAATAAGCAGCTTTGCAAAAAATCCTAACAAACAAAACCAAAACCTGCCCTGAACCCAATACCTTGGGGGTCCAGGTGGGCAACAGGTTGCCCAGGAGCCAGCAGTGTGCCCAGGCAGCAAAGGCTGACTGCATCCTGGGCTGTGTTAGCAGGAGTAAAGCTGGTGGGGCAAAGGGAGGGATCCTGTTCCTCTGCTCAGCGCTCGTGGGACCGAGTGCTAGGTGCCTGGTGTGGGCTCCCCACCACAAGGACAATGGCATACAGGAGCAAGTCCAGTAAGGCCATTGAAGTGGTCAGAGCTGGAGCATGGAGCAGGCTCTCTTCAGAGGTGTACTACAACAGGAGAAGGGGCAACAGACACAAGTTGGAACGTGAGTAATTCTGGCCAAATATAAGGGGAAAAAATGGCCATGAAGGGTGGTCAAGCTCTGGAAACAGATCTGGAGAAGGGGTGGCATCGCTGTTGTTGTTGTTCAGGACTTGCTGGACAGATCCCTGAGCACCTTGCTTTCAGCAGGAGGTTGGATTAGGGACCTCCAGAGGTCCCTTCCCATCCTTGTGAGTCTGCTGGGCAGCTGACGGTGTTAGCACGAGACCAGCTTCTTCAGCTGACAAGCGCTAGCTTGTCACCCAGCCATGAATCATTTAGTTGTTGAACTCTGTACCCAATTTTACTTTCCCAGTGCCCCTTCTTGGGAAGGATGCTTTATTTTTTTATTACTCCAGACAGTTTTAGTGCTAAAATATTTCTTCAGGTATTTTTTTAAGCAAGGTGGCCTCTGGCTGCAATTAGTGTCCCATTGGAAGAACTGACAGCATTATATAGCAATGCTAAAGCAAATCATTCTACCTCATGGCATTATTACCTTGATCTGAAAATTTCCCCAGGCTGCAATTTGTCACTAATATTACCTTCAGCTAAATTTATCCATAAAAAAAAAAGAGGAGTTAATATTGCTGCAGTTCTAGAGGTGCCATCACCATTTTTTGCGGATGAGTTATTACTTTGTACATTTTATTGACCAAGCATGTAGAGTTCTTGGTCCTTGAAAAATGATGCAGTGGTTCATCACGGACCCCCGTAAATTGTTGGACTATGTAGCAGCAACATCTTAGTCTCCTACACCCTAAGAAAGGAAGAAATCTAAACCATGGTAGATGCATACTGCACTGAAGTAGGAACTGCATTATGTGGATTGACTGATACGAACACTTGGTTGTGATTGCCAGTGACAGGAAAACTGATAAGATGATACTGAGTTTCACTGCTGCTCTTGTGCTTTTGCTTGTTTTATGCTGTACTTCACATAATTTGAATGCTGTGACAGTGACAATGACAGTGATATACTATAATATAATTTCACCTGAGACAATGCAGCTGGAATTAATAAGCTGGAGAGATAAGTCTGAGGTGCTTTGTCATCAGTTGGCATTGGATTTTTGTTTTTGGTGGAAGTGCTAAGAAATCCAGCGGCGGGAGGAAGCTGCCCCAGCTCAGGTGATGCTTTGGGGCCAGCACAGGGAGGCCAGGCAGGCTCTGTGGTCCCATATGGTGCTACGGAAAAGGTGGTGCCAACTTCATATCTGTTGTCTGTAAGCTGAATAATGAAATTCACATTTGTCAGCTGAGGCTGATGTGCAGGGGCACGCGTGGTGTGAAGTCTGTCTTGTCTCCATAGTCATATCAAAATAACCTGGTCATGCTGCCTCTTAACTTTCCTTGGTAGGAGGCTTCAAAGAGAGAGTTGCTTACTTGCTGCCATTCTTTGGTGTTGGACTCTGAAAGGGTCTCATCAGTCCAGCCCAGTGGATCTTAACCGAGGTATTGGGTGCTGAAGGAACAAATTAAATCTCAGGAAAAAAACTTTAAGGTGAGGAGCTTTAAAACTCATAACCAATTTCTTGAATTGTGCCTTGAAGCCAACAGTAGCCACTAGAGAGTGCAGAGCATCTTTGCTTGTGGAGTCTTTACTGTTGTTTTCATCTAAAAGTTATCGGTTATTAGCTTCTAACACAAAATGGACTTCAGGCATGTCACTCTTCTCTTGTCCCCAAATTATGGCTTCTGGTGAAGGCTGATCCTGAAGTGCCCCAGAGCTATGATGATCTTGTGATCCCTCGTTGGGACCTCTGTTGTTCTGCATCCACCACTGCATCAAAAAGACACTTAACCTGTCTAGAAGGTCAAGCAAAATGGGACCACTGCATTCTCTAGCCTCATGCTAATTAAAGAAGAAAACTAGTTAAATTCATATATTGCAATGGCTTTGGTCACAACTGAACTGTTGCTGGAAAGCTGAACTGAGATGAACTCTGCTTTTTAGAGGTGAGAATGCAGCTCAGATTGGGAGGAGACTGGCAGAGCTTTTTTTATAGCCTTGTAAAATTAAACTTTCTGTGCAACTGGCCCATAATGTTAACTCAGCTCTCCTGGCAGGTATTTTTGTTTTTTTAAATAGCCAAGGAAATAGAGTTATAAAATCAGCTGTTACTCATGCTTTGCAAGTGGTTTCAGTATTTGTGGTTCTTTTTAAATGTTTGTCGCTTAATTTAAAGGAGTGTGTTAAGAGACTAGCAAGAGGAATGAATTGACATAAGGGAGACTGTAGCAGACTTCAAATTAGTAGTTTCTCTAGTCAATAATGCGTTTTTTTTAAATGTGTGAAAATACCTGCATGCATGATAGGCTTTGATGGCTTGTCAAAGAAGAGCTAGGCTGGGAGGAACTGTATTCATATCAAGTTGGCAAGCTAAGATTAATCCACATAGCAAATGACTTTTTAAATTCATTTTTTAACTAACATGAACATTTGTGATAATTCTCTGTGCTGTTTGTCTGCAGTGGTGGAAGCTATCCTTCTTTGTGTTTGTTTTTCCTGTCTTTGGGTGAGAGCTAAATTTTGTTTAACATTTATATTTGTTAGTGCTTAGAGGTTGGGTTTCCGTTGCTGTGGATGCTGTAGAAGCCAGTCCTAGTCATGACGTACATCTGCTGGTACCCTGGGAGTGCAGGTGAAGCCATGCAGCTCTGTCTCTGATGAGCAGAAACTGGGGAAGCCCTGGATGTCACTGTTCATCCAGTCCTAGGTTAGGGACCACCTGGTCCTTACGGGCCAGTAGGCAAAGAAGGTGGCAGGGACCTGAACTGGCAGGCACCTGTGGGAAGGTCTGCATCAGGAAGGCACCTCCCTTGTGCCTCTGGGTCCCTCTTCTCGCAGGGAGCAGGAGAAGGAGGCCGGGGAGCCTTACGTGGCCTTTGGGACTGGCAGCCTGTGGTGTATGCAGTTGAGAATACGGAATTCCCCACAGGAGTTTAAGGCATCACTTGTGCACAGCTTGTGCAACATAGCCCTTTATTTTGAAGGGAAAGTACTAAAGTTCAAGGGGAGGAAAAAATAAAAAGCCAAGCCCTTGGCTTAGTAAGTGTTTGCGATATAGGCTGAATTTATTTTTTTTTAAAAAAAAGCATTCCTTTGCTTTTGTGTAAGGGTAGTGTTTTTGTTTGTTCACTGCCAAATGCAGGATAAAGATGTCAAGGAAGGACACAGTAAGTGGATATAATAAGCTGGTGGGAAGGATGGATGGAATGATAAAGGGGAGAGGGTAAAACCTAAACGGTTAGTTCCCCTGCTGAAGTCAGTAGTCCTAACACACACACAAATTAGAAATTGCTTGTTCATGTTGACCTGCGTGCATTTTTGTGGTCTGTTAAAAATACAGGAAAATGGGCAAGTATATGGGGGGGGGGAACCCCAAACCTGAGTATGGATAATGCTTTATTCTGTGTACAGAAACAGTCTGAATAAAAGCAGATGAATAATGGTCTTTTTTGACATCAGCTACATGAGGGTTCTGGTTGGCAGTACAATATGAACAGCTGTTGGGCAGTACTGTGATACAATTTGGTGCTTTCTTTTGAAATCATCTGGCAGGAGAGATATGTCTAAAGTAAATTGTGATTTTTGGTGCTTACTGCATGTGCTTTAACTGAGCATATATTCAGCAAAAGGTACTTAGTACTGCCTGAAAATTTGGCTCTTCAGGTATGCCAAGTTAGGCACCCAAAATCAGTGGTACCTTTTGGGAAGAAAACATGTACCTTCTCTGTTCTTATATGTCTTGATCTTGGCTGTTAGAGTATAAAACTCACACTTCAGTAGTCATCTTCCTGATCTTTTTTCCCTGTTCTAACATGTGCCATTTCCACAGGGAAAAATTCAAAGTGGTCCATTCATTGACCTGTTCGTCTGCAAATGAATGTCGTTGTTAGTGCATCCCAGTTCATTGCCTATCAATGTGAAAGCTGTGGTACAATTTTTACATGCCAAATGCCTCACTTTGTTTGCTTTACATTCTGTTTTCTTTCAGTTTCATTTTAAACAGCTGTTTTCTAAATCCCTCCACAAATAGCAATTAAGTTTTATAATGATGATCTTTGTCACTTAAGTTTTTAACTAGTGGTTTGATTCCCTGTTCTCAGCAGTGTAAAACTGAGATAGCTCAATGGAAGTTCAAGCCATGGTGGTATCAAACTGGTGTCAGTGAGTTGAAAACTCACATATTTTGTTTCAGGAGTTGAAGGTTTTGCACACATCCAGGCATCTGGAATTGCTCTCCTCCACCCAAAACTGCTGTGTTTTGTATTTTATGTATTTTACCTTCTGCAAAAGATCCAAGTCCTGTTTTCCCTTATAGTCTGCATGACAAGAAAAATACCATTACAATTCCGAAAGAGATGATGCTCAGCAGGCACAGAAATACCTGCTTCTGGAGCTACAGAGGGACATTCCCCATCTCTGCTGGTGTTTTGGTCAAGGTTGCTGTGGGGTTTGTAGCTGGTACTGGGAGAAGTTCTCATCCACTTTCGTCATCCAGGAGCCTTTCTGATCCCCACCCACTTTGTGATGGTTGAGCTGTGGTGTTTCTCTTGCTCTGTCTCAACCCACAGCAGTATTTCACAGGCAGTGAAATGAAGAAATGACATGAGTAGATCTTTCTTTGCCTTGAGGCTAGGAGCTGCTTATTGGTCTGTTGGGTTTTGCTGTTTAGCTGCTTGTACTTCACACAACTCCAGCATGACTTCCTAGTTTTCAGGACTCTATTTTTGCTTCAGCCTTCAGGGGATAGCCAGCTCTGCCTCGGAAGAAATCAGTGTGGAACTGAATTTTGGAGCACTGAGTATGTCCACCTACACCATTGTGTGTTTGTCCAGCCTGAGATGTTTATGATATCAAGATTTTTATCTGTCTTTTGATGAAGGGGTCTCAAAACTTGGTCCTATGAAAGTGCAATTTTGGCAGTATGTGCTCTTTTAAACCAAATGTCATCTGCCTAGCAGCCTGCCTGCTGCAAGGCTCTCAGTTATCAAGGTTTGCTTGGGTTTTTTTGGTAAGGGACTTTTGTACTGGTAGCAGAGATGAGGTTGTGTTGTAATTTATTTCATCGGATGCTTGGTTAGGTCTCTAAAGCCTTAATCCCAGTTATGGTTTAGTACAGATAATGTAAATTGTGTAACTTTTTCATGAGTGTTTACTCCTTTCTTTGCATTTTTTGGAAGGAACTTCTCCATTTCTCTCCTGTGATTGTTAGATATTCATAACTAGTATTCATATTACCAAAATTCAAGTTGAATAAAGCAATTTCCGATTGAATAAAAATATGAAATAGTCTCTTGATAGTTTTGTCATATAAGCTTTCACACTAAGCCAACCCTGTCTCAAGCGTTTAGTCGTACTTCAGAGAAATTTGCATTTGGAGTGAGATTTGCAGTGATCTGGAGTCCAGTGCAAGTTTTCTATCTACAGTCATATGTGAATAGGTGATGAATCGGCAGTATTTTGTCTCCGAGCCAAGAAACATAATTAATTGCTGAAAGACCATTTTTTGTCTTGACAATAGGCTGATTTTCTGAATATTTAGGCAGAGCAGTTTTTGATTAAAAATACTTTGCCAGTGATGCGGTAGTTGAATTATGATCTGTGGGCACCAGAGTTTAAATACTTGTTGCAGTGAACTCTCTGGAACTGAGCCTATGAAAAGGATGCATTATGCTGCAAATTATTAAATATTGATTTCTGTAACAGTCTACAGGCATCAATGAACTTAGCAATATGCTAGTAAATAATATGAAAAAGATTAATATCTCAACAGAAAAAGTAATTACAAAGATGTTTAAATAATGATTTTGATGCAAGTTAGATTTGTGGATAACAGAGGACTCAACTTTGGCCTCTTCTTGGTTATCTAAAACCACGAAGATGATAATGTCACCTTGGACTTTTGCAGCTGAAGTTCCCAGAAGAGCTTCCTGAGGTGTGTGAGCCGTGTTTGAAGCTGGATGTTTGGCTTTGGAGGTCACAGCCACATGTCAGAGGGAGCAAGGCACATTCTTTACAGAGTTTGCATTCTTCTGCATCACTCTGAGGTTTCCTGGCATCCTACTCTGAGACAGCTCAGTTAAGCACAGTTTAGCCACTATAACAAAGCTGTTGCTTGCAAGTCATTTGCACCAGTGATGGTTTCTTCATAACGGTTTACAGAAGTTGTTACTGCAAAGTGTTTGCTCTCGGCATTCATTATGGGATTACTTCTCCACAGAGATTAGCAATTTGAATTTGTCATTACTTTTCTGCACAGTGTTAAGTATTTAGAGCAATAACTTCCTCCAGAAGAATGAAGGAAATGGATTTCCTTTTTAATTTTGTGTGGAGGGAAAGACAGTTTTCATGCGTTATCCCTAAGTATCACTTAGATATTCACATGGGGCACATTTTTGACTTGCTGCTTCACTTTGTTCATCAGACAAAATTTATGCTCTTCTGCAGATGTTAGTCTTTAAACTTCAAAGGCATGGCAACATCTGGGTCCTTGGGTCACTGAAAATGAGCAGGCAGCTTTAGTTGCAACTTGTGAATTTCTTTTGCATTTTGAGAGGTTTATATATCAGTGGAAGTGGTACTGCTCATCACATATAAAGGGATCTCTGTGTGAACTGTTGTTATTAGTAAGTTAGAAAAGGTACTGTATTTGGGGAAAATGCAGAGGTACAATTTGGGCTTTGGTTTCCACAATTGCAGTTACAGCTGTAGTACCAGCTGAGGTGTGACTGCAATGAGTGACCTGAGAAGGTGTACACCATCGACCTCCAAGTCACAAAATGTGTATTTTGGTTAAAGAACAATAGATGCTTGTGAGAAGCTTGAGTAAAAGATGAGGTTGGGAGAAGGAAGCTGGCTGATACAAATAGCTGTTCATTCGCTAAGTACAGGTATGCCTGAGTGAAAGCCTGTCACCCCTGGGTCATATGGAGACTGTCCTTGTGACCAAATTCATGGCATGCAGACATGCAATCTCTTGTCCCGTCCTTGCCTTGAACGTTTATTTGCTTTTATGGTTTTTGCTAAGGTATCTCAAGGATATTTGTAGTACATTAGTTTTTATTGTGTTCTGCTTTATTCTCCATGCTGCAATAACATCAAGAGTCTTGCAAGGTCCATATATTGGATGGCAGAGAATGTTGGTGTCCAGGAGCAGTGTCTTAAGAGTCCCTCAGGGCAGAAACTCCAATGTTGGCTATTGCAGGCTGCCTAAGGCTGTCATCGCGCGTTCCAGCAAAGTTGAAAACTGTCCTCCTAGGATGAGCGGTGTAGTCAGCCTATTGCTGATATATGACGGAAACAATGTAGCACACAGTTGTGGGTATTTCCAAGCGTGGTAATGCTTTAGTAAAAGGTGAGGATGCGATAAGTACGTGAGTCAGATGAATGCTTTCAACTGAGCTGCTCATGTTTTGTATAACTAATGGAGCAGGCTTTTTTTTTTTTGTAAAAAAAAAGGCAACAAAAAAAACCCTAAAATACCAAAGACCCTGGAAGGCTCGAGGTTAGGAGACTGCTCAGAAAACTTTGATTGCTGTTAAGGTCAGTTAACTCCAGCAGATTATTTACAGGTTTGTGAAGTTTCAGAACCATATCCTTTCAGTTGTGGTGTGAAAGCAAGTGGCATATGGCGCTTTTAACGTTTGGGAGCTCCTCTAGTGAGACTAAAAGTAAAGATGGTGACTATGGTTTTTACTAAGATTTTTTTTTTTAGGCTTAGAATGAAAAGCTCCCCATTTCAACCTTCATCTCTCTTTAGCTGTCACAAGACATGTTCATACTGCAATCACACACACCTCATGACCACATTACAAAGCTACTTTAAAATCAAGTAACTTCACTGTTGCCTGAATATTTAATCAACTTCTTGGCTGGGTTTTATTGGCAGCACCAGATCTCATAACGTAAGCAGTTTGTGCTGTAGATATACCTATGAAAAAAAGAAGAGAAGAAAAAAGGAAACAAACCCATTCTTCCACCTTTTATATATACCAGCTGAGCTTGAAACTAGCAGAGTCATTAAGCATAATGCCAAATGTCAGTTGTGCGAACAAACGTGTAATAATTGTATTTTGGATCCAGCAGTGTTTTAGAGCAAACTGCTTATAATTTCCAGCAGTTACTCTTGCAAAATGCCTTCCTTTATTTGATTTCTTTATCTTCAAGTTATATCTGTAGAATAAAATTGCAAAGTCAACTCATGCTTCACAGTTACTTAAATTATATTTTATGTAGTAAGTAACTAAACCCAACAAAGTTAGCAGAAGATATTTTTCTGTATAAGGTGGGTTTAACTGGTACTGATCTGGTCCTTCTCATTCTCTTTGAGATCATACACTATTTGTGTGTCATCTTAAAAAGTTGCCTTTGGCATCAGTTGGTGTTAAAATTGTTCATTATGGCAGTACATGGCCAGTACTGAAATTGTTAAAGCTGGTAAGCTCTGATTTATACCTAGTTTGCTCATCTATCATTCTTTCCAAGAACTTTTGTTTTACTGATTTATAAATATTTAGTCTTGGAACGTCTCTTTCTCCATATACATGTGTGCATATATGTTACGTATATATTCATGAAAAATTTACAATTCCTTTAGCTAGAACATAACCTTTATCCTTCATGTGCTCTCAGAGGGAGGGATTCCTCATGCAGCAGATCAGACAATTTATAAAATATATAACGCTTCTTAGAGGGACGACTTCCATGCTGTTTTGGAGCATCAGAGACCATCTCAGTTTGAGTGATCTGAAGAAGGGATGAAAGGTTTTGGGGGAGGAGGTAGAGAGGACTGGAGATACTGGAGTTCTGAGTTTTTACAGGTGTGGGAGCAGCATGAGAAGGAGATATGTTGGAGTAGTAGAGGTACCTGTATATCGCAGTTGGGGTCATTACTGTTGAATATGAGGAGACCCAGTCAAAGCCCAACTGTGTAAGTTTTACCTGAGAGAAGGCTGTCTATGACCTGGAAGAGAAGGTGTTTAGACCTTACAGCCTTGATAAATATGAGTGAATGTATAGAAGGAAAAAAATACTCTTGGAGAAACATAGCTTATTGTTGTAGTCAAGAAGCATAGAAGATTTGAAGGTGGTCATGCATCTAGGCCTTAATATATCAGAATTATGGCTCTTTGATTCCTCAAAACAGTATGGAAACTCATTTATGTATATAAAAGCTGATGGTCTTTGTACATGTGAGGTGAGGAGTAAGTTGGTGATCCTGGGGAAGGTGTTTCACATCACACTTCCACAGCTGCTTTTACAGTATTCTTGTAAAGTAACCCTGTGTTACCCTGTGTACCACTGACGTTCTTTTTATACTTCAGACCAAACATGTTTTCATTTAGGTCACAGGTGAGCAATGTTACCTGATTTTCTTTCCTTTGTCTCCTTTCCTCTAGCTCTTACAGCTTCTGGAGTCTGAAACCATGCAACTAGAAGCCTTTCTGGAGTGGAAGCGACTGGAACCAGTGTATTGGCAGTGGATGGTAATGCATCAAACTGATTTTGAAGGGTGCAGCTTTTTGACTCTAACATAGCTGATCACTTCCAAAGGCCCCTTCCCACAAAAGTAAACGCTGCAAACCAGCTGTTTAACAGCACCCGAGAAAAAGGAAAAAAGCCTTTAGTAAAGTAAGGAATGTTTTCTTAGTTCTTCATCTCTCTGTTTTCTTCAGTCAGGCTCACCCAGCTAAGCTGAGGAATTGCAGCGCAGAGTGGCAGAATTTCATATAGTTAACACAAATGAAAATGTCTGATCTTCATCTCTTAAATGTTTTTTAAACATAGCAATTGTACGTTTTCTTAAAATTAAATGGCTTTTCAGAATAGGGCCTCTAAGCTTTATTGCAGACTTGAGAACAACTAAATTTGTGAGCAGCTGATACTGAAAACATCTTCATTTTTCCCAATCAAATAGTGTGTTGAAATTGCCAATTTCCCCTTGAACTGTGTTGAATGATCATAAGAAAATCAATAAGCCTTTCTCTGTGCATCTTACGATTTCTCAAGTGAGTGTAAACGGTACCATCCATCTCACTTCTCTCTACAACTTTTGCCCGTTCACAGTTGCTGAAAATAATTTTTTAGAGCACCACATTAGCCATATGAGTTTACGAAATTTTGAGAATCAGTGAGCTGACTGTTAATTATCCATATGCCTTGTTCTGCACTAAAAGCAAGGCAAAGGAGTAAAATTACCTGTCTTGAAGAGTGCTTCCAATGCAAAGCCATTCAGATTGTCACTAATTTTATAGTGGGTTTTGCTCTTCATGTCTATCATCTTCTGGTTATTCGGAAAACATCAACACGAGCATAAACCTGGCTCCAAACAGGCAAAATGTAAATGCAAGTGTTACGGCATTTCAGGGTATCCACCACCATTTCCCTCTGACGTGTTGAACAGTGTGGGGACTGTTGTAAGTATTAGTGTGCTTCCTGGAGTTAAGTCCTAAAGAAATACTTGCAAAAAAACTGAGGAGCACGTCTTTTTAAATCGTTCAGTAGGCTGGATGGCAAATTTGCCTTTCTTTTGTTTTGCTGCTGATGGTGGTTGTTCCCGGATTCTGTAAGATGTATGGGAATGAGATGTGCTTTGAGGTACAATAGTTTTCTTTTTCCCTTTAGCCTATGCTTTGCATTGCTGATCTGATGGATCGGGTTGATTCTTGCATAGCTGCTGCTGGGTCTTCCTGATGGTTATGGGCAGGAACATGATAGAGCATGACGTAACTACAGCAACTGGAGTGACTCCAGTAATGTTACTTTAAAATTCTGTCATTTAATGAATTTCAAATAAAACCAGAGCAAAACCCTAAAACCCCACAAACAAACAAAACTTCCCAAAACAGCTTTGTTTTATTTCCATGCAGTTTGTTAGGCGGTTGGTGCCCAGAAAAACGTCTGCATTGTCATGAGCTGGGCTTTTGGTCAGCATGAGCTGCTGGCCTCCGCGCTGTTTTGTGCCAATTTGCAATGCTGATGCTTGCTGAGAAGGAGGTTTTGTAAGGGTGTCTTTTGCTGTTTTACAAAGCTGTGTATTGTATAAGCCTAAAAATCTCTTGCTGTGAATCAAGCCAGAGTTTTTAACCTACCTGCAGAGAAGAGAGAGAAAGAGGGGGGCATTCCTATCCTCTTTATAATGATCTTTATAGAAGTGAAGGTTGTTAGCATGTCACTGCCTTCCCAGTCCGTGTTTCTAGCTTAAACAAAGCTGGTTCTCTCTGTCTCCTTGTAGGCCATTCATTCAAGCTTCTGCTGGTTGCTGCTGCTCTCGTATGGGACTTTCTCTCCCATGTGTCTGTGTTTTACTTCAGGTGCCTCACCTGTATGTCAGTGCTACAGTCAGCACTCTTCTATCACAGAGATTTGTATTTATACTTTCTAAAATGGTACTTGACTTTAACAGTGTGACGTTGGTGACTTCTGGTTTTCTGACGTCTCTTCCAGCAGTGTTGCTGCTGAGCCAGTAATTACGCATCTGGTTTTTTCTTGCCTGTGTGTAGACCATGCTGCTCAACTGCTGAATTCCCTCATACTGTTTTCACATTACTTCTCCAATTTCTAAAGATAATACTGAATGCAAATTATGTCCTTAAAAGAGATTATGACCTCTCCTATTTAATGTCGCCTTGATAAGAATATGGAAATAAATATTTAATATTCTTTGAGCGAGGAAGCCTGGGTCCTTTAATTATGCTCTGCTACCCTGGCTTGAAAACTGTGTTTCTACATAATCTGTGCACCATGGTTTATAGGTACATGCGTTTCAAGGACCCCAAAGTTATTTGGCATTTTTTTTTAGTATTTTGGATAATTGTTGCTATCTCTGAAGGTAGTTGCAGAATTAATTATAGACCCAGCTAGGTGGCCATGGTCAAAGAGAGCTGACAGAGCTCCTGACCAGCCTGGCGCAGAGATCTCTTAGGGTTCCTCAACTTGTAGAGGATGGACACGGGAGAGCCTGTGGGTGTTGCAGCTTACTGTGCTATGTAGCACATGAGGCTCTTCTGAACAATGCAAGCATGTGCCTCCTTCCTGGACATCACTTTGTTGCAAAAGATCATAGAAGTGCATTCAGCCTCAGAGTTTGAGGGGAAAGGGCATATCTGGAGCTTCTGCAGTACTGATGATCTCTGTACCGTGAGTGCTACTTTATTATCCTTTAGTGCAGTGGAGAGTAGCTGACAGTATGCAGTCCTTTCTAAAATAAGCTAGGTTAGCAGCATAAGTTTTCTGTTAACTTAGAAATATGTTAGTGAACTGAGGGGGTTATATCTTAAAATAACTGAAATTGTAGAGCAACTGTACACTGAGATATGGCAGCAGTGAATTCCTAGTTATGAACTACCAGGAAGATGTGTGTGTGGGGGGAAGCACTTTAGCTTCTGCTGAAAAGTAACTTCCATTGTTGTTTTCCTTTAGGAAACTGTGTTAGATAATATGGCTGAAGAGGGAAATAAGTGTGAGTCCCGGGATGCTCATGTAGAGAAAAGCAGGCTGCCAAAGGCGACCTTGTGCTGTCCCTGGGCTGACAGTCTGACTGGGCAAATTGACAGATTATCCAGAGATCTAATGACTTTCCGTGACCAACTGCATAAGCTTGTAACTCGTCGAAAGGCTGCATGGTGTGAGAAGGTAAGGCTTTGGGTGGCATTCTTGGATCATTACTGACTTTTAAGTTCCTGTATTTTTTAGTGTTATCACTATGGCCCATCCTAGGGCAGCTTCCCTGTTGCTGCTGTGTCAACCTTGCTGAAATCTTGATGACAGATCTGCAGTTACTTGTCTGTTTATGCCCACAGCATCCCAGGTACTCTTTCAAACACAAAGTAGGCATCTCTCCCAGAGAGGCAGCATGCTGAAACAAAGCAAGTGTTCTTTTGGAAGGGAAGTCATCAAAGGATAGGGGAGGAGAGGAGAGAAAAAGGAAATCATGGCAGCCCCCGGAGGGGACAGAGGCAGCAGGTTGAAAGCATCAGTAATGGTTATAGTGAGAAAAATATAGATAGACATTTGCAGGGACGGGAGGGTGGGAGAGGCCAGAGCTTGTCATCTTTCACTGAGTTAGTAGTCTTTGAAATGTCTGATGGGGGGAGGAAAAAGAAGGATTTCAAGCTTGTGAAGTGAGAGAAGGGACTAAGCAGAAGATCTGGTGGAAGAACAGACTGGCTGTGGGAGGCTGGCTGCAGAGGAAAACAGGTGATACGAAGGAAGCGTACATGGTGTTCACTGGCATAGGGATGGGGAGACACTGGGAAGCACCCAGAGGGGGCGGTTGGGGCATAAATAGAGGAGCTGTTGATGTAGATGTAAAAGGTGAATGTGAATATTAACATACTGCCAAAAGAAAATACGATGAAGATGAAGGCATGGAAGCTAGTGATTTTTTCAGGCATCAAGAGAAAAGAAGGGTACCAGGGAATCTATGAAACCTGTGGATGCAGAAAAAGTGAAAGGAACAGGTGGGGCAGGTAAAGCAGTAACAAAAATGCTGTATTGCAATTTTACGCCTGTATTAACTAAGGAGAGGCATTTTTTGATTTGTTTTTTTGTTTCTTTTGGTTTGTTGGGTTATTTTAGATAGGATTATAGATCATTTGACAAAATGAAAAGTGGCAGGTTGTCAGATCAAGAGATCTGACAAGTCAGATCAGCTCTTTGCCCAAGAGTTCAAAAGGATCTGGCATGGGAAAAGTGTGTGAGAGCTAATTGTTCTCTTCCACTGTAAGGATAAGAAACTAATTGGGATCAGTTGGATAGGGACAGGCACAAGGAGCTGCCGTGCTGCTTCACACAGGGTACAGAACTTCTTCCGACAGGACACTGTGGATATAACCAGTGTACATGGATTTGAAATCTGTTGGACACATTCTTGGAAGATGAAATCCAGCAAAGATTATCAAATATACAGATACAAATTACAAACTTAAGTAACTGCACGAGTACAAATCATTGCAGGTTGGGGGAATATTCCGAGGAAGTACCTCTGTGTATTTGCTTTCGTCTTACACAGTCTTCTCTGGGCACTTGTTGTCGGTCACTGTCAGTGGTGGGGTGCTGGACTAGGCAGGTCTCTAGCATCATCAGATTTGGTCGCTTTTATGGCAAAATGGGCATGACTGTTGCAGGACAAATCAGACATTGAATTCCAAAAATAAAATTTCCAATGCATGATTTCCAAAGCAAGATATACTCTGACTCCTCTTATATGTATCAACATATATGCTGTTAAATATTATATAACAATCACACTGAAGGTTGTTTTATGCTTAAATTTGGACATGAAGTCCAAAAATATTAACTGATGAATTCTTCATTGTACTTTGAAATAGATGCTGTGATTGGATTTGAATGATGGTCAGTCAAATTCCAGTGTTCTGAGATTCACTGAATGTCATGCGAGTTTATGACTGTGGGTAACAAATGCAGTGCATCTTAAGTGTGCTCTTAAAAGGATGGTTTATCACAAGTGCCTCCTCTTCTATGTGCCCTGGAACAGAATTGTTTTGTAACGCTACATGACAGCTTTTGGAATGCTGGGGGTCAGATGACTCTCCATCAATCCTCTTTATATCAGCCTTTGCTTTGAGCAGTGTTGCTGCTTATGTGATGCTTTCTGCCTGCAGTCCGTCTTTTCTCCCCAGTCAGGATGCTTGCTGAATGCAGGCTCCTCTATCAATTGTATGTTTCTGCCCCCTTCTGTCTTTCCCCTGGAGAAATAAGCTTATCAAATCTTTCCTTCTATATATTTTTTTTAGTCAAACAAAGAGAAAAGATCCAGCAGTAGCTAAAGTGGTCATTATCTCTAACTCTTGTGATACTGAGACATCTGGAAATTATCTTGGCTCTCACAATTGTGCCCGGCTGAGGGACAGTACAGTTTATTACAGCTCTTGTGCCTACTACCTTGTACTTCACAACAAATGTGATAATCCACAGAGTAATTATGTCTGTTGTTACCAGTAGGCCTGATGTTTGTGCCAGGCAACCGAGTAGAAACTGTTCTGAAGAACAGAATGGAGGGCACGTGATGAAATGCGATATATTGGGGAAGAGACAGTACGAGTTTTGCAGAGAGGAATCATGAATATAAAATCGGTTGGAGCTTTTTGAAGGGACTGGTGAGTGTGTGGGCAAGGGAGGTTGGATTGACGTTATTTAATTGCATTTATAAATGGTGTTTGATAAAGTCCGTAAAAATTCTCCACAAAGATAAACTGCCCACCTGTCTGTCTTTCTCTTACCCTCAAGCACACAGCAGAGCAGGAAGCGGAGAGGCAGTGGCTGTCGTTGGTTTGGGGAGGTGGTCACCCCTGGAGCCTTGGGGGCCTGTGCTGCACAGCATGTGTGTAACTGCTCTGGGAAAGGAGGTGCATAGCAAGATGCCCAAGTTTTAAGATGAGACTAAATGCCTGAGAGCACGTGAAGGACAACAGCAAAAGATTGTTGAGGGTCTTTGTACTGAGTAGTGAAGTGGTAGAATGTCAGATAATATTGCGTGGAGATAAATCTGGCAAAATGCATCTGAAGGGAGAATCATAATTTTACATGTTTGGTATGACTGTTATAGCATGTGAATGAGCTCTTGGGGTTATAACAGTGGTTCTGTGGAAATGTCAGTGGTCAGAAACAGTGAACTGAATCCTAAGAATTGTTAGGAAAGCAGAAGAAAGCAAAACAAAATATTCCCATCTGTTCCTGGAATGCTGTGTGCTGTTCTGGTCCCAGCATAACTTTAAAAAAAAAAAAAAAAAAAAAAAAAAAAGTTGAGCTGAAAAGGCACAGGGATGGGAAGCAATGGTGACCCAAGCTGTGAAAGGGTTTCTCTGTGAGGAAATCTACTACAAGGAGCCCCTGCCTAGGTAAAAGAGGAGAGAATGAAGAGGGGCATCACGCTTCTGATGCTCCTTTTCATGATGGGTGAACCTTGAGGGAATTACTGGGCAAATTAATGAAGAATGAAATCATTGTTAAGCAAGAAATACGGAAAGTATTCTCTGGTCAGGAAAGTCCTTCAGTCGCAAACTACTGGAGTTCAGGAAGTTGTGTCTTCTAGTGAGGTACTGTTCCATGTTTGTCTGGTCCTAAACTTATTCCCTAGCTGTTTGCTATTGAAGACTGTCAGACATACTGCTGGGTTAGAGTGAACCTTGATATAACAAGGTACAGTTGCTCTTCCTTTACATCCAGTTTTGAGCATCATAATTCAGAAGAGAAACTGGGGAGAGTCCAGAAGAGAAAAATGAAAGTCATCATAAGTCTGGAACATAACGTCTTTATGTTAAAAATGGAAAGACTGAGGTGAGGTATATGGTTCTTTGGATATGAAGAAGTTTTCTCTGGGGGAAAGATTTTTATTTTTTTCCCCATGTCCTCAATGAATGGGACAAGACTGGATGTAAACTGCAACACAGACATTTAAATTAGATACTAAGGAAAAAAATCATACTTTTTTTTTTTGTGTGCAGACCCTGCATAAAACAGATCATGCAAACATCTGTCAGGGATGGCTGAAGAAGAGTTGGTTGTGGTCTAAGACTGTGGCTTGGGCTTGAAAATCTGTTGAAGTCTCTCACTTATGCAAGCCTGCGATGGATTGATTTATTTTGGATAGAAATATTTCAGGTGTGTTACAGTCATTGCTGTGCCACAGTGCCTGGTTTGTACCACTGTACACAGCTGCTTGTTATTCAGGATGTGGGGTTAGAGTTTATGTGTCTATTTGTTGCAAGCTTGATCATTTGCACACTGTGATTCTAGTAGTTAAAATTATCAAAGTTTTTTAAAATTCAGCAACTTATTTTGCTCCTTTTCTTTTGCTTCTTTCTTTCTTTCCTTATTTTTTTTTGTTTGTTTCTGCCTGCCTCTGCTCTTTCTTTGGTTATGTGCTTAGAATGACCCTGAAACCATTTCCGCTTTCAGGGACATTCACTAGAAGACATCTGAATGTTGCCATGGGATTTGGGTGATTTGTGAAACCCTGATTAATGCGACATTTTAACTGATATCCATCTCTAGGCAGCAATGTGTTCAGTATCTTGGAGGAGAAAAGGCATATGACAGAGGTGTGATCTGAATATGTGGCTTTCTTATTGTTAGCTTTGTTCTTTTCCATGCAGTACTGGGCAAATAATTACCATTTCTTTGACACTTCGGGGATTTGTAAATGATCAAAAAGTTGAGTGAAATAGTTAAGCTTTAAAAATGTTTCTCCTCTTAGAAACAAACTTAACTGTAAAAGATGAAATCTCCTAATTCCAGAAGAGAACTTGTTTGCTTGTTTGCTTTTTTCCTTTCTGAATATTCCCTGTTATTTACCTCTCTATTTGAAAGGGGGATTTGATTTCAGTCTGTTTAAACATTTGGCATCCACAAGCTGGAATGCAGAGTATTTGACTTCAAATGGTGATCACTTCAGTTTTCATCACATAAATGCTCACACCATACTGGGCTTTTGTTAAATTTGGGGTATTGTATTTTGTGATCCTCTGTGTTGACTAGCATTTGAAAGCAAGCCAGATGCCTCTGAGATGGCAGTATGATGGGATGGAGTTTGCTCATGCATGCCCCTGTTAAGCATGGCCCAGAAAGGTTTAGAGCCATTAATCTGAGCTTAAATATGCGCTTTCCACACCACAGTCCTCTCTAGAAATAGTGGTGGCTGTGCTTGCGTGCTTGGCTCATGTTATGCCTGGAGTACCCAGAGCCGACACTTCAAGAGGTTGTAATCCCTGGCCAATATCAGACTAATTTAATGACGGTGGAAGAGCATGCTGAAACCTGCATTTTGTCTTTATTTCTGTGTTTTTCTCCTGATCAGTCACCTCCCCTTCTGTTCAGTAACCTCTAACCTTCCCAAACCATTGCACCTGAGTCCTTGGTAGGGCTGAGGGGATGCAAGGTTGCCCGTTTCAAAATAAATGCCCTTTGGAATTCTAAGGTGTTGGGAAGGGGCTGTATGGGACAAGGATGTTTTGTTTTCTCTTGTTAGGGAGAGGGTAGGTGCAGAGGTGGTCAGTGGTGGTGGCAGGAATGGTCTGGGACACCCCATCAAGTGTGGATGGTGGGGACTGAAATGTAGAGAGGCTTTCATTCCATCCCAAGAGTCCTGTGCTTCACTCAGACTTTTTGCTACTACCAGCTCATCACAGCACACTGCTGGAAACCTTGTAGAGTCTAATAAAAGGGGATTATTTTTTTTTATGGTAAGGATCTTACATTTATAAAAGACTGAATCGTTTTTGATGCACTTTGGTGTAAGGCTTTACTATTTGAAGTAGGGAAGCAGCTCCAGAGGCTGATGCTGAAACATAGTCCTACATCCTTCTGGTTTGGGTTGGTTTTTTTTTCGTTTTTCTTACTGAGGTTGAGTTGAATTTTATCTACCCAAACAAGTACACTTCCACAGTTTTTTTCTATATGCCTCATAAGGAACTGGAGGGGAGCAGGAGGAGCTGTGGGTACCCTAGTAGCCACTGCTAGTGCTTGGTGGCCATGCCATGTGACTAACCTGCATGAAAATAAAAACTTGGTGCAGTGTATGCATGTGGGTGAGGGAAGTAAGGCTCATTGTTTTCTGCACTGTGTGAATGCTGAGGAGCACTGGTGGGGGCTGGACTGGCTCCTGGTGTGCTGTGTTCCTCCCTGCACCGGTGCAGGGCTGGGTTGTGTTTCTGCTGCCTTAAACCCAGGAATTGTGGCAAAGGGACAGCTGAGCTCTCACCGAAGAGCTCTCTGAAGGCTTGTCGGTAGCTCACTTTTTTAAGCAGACTGTTCACGTTGCATTTTTGCTATTTCTGCTGTTCATTCTAGTTCTTTGGGCTTTCTGCTAATATGAAGATGTTAGTGTAGCGAGTAGTTAATTATCCAGGCTGTCTGGGGTGCAGGAAGCGGAGGAGTGGTAGGGAACAGTTCTGTGCTGATCTATTTCCTCAGTCAGCACGTTCCCTTCCGCTGCCCCTTCCCCAGTCCCAGAGTGTGTCTGTGTTCCACTTTGTGTTTGCAAACCTCCATCTGGAGCACTGAGCAGCTGTCAGTAGAGCTTTTCATGCAAAAAGAAATTGAAGAACTAGCAAGGCCAGAGAAGTAGCTTTTGGAAATGCATGGTTGGCTGGACCCGGATGCCTGGGGTAAGGGGCGCAGACCCAGAGAGATCAACAGAAACATCCATCAAAAGGAGCAATGGAGGACATGGGCACAAGGATGGCAAGGACAGACAAGGCTAATGCCTTTTATGTGTAGTTCTTATTTAGTTAAATGTAGGATTAAATTTGTTGCTGATGGAATTGCCATGGTATTAGCAGATTTAGGTTATTGGAAAGCATGCATCTGCTGTAAACAGTAGGAAGTAAGATCCTAATGCTTCTTTTCGCTTTTTGCCCCTGTATTTTCTTACATTGGTTTTTGTCACTCGTCAATATCCCTAGCAGGAGATCTGAGGCTGCTTACTTTTGGTAAGTGCTTGTGGAGATGCAAGTGATTGTTCCTGGAGGGCAGTGTGCTCTCTCTTGTGCTGGAAGGAGGAAAGAAACCACCTTCATGCATTGGTTCTCTGAACAGCAGGATCTTGCATTTGTGTTAGACCTGAAGCCCCTAGTTACTCTGGTTTAAAACTGGCATGCATGTGGAAAATTACTGCAGGTAAGCAGAGCCGGGAGACTTTTGAGAGAATCTTGCTTCTGAGAACTCTGTGCAGGTTGGTCAGACTTGAATAGTCAGTTAAGCTTGCAGCGTACAGGGAGATGAAAAAGATAAGTATTTATTCTGCATTTGCAGATGCAACTTGCTGTGAGATTGCTGAATGAGTGCTGAACTGTGTGAGAGATGGAGAGACTCTGTGTACCAGTTGCTACATCAGCAAACTGATTTCAAACACACAAAAACTGTAACTGAAAATAAATTACCTAGCCTGACATTTTTTGTGGGGCTTATGTATTCTAAAAGACTCCAGGCTCCTTAGGGAAGAGAGAAACATTAAAAACTTGCGTGCCGTCTCCTGTTTTGTATGCAGAACTCTGGGATTTGAAGTAAGCGTGGGTGAAAGTTTTTCTTGCTTTCCAAAAGATGCGGTTTTCCCTTCCTTTGTCGAGATACAGAATGTTTGCTCAGGTGACAGGATCAGTTCAAGTATAATCAATAACTCGTTTTAATATTTTACTCACATTATTTGCCAAGATGTTGGATACTGACCAAGGCAATGAAACATGTAGTAAATGCAGCTGAAGAATTATAGTAAAATTTTAGATGAGCTTTATTTAACAATAAACTGTAAAAAACCCTATTCCAATGAGAGAACGTGTTTTGTAGCCACTGTAAATGTTTTAGTGCATTTTAAAGAAATAAGTATAGTACTTAGGTTCTCACAGTTAAAATGCACAGTAAAACAGGGATGAAGATGAGGAATGCCTGTGGGGCTCAGATGTACAAGGTATATAAGATTGCAGGTCCCAGCATTGCCTCTGTCTTTTTGAATGGGAAAAGCTTGGAGGCTGATGGGTGGGATTTGAGGTGACCACAAGGTTGCTGGATTAGGAGACTCTTGCAAGGGGTGAGCCACTGCAACAAATGTTGTCCTCCACAAGGGCAGTATTTTGGGAACATAGCTAATTCTGGCTGACAGAAGCCATATTAAACACCATAGCCAGTGGCTGTTTTTCAGAGCAGCTCTACCTGAAACACTGTTACTGTGTTTTACAGAACCTTTCAGAGAGGGTTTTGGGGACACTTAATTTCCAGGAGGTATCTGACTTGCTTTACAGCTCCAGGCAGACTGTTGGGACAGGTTCCTCCTCTGACAGTAGGAATTAGAAGCATTGCATACTTTGCAGTACTACCTGATTTTTAGGTAAGTTGATAGAGGTGCTTTTAGAAGGACTGTTTGCATTCATGCATTCAAAGCTTAACCTGAAACGGCTTTTTTTTTTCCTTAGAACCTTGGCCTTGTTCTCTCAGTTGTCTGCCCTGAAATTGAGTGTACTTGATCGTAAGAGAAAAAAAGCATCCAACTCATTTCTGTGTCTTTGTCCCTTGTACTTGTAGAAGAGCTGACATAAAAGTGTATCTGTAATTTAGTATTGTCGCATATCTTCTTCCCAGCCAGAAATGCATCTAAATGAAGCTTTAGTACACTACTGAGCTCAGAATTTCGACTTTTAATTCTTCATTTCGTCAGCTCTCTCAAAGCCCTGAGAGCTGTTTGTTCCCGGCCCCGCCCCCCCGCCCCGCCCCCCCCGCCCCCCCCGCCCCGCCCACCCCCCCCCCCCGCCCCGCCCCCCCGGCTTTGCAGGCTAGCCATAGGACCCAGCCTTTGCTGCAAGAGTCACAGTGACCATTCAGGCAGTTCCACATCCACCTACAGCTGCTACTCACTGTCAAAACTGTGAGCTAATAAACTGCTGAATGTATTTTAAGAGTAGTGGCATTAGATAAGGTCTGCTTTTTCACTGAAACTCTGAAAATGTTTTATGTAGACTGTTCTCCAGCTGAAAGTTAAAACTTCCTTTGCTAAGGTCTGCTTTTTCACTGAAACTCTGAAAATGTTTTATGTAGACTGTTCTCCAGCTGAAAGTTAAAACTTCCTTTGCCTCCTCATGCCATAGTTGTGGATAGGCTGGGTTGCTGGAGTGACCTTTGCTGCTCTGGGTGCACCATTCCTGCCTCCCCCAAAAGCAGGGAGAAGAGCTGCAGGGCTGGGTGCTGGTGGAGGTTCTGCAGGAGTCATGCAAAGCCCCTGGAGGGGACAAGGGAGTGTTTTCTAACTGAAAACTAAACCAGTTTTGGGGTGAAGAAATTCCCTAAAAGTTGTGGTTATGAGTTTTTCATTTTTGTTTTCATTTTCCTAGTAATTTTTGCTTAAGAAAGACCTTTTCCTGAAAATTTGTATGACTAGGTAGTAATACCTTTCTCTCATCTGTGTGTTCTAGGAGTGTTTGTATAAACGTTCCATTGTTTGGCTGTGTATACAGGAACTACCTTGTTTGAATTTGTTTCAATCCTGTTCTCCTAGAGCAGGGCAATACAGAGAAGTGCAAGTCACAAGCAGCACTCTGTTCCTAGTGAAAGTGGCTGCTTTCATGTTGCACAGTGATAAAGCTCTGCTGAACACAAAGTGGGACCCTCCAAGCCTCTGCAAGTCACTTAGATCTGAGATGATACATCATCAGTGTTTGTCTCTGCTGCCCAAGATAAAAGTTTGGAAGAACAAATTGAAAAATAAGTGAGCAATTTATTATATGAAGCAATACATGTCTGTTGCCTTCCTTTGTAATTTGTAGTTGTCAGGGTCTTTTTCAAAGTAGCACTGCAGCCTTTTTGCAAGTGTCTAAATTACTTACACTGACATACCCTGGTTTTCATATCGTGTATTTTCAGTATGTGCCTATTAGTGCATTAATTTGTGTGATCTTCTAATTCAAAGATTTTGAAAAGTCTATAGAGATAAAACTGCAGTTAAAAAGAAATGCATTATAAAAGGCTGGGCTGTTGGAATGGTATTTTTTTTTATTACTGTAGAATGCTGAAGACTTATAATTTAGAGGAGGAGATAGGTATTATCTCTTATTCCCTGTGGTGTGCATTGGGAATTGTGTAGCATTTGGACCTTCACAAGTCTGAACTGTGTCTCCTTATAGTCAATGGTAAATTATCTGCAAGTGTGATGCTCCTGCCTGGAGTTATCCCACCCTCCTGAGAGCAGCAGGACCATACTGGGTGGCCAGATTGCATATCTTCTTGGGAAGTGGCTGAAGAGGTTTAGATAAGCTCCTGGCTCCAGAGCACGGTGATTCTGGCCATCTTGTTGTATGCTGTTGCTGTTGCTTCACGTCTGCTCTTTTTGTACTGGCATCACTGACATCCTTTTTACCTGAATAGAAGTAATGCAGAAATTACTGATTTCTTTGAAGACCATTTATTATTTTAAGACTTGTCCCTGGCTGGTTCTTCCCACAGAGTTGCTGCAATACAATAATCACATTATATTTCTGACTCCCACCTGTTTTGGGTTTGTTTTTTTTTAATTTGAGCTTTAACCACTGGAAAAGCAAATTACTCATGCCAAAACCTCAGGAACAGAGAGTTCAGAAAATATCCATATGACAAGAAACTTTTTTTGTAGCTTTGTGGAAAAGGGATGTATCTCCTGGTGCTTTCAGCCTAGCTGCCTTCGTTCTGGGCTGTTTGCCTCGGATATGTCCTTCAGCAATCCAACCCAAAGGCTGTCCTTGAAGCAGCTGCCTCTCTGTGCATCTCTTCAATGTCAGGATCCAGCGTAGTTCTGTCACACGAGGAGAGCCGGGTGAAGCCCTCGCTGTAAGCAGGTCTGCTCACACGGGCTCATAGCACAGCAGTCACAGAGTTCAGTTGCTTTTAGGCCTAAGAGGATTAATTTCTCTTTTGCTTTGCCTGTGTGATAGATATATTTGTAGGCTCAGCAAACAGGCAGTGGTTTTATCAGTCATGTGCTTTTGTGCTTTGTGTTAATATTTGGAGGTATATTTTGTGTTTTCCTGGTAAAGACCCTGAAAAATCTTTTATGTTGTTCTTTTCCTGTTTCTTAAACCTATATCCTTTTTCCTTTATCTTAAGCTAAACTGATTTTTCTGACTCCTATCAATGTGGTATTTAGATACAGGAGTCTAAATACAGATCCATTCAATTATCTTTTAAAAAAAACAACCCAAAAACAAACAAAAAAAACCCCCAACACAACCCCCAAACCAAACAAAGCCAACAGATATGTTATCCATTCAGTCAAGATCAGGTCAGTCTTTTTTATGAAATTATCTCATTCTAATGCTTTAATTAACTTCTAACTTTCAATTACTATGCTTCCTCACCATCTAAAAGCTTTCCATTGGAGGACAGCGTGGATGTTGTTCTGGAGGCTTACAAAGCGCAGTATTCAATGCGTGATAAAAGGAAGCACAGAGCAGCAGTGCCCTGCCAGACCGTGGTAGCCGTTCTCGTTGGATGCACCTATGTGCGTTCCTGGTATTAAAACTAGAGTTTTTCCTCAGAGGACTCCTCCCCCAGTTAAAAGATGACTTTCTATTCCTAGATAAAATAGGTAGTTGCCTCTCTGTGGCTTCCCTGTCAGTTTGTTTTGGAATGACAATGGGTGGGCCCAGGAGCTAGCATTTTGAATAGTGAAAGTCTTTAAAATGCATAAGATGGAGATGCATACATTCCTCTCTAATTGCAGGAAATTGCGAATCCCAGCGAAGTTTGGAATGCAGCTGCTTGTATAATTACATCTTCTGTCAGTTGCTGTAGCTCAGCTTTACAACCCTTCTAAAATGTCTTCATAGTTTATGGTACAAATAATGCCCTTTATTAATATTACTTTGGGATCACCCCTTTCGTTTATTCACCACCAATGGCAAAGGCCTAAGATTTTTCCTCTTGTTGAACTATAATAATGAATGTTAGAAATTATTATTTAAGGTGACATTTTTCTCTAGCTGCTATAATTGTTAAGCCAAAAGAAATTATTTAAGTTTCTTACTATTGCTGGGGTTTGGGTTTAATAAGAAACCCCCATGCATGTACCTCAAACCGGTTTGATCTGCCTACAGCATCAGATTTTGGGTATGTGCAAACCTTTCCATTTCATGTTCTTATGAAATAGAAGGTAATGGTAATGGGTCATGGAAAAGTTGTTAGGTTATTGGCAGCTAGGTGTTGCTGTCTGCTACTGGTCATAAAAATACAGATAAGATACAGATCACAGTTCAGAGCTTAATTAAATGTGTCGGCCCCACTTACACCACCATTGCAACTGGAAAATGGTTGAGAGGTTGGAAAGGATTAAAGGAGGGGTAATAAAGGAATTACTTGATCTGGCTTCTTGAGAGGTCAGAAAAGCATAATTTAACCAAGGGAATGTTATAACTGGATCACGTTCCGCAAGTTCTGAGACAGAAGAGGAGTTCTGAGGGTGTAAGACTTTAGGTGAAAGATAGTATAAGAAGACCCAGTGGCTGAGGTGGGACTCACTGAAAAGGGGCATATTTTTAACCATAAATACATTTCACTGCTGAGATAACACAGTGGTAAGCGTAATATCTTAAACTGCTAGATCCTGTGTTTAAAATACCAAAATTGTATGTTTCTAAAAGAGACCCTGTAACTCGCTAAAATGTAGTAGAACACCGCAGAAATTACTAGGTGAGATACTGTAGCCTGTGCTTTGTGGTTAGGTTAGGCTAATCAAACAGTTTATGACTTTAAATCCATAAATGCATGAGCATTGCTATTAAATGGGCTATTTCAGAAGAACATCAAGTCTCTTTGTGTACAATCAAGGATCTCACAAGAAGAAAGAGACCTCATTTAGGCAGGACAGTGTGGGAAGTGTTCAGCTATTAAAATAGAAAATGATGGTTTCCAGCGTTTTTAACTGGTTACTCTTCAGTGTGTAGAAATTGCTGCAGAAAATTAAAAACCTTGAAAGCTTACAGCAAAGAAGCTTGATTCAATGAGACAAGTTTTATAGAGCTGCAGTACTAACTCTATAACTTTCTTGGAGGTTTGAAATTGCATTTGGGCAAGTTAGTATAAGACATGAATTTGAAATTAGAGTCGGGGTTTTTTTTATAGTAAAACACCTGCTTACTCAGTGTTGTATTGTTTGCAGAACAGCTGATTGCAGATATTGCTTTTGCTTTAATTTGTGGTTTGGTTTTTTTTTTTATAAGCAGTAAATGCCTTTAGGTGTTTTTCTGAAGGTTGGGGGTCTGCTTTTCTTGGAAGTCACTGTTCTTCGTAGGCTCTGCAGGGTCCTGTTCCCCCCTGCTCACTAATTATTCCCAGAAGTAGGAGCTGCAGGATCCGAGTTTTCCATCACTTAGGCATTCACAGCATCCCTTGAAATGGTGCCTTTCTCTGCTTCTCTGAGGTTGAATGGGTCACTGTCTATAGCTATGGAAGGAAAACATCTGTCATACACGTAACCATGATTGTTCAAAAAAAAAAACGGCAAACACTTTTGTTAAAAGAAACTGGCCCCCTAGCCAAACTATTACTTGTTTATTGTTACAGAAGTGTAAAGCCCTTGCCATACTTATGTGTGAAAAAGGGTTTATTTTTATGCCTTTGGGGACACACAAGCACACAAAACACTTGGGTTATTCATAACTGTTCAGTTCTATACAGAAAACAGTGACAAACATGGACAGCAACAGTGTTGGCTTGTTCAGTTCTTGCTACCTCTAATGATGTTTGAAACAAACTCTGCTTGGGGATCTTCTTTCACAAACAGGCCATGGTGCGTGTTTTTCAGTGCTGCTCTGTGTGCAGCAAGGTACAGAATGCATATTGTATAGCCAGGAAATTGTTGTATAGGAGCACAAAGAGGTTGTGGGTGGGAATTGTGGGATCCCTATCCCTGTGGCTATTTTTATTTTATTCCACTTCTATTTAATGCTTGCAGATCTTTATGCTATGCTATGCTTATAGTGGACTCTGCTTTTCCCCCTTCTGTGTTATTGATACATTTTGCTTATTATTTTATTTTGCTCTCTTCCCTTGTGTACTTGGTGCTGACAAGGAGAGCTTTCTTAAAAGTAGACTGCAAATCCTTCTCTGTCCTGTTTTCTGTATCCCAGATAGACTGTCAGCTGGAATTGCAGTTCTGTAAGGTTTTTCTCAGGGGGTGGGAGGTGGCGGTGGTGGGATAAACCCTAGATACAAACTAAGACAGAAAAAGGTATAAATAACAATCATTTATGAAGTGTTATTCAGGCTTGTACTGATTAAAGACAAGCGTTTGCAAGGTTCAGCCCCTGGACTGATCTGGAATCCAGTCTGGAAACTTAAAATTCCTAAACTAGCCTTAATTTGCCACGCCTGGTTTCCAGCACTCAGCTGTCAGGATTTCTGCGTAGCATCCATGCTGGCAGTCTCCGAGCGATGCCAGTATCTCTGTGCTTATCCTGCTTTCATTTTTTACTTATAGATCTTTATCTATAATTCGTGCTTGTCTGTTGATTGGGAGTCTGCTCATTATACATGGAGACTGAGAGCTCTGGGCAGCTCCTCTAGCCTGGAGAACATCTCTCAGGGCTCGTGCTTGGGATATTGCGATGTGCTGGAGAGCCATTTGGAGCCAGGCAGGTGAGTGCACCAGCTGACCTGGCAGGTCTTTTCTATTTCTGCAGTCTGGCCCCTCATTCATCATACATTTCCAAGCATGTAATATTTCACTGCACCCTTTTCAACTCCCTAGGTACAGAGGGCCATCTTAGATGTGGTAGCTTTAAAATAAAGCTTGGAAATGAGCTTAGGAATAAAAGAATTCTGCAAGTCAAATGCTGTTTGGCATTTTCAGAGGAACCAGATGAGTTTATGAAAGGTGTTGGGTGATTATGCCATGATAGCAAAGGCAGTATGACTTGGTGGCTTGCATATTGCATCCATTTATATTACCTAATTTCCTTTCATTCCCGAATCCAAAAAGACAAGATCTGAGATTTTTCTGTTTGTTCCTTGTGACTCAGAGAACAAAGGAGCAGGCTGCACTGTGTTTTCCAGCAAAGGCAGGCATTGCAGTTTGTAGCATCTGTACAGAATGGCAAGAATAATTTGTATTTCATGCTGTATGCATATGGGGGCCTGTCCCTATTCGTAAGAGAAATACAAAAGAGAATGAGTGGACAGATAGGACTGGAGGCAGAAAATGTGCCATTTCTAGGCTTGTGTAGTTTGTTTTTCTGAACAATACTGTCATTACAGCCATTTCTACAAAACTCCTAGAAGAAGTTGAAGAGACTGTGATTTAAATATAATGACATGATTCTGGTCTTTATCATCCACTTCAAAAGGAACTCCAACAATTTGGTTTGCTGCTCCTTACTCGAAGCTGGCAACAACGCGATCATAAAATGGAAATGCTCCTGCTGTATTTTCTAGTGGCTTCCTTCAAGTATGTAACTGAGAGGCAGAGCATTCATTTGTTTTCCGAGGCTTTCAGGTTGACGTGTGAAGTTTTAACAAGCTGAATGTTGACTTCCAGTATTTGGAAGATTGTCACTTTTGTTAGGTCATTGCTGGGAATGATTTAAATAACGTGATGTGGTTATCTAGACCTCGTAGCACCTCCTTGGCATGTCTTGCATGTTGGTAAAATTCTTTCCAAATATGTTTGCATCCAGCTTGCTTCTTAACAGAAAAAGAACAGTTTTGTGAATATTTTTACTGCACTTTTCATTAGTGAGCTGTTAAAATTCTGAGTCAGATTAGCCTCTTGGGGATGTTTGAGCCATACAGAATGAGACATAAGGCTCTGGGAAGCTTGTTGCCAGCAAGGTGCAGGCAAATGTGAGGGAGCTGAGGAAACCACAGTGGTAATTATGAAGGTCTCCTCTTTGAGGAGAGATCAAATGAGCTACATGTGTAGGTCATATAAGCAGTTGATAGAAGTAGACCTCCCCATGATGGGCAACTGAAAGACTGGGACTGTCGATGCGACAGAATTAGCACATGCCTAGAGGAGGTGAATTTGCGTAATACTGTTCTGGCCTCCAAACTGTGAAACATGCAAAGAAACTGGAAGGCAGCTTGTTTAAAATGTGTGACACATTACCTTTTCCATGATTTGCCCATTGAACTCATTGGTATAAAATTTGTTTAGCACCAGAAGGTTCCCGTGACTGAAAACAGCTGAGATAGCTGTCTGGATGAAAAGAACAGCCAGTGGTATCTTCAGTTAGAAGACATTTCAGAGAAGGTGGGGATGAGGAAGTGCTGGAGAAGTTAATCATGTATGTAGGCATTTGCTGGTTTGAAGTCTCTCTTGTGCATCAGTGCATAAGTTAATCCTCCATGGAGGGGACGGAGCCAAGGTACCTGCTCAGCCTGTTTTTCGGATATGCCTCACCTCATTGCCCCTTTCCAACTCTTTTCTGTTTTGGCTGGGCCGTTTTCAGCCTGAACATTTTTGGAAATGCAGCATCGGTGTTGGCACTGTCTCTGGGGAGGTGGGAAATCCTTTCCACACTTCAGGGATGTCTTGCCTGGCTTAATTCCGCCATGTCAGGAACTGGAGGACACCTGTCTCCTCTGCCCACCCTCCAGCCGACGTTGAAGAGATCTGTTTTATTCTAGCGCTTAGTAGTTGGCATATTCCTGCGTGTGAATCTGCCAGCAGCGTCTGTGCACACTGCAGCCCTTCGCACTGTGCCACGTTTGGGAAGGGCAGCACAGGCTATCTGTCACTTTGGTCCCTTTTCAGTCTGTGATTTAAGATGCTGTACTCCAGTCTGCAACTACACTAGCTCATTGGCTTCTGCTTAGCACATGAAAATTATTCTAGTTTGCCCTTTAGCTTTTAGTTTTAATTACCTTTTGAAAACCTAGGGTGGTCTTTTGGTAGACTTGAGTTATTTTGATGGAAACCATCTAGGAGCACTTGGGGCAGTTTGGCCACTGTCCTGTCCCAGACAGTGGTTGGTGACATGGTGAGGTGAAGAGCTACAAGGAACCCAGTAGGAGTGTTTGCCTCGGTGTACACTCATGGCATCTGTCCATCTGCAGCCCTCATAAGGCTGATGAGGACACTTGTGTGCCATGGGAGGTTCTTGTTAGCTTATCAGTCTTGAGAGTGTGAAACCTGGTAGGGTACACTGACCCTGGAGAGTGTAGAGGGACAGCGTGCTTCCATGAACTCAGTTACAGTGCCTGTGAGTGACTGCTCCGTTGCGCTGTTGTGAACAGCTAACCAGATCAGCACTCGCTGCAGAGCAGGGTATGTTTCAGTTTGAAGATGTTGATTCCTCATCAGTTTATTCTGTCAACGTTTGGTGTGGTTTTTCGCAAAATGCATGGGATCCTTTTGGGATGAGGTTGGTTCTGTGGAAGTGGAAATGATGATGTTGTACTGATTCAGAGAGGATGTGCAGTGGCTGTCAGACGGCACTATGCACCTAATTGGGAATTCACCTTCCAGCTGCTAGATTGAGACTGAAAGGTAGAGCTGTGGGATGGAGATTGGGCAGGCACAAAATGCTGAGGTTCCTAATTACAATATGTTTGTTTGATACAAAGTGGTCTGCTGAGATTGTTTTGCAGTGTAGAATAATCATTGTGTGCTGACTAATGGGAGACAGCAAGCTGTTAAAGAGCATCAATTAACCGTACAGGAAGAGGTTATTGAGTATTTTCACAAGTGTTCAGGATGTGAAGAATAAAGAATATTACTTGAGGGTATCCCTCAGAGATTTTTAGCTATTGAAATCTACAAACCACAACCAGAGTATCTGTGGACAGACATAGGTTGCAGAGCTTACCAGGAGGAACACTGGAAAAAGGAACCTGGAGCTAGCTTTCCAGCTCCAGATTGTGCTGATACGAAATAAAGAGCGCTTTGGTAAACTTGTTCTCTTATTTCATATTCATTACTCTGAAAATTTCCCCTGTTAAATTTGTTTAATGTTGTCCCAGGAAATATTAGTTCTCTTTACAGAAGATAGCGTGTGCAGTGCCCTTCTGATACTCAGATGTCAGAATTTGTTGTATTTCTGCTTCCCCGAGTGCTGAACTGCAAAGCTGTTGTGCTTGTTCTTACAGCTGCTCCTGCTTCAGCGTAGTAATTCCTGTTCCTGCTATTGCTATGAGTTAGAACTCAGTGCACTTAGTCCTGAGAGGAGCATGCTCTTCCATTATGTGTCCTGCACAATGGATAATAAAATTCTCCAATTTTGGCTGTTGGAGAGTATGAAAACCTATGTTTCATTAGGAATACCTTTATACAGCCCTACTAGTATTCTGCCTGAGTGTAATGCAAAAAATAAAAACCATTGTGGGCTCTGTTTGCTGAGTGATTTTTTTTTATTTTTTTTTTCCCCCCTCCTGGATTCCACTGTTAAATCCACTTTGTGCAAACATAATTTTCCATTTATTCACTGGGAGTGGGGAGACCAGATAACATTGAATCTATTTATTTTTTCAGCTTTGTTTCTTCAAAAGTGGTGTTGGAGAATTTGGCCTCAGATATTCTTGTAGCCAGCAGCCAGAGAGGGATGTCCTGGGGTTCCTTGGGGATTATGATAAAGAGGGACCCTTGGTTCTTGGACAAGGGCAAAGATAGACTTCTGTTGGCTTCAACTCTCTATTCACATGCCTTAATCAACAGAGGTCTCCTTTAACAGATGGTTCTGCATCGATAAAGCCTTTAATGTGTTAGGGAAAATTCAGAGAAATTTACTCCTTTTCTGATTTGATTGATTTTCTTAATCTTTTTTGAGTGGGGGTGGGGGGAAGAATAACGCATCAGAAGACTGTTGAGAGGATTAATTGCTTGGCTGCAAAACTCACGAAGATACTCTGCAAAAAGATGTGGGATGAGTGAAGCCCTGGTGGAGTTGGTGTCAGTGGGGAAATTTAACTGTGACTGCAGCCCCCATGCCTGCGTGTTTCGCACCGTAAGAGAACATAAGTTTGGTCCCCTGTATGTCATAAGCATCTGAATTTGTTTCAGTAGTGAAACCCTCCCTACTGATCTGGGGGGAGGGGAAATCCTTTTTTCTCCAGATACGGCAGCTGGTTTGACCCTGAGCAGTTGTTGCTCTACAGTGGCAAAGGCGGGGGGGCTTTGCTACCTTAGGACTCTTGTCCTTGCAGCTGGTGCTGCTTTGAGCTCTGATTGATCTCTGGTGCTTCAGAGAGATGCTAACGTATCCCTGACTTTACAGCAAACTTGTCAAAGCCCTAATATGTGAGACACCAATATCTCAATGCAGATTTAAGCCCCAAGGAGTTGTTCAGCTTCACCCACAGCCAGGGAGGGGAGGGTTGCAGAGCAGTTTCAAGGCTGGAAGGGGGGTGTCATTAGCACTGAGCTTGACCTGAGCTGAGCTTTGGCCAAAGGATTCATCCCTGGAGCTGCAATGAAGCATTTCACGGTTCATTATCCTCACAGTAGGAAACAATGTCTTATTCTGAAGCTGAGTATCTCACTCAGATTTTCATCCATTTGATCTTCTTACGGCTTTGTGGGCAGAGTTTGGTCTCTCACCACTTTCTTTTAGGATCTAAAACAAATTATATATGTGTCTCCATGAATGGATTAGTTCGAGCTCTTGATGTTTCATACTATAAGGCTTGTTTTCTGGGCTGTGAGTCATTGGGTGACCTGCCTTTGAATCCTGTTCTCTGTTTCCCTGTGTTTTTTTGAAGCACAAACTCCAGAACTGTGCACAAGTTCCAGGAGAGCTCTGGGATTTGTGCAGGTTGCAGAGGCGGCATCGCTTTTTTGAAACTGCTGCTTTTTGGCTGAGCTGGTTTGGCAGCTTGTTGCCGTAGCAGAAATGGAAAATGCCATTGAACCAAGAACAGTTTCCCTGAAGGACTTAGCAGGGCAACTCTCCTTATGGATGTTTCCTCACCGACAACTATAGTTTTAGATGAGTCACTTAATTCATGTTTAATCCACTAGTAAAATTGGCAAGGCAATTACCATCTTGCAAGTTCTTCAAATCAAATTGTTAGAGAATATGAAATCAAATGCTTTGGAGAAATCCCAGTGTACACAATGGCTTTTATCACTCAGACTGTGATTCTGTCACAAGAGAAGCTTTGTTTTATTGGGCCCTATCTTCAGTGAAAGTGTGCTGCCTGGTACTCATTTTGGTCTTAGCCTCTAGTTCTTTGTCTCTGCTCCATTATTTTCCTTTCTCTATTTTGTAACCCCATAATGAGAATTGAGAATTAAGGAATTTCTAGCTTACAGTTGTCATCCCTACTTTTTAGCATTGCCAAGTACCGAAAGCATTTGCAAACTGAAGTAATACTGTTAATCATGAGGCAATTAATCTGTTATGACAGCATGGTGGCTTAAAGCACAACGGTGATGAAGGTCACTCTGCTGGATCTCCCTTTTTGTTCCATGTGTTTTGCTTTGAAGTCAAACCACCCACTCCTCGGTAAGGGAAGTGTGCAGAGCCCTGTATTAGTCATCAGTGGAGAGGGGCTGGTAGACTGTGAATCTGCAAACAAATGGCTACAGGCAGCTTTTTGGTCGCTAAGGCTGGTACCTGATAGAAAGCACATGTTAGCTTAATTCAGTTTTCACTGCCACGCACTTAGGTTTATACTAGCAGTTGGCTCTCTTCTCTTTGGTACATGCTAGCCCAAACATGACATTTTGTTTTGTTTCCTGGCAGGAGGATTTTTTCACAGAAATCTACCATACTCTTCCCTCCCTCCCTTTTTTTTTCTCTCTTCTCTCTGCAGGTGAAAACAAGAGAAGAACTACAGAAGGAGGGGTTCTCTACTGCTGCTAAAAAGATACAGGAGAGTGCTGAACTAAAACTGCTAGATCTTACATGCCTTTGTGCTCCAACAAAAAATAAGATGCATGGTTTGTGCAGACTGGTGTTCAGAAGCAAACATCCTGCCAGCAAAATGGGCTTCAGTAGGTCTGTATCTAAGGAGCCTGTTTCAGCTGTCAGTGCTACAGAGGTGATCAGAGACCTGCAGATGAGAGAGGCCAGCCTGGAGAGAGAGCTGAAACAGCTGCAGGAAGAGTGCAGACAGAGGCTGGATGAAATTGCAGAAGGGTTGGATGGAGTGATTTGTATCTCCCCTTGAAGAGATAAAAGCTGGACTGAGAAGAGCAAAGGAATAGACTGACTTGATCAGAGCACATTGTGCAGCTTGGCATGGGGGAGTACGAGGTGAGGAACCAAATATAATTTCCAATTTTTAAGCCTGGGAATCATAACTTGTTACGGCTTTGTGACTTGCACTGGGGCCATAACCTTGGTGGTTCTTTCTGCAGCCCCTTTATTGCTAACCTTGCCAATTAAATTCTGCAGCAGGCCTTGGTGGGAGTGTGTGTAAATCTCCCTTTTATCTTTCAGTTTTCTAGTTCTTCTGCCAGGCACCAGGCAGTTTTACAGTGCTCAGCTGCTAGGCACAGCACTGAAGTACTAATTGCATTCAGTATTTTCCAGCAAATGGAAGAGTTCGTTAGTCAGAAAAATCCAGGTATTGGAGAACATGCAAAGTACCAAGGCTTAGAGAGATTGGAAGTGTTCGAGAAAGTGTGCTGGTTTAATTCAGCTGGTTTGCATATTTGTGGCAGCTATAATGCAGTCACCATAAGGAAAAACAAATGCCTAATAATAAAAAAAGCAGCACACTGATTTCATTTACTGGTGTGATGCACTTGAAGTAATTGGGTTCTTGAAGAGAACAATCTAGAAACTCATTCCTTCGAGTTATGAGTCACAATGGGATAACTTATGGATCCACTATAGGAAGTTTCTGTAAAATAGAAATATGACCTTAACTTACAAGCTTGAGGAGTCTCCAACTTCTGTCTCTGGAGGCTTCTTCCCCTGGAACATGTGAATTACACTTTACACTCCATTTCCTACCCTTTTCTGTTTTGCTTTCACCAAGGAATTTTTTTATATTCTGGTTGTACACTTTCAGGAATAAATAAATTCTAAAAAACCAGCTTTCTTCTCATTTGTGAATTGCTATGAGCAGTGGGCTTTCCTCCATCTGGATTTCTGTCTACTACCCCAGCTCAGTGGTGTTGCTAATTACCAGCCGTTCTTGGCTTGCGCAGCAGCCAAATGTGAGGAACCTTTAAGGAACTCTTTCCAGGCATCAGTACGACTGCTGCTCTGCAGGGAGACTGCGGGTAGGAGTGGGTGGACACAGCTCAGGTCTCCTGGTTTCTGCTGCACCAAGTACAATTTGGCTGCTTCCAGACGCTGCTCATCTGTACCGCTTATATTGGTTCTCATACAGGTTTTGTAGAAGGGACGGGCAGTGCAAGCGCCAGTGCAGAGCCATGCAGGGAGGGCTAGTTTGCCCTGGTTTCACCCAGCTGAATGCAGCACTGCTAGCAGCCGGGAGTATACAAGCTCAGTTTAATATGGGCCACATTTCAGGCAGCCTTTCCTCTGCGTGGACCTGGTGGCTGGTGCAAGGAACAGGCTTGAGCAAGGCTGGTGCGAAGTGTGATTCCCAGGTAGAGACCTCAACTCCAGTCAGCCCTACGCAGACGGGACAGCCCCTGGGAGTGGGCTGTTTGTGTGCACTCACTGACCGGAGGCTGTCAGGCATAACCAGCGTGCCTGCTGTCAGCTGGCACCCAGGGTGACAAACATCATCCTGGGACACACAAGCCTAGTGGGCTGGTGAGATCCATCTCTGGGGAAGGTGGCCTCAGGCTGCTGTTCCTGGAAGAATAACCCTGGCCTTAAAAAGCCAATCCACACTGCTCTGATTTTCAAAATGCTCTGTAGGTGCAGGGTACCAAGTGCTGAACTGTTTCAAGCTGCTACAGTTTTGGGGGGGTGGGGGGGTGTTGGCTCCAGGGCTGCTGGCATTCGGTGTGCAAGAGGACTTACTCTGACACAGGTTTCGCAGAAAATTATTCATGATTGGGAAAGAAACAGTATATCCTAGAACTAACAAGAGTGGCAGCACCAGTCTCTCTCTTGGAGCATTTTATATCCTCCTTCAGCTTTTACACAAAGGGATTTTCGTACTGCATCACATTTAGGTTTAAAACATTGCCCTCAAAAAATCCTTTGTTCTTCTGGAATTTTCAGCAGAGGAGAGCGGGCAAATATTCTTGATCATGGTGAGAGCACTCAGATTCGAGTGCAGGTCTAGCTCATGCCTTGCTGTGGCTTCTCAGGGTTGGCTTAATGGTGAATGCCACGATGCATTATGCTGCTGTCCACTTAAACTGACAGTAGTCACTCGTGGGATTACTTACTTCCTAGTATCAAATATTTGTCACTGCACAGCACTTAGTGCGGCATGCTTCAGTATTCATCCAAGGATCTTCGCTTCGGCGGAGACCACAACTGGCAGCGCCTTTCCCCTGCTTGACCCTGAAGAATTATTTTTCTCTCTGGTGGAATGTAAAAAAATGATGGTGCTCAGTATGTCTGTATATATGCGTGTGTGATGTATAAAAGTGCCTACAGTGAACTCTTTGCCATGTGGCACGAATCACTGTACCGAGGTGGCCGTGTGGGAAGCCGTCAGGAGAACTGGCGAGTTGGAGCCGGAGCCGCTTGTCCCGGCATGCAGGTTGAGAGGAGCTGAAAGCAGCTGAAAAGATGGCCTTGCCCCCCGTGGTGCTGCGCTGGCGTCGAGCACTTCACACACCTCCTGCGAAGAGCATAGGCAAGTACAGTTTTTATTTTCTGGCACTGATTTCCTACTGCCTTTTGTTTCAGGTACCAATTAGCAGTTTAAACCAGAGCAGATATTCCACGGTCCCCACTGAAGGTCAGTGGGGCGTTTTGAGCTGGCAGCGGTTTTAAAACCAATACCTGCAGCCCCCTCTTTCCTTTGCCCTTCTCAGTACAAAACAGAAGATGCTTTAAGGGCTTGGCTGTCATGACCAAATTTTGGAGGGTGGTTTTCCTGTGAAGGCTGCATTTTAAAAATCGCAGCGCCTCCACAGGAGTTGGGCACAAAGGGACCAAGCTGTGGTCAAGCCTTGGTGACTGGTCACAATTTCTGATTGCTTTTGAGACATATTGATGTGTCTGAAATACAGATGCTTTCCAGTCCTTGTGAGCTTGGCGAGCTGTCAGCTGTCTCTCCAGTGCTGCTGGGAGGTGCTGTAGGATAAACACCACTTAAAAGCCTAAGAGAATCATTCTTGGATTAACACCAGCTGCAGTGAGGGCAGGAAAGTGAACTGGGTGATCACAGTCACACTTCACAGGATATAACCTAGGAACAAATAGATGTCACCTCATACCGTAACTGTGGCATTTGAAGTGTTTTCATTTCCTTGTTTAGGCTGACTTCTCTCACCCACCGTCGTAGCCCACTGGTTTTGAAGGCTGCAGTGACCTTGTCTGTCATTGGGGCTTGGCCCCATGTCAGCAGTTGAAGATGCTGTAGAAGGGGGAATGGCTGTCCCGGGAGATGTGTGGCAACCAGCAACCTAATGACTGGCTGGTCTCTGGCAGATGCTGCGCCAGGCGGAAGATGACTCAAGCGGTATGTTTCATCCATGGGCTGAAGCATGCTCAATAAATGTTAAGTATTACTTCACAGAAATTGGAGAGTGTTGTAAACAACCCACTACAGGCTGAAAAGCAAAGGTACAAGCTGTTACAGGGTTTGTCCTTTGCAGTATCGCCACGCTGGTTGTCCTTTTCCTTGTGAAAGCAGGGACCTGCCCTACAGTTGCTGGAGTTGAACAGAGAAGAGTGGGTATCGGCTGGAGAAGCTGGTGGAGAGTGAGTCACGCGCTGTGTGCAACTGGTTGCTAAACTCTAGCGGTGGGGGAAGGCTGGTGGTGATGCTGTCCTAACACCTAGAAGAAGCAGCAGGTTTTGGTTTGTTTTTTGAAGAGGCTACAGCAGAAGTTCTCCCTGTGGTGCATCCCGAAGGGAGGGAGTTTAGGCTGGGTTTGGATCCAGGCTTTCTAAATGATCTCTGGAGGAGAGGAGCATGCTGGAGGCAACAGCCTGTGCTGGAAAAGCAGGAAGCCAGGGTTATATCAATACCTGCCAGAGGTACTGCACGCGGTCGTGGGGTACACCTGGGCAGGGTCAGGCAGTAAAGAGCTGTCCCAGAGGTTCACCTGGGGACAGCTGACAGCAAAGCCTGTCCGCAGGAAGCCCCCCCAGCAGCTAATCCTCCTCACGGTGCTGGGAGTGTGTGGCCTTTTGCTTCATGCTCTGGTAATGCTTTGCTGAAGACAGGCTGAGTTACAGCTGCAGTGTTTAAGCCACGCTCTCTGGTGATGGATTGCTTTCAAGTGCAGCCTTAAGAGAAGCTTTTACAGGACTTATATGGGTGTAGCTCCTGGCAGGCCAGCATGGAGGTGATGCAGAAGAGCACAGTTTAGCCCGTTTCTCTGATGTAACCCATACTTGCTTTCCGAACACTTTGCTAGGGAAATGGAATTGGCCATAAATACTTAATTGGCTGGTAAGTCTGGCTTTTGTGCCGTGTAACCAGAAATATCCCTCCCCAAATAACTGAGCATCAATCAGCTTGCAGTCAAAACAGGAGGTTTACTTCACAAAAGGCAAGCAAGGCATCTGCAGTCACTGCTCCTGACAACATTGCGCCTGCTGGTAAATAAGGGCTGCAACCTATGTTTAAAAATAAGAGCTGCTGGGAGTAGTGATTTCCAGCCTGGAGAGTGTTGGGTTCCCTGTGGGATTCCTCCGCCACCTCCTGCAGGAGGATGAGCTGGTAGCAGTTGGTGTGAGCATGTGTGTGTAGCAGCGTGGTGCACACTCGGTGGGAGTTAACACATGCCTGATGATTGAGTTCCCTCTCCTCTGACCCTCGGCCTCTTGCAGCAAGAGTTTCGCATCTTTCACCCTCACCCTTTGCCTCCTGGAGCCGATGGCTTGCGGGGAGCAGTCTGCCGGTAGCTGCTCCTTGGGAGCAGTCTGCCAGTACCGCTGCTTCTCGACTGACAGCCCAGCCCTGGTGTCCTGTGGCCTCTAGGCTGGGCGCTTCTCATCCTCCCAGCCCCACTGTGCCTGCCCTGTGTGCCAGCTGCTGCGCCATGGCCAGATCGCTAGCCCTACGGGATGCTCTGAGATGGGTGAGGAGGAAAACGGAGGTGTATAGCCCATGGGGACTGTGCGAGCATCCAGCCTCGTGTAGTGCAAGCTCCTGGCCCGGGTCCCAGCCCTGGCTTCTGGGTCTGATGGGCTTTGTGTACACGAACAACTCCACCAGTCTTGCAGCAGCATCCCCCAGCGACAAGGCAGCTGTGCCCCGCTGAGCCAAGGGGCTGCAGCAGTCAGGTACCCTCACTGTTAACGGCGTGCCTTATTTCCCAGCATGGATCTTAGGGTCTGCAACCAACCCTTCTGGTTTGCTTCCTTCTGCAGGGCTGGAGAGCCCATTAGCCACCAAGAAATACTCCTTGTACAGGTCCATCTAGACACTGAACATAAATAAAGGGAGCGCGAGTGCCTTGCAAGCCTGGAAATAAGGAGTTACCCCGAGTTTGAACATTTCCTTGCCCCTTGGCTCTCATTTGTTTCACCCTTTTAAAGTGAGAGGCAGAGGGCTCACCTCTCTTCGGTCCTGCAGGACCCCAGTAGATGCCTGTGCCTTGGGCAGCTGCCAGCAGCTGGGGAGAGCAACCCCCAGCCGCTCTGGGGTCTGAGGGGCTGCAGGGAGCCAGGGCAGAGGCAGCCGGGTGGGCAGCCGGGGCTGGGAGGGAGCCGTGCTCTCTTGGTGACACAAGCTTTGATTTAGCATTAAGTACAGCTAAGAAATGTTTTGAGTGTTGGCTTTCTAGCGTGGCTGACTGCCTCAAAGACAAGCAAGTCAGGAATTTGCCAGGGCAGTTGTCAAAGCAGGCTCTCGGCCCCTGCTAATGCTCTCCTTCTCCCATCTGACCTTATTAACGCAGCCTGGTTGTTTGGCGAAATGCCTCCTTTGCCTCGCAGCAGCCCACGGCTGCTCTGGAGGGTGCGGAGCTGCGAAACCTCTGGAAGGACTGAATGGCTCAGTGAAGCACGACCGGAGCACCAGGAGGGAGCGGGATGTGAGGGGTGAGCCAGTACGGCAGGACCGTGCCTGCCCTTGCTCTTGTCTTGCAGGAGCCACCTTTATGCTATAAATACAAATCTGAGGTAAAAAAAATGGGTGTTTGTTGCTATTCTGACTGCTCAGCTGGCAAAATCTTCCCCAGCATTTGGCGGGGCAAGTAAAGGATTTTGCTTAATCATGCCTGGCTCGCCTTCCATGTGGGATTTGCGGGTTCCCTGGGCTGTGTGCTGATGGGTGCCAGGGCTGCGCTGGCAGCCAGGTGCCATGAGGGGTCTGGCTATGGAAAGGGAGCAGGCAGAGTTTTTTTCAGGATGCATTTACATGAAGTGTCCCTGTTGCACCAGGTTGGTCATGGAGCATAGCCGGCGGGAGCCGGTGGGTCCCCCAGCCCCCTGTTCTCCTGCTGCCGCAACCCCCTTGCATCCCTTGCCGGGGAGGGATGAAAGGCAGGTAAAACCTTGTGCTTTTTCTGTAAGCACAGAAATCGCTGCCTCTTGCGCTGGCCCAGCCCCATCACTCGGCAGCGTCAGGCCCCCGTGATGACTCGGCTGCTCCAGGTACAGGTTGCACCGCTCCTGCCGCGGGCTCGGCAGGGAGCTGTGAGAAGCCTTAGGCTGATGGTGAGCTCTGAAGTGCAGTTCATCCTGTGTCTGGCACCGGACGGTTTGTGACTCCTGGAACGGGATTAGCCCCCAATCCGAGCTGGGAGGGGAGGGTGTCTGGATCAGGTGTGGGAAGAACCTGGATGTGTGAGGTGCCGACGAGCCATGAGCCTGGAGAAGTTCAACTCTGTGCGAATGCTTCATGGCCCTGAGATGTGATATTAATTCATTCTTACCCTCTAAGTAAATGAGCTTTCTAATTAGCTTTTTTAAAGGATTTTTCTTGCTTATGCTGATTAATATTAAAAATGCTAATATGTGTTTTATAATGCTAACCACCCACGAGGAGACCGCGCTGTCACCCTTGATTAATGCCAGCTTTCATGGCGCTGACATAACGCCTTCTCTCTTTGCTAACTCCTTTGAAAAATGAAAATAATGCTGTAAAGGCCCCAGCCGAGGGTGCGGGCTGCCTGTGGGGCTGGGGGAGATGTCTTGGCCAAGGCTGCGTGCCCATCCCCCTGCCGGCTGGGTGCCACGGCGGGGGACAGGGCAGCGTGGCCAGGCTGCGCCAGGAATGCTGACGTCCCCCATTAATTCCCAGCTCCCCACAGTTTCAGGGCACGCATTTATTTCAGGCTCTTACAGGTTTCCATTTGTATTCTCCCTTTTTCATTGCTACCCTCTCGAGGCTAAGACCAGCAACAAAAGGCATCATAACAATAAAGCTTGATTGCAAGTTATTTACTTGGCATCGCTGCATCTGCCAAACAACAATATTAATTTTGTCTCTCAATGTAGGAAATATTCTGCTGATTAGCCACGGGGGCAGCATTTGTTCTAGAAAGCAGCCTTTAATAGGCCTCTATATCATGCTGTAATTCATATCACAAAGTCAAGAGCTTTTCATTGACGTGCTTGGGGTCTGCACCTCCGTGGCGCAGCCGTGGCTGGGCAGGGGGACGGTGGCTCACGGCACAGGAGGGGCACAAACCTGCATTGCCATGGAAAGTCAGCCAGCCGTGATTTGGGCTGTAAGTGCTGTGGGAAGGGAGGGGGCTGCAGGGTGGGAAGGGCAGGACTGCAGCGGGGAGGGACGGACGGCATCCCCCTGAGCTGCCACCTCTGTGAGGGTGCTGCTGTGGCCAGCCCAGCCGCAGGGGTGCACAGCAATGCCGCTCCCCTGGGAGCTGCAGTGGGAACGCGGATGAGCTCACAGGGCTGTGAAACTTCCCAGGGAGAAAATTGCAGAGTCCAGGGGACGGGAGAGCATGCTTTCTGCCAGAGCACACCTCTGCCCACCGGCCATGGCCACGCTCCAGCCTCTGCAGCCGGCAGGGATAGGAAAGGGAGTGATTTATAGCCTCACTGCTCAGCAGGGATTTTTTGCAGATGATGGTGCATTTGAAAAAAAAGAAACAACAAACTCTCTCTCCTACGCTTGAAGTGATAACCTGGGGCTGAAGTTTCCCAGTGCTGTCCAGGCAGTGCTTACCACAGTTGTGCCGTGAGCAGTTCATGTGGGGCGCGCCGAGCCAGCACCGAGGGGCTGGTGGGGATATTCCCTCCTGTTCCAGCTACAGCCCAGCATTGCTGCTGCTCTCCAACGCAAGCCCTGGCTAGATGTGCACTTGGCCCCGGGCTGCATTGCCAAGGGTGGATCTGGCGCTAAACCCAACCCCCCAGCAGTGCCACACGTTGCTTCTTTCTTGGCACCATTGTCCCAAGTGCAACCGTGCGGCACTTGGCTTTGAGCGCTGTTTTTCCGGCAGGGATCCTACGGAGCACCATGGTGCCTGTGGGGGAGCCGCTTTCCTGGGGACCTTCCCCGCCCCCACATCCCAGGGCACTTTGAAGCAGCAGCCTGGGGGTCCTGGCGGTGCGGGTGGGAGCCAGCTTTCCTCTGCCAGCTTCTTGGGGGAGGCAAATGGCCCCGGCAATGCTGAGGGAGCAGAGGGGATTGAATTTCTAAGGGCAAAGATGCTTTTTCAAAATATGTTTTTGCATCAATTGCTCAGAAATTGTCTCAAAAGAAATGGGTTGGAACAGAGGAAACAACAGGGGTTTTGCTGTTTTGGCTACAGACTCTGTATGCTAATAAATTTTCAGAAGGGCCCAAGTCCTGCTAAAAGTCCTGCTCTACGAGATGCTCTGTCTGCCCTCATCCCCTCCACTTGTGGCTGTGGGGATGGGGTCTCTCACCGTTTCCCTGTCTCGATAGCAACCCAGGTGAGAAAAAGCAAGGAGGAGCCCCCCCCGTCTGTCGCTCCTCACCTTTCACATGTTGCTTGGGGATGAAAACCAGGGTGTGTGCTGCTGTCCCGGACCACGGGCGATGCTGTGGTCTTGAGCAAGGTGAAGCTGGGCAGACCTGGGGGCCCTGCCAGTGGGGCTGGGTGTCCAGGGGAGGATGGCACAGGATGCTCCAGGGCTGCATCTACCTGTTCCATGCTGGACCAGCCCGACCCAGTGAGGACGGAGCTGCTGGCCAGCCCAGCTGTGGCCAGCCCATCCGCCCTCCCGCTGGGCAGCAGCCAGCAGCGACCCTTGGGGTGAGCTTGGGGGGGTTTCGGGGCCAGCACACGGCCTGGGAGTCTTGCTGGCACGTTGGGCTGCTCCCAAATCGCCCTCAGACACCCAGGGAGAAGTTTGCTTTCAGGTAGGGGCTTGCTAAACCTGGGGTTGAAACATTTCAGCTTAGCTCAGTGGAAGCCTTTCAGCAAGATGTGGATATTTCCCCCAGCTATTCCTGAGGAACGGCTGTGACCTAGTCCTTGAAATTAATATTATATTCACAAAATTATTAATTCATAAAATATTTCTTTACTGCTAGGAAGGTTTAATGTAGTTTCAAGGGTGTTTCTGTGCAGGGTATCCACATATTTAGGAATGCTTATTTGATAACTTAAGGCATGCTTATCTGATAACCTAAGACCTTTCCCCGTGCACAAAATCCCCGTGGCCGTGTGCCGTTCCCAGGCAGTCACACAGCGTCATGTTCATTTGTTTTGAAGAGGTGATACAGAATCTGTACTGAAAATTAAGTGGTGTCAGCCTGCCTGCCTAATGCGGTGCCAGTTCAGCTCGCTGGTTTATCAGCCTCCTGAACAATCTGTGTTTAATTCCGCTTCCCGCCTCCCTGCTGACCTTTGAGACCATCTCACATGGCTCCTAATCAAAGGATGAAAGAAATCAGAAATTATTGCAGATGGGTATGTAATGAGTATACAGATGAGGTATTTAATCATTTCAGTCTCCAAAATATTCTCTGGAGGGTCTTCTAGATAACATCCCCAAAATACGGTCCAGTAATATGTAATCAAGTAATTGGGTGGGGTGACCTGTTTTTTCAGGGTTTCTTCCCCACCCCCCACCCCAATATTGCTGCTGTCTGTGCATCCCTCCCAGTTTGCACTTTGCGTGGTGACACACAGACAAAGGGAAAATCCACAGCATCTCTGCCAGAGCTGCACACCCCCAGTGCCCTTTGGCTTTCAAAATAAACTAATAAATGATAAAAGGGAATTACTGGTCTAATGAAAAGGATTATTTTTCTGCAGGACAGGCCATGCACCTTCATCCCTGTTACACAGAGCATCTCTGAGCCTCACCAAGTGTCAAATGAAATGGGCTAATGAAATGGATTAGGATCTTAATAGCACATTTGATTACTGAAGCTCTCACCTCCGGGCGCTCTCTCATGTGTGTTAATGGGCGCTGCGGGGTGCGGCTGCCTAAATGAGCCCATTAATGGGAAAAAGCTGATGCAGGCTCCCCGCCACCCCCTCGCCCGGGCTGCAGCCTGAGCCCCGGGCTGCCCACCGTGTGTCTGTCCAGTGTGGGGAAGTGCTCTTCTGTGCAGAAAAGGCTGGGGGGAAAGGAAAAAAAAGGAGAAATAATATTGGTTTTAATTTGTTGGTGGAAAAAAATGACTGGTCTGTCCTTAAAGGACATCACTTGGAGGGGCTAACCTTTTGGGGTGGATGGGGATTTACGAGTAGAGCTGCTGTGCTAGAAGTGTTCGTGGAGCCTGGTGAGAACGTACCGTGGTAATTCCTAAATACTGGCACTGCACCCATCCTGCCCAGCGTCTGGGCATGGGGAGAAATGCCTCTGCGTTACTGGTGCCTTCTGCTGTAATTAATGCTTCCTAGAGCAGCGCAAGGGTGAAATCGGTGCCTTCCGCTAATGAAGATGATTATGCACAGTCAGCGCCTGCTCCTGCTGTCCTCCAGGGCCTGGAGGAGGATGGGGGCTGCGGAGAGGGAGGGAGGGACCGCTACTGTCCTGCCTGCAGGTCGGCAGATGGAGGGTTAAATGTGTTAGAGGGATGTGAACACCGGTGCCTTTCAGGCTGCAGCCAGGGCACCCCAGTAATTCCTCAACATATTTTCATAACGTTTCTTATTTCAGTGTCAGGCAGTAAATAATACAGCGCCGTAAACAGCTAGGATGCTGTAGAGAGCCAGGGGTTATAAACTGCTGATGCAATAAGCCATCACGTTATCTTAAGTAAGGGATTTAAAATATATAAATGAATAAACAAACAGAGCTAGCCTGTTTTTGTTTCAGATGTCCCCAGGATCCAGCAGATTACTGAGAAAAGGAGTCGGGGAGCAGTCAGCCCTGCACACGCCTGCCGGCTGCTGAGTGCCAGAGTTTCATCGTCCTGTCCAATGAGTTGCCTCTGGCTGGGACCTTTTTTTATGGTATTTGTCGTTTAAAAGCAGAATAGTTGAATAGCTAACCCCCTGACTGCCTTTCACATCAGCTGTTGTGGCAAAGTGCCTTCCCCCCCAGAGTTTTTCCTTGTTCTGAAGTCTGATGAAGTCTCTGAAACTACTTACCGAGGGGATAACCACCATCCCCCGGCCCGGACACCCACATGCTGCAGGATGGCTCTGGGTACCATGCTCCTCCCTACTGCAGAAACAGGGTGGAAGGTGCCCAGGCTGCCCTTAAAAGTTTTGGGGAAATCTCTAAATTTAACAGTGTTGGGAGCCAAATAAAGAAGCCTGGCTCTGCTTTGGCAGAGGTGACTGCCACCAGTCCGTGGTCACCCCCTCTGGGTGCCTGGGCTGCCACCCCAGCTGTGCAGCATCTTCCCCTGCACACCAGGCAGCGACGGTGCCACCAGCCCTGCTGCAGTGAGGTGCCAGCGAGAGCAGCCCTGGAGGCACTACCCAGGCAGCTTAAACAGGTACAAAATGGCTCTTGAGGAGCCTCAGAAAATTAGGATTCAAAGTAGAAGTGACCCGGAGCCCAAACAGCCCCTCTGTGCCCCACATCCAAGCCCTGGGTGAGGGTCCCCAGCTGTCCTCTTCCAGCCCTGCCTGGCATCCCTGCAGGTGAAGGAGACTTTTTGGCATCTGCCTGGGATGTTAGGTATGGATCTCTGGGGCCTGGGAATTGTTTCAGTAATTGGGCTCACCGCTCATACTGCAATTAGTCATTGGTTAGCCGTGCCTGATGTCACCGCTGTTTCCATGGCAATGGGCAGATTCCCGAGGCCGGCAGGAAGCGTGCATGTGTGTGTGTGAACACGCATGTGTGTGTGCACAGGAGCTATGGCATGGGGAGCACAACCAGCCCCAGGCCAGAGCCCGGAGCCTTCCGAGCAGCCCAGACCCTGCCAGTGCTGCAGCCCTCAGGCTCCCCTTTGCCCGGCTCCTCCGCAGCAAAGCGCAGGGGGGCTTAGCACCAGTGTTCCTACTCCATCCCTGGTGGTGCTGTCCCTGGAGAACAGGGCCATCTCAAAGCAGAAGAGTCCCAGTCCGTTTGGTCCTGTGTCCCTTGCTGGCTGCTAAATGTTGCATGGGAAAATTATGGGAGGAGAGGGAATAAACCCAGAGCAGTGACATTGCCCACGGAAGGGGAGCATCTCCCAGGTGTAAATTCCTGCGGGAGGGATGTCCTGTGCTCTGCTGCAGCAGCCCGAGAGCAGAGGGAGGCGACAAGCTGCTTATTAATGACAAATGTCATTAGAAATGATGTGAAATACAAGGTCAGGTGAGTTATGGCCTAACTTGTGTCATATTTAAGTCTGCCAGCTTTATAAGACTATTTATTCTGCTCTTCACCCGAAGGGCTAGGTTAGCACCGAAGCCACAGCTTGTTGTCCGCAGCTTGCAAGACTCCAGGCATCCTCTGGGTACCTGAAAACCTGCCGGGATGGGAGCAGAGCCAGGCTGAGCCTCACCAGGCAGAAACAGCACCAAAAGCCCCGCTTAGGAGCCAAGAGTGCGCAAAGGAGCGTGCTCCATCCCTGCTTTGCTAGCAGTTCTGCCCAGTCTCTCCGTCTTTCCTACCCCCTCTCCTTGGTGCAGCTGAAGGGGCTCCCTGCCCAGCCTGGCCAGGTCCTGATCCCCCCCTGCCAGCCTGCCAGTGTTAGGGCTTTGGGAACCCTGTGAGAGCCTGTTTGCATCCCAGCAAGGTATGACAGGCAGGGTGGCCACTTTTCCACCGCCTGAACATTGAGATCTAATTCATGTTGAGGGCAAACTTAGTGAGCTGGTGGAGAGCGTCTGTCGGCAAGGTACGATGAAGGGGGGGTGCGTAATGCAATTGCTTCATTTGAAGCAATTAGAGCGGAGCAAAACCATGTTTTTATAAACGGGCTCGATATTGGTAAGTGATGCACGGCTGCTTTTTGTTAGCACAGAGTTGAAAAGCAATTTTGCTGTGTGTTAGGGGCAGCGCAGAGGTCTAACTCGTTTGTGGCGAGGGCCGTGGTGGGAATTTTCGGTCTGCATTGGAACAAGCTGCTCCGTTTCCCGGTGAATTTAGGAACAAGCTGCGGGCAGGAAGGGGGGACAGCGGGCAGCTCCCAGTGATTGCCAGGGTCTCGATGCAAGGGGACACTGGTGCCCATGGGGGCGCAGCACGGGGTGCTGAGGGACATCACTGCATGTCATTTAGGTCAGCTTTTGGCGGAAGGGTTGTGAGGAAAGCTGCTAGTTAATCCCATTAATCTGGCCTCGGTATCAAGGCTAGGAGAAGACAGCGTGATATATTCAAGCTGCGTGATATATTCAAGCTGCAGATGAGGAGATAGCGGCAAGAACAAAACAGCGTGAAAGCGCTGCCATTTCTTCTGTCCCTTAGCGATGGGGCCAAGGGAGCTGATACCCAGCCGAGGCCTTTGCACGGCAAAGACGATGCGCAGGAGTTGGGGAGGATTTAAGATGTTGCCACAACAGCGCCTGATAGCCCAAGGTTTTTCTGTACCTGTAGAGAAGAGAGTATTAATAATAACAATTAGAATAATAATACAATAATGATATAATACAATAATAAAAATCATAATATGACATTTTAAAAGTGAGGAACAGGGAAATTAATGATCTAAAATGGACTGCAAGGCTGATTCTATCCCTTGCGGGGATGGTTTCTGCCCAGTAAGGTTGTGGACACGTCCAGCTGCCTGCAAAGCCATCACTGCCTCCCCCCACCTCCCCCTAAAGCACAGCCGACATGGTGCCAGGCGCAGTGGTGTGAGCTGTGCCCCTAAATCTGTATTTGAGGGGTGGTAAACGTGATGGAGACTCGGCCTTGGCGAGCTGCAGCTTGGCCAGTGCCTTGGTGGGCTTGTTCGGCAGGGCTGAGCCGCACGGCGGTGGCTGCCCTTTCACAAGTGCACAGAATTATTTTGCAAGGGGCTTTGTGTTTGCAGCTGGCAGAGTAAAGAGCTTATTGTGCACAAGTCACCCCGCCACGGGCTTCTCCGTGGTGAGAGTGACAGGTGAATGTCTGGAGAGCATCAGCTGTGAAGGAGGAAGGTGATTGCACAGCGAGCTCATCAGCTGGAAAGGAAAATGGGAAGCAAAGTGGTTTATTTTTGGGGACCTTTTCTGTGCTGGCTGCGGGCTGTGGGTGCGCTGCATGGGGCAGCAGCTTTGCATGGCGGTGCCGGTGCCTCTGCAGCGTGGCACGGCACAGCTCACGGCCCGTGTTTCCCCCAGTGTGGTGGATGCACCGTGCCGGGTGAGTTCGGAGCTGATTTGTGTCAAGTGTCCCCGACCCATCAGCCATGTCTGTGCCAGCTGCGCACAAGGGGATGCGGAGACAGAGCTGAGCGCAGGGCAGCCCCTGGGTGCCGGGGCAGTTATGGCACCCTCGGGGCTGGTGGGCAGGCCAGGCACGGTGCAAGGCGTCGGGGAGAGGGTTGGTGTCCCTGGGACACCAGCATTGTGTGATACTTATCCAGCCTCTTTTGCTCTCGTCCCAGAGCGCCTACACTGACAGCCCTGGTTTAAAAGTCCCAGGCTGCAAGATTAATTGGGCTGTCAATTCTTTTTCCAGCAAATGAACTATCCAGAGAGTCTTTTCCAAGGTCCTGTTTTCAGTGGGGAGAAATGTCATTTCACTATTTGGGGAGAAATATAGATGGGAGCTTTTATATCTTACAGGAGAATTTACATCTTCCTTGCTCTGTTTTAAAGCTGAAGCTAACTGGGGCAAGCCTGCATGGCCAAGGAGCCGAGGTGTTTGGCTGAGTGGAATTCCTCCACAGCAGAAGGGTAAGCTGAGCCCTAATCGATGCACAACTTTTCCTGTGGGCCAGGGGAGTGAGACCTCGCACCCAGAAAGAGAAGTGGGCTCTTTGGTGTCTAATATACTTTAAATTTAGGTCAAAACTTTTCTTGCCTCTGGGGTCTAAATATACCAACCAACCAACCCCTCCTTTGCATCTGCTTTCATGCGCCTGCTGTTCGCCCTGTGGTGGGCTTGTTGTTCACCCCCAGCAGCGTCTGGGGGGGTGGTGGGGGGCTGTGCTGAAAGGGGGGGTCTGGCTCCCCTCCCATCGCCACTGCCTTCACTCGTACCCAAGCCCGGCAGTCAGCCTGGCTCATCACATTCAGCCTGTTAATATCTAACTAGAAATTAAGCTTTATTAACCTAAATGCATTTGTGTTTTCAACAGCCCACTAACCTTTTCCTCCTGAATCTTTGCTTATGTCTTAAAAATCCAGTTTCAGTATAAGACTGTCAGATTTAATCCTTCTTAAATATCCTTTTCCCTGGTGAGGCAGCAAGGTTTCCCAGGCAGCCCTGAAACTTGCAGATAAGATTTTACTGGAATAAGACATCGGGATGAAATGAAGTCTCTATTTAAAGCAGCCTTTTGGGGGGTATCCCACTTTGTCCGTGTTTGTCTGGAACTTTTAAGCATCTGTTTTCTCACAGGACTGCTCGTTTAAACTTGGCTGGACAAATATAAATACTCTTTCTGCTTTACAGCCGAACCCCGTCCGGTGGGCTGGGAAGCTGGTGGGTCTCTGGCAGCCACCCGTCCCCGTGGGGAGGCTTCGTGCCTGTCACACAGCTCCAGCAGGATCTGCTGGGAGCTCCTGGGCTTTTCCCTGCTGAGGAAGCCGGCGGGGAGCCAGGGGCAGACACCTGCAGCACAGCCATGCCAGCTGCCTCCGCTGGTGAACGAGCCCGTGCTGGTCACCATCATCATCTTCCCCAGCCCCACCAGGGAAGCCACGCCGGTCCTGCAGTTTTATCACCATGCAGTGCATCCCATTACTATTATGGTCTGGAGCATGTGTTCAACCCAAGCGCTGGGACTGATCGTTGCTGTGAGCACCCGTGGGCATGTTGCACGGCCCGCACACAGCGTGACGGGACAGCTGGGCAAAGTCACCGTCACAAGCGCAGGAAGGGGAGCGGTTTGGCCGAGCTAGGCTGCTCTGCGCTTATGAGAGGGAGCAGAGCACCGTACACTGACGGGCTTTTCCCTCCTGCCTGTGCACCCCTGTACACCCTGCAGGGTGGCTGTGGCCCCGGGCTGGGGCCGGGACTTGGCTGCAGAGGCAGGGAGGGGTCTGAGCTGGGGGGCTGGGGGTCCTCTGTGTCCCGTGTGGGCTCAGGACGTGGGGCCTCAACAGCAGAAAACCAGGCGGAGGCAGCCAGCCGCAAACGGCTCTCGCAGTCAGTGGGACCGTGAGCCAGGGGGTTATTTTTCAAGGATGCATAGGTTTGCTTGGGGGTTTTTATTTGTTTTTTTTTTTTTTTCTTAAATTAATTTTATCGCCATATAAGTGTATAACTACCTGCTTCTGGTTCACTAAAAATAGCCATAAACACAACACTGAACAAGCAGTGAGCAGGTATGTGGACGCGTGCCTGTATTTCAGGGACAGCATCGCCATTTAGAGGTACAAACCATTGTTAGATTAAAGGCTTAATGGCTGCAATTAAACTTTCTGCAGTAATGATTTACTCGCTGAGCTTTACCTGGCAGCAAACTCTGCGGTGCCAGCGTTCCCAGAGCAGTAAGGAGGTGCAAAGGCAAAGCCCAGCGCCAGCCCGGCCGGGGGTGCAGCCTCTCGGCCAGCGGACAGGATTGATCCGCGCCCCTGTGCAGCTATTTCAGCGGGCGTTTCTGCTGCGTCTCAGGGCTTAACTCGGGTACTTTGCAGAAAGGGTGTAAGGCAGGGGTGAGAAAGACCAGCGGGCAGGTGGCAAGGTGCCATCAGGCAGCACTCGGCTCGGGAATAAATCCACCCACTTTCAGCAGCGCTTAGAAAAGCCACTTGAGCAAAATGAGGACACAGTTCAGCTCGGAAACGGGGAGAAGGTGCCCAAGAGGCGCAGGACAGGCAGCAGACAGCAAGCTTGGCCTCCCCAGCAGGCAGCCAGGCATTCGGGGTTGGTGCTTTACAGGCGCCACACAGCCTGTGTGGCTGCCTAAGCTGAGCCATGGGGTAAGGAGAGTCCCCTGGCTGGGCAGCATCACAGGGCTGTGCCCTGCCTGCATTTCCCCAAGCATCAGACCTTCAAAGGCACCCGCATTGTGCAGTCCGGGATGAAGAGCAGCCACTCCTGGGGCAACAGAGACCTCCCAGCAGCGGCTCCTTTAACGCAGCCTGTGCAGTGAGTGTTTCATCCCAATCAGTCCTCATCCCCAGGGACACAGAGACAAGAAATAGGCTGTCCAGAACTACTAGTGTGAGACACCAAGGTTTATTTAACAAACCACATTCGCCCACAGAGATGTAACTCTCTGGGGTGTTGCAGGGGGAGCTGCAGCAAGGCCCCACATTGCCCCACAGCCAGACAAACGAAGTCCTCATGAGCAGGACGTTGCCATTTTGACTCAGCCCCCCTTGGCAGGCTGGTGCTGCCCTGTTCAATGCAAAGAGAAGCGTTTTGCCTTCAGACATGATGGCAGCTGAGGGATGCCCAGCTCGGGGGTGACACCAGACTCAGGTGTCCAGGCTGGTCCTGCTTCTTCCTGTTGTAGGATGCATCTTCTTGGCGCATAGAGCTGCTCTGATGGGTTTGAGGCCATTCGGGATGTGTTTGCACCACCTCCTGGGTTTGCCCTGGCCTGGGCTAAGGTTTGGCTCAGATGATGCCGTGATGCTCAATCCCCCGGGCACGACAGGGATACAGGACATGTTGCAGCAGGGTAGCAAGACCTTGGCTCCAGCCACCTCTGCAGCACCAGGATGAGCCAACAGGGCACAAAAGCCAAACGGCTGCATTACCCGCCCCCTCAGACTAAAGCCAACTCTACATTCAATGGGAAGACAAAAAAGAAAAAAGAAAAAGAAAACAAAAAAAGAGGAGGGCAGTGGCTGCAAATATCTTTGCTCAGCCAGGTGGGCACAGGCACATCCTCGAGGAGCAGGAGAGACGGCAAGTCTGATTAACAAGCCGGTTTGGGGTAGAGAAACACAGCAAAGAAAGGGAAAGCCATATTTCTGCTCACTTCTAAAAACAGGGCCGCTGACAGGGAACTCAGTTGTAAAGCACTTTGCTGTCCAAGAAGGAAAATTGCTAGATGAAAGCTTTGTGTATTATTTTTGCTTCAAGTACAACTGTTATCATTTAAAGTGATCTTTAGTGCCTGCTTCTGACATCTTCTTTTCAACCTTGCAGACTTATTTTCATTGGCTTCAAGAGTCAGTCTGGCCATTTCTAAGCCGAAACAATTTTCTGGTAGAAATCGCGGCAAGGTCAAAATTAAGGCTAATACAATATTGTTTGCAACTGTTATACAGAAATGGTGTTCAGATGAAATCAAACGTAACAAGGGCCCAAGAAAACCGCCAGAATGTTATCGCACCAAACCACTATATTTTTTCATTACCACAGCAGCACTCCCTTTGAGCTGGCCATAAATTTAGGAATCTTTAAAAGGAAGAAGAATAAAGTGAAAAAAAAGGAAAAAAAGAATCAATTAAACAAAGGAATGAAAAGCAGCAGGACAGGGCTCATATATAGGTTAATGTCCGTCTCTCAATAATTACACCTTCACTGCTGTGGCACTGGCAGGGTTCAGGAAAAGAAATGGCAGTTAACTCCTGGCTGCTCTCACTGGGATCAGAACGGGAAGATCTAAACCAAAAGTAACACGTGATCGAGTTGTTCTGGTCCGAGGGCAGAGCAGGCAGCCCAAGAGGTGACTCTGCTCTGCAATTAGGAGGTGATGCCCCTGGAGTGCCAGCAGCTCTCCACGCTGTGCTTTGGCTGGCTAGGCGGCACATCTGCTTTTCGATGCTTAGATGAACGTGAAAATCAGGGCAGAGGGTGTCTGTGGTGCTTTCTTCCAGAAAGCTTCCATGGGGGAAAGGGCAGTGAGATACTGAGTGGGCACTTACTAGAACAGCGGCTTCCCTCAGGTGAGCAAAACTGCCTGGAGAAGGGTGGGCGAGCAGCGCTGCTCCCAGACAGCCCATCGGCAGCAGGTCCTGCCTCCCCAGACAGGGATGCTGCTGCTTGGCTGAACCGCCTGGCCTTTCTTCAGGGAGACATGGCCCATTGCACCCAGCATTACCAGGCTGCAATAGACCCAAAAGCCTTCTCCAGTTACCCTTGAAGTTGAACTCGGATCCAGTAAGTCAATAATCAAGGCCATACCAGGTGCCTAAGAATCGGCACGCCGAGCCTGGTGGGGTCTTCTCAGCTCCCAGGTGGACACACAGCTTTTGGCCCCTTCTCACCCCATCAGCAGGCACTGGGAGCAGTGGGCACTGGGATCAGTGGGCACACAGCTGCTCTCATCACTAGCATGGGGCATCAGCCCTGTAAATCACGGGGAGCGGGAGGGCAGTGGCACCACCATGGCTTGGGCACAATCCCCATCGCCATCCATCCCTGGATGGTGCTCGCACGCCCCTGGTTTCCCTCCCTTTTCACACGCTCCAGCCAGGGAAAGGTGGCTCTACTCTGGTTCAGCTGCGAAGCGGGGCAGGGCTCACCCAGGCAGTGCTGCCGGCTCCGGAGAGGCAGAGAGGTAGGTCAGCCGAGTTTAAAATATGCCTCCTTAGTGCAAACAGAAGAGAGAGCATCCATCATCTTCAGCCGGTATAAATGCATGCCCTCCTTCTTTCAATCACACTTGCCTGTTCCTTCCAAACTGCAAGCCTTTCCTGCCCACAGAAGGAGCTGCTTTCTCTTTTCTAACTGGGTAAATTCTCCTCCTTGGAACAGTGGCATCTATACCAACATTGAAAATTTCCCTATTACTTTGTTTCTCATAGCATCTTCTTCACAGACACCTTTCCCTTCCTTCTTTTCCAGCTATTGTTTACTTATTTTTAACAACTGTCAGGCTAAACTTCTGACAAACTTGTTTCCTTTACTGTTTCTTAAACACTTCTTAAAGAGCTCTTTAACTTGCCATTCGCAGTCATTTAATTCCTGGTTTTTTCCACCCAGTCAGTTTTGCTGGTAATTCCCCCTGATTTATCGCAGCCCTTCTGGAGCGCCTAGTAGCTGCGTTACTGGCTGGGGCTGCCCTCTGTTTGCTCCTACTGACTATAATCAGATGGCGGTTACTACTCCCTAAGCAATTACCACTTCTTTAGCAATTAAATCATTGCAGCAACGCAGCATCCTCTTGCATCTGGCTTAACAGTTTCGGTATCAGGAAATGTCCATCTGAATCCTTGGGAAACTCTCCTGACACTCACCCCGGTCACCCACAAATTCCCAGTGGAGGTTTCCCCACAGCATCACCACCCGGACCCCACAGGAGAGAGGTTGCTGGGACCTGGCACCCATCTCTACTTTAACTCAACAGACATTCCCCACCCCCTCTTTTCTTTTTGTTTGGAAAAAAATAATATCCTAAATTGCCTGATGATGACACATGAATGAATGATCAAAAGGTTATTACAACACCCGTCCCTCAGGGTGCCCCCAGCACGTAGTCCTTGAGGCTTTCAGGCACCACCTCATGCCATTTGCATCATCTTCATGACATTAGCTTGGAACACAGCAGGAGCAAGGAATATTTCCTAGCTGCTCCATATTCCTCCTGCAACTCTGACAAGACAAGTGGCTGGGCCCCATTTGCCCATTTACCCTACATCAGCTGCAGTCCCCAGCCCAGGCTCCGGCACTGATATGGCACAGAACGGCTGTTAAGTATTTTCGCTGCAAGAAGAATGATTTATAGTTCAGGGATTTAGTGACATCTTTTGCTTGTTAAATCATCTCTTTCTCACCCGAGGTGCAGGACTTGGTGTCTTTCTGACAAGAAAAAAAATATCTGCTTTTTGTCTTTCTTTTTTCCAGTATCATCTTACAAGGCTTTTTTTCTTTTTCCTTTTTTTTTTCTTTTTTTCCCTGTTGATCCTTCAGCACAGACTTCTGCTGCACTGAGCAGCCCAGGAAGACCAGCTCCTCAGAGCTGGGGGGGAAAAAGCCTGGTCCCTTCAGACTACTTCTCCCTGCCACCATTCTCAGACCCTTTCAAGGCTGGAGATGGCAGGGGAAGGACCCAAATCACCTTGTTTTTTACAGCATCTCCTTTCACAGTGGCTGGTCTGGCTGGATCCACCAGCTCATGTGGAAACACCCCACGGTGTCGGGGCATGGCTGCTGGGGCTCGCCTGCATCCCACCCACAGCACCCCAAGGGCTGCCCCAGCTCTGCTCTGGGCAACCCCCCAGGCAGAGGCAGCCCCAGCCCTGCTGCCTTTATAGCTGGGAAGAGCCTCAGCTGGCCCCAGGGACGCTGCCCTGGGGTGTAACGAGCTGAGCCTGGCTCCAGCCTCTGCAGCCCTTCCCTGCAAAAAAAAGGTAGGTTTGCACACAAAAAAAAGACTTTGCAGGAAGAAAAATAAAATAAAAAAGTGTCTGCTTTGCCTTTCTGTCCCAATTCGAAGCAACCTTTAGTTTTAAGAACAATACTAAATCTGTATTTTTCTCCCCAGGAAAGGCTTTATGCCTTGCCCTGGTACCAGTCCTGGTCCGGAGGTTTTAGTCCCAACCCTTTGCCACGGTTCCCCTTGTCCTGCTGCCTGCATGTGCCCCAGGGAGGGCACACGGGAGCGGCTTCACAGCCCTGCGAGGGTGTCGGGGGGTTGCTGCCGCTTCTCTCTGCGGCGTGATGGCCGGGAGGATTGCTGTCATATTTTACGCATGGCTCAGTCTGTATCTGCCGGGTTTTGCGCTATATATTTTCATTACTGGAAAGAGCTGAGGGCTAAGGATACTTAAATTGTAATAAATACATAAATTGTTGCTGAAGACTCCCAAACACCGTGATGGAGGCCTGGGGAAGACACAATTACCTTACAGTGTAATTGAAGCCCTCAGAGAGGTCACTTTATTTCCATAGCCCTTAATTTTTTATGAAGAATGGTTCCTAATATGTGCCTGACAAAGATGCTCATGGAGTGTTGCTAAGTGAGACCACGAGAAAAGGAAGGGAATGTGATTACCGTGCTGCACGGAACGACATACCATCTTTCATGGCACTGCTGCTGATGCCCCCCCGTGCCAGACCCACCCTGGGGCTGACGTGGGCGAGGGGCTGGCTATGTGGAGCCGGACCCACCCCCCATGCCAAAGGATGCTGGCAGTGTGACTACACCTTGTACAGCCAGCTCTGGGGACTCTGAAGGTTCCCTCCTGGCAGGGGGACACGGGTGGGCAGTGGGTGCCCTGGGTGGCTGTGGGGTGGCTGGCAGGCAGCGGTGGGGAGGCAGCCTGCCAGAGCCAGCTCCTGGCGGTGGCATATGCTCGCCCAAATGGTCCCTTGAAATCTTCCAAACAACTAATTAGTACAACCTGGAACGTGTTTGTTGCTAATTTGTGAATGGAGAGAGGGAGGGGAAAAGGAAAAGCGAGCGAGGGAGCACCAACCCAGCCGGGGGATGGACGTGTGCCCTGGGTTCCAAGTGATGGGACCTTTCATTTTGGCAGGGGGGAAAGCTGCTGGCAGAGGCTTGCGCCTCTGGTAGGTTGGCTCCAGCCCCTCCGCTGTCCATGCCCTGGGGGGTCCCATGCACCAGAGCGTCCACCCAGCACATCCTGGCAGGTGTGGGGCGGGTCGGAGAAAACCTCTTCCCTTGCAAGTGCAGAAGCTGCTTTTGCTGTGGTGCTGTCTCTGCTGCATTAACTCTTTGCGACTACAAAGTTACTTAGCTTTGAAATGGAGCTGGGCGTCTGGATGGAAGGGACTGACAGCTCAATTTTTCAGGAATTTATTGTCTCTAATTATATGACCTGCTTAGGTTGCAAGCTTTTATCTTTGCCTGCTACTCATTTTGCTGTAAATCTCTGTCCAGGAGTTTTGACTCATGGGGTACCATATAATTTGGTTCTGTATATTCATTAGTGCCTTCTGATATCGCAGTAAAACCTTTTTGCATAAAAGTGGCTATTCATTTTCCTGCAGTAAGTTTAAAAGATTACCAATATTACCGATACAAATAGCAGTTTATTTCAGCAGCCAGTGTCTCCGTGGAAAGCAAAAGCATCGTTGCCAGGCCAGCTGGCTGGCATACTTAGAAAGTGACTTCTTACAAGGAAAAAGCAAAGTCCTGAGTGGGTACTGCTCTGTTCTTGTGCAAAGGGGATGGCTGGCATAGGCTTAAGAGCACCCTGGGGACCCGCCAGCCCCCATCCCTGGGGACCCTGCTGGCCTGAGGCCCAGCGCTGCAGGAGCAGCGGCATGTCAGGATGCGGAGTGCAGGAGCTGAGCTTTTCTAAAACCGGTGCAAATGGACAGGTTTTGTTTGTTTTTCCCCTCCTCACCCTGAATAAACACAATACGGTGTGTCTTCAGGCTTTCCTTCATGCTGTTGTCATCTCCTCCACCGTAACAAGCACTTTCCATTTTATCCCCGCTAATAGATGACAGACTCTATTACTGGGCTCATTACCGAGGCGACTGGCTGATACTCGCCGGTGTATCACCGTGCTCCTCCTTAGGCAGCACCACGGATGCTGCTGGCGCGGGGTCCCAGCAGCTCCTGGGATGCAGGCAGCCCCTCTGCTCCCCAGCTGCAATTAGGCATTCAGAGAGGGTTCATATCAGAGAATGTAATTCCATTCCCACATGTTCCCCAGAGAAATGAGAGTTAAACAATGAAAAGATTGATTTTCCAATGAATGCCAATTTGTTTTCTAACCAGAATATCAAATTACGGAGGGCTGGGAGGAGGGGAGCATGGCACAGTGCAAGAGGGGACTTGTTTTAAATGGGCAAACAATTAATTCCCAGATTCATTACAACGATTGTAAGCGAGGGTACATGAAACAGTAAACGCATTTAATTTGGAGCCTAGCATTTCCCCTGATGACATTGAGAGCTTCAATATGCTCTTGCCATCGGTGAAGCTTCCCTTCCCCTGCAAAATTTAATTACCTCTTCATTACTTCAGGAAATTGATGAGAGACTGACGTGAGGCTGGAAACTTCACACGATGCTCCCCAAATTGCCTACCCCACCATGCTCCAAGGGCTGTTGAAATGGGAGTGGATGGGACCTCGCAGCCCCCCCAGCACATCTCCCTGTCCATGGGGAGAGGCGTCCCCTCGCTCCCCTGGGTGTCCGTGGCAGCCCTGTGGGATGGAGACCCCAGCTGGACCAGGGCTGGATGCTCCAGGCTGCTGGCAGGGAGGCAGCACACCCAAGCTGGCCTTAATGTGGCAGCAGGTGGTTGGGGTGCACAGGATGGGGGTCCTGGCAGTAACAGCAGCAGCTGGAGCACAGGATAAGACCCCTGCACAGATGCTACCCTGCAAATTGGCACAGGGAGGACGGCTGTGCTCATCCTGGTGCTGCTCTCTGCTCCACCAGAGCAGCTCAGTGTCTCCTGATGCAGCTCCTGAGGATGCTGGCCACTTGCATCCTGGCTTGGGAGAAGCTTTTCATGGATTGTGGGCCTGAGAGAAATCAGCAGCGTGGGTGTGCAAAGGATTCATGCAGGCAAATGCAATTGACTTTCCAGGCAATTACCTAATGACCAGCTGAGAGGAGCACAGCAGATACACCACCAGGGTCTCCAGGAGAGCCTCTTCCGAGTCCTTGCACATCCCAGGTGAGGTGAGAAGATCAGGTATGAATGCAGCAGATTTGGACCTGGCCGATGAGGCAGGCTCAGAGGGCAACGCTGAGTGGGGATGCTGGCATCAGCGTGGCAGCAGCCACCCCTAGACATGTAACCCTGCCAAGGGCTGGTAAGGATCCAGCTGCCAGGGACTGCTCTCCAGCAGGGACAGCCCAGGTCCCACTCCCAGAGCAGGCAGCACCCCAAAGGGACACACCAACCCCCTGACACCAGTCAGCAGGGACTGGTTTCATCCCAGCAAGGGATCGGAGAGTGGGGTCCCTGGTCTCAGGTGCTGATTAACAGGTTTCAGGGCTGGGTGAGTGCCTGCGGTTGCTGTATCTTTCCTACAAAGCCCAGGCACTACCTCCAGTGTTCTTGAGGTGCTTTTCCTGAAAAGTCAGCTCCAGACAGAGCTGTCAGCAGTGCTGATGCGATAACAGCTTTCGTTGGCAGTGCTGGTAAACAAGTGCCTTGGAAACCCCAGCTGGAAATAGAGTTGTGGCTGTCTCCTGCTCTCCTAAGGAGAATAGAGCATCACCCCCGCCTAGGCACTTTTTCCAAAAAGTCTCCACATAGCTCAGTCTGCTGGTGAAAATGCAGCAGTGATGCGCTCTGGATGGGGCTGATGGCTTGGAGCCTCCCCCCGGGTCCCCCCGCACGCCCCAGTGTGCAAGGCAGCCCTCCGCCGAGCTTGCAATTACCTGCCCACGCCTTTTAAGACAGATGATCCATTTTATGGGCTGCCATAAAAGTGCAAGGAAACTCACACAAATCAGGCAAAACTGCCGTTTCCCCGGAATGATCCTTTCTTCTCTCTGTGACAGGGACCTGCGTGGAGTGCATTAGCAGCACTTCCCAGACCCCCAGTGATGCTGGGAAGGCTGCCAAAGCACACAGCCCACCGCGGGGAGCCACCTGGAGAGGTCCCAGCGTGGTGGCTGTCCCGGCAAATGCAGCTCCCCAGGCCTGGCAAAGCATCGTGGGCAGTCTCTCTGCTCCGCTGGGAGAGCCTTTGGACAAGGTTTGGTCTCCTACAAACAGATCTTTGTCCTACAGAATGATCCTCTGGCTGCCAAACTACCTCTCCTGTTAAAATGTGTTTGAGTTGTATACAGTAAGAGGAAAAAGGTACAGGCATCTGGGGGATTGGATATTGCCCAGGGTTTGGGGAAAGGGGATTTTAAGAATTATTTATTTTGCTGCAAGGCAAATGGTGAAGTTGCCCCTGAGGTGCTTGCCTTGGCTCCCTCCCAGCTTTGATTTTATCTTCCAACACCACTGGTGCATTGAAACCCTCAAATCTGAGGCCAGCAAGATATGATTCAGCAAGAATATTACAGCACCTTTTAGGTATGAAATTAGGTATGTAATTAGAATGGCAATAACAAGAAGTTATTTAATAATTCATTGCTTCTTATGAATTATTCAGTGTGTGCTTAACTTCAGGGCTGATGTGTTATTTAGCAGAGAACACCCCCGGCACCCTCTCGGGACATGCTCCGGCTGCTTCTGGCACTGGTCCCTGCTCCCTGCCAGCCCCCCGAGGGCCAGAGGGGCAGCACCGCGGAGCTCTGGGCTGCTTCTAGAGTTCCCCAAGTGCATCCCCAAATGCAAATCCTTTAAAACACAGAAAATCTCATTTCAGGCAACATTGCAGCTACAAGACACTTCTGCTTCTGCAGAGGGAGGAGAGCCCCGTCATCCGTATACCCTTGTTTATGGTTTGAGCCTCCATTTGCTCCGGTTAACTCCAAGTTACTAAATTTACAAGGAAGCTAGTAAATCAGCCCCGGCCCTTTGCAGCGGCGCGAGACGTTATCTGCAGGCTGGGTTATACTCACCGAGAGTTGGAGCTCAGCGCTCGGAATAAACGAGCTGTGGCTGTAGCCAAGAGCGTCTGTCCTGCCAAGCCCAAACCCCAGGGGAAACGTGGTCCTCGGGACTGGCGGGTGCTGCCTGCTGATGCCGCCCCTCTCCCTGCCCACAGCCTGGGCATGCCCACCCTCCTGCCCAGCCCTGCCAGCTGCCCCAGGCTCTACCGAGCATGACCTGGGCTTTCTAAGCCTCTCGGTCCTATTCCTTTTGATGCTGGCTTCCCGGTGAGATGCTGGCACTAGTAGGACCGTCTCTGCCTTGCTCCCTGCGGTGTTTTGCCTGGCCTGGTTAGAAACCTGCGTCAAGGCTCATCTTCTCTGATGCCAAGCAGCTTCTCCTGGGGGGCTTGAGTAACACCATTAAAATCATCCCCAATTACCGACTCAGCAACACCAGACCTATTTGCGGCAGGGGCTGGCTGACCACATCCACTCCCCGCACTGATTAGACAGTTGGCTCAAAAGATTTTCCCTCCACCAGAAACCCTGAGCCCTGGCATGCTGCAGGCTCTGGGCAATTGCTGCTTTGCATGGCCAGCTCCAGCATCTCTTGCAGCACAAGGCAGGTGTCCCTCACCCCATGTGCTTTTTTCCCTTTACACCAGGGGCACAGCCTTTCCATGCAGGCTAAACCTCCAGTTCAGGCTCTTGGCACCTTGGGATGGGTTCGAGCCACTGAGACATCAAAGGCAAGATACTGACAGGCATCCATGTCCACCCAAGCGTGGGTTTTGCTCCATCGGTGTCACCATCCTCATCGTGTTCCCTGCTTCGCCTCTAATGGCTGCTCAGCTAGCTGGAGAGTCACACCTCCCTACCGAGCACAGATGTAGCTTTGGGGGGACGTTTACAGGGCTTGCTGGCTTCTTCCCTCTCCCTTTTCCTTGGCCCTGGCCCCATGGTCATTTCTCCCCGCTGCTCTCCGTGGCGAGGCAAGGACGACGTGCCAGGACCGCATGCTACTTGCACGTGCCTTGAGCCGCTTGGCTCCCACACGGCTCATCCTCAGCCCTCTGAGGAAACCTCTGTGTCTCCAGCCACAGGCGTTAACCCAGCGCCTCCAGGCCTGGCCACAGCTCCGCAGAGGTGTTCTGGGTGGCTGGAGCAGTTTCCACCCTCACATCCCTCTCCCCCTACGTGCATTATCGGACTGTGGGTTTTTCAGCAAACAGCCCTGTGCTTAAATCTGAAGTACCGTGGACTGACTGCACTGAAGTTTTGGGAGTTGCTCTCAGGCACATCCATTCTGCAGGACACTCCTCATCCCTGGAGCATCTTTACTGCTGCTGAAGTAGCGAGGGAGCGTGTCCACCACACGCCTGAAGATCCAGGCTGACAGAAGGAGCTCAACGCTTCAATCACAAATAACTTTAAATTCATAGCTTTTTTTTTTTTTTTGCTTTTTTTTCCCCGTGCATGCATGTTACTGAACAAAACCCCCACAGTTTTTCATTGCATAAGGCTGTTGGCACGAAGCAATCAACACACTTCAGCCCTTGCTCTGCCTGGCTGGACCCCATGGAGAAGATGAGTTTGGAGCATGGAAATGCTCTTCTGGCCCACAGTGGGATGGCCAGCACGGCACAGCGTATGTCTGCTGGAAACGCATGGCTGTGAAGTCCCCATGATGTCCTGAGCAGCTTCTGTCTCACACAGGCGTGACTCACCCATACAGCACGCCAAAATCAGCTCAATCAGTTCCTGGGGTTCCCTCCTTCAGGTGTCTCTCCATTTTTGGTGCTTTTACAGGGATTGCAGGCGGACCATTCACTTCCTGGCCTTGCAAAGTGAGTTGCGTTGGACATTTACACTAGGATATAATTATTTCTGACCAATATGTTTTCATTAAATGGAATTTTCCTTTCATTTTGCCTTCTTTGGCTGATCAAGAACAACACTGAGAATCCAGATAAACCCAAGAGAAAAAGGTCATTTCTAAAGAAATAATTTCTCCCTCCCCACTTCTTTCCCACTGGCAAGGATTCAAGCAACCACCCACAGGCTGGTTTCGGTTCGAATTTAACCAAGTGCCAGCGAAGTGCCTCCTCCTCCTCCTGAGGGACTGCTCTTGCTGCTCCAGCAGGCGTCTGTGCAGTGAGCCGCACATCGCTGCCCAGGCGGGATGCTGCTGCCGGGGGAGCCGCGTGGTCCCAGGTGGGCACCCTGGTGCCACAGCACAAAACCTCAACCCTTGCCATATTTTGCTCCCTTACCCAATGCAAAATCCTGATACAAGGCACCTGGCAGTAATTCTCTAAATACCAACAGAAACATTGATTTTCGGTATTCAAAAGCACATCTCTCGATCTCTCTCTGAGGGAGTGCAAAGGGCGATGCATCCCACGAGACCAAAGACAGCGGCTAAATCCACTCCAAGCGCAGTTAGCTCCTCTGCTTCTGCCAGCCCCCTCAGCACTCGCTGCTGTGCCGGGCCTGTCCTGCCCTCTGATTCCTGCTCTGCCATCCAGTTTGTTTTCTTCAGGACTCCCTCCCAGCAGCGTCCTTGCGAATGACTCTCTCATGGCTCCTCGACAGTGTTACATTACAATAAGCTTTCCTAAGCTACAAAATGGAAAGGGTTTTCATTTCTGCTCCCGCCCCCCCCCCCGCCCGCGCCTGCTGAAAGCCTTTTCTTGCAGCATCCTGTTGTTCCCTTCCTCCCGAATTTACGTCTCAGTGACTGTAATAAATTGCAATGGAAATATCGCTCCGTATTTCCGGGAACTAACCAAGCGTGATTGTGCAGCAGCAAAAAGCCAGGACAGCTGCTTGGAGGAGCAAATCCCAAGGGAGGACCGAGCCGTGCTGCCCAGCGCTGGCCGGTGCATCCCCTGATCCTGCCCAGCTCGGGGAGCGGGGTGGGTGAAGGGGGGAACGCCGGCTCCCCCAGCCTCCATCCTTCCCCCGCTGGTGGGGGCTGATTAACCCAGCATCTTTTAGCATCAGGTGTTGAGAAAAAGGCTGCCTTTCATTCAACCCATTTTTTAGCCATTTGGTGAAGCTGGTTGCAGACCAGACTTGGCTTATGCAGGAGGAGTCACCCCACGGTGAGCCTCTGAGCAGAGCTTGCCACCAGCGAGCGGCTAGTGTCAGCACCGCGATGGAATGATTTGGCAAGTTATGGTGTACGTTGGCATTGGTCCTGTTTCCCTTTGGTGCTTCTCTCCCTGCAGGGAGGTGCAATAAATCACATGCATTTTCTGAGTGCAGTCCCGTGCTGCCTGGCCTTGGAGGCAGAAGACAAAGCCTGAACATCACACGAGTGGGAAAATGCAGGTACTCCTATGGACATCAAAGAAAACACTTACCTGCAGCTGGTGTAAGCCAGCAAATCCAGCCATGCCTGATCCGACCCAAGATCCCCTACAGCTGAAAAGAGGCTTTCAAATGTCCTGGGGAAGCAGCAGCGGTTCAGCTCGCTGTGTCTAAATCCAGGATCATGTATTATGTATCTCTCACCAGAGTTTGCATGAGATCAATGAGGTTGCCTCCATCGACAGCCTGCTCTTTGATGAACGCCGTGGTGAAGCCCGAGTGCAATGGCAATGGCTGGTACTGAGAGCGCGGGTCACGGCAAGGCACAGCCCAAAGGCAGAAGGAGCAGAGGGAGAGGAGGAGGAGGAGGAGGAGGAGGAGGATCGACCCCAAAGCTCTAGGCAGTCACTGCTGTGAGTTCATCACAGCCTGGACGTGGTGATGGTTCCCTGGGTTAAGGTGCAGAGCTGCATCCCTGCGACTTCTGAATGTTTTGCTCTCATTTACCCACTCTTCCCTACACGCTCTTATTTATACACACAAATAAAAGCTAGGCAGTGACCCACTGCTTTATGAAAAATCCCATCATGCCCATTTTAAGTGATTTAGTGTGTGCTAAATAATTTCAGAAGATAGGCTTGGGACTGCTTCACATCTCTCTTTTTGTGAAATACAGCACTTTCCTGGACAACAGCAAACCGCCTTCCCTCCAGCTTCCCCTTTGCCACAGGGAATGAATTTCAGAGCTTTTCTTCAGCTCATTATTCTAAGCATTTCCCGTTAGGTGTCTGATTAGCGTTTCACAAGCTGTGTTGTGCTATAATATCTGGTTCTGACATGGGCTGCAGCAGCCAGAAGAGAAATCCATTGCATTTTAGATTGAGATAACAGTTTAATCTGATCTGCACTTGAGAAGGAAAAATCTCCCAGGGAAAGTCCAGGTCCCTGAAGGCAGCATACAAGGCAGAGGCACTGCTGGCTCTAGTAACCATCCTTGCAGAGAGGTGACCTGTTCTCAAAAGAAAGTGCTGGGAGGTCTTGATGGCCATATTTCAAGCTGTCTTTAAGCCCTGCAATAAGCCCCACGAGCAGGCTCTGTGCCATGAAAGAAGAGAGAGAGCAAAGCTTTCCCTGGCTTTGCAGAGGGCTTGATACTAACAGGGAAACCTCTGGGCACTTGCAAACACAGCAGAAGGAGCAGCAGAAGAGGGTTGTCCTGGAGAGGAACATCAGCCCGTGCATCAAAACAGGGCAAGGGCTCTGCCTGGCCAGGAAAAGGATTCTCCCCTGCCACGTCACATCAACAGCTTGCTCTCTGCTTGTCTTAAGCACTAGCACACTGACGGCAGCCTTGACACCTCGAAGTCAGATGTCATTTTAAGGTGAGGTTAGTCAAGAGCAGCAGAAAGATCTGTTCCTGCTTGTAGTCAAAAGTTTATAGGCCTGTTCCCGCACCCCGCACTCCCCCCCCCCCCCTTTTTTTTTCCATACTGGCTGCACTTTTGTAGAAAATCTAAACCAAAAAAGCAAGCAAGTTTCTGATTAATCATTTCTTATGTTTGAAGAAGAAATGCTTTAATTTTGAGTTCTTCTGAAAACAGAGCCCTTCCACGCTGGGCAGAGCTACCCAGCAACAAGGCAGGGAAAAATAAAGGGAATGGGAGGCGCTGGGGGAGAGGAGCAGGGCCCGTGTTCTCCCCGATGTCCTTGGTGGGCTCTGCGCGCAGAGGCCGGAGCTGCTGCACCTCCGGGGCCATCAGCCACCTGCTTGGCTGGCCACCGTCCTGCTCCTCAGCGCTTTGATCAGAGGCTGCTTTGCAACGAGCCCGCTCCTTGGCAAGGCGTGGGGACAGTCGCCAGCCACCTGGGGATGCTCCTTGCTCTGTGGAAGGGCACCTGCTCCAAGACACCCAGCACTGGGCACTGCTTAGATCCCCCCACAGCATCATTTGCTCCTTCCAGCCAGCTTAGCAAGAGGTTTTACCTGTAGCTACACACTGGCTCTTTAAAGAGTCGTTGAAATCTGGCTTTGAAATGCCTGATGATGGAACAGCTTGCCTGGAGTTGTGGTGGAGCATCTGAGGGTCAATTACGTTCCCTGCATAAAAACATTAGGGCATCCTGTCCTTAATCTTTTTTATGGCTTTGCCTGCTGGATTTAAGAGCCCTGTATATAAACAAGCCCTGTAAATAAATAGAACTGGAAGCATAATCTCCTCACATAGATTCTTACAAAATTGTGTTCAAACCATCTCAATCTTCTGACAAACTAAATGGATTGAGACCATTAGGTTTCTCCCTGTAAAGTGGCTTTTAGAGATGACCCTTCTCTGAGCTCTCTCGGTTTTCCTACATGTGCTTTTAGATGTGTAGGCAAATCAGTAAGTGCCAATACTAGCCCATATCTCTGCTTTGCTTTTTTCTTTTTTATTCGTCCAAGGATCTCATCAGTCCATTTGTGCACAGCATTAAACTCCCCATGAGCACTCATAATTCCTCTGCCTCCTGACAGTGTCTTCATCCACAACTGCACAGCACTTTGGAAAAATTACACTGTATTTGCTACCTAGCTGATCATTGTGGCCCTCGATCATTAATAAAAGCCTGCATGATCAATGCCCCATTGAATCACGAGTGAGATATTTTTAGAAGGATAAGCCTCCAAGAGAGGTTTTGGGGCTAACCTAAGCTCACCCAAGCACCAGCTGGAAGCCATGAGCTTCTTATTCCTGACCAGGACAAAGTGTTGCTTCTACCCTTTGAGTGTTTTTTGCATTAGAGAAGTTGTAGCAGAGAGCCACGGCTGGAAAAGGGGTCAGGCGCATGATCTATGACATAAGTACAGTTCATTGTAACTCCAGCTGGCAACTTCATAAGCCAGACATAACTCATCTTTCCATCTTCTGGCTGCTGGGAGCGCTACTTAAAGAGGAAGAGATTGCACCGGGGGAAAACCAATGGAGGTGTACCAGGAAAAACCTGTGTGAGGCACTCTGCCAGCTCGGGAGGGGTGGGAGAGAGGGAGCACAGTGGTGTGGGGATGGTGGGAAGCATTGCATTTCCTTCGGGTCTGTTCCTCGGGAAGCTTTACTCTGAATTTCTGTGTTGCATCCATCTGTCCCCTGCGTGGCAGCTGCAGACAGCAGTCTCACGCCCCAAGCCTGCATTTCTGTGTAGACCTGGTGCTTTTGGCCTCTCCTTGCCTGTCGTGGGCTCTGTCCACCTCAGCTTCTTGGTGGCCTCCACTGGCCTCACCCTGGCATATCCATAGCTTTCTTGCACTGCTTGTTTTTCTTGCATGCCCAGGGTAGAAACAGGCGTTTTGCTCCTCTCTGAGCTCTGCAGCACTGCGGCCAGGCCTGGTTTAGAGATGAAAGGCTTTCCTGAGAGCCTGCCTGCCACTGCTGCTCCTTAGATATTGTTGTGCCTCCTTGTGATTGAGCCAATATCAATAATCAGCCAAGCTTAAGGAGAGGAAAATCATTACAGTGCACCAGTTCCTCCTCTCTTTTACTTAGTGAAGAAAAAAATCGCACTGGCAGCAGATCTGGAAGCGGCGTATGATGTACTTTTACGCAGAGACATCAGCTAAGTCCTTTGCAGGATGAGAAACAGCCCTGAGCATCCCAGGGCAGACGGCCAACCCAAGGACCTCAAGGCTCTGCAGGGGCAGGGTTTACAGAGTCTCCCCAGCAGGACCGCGGTGGGGACAGGACAGCAGCCGTACAGACACACAGGCTGCTAGGTCACTGACCTGCCTGGACCAGGCTCCCTGGCTGGCCACCCAGCCACCATGGCTGGCCGCACAAGGATGCCAGCGAGCAGCCTGGGTTAAATGCTCCTGAAACAGTCTTGGTGCAAAGCACATAGCTTTATCGCAAGTGTTTCAGCAGGAACTGAAGTCCACCGCAGGTCCTCTCCCCAGCTACCCTGTCCCAGGCTCTGTTCCCTGCATTTATTCTCTTGCTGGTCCCCTACACCCATTTCTTTCTCCATCTCCCTCCCAAAGGGCAGGTAACACCTTCCTATTGTGTTTCCCTGGTTCCTTTTCTCAACCTCAGCTGCCTTACTGGGGTCCATCACCTGCAGAGCTCTCTTGGTCAGGTGAGCAGGTACTCACCAGCCTGACACAGTATCTTATCTCCAATTCCTTTTAGCATCTGCGCATCTCCCTCTCTTGCCAGCCTATCTAATGGCCTGAAAGAAAAAAGAAATTATCTTTTCAGTCCCATGGAGCAGGCTATGCATTTGTATGTAGGCCTGTATGCAACGCAAAAGTCATTATTAGCCTAATTCATTAAGCCATTAACGATGCTAAAGCATGCAAAGTACATTAAAAAACTCATCTTAAGCAGCAAATTCATCCCATGGCTTTTAGGGTGAGTGCAAATTGATATGCATGGCACTAGTGCTGCTGCAGGATTTAAGAGCTCTTGCAGAGCGCTGGCCAGTGCTGCCCTCTCCTCCCCATCGCAAGACACAGGAACCTCTGACCTGCAAAGCTGCCAGAATGGCTCTGAATTTCTACAGCAAGCTGCCCTACATGGCATGCTTGGCCAAAGAGATTTATTTTTTCCTTTCTGCGGGTGACAGCTGTTAGACACAATTTATGGTGCCAGGCCAGCACACGGAAATGCAAGAAGCATCACTTTCACCTGTAGCTCGGATCCAGCTGAAGAGGTGCTGTGGGTCACGGAGCCCGCATGCTGGTTCCAGACACGTCTTCAGCGAGCACCGTGCTGCTGGGGGTCATCCCTGATCCCCTGAGGGCAGGAAGGGGGCGCAGGGCAGAGGCTGGGATGCCCACAGCAGCAGGAGCAGGTGTGGGTAGGAGGTGGCTGCAAGGTGCCCACATGCCCTGGGAAGTGCCAGGCTTAGGGTGGAGCCCATCAGCTGGGAAGGAATTTTCCAGAGGGCTATGCACAGCATGGGGGTGCATCACGGGCTGCACGTGTCTCCATCCGTATTTGATTGTGGTTCTTCTGGATGAAGGCACGTGCATCCTTCTGAGATGCTGCTGCTCTTCCACTGGCTTGATGTGGCAGTTACCATTGGGTCCACAGGCTTTTCTGGAGAAAGCAGGTTGCCACCTTTGAAGGACCTTTGGCTTTTGAATTACTGCTCAGCAGAGTAAACCCCCACCTTCATCAGCCAAGGAAATCCAGCCCCATCCTGCAGCTTCCTCTTGGTATAGCACTGGGTGCGAGGGCGCAGCAGGAGGAGGCAGCAGGTCCTTCTGTAGGTGAACTTTAAGGGTCCCTCTGAAGTCCTAAGTAACTTGGTGCTCTCCAGCACTCCAACACTGCTTTCCCCGACATTTGAATTTACGTAAACCCGGGCACTTCAGTAAATAAAGGGGTCTGTATCAAAGGAGCCGTCTGACAAAAAAAATTGAAGAATTCAGTTTCATGGGAACAATAAGTATACCATGCCACGCTGCCTTTGGTGTCCTCTGTCACAGGGACCCGTGACAGGCTCTCTGCTGCGATATTGAGGTGCTGCGATATTGAGGCACCTTATCCCATTTTCTCACCTCCAGGATTTGAAAGGAACATCAAATGACAACTTTTATTCTGCTCGAGAACTGCAAATTAGGATGTCTTCAGCACACAAGGATGCAGCATGGGGCTGGCAGGGCTGCCACCGCTGAAGGAACCGGTGTTCACTGTTGCTGCCCTCTCCTTGTCCCAGGGCACACCTTCGGAGCAAGCAATGGGAGGCGAGAGGACAGTTTAGCTTCTGCCACTTGTTCCACCCTCAGGTAATGCTGAGATCATTTCTGCAGGGGTGCACAGCATCCCAGGGGGGTCAGGACCCCACATTTCAGGCTGAGCATCACCTCTCTCCTGGAGGCTCAGCCTCTGTGCATGGTGCTGGCCAGCCAACATCACCTGGCTCCAAACCCAGCTCCTGAAGCAAGCACCACCTCAGCGAGGCCTCTGCAGCTTCTCCAAGCAAAAGATAAAAGTGGTTTATTGCACAGCACTAACAATGTGATTTGCTAATACATTACCCAGGGGTGGCACAATCTGTACTGGTTAAAGGGAAATGTTAAAACTGTCACTTCAACAGGAGACATTCGAACATGCTAAATGGGTCATGCCGTTAAAACAAATATTCCCAACCTAAATGTATGAAGTACTGTAAAGGGACAGTTATCTGAATGCTGCGGCATCCAGAGCCTCTCGCAAGCTGGCAGCCACGGCATTGCTCAGGTGCCACTGCGTGGCTGAGGCTTCTTATGTGCAAAAATAGGAATTCCCGTGCAAAGCTGACAAGCGCACTGGCAAGGGACAGGATGGTTACGGCCGCTTGCTGCAACCCAGGGGGCAGGTTGGAGGGGTCTGACAGCACCGAATGGCAGAAGCAGATGTGGGATTTAGGGGGCTGCGCTTGGCCTGGGCAGGTGGGGAGCAAGTGGGAGGGCAGGGGCTGAGCCGCCTGTGGGCAGGATGGAAAGCAGGGCTGCAGAGCCTTCCCCCAGGGCTGGAAACCCAGGACTGTAACCTGCACAAAGTGCCTGCCCTCGACACCGCAGGATTAGGGAGCAGAAAGCTGTGCTTAGCCCTCAGAATACATTACCCTGCTAGGTGCAGAGGGCCAAGCATCTGATTTTCCTGGGCAGAAACCCACACAAGCAGCAGGCAGCTGCCTCCCACTGCCGGCCAGAGGGCAGCTGGGTTGCAGGGCAGGTTCAGCCCTGATGCCCCGTCACCTGCCCCAGACTGTTTCCAGACCCTTAATCTGTGGCCCTTGCAGCAATGTGGGCAGGTTCCCGTGGCACTTCAGGGTTAAGCCAGCTACAGAGGGTGCACCCAGTTGGCACCAGCCTGTGGGACCCTCTGCCAGGCAAAGCAGCCAAAAGAGCAGAGGAAGAGAAACAGCCTGTCCTCAGAGCTGCCCCAAGCAGGGCATCACTTCTCCAGGTGGGAAGGTGGTGGCCAAATGAGCCCATTTAGTTACCAGTCACCTGGTGTGCCCAACATAGCACCTCCAGGAGTGCAAGTGCCACCTACCCAATGCTGGGTTGATAAGCATGGCCAGGGCTGAGGCAGCACAGGGAGGGCACCGTGGGTTTGGTGCTTGTCTTGCAAGGACACGGCAGCAGGTGTGTGGTGGCAGGGGGTGGGTTGTTCCGATGCGCTGCACGTTCCTGCTGTAGCTGAGAGATGCTCTCCGAGACAGGCGATGTCTTTGTCTGCATCTCGAAAAAGGCCCAAAGGAGTGTCCTAGCAAAAATGAGAGCTTCTTATCAACTCTGGTGGAAACATTTTGCAGGGAACTGGGCTTGCAGAAATGACATTGTTTTCACCAAACACAGACATGAGGAGGGGCTGTCAGTGTTCCCAAATTTTCATTTTCTTCCTCATCTATTCTGTAGCATTTTTCTTAGCTGGCCATGGGAAAGAAAACTTTTGAAGCAGTGTCAGAGGCTGATGCTGGCCTGGCCCGTGGTGCATCTCACCAGCAGGAGAGCAGAGACCCAGCCCCGAGCCTGCGTGAGCCACCCTTGCCCTCTGCTCCCAGCGGTTCCATCCCTTGCATGTCAGCTCAGCGGTGCTCCCACGTTTAGCCCTTGCTGCCCATCCGTTCAAAAGAGCAAAGAGATCTGTGTGTCCCCACGCTGTCTGCGAGAGCCACGCTGCTCTCATCTCAGAGAGCTGCCAATGCTGCCACCAGAGCTTCGGCCAGCAGCGCTCTGTGATTAGGTGGGAGCAATATGGGAACAGCAGGATTCCCCTTTTTCCATGGATGGGGTAATGGGATGAAGGGTTCCTCAAGGTTCCCTTAGACTTTCCGTTTGCACAACCTCCCTGGCATCTGAGGAAGGCACTCATGCTCCACCATCCCCTCCAGGTCCCTGCTTTGCTTAAATTAAAAAGAAAAAATATCCATCTGCCTCATGTCCCAGTTGCTCCAGGGACAGCAGCTTCTGGGTGCAGAAGCAACAGTGTCTTCCTCTGCATCCAAGGGGTTTGCCTAGCTCACTGCCCCCAGGGTGACTGGGAACTTCTGATTTCCAGCCACTTCAATCCATGTTGGACCCCAACAAGGGGGAGGAGAAACTTTGGACCCCAGGGAAGGAGAAACTTTGAGCGCTGAAGGCCCCTGCAACACTAAGGGACCTAGGGATATTCCTTCAAGAGCTGCTACCAGATGGCACAACTGAATTTGCACTTCTCCATCTTCTCCCTCCCTTGTTTTCCTGTATTACAGCTCTACTATCTGATCTTTTCTTCCTTGGACACGCTGATAAGCACACAATGAAAATGCCTCCTGCACTGAGTAGGAGCACAGTGGAATGCACACAGTGGTTTGTATCTTGCAGTTACCTTTTCAGGCACTCTGCAAACCCTAGCACCTGTCTCCAATTCAATTACACATATTTTCCATTCTGAAACCATTAGTTGCAAAGCAAGAAGCTTTATTTTTGCTAACAGGAGGCCAGGGGATAGCGAAGAATTCCCATCTTTGATGGAAGAGCAAAAAAAAAAAATATATTCAACATTGCCATGAACTCCAAAGCTCTAAAATAATGCAGTAGCAAGCCAAGCGAATATACTGCCTCTTAATATAATATAAAGCAATCAACAGCAATAGAAAAGTATCTTAAAACTAGATATTGATTTCCTGTCCAATAAGATACATCTCAGCCATTTCCCAGCCTTGCTGAAGTCACAGCTGTGGGGCTGGAGCCCCGTGCTCTGGCTGGCACAGGCAAGGAGAGCCTTGACTGTCAGCAAGACCTGGAACCACCCCATCACCTTCCAGAGAGCTTAGGACCAAGTCAAACAGGAACAAATGGGATGAGGTCTGTTTCAGAAGCATCAGAACCAGAAGTCTCATACTAACAGACAACAGTCTGGAAACATTTTAAATTAAGAGCCATTGCCTAGCACAGTCCCCAGCTGCTTTCTTATCTACTGTTCTCTTCTTTCTGCCTGTAACAGAAGCATCACCACACACCTGCCTGTCACAGAGGTCTGGAAACACTGCAAATACCATCCCTTCGGAGAAGTCTCCTTTGCAGGGGTACCTGTGCAAGCCCCAGGCCTGTGCATGGGCAGCTCGCTGCAGGGCAGCAGCCAAACTGGCACAGAGATGCTCCTCCAGCCAGTGACCACCACCACAGCAGAGTCAGGGGCAAGGCATGGAGCACCACAGAGCACAGCCACCTGAGAGCAAAGCCAGCCCCACTGCTACGTATGACTGTCTGTGACAGGTTTATTTTCAATTAATTGCCTAGGGACTTTTCAAAGCCATGCAGATGCTTAGCACTCACTGCACTCTGTGACACTGAGGTCCATCCTGTAAGTACAGGCAGGACACAGAGCCACTCCTGAACCGTTTGTTGTTGTCGTACCAGTACAAAGCAACTATTTCTTTTGGTTGTGATCTTGGGAAATCAGGAGAGGACTAATGGACCAGCAGAAAATGCCAAGGGACTCATCTGCTGCCCATCATATTCTTATTCCTGACCAAACCATCCGCTCTTCTGGCTGCTTAGGGTGGCTTTCGGCACAAGCCTTGGAAACACCCAGGGTTGGGCTGATCATGCTCTGCTTTTCCTGGGATTTGCTACCAAGGCTATTAACCAAAGGAAGCATTGGGATCTGCTCTGCTGCCCACCTGTCACTCGCACCCATGGAAATGCCTGCCGTCATTGCAGATTTGCAGGCAAACAAACCAGCAGGGATCTTTCTCTAGGCAGAGGGAGATATAATTAATCGGCATGATTAATAGCATAAGGTCGGTCTTTGGTTTATCAGCCCATTGATCAGAAAATGATTCCTAGCAGATATAATCTGTGGGTTACCAGCATGCTGAAAACAGGAAGGAACTGACTTTTCCAACTTTGCCCTTACAGATAAAGATGAGCACCGGCTGGATAGTAGCACCTAGGTGCATAAAACCTCCGCTCAATAAAGGAGAAGAACATCAAGGTGTCCCAGAAAAGCAGGGGACATTGAAGGGAAGGCTGAGATTTTGCTCCCTGCTCCGCCCCCCCCCCTTTTTTTTTATTCTGACCAGGGGCGTATTAAACTTTGGGTTGGGGGTGATATAGCATACTCAAAACACATTCCCATAGGCAGATGGCAGGTGTATTGTATTTTATTGTATTTTCCCTTACAGAGCTCTCTATTTGGTAGCAGACGTTTGTGTATACTCATGTAAGTCAACATGGAACAGCTAAATATAGTCATCTCATCGCTATTATCTTGTTAACAACCAACCTATGCCACTCTGGCTCTGGATGACATGGTTCTCCAGAACCCCCACGGCGTTACACTGTCACTGCAGGTCACCGCTAAGACAGCACAACAAGGGGAAAGAAAAAAATAAAAAACAGTGGAGTGTTTTCACTGGCTGGCCCCTTAATAAGAGAAAGGCAGAGCCCAGGCTAGGCTCCCTCGCAGGGCAGAGACCATGGACCTCGCTGTGCCAGCGGGTTCCCGCTCCCGGAGAGCCCGCTGGGACCTTGGCCAGCCCTAACGAGCGGCGCCAAGGGAAAAATGGAGCTCCTCAGCTCTCCTGTGATCCTGGAGGCAAATTACTCAGGCTTCAGAGTCTGCTGGGGGAACTTTATTTTTAGAGGAGCCTCTGGAATTATGCATGAAACATAGGGAAAGAAGGTGGCCTTTTATAGGAAATTGTAGCATGGGGCTGCATCAGCCCCTTCTTAAGGGACACTTGGGGACTCAATCAGGTGCCTGCACAGAACACGGGACTGCACTGGCAGGGGCTGGAAGGAAAGATTTTCAGCAAGCCCACCCTCCAAAGCCATGCCAGCCCCAAAGCCAGCTGCAAGCTCGATTTAAAGCACCAAAAAGGTTGGCAGGGAGCTATAAAGGATCATTGGGACCCAAGTGCTCAAGTGCCCTTGCCACCAGCCCCACGCAGTGTAGGGGTAGTTCCAAAAAACACAGCACTGGGATGCCACTGAGCATGGTGCCTCCAGGCAGAAAACTGCCAAGGAGCAGCTTAGCGAGGCGCTGCATGAAGCAGCACGGCGCAGGGCAGCCCAGCTCCATCCACCAGCACTCACCCTGGCCCCCCTGGGACCCCCTGCTCAGGGTGCCTGCACAGCTGGATGGAGGGGGCAGCTCCCAGCAGCTGTCAGAGGTGGCTCCAGCTGCTGCCCACCCACACAGCCATCCAGCAGCAGGGTGGGCTCCGGTAGCTGCCAAGCAGGCTGCAGGGATGGGGCAGGGGTGGAGGTACAGGGGGAGACCACAGCTGGGAGGTGCTTGCAAAGCTCTTGCTCATCTGCTCTCCCAGGGAAATGACCAAACAAATGAGTTTGCTAGAACAAGGCAGAGGTAATTTAGGGGTATTTTTCCCCCCTCTTAGCTACACTATTTGGAGAAGCGCATCCCTGCAGACTCGCTTTCCTTAATCCTCCTTGCCTTGCTTTTGCAGAGGCAGGAAAGATCCCAGAGGTCTCAGAGAGGTGACTCGCAGATTGGCACACAGCACATCGGGGCTCTGGCAGCAGCTGATCCAGCCCAGGGTAGACAGGAGCATCCACAGGTTAGCACTGACTGTTCCCAAGACTGCACCAAGCCTACAGGTTTTGCTGTTAGAGTTTCATTCCAGAGCTCCAGGCAAACCCTTCCTATCTCCCCCAGCAGAGCTAGAGGTAAGGGCTTGGCCATGCTGAGACACCTGGCTCTGGGCAGGGGGGAGAGGGGCCAGAGACAACTCATGCATCCAAGAGACTGGACAGGGATGGCGATGGAATAAGTAAACACGTTGCTAGGAGACACCAAACTTGGGATCAATAATTCATGAGATCTCTGCAATGAAGTAAATAATTTAGGGGTGTGGGAGGCAGGGAGAGGAATGGGGAAGAGGCTTAGAAGCCCCCCACCCAGCCCACGACTTGGGGCAGGGAGCCTGGCACCCAAAGAGCCAGTGTGGGGCTGGGGGTGCCCCCTCATCAAAACTGGCCACCTCCTCCCAGCAGGATGCCTATCATCCCTGGTCCCCTGCCTGCACATTTTGCCAAAACAGTGCCCAGCCTCACATGCTCACATGGACAAAGAGAAAGACCTGGGGCTTCTCCATGCCTGGAAGAAACACCCAAGACCCCAGCTCAGCCTGGCCATCTCCGCATCACCGGACCCCAAACAAATCTCAGGAAACACAGTTAGCTGTTTAGAGGCTGTTCACCGTTTCAGACTCACCTAAATGACTATATTTAGCAAAGTGTTTTTCCTTCCCCAAAATATTATGGTCTCCAAGTCATAATGTTAAATAGAAACAATCCTGAAAGGCTCCAGTGATCCATTAGAAATGTTTCATTTAGAAATCAAACTAAATTTAAATAAGAATGGTAAGTACTGCAGAACAAAACCAAAGTGTTTTCTTTTGAGTTGAACTGAGTGCTTCATTCAATGTGAAATAAGTTGGGTGTTTTTTTTTTTTAAGAAGCCAAACAACTCTGGTCATTGAACCAGTAAGAAAAATAATGTTTTTTGCAGACTGCTGCTTGAAATGCATCTCTGCAAATGAGTTCAGGGAAGCAACTTGGCTGATAACACGTACACGTTTGGATGCTTCCCCAAATAAGAGTTCAAGGCTTTACTTACCTACCCTCTTGCAGGGCAGAACCCAGCCTGACATCCAGGTTTTCCCCGCAACCACACAAGTTCACATCAGCTTCCCTATACATCCCTCCCCTGTTTGGAAGTCACAGGGCTCACGGGAGGATGGACCGGCTTCTTTCCCCTGGGAAAGGCAACATGTCCTTGGGAGTCTCAACACTGTGCAGAAGCATGGCGGGGGAGGAAAAGGATACCAAAGCTCGGGGAGGAAAACAATTTTCCCCCACCTCCCCTTTAAGAAAACCCAGTACATTGAGTCTGCTGGGAAGATCTCGGATACCTCCAATATCTCCGATAGCTCCGTAAACCCCGGTATTCATTAGCATTCAAGAACAAGAACATTGTTTGGAACGGCCTCAGCTCCTCACAAGCCAGAAACACAATTGGAAAAAAACAACCGGAGTTTGATTTACTCTGAAATGAAATGGACTTTGGACAGGGTCTGGCTCCAAAATTGCCTGGTACTACCCAAGCAGTAAAAGCTGAACAAGCGAGCTGTTCACCAAGCAACAAAGAGGGTTTTTTTCACCACAGAAATACCACTTTGCCACTAGCAAAGACTCTGTGAGCAAGGAGGGTCAAAGGTATTCAAAAGTCATGTGGATGTGGTGCTCAGGGGCATGGTTTAGTGGTGGGGTTGGCAGTGTTGGGTTAACAGTTGGACTTGATGATTTTAAAGGTCTTTTCCAGCCTGGATGATTCTACAATTCTGTATCCTACTGCCAGGTTTGACAGTCCTCCCAATAGCAAGGCTTTCTGCACCCCACAGCTGCAGGCTGAGCACCCCCCGGGAAGTGCCCTGGGAAATGCCTGAAATAGAGAGTAATGAATTACTCAGAGCCTAGCAAACAAGCCAGTGGCCCGAGGGGGTTTCAGTAACAGAGAAACCAATTCTACTCTAGCTGCAATATTATACCCCCTTGCTATGGGCTTTATAAAAAGTGCTGGGCCCTGAAGAGCTGACCTTTTCCTCTGAGCGTATTTCAGGGGATAGAACTGTAAGACGCTCCTTGCAGGATACTGAGCGTAAATTAAAATAAGTACTGCTGTGCTTTTGGATCCGAGAAGACTGGGAAAAGCTGTGGCAATAACTCCAATTTGCACAGCTGATGGGAGAGAAAGGGCTCAGCACAAGAAGCCAGCCACACCCCCATCTCGTCCAGCCTCCCCATCCACCACTGCTGGCAGAGGCTTGCGAGCATCACTGAGCTGTCAGAGGTCTTCAAACAGGGACATAGATCAGCTCACAATTTCTAAAAGGACAAAGCTCAGCTGATCTCAACATCCCTTTCTTGCATGCACGGTACGGTTGTAAGACATAGTCACATTACAATGATCTACAGGATCTTTTGCTGGAGTCTTGCCACCTCCTGGCTGGGTTCCCGGCGGAGCTTGTGCGCCCTGCAGAGGCAAAGGCTTCAACGCTCTGTGGCCACATTTCCCTCTCCCCATCAGACCCCATGTTCCTCCTCCCCAGACGCATTCATTGACACGCTGCAAGTAGACATCTCTTTTTGGTGCTGCATCTTGTGCTGCCAAAGCAGTGCTTTGCAGCACATTCAACAGCAAGGGGTGGTGGTTTTACTTTCACAACAATAACTACTCTGCAAGGCGCTTGTCAGTTATTGTGCTCCATGGTAATCAAAACCTCCACTTTAAAAATACAGGGCGTATTCCAGTCTGCTTGTGCTCCGTGTGGGAAGATCACTCATTCATGGCTCTGTCTTGCAGCCAAGTCATGACAGATGGGTGGGCTGGAGTGAAATTTGGGACTCTGTGACTCATGAAATTGCTCCAGCAGCTCAAGGGGTTCAGTTTCCCTCCCAGCACCCAAAATTGTGGCCTGCCTGCTGCTCCCTGTGCTGCATCCCACCTCCCCAGGAGGTATTGTCCCTTTTGCAGCTTCTGGGCCAGGCACTCTGCTGCACCCTGCTCCTACAGCACCTCCTGCGCAGGGCTGGGGGCTGCAGGGGAGCCCATCCATCTCGCTCTGACAGTAAGGAATGGGAAGGCGTTGCTGGTGATTCATCCCCATTAAGGGAATGCAAGCAATCCTCACCTGTCTAACTCCACAGCTGGCTTCATTAACTCCCAGCACCCTCCGTCATCAGATCAATCACACAGTAAAGCTGCACATCAGCCCTTGGCACTCTCCTGGCCTCAGCCCCCTTAAGCTCCCACACAGATGGCCTGACAGAGCTGGCTGAGCTCAGCCACTCAAGCCATGCCCTGGAGACCCTCCTCCCAGCTTAGGAGGGGCTGTGTGGGGTACAGTGAGGGTCTGTGTGCCATGCCAGCATCGGACAAGCAGCCACCACTGCAGCTTGCAGGTGGCAGGTCCTGGGACGTGCTGCCAGGAGACCCTGCACTGTACCAGCAGGCAGAGACACCAAGGAGCCACCTGCCGTGGCCATTGCAGCACAGGCTGAGACCACCCCCTGCCCCCAGGACCATGCATGCAGCATGTGTGACTGTGGCCCAGTATGTACGCTGCTGCCCACTCCAGCTCCTTGCAGCCCTGGAGATGTTTGTATGAGCCAAGCATTTCCAGCAAGGTATGCTGGATGCATGGATTTCCATGGATCCAACTTTTCCAGCCTCTGGTCTTGGGGCTAGGAGTTTTAAAAACACAATTTTCCCCAAATCCATGGTTGCTGCTATGGCCTGTTTCGGTGCCATTGAGTGTTTGCTACCAGGATGGCGACAGAAAATGTTTCCTGATCAGCTAAACCTTCAGGCACTTTGGCTGAAGGAAAAGTGCCTGAAAAAGGTCAAGTTCATTTGGTTTTGGTTTTTCTCATGCTGCAAAACTGCTCTGCAGGGCATGCCACCTGGACCTGGTGTACCAAGGGCTGCAGTAGGCATGTGCCCTGGGAAGTGACATAATGTGTGACAAGTTTCAGCCTGAGAATTGGTTTGCTTGAAGGGCAGAGGCTGCTGGGGCAAGGGGAGCACCGGGAGCAGAGCCCAACACAATGGAGCAGGCAGAGGCGACACACATCTCGGCTGTGGGAGCATGTAGCAGTGCCCTGCACCGTGGCCAAGGGATGCAACGCTTCGCTCTGCCTCTCCCGGAGGGACCCACAGGCGGGGACAGGAGCCTAGCCCTGAGAAGGGGGCACAGCACGAGGAAGCCCAGTGAACCGGGGCAGCCATCTGACACGGAGCCAGGCAAGAGCTGTTGAGCACAGCAGTGGCATCTCTGCCACAGTAGCTAATGCGCAGTACCATGGCTGTCTGGCTACAGGTGCCTGAATCTAGTTAGGTACTTCAGCACAATGACCATTTTAATTAAGTAAAGCCAATTGCCTCTGATGGATGCACTAGCATATGAAATTCCCAGGCAAGTTGCCATTTCATGTCCCCCCTCTGGAGTTTGTTTCCTCTGCTTTGTAAACAGTTAGTTTGAACAAGAAGCCCTTTTTTTTCCCCAGGTACAGCACAACAAACCTAGGCCTCCAAACCAGGCAGAAGGCTCCCCAAGGCAGCAGGAGCGGGGCACAAAATGTACATCAAGCACTGTGCGCGCCGTGGAGTGCAGGCAGAACTCTGGTCCAGGCTGGATCCCCCATCCCACTGACCGGAGGATGGGAACACAAGGGCAACCTTTAACCAACAGCTTCAGCTGCAGTGGATTTCCAGCTTTAAAGAGGTTGTCAGGAGCCTAAACCAGACCACATCTTTATGCGACAGCGAGAAGCCGCAGGAGTTAGAAGCATGAAACACAGGCCAAGAGCATAATTCCCTTCTCCTTTACAACTGATGAAGAAAAATAAAGTAAATTGCCAAAGCAACCACTTTAAGGGGTCAGGGTAGTCTGATTTCATTAGGGGCTAAATCCTTCTAACATGCATGATACATCTTATTTAATGTATGTACTTCCACTGCATACAGAGGCCCCCTCCATCACCAGACAGCAGGTTGCAAGGGACCCCAGGAGCCATGCTGTGTTTTGGGGGCACTAGCAGAATTTGCTGGCTGTCCCACACAGCCCTTCTCTGGGAGCCTCCCCACATCCAGGCTCACCCTAACACAGCAAGCAGCTCCATCCCTGGCTGCTCCCTCACAGGGACCCAGCAGGCTGCTGAACCCACAGGTACTCACCATTGCTAGATATCATAGGAAGAAGCAAACCACCATCTTCTCCCCTGATAGCATCCCAGAACCGGTGCAGAGACCTTGCAGCAGCTCCCAATTCTTCTCAAGAGCCTGTGCTATATCCCCAGCCCTTCTCCAACCCCCAAAAACTTTGCAGGAGCCTGGAGCTGCCTTTTATCCCCCAGCAGCCCTGCCCCAGGCTGATTCCCATCACCTGGCAAGCTCCCTACCCAGGGCCACCCAGTGCCGCCCAGGTGTGCTCAGCAGCTGTGGTCCAGCCCCAGGAGTGGGGTAGGATCAGGGACAGGAGGCCAGCCTTCACGGGCAAGATCTGCCTCCAGCTCCATCGCTCCCAACCACGGGAAGTCCCCAGGGGCCTTTGGGAGAAGTTTGGATCTGACCAACCCAGTGTAGCTGGCCAAGCAACCGCGTGGGCTCCCGCCCCTGCTGCTCTGCAGGTTGGTCTCCCAGGCAGGAGGCATTTTTCTCCCTAAAGGGTTGTGCCCAGTGGCTCTTCCTGCAAATCCCCATCTCCCTGTGCAAGAGCAGCAGCAGCTCTGGGAACTCAAATCTGTCAGCTTCTGGGGGAATAAATGATCCACAACTAACAGTTTCTTCAAGAAATCAAATAGAACAACAATATATGGAAAGACCACATGCTTAAAAGGAAATCATTGGGGCTGCTTAATTTGTGAATCCAACCCTACTTAACATTTTTTTAATTACTCCCATAAAGCCAGCAGTTTCAAGCACACATGGAATATTGTGAGCAGATTCAAATCTAATTAGCTGTGTTCCTGTTAATTAGATTCATTGTGTTTTTGATGCTCAGCTCTTCCTTCAAGTTTTATCTTGCAGCATGTGTTCATAATTAACCCAAATTTAGTGTGTAGTTAAGGCCAGTTCTGTAGGAAAGGCTCTGCTTTCGCTTTCCCGATGGACAGCCCCTCGCATGTGTTGCCTAGGGGCTGTAAGGGATGCAGGGAGCTGGTCCTGCAGGGAATGTGGCAGAGTCATGGCTCTTTTAACCTTCAGAAATGTGTGATTTGGGGCTCCAGAGAGATCTGAAGTGCACAGGGAAAACATCAAGCTTAATGAGTCCAGCCAGTACAGCCCATAGCAATGAAACCAGGGGAGATGCTTGTGCCTCTGGGTGATGCATGGGGGCTGAGCACCAGGACAGATCCTGTTCTGTCCCTGCCTGGAGCTGGCGCATTCTGGCTGGGCTCCCAGCAGTGCCCAGAACTCCTGCTCCAGTCCCCCCAGCCATGGCTCAGATGGCTCCTCACCAGCACTCTCCTTGCGTGGGCTCCTACCCATGTCCCTCACCGCCCTTCATCCCCAGGGCTCGTTTGTCCCTCTCCATGGGTACATGCTGCTCCTCTGTGGGACCCTTGTGAGTGTTACTGGTGAGAACCGGTTGGGACACCTTTATTGTGAAGCAGATGTGAGGTCTGTAGTCAGAAACCCCCAGTTATCCAGATGAAACGTTGCAGTTTTTATCAGCACACAGCTTTTGCTTTACTGTTTGTGCTCACAGAGTAGGACCAAGCAGAGCCACGTGCCAGAGGTGAGGTTTGGGAAGCACAAGCCTTTCCAAGGCTGCCAGAGCCAGAGCACCCTCATTAGCCAGACCTGAGGCTGCCCTACAGCTGGGCAGGGGGTCCGTGTGTCCTCAGGGCTGGCTCTGCCGGGACAGTGGTGGCTGTGGAGGGAGGTGATGCAAACCGCCTTTCTGCTGTGAAAGCAGGTGATCGCTGGGTTTGGGGCTTAAAGTTGTGTCAAAGTCCCTTGTGCTTGGTCTCCAGCTGGCTGGGGTCCATGGCCAGGCAGAGGTGCCATCCTGGGGACACGACAGCTGCATGAGCTCAGAGAATAGCATTGGCTTTGGGAAGGATGTCATTTGTATAAAGCCTACCTGGCTCTATTTTAAACAAGCTCTTTTTTCCTTGCCTTGATTTCACCAGCTAAATATTTGCTTTTACAGGACACTGGTTATTAGATTAATGTGTATTTCTTGCTTATCTGAGAGCAGGTTCGGTAGGCATGGAGGTTCCTCCAGCATGTGTGCCTTCCTGCAGCCTCCAAGAAGCAGCAGTGTTTCCCCAGGGCTGGCTGGGAGAGGCTATGGAGGGGCTGGAGGGGCTGGAGAGGCAGCACTGACAGTCCGGGAAGGCAGCTGTAAAGCTCCCAGAATCACATTCCCAGCCAGGGGTTCCGTAACATCATTGCCCAGGGCCAGGGGAAACCTTCACCCCAATGTCTTAGAGGATAATTTGGAAAGTTGGATTTGCCTCCTCACCCCCCAAAAAAAGAAAAAAAATGGTAAAGTGTTCAGTTGAAAATCCTGGCCCCCCTCCACGTATTACATTCTTCTTCTTTTATAATTTGAAACAACAGAAGTATTGGTTCCATTCAAAGAAAAATGTAAAGTCTAGTAATGAACCATCCACAACTGAAAGTCTCTCTCATATGAGATTCAAGGAAATGCTTTCTTGCATAATGATAAATGACATTATTAATTTATTTGGTATTTCCGAGCCACCAAAAAGTCTGAAGAAGTGCTATGTTGTGTTGACACTGACACAAAATAACCATGACAGGTCATTCCTACTCTTCAGAATTGTCACAGGAGCAAAAGAGCAGAGATTTGTTGACTTGTCCAGCTCTGCACTCAGAAAAACTAGGGTGGTGGCCTGGCCCTGTGTGCCATCCCTGGGTGGGGGCAAAGCACCTCTCTGAAAAGCAGTTTTTGAGAACACATTACACAGAACAAAGCAAAAAGCACTGACTTCTACACTGTTGGGGTTTTTTTGTTTTGTTTTTGTTTTTTTTTTTAAACAGGAAAAAAGCCTTGTGGCTTTCTTTTTAAGAAGAAAAATTCTTTGAAAGGACAGCCCCTTTATTTTTCTTAAATATCTACGGTGATACCTTCCAGAGTTCAAGGTATTTGGCTGCTGACAGATTCAGGATGTCAAATGGAACACTTGCCAGCTGGCACCGTGCAGGCAGCCTCGGCTCAAAGAGAGATGAACCGTACCGCCGGGAGTACCGGGAGCTTGATGGGCAGGGAATAAACCCTTAAGACACAAAGTCAACCTTCTGCAAGGCAAGGATTAAGGTTTCTGGTGTTGCTGATATCCGGCTCCTTCTGCCCATGTTTTAGGGGGCTGCCCTTAGCTAACTGGTGGGGTGCTACGTCTGCAACAGGAGCCCCTGCCATGCACCATGAACAGCCCCGAGGGCAGGGGGCTAGGGGCACAGGGGGCTAGTGGGTGGGAGGTCTGTGGGGCTCAATGTCTCCTTAGCCAGAGAGCAGCACCTCACCTCCCACAGACCCCGGGCAAACGCCTGTGGCTTGTCCCAGTATTTGCAAAAGCCACTGAGAACTGCAACTGATGGGCTTGAGCGAGCATATGGCTCCTCACCCGCCCCTACAAACACACCGCCGGGGCCAGTGGCTGCAATCAGTTCCAGCAGCACTAACGAGCGCATCTAACGAGTGGAGGGGGCCAGAGATCGTGACTGGGCTGCATGGCAGGAGGGGATGGTGAGGGGACCCAGTGCTGCTGGCGTCACCTCAGTTCCCACGTGGGGCTCTGGTCTGAGCTGCCTTGGGGGCTGAATCGCCCTGTTCCCCAGCCCTGCGCCCATCCAGCCGCTCAGCCACGGCTCGCTGCTCCCTCCACCCCGGTGACATATGCCAAGTCCAAAACAGCTTCTTCTACGAAGTTCAAACAAACTCTATGAGTTTGACCTTTTCTAGGCCAAAAAAAAAAAAAAAAAAACTAGAAAGAAAGTCCCTGGTCTATTGAGAGAAGCTGTGTTCACAGATAAAACAGATGTGGTAAAGCAGAATAGAGTTTGCTGGACACCTTTTGACACAGTCATATCATCCAAAAAATGCAATTTCATCAAAATCTTCTGGAGGATGATGTGAATTTGGGTATAACCTCACTTCAGAAGAAAGAAGCAACATGTACCTTGCAAAGCTCCCCATCTCCCCATTTGTCCCTTCTAGAGCAGAGCATTTTCCCTCTTCTTGGTGCCTTTCCCACTATACGTTAGCAAACCCCAGCACGAGCAGGCGAAGAGCCCTCGTGTTGTGCGGGGTGGCAGGAGGAGAGGCTGCCCTGCTGCCTGGCACGTGCACGGGGTGCTGGCCTGATGAAGACCTGCAAATGAGCAGGATGAAGCAGGGCAGGAGAATCCAGAGACGGCTCAGGCAGAGACCAGGCTCTGGGGTCCCAAGCATGCCCCTGCCGTATGCCACTGGCTCGCCACTGTCCCCAGATTTCCTGAGCAGGAGCGAGTCACCAGGAGCATCCCAGTCTCCTTCATTTTTGGGTGTTACGGCACGGAGGGAGGATGCGCAGTGGGATCTGAACTTCCCTAAGGTTAAAATAGGGGTTTCAGGGACTGAATGTAGGTGGGACATGGCCCAGCAGCATGGACGGCAAAGGCAGAAGGAGGGATGGATGGCGTTCAGAGGTGTCTTTCTGTTGAATGCCACCTGCTTCCCTTTGATAGAGCAGGTCTGGGGATGGCATTGGGTGGTCAAATACCTAATTAGAATAAAAATTTAGATTTCTGCTTTCTGATGAAATAAATCCCACTGTACTTTGACAAATCTTTGACTCATCTTTTTCCCCCCCAAGACTTTTCTGGGGGAAAAAAAAAGAAAAAAGATGCAAGCTAAATTCCCTTTCATTCCAGTTTCACAGTTTGACCAATTAAAAATTACTTTTTTGGGCAGAGGAGGGAGGAAGGGCAGCAATTTGCTTCAATTCCCTATATTCCTAACAAAACCCATATTATTTCTATCAGATCTGTGCCAAAATGAGTTTCTCCTGGATTTTCAGAAAACTCTTCAAGCCCTGCTTGCAGTTTCCCATTGCCACGTGCTGCTCAGCTCCCTAATAAAGAATTGCAGTAGATTGGGCATCTAGCTGTGGAAATCAATACAAAATTCTTTTTTGCAGGTGAGTCCTCCCTGGCAGGTGGTACAGAGCAGGGGTCTGGGGAGAGCACAGCCTCTGCAATGCCATCCCACTTCCAATCCCCACGGGGGCAAAGGGAACCTGCCCCTGGAAACAGCCTGAGCCGGGACTGTCCTGCCTGCTGTTATACACCAGCTATTTTGCTGCAGGTTATTTTGTCAGAAATGCCCTGGCACTGGGGACAGAGGGACATGACACCAGGGGGATGGGATGGGGGGTCCAGCAGCCCAGCAGACAGTCTGAGCACCCCAGGGGCTGCTCAGATGCTGTGCCATCCAACATACCTGCTATGGAGGTTTTATGGTTTTTCCCCTTTCTGATGGATCACGGGGTGATTTTTCTTTGCTTTGGAACGAGATGCAGAAAGCTTGACAAATGGCGAGGAGAAAAATTTCTTGCGCCAGAATAATTCAATTTTATTGTAATTCTTCGCCGCACACCACGCTTCCTTGAACTTGCTGGGGGGTGAGAATTACTTGATGGAGAGTATAACATGTGGAAAGCCTCAGAAAGCTTGCTGGAGCTGGCTGTGCTCTTGTCCTCCCTTGCTCCCAGCCCCGACCACACCATCAGGGTGGGAAATGCAAAGTAAAAGGGCTCTGGGTGATGTGAAGTTGGTATCTGCTCCCCAAAATCCTTCTCTGGCTGCTGGACCCAAAAGGGAGCCCCACATGTCTCCGGTGAGTGTGCATTGGTAAAGTCCCAGCTGGTCCTTGCCCTACAGCTCCAGCCACAGCCATGGTCCTTCCTGTGTGATGGCATTTGCTTCTTAAAAATTCAGCTGGAATTTCTAGTGAATGAAAAAGTTCCCAATCTCCCCCAGTTTGGGAGCTGGAAATGCAGGACAGCCACTGTTCCCCCACATCACGTAGGGTGGCTTGTTAAGCCCTTTGCCATGCTCTGCTATTAAGGTTACAGAAATGGCAAGCACCACTACCTTTTTTTTTGGCAGTTTATCACTAGAATGACCAAGGCATGCTCTGGGCAATCAGAGAAGGATAAAAATTGCTTGGAAAGAGAAGTCAGCCTACTGTTCCCTTGTGTGATTATTTTCAGCCCTTTGGACCTAAAAATCAATGCTGGAGTGCGGAAGGCGATGGCATGTGAGCAGAGCGGAGGCACCCGCAGCCTGGGGAGATGCTGGCTCTGCCTCGTGTTGGGGAGGCAGTGGCCACCTCCAGGGCTGCAGGCGCCTGCCCCCATCCCACTCCCCAAGAACAGCTAGCAGCACCCACGCTCAGCTCTGCCCCACAGGGCGTCTTGTTTTGCAAGAGATTCAGCATCTCTCACTGCCATGATTTTTGGGAAGAAGGGGCACCCGTGCCTGCTCACTGCAGGAGATGAGGCTCTTCGATGGCGTCTTGGTGCTGCTGCCCTTTTAAAAAGCTTTATCGGCTTACACCGCTGGAGAGGAGGAGCAGCAGCAGCAGGGGAAATGAATTAGAGCCGTGAAATTGGAAGCACCTGGGTGAGCGCTGTTAGCAGGGCTTGCACAAAGATGAGCAGGAGGCTTCTGTGGTGGGACAGGCAGCACAGGACAGAAGTGGAAATGTGGCCCTGTCCCCCTGAGCACCCATCTGTGTGAGGACCTGTGCATGCCTGCAGCACTGCCCCGGGGCTTTGCTCACTGCAGAGCATCACCCCCTGCCCATGGCGTGGGACAGCCCCAAAGGCTCCCCGGGTCGGCGGTGGCAGCCCTGGGTGATGGCTCCCTGCTGATGGCAATTTCTAGCCTGGCCAATTTTCTGCCTCTTGATTTACGCTTTATTGATGTTAGGCAGCGCTATTTTTTAAAATTGAAATGTCACGTAATGCTTGAATCAAGTGACTTACAAAAACCTGGAAGGCTAAATATAGTTAATTTGCACAGTAGCCTTCACCTGCCAAGCGAATGTAAGTCAGCAGGAGAGCCACAGCTTTGCTCAGCCGGGATGTGGGCGGCTGGATGTTAGCTCCTCCATGTATAAAGGTACTCACAGAAGGAAGAACAGGCAGAGGAGTCTGAGGCGGTAGGAGGTGGGTGATATGGGCAGTCCCTGGCAGGGATGGTGGGTACCACAGAGGTCGGCTTGTTTGGGAAGGATGCGGGCTGCGCTGGGATGGCTGGCCTGGGAGAGAAAAGCCTTGCCAGTGGGGGTAAGATAAGGGGTGGGGAAAAGCGAGGTGTGGGCTAAGGTGAGGTGTGCCCTTCCTGGCTGTCACAGCTGGATGCTGTCTTGCCTCAGGGCATTCACAGCATCTCTTCCCTTTCCACTAATAGGATTTGGGAGCTTAGCTACCTTTGTGCAATAATGACAGCTCACCCCAGAGTCTTTCAGGCATGGCTGCTTGGCTGCCTAAAAGCCTGGAAAACTGCTAATGAAAACTAATTCCTGCCCAGAGCCGTGGCACCCGGTGGGATGCCTGCTGCCCGCACGGCTGCTGGCCCCCATGCTGCCCCACCTTGTGTGGGGGTCCTCCAAGGTTGGCAGCCGCTCACCCCGTACCCGTGCCACCCATCCCGCTCCGCAAGGCTCTCCAGCACAGCACCCCTGGGAGCTGCAGGAGGGCAGGGGCACCGATGGTGGCTGCAGAGCCCTAGCAAGGAGGGCATCTCTAGCAGCAGGGGGGCTTTTCATCCCACAGAACAGGCTTAACAAAATTCAGAGGCTGGAAATGAGGAATACATGAGTGTGCAAAACCCTTTGGCTTTCCTACACCCAGGGCCTGGCATCCATCCTAACCTTCTTGCAGATGCTCACAGAGAAGCTCATGTTTTATTTAGCCCCCCTGGCCAGCTGAAGCAGCATTTCCTTCCTCTCACCTCCCTTCCCACCCAGCTGCTTCCCTCTCCTCTCCTCTGATACAGCCTGATGCTTCCCTGAGAGCCTGCCCTTGGTACCAGCCTCTCTGGCGCAGGAGCACTGTGTGGCTGGCAGACGTGCTCTGCCCTGCGACTGCTGATGAGTCTAGAGCATGTTTGGGTTTTTTTGTGGTTTTTTTTTTTGGTTTCGGGGGTTTTTTTGCCAAAAAAAGAAGATGAACTGTCCAATTATTATCCTAATGGATGTGACATGTTCTCCGCGAACTGACACATAACATATGGCGCAGGATTACATCCCTCTAAATGATTCATGTAGTTCATCACCACCACGATTTTCTTCTCCTTTCCAGAGCTGCGTCTTCCCATGTAGCTACAATTCATGGCATCTCCTCCCCATCGCCCCTCCTCGGCTCCAGCTGCTGTGGCATTTTCAGCCTCAGGTAGACTTCAGGCAGCTTTGCCCATCATAGTGGTCATCTCCAGCCTGGCTACTTGTGCGATGCAGCCAGCCCGCAGAGCACAGGTGGCTTGTCTTCACTCCTCGCCTTTTAATAACACCTTGTGGCCAGCCCAGGGGTTCCCTGCCAGCACCTTTGTGATGAGGCTGCGAGGGCTGGAGATGCACATCCCGCAGGTGATATGGTTGGAGCAGTTTACCCACAAGAAGAATTTGACTCCTACAATGGAAAATTCCTTCAAGGAAAAAGTATTAATTGAGATGCAAATTCACCATCCTCTTTGCAGAAAATAAGTCCATTTTCCCTACACAAAGCTCCAGTAACCTATTTGTAAGAGCACCACACGACAGCGATAACTCCAGCTCCCCAGGAAAATTAGCGTGCGTTAGCACGGAGCAGTATATGGCAACAGAGAGCAGCATCCTGGCCTTGCTTATCCTTGGGACATTCAAGAAAGAATTAATACAATTTAACTTTCCTAAGTCACACATTTTGCTGGGGAACTTTAAATGGGTTTTTAATATAGAAGCCTGGTCTGCAGCTCGTGAATCGAGAGAGCCTCTTGGGGCATTTACCAACCAGTCTGCTTTAATAGAAAAACCATACTGTGGCAACATGCAAAGCCTCGTGTTAGGGGGAGGCAAGGTAACGATGCTCTATGCTGCCCACTTATAGCCAAGAGCTAATTATCTGATGAATTCCATGGGAATGGAACTGATACTAAATTACTTAAGATGCTATGAACAAAAAGCTCTGCTAAAAAAACATTGCTCAGGCAGCGAGTTAAACACTCAAATGTTGGGAAAGGCCAGATTTGTGGTTCCTGCGCAACTTTAATTTTGCTCCACATGCACTGGAATGAGAGAAAAGCCCCAGGAGAAAGGAGTAAATGATCGTTTAACTAAACACTGCATCGTAATGTAAATGGGGGCAGAATGAAGGTCAAACCGACTACCATAAAACTACCCTTGTCTGATTTCTGAAGCTTGTGCTTGCAGCCTTTTAAGGGAGACTTTGGCGAGATTGCCCAACCTGGTTTTTTGTTTTTTTGGTTGTTTTTTTTTTTTAGTTTTCCAATCGTTTAAAAAAAAAAACAAACCCAAGGGAGGGGAGTGATGATGCGCAGAGCCTCGCTGTGCCTCCACCTGGCCACGCCAGCTGCCTCGAAGGGTGAGGAGCAAGGCCAGCAGATCTGCTCCTGGATTGACTTGACAGCTTCAGCCAGAGTTTTGGATTAATAAACCTCAGCTGACAGATCAATCTCATCAGACAGAAGTTCTTGTTATCCAAATTGCTCCTCTGCAACTCTGGGCCTGAATCATTTGTCTCTTTCTAAAATGTGTTGAAAGGCCATCAGTTGCCTCCAAAGCCATTTCTGGGCGGCTGTCTGTGCCGCGGCTGAAGCCTGCCTGCCCACCGTCCTACCCCTCATGGGCATGGTGCTGGAGTCGGTGCAGGCTGTGCAACCCCTCCTTCCCTGGCATTCCTCCCACCCAGGACCTCCTCTTCTCACCGAGCAAAGGAACCAGCACCATCCTGGCTTCTCCTGAAAAGTGCAGCGAGTGCCCGTACACTGCTTCCAAAAAGCCTTAGATGTACCTCAACTGTACCCTGACTAGCTCTCGGTCTGAAATCCTCCCAGAAGTCAAACAGGAACCTTTCATGCATTTGAAATTAAATATAATCCAACTTCGCAGCTGCCTGGGCTTCTGCAGGGAGCTGCTGTCTCACCCGCACAGACTCCAGCTGTGCATTCCCTCTACAGTCATTTGGTCTCCCACCATAAATTGCACAGTGAGACCGTGGCCTTGTCTCATCCCTGATGAGTCTGGGTACAAGAGAGTGTTTCAGGGTATCACGAGCCTCTGGCAAGAGCTGCCAGCCAAAGCAGCCACCGGCAGCCTGCCCAGACCCCCTGATGTAAAAATATTTCTCTCTAGTAAGTATTGTTTAACATCCTTAACATCAGTTAAAAACGACCTGGGAAGTATTTCCCCCAGCAGAGGAGCAAGACTAGTAATTAGCAATAAAAAGCAAAATCCACCAACAGCCAGAGTGGGAAAATAGACAGCAATCAATGGGAAACACAGCAAATTGATCTGGGAAGCAAAAGCAATGGGGCAGAACAAATCCCTGGTCCAAGGGGGCAAGCCAACAGCAAAGGGGAAGTTTTGAGCTCTGAAGGAAGCCGAGCGATGGGGAGCTGGGGATCATAACCCAGTGCTATACTGATGTGGAAAAGGCAGTCACTCTTCCTAGTTTTCCTATGGAGTGCAGCCAGCCAGCCGCTGAGGCATGCCCCAGCCCTGGCAGGAGCAGCCTTGCCCCCCCAGCCCCCCCCGAGCTCCCGGACCCTCATCCCACTGCCTCCCAGGGCTGACCGTTCCTGCACAGCCGGCAGCCTGCCAGCTCCTCTACACCGGCTCCATATAATTGCTCTTGCAGCTATAAATAATCTTTATCTCCCTCTCCGCTCTTCCCATGACGTTCCCTGGGATGCAGAGGCATGGCTTCCCTGTGACTCAGCCGCTCGGCGCTGCTCAGCCCCTGCCACCGCGCCTCTGCCTGTCCCTGGGGTGCTGCCGTGTCACTGGCAGGTGGCTGAGCAGCGAGGACAGGCTGGGGATGGCAGAGAGGTGGCTTTGCGCTGTCTCCACAGCTGTACAGAGCCATGTACCGGTCATGGGCCGTATCCGCAGGGACAGATTTGAAGGTGGGGGAAGGAATTTCATGGAGGGAGACTCTTGAGTGAGTTTTGTTTGCAAAAGGGGAAAAGAGAAGAAAGCAAGCAAGCAGGGGGGGGGAGACAAATGAGTATTTTCTTTTCCCTCCTACTAAGCAAGGAGAGTTTGCAGTGATTTGTCTTCACGTTTTGCTTGTCTAGAAGGAAAGTGCTAAGAAACTGCTGTGTTTTCACCAACACCTCCCCTTGCCATAAGAAGGCATCCCTCGGCTCAGATGGCTGATGTCCCTCTGCAGGGAGTGCTTGCTGTCCCCTGGCACCACCAGCAGCAGGAGGCACCTCACCACGGGGTGCCTGAGGGGGAAGAGCAGGGAGATGCCCAGCGAGGGTGCAGCGAGCAGTGCCAGGAAGAGCAGCAGGAGCTGGGCAACATCCTCACCCTTGTTTTCCCAAGGTGTGCCAGGTCTTGGCATGTTGGGGGCATTTTTTAGCTATGGCTGTGGCCATGGCTGCAGGAGCAAGGTGCATTGCTGGCATGAACTCGGCCACCTCCTTGCCCCAGCCTTCGCTTGGGGCAGATTTGGACACAGATGCACCCCAGAGAACCCACGGGGACAGGCAGCTGTTAACAGGCATGAAGAAACCTCTCAGCGGAAACATTGCCCTCCAGAGAACCACTATTTCAGCAGCAGCTGTGAGATGCAAAGTCATTTTTCCCCTTTCCATTTAAGGAGATACCAATAAAAAAACCAAGCACAAAACCGCACTGTGGTTCCATTTTTCAGTTTAGAGGAAAGCGGGAATTACACTACTTTCTAGGAAAGTCACAAACCAAATGCCCAGGCTTTGAAAAAGGATTTCCCTCCTGAAGACAACCACTTCCATCATTATCAGCTGGGGGAAAAAAACCACCGGGCTTTCCACAGACAATTTCCCGGCTCTTTAGGAGCATCAGCCCCTATTGGGTGCCCAAGTGCACTCACTGTCACCCCACTCAGGGACACCAGCTGGTGTGCCCCCTCCCTGGGCACCCAGCCCTGGCTGCTGCCCAGCCACCTGCCTGGAAATTGGGAGCTAATTGAATCCATTTGCAATTACCTTTCCAGCCCCCCACCAAGGTTCTGTTTCCACCCTGGAAGGCTGCACTCTTTTGCTGAGAGCAGCATCTGACATTATCAGTGCTAATTCCCTATGGCTCTGTTTATTAGGCCAGAGGACTTCCCCAGAGTAATCAAACCCAGCCAGAAATCGCGTTAAACCCACAAAACAAACACTGGTGTTTGCAGCACAAAGCCCTTCCTGTCTCATTAAGATCAATTAGATTGTCTTGAGCAAACTTTCCCCTTTCTTTCTGCTAAGCCTGGACCATTAAGCCCATCCTCCACCTAAACATGTTCAACAGCTAATCTGAAGGTGAAAAATACCGGTTGCTTCTAGGCAGGCCGTCTCCAAAGCAGGCTGCAAAGATAAAGACATCAAGGTAGGGTGGGTACCCGGGACACCCATCCCACAGCCCTTTCCCCACCTTGAAAGGATGCGCACACCCGAGGCATCTCATCTCCATTACTCTCAGGACATCCCGGCTCAGCTGACCCCAGCACAGGCTGCAGGAGCCTCTCTGGGTGCATGGGGTGGGCTAGCAGGCAGCTGCTACCCACCCTGCTCAGCCTGCGTTAATGCTTTGGTATATTTATTGGACGCCACAACAAAGTCTTCCAGGGCCCAGAAGTCCCAGCTGGTGTAGAGCAGCACGGCTTATCTGCGGCACTGATTTACACAGAGCATCTGCTGCAAGGGGAAGGGAGGAATACATTAAAGAACTGTAAATTCAGGTGGTGGAGCAGCCCTGGCTCCCCAGCAGCCAGGGTTAGCCATCCGTGCAGAGTCCCGTGGGAGGACAGCCCCAAGAGAGGGAGAGAAGGTGTGTTGGCTGGTCCCTCAGCATCAGCTATGAATACGCTGGAAGAGCTGCCATCCTGGGCTGCATCCTGACCCTCGTGGGCTGCACACAGTGATGTCCCAGTGTGTGGGGATGCTCCAAGGCACTGGGGGAGCTGGGGTCCTGAGCCCAGAGGACTGTGCACATTCCCTCTCTCAGGGCCATAAGGACCACATGCAAATTCTCAGCTTGGCATCAGCAAGCAGCAGCCAAAGGTGCACACCCAAAGCAAGGACTTCAACCGCAGTCTGCAGCCTCCATCCCCCAGCTCCCTGCTGTGTAACAAGCCCACTTTCTCACAGGCATGGCTGAGCATCACACAGAGCAGAGCTGACGTGGCTTTGCTAAGAGCCAGCAAGAAAAGGAAAGACATAATTAAACTCCTGACTCTGGCTACAAACATTGCATAATGAAATTAGCCCCCCGGTCCCAGGCGGTGAACTTCCTGCAGAGCACGTGGGTGCAGACGGCAGCAGCCACCCTCCAGGGCTACGACAGCGGCGCCAGCTCACATCCACTGGCCCTGCTGAAGGCTGGGCATCTTCTGAGCTCTCCACAGAATCTCCCAAGCCGCACAAGGCTTGTGGATGCTGGCACAGACTTGTGGCATTCCCCCAAGGAAGGAGCTCTCTGCACCTGAACAGGGACAGCAAGCTCGTGTGCTCAGCCGAGTGTCCTATTTCCATTAAACTTGAACATAGCAGGACTTCTGTAGGGCTTTCTGAATCACCCCAGATTCAACTGGAAGAGGAGTTTCTCATCCCCAAATGAGAGCAGCCTGGCACAGGAACATGCACATTCCAGCAGCTCCCAAATCCTGCTGTTTGGTATCCCCAGCCATGGAGAGAACAAATTTGCCACTGTTGTGAGCCCAGGAAGTCACTCGGAGAGGATGCTGCAGGGAAAGATGATGTTGACTCAATGGGGAGGGTGTCTGTTGCTCCGGGGGTGGAAAAGGAGGAGGGAAGGGAGCTGCCCCCGCCAGATCTGGGAACCACAGGAGAATTGGATAGGATTTCTGCTAGAAGGCAAATAACATCAACTGGCCTCTGGAGATTGATTGTTTTCTCAGAAATCTTAACATGCAAGAATTGGCAAATAAACAGCAATTTTAGAGAAACCACAAAGTTTCTTTTCTCCTCTTTTTTTTTTTTTTTTTTTTTTTAAACTCAGAAGAGGCAGCTGCACAGGTCGTCCCTGCTCACTGTGCCAGGTGCTGCAAGGGGTGCCTGCGAAGGCAGGGCCAGCGCTCACACAGATGCAGGAAAAATGACAGGCTTATGTGTGTGGCTGCCTTAAAGGTTTAAGCTTAAAATTGGAATTAGAGCCTGGTTCCGCCCTGGTATGGCTGAAAGCTGGTGTAGGACATCCCTCCTATGGTGTATTTGCCCCAGCCTCCTGCTCCATCCCTTGGCAGAGAGGCAGCACCTCTGCCCTGAAGGCTGGCTGCACAGGCACCTTCCGTGGGATTGCACCCGTGCGGCAAAGGCGCCACTCGGAAAGAGCCAGGAGCAGATGGTGTCACGCATGGAGGCGCTTGCACTTTCCCTTTCCGCTGGCAGAGCTGCTAAGTGCCTTCATCCCGCGTGGAGGATGTTAGCTGCATCCTACTTAGTGAGTTCGGTGCAACCCAGGGGGCCCGTACTTGCGAAGACATGGGGAGGAAAAGGAAGCTTTGCAATGCGAGGATGAAGCAGAGAAGAGCTCCTGCTAGTGGCTGATGAAGTAGTGGCTGGAGCAGAAGAGCCACAGTGAAGCGCTCAGGCTGTTTTGAAGAGCAGCACCTGCACCCAGCCCGGGAGAAATCCGCTGGGACCCACGCTGGAGGGCAAGAAGTGTGAGTGTGTTTGCAAACGGACAAAGCCAACGGCTGAAAAATGGAGTTTTTGCAACTAATTATTTTCAGTAACTGACCAGCTTTACGGATGGTTGAATAATATTCATCAGATAAATTATTCATGATTCCTTTCCACTGATCAGCAAATCAATTAGCCACAAACCTCTCTTCAATTATTCATCCAGCTCCAGTGGGGTAAATGGGGAGATTTACGACACAGACAACGAACTAACTTATATTTCAAAACAGGGACTCTTAAAGCCCTTAAACCTTGTTCTGAACTGGCTCAAATGACCCAGTGCTTTGGCTCACAGTTGAAGTCTCCAAGCTCATGTCGTGCGTGCTGCCTGCTCCATAATGTCCCCCACCAGGGAGAGGAGGCAGCGTGGACCTGTGGGCACGGGGATGGAGAGGCACACTCTCGGGAGGTTTGGCAGGGTGCACAAGTGATGTGGAAACACAGGCGTGCTCCACGATGAAGAAACTGGTAGATACGGCCAAGTCAGATACAAGACCCGGTGCAGAAGTAACTGGGTAAGCAGAAGCAGCCTGCTGTGCGCACGAGGTCGGGTGAGCACAGGCAGAACTCTCCCCTATAATCGCCTCAGGTATGGGCCTGCTGGAAAGTTGCATTTCTGCAAATTAACCTCTACTGTTATAATTCACTGTAAAAGCACTCTCACACCAAAATTAAGGAGTGTTGACAATGTTACGCTGCACAGTAAATGCAAGTAAGAGTTATTAGACTAACAAATAGCCAAATTAGCATAAGAGCTGGCTTTGCCTCACTGGAGTAGCAACCTTAGAGGCTGTGTAAGTGAAGCATAATTCAGTGCAAGTGTGATAAGTGACCAGGGCTGCACGGAGAGATCTCTAAATTGCCCTGCTTTGCAAGGCTTCACATCCCGACTGTGCTGGTGCTCCAGCTGAAGTGAGGCCTTCCTGCTATACCTGGCATGGCCACAGGTCCCTTATGGCAATCTGCAGTATTGCTTGTTAATGTGGTTGGAAATTAGGGTTGTGGCTGCCCTGTGTAGATAAAGCGGGTTGAGATGTAGGAGAGCAGCTGCTGTACATGCCAGGCAAAGCTTCTTTTCCTGCAGCGATGTAGGAACAGGCACAGGAATAGCAAGGCATGCCAGGGTAAAAGCATCACTTGCAGCTTTGATTGATCTGGTTAGTGGATTAAACTCATATTCATATAAACACACTTGCTGCCTTAACCTGCTTTCGTGCAGCTTGCCTGAGAGGGCCCCCTCCTCACACAGTCCCATCCATAAGTGCAGAGGGTTTGTTCATTTGGAGCAACTTTGACTACAGGCAAGAGGCTGTGAAGGCACCTACTCTGCTGGTGCTCACAGGCTCCCTCAGGACACATGCCCAGCCCAGCGTGGCAACCTAGTGCAGAGCAGCCTCCAGCCTTTAGCTGGGGAAGCTGTTGGCTCCAGTTTGACAGTTTTCCCATAGTTGGCATCCCAGTGCAGAGGAACTGTAGCCACATCGGGGGGCTGAGCCAGTCGGCTGCGCCAGGGGTAACTGCTGCTTGAGATGCAGTGGGAGACTCTGAGCCAGCCGAATCTGCGTCCCGGGAGGGTGCCCCATTCACACCACGAAGCGACAGTGCTTTCCTCTGCAAAGAGTGCAATGGCTCCCTCTTTGCAAAGTGCTGTAAGCCTGTGAGTAGGAGGGGTGAGAGCAGGGCTGCTGGCTGGCCTCCCTCCACCCTTCACCTTTCAGTGCTGCACATCCTTGGTGAAGAAGGCAGCTAACCAAGGAGCTGCTGCTCCGGGATCACTGGTCCTGTGCCCCGGGAAACATCCCAACTGAAGCTGGGTATCTAGGACAGAGCTCCCCACGCTTCAGCCGCTGCTGTCAACAGGCAAAGTCTGTGGAGTTAAGAGATTTCTAGGGCCATCAGTTCCCATCCCTGTTACCCACATGCCAAGCCCACCTACGGCAGGGTACCTTGGGTGCTGTGGGGGTCAGGGCTGCCACACCAATGCCCCGGTGAAGCATCTTACCCATGCCTGGGCAGGGCCTGGAGCGGGAGGAAGGCATGGGGGGGCAGGAGGGAGGCTGGAAAATTGATACTGGGATAGGACATGTGCCTAGCCTGGGCTGCCCATGGGATGGTGTGGGAGCTCCGCTATGGGGGGGCAGGCTATGGGGTGGGGGAAAAGACGGGGCAGCCCCTCTCCATTTTCCAGCAAGGCAGCTGAGCCAGCCCCGGGGCACAGCCAGGAGAAGGGCTTGAGGTCAGTGTCCCGGGCTCTGGGACTGGCCACAGCTCCCCGGGATGGTGACGGGGGTCCTGGGCTCTAGGACAGGGATGGAGATGGGGTGGCGGTGGGGGAGGTGGGGTGGCGGTGGGGGAGGTGGGGTGGCGGCGGGGGCGCGGAGGCTGTGATGTTGCTCTTAGGCGGCAGGGACGGCGACCGGGGTCCCGAGGTCTGCGCCCACCCTCCAGCGACCCGGGGGCGGGGTGGCGGGGCGCAGCTTGCTCTCGGGTGCCAGCAACGGGGCTCCTCGGCCGCAGGACGCCGACGGAGCGCCCCCCCCCCGCCCCCGCTCCCGGGAACCGGGGCCCGCCCGCGTCCTGCGGGCAGAGCGGCGGGCTGCGGGGAGGGGGCTGGTCCCGGTGCCCCCCCGCGGCGGCGCGGGGCGGAGGGGCGGTGGGCACGGTCCCCCCTCCCCGCGCACCGCCCCCGCCGCCCGCCCCCAGCGCGCCTCCCGCGGACGGCGGAGCGCGGCGCGGGGCCGGGGGGCGGCGAGCGGCGGCGGGGCGGCCCGCAGCCCCCGACGGCAGCGGCGGCGATGCGGCGAGGCGGGGCGGCGGGCGGCGAGGCGGGGCGGCGGGCAGCGCGGCGGGGGCGGCGGGCGCCGCGGGGCTGAGCGGCGGGCGGCCGGGGCTCCGCGGCCCCCGGGGGCACCCGCCCGCCCCGCCCGGCACCGCACCCGGCACCGCACCCGGCAGCGCACCCGGTACACACGGATTTACGGCGCGGACTGCAGCCCCGGAGCGGCCCCCGCAGGTAAGGCACGACCGGCAGCACCGGCGGGGGGTCCCGCCGCCCCCGCGGCGCCGCTCCAAGCATCGCCCCCCCCCCCCCCCCCCCCCCCCCCCCCCCGCCCTCCGCATTGCTCAGCGGACGCGGCAGAAGTTTCCCCCGTTGCGGTCCCACCGGGCAGTGTCGTCCCCCCCCGCGCCACTCCGCCATCGGGTGCTGCAGGGATGGGGCAGCCCCGGCGGCCGCTCGCCCTCTGCTCCGCTCCGCTCCCCTCCCCGCTGTGCCCCCGACTCCCTCCGGCGGGGTCGCAGCGTGGGCCGGGGTCCCGCAGGGGCAGCAGCGGGGTGCTGGGGGGGCTGCGGCCAACGCGCCCCCCAGGAGGAGGGTCGGTGGGCAGGAGGCGGGGGGAGAGCAGAGCCGGCTGCGGGGGCTGCTGCGGGAGATGCTTCTTGCTTTTGGACCAAACTTGGCTGCGGGGAACCTGCACTCAGCCCGGGAGCCCCGGGGTGGGACCCCTGCCGCGGGGGTGTGCACCAAGGGCATGCCCAGAGCATCCCGCCGCTCGGGGCACTGGGTGCCTCGCCTGGGTGGAGTGGCTGTCCCAGTGTTGGGGATGCTCTCCAGCTAGGCCTCAGCTGGAGGATGCAGGAGCCGTGTTGGATCTGTCCTCCACCAGGATTGGGAACTCTCCCCAGCCCTCCTCGTAGCAGGGCTGGGTGCCGGGAGGCTCACCTTGTGGGCACGGGGTGCTCCTGGTTTCCCTGTTGGGAACCTGGACCCTTTGTAGTCGACCTCAGAAGGCAAGTGTAGGAGAAGTGGCATAGCTCATGGGAGAGATGGCACAGCCCGTGGGAGAGGTGGCACAGCCCAGTGGTCACCATACACCCTGAGGCACCGGGAGGGGGTTGGCCCTCCCCTGAGGATGCTGAATGTGCCCCCATCTCCCACCCTGCTGGCAGAGGCACTGCCCACCCACAGAGCTGATGTGCACAGGAGGACGTGGGTGATGCTGGGGGTCCTGCCCCACTGGCACTGTCGGGTGTGGATTTTATTTGGGGCCTTTCCAGTGCCTGGAGAATCCCCATCCAGAGCCTTTCCCCCCTTTTTCCTGCACGGTGGCAGGCTGTCACCGTCCGTCGGGCAGACAGGCAGTGCTGCTGAGCCGTGACTTCCCATGGGTGTGGGGTGTTGATCCGAGCTCTGCCAGAGCACAGGTGGAAGTTGTGCTCAGCCCGGTGCATCACCTGGCGAGCCTGATCCGATGCTCCCGAGCTGGAGGGGAGTCAGATCCAGAGTCCTCACTGTCACCTCACATGCCACTGTCATACTTTTTGTGGGGCAGCAGGGCGGCTAGCACGTGGGTTTAGGTGTCCCATGGTAGTTTATGCCAGGAATCTGGATGCCTCTTTAGTTGTGAGCTGCTTTCACCTGGGCCCACCGTAATGCCCAGTCCTGGTACCATCCCCTCCACATCTCCCGGGCTTGCTGAGCTCCACGGGTCCTGGGCAGCTCCTTCATCTGCCAGTGCTGATGCTGTGCTGGCCTGCATTCAGGCTGTGGGCTGTCCACCCTGGCGCTGTGCGTAACAGCTGGCACCTGCCTTTTCCCCTGGGTGCCTGTTGGGTGCGGAGGGTGCCCTGGGTTCATCTGTGGGATCAGATACGAGTGCAAGAGTCTGATCGCTTGCGTGCAAAATCCTCCTCCAGAAATCCCCTTCTCCTGAGCGCCACCGATGTAAGATGAAATAAGCACAGATCCTGCAGTTTTAGGGCTCTCGACAGGTTTTGCTGCAACCAGCATAGACTGGGCTGAATATAAAATGGGTTTTTCTCCATTTCCTGATGCAAAGCTTTTGCCGTCAGCATGAAAACAGATGTTTGGCTGTCTGTTTAAGCCAGTTTTACAGAAAACTGCCTGTGGTTAAGACACTAGCGGTAGTCGGATCTCTAGCCCTGTCCCGTTCACCTCTGTGGTTCCAAAGGCTTCCTGAAGCCTTAAACTCCCCTGGACCTGGTAGAGCCAGGGCTGCTGCCGGAGGGGTATCCCCCTGCTCCCTTTAGAAACTAGTAGGGGAAATACAAAACACTGTGCAAATGCTGGAGGAGGGTTTTGGAGCGGTGAGCCGAGGAAGCGAGCGTGTCTTGGCACAGCGTCGCAGTTGGAGCTCGTGCCTGGAGCTGAGTCCCCACTGCTGTGTCCCCGAGTCCCCATCCAGCTCTGGGCGCCCTGCTGTGTGCTGCAGGTGCTCTGGGGAGCGTGGTGGAGGATCTGGGCCCTAGCTTCTCTGCCGCCTTGCTGTGAAAAGGCAGCAGCCGCAGCAGGCTGTCCCCCAGGAGTGCCGTGTACCCGTACCGGCCCGGGAGACAGCCCCACTGATTCAGTTATTTAGCACGTAGATCCAGAGAGAGCGTTTTCCTATGCCTGCTTTTCTGCTTTAACGAATTGATAGATCGCTGCTGCTGTTTTGCTATGGGCCAACTAAAAGCACAGCCCGTGCACTGTTCTGGAACTCATCATCTTGCTCGTTTTCTTGTAGCTACCCAGACCATGAGGCTGGCCGGGGACAGTGGCAGGAGGGAGGTGCAGGTCCTGCCCTGGGCTCAGGGTGCCACGGCAGGGCTCTGCTGAATCACAGCTACCTGGGTGCTCCCTCTGCCTTCGCAGGATGCTGCTGGTGCTCCGACAAGTAGCTTCATGTGTAAATGGGGATTTCTTCAAAACTCCTGGGAGGGGAGCAGCTGGCAACGGAATAGCTCTGTGGCAAAAAACGTTTGTGTGTGTGTGTGCGTGTGTGTGTTTGTGTGAACTCCAGTCTAAATGGGAGAGGGAAAACATCCAGAGTTACGGAACTAATGCAAATGGAGTTGGCTTTCATCTCTCCCTGCAGCATCCTTTGTGGAAGGCATTTGCATTTCCCCAAAGTCAGTTCCTCCCTGCCTGTCCCTCAAGCAAATCCACAGCTACAGAGCAGAGGAAAGCCTTTTACAAGGTGAGGGGTGGCTCTCCAGATCTGGAGAGAGGTGAACTCAAAATATTTGAAAAGGAAAGCTCTTATTTTAAGGTAGCAACTCTGGACATGGCAGTGGATTGCACACACAGACTGCGGTGTGCCCCGCTGTTGACCACAGGGCTGGGGACCATTCCTGGGCTCCTACCAGGCTACCACAAGCAGGTGACCCATCCAGGAGGGGGACAGGGATGGGGATGGGGGGGGCTCACGCATGCCTCTGACCTCACCCTAGCACAACTCCAGGATGCCACCAGGACCTGCTTCTGCAAGATGTGCTGGGAGACCCCTGTGGCTTCTATCTAACAGCTCTGAGGTCCCCAGACATCCTCTTCTCCCCATCCCCAGTGGTGCAGGGGGCTGCTGAGCCTGGGGGCTGCAAACAGCTCCAGGGTGGACTGCTGCTATTTGGGAGGAAGGCTCCAGCTCAGCAAAAATACAAACAAAACAAGATTTCACGAGCACTCTAGCAATAGCTATTAGCTATGCTAAAAGGATTAACAGCTCCGCAGGACTCCTCAAGTGTTTAAAACATAACTCAAGCATCAAAGGCAGCTCTTGTAGGCTCACATTTTCACATCAAGTAACTCTGAAAATTCCTATCCAACTTAATTAAAACATCCACTAGGCTCGTTAAAAGCAAAAAAGAAAAAAAACCCACCAAAAAACAAAGGCCTTTTTTTCCTTAAGCACCAAGCCATTTTGAAGAGAGGAGTTTACAGAAAAGTATGCAGGCTTCTTTGTTAAAGAATCACCTTTGTGAAAGTCCACTATCCCCAGAGCACTGTGTCTGATTAATCTCAGGCTTTCCCAAAAGGAAATAAATGTTTTTTGGGGGTTGTCCCCCCTACCCCCACCCCCTGCTGAGGGACCACAGAAGAAAGATGAAAAAGTGAGAAGAGCTTTGTAGAGAAAGTTAGGTAAGAGGGTGGGGGAGTGTCAAATCCAGACCTATAATAGGAAAGAAGCCACCAAAGTGCTGGTTAAAGTACCTTTCATCTTGAAGGCTCCAAAGTGCTGTGCAGCCCATGAATACACACAAAGGCTGGAAAATAATTGATAACAACCAGCATCATGAGATGAAGTCACCACCTTGGCTGGCAGCAGAGTCACCACAGGCACGTCACCGGCTTGTTTGCCATCAGTCCCTGACTGCCTCTCTGCTTGGCTGGATTTGTTACCAGAGTTGTGAGCTGGCTCAGCCAAGCTATTCTGCAAGATCCCAAGCCAAAGTTTTAGATGCCGCATTTGTGTGACACTTAGGTGGGAACATGTGGTCCTGAGCTGGCCCAGCGTGGCCGAGGTGTGATGGTGCTAGTCAGCCCCTTCCCAAGCTCCTTCCCTCGTGTGCTGGGTCCTAGGCAGCATCACCAGCATCTCCCATAGCGTTGGGATTTAATCCTCCATCCCTGTGATGTGCCTGGCTTCGGTGACGCTGGGTTGTCCCCAAGCTTCAGCATATATCCTCCCCGACCACCCTTACCCTCCTCTGCCTCAGGGGCCCTAGTTATTTCAGGTGCCCTGGGGAGACTTCAAATAGGTAGAGAGGCTCCCTCTGTACAAGGTATAACCAGGATGGTGTCACTGGAGCTATGGGTGCATTAAACACAATACCTCGACCTAGAAAATGCTTTTCTGACATCCACAGAGGCCTTGAACATTTTAGGATTTCATCCCATGATGTGAATTTTGTTGGTTTTGATCAGTAACAAATTAGCAACCCCCAAAAAAGAATTAAATAGCTCTCTCTTTCCTCTTGTTTTCGGGTGGGTTTGGTTTCTTTCTCTTCGCCATGCCCTGTGTGGTCAGAGGGTGCCTGCAAAGGCAGTGCTGAGAAACGCTGTCAGGAGCACAGCTGCTGCTGCTGCATCTTCTGGGGAAGATTTGCAGCACGCCTTGCCTCTTCCCTTCCCGCCTGGCCGTTTTCTTGAGGTGGACTGTAGGACTCGGGCAAACAGCCTCCCACTGCTGGGGACCCTCCGGGCTGCCCCTGGGGACCCGTCACACTCTGGTGCTGGGGACAGCAGGCTGCAGTTGTGCAGGGCTGGTGGCACAGGAAGGTGTGTGAGCACAGACTTTGTACCCATGCGCTCCGTGCACGGTCAGGATGTGAAATGCAGGAATTAGGAGGTAGACAGGGTTTTTACATCAAGTGTTTATAGCACCTTCCTCACTTTGTGTCTAGACATAGCTATAAATGAGGGAGAGGGCTATTACCTAGGAATAAAACTACTGAAACCAGCCCTGGAGAGCTTGTTGCTGTATATCCAAGGAACTGGGAGATTCCTTATGATTAATGTAACGATATCAAAGGCTATAAACTCACCACAGTTGGGTACTGAGTCAGGGGACACACTTACAATGTACCTGCCACTTGCAGCTTAGACTAAGCATTAACTATGGTCTCTTGCCAGCCCTTGGCCATTCCTGGGGCTGCCGCTAGCTTACAGATCATGGGTTCAGTTCAACTGACTCCACCAACTGCAATGGTGTAATAAAACAGCTCAGTAATCACCAAGGTGTAATTTCTCATTGCGGCGTGGACCGGCGGTGTGTGGAGGAGAGGTGATGCTGTGAGTGGAGCCCGGGCTGTGCAGCTCACTGGGAAACTCTGCCTTCGCGCCTGCTGATTTCAGGCAGGGAGAGCAGGGGCTGTGCTGTGTGCGTGGGCAGCCTGTGCCACCGCTGACCGCTCCGAGCAGTGCCCTGCCTGTCTGCGTGGCGGTGGGCAGGGGGCTTCACTGCGGGTGGGACACGCCTGAGATCTGAACCCAGAACTCCCAGTCCCCATCCTAGCCCTGACGTGCAAGATCCTGCCCTGTAAATACTGGTGGCAGAAGTTAGACTGAAGGGATCTGATTTTTTTTTTTTGGATGCAAATTCTTTTCTCTGATCTTTGCTTCTACCATGTCTAGCACAGCGGGGTCTCGGTCTCTGCCTAAGGCTTTGCAATACTGTTATAACATCAGCAAAAGTAATAAAGAAGAGGATGGAGTCCCTGGAAAAAATACCATGAAGCAAACCGCTGACACACTCTTGACAGTGGCCACATCAAGAACACAAAGACTTATTTTTTCAGCTAAGAGACACCTACCTATGCTGGGTCTGATTGATGGAGTGGAGTGGCAGGGGATGTCTCTTCTGAGCCCTTGGTTGAAGTGCTGTCATTAGAGGATGAAAAAGGTGGGGGGAAAGGCTTACCACTGATGGTTGGGACCCATTGGGACCTGCTAGCCCATGGCTAACTTGCCTTCTGAGGGATGAGGGATGGGAAGGAGCAGCAGTGCAAGCGGTTGGTGTGGGAGGCAGCAGGTGGGAAGGTTGGGTCTGTACCTTTGTGTCTGCAGAAAATGTTTCCCAAGTTAGGTTTCCTTCCCCACATTAGGTTTCCTCCTCCAGGTTAAATTTCTTCCCCAGACCGTGTGCCATGTCCAGGACTTGTACCCCCCGGGAGTTTTACCGTGCATGCATTCAAGATTAGGACGTGCTTCGGTAATACGGACCTCCTAAGTAGCTCAGATTTATTAAAAGCTGCACTCATTTGACTCCATAAAGAATGCTGTTGGGAATACAGTGACGCTTCTTGGATGTGAGTAAATATTGGCCTTGAATGAAGCTGCTGATAATGGGAGATAAGTTATCAACAGCTGTTTAACCTAATATTACTTCCATACAAGATAACACTGAGCTTTTGCAAGAGGTTAATAACTAGATGCAGAATCCATTGCTGCGTACAAAGACACCTGACAAACTGTAGCCTTAATTTTTCCCCGGGGCTTTATTACATCTAAAGGAGCATGTAGCAGGGAAACGTGCTGGTGGGTCAGGCCCGGCTCTGGCAGCAGCCAGAGGCAATGCTGTTGACCACGCAGCTCTATGCAGTGACCAAGGGAACAAGCGTGTTTCTGTGAGAATCTAGCTCCTCCAGATCAGAGGTGCTGCGATGGCATCACTACTATATGGTTATATTATGTGGCCATATAGAGCTTTTGCTGCTGCTAATCAGGCTTGAATCCCTGTGCTGTGCACATCCCAGCACAGTGACCGCGGAGCAAAGAGTGAAGGAAGGTAGATTATACATGGCATTAATACAGGTATTTGGGAGGTGATGTCAAAACACAAAGCGTGTATCAGCTGCAGGTCACAGGATCCCCTCGAAAGGGAATGCAGCTGATCCGATACAAGGTTTTAGCCCACAGTTATGGGTGTATTTTCCGCACAGCTTTAGGTGGCTACTGGTCTCTGCTATGTCTGTTACAGCCTGCTGTTGGACCTGTAATTCCACAGGGTTTTTAGAAAGAAGAGGTTGGCAAGGGCCAGAAGCACTCAGGAAGATTGGAAGGGCTCTGCTAGCGAGCCGTGCTCGGCTCTGCAGCCAGCTGTGCGCACCAGACTTCTTTCTCCGCAGAAGGGCTGCTCCCCGGCGCTGCCCCAAGCATAGGGCTGAGGCAGAGGAGATGTCTCCAGCCCCTCACCACCCCTGCGATGTAGGACTGTGCTGGCTATTTTAATTACGTTCCTCTCACTTGGTCCCAGCCGTGGACGCTGTAGCCTTTCAGCGATCGGCTTCACCATCTGCTAAGGGAAGGGCTGGGGTGGGATGTGGTGGGAGTGGACCACCGCTTGGCCCTCTCTGCTAGCGGGAGCCACAGGGTTTCCCTGCGCTTTCCCTGAGCATCAGGCGAACACGAGGGCACTGGTGTTAATGTCCAGCTGGGACATGCCTTGAATGTCTCTGAAGACACTGATCAGCCTGACCGAGCGCCCTCGGTGGAGGCTCCTGGCAGGAGCTGGGCTGTCTTTCAATGCTCCTGGCTCCCAGCCCCTTCTTTATCCAGCAGACCACACTGCTGCTCAGCAGAGCTGGCTGCAGATGCTAGGACAGCAGCTGCAGTCCTATTGATCCCTGTGGGGATGATGAGCCCAAATGAAGACCCTTGGGAAATCAGCACAGAATATAAAAATCTGGCTGCAAAGCAGAGGCTCGGACTGTGACAGCTCTGCAGATAAACCCATGTGAGAGCCCAGCTGTGCAGAGCATCCACAGAGAGACTGCTTTGAATGTGGCTTTGATGCTTGGGATACACAAGGAAATCTTCATCCCTTCCCAGGAGCCCATCACAGCTTTCGCTTCTCCCAGAGGAAGCACGTGGAAGTGGGTCCAGGTCCCTGCACCCATAGAGGGGACAAGTCCTTGGTTCCCCTGGGGCCAAGTGGTTCTTCCTCAGGTTGCAAGGCTGGAGGGAGAAAACTCAAGCACCTTGGGAACACTTTCTCTTCAAACCTCCCCCTGCCTCAGGGCTGGGAGGGTCAGAGAAGCCCTGTGGCCCCGAAAACGAAGTAAGTCCTTTTCCTACCGCTGCAACAGCTGTTGCACAAGTAGATGGGGACATGTGCATTTGCAGGCCGTGCTGCACCCCTGGCATGTAACTCTTGCCTGTTAGAATCGCTGGGCGTAGGGGCTGTGATGCCTGAAGGCACTTTGGCTGGCTCAGGTGGGTAGGGGGACGCTGCTGCACTACCCTGCGTGTTACTGAGCTCTGGGTAGCTGCGTTTGGGCTAGCCCCGTTAAACAGCTCATAGCACCACCTGCTTAGGCAAGCACATCTCTGGGGTCTTGCTGTTAACTCCAGTTAAGAAGAAAGCTGCTGTTTTAATCGCTGTATGTGGCTGCTTTTTCTCCACCCAAGCATTTCAGGTGAACTTCCCCCCTGCCCCGTGCTGTTTGCAAACCATGCAGTGTGCAAGTGTGCCCTCACCCTTTTCACACACTCGCCCGAGTGAGACAGCAAATTGCAGGTCCCTGGTTGTCCTTAAATTAGCAAATCACAGAATGGTTCGGGCTGGAGGGGACGTCTGGAGAACATCTAGTCAACCCCCCGCTAAAGCAGGGTCTCCTCCGGCAGGTTGCACAGTCACATCCAGGCAGGTTTGAGCGTCTCCAGAGGAGACTCCATGGCCTCTCTGGGCAGCCAGTGCAAGGGCTCCATCACCCTCAAGGTAAAGTTCTTCCTCACGTTCAGATGGAACCACCTGTGTTGCAGGTTGTGCCCGCTGCCCCTTGTCCTGTCGCTGGGCACCACTGAACAGGGCCTGGCCCCGTCCCCTTGGCACCCACCCTTAAGATGCTTGTGTGCACTGATAGCTGACAGCTCAGGCTGCTGCTGCCCTGGGGCGGCTTGTCTGTTCCTTGCAAGTTCATTTCTGCAACAGCGGCAGAGCTGGGCGCTGTAGGTTAGCTTTTCTATAGCCACCCCCTGCCCCTGCATGTCATTTACACTGTGAGGTTAATGTGTAGTCTGATAGAAACTTTATTATTAAAGATCCTGAGTTCTTGCATTAATTAAGTTAGGACAGCCTGGGTTGACTGTGGACTTGCTTGCCTGCATTTAAAAAGCACAAGAAATTCCTGTGGCCCTGCTGGCAGCGTGTGAGTGATTTCCTCGTGCTAAGGCTGGGCAAGTTCTGCATCCAAGCAGCTGCTCCCTGCTGCGGACTGTAACCTTGTGATTCTCTTCCAGAGCTGGATTTTAAGCTTTAAGTTTACTGCTGCGAGCAAGATCCTGGCTGGCAACAGCTTCTCTGGTTTTCTGCATTTCCAGGAGAACCTGCTGCATAGTGGTTCTGCTGATCAGCACCTCCCCATGCCCCACGCAGGCTGCACTTCGGCATCCCAGCCCACTGGTACCTCACACTGTGTTGTGTGGTACCGAAGCTTTCGTTGCTGCTGCGCATCCTTTTCCTAGGCAACTTCCATTTACCTGTGTAGCCATTGGCTCCTATTTTAAAACTTGCTTTTAATCCCTTTGCTCTGGTTTGCTCTGGTTTGAATTCCCCTGGTGTGTCTTAAATTTGGGTGAACATGATGGCTGGTTTTCAGTGGGCAGCACAGCAGCGAGCCACTTAGGGCTCTTCCTTCCACTCCTCCCCATCCCTTCCATGGTTGCAGAAATACAGTCACTGGCTCGTTTGGTTTGTATTTCCCTGATCAAAATCAATCCCGTGTTTTCTTCGGTTTCTGCTTTGATTTCTTAGCTTTTCTGATCTTCCCACCTTTACTGCAGCTACACAACTTTGTCCAACCTAATAGCCAGGGCTATTCTGTCCTCCTGTGTAACCAGGCTTTGGCAGTTAATCCTCGATCGTGCCTGGGGATTCATGGGGAGAGGAGAGCATTGTTTTGATTTCCCTCTCATACCCAAGCCTAGCAGGGCGAGTATAGGAAATTTGCAGTTGCAGAAGAACTTTGCAAAGTTGTGCGGCACTTTATTTCCTTGCCAAAGGCAAAATAAAACCACCCAGGGAAGAGGGAAGAAAGAGCAGAGGAAAATGTAACAGACATCAAAGGAAAAATGCTGAAAGAGAGGGGAGAACTGGCACCCTTAATGTGAATTTGGGAGGAATTTATGCACCTGAAGTGAAATAATTGTAGAGCTCAGGTAGTTTAGGTCACTTCACTGGGACTCGTTGCTCTTCATTAACCTCCCAACCACCCAGGTTCAGGTGTCAGCTCAACATCAAACCGCAGCTGATCAAAACTTACTCTGTTTGAAAAATTGCTGGAAAATTGGGTTTTCAAGTGACTGAATGTGATTTTATGAGGCACCTGCCTTCCTCAATATTGTAAATCATTCAAGATCAAAAATCTGAAAATGGATATTTGGGCCTGAAATCCAGTACTAGGCTGCAGCCAAAAAGAGCTGAGAAAATGCTGTTGCATTTATTTGTAAGTGAGGAGTCTCTTTATTTTTCCCCATGTGCTGTGGGGATTTTCTTCCCCCTGCCTCCCCCAAGAAGGTGGGGCGGGATCCAGGCACTGCCTTGCCCGGAGAGCAACACAGAAAGCAACTTGGATTACTTCCACAGGAAAGACCCTGGTTTTCCAGCTGTCTCTACTGGCTGGGGATGCTCTCTCCCAGCTCGGCAGTACAGGAATGTGCAGGGAGAGAGTAAGAAAGATACTGCTGGGAAGGACAGCTGGCTCAAGCAGCTCCGGGATGAGCGTTGTCCATCATGGCCATTTATTTGGTTGGCAGAAAAAGTGGAAGCGGGTCTGGAGAGTGAAAGAGGCTTTCCCAGAATAGCTACAGCATATCGGGGCTGAGAGAGACAGGCCATGCAAGCCCTGGGTCTGCTGCTTTATTTCTGCCTTGCCTGTCTGGAATATAGGAGTTCCTGAGAGAGCTATGGGATAGAAACTGCCAAGCGAGATGTCACTTAGGGTGATGCTGTGTGAGGAGTGCCTGTCCTGGAGGATGCGCTGGAAGCCTGGGTGAGCAGCTGGCTGCAGGCAAAGTGACCGAGTTCAGATCAGTGGCGGGTGCTGATGCCACCAAGGCACCCCAGCCGAGGACTTGCCGTTCCACAGTGGCCTCCTACCGGAATTCCTAGCCTCTGCAGTGCGGGGTGGCTGACCACACTTTTGCATTACATCCACAGCAGAGCGACCTGTTCAGATCGAGTTGTAGCCAAAATGCGTGCAAGCAGGCGTACAGTGTTCTCGTGGCATCCCAGAAACTCGATGGGACCCTGTAACCAAATGCTTGCCCGATCCCTTGCAAAAAAATTTTTCCTGGACAAATCCCACCAGTAGCTTCTACTGGTCTTCTGCATCACGTTATCTTGTTTAATATAAAGTGTCTGCAAGCCGTCGCTGAGCTGGCATTCATTGTCAGCCAGCTGTCAAGCTTAATTGGGTTGTCCTGTAAAATATCTTGCATATAAGTAAATCAAAAAGAGTGGGGCCCATAAAAGGGCCAGCATGTGGCACATTCATGTTATTTATAGGCTTCTCTGTGGTGCTCATCACCATGGCAGCTATGAAGGTCGATACTGACAGTTGTAAGGTAATGCCACGTATGTTTTAAAAGAGCCATGTGTATGAAATAAAGTGAGGCTTATGCGTCCCGGTGGAGCTGGGAGGCAAGCGTGTGGTGTTGGGCAGGGAGCCCCCAGCCCCACGCCGGTGGGACAGGTGGGGAAGGGGACATGGCAGGCCATAGTGGCTTTGTGGGCTGAGGGCTTCTGGGGCCATAAAGCCCACAGCCCTGTGCCCCAGGTGCTGCATCCTGCTATCTCTTTGGAAAAGTTGGGAACAAAACCTGACTCCCCTTTTCTGTGTCCTCTGTGCCCGGACTGGCCCAAAGCGCCATCCATCCTTCTTCCAGCCTGAGTTTATTCATTGCCAGTTTATCCTCATCTGTTCTTGTGACAGCACTGTCCTTTGACTTAAATAGCTCTGCTCCCTCGCTGGTGCTTACAGCCCTGCTGCGTTTGGCAGTACTGATCCTGCCTTGCTGGGCTGCTGAGCAGGGTTCGTGCAGGGGCTGCAGCCCATGAAGTGTGGCGTGACACAGTGTGGTACGGCATGGCACAGCGGCTCAGCAACCCCAGCCAGGTGCAGTCCTGGGCTGGCGGGGGCTGCCAACAGCCCCTGCTGAAGTTAAGGCAAAAGGGCCCAAAAGTACCCACATGCAGGAGGCTGGAGACCCCTTCATCTAGTTTCTCCTCTTCGGGATGAAGCCCTCATTTACCAGCTTGTTTTTCATACTTTTCCGTTTAATTATTCTGAAGCCAGTGGTGATTGCTCACGCCGAGCTTACCTTCTACAGCTGGCTTTTTAATAATGCTCTTTCTACTTAAAAAGCAAACAAAAGCAGCAGCTCCTCATGTCAGTTCTGTAACTGGCAGATAAAAAGCCTGCTCCAGCCACATCCAGGTGGAATTGGTTTGAGCATCCACACCTCAGTCTCTGCCTGGAAAGCAGCCTCGTGCAGAATGCTGTCAGTCCCAGCAGCATTGCTCCAAAATGCCTTCCAGGGAGATGTATAGCAAACCCTCAACATGCTCCTTTTATTTCAAAATGACCTGGTCTCTCAGCTGGTGCCAGTCGTCCTAATTCCTCCGTATACCTGGTCAGGCTCTATCTCTCTCATCTCCATCTTCTTACTTGCCTCAGGTGGTTTCTTTCCCTCAGGGTGTCACAGCTCAGCCTTGACCCTAGAAACCCAGGACTTTTAAGCCAGTCCTTCATGGATCTCTCTCTCCCAGTGAGAAAAGCTTTTTATAAACCCAAATCTTTCTTTTCCTTTGCTAGCTGTGGCTTTCCCATCTTTTGTCAGGAGTTTTTTCCCTAAGGACTTGCCCTCTTGGAGAGGGCTGTTTCTCAGGGGTGCCCCTGGTGCACGCAGTGCCTTTCCCGTTATCCTTGCTTCTCTGCAGCAGAAACCAAACCGTGCCTGTTTTCCCCTCACCTAGGGACAAGCAGGTGCTTCTTCCTTTCCTGGTCATGTCTTTTCTCTTTGCTCGCTGTGGGCAGCCTTAGTTCCCGGGCTCCCGTGGGCGATGCACCTTTTGTTGCCATGAAATAAATGCCATGTCTCCCCAGCAGCCACCCATGGGCTCAGGTCACTGCTCCCAGCCCTGCACCTGAGCTGCAGCAAGGACACCTTCCTCACCATGTCAGGAAAGCCCCAGGGGACAGAGAAGTCATTATTAAAATCACTGTTTCTGCCTGTTGATGGTAACCATACCTGTATTCCTGCAGGAGCACGGGGGTTCACAGGTATACGTTTGTAAGCATTCAGTTTATGCTTTCTTAATAACAGTAAAGTGCTTTTGCCGAAGGCATTTGGTTAAAGAGTTGAAGTAAATAAACACGCTGGGGATTTTTTTCTGGGGAAAGGCAAGTCGCGGGCTGTCCTGGAGCTGATAGAACTGCCCTACTAACACTTACTGCCCTGGCACCTAGTGTTGGTCCCACAAACACTGTGGGTCCTGGTCACAGAAATGAGCTCACATGGGTAATGGATGTTAGGCACTTGCCGCAATGCTTTTTCTGGCTCCTACAACTCCATTCAAGAGCTCTGCTTGGAGAGCAAATACATAGGGTCTCTTTTTGCTCTAAGACTTATATGCTTATTAAGCTTTCTGCAGCGGAAAAAAGATTGCAAGGCAATTCAGCTTGCTAGCTAGGTCATGAATCCACATATATGTTACGAGTGCAAAGATATGCGTGTGCCCTGGGCTTTACCCAATCATACTGAGTAGTAATACAAGTCAGGGTGAAAATAAATCTTGAAACCAACTGCCTTACACGAAGCAAATACTTATTTTACCTAAAACCTAATTTTAGAACCTCAAAACTGTAGCCAGTCTCCTTTGTCTCACCATATGACTTTGCATAATGACATAAATATAGATAAGCATATATATATCTTTGTAAATAGATATGTATTTGTAAACACACTCTATTTTTTCCCCATTTTTTTTTTTTGAATGCAAGTGCCCCAAGAGCCAGCACTTGCTGTGTCAGCAGGGAATCTCTCTGCACGCTAGCAGTCCTCTTCCTCGCCCGGGCACGGGGAAGGCAGCGCGGGCACCCAGCCCTGCCACGTTAACATGCAGTTAGCGCTGTTTCTTTGGGCAGCAGCAGCTGGGAAATGCCAAAGCATGGCTTTAACGCTGACTTCCAGCATCGCTGGGATTGACGTGCTGCCCTGAGTAAAATGAAAGGCTGATGGGCATCAGGCCCTGGGGTTGCTGGCAGGGGATGCTGCCTGCAGCCCTGCCTCCCTCGCTGGCCGCATCTGCCCCTGCTGTAGTGATCTCAGCTCTGGCACAGTGGCAGTGTCAAGATGCAGCATTCAGATGCGCTGTAGCGTGGGATGAAATGTTTTGCATGCCCTTTGTTTGATACCCATGGAGGTCATTTGGGGAATGCCAGAGGTTTCGAGGGAATGCCCCGAGGGAGTCAGGATGTGCTCAGGTTTTGAAGTTCTCTGGAAAAAGTAGCAGAGGCTTTGCTTTTCAGCAAAAAAAAGTACTTTTCAGCATTACGCTTTCCTGCATCCTCCCTGTGCTGAGTGTCTGAGTTCGTTTATGCAGCTATATTAACTTTGAATTCACCTTTCCATGGTGTTTCCTTCCCCTGCACACTTTTCCCTATGCACAGCTCAGCCTCCTTCAACAGGGCTGGTTTTGTAGGAAAGGTTTGGATGTGCAGCGGTGGGAGGCGGTCAGGAAAAGCCCATCTCATTCCTCCCCAACCATGAGGGTCCAGAGGGGGTCCCTCTGGGCACTCCACAGACCAGAACCATGCTAGGGCTTGCACAGCGGCTCCCTGTGATGCTTCTGCCTGCCCGGGTCCCTCAGGGCCCCACGCGGCATAATGAGGCTGGGAGTGGGGCTGGTGGCCCCGATGGTTGCATTAAGCACCTTGCAGTCCTTGCTACCCACGAAGGCGGCAGCCTCTCGTGCGGCTGCAGGAGGTTTTTGGCTTGTGACTGGAAGTGTCTGGCGCTGGTGGCTGGAGAACAAGGCTCTGCATGAGCCAAGTGAGTCTTGCAGGCTCAGGAGCCAGAAAGTGAAGCGAAAGGCATGGCTTCAAGATTCCTTTTTAAAGTAGTGCCATGACTGTGAAGCCACTCATGGAAAATCTTGGTGGGAGGCCCAAGTGCTCGGGACCGGCTGCCGGTGCTGGGTGAGGCCACATCATGGTGTGGAGCAGCTCTGAAGAAGCAAACGCTCGTGCAAATGTGTAGGGGTGTGTGGATCCCCAGAGACGGTGGGGAAGGGCTGTGTGGGGGTACTTCTCTCTGGGGAAAGGGAAAGGTCTGCCAGAGCCACCCTGAAAGAAACAGGGAGGTGCTGCCACCCTGGGAAGGTGCAGCCCTACCTTTCCACCGGAGGAGCAGAGCAGGTACAGGAGATGAAACGACCTGCTGGTCTCTGCTTATTAAAGGAAAATGGTGTTTCCTGGCAGCGCTACAGATCTGACATTTTGATCCATTGAAATGCTCTCAAAATATACATCAGGAGGAAGTGATCAAAGCTGGGGGCATGGGGAGAGGTTCTCCTCCCCTCTGCTGGGCTCTCCCCCCCCCCGGTACCCCGCAGCAGGGTGGATGCACACAGGGGCTCCCACCGCGGCGCCAGCTTGTGGGGAGGTTTGACTGGGCGATGGATTGCTGAGCCCATCGCTTCTGGCTCAGCCCGAGCAGTTCTGGAAGGAGAAACCGATTGTGATTTAAAGATGTCAGAAACAGGAAATCCATCATGTCCCTCGCTAACCTGCTGCTGTGATTAATTACCCTCACCATTAACTGCCCTTTACAAATACACACCTTATTTCCAACCTAAATTAGTCCCTGGGCCTGGCTGCACCAGACAGTGATGCATGGAGGAGCATGCAGGGGCCGGTCGGCAGCGGGGCAGCACAGGCTGCGGGCATGGACACCCACTGCCATGCCTGTGCGGCCGCTGCCAGCACCCACGGCCAGCAGCGAGGGGGGTGGGAGTCCCCATGAAGAACACCCCCAGAGTGGCTCCACAAGGGGAACGGGACCCCCACCCAGGCTCGGGGACATTGCGGGAGTGCTTGATCTGCGGAGGGAGCAGGAGTGGGACAAGGGACAGCACCCAGCCCCTCATGGGAGCATCCTCAGGACATGCTCACAGAGCAGTACATCACATACCGGTCCCCTTCCCGCACAGGAGGCTCTTCCAGCAAACATGCGGGCAGAAGCTTGCTCTGGCTCTGAACTAAACTGTGCAGTAAATTAAGCCTCATCTGCATGAAATTTCCTCTGCATGTACGTTCAGGGATGAACCTGGGAACAGGTTTTATCCAAATTCTCCTGTCTTTTGTCTTTAATTTAAAAAGCTAGAATCTCCTATAATTGCCTCTGTGCTCGCGAAGAATTGGGGAATACTAAGAAACCCTCTGGTGGCTAATTGAATGCCTTATAAATGTTCCGACTGTAAGCAAAGTTCTCTGTCTTACATTATAAAGATATTTAGATCCAATTCTGTGCTAGGGTGATAATTTTATGAGGGATTTTCATATCTTTTGGACGCAATATGGAATGGATCATTACATTTTTTTACACTTAATTGCTTTTATCATCCAGAAATATTCAGCGTTTAATGATAATAAAGCACTTCTGCTAAGGAGGCCAAACACCATATACATTATTGCCTCGTGGTGCTGTAGTGCACAGCTCCTCGGCACTGCATGTCTGTGTGTCATCCTTCTGCTGTGGCAGAGGGGGATGCTGAGGCCAGGGGAGTAGCAGCTCACCCCAAATCACCCTTTGGCCAGGAGGGAAGAGTGTTGTGATGTCCAGAGGTGCAGGGCAGAGCCCCACAAAGCTGAGAAATTTTCTTGGTTTCCCTAGCACCCACATTTCCCGGCACCTGCCCCACGGCCGCCAGCACATGGAGGATGCTGCTGCAGCAGCTGGGGACGAGGTGGTAGAGCTCCCCGGTCCAGGCACTGCTGCATTCGGCTGCCGGGCTGCAGGAGGGGATCAGGAGCGGGCCTTGCTCTGTCCCACAGCAGGCACAGAGTTTCTCTTGAATCTGCCAGACTGCCTTGAACGAAAGCAATTTGCTGCTCTCCGGGCAGCCGGGTTGCGCTGGCACCTCTCTGCCAGCTTTGCTCCTCGGAGGCAGGCAGGGATTCAGACCTCGGTACAGATGTTTGCTTGCTGCGTTGCCCATAGCTTTCCAAGAACACATTTTTTGATGGCCTTCTACAGCTTTGGATTAAAACCATTTACATCATTTATTAACTATTTATTAACGCTTTATAGGCGCTACAAGCCCATTGGAGACATCAGTGGAGTCCTAGCGATGCTTATAAGCTTATCAGCAGACACTATAATTGATGGCTATAAGCAATCTGCTGACCTGTTGGGCCCTGCAACAATTGATTAACTATTCATTAAAACATCTAGAAATCATTTATGAACCTTTTATAAACTATTTATAAGTGAGCAGGGACAGATTTATTCATTACTGTTCACGCGCTTACAGCGGAGGAGCCGAGGGAGCCCTGAAGCTCCAGCAGCCCAGCTCCAGGCAGCAGCGCGTCCATGGGGAGCATGCCCAATATCACAAGAAACCCTTCATCGCTCCACCCATTCTCCCAAATTACGCTGCCTTCCTGCAGGCCCAGGGGGGTCAAGTTTCCTCACGGAGGTGGGTTGTTCTCCCAAGGACCAGAAATGACACAGAATGGAGAATTTGCTGCTATTTTGCAGAGTCAGGTAGTTCAGCTAAGTAGGGGCTGGCGAGAATCCAGTAGCAGCTCTTTAATACACTGTTGGGCTAAACTTAGAGAGGATGAGCAGGCTTGTGTGTTGCTTTGCTTCTAGCAGGGTAGGATTAAATTACCCATTCCATTTTCCTTCGTATTAGTATGCAGGGTAGAGAGAGCCAAAGGCAGCAGCTGCCAGCAAAACCCCATCGGCTGCTGGGCACTCTCAGGCAATGAGCTGATCCTGGTTAAATTGGGGATGGAGTGTGAGGCTCAGGCTCACATCTGAAGATGACTAGCATGGATTGTGTTTGGGTTTTTTTCCCCCCAACTAGATGAGTTTCCAGGTGGATAATGGAAAAAAAACCCACACCAAATCTGTTTTCTACTACTGCCAGTACAGCAGGGGAAGGGAAGGTGGAGTTGACTTGCTCAGCTTAGACTTCATGAATCTTTTCCACGTTCCTGATATATAGCATTTATACCAAAGAATGGAGGCATTCCGTGGTGAGCACTGCCCAAAACGAGTTAACGCTGTTTCTCACTGCAGAGTCCCAAAACACTTAACTGCCGCTGTGGGTTGTCTCCAGCCCACCGAAACATGTATCACTTGACACTGAGGAACCTGCTTGTCTCTGGGAGCTCACCATCACCGAACAGAAGTTGCCGATAGAAACTCCCCATGTGTTGACAGAAGAAATGACACCTGTAATGGGATCTTAGCATCTACTATCACTTCTAACAGTCCATCTATAATCTCGCCTGCAGCAGATGCTGTCTAGCAAGACGTGGGGATAAGTGATGACGTCCTAGGAGCTGGTGTTCAGCATAGCACGTCTATCAGCTAGCAGAAAGGGGGCAGATGTGCCCTGTGCTTATTGTAAGGAGGAAGGAAAGAAGGAACCTCTTATCTGCATTGTTTTCTTACCAAAGATGTTCAGATGACTGCTGTAGGCCAAACCAGGTGTGAACTGGAGGGATGTCTCGTTGCTCAGCAGAGAGTGGGTTCCCAGCATTAGCCACAGTCTGACAGCGGCTGATTTGTATGGCGACAAATGGTTAGTTGTGTTTCAAGACCTTGTTTAAGTTTATGGAACGGGTATATTTATGGCCATGTAATTCATTCAATGGAAAGCTGTGCAGAGTTGTTCTGTATTTATAAACTGGACTAATTCAAGATCTGCATTGGATGTGCCCTCGTCAGTTTAAAACTGACCTGAGGCCAAATTAGCACAAGCCTGAATCTCGCTGTGCTCTCCCAGTCCTGCTGTCACTCAGGGCCAGGGGCTTTTAGGGTGTCTGTAGGATATAGCTGACACAAACATCATGCAGAACGGCTCTTGTATTTCAGCTCAGAGGAAAGAAAAGCCAGCTCTCCAGTCTCTCCTACAAATACACTTGAGCTGTTTTGAAGTACAGCACAAAGAAATCGGCTTTCAATGGGAAAGGAACACAAAGACGCACCCAAAAAGCATAGGTGGCTCATTATTCATGTAAGAACACTCAAATCAGTGTGCTCCTCATCTGGCTCTGTCTGAGGATGAGGGGAGGCTTGGAGGGCCAGAGGACCTGCCACCCCAGCCAGGAAGCAGGGCTGAGTGCCCCGTGGGGGCTGTACACACACACACACCCCCCAGCTCACACTGCAAGCTGGAGCTGCCCTTATTTCTGGGAGGCAAAGAAGTACAGGAGGTGGGGAGCACGTCCTGTCTGGGCCAGCTCACTCCATTCCTGAAGCTAAACCCCACCAGGGTTTAGCTCCACAGTTAGAAACTCCTGCCTGTCCCTCTGGGCAGGATGGCCAGCCGCCAGCCCCAGCACATCCCACAGGAGAAGGGGGATGCTGTGACACACAAAGGGTGCTGGGAAAGAATGGATTGGAAGGAAGGGAGGTCTGGGAAAGGCTGTTGGGCTCCCAAGGTGGGAGGAAACCCCCAAAAATGGAGCTGAAGCAAAATGCTGGGGGAAAGAGCCCAAAGAACATCTCACAGAAGCAGGGATACATCCCCACTGGCCAAGAGCTTCACTGAGCAGCATCTGCTCCCTGGGCGAGCACTCATCGTGGAGAGCAGCAGTGGGACAGAGCTAATGGCACTAGTGGCTGTCCCCAGCAAGGGAGCATGAGTGCTGCAGTGTCAGCCAAGCACATGCCAGTCCCTCCTTTGGCAGGAGCCCACAGCCGAGTAAGCAGAGCTGAGCTAAGTGATGAACGGCTGGAGCCGCACTCTTACCAGGAGGAGGTCAAGGGCTCTACAGGACATGGCAGAAGCTGAAAGGAGGCTCCTACCGTCCTTGTGTCTTGCAACAACATGCTGCTTGGCTGGGGAGCTGTACAGCTCCATCCTGAAAGCCCAGCTGCCCTTAGCAGTGCACCCAAGCCCCAGCTGGGAAGGTGGCTGCCCCCAGCACCATCTCACCCAGACCAGTACACCCTCCCAGTGCACAGCAGGAATAAAGACAGCCCAGGCCTGGCTGCTTGCAGCAGCGTTTGCATTTTATACTCACTTGGTTCATCAAAGCCTGAAATAGCAGAAATCACATCAAGCCAAGCCCCCAGGGCACTAGAGATGCTCCACACCTGGGAAGAGTGGGAAGCCACCACAGTTTCCCTGTAACAGCTCAGCTGCAGTGGCTTTTCTGTTTGAAAGCCACTCCCCAGCTGTACAGACCCAGGCCCTTAGTGCCTCTCGTTTTGAGGGTGGGAACGCTTGGCAGCTGGTTTTGTGGTGAGCTAAGCCTGTGCCTGGTTCCTGCACTCTTGCACCCTGCCTCAAAGCCTGCTCAAAGAGGGGCCAGCCAGGCTCTGGGCAAGGAACCGGGGGATGCGAGGACCCCCCTCTCAATTGCACGTTCCTACTGCATCCCTCAGACAACAGAAATTCAAGACTTTGTCCTGCATTTGGCCTCTGTGCTAAGCCCCAATCCCTCTTGGCTGCTTGTGCCCAGAGAGCAGCAGCTGCGTGGGTCGTGGGGATGTCACTGTGGGCAGGAGCAGAGCGTGGTGGCAGCTACGAGGCACAGGCTGCACGGTGCTGCTGCGGCAGGTGTTGGCCACCTGATTACACAGGAATTAACTACCCAGAGCAGAAGACAGCTTGTTTCCTGCAAATATGTAAACACAGGGAACTGTTGTAATGCATGGGGCCACAGAGCAGAAAAGCACCCTTGGAGCTGTGGTGGCAGAGGGTCCCCTAGGTCCCCCTATGCTGGGAGGTGGGCTGTCAGGAATCCTAATGAGAAACGGCTGCCTAACGAGGCAAATCAGGCAGGAGTAGGGGCTGTGGCCACGGGGGACCCTGTGGGAGGGTGGTGGGGTGTGAGTGGCAAAGGGTAAGGGTGGGAGATGGAAAACGGTGGTGCGAAAATCAAGGCAGAGTGTTCACTTAATGCTTAGGGAGGTCAGGAGGGCCTCCAGGAGCAGGTTTCAGAATACAAATGAAAATAAAAGCTGATTGCAAGTGCACCCACTGTGCCCCTGCAGCTTTCTGCAGGGCTTTCTGCAGCTCAGCAGGGACCTGGGGCAGCAACCCCCCAGACCCCCAGTCTCGCTGCTGGCTTAACAGGGTTTTATCATTGCCCGTTCCGTGCAGGAGGGATGCCTGTTGCTCTGCAAGCGCTGATTTTCCCGTGTCTCTTGCAGTTGAAAGTTCAGTGAGAAATACCTGCCAGAAAGACATTTACCACATTTCACGTTTTCTCTGAAAAACTGGGAAATGTCTGATCTGTTCCTCACTTTATTGCCGCTTCCCCAGGGATGAGCTCCCCTCCCACCAGGGAAGAAGGGACAAAGCCGCATGATGGCTCTGTGGCCATTAGTGGATAGAAAAAGGTTTTATTGCTCTTTCCTTTGTCTGACCTTACTTGGGAATGAGGTTTGAATCCTTTTCCCCTGGAAGCATGTTTTCTAGCCTACCGCACAACCTGGTGTTTATCTTCTTTATTGTTCCCAAGAAGTCCAAACAGTTTGCTATTTTAAAGTCAATGTAAAGTTAGCAGCAGAGGGCAGGGGAGGAGGAGGAGAAGAGTAAAACAACCCCAGAGAGAAAAAGGACGTCTTTCTGAGGCTGAACAAAGCATCTCAGGCTGACTCCTAACCATTCTCCACAGTTTTTTATTTTGCTCAAACACTCAAGTGAAAATAATTAAATGGCAGCCAAACAGAAATAATTTATAGTGGATTTTCAGCCTGTCTGCTAGACCGAATCTAACCTGTCATTCAGACACCCCCCTAACAGAGATGTGGCCCTCGGGAGGAGAGCTGCTGTCCCTGCCCTGCCCCAGGGATGTCCCACATCCCACCCACACTCCCCAGCCTCCATCCTCCCCTGCAACTGCCACAATTTTTGGGTGCCTGGAGGCTATGGAGCATGGGGAGAGACGCACATTCAGGCATGGCAAGCCTGGAAGTGATGCATGCTACTGACTCTGTGGCTGTGACCGTGCCAGGTCAATGTTACGATGCTGCTTAATGTAGTTGCAGCAACGGCTGATGCAGTTGTTCCTGCATCCCACATGCGAGCTGTGGTGTTAGCCATGGTGCGGTTGCTTGGCTGTGATCAGTAGCAAGAGAGCTTTCCATATGCATTTTAATTTAAAATGTGAAAAAATGGAATGGAAAATTAGCCTGTTCTGAGCACAGTTAGAAAGAAACAACTTCAAAAGTTGACAATTTGGGGCAAGTCTCCCTTCAAAGATGTTTCTAAATTAGCCATTTTGGGTCAGTCTCCGTCTCTCATCCTCTGAACATCCCTTGTCCCTCCCATTTCACAGGGGGGTGGAAAACAGTTAGCAGTTCCCCACTCCTAAATAGCATCTTTCAGCAGCTGGCTAAGCTGCAAAACGGATTAGCTTTGCCTTACAGCTCTGCACACAATTTCAGGCTTGCACTGAAGTTGCATAGCCTTTCTAAGCAAAACATTCCCCATGAAGCCCCTTCTGGGGATACCAGGAGATAGAAACGAGACTCCTGAGCAGCAGCACACTGGAGATGGGGGAGCGGAGAACACCGGGCAGATGGGGGTTCTGCTGTCACGGACAAAGCTAGCACTGAACTTGGGCAGGGCATGCTTTCCTGTCATCTGAAGTGAGGGGGCAAGGAGTCAGGCTGGAGCCTGGCAGCGACCCTGGTGCTGGGAGCCCAGATCTGGGGCTGGGGAGGTGAGGAGGGACCTTGGGCAAGCATCTGCTCTGTCCCTGGGCACCTGCAGTCGTGGGGACAGGGGTTTCAGAGGGACCCGTGGCAGGTCCCAGCCCGCAGCCAGCTGGCCTGTGGGACAGCGCCAACACTCACTGAAGCCCTAGCAATGTGCAAGGGCAAGTCAGGTGCTGCCTCCAGGGATGCTGCGTCTGAGCACTTCAGCCTGCTTTCTTCCCTTGTGCAAGCACAGGCTTTTAAAGCCTGCCAGCCTCCCCTTCTGCAGGGGACCTGACCTGGCCACAGCCCTCCTGGCAGGAGATAAATTGCTCCTTTGAAAGTAGAAATGAGCTCCCGTCGCCTGCTCTGATTGCACCGTCCCATGCACAGCGCGGCTGGGAAGCGGGTGCAGTGGGAGCCCGGTGGATGCGCTGGCCGGGAGGCAGCCTTGGGAGGCCAGGAGACAGCCTCTGCCCTGCACCACCGGGCAGGGGGTCCGTGTGTCAGCAGCGCAGGTGACAGCCCCAGCCCGGGGGTGGTTAATGCCAGCGCAGATGTCAGCGGTACAGGCCATACGGACTCAGACAGTCATTTTGTGGCCAAAGTGCATTCACTGCGTGCCCTCCCTCCCTCCCTTCCTCCCCCCCTCGCAGAGATACCCAAACAGCAAGAGCCTGCTTTTGAGGTTGGAAGTCAGGTTTAGAATTTTAATGATATCCTGTATCCCACAGCCTTTCATTTGGGGAAAAACTGCTCTAAATGACCCATTTTTCTTAGTATAATGATAATCATTACCAAGAGGAAAATGTGCACTGAAGCTGGGGACAAATGCAAGCACAGAGTAGATGGGATGGCTGATTCTGGCTGGCAAAACGCTACATGGAGAAATAAACCTTTTATACTTAGAATATGTCTTTAAACATGCATGTAAATTTGTAACAAATAAGTCACCATGGCTTAAAACGGGAAGCAAGAGAGAGCAGCCATAAATATTTTATCTCCTTGGCAATGAGCTCCAGCACAGCAAATTGTCACATCCTCCTGGGGGAGAGGACGCTGGCTCACACTGTCAGATGGAGAAGCTGCAGTATCTCCCGATTTCTGTGCAGCCTCCACGCCGAGCATCCTCCTCACCTGTGACCTGGCAGCAAGGAGCCCTGGAACTTCCCCACCGCGGGGGACAGGGCTCCTGCCCGCTCACCCTCCTCAGCTCACACCGCTCCACGGGCCACTGTGGCACGCAGGTCCTTCCAAGCACAGATCCTCAACAAGGATGGATGACTTAGATATTTACTTTATTTATTTATTTTTTTAGGAGGGAGAGAATTTCATTAGCAAAGGAAAGCCTGAAAAAACAACAGCTCAGGCAAACAAACAACTCAATCCAAACAGGCCCCAGGCCAAACAAGCAGCATACACCTCCTGCATGATGGGGTGCTGCCTAACCAGCAGCTCAGACCCTTGCAGGGGCACCACACAGGTGCTTGGGCTGGGCCGCTGGTGGTCTGAGCTGCACGAGGCGTATGGAAGTGTCCCCAAGTGGCTGACACCTCAGGATGGATGCAAAGGAGGGAGTACCAGAGATACTGACCGAGATACGCAGGCTGTTATTTCAAATACCCTGGCACATGCTCGCCCTGGGTGCCTCAGCACCTTCCTGGCTGCATGCCAGCTGGTGCCCACGCGCGGGGCAGGTCCCAGCACCTCTCAGGTCTGGCTCCTGGGTGGCTTGGAGCATCACTGTGTCACTGCCTGGGAGGCAAGCGGAGGACCTTTGGGAGGGCAGCACTGTGGAAACACAAATCCCTCCCACTGGGAGCTGTGCAGTAGTGCGTTAGCAGCATGTGACACAGCATGGGTGATGCTCCTTGTGAAGGTGATGAGACCAGAAGCCTTCATCAGACACACTCCTGGAAGCTCAGATCAGGGCATTTGCAGCTCATTCTGTGAGCCTCCAGACTCTGCTGAACTGTGACCCTGCACCCACGGGGGCCAGGGACCAGAAGATGCTCCGTGGAACAGAGCCACCATCCTGCCCCTGTGCTTCCAGGTGCTGGAACAAATTTGAGGAACTAGGCTTGGTCACGACTCTCCATGTGACCTTGAAATTCCTTTGCCTTTAGAGTGGGAGTCAAAGCCTGGGTGCTCGCTGGAGGTGGCATTCGGCTGAACCTGCTGTGGAGTGATGCGTGAGGGTATAAACAGAAAACGCTGTGGAGAGTTGTCCTCGAGGTGAAACATAAGGCACCTCATTTAGTGCCCGGACTTCAGTTTAGAAGTCATCAGCTGCCTCTGACTATGATGTTCAAGCATCTGAAGAATTCAATTAGGTGTGACCCAAGGAAAACCTATATAAATGTAACTGATGGGGGGGGGGATGTTCTGATCCCAGGTAATTGCTCTCTTCTGGAGTAGCCTGCAGCAGCCCCTTCGTCTGGCTCGTACACCAAGGATGTAGCTGGTTAGGTCTGCAAGTGATACAAAAAGTCTGGTCTCTGGGTGCTGGAATTGGATTAGACACCAGCAAGACAGATTTTATTGGATTTATTAGATGGCTGGTAGAGGGAAGGCTGGAAAACAGAGGAAGAGAAATGGCTCCCTGGTGACCTCCAGGCTGGCATTTTTTTTCTTGCACTACATCAAAGCAGGTGCAATGTTTATCTCCCAAGTGATGCCAGAGCAGCAGATGCCAGCATTGCCCCCACCCCAGAGGCTGCAGCACACACAGGATGGGCAGGGTGACCCTGAGCTTGGTGCCTATGTGGAGGGCCAACCGATCTGCCTGCTGTCCTCCTGAGCCTAACAAGCATCGCGACTCACCGGCACACCACTTGGCAGAGCACCTGGTCCAGAAGGGTCTGGCAGTGGCGTGGACATGAAAGATGGAGAGCAAATGTAAAGCAGAATCCGCTGATGCCCGTCTCCAGCTCTGTGGCACCACCAGCCCCCTACCATGACTCAGCCGTGTTTTAAGACCAGACAAGTCAATAGTTGTCTCCTGGAGGATGCACCACCAGCAGTTCTTATCCTGCTAGATTTTGTGATGACTGGTGGTGAGCTATTGCCATCAATAATTAACATTGGACCAGCCTTGCCAAAATAAATTCGCCAAGTGCGTAGCAAGCAAAGGTCCCTTGATTTTGCAAGCTACCCACCGGTTCTTTCTCGCTTGCTGTCCCTGCATTACCAAGGGGAGCTTTGCGGCACTCGAAGTCAGAAAAAAAGACACGATGTTCTTAGTGAAGATTTTACTGGGATACACTCACGCCTGCTGCCTGCTCATGAGCCACTTCACCAGGGAAGCAAAAATAGCTGAGATGCCTTCTCATCTCACGGGGAGCTGGCTCAGATGCAAGAGGCTGAGCAGCTCCACGCCTGTTCTCGGGGGAGCCCGGCGCCCGTGCAGGACAGGGCAGATGGCTGCCTTAGACCTGGGTGAGCAGCAGCATGCCAGGTGTCACTGGAGGATGAGACCTGTTGTCACAGGAGAGCCTCTGTCTCAGGAAGGTCCCTGAGGAGTAGGCAGGGGACTAGACGCTGTGGGAGCCAGCCAGGCATCACCAGCAGTACCATCTCAGGTGGGCTTGGGAGAACAGAGAGCAGCAAGATTACCCCAGGGATTAACTGCACCCCCCCATCTCTGCTGCTGGGTGCACAGCAGCAGAATCCTGGCATTGCCAGTGGGGGAGCGTTCCCCCCTCTAGGTTCAGGTTTCCCGGCGAGGTTTGGAGGTGACATTGCACGCAGCCTGGGTGCATGGCTGGTGGGAGAAGGTAGCCTTGCCAAGCTCCACAGGAGCCAGCAGACACAATCTCCTTTTATCATAGTGACTGGGCTCTGCTCCTCCATTCCACCACACTGGCCAGCAGCTGATTGCATTAATTAAGAGCAGAACAATCACTCTTAATCAAAGGCCAGACTGATGGCAGCAGCAGCAGACTGCCCAGCTCAATCTCTACATGCTGCCCAGTGCATCCCACCTCTACTAGCCCTATGCTCAGGGCAGAGAGGAAATAACAAGGACATAATTGTTTCTCTCCAACTGCAACATGCCACCAGGGCCTGGCAGCAGGGACGAGCCTGGGGCAGCTCCCAGGGAGGGCAGAGATGCCCCCTTGCTTTGTGTAGCTGTTCTCAGGGCTGGTGGGTGAGCTGGTTGGCCTCCAGAGGTGCCTCCTCACCTAGGCAATGGTAACCCCTCAAGCACCCAGGTCCTCTGCTCACATGGGGAGACAAGGTGGGGGAGCTTTCCCATGGCAGCAGGACACACAGTCATTCTTGCTGTCCTTGTGCCCTAGCACAGAGCTGCTTCTGGGATCTGGTGCAGCACCTCCCAAAAGCCATGGAGCAGAAAAAGCGCTCCATAGCTTCAGCATCAAGTAGCAGGAGGTCTCCAGGATTGCAGTTTGGGAGTCAGGCCCCTCTAATCTCCCTTGTGAGCTTGCCCTGGTTTATATGCATCAGCAACTTGCTGCCCATGACCTTTCCTGGCATTCTGTGGGTGAGGGGGGAGGTAAGAGGACAGGTCCCTCACCTACTGCCTTTAGTCTGACATCCAGCCTGGTCCCAGGTCAGAGAAACCAGCAGGTGCGTCTCTGCCCAGGTCTCTAGAAGAAAGCCTGCAAGCCAGCCCCTCATCCCTTCAGCCATCTACTGTAGAATCATCCCTGTCTAAACACTTTCTCACGTAGGTAGGAGGTGCCTGTGGATCTCAGCTGCATCTTCCCTGGGACATTCTGGAGTGCTGCCCCAGAGCTCCCAACAGCCCCCTCCCCTGCAAGCATGCTTTTAGCACCAGGGAACTCCCAGCACATCCCTATTTATAGCTTCACACACCAGCTTCCTTTTTTTTTTTTAATTAGCTGACTCCCTCTCAGTCATGCCTAGATGAGACGAGGGGCCGCCAGAGCTTCTTGGCTCTCAGGCACCTGATGCTGCCAGAGCAGTGCTGAGAGCACTCCAGTGCGTTGGGTAAGGGTGCTGGGAGCAGTGCTCTCAAGAAAATTCATGCCTCCCTGCCAGCACCCAGGAGAGTGAGAACAAGGATGAGCCAGACCAGGGAGCTTTTCCATCCTCCATCCACATGGATTTCCAGCAGGCAGTAGGGGAAAGTGTCTGCACGAGGATTCTGCACCGGCTCTGTAGTTTCCTTTCCCCTAATACTGACAATGTGAGGTTATTTGAGGGGCTGGCAGTGATTCACACACAAAAGTACAGCCTCAAGCTACTGAAATTGGATCCAAGTTTTATGCTTCTGGCCTGGTGTTTGCATTCATGCCTATTTGTAGCACAGAGAAAATCAAAGCTCTGGGCTTTGCTTGCGGGTGAAACTTGGTGACCAGTTGGGTTAGGCCTATCTGTCCAGGAAGGTACCAGCAGAGGCCAAAGGCGGTGGTGTATCGCTGTATTTTAGTTGTGACTTGTGCGAATGCAAGTTGCAGGTGTGCTGTCAGCCCTGTGGTGCCTGGGGGAGGAGGGCTCCTGTGCAGCTACTGCTTTGTCACCTGCATGATGCGTTTTGCCCCAGCACAAAGATGGTGCAGCTCCATCAGCCAAAAGCAGAAGGGTTTCCCAGGCAGGGGACAAGTCCTGCTTGGGGAGCTGGCACTGTCACAGGTGGCCTGGCTAGGGGACCAGTGAGGATGCTGAGCACACACTGTGAGGTGGGCTGGGAGCATGCTGGAGGGAACACTTAAAATCCAATAGCATCTTGAAAAAGTGGAGAAATAACCTGAAAACCAGAAAAAAATCCACCAGTGTTGTTGGGTCAAATTCCTTGGGAAGGGGCAAGTCATGTCACCACTGTGAGAGCCAGTGGTGGGCACAACGTCTGCAGGAGCACTGGGGCAGGAGGGCAGCTTGGGAGGGCAGGGGCACGCGTAAGGCTCTGATGGACTTAGGCAGAGGAGGAGCGAGTCCCTATGGGAGGACTCCCGAGGTAGCAGAATGAGGAAAAGCCCCAGAACCGGTGGGGAAAGCTCTGCTGAAGGGTGAGCAAAGAGCGCAGGGAGCAGAGGACGGGGACACCTCTGCGACTGGGACCTGCATGCCATGGGCACTGAGCTCCATGTGCATCGCCCCACCATGGCAAACGCACACACAACCAGATGTTTGCCAAACGTGCCCAGTTTTGTGTGCCCAAACTGACAAATCACGGGGGATTTTGATGCTTTTAAATCTGGGGTTTGGTCCAGATCAGAACGAAATCTTGAAAATCTACCTGACTTGGAAACACCTAGCAATTCCTTTACAGAAACAATGCATTTAGCTAGGAGAATGGTAAATTGTTTTGGTAGTGTCAAGACATAGTAGTATAATTTAATGTTTTATGTACAAGTCAAAATGAGTCATTTACCTTCTCTAAACACTATGTTTAAACACCCAAGATATCTGAAAAGCCTTTTTCAATTTTTTGACACGTCTGTCAAATATCATCAAACTCAGCATGTTTGTGAACAGGGAGATGTTCCCAGCAGCTCCAGCTGCCTGTGTTGGTGGGAGAGCCCTGGCCAGGACAGCCACGGGGGACAGGACTGCCAACACAAAAGGCCATCCATCGTCACAGGGCTCTGCTTTGGGCAAGCAGCAGTTCCCCACCCTGTCACAAAATGATGTGATTGAGAGGGTGGTTTTATTTTTTTCCTACTCAGGCAACAGGTCTGATACTTTCTGACTGGGTTTCAGGTGAAATAACCCCCCCCGAGGGAAGTGATGGGGGGTTGCAGCATGAGAGACCAGTGGATGCACTCACCGCCAAAAGCTGGAGCTGGTTCCACCTGACAGCCCGGCTGCACTGTTTATTTTGGGCAGGTTCTGGGAGCGGTTTGCAGCTCTTTCCCTGTTTGTCGGATGTGCCTACAGTAAATTATCTGTAATCATTAGCAAGTGGGCTGTTTCCTCTTTCAGACACGATTAGTGGGCAGGGTCCGGAAAAAACTTCCTCAATCTCATTTCCTTCACAGGATGCGCTTGAGATGCCAGTACTGCCTTGGAGGAGGCAGGGCGCAGCCGCTGCCAAGCCAGCTTCCCTGCTCCACAGGGTACAAGCATCCCCCCCTCCATCAGTCCCCAGGGGCTGCCCTTGGGGGGCAGGTGAAATCCCAGCCTGCAGGTCAGTGAGGCTGAGTGAGGCACCCCCAGGCACCGATTTTTAGCAAGGCGAGGCAGGAAAATGCAATGGCATGGGGACGACATGATTTATAGTTTCTGACTCAGAGGAGAATTCGCTGTCCCTGTTAAACCCCATCCTTACGTGGTGCACGGAGCTTGCAAATAATTCAGTGAGTCACAAAAAGCGTAAAGCGATTAAGAGCCGCTTCCCAGCCCCGACCTCTGCCAAGAGCAGGTCACTTGGCTGTTACTTGGTTGCTCCCTGAAGCACAGCGGGCTGCTGATGGGGAATGCCCAGCTTTTGGTCCCCGCAGATGGTGGCCATGGCCATTGCCTCATCCTGCCCCACACTGGGGACAGTGCCATGACATGGGGCAGGGCAGGGCAGGCGCTGCCAGCCGGGGAAAGGGCTCTGTGGAGCAGCAGCTCTTCAGAGGGCTGAAGGACTAAGCGAAGGGGAGCTTCAGATTTACACTCAGGAAAGCTGGAATAAATCAAACCAATTAAAGTGCAAATGAAGCTTTAAGCAATGTGGCATCCTAACTACCTGGGAAGCACGTTGTGTATACTTTTGCCTTGCTCCCTCCCTCCTGTATTTATAGACAGAATTCAAATCACTTAAATAATTTAAACTAATTTGCCAGGTATGGCCAGGGTTTGGGAAGCGCCTGCTGGCATTAATGAAGCTGTGTTTTGACAGTGGCTCCACAAGCCTTCCAGGCTTTTCTGCAGCCACTTGCTCCCTAGACCTGGGAGATGGGGCTTGTCTGGCTGCGCAGGGATGCCTGCGGCTGCCTGCACTGGCACGGCTCTCAGTGATGCCGGGTGATGCTGGGCATGGGCAGTGCACGGAGGTGGGAGAGGATGCAGGAAGGCACCGGTGATGGCTGGCCACGGGTTGCAGATGCTGGTAATGGCAGAGCCAGTGGTAATTAATCACACTGCAATGAGTCACTGGCATCACAGTGGAAAGTACAGTTTATTTTTCTTCCCAACTGCCTAGGCTGGTGGTCAAGCAAGACTGTGACCACACATCCCTGGGTAACCACAGGTCCTTTATGACAGTCAGCAGGGCTGGGAAAGATGGGTAAAGGACCAAGAAATAATGTCGCCAGCCAGAGCAGATGCACCAGAGTAATAAGGGCAGGGGCTGGCTGCACCTCTGCTGCTCAGTCACCCTCCGTGCCAGAGGAAGCAGGGCAGAGATGGCAGTGCAAACCCTGCACTTCACCTGTGTTTGGACCCACCTGCAGGACCACCGAATCTCTCCAGGAAATCACAGCCTACCCCCCCCTGCCCCCCCCCCATTCCCACCACAGCCTCTCCTACCCTGCAGGGACACTGGGAAGGCTGGGCTGGGAAATGGGGTGTCCCCAAGGAAGCCGCGGAGATGGGGAGGGGGCACGCTGCTGCTGCCTATCCCCGTGCTGTGCCGCCAGCCTTCACTGGTGTGGCTGGACACTGCCCGTGGGCTGCATCTCGCCAGCTGATCACAAGCTGCAGTCAGTGTTAGCGAGTACATTTTCTCACTCAAGTGCAAGCAGCGGGGCTGTTTGCAGAGGGTAGTGGTAGAGGAGAATACACAGATATGAACTGAATTTTGTCCCAGTGAGGAGGCCCGTAGCTGCCAAGACTGAAGGAGCACTGCAATACCTGCTCGTGGGAGCCCTGGCACCAAGTGGCATGCAAAGGCTGCTAGTTCCCTTCCCGTAGGAAGCTGCCAGCCTGGCTTGCCAACATCTGTAACACTCCGAGCTTGTTGCGTACAGGTGAGCTGCCTTTTATTTACAAGAATTCCTGCAGGAAGTAAATTTTGTGAATGCTTGTCTAAATAAATATTTGCCTCAGTATGCTCTTGTGGCTATCTGACATGCTCATTTTCTTGTCTATCCAGCATGTTTCTCAAGTGGTTTCTGAATGTAATGTCAAATGCAGTCATTCAAAAATTATGAATCTGGATTTCCCAGAATAATGGTTATTTAAAAGCTACCTGGTTTTTTTAATAGTCCTCTGAGGAGAGTTTTACACGCCCCCTCCCTGGTAGGATGGTCACACATCACTCAAACAGGCAAGCTCTGCTCCATGGATAGGCAGAGACTTCCATATTTCCATATAGCACCAGGGCTGCAAGAGGTGGGGAAAAGATCAGCTGTTGCACAGCTGGAAAGTAAAAAGAAGAGCTTGTGCCACAGCAAGTGCTTGGAAACTACTTGCAAAGGCAAGAGAGTTGCTTGCTCTGGGTAATACAGGATTTAACCCAAGAGAAAGCAGGGCCTGAGCCCCGTGATTCAGCTCAGCCCCACGATCCCCTTCCTCCACTCTGAAAGGTCATCGTAACAAATGAACATATTTATCAAACCCATCCCGAGCTGCTGTGAATCACTCAGGAGCAGACAGGAGGGAACAATCCACTGTTCGAGCATATATTTTGCTGAAAACAATCTGCTCAGCACTGATGGTGAAAGACTTGTTTGCTGCTGTTATAAACACCAGGAATTAATATTGTCGGGTGCCCTGGGTATTCACCGAGAGGCAGGGCAGGGTTTTTTCTGTGCGCTTTCATGTAGGCGTGAGGATAGCTTGGGCTGGGAGCGTGTGCCTTCCCCGGCTTCCCAGGCCACATGTGTAACTCACAGGGGGCAGAGGGGCATGATTTACAAGCAAGCTGCTTCCTAACCTTAACGTGCTGTGATGCACCCACTGCCCTTTAAATAACTGCTGTCTTTTGGATGCATAAATACTTCAGGGGGAAGAAAAAAACCCCACCATTTCCTCCTGAAAGACCTAATTTATCTGGAATTATCCATCCTTGGCTATAAATCCCCTGTAAAACTTGGCATGAGTTTAAAAGCAGTTACAGCAACGACTGTATATTTTTATCTGAAACCTCGAGAAAGAACAAATTGAAGCCCTAAACAGCAGCTACAAGACGGTGCAGAGAGCTGCGCTGGTGAGAGTGGGGCTGTGGAGGGTGCCTTGCCTGGAAAGCATTGTTTCGGGGTACTCATGAACCCACCCCCAGCTTTTTGGTTTCTTTCTGAGCAATTCCAGCTTGAGAAGTTATTGTAACGCAGCAGTTTTCCCTGCTGTGCACAAGTCTGGCAGCACACTCAGTGTGGGAGTCCCAGCTGGGGCAGCAGTTCTTAAGTCCACTGCTAATGTTTGCTGAGTGCCACATCCTCGCTTGCCTCATCCTTCAGGAACCAGGGCACAGGTACACACAGAGCTGGTGTCCACCTACTCTCACACACGTTGAGGCTGGTTCTAACTCCTCTGGCTTCCCACTTTTTCTTCTTTTTTCTTCTCCTCTCCCTGAAGCAGGAGAGGATCTAGCTTTTGTTTAAATGAGGCCACATAAACATAAGCAGCTGCAGTACACTTCCCCGTGCAAAGTAGGGCAGGTCTTTAATGGCTTACAATTCCTTGGGCTGGGCTTCTTCCCTTCAACCTCCGCCTCTGCCTCTCTCCCTAAAAGATGAAGAGCCCAGGTTTGTGTGTGTCCTCATTATGCCAGCCAGCGGGGAGCAGGAGCAGTGCCACCGAGTCCCTCTGACACCTCCTGGGGCTCTCCCTGGGTTGTGGCCCCCCTCCTGCAAGCAGGGATGCCCCCCGGCGCCAAGGGGTGGGCAGCCAAGCTACATGCGTGTGTGGGGTTCAGCTCAGCACCTTCACAGCCCTCCAAATCCAGGTCCAGGCTCAGCCCAGCCCCACTGGGCTGGGTAAGGAGCACTCTCAGACCCAGCAGCCTGGCTGCGTCACCTGGGAGGTGTCATCTCCAGGGCCGTCATTCCCACCAAGCAGTGCCAAAGGCTGGTGAAGCGCAGGTTGCGTGAGACGAGGCTCTGCGGCCAGACGCAACCGTGGTGGCCAGGCTCCATAGGATGCGAGGGGGTGATGGTCTGTGGCATCAAGCACTTTCCTCCCAGGCAGCTGCCATGCACGAAGGGCTAGCTGTCACACGGTGTGGGGTGGGCATATCTGACTGTGATCGTTATTTATGTCTTCCACTCTGTGTAAGCAGTTTGATAGTACTCTTGAGTGCACTGGGACCTATTCACTTCCCAGGAGTGCGGTCCCTGCATGGAAAAGATTAACAAGTGAATCATGCAAGCGCAGCATGGCGAGACAGAGCTGTGACCGTGAGCAGCTGAGGCAGTTCAGAAAGCTGCTGGGACCTCATGCCACCCTGGGGACAGCTTGGCTACCCCTTCCCCTGCTGTGTTCATCCTCAATAAAAAGTTATTCTGCATTAAGCGAGGTGCAGGGCATGGCAGTGGGGGCCCTGACAGTGGGACGGTACCTGGTGGGAGCCCAGTTCATGCCATGGTGTGGTGGGAGCTGAGGGGGGCTGTTGTCCTCGCTGTCCCCTGGCCAGCACGTGGAGGGACCCTAACGCTCCTTCTCTGCTATCTTTTCCAGGGATGGAGGGATGTGTGCGCAGCTGGGAGCAGCAGGAGCATGGCACAGCCCCACAGGGATAGATGTGAAGGTGGTTCCCTGTGAGGACACGGCGAGACCCTCCCAGACCCTGGAGGAGTGTGGGGTCTCACTGGGGCGAGGGGAGCTGCCCATCCTGCCCAGCCGGCCAGGTCTGCCTGCTGCCCAATCGCCTAGTGCATTCCCAGGGAGCTGTACCAGGATCTGGGGCTCGGAGCCTGGAGGTGCATTAGCGCCGTCAGATCGCTGGAGAGCCTGACAACAATGGGGGACCTGCCACAGGAGAGGGACATCCCTCCAGGAGGCCCCACACACCTGTGAGCCCTGGCTGCAGGTGGCAGAGGGTGTTCGGCCAGCCCTGGGGCTGGGGCCAGAGCTGTGGCACTTACGGAGCACAGCCAGCAAAGGGCCAGGAGCTGGGGTAGGGTCTGCAGGGGCAGCCTGGAGCCCCGGGAGAGCAGGGCTGCCTGCTGAGCCGCTGCTCCTCCAGGAACCTTCTCCTGGAGCTGGGGGACGGAGCAGCCCTTGGTTGCTGGGCTCACTGCAGATGTCCCCTTGTGCCCCGCTGGCAGGGCTGCTCCCCTAGTGCCAGCTTGGAGGGACAGCTGCTCATCTCACCATGGTGCTGCCGCCGCCTGACAAGCGTCACGTCTGTCTGACCACCATCGTCATCATGACCAGCATGGCCTTCATGGACGCCTACCTGGTGGAGCAGAACCAAGGCCCCCGCAAGATTGGCGTCTGCATCATTGTGCTGGTGGGGGACATCTGCTTCCTCATCGTGCTGCGCTACGTGGCAGTGTGGGTGGGGGCAGAGGTGAAGACGGCCAAGCGGGGCTATGCCATGATCCTGTGGTTCCTCTACATCTTCGTGCTGGAGATCAAACTGTATTTCATCTTTCAGAATTACAAAGCTGACAAGAAGAACCTGGAGACGGTGGCCAGGAAAGCCCTGACCCTGCTCCTCTCCATCTGTGTTCCGGGGCTCTACCTGGTGCTGGTGGCCTTGGACAGCATGGAGTACATACGGACCTTTCGGAAGAAAGAGGACTTGCGGGGACGCCTCTTCTGGGTGGCTCTTGACCTGCTGGATATCTTGGACATCCAGGCTAACCTGTGGGAGCCGCACAGGACCGGCCTGCCCATCTGGGCAGAGGGGCTCATGTTCTTCTACTGCTACATACTCCTCCTGATCCTGCCTTGCGTGTCCCTCAGTGAGATCAGCATGCAAGGGGAGCACATTGCCCCGCAAAAAATGATGCTCTACCCTGTCCTCAGCCTGGTCACCATTAACATCGTCACTATCTTCATCCGGGCCATCAACATGGTCTTGTTCCAGGACAGCAGGGTCTCCACCATCTTTATAGGCAAGAACATCATCGCCATCGCTACCAAGGCATGCACCTTCCTCGAGTACAAGCGGCAGGTGAAGGAGTTCCCCCAGAATGCCATCGCCCTGGAGCTCCAGCAGAACTCCCTCTCCCACAACCAGACCATCCACAGCACACAGGGCATCCCCCATGAGCCATCGCCCACCAGTGAGATCCTTGACACATGAGGGATGGCCTGCAGACGAGCCTTGGTTCAGACAGCCCCATGCCGAGTGGAGGAGGGATGCTGCTCTCTTGCTGCCACGGGGCGAGCGCAACGGACAAATCCCAGCAGTGAGGGCTCTTCTAGGCACAAAACACCAACCATGTTTTAATTGAGCTATGGAGTGTCCCCTAGACGTCTTCATCTCAGGTATAACCCTAGGAGTCCTCCAGACAAACCAAATGAACTTGCAAAGGACCTGAACCAGCTAACCCTCTCTCTCCCTCCTGCCACCATCTCCCCTCCTGAGCAAAGACCACTAAGGTTGCAATGTCCCTTTTTACTCCTCAAGCACCTCACCTTTACTCCAAGCCTGGAACGAAGGTTTTGTTACCGGAGACCTTTTTATGGAGTGGGGACAGGGGCATGGGTGTTTGGGCTGGGGGGGAGGGTGGGACGTTTGAACCAGTAAACCCTGTGATCGTAGATGTCTCTTATCTCCAATGGTTGTGTTTACAGTTTCCTATTTATAACGGCTCCCAGGGGCTCCCGGGCTGCCCCAGGGGGCCGGTGTCCTTGCGGTGGGTGCTGGGCAAGAGCAGCAAGCCCTGCGTTGGGGAGCAGGGCAGCGGGCCAGCGTGGCTCCCCAGCCCTGGGATGGGGGGGACTGCGCCTCCACCAGCACACTGTGCCGACTCTGCTGGGAGCAATATTTGACAAGCTAAAGCTAATCTAATGCTGGTGTTTTATGTATTTCATTCAATCCAAACAACTCAGCACAATATTTCTATTTTTAGAAGGGTCTATCTCCCCCCCACCGCCATTGTGAGCCTCCCTGCCTGCAGCAGCCGTGCAGCCTGCCTGCAGGCGCAGGCACCCAGGAGGGCTTAGTAATAAGGACAGCGACGATGCCTTTCACCCCAGCATCGAGCGTTTATAAAGAGGGCTGCTTTCCACAGCTACTATATTTTTAAAATTAAATATTTCCAAAAAAACCCCAAACCACAAAACCCCCAAAAGAGCTGGGAAGGACGTGCTGCCCCGGGCAGGCGGCTAGGTTCGGGTGGGGGAGCACGGGTCTCTGCCATGCTGCTGTGACGGGGGCTCAGCTGGCCACGGGCAGCATGGCGAGAGGCGAGGGCCAGCCAGACAATAAAAGCCCCGTGAGAGCAATGGCTTCTGGTGGTCTCTTTTCTGCCAGTGTGTGGAGGGAGGGAGGGGGGCAACTCGGGGGGCAGCTCCTGTACAGTCCAAATCACTTGGGTCCTATATCTGCCTCCCCTGGACCCCCAAGTGCCCTGCCGAGGTGCTGTGCCCTGCACTCAGCAAGCAGTGGGCACAGAAAGCAAATAAATAATTTTTCCAGATTAAATGTTGCCCCAGGGGCTGGGCACCTCTCAGCTGCCTGCACCTGGGGGGAGGCGCAAGGAGACAAGCAGAAAAGCTGTATCTCAAACACGCTGAAATGGGATATTTTTGCTTTTTCTAAACCAAACATTTCATTTTGAGGAGACAGAATAAAATGCCTGATGCTGTTTACATTTCTCTTCCACATTTTCTCCGGGCTCTGCTCACCAAATTTGACATAAATCCACAAATCATTGTAGTCTCTATCTTTTCAGCCCATCATGATCTGTCCAGACCGTTTTGCCCAGCCCTGGTCCAGCCTTCCAAATTTAGGACCAGGCAATCACAGCCCTGCTCAGCTGCTCTGTCACCCAAGGATGACTTTGAAGGGGGGAGCTCTCTACTGGGAATAAATCCGCTGAGAAATAAAATGACACCTTTGCCAGCAGAAGTGAGTTTGCAGTAGATTTAGCCAGCTGGAAAAGTTTCTTCCTCCTTTCCCTCAGAGAACATGAAAGGAAGAGGGCAAGTGATTTAAAAGGTATTAGCAGAAATTAATTAAATTGCTAAATTATTATGGAATACCTATGGAATTACATATTACATCTCTACCGGTGCCATTAAAATACATGCGATTAACATCAGTACAATTAACTCCCAAGTATCTAATATCATTCTGCCACTCTTTTAGGTAATTAATTTATGAGCTTTTGTTTTACAGCTCTTCCCTTGCACTGAGCGGAGGAAAACCTGCCGGTGCTGGAAGTGCGGTGCTGCTGGCTGCAGCGCGGTGCTGAGCGGCTGGGGCTGGCACCAGCTCAGGCAGCGCCCAGCATCGGGCTGCACCTGCAGCAGGTGTTTTATCCTGGGGATAAAATAAATTACCCAGGGGTTACTCTGACAGGTTGTTGTGTGTATTTTTGTTCTGTCTCAAGCCTGGTAGCTAGCTCTGCAGCCATGCCTTATATTGGAATGAATTAATATTGCCTTGAGCCTGGTCTGTTGCTAAGGTTGCTTGGGGGGATGTCTAGCTGTGCTCCCTGGGTGGAGCCGGGATGGGAAGGGAATAGTGCTTTATCCTCCTGGTGCCGTAACCTCTGAGCAGGCTTAGGAGTCCCCACCACCTTTTCCCTGAGGTTGCAAGACACTGTTTTCCACTGCTGACAGAGAGTTGTCGTCTTGGTGGAGAGGGGTGTCCTTGGGGAAGGGCTGCCCTGAGCCCCTGCATTAGGAGCAGCAGTGGGAGGAGAGGTCCTGGAGGCGATGCTCACCTGGGATGCAGTGCACTGCATCATTCCTGTAAAGGCGCTTGAGCACACTGGTGCTGGAAGCCTGCTCTGTGGTGAAGGGAGGGAGGAGAGGCTTTTCTCACCTTCTGCTGTTCAACATCCCCTGGGGGCTCTGTGTGCATCATGTTTCTTACTCAGCAACACAACCCTTCCTTTTCAAAACCATCTTGGAAGCAAGTCCTACGAGCCAGCCCCTCCACAGCAGCTGCCAGAGGAAGGCTGGGAAGTGAGGGGAGAGGAGAGCTGGCTGGGAGGGGTGGTGTGGCTGGTGGCTGCGAGCAGAAAGGAGAGCCAGAGCAGCCAGCAAAGAGCTGGGAGGCATGGAGACAGTGTCGCAATGGGAGCACTGCAACTGCTCCTTGCCCAGTGCTTGCTGAGGGCAATGCAATGCAAACTGCCACCGCCACAAAATCCAGCCCTGCCCGGCAGGTTCAAGAGCTCCAGGAGCCTTGGGACCAGCAGGAGGGATGGCACAGTGATGGTGGCCGTGCAGGGTGAGTGGCTCCCAGCCTGGCTGTTTGCTACGGGAAGGTGATATTTTGCTGCGGGCCATAAGAACTAAAGGAAACAATTAAAACTAAATAGGCTGGAACTGAGCAATTTTTCAGCTTTCCACTGAGAAGGTGTATTGGCAAAAGAGCTCCTTTGTGAAATGCTAAATCCTCCCGGCAAGCTGTAGACTCCCACCTGCTGAAGTGAAGGCAGCACAGCAATAATGCAGAAGGGGTGCAAATTCCCAGCCCTCCAGTGGAAAACCCACAGAGCAGCATCCCTTGCTGCCATTCAGAAACAGGCCACGGGCATGAGGGAGCTCCTGCCCTTGGCGGGGAGAGGCTGGTGGTGCTTTTGGGGGCCCAAGTGGTGCTTCCCTACCGGTTGCCGACCTGCTGGGCAGTGCTGAGGTGAATGTCTCCTTCCAAACCAAGAGACAGCTCCTGGAGGAGCCAGCTCCAGCCTGTAGCTTGTAGGAGATGCCAGGGTGATGGTACCTCTCGAGATGCAAAACCCCAAGCTTCTCTGAGCCTTCCTGTCAGGCTGGTCCTGAAGGGCAGCAGCTTGTTCCAGTCCTGTGCAGCCACAGGTAATCTGTGCTCACTCCCTGGGCAGTGGGGATGGGCTGGACAGAACCCATCTACCTCCTGAGCATTGCAGAACTGCAAAAGGAGCTGACAAGTAAGGGGAGCAAAGCATCACACTCGGGCAAATCCATCTGATGAAGAGGCAGCAACAGGCTGGTGCTGCTGCATGCCCAGCGCCGCCTGTGAGAAGAGCCTGGATGAGGCTCTTGTGTCCCCATAGCCTGGAGGTACCTGCAGGACCTCCACCCTTCTTGCTGCCTTGGGCTGAATCACCAGATATTTTATCCTCCTGGGGGCTCGCATCCCGCATGCAGCAGCACAACCACCTTGCTGCTGCACTGACCCATGTATCCCACAGTCAAGGGCACTGGGAAGGCAAGTGGGGTGCGAGCTGTAGCTTTTCTTTCCCAGCTACAGCTGCTCTCATGTGTCCTGCTTGTCCTCTGATGATTTGATGTTGGCAGGTGAAAATATCTGATGCTGCACCCCACGTGTAAGGCTGGTATCAGGCACCACACCCTGCAGTCCTGCAGCCAGATTCTCTGCATGAGCATGGCACTGGTGTCTTTTCAGGGTCTGAAAGTGCTTGGGAGGATTGAGGAGAAGACAGACAATGCAGCACAAGAATGGCCCTGCAGCCAGGCTGGCTCTCGGCAGCGTGAGACTTTGCAAACCACACGCCAAGAGCAGGGTGCCTGGGGACAGGTTGCCCTCCCAGCCCAGCATCTGTTACTTTTTCCTGAGGTTTAATTACTGCTCCCACCCGAGTACTTCCCAGTGAACAGGCTCCCTCACAGCCAGCCACAGACAAACACCCACTGCTGCTTTGGGGTGCCTGAGAGCATCACCTCCTAAAGGAACCCCGGGAAGGTGCAGGGGGCAGAAGCTGCCTGGGCTGCGGGGAAGCCAAGGCAGGGTGCAGGGAGGTGCTGTCCTGCAGGCAGGAGAGCAGTGGGATGCTTTGCCTCCTAACATGTACCACTCCGATGTCCTCCTCAAGCACACCATGTGCTTGCGTGCACAGCCCTGCTGAGCAGCCACCAAGCCGTACGGCGGGGAGCGAGTGAGGCTGTCAGGTTGTATCTAACTGGGCAGGGTAAAAAGGTTCTCCATTCCCTCCTTGGCAAAACCCATAGCGCTGCCTGTGGGGTCCCATGCATTCTGGTGCCACCCAGTGTAGCCCCATGCACTGCCACCTTGGCACGTATGCAAAGACTTTCTTTATTTTCTTTTCTTTTGTTCAGTCTGGGTTAATTTGTTGAGCAGAGGGAGACTGAGCATTCATGCCAATAACTGTTTTCCTCCTGCCTGCCCCAGATTCACTGCACTTTTTAAGCTCAGGCCAAGGCTGCAATAAAAAACAAAGGACAGGTGTCCAGAGCACCATAACAGCAATTCCCGTCCTCCTAAATTCCTCCTGCCCAGGCTCTGTGGCAAAAGTTTGAGCTTCTCATTAATTTAATCCTGACTTTGAACACCCTGGATTTTTCAGCTGTGTCTGGTTTTTAGGTCTGGCATCCTTGAAGGGTAATATCCATTTAAGTTACTTGTTCGGGTTTGCTCATTTAATTTCACCTTAATAAAGATTTTATGTGTTTTTGACATGTTCAGTGTCTCAAATGTATTGACACGGCAGCCTGAAGAAGCATTATGACCATAATAGCTCAGGAAGCATTAAAAAGACCCCGGCAAGGTATATTGATTGCCCTCTTTCACAGTTGTTTGAAGACAAAGACCAGTCATAGGGAAGAGCAAGTACTGTATTTTGGTTTTATGTGAGCTTCCCTGATGTTACAGCATTTTATGTGTGCAAAAGGCATTTGCAAAAATATCTGTACAAGTCCTTCATTTGGGATGCTGTCAGGAGGGGGATTTTGAAGGAATAATGCTGCAGATAACAGAAAAGTCACCTCCAAGGAAAAAGCATCAAAGCATAAATAAATAAATAAGTGAAGAAGATGCCCAGATTCTCCCCACTGGTGTATCCCAGAGGAAAATCCCACGGCTGACCACAGCTCGCTGGGGACTTGCTGCAACACGTTGAGGGAAATGGTAGATCATCTTCCCAAACCTGTCCCTACAGCTGTGGGTTTCCCCATCGGCTCTTCCCAGCTAATGTACCCCTCAAGTCTGTGTGAAAATGCAAACGCATTACGGGCATGGTACACTAACTGCAACAGAGGTAAAAATTAGTAGAATGACCCATTGGCAGGGGTAGGAACATACTTGGGAGAGGAGCATAATTAGCACCTCGTGGCCAGTATTTGCTTACAAAGATACATCCCAGCAGGCCCTGGGCAGCCACCTGCCCTACTACTAATGGGAGGATCTTTTTTTAAAGGCAGTTTACTAATTGCAACCAGTTTCCTCCAACCCAAGCAAACGTGACTTCTGTTCAAAGGAGCCATGCACCAAGGAGGAAAACCAGCTGCAGTAAAACAGCAGCATCTCTAACTGTATGGCCATGCATGATTTTGCCAGGTGATGCTGGCATGGGCTCTGCCCTCTGCACCAGCCCAGTGTGTGGGTGCAGGAGCCAGCGTTGGGCTCCTGCTTGGCTTTTGGGTAGGGAAAAGGGAAGGAGTGTGTCCCAAGAAGTAGGTCACAACAAGACACATGCAATGAGAGGACTGGTGCAGAGAGAGGTCCAAGGAAGGACTTTCCTTCCCCACCCTTACAGCACAATGTGGCAGAAGAGATATTGCTATGACACCAAGTCAACATTTCAGGCCATAAGGCCAGCAGACGTGAGGTCTGCAGGGTGCAGTAGCCACAAACCCTTTTCCTTTACATTGCCATAGCTGAGTGATTACCCTTGCCTTGATGTCCATGGCTCCCTGACTTCTTCAAATCTGCCGTGAAATAATAACCCGTTGCTCGCAGGAGCTCACGGAGCTGAGGATGCTGAGAAGCAGAGCACGGTGCCTTGAGCATGCCAGGCACATCCTCCCCCACCCTGGGTGGGCCACACCGGCAGGCATCTAATAACCCAGTGTCTCAGCTCCCAGGGCTTTACACATAAAGCCTGCTCTGCCCAGCAGAATAAATACCTCGAGCAGAAAAAGGCACTGTTTCCCTTTATTTGCACTAGTGCCAGGGAGAACTTAGTATTCAAAAAGTGTTTTCGGATGCTTCACTTCACAGCTGGTGAATGAACTCGGAGAACTCAATAAACCTCTTTGTAAGAAATTATCTCTCATTAATCTCTCCGGTGAGGCTGGCACCTGGAATAGTATAAATCTTTACCTGCACATAGTAGGAGACAGGGGAATGGGCCATAGGCAGAAAGCGTGTTATACTGGGAGAGTCCCAAATGCCAAATAAAGAATAAATCCTCATAAAATTTTCCTCCTCATCTCCTCCTGGGAAGAGGACATCAGCACTTGCAGGAGGTGGATCCTTGGTGGAAGGGCTTTTAGCAGGAGGAAAGGCAGCACAAGGGCCTTGAACAGTCTGCAGGTACTTTGGGGGGAACCTCCCCTCCCTTCCATCAGACATTTCAGGAAATGTCCAAAAGCTTTTGCTGGTGCTGCCTGCTCAGGAGCAAACACAAGGACTGCCAGCTTGCAGCTCCCTGCCTCATCCCGACTACCTGCTCTGGAGAGCACACGCTTTCTGCCTTGTCCTTAACCACAGCAACAAGCCGGGCTGGCTGTGCTGCAGCACACTGTGCACCTCCAGCATGTATGATCACACTCCTACAAGCCTCACAGCTACCAAACCCATCTCCCCCAGGCAGGACATCTCTGAGAAACGCTATGTTTGGAAAGGAGAAAGATGATTCGAGCAAACCTGGAACAGCTTGCTGTAGAAATAGCATCCAGAGTTTTCTCGCTTGCAGGGGATTCTGAAGTTTATTTTGCTGTTCTCTGCTTCAGTGCAACAGATGGCAGGGAGACGCGGTGGCCCAGAATATTAATGCTTCCCTCCAGCATCTGTGTCCTCAGAGCAACTGGCATCTCTCTTGCTGAGCATCATGCAGCCTCATCTTCTGTCTCAGGGCCATGCTCAGGGCCGTGCTCTTCCCACGTCAGCTAGGAATTAAAACGTGTGACTCCATCCGCAGCGGCTCTCTCAGAGACAGAGCATCTTGCATCACAAGCTGCGGGGCAGAGGCTGGGGCTGGGAAGCAGGGATGTGGTTATGGCAGAGATATCAACCACCTTGCCCAAATGGGGAACAAATGAAAAAAATAAAAATGCTGTGAAGCAAATCTGTTCTGTGGCCATAACCACCACGCTGCACTGGAAAGAGTATTCAGCTTCTATTTTAAGAATCGTCTCTTATTGATGTCTAATGTCCCGTGACCAGTATCCAACGAGGAGCAATTAAGCATTTGCTTAGATAAAATGTATGTCTTCAAGCGATAATCAGGCAAAAGATCTTCCACCATAATGTCAATATATGATTTTGTACCATGGAAATAAATGTGTCATAAAAATCCCACTTCTCCCATGTGATGGCTACCCTCTCTCCCTGTTCCCAGCAAGTCGCAGCGGCTCGCTCTGTGCTGGGGCTACTGGGGCTGTGAAGCATTGCATGGCTCAACTTCCCAGCTTGCTGGTAATAAAAGCCAAGCTCAGCCTGCTGTGTTCCTTCAGACACCTTCAGCTGACAGGCTGTGGCAGAGGACTGTAAGCCATTCAGAAGGGATAAAATTTTATACAGCTCCAAAATGTAATAATATGAGCCCCAGCAATCACACAGATAAATTTAATGGTGACCACTCAGAGACCTGCTGGCTGAACTGTGATATTTGACAAGGCTGCTGAATAATGAACGAGGCTTTCTCAGACCCAGAGGGGTCTGGAGACCAGTGTTTTGGCCCTCTCCAGCTCTGTGTAGGAAGGAGCTGGCACTGCGCTGCCCATGAAGCGTGAACGGCCATGAGTTACACCTGCCAAGCCCAACGCTGGCAATTGGCCAAGTATTTTCTGCGGGGGACGTGATGCCACCAGCCCACTGGTACTCTGCAGCCTGTGCCACCCCTGCTTCGGGCTGTTGGGACACCTGAGCATCGCTTCCCATGACTGGCTTTGCCCCGCAAGATCTGTCACCACTGCCTCACACCTCTGCCAGGCACTTTCCAGGGGCTCCGCCTGATGGAGTTCTTCCTTTATTCATTTTTCTTAAAAGAAGAAAATTACATCCATACTATTATGTGCAAAGAACATGAGTACTGCGGGGTTCAGGATTTAAAAGGCGGCGAGTGCTCATAGCAACTGTGCCTCTGCCATCCTCACCCAGGCACTGTAAATGCTCTTTGATTTTTGTTTTAACAAGAGCAGTGCCAGGTTCAGGGCACATGGACTTGTAAGGGAAGGGATGTGCTTTGATAGCTGGTTCTGTTCTTCTTCCACAGGTTCATGTGGGATGCAGGAAAGGTTACCAACGCCTGTAGTCAACTAATATCTGGGGCCTTGCGGAGAGATCAGCGGTGGTGCCGGGAATGACTCAGCTGCAGCAGATCTCCTTGCTTACAAACCCAGCCTTTCCAAAGCACCCTGGGCATTTGCTTTTGTCAGGATCAAGCTTACAATAGGTTTCCGCTTCTTTTTCTTTTTTTTCCCCAGAACACCCCACTGCAAACCGTATCAGACTTCCAGACCGTCCCTGGAAGAAATCCTGCCCCTAACCTGCTTAAGCCTTGCCACAGTGCCCATTTAATCACTCCTTTCCTGGGCTGAGCACCTTGCCATACCCACCTCCTTCAGCCTGAGCCTTTGCAGAGCACGTTCCCAGCAGCATGCTGGCCCCAGGAAGGGTGAGATGCACCTAGCATGGTTCTCAGGAGCACGGTAGCAAGCTTGGCATTTAATCTGCTGCAGCACCAAGTGGGATTTAGCAAAGGATCTACCTGTAATTGTCAGGCCTAAAGGACTTTTAAACATGTCCTTTAACTGGTTCCTGAAGGACTTGTACTATTTTAATAAACATCTCAGGAAAGAAAAGCTCTCTGTGGAGCATTGGCTTTGAGAACTGAAAGCAATCTCACCCTACACACAATATCAAATTTGATTGACAAGGCCAATACGATAAACCATGCTGATTGACATTAATTAGTCTGCCAGCCTTTAATTGCTTCTGATCATGTTCTACATCACTCTGATTAAAAAATTAGTCCCATGCAAAAAAATCAATGCAGCAGGGGGTGGTTTGAGAAGATCTCAACTAGGGCCTGGGATTTCACGCTCAATGCCTTTGCTTAGCATGGGCAGATCTTTTCAAAGGGACATCACGGCGCTGGGTCAGGCAGGCAGGGAAGAAGCCTTTCAGCCTAACAGTTATAATGAACCTTTCCTGCTCAAGGTGTTTTTTCTTTAGAGGAACCCAGATCCTAGAAGAAGAGGAGAGCAGCTAGCCACACAAGGCAAAGTCATGCCAGCAGCCAGAGCTGCAGCATTACGGGGCAGCAGGAGCAGGGGTGCAGGCAAGACTCCGTCGAGGAGCCGATGGGATGCAGCCGAGGCTGCTCCTTGTCCCCTTGGTTACCCACAGCCATGCATCATCACAACCCCTGCTTTGAGGCTGGACTTGGGTCTCTTGGCACAGAAAGACAGTACCACACTTGGCAGAGAAGCTTTCCTTTCACCCAGGTGCCATCTGATCCCTGCAGAAGCCCCTGTCCCTGCAGGAGCCCCCCATGCCCAACCCAGTAGATGCACACCCACCATGCCGTGTTCTGACCTTAAGAAGTGCTGATAAGCTGGGGCATGTCTGATGAGGCACAGGGGAGGCTAATTACTGCTCCCTGTGGCATAGAGGGTATGGGTGGTCAGGCTGTAGCTGACCTGGGTTTAGTTTAACAGCAGCTTTCTGAGCTGCAGCCAACCAGCCAGCTGGCTGGCTGGACCCAGCTGAGGTGTGCTCCAGCCCAGGGCAGGGACCCAGCTGAGATGTGCCGCAGCACAGGCATACCTGGAGCCTGCAATCTCCTGCCAAGCTTGAAGCACTAACTGCAGCCAGGACCAAGTCATTTTTCTCTCTTTCCATCCCTTCTTCCTTTGCATTGGATTGCATTTGCAAATACATCCTACACTACACCCTCGCTGCTGCACACAGGCAGGCTGGGAGGGTGGGCAGGCTGTAGCCCCCATTTCCCTTCTCCTGCTTGCCTCACCACCTGGCATTTTGGGACTGTGATGACTGTGGAACCCAGGGAGTGCTTCCCCTGTCCTACTTCTCTCCCTCCCCTGGGATAATTTTCAGGAAGCCTCTGCTTTTCATAGCCTGCAGAGGTGCGTTGCTGTGGGGTGGCTCCCTGTGTGGCCGGGGACAGAGGGGGCTTGTTCCTGGGGACAGCCCCAGTGTGGGGCAAACACCACCCCACTCAGCCCTCACACCCCAGCTCTGCGCTCAGCCAGAGAGTCCTCCCTTTTCTCTCTTCTTCCCTTCTCTGCCAGTCCTGGTTTCCCTCAGCCCAGCTGAAGCGAGGGGGTCTGTGAGGAGCTGGGCAGGAAGGTGGGGGGCAGCAGCCTGCCAGGAGATGAAGTGCAATGCTAAAGAGCAGCCTTGGCCAACAAAGAGGGGATGAAAAAGTCCCAACGGATCGATTTCTAGGGAGAAAACCTCATCAGTTCTTTGCCAAGCAAGGACGTTTGGGGGGTTCATCACCTCTTCCCTTTTGATGCCTACAAACCGGAGCTGAGGAGCTCTGTGAAATCCACAGTTCCCATGGCAGCCAGCAGCAGCTCCCAGACCAATAAAAGCCAGGATATGATCACACTCTATTAGTTTGATAATATCATTTATAGTTGACTTAGAACTGCGTCCCATCTAATTAAAAGGGAGCTGCGTGTGAAAAGCACAAGAGCAGAAAAAGGCAGAGAGTATCGTTGCCCTGAGCTCTGTGCCTGCGCAGCTGTCTTGTTGGTGAATGGCTTTTTATTTCCTGTTTCACATTGGAGCTAATTTCATCCATCACCAGAACCAATGTGACTCATGCCCCTAGCAAGAGACTGATGCAATGAGAAAGCACCGAGAGGGAGGGGAAAGCATCGTTCTCCAGAGCCAGTGTCATCTGAAGCTCCTTTTTTCCTTAATTATGCTGGTCTATCTCCTGGGTTTTTCGGGGACTTGTGTTCCTGCAAAGGCAGGGGAAAGCATGCAGTGGAAACAGAAAATCCAGTCCAAATCCTTCTCCTCTTTCTCATTGCAAGCACAGGGAAGCAGGGACAGCACAGGGCTGGCTCAAGAGCCCTTGTTAGAAGGGTTCAGGTGGAAGGCACAGGAGAGGGTAGGGATTCCTCAGAGATACATGCCTTCTTGGCAAACTCATTTTTTGTGGAAAGCAAAATGCTGCTTTTTCACCTACAGCCAAAATTCCCCCACATGCCCCTGAATTAGAAGAGGAAAGGGAGCAGCTGTGGACACAAAGGAGTAAGAGCTGACCACATCCTATTTTCGGCCTGGGCAGCTGTATTCCTGAGGCAGCTCTCACCCGCTGGAGCTGTCTGGATGCTGCGTTTGCTCCCTGAGCCATGCAGGTGCAGGCTGACGGGCTGCAGCAGGGCTGTGATGTTCTGATACCACATCCACCTGTGGGCTGGGAAATAGTCTCCCACTCCCGCAGGCTGTGGTGGGTCTCTTCCCATGTCCTCTTGGAAGTGGCAAGGAGCTCAAACACACCCAGGAGCATTCTGGAGCCCACCTCAGTTGGGCAAATTATGATCTGTGTTTCACCGCAGGGCTCTGCAAAGCTTTGCCAGCATGGAGCAAGCCAGCTTCCCTACTAAGAAAGTCATCCTGAGCAGGAGCATTGCTTCTTTCACAAGCACCTAATTGTCAGAGCTGGAGAGGTGTTGGAGAGCATTTGGAGGATATAGGTCATGCTGATGAAGAAAATGTAGACAGGTCCCTGGCATCTTATAGCCCAATGGAGCTGGTTCAGCCGCAGTGGCCGCTGCCTTGTCTTCCTCCCAAGAGGAAGAAGGAACGGTGGGCTCTGGAGCCTGCCCAGATCCCTAGGCCCATCACCAGCACCGTGGGGTGTTTGCACAACTGTGGGCATCACGAGGACTGCCAAGGGCATGCAGGCTCCTGAACTATTTAGGTGCTTTTGAAAGATGTGTACTCTGTCCCTGAGCAAAGGCACTGAAAGAACTACCAAGCTGGAGGATCTCTTGGGGATCTCGTGATGCTGTAGCACCAGCAAGGAGCTCCTCTCCTTGCTCCTACCTGCCAGCTGACCAGAAAATCCCCCTGGCCCGGCTGCAGCCAGGAGCACAAGCTGCTTTCCCAACCTGCCCCAGAGGGTTTGCGAGAGCTTTGCCAGGTCAAAGGGATATGAGCTGTTGCTTTCCTGAAAGACTTGTTAACTGGAGCACTCTCCAAGGAGCAAGCTGTGCAGGATGCTGGACAGAGCATGGGCAGAGGGGCAGCTTACCAGGGCTTAGGCTCAGGGTTGCACAGGAAAGGGGTGCTCACGCTGTGGGGAAAAAGCAAAAACCCTCATCTAATATCCACCCTGTGCAGGGACCCATGCAGGCCACAGCCCCTACATACTGGGCACAAGATCTTGCTCACTCCCAGGCTGCCTTGTGGCAGGGGCTTTTCTCTGAGCAGGGCTTTCCCCTGGAGTGCAGCATCCTGCTGTCTGTCCTTCAAGGTGATCACCAGCATCTCGTGGCATCGTTGCCTGGCTGCTCCTGCAGCACCTATACTTAAGGTGAGATTTTCTGGGCCATCAAAGCATGCAGGGCTGGCCACTATCCTCATTCAGAAAGGAGAGACCTGCTTGCCTTTCAGAGCGTGATAATAGAGCTGTGAAATTTCAGCTGCTTTATTCTGCAGGCAGCCTCCAGCACACTGGTGTTCTCAGAGAGGCTGCCAAGTTGTCTGTTCTCACACCACATTAGCTGTGCTCATTGCAGGCTCTCACCTCTCCTTGTGAGTGCCAACGTCTCCCTGATGCATGCGGGGTCTGCTTGTCAGAAGTCCAGCTGCAAGTCCGGGTGCTCAGCCTCCAGGCTTCACGAAGTGCCTCTTACCTAGGCGCTAAATCTTAATCTTGCATGCTTTAACTGAAATTCATGGCCCGACTATGTGCAACTCCCTGTTGGAAAGATGCTACTGACAGCCTCTGGTTTGTTCTCTGCCAGGGAGCTTGGGGACCAGCTCCCAGGAGCACTGCACAGCCCTTGGCATGGGGACACTGGCATGGGAACCCTCCCCGCTACCTGGGCTGGTACTTCTCCCCTTAAACAAATAACCTCTGTGTTGAATTACACTTCTTAATTTAACATTCCATCTAATCCATGTATACATTGAGATCCAGGGCCATCTTTCCATTTCATTTGTGGCCATCACTGGATTTCATCTTCCAGCTTCCAAAGGCAGTCATTTATTTCCTCCACAAAACACCCCCTTCCTGGGCTTTCAGCATCGCACTGCTGCTCTGGGCTTTCAGCATCACGCTGCTGCTCTCCTGCCTGTGAAGCAGAAACCCGAACACAGCCACGTTGCCTCCCAAGCAAACCATCTCTGCGGGGCTGGCTGGGCTGGCTGCAAGTCACAGCTCAGACAGGCCGCAATTAGTAGGTAGGATGCTTTCTGTAAGCCCTCTGCTTCTGCAAGCTGCCCCTGCTAGCTTCACCCTGATACTTTCTGGGGACGTGCTCAGATCCAGAGTCATGCCAGTGAGCAGGTTACAAACTCTGCGAATTATTTCACCTCTGTCCCTGCCAGTTCCTTCCCCTGGAGCCCAGTGGCAGTTCTGCCTATGAGACATGGGCCATGAGCGGGGCTGCTCCCTGCTGCCGTGTCCTCCTGTTGGTGGCTGACATGAGGAGCACAGTCAATAATTGGAGCTGATGAGCTGTTTCAAGCAAATGCTCTGTCTCCATGTTAACACGCACCTCCAGGATGCAGGAAAATTAAGCAAACTCATGAAGCAGAAGCCAAATTATCTCCAAATGGGTTTTCTTTCCAGCGCTGCTGAAGAGGTGTCAGTCACTTTTCAGATTATTTCCCATAGGTGGGGATGATGAAGGAAGACATCTGGGATAAAGGTTCCTTCTGCTGCCGTCATGCAGAGCAGCTCTGTGACAGCCTCTCCACCTGACAGGCCTGAAGAATTAGATCATTTCTCTGTAAAATCAGCTTTCGCAGCGATGTCCCCAGGAGCCGAGGATGACGGGCTGGGAAGGAGTAAGTAGCCATGGCAAGACAAATACCAGTGATGGGCAGAGAGGCTTGCAAAGCATGTGAGAGCATCCCGGCCACTAGTCCATACATTTTAATGGAAAATCACTTCCAGTCTGTACACTTTAATGGAAAATGAATCCTGTCAAACCCTGCATGTTGGTTTTTTTCCCCTCCCCTGTAGTTACAAGCTTGATTGATAAAAGTAAATGTGTTGACATTACACATAGGTACCTGCCATGGTATCACCCATCAGCCTGATTCATACACATGGGAGGTACAGATGTGTGCAGTTTATAGACTGAAAATTGTCTCATAGATAGATCTGAGAGTACCTGGAAATGGAAAAGCATCACTCAGTGGTGCTAATTCTGGTGGCACCCCACAGATACCAGTCTTCTGTTGTATCATTTTATTGAGATTGTTCAAAGTGAGCAGGAACATGATTTTACATAATAAACAGGCAGGGGTGGGAGCTGCTCCTTGAAGCTCCATGCTTATTCCCCCCAGAGCAGCCACCAGCAGCATCCATTGCTTCATGGGATGCTGCAGCAGGATAGTGAGCAGGTTGGGCCATGCTGTGGGACACTGCTCTTCCCCTAACCCCCCTGTCTTTCCAGCCTGGAGGGCTCTGATACAGCCTCTGTGGTGCAAATCAAAGCAACCGCATCAAAGGAGACAACAGCAGAGGAGAAAGGAGCCTTCAAAGGCAGCTGGCCATGAGGCCAAAGAGAATTTATCTTTAATCATTTTCTCCTGAAAGGGGAAAATCCCACCCATTGCACTGGGCTCTCCCTGCCTAAGGCATGAAACAAGTGGGGGCAACCCCTGCCACCACCTGAGCAAGCAAAGCAGGAGGACAAGACATGTCTCCCAGGACCAAGGACACATGAGGTGTTCAAACCCATAAAAACAAGGCACCTCTGAGCTTCCCACATGCTGGAGAGCGCAGGCGTGGGGCAGTTGGGGTTGCTTCTGCCCACTTCAACTGTGCGCAGGGAGCAGGAGGCTCCTGCCCATGGTGGGATGCCCCCTGCAGCAGCTGCCTAGTGCATCACCAGCCCTTTTGAAGTGGAGGCGGTGGCAAGATTTCCACCGGTCCCATCAGGAGGTGCTTCTGACCACAGCATTTCCCCCTGGGGATTACTCCTGACAGCCAGCTTCATTGCTTCTGATACTAATATCCTGCTGCTGCTCCTCATCCTGCAGCCCTGGCTTGAGTGCCAGGTCTGCACCTGTCCAGCATTTGCTTACATTTATGGGCTGCTTCTGAGATGTTGTCTCCCTCTGCCATACATATTTCATTTGTCAAAAAAAACTACTTGGGAAAAAACTCGGATGAGACTAAAAAATCCAAGCCAGAAGTCAAGATGCTCTTGAGCTGACCTGCCTCAGGGGACCTTCACCCTCATCAAATAGGGTGACTAAAATGAATGCATCTGCAATATTATTGAAAATGAAGCTGGCTGCTTTGCCTTTTCAGTATTTATGACCCTTTTCATTTGTGAATGTTCAAGTATACCAGCTTAGGCTCACAAAAGGTGGAAATGAAATGCATCGTGTCTGTCTAAGAGCAGAAAATAAGAAAGGAATCTCCTTGCCATTTGGAAAAGCTCCTTTCATTATTTGTATAATAAAGGTACAGGCTGGAAGTCCTGCAGATAATTTGCACAGGACAAGGTACTCTCGGTAAGGGTAAAAACCCATCTAAAATAAACCTCTATTGCCAGAGAAGTATTTAGTTTGTATTTGGGTCAGGATTTTGTTCTAATGCTAGATGCCATTGCAAATCTCACTGCAGGCACTCAGTGCCATATTTCTGGTGAGCGCAATGAATGGCTCATGAACATCTGTATCACAAGGGTTCAAAGGAAATCCTGACGAACTAGATAGCCTTCTAGGATGGAATGACTGGCTGGGTAGATGAGGGTAGAGCAGTTAGTGTTGTCTACCTTGACATCAGCAAGGCTTTTGACAGTCTCTCCCATAACACCCTCATAGGTAACCTCAGGAAGGATGGGTGAGATGGCTGTGAACGGGCTGAACGGCGGAGCTCAGGGGGCTGTGACCAGTGGCGCAGAGCCTAGCTGGAGGCCTGCAGCCAGCGGTGTTCCCAGGGTCAGCACTGGGTCCTGTCCTGTTGAACTTATCCGTCAACGACCTGGAGGAAGGGGCAGAGGCACCTTTGCGGGCAGCTGTGCTGGAAGTCCCCATGAGGAGGGACAGGGACACATGTCATAGCCAAGCTCGGGGACACAGGAGAAGGGATGAAGCTGGCACCAGCTCAGCTGCCAGCTGAACCTGGAGCACAGTGGCCCACCAGCACCAGAGACCAAGGCCTTCCAGGAGCCCCGTGTGGGCGTGCAAGTGTCACGCTTGTGGCTAAGGAGATGGACAGCAGGGAAGCCTTTGGCTTTCTCAGTGCTGAAAATACTTGAAAATTCACGGAACGGCGGAGGTTGGAAGGCACCTCTGGCAGTCAGTTTGTCCAGCCCCCTGCTCAGGTAGAGTTAAGATTTTTGTCAAAGCGTGTGACTTTTCGGCTCTCCTCCTAACGTGGGCTGCCACTTAGCCCCCAGCAGGGTCCCCAAGAGGGTTTGGAGCAGAACCGCGTCACGCCTGCCCAGCTGCGGCACAGCGCTGAACGCAGCTTGGCTGGAGCTCTGGGCACAGCTCCTTCTCGCTGAGCAGTTCAGGGCACTGCCCAAATGCCCGGGGACACAGTCCCGCTCCCCTGCTGGGCTCAGCGGCTGCCGGCGGCGCAGCAAGTGTGAGCAGCACATTTCCAAACCCGCCTACACAGGTCTGCCCAGCTCCGCCTGGGTGGGCAAAGAAGGGCATTGTGACATCACAGAACCTGGCGTGACATCAGCCCATGGCTTGTCTCACCGGCAACCCTTGCAAGCGCAGACAGTCAGGGCAGCCCCTCGCACCTGGTGGTCAGTCCCTGAAGTCTGCTCAGGGCGACAGCCCAAGCCAGCTTGTGCATCCAGATTTTTTCTCTCAGGAGAGAAAATGAAGTGGCTCTGCCTCGTTGCCTCCCTGACCACAGCTCTCTGCGTGGCAGTTCCAATTATTGGTGGCCTTGACCTTTCTAGCTACTACAGCTGGATCACAACCAAGATCAACATCCTTCATGATGTCCTGAAGGAACTGCCGATTGTCGCAGAGAGCATGGGCGCTGAATGCACAAGCTGCAGTCACCTTCGCATCCCCCGCAGCTGGGTCAGGTCCAGGCTGGGCATCTTTCCCAAGGGTCTGAAGCAAGCACCCTTCGACGTAGAGAGCATGGCCGCCGAATGGACGAGCACCATTGGCCTTCGCAACCCCCGCAGCAGGGTGAGGGTCAGGATGGGTGTCTATCCCGAGGGCCTGAAGCAACCACCCGTCGGCGCAGAGAGCACGGCCTCTGACCTGCCCCACACTCTGGTCTGGCTTTGGAACTGCCTTGCCCAGGTGGACATGACCTGGCTGCTTTGCAAATCCGGGCAAATCGTGTGGCCGCTCATCATGGCTTGGATTGAACTTAACCTCTGGAGACAATGGAGCAGACGCCAGTAACAGGAGACGCCGGGAACAGGTGAGCGATCGAGACCAGTCGCGCAGGAAGGGATTGGGTTTTGGGGAGCAGGGAACCACAACAGCCTTGGCCCAGAAGGCTTGCAATGAGAAAACAAACCCCAGCATGGGCAAGAAAGCCTCAGCAAGGCCCCGACAGGTCCTCTGCCTCTTCCCCAGGGACACACCAGGCCGCAGGGCTGAAACCCTCCCCAGCCCCCAGCATGACACAGGGCCTGCCAGAGCTTTCCTCAGCCCAGCGTGCTGCCCAGAGCAGACTGGCAAGGCGCGAGCTCTTCTGGAGGAAGCCAAGTCCAGCAGGACACTTCTTGGCCCCCCAAGTCCCCGTCTGTCTCATCGTGCTCCCGGCCCTGTCCTTCCCAGGGAAGGGGATGGACGGCCTCATCTTCCGTGCGGACAGGCAGCCGGGAAAAGGGCACCTTCTCCAGACACAAACTGCTCTGCCGGCTGGACGCCCAAAACACCTGCCTGCTCAGGCTCCTGAGGACTGTTTACCGCCTCTGCCTGAAAGAGCTCCGGCACCAGTACTACAAGAGTGTACTGTGAGGTGCCGCATGGGTGCCTGCGTCCCAGGAGGAGGGCCCCACATCCCGGCAGGGTGCCCATGTCCCCGTGAGCTTCCCGGTGGGTGCGCGTGTCCCACTGAGGTGCCTGGTGCGTGCCCTTGTCTCAGTGAGGGGTGTGGGGGTTGCTCCCCATGTCCCAGAAAGGTGGCCATGGCCAGTGCCTCCCCGCGACCCACTGGGTTCCTTAGGACCTCCAAGGTTGGTGCAAGGGCAAGCATCCCACTAGGCAGAGGGTCAGGTGTTAGGGACCCGGTGGATAACAGTTCCGCCCGTGGCATTTTCACCCAGCTAACAGTGACTTCTCTTCAGGGTGACCGCCGGCTGCTGCCTCAGGCCATGCCTCAGCCCACCAAAGGCTCCTGGGATGAGGGCCCCTCCACAGACCTCAGCCTCCTCCGCTGGCTGGAGGCCATTACCTGGGCCCCGGTGACCATCTTCCCGCAAGGTGGCCATGGCCATGGCCCACGGGTGACCACGCCATCGGTGGGCCGCCTGTGCCTGCCCTGCACAACAGCCAACGGGCATTCGGCGAGGACCTCTGCGCAGGGCCCCTTCGACACCCTCCCCAAGGTGCTGCCAGGGCCCACCGGCATCCCAAAGGCCAGGGCTCATCTCCGTCTCCTCGAAGCGGACAGCCAGAGCATGCCTGTGCAGCAGACGCCCGGGAAACTCGGCTAAACTCCTGCTGGGAGCAGCCTGCTTTCTCAGTCTTCGGGTGCTGTTCAGATCTATAAAGTGTATTTCTCCTGGAGCACGTGTCGTTTGGGTACCGAGGGGCGCCGGGGAAGCGGGAAGAGGAAATGCAGTGGTGCGAGCCAGGCTGCTCTGTGAGGGCTTGCAGAGCGTGCGCTCCAGGAGAAGCGGGAGAGCTGGGCTGGGAGAGAACGGGCACCCATGGCTGTGAGGCGCCCCGCAGGCACCCGTGCTCCAGGAGGAGGGCCCCGCATCCCGGCAGGGTGCCCACCTCCCAGTGAGATGCCTGGTGGGTGCCCCACATACCAGTGAGATGCCTGGTGGGTGCCCATGTCCCAGCAAGGCGGCAGTGGCCGCTGCGCGCCCAAGGCCCTGAGGGTCACGTCCCTCCAGGAATTATTCTAGATTATTTGCACTCCTCACTCTCAAGGGGATACGAGCACCCACATGCAGCAGTGCTGGCGGGCAAACGCAGCCAACCTCCTGCCAGGAGCACCCTGCCACCTCCCTTCTCTTGCACGCTCCAGGTCAACAGAAGGCGTGCGTGGGTCGCACGAACAGCGAGGCATTTTCCTGTGGGCTCCTACACTGCCCACCTCTGGGTAAGGCAGGCGCTGGGCAGACATCTGGAGCCCCAGGTGGCTGCGCTGCCATTCAGCGAGACCAGGGCAGGGTGGAGAGCTGGGCGCAGAGGGACCCAGAGAAGTTCAGCCAAGGCGAGTGTGAGGCCCCGCGCCTGGCGGGGAGCAGCCCCATGCACCGGTACGTTCTGGGGGCTGGCCTGCTGGAAGGCAGCTCTGCGGGGAAGGGCCTGGGAGTGCTGGTGGGCAGCAAGTTGCCCATGGGCCAGCAGTGTGCCTGTGTGGGCCAGCAGGCCTGTGGGATCCTGGGGTGCGTGAGGAGGAGCGTGGCCAGCAGGTTGATGGAGATGATCCTCCCGCTCTGCTCTGCCCTGCTGAGGCCGCGCCTGGAGCGCTCTGTGCAGTGCTGGGCTCCCCAGTTCTAGAGAGACGGGGGGGGGACAGGGTGGGCAGCCTCCCTACTGGAAAGGGTCCAGCGGAGAGCTACGAATCTCAGGAAGGGACTGGAGCATCTGCCTTAGGAGGAAAGGCTGGGGGAGCTGGGCCTGTTTAGCCTGGAGAAGAGGAGGCTGAGCGAGGATCTTATCAATGTCTACAAATATCCGAAAGGCCAGTTCCGAGAGCACAGGGCCAGGCTATTCTCTGTGGTGCCCAGTGACAGGGCAAGGGGCAGTGGGCACCAATGCAACACAGGGAGTTCCACCTGAATAAGAGGATAACTTTTTCACCTTGAGGGTGATGGAGCCCTGGCACTGGCTGCCCAGAGAGCCCATGGGGGTCTCCTTCTCTGGAGACACTCAAACCTGCCTGGAAAGGACTCTGTGCAGCCTTGCTGGAGGAGACTCTGCTTTAGCAAGGGGCTGGACTCAAACCCTGACCATGCTCTCATTCTGTGAATTTTCATTTTTCAACATCAAAACATTTCCTGATAATTTTTTCAGCTGAAATATGCAGGTTCCTTGTAAAAGCATGATCTCTTGGAGGCCAAGGCCATTCTGATAAGCGTTGTGGCTTCTTTCTGAATTTTCACCATGCAAATTATGCCTGGGCATCCATGGGCTCACAGCTGAAGACACATCTGGGGATAATAATAGGCAGGGCATTTACTGAAAAGGTAGCTCAGATGCTCCAGGTGCTTTAGAAGATGGAGGCCATGCAGTCTGACCATGTCCACCTTGGTGCTCAGACAGCTGGAGGCTGCTCTGTGTGCTAGGAGCTTAATGGGCCAGCTTGGTCATCCATTACTAACCCCATCCTGCACATGGATAGCTGAGGACACAATAGCATGTGGTCCTCAACAAGCTTGGGCTGGCAGAAGGTCCCTTGGCTGCAGAGCTGGTGTCTTCTGGCTCAGAGAGACAAGTCCACCACTGCAGCCAGGAACTATCTGTGTTATGTCTGCTGTAATGCAACAGTAACATGCAGGGTCACTTCTTAACTACTGTCTGGTTCATATATAGATGTGTTTAAGGAGAACGTAAGCAGGAGTTCCTACAGTATCCTGATAGTAGAACTACTGTGTAAAGCAGGGTAAGGAGGGCATCTAGCTGCAGGCAAGGGCACACAGGCTGGTCCCCACACATGCTGCTCGCCTTGCATCCTCCACCACTCAGCTCCCACCCTCCAAAAAAACATCCCTGATTTCCCCATGGCCCCACCAACCAGCGGCTGTTTCCTCCCCTCTCATGCTCCCAAATGAGTGTGAAGTGGAAAGCAGCAGGAACTATTTCCATTTGAACGCTTTGAGGCTGATTACAGTGGAAAAGCAACTAGGAATAGGGGAAAATATAATCACAGGTAGCAGTATTAGCATCACTAAATGGGGCTCTGAAAAAGCAGCTTCTTCCAAAAAACTTCATTTCTTTTAATTCCTGCCTTTTAGTGGGCTGTGGAGGTATTTATAGCACCTTGTTTGGCACGGTATTAAAATCCCTGCTTGGTGCAAGCAGATGCTGGCCACGGAGCAGCACCCGGACTTGGTACCTGATTGCTCACAGATTAATAGCAACCTGTCACACATGTCATCTCTCTGGCCCTGATAAGCAGGACTCAGCCCTCTCCACTCTGCAGAGGGAACAGCGCCAAAGAATTTCTCCCCAGTGCTGTTATTTTGTTTATGTTTTCTCAAGTATATAATGGGTAAGGGAAATATTGTGGAGGCAATAAAATTTCAGGAGCACAAAGCAAAGACTTTATTCGTAAAGGCAAAGTCCTTACGTACTGAAGTTGTCAAAAGATAGCATGAATTATTGAGGGGGAGCTGTGATGCCTTCACACAGTACAGCAAACCGCTGTATCTACCAACTGGATGGAAAGCAGCTGCACCAGCACCTGACACCTCACATCATGAGAGGGCCCAAACTGGCAGCATTGTTTTTACGGCATTAATTATGGATGCGGCTCTGAGCACCCACTGCCAGATACCCTCTGCTTGAAGCGTCACTGCTCTGTGAGCTGCACGACAGCATTAGCTTGCTTTTGGGAAAGAGAAACCCCCATGAGCAGATGGAGGGATGCAGGGGCAGCAAAAGAGGTCTTTGGATGAGGCTGGCTGTTACATGCATTTATTTTTCGGATGTGAGCAGGCTTACTCTTGTGTGGGGATGCACCAGCACAGCTGGGTCACAAGATCAGCTGCACTCCTGGGTTTGGGTGAGCTCAGTTTACTTGAGTGTTTCAGACCATGCTTTTCTCTTTTAAATATACACTAAGCCCTCAGCAGATAGGATCTCTCCTAGTTTGGCATTTTCATGTAAGCTTAATTCTTGATTTTACTAGACACTGGTGTTCTCTCCAGAGTTGCCATAGTTACTGATGCATGCATTTCTGATTTCACACGCTAATGACTGTCCCAACCTCTTGTTTGTGGAATAAACTATGCAACCCTGAGAGCAACAGAAAATGAAATATTAAAGCACTTATGGTTCAGAAAGTAGACATCATGAACCAGAGATCAGAATTAATGGCATTACCAAGCCTGGGTTAAAATAATCCAAGCCTTTAGGCCAAGCATGAAAGCAGAACAGCCCCCAAACCAGATTTGTGGGGGTGGTCCGAATGTCAGGGGCAGCGTGGTGTGGGGAGTGTCACCCCACACCTGCACACCAGGACTAGCCAGGCAGCAGCTCCGGCTCTGCCACTCCATGAAATGATGGTGGGGAAGACCTGGCAGCCTGGCACTGGAGGGGCAGAGACAGAAGCCGTGCTCCGGGGCAGCCCAGCCTAAAGAGCAGCATCCCTACAGGAGATACCATCCCCCACTCCCAATGCTTCTTTCCCACGGTGAGGAGACAGGATAAGTAGATATCTTCCAGACAGCATTCAGAGCAACCTCAGGGAGTGATGTACTGGCACAGGGAGAGCACTGGTCTTGCGGCAAGGCCCAGGCTGTCACCTCCCTCTCCCTGTACATTGCCGGCTTCCCAGAACTGGGCTGTGAAGATGCTTCTGGAGCATGCCATTGCCTTAGGATAGCAGCAGCCTGCTCCAAAACACTGGTTTTGCCCTTGGGATACCCATAAGACCCTGTCCAGAGGCTCTCAGCACCCTCCAGCATTTGACAGGGCACATAAGAGGCCCAAGGGTCCATCAGCACCCCGACGGCTCTGGGGTTCAGATTTGAAAGGGGAGGGCAGCGAACCCCCCAGGGTGCATCCCCCAGGCACTGCAGCATGGCTTTTGAGTGTCTGGTCTGTAGCTTTGCTGGTCCCATTGCTTGCCTCCTGCCTGGAAGGGTGGTAAGATCCTACGCCCCACCCCAGAGCTCCTGTCTCTGCCTGTTCATCCACCATGGCCATCCCCTGGGGACAGCCAGCAGTTCTCATGCATTCTTGTGCTAGCCCTGCTAGCACCAGGCCTGCTAGCCAATGGCCCTGTCCTTAGAGAGGTCACTGGGCAGCAAGGTGTCCCTGTCAAGGGCAGTGTCATCACCCAAGGACGCGTGAGGTGGGTGAGCAGCCAGTGACAGGCAGGAGCTGCATTACCCCATGCCAGTGCTGAGACAACTCATTACGCACTTGGCTGGCTTGAGACTAAATTATAATAAATGCATAATCAACTATTTAAATTTCCAGCAATGGGATGGAAGCGCAGTCGTTTGCCCTGCTGATGCAGGGCTGTAACAAGCACCCTTTCCCCCGGCACCATGGGGCCCATTGCCTTCTCCTGCAGCACACCCACATCCCCAGCAGCTTGGGCAGGCCACCAATTAAAATAGCTTTGGATAGTTAAAATGAAACCAAATGCAAATTACAACGGAGGCCAGGCTGGGGGAGCAGCAGCAGTGGCTTGCCCTTGACACTTATGCTGGGTCTGTTTGCACATGCCACCCAGGGAGCCAGACCTGCTCCACCCGCTGGATGAGCATGCACGTCCTGTGGCAGGAACAGAGCCTGCCAGCGCCGGGTCATGGGATGAAATCTTGACCCCAGAGATGGATGATGGTAAATTCAAAAGACCCTTCCAAAACCTTGCCTGCCACTGGCACACACACTCCCCTGCTCCATCACTCAGGAGCATGACCATGTTTTGCCCGGGAGCAGTTTCCAGTCTCAGTCCACCAGATGCAGGGTTATTTTTAACCTGCTCTCCTCTCTGGCAGGCTCTGGCTTTGGCAGGAGATTTTTGCAGTGCCACAATGCCAGGCTAAGCTTGGAAACATCCTGTGGGGACTGCTGGAGGACCAGATAAATGGCAGAGGCTCTCGCTGGCTGCAGCCACACATGTACTATGTGACAGGCGTACACCAGGCAGCATCCCTCCGGGCAAGCAGCAGGTCTGAGCCAGGCTGCTTCTCCCTGCTGCCTCAGCTAGTGCAGCTTGGGCAGTGCAAAGGGAAAGCAGCAAGGAGGTTCCTCCCTGATGCTTTCCTCACCCTGATACAAGGCCAGAGACCAAATGGAGATGATGTTGCACTGCTACAACCAGACCATGGGGGTCCTTGGTGCTCCGGAGTGAGGGAAGCATCTCCTCCCTGCCGTCTGCTGTGGGTGCTGCTGGAGAACCTAACCCTGGTCTCTGGCCAAGGCAGCAGTGAAATCAAGGGTCCTTCTGGTGGGACTGAGACCCTGGTGGGTGCAATGAGGTGGGATGGGGAGGGGGTTCATCCCAGAGGCACTCTCTGCTCACCGCTGCAGACTTCTACCTCTGCTGTGCTGGCTTCAGCTTGGGGAGCCCCTGGGGTAATCTGAGGAGGCTTCATCCTTGTGCTAGGGAGCTCTCTGTAGCCAGGGCCAGCAGCCCGTCACGCTCCGCGATGTGCTCATCTCCGGCTCGCTGCTATTAATTCACGATCGATACCTCCCTCGGCAGGGTGCCCTTGGTTTGTCGGTACGGTGAGCAGCACACAATAAACCTGCGGCTAACTGCAGCAATTGGGGCACAACACCCACCCCACCCCCACCCCCAGGTTACAACCGGGAGGGTTATGGCTGCCAGGTACCTGCACCCAGGAGGTTTCCAGCATGCATCTCTGTGGCACTACATCCCTCTGAGAAACAGGGTTGCAGCAGGTTGAGATGAGGAGGAGGAGAACAGAACAGGGTGGGACAGACAGACAGACAAGCAAGAGGCAAACAGCCCAGGTGCATGAGTGCCCTTTCCCTTAGGAAGCCAGGTTAAAAGTCACTTCTTTTCCTTGGCGCAATGTGAGACAAGCTGTGCCTACACTTCTCCGGGTCCTGAGCCCTGCCCCCAGGTAATTAGCTCTTTAACTGTCTTCACACCAAAGAGTGATTTAAGGAGCTCGATCTGTTTAGCTTATTAAAGAGCTGGGTAAAGAAGAAACCTGACCACAGCCTTTAAGCACCTGTCTGTGGAGATGATGTATGATATTGAATAGGTCTTTGCAGTAGATGATGAAGACACCACAATGTCCAGCACTGAAAACTCAGCAAATTTCAAGCTGAAAACATGATGAGCACTTTGCTTGTAGGAGCAGTTGGCTGTCTAGGAGATTACTGAGACATGTGATGGGCTCAGCGCCACTTGGAGAAAACTTACATGAATGCTTCCAGCTGCCAGTGCACAGCAATATCCGAGAAGGGCTGTCCCGAGCAGAGGGTGGTGGATGGACAGCCCCTTGGAGAAAGCAAGCAGTACATGGAGCAGCAGGGAAACCTGGGAGTGAAGAGAATAGATATAAGGGAACCAAAACTAGAGAAAGAAGTTGAGTGGAAGTCCTTTAAACCTCCAGACAAGCTTTCACAGTGTGCTCTGGCGCAGGTGTATTCCTTGCAAGTACACGGAACTAATTGCTTTTCCTCATCACCTCCGTGGGCACAAACATACTCTTTGAGTTCTCCCATCATTGTTGCTCCAAATTCTTCAGCTTCCCTCTGAATCAAAGCTTTACTTTATCTCTGCAAGTACAATAGAGGGAAGGAATTGTACACAGAGGAAAGCAATTAAAAATGTTCATTTTTTGTTAAATTGTTGAAAAGACAAAACTGACATAATTTCTTAGCACAGCATGCTCTCAGGAAAGTCACTGTTCAGAGCAAGGACATGGAAATACATGATGACTACCTCACCTTCAGGACCACTAGCTTGGAGCTGGCCATATCTTGCAGCTCCTAGCTCCTAGCTTTGTAGAAACCTAGAGGTCCGTGCCACCAAAGGATCCTGAGGGAGATGTAAAGCAGCGTATGGAGAAGATGCATTTTGTGAGACAGCCAAAGCCACGCCATGCACTCCGTGCTACTGCCAGCTGTAGCCACAGGGTCTTGCAGGTCACAGAGAGCTTGCAAATCTCTGAGCTGGCCTGATGTGGCCCTGGGGATGGTGGTGAGCACCAAAAGCATCCAGACACATTTTCTGCTCCCTGCCCCGTGAGCCTGAACACCTGGTTAGCTGCCTGGCCGGTGGCTTGGTCCAGAGATTTCTCAGTAATTCTTGGAGGTGTTTACTGTCTCATGCTATGTATTTGCATACATCCAATTTACAGTTCCCATCATCTAACTGCCTTGGTAATTGGGCAGCTGGTCTCAGAAATGCTGATTTACCACTCTGCTGATGACATAATGTGTGTTTGCATTTGCAAGAGGCAGCCGTGAAATCCCTCCCTCCTGAAGTGAATTCCACTATTGATTTTGCTTTATTGGATTAATATTACCATGACCTGCTGTTTTACTTGGTGAGTTTAATATACCAGCAGGAACGCACCCATGCAGCTCTTTCACCACAAACTGCATCTCCTGCATGGAGCACTTGCAGCTCCCCGGTCTTGGCACTCCTGCAAGGGAATAATAATCCCTGCCCGCTGGGAACAGCAGCGAGACTGCAGCTGGAAGTGCAAACAGTAAAGGCCACCTCAAAATGTTTCTGGTTGGATTGTGTTTTGCTCTGCCAACAACTGCCTGAGGCTGGGAGCAACTTTACTGCTGCCTCCCCATCTTGCCCCGTGACCACCACTGGCTGCAGGATCCAGCTCAGTGGCCGAGCAGGGGGCTTTGACGTGGCTTGTTCGGGTGGCTGCATGCATCCCTGCTGAGCTCCGTGCACCAACCATCTCTAGTGCTGGCAGTGGCGGTGGTGCCTGAGCTGCCCAGCCCACACTAGCACAGCTGACTCAAGGAGGACAACGTGCAGGACAAGGGAAAATGGTAATGAAGCGTTCCCCGTCGCAGAGTGAGAGCGCTCAGAGCCAGCTTCCCACGCGGCCAGCTGTCTCATGTGCTTTTTACATTTGGTTGCCGTCCAACCTGAAATAAGAGCAGTCTCCAAAGGCAGGCATTTGTCACTGCCCAAAAGGACTCGTGAGCAAGGTCAGCCCGGACCGCTGCAGCACAGCTTGCCGGTGCCTTGTGCTGAAGAAGGGCTTGAGCATACTGTCCCCAAACCCCGGTCCATGTCCCCCTGCAGCCCCCGAGTGCACAGAGAAGGAAACAGCTACAGTGCAGGCTTGCTACAAATAAAATAAGCAAGAAAGTGATTTTGCTTATAGACACCCTTATTCTTGCAGTCCAGAAAAACTGATTATTTTTTTCTGTAGCTGGTAATTCTTGTATTTGCTTATTTCCTAAAGGAAAGCTTTCTCTTCGAAAGCAGAAATGACAAACACCGGTGTTTCATTCATACGGTGCTTCAGAGGCTTGCACATCTCTGCGCCACCTGCTATGGCAGAGAGCAGGTACCTGGGGGACGTGGTGTCGCTTTGCATCACCGACTGGCTCAGGATGTCCAGTCGCAGAGAGCGAGAAGCTTTTAAAATTTCTGTGCAGTCCTTATGTACCAGGACTTACAGCAAAACCTGCTTTTTTCCAGCACTGCACAACACAATTGACTCAGATTTCTTAATGTGCAATTTTGGGTAGCAGAAAACAGGCACCAGAAGGATAATTTCAAGAGAGCAAATGATGAGGAGAACGTCACAAAAATGAAATGCACTGGAAGGAAAAATACTTGCATAAAGCAAGTTGAGGCTGCCTGAACGGGACTGGGCAGTGGATCTCCATCTCTGTGATGGATAATATTGTTTTCTACTAGTTTTTGAGTTGCTTTTATTATCGTGGAGATGCAGGAACAAGCTCGGACCATGCCCTTGGACCGTGCCCACCTCATCCATCCCCGAGCTCTCCGTTTCCCATGCTGGGAGCCCCGCGGGAGGCAGTGGCAGCCGGGGCTCAGGGGGGCCGGGAGCAGCCCCATGCTGATGAGCCCCAATCACCAACTCCACGCAGCAGGTGGGCTCGAGCATATTCAAATGCCAGTCTTCCAGCTTCGCCCATACTAATTTTCTACGGTCTCTTAGTAACTGGCTGGTACAGGTTATGTTAATATAGATCTAAATTCTCCAAAGAGCAGAAAATTAAAGGAAATTATGAATCAATTTACGTTTCATCTGATTCATAAACCTACACACTCTACAAAATGAGTTGATTTGAAATAATTAAGGTTAAGAATGTCCTCATCACCTCTTCAATAATCCTACTAGATGCACTGCATTTTCCCCGTCTTCACTCTTGTTCTCTTTAGCATTTCAAATTGCACAACCCCCTTTGTTTTTTTCCAAACTATTGCAAATTTACCAGGCAATTAAAGAGTGATATGTAATAATAATAACAGCAATAACAATAATAAGAGCAATAGGCTGTGTTTGCAGCAGGAGGAGTAAAATGCTGAAGGAAGGGAGATGAACAGGGAATTCCTGTGTACATGGAGCCCTTTGCAGAGCAGCCCCAGCGCATGTTATTTGTCAAGCCATAGGAATCAGATTATTTATAAGCCCTTTCACATGTCAGAGCAGGACATGGCAGCAGGACTCCTCCTCTGCAAGCAGGCTCTCCCTGCACCTTCAAGACCCTCCCTGGTGCAACAGCCCCCAGCACAAGTGAACATCTTCCTTTGCCTAGCAAACCATGCTCTGCTATAAGAGTTTCTTCTGCAGAGCTGCGAGGATGATCACTCCAACCCTTCCAAGGATTTCTCATTACGGTAATTTTTTTACCAGCAGGTTTTTTTGTCAGGATGATACATTTAAATCAGCTCAACCACAGCTGACTCACATGTGAATAGCCCCCAGTGAGGAGCAGAACCTACTCCTCCCATGGAAATTTTACAGGGAAACGGAGAAGGGATTTTTCCATCGCCCTGGACCTGGCATAACACATCCCCCATGCCATTTTGGTGGTAAGATGACCTAACTGCACCTGGGACCTCACAGTACAAATGCATGGCAATTTTCTTTATCTACTGAAGGTAAAGGAGGGAGAATGGCTGTTTTCATGGATGAATTTCATGACAATGGGATGCACTGCTCCAGTATGCGTTTGCTTCCGTTGCTGATTTTTATCGGCGATTAGTTTGTCAGTGGTTACAAGTCTCTTCATTGGGAAATAAACATCAGCTACATGCAACTACATGGCGGCAGCAGTATTTAGCTCCAACAGACAACTGTTGTCTGTCCGGATTGCTCCAGCTATAAAGCAGAAACTGTCATGCATCCCCAGTACCACTTCCACAGGTCTCCAGGGAGCAACAACGTGTCCTTCCCCACCCGACATCAGACAAGTGTTATGGCGGGGATTTGTGAGCAGGAACTGCCACAGCCTTCTGCTCGGAGTCGGATGCAGCAGGCAGAAAAGTACCCAAGGATCAGGGCCTGATGCCATGAGAAGATGTTTCCTGGTGCCAGCTGAAGGGCTCTGCAGCATTTCCAATGGAGCAGAAGGGCTCTGCAGGCACTGACATGTGATGTTAAATAGAAGTGAATCGTGTCTTTCCTTGGCTTGGCTTGCTGAACCCTTCAGCACTTTGCAAAGGAGAGGGTGTTTGATTTGAGCAGGGCGACGCGGAAGCTCAGTCATCTCCTTCATGCATTGATCCGGCTCCATCCACTGCAAGCCAGAGAATTCGCTCCAATGGTGGGTGACCCTGTGGTTGGTGGCCAGCTGCCTGTCATCTCAGGGAGGGGTGGATTTGTGACCCCCTCCTCAGAAACAGGCCCCCAGGCATGCCAGTCTGCAGAGACACCGCAGGACAAGGCAACCACATCCTGGGCTACTTTGGGATGAGGAAGGACAGGTGATGCAGGGGAGTTATGACATCGTTCTGCTCAGTGCTGGCAAGGCTGCGCCTGAAGTAGTGCCCACTTTGGGTCCCACCCCCAGCTCAGAAGAGGCTTTGGGGAGAAACCAAAGGCTAAGGTGGTCAGGGCCAGATCTAGCACTGGTGATAGTCCTGCTCTGAGCCAGACGGGCTGGATTAGGGGCCAGACAGCAAACTTCAGCGATTCTGGGGTTTGACATGCAAGGTCTTCCCTGCAAGGGAAGGACCGTGACGTCTTTGGGGAGACAAGCATGCCGCTTCTTGGTACGCTGCAGCAACAAGATGAAGACGCTGAACCCTTGTGAACCATAGTCTGAATTGCAGCCTTGCCAAACAGACTCAGCCATGTTCAAATGGTAAGAGAAATGTCCAGGGGCAATGTCAGACCCTGGGACATACAGAGCAATTACAGCAATACCCAACAAGGCAAACCTGAGGCTTAGGAGAGTAGCTGCACTTTTCTCTTTGAGCCTTCCAGTTTGTATTGCATCTCAGGAGCTATTCCCCCTCTTCCTCCCCTCCGTGTGGACCAGCAGCTTGGATTCCACTTGTTGACACAGTTGTAAATCACTCTTGACAAATTTAACGACGACTCAAGGGCAGCAAAGAAACAGTAAACAGCAAAGAATGAATGTTGTTCCTGCTAAAATCAGTGCGTGACCGGTGCATCCTCCCGCAGCCACCTGTGCCTGCCTCTGTGGGGCTGGGAATACGTGCTGACTGTAGCCAGAAAGGTCACTCACCCCCACTTAGAGATAAAATGTCAAATCACAACTGACATCTCACTTAAACTCCCCTAGCCAAGTGTGCTTCAACACACTGCTCCGGGCAGGCTTGTGCCAGCCAAGGCGAGCAGAGCCCCTGGCCCCTTTGCAGGTGGGCTCACCTCTGCAGCTGATGCTCAAGGCTGGGAGCGCTGCCATCCCCAGGAGCTAATGACCACGGGCAGCACAACTCCTGGTTGAACCTTCCTTGTGAGCTGCAGTCCTTGCTCAGTCTTGGATGTTGCCCTGGATGCTGCTGGCTGGCTGGGGCTTTTAACCAGGCACAACCATGTGCATCCTGCAGAAGAGCCCTCTCTCCCATTTCATGCTGCCAGCAAAGCAAGGGGCTGGGTTTTCCCCTAGCACAGGGGCTGGAAGCGGACTCACAGCTCACTGTGCCAGTAACTGAGTCCCCTGTGGGGGTGCAGGCTACTTCTCTTTTAAATAAAACCATGGGGCAAGGTCAAGAGCCCAGCCCCACAGCTAGGATAGCTCATGCCCTTTTGCTCCCTGCTCCAGTCCTCACCAGTACATGCAGAGAGCACAGTGAGCACCCAAGGAGGGGTCCTGTGACCCAAAACCAGGTCGGTCTGTGACATCCTCCTTCCAGCAGCACCAAAGCCGGCACTTGCCTGCCAGGACGCCCAGCTGTAGTTGCCCGTGCTCTGCAGCCACCCTTCCCCCTGGCCCCAGTGCAGGGATTTTCAGGTTTTCATGAGGCTGTGGAGAGCTCCTGTCACCAACATGTCTTGCCTTGATTTGTGTTTCAGCCCTTTTGCTCTGCAGACTCCTGGGGCTTGGGTGTTCTGCGTGCTCCCAGCAGGACCGTGTCAGTCAGAGAAGCAGGCAGGGGTGGAAGAAGCCTGACGGGCTATTTGCATTGATAGCAGGAGATATGATGGGAATGAATATCAAACTGTCATCTCCGTCATCTTGTGGCCAAGGTAACGGTGGGAAGTGGGTTCGCCTTGTTGAATCCCTCTTCAGATGAAAAATAGCTAGCATCAAGCTGCTCTTGCTCACAGATTCCTCCTGTTCAGTTTTTAATATAACGATCCAATTTGCTCAACACAGCTGCAGTTTTTGGGCTCTTTCCAGCTTCCGTGTCTGATACAGAAATTCTGCCTCCTGTGCAGAAAGGAGCTGTCCATCCTTACACAGGATCCGGCCCCTTCCCCCTGCAATGCTCCCCGAACACACTGTCCCCACGCCCCAGCGTGCAGGACAGGAACCGGTACACCTGGGAATCTTTCCTGTACTTTTGAGGTTTTATTGCCCACGACAAAGAGTTTGAAGAGTGCAGACCCGAGAGGGGATGCCCAAGCCAACAGCGCGCAGTCACACCATGCCCTTCCCTTACCCACAGCTCTTTCCCAAAGGCACTGGGAGCTCTTCCTTTAACTGGGCTCTCCCTTGCACACAGGTGCTTTGCTCCCTGAATTCCTTTGCTGCAAGATTAAGGTGTATGGCAAAGAAGCAGAGCTGCCCAGGTGGCGTGGCTCTTGCCTGCAAGAGAAGAGCACCTGGAATTCTTCTGAGGCTTGCTTCCTTGGGTGCGGGGCCAGCCAAGAGATCCCCATTTCTCACCCGGATGGGGGAATCGAAAGTTCCCTGGCCTGCTCAGCTTCACTGAATTACCCTAATCCGGCAGGAGAGGAGGATAACGCAGAAGGGGGTGCCCCCCTCATGCTGCACAACTCTGTGCAGCTAAATAAGAGCTTATTATTCTTAATTCTTGCTTGTTCTTACCCTAAGTGCTGCGGTTTCCCCATGCTGCAGGTCAGCTGAGCCCCCTCCCCACGCCATACAGTCTGCAGCACTTTTCCATCCCCCGCTCAAATCTGACACCACTCCCATGGGGAAGCCAGCGCGCTTGCAAATCGGACCATCTTCCCTCTGCTTAAACAAAACCCATCCTAAATATAACCTTGCCCTGGGCAGTGGCTCGCCAGGCTTCCTGTGCATTGCAAGAGCTGTGCAGCTGTGAAAGCAGCAGTGTCTCCGACGGAGGGCTGCTGGTCCCTCGCCCTGCACACAGTGCTCAGCACCCACGGCTGGGTGCACAGCACCCATTAGCTGCGGGGGATGCTCTGACAGACAGACCCCTCAAACTTTCCCCATTTTACTGAGCAGCCCTGGGAAAGGGACCAGACCTCAACATCTCCCCTCACTGAAGGGCAGCAATCTCTGCACCTTGTCCTCTGTGCCATGCAGCAGGAGTGATGCTCAGGAGCTCTGACCTTCTAAAAGGGGATGTGGAGGTGGCAAAACAAGCCCTGCACCTCTGCTGCCAGGGACAGGCAGGCATGGGGCACTGCCGCTGCTTGGGGGGTGGCTGATGCCATCAAAGGCTCATTTCTGCTTCACTGACAGTGAGAGAAGAGCCATGCAGAAGGGCAGAAATCAGAGGCACAGCGCAGCTCTGGCCAGGCAGTTTGCTCATGCAGCTCCAATTCAGCTTCTTGAAAATGTTGTCCTACTTATTTAATCTTTCAGAAAGATGCCTGATGGGTTTTATAAAGTGTCTGAGTGCAGTTTATGCTCTTGGGCTGCAGAAAATTCAGTGCCTTTTGGTTGTCTCTGAGGGTAATAAAGAAAGAGTTCGGAAGCCTTATTAGGCTTCATTTCCATTTCTCTCCGTGTTGAAGGCATACTAAATAACTCCATCTGGGTGGATTTGGAGTATCCGTCATTTGCTTTTCTTCAGGACAAGCACCAGTATAGATTATGACAAGTTAAAAATTAAACAAAAATCTTACTCAGTCTCTCATTTACTTTATTTTTTCACCTTTTTCCCCATGCCTATCACCTTGCAATTGTAAACAGCTTGGGCAGCTGAACTACTGTTTCTCCCCAGTTCCTCAGTCCCAGACCCTGAGACTTCAAAGGCATACTGAAATCCAGAAAAGAGATGGCTCCCACAAATTCTTATGCTCAGGTCATGTTTCTGTGGCTCTCCAGGAACAAGTGTATTGTATTTCTTCTTCATTCCAGGCTCAGAAGGGTTTTTCTCCCACGTGTTTTGGATCTGTTTCTTTGAACGGAGCAGCCTGAGGGTGACCAAGCACAAAGCAAGTGTAAGATGAGGCTCCCCAGTCATTGAACCTGCCTTTAAATTGGTCCCTTAAACTCCTCCACTGAGTTGTTGCACCCAGGAAGGCTAAAAGTCATTTGGACTCCACAAATTGGGCACAAAGGGAAAAACTGAGTTTCAGGGAGGAAATTTAGCTTTCCCTTAGACTGTTACCTGATGCTACACCCCTGCTTGTACTGGCACTTCTCACCACACACCTGGCTACTGAGCTGGTTGCAAGGTGTGGGGCTTAGGGGGCAGGTGGATGTAATTCAGGTCAGGGAACGAGGCTCCTGGGAACCCGAAGCAGGAGAGGAGCTTTTCTCACCTTCCTAAAAACAACACTTCTATCACAAAAAAGCCACTTGGTTTGCTGCAAGTGACAGAATCCACGCTCTTTGACATTTCTGTTTCCCTGGGAAATTTCTTTTTTACATCCTGTATATTAAAATATATTCTAAATGATTGTTATGTCACAGGGAAATGGCATAGCTATTTTAGTAATTATCTGGCTTATAGATTCAGAGGCTTTAGGGCCAGAAGGGACTATTATCTGCAGAGCCGCAGCCAGAGAAGCTCGCCTGATGATTCCTCCCTCAAGCCCAGCATTTCTGGCCAAGTGACAATCCATCTTTACACAGACAGAAACCCATTCATAACTAGAAAGCATCAAATGCTGGAGAATTTACATCACCTGTGGGTGCCCTGTACCTGTGCAGGGTGCTTGGCAGTTCTCCTCCCCAGCCACCCTGACAGCAGCAGGGGGGCAGCCCACGCGCCCTGCAGCCAGCTCCCGGCTCGCTCTCATTAAGACAGAGCTCTGTTTATAGCAGAAAAAAAGCCAACCCTCTCTGCTTCGACCGTTTCCTTCCTAATGTCTGGAGCAATTGCAGAGGAAGGACGAGCCGAGGCTGGGCTGGCGGCACCAATCCAGCCGGCTGCTGCCATCTACGGCAGGGGCGCACATCGGCCAGGGCTGTGCCAGTTCCGGAGAGCCCAGCCAGGGTACCCATCCCTGCACCATCCATCACCTCCCTTCTCCCCATGGGTGTCAGCATCTGTAACATCCAGGGCAGCACGACTGGACATCACAGACCCTGCCAGAGCCCCTGAGCCTCTCAGTTATTACCCTTTCCTTTCCTATGAGGAGAAACGCCTAGAAGTGGGACCTGGGGCCCTTCACAGAAGCCACAGGGACTCCAGCCCCTGGGGTGTGAGGACCAGTTGATTGCTCCAACACGAGCTGTTGATCTGTTACCTCCAGACCCTCCTTTTGGGGCTGTGAAGAGTCTTGCAAGTGCAGTAGGCAGAGACTGATGCGCTCCCCGCTGCCCGGGAGCCCCTAGCCCCAGCACCCGGTCCCTCGCACCCACTGCAAAGCAGTTGCAGGTGGTTGTGGCATCGTGAGCTGTTTCACCTGCATACCACAGTGGGGGATGAGGAATTAAGTGGACTCTAATTTTATCATCAGGGTTCATTAGGTTAATTAAATACTGTGGATGCACTCCGTTAATCAGCTTTGCAATGGGAGAGTGGTTTCAGCAGGAGTCAAGGAGCTGCTCAGAAGCCACTCAGCTAATGGTGCTAAATCCAATTTCATGCAATGGAACAGCACCGGGGAGATGATTAATGGGTTTCATGTCTCCCCATTTGTGGGGGCTGTCCCCAGCTCCCCCCAGAGCCGAAGGGAGCGGACGGTGGGCTAGCCCACAGTCAGCTTGTTGCTGGCTCGCAGTGCGACGGAGCCTGGTGGAGCTCATTACTCCTTGAAACAATCTTGGGATCTGGGCAAGGGAAAGAAGAAGTTTTTCTGGGCTGGTGTCAGCATCCTGATTCCAGGCAGGGTCAGCCCAACTGCTCCGGTGAGCCTCCTCCCCGTGCCCAGCAGGGAGATGCTGATTTGGAGCCATCACGGCAGAGAACACTCCAGAGCTGCACTGAGGCAGGGCAGTGATTTCAGGGACAGACAACAAATTGCCCATACAAATATATTACTGAATTCAATGATCTAATGCCGTTTGGAAAGGGTTTGCATTTTCATACGTCTGAGAGGAAGATCAGAGACACCACCTTCAAAAAAGCTCTCACGGGCTAGTCCCTCCTCTCTCCTCAGCACACAAGAAGTGACTTTGAAATATGAAACGGCGTTGACGGCAAAGCAGTTGTAATAAAAGTACTCGTTATGCGACTCAAAGGGTGGGGAAAATTATCACCTGAACAAGCAGGAGGATGTGACTAGTGGTGGCGTGAGGACTGGGCTCCACGCAGAGCAGTGACACAGCCGCCCCGTGCTGGGGGATTGCCCCATGCTGCTGAGCCAAGCAGCAGTGGGGGGATCAGAAATAAGGGTCTTTTCCCACACTGCATGAGAGGGAGGAGGGAAGAAGTGGGCACCAGAGCATGCTCCAGCTAGGCATGTTGACTGACAGGCTGTGAAGGAGCTGGCAGAAGGATGGACTGGAGCCGTGATGGGGATAGCATCCCTCGTAACTTCACAGCAGCAAATAAAGGGCAAGTTTACTGGGATTCAGTGATTTTAGAGTGAGTGATAAGAAGAAAATTCATGCCCCTTCTCTGGCTTTTACGAGGACTCTGTGCTCATCAGATAATTCTGATTTTGCTCTTTGGTGAGGCTACAGCTTTGGCTGGTAAAGGTAATGGCACAGGCATGAAATACTTGGGCTTTCCTGGCATTTGAATCTGGACAGTGCAACAGTTTGACTTTAAAAGTTATCAGGAAAAGACACATTAGGTGAGTTAAAACACAGCTGACAAGCTTGTTTTAAGAAGTCGGTATGAGCCAGAAACCCGGAGCCGGTAGGCATCACTGGGGTCTGTGCAGGTCAGGATTTGGCATTTCTGCCGGTAGCTGCTGGAAGTGTTTGCTGCTTGGCCAGGGTGAGCCAAGCGGCCACGAGGGTGAACACAAAAGGCTGAGCTTTGCAGTCTGTGCCAAACGGGGAGACAGGGGTAGGGGCTTCTCAAACAGCTCCCCTTCCCTAGGCTGAGCTAATTTAGCTCTCAGCTTCTGTCCTTAGAGCCTGTGCTCCCATGCTGGCCACCACAGTGGCCTCACCGGCCTCGCTTCGGGATGTCACTGTCCTTGTGCTGGGGAGCCCAAGCCAGCCCCAGCTCTGCAGCTGCATTTTTCCTCCATCATCACATGAACTTGGGTGGTGCTATTTTAAAAGCAAAAATATGTCCATGTGCGCTTTTCTTACAGACAGTAATCTCAGCATCTGTTCAGGCTGCTGAAGCACCTTGTAGCACTGGAATCGCGTGCTCCAATATTTGTTAAAGGACAGGATTATTTTCTGTTGATTTCAGGCTAATCACACAAAGAAAAGCAACATCTGCTGAGTGAATGGGCTCCCAAGGAGAATTAACCACTCTCACACAGAAAAGAATGGGAAAGAGTTGAACCAGCAAGATTCTCTTTAGGAAGAAGAACATTTATTTTTAGCGCCTTGTGTGGCCCCATCCACCCCTCCCTCTTTTCTGCCAGCGCCTGTCGGAGGCAGGCAAATACCGCTGGCATTGGCTTTTCTCCTTCCTCCCCCTCATCCCCAACCCCACATTATGACCCCCTTTCACTGATTGAGCCACTCGGGGAAAAAACACAATTTCTAGCAGGAAAACCTCACAATTTCTAGCATGTTGTCCATCTATCGTGCGGATAAACTTATTTGCCCGTGAAATGAGTGCAACAGAGATTATTTGAATCCATACCAAGGTTACCCATAAAACACAAATCAGCCACACAAAGGTGGAGTGGGGAGCCCCGGTAATAAGATGGAAGCAATATAAGAAACTATCCTAACAGGAGTGTGGTAATTAGAATTGGGCTGTTTGTTTCCCATTGCATGAAGAGGCAAGCCATAAATCAGGAAGGCATCTGCCGTGCAGGATCCAAGGGCTCTCAAAGCAGTAGGAAAAAGCCATCCATCACTGTTAGCGGAAGGAAGATTTGAGTTTAAATTACGGATTCTCAAACTATGCGTTTGCAATTGTTTGGAAACAAAGTCCTCTTTAATTTCTCCCTTGGCTCTGGGAGGGGGCTAAACTGGCTGCAGCAGGGTTCAGCTGATGCCTAATCAGGCCCCAAAAGGAGCAGAAAGGGAAAATAAAATGGGGACCCAAGGGCTCTGGTGTGTAGCTGCTGCTTTCCCACCGAGCACCCACACCTGCCCTCTTACCCACCTTGCCTTCTTTCCTTTGTGGGCATTTTGCCACTTACAGCATGTTTCTGAAATAACCCGGTCCTTGAAACAGAGAAGAGGCAAGAGAGGGACAATCTCAAGAGCTTTCTTCCGGCTGCACACTCCCGCTGGCACGCTTCCCTTCCCACTGACCTCTCTGTGCTTCCACCAGCACCAAAACCTCCTGCAGGGAAGCAGACCCGGGGTGCCCAGGAGATGCAGGCATGTTCCCCCATGCCTGATCCTCTGACAGTCCAGGCACTCGCTCTCAGCCCAGGACAAACCCTGTGCCACAGATTTTTGGACAGATGACCCTTCCCTGGGTGCCAACTTCAGCTGAGGCTGTGGAAATGGTTCCCTCTGGATCCCAACTCCCAGCTCCTCCTGCGGGGCTTGGTCACCCCCGCTAGCCCCATCATGCAGCCTGCAGCTACATCCCCATGTCCCCTTCTTGCCCATTCACTGTCACCCTGCTGGCATGCCCAGCACATCTCCACATCTCCCACAGCCCCGGTTCCCCAGTGCTGAGGGACACCACCCCACCCGGTGTGGCTTGCCACCTCCCTCTGGTGGCACTGGTGATGCTGAGGACCAGCCATGCTCTGGCTCTGGCAGGCAGCTGCTGGGCACAGGGGGCTCTGAGCATCCCTTACCCCGCTTCCCAATGTCCCACCAAGGAGCTGGCTTGGACTCAGCACGGTGGTCCCCACACCTCCTTCCATCCATCTGTCCACCCATCCCAGCAGCAGCAAGCACCCACCTAAGCTGTTCATCCCTTCTCTCGCGAGTGTCCAGCCACAGTGAAATTACGTGAATTCTGTAATGATGGAAACCAGGGCTGTTAACTGTGCTGCTTTAATTCTCCCCCAGCATTTGCAGTCACTGGGTTTTGGGGGCTGATATATATTATTTTTTCATGTGAATACATCTCCAGGCAAGAAAGTTGAGCAACAAACACAGAAATGTTCATTGCTCAGATATGAGAGGTCCCTTAGGAGAATATATCAGAGTTATGGCGTTAGCATGTACAATACATGGGAGTGAGAGTGAAATATTGACTTCGCAGGCCATTGCCTATCGACAGGCTGTGGGAAGAGAGCTGCGGGTGAGGAGCAGAGCCAGGGGAGGTTTTCTAGGTGAGGGTAGGGACCGGTGTGTGTCCCCAAAGTTGTACGTAAGTGCTGAGAGAGACATTTGCCATGAGCTTTGCCCTGGCAGGGCTGGGTGCAGGGAGTGTTTCTGGGAACGCTGCACCCATCTGCAGGCACTGGCCCGAGGGCACAGCTATGGCACAGGTACAGCTGTGGTCTGAGCACCCATGGGATTTTCACATCCCCTTGCACGGGGAAAGGTGTGCACACTCTCACTTTCAGCAAGGGTGAAGACCGACCACTCGTACCTAGCCGGAGAGGAGCTCCCCCAGCCTGGTGGGCTGCACGGAGGTGTCCCAGCCCCTGCCTCACCACTCTCGTAAGTCACTGCATGTCAATCCCCAGATGAACACAGGCGTGTGTCAGAATTAATCATTCTGGCAGTTTACAAGGCAATTAAAGGAAGGGGCCATGTGTCTGATTATACAGCAAATAAGCCTTGGCAAATTACAAACATATCAAAGGTAGTTCCAATTAGCTGCAGTGATTCACGGGGGAGAGCACCCAGGATAACAGCTCCTCCTCATTTTGGTGTCTTACACTCGGGAACCCAGCAATAACATGTCTGAAGATCAAAAGCTGCATTCCCAAATGAAGAATGCTAAGTATTGTATTTATTTATCAGCCACAAGTGAGGCATTGCTACAAGAAGCTTGACAACTAGATGCGGCAATTAACATATCATTTGAATATGGCTACTTGCTTGTCACACAAATAAGGAAGATGCTCTTCTTCCTTGTGCCTTGGTATAGAAGCTGAGAAAAGCCATATTCCTTCTTTCTCATCTCTGGTGCAACATAAAAGCTATGGCCAAAATCCTGCCCTCTGGACGGGGATGATAGGGACAAGGCTAGCTTGGAGTCCCAGGCGTCCTGGGCTCTTGCTGCCGTGAGGGAAGTCTTGCTGTATAAATTCCCTTACATTCAGACAAAACCAGCCTCAAGACCTTTCCTTCCACAGTGATTCAACCTTGGGAACAGCATCCTGATAAACCGTGAATGAATTTCAGACCAGCAGCTCTCCGAGCCAGCACCTTGCGGTGTCACACCCCCAGGGCATCTGCTTGCTGCCGCAGCCCACCCTACCACCCTGCTGCGGGATCGCCAGCAGGGCTCCCTCTCTCTTCAGGTCCTCGCCCTCCTCTTGGGCATCTGCCCTCTGCAATTCCCATCCTCATTGCTGTGTACAGCTCAAACCTTGTGTGGGCAGGGGAACCTGCCAGCCAGCCATGAACAAGCCCATTTGTTGGCTTCTTCCACTTTTGCATTTTCTTTTTCACCTCCATGGTCTGACAGGTAGCGTGGGGCAGCTTGTTTCATTCATTGGGAGTATGTGGAGGAGTGATGATTTAAGAGGATATGATTTACCTTGCAGTGAGGTGGTCTGGCATGATATCTTGGGTGGGCAGCCCTCAGCAGCTTGCTGCAGATGTTTTCTGGCTCCATCTAGATACAACCTAAAAGTTCTGGGAACTGGGGAAGGAGCTGAGCCCTGGTGCTGTATGCTGTGCTTGCTGTGGGGATGGCTAACACTGTACATCAAGAAGGTAAGTTCTGGTTCTTACAGTGAGCAGCTGTTAATACATTTATTGATAAGTTTACTGACAACTATTGTAACTGATCATGCTGAGGATCGTTAAGAATGATGTTTATGCAGTGTGTGTTTCTTATTATGCCTTGTAGGCATGTTTATCATTAATGGGCCAGTGAGATTAGAACAAGACGAATATTGTACAGTATGGCTTCTGCGTGGCTGGGAAGTGGTCAGTGGATATGGGTGTTGCTCCAGCCCGCTGTGGGAGTACTCCTGGTCCTGGGTAGCTCCTACATGTGGAGCCCCGTAGGAGGCTCCCAGGGGTGGGCTCTCACTGCCACTAGCTCCCTGCCATGGCACTGGGACCCTGGGTGCTCCATACCTTCCAGGCTCTCCTAGCTTAGTTGCAGACTGTAAGCTGTCGGGGAGGAACATTAATTTTAGCCAGCACCTGCTTCACTCCCCGGAGTGTGTTTATTTCAGAAGCACCATGTGTTTGTCTTTCTGAAACAAAAATGTTTCAAGACTTGAGGTTTGTGGAGAGCTTCCAAAAACCTGGGCTAATTGCAAATTGAATAGAAATCATAGTGCAAAGAATCATAATGCCTACAAAGACAAAATCTGAGTTTTCAGGTTGTTCCATTAACAGTCTGTCTGCACCCCAGCAGATATCAAAGATGTGCCTGTGTTTTTAAAAACAGCTCTGGAATTGTTCCCAGTCCCACCTCTAAAATAAATAAATACATAAGTGTTTGCCTGATGAGAATGAGCGCTGCCAGCTCATCAGAATAAAATGTCAGCAAATGCCAGCAAGTTCCTGACCTTAATTCAGCGGCTTGCCTTCCTCCCCTTTCTGAAGTTTTTTGCTTCCTTCCTAGCCCTTGCTATTTAGATGTTAATCACCAGGTTTTATTAGGCAGAAAACGAATCTGCTTGCTGTGCTGACCCACATGCCTTGCTTAGCACTTCTTCCACCTGGGACTGTGCATGTGACTGGAGGGACAAGGTGACTCCCTGCCCAAGCCCATCATAAGCTCACAGGCAGTGAGCATTGGGATGCTCTACTGTCACACAGGTGTGTGCTCTAGTGCACTCTTCAACTGCAGGACCATGACCTTAAAATAATTTACTGCTATAGGATTTTGTGGATCTAGAGCACCCAGCTATGAGCTGGATCCTACCTTTCCCATTTGAATGCCTGCCTAAGGGCCAATTTGTTTTATAATTTATTGCTTAGAGCTGCAAAATCTGCCATCTGCTCATTACCACTCATAGCCACGCTCTGCGATGTTTCCCATTCCCACCCACATCCAGCACAATAAAAAAAATATTTGCATACCTGGCCAAAAGCTCTTTTATTATCGTTGTCTGGAGGAGGGGCCTCCCAGGCGCCCCCGAAACCACCATGCTGCGCTGTTCCTGGGGGAGCAACAAGTGCGATGGTGGCTGTGGAGTAATCAGCTGTGTGTGCATGGAATTGCTGGCTCTGGGAGCACTGGCAGCCAGGGAAGGGGGTCCCGGCCTCCTGGGGCTGTGGGGAGTGCTTGCCACCGGCTGCTTCACAGATGGCTGTCCTCTCCTCCCGCAGCCGTGTGGCACAGGGGCTGGGGGGAAGGCTGCAGTGTTGTCATGCTGGTGCAAACAGTGTTTTGAGGTGCCAAGTGCTCTGCAAACATTGCGTTTCCCATGTCTTCCAGGCTAGGTTAAGGATTGCAGGTGGATTCTGTTAGAGGCTGTGGATATTTCAGTAACAAATGTACCTTTCTGCTGGAATTACTGCAGCGTGTATATATAGAGGGTGTGTTTGTATACATAGATAGATAGATATAGATATGCACGCAGGTTTTTTTAAGGGTGAGACCAGACAATGGATGCTGGCACTTGCAGGCCTGACTACCTTTATTAAATACTAGCACGATTATCAGCTCTTCTCTAGTCCCAAACCCTACCAAAGCTTTGTGATGCTTTGAAAACTGCCACAGGCAAACCTGAAACCCTCCTGACCCACTCTTCCAGGCTTTTGGGTACGTGTCCAGTGCGGACCAAAGCGTGCCCAATGGCACCCCAGCACCCGCGGCCTGGAGCGGGGCTGCTGGGCCTGCCTGGAGGGCTCGCCGCTGCGGGCACGCAGTGACATCCTTGGTATATTTTTGTCCGGCTTTCGCATGCCTGGCTGCAAGAACATCCTCAACGGACGGGGGATGGCGGGCGGCGGGGAGCAGGCCGGGGCCGGCCCGGTTTCGAAGCTCCGGGCTGCCGCGCAGGGGGCTGGGACCAGGCCGGCGCCAGCCGTGGCCGCCGGGCCCGGGCTGCCTGTGCTGCACTCCCCGGCCTGCTCAGGAGATGGCAGCCCAGCCTCACAGAGCCACACGCCGCGGCGGGCGGCCGGCGCCGGGAGAGGCCTGGGCAGGGCCCCCGAGCGCCGGGGGCGGAGCGGGGCCGCAGCCGCCTACCCCCGGCACGGCCGCCCGCCCCGCGGGGCCCTGTGCTGGCCCACGGAGGGGCCCTCGGGGACCGCCGGTCGCCCGTGGAGGGGCCCGCGGGGCCCTGTGTTGGCCAGTGGCGGAGCCCGGGGGCCCTGCTCTCCTTTATGGAGGGGCCCGTAGGGCCCTGCCTGTGACCCCCTGGCCCATGGAGGGGCCCTGGTGGCCCTGCCCCCCTTCATGGAGGGACCCTGGGAACCCTACCCGTGCCCCCCTGGCCCATGGAGGGACCCGAGGGGCCCTGCCCTCCTTCATGGAGGGGCCCTGGTGGCCCTGCCCACGCCCCCTGGCACACAGAGGGGCCCGAGGGGCCCTGCCCTCCTTCATGGAGGGGCCCTGGTGGCCCTGCCCACGCCCCCTGGCACACAGAGGGGCCCGAGGGGCCCTGCCCTCCTTCATGGAGAGGCCCGAGGGGCCCTGCCCGCAGCTCCCAGGCCCATAGAGGGGCCCTCGGGGCCCTATGCTCCCTCCTGGAGGGGCCCTCGGCGCCTGCTCGCAGTTCCCTGCCTCATGGAGGAGCCCTTGGGGCCTGCTGAAACCTCTTGTTAATAGATGAGCCCTTCAAAATGTCTTTGTGGTTCACTCGGGGGCCATGTCCCCGATCATAGGTGTCCCTGGCTTTGGGGTCCCCCCCCTGCTGGGGTGGCACACGGGACCTTTGTCCCCGGCTGTTGCGTGAAGGCGGGCGAGCCGCGCAGGGTGGAAGTGCATGGGGCTGCAATAACAAGCAAACCGGTTACACAACTCCAACGTGTGCTTCCAGGGCTTCTAATTATTGATTCTGAGAGCGAGGAAACAGGTTCCGGACCTGCAGGACAAACAAGAGTGTGAGAAATTAATCCTCTCCCTTTCTTTGGAGATCTGTACTTTCTGGTAGTGGACTAGGCTCAATCCTGGGATCAAAAGCCCAGAAAGGGTCTCCCAGGACAAGGTGGTGGCTTGGCAGGCATAGGGCAAAGGCAGGGAGAGCTGGTCACTGATCTTGGAAAAAAAGACAGTGTTTGTTTTTATAACAGGAAGGTGGAATCATGTGAAACGCCAGAAGTATCCCAAACCGCCTGCAGCACCTGTGTCTGGAGCACCTCCTGATGCAGCAAGTACTACCCAAACCACACTCGGGGCAGCAGGTGGGGGCTTTGGGGATAAACAAGTTGCAGGAAGAGTTACACACACACACACACACACACACACACGAGCTGCTGTTTCACACACCACAGCAGTACTGAGCTGCTGATGTGGGGGCCCACAAGCTGATCCAGAAGCAACTGTGGAGTGAGACTCGTCCTTTGGTTCAACCCTGGTATTTTCAGAGGAGGCTCCAGGCACCACAGCAGTTGGTGAAAACAGCCACTGTGACCATGAAAGGGTCCAGAGGAGCTGGCTATGGACTGCCCAGGGCATCCACCACCTACCAGGGGCTGCCAGCAGCCCCAGCGCTGCCAGGCAAACCCACCAAGACTGCCTGGGAGGGACTGGTTTGCTTGCCAGGCTCTGAAGTCTTTCCATCAAACACCAATGTCTGCGCCTGGGGAAAAACCTCCTGAAAGGCACCGTTCACTGAAGAGATGCTCACAAGCCTTCCCACATAGGAATTCAGTTCTTCACCAAATCTACAGGGCTTTGCTAGCTGTGGAAAGCCAGCAGCTGGCAAGACTGTATGTCTTTAATCAAATTTAGTACAGGAGCAGGGCTCCAGAGAAGCTGTGGGATCTCTGTCCCTGGGGATACTTGGAGCCTACCTAGACACAGCCCTGAGCTGCTGCTCTCATCTTGAAGCTTGCCCTCCTCGGTGCAGGCGTTGGACTAGAGACCTCCAGGGGACTTCTCCAGTGGCTGTATCATTCCCAGCACTGGGACTTCAGTGCTGTCAGCTAAAACTTTGCTAGAGGTAAACAGAAACCTTCAGCAAGAAGCCAGAGCATCAAACACCATGGAGCAGATCCTGCCTCAAGACTGTCCCACCAATCTGCCTTCTCCAGACTTAAGTGAGCTCGAGTGCCTTGTGGGTGTTCAGTGCTCTGCACCCTTTTCGCCCAGGGATCTCTGCAAGCGCAGTCACCAAGCTGCTGCAGCTGCAACACACAGCGCTGATCCCCTGCCCCCTTCCAAAACAAGGAGTAAAGGCTTTCAAGAGCCCAGGGCTTGCTGGCATCTTGCCTTCAGTGGGAAATCAGCCCTTGATTCACTAGTCCAAATGCTGACAGCTCCGTGTGATCCCACCCTGAGCGGCACAGCAGCCATTCCCATGCACATCTCCTGGGCATGATGGAACACAGGGATTTCTCAGCCTCTAGGGATGCTGGAAAACTTGCTTTGCTTTGAAGGGAACAATAATTTTTCAGATGTGGCTGGCTCTGTAACTATGTTACAAATGCACGAGTCTGAAAAATCAATGGCCCTGAATCTATTCCACCCAGGAAGGATCAACAGTTAGCACCACTGTGGGCACTGCAGTCATTTAGAAACCCAAGGCACACGAGGGAAACGTGTGCTGGTGTGTAGAAACATGCAAGCAGAGCAATGCAAGGGCTTTGGGAATGGGGGGGTCTCCTGTGGAGCGGGAGGGTGCATCTTGTTCCAAGCATAAGGCCAGCATGAGTTCTCAAGCCATACTGCAGTGAGATGAGCTCCACGGCTGTGTCTGTGGGTACCAAACCCCAGAGGGATAGAGCCTGACCTGCGGATGCATGACGTGTGCTGGGGGGAAGGGGTGACACAGCCTGCGCTTGCAGGCAGAGCTGGGTGAGTGGGTCTCTGTGCGTCTGGAAAGCAGCGGTGGGGTGCTTTCCGTGGGTGGGGGGGGCACTGTACAGCTTTCGGGGCTTCTCTAAAGTAGGGCACAATAGTGTCTGCTCATGACCGTCGTTAAGCACAGGGTGGTGATTTCGGCTTGATTGCCGTCGCGTCGGGTGCCGATACCGAGACCTGGACATAGAGTCCATCGGCCCGCGTGGCTGTAGCAGCCCGGGATCTCCCAGCCAGGGTCTCCCGGCCCCGCTGCCAGCCCCCGGGAAGGTGACACGGTGCTCCGCCACTGCTCTGCGCGCCCCGGGCTCGCCTGGCCCCCCCATCCCGCAACCACGTGCCAGGCTTTTTAATGTTCCTTTATTTATTATATTTGGGGTTTAAAAAAACCAACAACTTCGGCGGGGCCGGGGTGCATACCCGGCACCGCGCACTAGGTGTCAGCGGTGCCTTCCCCGGCGCCCCTCTCGGGTGCTGGTTTTTCGCCGGCTCCCCCGCGGGGGGGTGCGGAGACCCGCGCTGGCAGCCCCCTCCCCGCCCTTCCTCCGCGCTGCGCGGCGGCGCGTCCCCGCCCCGGGGCCGGCCGGTGGCGAGGGGCGGAGGTTCCGCGGCGGCGGCGCCGGGCGCGCTGCAGGGGCAGCCCGGCCGCCGCGGGGCCGCCATGCCCGCCAAGTCCAAGTACAACCTGGTGGACGACCGGCATGACCTCCGCATCCCCCTGCACAACGAGGACGCCTTCCAGCACGGCATCTGCTTCGAGGCCAAGGTGGGCAGCGGCGGGAGAGGTCCGCGGGGGCCCCTGCCCAGCGCTCGCACCCTCACCCCCCGCGATTCCCCGTTTTCCAGCTCTCCCTTCTTGGGTTTTCTCCGCTTTCCCCGGGAGCCCTTCCCGTTGGTGTTGCCTCCTCTTCCCCAAACTCAGCTGCAAAGAGTTGGGTGAGGCTTTCCACCCATCCCGTAAGGATGTGGAAGCTGGCTAGCCGAGTCAAGCGGGAGCGGGGCCACCCTGCTGCTTCACCCCAGCATCCCTCCGTGGCCCTGCATCCCTCCACGTCTCTGCCTTGCGCTGCTTGGGGCCGTTGGCCCCAGGGAGCCGGGGGCTGTGTGCACCTTCCCGGGAAAGGGTCGCGGGCTCGGGCTTTGCCCTGCGTTCCCACCGCCGTGGGTAGTGCTGGAGTGGTGGCTGGCGGGTGGGCGGTGGGTGCCTGCAGGATGCTTTGTACCCTGGTGCTCCGCTCATGGGATAAACCCATCGTGTGTGCAGCCGGAGGAACCGCATGCCACTTGCAGTGCAGTGCAAGAGGTCAGGGCCGCCCGCCTGAAAAAAAATCTTGCTATTTTTCCTTACCATTCTCGCTAGTGGGTTTGGCAGGAAGCGCTCTTTCTTTTTCTTTTTTTCTGTTGGGACCTCTCAGTCTCTTACTCCACTTAGACCGTGGCTTCCCGCTGGCTGAAAGCTTGCAGTCTCGGGGCGGGCTGAGAAAAAGCTGAGCTACCTGTCCGTGGGTCGGTAACGCTGGCTGGCAGTACACCGGGAAGTCGCTGACCATGGAATTTGAAAAGGGAAAACAAAATCCTTCCCTGTTTGCTGTTCCTGGGGGATACAGTTATCACACTGTTGAGATACGCAAGTGAGGTCGACTTGGAAAAACACCTGGTGTGAAATAGTTTTGAGTGGCAGGGAAGCAGGCATCTGTCACCCACTGTTTTCCTCGGAGCACATGTACTGGTAGGGGACACAGATATGGCATCTAATTGTGCACAGTGCCCTGGGGTCAAGGCTGTGGCTCATGGGAGGGTGTTGAAGTGTTGCTTTGCCCCTTTTCTCAGGGCTAGGAGGGTTCCTCTGCAGACACCATCACCCACCCGATGGCAGGCACCCTGCTGCAGAGTATAAAGCAGCAGAGTTGTTTACGGAGCAAACTTAAACCTGCTTTGCAGCTGTTTCCTGGGAAAAACTGTTCAAATTCAGCTTTTCAGCCTTTTGCTCCTGGGTTATTGGAGCCAATTGCCATTTTGTTGCTAGTACCTGCTCACCCCTCACCTGTGGGGAGGCTGCAAAGCATCTCGCCTTCTAAACCCCGTGTGCCTCTTCCATGCCTGGCTTGGGGGGTGAGGAGTGGGATGGGGCTTCAGTTGCCCCTCAGTCTGCTTGTGGCTCATCTTTTTTTCCGTGCTGCTGGGTTTGGCTGCATTAATAGGGTAGTGCGTATTAGTCTTTGTTAGCTCCTCTTTCTCTTATTTGGTATCCTGTGGCACGCGTTGATGCCAAGCACAGTCCGTACAAAACCCATCTTCCGAATTTGTGGGTTTCTCCAGCATCCCCTAATGCCAGATGCAGAATGCAGATGGCTTAGGCAATTACTCCATCCTTTTATTAGATTGCTGGAGATTAATTAAATGCTTACACTCCTTTAGTTCCTTTTATCCCCAAGAATCCGGAGCACTTAAACCAGCGCGGCTCTTGTTTCTGCCAGGCACCCAGTGCGAGTCACAAAAATGAGGAACTCTGATTTAGAGCAGAACTTTGGGGGAAGATTGAAGAAGAAAAATACTCATGTGGGGTGCTGGGACTTGTGTGCCTGTCTCCTAAAAGCCTCCTGGGATCACTGATAGTGCAGGCAGTGGGGATCCTGGTGTTAACAGCCCTCAGCAGCTGGATCAGTGCTCTTTGCTCTGCCGCCTGGGATTCCTGACGAGCTTGCTTGGGGCTCACTGCAGGGGGGTAATGTGGGCTTGGGTCAGTATGTGCTGATTTATTGTTTTAATTTTTAATATTATTTGTAAACTCAGACCTACGCTGTCTGTTGCTGTCTTTAAATGGCACGTGTAGTGGATGTAGTGTGTGTTTTGGTTCATCAGTAGTTGCTGACATCCATGCTGTTGTCCCCTTTGCCTTTCTCCCAAGGGAGTCCTGGCATCCCAGGGGTGAGTGGCTGCAGGCAGTTAGGATTTGGCCATTTTCAAGCACAGAGCAATGGACTCACTCTGAAGCAAGAGGTACTGTCACACGTGATGCCATCAGGAGACTTTGTTGCTTGTCCCCGCTGAAGCCATTTGCAGCCATATGCTCTGGCACAGGGACACTGCGTCTGAGCGAAGTGTCCTCTAAGGATTATGTTAATCCATTTTCTGGACATAAATCCAATAGTTGGAAAATCCCACTCCATCTTCTTAGGAATAGTAATACATTTCACACTTTTGGATCTGTTTTCATTGGCCACCTCTCTTGACATCAGACCCCTGTGTGTCCTGGAGCCGCCTCGGCCAGGCTGCTGGGAGTCGGAGGAGCTGGCTCCAAGGGGAGGCCAGAAGTTCATTTTCTTCTGCGCCTTGTGGTCTGAATTGTTGAGTAAAATCAAAAGCCTGGCCTCTTGGTTTAGCTGAAGCGTTCAGAAGAAGGAGCTGGGAGCTGCAGCATGGCACAGGGGAGCAGACAGAAATTCCCACTTGTGCAATGTTTTTTTGATTAAATAACTGGCTATGTAGAGAGTAAAGACAGCTCGTGTCCTCCTCCACCTCTCTACGCAGCACGGCTCCTCCAGTCCGGGTGAAGAGGAGGGGGATGCAAGCTTACTCCTTATCTTCCCAAGGCCTTGGTGCTGCGGGACAAAACCCAAGGGCCATCTTGTGCAACACCACCAATTCCGCACATTCAGAAATCATGACTCAGGCTACTCCAACGCCTCCAGAGAGATCAGTGTGTAGAGGGTATTAAGTGGGGTGTTGGAGCCTGTCTGGAGTGCCAGACCCCCTGTCTGTTTGAGTGCAGGGGTTCTGGGTGCTGCTGGGTTCGCACAGGCAAGGTGTTACTGGCCCCTGTTAAATCTGCTCTCGGCAGTTTCGCTGGGCTGGGCTCTCCTCCTGCCGTGGAGATCTCGTGGCCCACAGTGAGGTCCCACCTACCGAGTACCCATTATTTGGAAACAGCTGTCAGTCCTTCAGTCCTGAGACTCATTAATCCAGTCACAGTGCTCTAATGTACATGGTTCCCAATGAAGGGGCAGGTGGGTGCAAGGACCCTCTCTGCTGCTCCCCCATCAGCAGTAGAAGGGGCTGTCCAAGCAAACCCTGGTCCTTGGAGAGACCCACCACCTGTCGTCCAGGACTGCCAAGAGCTGGGACGAGACACGTGCTGGTGTTCCCAATCCCAGGCCTGTTTGCAGGTAGATGTGGGGCTGGAGGTTTGGGAGGATTGCTGTTCTTCTGGGCAGCAGGTGGGTTTTTTGCATATGAGTGGTGGTTCGGTTTCTTCTTTTTTTCCCCTTAAGGGATCTTGGCAACCAGGCATTTTCTCTCGTTTGTCAGTACTTTTCTCCTCTTTTGTGCGTGGGAAACTGAAGTCGAACCAAGCATCTGCTGCTGTCTATGTTTGGAGACGGGACATGAAGGAGACTTTATTCTGATTCAGTTATGCCCTTTCCTATGAACCCTGCAGCTCACCTGCCCGCCATCCTTCCGAGGCTGCAAGCGCTGGCAGTGCCTGCCAATTGCTGCAAAGATAAATCATTTATCAGGAAAAAGGATTATAGCCTCAGGTGAACACTATGCAGCGGATGCGTGTTTCCATTCCTGTGTGTATTTTCATGTACATAGGGGCTATACATGAAAGGGTTTTGAAGTGAGTTGAATTGCAGGCAGCTCCGATCAGGGTTTTAGTTCCCATCCTCTGCTTCAGGCTCCCTTCCCAGCGAGGTTCCCTTTCCTCAAGGGCTGGGAAGCTGGAGACAGGTTATGTGAAGCTCTGCACTTCTTTAGCTGGCTGGGAGAGACTTGGCAGCTTTATTTGGGGGCTGTTTGTACTGGCAGCTCTGGGGTATGGTGTGCTCTGTCAGGGCTGCTCAGCCCAGAGCAAAGCTGCTGTGTGATTTAGCCAGGGATTGCTTGCTCAAGGCTATAAATAACCTTCCCAAGTGCCACAAAAGTTCTCATCTTGAAACAGTGGCATATTTCTGCCATACTTGTTAAGTCAGTTCACAGGCTGCTTAGTGAAGCTCTTAGCAAAAAAAAAAAAAAAACCAACAAAAAAACCCCAAACCAAAACCGCCCATCTCTGCTGGGATTTGGCAGGGCTGTGCATGCCCAGACCACGGGTCCCGGCCTGGCAGCGCGTGGGCTTGGCGGATGCCAGAAGGTCCCGAGGAGGGAGCGATGGGTGTGGGATGCTCCCAGCCCTGCTGTCTGGCCGCTGCAGTGCTGGGCTTGCACATCCCATACCTGAAGGCTTGTTAAGTCCCGTAGCTGGGTGTAAGTGCAGGAAGCTTGGCCCCTGCGTGGGGGCAGCTGTGGGCGGCAGGGCTGGGTGGGTATGGAAACGGGGACGAGCGTACAGCCCTACTCTTTTGATATGGAAAAACTTCAGCTTTCCTGCTGCACCTGCTCGCTCTGGGTCCTGGTGTTCCCGCTGCAGGGCCGCTTCCTGCTGCAAAGGTGTCTGCTGTTACCACATGAGCCCTGTTTTGGCTGGCGAGAGGGGAGCGTGGGTGAGGTACACATGGCTCTGGTGGGTGCTGGGGTCTTGGGACCCTCAGAGCTCTGTTTATGGTACTCGAGCCCCAGTGCAGCTCATAGGCAGTGCAAATGATTCTAGTATCAGCAGGCAGATAAGCACTAAATATCCTTAAGGCATCAATTTGACCAGTGCTGCCTGGTGTGAGGTGTCCCAGTGCTAATGCCCGCTGTCTGTCTGGTTGCGTAGCTCTGCATGGATCTGATATGCTGCATTAAACTGCCTGGCTGCCACAGCTAGGTGCACCCTGGTTTCTCGGGGTGCAGAGCCCCATTAAGGGAGGACCGGGCAGGGCTAGAGCCCTCCAGCTCAGCAGAGGCTGCTGCACCTGCCTGCCAGGCTCAGGCTGGAAAGCCAGGGCTTTTTTCCACTGAAGTCAGCTGGCATGCTGACTTTTCCATCCCTTTTGGCCTCTGAGCCTGCACCACCACAGCCTGAATAAACTTCCCCCCATTTCCTTCCAGCGAGGCTGGGTGTTCCTGGGGCGCAGGCAGAGCTGGGGCCGTGCCAGCCCAGCCCCGTGGCTCCTCGGGCAGAGGCCGTGTGTGGGCAACCGGCAAGCGGGAGCACCAGGACAGCGAAAGTCGCAGGAACTGGATTTCTCCTTGCTTTCCCTGATGGCAGCAGCCCTGGGGGAGAAGTTCTTACCAGCCAGGCTGCAGACAGGCTGCGTGTTTCCCTGGGCGCTGGTGAAATAAAGAGGTTTCTTGGGGCACCTGGCTGGGGACTGGTGCCTGAGCACTTTGGCCCTCGCTTTGTGGCACAGCCGTGTGTCATGGTGCCAGTGTCCCAGTACCAGGTACAGCCTCACACGGCCCTGGACTCTTCAGAAATCATGGGACACTTGCACCCCGTATCTGATGTCTGCCACCCAGCTGCCGGTACATCTGGCAACTCCTTCCAGCCAAGCTGGGGTTGAAGCAGGACCCCCTGCTTGGACGAGGCTCCATGGCCCAGGGGATGGCTGTGTACACCGTGGTGCGATGCCCCAGCCTGGGCCTGATGCCAGTGTGTCTCCTCTGCCTGCGCTGCCCCGTTGCCCACCTGCCTGCAGCTCCTTTGCAGAAGCAGTGGCTCCCCATGCGTGGCAAGCTCTCTGACTCAGGGTGGCTTTTGAAGCTGGAAGCCCGGCAGCCAGCCAATCTAGGCTCCCCTGTAAGTTGGGTATGATTCAGCGCTGACCTTTGCATGCAGTGTGGGGCTGGCAGAGCAGCAGTGTGCCTCCCTCGGGAAGGCGGCAGCTCCTCTTTGGGAAGGCTTTCACTGCCCACCACTGCCCACCACCCGCAAGGGATCTCATCAACACTCCTTGGAAGGTGTCCCCCTGGCAGCGATGCAATCGGCCTTCAGGTTTCTGAAAATATCTGCCACCTGCTGTCACAGAAAAAGCACCTTCTCAAGAAAATGAATTTCTGACAGAGCAGAAAAAAAGCAATATTAAACAACGTCAAGGAAAAAAGAGAAACTAAGTGACTTGTGCAAACAGTGGTTTGGCAAAGTGATCTCCTTTGTTTTCTTGTGTTACATTTTTTTCCCTCTGGCCAGGGAAGGACCAGTATTTCCCTGAACTGGACAGGTCTTTCGTAAGCCGTAGGAGGAGGGTGCGTGGTGTGGGCTGTGTCTGGGACAGACAGAGGAACCTGTTTGCAGGGGAGGGGGGCAGCAAGCAAGGTCCCCTCAGGTGCTGAGAAGCCCGGTGGGTGACAGCCACCAAGCCTGTGCAACAGCAGAGAGAGGGGCTGCCCTTTCTAGAGGCCCTGACCGATGGAAGGCTGGATCCCACGCAGGAGGATGAGGAGCAGTGGAGCACACAGGGGACCAGAAGCACCCTGCAAAAGAGGTGCTTTGTGCCTCCCTGCCCGTGCCACCGGGCGTGACGTGGCCCCGAGCAGCTCTGACCGTTTGCAATGCGAGGGCTGCCTTTGTCGGGCTGCCAGAGCGCCTCGTTACAGAAGGGACCCCCTCAGCTGCCCATTCACCAGCACTCTGAGAGGGTGGCCTTTCTTCTCCTAATTGGACCGGGGAGGAGGGGGCTGCCTGGGATTGCCCTCCCCACTGAGCCAGCCGTGCCCCCTGCTTTCAGAACATGGGGATCAGTGACCCCCTGATCCTGCCTGGCTCTTGGGTGCACGTGGGGGGCCCCCACCTCTGCCCCCCATCCCCGGCAGTGTGGTGGGGCCATGGATCTGGAGGTGATTATTTGGAAAAGCCACGTCCTGCATATGTACATATGGTTTCCTCCTCAGTTCCTGGCAGCGTGGGGAGGGTGGGCTCTTTCATGGGTTTATTTTCTTTGTCAGCTCTCTTTCACACAGCTTTATTTTCCCTCCTTTTGTCTCGGGCGCCTTCCTTTCTCCTCCCCGGGCTCAGCCCCAGCCCTGCTGCCTCCCTTTCCCGCAGGGTCGACCTGCTGGTACGGATGCTGGCATGGATGCCAGCTCGAGCCCTGGGAGCCAGGACGCCAGCCCCTGCGGGGACCAGGACCACCACCATGCCTGGCACCCTGCCTGGGGCACATAAGTTTTAAAGGCAGGCAAAAGCCTATGCCTGGGGTCTGGGAGCCCCAGTGCTCAGGGGTCCCTGGGGCTGCTGCCCTGGGAGAGGGGACCTGGGTCTCAGCGTTGGGGTGGGATAGGGGGGAAGTCCCACACCCCGGAGGCTCCGGCTGCTTTGCTGATCCTTGCCTCCGCCTTGCCTGCTTTATCCCACACCTCTTTCCGAAATGGAAGTCGGTGCTGTGAGTAGGAGGGCTGGAGGGGAGTGGAGCAGGAGCGGCCCTCGGTGCGCTTATCGCCTGCAGATCACTGGTAAATAGGGGCGGTTTCTCAGGCCATCCCTGCTCCTCGCCTGGGCAACGGTAGCTTAGCTGACAGGCTGACCTCCGAGTCCACGTTTTTGGGGGGATGCTCACCACATTGGGAAGGGTTACTCCTCTGCCGTGCAGTTCCCATGTGGGATTTCTGCCCTGAAAGCAAAAATAATCTGGGGGGACTTTATCCTTCTGTTGAGTTTTGTGAAATGTGCGAAAAATACCTGGAACCGGAGGGAGAGGTGGGTGTGTTTGGAGCTGTGAGGACAGTAATTGTGTGGAGCGAACCCACACTGGGGCTGGAGCTGCCATGGGCTCTGGCAGGGGCACACTCCCGCGGAATGTGGGATGCAACAGGATGCCCTGGAGCCCAGGCTTAGGAGAAAAGGTGAATCCTGCATGGTTTATGTCCCGCGCCCCTTGGTTTGGGTACACGTGAACGTGCGCTGGAGGGGAATAGCTGAATAAAGGGGTGTAGATAGGACAGCATCAAGACATTCCTACTGTTGGTGCTGTTTCCCAGGAGGGCCATCCAAGGAGGTGCTGCCTGGTTCAAGGTGGTGTCTGGCTTCTGCTCCATCACTTGCTTATGAGGCGACCCAGCCCTGCTGGGGTCCCCCATACAATTATGGGCATGACTGAGTGTGGCTGCTGGCCAAGGTTGTGGTTGTCAGCCAGGAGGTTGGCATTGCTCGAATTCGTGTGGCTGTGGGAGCCAGTGGTGGATGAGGCCGTCTCCTGCCCTGCTGATAGCTGCCGATGCTTGCCCTGTCCTTGCACGTGGCTGTATTCTGCGCCCGCCTGGGGAAGGAAAATGCAGGGAAAAGAAAAACGATTACCCCTCTGGTGGCAGTGACCTCGTGCTGTCGGGAATAGTTGGAAGGAGGCAGATATCCTCTGGCTGCAAATGGCTCTCCCTCTCCTCGTCTAAGCTATAGTCTGCCTTGCAGGTGCATGGGAAGCAGTGCCGGGCAGTCCCACCCAGAGAGCAGCGTGGGGAGGCCGGGTGGGAGAGGTGCTGAGCAGCTGAGATGTTCACCTGGCAGGGGATGGTGGGGGAAGGTCCTTCCTTACGTGCTGCACTGTCATCGTGTGCCCAGGGCTCTGGCTGCCTCAGCCCTCCTCACCTCCTACTTTTTATTGATGATTTCCAGACTTTATGTAAGAAAAGAGAATCGACTGATGTCAGAGATGCCTCTCTTAATATGGCCTGAACCTTTGAAGAGGTGGGAAGGCTCTGCTTAGGGGATGTGACTGAAAATTTATCAAAACCTGTGCTTTTGCAGTCGTGTGGTTGGGGTCTGGGCAGTTAATGTTGCCGTTGCCGGTGGTGTGCATCGTGGGCTTTAATTCCTGCTTACATAAAGCTGCCCTGCACCGTGGCAGCCTGCTCAGCACGTGACAAACATGCCAGCTGTTTGGTGTTTATTTTTATATCCTCTGTCTTCACATCTACTCTCAGCACTGACTGCCCGGTGCCGGCCGCTGGATGCCTGCCTCTGTCTCCACCCCAGGCAGCTGGGGCTGGCCATGCTGGGTGGTTGGGCTTGTCGAGTTTGTGGTGCAGACGTGAGGGTGAGCAAGGAGGGCTCTCTGGGACAGCATGCACACACTAAGCCCAGGCAGGGTCACACAGCCCCCACACTGTGCCCTCAATAGAGGTGGCAGCAGCGTCCCAGCGGAGAGATGCTGGCACTCCCGTGGCAATGCTGGGTGAGAAATAACCCCTCTCCACAGCCCCTTCCTGTGCGGTGACCCCAGCACATGTTCAACCATGTTAACTACTGGTGCTTGAAACCAGTGACCTGGGTTTTCACGGTGCCAGTGAAGGTTATGGCCGTATTCACAGGAACATAGAGCCCTGCCAGCTTTAGTGCCTGTGCTGCGCTGCCGAGGGTTACGTCAGCGCTCATGTCGAGATGAGGCGTGGGAGCACAGGGGGCTAGTAAATAGACTCAAACCACTTTTCTTCTAACTACACGTTTTTAGCGCTCAGCTTTGACTCTTCATCGCTTGTCTGTTTTCTGATCCTTCTTCTGAATCTGCCCTCTTCTATTTTATTTTTAAAAAGGTTTTTGTTCGGCATCTCTCTGTGCTGGGTCACAGTGGTGCTGCCTTTGGTCCCCTTTGAATAGCAAAGCGGTTCCTTTATTCTGGAGGCTTGGCCTGGAGGCTCAGCATTGCTGCAGAAACAGCCAAGGGTTTGACAGTGCTGTAATTAAATACTGAAGGGCCTGTCACAGGACAGGTTGCCCCAGCTATTTTAGGGATATTCCAATATCCAAGTCTCTAATAGATGACTCGGTGCAGCCGAGGGGATATTGGCTTATACCTATGTACTTTGGTTGCGGCATAGATGAATGAGTCCTGCTGGCCTGATCACTGAAGTTATTTTCCTTTTAGAATAAGGGCTGCTGAATTCTTGAAACATTGCAGTGAGGGAACAGCTTCATGGTGGGAGGCGTGTAAGGCTTCAGGTGCAGTGGGCAAAACACCACCTGTTCCCCAGAAGTGTCCCTGGGTTCCTTCCAGGCATGCCATCGAGGCCGTGGTGGGACTATGAGGTTTCCAGTGCCATGGAAACTCAACTAATCTGCTGTTTCTTTCCCCCCAGTACATCGGGAGCCTGGATGTGCCGCGGCCAAACAGCCGGGTGGAGATTGTGACGGCCATGCGGCGGATCAGGGTGAGTGTGGTGAGGATGCTCGTTCCACTTCTGCGTTGGGGTGGTGGGTGCACCGATCCGCCCTCTCTGCTTACAGCCTTTACTTGCATAAATCCTGTTCTCCAGGTTATTCATAACTCTGTATTTTTCACCGTCCTTCTGTCCATTGAGATCTCCATGTAATCCAGCACGATGCCTGCAAGCTTTATGTGCCACACCGTCAGTTTGGAGCATCCCTAGCGCTGGCTGTCCCCTGTGGTACCTGGGCATCCCGTGTGCCGTGGTAGCATGTCTGCAATTTGGAGGATTTCCTCATGCATCAGTCCCAATTAAAAAATAATAGCAAACTACTTGTGGAAGAGGTCTGTTTGTGTTTTACTGCTTGTGTCAATGCTTCAGCTGCATGAGAATTTGGGCACTGCCTGGATATGCCAGCAGGTTAGTGCCTGGTAAATGGCAGTGTGCAAATTAAAGTGCTGAGTAATGAGCTGCTGGGGCCAGCCAGCAGCGAGCTTGTTTAACAGCAAGTAGGTCAGGGGATGTCATCTGGTAATGAAGTCATCTGGCTTCCCAAAATACTTATAGCCAGGGTGCGGGGTGCTCTTGCCATGTAACGCTTGGCTGATAGCCAGGAGAGGAGCTTTTCTTGTGCTCCCTGGCCTCTCGCCTGCAAACTGGAAGGTGTTCAGGGGCAGACTGGGTGGTGAGCAAACCACACACCCGGGGAGCTTGCTGCCCCCAGGGTTAAAACAGCACAAGCCTGACTGCTTTTCGAGGTATGAGACAGCCCTTTGGTTGGACCTTGGTCTGGCATACATGGTGGTATGGCCATAGGCACAGGGAATTTGGTCTGCTCCGTGGGTCACAGCAAGGGGTCTCCCCTGTCTTCCAGGGGTGGCTCTCTCCTTGGAATAACATTCTTAACTGGAAGGAACTGAGGATGCTTGCAGGGATGTTGAGTAATGGATGAGCTGTCTTTCTGGTGGCCTCATGGGATCCTCTAAGCACCGGACCTGCTCGTGCAGCTGAGCAGCCCTACCAGGGCTCTGCTGTCACCCTGCTCCTCTCTCAGCCCCTTCTGTGGACTCAGGCTATAATCTCGTTTTCCCTTTTCTCATCACCAGTGGAAGAGAGGAGTATCATATCCCAAGAAGAGAAGTATTGTATCGCAAGGACACAGATTGCAAGACTCATCTGTTTCAAATTTTCAGGGTGTAAATACTTTGTGGGCTTTTCTCAACAGCTTTCCTACCCCTTGCCCTGTCCTCTTGGTGGTGAACGTTGTGGCCACTGCACAAGCTGGGAAGTCCTTTCTGGCATTAGGTTTGCTCACCTTGGTTCCAGATGAGGTTTGGGGCAGAACAACTGTTACGGTGTCAAGAGCTGTTATAAACAGCTGTTTCCTTCCCTGCCTTTCAAGATAAGACTTTTGAAAGAATGCAGCTCCACCCCCAAAAATCATGTAACTCCACAGCTGTATGGGAGAATGGGCACAACTTTGGGGGCTTAAATAAACCCTAGGCAGAAAAAAAAACCCAAACACCAAAACATCCTTGTTGACAAATATAAATAAACTTAACCATAGTCGAGAAAATCCATAGGTAAAGCTCTGAATGGGCAGGGGAAGGACACAAATTAGGGTAAAATAATGATTTCTCATGGTGAATGATGTGCTTGAAACGTGTGCTCAGGCTTCCCTGACCTAGTGTAAGGCAAGAGAGATGCAAGTCATTGAAAAACCGTGATTTTGCAGATCAGATCTGCCAGGGAGACTTTTAATGCCTGTTTATTTGTTATGGTGTGCTGTTTGTGAAGAGGATGCCAAGATGGTTTGTTTTATGGAAATTTAGTCCTGTAGCCCTTCCCTGGTTTCCCATGTTTTGTGCTGGCCTTGCACCCAGCAGCAAGACGTTACTGCAGCATAGCAAGGGCATTTGTTGGCTGAGCTGGGTGCTGGAAGCTGGTTTCAGTTTGGCTGGAGGTCAAGGAATGCATGTTCTTAAAGCAGAAGGGTAGTTATGTTCTTCAAGGAATAAAGTAATCCCAAAATATTGATATGGGGAAACCAGAGGAAGAAAAATTTTATTTAGGCACAGAAAGCAAGCAATGGGAGATGGTCAGGTGCAAGCTGCAGTGGTTCTGCATGTGGTGTGTGAAGCAGCTGCTGTCCCTGAGGTTTGTATGGATTTTAATGCAGTCCTTGGTTTAGGAAGAAAGTGCTGTGTCCCAGTATGTTCTGAGTTAGTGGCTGCTGGTGAAGGAGGGAGACCCTCGCTGGCTGCCCTGCTGCTGCAGCTCCCCTTTCTCAGTGCTGCCTTCGCCCTAGCCGCTCGCTGGGCTTTGCCTCTGTTTACTAAATGATAAAAAAAAATGATCCTGTCAAGAAGTGAGGAAGCATGCTGCCTGGCTGTGAGGGTCCCGAGGGGGAGAGCGCTCTGGAAGACCCCTGTGCTGGGCTGGGAGCAGGGAGGGATGGGGCCATGAGCAGCAGCAGCTCCTGCAGTGCTGCCTGCCCTCTCCTCCCTGGCAGCTGGGACTGCAGGGCAAGTGCCTCAGGCCTGGCTGATCCCAGCGTCCTGGTTAGGTGGAGACCTGACCCTTTGGGGGCAAAGAGGAGAACACAGCATAGCCAGCATTGCTGGAATTCCTGCTCCGGCAGGGCCCTGCTGCCACTCTCCCTAGAGCAAAGCAGAGCAACGGCTGTGGGCAGAACGGCTCCGCCAGAGCAATATATTTTTATATATATATCTAAAGCCCAAATCTGGTCCCTTTCGTGGGTTGGATTGAGAGGGGTTTCATACAGGGCATCAGTGTTGCAAAGCAGGGGTGCCATCCCCTTCCTACCCCCAGCTGAAGGGCTGGCAGTGGCATGGCCATGGTGACTGCACTGGCTGCAGGGAGAGTTTCTGTCCAGAAGCAGGAGGATGTTGGAGAATTCCCGGGATTCTTACAGCTCAGGGGAGAGAGGAGGGAAGGGGAGGTGCTCAGCCAGCTGCCTCTGCCTTCCTGCTTTTCCTGCTTGAAATGCGTGCTCGGGCTTCCCTGATATAGAGTAAGACAAGGGAGATGCAAGTCATTGAAAGGCCATGGCTTTGCAGCTCAGATCTGCCAGAGAGACTTTTAATGTCTGTTTATTTGTCGCTGGGCTTTCCTGGGATATCAGCTGGGGTTGTTAGAGACACAGCCCCATCCTGCTCTGTGTCTTGGTGCAAATCCCTAGCCCTGAAAGGACTCGGTGGAATGGGACATTAGCCGTGCCAAGGATGCACTTGGACAGCAGTTTTGCAAGCTGCAGCTTTCCTCCAAAGCCTACATCTTCTGGCTGTTTGCTGCAGCTTTCCATCAAAGCTATGTCTTCTGGCTTTCCTGCAGATCACTGATTGCCATGTCAGTACTCATAAATACAACAGGCAAGGACTTGTTTTCCTGGCAAGTGGCTGGGCTTGTGTCTGTACAACTGAATCCCTTCTCCTCATCATCCCAAAACAGGGTGACCCGGTCTGTGTTGCTTCATGCCCTGCACTGCTGGGGTAGGTTGGCCTTCAGAGTGCTCTTTGGCTCCTCAGGATGCAAGGTGTGAGAAACCAATCCGTAAGTCCAGATAGTTACCTGTTGGGCACCTGAACATCAAAAAATCCTAAGCTCAACAGTAATTAAATGGTTGTTAAAGCTGCAGCCAGCCTGTCCTGTTGGGGTGTGCCCGGGGGATCTTCCTTGCCCAGGCTCTCCTGGGAAGCAGCAGCCCAGAGGTCACAGTGCTCTTCTGCTCTGTGCCGGTCACGGGCAAGGCTTGAGAAACTCACATGGGAGCTCATGAGGGTGGTCTGGGACAGGTCGTACACCCATCAGTTGCCAAAGAGGGTGTTATGGTACGGGAGAGCAAGAGCCCAATTGATGCATCTTCCCAACCATGAGGACTATGGGCAGTTTAAAGTGCCTGAGCTAGCTGCAAGACATCCTTTCTTGTTTTCTTTTCTTTCCAGAATGGCTAAGCACATGGGGCCCTAAATGGCAAGGATAACTGTATATTTTTCATGTTGTCGTGATGTAAATATATGCAAATGCTTTCCTCTTTGTGCTCCTGGCATGTCGCCAGTGCTACCTGGCTGGGGCTTGGTGCGGTCGTTCTAGAGAATTTGGAATGATCCCTTTTTTGCTGCTTGGATTGCTGAGTGCAGCTTTAATCCAGGTTTTCTTTGGTGCCAGAAAGGATGAAGTCCTATATAGGCACTTCTTAAAAGCTGCTTCTGTGGAAGTCTTCTGCAAGCCTGTTTCTGGGAAGCGTCCAGCTGAGTTTTGCAGGCTCAGAACAAGGAGACATTTAAAGTATTTTAAAATCTAGCTCCTCTACGCCTCCTACTCTGTCAGGTACATCTGATTTTGTGGAACTTCTGCTGCTTTGCATAGCTGAGCTCTGATTTAGCAAATTGGCAAAATTGCTGAATTTCAACAAGCTTGTTTAAAGCGAGATTTTGCATCCTCTGCTAAGCCACATGCACAGTCGGACTGGTGTGAAAATTAGTGCATGCGGGCAGTTATTTGTGTAGAGCACCTGGTGTAGTTTGAGCTCATTTAATTAAAATATTTCTGAGATATCCCTGTTCTGCCATGGCGAGTTTTTAAAAGCGTTGGGTCATTTACAATGATGCCTTCCTTTTTTTCCTTTTTTTTGGTTTTTTTTCTTTCATCATGCAACGAGCAGCATGGATGTCCCTGCTGTAAAGCAGAGCAGGATTTGAAAGTGAGCTGGCCCTGCGTGCAAGAGCCCTGCCTGGGGGCAGCCCACCCCTGGCTGCCCGTGGGGGACCTGCAGGCAGGCAGCAGGCTGGCCAGGAGATGCTCAAGCTTTGGCCTCCCGAAAAGCTCAGCCTGCTCTTTGCCAAGGCACTCCGTGCAAGGTGAATTATCGCCGGGCTAATGACTTGATGTGATTATCCCAGATGAACAAGATTACGTTGTATTAGATCTGGGAGGAATCGAAGGGATATCTGTAATAATTTCAATTGCTCTTTCAGTGCTCTGACAATCGCAGTAAAAAGACTGAAGGCTTCCGGGCAAGTTCATTGTATTTCTCCCGGCACCACCAACGCCACTTAACTTCTTAATGAAATAACGGCTAGTCTGCTCTTGCTACCAACGTGCTGCCTACTTGATTGCATGAAATAGGTCAGGATCTCATCCTGTGGTTAGTATTTAATGAATAAACTGATTAAATTAGTACCCAGATTCACTGGAGCAGCCTTTTAACCAAGACTACCTATAGGGGAAGGATGGTTTCCAGGAGAGCTGGCCAAAGCGTGGTGGCCCTGGCTTTGCTCTCTGTTTTAATACCATGGCCAGGGTGCGGCAGGTGCTTTCCAGTGATGCTTTGAAGGTTACTGGCAGTGTTAAGTAGTGTGAGTTGTACATAGGCTCTGTTGTAATGCATGTGTAGTAAAATTAGAAGTTGAAGGAGGTGAATGATTCCATGTGGCACAGGGCAGGCATCTGAACTGGTAAGAAGGTGTGGTGTGAGACATTAACGATGGAAAGCAAGGTCTGAGCCCCTGGGGAAGCCAGGTGGGGATGAGGCTTTGGGCACTGCTTGCCAGAGGGACTTCGGAAAGGCACTCCCGGGCAGATGTGAGCAAGTATTGCCTGTGCCGGCTGTCTGCCAGGCTTGCTGGGTCACGCAGTGGCAGGAATGACTGGGCTCAGCCAGATGTGCAACATGATGGGTCCCGAGGAGACGAGGAACAGGCACGTTCCTCTTCCCCCAGTAGCTGGCCTCGTAAGTAAGTCATGATAAGCTCATTGTCTGTTGGCTTTCAGCAGTACCTTAGCTAAGAATCCTCTGCTAGGGTTGGGGCAGCAGCATGTCCCTTGTGGCCAGTCTCCAAACCATGGTGGGGAGGGGAGCTTGGTGGCAGGGGGTCCAGCCTGGGAAAGAGCAGGGGGTTCCCAGCCAGACGGAGAGCTCAGTTGTGGAACCAGTGAGGATGAAGGAAACCGTAACCCAGGTGGGGGAGAGTGCTTTGGGAAAGCTAGTGAGCCAGGAGGTGCATGCTGGCACGTGGTCTTCCCCATACCTCCTGTCTCTCTGAGGAGCTCAGCACTTCTGATCTGGGCGAGTGTCCCAGGGGCAGGCAGTGCTCTGGCAGGAACACATCAGCTGACACTGGGCATGCCAGTGCAAGCAGTGATGCCCTGGTGGGCGATGCTGGCCTGTAGCCAGTCAAATGCCTTTGAGAGGGCTGGAGCCAAGTAGGCACTGAGCCTGGGGTGGGACTGGAGCTGCTGGCAGAAAGCTGGGAGGCAGCAGTGCTTTGTGTCCTCTGCATCTCTGTCACACATCCTTGCCCTGTGTTTGCTTGGGTTGGCCTTTCCTCGGCTGGGCTTCCTTCTCTGAAAGCCGGCAGTGGCTCCCTGTGACTCATCTCACTCCCAGGCTGGGGGCTTTCCCCACCGGCACTCGCCGTGAGTCAAGTTACCAGCTTGCCGATGCCTGAGCCATTGGCAAGTGTCTGCTGGGAGCTGAAGGGAGAGGACGGGGAATAACATCTGCCAGGCTCCCTGAGCATGGGGGGGAGGGCAGACCTTCGCATTGCTCCTTCTCAGCCAGGTGCTACTCTGCCAGCTCCCACCCCCCCTCTAAATTCATGGCCAACACCTAAAGTCATTTCACAAATGTCTGTCCCCTTGTGTGCCCTTGTGCTCCCTCCTCTCACTCCTGCTTCATGCGTGTTCTTCCTTGGAAACGTTACTTCAGGCAGGCTGTAAGTATTGCACTGATGGGTTTCGTTACCTGTTGGGCTCAGCAGAGCACGTGCAGGGGTGTCACTGTGTGCTGGAGAGGTGCCCCCGGCTTTCCGTGGCTCCTTCCTTTGAGGCTCCCATATTGCACACGCGGTTTTGGTAGCACAGCAGGCCCAGTTCAGTGCCAGGGCTCAGCTGCACTGGAAGCAGGGCAGTCTGGTGCTGCAAACCTTGCTTTCTGCGGGAACGTGGCGTAGCTGGAGCACTGATGCACAGAACCTTCTGCAAATGCTGTGGAAGCTGCCAGCGGTGCCCAGGTCGCCCTCCTGCTCCCCGTGTGCCTGCTCTGGCTTTTCCTCCTGCCAAGAAAGGAGTGATGTGTTACATGCTCTGACTCACGGGCATGAACGGATTTAGCCTGGCTGTCAAGGGGGAGGTCTGCAGCTTGCTCTGGGAGCTTTGGGGTCACGAGGGCACTAGTAATTGCTGTTTGTGAGGGTTTGAAGAGTGCTTACAGAAACCATTGTCCTTTGATAGCTCTCTGCTCCTTCTGCAAGGTGACAGAGCTGCCTTTGATTGCCTGACCCTCTAACCTGCATAAACCTCTGCAGAAAGTATTATTACTGAGGGAAGGGACTGTGTTCAGTGTCACCAGCCGTAATGCACCCAGCTCAGTGCTCTCCAGCCCCACCACTGTCACGAAGAGGTGACAGTCTCTTCTACTGCTAGAAACTTGCTAGCAAAGATAACATCTCCACTTACCTTTGCATTTTAGAGTAAATTCCAAACTGCATGTAAGAGGGAGCTCCTGGCAGACCTGAGAGGTGGTTGAGAGGAGAAATGGGTTTGAGAGGGGTACGCTGAGGTATGGCTGATTTCAGGGTCTGCAACTCATCCTAGCATCTCCCAGCACTTCCCTGAGCAGCACAGAAGGTGCCAGAAAGGAGTTCTGTTGGTAGTTCTTACACTGCCCCGGTAGCCAGATGAAAAGCACCACAAAAGTTGGGCTACCTGCTTTCTGGGCTGAGATGGGGAACCGCTGACTTTTGTACTCGGCCGGAGAAGAGAGCTGGACCCATCCCTCTTTTCCAGTTCCTTTGAGGGTGTGTCTCTTCACACCCATGGCATTGCTTTTGTTTGGAGGTTTTTTCTTCTACCACAACATGGAATTTTCCTGTGTTTTTTAATATATCAGGGCTTTCATCGGTTTGCTGCCACAATGGCAGCATTTTACTCTTGGGATGGAGCGGGGTCCAAGTGCTGCCTTGTGCTGAACACTGGAGTTTACGGACCTGAGCAGGAGAGACATGGGCAGCCATATCCTGGGCAGCTGCCTCTTCCAGCCAGGCATGAGTGTGTCCAGAGATGACGCCTGGCTCTTGCTCTGTGATTAGGGGGAGAAATAGCTTAGGAAAAGGAGAGCAAAGAGTAAAAAAAACACTAATAAGCAGGGGGTCACAGGTCAAACAGTATTTAGTATCTGTCTTATGGATGAGAAACTGAGGCATGGGGAGACTAAGTGACCTGCCAGACTCCTTCCGAGGGAGGCATCTCTGCGCAGGGAACCGGACTGAATTAAAATCAAACCAAGCTGAAGCCAACACTTTACATGCTACTCTTGTGTGTGATTCTTTCTGCTCTCGTGCTTCCCTGCCAGTCCTGGAGGGCCAGGGACCTCTTTATTTAATTTGTTGAACTGTTCTCTGCTGCATCACCTTAGAAGAGAGGCAAAACGCAGATTTACAGCCATGCAAAAAAATGCCACGTGCCCCAGTTTCTTCACTGTTAAAATAAATTTTTGGTGGTTTTGGCTTGTTGCGGCAGGAAGATGTTCCAGGGGATGCTGTACACCAAACAGCCGGGGGGAAGAGCAGTGTCAGAGCCTGCCTTGCAGCCTGCAGCAAGGTGCGAAGGATTTTGGCACGGGGGTTTGTGGCTGTGAGAGCTGTAAGGGCGGGTGCGTAACGGTGTGTTCCTGCGGTGTGCGGGAGCAGAGGAAAGGATCGCATCTGTTTTAAGTGGAGAGGCTGCAAAAACTATTGTGTGCGCTGGTCTGTGGAATGGATCTTGTTTAATTATAGAGCTGGTGGAAAGGATGTGTCTATTGTAGGACAGCAGAACAAGCACAGCCGAGAACAAGATAAAGGAGCCGAGTCCTCTCCCAGTCCTAGCGGAGAAGGGCTGTAGCCTGCAAAGCGTGATGAAAGCCCTGGAGGTCCCCTGCCGCCTTCTGCCTGCACCTCTCACCCTGCGGGGAGGCCGTCACGGCCGTGCAGGAGCTGCTGCTGCTTCTCGGCACGGCACTGCAGCCACAGGCCAGGTCCCCGGCTGCCCCGCTGCCCCCGTAGACGATAGTCGGTGGGTGAAGCAATGTGCTTCAACTGGGATTTTTGGAGGGATTGGACTTTCCCAGGCTGGAGTGAAGTCTACCCTGGGCAAAGATGCTACATGAAGAATGTAGCCAAATTTGAATGAATTTTCGGAGAAGAAAACCTTCTCAGGTCAGTCTTCCCCAATGGAGAATGAGGATCCTAGTGGTTCTTAATCTGTCACTTGGTTTTCACCAGCCTGAGTTTAACATGGTGAGAAAAGGCCCAGCCAAATCAGTTCTCCTTGCCATATGCTTGCCTATGGAAACTGCAGATCCCTTTCAGTGGAAACTGTAAAAATCGGCCTGAAGCAGGTATTCATTGCAGGAAACTGCAGCAAAGAAGGTTAAATTTCATCTTAACTCTTCAACTGAGAACAGCCCCGTTCACAGTAAAACTGTGATGTTTACAGTGTTGTTCTTGGATTGCAATAGTGATATGCATTATAAAGAGCCAAGGCCTTTTTCCCCTCCAAGGCCTCCAGTTTTGTTTTGGCATTTTGCTCCAATGACATTTTGTTACTCCCTCTTAACATGATGGATGGGACTGTGCTGGACTCCTTCAAACACTCCCTGATCCCAAGGAATTTCGGGGATGCATGCGTATCTCTCCAGTACTGGAAACACAAAGAGCACGTCTCTGCTGACCTCTACATGCGTGCTAAGGAATCCTTAGTATCTAAAAAAGAGCAATCTGGAGTAATTGGCCCAAAGCTGGTGGTGAGTGTGATTCAGGGTGCAGGTCCTGTTGAGCTTTCTGGGAAGACAGACGCATCTTTCTGTGGTTTGAACGGGTCCGACTTCAACTCCCAGTTAGTCAATCTTCTCCATTTGCCTAAAGTCAAAGACCCTTCGATGTGCCGAAGCTCTCCCCGAGTCCCAGGTCTCAGCTGTGGACAAGTCCCCCCCAGCCTACTCTTTAGATAAGCTGAGTGGAAGGAGTTTGTTTTAACCTCTGGCACTTCAGAGTCTGAGAAACCTGCCTCATGTTCCTGTTGCTTTTTTCTAAACTCTTTTCTATTGCTTCAAGTGTATGATAAAGCAGAACGTTTTATGTCAGGATGGGTATTAGTAGTGATTCCAGCAGCGGCATGTTTTGAGATAGTATCACCTTGCTGTTTTGCTACATGTTGCCCTGCTCATGTGCCCAGGACCACACGCTCTTCAGTGTCCTTTCCACTGGGTGACTCCTATCAATGTCTCCAGGGGTTTTTTAGGATGCATTTCTGCATCATGTGCATGCAGCTTCTGTTCCTTTTTCCTTTGGGAGGCTGCTTGGCCAGTGCCATGTAAAATCAACCTGAAATGAGTGGATGCTGAATTCCTGTACATTTGACATGGAGAGCAAATACTCTTTTTTTCTTCCAGACCTGCATAAAAGTGAGCATTGCTGTGCTCCCCTCGCCATGGGGTTTCCTGGAAGCACAGCACCATTTTGTCACCTGTCTGTCATTGCTTCATTTGGGGCTCCACCAGTGAGGTGGATTTTAGCCCCTTAATCTGGGCTGTGTGGTCACTTTAGATAAAGTTTTTTGTCAAAACGCACGCAAAGGGGGAAACGGCCATGTATTCTCTTCAGTTTCTCAGCCAGACTGATGGGTTTGTGAAGTACACACTTAATTTCAATGAGATAGTTCAGGGTTTCAACTTGCATAGAACTCATGCTGTGCCAAGTTGTACTGCAATCCTTTTGCTAGATATGAAGTCCTGTGCTGGCTGTTTTCTAACTCTGCCTAAAGTCTTGGAGCTTTTATTAGCTTGGAAATTTTTCTGTAAGTCTTTCTAGATCTCTCTAAAGGACGTTCTTCTGACTTGTTGACTAACGTGTAGAATGTAGTGAATGATTTTTAATACCTGCATTAGTTATTGCTGAAATAGGAACCGTGAAACAAGTGTGATACGAATCATTACCTCTTTTCTCCAGTTACAACCCAGAAACATCGTTGAGCACTGCCAGCATCTAATGAGCCCCACAGGGCTGGCTTGTTTCTGCTGTGCCGAGCATTTAATGCTGCTGCTCATTCATTCTTTATTAATTGTCTGAATTTCATAATTGCTGATTTAGTTACACTGTTACCAGCTTGCCTTCCTTCCGTTCATCACTGTATTTAGTAGGGCCTGTAGCCATAGGATGAGGGGTAATGATTTTAAACTCAAGGAGGGTACATTTAGATTAGATATTGGGGAGAAATTCTTTACTGCGAGGGTGTTGAGGCACTGATGCAGGCTGCCCAGAGCAGCTGTGGATGCCCCATCCCTGGAAGTGCTCAAGACCAGGTTGGACAGGACTTGGAGTAACTTGGTTGGAAAGAGATGATCTTTAAAGTCCCTTCTAAACCAAACCATCCTATGATTCTGTAATTCCACCTGGCTGTTCTCATCTGCCTTCTCAGCTGGTCTTACTCAAGCTTTTTATGCAACTGTGGGAGAGCAGCTCTTTGGTGAACAGTAGAAAAATACCAAAATAAATCCTGTATTTCACAACTTAGGGTGTAAATCTCGCCGCGTTCTGATTCGGCTCGCTTTGCTGAGCTGAAACCTTTCTGAAGCACTGCGTGGGCATGTTCTTCTGGTGCCCCTCTCTTTCTCACCTACTTGGGGCGACTCCGCGCTCTCCTGCAGTGTCAGCCCGGTCTCCAGCCCCCTGCGTGGGGGTGGCGATGATCTCAGCTGCCTTGAGGCAGGGTCCCTCTTAGAAAGAAAGCATTTGGGGAAGAAAGCTAATCTTGAACACAGAAATGTTGTTTTCCTGCTGAGGCGGTGGAAGATGCCCAGCTGGGCACTGCCTGCACTGCTCGGCACCGCGTGCTCCCGGGGTCCCCCAGGGCATCGGTTCTTGCCGCGCCAGAAGGAAGCAGGAGTTTAATTAGGGATTACTGTAAACAGGCATGACTAAACTTCTGCAAATGGCAATGCTTTTCGTTAAGCTGAGCTCATTCTAGCACATGGGTTCGAAACCGCTGTAGGCTGAGTGAGTAGAGGCCATTTCAAGGCTATTGTAGCTTCTTACCTTCAAAGGGCGATTGTGAGGAACCGTCACCAAACAGCTAGTGCAGCCACTGCCTTTGCCTGCATAGGTCAAACCAATGCTTATCTAATTAAAAATGCCACAAATTCCAGTCAGATGTGGAGTTCCCAAGGAATGTGCTTCTGCTTCTTTTAGCAACAGGTGGTAAATATTAAAATGTGTACAGCTCATCTCTTGTCTTCTGTCTCCAGGGCTGTGAAAAGCAGTGCGAAAGCAGTGCCTGCAGATGCACACAGAGCCTGCTCCTTCTTTTTGTTAACCGAAGGGAGCAGCTCAAAGCCTAGTTATTTTTGCAACCAGTTCAACCAGTATCCCATAGGCACCCATGCACCAGTTAATCTGTGTGCGCCGTGCTTGGTCATTGGAGATGGCAGCGTGTGAAGGCAGGTGGGAGCCTGCTCTCTCCCACACAGGTCCGGTCCCTGCTGTTATCACTTCCTTGGATTTCTGAAAGGAGTCTAGAGAAAATTTCAAGGCAGGGGGTAGCCTGTGGGACGGTCTCCACTGGCCTTCAGGCCTGGCTGAGAGGCACTGCTTTTCCCAGCCCATGAGCAGTTGCTGCCACTCGGAGCCGTCGCTGTGTGTGCCCAGCCTGGGGGAGAAATTATATGGTTGTGCTGGGATGGGGTCTCTCAGCTTTCTTTTATAAGCTTGGTATTACTTAAGCCCCAATGAAGTGAACAATAACACGTGCGCAGGGACCTGTTGGTGGCTTTGATGAGCTGCTGGGTGGAGCTGAGGGGTGTTGCTGGGGAGCGTGCTCCTGCACCACCGGCTCCATCCCTCATGTGCATTGTGCTGCTGCACCCCTCTGCACAGCGCTGGGCTTCCACAGCACACAGAGTGGCTGCAAGCTGCCTTGGGAGGGGGGATATGCTGGTGTGTCTCAGGTCTCCTTTGAATCTCTGATTTGATGTAATTTAAAAAAAAAAAACAAACCACCACAACACTGTAAGACTGGGACAAGGAGGTATGGAACCCCTAAGGATTTCCTGTAAGGGAGGTAAATAATCTTGTAAATAGAAGTCTGCAAAAGAGGGGGTGAGAATAGGTGCTTCCTAGAGGAACCGTCTCCGTTTAACCCTATGATTGATATTGATTTAATTGGTACCAGTTCTGATTTCTCTGAGATTCCTGTGAAACTGCTCGGATGGAAGATGGCTTTTGTATGTGACCCAGTTTGCCACCTCGACCCGTGAAGCATGCAGGTGGTGAGGGGAGGCTGGCGGAAGCAGATCAAGGCAGCTATCTGGTAGGAAATAGCAAGCCAAGCAGAAAGAATTTATTGTGAAGTATTCAATGTTATTGGAAAATATTTTTTCTGTGATAAATGGGTATGCTGTGATCCAGGGATTGTTTCAAAGAAGCAACTTTAACTCTGCTGCTCTCACAACATGGGTATTTTTAGACTGATTCCCATTTATACCCATCAGTACTCGCAACCGTCACAGACGGATACCAAAATTAAACCTGAAGTTGGATGGGAAAATAGGCATTGACCTTGTCAGTACGAACCAAAATCATCTTATTTCAGACAAACACATGCACCTCGGAGTTGCATTTTCCCATATGTGCAAATGCAAACTCTGGAACCATGGAAGAGTTTTAAAAAGCATCGTTAAGCCCAAGAACAAGCATCCAATACTTCATTACTCCTCCCCCACTTCCAAATTACCATGCCCTTTGATTAAAGTCTAGCTACTGGCAAAACCACCAGCACCGGGGTGTAGACAGTGTGTTGGGGGAAATGTAAGCCTGAGGAGCAGCTCAAATCTGAGCTGGTAGGATGGCAGAGGCATCCAGCTTGTTTGCCCATGCCGTGCTGGCAGTTGTTTGCTGATGGAGCCAGCAGGAATCTTGGTCCTGCCCCGAAACATCTCTGTGATTTCATGCCCCGCAGTGGGAGCCATCCCCACCGCAAGTGCGAGTGCTGCAGGCTGGTTTTGTCCCAGGTTTTGGTGGCAGGAGAGGGGAGCACAAGCAAAGTGGCCACACCAAGGAGATCCCCAAATCTCCCTGCTGTCCTTGTCTGTCTCCCAGCCCCAAGAGAGAGCAGGGAGGTGCTGCTGGCATCCCACGGGTGAGCCCCTGCTGGTGCGTGGTGCACAGGCGTGACCACGGCCATGGCCAGCATGTACTTTACAGCTGCATGTGGGAATTGAGGTGGTAACATGTCTTCACCAGAGCTGCAATGGGATTGCATGCCCCTGGCAAAGGGTCAGGGGAGTCCTCGACAGGCACAGGCAGCAGCACAGCACTTTGGTAGGGCAGCTTAAGGCAGTCTTCTAAAAATGGGTTTCAGTCCATTTATTGCTGATCAGATTAGTAGACTAAGCAGGTATTCCAGCCTGCTCCCCTCCCGCAAGCCTGAGTCCCTGTGGGTTTAAAGTGCAGCCTGGAAAAGCAGACTGTCAGGTTTTGAAGCCTTGTTCAGAAACGCCTCTTGGATGAAGCTGACCGCGTTCCTGGGAGGTATCACACTTTCCAGCTGCTTTATCCCCTGACATCTGCTGCTGCCACGGTAGAGCTGGGGCGATGCACGAAGGAGAGGTGGGCTGGGGCGGGCTGGCATGTGCCTTTGTGCTAGTGGGAGCAGCAGCCCGCAGCGGGAGGGAGTGATGCTGCACGCCTGGGGACCCCGCGGGCAGGGCAGGACCCCCGGCTCTCCGCTGCCCTGCCCGCCTGACAGCCGTGCTCTCGGGAGAGGCAGTGCTGCCTGCGCTCCCTGCCCCGTGGCAGGCTGTGCCCAGCTGCCTGCCACACGCCACTCTGATATTCCCAGACCCGTGTGGGTCAGGGACTCTCTTCTGATCTGCGAGGCTACTCCTGGCCAGGCTGCATCTGTCTGCTGCTGTGCCAAAGCTGTATTTTAAATTATTCTCTTTCTCTCCAGTGCTCTTATCTTTCTGCCACTGCGTTTAGAGATACTGGTCGTGTTCTCCCATTTAGCAGAAATGCTTACACTTCTCTTGGATGGCCAGTGCTCCCGGCTGAAACTCATCAGGAAACCTTTCTCTGTGCTGCTTTCTTGCCCACATAAGCCTGTCTGGGCTTGTACCGTGTGATTCTAATGAGTACTCATCCTGCACAGTGGCATTGCAGCGCATCCTTATCGGGCAGGGTTGCATTTGATGCGTCCTGTATGTGTGGCGCCAGTCCCAGCGCACAGCGTGTCTGCACCTGGCAAGCTGGGCGCAGCGTGTGCCTTGCCGACGCGTGGGCTTTGCCAGCCTTTGGGCCCAGGAAGCTGTTGGTTCACAGGACCCACAGGCACGTCACCGTCCTGTGCTCGCTGCGCTGCCTGCCTCGAGGCGGTGCAGCCCCTCCATCACTGGAAGCCCCGCTTCTCCTCCAGTTAGCAAAGCACCAGAAGGAAAAAAAAGAAGCAATGAGATGTTCCTGGCTGCGGTGTGCTGCCAGTGCTTCGGCAGGACCCTGGCACTGAGTTCTGCATGTTGTTTACCCCACAAAGGGCTAGCGGGCAGCAGGTGCTGCCTACCTGCTCCTTCTGCTTTCCAAGCCCATCGGCTGGGCAGCTCAGCACCCCTGGCCAGGAAGGGGCTGTGTCCCTCCCAGGTTCCCTTTCCTGCACAGCCTGCGGGCACCTGTGAGTCATCCAAGGGCACCAGTGTTGGTGCCATTTCCTTGTGTGTTCAGTAAAGCGAAGTCCTTGTCCCCTGCACAGTGCCGCCGTTAGCCGTTCCTCCCAATTACTGCTGTTAGGATCCTAGCAGGGTTTCTCAGGCTTCCCTCCTGCGGGGTGTGCCTGATCTCCTGTACCTTTCTGAGATTTACTTTCATTCTCTGTGTTTTCAGCAGCAGAAGTTTCAAGGTATGTGGTTTCCCCCCACGGTCATTAATACTTGGAGCTGTGGAGCCTGTGCCTCAGCTGTCATTTTGCAATAAGTTAATTCTTCATCAAGAGAACAGTACCACTCCTCCCCCCAAAGTGCTTTCACTGGTCTGCCACGTCTTTCGTTAGCCTGAGCTGACCTTGGGTTAAAGTCTAACTCTGAAGGTATTTTATTAGCTGCCGTGCCAGGCAGCTGCGAGGAGGAGCCAAGGGAGTGGGCACCGGCTCCCAGCACCCTGCCCCGCTCCCCGGCCAGCGCCAGCCCTGTGCTTGCCGTTGGGTCCCCATGACAAAGGGTGGCAGGAGCCATGGGAGAGCTGCGGGGACATCACAGCAGGCACAGGTCGGAGGGTCCTGGCCAGCCAGCCCTTCGCACTCAGCTAAGGTGGCTCTGCCAGATGCCACTTTGCTCAGGTTTGTGTCCTTTCCATGTAAACACAAAGAAATACAGTTTTCTGGCAGAAAAATACCCCCCTTTCTCTGCTATTTCTTACAGCAGATCTTTTTTCTCCTGCCTCCCAAGCTAGCAGAGTAGCACCGAATTTTGTTAATTCTCAAACCACTGCTCTTTCCCCAGCACAAGCTTGTAATTTTTTTTTTTTAATATGAGGAAGAGGAGGAAGAGGATAGAGGATGGAAGGGGACAGGGACAGCTCGATGCATTTAGGGGAACTTCATTAAAAAATTTTCTGTTTATTTGTGTTCTGCTAGCACAACCTGACCATATTCCTGGTACCATATTCCTGGTACCTTCCCTTCGTGATGGAGAGTGCTAGTGGGCAGACTTAAATCTGTACCCGCCGCAGTTTAGATGGGCTGGAATAAAATGGGGCCAGTTTTATTCAAGTTAACTTTTTTCAGGTGCTTGAGAATGTGGGGGGGTGGGGTGGGGGAATATGATGAATCTAGAAAGACATCATCTCTCCTCTTTAGTGTCTGATCTGCCTAACCTAGTGTGCAGTGCGTGGTTACAAGTTTTCTTACACTTTTACTGTGTAGAAACAGCGTGACAGGGATGGATAACACATTTCTAAGGATGCTGAGTTTTCTGTGCTTTTCACACATACCCGTAATACTTGGATTCATACACAATTTTACTCTAAGCTGACAAGGTTACATGCGCTCTCTATTAAGCAACATATGTTACTCTGTTCTCCAGAAAGGGCAATTTTAATACTCCACCAGTAGGAATATGTTGCACAATGATGCATACCCCAGCTGCCGTTATTTTCCATCTAAAGTTATTTAAATAGTGAACTCTGCATAAAAGGCAAATGTTGAAAATAGACTACTACTAACCTCAGGTGAATGGTAAGGTGCTCATGATCTGATTAAATGGACGTTTCTTTTTTAATTGGGAAGATGAACATCTTTCTTTGTGGGCAGTGTAAAATTAATGGATAATCTGTATTCACCTCTTAGCTGCTTGGGGTTTATGAGTGATCTTTTTTATTAGTGTGACCACCTGTACTTTTTTTCTTGATTATTTTTATATATATCTCTCTCATAGGTTCATTTTCAATGTGTGCTTAAAAATTTTAGTAGAGTGCTTAGAGCTTCAGCTGGAGACTGACTGTGGAGCTGTGCAAGTCCAGGAACAGACTGGTGTCTCTTCCGCTCTTTCCATTTTCTGTGTATTTCCCTGAAATTATTTCCCATCTATCTTCTAGGATTGCCACATTGCTGTAGCCAAGAATTAACCCGAACTTGCGGTATTATTACAGACATTTAAAGATCCAGAATCATACCCAAGATGGGCAAACTACCTGGGTTGAAGGCCAAGAAAGCTCCTCTGACTGTTACACCATTTGGCAGTGAAATGCTGCGTGGTGTGAAACTAAAAAGGGATCATGGGGAAGTTGCACAAATCTTCATTCTTTCCTTGATCCGAAGCTGGATAATTATTTCTATATAATTTCTTTATTAAACAGTAGGCTGGAGCTGGAGCCATCGGTAGCTGAAGATACCATCCTGGTTCCCTCAGTGGAGGGAAATGTGGGGGTCTTTGTCCTGAAGTAGTCACTTAAAATCAGAATGCGGTACCCAGAGAGCACGGAGTGAATTGCTGTCACCCAGCTCCCTGCACCTAGTTGCAGAGGCGCTCCTGTTGCTCCTGTCACAATGCACAGCAAAGCTCCCCCTGAGCATCCCCCTCCTCTCCCAGCAGCAGGGCAGGCTCCGGGCTGGTGGCTTTGAGAAACCCCACTTTTGCTTTGCTTGTTGGCTCAGTGAGAAGCTCGTTAGCAGCCATGGTGTGGATTTTAGTGCATCTTTGGGGATGCAGGCTGTGTTCCCAGCAAGGGTTGTATGGCATTGGTCCGGTGCCCCTGGAAATGTGCAGGTTTTCCTCTCCCCTGGGTCAGCTAGTGCCTGTTGGGTTTGGATTCAGCAGCAGCTGCTGAGGCTGTGCAGACCATCTCAAAGTCCCTTCGGTGGCATTTCCAACCTTGCCATCACCTCTGCTCTCCTCCCAGCAATAGGGAAAGCTAAAATCTTAATGCTTTGCATCCCTCTCTGTTCCCCAGCAGAAGGAGGGATGTTGACAGATGTGGGCAGACCCAGCAGAACTCTGTGCCCAGGGCAGACAGGCTGTGGTCAACAATAACTCCAAGCCAGGGAGGTCCTGATCAGTTGTACAGAGAGATGTTTTCTGTGGCCCCATTAAGTAAAGAGGCTTGCAGGGCAGGTGTTAGCAAGGGCAGGTCCTGTTGATGTGCACCACGTCAGTGAGACCATCTGAGATGTCCAGCAGGAACAAAAAGCCCATACCGGCACCTGTAGTCTGCTAATGGGAAGGATTTGCCATTGCTTCAGAGAAGTCCAAGGAGATAGCAGAGGGCCAGCCACCCCTCCCGGGCTGGGGAATGCCAGGGTGCACGCAGGGCAGCCAGCCCAGCCCCAAGCACTGCTCCTGGCACTCGCCTAGTGCCTCCGGCTGACTGTGACCATCAGCCACTGCCTTCCCGGGAGCTGCGGGGGCTTGCTGGGGTGTGCAAGGACTTGTGGTGAGACGTGCCTTTCTCCTGCCGTAACCAGCAAGCAGTACCCTGGCATGGCAGGGCACTGAGCGGGGCTGGCTGTGGCAGCTGCTGTCACTGCCAACATGAACTGCTGCGCCATGAGCCGGCAGGTCTGAGCACAGGTTCTGCCCTGCGCAGTTTGGGGTTCATCCCTTACAGTCTCTGTGGCTCAAATCTCACATAGAGGAACTACATAAGCCTGATGCCCCCTTGGACTCTAGCCACAGGTACTGCTTGGGGTTAAATCCCGCTGATTTGCTGAATTAGCTTTGTGAACAAAGAGCAAATTGCACACTGTGGCTGTAAGAAGTGGGGTGGCAGCCTAAGAACGGTGTGCCAGGCTCTGCAGAGCTTCCTCTTGGTTTGGTCTGCTGCTCCTCTCTCCTGGGTCCTTTTCCTCCTTTCTTGCACCTATTCACCCAAACTCAAATTTGAAAGCCCCTCAAAACCAGCGATGCATCTCCTGGCCGGTGGGACTCGGCATGCTGCCCTGCGCAGCCCAGGGATGTGTGTGGCGGCTCAGTGGAATTGCTGTTTTATTGAATCCTCTTCCGTGCTAATTTGTTATTAAATTATGGTTAGTGTTTCATTAAAGCCCCAGTGGGCATGAGTTCATTAGATTTTTAGTGGCTAGAGCTGCGCTTCATTGAATGGGAAATGTGTCCCAAAGAGCATCTGAACTCGTCGGAGCGATTGCGCCTGTGAGCTCTGGTTGGGGCGGGATGTGCCGTAGCTCTCTAAGCGCATGGCTCGGACTTGCAAAGGAGCTTTGCTTTTGCCTCGGCATCAGGATAAGGGCCTGGATTTATGCAAGGGCTTAACAAATCTGGCTGGTCGACCTGTCTGAGAATTTGACTTCTTTGATCCAGTCAGTTCTCATTGGAGTTTTGCCGTGAGCTGTCAACACAAAGGGACTTGGGCTTCAGCGTGGCAGAGGCAAAACAGCTTTCTCCATGGCACTCCGCTGTGCCAGGCTCGGGGCGAGCCCGGGCAGAATGCCTTGCTTGCAGCAAGGGATTGTGGAAGCTTCTCCAAGGAGCTTTGCATTGATTTTGTCCCTGAAACATATGCCAGAGCTGGGTAGCATCTTTGTTGAAACATCCTGGCCTGTCTGCATTGCTGTCCTGGGGCTGTTACTCACCCCCAAACCAGGCTAAAAATCAGTCTCTCTAACCCTGAGATATTTTTCAGGGTTGTTGTTTCTTCCAAGCCCATATTAATTAGCACTTGGGATGGCCCAGAATAGAAACCCCACAGCTCCAGGAACGTGGAAATGCAACTTGATGTTTATAATCAATGATGGTTAGGACCAATAAATCAGGCTGCAGCTCCACAAGGTGCCATGCATCACTGTGGGTGCTGCAGAGAGCATCCAGCTCAGCCCACGGCTCCTGGAAAAACGGCATGCAGAGCTTTAGAAGGTGCTGGGTTAATTAATGCAAGGTAGCTGGGCTGGAGCTCACCTTTACAGAGCTAAGTCAAGACATTTCTTTAGTGTTAGGTACCAGACACTGCTGTGACCTCGCTATTGGATTGGTGTCTTAGCAAGGCTCAGAGAGGGTGTTCTTGGATGCGGTTTCACCTCTGCTTGTAACGATGGGGAAGGGGACTATGAGAGAAGGGGAATACAAGAGGGACCCTGATGGGCTTTTTGGTGAGACCCTTCTCCCTGCAGAATGAGCCCTGCAAGCAGCATACAGGTATGTGCTGGGGATTTTTAAGGCTGGCTGTAGCCATGATGGGAGCCTGAGCTCTGCTTTTTCTCGAGCCCATCACCACGGCTTCAGCCCCATAGTGGGTGGGCTTGTACAACTCACCTGGTCTGTGCACTGAGGGGGGCAGAGCTGTGTCCCGTCCCCCCCCCCCCCCCCGCTGTTTTCTGAGTCATCTGTATCTCCCATCCCCATCGGTGGACTTTAAAATGGCTTTGAGGAATTATACTTTCAGCTCTTTTATCATTCGATCACAGGTCAGGGCCAGCAGCTTTTCCTGCCTGCTGGTTCTGGCTGCCAAAGTTAATACATCATGCAGTGCTGGAAATGTCACACCAAGGCTCGAGGCTCGGCACGGACTGGAGGCAGAGCTTTGCATCGGGGCGCCTGCCTTGTGCTCCCTCTGCAGAGAAACTGGCAAAATAATGAGAGGATAAATTAAATTCTTCTTCCTCGGGTGTGCGATGTGCAGGATGCGGGGCTTTCCCGCTGCTGGGCTTTCCTGCTGCTGGGCAGGCACAGAGGGTCTGTCCCTATGGCTGTGCACAGCACCCTGCGTGTGGGACCAGCACACCGGGTACCTGATGTGGGTGCACCCGTGGCAGACTGGTTATGGGACTCCCCAAAAGTCCCACCGCAGGAGGTTGCTCAGCCTAAATGGCTCATCTAGCCTATTCCCCTGCCAGCCCCCTCCCTGCCTGTAAGAATCTAAATGCTAAAGTGGCTGAATTTTGGGGGCTCTAGTTCTCTCCCTGAGCTGGACCAGAGCTTTGTGTTTAGTCACTGATCCTTGAAAGTTCCTGTTGGGTTTTTTTCCTGTCCAGCGACTTCTAATTCAAGTGGGTAATTGCATTATCCCATCTCCCCTGGAGAGGGAGGTTCAAAGAGTCCTCAGTAATCACCTTCAGTTCTATACTGAGCCCAAAAATAACCCCCACTCGAAATGCCGTTTCCTTTACCAGAGCTCAGCAATGGCCACAAGCCAGCAGGGCAGACCGGCCGGCCCTGGGGGCTGGCAGTGCCGGGGAGGTGGCAGTCTCTTTCCAGGGAAGTACAGCCCTTTGGAGGGCCAGAGCAAGTGCCTGAGAAACACCAGTTCACGTTTGCAGCAGCATCCTGAGCTGAGCAAAGCATTATCCACATCCAGGAGCCAGCCTGCCTTGGGGTGTGCTCCTCCAGCTGCTGGGCATGGGGACACTGCAGGGCCCCCCCTGTGCTGTCCTAGTGTGGGTGCGCAGGCTGATGGAGGCATGTGCTCAGGGAGTCATCTGGGATCAGGGAAACCTTTCCCTGTCCCTCTCGCCCCTTCCCAGCAGAGCCTTTTCAGTCCTCCCTGGGGCTTTCCTGGTGCCGGGAGGCTAATTCAGGTTTTTCTTCCATCTCCTGCAGTATGAGTTTAAAGCCAAGAATATCAAGAAGAAGAAAGTGAGTCTCATTGTGTCGGTGGACGGCGTGAAGGTCATTCTGAAGAAGAAGAAGAAGGTAGGCAGCCGTGCCTCAGCAGCAGGAGCCCTCCCCTCACGGTGCAGGGACCTGCAGCATCCTTGAATTTCTGGGGTACTGGTGCACTGAGAGAAGGAGGGAGGGGCTGGAATCAGCCTCGGATGGGCCAGTACTCTCAGGGTGGCTGAGCCAGTCCTGATGCAGGTGTAGAAGAGGCTCAGGGGCCCACATGGGAGGTGATGTGGGACATGGCTGGTCCCCATCAAGACCTGTCCCTTGGCAAAGGGTTGCAGGGGAAAAGCAGCAGAGCTGTGACAAGAGCTTCCCGGGTCTGTCCCTGGATGGTCTGCCCTGTCCTTGATCTCAGGGGCAGCATCTGACGTACTCATTTTCAGCTTCTTTCATTGCAGAAAAAAGAATGGGCCTGGGATGAGAACAAAATGCTCGTCATGCACGATCCCATCTACAGGTGAGCCTGCTTGGTGAGGGGACAGAGGCTCGTGTGGCTCCACCGTGCCACTTACCCCATGCCACACCAGCACCACACTGGGGACTGACTGTGCAGAGCTGCTGCTGTCCCCACAGAGGGCAGCTCCCCTCACGTGCTGTGCTTTCCAAAACTGCCCATCGCTCTTCTTCCATCTTGCTGGCAAAAGCTAAGAGCATGAGGTGTCCGTGTCCTGGGGAAGCTGATGGGAGCAAGAAAGGGCCCCAGCCATGCCAGGGAGGGAGCAGCAGGCACCCCAGTAAGGAGGCCAGCTCTCTGAGCAGGCAAAGCAGAGGGGTGAGGTTTGCTCTTCTCTGTCCCTGGAGGGCTCTGGGACTCCTGTACCTGGGGGCGGAGCGGAGAAAGCCCCATGCTGCCTTTGCAGAATGCTTGCTGCTGCCAAGTCAGCAGGCTAATTTTCCAGCCAAGGCAAAACCACTGCCAAAAAATTTTCTAATGGGCTTTAGCAGGGATGTGCTGCAGAGGCTGGGCATCTGCCAGCACCCCATGCCCTGGGAAGCACTGGCTGTGGCCTCGGCAGTCTCCTGGGCCTGTGGGTAATATGTATGTTGATATCTTCCCTTCCTTTCTGTCTTTGCAGGATATTCTATGTGTCTCATGACTCCCAGGACCTAAAGATCTTCAGCTACATTGCCAGGGATGGGTCTAGCAATGTCTTCAGGTGCAATGTCTTCAAATCCAAGAAGAAGGTAAAGATGCTGGGATGTGCATTCAACCATCGCAGGGTCTCGGTGGGATGGCTGGGGCAGGACCCCATGGCATTGTGCTGCAGCTGGTGGCCCAGAGCACCCTGGGGATCTGAACTCTGGTGCCTCAGTCCCTGTGGCAGCACACCAAGACCCGAGAGCTGTGCCAGGCTGGGGAGGTCACTGGGCAGGGGCAACCCAGCTGAGGTTATGTTCCTTCTCTCCTTTCCTTGCCTGCTGCAGAGCCAAGCCATGCGCATCGTCCGGACGGTGGGACAGGCATTTGAGGTCTGCCACAAGCTGAGCCTGCAGCACACCCAGCAAAATGCAGATGGGCAGGAGGACGGAGACAGTGAGAGGAATGGGGATGATCTGGATGTCCCAGGTATTCTGCGAGGGCAAAGGCAGGGGTGGCATGCGGGTCCTGGAGCCTGGCAGATGTGGTTTGCAGGGTCAGCATCTTCCCCTGCCACTCCTTGCTGGCTGACACCTGCAGGGAATGGATTTGCACAGCAATCTGGCCTGCGGCACCTCGGGCTCAAGCTGGGATCTTGCCCAGCAAGGAGCCTTCGCTAGGTGTTAGCCATCATCCTCGCAGACATCCCCCTTGCTGGGAGCCCATTAGCAGCACCAGGGACTCTGCTGGGCGCCGAAGTACTCTGCGTGCTCGGCTGCACACACTGCAAACATTTCCTTGCTGCTTCCACAGAAGCCCTAAGCTCAGCCCTTCCTCATGTCCCGAGGTGCTCCCGGGGCCGGGACTGGCGCTCTGCGATTCCCTGCATGTGTGAAGCTGCACTTGGGGTCTTGCATCAAGCTCCCAGAGCTGCAGGCAGCCTGCGGACCCCCTGCCCCCTTATCAGCTCCATGGGCAGAGGGTGCAGGGAGGCGTGCTGCTGGCTGGGGGGCTGCTGGTGCAGCCTCATCACCCCAGGCTCTGCCGGGCCCCGGGAAGCTGCTGTGCTCCTTGGTGCTGGTGCCTGCCGTGGAGGGGTGGCAGATGTTTTGCAAGAGGTTGGTCAAACACCTCCAGTGCCCGTTGGGATGCTGGTGGGTGCCCCTGCCCGGCCAGGTGCTGGATCCCCCCCATCCCAACAGGAGCAGCCTGGGCTGTGCCGCCGTTTCCTGCTTGCCTTTGCAACCAGTGCTGTTGTGATGACCTAATCATTGGGCTGTCCTGGACTGGTCATTGTTTGGTTTTCCTCCACACAATGTCCTGGCCGTGATACACAGCTCCCTGGGGATTTCTGAGCATCTGTTTTTAGTGGGTTTTTTTCCACTGTAATCTCTTGTTTACCTTTCTTTAGCTGTCTCTGTGTCTCCTGCTCTTGGTGGCCCACTTGTCTCACATCAGGGGTTTTGGCGGCTGTTCCCCAGGTTTGGTGTGCTGGGGCTGGCTGTGTTTTTGGCCACAAGCCTCATTCAAAGCAGCAGCAGGAAGCACAGCTGTATACCTCCGTACCAGAGCTGGAGGGTGGGTGGCATGGGGGCGGTGGGGACCGACCGGTGGGCATCGCCCACCATGCCGTGGGCGCAGCGTAGCAAGCTCCCACTCCACACGGGCTGTGTTCTGCTCTGACGCTGCTCCCACAGCCTGCCGCCTCACCAGCGTGGAGAGGGCAGCCGCCTCAGCAGAGGAGACGGACATTGATGCCGTGGAGCTGCCGCTGCCTGGAGCCGACATCCTCGACTTCAGCCGCGGCGTGACCGACCTCGACGCTGTGGGCAAGGAGGCGACCGCCTATGCCGACGCCAAGGTGCGTGGGTCCCTGCCCTCCGCTCTCAGGGCATGGTACGGCCCCAGCCCCGGCGGCTCTGATGTGCATCCCAGGGGCCCCAGGATCCGGAGGGATTGTGCAGCATTCCCCAGCTCCTCGGTCAAAGCCATCTGCCGCCGCAGGGCAGCCCTTTGGCTCCGGGCCCAGGGCGCTCCGGAGAGCACTGTGCTGAGCCTCAGCTGTGTGCAGCCACACGGAAAGCGTCTGGGGCAGAGCTGATAGGGATTTTTTCACGCACACAAAAAAAAAAAAAAAGACTGTTTTGATACACTGGAAATTTCATGAGAAGCATCAGCACTTTCGGGAGTTTTCTACAGAAGTATTTGGGCTGTGTTTAATACTGAAAAAATACTGTCTTTGAAGTTTTTCAGCACCCCCAGCAAAGCGAGCATTTGCTTTGAATGCAGCAGCTTCTTTCCTGGGTATTTTGGGGGCTTCTCTGTGCCGCAGCCCGTGTGTGCCTGGTGGCTCTCTGTGGCGAGGGGCACAAGATCACACTTTTTGATGTTGGTGTTTTGCAGAGCTGCCTCCACCCTGAAGATATCTTGACGGCGTCGCCCAAAATGCTGCTGCCCTCGTCCGCCCAGCTGCCTGACCTGGGAACACCCCTCTCTGCCCACCACCAAATGCAGCTCCTCCAGCAGCTCCTGCAGCAGCAGCAGCAGCAGACACAAGTAGCCGTGGCACAGGTTCTCCCCTCCGCTCTCTGCCCAGGGGAAGCAGCAGGCTTCCTGCCCGAGGCGGTGTTGAAGGCGGGCAGCTCCCTGGGGAGGGCAGGCTGCCTCCAGGCCCAGATGCTGAGGTGGTGGCTGTGGGGGAAGCTGGGGCACAGGGGATGGGGAGGGGCCGCCTCCTGGGCTCTGCAGCAAGGGGAGAGGAGTGGCCATTTGCCCTGGCCCCTGCACAAAAGATGAGGTGCTTAGGTCTGCGTGCCACCAGGTTTCTTGGTCCTTTGGCTCCTGTCTGCTTGCCAGCACCTGGCCTCAGCGTTTGCCCCGGCCAAGTGCTGCCTGGGCTGTGCAGCTGACAGCTCGTTCTCCGTGCCGGTATTTCTCATTTAAGCAACTCTAGCTGCTTCATCCAACTGATTACCTTAGCTTTAGTTGTTCCCTGACCCATCTCGGTGCTCTCTGCAATTGCTCGACCTTCTTTCTGGCCTGAGCAATCAGCTCCAGCATCAGAAAGTCAGTATTGGTCCTTCTGGCCAAGCTGCTGCCCCAAGAGCCCATGTGGCTGCTGGGGTCATGGTCTTGGGAAGCTGCTTTCCCTTCTGGAAGAGGGACCTGCATCCTCGGGGAATCCTTGATGTCTGCTCAAGTATGGTGTTGCTACAGGCAAAGCTTGCCAGGCAAGCAGTGCTTCTGCGGTAGGGACTACTCACCTTCAGTAATTCCCAGTCTTTGTGTAGCTGCAGAGCCTTGTGGTGGCAATTTCTTTTTCTTCTTATGGAATAGCCTAATGCCATTTCTTGGCTGGCTCCTGGGATGGCAGCCAGTGGCCTCACCCCCCTCTCTCTTAAGAGCTGATGCCCTGCTCTGGACCCCTGGCCACCCCCAGGGTGGTTCTTGTCACTGAGCTGCTCCCCAGTCTCTTCAGTGCGCACTGTGGTGATTTTGTATTGTAATTTATTAATGAGAAAGCTGGGTCCTATCATGTCAGATGCCTTTCAGATGACTGCATGCATTACATCAACACCTCTGTCAATGGCATTTGTCATCTTCTCTCAAAAAGTATCGAGTCAATTTTTCTTTGAACATGTGGTGGTGAGCACAGGCTTAATTCTTCACTAACAAAGTTGGGAGATCCACTGTGCTGACCAGGGCCTGTGCTTAGTCTATTGCTACGGGGACCATCCTGTAATTATGTTGGCTTGTAATTACTTGGGTGAGGATGAGACGCCATTTAGTTCCCTCACTGACCAGACACTTGCTTTTGCAAGACGTTTCCAGATACCTGTGAGAGTTCGTTGTCTTGAATTAAGGCCAGGAGTCCTTCATGGGTCTTGTCCCAGATATGCAAGATACGATGTTTGGGCTGTGCTTGCATCTTCTCTTGGCATCACATGAGCATCACCTGGCCCCTGCTGCAGGCACCTGTGGTGGAGACAGCTACGGGCTGCAAGGAAGGGTGATTTCCAGGCTGACGCTGCCAGCACCAAGCTTTGGCACCCGCTTAACATTTAAATGTGATTCCATCCCTGCCAGCTCGGCTTGGGGTCTCTGCTTCACCCACCAGTATTTGGGCAGAGAGTCCCTTTCCCACCATGCTGCCGTGCCCGCCCTGCCCTACCAGTGGCGGCAGGAGGAGGAGGTGACTGTTGCTCCTGCTGCAATGGTGTCGAGTGTCTCACCTGGCTGATGGCCCACAGGCAAACCAAAAGGGCTCTCTCTGTGCTGCCTGCTCAGAGTACAAAGTATTGCACCCCTTTGCCCTTGGTCTGACTTCATGGGCAGTTGCAAGTCCCAGCCCCTGGCCTGGCCTCGAGCTCGCTGCGCTTCAGCACTGCTCTGCCAAGGGCACTGCCCCGCTGCCTCGCTGGCTGCGTTTGGGCAGCTCAGGACAAAGCAGGCAGCACCGGCACTGCCTCCTGGTACCCATCCAGGGGGGCAGGTGGTCCCCAGCTGGGCTGCTTTTGGGGCCCTGTAGCCGCAGCAGCACCTCACCCTTAGCAGCCCTCCTCTTCCCCAAGGTCACCTTCCAGGCCAAGGTAAAACTCTTCGTGTTTGTTGGTGGGGCTTTTGTGTTTTGAGGTTTTTTTGTTTGATGTTTAATCTGTGCTCTCCCAGTTGCCCATGAGTTGTGGCTGGTGCAGTCCTTGCAGGCATTTGTAGGAGCTGTGGGTGGGTGGCAGGGAAGGGGTGCTGAGCTGGTGTGGGCTCCGGGTGGCTCCGCGCTGCTCTCCCGTGTCCAGAGTACGCTCCTGGGGCTCTCCTTGCTTGAGCTCAGACCAGAGAGCTGCCCAAGCTGCCCCTGGCAGGGGCTCCTGGCTGGCCTCACCCAGCAGCATCCCACCTTCCCTGGGGCGTGGTGCTGGTGGTACAGATGCTTGCATACGCGTAGTTGTGCTGAAATTAACCATCTTCTTGCCCATGGACTTCCCCTGGACTAACATTAAGGCATTTCTTTCCGGGGCCAGAGCGAGCAGCCAGGTCGCATCCCCAGAGCCACCGTGTCCCAGCAGCACTGCCATCTGTGTTGCTCCAGGCGTGTCGTGCCTGTTGCAGCCGGAGCTGCCTGCAGCTCCAGGGCAGCTCTGATGCTCCAGCCCCTGCTAGCGACAGGCGCCGCTGGCAGGACCCTGTCTCTGGGAAACCTGCCCAGAAAGGCAGCTCGGCCAGGGCTGGCTTGCACCCCCAGCACCATCCGGTTGGTCAAGCCTGTCTTCTCTTCTGCATCCATCTGGCTTCCTTCTGGGCTGCCCTTTCCTTGTGCATTCATGGCACATGTGCCTGGCCAAGAGTTCCAGTCAGTGCCACCTCCCTTTGCCTTGGGCTTTTCCATCAGAGAGGCCAGGGGACCATGCGCTAGATTTTCTGTGCCCTGGTGCAACACTGCTGCTTGCTCCCGCTCCCCATCACATCTGCGGGTACCTGCGGATACCTGCGCTTCTTCATCAAAGCTTGGTGGGATACTGGTGAGCCCCGGTAGATGAGCAGGGGTGGCCGGAGTTGAAGCTCTCAGCCTTCAAGCAGCATCTCCCACACGCTCACCCCTACTTTCCCATCACACAGGTCCACTTGCTGAAGGACCAGCTGGCTGCGGAGGCAGCAGCGCGGCTGGAGGCCCAGGCTCGTGTGCACCAGCTCCTGCTCCAGAACAAGGACTTGCTGCAGCACATCTCGCTCCTGGTCAAACAGGTGCAGGAGCTGGAGCTGAAGCTGGCGGGGAACACCACCAGTAAGCGCTCCTGCCCTTTCTTCTTCTCTCACAGCTAGCTGGGTCTGTGGAGGACATGCATGTGCCTGTTTCTCTTGGGGTTTTTGTGCACTTCCAGTGGTTTTGTGTAGGGAAGTATTAGTGCCCTTCTGGCCTGGCTTGTGCATGTGCGGCAGGGTGCCTGCATGCAGCGTGGGAAGGGGCATGGGGAGGGCTGTATGGACAGGCAGTCACATACGGCTATCAGCTGTACGTCTGCTTTCCCCAGTGGCTGTGTGCTCTAGGCCAGCTCCTTACCTGCCCAAGAGCCCCTCCTTGACCTTCTTCTCCAGCAGATGTGGCCCTCAGCTCCCTGCAGGAGCTGGGGTGGGAGACAGGCAACTTTTTGTCCTGCAAAACTGGCTCTTCGTTGGCCAGCAGCAGCTCCAGGCACCAGTGTCACCAAATGAGCCCCTCCGAATGGTGGCAGTGGGGAGACTGACACCGAAACGGCCCCAGACCGTCCTCCGCTGGCCAGTCTGCAGCCAGCCGTGGTGGCCGGGGGATGCCCAGGCGAGCCGGGGTGGCACTGCCTGTCTCTCAGCTGTGCCCTTCTCTTGCAGCGGGCTCCCAGGACAGTCTGCTGGAGATCACCTTCCGCTCCAACGTCCTCCCCGTCCTCTGCGACCCGACCACCCCGCAGCCCGAGGACACCCACCCGCCACCGCTGGGCTCTGGCTCAGGCTTCCCCAGCACCCTGGGCAGCCCCATAGGTAGGAACGACTGTCTGGTGAAGCTGGAGTGCTACCGCTTTCTGCCAGGCTCGGGGCCACCCGCCCCGGAGCCAGCACTGGGCAGCCTGGAGCTCATCAAGTTCCGCGAGTCGGGCATCGCCTCCGAGTATGAGTCCAACACGGACGAGAGCGAGGAGCGCGACTCCTGGTCCCAGGAGGAACCGCCGCACCTGCTCCATGTCCAGCCCAGGCAGGACCTGGGTGACAGCCTGGAGGATGAGATCGCAGTGTAGGGGTCAGCAGGAGGTGGTGCAGAGCAGCCGGGCCCTGCCGGAGCTGGGGTGGACCCTGGCCGTAGCCCCCTGGCCCTGGCAGGGATGGGACAGCCCAGAGGGAGAGAGGGCAGAGAAGGGAGCGCGATTCTTCCAGCCCGCGGCTGGGAGGTGTGCGGAGGTGAGGATGCAGCCGTGCCGAGGGGGTGCGCTGGGTGTGCTGCGCTCTGGCGTGCATGGGCTTGTGTGCTGAGCTGGAGTGTCCCCGCTTCGCATCGGACAGTGAGCTGACAGCCGCTTGTGCTACCCCTTGGTCCCTGAGCTCCACAAGATGCCTTTCGAGGTTGGGCAGAAACAAGGGGCTCCCTGCTGGATTAGCCACTGCTGCTGGTGGGGCAGCAGTAAAGCAGGTGGAGGTTTTCGCTGGGAGAATGAGAGAGCAGGCATGGGGCAGTGAGCAGGGACAAGAGGGACCAAGGAGGCAGCGTCAGGGCAGTGGGCAGGGACAGAGCTGCTGGTGGGTGGTCTGGCTCTCTGCGTGGCGGAGAGGGTGGGGGACGAGGCCAGGGCCATGCTAGCGGGGTGGTTGGGGTTGGTGATGGTGCGCTGTCAGCGAGGGCGTGTGAGAGGTGAAGCAGCGGGAGATGAGCCTGGGAAGGAGCTGGAAGGATGGGATGAGGTGAGGTTGTGCAGGGTGGCCGGGCACAAGCAGCTCCTGGCAAGGTGATGGTGTCTGTGGCGCTTCCAGGACAGGGTTTGTCCCAGCCTAAGGCAGAGGGAGGTCACACAGGCACTGCCCACTTCTCTCCCAGGCTGCGGAGCAGAGAGGAAGGCATGGCTTGGTGCGGAGCAGGGAGCCAGGGCAGACAGCACGGGGCTGTGGAGTGTCCTTTCCCTCATTGTCCAGTCCTTGGGCTCCTTGGTATGGCTGCGAGGTTTCAAAGCCTTTCTGGTGCTCTCAAGTCATGTTTTCAAGCACTTCCCTGCACCCCCCATCACCACAGGCTCCCTGCTTTGCTTTGTAGAAACCCCTCCCATTTCCCAGCACTTGTTTGCTCCCAGACCAGGGCTGGGGGATGCAGTGCTGGTGTCGACCTTGTGCAGGGATGGGCACATTTGCCACCCCTTGATGGGGAGCAAACTGCTTCTTCTGCAGTGGGGCTCCTTCCTGCCTCTGGTTTGTACCCTCCAGAAAAGTGAATCCAAGACCTCAGAATCCCCCACCAGAACCCAAGGTAACCATGGCTGAGAGCCGCCTGGAGATCATCCCAACCTCCAAGGGATCCAGAGCTTGTTTCTTTTCTACAAACACATTTATTAGCTGCCTGTTGCTGCAGCCTGTAAGAGGCCACAGCTGAAGGGGTGTGAACCAGTCCTAATGTCCCCCCTGCTCCCTGTGGAAACACTCGATGGATGAGGTGGGAATTGGCACCGTTACCTTCCTCCCCATACACCCTTCTATCCTGCTTCTGCTTTGCTTTGTTGCTTCCCTGCTGCTCTTGCCTTTGCCAGCTCTGTCTCTGCTAGATCTGCCTGCAACTAACCCCTAGCTGAGGATCTCCCAGACATGAACTCTTGCTCTCCTCCAGGGCTTAGCCCAGCTGCTGAGGAAGGTCCATCACTTCTTTCTGCCCTTTGGAACTGAGAGCTGCTGAGGAGTGAGGTGTGGGTGAGACCCTCGGGGTCGGTACGGGCTGTGCTATGCACCCTCTGCCGCAGGAGGCTGGGTGCTGTGAGGAGTAGAGTCCTAGTGGGAGGGATGGATGTGTTTCGGTGTCCCTAGCAGTGGCCTGGTGTCCAGGGGAGCCCCCTGCACTGGCCATGGAGGAGGCAGAGTGGGAGTGGGTGCTGTTTGGGACACGGGTGCTCCTGTCCTCTGGCCACCAATACCTCCATATGTCCTGTCCCACCCTGCTGTGTGCCAGCCCCTCTGCTGGGGACCCCGACACCCCACTGCCAGCTCACAGTGGTTGGAGGTGAAAGCATGGGGTGGGAAGCTGGTCTCCCCAGAGGGAAGAGGCGGGGATGACAGCATGCACAGGACGTGGTGCAGGCAGCGTAGGGATGTGTGGGTGAGCTCAGAGCGCGACTTCCATGTGGGCAGACAGATCGCGCAGGAGAGGGGACTGCAGGAGCTTGGCCCTATGCACAGGGCAGATGAAGGGAAAGCCTGGGAGGAGCAGCAGCAGGCAAGAGCTCTCTTCCAGGCTGTGCTGTCTCAGAAAGCAGCTAGGGCTGAGCCATCTCCCCACACCACTGCTCCTGCCCGTCCCTGCCACACATGCCCAGCCCAGGCTGTGCCCCACAAGGAGCTGTCGGGACCAGCCGCGGGCTCAGGCTGCTGCCCAGCGCTCTGCGCGCAGGGGACGGTGGTGGGTGCCCCACAGGCTGAGGGTGCTGCTGGAGCTGGATGGGACCCTGCCAGCGTCCCGCTGCACCACAAGTGTACATGTGTAAATGATCCTTCTCCTCAGTCAGCGCTGCCTCCAAGATGCCTCTCTAGCCTCTCACTTTTGTTATGGGCCTTGACTGGGGATTTATAGCTATATTTTTTTGTCCTTTCTTTTCCTACAACTGTTGTGTTACTAACTGTTGACTCAATCTTATCTGGGAAACCAATCTGTCAATGTAAGTGCACTTAACCCTTGGGTGTTGTCATTAGTCGACTGGCTTTTGCTAAATAAATCTTTCTATTTCTCAAGGCTTTCTGTCGTCTCTTCCTTCTCACTGACTCTCTTTCTGTACTTCTCTCCCCCTCCACGCTGGGAGTCGGCACCGGCTGTGGCATCCCTTGCACAGACCCCTCCAACCTAAGCACCCTCCCCAGTGGGACCCTCGTTTGTGCCCACCAGAGCGAGGTGCCTGAACATTGCTGGGAGTAGCGGGGGGTTCAGCCTTCCCCTTCCGCCACTGCACAGCCCAGGCTCGTCTCAGGGCTGACCCCACAGCTCATGGGTGCCGGGGCACCCCCAGCATCAGCAGAGCTCCCTGCAGAGATGCTAAGCGGCGCTTTCAGGGGCTCGTGCGATTTTTGGCCGCTGGGGAAGGAGAAGTCAGGAAGAGCCTCTTAAAGGATGGCGGAAATGTTGTGCAGGCAAGAGCAGCAGGCAGACGGGGCTGGCTGCTCCTAAAACGATTTATTCCGGCGCCGGCAGGAGCAATGGAGCAGTGCCCTCCCGCGGCGGCTGCACCGCTGGCTGGGCTGCACCGCTGCCTTGGGAGCTGCAGCCTCCTGCGCCTTGCAGGGCCTTGAGCTTGCGGTAGTACACCTTGCAGCTGTAGCCCTCCTGGGAGCTGTGCTGGATGTGGGTCTTGACCATCCACAGTGTGGGGAAGAGGCGGCAGCACGACATGCACTGGTAGCCGTGCCGGGTCACTGGCTGCCCCTGGGAAGCAGCAAGGATGTCCCCGACCATGATGCTGGCTCTGCTGCTGGCCAGCCTGTCCCACTCGGGGGGCTGGGGCTCGTCTGAGGAGCCAGAGGAGGAGCAGACAATCTCTGAGAGGTCATCAGGCTCCTCGTCCTCCTGGGTGCTGGTGGCTGAGCCGCAGGAGAGGCAGCCCCAGTGCTGCTGGGTGGCTCCTTCGGTGCACACAAAGTAGCTGTAGGGCGAGCACCAGGGCCGGTAGATGGTGCAGGTACTGGCAGGGGGCTCACTGACCGATGGGGTTGCGGGGCTGCTGGCTGCGGAGGAAAGGGTCTGCAGTGACTCACGGGTCCCCGTAAGAACCTGGCCCCTGCAGGGTTGGGAGCTGTGCTGGAGACCCTTCCTCTGTGTCTCCATGGGATGCAGAGGTGGCTGGTTCTATCCCAGTATGTCCCCCCGGCATGGAGGGTAGCATCCCTCCCCTCATGGGGCATGGGTAGAGATGGGCGCAGGGTGGTGGTGGGCGCTGAGGCACCAGCACAGCACCGGGCTCACCCAGCAGCCGGCTGGAGCCGTCTCGCAGAGGGCTGCGCTGGCTGGCACAGGGGCAGCAAGGTGGGGACTGAGCTGGCACTCCTAGGGGCAGCACCCACAACTTTGAGGATTCCTACTGGGAAGACACAGGGGAGAAACCAGTGTAGCTCAGAGGTGGAGTGTGACTGCATGAGCCCACCAGGTTCCCAGAAAGCACCCGCTGCCACAGACCCACCTGGTCCCCTTTTCCCCACCCATGCAGGAGGATGTGCCCAGCAAAACCCCTTGGTGGCCACCTGCCCACCAGCCCTCGCTGTGCTGCGGGAAGCTGAGCAGTGCCAGGGCTGTGCCCGGGGGAGCCCTCCCCATGGCAGGCTCACCGGGAAGGCTGGCAGTGCCCCAGGGGCATGGGGCCTCCAGGCTTCTTGTCCTGGTGCCACAGGGCATGGCCCTGATAGAAACGGTGGGCTCCACAAAGCTCTCCATCACCCTCGCGTAGCCGCTGTGTGGCTCCTGTGCCACGGTACCCATGCTGTTATTTGGCTGATGTCATAAAAGGCATGATGTCACACGTGTGTGCAGTACATAGCAGGATACTCTGGGCAGTGTGCTCAGCCCCCAGGACCTCTGGGGAGCTTGGCCAGCGCAAGGGGAGAGCCAGCTTGGGCTGGAGAGGGAGCCTTGTGGGGGTGGGCAGTGCAGAGCCCAGGCTGTGTGTGCCCCCAGAGAGCCCCTGCTGCTTTGTGGGTGCCTGGCTGGCACCACACGAGATGTCTCTGCAGGCAGCACGACAGGTCTGGGCAGGGGGTCGGCAGCACGTCTTGCCCAGCAGCGCGGAAGGGACTTGCCTGCTGTCCCCTTGCCATTCCCTTGGTAAATCCTCTCTCTCTCTCTTTCTTTCCACAACCTGCTTCCCAAGTCACTCGGTGTCAGGTAAGAGATGCTCTCAGTGTGATGGCAGTGCCAGTGTGGAGCCTTGGGCTTGCCGCTACCCCAACTCACCCTATGCTATCCCCAGTGCATGCACTGCCCTGTGCAGCCCTGGCATGGCCTGGCTGCCCACAGCCTCTGCGGGGCCGCAGGAGCAGCCTCCCCAGCCCCCAGATTGTGTTCCCATGCTGCTGGGTTGGGAACTGGCAGGCAGCTCTGGGACATGCCATCCCTGCCAGGGTCCCCCCTCCAGCCTGGCTCACACCCCCTCTCTGTTCTCTTTCCCACTCCAGTGGACCAGAGCATGTTTGAGAACGCCAGCGCCAGCACGGCACCTACCCCCCGGCCACAGCACATCCCTGCCACGGCGGGCACCCCGTTGCAGCCCTCCCGCCCCGCCAGCAGCCAGCACCTCCGCAACCTGGGCAAGGCCATGGGGGCCAAGGTGAATGACCTCCTGCGCCGCAAGGAGCCAGCCGGCCTCCCTGTCGTGGGAGTGATGGAGGTGAACGCCAGCGCTGGGGCCATGCTGGACACGGGACAGCCGGCTAGTGAGGATGGGTGAGCACCTCCATGGCGTACACCCCACGGCGGGGCCATTGGGACAGGCTGGAGGGGCCTCAGCACGGGGCTGTATGTGACTTCTCTGTGCTTGCAGGGCTGTGGGGCTGGATGCCTTTCCCCGGCTGGAACCCCCGCCCCCTGTCACCAAGAAGCGGATGCCGCGTGCCCTGAAGACCCCACAGGACATGCTCATCGCACCACAGCCGGCAGGGACCAGCCCAAGGAGCAGCACGGAAGAGCCCCCTGAACCGCCCACAGCCCACCCTGACCCTGCAGAGGAGCAGTCGGGGATGAGGGACCCGTCCCCTCCAGAATGCCCTGGGGTTGCCAGCATGATGGGCACCCCAGAGTCCAGCGGGGACCAGCCCACCGGTGCCCTCCCCGTGCCCGACCTCATCCATAAGGGCAGCCTGGATAGCCAGAGGCGAGTGGGCGAGAGGGCTGCTGAGACCTCACCCTGCACAGAGAAGCCCTCGCGGAGACAGGGGCTGCTGGAGCATGAGCCACCGGGGAGCATGGGGCAGACGGAGCCACATACCCCCAGCTGGGAGGTGGAAGGGCCCCATCCCGACCTACTGTCCTTCGAGTAGCGGCGGGGGAGCTGTGACAAGGGCACCGTGGGGGCTGGCTCTCCCAAACATGTCTCTCGCTGCTACTTGCTGGTTTTGGGGTCATTATTTTGGAGAGTGGGGGGAGCGCTGGGGTGGCAGGAGCCATTGCTGCCCCAGCGTGGGGTGTGGGGAGCCATGACACCCCACTTCTCCCCAAACACCCATGGGGGCACGGCCCATCCTGCTATGGTTTCTGCAGCCCCATCCCAGTCAGTGCAAAGCTCCCGTCCTGCCACGGCGCCACCATCCTGTCCGCAGCCAGGGGCCATGCTGAGCTGGGGACCAAGGGTGGGCTCGCCCAGCAGCCTGGGTCCTTGTGCGTGGGAGCAGAAATGCCAGCCTGCCCCCAGCCCTGTTGGCTTTGCCGGGGTGAGTGTCCCACACTGTTCCCCACATCTGCGATGACTGCCCCTGTCCGGAGGATTTCCCAGCCTATGTTGTGTGCTTGCTGAGATACCCCGTCCCGGGGTGCCAGCAGGCTCACCCAGCCCTAGTGCCTGATGCCAGGGAGCCAGATGGCAGATGTGCCCCAGACCGCCTCCAGGTACTGACCCCTCAGCGTTATTCCTCCCAAGTGCCATCTCTTTGCAGTGAAGCCCCAGCCTCAGAGATGCGCTTGCAGTGCAGGCTTTGTGGGGAGCGGGGCTGGATGCCTGGGGCCGCATGGCTGCTGGCCATTGGCTCTGGTGGGGAGTGGAGCTCCCCAGGAGAACCCTCTCCAGCTCCTGCTTGTTTCTTGGTCTTGCCCCAGCCACCACCCAAGCAGGAAGCCCACCACCCCTCTCCTTCCTTTCCTGGGGCAGTGATGTCTTTGCGAGACTGGGATGCAGGAAGCCATGCGGTCCTCTGATACTGCTCTATGATTGTTTCACCATGAATTACAGGAGAGGTTAGGCAGCCTGTGGACCCTTGGGCTGGTGCAAGGAAGCAGCTGTGAGATGGCACTTTTTGCTCGGAACTTTTACATGCGTCCTCACTGCAAAAGTGCTTTTGAGAAAAAAAAGCTCCAAAGACCAGATTCTGTCTGGAGGAAGCTAGGGAGTCATGGATGGGGTACCTCTGCTCGCAGCTTCTCCTGGGCGACACAGGGTGGCTGGGCTGAAGCAATGTCTTCCACCACCCAAAGCCACGTTGTGGTCCTGCTGAAGGAAGGAGGTTGTGAGCATGGCTGCCTTTGCCCTGGGAGTAGCCGCTGTGCCTCCTTGCCTGGCGGCGTGGCGGCTTTCGTGGTGGCGCTGGGGCTCTGCAGTGCTCAGCCACTGGGAAGGCCTCACTCAAGAGCGAAGGAGATGCCAGAGACGCACAGAGCCTGTGGTCGGTGCTGAGGTATAACACACCCTGTGTATAATGTGATTATGTTGTGCATGGCTGATGCCACCCCACAAACAGAAATCTACATGAGTATGTATATGTGTATGCTGCCTAGACCTACACTGCATTGTATATGTTCATGGAAAGAAGGGCTTGTAGCCACTTTTTGAGGAACCAGCATCTTCCAACCCTGCCAATCACAAAAGAACCTCACTGCTGGTCCAGTCCCTCTATTTATGTTGTCTAGGGTGTGTATGTAGTTTGGGACAAAATATGCAGATTGCACAATAAATATTTTTTTTTTCTTTTTTACTCACCGACACGTAGCTGTCCCTTGATGGAAGGGGACTGCCAACCCCAGCTCAGTATAGCCCTGAAGCCCCTGAGCAAGGCCAGGTACCTGCCAGGTGCTCATGCAGGGGGGGCTGCACAGCCAAGGAGTGAGGCAGTGGCCCTGGCAGCCCAGCCCCATGGAGGTGAGGGGAGCTGGAGAAAGCTGCCATCCAGTTCCATACTGCTGGACTGATCGCATAGGACGACAGGGTCTGCTGTGTTAAAGCCGTGGGTTTAAGGGAAGTATCCCCGCAAAGCACCGCCAGAGGCCTGACACCTACAAAGGGCACCCCAGTCCTGGAAGCCAGGCCCGGTGGCACAGCCAGGCACTCATCAGGCGAGTCTGGCAGTGCCCAGGCTGAGCGTGGCATGGCTGCCTGGTTGAGCTTGGTGCTGAGGGGATGGGACCCCCAGTCAGTGGCTGGGCTGAGGGGGTAGGACCCCCACAGCTGCTGAGGGACTGAAGCCCGCCCGCTTCGGGGCTGAGGGGAGGACAGATCCCCGGCGCTGAGGGCACCGAAGCCTGTCTGCTCCTATGCTGAGGGGAAGACTGGCCGCGGGGGTGAGGGGACCGCAGCCCACCCGCTCCGGGGCTTGAGGGGAGGACAGGCCTCGGGGTTGAGGTGACAGGCCCGCCCGCTCCGAGGCGGAGGGGAGGATTGGCCCCGGGGCTGACGGGATGAACCGCCGGGGCTGAGGGGACCCCAGCCCTTCCGCTGCGGGCCTGAGGAGAGGCCGGGCCGCGGGTGCTGAGGGGCCGCGGGCCCGCGGGCAAGGCCCGCCCCGCTGTCGGCCCCGCCCCGCTGTCGGCCCCGCCCCGCTGTCGGCCCCGCCCCGCGGGAGGGGAGGTCCCGCCGGGAGCTGCCGCCACCGCCCCGCCCCGTTTCCGGTGTCATGGCGGCCGGAGCGCGGCGGAGGCCGGCGCCGGGGCGGGCGGCGGTAGCGCGGCAGCGGCGGGGCAGCGGGAGCGGCGGGGGGGCGATGTGAGGCGGGGCGGCGCCATGTCGGGGTGCGTGTGGGGCGCGGCGCCGCTGCTGGAGGCGCTGGGCCGGCTGTGGGAGGTACAGGCGCCGCTGGGCAGCGGCTCCTCGGCCTCCGTCTACCGGGTGCGCTGCTGCGGGGACCCGCGGGCCCCCCCCGGTGCCGTCAAGGAGTTCGTGCCGCCCCCGCCGCGGCCCGGCCCGGCTCGCCGCCCCGGGGCCCGCCCGCCCGCCGCCGACTGCGCGGAGTACGGCTTCCGCAAGGAGCGCGCCGCGCTCGAGCACCTCCGCGGGCACCGCAACATCGGTAACGGCACCGCGGCCGCCGCGGGGTCCCCCCAGGGCCAGGCGGCGCCCCCCCCCCCCAGCAGGGAGGGGAGCCCCCAGACCCTTTGAGAATGCGCGTTCCCTCGCCCCCAGGCAGAGCCCCGCTGGCAGGGCTCGGTCCGCAGCCCGGTGCGCCCCTCCCCGCCCTCCCCGGATCCCCAGCCCGGTGCGCCCCCCCCTCCCTCCCCGGCCCCCCAGCCCGGTGTCCGGCCCCCCCACGGCCCCCCAGCCCGGTGCACTACCCCCACCCACCCTCCCAGGACCCTCGGCCCAGTGCATTCCCCCTCCCCAGCCCCCCAGCCCGGTGTCTGTCCCCCCCCCACGGACCCCCAGCCCGGTGTCCATCCTCATGTCCCCCCCAGGGCCCACCAGCCCGGTGCACCTCCCAAGCTTGGCACCCCTAGGTGGGCAGGTTTGATGGCCCTGTGCCCAGACACGCCGAAGCAGTGTCCCTGCAGTGGGTGCTTCCTGGTACCCCCCTGCCCCGGGGCAGGCTCCTGGGTATCCCCCACCCCTTCCCTGGGCTGGGGGCCTGTAGGTGACGTCCCTGGGGTGGGCAGGAGCAGGAGATGGTGTCACCCTTTGGGCTGGCAGAGTAGGTGGCCACAGGCAGGGCACCCCAGAGTCCCTTTTTGGGCACGGCTGGCTGAGCTGCCCCAGCAAGAGCTGTGCTGCCTGCTAGCCCCCCTGCTAGCCCCCCTGCTAGCCCCCCAACTGTGGCAGGAGCCCCTGGTCTGCCGTGTGGGTGGGAATGAGCCTGTGGGGGGAGGGAGCCTGTGTGTCAGAGGCGGCTGCTGGAAGCCCCCAGGTTCACCTGCTTCTCTTTGGGTTTCTTTGTCGGTGCGACAGGGTTTTTAATGCTTTTTAATACCTAGACACCCAGACAGAGTTCAGGTTCCCACTGTGCTAGATCTGTCACAGGAGGAGGCTGACACATCCCAAGAAGGGTGGTATTACCTCTGTTTTACCTACTGGGACCTGCTTATCCATGTCCCAGAGATTGTCCTGAGCGGGAGCACCCATCCCTGTCGCTTTCGCAGAGCCTGGCAGGGTGCTGTGAGACCAGCCTGTCCTCCAAAGCCCGTAGGGGTGACATGGCTGGTTTTCCCTTGCCGCTTGCCTGTGGTATCTGGTTCTCCATCTCTGAACATCACACCTTGTAAAACAGATGAGCTGCCTCCTGCAGCTTTTGTGGTCTTCTGGGCAGTAGTGGAGAGTGGTGGAACATGATGACAGTGTAATTGCTTGTTACTGATGCCTGTCACTGTGTCTCACCATAGTGACACTGTATGGCGTGTTCACCAACCACTACTCTGCAAATGGCCCGTCTCGCTGTCTCCTGCTGGAGCTGCTGGACATCAGCGTGTCTGAGCTGCTGCTGCACTCCAGCAACCAGGGCTGCTCCATGTGGATGATCCAACACTGCGCCCGAGATGTTCTCGAAGCCCTGGCTTTCCTGCACCACAAAGGCTACGTGCATGCAGACCTCAAGCCACGCAACATCCTGTGGAGTGCAGAGGAGGAGTGCTTTAAGCTCATTGACTTTGGACTTAGCTTCAAAGAAGGGAATCAGGTTTGGAACATGCTGCTCTCAAAGCAGTTGTCTGTGTTGGTTTGTGTGAGTCTGTGATGCTTTCAGCTCATGAGCGTAGCAGTTGACGTGACCTGATGAGAGCAGTAGCTGAGCTGGTGCAGAGGGTTTCCTGGAAAAGGCTAAAATGTTGTCTGACCCCAGAAACAGGAGCTCGTGTTCCCATTCTCTGTCTGTTTCTGTTTCTCTGGTTTCTGTTGACGTCTTAACCTTTGCATTACACATGACAACGAATTCCAAAGTTAATGATGCACTGATGAAAGCGATGTCTCAGCTTCCTGGAAAGTTTGCTAGTTTTCATGTGGTCAGATGAGTGGGAACACCCAGATCTGTGGAATGTCCTTTTATCATCCCTTATCGTATGTAGTCATAATCCAGGCTTCACCGTGAGCCTCCCCAATCAATTGCATTATCTCTGGCAGTGTCCTTATGCCTGTCTTTACTTTCATCCTATCTTCAGCAGCTTCCCTGTTTCAGGAAGTCTTAATATTTCTTTCCCATGTTACTGTGTTGATGAAAGCCCATACTGTGGTTGTGGGTGGGCAGGGTCCACTCTTTACTGATGTGAACAGATCTCTGCCTGTCCTGCTCTGCTTTTCCCATTTGTTGGGCTTTCACTCCCTCTTCATGCTGTCACTTTTTTGTTTTGGTTGTACTGGGTTTTGTAGGTTTGTCCTTGCCCATTTTATTGTGTTCCGTGGCCTCTGATGAAAGTGGAGAGCCTCAGGAGGTTCTGCTGTAGGCTTGATAGGGTTTTTTTCACCCCTACCTCTCTCAGTAATGGCCCGTGAGGGGTATCAGTAAAGTTTTTCATCAGGTAACCTCTTAGCCCTTTAATCACTGGGTGATGGACAGTAAGTCTAGTAAACAGGCTATGGTTTTTCTGTGCAGACGCTGTCCTGGCTTGTCCCTATTCCATGCAGTCTTACTCATTTAGAGGCTTTAAATTCATATACTATTTTAACTGGTTTACCTGGTATTTGATGGTACAGCCCACTGATCTGTGACTATCAGAGGACTGTGTGGGTGACCTGTCTCTGAATTCTTTCATACAGGAGCTGGTTTTAATGTTTGTACTTCTTAACTCCTCCATGTTGTCTTCACTTCTCCCACGTTCTTGGCTGAATGCTGGTTTCTGCTGGTAATCTGTTGCTGTCTATCAGAAAAAAACATTCTCTTGGTGTCCTGTGTCTAATGCAGATTTTTTTTTTAATTCAGGTCTGTGTTCTGCTGCTTGCTCTGTAAGTTGCCTCATAATAGTTGATCAGGTGTTTTATTTGCTTCTGTGGTTCCTGCCAGTCTGCTTTCTTTGGGCTGATTTGCCCTTGCCTGTTCTCAAAAATATGCTGGCTATATGACTAACCTTCTGACCCTGCTCTGAATGTGCACCGGGTATCAGCTTCCCCTCGCTTTCCCACCCCTGCCTTGGGCAGCAGCATACACGCATGATTTCCTTGTCTGAGTCAAGACTATACTACTTTTATTTGTGATAGCTTTGCTGAGCTTATCCTTGCATAACTTTTCACATTGTTGCTGTGTAACAGATAATAGCTGTACATAGCACAAGGCCTCAGCCACTTATATCTCTCACAATTATTTAGATGGTAGGAGTGAAATTCCATCTTGCTGTTTTTGCTGGTGCCATTGACCACATTTTTTTCCCTATCTCTAAATGTTTTTTGGTGGGGCTGCTAAATTGCTGATTTTGCCATGCTGGAGGTTCTGCTCTTTGCTGATAGGAGGATGGGCTCTGATGGGTAATTTGTGTATCAATTTTTTTTAAGTTCATAAACCACTTTTGAGCTCTGTTGCCGGAAAATGTCTTCTGTAAACTCTGTTTTCAATCAGAAACTTAGATAACTTTGGTTTGAATATATTCCCCTGGTAAGAATTCCCAATCCTGCGCCTTGTTCAGGAGGTAGGCTTGCCTATTCCTCTGTCATTCCTTGAGTTGCATCAGTGTGTCTAAAATGAGCCCTCCCGTGTTAAAAAGGTGCAGCGTGCAGTTTGTCTTTGGACCCTTAGAAGACTTGGCTAGACAAAGCCACAGCTGGCTGATGGGGTATTGGCTGTGAGCAGGAGGCTGGACTGGAGACCTTCAGAGCAGCCCCTCCAGCCAGCACTTGTGTGGTTCTATAATTTCCTGTTTTCTTCTAAGGAGGCAGTGGGTGGGCATTTTATTTTACTCAGCCAGCCACAGCAGCTGGGCAGGTGTTGATTGCCGCAGCACTTCTGGCTGCAAGGGGAAGAAGGAAGAGATGCGTGGGAAGCATCTTTGATAATTTCCTTGTGAGAGCGTTAGGTGTCTGCTTCATTCTTTCAATGTTTTGTTCCAGAGAATGTCAGTACTTGAATAATGGCAGCTGTTACTGATCCCCACTCTTCAGACCGGGTTGTTTGTGCTCTCATGCAGCCAATGTGAGAGCGTGTTGTGGGTGTCCGAGACTTATCCTGAAACTTCTAGCATCTTCTGCGCTTATGAGAGTTAATGGGCCAGTCTGCAGTGACATCCAGCCTCTTCCTCCCAGCAGTGCTGTCTTTCAGAGTGATCAGATGTTAGTGGAGTGCCTGCTGTTTTGCTGGGAGATGTTTTCCAGTCAGTCTGGGTTTTTTTTCCTCATCAGCACAGCAGTATAGCGAGTTGAACTGCCTGCCTAACATGACTGTCTGTACAAGGCTTTCTGTCAATGTAGCGGTAGTATTTTGGTGATCTGTTTGGAAGGATGTCTGTGGACTGATTTAAGGATAGAGTGGAGAACCTGGATCTGGAAGATTAATGTTTTCTGTGTGTTTCATCTTCCATAGGATGTGAAATATATTCAGACAGACGGGTATCGGGCTCCAGAGGCAGAACTGCAGAACTGCCTGGCACAGGCAGGGCTCCAGAGCGAGACGGAGTGTACCTCTGCTGTGGATCTGTGGAGTCTGGGAATTGTTTTACTGGAAATGTTCTCAGGAATGAAACTGAAACATACAGTCCAATCTCAGGAATGGAAGGTGAGTGAGAGCTGCTGCAGGCATTCTTGCTTGCATCGAACAAGTCCTCCTGCTTCTTGTTCATAACCTGGATTTGTGAGCTAGCACCTGGCAACTAGAGAGTGTTTTCAGGATGTTCCTCTAATCCTGTTGCCTGGAGAATTAAGGTTCCAGAGCCATAAAGACCCGCCTGCCCTGTGGGTCTGGCATGTCTGAAGGCTGCCTGTGTTCAGGTTACTGAAAGCTAAGGGATCCGGGAGTCTGTGTTTGGAGCCTGTGTCTTGCCAGAGTTTGGGAGGCGAGTTGCGCTGGCTGTAGTGTGGCACAGAAGCAAGAATGAAATGTATGGCTGATGGCTGCCAGCTAGTTCAGCAGCACAATGACAGAGGAATTATTTGCTGGTTTTAGTCTAATAGTAGCTCCGATTTAGGGATCTTCTTGTAAGTCTGTATCCTGAGAAAACAAGGGGAAGGCTCTGTGCTGCAAGCCTAGAGCCTGACTCTGTCCTTCGTTCTGTATGAAACAATATTGTTTTGTGTTCCCCTTCCCAGTAAGTATCCTTTCACCATCATGACATCCACAGTAGCAGCAAATTTGGCTGTGCCTAGAAATTTCCAGCTTTTGCACAGGGAAACGGGGAAAAACTTTGTCTGCTTTGGGCCTGCTGGTTTAACATGTGAGGCTTGAGCACTGGGGATCTCTCACAAAATGCCACAGTACCAGAGCCCTCTGCATGCAGTCCAGAAGATGGTGGGATGTTGCAAGCTTTGCGTTGGTGATTTTTTTTTTTTTTCCTCCCTAAGCACTGTTTCTTTTTCGTTCCAGACAAACAGTTCTGCCATCATTGATCGCATATTTGCCAGTGAAGGGGTGGTTAATTCAGCCATTCCAGCTTATCACCTCAGAGACCTTATCAAAAGGTATCTTATAATATTTACTGTTGCTTAAAGATGTGCTCTGTGAAGTCTTATACTTTGCTCTTGGTAACTTAGAGCCCACACCTAACACTTTTTTTTTTGTTGTTGTTTTTTTAAATCTCCCTCTGCTGTGCTAGTAACAAGTGCAAGCATTAGCGGAGATGCTTCAGCTCCTCTGATTTTGGCACAGTTTGGAATAAGCACATAAAGAATATCAGTCATTGTATTAATTACTTGCTCTTTCAGTGTTTTGCATTTCCTGCCAATGAGGTTGTATTTGGAGAAGACTGCAGACTTTGATGCTTTAGGGGAGTGTTGTCAGAAATGAGGGGAGCAGACAGACACTGCTGCTCCTCCACCACTGTCAAGATTCAAATGCACTTGTGCACTCCCTACTGAGAGGTCTGCTGTGGGGATTGTTTTTGCTGTCCTGTGACTCTGCTCTGAGGCTACAGAGTGATTGAGGACACAACTTGGCAGAAATAATATCAGGAGCTTCTAGTAAAGCCGAGTAGGGGATGTTCTCAGGCAAGCCCTGGGCTATTACCTGCTTTGAATCCCATTTATGGAAAGATGTGGGAGCTCCTTGGAGTGTGATTTCTTTCCTGAGTCTGCATGTGTGCCTGAGACATGGGCTGAATGGCTCGGGGACGTGGAGCTGGAACGTGCCATGTTCCTTGTGAACTTGTAAATGACTTCCATCATCTGGTGCTGAGAGACATCGAGAAGGATGCCCTACTGTACCATGTACCCAAAATGCTTTCAGGGAATCGTTCTGGTGTGCTTTAGCTGTGAATTGGAAGACATGCTTCTCCCTCTTCTCTTTGTACCATAAGCACCCCAAAGACAGGGTATTCCTCTGTACTGGCTTCCAACCCGAGTTGAATTTGTTGATGCGGGAATGTCACGTGCAAGGTCATAAAGGTGTCTTCTCTTCCAGCATGCTTCATTGTGACCAAGGAAAGCGAGCCTCCGCTGAGAAGGCTTTATGCAGCCCGTTCTTCAGCATTCCCTTTGGTAAGCTGTGCATGTCAACCGTGCTCACGGCTTTCTCAGCATGTACTGGAAGCAGGGCCGAGTGCAGTTAAATTGTGGTGGTTCTGGTTTTGGCCTGGTTGCTGCTCCTTTGCTCTTTGCTGGCGCTTGCCAGCCCTCTGTGGTACTACAGCAGGCGGGTCGGAGCAATGCCTGTACTCTCAGTGCTGCCCTGCCCCTCTTGCTCTGTGAGCTGTCGCTTTTTCCTTGGTTGGACTCCCATTAAATTCTGCCCAGATCCAACTGACCAAGAGTGTATCAGCAGCGCCATTCGTGAAAGGACAAAAATAACTAAGGTATCTACCTAGTACTGTGACCGTGAAGGTGCTTTTGAAGAGTGCGGTGCTATTTGTGGCAAGTGGATGGTTTTTCTTAAGACAGGCGTTTCCCAGTTCAGAAGCCAGGAATGTGAGTGACTAGGGTGGTGGGAGCATCTGCTCCTGCCTCCTCTGCTCAGGTCCAGTAGTCCCACTGTGTTCCTGTGGTGCGAGCCTGTTTTTGCAGTGACTGGCCTGCCTCCTCTGGTGCCTGTGTGGCAGGTCATGGATAGATGTCAGTGTTGTTTTCACTGGCACTTTCTCTTCAATTTAATAAAATGGTGATGTTTTCCCAGGACCAGCCCCATGTGGGTTGCAGGCTGTCAGCAAAAGATGGGCTGTGTTTAGGCCCATATCCGTGTTTTCTGTTCCAAAAGCAACACGGTAGCATTCTCCAGAGCTTGCCTGCTTTCAAGAACACCAGCAAAGAGCTCTGCATCCAGTTTTTCTGCAGCATAAATTAATGCTTCAGGCATCCAGCTTCTGGCTAGGCTAGCATTTTCCCTTGGATCTAGCCCTGCTTTTTTTGAGCTGCTTGGTGTACCTTGCAGTGAAGGTTGTATATTGCCTGTTGAGGTCATGTCAAGATACTGGAGTTCCTCTGTATTAGGCAAAGGTAATAACAAACTCGCTCCTGTATTCAGGCTTCTCTTGCATCTCAGAAACTGGGACTGTTGTAATCAAAGCCACTTTCTGTGGCTGAACCTTGCAGCCAGTATTGCTTTAGAGCAGCGGGAATAGTATTTTGGCAGTACTTTCTGGTCTAGTTTTAACACAGGCCTCTGACTGTACCTGGGAAGGTGCTTCTGTGGTTAGCACTACGAGTTTATGTAACAGCTTCAGTTTTCCGTAGTTCTCTTTGCTGGTTCTCTGCTTTGCCAAACTTGTACATACACTTGTCTGCACAAAGAAGCATTTACTGTTGCTTTCCTGGGAAGTCAGAAAACGATCTGTCGTTGCCTTTCACTTGGACACGGTTTTTCTGTTGAGAGCAAAGACAGCTGAGAATGGCTTTCCTTGCCATTTACAGCCAAGTTTTGACTTTCAAGTTCATCAACTTCTTTCCTGAGCTGCCTGCAGGCTCTGTTGTCAGAGTGGTTGGTATCACCTGGCACTTTGAAGAGGACCAGAAGGGCTGGGCAGAAAGTACCTCCTAAGGTGGAAGGGTATTGCAAGAAATGCAGTTGTCACTTGGTTACGGGAAGGCCAGATGGCTCTGAGTCCTAGGAGTTGGTTTGTTTCCCTGTCTGAAAAAGAGATGTGAAATGGACAGACTGACTTGAACAAAAGGGGCAACATACAAGACCGAGGCAACACTTAAATATTTTTAATATTCCTTTCATTCCCATTTCCATCTGATGTTGTCTCTTGGTTGCCAACAGTCCGGTGGAGGAATGGTCCCAGAGGTTTGCTTGGAGCTGGAGCATGCCTGGTTATCTGAATGCAGCACCTTTCTTCAAAGGGCTGTCCCACAGTCCTGTCTGGGCGTCGTCTAGACTGATAAGGTGTTTCATACTCTAAGCTTTTCATAAGGACTCTTCCATGTCAGGCAGGAGGAGATTTATAGTGTGTGTGCTTGTCTGTCATCTCCTCTTGCACTATGATATCAATGCCTTCAGTCTGTGCCTAGCAGAGATGTCTGCTCCCTCATTTGTATTGTGTGCTTAGCTTGGAAAAGTATTTCCAAGGAAATAATGGCCCACTATGTTTGTAAACATAGTCAGAAGGCTCAGATGGGAGAACTGGAGCCGTTTCTTCCCTTTTCTCTCCCCTCTCTCACTGTCAAGTGGGGGAACTGTGAGATACTGCTATTGTGTTTGGCTACTGTAGCTGCCAATACAAACAAAACGTTAACACTCTCCAAGCACTGCAAGTTGGGCTCCCAGGTCTTAAATTCCTGACTGGCCTGCCAGTTCTTTTCAGGAATGTGTCTGTGGAAAAGTGGTACTGTCCCTGCTGTTTTGAGTTTCTAGAGGACTGAGTGTCCTCTCAGACGTGACTCCCATAATTTGGCTTCAGTCTGGCCACCTTGGCTGTTTCTTTATTCCACGCTAGCATCTCTGCTACACTGTTCCAGGCCATCCTGGAGCTGCTTGTTTTCTAGAGCCATGTGCTCTGTGGCGGCGGGCTGTATTTCTGCTCCTGTAAAGCTGTTGACAGGATCACTGTTCACCCACCTTGCGGCCACCTTCTTGTGGCTATGCCTCATTCTACAGCACTGCATTGTTTAAGTAACTAAGTAGTTTTCCCCATTTCTCTTGCAAGATTGCACCGGTGGTCTTCAAAACAGCGCATTGCAGTTGGATTTTGAAGGGGGAATGGTTTACATGGGGTTTAGGGAAGAACTGAAAGATACCCTAGAAAATGCCGAGGCTTGTGCCTTAGTAGAGCTTAAGAATTGGAGTTGCAGAAGCTGGCCAGCCTGTTTTCAGCTTGTCTCGGAGCAGTAGCAGGAGAGGCAAGTTGCAGAGTAGTTCTTTCATCTCGTGTCTCTGTATATACAGGGCAGTTTGTTTAACTAGCATAGCGTTTAAGGTCACATCAGTTTCTGAACCTGAGCTAAGCAGACGTAACTCTATTCTTAATTTCTGCTAGCTTTGTAATTTTAAAAGCAATTTCAGGTGCTGGCCTCAGTATAATTGCAGAGTGCGCTGAACCCTTTGGAAGAGCGTCTCAGTGCACAAGTGAAGAGAAGTTGGAAATGGGGCACACAGGTGGTAGTGGAGAGAAAGCAGAACTACTGCAAAGAGCAGTAAGTGCTTGTGTATGATAGTGTATATTGAGTCATCTTCCTGTTTTCTTGCTCCTTTGGGTTTTGATTTCTATTCTCTAATTCTTTGTGTTTCAAACAGCTCCCCATATCGAAGATTTGGTAATGCTCCCCACGCCTGTGCTGAGGCTGCTAAATGTTCTAAGTGACGCTTCTCTGCAGTGTGAAGAAGAATATGAAGGTTGGTGCAAGCCATGCAATTTCAATATAGCAGTGTCATCTTACAGACTGTTTTGTTTGGCTTTGGGGATGTGAGAGCAAGCAGGAGGGCAATTAATAGGCTCAGGAACAGCAAACAAAGAGCTGCTCAGCTGAGATTCGATACCAGTGGGTCAACTATACCAACAGAGAATAGACTAAGAGATTGAAACAGAAAGCAGAGCTTGTAGCGAGTTCTTGATGGATCCCAGATTTTATAAAAAAAAAAAAAAAAATTAAAAAAAAGTTTTTTTTCTCCTTTGGTTAAATGCCAACAGACCTCATAATGCGTTTGTGGCTGTGAGCTTCCACTGGACATGTACAGGACTGTGGAGCCCAGTAGCAGAGATCCTTAAAAATTTGCTAATGAACTTACCCAATATCTCAGCAGAGAACTGAAGTACCTCATTGGAGTTCTTAAACTGTAGCAAAAACTATGCATGGTAGGTGGCAAGGCATGTCAGTGGAATTTGCATTTTTGCTTGCTCTCAGATCCACGTGAGTGGCAAAAGCTAGAGAGCTCTGGGGATATGAGTTTAAGAGACTGGGTTCTGCTCATACAAAGAAGGGTTTGTGGCAGCCACTTTAGTTCCCCTCCTCCAAGCACCATAACAAAAAGAAAAAAAAAAAGCACTCACAGATCCCAGATGTTTTAGCTAGTGGAAGGCCAGACTTTGTGTGCAAGGAAAAGCACTGTCCATGTGCTCCAGAGCGTGCCGTTGGGGATTCACTGCCTGCCGGTCTGTGCTCTGAGCCTTGGTTCAGACACTTGTCTCATTATGCAGCTGTTAAGCAGTGTCACCTTCTGCCCTGGCACGTCTTGATTGTTTATTTCAAATTGAAAGGAAAAGGCTATATGTTGACTGAGTGTTCTTGATGTGTTCATCTGGCCTTTGTTTGTTTCTTGGCTCATTCTCATTTGCAAAACGCAAGACAACCAGCTCTTTCCTTTGTCAGATATCCTGGAAGACATAAGGGAGGAGTGTCAGAAATATGGACCAGTGGTTTCCTTGCTTATTCCAAAGGAGAATCCTGGTAAAGGCCAAGTAAGTGAATTAAGAGGCTGTGTATTCCCACATACACTCCATGTGCTGCAGGACTGCCTCTCAGCTCCTGAAAATCTCCTGGCTGATGACAGTGCTAAAAATAGCTGGTTATCTTGAAGGATGGCACAGGTTCCTTCCCCGTTATGTAAGGCTGCCTAACCTGGGAGGTGCCCAGACAGCTTCAGCAGGGGAGCCGGGATATGGGCAGGATGAGGAGAAGCCAAGGGGTGGGAGAAGATGTAGAGCAGCATCATACTTTGTCCCACCTTACCGAGCACGCTCCCTTTAGAAATGAGGAGCAAGAGATGAAATTCCAGTTCAGAGATGCAGCTCCTTCCTTTTTAGCTGTACTGCTGTGGGCTCAACCAAGGGTAGAGGGGAAAAATTTGTTCAGGAACAGTTTCCCCGGTTGCATGGGTGGGAGGGAGCGAGTGGCATGCTGCACTGGAAGTCCTGTTTCTCCTCTCTCTTTTTTCAGGTCTTTGTTGAATATGCAAATGCTGGTGATTCCAAAGCTGCCCAAAAAATGCTGACTGGAAAGATTTTTGATGGCAAGTTTGTTGTGGCTACGTTTTACCCACTGAGTGCCTATAAGAGAGGATATCTGTACCAAAACTTGCTGTAGGCAGTAGCAACAATCAGGAGAGTTGTCTTGCTCCTCTTCCTCACGTGTTTTACAGTTGAATGTACAAAAGAGCTTCCTAGCCCTGCTTCAGAGTCATCTGTGAAGGAGAGATGCAAAGGACTTTAACTGGGCTTTGAAACCTTTACTGCTGCTTTGTGATGTGCAGAGGAGGCTGGGATGGCTTTCAGCGTGTGCTTGTGTGTATGTTGTGCTTGCTCGTTTACATCGGGTGTGTGGCTTTGCCCCGGCGGGCGCTCGGGTGGCAGGAGTGGTGACTGTGGGAGCCTGGGAGGCCAAGCAGATCTTGGCAAGCCCTTGTAAGTGGTTGAAGTGAGGCCATTGAAAGTCTTGGCCTTAGCACTTGACTTTGCTCTGAGGAGAGGATTTCTTTAAGATTTCCTATCCCTGTAACATGTGCTCTTCTCCAGTGTGGGGGAGGAGGAGGAAGGCTTACCTGCTTTTTGTTGATATCTCTAATAAATAAACAAGCAGAAGCACCATCCTTTCTAAACCAAACCAGGAGGACTTTTGAGTCTTCACATCACACAGAGCAGAGGGAGGTGGTGAAATCGGATCTGCTGAGCCTACAGTGTTACCCTGTCGCTGCCTCATGACCTGAGAGGAGCCATCCATCCAGCCTGGCCCACGTGGCGTGCTGGGCTTAGGCAGCGAGGTGTGGGTGACGCTGCGGTGAGCTGAACTTGCTTGTATGCCTGGGGTGGGCAGGGGCTGCTGGTGGATACGTGTGGTCAGAGCAGTGCAGCCTCAGTCCCAACAGACCTGTAAGCACTTTGTAGCCTGAGGTGATATATGAAAACCCTGTTGTGTGGAGTCATCTTTCTAGCTTATACCCTGTGCTGGCACTGATGCTCCCTAGCTCTGGTGCCAAATCATCTGTAATACGTAAGCGTCCTTAGGTGGTATTTTTGGAAAAGAGTGCTACAGCACACAGTATTCTTTGTATCTCAGCAGGACTCCTGCCCTGCAAGTCTTGTAAGAAAGAACAAATATTTGTCCGTCAAAGGTCCCACGCTTGGCTTTTCTGTGTTGTGCATTTTGGTTTTGCATTAACCCATTAGACTTGTAGGTTAGAAGCACTGACACTTTTGGTCCTTCGTAGGTTACATAAAGGGCCTGAGGCAATCTGAGATCCTGTATGGAAAGGGCTCTGTCAGTAATCAGACTTAACCGGTCAGGAGAAGGTCGTTCCGGGTTATCAGGGACAACAGCCACATGCTTTGGGGGGAAAAAATCCCTGGGCGAGCAGCATGGCTGCTCCCCCCAGAGCATGCTCTCTGCTGCTGTGGCTTCAGTGCACAGGTGGGAGCTGCCGTCTGGGGCAGGCGGTGGCTTTTTCCCAGGGGGGTGCAAACCCGTGCACCCAGCGGACCCTCTCCCTGCAGAGGGGGCACTTTGCTCCTGGCAAGTGCAGTGTGAAACAGCCCTCCTTAGAGGGGCACCAGCATATCCTGGCTCATGGCCCTGGTGCAGTTTTTGTGAGGAGGAGAGCCCTCGTGAATTCTTTTCTCCAGCTGAAACACTTGCAGGCAGCTGCCTGAACCATCTCTGATCTTCCCTGGAATAATACCTGAATTACCTTACAGTTTACTTTTTGCGTCTTGCTGATGCTGGACTTGCTGGAATCCCGCACTTCAAAGTTCCACTTGAAATTTTTTTGCCCTGTGCACGTGTGTGCGGTATGTCAGGAGATCCGATGTCTGTAGCATTTCAGGAGCTTGAGTTCCTCCCTGTGCTGGTGTGTAGTCCTGTCTGCTGTGGCCCTTCCCAAACTCTCCCAGAAAGGACCAATCTCTCTGAATTTTTCTCTTGCCTTTGAGGTGGTAAGTTTTCCAGGGAGGGGAGTGGGGAAATCCCACAATGAGTTTTAAGGTGTGATCTGCCCATCAGACTTTTTCTGGGAATTATGCTACTTTGGTGTACATAGCTGTGAAGCAGCTTTGCATAGATGGAGTGAGTGATTCATTGCTTTTAATGTAACTGTCCTTGCAGTGAAGCACCTTTAGTGTCTGGGAGGAATTGGATGATTAACTGGGTGAAGGTTTCTCCTATGTGAAGAGGAGTGTTAAAAGCACTCCAAGCATTGGTAGGTGTTGACTGACCTCCTCAATTCTGGGTTTTTGCTTTCCCTGGTGGGCTGAGCCATGGGTGAAAGCAGTTTGGCCCAAAATTCACGTGTTGGATGCCATCGTGTCAGCAGCGTTGAGCTGGCTGCGTGTGTGCCTGTCAGCTGGCAGCAGCAGACTGAGAGCCCCAGCCCCGCTGAGTGCCAGCCCATGTGGGGACATGGGGAGCTCCCCCGTGTGTGGGGCGTGAGGTCTGTCACCTACAGAGGTACCAGGGCAGGGAGATGCTGGGCTGCAGGTGCAGAACTTCAGTGCATTTAAGTTCTCACATGTGTTTGTCTGGGGCTGTGAGCTGCTCTGTCATCTTTCGAGCACATCTTTTTCAGTCAGAACTATGCTTTGAACTTGCAACTAAAGATGAAGAGCCGTGCCAGGATTAATCTTTAGAGAGGAGCTACAACCTGTTCCTGCAACATGGTAGAGCTGTTCTACCAGATTTTGGCTAGGGTTTTGTTCAGCTGCTTTAAAGGAGCTAAATAAATCTTCAAGATGCAAACTCCTGCTACCAGATTTTCTCTCTGGATGCTCATTGTTCAGGCTTGAGCACTGAGCTGGGCAAAACCCCCAAAGCTGCTTTTTTTAATTATTCTTTTTAATTTTCCTCCTGGCAAGAGTTGGAAGATGCTGATCTCTGCCCTGTCACTGTACTCTGCCCCTGGCATCCCTCCGGAGGCTGTGGGGTACAAGGAGGTTTAGAAGCTCCTTGGAGCAGAAGCATTTTATCTTTATTCCTCATCCTCTACCTTCAAAGCCTTTTTCTGTCAAGCTGAAGCTCGCTCTAGTGTCTCAGTGATCTGTTGGTGGCATGGCATAAGTTTCAGCCCTGCTAAAGCCTGTGAGTTTCTTAACTCTGTAGATTGTATCCGAAGTGTGTGTGGCGATTCAATCCAAGGTGTCTTGTCGTGGTGTGTGCCTGGGGGGCCTGGCTTTCCTCACCTCCAATGTACTGCCAGCTGGAGTTGCAGAAGCATTGATGCTTTCTACTCAGATGCTTGCTGGGTTTCTCATTCTGTGCTGCTGACACAATATAGCCCTTGGGGTAGCACCCACCTATGTCCTAGCTAGGCGACAGCTAAACGTAAAAACCCACAGGCTGCCTTTGAGGGAGAGCTCTGCTTGCAGTGGGGGGAAAGGGATGAAGGATGGAGCCCTTGGAGCCAGCTGGGGAGGGCTGCCTTGGTGGGATGCCAGGGCAGGATGCAGCCCTCCTCCCCCCACTGGAGCAGGCAGTCGAGGGGCTGTGTCCCCTGGGAGCGTGTGAGTGAACCAGGAAATGCGGTGCTCTGCTGTTCCTTGGTGGTGGGGTTTTGTAGCTGCTCTGACACAGAATGTCACCGCTCATTGAAGAGTAGCATCCTTCCTCTGCCACCAGCGTCTGCGCGGGAGCAGCGAGGGAGAAGGTTCTTTGCACTTCCACCGATTTATCATATGCAAGGAGGGTAAACTGGTTTTTAAATCACTGGCCGAAGCACAAGTTAGCTCCAATCTTAGTTGTATTCCTCGTTTTCTCACTGCTCTCCAGCCTCCGAAGCTGGCAGCCTGAGCACCATGGTGCCCCCAGGTTGTACCCCGCGAGGGGCTCGGTGCTCCCACAGCCCCGTGCGCCCCCTCGGTCCCTGTCAGCTGTTGTACCCCGCACGCAGCGTTGCTGAGCAGATGTGTGCTTGATACAGGTGATTAATAAACGATGCTTCAGTACGAAGCGGTTGTCCGGCGTGACTTTCTGGGACACCGCCGCCACAGGAGGCCTGTCACCCCGTGCCGGGCCGGCCGGGCGACGGGGCCGTGACCCAGCCACGGCGGTGCTGGCGCCTTATGCTCAGTGGCTGAAAATTCCGGTGGGGGCCGGGCCGGGTCCCCTCGTGCCCCGCCGTGTCCCCCGGGCTCCGCTGGCCGGCGCCACCCGCGCGCTCCCTGCGCTCGCCATGGCGTAACGGTTTCCGAAATGATGTCACCGGAGGGAGCGCGGGCTGGGTCGGGCGGCGCCCCCGGGCCTTGCACAACTTCCCGCAGCCGGGCGGGCGTGGGCCGAGGCGGGCGGGGTTCTGGCTGCAGCCCACGCGGGTTTTACCCCATGCTCCCCTAAGGAAGGCACAGCGGAGCCGCGCTGGGGTTGGCCCGGGCACGGCTGCCCGTGGGGCTCCTGTGCAGAGCCCCCGCCTGCCCCGCTGGGGGGAGGTTCCCCCTCCTGCGGCGCGAAGGGGTGCTGCCCGTCCGCCCCGGGGGGGTCCCGCAGCGCCGCGTCACGCGTGGGCCGGGAGGGCGGGGCCGTTACGGGAAGGGCCGCTCCCGCCCCGCCCGCACGGAGGGACCCGGGCCGGCGCGCTGACGTGGCAGCCGTTACCATAGCACCCGCGGGGGGCACGCGCGCCCCTCCGCCACCACCGCTCCGATTGGCGGCGCCGCTGGGGAAGGGGGCGGGCTGCCACGCGCTCCTTCCCTCCACGCCCATTGGGTGAGCGGCGGGCACGCGTCGCGCGGGGTGCACCCGCCGCGGTGACATTGCACCCCGCAGCCAATGAGGGAGCGGGACGTACCGCCGCCGCTTGCTATTGGCGGCCCCGCGGCGGCGGGGGTCTATAAAAGGGCGGCGGGGGGGGCGCGGCGGCCCCGTGGCGGCGGGCGGGATGGAGGCGGTAGAGGACCCCGCGGGCGAGGCGCTGCGGCAGCGGCTGGCGGCAGGCGGGCAGGACCATGTCCTGCGCTTCTGGCCCGAGCTGGGCGACGCGGCCCGCCGGGCGCTGGCGGCGGAGCTGCGCGACATGGACGTGGTCGAGATCAACCGCTTCTTCCGCCGCGCCCGCGGGAACGGCGGTACCGGCGGGGCGGCGGCGGGGCTGGACGCGCGGATGGAGCCGGTGCCGCGGGACGTGCTGGGCAGCGCCTATCGCGACCGCGGGCTGGTGCCGGGCTGGGAGAGCCGCGGTAGGTGCGGGGGGCCGGCGGGGCCCGGCGCGGCGCGGTGCCGGCGCGGCGGGCCCCACGCGTGTGTGCTCTCCCGGGCGCAGGGCTGGCGGAGATCGCGGGGAGTCGCGTGGCCGCGCTGCTGCTGGCCGGCGGGCAGGGCACCCGCCTCGGCGTCCCCTACCCCAAGGGCATGTGCGACGTGGGGCTGCCCTCCCGCAAGACCCTCTTCCATCTCCAGGCCCAGCGCCTGCGGCGGCTGCAGCAGCTGGCGGAGGAGCAGCACGGCACCCCCTGCCACATCCCCTGGTGAGCGCCCTGCCCTGCGCCCCCGGGTGGCCTCGGTGGGGCCAGCCTCGTGGGGTGGCCTTGGTGGGTCACAGGGATGCTAGCCCCCTTGGTGTCAGCAGCCCACAGGCTGGTGGCAGCCCGGTTGGTGTCCATAGCCCGCAGGTCGGTGCTAACCCCTTTGGCAGTCCGAGGGCCCGTGGGTCAGTGCTGACCCTGTTGGTGTCCGTAGCCCGTGGCGTGGTGCCAGCCCAGTGGGTGTCAGTAGCCCACCGGTCAGTGCTCGGCAGCCTGAAGGCCTGGGGTTCAGTGCTGACCCCCGTGGTGTTTGTAGCCCATGGGCTGGTGCTAGCTCTGCTGATGCCAGTAGCCCACGGGTCGGTGGCAGCCCGAGGGCCTGTGGGTCAGTGCTGACCCCCTTGGTGTTAGTAGCCCGTGGGTCATTTCCAGCCTCCTTGGCAGCCTGAGGGCCCATAAGTCGATGCACACCCTCTTGCCTGCTCAAGTCCTGAGGTGCAGTAGGGTTGTGGAGGTGAGTGTTTGAAGGAGGGGTGAAACCCCTCGTTGGCTTGCCAAAGAGGTGGGACCGCACCAGGTCAGATCATTCTGAATGCTCGGGCAAGGGGGAAGAAGCCTGCCATGGGTGTTGTGGCTGGGGCTGTTTGCCATGTTTGGGCTGAGGGGTGTGAGACCCTGCCTCTCCTCACTGCTCATCATCTCTCTCCTGCGCTGTGACAGGTACATCATGACAAGTGGCCGGACTATGGAGTCCACCAAGGAGTTCTTCCTGAAGCATCGCTATTTTGGCTTGAAGAAGGAAAACATTATCTTCTTCCAGCAGGGCATGCTGCCTGCCCTGGGGTTTGATGGGAAGATCCTGCTGGAGGAGAAGGGCAAGATTGCTATGGCACCAGGTTGGTGGCCAGGAGGAACTGGCGGGAGGGGTGCATGGGGTGAGACACAGTGTTGAGAACAAGCTTTTGGAGCCTGCATAGGGCAGCCTTACAGCGTGATGTGGCCCATGGGTGACACAGGCTGGGAGGTGTCCATCTTGGTGGGGGGAGGACCAGGGTGGGGTATGGCTGGGCTGGTGACCCTCCACCCTGGCTCCATGGGGAAGGAAGATGGGTGTGGGTGGTTGACGGGACAGCTGAGTGTTGCTGCTGCATCCCCAGTGTCTTGTTCCCTTTACAGATGGCAACGGGGGCCTGTATCGTGCCCTGGGGGCACACGGCATCGTGGATGACATGGAGCGGAGGGGCGTGCAGAGCGTCCACGTCTACTGCGTGGACAACATCCTGGTGAAGGTGGCTGACCCCAGGTTCATCGGGTTCTGTTTGGAGAAGGGAGCAGACTGTGGGGCCAAGGTATGGTTTCCAGGGAAGGCAGGCACCACTTCCCTAACTCCTCATCCTTTCTTTGCCAGCTTGCTGCAGTCAGGAGGGATTGCTAAGCACCAGAAGCTTGCTGGTGGATTAGCATGTGCTGCCAGAATCCCACCTGCCCCTCAGGTCTGGCATCCCAGGGGATGCAGGTCATCACTGACCCCTGCCTGGCACTGCCCCTTCCCTCCCTTGGGAACGTGGCACTGACAACCCTAGGGCTCACAGGTTCCCTAGTCCCTGGGCCCAAGAGCTGCCAGGGAGCCCTGGATGCTGGGTGGCTGTGGGGAGCGGCAGGAATCCGGGCTGCCCGTGCAAGCTGCCAGCTGTCCCCAGCCGTGACGTCCTGGGCACTGGACCAGGACAGGGTGGGTGCAGCTGACTGCTGACGCTGAGCTCAGCCCCGTGTCTCCCGGGTAGGACGTTACACACCCAGAGCTTTATTTAAGGGCTGGATTAACAGCCAAAGGGGCTGAGTGATTGTGTTTGCGTTGGGCTTGGCTCTGACAAACAAATGAGAAGGCTTGCTGGCCTTGGAAGGTTTCTGAGTGAGCTGGGAAAGGGAAAGCAGTTCCTCCTCCTGGCCTGAGCGAGAGAAGGAGAAAATAAACCTTAGCAGGCAGAAAGGAGAAAGTCCTGTGGCCCTGCTGTGGTGGCAGTGACGAGTAGGGATTTGCTGAGGGGGTCCCATGCCCAGAGGGAGGTGTGTAGGATGCGAGGAAGAGGAGGGAGGTCAGGTGTAGGGTGATGGCACTGCTGAACCAGCAGCCTCCTGCCTGTGCGCTGCAAGCTGGCTGTTCGCAGGCGGGCTGGGTGCTAAAAATATCCATGCCCTCTGCCAGCCACGTGCGGGCTTGGTGCCAGATCCTGCCCGCATGCTCTTGAGTATACCTGGCACCCTGTGACCCAGCCCTGCCATCTCACCCAGTTCTGGTCGCCAGCACCAAAAGCAGCTGGGAGGGGAGGGCTCCAGCATCCCTATCCCTGCACTTTCCTGTGCAGGCAAACACCGTTCTACAGGGGCTGCTAGATACAGGAATACATTTGAAGTGCAGGGCTTTGGAGATCTTTCCCCAACAGTGCTTCCCTTGGGCAGGTGGTGGAGAAGACCAACCCCACAGAGCCGGTTGGCGTGGTGTGCCGAGTGGATGGTGTCTACCAGGTGGTGGAGTACAGTGAGATCTCCCTGGTCACTGCCCAGAAACGGGGCCCAGACGGACGGCTGCTCTTCAATGCAGGCAACATCGCCAATCACTACTTCACCACTGCCTTCCTGAAAGATATAGTCAAGTAAGGGCCTGCTGGGGTGCTGGAGGAGGAGCGCTGGTGCTGAGCCGAGCTGGCTGCCCCAGCCACCTGTGCCTTGCTTTCTGCTGGTTGAGCTCCAGCTGTTTGCAGCTGTGCTGGGGTGAGGCCTGTGGGGCTCTGGTCCCTGGCCCCAGCATGCACGGCCTGACCCCCAACTTCACGTGGTCCCTTCCTTCAGCTAAAGTTCCCCTTGGTCATTCCGCTGGTGCCAGAGTGCAGGCCCGTGGGGCTGTCCTCTCCTGGCTGCCATGGGGATGAACAGCCCCTGCCTCGGGGCGGGGGGGGGTTGGGGGCCAGTGCAGAGCAGCCATCCTGCTGCAGCAGTGTCTGAGCCGGGGAGGCTGGAAATGTGCCTTGCTTGGGTGACCGACACCTCTTCCTTGGCCCATTGCAGCACTTACGAACCGCAGCTGCAGCACCATGTAGCAGAGAAGAAGATCCCACATGTGGACATCGCTACAGGGCAGCTGATCCAACCGGAGAAGCCCAATGGGATCAAGATGGAAAAGTTTGTCTTTGACATCTTCCAGTTTTCCAAGTATGTTCTTTTCTCTCTGTGGGGAGCAGGCTGCTGGCTCTTCCTCGGGCAGCTTGGAGACCCTCTGGGGGGGTGCCGGGGTTGTGCTCAGGCAATGGGACAGGATCCCAGCTCCCGTGCTGTTTGACAGCAGTGGATGATTGTGCTCTGAGATGAGCAGGGACGTGAACAGCAGGAGGGACAGGTGCTTCCTGACCTTGGGAGAAGCCAAAGTGACAGGGAGCAGCCGTGTTTCCCAAACCTGAACCTCCTGTGCCCTGTTTCCCCTCCCCCACCAGGAAGTTTGTGGTGTACGAGGTGCTGCGTGAGGATGAGTTTTCTCCTCTGAAGAATGCAGACAGCCAGAACGGCAAGGACAACCCCACCACAGCCCGACATGCCTTGATGTCCCTGCACCACTGCTGGGTTCTCAATGCAGGGGGGCACTTTGTGGATGAAAATGGCACGCGCATCCCTGCCATTCCTCGGTGAGTTGCTGCTCCCAGCACTCCTGCATCCTTTCTGGGCTGGATATAAAGCACCGGGCAGTCCCCTGAAACCAGTGCTCCTGAAACCAGCGTTGCTGGAGTGACCAGCTCTAGGTCCCTTCTCCCAGGTGGTCTGTGGGGTAGAGCTGGGTGCGGGCTGGGTGGTGGCTGCTGGAGGGATGCTGGCTCAGTCAGCAGGAGCTTTCCTTCTTGATTGAATGCCTTTGAACCAAATCATGCCGATCTCTACTGCATAGCCAAGGTTGCTTGTGCAAGAATGAGGTGGCTTTCTAAAGCCCAAGTGTGCCAGCAGACCCCTGCAGCAGCCAGGCTGGGGTTGCAGCATCACTCAACCCAGAGACCTCCCGCCACCCCTGTTTGGAGAACAGCAAACCCCAGACTTTGTTTTTTCCCCACCCTTGCTAACCCTTGTTTATTCCCATGTAGCGTCACAAACGGAAGGTCAGATGCCACCCCAGCAGATGTCAATGACAAGTAACTATACCGTGCAGCGTGTATGGTGGCGGGGCTGTGCTTAGGCACTAACGGGCTGTAGGTGAAGCAGCGTGCCAGGCTGCAGTTGCCGCGATGGGTGCGTGCTGGTGAGCAGGTGCCCGTAGTGACTAACGGGGCTGGGGGCTGCATGCTGGGGGTGGGGCATGTCTCACTACAGGACCCTGCGGCTGCCGCTTCTCACGGTGGCGGGCGGTAGGCAGCGTCTGCTCCCTCCTTGGCTCCTTTCCGCAGAAGTGGGGATAACTGGAAGGGGCTTGTGCTGCTGGTACAAACGCAGGGCAGTGGGCTGTCTGCGCGCAGCCCTGAAGGCAGGATGCTGTTGGGAAACACGCTGGCGTGTCCCTTCAGTTACGCTCCGCTGTGCGTCACACCGTGGCGTAGCACAGCCCGGGCTGATCCCAGCCGGTCCCTAGCTGGAGGTGGCTGCCATCTCCCGGTGTCCGCCAGGCATCCGGGCAGATGGAAACGGGATTAAAAACACAAAGTAAACAGCAAGCGGGCTTTGATGTAGCATGTGCAAATCTCAGTGTGGGCGGCCAGCTGTGCTTTGTGTGACTTCAGCTCTTGAGTTTTGAAGATCCAGACTGTGACACCAGGGAAAGCCCCTGGCTCAGCACTCAAAAGTTTACAGAAGTAAATGGGAAAGTTGACAGAAACGTTAAAGCAACTTCTGTAATAGCAGCGTGTTCTTCTGCAGGTGCAGGGCACATAGAGCTGGTGAGTGTAAAATGACTTGCAGAGCAAGCTAGCCCGTTGCCTTCCCTTTTTTCAGGAGAAGTTGTACTTTCTGGTGGGATACACCTGGGGTCTTTGTTTTTAGTTCAAGGCTCCAAATGATTTGAGGCTTATTACTAGGCCATCACACTAGTTACAGTGTAGGATAAAGGAGGCACTTTATCCTACACATCTGTCAATGCCAGTTAACGGCAATTTTTTTTTTTTTTTTTTTTTCAAAAAAATATCTGGAAATTAATCCAGCTCTAAGGCAAACACAAGTGCAAGGGCTGGGTTAGGATGGGTGAGTTATATTTACTCGCAGATGGAACAGGAGGGGGCTGAGTGAGTGCGTGGCGGCAATGACGTTGTCACAGGTGACATGCTGCAGTGGCGAGAGGGTGTGAAGGGATACCCTGGGGTGCTGCTGTGGTTCCTCATCGGCTCCGCATGGCTGCACTCCCTGGGGCCAGGCTTATGTGCCGGCTGGATCCAGGGAGCATCCTCAGGATCCTACAAAGGCTTCTGGCAGCAGGAGTGCGGTTAGGGACCCCCGCAGACCCTGCCCAGCAGTGCTGCTGCGGCTGTTCTCGGGGGCAGGCAGAGCTGGTGTGGGTCTGCTGTTGTCCTCGCCAGCTCTGGCTTGCGTGCAGAAAGGAGGAGCTGAGACAATTGATCTGAAAGGCAAAGGCAGGAGGAGCAGGCAGTGCCGCAGGGAGTATTCCTGAGCAAGCAGACAGGCTTACCCTGTGTCCTCAGGTTGTGCTTTAAACAAAGAGTATATTTAAAAAAAAGACCTGTTGTGACAAGCCAAACGGGAAGGTGCTGTGAGTGCATCTTTCATCATGCCAAGGGTGCAAGAGGAGGAGGAGGAAGGGGTGACTGGCTTGCATGCAGCATCAAGTACAGCAGGGCGGTGGTCCAGGCCAGGGGCATAGGTGCTGCTGTAGTTGCCTACACGGAAAGGCATGTAGATCCTCATTAAAGCCGCATCTAAAACTCTTCTCTTTCAGTCGCTGCTGGTACCTAAACTTTAGCTTGCGCCTCTGTGGAAGCCACGCAAGGCTTGACTAACTCAGGGCAGCTCTGCACTGGCGGGGTCTTTGTGGGCCGGCAGCCACCGGTGCCCCAGACAGCCGCTGACCCCCGCACTGGCATCTGTGAGACCTCTGGGCACCACCCGTGTCCCTGGTGGGATGTAGCTAACCCTCCTGCCCTTTTTTTATCATTCTCTGCAGCTTGAAGGATGCAAATGACCTGCCAATCCAGTGTGAAATTTCTCCCCTTGTCTCCTATGGAGGAGAAGTGAGTACTGGCTCTCCAGAGCTCGGGTGCCCTTGCAGATTAACCAGCGGGGTGGGGGGCTGGCAGGGCACACACATGAGCCCTGGCCGGGGAGGGGGTGTAAGCCACAAAAGCATGACATGAATTCACTGTGGAGCTTTTTGAGGCAGTGTCCCCTAAGCTGCTGGCACAGGAGGGGACCAGAGCCACCTGTGAGGAGGTCAGCAGAGCAGATGACATGTGGTGTGTTCCTCAAGAGCTGCCTTGTCCTCCCTTAGGGTCTGGAAAAATACGTGAAGGACCGAGAATTTCGTGCACCTTTGATTATCGATGAGGATGGCATCCACGAGCTGGTGAAGAATGGGATGTAGTGGCAGCATGGTGCCCAAGCCAGGCTGCCCGTCCCACTGCTGGGCTGCGAGTTCAGACACATGAAGGTTTTTGGCTGTTACTGATAGGGGCTGGTCCTGCTTGCTCTGGCCCTGTGCAGAGGAGGATGTAACCCACTTGGTTCTTGCCATGTTGTACGCTTCTATTTATATGTTAATTTAAAACCCAAACACTTTATGGATTCTCCTGCCACAAAGCACAGCTATGGTGCTGCTTTTTGTGCTCTAGGCTGTGGGCATTTGTTTTTAAACATGTATATAGTAATAGTCATTGTACATGCAGAGGATTTTTATGGTACGGGGCTGGGGTTAATCTTGAATTTTTATTTTTCTCAAATCTACATGACTATTTTTTTTATTAGGGTCCTTGTCATTGCCCATGTCCTCCCTTTTGGTCATCCTTTTTATGTTGCACAACTGGAAGCACCCGATTAAACTCGTGAGTCCCTCCTGTCTGTCATCTGGTGGCGTTTTAGTGATGGTGGCTTTCTGCAGAGGCTCTGCTGCTAGAACAGAGGGCTGGCTGTGTCACACCAAGTGCCCCACTCTGCCCAGCATAGCAGGGTTTGCTGCGGGGGGGCTGCAGGCAGCTCCTCTGGCCTGTGACACTCATTTGGGGCATTGCCGCAGGAAGCGGAAGGCTGCATTTCCCTCTTGAGTTTCAGCAAATGGTGGCGAGCCCTGAGCAGGTAGGAACAGGCAGGTGTGCTGTGCTGCGCTGCCACAGTGCTTGGGATGAACCCAGCCTGGCACGGTGCCCTCCGGCTGTGCTGCGTGCCCACTGCTTTTCCAAGGAGGGCTCCTGCTGGAGCCCAGATCCCCACAGTGGGGTGTCCTATGCCCTTGGGCAGAGCAGCTCTGCTGCCTCCCCTTCAGCTTGCCGGGGGAGATGGTGCTCAGCCAGCTCCTCTCCTCCTCCCAAGCCCCACCACAGCCTCTACTGGGGGGGTGGGGGCACAGCCACCCACTGTACTGCAGCTGCCTGGGGGGGATTTTCCCTTGCAGGGCTGGGACTGGGGCCCAAACTGCTCCCCTGGGGAAAGTCACCCGTCCCCCAAGTGCCAAGGTGGCTGTCGGGCACCCCGGGCTCAACTGAGCACTTGGCCCCCCCAGGCAGCATGCCTGGGAAGCTGGGGCCATGTGGGGGGTCCTGGCCGGTGCTGTGGCTGCTGGTGGCTCGCCATGGGCCAGCTGGGCTGTGTGTGGCCAAGGCAGGCTGGCAGCTGCGGGTCCTGGGGGGGATGGCCTGGGATGGGGGCCAGAGTAGATGCAAGGAGCTGGTGCGGAGTGCTGTGGGTGGTCTGCACAGCCCCCCATCTGCTGGGCCCTGGGAGCAGGCACTGCGAGGAAGGGATATCTGCTCTCCAGGGAGCAGGTGGACGCCCCCAAAGCTGCTCTTCCTTGGCATGGGGCAGGCAGCAGCTGGAGGATGGTGTGGCCCACCTTGGGGGAATGCACGTGGTCCTAGGAGCAGTAATGAGCAGGAGCGAGGGTCTGCACAGTGGGCCCGAGGGGATCACTGCTCTGACCGGCTTCACAGCTGCTGGGAGGAGTGGAGCAGGAGGTGTTGTTCACTTTGCATTTTTTGGCTCTGCACATCGACACCTTTGCGTTGGGTCCTGGGATGGAGCGATGTGGTGCTGGCTGCTGCCAAGTCATCTGAGCGCCAGTCCTGGGTAGCAGGAGGTGAGCAGAGCGGAGCTGGCTTGTGTTTGTGCCAGCATGCACGTAGGGCAGCCTGTGTGCCGGCAAGGGCTTCATTCTGCCAGCTGATCCAAGGTGGCACGTGGGGCATGGCACAGAGCCCTGCAGTGGGCACCGCGTGAGCCTGCTCCTTGCCAGCCCTCCCATAGCTGTGCTGCTGCAACCACTGCACCCGCCGCATCCATGGCTGGGCTGGGCTGGCACCGCAGCCCCTCTCTGGTGGCAGCAGTGAGGGTCACCAGCATCCTGCCACGGGCAGGGGATGGCTCTCCCTGCTTGTGACTGGGTTTGCTCGGCTGGAGGGCAGGCAGGTTGGGAGCCCCAGGAGGTGGCTGGTTTAGGAGCAAGGCTGTAGCCAGGCTGTGAGGTGCCGGGTGGGATGGGAGCACTTTTTGGGAGCACCGACTTGCTGCTAGAGGTGCTGCTTTCCTCCCACAGCGGTGTGGGTGCTGGCATAAAATACAGCCAAAACACTAGTCTTAAAAAAAAAAAAAATGCTTTTTTTTTAAAAAAAAGATTTTAATTACGTTTTTACCTATTGCACAAAAATGAACGTGATCTGACGATTATTATTTTCTCCCTGCCCTGTTGTGTAGTCAGCGGCCGCGGTGCCAAGCTAGTGCCTGGAAATGATGCAAAACCACGACTTCAGCATGCAGCCTGGGGAGCCCCAGCGCTGCTTCCACACCGTGTGCCAGGGCCAGGCAGCCCCCGGCCGGTGTCCGTGCCGTGTGTACCCACGCAGGGCACGGGCACCCTTCCCACCAGGGGCTGGGAGTGGGGCAGCCCCTGCCCCTGCGGGACCCTCCAGGCCAGCGATGGGGCCTTGTGGAGACCCCCCATCACCTGCATTCTGGGGGTGTCCCGCCTGACCCTGATACTCCACGGTGCAGGAGGAGGGTCCTGAACACTGTGCCATCCTGCAACCACGGGAGCGAGCGCTGGAAAGCAAAACCCTGCCTATTGCTTTAAGTTCCCTCACTGGCCATGGGGATTTTTTTTTTTTTTTTTTTCATTTTTTCTCTTGCGCTATGAATGGGTTTTGCTGTAAATTATAGCTTTGCACACATTCCCTTGGGCCGAGGAAAATAACCTCCGTCGAAAAGGCAGCCTGGATTGGTGACTGGCTCCCCCTCTCCGCTCCCTAATTGAAACCAAATGTGCAAGATGTAGGATTGTGGGATTTCTGGCCGGCTCCCAGGAATCCGCAGAATGCAAACGCGCTCCCAGAGGCATCTTGCATCAGCCCGGGGAAGTTTGCTCCTCGCCTGGCTCCCCTGGCCCGGGCGAGGGGCGAGGAGCCCGCCCGGCCGCCACCGCCGCCCCGCTCCGGTGAGTAGCTCTCGGGTGCGTGGGGAGATGTTTGTCCCCGGGTTGGGGTCTGGGGGGGATGTGGGGTCAGCCGTGCTCCGTAGAGGGGCCAGAGCGTGGGGTTGGCTGGGAAGGGGCTGGGGCACAGCAGGGCAGTGTCCCCTCCCGGGGAGGTGACATTTGGCCCCTTCCCTCCAGTTTTGTCCCCACTGCCAGCATTGTCCCCCCTGTGCCTCGTGCCAGGCCAGTGTTGCGTGGTGGCCCTCTAACAGACCTGTGTGTCTGTTGGCAGAGCCAGCGGCGGTGCTGGGCTAGCCAGAGAGGCCCCACTGTCCCCAGGGACCCCCTCGCCAGGCACCAGGTCACACTGGCAAGGGGACACAGGGCCACCGGGCTGGTCGTCCTGAGCATCCTGCCCCCTGTCCTGGTGCTGGGGACCTGCTTGTGGCACCCCAGCCCTGCACTGTGGCAGAGCCCCTCTGTGCGCCGGGGCACGGGGCAAGGAGGAGGGCTGCAAGCTCCCAGCTGGCAGGGAAGGCTGGCAGGGTGCAGCACCCACAGGTCCACATCCCCGGGCCCCTTGGCCACCGGCTGTGCCGCTGGCGGGTCTCCCCAGGGCAGCTGGCACCGGCGGGGACGCATTGGACTCCCCTTGCACCCTGTACGACTGCAATGCCCCCAGCTGAGCCGGCCAACCTGTGGCTGGGGAGGTGCTTGCCTATGGAGAAAATGGGGCTGCATCCAGCCCAGAGAAGGTCTAAAATGGCATTTTTTGGAAGGAAGGAGAACTACGGGTCCCGGCATGCTGCACTACCCTCCCGCCGAGGCTGCGCCGGCGGCACAGCATGCTGGGGGCTGTAGTGCCCGCTGGGGTGGGGGTCCTGAACCCTCTTACTGAAACACTGCGTGCCTTGGGTCATGGCCCAGGGTTGCAGGGAGCCTCGTGCCACTTGGGGACATTCCCTCCAGCGTGGCCTTGGTGCTTCCCACCCGCCTGCCATGCCAGCAGGTGGGGAGTCCCTGGCCCCGCGTGAGGGCAGGGACTCTGCAGTGGGAGCCCTGGGAGACCCTGTGTCCGGGAGCTGGGGTGCACAGGGGGTGTGGGCTGCTGCTGTGCAGCCCCTTCCCCATGGACAGTGCTCCTCTGGTGCCAGCAAGGACAGTGGTGCCCACCTGGGGAGCGAGCTGGGGACTTCTACAGCCAGCGTGGGCTGGGAGCTAGAGGGACCACGGCTCGCGTGGTGTTTGTTTCTAAACAAATACGGATTTGATTTCCCCCCCTGGTGATTTCAGTAGAATAAGAAGGGCAGGAAATAAAAAGGGAAAACAAAAATACAGCAGCTGAGGGAAGGTCCTGAGTCCAGGCGACGCTAAGGAGGAGCTCCAAAAACTCTCTGCACTAAATATTTCCAGTGATCGAAAAGTTTCGGTAAACATTTTCAGGCAAAACGTTGCAAAGCCATCCCTTTTGCAGGGCTGTTGGAACAAAAATTATTTCCAGCTGGGTTGCCAGTACTGCTTGGCCAGTTTGACCGCGTGTCCCTTAGCCCCCAGCCTTGATGCCTGAGTCACTGTCTCCCTGTTGTCCCCCAGTCCCACTCCCCTGAGGAGCGACAAGTGCTTCCCGATGGCCACGCTGGGATAATTTCCCTATATTAGACTAAATGTAAGCACATTCCCTGCGGGAGATTACGGCATCTGGTATCCTGATGCTTAAAGGGTTTACTCAGCCTGAAAGAATAGTGGGGAAAAAAATATCCCTAGATGTTTTTTTGGAATGTAGAAGGAAATTAAGATTTTTAATGTTGGGGGAACTGGCCATCATCAAACACAGGAGCCTTGTGTGCACCTCTCAGCGATGCAGCTGAAATTCCCAGTTGCAGCTGAGTGAGTTGCAACTAACTAAACTTTCCCAGCTGGGAATGTATTTTAAAAAAGAGGAACCGCATAGGTTTTTTTTCAAAAACAAAGGGGAAAAAGTCACCCTAAGTCGAGGTGTTTATTTTTACCTCCTGCAGAGCTCATGGCGTTTAGCAGAGATCCCCTGGGAATGCAGCCATGCGCTGCTGGGTGCAGAGAGCCTCTGGCAGGGTGTGGGTGGCATCCCCCGGGGCTTTGCACTCCCCTTGGATGCTGGCACGGTCCCAGCAAGCCTGCCTCGCTCCTGCCGGGCCAAGCCCCCCGGTTCTGCTAGCCAGCGGGGCTGTGTCCAGCACCTCCCAGCTGGGCTCTGCAGGATGGAGGCATCCCACCCTATGGCAGCTGCTTCAGCGTGGGCTCGGGCTCGCTCTTGCCGGTGGGGTGGGCACAGGCAGACACAGCCAAGCACCCACCTGTGGTGTCACCGATGCTTAGCCAGCTTGGGGACCTGTCAACCCAGCCCAGACATCCCTGTATGGCAGGACTTGGCTGGGATTTACCCCAGCACTTGAGTGCAGCCAGGACCTGTATGGCCAGGAGCTATGGTCCCCTTAACCCCCAAGTTAATAAGTTGTTCCTGCAAAAGTTAATGTGCATGTAAATTAGATTAAAATAACATTTTATTTTTTTTTTTTAAATAAAAGGAGGACTAATCTGCATCCAATGCTTGTGTGAAGGGCTGTCCCAGGAGGACAGATATCCTCTTGGCAAATAAGGGAAGGGGGTGCTGGGGGCAGGGTTGGTTTCAGGGTGTCCCTGGTGTGTCCTCCATGGTGCCATGTCCCGTGGGGGGCCTCCAGAGGTGTGTGTGTGCAGCAGGAGCTACTGGGGGTCTGGGGCATCCTGGCAGCCAAGGGTGAGCCAGGGCCATGGCCGCTGCCCTGCAAAGTGGTGGTGGTGGCAGGGCTGACTCAGAGGCAGGGACATCCCAGAGCTGGGGCCAGGGGGAATCCCCTCATGCCATGGGCTGCACGCTGCCCTGAGGAGCCCCACTCGCACTGGTCCTTTCTCCCCTTGTTGCAGCCTGAGCCCTGCTGCCAGGACCCTCGGTCCCCTCCAGCCCCACACTCCTCTAGAGGCAGCGGGTACAAGCTGGTTCCCGCTCCCTCTGTCACACCTTTCTGTGTCACCCATGTCCCCGAGATCCGCTCCACCGGAGAGAACTGTCACAATAAATACACTGTAAATCTCAGGCCATTATCTGCTATTATCTCTCCCGAGCCAGCAGGCAGAGAAACCGCTGGTTGCAACACGCTATTATTTAGTTATACGATGGGGTTGTGCAACGTCTTGCTTTCAAAGCCATCCAAGGGCGGCCGGCCCAGCCTTTCTGCCCATCGGTGGAGCCGGACGGCGCCGGCCCTAAGCAGAGTCCCGGGAGGTTTGTGTAGCTCCCTGTGGCCCTTTCATGTGGCCGGCTCCAGGACGTGGCATGCCGTGGCTGCCAGGGTGGTGGTGGAGGGGATGGGACACAGGGACCCCTTTGACCACCATCGCAGATGTGAGGCTTGGGGCTCTGCTCTGGGGCTGAGGTGGGGACGCAGGGTCTCGTGCCGGGGAAGCCCTCTTGTCCTCGGCTGACCATCCCAAGCAGGACTGGCATTTCCCCATGGCTCAGCTTGACAAGTCCTGGCTCTGTCTCTGCAGGACTGCCGACATGCTGACCACCCCCAGGCCAGCCCTGCTGCTGCTGCTGCTTCTGCTGCACATCCCACAGGCTGTGAGAGCCCAGGTCAACCCAGGTAAGTGAGATGGTGACCGGGTGGCTGCAGGAGCCACGGGGTGTGTTTCCAGGGCTGTGCTCCTGTCAGGGCATCTGGGCTTGGGCTTGTGCCATATCCACCATCGCCGAGACTTTCCCAGCTCTGCGAGCAGTGTGTGATGGCCCCCCAAGCCCACACCTGCCCTGGGCACTGCTGTCCTGCATGTGGCTTGGCCACAGCTGGTGACACAGTAAGCATCCTCCGTGTGCTGTGGGTGCCTATCCTGGCACTGGCGGGGTGGTGGGGCACAGGCAAAGCGCTGCAGCTGGAGCCCCAGGTGCTGAGCAGGGCCCTTCTTCATCGGGGCTCATTGAGCCTGCTCAGTTTTGAGGCTGCGGCGTGCAGAAGGTGAGGCACCGGGGTATTGTTTGCTGCCGCTGGGACATGCTTTCTTTGGTGGTTTCGCAGCAAGCCAAGGTTGGCTTTTGTAAAGCGGCTTGACTAGGTGCCTGGCTTCTGCTCAGAAACCACAACACTGCGCCAGATGTCAGCGAGAGATGTGTATTTAAGTGGTGGTTTCTGCAGGGCTCAGCCCCCTCCTGTGCTGCAGGGATGGACGCAGAGCCCAGGCTTCCTCAGTGTGTCAGGGTTTCCCCAGGGCATCCCTGTAACAAGTCCCTTCAAAGGCTTCTTCTATCCATCGGAAGTCTGCTGGGTCTTCCCTGAAGGTTGCATGGTGCTTAGGGAAGCAATTCTGTTTCTTCTGCAGCCATCCAGGGCTGACAGTGCTGGCTTTGCCTGGCCAGGATGGTTATTACCTAGGGCAAAAGAGCTAGGCACGTTCAGCAAGAATTAAATGGGAATTCAGCGGGAGTTGCACTCTGCAGAACATTGCAAATGTGAAAGATGGAGCCAAGAAGCGATGCTCCCCATTGTGCTGAGGGTCATGCCGAAGATGTTCCCATCCCACAGTGGGATGCAGGGGATGGTCTCTGTGGCATGGGGACCTGGGCATGGGAGCTGGCTGCCAGGTGGCACCACATGCTGGGATGCAGGCTCCTTGCTGGTGCAGCATGGGGCCAGCTGGAGGCGGTGGAAGCAGGAGGTGGCCTTGGCACTGCACCCTTGCCTGGGCCCTGCCACCTCTGTGCGGGTGTTTGCTCGGGGTGGCTTGCGGAGGGAGCACTGTGGGCTGGAGCCGGCGGCCAGACAGTAAACATGGCCAAACAAGCTGGCCTTTCAGCAGCTCTCTTGGCAGCCAGGCGTGAAAAAATAACTCCTGGGAAGTGGTGTGGATGCAGTGCCGGGGGAGCCGGCTGCCGCTCGAGGATGCAGCCCGCCCGCCACCCCGGGTACTTTTCCACTGGCAGCTGGAGCAGGAGCAGGGCTGGTGATGGGAGCTGTGGGGACAGTGGGGACAGCGAGCGCCTACCTTTGTCGCTGGTACCCCAGGCAGGTGGGGGAGCAACGGGGCAGCGGAGAACAGGTTGCTGCGGGTGGGTTTTTTGGGCAAGCAGCCTCTGGAGCGAGCCCTCTGGATGCCCCCAGAAAGAGGAGCGTGGGGACAGCAGTGCCAAGCCACGGGCTCTCCCTTCCCGCAGCTGAAATGCTTGCCAGTAAGGCTGGAGGGATCTCCAGGGACCAGGTGTGCCCAGCAGCCCTTGGAACGCTGCCTTCCCTTGCTCCCAGCTTTGCTTCGAGCTGGGCTGGCATCTGCTTCTGGCCAGTGGCTCCGTTTGCTCGGGCAGGTGTGTGCCTGTGCAGAACCATCCCGCCACCCTTCATCCCCTCTCTGTAAGCCAGCGGGATGAAGAGCTCTGCGCCTGAGCTGCCCGTGGTGCTGTGGATGTGCCGCAGCCCCAGCAGTGCCATGTGTCTTGGCTGGCGAGGCGAGGAGGCATGCCCGCTCAGCACCCTGCTGGTCTCGTTGCAGCGGTGTGCCGGTACCCCTTGGGGATGTCAGGCGGGCACATCCCCGATGAGGACATCTCAGCCTCCAGCCAGTGGTCAGAGTCCACAGCCGCCAAGTACGGACGGTGAGTGCAGGGACCTTCCTGCAACAGCCACGGCAGGGTCTGGGCTGCCACAGAGGGGCAAAAGGTGGACATGGGGCTGGTTTCAGCTGCTGGAACGGTTCCTCCACTCTGGCTTCGCAGGCTGGACTCGGAGGATGGCGATGGTGCCTGGTGCCCTGAGATCCCAGTGGAGCCTGATGACCTGAAGGAATTCCTGCAGATCGACCTGCGCGCCCTGCACTTCATCACACTGGTGGGCACCCAGGGCCGCCACGCTGGTGGCCATGGCAATGAGTTTGCACCCATGTATAAGATCAACTACAGCCGGGACGGCACCCGCTGGATCTCCTGGAGGAACCGGCACGGGAAGCAGGTGAGGAGATGGGCAGGGGCTGCACCGGGCACTGGGTAAGGGGCTGCACCTGCCCATCCCCATGGTGCTTCTCTCTCCTCAGGTGCTGGATGGAAACACCAACCCCTATGACATTGTCCTCAAGGACCTGGAGCCACCCCTCATCGCCCGCTTCGTCCGCTTCATCCCTGTCACTGACCACTCCATGAACGTCTGCCTGCGCGTGGAGCTGTACGGCTGCGTCTGGCTGGGTGGGTGCAGCCCTGTGCCTTGCCCGTGTCACCGGAGCCCGGTGAGGGGGATGCCTGTCCCGCTGGGGGCTGGCAGAGCCCTGAGTGGGGTGTCAAGCATGGGCTGCCGCTCACCCTCTCCTCCCCACAGATGGGCTGGTATCCTACAACGCACCAGCCGGGCAGCAGCTCATCCTTCCCGGCGGCACCGTCATCTACCTGAACGACTCGGTGTACGATGGGGCATTCGGGTACAGGTGAGGACCCGGCAGGCTCATGCATGTTGTGGGTGCCGTGCTGGGCAGGAGGAGATGGGGGTGTTTCTTCCCTGCATTTGCAGACTGATGGGCTGATCCTCAGCAGAGAAAATACTTGGGGTGTCCCTGAAGCGGGGGACATGGCCAGCTCTGGGAGGCTGCACATCATGGTGGGGAAAGCACTCCCAGACCTCCGCTCAGATTTGCACTGACTGCACTGCATGCGCAGCACCCCGCAGCCTTTTCCAGAGAGAACAATAAGAAGAACAAAAACCCCTGCTGAATTTTCCAGGGGCTGCGAGGAGCTGCTGGAGGGGGATGGGTGGGTGGGTTGCTGGGTGGTGGCAGATTTGCAGGATTGGCAAGAGTCACGCTCCTTTTCCCCTTCACACACACCAGCATGACAGAGGGCCTGGGCCAGCTGACGGATGGGGTGTCGGGGCTGGATGACTTCACGCAGACCCACGAGTACCACGTCTGGCCGGGCTACGACTACGTTGGCTGGCGCAATGAGAGCACCGCTGGTGGCTACGTGGAGATCACCTTCGAGTTCGACCGCATCAGGAACTTCACTGCCATGAAGGTCCGTGCGCCCCCCGCCCTGTTCCCTGTCCCTGTCCCCCACTGTGGCTGCGCTGACAGGCTGCCCCACAGGTCCACTGCAACAACATGTTCGCCAAAGGGGTGAAGATCTTCAAGGAGGTGCAGTGCTATTTTCGGTCTGACGCTAGCGAGTGGGAGCCTGGTGCCGTCTCCTCAGTGCCGGTGCTGGATGACGTGAACCCCAGCGCCCGCTTCGTCACCGTGCCCCTGCTCCACCGCATGGCCAGTGCCATCAAGTGCCAGTACTACTTCGCCGACGCCTGGATGATGTTCAGCGAGATCACTTTCCAGTCAGGTACCTGCTACCACCGGTCCCACCGGGACCGGACACTCCTGGGGGGCTGTTTCAAGGAGGCAGTGGGGCTGTGGGGTACCCACGCCCCCCACTCTGATGCTGTCCTCTTCTCCCTTGCCAGACGCAGCCATGTACAACAACTCGGTGCCCCCCCCTGAGGCACCTGTGGTCCCTACCACTTATGGTAAGGCATCAAAAAGCACGTCACCCTGAGCTGGGTGGGGGGATGCTCTGAGGGGGGTCTGCCCTGTCCGATGGAGGAAAGGGGCAGTGGCTCTCCACACACCACAGCATGACAGGCTCTTGCTGTCCCTTTCTCCTGCCAGACCCCACACTCAAGGTAGATGACAGCAACACACGCATCCTGATTGGGTGCCTGGTGGCAATCATCTTCATCCTGGTGGCCATCATCGTCATCATATTGTGGCGGCAGTTCTGGCAGAAGATGCTGGAGAAGGTGGGCAAGCGTGGGGTAGCTTGTGAGGTGCTCCAGGGTGGTGGGCTTGTCCCAGAACGGGGAAAGCAGACTCCACATGGGGGCTGATGTTCCCTTCCCCTCTTTGGGAAGGTTGTGATTTGCACCCATCTCCCAAGCAAGGGGATTTAGCTGAGCAGGGTGGTGATGCTGGGATCTTCCTGCTCTCCCACCCCTCTATCCTAAAGCTGGGCTGGGGAAGAGGAACCTGAGGAGGGGGTCTCACTGCAGCCCCCGGCTAATCGAGGGCAGTCACGAAGGTGGTGTAGTGAAACTCTTCTCCGCAGAGGCAGACAATAGAAAGGGGTGACATGAGGACCAGCATCTTCCCTAGATGGGTGCTGCAGCCCTGGGACAGGGAGCTAGAGAGGGGAGCTTGGGTCTGAGCACAGGCTTGGTGCCATGGAGCACAGGACACCCCGTCCTGCCAGTGCCATGGGGACCCGCTGCCCAGCTGTCTCCTCCCTTGTGCCTCTCTCACAGGCGTCGCGGAGGATGCTGGATGACGAAATGACCGTCAGCCTCTCCCTGCCCAGCGAATCTAGCATGTTCAACCACAACCGCTCCTCCTCCTCCAGCGAGCAGGAGTCCAGCTCAACCTATGACCGCATATTCCCCCTGGGACCTGACTACCAGGAGCCCTCCCGCCTGATCCGCAAGCTGCCCGAGTTCACCCCAGGGGAGGAGGACACGGGTGAGAGCCAGGACACCCTGCATGCCCTGAGCCCCCTGCTGAAGCCCCCTCTCCCCAGCCCCAGCTCCTGGCCAATCTCCAAACATTTAAGCACAGAGGGGTGGGGGGAGGTCACCCATGCTCCTGTGCATCCTGCTTGGAGGTCACGCAGAGCCTGCGGCCGGGAACCATCGCCGGTGTCCATTGCCAGGCTAAGCTGTGTCCCCAGCGCATCCTTGGGATGCTCTGGCATCTCCTCCTTGGTGAAGTCTGGTGCCTGGGGCTGGGCTGGTGCATTTGTCAGTGGCGAGGAAGGGGCAGAGCAGCCTGTGATGCCTGCAGGAGCCCAGCCATGCTGGGGCAGCACGGCAGCTCTGGGGAGGACGGGGACGGAGAAGCCGGTGGCTGGAGTGTGAGCGGGTGCCAGGGAGCGGAGAGTGCAGGGCAGGACACCCACGGAGGTGCTGGCCCTGCTGTCCCTCCCCAGGCTGCAGCGGCCCCGTGAAGCCATCCCAGGCCAGTGTCCCCGAGGGCGTCCCCCACTATGCAGAGGCAGACATCGTGAACCTGCAGGGTGTGACAGGCGGCAACACCTACTCAGTGCCGGCCCTCACCATGGACCTGCTCTCCGGCAAGGATGTGGCCGTCGAGGAGTTCCCCAGGAAGCTGCTGACCTTCAAGGAGAAGCTGGGGGAAGGCCAGTTTGGGGAGGTGAGTGGCAGCTGGACCTGCTCTGAGGCAGGCTCGGGCAAGGCTCTTCCCAGTTTGCAGGGGCCGGGGGAGGCTGCCAGCCCACAGAGGTAATGGCTGCCCTGGGCACCCCTCCAGGTTCACCTCTGTGAAGTGGAGGGGATGGAGAAGTTCAAGGTGAAGGACTTTCTTCTGGAGGGCTTGGACGCCAGCTCCAACCGCCCCGTGCTGGTGGCTGTGAAGATGCTGCGAGCGGATGCCAACAAGAACGCCAGGTATGGGGCTGGGAGTGCACACACCCTGGCATTGCCCCCCATGTAGGGTCCCCCAGGAGAGCCGGGATGCTTGGAAAGCATCCCCCGCCTGCAGCAGCCAGGCGCTTGGTGCAGCTGCGAGGAACACACATCTGAGCTGTCTGGGGCTGCTGGGCTGCTGCAATTCAGGACTCTTGGTCCTCGCTGGTCCTAATCAGCTCCCCAGTGCCCCACCAACCCACTGAGGTCACCCCAAAGCCGTGTGTGGATCAGCCCTGAGCTTCCCCTTGTGGCTTCCATTCCCAGGGGAGGGGGGACCCGCAGGTCCCCCATGAGGCTTGGATGGGAGGACGGCACACGGGTGGCATGTTTGGCCAGTCCGTGCGCACCTCCGTGCCCCTCGGGGTCTGTCTATCCGATCCGTGTGGTTTCTGTTCCGGAAAGGAATGATTTTCTGAAGGAAATCAAGATCATGTCGCGGCTGAAGGACCCCAACATCATCCGGCTGCTGGCGGTGTGCATTGCGGACGACCCTCTGTGCATGATTACAGAGTACATGGAGAATGGAGACCTCAATCAATTCCTGTCCCGCCAGCAGGCAGGCAGCCCCCCCGCCGGCCATGCGCCCACTGTCAGGTAGCACTGCCCGGGACAGGCAGGGGCAGGCAGCGCTGCCTGCTCTAGGCACGCTGCTCGGCAATGGGGCACCTGCTCGGGGCCATGGACCCCATGGCTGCCGTCCTTCCTGGCATCTCAGTCCTACTTTGTGTTCCCCCCCCCGGCAGCTACAGTGACCTGCACTTCATGGCCACCCAGATCGCCTCTGGCATGAAGTACCTCTCCTCCCTCAACTTTGTGCACCGAGACCTGGCCACACGCAACTGCCTGGTGGGGAAGCAGTACACCATCAAGATTGCAGACTTCGGCATGAGCAGGAATCTCTACAGCGGGGACTACTACCGCATCCAGGGGCGGGCGGTGCTCCCCATCCGCTGGATGTCTTGGGAGAGCATCCTGCTGGTACGTGGGGGCTGAGGTCCTCTGACGGATGCGACGTGGACCTGGGGCTGCTCACAGTCTTGGTTCCTTGGGCTGGGGGGTGCAGAAGGGATGGGGAATTCTCTCCTTCCTGGAGCCTAGCTTTGGGGTGAAGCATGCAGAAAGGCATGGCAGGAGAAGAGGACAAAGGTGATCTTTGGTGTCCAACCTTTGGGAGGAATGCTTGATATTTTCTCATGGCCATGATCAGACATGGAAGAGGGAGGAGGGTTACATTATCTCAGCAAGGAGCTGAGTCCTTACCAAGCCCCAGCTCTTAGAGCAGTTGCTGCAAGCTGGACCTGGAGCTCACCAGGCTCTGGCCCCAGGCAGAGAGCCGGTCCGTGGGACAAGCCCTGCTCTGGGCCCAGGTCTGGAAGCTGAAGCAACCCAAAAGATGTATTGAATCCTGAGCACGTAGGGCTTATGGAGCAGGATGGGGTAATGCCTGTGCCTGACCCTCCTCTGCTCCCTCTGGCCAGGGCAAGTTCACGACAGCCAGTGATGTGTGGGCATTCGGCGTGACGCTGTGGGAGACCTTCACGCTCTGCCGGGAGCAGCCCTACTCCCAGCTCTCCGACGAGCAGGTCATCGAAAACACCGGCGAGTTCTTCCGGGACCAGGGCCGGCAGGTAGAGATGGGACAGGACAGGATGGGCCGGGATGGAATGGGATGGGGCTGGGTGAGAGGGGATGGGACAGGATGGGACATGACAGGCAGTGGTGTGCTGGGGACACCAGGGTCTTGGGGAAAGACTTTAAGGTGACCAGATAGGGAGCCTGGCTATGTGGGAGTTATGGGACAGGAGCTCCTCTGGGAAGGAGCCCTGGTGAAGGGCCTGGCGCAGCAAATCCTGCACTTTACACAGCCCTGGGCACCGCCAGCCTGCTGACCCCACTCTGGTGTTTAGCCAGGCTGGGAAACATTCCCAGGACCTGCACTTTGCTGTCTGGATGTCCCCTCGCCCCTCAACACACAGCAGCACAGCCCCTTGCCTCACTGCAGGGAGCGGTTTGCTTTTTTATTTCCGTGTCAGTAAGTCTCTCCCTTTGTCATCTTTGCTTTTTGTTTTGAAGACCTACCTTCCCCAGCCTGCACTTTGCCCTGACTCAGTCTATAAGCTAATGCTCAGCTGCTGGAGACGGGACACTAAAGATCGGCCATCCTTCCAGGACATCCATTGCCTTCTCCAAGAGTCAGCCAGTGAAGAATGACCTTTTGCTCCCCCGCAGCCTGGTCCCCATCCCTTCCCATTCCCAGAGGAGCCCCATACGCAAACTGAAGCCACTTCACTCGGACTTAGCAATAAAACCCAGGCAGCTGGTCTTGTTCTCATTGTACAGTGAAGCCTCAGAAGAAAACCCCAAGGGCAGCAAGGAGAGCCACGGCATGGGACGATTCGGACCTCCTGCTTGCTTGCTGACCCGAGCCCAGGAGCGACGTGGGCTGAGATGAGGGTTATTTATTGACACAGTGTGTTCTTGGTGATGATGACCAGGACAGAGCAGCTTCTCTCCCCTGGTTGGAGGGGAGAAACATCAGCTGGACCTTCTCCATGAGGAATCTCCTGGCCCATACATGGGGCAGGTGCCTGGGGAAGGGATGCGTGCGGGTACGTGCCCGCTGGAGCAGGGACCGTCCAGCAGCCACAACCTGCTCAAGGAGGAGCTGGGAGTTGCCGCTAGCTCACAGCGGGCTGTGCAATTACAGGGAGAAAACAAAAACTCCCCAGACATTTTGGACTTTGGATATGCTGTGTGGAGGGGCAGGAAGCCCCGTCCCTGCTGGCCAGACCCCAGTTGCACAGGGAGAAGCCTGGTGTGCTGCCGGCTCCTTGCCTGGCTGCTGGGGTGGGCAGCGTGCTCAGCTGCAGCTCCTCCCTGTCAGCCAGGGAGGAGTGGGCATGCCAGCCCCGATGAGAAACATGCCAAGGGGACCTCCTCTCACCACCCACAGCCACTCTAGAGCTGCTCAACTGCCCACAAAATGCATTTTGGATGCCCCACGGGTGCTGCACAGCAGCAGGATGTTAGCACCTTTCACCTCCAAGGGGAAATCTTCAGGTCCTCCTCTCCCAGGATAAATCCACATCTCCACCTGCCGTGAGAGGAATTGCACATAGCAGAGCTTTCACCGGCTGCTGCCCAATGCCCAAGCCTGCAACAGCCCGTGGGCATGGAGCAGCAGGCACCCCAGCTCTCCCTGGCTCTTGGCCCAGAGATCGCAGCTCGGCTAAAGCACCTGGACTCTGGTGCCCTGAGCATCCCACAGCAGTCTGGCACCAGTCCGTCCTTCCAGATCCGGCAGCTCCGTGAGCAAACTGGACAGGTGCCAAAGCCGCATGTCCCCCAGGAGCCCTGGCAGGGTACCCATCATGCCCCCGTATCGGACCCTCCTGCTGCTGGACAGGAGGAACTTTGTACTTTGAGAGTACACGGACCCCTCCATACTTTCGTATGCATTAATTCAGCACCATCAAGTCACGCGTGGCACAGTTTCCAGTATACTATTGCTAAGGCATGTATATATTCAGTAGATGCACCTACATATAGGGGCAAACCCGCTGAAGAGACACTTGCTACGTGAATCTGCTTGCATGGTTTCCTTGTGGCACTTCAGAATGCAGCTCGCCTCCTCTGTGGGCATCCCCGGGAGCCCGGCCAGTACCCACCGGCTGGGGTGCTTGGGGGCTGCACTGTGTGCCCTGAGATGCTGTGTGGGGAGAGCTTGGGGGAGCACACACGGGTAAGCACAAGAGATGGAGGAAGGATGCTGAAGAGACCTGCTGGTTGACCCACAGCAGTTGTCCATCTCCTTGGGTGACAGGGAGGGAGGGCGCTCTGAGGCTCAGCATCCGCATCAGGAGATGTCACCAGCAGGGACCGAGGTGTGATGGTGGGTCTGGCAGAGGGGAGGGCAGGGGTAGGGGTCTGTGCTCTGTGGGCAGGCTGGCTGGTCTCCCTGCACGTGGTTCTGCTGGCTGTGGCAGAGGAGATCTCGTCCTTGCTGTGTGTGTTACTGGTGGCCACACGGCACGCTGTGGCTGAACCAGGAGCGAGGACAGGCTTTGTTCATGCCACTTAATTGATATCTGTCTCTGGCCTCAGATGCCTTCTACCTGCTCAGGGAGCACTGCAGCCTCTCCCAGCCCTGTCTCAGCAAGCTGGGAGCTGGGAGCATCAGGCCAGGCAGGGGCACATCTGCCCAAGGACACCGCAGACCCCGCCAACCCGACCCCTGGGCTTTGTGCCTGGGCACCCTGCACTGGGTGCACATGGCCGTGGGCCATGGCTCAGGGAGGTGCTGGGGGCTGGCGTGTCCATCCTCTGCTCCAGCCATGACACCAGCCCACCAGGAGAAGGGTGGCAGCTGGCATCTCTGGCAGGGTCTGGGCATCCAGACTTCTGCCACAGTAGCACCGGGAAACAGTGACCTGGTGGTGCTTCTGTTTGGCTGCAAAACGTCTCTCTGTGGCGAAGGATGGGAGGGCAGAGCGTGCCAGGGCTGCCTGCGGAAAGCCTGCCTGCTGCAGCGGCGGAGCACAATGGGCTTGCCTTTGCCAGGCTGGCAAGGCAAGGCAGAGTGGCAAGGCAGGGGAAGGCAAGGCAAGCCAAAGCAGCAAGGCAAAGCAAGACAAAACAGTGAGGCAAGGCAAGGAAACGAGGCCAAGTATCGCGGCAAGGCATAACAAGGTGAGGCAAGGCAGCAAGGCACGGTATGACAGGGCAAGGCAAGCCTGGGCAACGCATGGCAAAGCAGCATGGCGAGGAGAGCAGCTCGAAAGAGTAGGCGTGGCCTTCGCACAGGGGAGTGGCCGTCATGTGGGGCGTGGCCTCAACATGGGGGCGTGTCCAAGAGGGCGTGTCCCCTTGCGCCCCGCCCCCTCCGCTCGGCCCACCATCACGCCACCGGCGGCGCAGTCCCCGCCCCCTCCGCGCGCGGCGATTGGCGGGGGCAGCGGAGCGGGGCGGGGCGTCACCGCCGGGCGCCCTTATAGTGCGGGGGAGGGGCGGCGGTAGCGGTGGCAGCGTGATGGAGCGGGTGGTGCTGGTGACCGGTGCTAGCGGGTGGGGAACGGGAGCGCGAACGGGAGGAGGAGGAGGAGGGGGAACGGGAGCGCGAACGGGAGGGGGAGGAGGGGGAACGGGAGCGCGAACGGGAGGGGGAGCGGGAGCGCGAACGGGAGGAGGAGCGGGAACGGGAGCGGGCGCGGGTCAGCCGGCGGGTGACACGGTGCCGTTGCAGCGGCGTGGGGCTGGCGCTGTGCCGGCGGCTGCTGGAGGAGGATGGCCGCATCCACCTCTGCATCGCCTGCCGCAACGCCCAGAAGAGCGAAGCCACGCGGGACCTCATCCTGGACACCCACCCCGCCGCCCAGGTCTCCACCGTGGAGGTGGACCTGGGTAACCTGGCCTCTGTCCTGCGCGTCGCCCGTGAGCTGCGCTGCAGGTACGGGGCCCCCGTGCCGGGGTCCGTCTGTCCCCCTTCCCCCCCTCCGCCACCCCGCCGGGGCCCCCTCACCCCTGTGCTCTGCCCCACGCAGGTTCCAGCACCTGGACTTTGTCTACCTCAACGCTGGGATCATGCCCAACCCACACGTGAACTTCAAGGCGCTCTGGCATGGCCTGCTCACCGGGTAGGAGATGCCGGGGGGGGGCCGGCTGACAGCGGCCAGGGTGTGCCCCTGGGTCCCAGGCCAGACCCCATCACGTCCCAGTGGGATGCGTGGCCTTGTGTGGGGTGGCCTTGGCAGCTGGGGTGTTGTGGGGCACCCGGGGCTGCTGCTGATCCCGGGTACCTAGAAGGTGATGCCAGGTACCGGGTGAACACCGCCGGCACGCTGCCGGGGGGGGGGGGGGGGAAGGCTGCTGCTGCTGGGTCTCCTTGCTGTTGTTTTGGTTCTGCTGTAGGTTTTTGTAGTTGTTTTCAGCTGCGGATTGCGTGTTTTGTGAAGCTAATGGTTGGTGTGGGTGTAAGTGCTGTGAGGCTGAGCATCTCCGTCCTGTAAGCCCCGTGGGGATGTTGAGCGAGGGAGCGAAGGGGCTGGCGCTGAGTCCCATGCTGTTGTTGGGGTGTTGGCCAGAGGTGCTAGACTGCTTTCCTTACCTGAATTAGGGTTTAGTTCTATGCTGGAGCTTGATTTTTGTTACCTGAATATGAAATGGGAGAGTAAGACTTCTTTTTTTTTTTTTCTTTAATGGTACTTTACTGTGGGGAAAGGAAGGGACAAGTCATCTCTGCTCAAGTCAGTACTGAGACGCTCACAAATAACGAGACTGGGATACTCTGATAACTTTTTTCCCGTCATTTTTTTCATGAATCCTTTGAAGGTGAAACTAGAGAGCCCATGTGGTGCCTGTGAGTTGGGGAGCAATAGGTGTCTCCTGACAGTGTTCCTAACTCACATCCTTGGCTTTCAGGAGGGTGCTTCACATGCTGACCACTGCGGAAGGCATCATGACCCAGACAGACAGGCTGAACGGAGATGGACTTCAGGAGGTGTTTGCTACCAACCTTTTTGGACACTTTATCCTGGTGAGGCTGCGTGTGAGGGCCGAGGTGTGCCTGGTGTGGGTAGGGGTGGGTGCAGGCAGTACTGGTGAATTGGTTCTGGCTTACAGGTTTGGATGATGCTGCAGCCTGGCAGGTAACGAATGATAGGGCAAAGGCTCCATTTAAATAGCAATTGAAAGCAGCATTGAAAGGATTGATATAATTTTAAGGTTATTCTAGTTAGCTAGTGAATAGAGGTGAGCCATACCTAATTCTCTCTGTGTGTCCGAAGTGAATACTGAGGCTCGGCTGTGTTAAATCCTGAGGGCTCAGCTGAGCTGTGCAAGCGAATGGCAGCTGCTTCTAAATGTTCCTGGTGGACTTTGGGCCAAAGTCAACGTGAGCAGTGGCCACTGGCTTGTCTAGTGAAGACTGGCCAAGAAAGCTGACATAAGGTTGCAGCTTTTGAGAACTGTAAAGCTATACTGTAAAACTTGACAACTACTGTGTTAAGTAAGTTAAAAATTCTCTTGCAGGTTCGTCAACTTGAGTCTCTACTCTGCGGTAACGAAAAGCCCTCACGACTCATCTGGACCTCTTCCAGCAATGCCAGGGAGTCTGCCTTCAGCCTCTCTGACTATCAGCATGCCAAGGGGCAGGAATCATACAGTTCCTCCAAATATGCTACTGACCTGACAAGTGTGGTTTTGAACAGGAAATTTAATAAGCAGGTGATGATGGGGTTTGTATGTCTGAAGAAACCTAATGAGCTCCTACTATTTATAATTATCATTACATTGTTGTTGCCTAGTTGCATTCATTCATAGCAATCCTATATGTTCCTTAATGCACATGTAGATGCTAAACACGCCTGAGGTTGAACTGGTGGTGTGGGTGGTAGAGAATCTGCCAGAGAGATTGCTTCTGGGGTTCTTGTTGGAAAAACTTCTGAAAGAGAAGACTTTAAGAGCTGTCCCTGCCTTGCAAGCTCTAGCCGTCTCTTCAGACTAAAGAATTGGTCTTAAAGAGCAAAGAGCTGCGGCTCTTTTCAGGCGTACCTGCCTGTCAGAACAGGGCTGCACTGGCAGCTTTGCCTGCGAGCTCTTGAGGTGCAGGCTCTGCTGTCTCTCCTGATGGCTCCAACGCTGCTGTTCACATTTGTTATACGAAGATGTATGAGCAACTTGCCTTCCCTGTCACGGGGGACTGCCAGCCTTTGTTGGCAAGCTGCAGCCCTAGTCCAGTGATGGTGATTGCACTCTTTAGAAGTACTTCAGGAGAAAATGGCTTTGTCCTAGAAGGCTGAGCCCTTATCTCTTAAGTGCGAGGTAGCCTTTGACCTGAGTGGGCTGTAATTTATGGGATGACTGCTGGTGGTGCTGAGCCGCATGGAGGCTGCAACATGAGGTGATGTGTTGGGAGGCTGCACCTTCTGTCTCGTGGGCTTGCAACAGGCACAGCTTTAACTTGACCATCTTCAACTTAAACTTCTCAGAAGTCCTGACATCTAATCACTCTCTAGCTCTGGTAACTTCAGAGAGGAGAATACCTACTGTTTACTAGTCCATACTCACCTTCATTTTCTTGCTGAGAAGTACTAAGACGGAAGGATTATGATCCGTTTTTAAACTGACTGTTGTGTATTTGCACACTGACTCGGTTTCTCCTCTGCAGGGTCTGTATTCCAGTGTTGTTTGTCCTGGTCTCGTTATGTCTAACATGACCTACAGAATTTTGCCAGTTTTCCTGTGGAAGCTGCTGATGCCCATCATGTGGCTGGTAAGTGGATCTCCTGGCTGGTTTTGGGTTGAGGTAGCTCTGCTGTGATACACTTCACCGCAAGTGATGCGCAGCGTGCTTCTGGCTCCTTGCCACCTGTGCTGCTATACACTTCTGTTGGATGGAGCAGGCTGGCCCCTCTGCAAACCTTCCCATTGCCACCTTGGTGCCCTGATTTCCAAGCTGAGTTCAGAGGTCTGGCGCTGGGCAGCACTGTGCACAGAGCCGGGGTTCTGCCCTTTGGTCACAGCGGTGTTTGTAAAGGCTCGCCTTGGAAGGGTAGCCAGCCTGCTGAGGGCCTGTGAGGCACCATCGCTTTGGTGGCAGCAGAGCCGAGGACAAAACTTGGCCCCTGTGCTTTGAAATGCTGTTTGTTTCTAGAACAGACTCTGTATCTTTCAGTGTTCTCCTTTCCATCCGTCCAGAAGGCCATGTCTCCTGCTGTCTTCTTTCCCTCCCTCTGGAAGCCAAAGCCTCCTGCACTCTATTGCCTCTTCCCCAAAACTTTCCTTGTCTTTATTCCTCTGGGCTCTAGCTTTTTACATTCGCTACGGTTCTGCCCCTGAAGGCTGTCTGCTGTAAGCTTTGGTGCTCTTGCTGCAAGATTGGCCTTTCCCCTTAAGCTGCCCCAGTTGGCAGCAGCTGATCCTGGTGGATCACGTTTCTCCTAGCAGGGGAGAGGCAATGCCTTCTCGGTTGTCCTGGGTGCTGGCAGCACTGCAGATCCTCTCTGCCTCCTGCCCTACGTGTGCTTGAGGCCGTTCAGGGAGAGGTGCCCACAAAGCATATGTGTGGCCCGTTGCCTCTTGCTTTGGGGGTGAGTGTGGCACAGGGCTTCCCGATCTGCTGGGTGGCTCCAGAAGATAGTTTGTGGTGATAAAGGGATGCTTTAGTCGTAAGCACACAGTGTTACCTGAGTCAGCTTTGAGAAGCCTTTCTACCTCTAGTAAATTATCTGGCGTGGCTGGGCTGCAGGGGGCTTGCCAAAGAACCCATGGGCCACAATACAGATTCTGTCATTACTTTTCCCCCTCAGATCCGATTTTTTGCCAAAACTTACACTCTGACACCGTATAATGGAGCAGAAGCTCATGTAAGTAGTTCACAAAAATTGATTTTAATATTCCCTCCTCCTGGGTAGCCCTTCCAGGGTCTGCTGGCTTGAGCAAAGAGCCTCTGGCAAGGCTGGTGGGTGGGTGCTGTGTTTCAGCCCTCAGCAGTGTACAGCGGGGGGGCTGGGGGCCCAGCTGTGAGCGAGGTTGATCCACCAGCTGATGCTTTATGACCTTCATCAGGTACCCATAAAATAAACTGTTTTGGAGAAAAAACTATTCCTTCTATCTCAGTGCGGGGAAGGCTGCTCTCCCTGTTGGCAGCCCAGCAGCCGTAGACGTGCTGGCATGGGGGTGGAGGTGGGTGGTGCAGGGCGCAGTGTGTCTCAAGCACAGCAGCGACCCAACTTAGCCACGTTAGTGGTTCAGCACTGGGACACAAGCCTGGGGTACTGTTGGCTCAGACAGGTCACAGCTGAGGGGAGCCAGCTCAGAACTTTTTCTCTAGATACCGGGTCTTCCCCTGCTCGATGGAAGCCCCTGTGGCGTGTTCTGCTGCATCCATGGGCAGCTGGGTTGCTGGCCGCAGGCTTGGCTGGGGCAGTGTGCACCAGACTCAGACACGCTTCTGCTGTCCTTCCTAGGTGTGGCTGTTCAAACAGAAGCCGGAGCACCTGGATGCACTTGTCAAGTACCACAGCTGTACTTCTGGACTGGGGAAGAACTACGTGGAACCCAGAAAGGTAAATGGCAGTCTCCTGCTGCAGGGGACTTGGCTAGGGGTCTTGCCATCTCCCTTGCATGGAAGGGTTGGTGCCAAGGGTGTCCTGTGGCTGGAGTGGAAACAAGAGGCCTGTTGAATGCTGAGCAGCAAGGAGGGATCTGACATTATCTGTGAGGTTTCCTAGAGTGACTTGGTTCAGGCTGGAGTCTGGAAGGCGGTGGAGGTGATGGTTAAAACAGGGTGAGTGCCTAGTGGTGCTTCCCCAAAATACATTCTGGCTTGTGCCCTGGTGACAGATGTCTCTGCTTCCCTCTCTGTGACCGCAGAAGCTCTGGAGATGCACCCTGCCTGTCCCCAGAGCTGCCCTCAGCATCTCTGCTGGCTGCCACCTGAGTGGTGGTCTCACACTGCTGTTCTTACTGTCTTCCAGATTGATGTGGATGAGGACACTGCTGAGAAACTTTACCAAAAGCTGTTGGAGCTGGAGAGGGAGACTCTGGAGAGATACAGTGATCTCCTAGATTAAGTACAGCCAGTGTCAGTGGGATCAACAGTCTCGTATTCAGTAACGTGGGCTTTCTTCATTCTGGTGCTACTTATGTTGCCTGCTGTTCTGCAGGCACGTGGCTTTGGACCCCGTCTTCTCAACAGAAGGTGAACAGTTCCTGAAAATGGAAATGTGAAAACTGAAGAGAAATACTTAGTCTTTTTGGTATAGGATTTTTTTCTGGCATAAACAGGAGACCTAGAGTAGGTGGAGACTGTTTTAACACAGTTGCAATGCGGCGTCTTGCAAAAGCATGACTGAACTGTGCGCAGTTCGGGAACAGCCCCAAAACATGTGGTTTAAATCTGGCTTAGCGCAGGAAAGGCAACAGTCTGGGGTGCTTCCCTGTGTCTTGGCTCTACCAGTCTTTCTAGATGGCTCGAACACATTACCTGTGGTGGATCCTGAAGTACTTGAAGGCTCGATCTTCAGCAGAGCTACTCTTACACTTGTGCACCAAAGCTGGGGACAGCTTGCCGGACGTGCTCAACAAGGTTGAACCTTACTGGAAGCCAGGCTTTGCACAGCGTCTGAGGCCAAGCTCCTGAAGGGCTGGCCTGAGAAGCGCACCCCCTGCCCCAGCTGTGGGGACAGATGTCTTGCTGGGTATGGGGCCATAAAGGTTCTAACCATGACTGGCTGGAAAGACTGAAGCTGTTGCTGTTAACCTCGGCTCAGGGCTAGTCTGTGCTGTTTTTAGCAAGAGTGAGAGGTTACCGTGTCATTTTATCTATTTAATTCTCTTTTTACATAAATCTACTGTACAGAGTAATCTTCCTGTTGTCTGTCTGGGGAGCTTCACCAGGTACCTGGTGTACTTCAAATGCTGCAATGAATAAATGACTGGAACTGACTTGTCCTTGCCGCAGTGGTGGTTTTACTCCAAGAGCCAGCCGCTTTTGACTCAGAGGGCTGGAAGGGAGGCTGGTTTATTGCCTTGCACAATGAGCCCGTGCATACCTGGGGAGTGCGGGGTCTCTTCTCTCCTGCTGCAGGCGAGCTGTTAACTACCTCTTTGGGCTTACTTCTCATTCCTACTAGTTAATAAAAGACATGAGTGGCTTCTGAAGACTTCGCTGTGGTTTTGTGTGTTGAGCACCTGTGGGGTTTAAAAGATTATTTCCCAGCCTTAGGCACTTGGGAGACAGACGTCTCTGGTGCTTGCTCACCCTGTTGTGTCATGTAATTACTGATTTAATGCTCCCTCATAAGGGAGGATTACAGTGTGCCCAGGCGCTTCCATGGGCGCTGGCGAGGGCCAGGTGAGGTTAGGAGGGAGGCTGTGCTGCTCAGCCCTGTGCCGCCTGGGCCAAGGTGGAGATGACCTGTGCTCTGGAGCTGTGGCTGCGCCCGTAAGGAGGGGCCGGCTGTGGGGTCCGTGTAGGAAACTGCAGAAGCACAGAGCTGGCAGAAGCTCATCATTGAGTTGGCTCGTATGGATACAGATTTAAAGAATCTTACTTTTTTCTTATTTTTTTTTTTTTAACTCCTTCCCTCCATCGGCTGTTCTTGAGCACCCCTGCGAAGTATGGGGTACTGCTAGCATGGTGGTGTCTGTAGTAGGAAATAGTTCAGTTCTGAGTTTGGGCTGAGCAGCACCTCTCAGCTCAGCCCTCACGTGAGGCTACCTGAGCTCCCAGCGCCGGTGTGGGGGGGAGCACGGTCTGTTTTGGCCTGACATCCGAACAGAGTGAGAGGTTGGCCATTGTGGAGTGATGCTTCCCTCGGCTATGGCTGTACCTGTTCAGAGTTGTGAAGCAGCTTGGGGTGTGCTCACGTGGACTTTTACATAAATGCGATAGTGTCTGTCCCAGCACCACATCTGGGTGCTGTGGCTTTGTTCAGTTGCATCCTGAAACCCCTGGGGCTAGAGGCCCCCCCCCTTTTTGGGTGCCTTTCCTTCTCCATGGGGAAGGAGTCAGTGGCTGCCTGTCCCTTCAACTTGGTGTGCTTGATCCTCACAGCATCTTACAGCAGTATTTGGATCCTTGTTCTGGAGACTAATTAAGCAGGTCTTCTTGATTGGTTTTAAATTAGCATCCTGAACTTTGCTGTGCTCTGCCCTGGGCTGTAGCAAGTATCCCTCACTGCCTCCACCTTTAGGATTCCCCACCTTATCCCTGCTCTCACTGTTCTGATACTGCTCCTGCCTCATTTTCTTTCCAGGGTGAGATAAACAAAATAGCAAACATTACTCAAAACGGTCTGATGCAACGTTTCACGAAGCACGTGCAGGTTACCAGGTGATGGGAAGGACAGGGTGCTTACGCTAAGCTGATCCCTGCACTGCCTGCCTGCTGGCTCTGCGGCTGTGGCAGCCTGAGGGTTAGAATGCGGCAAGGTCTGGAGATGCTGGATGAGGTAGCTCCGAGTAAGCTAGTATAGTTAGGAAAAATAAGTGTGTTCTGGTACATGTGGTTTTGGTTTTGTTTCTTTTTCTAGAGCCTGGAATAAAGCGACAAATTTCTAGGGTGGGCAGGGATCGATGACCACAGGTAGGACCTTTGAGGTGTTTTTCTCAATTGTGTGCCTGTGGGCTGAAGTTGGGCATTTATCGGGGAAGTTGTGCCTGATGGGATGGGGCGAGTGCTTTTTGCCTGTGGAGCATGTAGGGGCTGGTGAGTGGAGGGGGCATGTGATACACCACCACTACTTTTGAGCTCTCCATAATGTTGGTGTCAAGTAGAGCTATGAACAGGTTTCTGGTCTCATCTTAGAAGCACTCTGTAGCTCTCACTTGAGGATTTGGGGTTCAGGGTTAGAGAAAATGTGTAATTCTGTCCCTTTGTGTCTGAGCTTAGCCTGCTGCGTAGTCTAGTTTCACTTGAGCTGCTGTGGAGGCACCTGGTATGCTGCATTGTTACATCCTGGGAGATGCAAGCATGGGATTCAGGAGTTGCAGAGCATCTGCTGCGGCATGTAGTTCTGGTTGGGGTGGATGCAGAGTGGCCTCTGGAGGTCTCTAGCTCAGCCTCCTGCTCAGAGTTACGTGAAGAAGAAACAAGAAGTGCTAAAGCACAAGCTGAGCCTCTCTGGAGAGATGGGACAGCCTGAAAAGATGGGACAAAGCTTGCGGTTTCCCATGCGTTGGGTGCTGCATGGAGCTGGAGATGCACAGTCATCCCAGGTGTCTCCAGAAGACTGGTCTTCAGTTGGAGGAGGTGCTTTAGTGGCCTACAGAACTCGTCACAGCACCCCACTGCTCCATAGGCATTTCTGCCTGCTTTTGTGACCCCAGGCATTATTGTCCATGTCCTTCCGTTGAAGGAAACCTGGCTGTGCTCAGCCTCACCTTCTGCTTCTCTCCTCCATGTTGTGAGAAGCTGGACATCTCTGCAACCAAAATATGGGACTGTTCTGTGGGATGGGAACTGTAACCACTTCTGAAGCTTCATTTTTCATCCTGACACCACAGGTAGACCTGGTGCCTTGAAATGTAGACTGCCCAAAGGACAGCAGGTGGCTTGCTGTTTGTTGCTTTCTGTGAACTTTGCCGGCTGAACCTGGCCCAAGGGGTGCTATGCCACCTGTTTGGCTGCCCACCACGCAGGTGACCATGGACAGAGCTGGCTAAATGCTCTCGAGCTGCCAGGCTGCAGGGAAGAATGGCTCCTCGCGCCCTGCTCTTGGCTAACAGATGCTGATGCATGGAGCTTAATCCCCCAGCCTAATCCCTTTTGGCCGGCAGGCACATCCAGGCATGAAAGCAGTAATGGAGAAACAGCAACTGGGTCAAGGAGAGCAGGCAGGTACGCACATTCCGTCAACCTCTTCCCAATGCGCTCCTGTCCCCTTGCCTTCACTTGCCAAGGGAGCAGAGACACCGCTGATGCCATTGCATGAGTCGGACGCCTCTGTTGAGGTCATGCACACGGAGTTGTTGAGCGCTTTGTGCAATGAAAACAGGTCCTGCCCAGAGCATGTGGCCCCGTGGTGGAGCTGGGGGTGATGCAGGGCGGTGAGAAATGCCAGGCGTGGGATGGGGGAAGAGCCTGCAGTGGCAGCTCTGAGTCAGTGCTAAGACAGGAGCCTTCTGTTTGTGGTCCTCAGATACGGAGCTTTCCAGAGAAGTTCCAGGGCAGGTCTTGAGCCTGAACACACGTTGCGGTTGCTCTATGACGTCCTGCGCAATCGGGCTGTGCAATCTAATATCTAACCATCATACCTCATCCCGAGTCACCAGTTTCTTATCTTCATAGGCAAACGTGTCGCCTTGCTTCAAACACAGGGCAAGTCCTCCATCGCTTTACAGCTCAGCTGGCTTTCAGCTATGTAGGGCACTGATAACAGGAGCGTGGGTAGGAACTGCAGGCCAGCTGTGGCCCAGGGAGGAGAAAGCTTGAGATCGGCGTGGTAGGGCTGAAATCCCCACAGCTGGGTGGCATTTGCCTCTCCAGGAGGGGAAGGCAACAGGATTAAAGGAAACAAGGACCAGGATGTGCCCTGTAAACAGAGGTGGATGTAAGACAGCCAGTTTGTTTCCAGACACCCAGGGGGTCACCTTCAAATGGCAATTTTGATGTTGACAGTGTTTGGAGGGGAGTTGCTCTGAGGGCGGGGGAGGGAGAGACATAGCTCTGAAGAGCTGGGTGAGAAACAGGGAGCAGAAACCCCTCTGGAGCGCTGCAGGAGCATGGTGGGTCTGTCTGGCAGGGGGCAGCCAAGAGGGACATGGATCCCGGTGGGTTTTGCTGAGAATGGGCAGATTGTAGAACCCCACGAAGTTTGTGGCTGGGAGGGAGAGCTCGCACCTCCAGCCAGCCCCACTCCAAGCAGATGGCCTCGTGGCTGGCCCAGGCAGCTCAGGAAAATGTCCAGGTGAGTTTTGAAGTCTCAAGGGATGAAGACCCCACAGCTCCCCCGAGCTCTGTCCCGGGGCTGCTCCCCCACCCCACCCCACTCTGCAGCTCCCCAGGGGAGAGGAAGGCTGAATTGCTTGAAGGGTGAGATGTCGGAGGCTTGGGGCAGGCATGTGCCACACAGCCAAGGAAATGGGAAAGTCCATAGAGAGCCAAGTCTGCCTGCAGGGTCAGGGAGGCTTTCCAGTGTTTCTTTGCAAGACATGGAGCTGTGCCCGGAGGAGAAACCAGGAGTTTAGGAACAGTGTATGCGAAAAACTGGAATGAGTAATAAATCCTTTATCTAGCTCATCAACAGATGCTCCTGGGTAAGAGCAGAGCTTGGAGAGGCTACAGTGCTGTAATTAACGTTTTTGGCATTGGTGCTCAGTGAGAGGAGTCTAGGAAGGCTGCTTGGCCAGAAACGCTCTTGCAGATGCAAGGATTTACTTCAAACCAAAGTGCTAGCAGGGCAGGTGGGTGAATGACCAGGGCTGGATGACTTTCATCTTGAGGCAAAGTAGCTGAACTGATCACTGTGCATTCATTTCTCCCTTAAAATTGCCTCAAGCAAAGCAAACAGGAGGAGGGTGGCTGGATACTCCGCCTGGGGTCAAGCTGTGCAAGGTCTTGCTGAGAGGTGGCACTGATGCTAAACGCTTATATAAGATCCTCCGCTTATATAGGATCCTCCTTCCCAATCGAGAAGCTACTAAAGACAAAGACGACCGCAGGGTGCAGCGGGGAGGCACAGCTCCAGTCTTGCCCTGCTCCTTTTTTTCTGTCTGTCTCAGCAGAAGCTCTGGTCAGTTCCGTTTAGTTCAGCACATGCCTGCCTGCAGGAATCACGTCCCCTGGAAGAAGCTGCGTCAGCTCCTCCAGGGCAGGGGCAGTGGGGGAACCTGGCAGTCTGGCAGAGTGGAGGCAGTGGGGTGTTCAGGGCTCCCTCCGGGGCTGGCTGCATGGGGACAGCCCCCGTAACCCAACTTTGGTGCCATGATGTGAGACGGCGTGTTGTGCCACCCGCCGCTGAGCACAGTCCCACCCTCAAGGGACAGCACCAACATCGGGGCGGGGGATCCAGCCAGTCTCTACAAGTGGCTGTGTGGGACAGGGCTGAGAGGACAGCCATGCTTTTGAGCATCAAATTCAGTTGCAGAGACCTAGGCATGCTCGCCCGCAGCTCAGGTACTCCTGAGATTCACCTCTGAAGTAGCTCCATGAGTCACTGTGGCCTGCGCCTCTTTGGGAGGCATAAGGCGGGTGCAGCAATATCTTATGTCCTTGTGATCTGAATAGATGGTGGCTCATCCATGGTGAGCCAGCAAAAGCCGGACCTGCTGAGATGGTTTGGGTACGTCATTTCCAAGCAGCGGCACGTGGAGGCTGCAGGGATGCTGCTCGGCACCTGTCAGCCTCATGGAGCCCAGGGACATGTGCTGCTTAGCCTCCAGGCACTGGGGATTTATTCATGATCTTAAAATGCAGTGGCACCACTCAGGAGCAGAGCAGAGCCTCACACTGCCTACCCATGCTCTGCCTGTCAGCAGCTGCCACAGCTCGGGGGTCAGGCGAGCTGCATCACATCCCTGCCTTGAATTCCCTGGATATCTTTCAGCAGGTCATGGCTTCCTTGGCCTTGAGCAGCTCTTGGGCTGACTCAGGGTCTCCCTGCTGTGCCCAGCAGCTCCCCGTGCCATACTAGGCATTCTTGTCTGGAGAGGAATGTGTTGACACCTGGGGCTGGGCTGCATGGGTGGGAGCAGGCAGAACATGCTGGGGGGGGCCACCTGGGTCTGTGGCACAGCAGAGGTGTCGCAGAACAGAAAGGGTTGGAGGCCAGCTGTGAGGATGGCTCCACCTCTGGGCTAGCTGCCAGGCAGCGGCAGAGGCTGAGGTCCATGGAGTTAGGGAGAGGAGGCTGTAGCGTGCACATGGCCTTGTGTTTAGTTGGGAAGGGAACGTCAGATCTAAGGCCAGAGAAGCTGGATGGGTGGGAGCAACTGGTAGTTTGGGCATTTCTCTGCGTACAGGCAGCGTGATGTCTCCAGATGGTTTATTCTAGACTTACTGGAGTGTTGATGACCGGAGGTCCCTTGTTGAGGATGTCCTTCTTGGAGCAGGACTAGCACCCGCACTAATAATCCACCCCTCTGTCCCCTGCAGGGCCCCACGGTGCTTATCATGTCCTTGGGCTCTCCTGCTCTCCTTTCATGCCCTGAGTCACGAGGCTTTTGCATCCAGGGCCTTGCAGCTCACACCTGAGGTAAGAGATGCATCCTCACACCCAAACACCTCCTGTGGGGTGAGCACTCTCCAAGGGGGAAGATGTGCCAGGGCAGCGTAGCCCCCGGGGTGCTTAGCCGCGGGGACCCCTGTGGCAGGGCTCCTTGCTCTGCATGGGATGGGTGTGTTGGCAGCTGCCTTGTCACATGGTGGGCCTTTTGGAGACCCCTCTGCCATTTGCGGTGGGACCAGAAGTCAACAGAGGTCCCCCTGGCTGGGGGGAGGCCCGGCCAGTCACATGAGTAGCACTCAGTTTGGCTCCCACAGCAGACACCGGGAATGGATTTTACCTTTCTGAAATCCAGCCCTTGGGCTGGTGAACCACCTGGCAGGCAGCTCTCGTGGGATGCCAGAGACCTGCCTCAGCACCGTGGGCATCAGTGGCTTCCTCCCACCCACGTGGTGATGGCCCTTGGCGCTTCCTTCACCAACAAAGCCCTTGGCAAGTTTGATGGCTCGCGTCGGGGCTGTTGGGGTCCCGGGCATGGCATTTAATGAGAAGGGACCGTGAGTGTGGGAAAGCTCCTGCAGGTGATGTCACTCCTTGGTGTGCACAGTTGTCCTCTGACCGCAGAGGCTGAAAGCCAGGTCCAGCCTCTGCTTTCCTTTCTTTCCCCAAATGTGAGGACAATGCTGTTGGGATGTAGAGCCATAGTGTTGGAGAGGTTATAGGGGAAAAGGGTGAGCACACAGTCTGGGTGGTGGGATTAGAAGCTGATGGTGTCTTCCCAAATATCCCTTGGTTCCCCCATGAGCCTTCAGGATCCTCAGTGAGGCGTGGACACCGAGCGCAGCAGGGTGAGCTGCTGCTGCTATCCCAGGGCAAAGAGGGAGCACATTGGGACAGGTTTGGTGATGGTGGGGCTGGTTCCATCTCCAGATGTCCTGCCAGGGGCATCTCACCAGCAGGTGCTGCTGGCACGTGGTGCTGTGTCCCAGAGTGACCTGCCCTGGCGCATCCACCTGTTCAATCACCTGCCCTGAGTGCTGCAGATTGGGTTGATACTTGCTGCTCACTGCCTGACTAGCTGAACTTAGTAATTAGTTACAGCTTGACCTGCCAATACTCCTTGTGACCCAGACCTCTGACAGGGAGAGGTCATGTCTTTATCAGCCCTTGCTAATCCCCATTTTCTCCCCACCTTTTCCTCTTGACTGTGCCCACGTGTCCCTCTCTGAGGTGCTCAGCAGTGACGCAGCTGCTGCAGGACAAAGGTTGGCCTTTGTGGTGTTTAGCAGGGCACCGGTATGTGAGCTGTGGGTCCAGCCACAGTGTCCTGGACACCACAAAGCCAACGGGCAGCTCACATACCCATGTGTGTACGAGTGTTGATGGAGCAGCCACGGCAGCGTGTGGGTGTGCTGGAAGCGTGCTGATGCGGCAGGGCATTGGCATTGACTACGTGGCCTCAAAACCCAGGGATGGTCTTGCACAGCCCCACGCAGTGGAGAGGGCACATTGTGCTACTGTGATGTGCGTGCTCGAGGGTATTTGTATTTTGAAACATAGCAAGGTGGAACCTTGCCTTGATCACAGGGGCTCAGCCAGGTTTAATTACAGCGTGCAGTGGGGCCGGGTACAAACAACTGGCATCTCAGGGAAGCAGGATGTGTATAGCTGCATCCCTGCACCGGGGAAGGCGACGGTGGGTATGAGCTGGAGGTCAGGGGTGAGGACACTCCCTCCCATTACCCTCTGGCTTTTTTTGTCACCTTTGGTGCTGCTCAAAGCTGGGTTCCTAGCCAGACCTGTTTTCCTGGCCATGCCAATTGTGGGGTAACCACAGAGCAGAAGTTTCCATGGATGAAGAGCAGGGCTGCAAGGGTCTCCAAGGCTACCCTGGGAGCTGTGCTGCCTGCAGCCCGCAGGTACCGGTGCCGGCACAGGGCAGGCACCCTCGTGTGCAGGAAGGCCCAGGCGAGTCCAAAAAGCCTCTGACACTGACGGTGTCAGACAGGCCCCAGAGTCTTGCACTGCTTGGTGAGCGGGAATAGGAAGCCATGAATTTCAGCATAATATGGTTTTAAGGCAGAACTTTTATGAAGTCCCACTTTTCTCATATTACAGTAAGCTGTCCTGAGCTTTGTACTTGGTGCCTGTGCCACTCAGCTTGGTGCAAGTTCTCCTAAATCCAGCTTTCGGCTGCTCTCATAAGCTCTTACCAGCTCAAACAGACCTGCCTGGGAAGCCTGAGGCTCATCCCAGCCAGCTACCCCTTCTGACACAGCGCAACTCTCCTGGCCTGGCCCAGGTGTGAGAAAACACTATTTTAAAGTTGTTGTTGTTGTTGTTATTATTATTAGCATATTTTTAAATACATCTCCTATTCTGGCTTGGACAGACCTCCTCTGTCTGCCCAGGGCTTGCTGAAGGAGGGATGCTGAAAGGTCAGGCTCGATGCAGTCGTGCCTCCCGCAGGTGACATGGCTTGGACAGCCTCCCAAAGGCTGGCTGCTGGGCCGTGTGCCTGTTGACCCAGGTCTTGTTTGACTTGCAGGCATAAACACAGGTGTCACCGCCGAGGTCTGTAGGGAAACCTCTCAAATTGCTGTGCAACTCAGGGCCATGTGATGGGCTTTCCTGTCTAGTCAATTTGCTTATGGAGATGGATTTCCTCCTTCAGCAGATGAAGGTAGGAGGGAGCTTCCCTCCCCCTGGGCACCTGCAGCAAAGCTGTGTGGTGGAGCTGATGCCTGAGAGACTGCTTGCTGCAGCTCCTCGCCAGGCTGCCTGTTCTCCTGCCATCCAGCCCTGTGCTGTCCCCAAGTGAGTGGCATCTGTTGAGTCCACCTCTCACTTCACATGCTCAGCTATCTCTCCGCTGGCCCTTGGCAGCTACAGAAGCATTGCCTGTTGGCAGCAGGCACTGAGCTGCAGAGCCCAGGGCCATGGTGGCATGTCCCGCCAGCCTCTCTGTACGTGACCTCTGGAAGGCACAGCTGGACTAGCTAGTGCCTGGCAAAATCCAGCCTGGGAATGCTGACAAGGAGACCTACCTCCTGCAACATCAACAGGATGTGGTGCTGGCACCTGAGGCCACGGGACCAAAAGCCACAGGAGCTGAGGCCACAGGGAGGTGCTGGGAAGAGCAACAGCACGCACAAGGAGCGTGCGGGGATCAGCCACAGCCTCTAGCTCACCTTGCTCACCTCTGGGCCACACAACAAGGAAGATGACGTGCACCACTGGCGATGCTAAGCATCACTCAGATTTTGGCCCTAAGTGAGCTGGGGTGTGTGCTCTGCAGGTGTGTGTCCTTCTCGCCCCCGCCATCAATACCAGCCTGGCAGGAGTGGCTGACACAACAGAGGGTCAGGCTGCCATCCAGAGACAGGCGGGAGAAATGGGCTGACAGGGACCTCATGCAGTTCGGTGCAAAGGCCTGTGCTTGGGGAGGAACAGCCCCCCCCCCCCCCCCCCCCCCCCATCCCCACATGCTGGGGGCCACCCAGTTGGAGAGAAGCCCGTCGGAAAAGGCCCCGAGGGTGCTGGTGGGCACCAAGCTGCAGCTGAGCTAGCACCCTGCCTCTGCGGTGATGAGTGGTGTCTGGGGGTGCCATGGGGGAGTGCTGTCGGAAGTTGAGGGAGGGGATCCTTCCCTCCTGCTCAGCACCGGGGTGCTGTGTCCAGTTCTGGGCTGCCCAGTACAAGAGAGACATGGGTGTACTGGAGAGGGTCCAGCGAAGGGCCATGAAGCTGATGGAGGGACCGGAGCATCCCTCCTGCCAGGACAAGCTGAGCCAGTTGGGCTGCTCAGCCTGCAGAAGGCCCGGGGGGGTGGGGGGGGGTGGGGGGGGTGGCTCGGGCAGGCAGCGCTGCCCCCTGCCCCCAGCAGGGAGCATTTTAATTGCAAAGAATTTTACCGAGCGACAGCCCCGAGGACCCGGGCCGGGCCGTGCGGCGGTGCCACGCGGGGGTGCTGCGGCCCCGCGCAGCGGGATGCGGCCGGCGGCGGGCACGGACCGGCAGCGCCGGGACCGCCCGCCTCGGTACCGGGCATCCCGGGCAGGGGGCATCCCGGGACACCGGGCATCCCGAGCACCGGGCATCCCGGGGCACCCAGCATCCCGGGCAGTGGGCATCCAGCGCAGCGGGCATCCCGGGGCAGCAGGCATCCTGGGAAGCAGGCATCCCGTGGCACCCGGCATCCCAGGGTACTGGGCATCCAGGTCAGCAGGCATCCCGGAGCACCAGGCATCCCGGGGACTAGGCATCCCAGGGCAGCGTGCATCCTGAGGCAGCAGGCATCCCAGGGTACCAGGCAACCCAGGGTACTGGGCATCGTGGGCAACAAGGCAGCGGACATCCTGGGGTACCGGGTATCCCAGGGCAGCAGGCATCCCTGGGCAACAGGCATCCCAGGGCACCGGTCATTGCAGGGCAGCAGTGCCCGGGCAGCCATTCCAGTGCTGAGGATGGCAGCGGTTGGGTGCTCTGCCACTGTATGTGCTGTCTCCCTCCGTCCTGCCAAGCTCAGCATCCCCTTGCATCAAAATTAATAGCTCATGATGGCACTAGCGTCGGGGTCAGCCCAGATCTTAAGCTTCCCACCATCATATGACCTGACTTGACCCACAGTGTCACAGTCTCCCTGTTGCTGATGCCTCTCACAAAGTGCTGCCCAGACCTCATGGGGGAGGCAGGGAGGTAGAAGGTGCCCAAGGACATGCTTTCCAGGGGGGGAGTTGGAGCTGGGGGCAGGTTTTTTGCACTCACAGCTTCAGACACAGAGATGCTGTGTTGCTTGTCATGGGGCTGTTAGATTCCCTTTTTCCCAGAGCTGGCGATGTCCTCACTTGTGGCACTTGAAGAGCACCATGTGCCTGCTTCTTTGGGCAAAGCCCAGCTTTGCACAAGACCAGTCACATGGGATGGGGTCAGGCATGGGGACACTGGGGCCCCCTGCTTGGGCCAAGGTTTGGGCCAGTCTTCTTCAGCAAGACCGAAAAGCCAGAGCGACACTTGCTTGCTCCACTGTCCTCCTCTGTTTGTGGGTTTGCCTTGCTCTTGTCTTGAAGGGGGAATGCTCAGCCTTTCCAGATGATCACGGTGGATCCAAAGTGCCTGTCACTGTGTCCTCTTGTCCCCAAAGGACCAGCTGAAACTTGCCTTAAGCCAAGCTAAATACCACCAGAAAGGCTTTCTTCCCCTCAACAAAGGATGTCAGTAATATGTGAAATCCTTCCTTTTCGTTTTGAAATACTGTGGTCGATTTGTTTTCCTTCTTTTCCCAGCCTTTGGAAGTGACTTAGGAAAAGGCTTAAAGAGTTTTAGGTGCTGTTTGCCATGGGACCTCTCGGGGCTGCTCTCAGCTGCCAGCCCGGACAGTGATGTGACTGTCTGGGGGTCTGGCGCCCTGAGCCAGCTGGGGACCCCGGAGCTGGGGGCTCAGGGAGCCCCTGTCTCGCAGCCCCAGGGCAGCCTGTGCTGACAGATGGAGCAGCTGCCCCCAAGGAAGCTCGGCTGCTGTCAGCACGGAGCAATGGAAACAGAAGTGAAGGAGCTGATGCCCAAGGGATGTTTCATCCTTGAGAGAGGTTGGTGGGGGGAGGCTTTTAGGAATGACTTCCCCCTCCTACTGCTCTCCAGATACCCAAAGGCTGGATGTCCTTGTCCTCCCATTCTCCCTGGCTGCTTGCCCTTCCGCTCTGTTCTGCTCAGCCTTGCTGCAGGGATCTGTACATCCCTTCCCCCTTCTCCACAAGCTTCATTTCCCAGGGAGGCTGGAGGAGAGGGAGGCACAGCACCATGCCACACAAAGCCTGCGGTCCTGGCCCTGGAGTCAGCAGCTTCTGCTGGCCTCAGTGCCACAGCCGCTTCCTCTCTCACGGTAGATGTTTTCCTTGTGTCTGCCAGCTCCATCCCTGCAGACTGTCCCTGGGAGAGAGTGATATGGGATGGGAGAGCTGGAGCCCCCCCAGTCCCAGGGCTGCAGGCACAGCTTTTGGGTGGTTTTGGGATGCCTGTGCATTAAGGTCTGGGGGTGCTTCGCTTGTGCACAGCCGTGCTTCAGCAAGCGTTGGTGTGGCCTCCTGTGCCACCCACTGTGCCTGAGGCTTCTCCCTCCGACCTGGGGGCAGGTTTGGAGGAAAACGTGAACCTGTGTCACACCTGGGCGCGCAGTGCTGGTGTGTCTTTGATTGCATAGGTGCGTTTGTAAGAGTATCTCATGTTGCTTCATGTGTCAGCGAGGCCTGTTGTAGACACCTACATGGCGGAGGATGCTGTGCCCATGCTTTCCCCGGGAACAGCACGTCCAGGACGTTTCCCTTTGGCAAGAGGTGCAGAAGGATGCGGGGCTGCCAGAGCACGGCTGCTTCCCGATGGCGTCAGCTGGGATTTGAGTGAGTGCATGGAGGTCTGCGCTCATGGCTGGGAGCCTGGCTTCTGAGACACGAACTGCGGCATGTTCCCAGCGCACGCCGGGTTAATGGAGAGCCACAGGCGCTGTGTGCCACGCCGTGCCGTGCCACGCCGTGCCGTGCCATGCCATGCCGTGCTTTGACATGCCTTGCTGTGCCATGCCATCGAGGCATGTGACCCCAAGCACATGGAGGAGGGAGCCAGGCTTCGGCAGGGGATGGACAGGAGCCGGGCGGGCTGCGGTGCCTTTCCACCCCGCAGCAGCCCGGGGCGAGCCGCAGGGATGCGCAGGCCGGCTCGCTGCGGTGCGCCCGCTCCGGGAAGGTGGGTCGCAGCCCCCCGGGGCAGCCCCACGTGCGGGACCTGCCGCGGGCAGACTGTGTCCGAGTCCCCCCGTCCCCGGAGCCGGGCTCGCCCTGTGCCACGGAGGCAGCCCCGGGGCTGGGGGGGAGCCGCCGGGGGGCCCCCGCCGCAGGTGGGAAGCACCGCCCGGGGCGGCCCCGGTCCCGCCCCGCCGCCCGCCCCGGCCCCCCCGCCGCGGGGGGAGGAGGACCGGAGGGAGGAGCGGGGAGGGCGGCCCGGCGTGGGGGGGGGAGCCCGGCCCCGCCCGCGCCCGCCGCGCCGCACCTGAGCGAGCAGCGGCGGCTCCGCGCCGGCCCCGGCCCCTCCGCCGCCCGCCCATGGCTCGGCCGCTGCCGCTGCTGCTGTGCCTGGCCGCGCTGGGCGCCGGCTGCCGGGCGGGGTCCCCCCCCGGCGGCACGGCCGGGCCCCCCCCCCAGCCGCTGCAGGACGAGGCGGACAACCAGGAGAACATCCTCTCTCAGGTACCGGCCGGACGGTGCTGGGGGTGGGCTGCGGGGACCCTTATGGCCCGGGGGGACGGCCCGGGGGGGGGGGGGGGCAGCTCCCAGCCTCCGTCCTGCAGCCTGCGGGGGGGAGGATCGGGGCAGGGGGAGCCCCCCGGGTGGAGCCTCTTTGTGTGCAGAGGGTCTTCCCCCGCCGGCGGGACGCGGTGGGGCCGCGCTGTGCGCTGCCCCCAGCCCTCGGAGGCGGCTGGCGGGGGTCAGTGGGGGCTGTCTGTGTGCCTGGGCTTCCCGAAGCGCTGCCTGCAAAGCTCCGTGAAGGAAATTCCTGGCATTGTACGGGGCTAATCAGAAATGCTGCTTTGCCACCAGTTAAGCTGCCTAACGGGTGGCTGTGGGTCGCCCAGCCGGCGCACACTCGTGCTCTTCGACCGTGTAAACCCACCTTGCTCAGCGCAGCAGGTGACTTACTGGGGTCTGGTGGACACGGAGTGGTAAAATCCAGCAGGGAGGGTTTGTGTGTTAAACCCTCCTGTTTGCAAACCAGAGCGGCTTGGTCCGATTTGCACGAAGTGGAATAAAAAAATGCCCTGTTGGAAGAAGGCAGGTTTTATTCCCCGTGTAGGCAGGGATGGGAAAGCTCTGTGCTCTCTAGAAAACCTCCCGGTCAGTGAATTTTTGGGAAGAGCTGGCCAGTTTCCTCGAGGCTCAGGGTGTCCAAAGTGTCCTTGTTTGGCTCTGGAGGCACAGAGTGTCCTTGTCCCTTGCTGGGCGGGTGGCAGAGGAGACCCTTGCTCACTGCCGGTGCCCTGTGCTCAGTTGTTAGGTGACTACGACAAGGTGAAGGCGGTGTCCGAAGGCTCCGACTGTCGGTGCAAATGCCTGGTCAGACCCCTGGGCCGCGGTGCCTGCCAAAGGATTAACGAGGGCACTTACAAAGCGGAGGATTTTTACACGGTGGAAACCATCACGTCAGGACCCAGCTGCAAGTGTGCGTGCGTGGCCCCCCCCTCAGCGCTCAACCCTTGCGAGGGGGACTTCAGGCTGAAGAAGCTGCGGGAGGCAGAGAGCAGCGACCTGAAGGTAGGAGAGCAGCTTGAATACAGGGCTCTCTGGGGAGGGGGGGATCTTCTGAAGCCTCTTCTTTCAGAGGTTTTGTCTAAAACCCTTTTTTCCTAAACTTTTTTGTCTCTAAACCATCTCTTAGTTACTTTTATATCTGCGTGTTTGATGTAAAAATCAAGCTCAGCTTAAGGGATTGATTTCAGCAGCTGCAGTCGATGATTCATTTGATTCATCCCGTGCTTCTTGGGGTCCTCGGTGGCTGCCTCTGCTGGAAGCCCAGGAGGGACTAGGCTGCTCCCTGCCCTTTGTCCAGTCGAAGTGTCCCTAGGGGACGGCTCTGCTCCGCTCACCAGCTGCCAGGTCTTTTTCCTGTCGCAGAGAGGGGCTCCCAAGGACCCACGCAAAAAGCTGCTCTGGCTTGCAAGGGCCGAGAGCCACTGATGCGTCAGCGTGAGGGTGTGTTACACAGCTGGCTGATGGCAGGATGGGGTTTGTTGTTTTACAGTGATGAAGCTTCTATACTGTTCAGTATGTTATCTCTTTAGTAACATGTACCTCTTTTCCAAATGTGACAGTGTTTGTTCTAAGTACTTGTGACTTTTACGGGATGCTGACTTTGCTGGTCTACCCGCTGGCAGCAGACCCTGCTGCATTTTCCAGTGTGTTACCTGTACGGGGCAGCAGAAACCCTCCCTGAAGGGCCACTGGCTTGGTCCAGCCCTGGGGAGTGCCCGGAGTAGAAGGCTGAGTGCTGGTAGCACTCGTGTGCAAGGTGATGGGACATACCCCTAGGCCGTGCTGCTAGCCCTGGCTCAGGCGGGAAGGCAGGCAGCATGCGAGGTGGGGTGTGTGGGGCAGCCTGCCGCTGGGGCCACCACGATGGGTTTCTTCTAATTAATTTGGAGCTCAAGGATGTGTTTCATCTTGTCCGACTGCAGACAGTTAGAAGCTTCTTGTCCAAGCTCCCCTGCAGCTAGGGAAGATAAACAGGCACAGGCAGGCAATCCATCATTTCAGGGAAGGAGGAGTCGCAGCCTGGAGTTGTTTGGTGGTCCCTCATCTGCAGGAGAAGCCAGGATGTCCTGCTTAGCCTTAGATGAGGAGCGGTGGGCCCTCAGTGGCTAGGGGAGCGGACAGCCTCCGAAGTGACCGAGCCAGCCCTGTAGTCCCTTGCCGGGCGGCAGGCAGAGCTGCTCCACCAGCAGCTCACACCTCTCTCCCTGTGCTCTCCAGAGCCGGGCAGCCTCCAGGAGGAGCCGAGCAGCGTGGCGAGCTGGGCCCTTGGCTCCGGCTGCCTCTTCCCACCGGGGAGCTGCTCACAGCCAGCTGTGGTGTGAAAGCTTGTCCTCTAGGAACTGGCCCAGGCTCCTTCGCTCGTTTTGCAGGGATCTGCGGCCAAACGATTTCACAAGGTTTATCCAAATATACACATGTGGGGTTTTTCTTTGCTGCAAGTCAAACCCAAGGAGCTGTGAAAACAGGCTGGCTCTCTCGCCGAGCACAGAGCCCCTCCTGGGGTCGAGCATGCTGGGAACGGCCACTTCTTGTAGGAGAAGCTGGGAAGCAGGAGAGGATGCAGCTCCAGTTCCTACGTGACTCATGAGGAGCAGCTCCCGTGCTCATGGCAGAGGGGGAGCTGGGGCTGGGAAGGATGAGCCAGGCCGCCTCACCTCATTGCTCCTAACGGCCCCAGGGGCTTTGCTGCCCGTGCTGGTCTGATCAGCATCGTTCTTGCCCGCTCCAGCAGTGGGAAGCACATGGAGTTGTGCTTTACGTCTGTTGTGTTCTACTGGGCTTTCTTATGCTCCAAGACAAAAACTCTGGGGACCCATGTGTGGGAGAGCCGTGGGAAGTTCCCCCAAGTGGGAGCCCTTCCTTATGGTGGGTGGGCTGGGGGGATGCATCCCCGAGGGAACAGCGAGGAAGGGAGTAGAGAATCCCAGGCAACAGGAACGTACCCTTGGGACACCCTGACTCAGTCAAATGGCTGTGCTGGGCATCCCAGCTGAAGGGTCAGTCCCATCTGTGCCTTTAGTAAGGTCCCATGGGAATTCATGGACCGTTAGAGCAGTGAGAGCCGAAGTCTGCGCTGGGTGAAGGGAAGGAACCATCGAGCTGATGTGTTCAGGGAGGGTCACCTTAGTGTTGGTGGGGGGTAGTGAAATCTAAGATCTGTTTTTTGTGAAATCGCAACGTGCTGCTCCTCTGCTTTGTAGGCACAGGGTGCGTTTTGGGGGTCTTGGGTGCAGAGTCTGGGCAAGGAGCCTGTGCTCAGGAAGATTTGGAAGGTGGTTAATAAAGTCTGCAGCCTTTGTGCGCTGATGGAAGTTATCCAGCCTGGAGGGAAAGCGTATGTCTCCAGTGGCTGTCTGGCAGGTTGCGCGCATTGTATCGGTCGTCTCCGTCCAGTTCTCAGTGGAAAGTGGATGCACAGCCATAAAACAGTCCTTGTCTCTTACATGCTGCCATTTTATCTGGCCCAAAAAATCTTTCCTTTGCTGTCAGCTCCACAGGGAGACTGCAGAGGCTGGGCTGGAAACTCAGAGTGCTGCCAGCAGTGCTGCCTGTACTTCTCCCATGTTTATGGAGCTCTGTCAACCAGTTTGTAGCTGCTGGGAGAAAATGTCACCTTGTAGTGATTCCCATGCATTGAAAATACTTCTCAGCCATCAGGGCTTTAAGTTCTGCAGCACCACGCTGGACACGTGGGACTGGGGGAAGCAGGAGTGTGTGGGAGCTGAGGCAGGGAATGGTACCGGAGTCCTTCTCACCATCCTGTGCCTCCCTCAGCACTGTCCTCTGTGGAGTGAGCACTGAGAACCCTGTGAAATGCAGACCAAGGGTATTGCTGTCTGGATCCCCGGGATCGGTGAGCAGGGGCTGATGCAGGACAGGACACAGGGATGTGACCCTTCCCGCTGCGGGAAGGGGGTGAGTTAAATACAGGGTGTCTCTGAAATGGGTGGCCGAAAAGAAAGCAGCACCCCTCTGACAAAGCTGTTCACCAGGGAAGCAAACTGTTATTACCAGGCTGGCACTGTGTTTCAGTTGCTTCACTCTTGTGTTTGTGAATATTTTAAAATTTTTTAACAAGTTTCTTCTTGTTCCAGGGGGAAAAAAGCACGGGACGGCACAAACTGAGTCTGATCTCAAACTCACTTTTATTTGAGATGCTGTTCTTTTGTTGCCTCTTTTGCTGCTAGTCATGTCACTGATGGAGTTGCTAAGCCTTTGGGCTTGTGAGAGAGCCTGCCTTGAGCTGGCAAGGACAGTGCTGCTCCTTGCTGTGCTTACAAATCCCCAGCACCCAAAACGTGCTCCTGAAGCCCTGCAGAGGTGGTGTGTGTTGCTGTGCATGCTGTGCACTGACCGCAGCAGCAATGCCGCAGGGCTGCCTGAAGAAAAACTTGCTTTTTAGTAAACTTCTTGCACTCAGACGTGTGCCTTGCCCTTGACTTTTTGGCTGTAGAAACCATGCAGGGTGTTTTGCAGCAAGTGTCTCTGTCTGATGGTGCGCTCCCTTTGCCTTGCAGCTGTCTTCCATCGTTGAGATGCTGGAAAGTGCCTTTTATGGCTTAGACCTTCTGAAGCTGCACTCGGTCACAACCAAGCTGGTGGGTCGGGTGGAGAAGCTGGAGGAGGTAAGATGAGTCCTGCTTTCCTTCGAGGTTATTGCCTTAGGTGGGACTGGCCTCAAATAGAGTCCTTCGTGCCTTTGGTGCATTCAGAGCCTCGTTCCTTTTGGAGGAAATGTTAATTAACTGTTTGGCTGAAACTAAACTAGACTAGACTGTCCAGACTAGACCCTCCATGGTTCCTGGTGGGCAGTGCCCAGTGCCTCCCCTGTCAGCCTCCCCGACCCTCTCCAGTTCCCCCCATCCCTCCTGGCCCAAACTGGGTGTGGGGTCCCAGCTGTGGTCTCGCCAGGACCAGCACCTCCCCGGGGGCAGAAGAGCCTGCTGCTCAGTTTTTCCTTGTCTCTGTTTTCTGCCTGTGCCGGTTGCTCTGAACCGGCTGCTTTTGCGCTGTGTGATGTGGGGGCAGGAGGCTCAGGGCTGGTGCTGGGGCATGCTCCCCAGCGCTGCTGGTAGCTAAGGAGGTCACATTCCTTAAGGACCAAGATGGTCTGCATTAAAAAAGAGCTGAACCCTCAACACTCCTAAAAAGATATATAACGTACCTTCAATTTTTTTTTTTTTCTTAGTGCAGGCTTCCAGTGAAATAATTTTCACTTCCATACAGTTTAATATTTCTTTGGCTAGCCCAGCGTAGGGTTTGCAGTCTGTTAAGCTGTGCTCAGCTATGTAGGAACAGGTTGCCAGATTAAATACTGGAGTTTTCTCCCGTGGTCCGTATCTGGGACAGTAATTCTACATTCTTGTCGGAGCGGAGCAGTCCTGTTCGTCTGCAGCCAGGAGCTGAGAGGCGATGATTTATAAAGCCAAAATTCCACTTGCAAAGTGTTTCGGGAAGGCACAGCGTGCTCCATCCCGGGGTCAGGAAGGAGACAGCCGAGAGGAGCATGCCTGCCTGGGGGCTCTGGGTTTCCAAGCACGATGGTTGACCCACAAGGGGGAAAAAGGGGGTTTGAGGTCTAAAAATAACAAAGCCCCAATGTTTTTGTTTGAATCCCACCCTCTTCCTCTGTGGTTTAGTGTATTCTCCAGTTTTCGTTGGGTTTGCCGCTGAGTCTTTGCTGATTAGGGGTGAGGAGCAGGGGAAGTGGAACCATGCCGCCAGCCCCATGCCGCGCGTCCCCACTGTGGAGCTTCACTGCTGCGGCACTGGTGGCCACAGGTCTGGTGGCAGAGCGAGCCCTGTCCCCCAGCATGGCAAGCTGGGCTCGCCTGGAGCAGGGGATGCTGCACTGAACGCAAAGGGCCCCATCAGGGTTAGCACCCACAGTCGGCTGGGTTAGGGATGATGGTGGGGAGGAGCCTTTTTTTTGGGGTATCGTTTATGGATCTGTGGCCCATGAATTGGTCTCGCCCTGAAACTAGCTGAGTGAAAACGGTGCTGTTAGACATTGTCACCTTTAAACTGGTCAGACCAGACTGATGCAGCATGTCAGCCCAGTGAGTTCCTCAAAGACCTTGCTGGTGGCTGAGTCAGAGGCTAAGGTAAGGGTTAGAAGTTTGGGTGTTGACAAATGGCGTAAGGCATTACTTCACGTGAGGGTATCGCTTCTTCGGTACCAAAGCGGCCCTGTCTCCTAGCTGGTTCCTGCACAGGGGTCTCAGCACGAGCAGTGCTGGTGGCACTTGTGTGTCTGGGTGTGTTGGGGTGACCTTGCTGTGTGGCTGTGCTGCTCGCAGCCCGTCGCAGAGAGGCAGGCAGGCAGAAAGCTCGGTCTGGCTGAAGTAGGGTGACTAGGGATGGAGCAGTGAAGGCATAGGATGGGGGAATTCACAGGTTTGGGTCTTTAATTTCCCAGAAGCGGGGCTGCTGGATTGTGTAACAAGCAGCTGAAGCTGCCTGCGGGCACTCAGCAGGATGGAGAAGGGCAGGAGGGGTCCGGGTTCGATGGAGATTCCCCAGTGCCGCTGGGGCAGGGCAAAGCTGATGGAGACAGCAGGTGTGAAACACTGGGTTAGCACGTAAATTCCTGTTGAGAGGAGGAGGAGGAGGAGGATTGCACCCGGCATCGGCCATGGGATCTGATACAATGGGCAGCTGAGATGCTGAAGAAGAGCCTGGCATGGCTTCTATAAGCATCAGCCTCCCAGGCGGGTGCGCGTTTAGCAGCTGCTCCCCGGTGAAGCAGCTGAGCGGCCTTGAGCAGCGTCACAGGCCAGGCTTTGGTGGTGCCCCCCCACTCAAGGGGGAGCAGATTTTATCCCGAAGCAGGCCATAAAACAACCGTTACACAGAATAAACGATAAGGACACAAGGCTGTCGGAATCTGTTCTCCTCCCAAAAGGAGGCTGGTGTCGAAGCTGCTTCTGCGCTGCTCCTAGAAGAGCATCATGAGATTCCCTGTTCCTTTTCCTTCTACAGCAAAACGCTTGCTGCAGGGTCCCTGTGTGATTGGGCTCAGCCTCAAAACTTGCATGACAAATCTGTGGCTCTCAGTTCCTGAGTAAAGGCTGGGAACTCAGATGCCCGTGGAGGGGGTTAACTGAGCTCAGGATGGTATTTTTGTAGAGATGAGAACGTATTGCGACTTGTTTCCAGTATAATGAGGTATTTTACACCAACGGTGTTGGTAAAGGGAAGGAACCCCCAAATACTTGGTCCGCAGGGCTAGTGCCTTGGCTAGCGAGGCAGCTCCTCTGCTTTGTCTTTAGCTTGCAGCTGTTGCATCAGCTGCGATTCTGAGGTCGCAGGTGGAGGTCACAGTGCTTTTTAGCAGAAATTAATGGCAGGGCAGATTGAAAATGAAGGATTGGGGGAACTGGCCCCGGTCTCTGTGCAGAATTGCTTTGATGGATGTGCCATCTATTCAAAACTGTCACCATTTAAGATGTAAAAGACCAAGGAGTGATAAGCAGAGACCGCAACAACCCCTTGGATACAAGGTGCGCCTGTGGTTGGGGGACTGAGAAGGGCGAAGGGGATTGCCTGCCCTGGGCTGCCTGATGAGCTGCAGCCAGCCCCAGCTCCCTCCTGGTCCCAGTACAGCTCTCTGAGGGTCACTGGCTTTCTTCCTCTCCCCAAATACTTCCTCTCTTCTGTGGGAGTGGAGAGCAGTGGGGAGGAGCAGTGCTAAGCATGGGTGGCCAGGCGGCAGGGCAGGACCGGGGGAACAGAAACCAGAAAAGTGGGATGCCCACCCCAAGGACTTGTCTCTTGCTAGGAAACCCTGCTAGGAAAGTGGGTTTAATAAATGGGAGATAAACTGGCTGCCATAGGGAAAGGAGGTGAAGCTGGGACTCTAGATGTTTTAGCTTGTCTTTTCCTCTTCCTTCCGTAAGCCAGCGAGCATGGCTGAAGATGGATGTTGAAGAACCTCAAGGCCACTCTCCTGCTCCATGGGGCCCTGTGGCAGAGCAGATCTGGGATGTGCACACCAGTGATGGGGTTTCTGGATCCCACTGGGGTCAGGGGCACCTTCTTAGCATCTGAAGTGCCCAGCTCTATGGAGAAGCCCAGCTGTGAGCCCAGGGTGGGAGCACAGAGCTTGCTGGCTCCTGGGCTGTGGTTTGGGGACTGTGGAGCATCCCCTGTGGGTAAAACATCCCTTTACACGCGGTGAAGTCTCCTCTCTCCCTTTTCTAGGGCATATCCAGGAACTTCATGCAGGAAGGCCACCGGGCAGGAGCCAACGTGGACGAGCATCTGCAGGATCCCCACCGCAGGGACAGGGAGAACTGCTCCAGCCTCATCACCAACAGCCTTGCTGACATCGAGAGCTCGCTGCAGCGGGATGCCGAGGCTGCCTACACGCACACAGAGGTGTGACCCCCAAGCGCGTTGCATGTCTCGAGGTCACTGCTGCCACGCAAAGCAGCCCAGAGGGTGTCTCCTGGATGTGGCCCCTGGCAGGCCACCAGCCCCAGGTTATTCTCTTCTTGGCACAGCTGACCCCATTTCTGTGCCTCTGGCTCCAGCCTGCTTCTTTCGGCAGAGCCCAGCTGCGCCGGGCAGTGGGAGGGAGCAGGAGCAGGAGCAGGCTGCGCTCCTGGCCTCCCCCCTTCCCACGGGGCTGTTGGTTTTCGAGGTCAGCAGCGGCTGCGCTGCTCGGGAAGCGTGATGTCATTGCGGGGCCGGCTGGGAAGCACTGGGAAACGTGGAGCCTTTGATTAGCAGGGCTTGGGGGCTCGGTGGAGGGACAGCCTGTCGCCCACCTTCCTGGGCAATTACCCCTCCCAAGGCAGCCCCTGTGCCTGGCAGGCTCCGGGCAGAGCCTTGGGCATCCCACTGGCTCCAACACCCAGCCCCAGATTGCAGGGGGTCCCAGTGCAGGGACATCCCCTGCCTGAGACAGTGGTTTCTCTGCAGCCCCAGAGAGAGGTGTTTTGGGAAAAGGCCTGCCCAGAGGGTCCTGACCCCCTGGCTGCTTCGGTGGTGCAATCTAGCCTGGCATCGTGTTGCTCTGAGCCATGCTGGGTGGCTCCTGGAGCGTCCTGCCTTCACCCCAGGGTCCCCTCTGCAGGGCAAAAGGAGGTGTCTGGGGAGGGGGGAAGAAGTGCCACATCGTTTCCAGCTCCAAACAGGGGTGCTCAGCTCCTGGGAGCGAGGACAGCCTGCACATGCGACCCCCCAGCACTGAGAGCGGGGGTTGTGGGCCCTATGCTGGGGTGGGCTCCCCGAGCCCTGGTGGGGACAGGGGTGGGCTCCCACGCAGGCACTGGGGGTCAGCATGTGGGGGAATGGCATGTGGCGGGGGGGTGCCTGGCCCCTCTCCCTCTGCTCCCCATAACCTGAGCTGAGGCTCCACTGCCCACTGGAGAGGAGCCAGCCCTGGCCAGGCAGGAGAGCGAAGCGCCGGGCTTTTATTACCCCGAGTGACCTCATTTCCCAATGTTCCCCTTCACTCGCTGTTAATTGCAGCAGGGTTGTGAAGGAACCCTGGGTCCATCTTCTCAGCCAAATGGGCACCGTGTCAACCCTGGGGCTGTCTTTCCGATTTCCTTTAATGAGATGAAATCCTTCAGGCATGAGGTGGCTGCCTCAGCATGGAGCTCCTGGTCCCTGCCCCGCAGGGGGTTTTCCAGTTCTGCTGGGACGGTGCCTTCGGCCTCTCTGCTCTGCTGGAGCTGGGTCACGTCGCACGCTCCTGCAGATGGGCTGCTGGCACTGGTCCCCGCTGCGCGAGGGGGTGTGCGTCGGGTGCGTGGGCGAGTGGTGGTGGTGTGGGTGGACCCCTGCATGCTGCCCCCGTGTCCCGCAGCCTTACGGAGCACAGGGTCCCGGGTTTGCAGGGAGGCATTGGGGTCATGCAGAGGCAATGCTGGCCAGCCACCCCTGCTGTCTCCTGGAGGGTTTCCTGCAGCAGCAGGGACAGAAGGTGACCCTGAGAAAGGAGGGAGGACCGAGCATCCTACCTGCGCTTGGCTAGCCAGCCTGACCTGCCCCATCCCCCAAAACGCTGCTGTTCTGACCCGTCCCATAACAACCTCCTGTATCTCTTCCAGGGAAAATATGAAGAAAAATTCCTGAAAGATGAAACCATCTCCCAGCAGATCAACTCTGTTGAGTCCCTTGCAGAGCTGCACCTCTCTCCGGAGGACGACAAACCCAAGCAGCTCTTGCAGAGGAAACTGCACGTGAGGAGCCGGCCTCCTTCCAAGCCCACCATCATCCGAGGGGTCACCTACTACAAAGCCCAGTCCACGGAGTCAGAGAATGACATCGAGGAGCAACGTGAGTCAGGTTTGCAGCTGCGTCCCACAGCAAAACCAGCGTCTGCCCTCAAGTCCTTTCTCATCCCCTGGGAACATCTGGGCAAAGCGCGTGGGGTCACGGCAGCAGGGAGGGCTCAGAGGCAGGAGGAGGTGGGATGGCTGGTACCTCACCACTGTGCAGCCTTTGTGCCCTGCGGGGGGGAGCAGGGCAGCATCGTTATTTGGTGGCAGATCCCTGCTAGCTAAGGAAACGGCTCACTGCTTTGGTTTAAAACACCCAGCACCTTTCCAAAAAGTTGATGTGTGTTAGTCCTGCAGATCCACCTGTCTGATGGCACCCAGGGAGGTTTGTGCAGTGGTCCAGGTGGTGGGAGGCAGCTCTGAGCTCCTGCTGGCTGCTGCTCGTGGCTCTGGCCATGGCAAGAGCCCTGGGGCTCAGCCCCCCAGCACCGTCGGTGCCTGGCAGCACGGGCCAGCAGGGCAAGTGCCCTTTCTCTGCAAAGCCAGCTCAGCGGTGAGGTGGGCCAGCACAGCCACGCGTGGGCTCCTGAGGTATGAAGGAGCAAAGGGTGGCCGGGGGGCCCAGGTGGTCCCTGTGCCCTGGTTTCCAGCCTGGGTTGGGTGGATGGGAGCCGGCTGGGCGCCATGGCTGTGTCCCCATCCTGCCCCGTCTCTGGGAGCTGACAGGACGGAATCGCTCTCTGTCACCTCCTGCTCTGCCCAGCCTGCAGCGGTGGATGTGGCTGTGATGGGGTCTCGCTGACCTCCTAACGTGGGCATCGTCAGCCCCCGCAGGTCATGCGGCCCTTCTCTGGCTGGAATTTAAGCGGCGGATTTAGTCCAGGACAGGCTGGAGGAGCAGGCGGAGGAGCCAGAGCGGTGGGGCAAGTGCAGAGGGGCTGTGGGGGAGTTGCTCCTGCTCGCTGTGGGGCTGACACCCGTGCCTGTGTTTGGCAGCGGATGAGCTGTTCAGTGGGGACAACACCGTGGACCTGCTGATCGAGGACCAGCTCCTGAGGCCCAGCAGCAGGGCAGGTGAGGGCGTGAGGAAGCCCTCCCCGGTGGGATGGCCACCCACCCCCGGCAGCGACCCCACCACCCCGCCAGCCGCCGACACTGCTGCAACGGCCACAGTGCCCCTGTCCCCTGCCACGTCCCTGGGGCCCACGCCAGACCCCACTGCTGTCAGCAGGTTGACCCCCACCCCGGAGACCACAACTGCCTCGGTGGGGCTGGCAGAGGAGGCGACCCCGCAGCTACTGGCAACCTTGGCCAGCACAGTGGTGGCCACAGCCACAGTGAGCCTGTCTGCAGCCACCACCGCTGTCCCCACCACCGCTGTCCCCACCACCGCTGTCCCCACCACCGCTGTCCCCACCACCGCTGTCCCCACCACCGCTGTCCCCACCACCGCTGTCCCCAGCCCTGCCATTCCCACCACTGCTGGGACCCCGAGGGACGTGGGGACAAGCCCTGCCCCAGAGAGCAGCTCAGGAGCCTGGGGACAGGCGAGCACCCCTGCGATGCCAGTGAGCCCCAGCATCCCCGCCACCCCGAAGCAGGCCCTGGAAGAGGAGGACATCAGGAACATCATCGGTGAGTGCCTGCAGGTCCTGCACTGATCCAGCTGTGTGCGTGGGGGCTGGCTCCTGCCCACAGCCTGTCCTGCTAGGCGCAGCACACCTGGCTTTGCTCATGGGTGGGAGGTGTCCTGGAGATCGAGGCTGGACAGCACTTTACTGGGGCACCAGGTTTACTTGCTTGTTAACTCTGGAACCTCCTGTAGTCTCCTCCAGTTTGAGGGGCTGGGCAGGGCGGAACGAGGCCTCCCTGGGGATGGACCCGAGACAGGCGGCAGCCTCCACTGGGGCAGGGACACTGCTGAGGACGTGGGGAGCTCTTTGCAGGGTCTGGCGGGCACTGCTGGGCTTCTTGAGGCTGCGGCAGTGGGGGTACCTGCTGGGTGGGTAAGGGGCTGGGCGGGGGGTGATGTCCCCCAGCAGGAGCAGGGAGAGCATGGCTACATGCCTCGAGCCTCACGAGCCTTTCTCTGTCCACGCAGGTCGCTGCAAGGACACCCTGTCCACCATCTCGGGGCCCACCACCCAGAACACCTATGGGCGCAATGAGGGGGCCTGGATGAAGGACCCCCTGGCCCGGGAGGAGCGGATCTATGTCACCAACTACTACTATGGGAACACGCTGGTGGAGTTTAGGAACCTTGACAACTTCAAGCAAGGTAGGCTTGCACCATCCACTGATCTGCTGGTCCAAGTAGTGTCCCTGTTCCCTGGGATGCTGCACCGTGCGGGGATGCCCTGCCTTCCCTCCTGGGGGCCAGTGCCCAGCGTGTGGGGTTTGGAGCATGGGGCTGGTCAGGCTCCTGCGGTGGCTCTGGACTTTCTTGTCACCGTGCCAGGCTGGGGCTGGTGGCTGGGGAGAGAGTGCAGGCAGTGCGGAGGGCGGAGTGTGCTGGTGGCAGGGCCACCAACCCCAAAGCAAAGGGAGGGTCTTGCCAGCAAGGTGTCTCTGCCCCGCAGGTCGCTGGAGCAACTCCTACAAGCTCCCGTACAGCTGGATTGGGACAGGGCACGTTGTCTACAACGGCTCCTTCTACTACAACCGGGCCTTCACGCGCAACATCATCAAATATGACCTGAAGCAGCGGTATGTGGCCGCCTGGGCCATGCTGCACGACGTGGCCTACGAGGAGTCCACCCCATGGCGGTGGCGAGGCCACTCGGATGTGGACTTTGCCGTGGATGAGAATGGCCTGTGGGTCATCTATCCGGCCATCAGCTATGAGGGCTTCAACCAGGAGGTGATTGTGCTGAGCAAGCTGAATGCAGCCGACCTCAGCACACAGAAGGAGACCACGTGGCGGACAGGGCTGCGGAAGAACTTCTACGGGAACTGCTTTGTCATCTGTGGGGTCCTGTACGCGGTTGACAGCTACAACAAGAGGAACGCCAACATCTCCTACGCCTTTGACACACACACCAACACACAGATCATCCCCCGGCTGCTCTTTGAGAACGAGTACGCCTACACCACGCAGATAGACTATAATCCCAAGGACCGCCTGCTCTACGCCTGGGACAATGGGCACCAAGTCACCTACCATGTCATCTTTGCCTACTGAGACCCGACCCCCCACAGTGGGGCACTGCGAGTCAGGGGCCACCAGCACCTTTTATTATTATTTTTATTGTTATTATTGTTATTTTGTACAAATCAAAGAGTAAATGATGGGTTTTGTTTCAATCTGGTTTTTTTTTTTTTTTTTATGGTGGATTGTAGATCAATCCCCCGGCCAGAGCCACCCTCTCTGTGTTTGCTGTAATTTTGCTTCTGGATTCTTCCCTTCCTGCAGGGAGGAGGTCCTCCTTCAGGAGCTCAGACCCAGCTCTCCTGCCCTGGGAGGAGGAGGAGGTGGCCCAGACATGGTCCTCCTGATGAGGGTGGGGTTTTTTTGGTTTGTTTTTTTTTAGCTAAAGATGATCAGCAAGAGACCCAGAACTAGTGCAAAGCTGGCCTTTCTGCTGCAGGCACTGGGTCCCAGCGGGACGCCCGTGCCTGTCTGTCCTGGTGGAGGATGTGTGTGTCCCGTGGGAAAGTCCCATCTCTCGGGACCACCTTGCCAGCAGGCCCTTTGGAGATCCTGCTGTACGATGGGGCTGTGAGCTCAGCTCTGACAGCCCCTGGTGCTGGCACTTATGCCGAGGACTGTCCCCTCCGGCCAGGGCTCTGCCCTTTGCAATGCTCTGGGGGGGCCGGGTGCACTCTGAGCCCTGACTCACGTCTGGAGCGAGCTGGCGGTGGGAGGGGGACACTGTAAATACGTGTAGATGGCTTTTATTTGTTCATTTTGTAACCCAAAATAGTCCCCTTTTGGCATTTGCTGGGCGAAGGCTCTGCTCGGCCAGGCGCTGGGCTGGGGGGCTGGGGGGACCCCTCGGGGCAAGGGGAGCCCTTGCTCCCCATCCCACTGCCACTCCGTCTCCCACGTGCCCTCTTGCTGCCGTGCTCGCCCTGGTCCTGGCTGTTGGCCATCGGGAGCCCCTCACGGAGACCCAGCCCCCGCCCCTCTGCCCGGCAGCACCTTGTATTTACCTGCTGTCAGTAATAAAACATCAAGTACCTTTGCAGCTGTTCGGGACTTTCTTTGGGTCTGGCTCACCCTCTGGGCGCCCAGAAGGAATACACAGGGGCTTTGGGGTGGGTTTCGGTTGGGGGAGTGCTGCTTGACACACCAAGGGGCGGTGCTGGAGGGGGCCTCGGGGTGGCTGGAGGCTGCTGGGCCCTGGCCCTGGGGCAGGGTGGCGTGGCTGGGGCCAGCCCTGCGAAGGGCTTGGCTCTCTCGTGCCTGCAGTCACCCTCGGGCTGCGCTGAGACCCCTCACCGCCTCCTCTTCCCTGGGCTCTGGGTGAGATGCCCCCTCCCCAGGAGCGGAGTTTGGGTGCACACACCTTGGGCAGTGCCAGCACCGTGCTGAGCAGAGCCGCGCTGCGGCCCAAGAGACAGTGGGAGACAGCGCTGCCCTTCTAGTCATTTGCTTAAGTAAGCCAGTATTAACAAGCAAAATAATAATAAATAAAAGAACCGTTTTATTGCCTTCAGTGCTAGGGACACAAACAGAGCTACACGGGACGAGAGGTGCTCTCCACCCCTGGAGCCCACGGGTGCTGACTGAGGATGCAGTGCCGCAGTTGCCCCCAAGCCCCTGGCCCCCCACAGTAGCCCCTTGCACCGTGCCAGGCTGTGCGCCCACCACCCCAGCTCCCCTGCGGCAAACACCCTCCCGGAGCAGCCTCTGCCCAGGGCTGTGGCGGAGCTGCGCGCCTCCGGCTGGGGCACCGCTGGGGTTTTGGGTTTTGCCTATTGTGTGAGCTGGCCCACGGTCAGGTGGGGCCGAGGGCCAGGAAAAGGAACTGGTGCAAGGAGCGCAGCCAAACCCCTCGCCGAGCCCGGCTGCTTCCCAGCAGCGCGAGCGCCGAGGGGACGGGGGCCTGTGCAGCTCACGCTGACTACGTGGCAAAGGGCAAAGCTTTTCCATAGTGTTGCAAGGCACATACTTCACAGGGGTGTATTACTCCTCGCTCTCCTCCTCACCTCCGCTGAGCTGTTTGTCTTGCTGGAGGAGCAACCTTTATTTCCTAACAGTGCCACACACAAATAATAATAATTATCAACAGTAATAAAAAATCCACATCGGTCAGTGGTTCAGACAATGAAGGAAAGGCAGCTGGCTGTCAAACTGAAGCCCGTCATCTGTGCTAAATGCAAAGGGGGGAAAAAAAAGTAACATGCTGAAGTCATTACAAAAGGCCGATGCTCTGCTGGCGCCTCATCCCAGCTGAGCACCGCAGTGCACCGTGCACCGGACCCCTCAGCCCAGCTCTGGCCCAGGGCTTGGCTGACAAAATTGGGACCATTAAACAGAGCTCTGCAGTGGGCTCTGTAACAGCAGCAGGCGACTGCAGCAAGAGCCATGTCTAGTAGTTCAGTGCTTGGGGACAAATGGCATGCTCCCCTGCTGCGTGACGGGCGGCTGTCAGTGCTGGCAGGGCAGAGGAGGGGTGGCGTGGGGGTGTGTGTGCGTGTCTCTGGGGCTGGGTTTCAGGAGGAAGGTGCTGTAGCTGCGTCCCGCTGAAATGAAGCAGCTCTTCTGCCCCAGCAGGGCCAGCACTGCTCTGTAGGCTGTTAGCAGCAAAAAGCATCAAATATTACACCCTTCCCCTGCCCCCCGAAAACAACAAAGCACCAAATCCCAAACAAAACGGGAAGGGTGGGGGGGACACCAACGAAAAACCCAAACGAAAGTACAATCTTTAGAAACACTGCAGTACATCACCACCCTTGGGCAAAGCCCCAGCTGCCTGCCAGCTCACCACGCTGCTGCACGGGCTGGGGACGGCAGCAACCGGGCACAGGAGGGCTCCGGCAGGTGAGGGAGGGATGTGTACCCCACCCCGCTGGCAGCGCAGGCTGCTCTGCTTGTAGTGTTCTGACTGTAAGCGCAGCTCCCCACCACCCCACCGGCTGCTGGGGCTGGGCTGCCCCACAGCACTGCTGCAGCCCTGGGAAGCAGCCCGGGGCGTCCCGGCGAGGGAGGCTGCTCGGGCAGGGATCTGGGCGGGCATGCGGGGCTGCCGAGGAGCGGGGCTGCCTGGCCAGGCTCGGCACAGCCACTCTGGCAGAGAAGGGATGCCCCTGCTCCTGCTCCTGGGGCACAGGGCCGGGGCTGGGGTGCAGGCCTGCGGCTGTCCCCACACCCACAGCTGGGAGCTGGACACCGCTTCCTCCTGCTGCCCCGAGCGCCCTGCGGGGAGGGAAGCCTCATCCCGAGCACGGGCCCTTCAGCGGTGTCTCTGGGCCAGGGCCCCAGTGCTCAGCGCCCCACCTCCAGAGGTGGTTTAACAGGGACAAAACAAAAGAACCAGCAAACCCAACAATTTTACACAGTGCATAAGTATCAAGGATGGCCCACGTGCCCCCCGACGCCAGCCCTGGGCACCTGCAGCTGATGCAGAGCCCAAGACTGCAGCAGCATGCCTCACCCGCACCTCTGTCACCAGGCACTGCACGCTGCGTGGCTCTGTTCCTGGCAAGGGGCCAGCTGAGCTGTATAATCCATGGGCAGGATGCGGCCACCGGATAGGGTCAGGCGCAGGAATGGGCTAAGTGGGCCTGCCCTTGCTGTGCCGAAGGGCCAGGAGCCCCAGGGACCTGCTAGCAGAGAGGCTTAGCCCGGCAGCAGGACCTGCTGCACGCCGGGTGCACAGGCCATGCCACTACGCCGCAGGAGCTACTGCAGGGATTTGACAATGGCTCTCAGGGCATGGGGCGTCTCTGGGACGGAGGGAGACGAGCTGTAGAAGGTGTCGGTGTGGTTTCTGCGCTGCTCTCGGAGGTACGGAGGCACAGAAGAACTTTTGATGTGGAGGATCCTGGTGTCCATCACTTCACAGTCGATCTGCATCATCACCTCATAGTCCTGCCCATTGATAACATTCTCTGCAAAAGTAAGGACAAAAAAAAAAAAAAAAAAAAAAGTTTGAGTTAGTCCTGTAGTCTAGTGACCCAACAGAACCAAGAAGAGAGCTTTCTGGACCTTCTTCTGTCTGGTAGAGGACGGCAGCCCCCTTTCTTTTTGCAGCTCAACACATGGAGCTCCATCTCAGGCAGTGCAGCCCCAAACTCAAAGGGCCCAGGCCACGCTTAGCATGTGCAGTCACACGTAGAAATTCCTGTCCTTTTTTTTCTGCCCTTCTTCATCTGCACATAATTACCAACGGAGTTTGCGTTGTGTAACTTTTAATACTGAACTGTTGTTCTTGAGCCACTAAAGTATAGGGGTGATTGAAGATAGGGCTTACTTAAGCAAGCTGAACGTTTCGCTTTCTTTTTATTGGTTTAAGAATACGTATGTATTCTTAAAAAAAGGTATGTAACCCCCTTGACACTGAGGATCTAGAGGAATCTCTTCACCAGCTTATTAATAAAAAAAAAGTTAAAATGCAATTTCTGGAAAGAATTAACTGTCCCTAATTACCATCCTATTGTACTTGCATGACATTGTGGTGGCACTGGCCAAGGCCATTATTACCCCAAGACCTCCAGACACAGGGAGACCCAGGCTAGTGCATGGGACCCTAGCACAGGGGCATGCCGGGCTGCATCACCCCAGCGCGGCCCCAGGCTGGGCACATCTGCTGCTGCAGAAGCTGCTGGGCTTACAGGCAGGGGCTGTGCACATGGCTAGCATCTGCTGCCTGGATTTAAAGGTGGGAGACTATTCCCTGCATAGACAGTATGTCCAGGAATGTGAGAGCTGAGATTGGATTTCCAGGCACGACCAATCCTCGCCTTTCAGAGTCAGAAGACTGCCATCGGCAGGGTTTTCTTTCTGTGCTAAGGAGGATGGAAGATCACCTAATGGAAAGCGTATGGATTGGAGGAATGCAATATACATTACTGATTTTTACTGTTTTCCTGGATTAAATCTGACTCTGGATGACAGCTGACAACCGGGGCCGGACCTGCTTGTACCCCACGCCACCTGTAGAAGCCATTAGATCAAGTATGTCTGGTGTAGTAATGAAAAGCAGGAGCAAACCCTTGCTAAGGGGGCTGAGAGCCTGCAAGGGAAATCAAAGCTCCCACCTGCAGAAATGAAATGGAAAAAGCTCCGTATGTGCCACCGAGCGACCGAGGCCAGGAGCAGCTGTGCATGTCTGCGCTGCTGACCCCAACACCCTGACAAGCACCTCATCCCTTCCAGGCACGGTGCTGCTGCTAAAGCCCTACCATGGCTCGGGGTGCCGTATGCCCAGCTGGGACCCTTTTAGAGGCTGTTCCTCCAGGTCACCCTTTCCCTCATCCTTTGGATGTGCTCTTGGTTCCCACCCGACAGGCTCAGGAGAAGATGGTGGAGGGGGCTGGGCTGGTTGGTGGTGCTGCTCAGGACAGGAGGTTGCATGGGGCAGCAGAGGGGCAGCTGTGAGGGGCAAAGAGCCTGGAGGCAGCAAATGGGAGCAGACTGGCTCCCTGCGACACAGCAAGCTGAAAACACCGCTCCTCAGCTCTCACATTGCATACGACAGCTTGATAGGACCCTGGCTATGTGAGAAAACGTGCTCCAAAGCCACAAGTGGGTGAGGTGGGATGGGACAGCGGCCAGGGCCAGGAAAACCTCTCGGTAAAGCAGTAAGGCTTTCCCACATCTGCCCGCAGCAGCCAGCGCGGCGGGGTATCATTAGGGTCCCTGGCATTACACAACACGGAGGAGAGCAGCAATCCCAGGGAGCAGCCCGTGCGAGGGAGGGAGCTGTGCTGTGTGGGTGGCGGCGCCCAGCATGGGAAACACCGGCCCATCTCGGCCGGCTGGGATCCCACTTCTCCCCGCGCTGACACAGGCTCCCCCTGCGACTAAGTGAACCACGATGCAGTAAGCCACAGCTCTGCTACCCGCTGCAAGAGGTGCTGTGTCTTCCGAGGCCACCACAGCTGAGATGATAGCTGGGAGGGATCATGCTCACAACGAACCTCTGGCCAGCAGGCACGGAGGGGGCTCACACACCCAACTCGGACATCCACAGAGTGCCTGAATCCTGCCCGGTGTCTGTACGCTCAGGTTTAAAGACAGGTATCTGATTCTTTCCCCTTTCGGGTTGAAGGTGTTGTCTATGAAGAACTGCTGCAGGGAGCTTCTGCAGAGGGTCTCACCTCACAGGGATGAGGACAGTAGCAGGAATGGCTCAGTTCCCACTACAGACGTTTCTAGCAGCCTTTCCCATTACCATTAGCACCGAAGTGACCTAAAAGAGGAGGTGGGATTTCCCACAAAGACAGCAGTTACTGCTTGGTGATGCTGCTGGGCACCTGGACCAGCTGCATCGCAAGGCGCAGTCTGAACGCCGTGCCGGCCCTGGGACAGCTGGCCACCACGGGACAGCCCTGCCCGGCCCACCCTGGCCCAGAAGGTGGAGGGGCTGATGCTCTGCCTAAGCCCACGTGATGCTCTCAGCAAAACAACAGGCAAACGTGACCTGAATGCAGCCGGCACGATCCGCTGTTTGGAAAGACTAGCTCACTGTCAAAGGGGCAGGCATTGCAAAAATGATTCCACATGGCTCCATCCTGAGCTTGATGCCATTAAACTGTTTCATGACCTGGATGAGGAACAGAGAGCATACTTATAGGATTTCTGGAAGATGCAAAACTGGAGAGATTTCAACCACCTTGGAGTATTGGATTAGACTGCAGTTTCGATAAAACAGAGAAGCTGTCCAAAATCTTCAGGATGCATTTCAACCAAGGCGAGAGCGAAGTACAATGCTCAGGAGAATTGGAAAACACGAGTACAAAATGGGGCTGGGCAGAAGCACTGCAGAAAAAGCCTGAGGACTGCAGAGGATCACTGTGGATAAGCCAACAGCAAGGCAGGACTAGAAATGACCAACTCGAGTTCAAGAGAAACAGGTTTATCTTTGACCAAGTTTCTAATGACAAGGAAACACAAGCCCTGTGTGAAGCTACCTCAGGAGACCACAGCATCTCCGTGACTGGCAGTTTTGAAGCACAGGCTGGGTGACCGCCTGTCGGACAAGACCCAGGGTACTTGACCCTCGCTCTGCAGAGGCACTCGCAGCCACTCGTGGTCCCTCTGGCCCTGCCTTTCTGTGAGCTGCAGGTGCCTGTTCATGACTGCAGCGCCTTAGGGTAGACTGCGACCCCTCACTAAAGAGCTGAGGTCCACAAGGCAGCCAACACATGTCAACGGAGCTCCTCTTTGCTCATGACAGACAAGGCAGTGCAACTTGGGCAAAGGCCTTTCAGTGAGACTTGAGCTGATGTTTGCCACAGGGTAGGGGCACACACCTGCAGCGCCCATGGCTCAGACGGCAGTGAGAACTGTGCCCTGTTGCCTTGAGGCCCAGCTTAAACCCAGTGGCCATGTTCAGCTGCACTATTCCTAATCCCTTGTCAGCAAGTGGGCACTATCTGGATGGAGTAGAGCTGTGGGTTCTCCATGGGACCCTCAGTCTGACCTCATCCACAGAATAGGCCAACAATTTTGCCTGGTGATTCCTGCATCAGATCTTTTAAAAATAGCCCAGTCCAGCTTTCTTCCCTTCCCCTCCCATGAGGTCACCCAGCAGCACCAACATCTGGAGACACCAGCGGAGCACAGAGAGGCCCTGGCGAGGGCTGAGCTCACCAGTTGCACGTGGCCGATCTCTGGAGGGGTCAGTGTAGGTAACCAGAGCTTTCTCTCAGCGCTCAGGTCAGCAAGTACTGCCCTGCCTGAGGCACAGCAGGCAGGGGTGTCTGTGCAGGCAGGGTGACAGCCCCAAGGTGCTGCTCCACCGCTGGCTGGAAGGTCGGCACTGCTAAAGTGCCTTACACTGTGCCGCCTAATCGCCCAGGGCAACACTGACACTGAATTATTTCTAAATTTTATTGTCTTGAATTACCTATGACTGGTATTTTTGGGGATTACCTAAGTGAAAACACAGGAGCGGATCTCCTGTAGAGGTGTCTGGATTTATAAATAGATTTACTGCTCCTCTTTGAAGTTCAGAACATACGGCCTCTCACATGGTACAGCCTCGGGCTTAAGAAGCTATCCTTCCCAGGCCAAAAGGCTGTGTTGCAGTTAATTATTTTTTAACAGGTTTAAAAGCCGTGCTTCAGATGATAGACTATTACAAATTAACAGCAAAGGTAACCGTGCCAAGTGTTGCTGTTCCCTGACTGCACCTTCCCAACGAGGCTCACTGGCTCGCACAGGCAGCACCGAATTCCCAGCAGGAGCTTGGTCTAGGGAACAGAAATCTAATTCCCCAGTGCTGCTCTCTAGGGTTTAAGGCAGCTCCTCTTAAAAACAAACATGTTGCAAGATCCAACTGATGAAAGCTGAAGTCTGCAGTCCAAACCAAAAACATTTAGCAAATAAGGCTGAGGGTAATAATTACTGTTACAAATTACTGAAGATGATGGAAGATTGTCTTCATACTGGAAGCACTAGATTTTCAAAATGGGCTTATTAGAAAGACCGTAAAATCAAAATCCTTCTTCTCCCCTTAACGGTACTGACACATATTAATCAGCTGAATGTTCAGAAGTCCATCTTCTTGGTATTAGGCACCTACTTCTACAAGAGATGCTCTCTTAGAGAAAAGCAGAAGGCAGGTGGAGAGCTTTGACAGGCATGCAATGAAAATCTTAGTGTCTGTTCTGGAGTAAGTCAGAACAGACGGTGATGTCAGTTGTCTCTCTAGAGTTAAACTCTACACATGTCAGTGGGCTGTTTGGCCCTACGGATGCAGCCATAGAACAGGGACACGTTATTCTGGTAATTTACCCTTTCCCACCTATATGCACCTTCTTCCCTAAAAAGCTTTGCTGCAGGAAAATGCTTGTCTTGAGAACTGCACGGTTTGAGGAGAGGCTGAAACAGAACTCCTCTGAAACGCTGCCTGACCCTGCTGGAGAGTTCCAAGGCTGTAACCAAACACCATGGAAGAGCTCCTCGGCTTTCTGAAGGTGTGCTCACGCCTTAGGTACATGGATAAAGCCTTGTTCTACCAGATCAACTATGAATTTTACCTTATTCTGGGCAGCCCCACAGTGGGCTACCTAAAAATCATTCTGACAGACCACTACAACAATTCAGGGCCTGGACCACCGCGTTGACATCACCGATTCTCAGACTCTTCTCCAAGGCCCCAGCTGCCTTTGCAGCAGATAGCCCACACACCTACTGGCTGCTTCCTTAGTCAGTGACTTCTAAAAGTGGTCAGAACCTGCCCAGCTCTACTCCCACTGTGCTCACTGAGTACACAGCTAAGCTAGTGTCAACCACATGGATGTTAAACATGTCCTTAGCTCTTCCAGTAAGACAAGGAAGGGAAATCGCTTGCCCCGTCTTTAATTTAACTACCTGTCTTTGTCGGTAAGGCTAGAGGATCATCCCCTCCTTGTGGATAATAATGTAGAGTGATTTTGCTATCCATGGGACTAGTTTAGTTGATGTCGAAGTAGGTGCCAGGGAATTATCTCTGCGTAAGGTGATACAAAACCACCAGCTCTTTTAAAACCACTTTTGCTGAACAGCTACTCATGCCCTTTATACTTTCCACATTTCCTTCTAATGAGAAAGTTTGCTTTGCCACACCAGATTCCAAAGACAGTCTGTTCCAGTGTTAGTTTACACTTGGAGCTCCTTCCGCAGCCCCATCTACCTCACCAGCAGCCAATGCAGCTTTCAAAGAGCCACCAGACGTGTTCCAGTACCTGGTTGCTTTGTGCTAGCTGCGCCAAGATGATGACGCTAAAGTTTGGTTTAAAGAATGATTTAGCACCAAATTACCCAAATGATTTATACTGCAACCTGCCCTGGCCCAAAACAGAGCCAATGTTCAAGGCAGCAGAGGGTTCAGAAAGCGCAGGCTTCAGGAGAAGGCGAGGGCACCAGCTGCAGGCAGCTCTGGGGCTGGCCTCCTGGAGGGCTGCAGCTGTCCCCAGCCATAACGCAGGGGGCTTCCTCCACACTGTCACCTCTGCAATCCTCCACCCCATCTCTGCTGAGCAGCCCTGACTGTCCTACCCAGCACATCTGGATGATGTTTCCATCTGAAGGGTTGGTATACACTACCAAATAAGTATATAAATGAAGCAGTGTTACTCTAACAGCTACGCAGACTAAAAATACACTCACTGCAACAACGCAGCAGGGCTCCTAAAACATTTACAGATTTACTTGCTATACGGGATTATTTGAGGCAAAGGAGAAAGTTATACTGTGACCAAAATAACTTCTCTTTTTAAATGTAAACTCCCGCTTAGAACTGTTTGCAAACAAACCAGATGCAATGGTGTCCCCTCTCAGTCCCTGACACAGGTTAAGTGAGACCCTGGGCATTGCAGGTCTTCAGGTGTCCTAGCACCCCTCCATCAGCGAGCCAGGCTGCTGGGTCTACATGCATACAGGAGCAGGGGTCGCAGTCAGAACCACTGGATCTGCACAAAGTCACTTTGACAAGCCACAAGATGCTAGCAAGGAGACAGGGGCTGTCTCCATGTCTAAGCTGTTGGAGCACTGGTGCCAGGGGCTATCCAAGGGGGATACATACAGGCATGAGAGGTAAAACAAGAAACCTGGAGGAAACAAGCTCTCTGTGACCTCCTAAGTAAATAATGGAGGTGCAGGAGAGATTGGCACTGGCTGTGGATGAGGACCAGAACATGCCCTGAGGTTGCGCCACTATGTTATTTTTGGAAAAGGCCAGTGCCTGTGGGCACGTGGTCAGTGGCAGGTTTGTGCCAGACGGTGACCTGCAGCACCTGGTCCAGAATGGGAGATCTTGGGGAGGGGGAAGGAAAGTTGGCTCTTCCCAGGGACCACTGCCCACCTGATCTCCTCCCATTCCAATCTTCTTTCATGCTGTACAGTCACTTCCCTCTAAGAGAAAGAGCAGGAACTACAGAGGAGAGGGCCCACCATTTAAAGCTCCCTCAGGTAGAGTATTTCTCAGAAATACTGAGATATTTTTGAGAGCACTGGCTGTGCATATGTGTGTTGTTGGCAGAGTATCATTGCTGCAGGATGGCCATACTTGAAACCTAACCAGCTGTGGCAACGCTAATGACAAGGGGAAAAAACAGAAGAGGAAAATAAGACAAGACGCAAAGCAGTTCTGCTGTGCAGGAAACTCTGTTGGGAGTGAAGGAAAGAGGCTGGAGAAAGAGCAGCTCTGTTAGGCAGAACCATCCCGTGCCTGCTTGGGAGGCACAAAAAGTATAAACAAGCTCCCCACACAGCCTGCAAACCCAGACATACCCACTTACATGACAAATCACTGTACACAGGAGAGCAGACCAGAGAGCAATTCCAGTAAAGGCTTCTTTCAAGAACAAGGGCTGGAGGGCTTGTCCCATCACCCAGGGGACTGCTCCCTTTGAGAGTGGCAGGGAGGGACTGGGAGGCGTGGGCACAGCCCCTTTGGTTCCTACCACAGCCATAGCATCCTACAAATGCTGTTATTGCTGGAAAACCCTTCTGGCCCAATGCTACCTTTAGTTTTAAAGGCCAGAGAGCTCCTCTTTTTCCCACTGTGCTGGTAAACGGGCTGCTCTCCTTTTCCAGCCTTGGTGCTGCCTAAGGACGGCGTGTTCTGCGCAGGCAGGAGAGCAAAGTCCCGGCAGCAAAGTCCCATCCAACGTTCTGCCTCTAACACTGACCAGTAGGACCAGCAAAAGTCAGGGCAAGCGTGTACTTTTTGGCGATATGTGAAACAGTAAATAACTGCTTCCTAGCTACCTCATCTACGCCGTTCATGGTTCTTCAGGTCTTGTTATAACCCTTCCCTCAGCCATCGCTGTCAAACTCAACAGTCGCTGTGCTAAGGGAGCTGTTGCACTTGATGTTCATCACTGTTGCTTTTTCCCTGCATCTTTCATTGTTTTATATACATCTATAAACATCTATGACAAAATATGTATAGCACAGAAGATGGGGATTCAGCAGGGCTGTAAAGATGGTTCATGTTTTGTTTTCTACTTCCTCTCTAATAAATCACAGTGCTCTTCCTCCTTGGCTAAGCCAGTGCTCCAGGGAAGGATGCACAGTGCCTCCTCTGAGCAGCAGCAGCTTGGTTAGAACCTGCCATTGTATGTTTGGTCAGGAACATTTTTCCCATGCAAATCCTTTTGCATTTTTTTCCCACCGAGTTTCAACTACTGAACAGTTTTGCTCCCTCCCAAGATCTTCCAGCCTGTGACTGGAGATGTACAGGCATCTCCCCAGCACAGACCTGCGTGGGAGTCTCCTGGTAACACCCCCTTTATTGGGGGAACATCTGTTTCCACCTTTTATTTACACCTTGTAGAGGGATACTAATCCACAAGGCAGCCTTCCCTGTTGTCTCACAACAGCTTGGTTTCCTTTAGCAGTCGCTGAAGAACTACCTTTTCCCAAGTTTTTCAAACGCTCAGGTATGTTATTGTGCTGAAGAGGCCACCCTTATCTTCACAATTGTTATCCCTCTGAGGCCTCTGATGGAGCACTGAGGCAGGACCTTCCCCTGCAGCAAGCTGTGCCAACTCTTCCCAATCTATCGCATGTACCAGGGCATGCTCGACTCTCACAGGTTCAGCCAGCTTGTGCAGAAGCCAGACTTGATTTTTCACAGTTGCTGAGGCTATTTTAAAACAGTTCACCTTATTTGTCACTTGCAATTCTCCTGACACTTACACAGCCTCAGTGGTTAACATCAGCACAAGAACTTTTTGCTCTTCCCTTTGACAGTGCTGATTTCAACTTCAAGTGCTCTTTTACACCTTGGTCCTCCACAGGCACTAGAGATTCCCTGGCAGGCTTCCTCTGAAAAATGTTTTGGTTTTTTTTTGGTTTTTTTTTTTTTGCCTCAGGCACACTGTTCCTCAGTATCTTTTTCTGGCTTGACTTCTTATGGTTTGACATTTAGTTTGCCAGAAATTGTCCTCTTTTCTATTCCCTCACTTGGCTACAATGTCTATTGTTTAAAAGATATCTTCTTACTTCTATGAATCGACATTAATGCGTTACTTAAGCCCGCTGGATTTTTTAGGGTCCTTTTAAAGACTTTTGCAGTGAACTTTTAATCTTTAATCAATCTTCATAACATTTGCCAGCATTTTACCCTAACGGTTATTCTTTTAATATGTTTTCCTATTCTTTTTTAGCCTTTACCTTTGAACTGTAGTATGTACTTCATCATTTCACTTAGTTAAACTAATTCTATCAGTAAGTGTCTACAATTTGAGTTCATTATTTTTTTCCAAGAGGCAGCATCACTTTTCCATTGACATGGACCTTCTCTATCACCCAATATCATTTGTATCCTAGTCCTAAAGAGTCTCACTGATTTAAGAGCGAAGGCTGGTGAAAGCCTGTATTCACTTCTAGTTGAAATGGCTTTATAGGTTGGATGGTATCCAAAGCATGAGCTGAATTTTCCACCTGTCTCACTTGGACACGTAAAATTACCTCATTTATTTAGATACTGTGATCAGCTCTTGCTTATAGAAGAATATTTTTAACACCACCTCTGTGAAGATTCTGTCTGTGTGGGGTAAGCACCTTCCTCCACATGAGCTTCTCTGATTCAATGCATTCACCAGTTAATTAAAAAGAAATCATACACACACGTTGCAGAGCACCTATCTGAATGCTGCACACTAATAAAAGCGAGACATCTGATTCAAAGATTTCTGTCTCCCAGCTACAACAGCAGGAGATTCACACCTTTAATGTGAGTCCTGCTCTGAAACAGAGTGCATCCTTTCTCATGGTGAGGGGCAGCTCGGGCTGGCAGTCTTTTTCTTCATCCACAATCACCCAGAAAGCATTTGTGCTGTACACGGACTCTTCGTCTCTTCATCTGGGGCTACTACAGACAGGATGGAGGTAGGTGGTTTGCAATGAAGTGCTGGATGACCAGAAATGTTCTTCAGATGCTCAAGATGTATTTCTCAAGTGCTTTCCTACAGCAACCCCGCTACAGAGGATCAAGCCCAGAGGATGCCCAGGAAGCACACCATGAAGTGCCAGAGGTAAGGTGGACAGTATGAAGAAGTTGAGGAAAGCTGTAGCATGGAGGACAGACCTGGGATATGAGAGGAAAGCAAAAGCCTCTCCCAGCCCCGCTGGTGGCAGTCTCCTTAGAGATTGCAGTCCAAACGCTGAAAAAGACCGTCTTAGATGGCTGTGTTTTTACTGATCTCTAGGTTTACTCCAGTGATGTTCTCAAGACAGTACTCATAAATATGAACCTCCTCTACCAGGTCTGTTGCAGATTTTTATGTTTTTACAGGGCGAGCTCATTATGGATAATTATGTTTCAGATCATTGCAGAAATAAAGAGCTACCAGAGTTGGCCTGTGTATTGCAAACATAAAACTGTTTTAACACTAAAAGGAATTATGTAATCCTGAATTTACAACATTTTAAAATGTATTAAGGCAGATCAGCTGGGCTCAGGGCTAGAATTACGATGTGCTGCCCAAACACAGTTCAGCGTAGCAGAGATGGCAACGGTAATCTGACGGATTGGGAAGCAAATCTTCTCTTCGCTTTGCAGCACAGCTCTCGGCACAGGGCCTTCTGCGCTCGGTGGGAGAGCATACCTACATGGCAGTATGGGCATCCAGGGTTAACGGACACCTAGAAGACAGGGTCTCTGCAGCGAGAAGCATAAACATTCGGTTCTAAACTGAATTTGGCTCCTTCTGCAACTCCATACTGGCATCCATACTGGCAGCTAATGTCACGGGTTTCTTTTTTCTTCTACTTCGCAGATTTTATAGAAGTGTGTCTTTTATATGGAAAAAACAATCTGGTGTAATAACTCGAACACTGGCGTTGGAAATACTAAGTACGAAGTCCAATTAATTTATGACTCATTCTCTACCCCCTTCGTGAACAACATGTTCCCAAGAAAATGCCATCTGCAGCATTTATCCTGCCTATACAGGGAAGACCAGTCACACTGGAGCTTGGCCTGCTCCACCACACAAACCCCAAGAGATAGTCTTTTTTTGTATTAATGAAGGGGCAAAAAGGCACAGAAGATCCTCTGAAATCATCTTCCTGTTCTTTTGAATACACAAAAATAGGTTACTCATTTAGCAATTTAGGTAAACAGCTCGTTATGAAAAGTCATTGGGGAATAAGATTTTATGATTTCATTTCTTGATTGTTTCCTGTCTAACTAAATAAACATGAACTCAAGTGACACAGATTCCATTACTCTTGTGCGCAGATTCCTGAATGATGTCTTTCATACTTTTCTGAATAATTTAATCTCCTTTCTGTCAAAGACAACATATATTAACAGACAATGGTTGGGGAGAGCAAAGTCTCTCAAAGACAGCAAAATCTGTTGAAAACTTCTCTTTAAGGTTGAATCTAGGCAATGATCGATTCTGATGTTCAAAGAAATGTAGGAAAGTTTGGGGGAGGTATTATGTTTCGATAAACTGTGCTTTTACATCGCTTTGAACAGAGAATGGGAGTGAGAACAGCAGCATCTTACAACATGACTAAAACCTGTCATTAAAATTCCTTGATAAAGTATGTTCTGCCACGATTCCAATCCTGACCTCTACAGCACAGCTTTACCTGAGCACGAGAGCTGAAGTACAGCTGTGACATTAGCAAACCATCCTAATTACAGCAGAACCATAGCGACCTGACCTGATACTTGCCCACAACTGCACACAAGGGGTGGCAGAATCTCCCCGTTTCTCAATCCAGGTTCAGTAATCGGTTATTGCAGTGAGGTCTAACCCAGAGCTAACCACAGCTCAGATTCCTCCCTAGTCAGGCTTCACCAAACTACTTTTATCCCGCAACTGGCAGCCCAAGAAGCAGAAGGGTGGCGTTTTCAAAATAGCCCGTAGGTTTACGGCATGGAGACATTCTCAGATATATTTCCCTGCATCCTGGTTTAGAGATCTTGATGCTTTGAAGGATTCTCAGTGACCTTCCTGAAAAACCTTAGCCGTCGCCCTTCTTTCATCTCACAGATAGGTTGCAATCCTACATACACAACTTCCAGAGCCTTCTGCTCACACACTATAGCTTATAAGGCTGTGCTGAGTTCTCAGCACTTTTTGCTAAAGCCAGATATAAAAGCAGAAACAATAAGGGAAGTATCTCTACAGATCATGCTGGTGTGGCCAAGAGATGTGCTCTCTGTACCTACTAGAGTGGCTGAGCTTCTCAGCCTGGGGCCAAGGACAGCAGCTGGGAGATGGAGCCACACAGACTGAGTTGTGGCTTCTAAGCGTGATGAGAAGAATGAACCAACAGCTAGAGATAGCTGGGGCCATCAGCCTCCTGGAAACCATTCCCAAGCCATCCCGAGTGAGAGAGAAGGATACCCAAAACGTGAAGCAGCAACCTTCAGGGAAGCAGCTGCTGTTGAGCGGTACGTATTGTTTTAGATCTTCCTCATTCAATGACTGACTGAGAATTTTACTTCTTGCTCTGAAAGACGGAAATGGCATCTTTTGTTTGCTTGACCCTGAAAGGCAGAGGAAGTTGGAGACTTTATTTATTTAACCCCAAGACATGGGAACTTACAGAACATTGTCACTTCCCAAAGAGCTTTTGTTTTTATTTTCCTTCTCAGCCTGTGTGGGTTCTGTTTGCCTTATGGATTTTTCACAGACAGTTTGCTACCAGCCTTGGACATCTGTGAGTGGCCTGCACATGGCTGCAAGTTGAAAAGAAGGTTCTTTGTAGCTGCATGCAAATAATCATGCTGCTTGATGGCAGAAACAGGTCTAGCTTTGATCAAAAAGCCTTACCACTAGATTGTTATTGACCTTTTTCATTAGAATGGGTGTTATTTCAGAGCACTTTTGAAGTCTGTAACATCAGTATGATGATGGATGCTAGGAAAGAAGGCTGAGGAAACTGGTTGCAATCACAAGCTGGCCAGCACAACAGAGCACACGGACTTTGCAAAACTCACCATCCCATTCGCAGTACATTTCTGCCCTTAGGAGACTACTTTGCTGTTGTGTGTCACGACAAAAAAAAAAGGAGCAGGGCTCCTTAAGAACCCTGAAACATACAAGCTACAGAGGGTCAGGCACACAAACAGCCCTCTCAAAGGCAGACTGTGACATCTATCCAGAGTCTTTGTAAAAAATTCAAAACTCTCTCTGTCATGGCTGCCAACTCCCAGAAAATGAGCCTCAGACCTCACCAGGGGCTTTCTCATCAGGTCTTTCACTTTTGTTTGGCTGTGAGTGCAGACACCAGCCTTCAGTTTAGAGACAGCAAACGACGGAAGGACTTTCAAGTAAGGGCAACTGTTCTGCACGGGGATCCTAGTGAAAAAGGCCGCCTTAGCCTTAGTGCTGCTAAGGCCACCAGTACTCACGGTGAGCACACACCTGCACAGACATACACAGCTGCTCCTACCAAGAGGACGTGCAAGCTGTGAGAGTGCCTAACCTCACCCTAGGGAGAAATGCATTAACAGAATGGGCTAAATGCTGAATGCTGTCTCCTACGCTGAACGGCTGTGCACACGTTAGCACTTTAGTGTGCTGCAAGGAGAGGACTACTGGTGGCGTGTGTGGTGCTGCAAAGCTGCAGGCATTCTGCAGAGACAAAGGCTTGAGCTTCGGGCAGGAAGAGTGGCTTAGCTATGCTGTACTCTATAGATTATTTTGATCCAAAGATCGATCTTATAACCCACTGCATTTTTTACAGAAGTTAAGTAAATAGAAAGCTAATCGCAGATGTTTTCATTTAAACTTCAAGAAAGGCACCGCCTATATGTCAATCTGGAATTGGTGTAATGAGCCAACAAGACTCTGAATTACAATAAAAGCAAATTTAGGAATGAAATCTACTGGAGACTTAACTGGTCTCAAGTGCATAGTTAGATTTCTAAAATAATAGCTGCGATCCAGCATAACAAACATGACTTGCTTAAAAACAAAAGCCAGAGTTTAATTGTACATTGCAGTTGGCTTTCATTCCCATGAGAAACTGCAAGATATTTCTTTTTGGAATGATTTCTCAGTAAAGGCACACCAATGGTGCCCGCAAACCCATGTACATCAGGACAAGGACTACCCAGTCCTGCCTTTTTCCTTCCAGGCTTACCACCCCTAACGTCCTTATGTACCATCAGGCAGATATTCTGCGGCACTGCTTGTGTCCACAAATGCCGGGGCTTTGCCGTTGGGCAGAGGAGGTCAAAACGTGGACATGGCTGGCTGCAGGGGCCAAGGGGAGAGCTGTACCCAGGGAGAGCAGCCAGCAGGGGAATGGGAGAAGGGTAAAGGGCTCGCGAGAGCATCTGAGGAGGCAGAAAGGGAGGAGCTGACAGCAAGTACTGGCTGTGAACTGGGGGTGGCCCAGCAGGCTTGGAAAGGGGTTTGGAACAGGGCGGGGAAGGAGGAGAAGAGGGTAAGAGGGGGAGAACTAACAGGTACTGGCATGTAATGAATTACTATACTTTTAAAAAAATGATTAATACTTAAATGTATTTAACATGTTAACATATGAAACATTTAAATATTTAAACATACTGCTGTGTACCTGCACAGAAGCCCACAGAAGGGGATTTCGCTGGCTTACCATGCTTGCAAAGGGGCATGGGCGATTCAGGCTGACCAGGAGAAGAAGCACATAGGAAAAAGTTACATGGTAATGGCCATTTTTACTTTTTTCCAATATGCAACAACTGAATAGTTTTTATCAAGTTTTTAACTTGAAAACGAGTAACATACTGTTATTGCTTTGTACAATATTGTTCTCTTATTTCCACCTTATTGAATGCATGCGTGTGCACATACACGCATCAGTCTACTACAAAATTTTTGCCATTAGCTGCACAGCACTGGGACTGCCACTGGCCAGGCTTACCCCAGTTCTTCCCTCCAAGAAAAACTCTCTGAACTGTAAACCTGATTTTGCTTCGTACACTGGTGAAAACTGCCAGACCGATCTCACACAACCTCCATGCAGAGTCATGCAGGACAGTGACTGACAACTCCTTTTACTTCCTAATCTTTGCCCATACCTGTTCTCTGTCTCTGCAGCTGGTGGTAGGAATGGCTCAAGCCAACTGAAGGCAGAGTCTCTAGCGAAGCTCAGAAGGCACTCAAGGAACCAAAATGCAATCAGAAAAGGATGATGGTCCTACTAGGAAAAGACTGTCCAAGTAGTTCGAAGGGTTCTTGGATGAGCAGTAAGCCGTTTCGTGTTTGGAAAGTGTCACGGCTAAACTGTAATACACAGACAAATAAAGATCCTGCAGAAGAAAGCAAGTGACGGAAGTCCTGAAAAAGTTCCAAAGCACAGACCACTTTCATTCCCTTTATCTCCTCTGCCAGGCTGGTGGCAGCAAAAAGGAAGAGCAAGGAAGTGGCAGTGGAAAAGGTTTCCCTTCCTCCACAGAGATCTGGCTGAGGCACAAGAAAAGGCAGGAGGGGACAAGTTCTTTCTCTGAAAGTTTTGCCAGTTCCTCCCAGGGAGACCTGTCCTCTTCTAGCAGCCAACTCTCTGCAGGTGGACAAAGAATTAAGGTGGGCTTAAAGAACAGCAGACAGCTGGGAGGAAAGCTTTGCTGTCAGCTAACTTCCAGATGCTTGTTCAGGACGTGCTCAGTCCCCACGGAGGCAGAATAGGGTGGAGAAGCAACGTTCTCAAAGGAGAGAAATGGGTTCTTCTCCAGGCAGAATTTTTAGTGAATCATCTCCAGGTAATCTACTAATAATCAAATTAAAAATCAAGACAAGTTACCTACTGGCTTCTGTGTATCTTGTGATTTTTTTCCTAATACCTGGCTGAGTGTCACAGAGGAAACAGTGTTTGATGCTGTTGTTTACTTAATGCTATCCTTGTGTCTCATCTGTTTCAACATCTCTGCCCAAATCCCTGGACGTGTTTTTTTTTATTTCCTGGATTATGCTGATGTTCTGAAGAACTCAAGTAACTAGAATTTCACAATGTTTCATTATTAACGAAGGATAAGATTTGTCACTGGATTCTGATGTGTATTTTCCAAATTCTATTTCCTCCAACAACTGAAAAGTTATTTCAAGTGATACAAGACTCAGTAACATGTAAGAAGAAATACTTTGCAATCTTGAAAGAGTGTTTGTTCTTCAAGTGATAAAGTGCCCATTTGCATGTGATAATTCAGCTCGGCAAGAAAAGGATTTTTGTAAAGGACATGAAAAGGGAATTTCAGGCAGATAAATGCCAAAAATAATTCTGATACATCTAATAAAAATTCCCCTAAGATAGCTGGTTATAGACTATCACACCCTACTTACTGTATGGCATGGGAAAATTTAATTATCAAAATGCTGAAAGCCTGAACTGGTATTTTTTTTCTTAGTTTATGGAAATTTGCATCATCAGATAATGTTCTCGGCATGCCTGAATTTAACAAAAACATTTGAGTTTATGATTCACTTGTACTGTTAAACACTTAAGTTTTAAAAAGCATTACGTCCACAGATATTCAGAAAGTAAAGTTTATACTACTACAGGATTCACGATGTGTTTTGATGACTGTGACAGTGACCCTGTGCCCCAAACATGTCCTAACTTGGCAGCTCCTCACCATATGAATTAATGATATATTTATACAGTTCATGTCCTGTCTTTCACGTGGGACTAAGATGCAGATCAAGAATATTTCACTAATAAGCCTGTGCTCCTAGTGCAAAGCTGTTTTCTCTGCCATCCTGCAGCACTGTAACATGATTATTATTAATCCTGACCATGCCGTGCTGAGAGGTCCCACTCACGCTGAGTGTTGTATAACAGAGCGGTAAACAGCTGAGGAAGCTGATGGAAGGCAGTCAGCATCCTAACAAACCAGGAAGGCCAAGGAATTTACCCTGCTAAGCAGGCGCAGGAAAAACCCAAAGGAGAGGATGAGGACAGTCTCCACACTCGACAGGATCTTTGCAGCCACCAAGTTAGAGAAACTAGATCACATTCAAGTAACCCTTAATCAGCTGTGCATAAATCACTGGGACTGGATGGCACCGCCCCCGTCCTCGCAGGAGCTAGAATGAGATACTGCAGAACTGCTGGCCAGGCCATGCAACCTCTCATTACAGTCCCGGTGACCAGGCTCTGGTGATTTGCCAGCACCCCAGCTCCAGCGGGGACCCCAGCAACTAAAATGACCAGCCTGACTTCTTTTTCAAATCTACAAAGACAGACATTTGGTCTAAGTTTGGTTTCCACATACAAGTTAGGCACATCTCTGAAATTATCGTTCTCTCTCATGTTTTGGACTTACCATTGATGTTTACAGCTGGCAAAACTATAGACATCTTTGGTCTTCTGGTCTTGTTATGTGTGGTGGCTGGCAATAACAGGTGGTCCTGGAAAATAGGGGAAAAGATGTGTTAAATCTACCCTGGAAGTACAGAGCTGGGAAAATTCCTTTCCATTCTGTCTTACAGGCATTCCACATAAAACTATTTATGACAGCTTAGCAAACTCAAATTGTTGAGGGAGTCTTCCAACAGTCACAGCAATTGTTCATGCTGTGTAACAGAGAAGAAATCCCTATCGCATGCAGCAGAATATGAAAAAGCCTTGATCATGTGGAAAGAGATGGAAACTACTATTAGGCCCTTGTTCAACAGAGTACTTATGTATATGATTAAAGTAATTCAACTTGACTTCAATGATATTTAAACATGTGGTTAAGGGCTTTGCTGAACTGGAGCCTTTACTTGCAGCGCTGTCTGCTTTATAAATAAATGTCATCTTGCTGTATCTATGTCAAGCCCTACACCGCATGCCTCGTGCAATAGGACTGTATCAGTCAGGGTTGTGACGGGGTGTGAAATAGGAGCTCTGCTGACAAAACGTACCAGAGAAGTTCAACGGCAAAGCTGTGCTTTAGTAGCTTATCTCAGCTTCGAGGTGGCTGGATGCTGCTATAAGACAGCAGTGTTCAAACTAACTACCCCAGGTTTTGGCAGTGCAACCTGCATCTGCAGGAGATGCTCTGGATGTGGACCTGACTTGCCAGGAAAAATGCAGCTTTTCTGCAGTTTTTTAGCTGTTGCTGAACTCAAGTTGCTCAACTTGCAGCCTGGGAAAATATGGTTCTGCCCTTACCAACAGAAGTAATAGAACGTAAAGCGCCAGTCCAAGCATCTCCCATATTATTGTGCTATGCTGATGTAGACAGACCAAAAAAAGACCGCTAAGGACAGGGGAAGCATCGCATGCCTTGCAAAGCTTAGCTTCCCTCACAGAAGGTTGCTTCACTGCACCGCCTCAGTATGCAGTGGGCGTTGCAAGGGAAATGTATTTGCTCTCTCTTAGTAATTAGGAACAAAAGACTGTGTTTAGACAATTGACAAATTGAGTTTAAATTTCTGACTCTGGCTCTAAGTGAAATGAAAACCTGCCAGTCACTAAGTATCTCTTCCAGGTCCCAAAGAATTAACAGAAAGGTTTATTTTCCCAGCCCCTGTGTTTGCCCCCTCCCAATCCCAGCAATGCCAAACTCACTCCCAGTACCTCTGAAAAGGATGAAAGCCAGCAGTTGTCACCATGTTAAACAGGCGGAGACCAACTCATTAAGAAGTCTTTGCAACTGTCCTTTGCAACCAGATCTAAACATCTGTCGTTCACTTTACAAGAGCCAGCATCTACCTCACATGGCTAAAAAGCAGAAGCAAGTTTGATGCTCTCATCTCATTTCATGCTTTCCCATTTGTAAAACTCCCACGATATTTTACAAACCCAGCATTCAAGAAACTTTACATGCAGCTTTTCAGCTCCCTGCTTAAGGGTAAGAACAGGCACGCAAACACCTCATGCTTTTAGGCAAGGTTATCTTTTTGGCAGACAGAATAAGACTTCCATCAGGACACAGTTAACTTCTTAATGCCAGGGTAACTGTATTTTCCCCATTTCAGTACCTAAACACTACACTGTCATGTCTAAGATGCAGGGAACTGAGTTACACAGGAGGTTAGGTATTAAATAAGTCAAGGTAGTCTGCAGATACATTGCAGAAATACCACTTTTTTTTTTCCCCACCAAAAAAACCCAAACCCAAAACCAAATGACTGACCATGAGAAGAAAACATTACTTCAATAAACGACTGTAATTAAAACCATCTTGGTACCAAAATTATAAAACCACTCTGGCATAATTCTCAGACTACATATGTAATTCCCATCTCGTTTCTGATCCACTGAGATTAAGACAACACTCAGGAAGACAATGAACTTTACAGAAAAACTGTTCTTGAAATTCAGCGTTCCCGAGGGAAGAGGCCAAAGATAAGACATCCATTAAAACTACATTTTGCAACAACGTCCTCGCTGTGATTTGATGACTATTTTTAAAATCACTTTAAAAAAATGCTTATCCTGTTCTTTTTTTTTTTCTTTTTCAGTGCTTCTGAGAGCCCACAACATCATTACCTAGCAAAATGCAAGTACTGCAGATTACAAGTAACTACTATTTTTTCGCTAACGTATCTGAAGATAGGTACATTAATCGATGCTGGCTTAGTTTTGTTTATAATGACACCTTTATTTACTGTAAGTATAAATTGTATTAAGAATTATCACAAAGACTTAACAACTGGAGTACCTCTACAGAAGTAACATCAGTGTCACACAGAACCACAGGATGGTCAGGGTTGGAAGGCACCTATGGAGACCATCTAGTCCAACCCCCCGCTAAAGCAGGGTCTCCTCCAGCAGGCTGCAGAGTCACGTCCAGGCAGGTTTGAGCGTCTCCAGAGGAGACCCCATGGCCTCTCTGGGCAGCCAGTGCAAGGGCTCCGTCACCCTCAAGGTAAAGTTCTTCCTCACGTTCAGATGGAACCACCTGTGTTGCAGTTTGTGCCCGCTGCCCCTTGTCCTGTCGCTGGGCACCACTGAAAAGTGTCATGACAGAAATGCCAAATTCCTGGATAGCAACAAAATAAGGGAAATTCCTCTGGCACCTCCTGTACGATTACCTTTCTTGGCTGCACCATGAAAGGTTCAGGCTGGATGTTCAGAAACAGTTTTTCACTCAGAGCATGGTGCAATCCCGGAACAGGTCAGCAAGAGAGCTAGGGGATCTTGGAGTTTTCCAAGCCCCAGAGCCACGGCTGCCCTTATCTACTGTCAGCAACAGTTCTGCTTCAAGGGAGAAAGTTGGGCTAGGCACCACCAGAGGTCTTCTCTACCCATTTTGATGATCTTACGATTCTCTTTCTGCAGTCCACAGGACAGATGCTGGCAGTACCAGCTTCTCCTAACAGTCCTATGGTAACCACAGGGGCAGCGCAAACACCTCAGACTTGGCCTTTTACAAGCTCTGCATCTCCTCCATCATGGTTAAATTCAAAGACTTGGCTCAGACTCACCTGCAAGTAACAAATTGTACACCATGACTACAACACAGCCAAGCTATGCAATAATACTGCTGGGCAGGTTCAGATTCCACTAAACTGATTTGCTGGAAAACAATACTTTAAACCTTGCATTGAAAATGAGATGTAAAATTCACATTTCTTAGTTCTGGTATTAAAAAAAAAAATAGTTTCTAGGTGAGGCAGGAGTTAGGTTTAATCTCAACTAATTTTAGACTTCTGTGAATGATGTTTCAAGAGCTGCAAAGAAGAAACAAGCAATTCACTACTATCTGCATTCTTTCGTCATGATCTGGATTAAAACAAAAACGGTGAGTAATTTTCTGTTACATCAGTCAACTAAAGCAGGCAGGTATTTTGCTCTACACTAAGACAGCACTGGAGACAACAGGAGCTCCAGAGAAGCCTGATGCTCTCCAGTGACTCCCATGAGAATGAGGTCTAGTTCAGACCAGTCAACCAACATCCAAACGCCTGAAGCTGTATGAAGTGAATCCCACCCAGCTGTCCTCCTTTCCCTGCCTCAGGAGAACCAAAGGAGTGTTGTTTTCTAGACAATTACAGACATTCAAAACCAAAGGACTGTTAAGGAGGACAGATACACAAAATGTCAATATTCTAAATCAGTCTAACCTAGTGAACCTATTTTACACATGGCAGGCCCAACACATCCTGCTCAGCCACACAAAATCCTGTTAGACAGAAACAGATAAGATAAAAATTTTGCTGCCTATTATCTGTACACCATTGGCAGTAACCCCTCCGCACACAACCCGACAAGATCAACTCACCAGATCTGATATAAAGTCCACAGGGAACCATTTTCGATGCAGCTGAAGGCATTAAAACTAACTTCCCGTTAGCTTCCAGACTCTGAAATGTCTCCCAAACCTACACAGCAAAGTGGTACGTTCACGTATCCATTCACCTGCTGCTGTTTTACCGGACCAGTTTGAGCGGTAGGAGGGAAGACCCAGGGCCTTCTCTCCCACAGCAGACAGCGAGACAACAAAGTAATTTCCACTCGTGTTTGTGTATCCAAATGTGCTCTGGAGTTGCTGCACAACTCCTCAGTGTTTCAACGCCACCTTTGGAGAAGCCAGTCATGTAAGAAACCAGTCAGCTAGAAGTCCAAACTGCTACTGGGAGCTAACGTGCAAGACACATGGATTAGATACTGCCTACCTCTACTAAAGCCAGCCGTTTTTTAAAATCTGGAATTAGGGAAATTTATCCATCTCCCTAATAACCTTTATCTTTTATATGCAGGAGTGTCCCTCTGACGACTAGTCCTAATTTGCAACATTTCGTAACTACCCTCATTCTACACTGAAGGCAAAGGTAGCAGCCAGTACGCTGCAGAGCATCATAAATATTCTGCCTACAGTTTAGGAACCTCCAACATTCTCAAGCCCAAATGTCTTCATATAGTCCACAACTTTTATTTAAAAGCAATACCTATTATTTATATGCAACATAAATGAGTGGATGGGTTAGTGACTGGGAAGATATTAGGCATTTAGAAACACTGTTTGAACACATATCTGAAACATTAACTATCTTCTCCTATCCTGTCCTATCCTGTTCTGAAATATGCTGAATTGCATCCCAGAGGGGTGTGTGATGTTATTACTCACCCCTAATTTTAAACACTAGACAAAAAAAAACCCTATCTAAAATTAAAATGCTGGTTTGTGATATTAACACATGGTATAAAACTGAAAATGAATAAAAGCAAATCCTGCAAGTCAGCATCTGGCCCGCAAGCATGAACGTCAACCAGAGGCAGAATAAATCACAACTATTACCCAGCAACAGATGGCCCTGGCTTGGGCCAAGATCTGCACTTAGATGAGATGACAATTTAAACAGACGATGCAGACCTGAGACTGCTGGCAGAATGACTGGAAAAATATCAGCCTGGAAAGACAGTATTTCAAACACAACCCTAGCTTCAGCATTCTCATTTTGCTTTTGATCACCTCTACAATCCAGTGATATTGAAGCCAGATGATACGGACAGACAGATAAATATAGATATAGATACTAAAAAACTAGCCACAAATGCATTACCTTAATTTAATAAGTTGGAATACAGAGACACATTTTTTTCAGGGGATAAGGTCTGAAGCTGTTACTTGTTAAATTTCTGATTAATAACCACGTTTATTAAGTCCTTCCCACCACAAAACATTCAGGACACTATTATTAGAATACAATTAACCAGAGTTGTAAACGCTTAGAAATTAGGCACCTCTATAGAATTAATTAATTCTTTTTACTCTGCTGGCTAATTCAGTGCCTGCTGATCTGCTTCTGAACTCAACAACACATGGAACTGAAAATAAAGTTTTTAAGGCTTCTTACATAAGATCAGTGTTGTCAGGGCTCTAACAGGGATTAAGCTTTGGAGCCTCATGTATTTCTAACCCCCACAGTCAACTGGCAATAGAAATCCTGTTCCACTGTGCTAGAATATTCCAAAACCCACTGCCTCTGCAGCTTCAGCCTGAGTCTTATGACATGTGGTTTGGTTCCCAAAGTTCCCACTACCTAGATACATGAAAACTTGTGGGCATCTTGGCTTTCATTTAAAAAAAATAAAACAATTGTTTCTAACTCTCATAGCTAACAGACATAAAGAAAACCTCATCACTGCATACCATGAAGTTTCATTAAACAGAGAAAACATGCTCAAAGGGTCTTTTTGGTATTTTTTTTTTTTTAACTGTCATCATTTTGGAAGTTGGATTCTTAGCTTTTAAATTATTAGACCTGGCAATATTGCTTGGTTTGTTTTTTGCAATGCATGTCCCGTCAGCAACATGCACCCAGCAGCAGCCACCTCCCTGGGGAGCAGTTTGCCCCCTCACTACAGGCAATTTGTGGAGCTCCTCCTCCATTTCTGTGTGTTTGAAAGAAACACGAACGAATTAAGCCTTGCAGCATGCTTTTGAGAAGGAAAATATTACCAGTGCTATGCAGAATGTTTAGAGATGTGCACGCATTTGAGGGATGCCCAAGTGACAGGGGACACAAAGGAACGGATTTCCAAACCAGCCAAGGGTCTGCACTCCCAGCATGAGCTGTCTTTCCTCCCATCCCTAAGGTTACTTATCTATCAAATTAATTCCCCTACATTTTTCTTACCTGCTGTGCTTAGGTAGGGATAAGTATCTTTCAAAAGCCTTTTCCACTGTCTTGAGGAAAAACATTACCTACTAGAAAATAATGAACATAACTTGATTTAAACATGCTTTGTTGCAGTGTATTTAGCACATCTGCCTACGTAACCACTGTTTGTCACGCTGTCGAAGGGCAAGCCATGCCTCTGACCCTTCCCAGCGGTTCGGAGCGTGTGCCCTGCAAAGTACAGATGTGATCCGTGTGGGAGCCACGACTCCACTCCTGCAAGACAGACTCTCTTGCTTCTGACAAGGACTTTGCCAAGGTGTCCGAATGAGACCCACTCTTCGTTAAGAGATCCATCTCTGATGAGCTAAGGATAATCTTTTAAAAAACAAATGACATTTGTTACTTTACAGGAATAAGAGCTCCAAGGAGACTGGATTAAAATACCAAAGGAAGACCTTCATGTGCTGTTCTTGTAATGCGCTGTTCTCGTAATTTGCCTTGATGAGGAGATTTGATCTTTACCATTGCCTCGGAGACCAGCTATGGACGAGAATACTGCAACTAACAACGATAGCTGCCAGAGCAGAGTGGGCAAATAAAGCCAGGCGCCTCGGCATGCCAAAGGGTACTCTGTCCAGGCAGCTTCACAAGACTTCTTACAGTAAACAAACGCTGTAGCTGGACATTTTTTCATCTCTGTTTATGACTAAGAGGTCTCCCAGGGAATCGTGCCTCAATCTCTTCCAGCCTGAATCTTCACGCTGTGATCCTAGGACTGCGTTACAACTGCTGCCGATGCATGCTGAGGAGCTTCCCACATCCCACTGAAGTGCTGGCAGCTTCCCAAAGCTGCTGGGGGTACCAGTTTTCTTTAACGGCATTACTTTAGGTACTGTTCAACAAACCCTGACAGCTTAAAAGCTTATCTATTAACTATTTGACTACACCTAGTGATCTCAAGATGAAGCAGATAGAAAGCAAGCGGCTTTTTTGACCATAAAAAATTGTGCATCAAATCCATGTATTGTCTTTCAAACCTGTTTTTTGTGAACATCATCAGGGATTTCAGGTCAACAAGACAACACCAGATCTTCTTTAGAGGTATGCTTTTGGCCATAGAAAGAGTCTGAAACAAAAATGTGCTTTCACAGGCCCAGAAAGCTGTATGCAACTTCAGAGACCGCCCTGTACAGGTCCTCTGAGGAGCTGTACTTTTTAAAACCCTGTGCTGACAGAGTCAATGAGCCAGCTTTTCTTTCATAAACCACAGATTTCACACGTTTTGAAAATTTCAAAATAATTGTTTCAGGCTGTCTAGCTGTTGCCAGAGATGTGATGTTTCCATCCTGACCTCCTCCACAGGCCACTGGACCTGCACTGAGCAGCACCGCAGCCTTTGGCACGCGGCTCCTAACCGTGAAATGGTACCCGTGAGGCTGGAACTTCATTCTCAGGACATCCAGGGCTGAACTTCAGCAGCTCTCTGGACACAAAAGGAGGCTGTTCTCCAGGGAAGAGAACTTACTGCAATGCGCTCATGGCCTGGGAGCTGATTCTCATTTACCCCAGCAGTTCCCAGTGCTGCAAAGCACATAGCACAGATCACGGTGTAAATGAGAACTGGGTCTTGGCATATCTGTTTCTGGTTTCCTCTGTGAGTTTGAAGAGGACGTGTATGAAAGTTTACAAATTTGTAGAGGAAACAGCTGTATAATTTCACCATTGGTTTGGTTGGGTGATGGCAACCATATGGTGTCCTGAGGATACACCACACTGGATACAGCACTAGTCCATCTGAAAACACCAGAAGCTCCTGCAGCGTTACTTTGGCTATCAGTGGATATTAAATGGGCAGTAGCTGTAGGGGGGAGGGGTGCCTCTGAAACTACCACCATCCTACCATTTTAGTCTGACCCTTGTATCTGAAAAGCTTGGGAATGGTTTTAAGAGCAGAAAAAAAAAAAAAAAAGAGAGAGAAAACCAGTTAAAACCTCTACACAAACTGTGACTCATAGCCACAATACTTGCTCATTATACCGTGAACTGTAAAGCTGTCTTGTTTTTACAGTTGTGTCTTTTTTTTTTTTTTTTTTTTTTTTTTTTTTAAAGGTAGACCTTATAAATCCAAGCAGATTTACTCACCCCATCATGGATCCTTACAGGGAATCCACGACATGCAAAGATGACTATGGGAGTGAGTGAAAGGTGGGATAATGACTGCAAGGAATCCACAGAAAACCCGCAATAAAAATTCACAAGGTCTGAGTCTCTGCACCCACTCTTGACAGCCCACCTTGGGAGGCCCCAGTAGCTTTACTGCTTGGCGTTTAACAATAACTATTTAACATAATTTGAAAGAGTACCAGCTCTGCATGTATTAAACTGGAGGTTAGCTAGCATATATTAACACCGTTTGGTTTTGCAGCACACTTAAAGAAGACAGTTTGTATTCGAGAATTCAACTCCCAACTCCTAATCATAGAATTTACTCAGTCTTCTAAGTTTTAAGCCTATCTGAGGTGGGGAGGGCCACACACACACCACAGCGCGGACGGGACTGTCCCATAACAGGAAAGCTCCCAGAAGTGGTGGGAATGGAGCTTCTCTTTCCGATTTTATTTTTGCCCAAAGCACTCCTATTCACACCGATGTGGTTCCAATCCCAGTGTTTCTGAGCACAGGTGGTTTTTACAGCCTGTACTTTGCACACAGCAATGAAGTGATGAGATATGCTTTTTATTTAAGCATTTTACCAGAAGCAGCTCAATCCCTCAGTCAATAAAATGTCCTGTAGTGTAAGATTACACCTTTCTGACGTTCCCAGACCATTTTTTATAAATAACACCTAACTGCACTCTGGAACTCTTTCTGGTCACTGTCCCTGCAGAAAAGGGAGTTGCTATCCAGTTTAGTTCCCACATGAGAGACCTTTTAATGAAGAAGTCTTTAGTGCCTTTTATTGTCAACTGTGTTACTGCCAGATGTGATGTGGCTTGGGCTCCAAAACTAAACTAACTGGAAAGCACCTCGCTGTGAGTCAGAGAGCCTTGTGAAAATCCCAGAGACTTCAGCAGAATGGAAAATTCACTCTGCCACCAGCTTCCTTCGGAGGAGTTTCCTCCACTCCCTTCAGTGGCAGCACTGCTGCTTCTCTACAAGCAGGGCTCAACTATGGAGCATTTTCTTATTGGAAAGGAGAACCAGCAGCAAAGGACCTCTTCTGGATTAAGAACTAAAAACATTATGGAGACTACCAAGGATATGGGGACCTGCTGTGAATGAACCGTGTCCTCCTCTGCAGTTCACAAATGGAGACTGCAAACATGGGTAAAGCAAGAACTACTTTTTGTCCTTTCTCCTTTTGGGTTGAATTTATGTTACACTGCCTTAAAGACAAAAAGGAACCTAAAAAACAGAGGCCAAATTAAAGAGACCTAGTTTAGATTTTTAAATGGACAGCAAGTGTCTCGACATTTCTTCACATCATCCCTCCAGCAGCTCTTGACTCCCAAAAGATCTAAGACATAACAGCAATCACCATGATTCCATTTTAGAACAACAACAAAAAAATATTTCCAGGTATAAAACCAGAGGACCTAGTTCCACAACGACTTGAGACAAATTAAGCTTTCCCGCTGCTGAAGATGTTCCTGATTTCCTCCTCCTGACTGTCCTGGGCTGAGCATTCCTGCTGCTGCCCCAGAGCTGATGCTGACCTCTTCTGCCTCCAAGGAAAACCAGCTCAACTTGCTAAGATGGAAACAAGCAGCACGCACAGATATGACAACTTCCCCTACCTGTCTTCCAGCCACCAACCGTTTTCAATTACTGTTATAGGGATTTTCTAACAAAGATGTGAATTGTGTATATTTAGTAGGTATTAATAGATTTCTCTTCCATGAACTTTCTCAGTCCTCCCTTGAATACATGTAAACTTAGATCACCTATAATACATTTCTGCAAGAAGTTCCACAAGTCTACTTCTATTGTACACATTGCTTCCTTTCCTTGGTTTGAACCCACATGCTCCTGCTTAATTTGCTGCCCTTTGTTTCATCTGGTATCCTACTCTGTTCCCTCTATGCAGAAGATCAAAGTTACAATTGAGAAAGCAAGAATAAAAATGCAAGAGGATCTCATTACTCCATCAAGGTTTGAAAAGACCAACACAAGAAGTTTCTAATACACAACAGACTATAATGCAAAGTATTACTTAGATGCACCAAAGACAGCTGTAAAGCAGATGTCATATAAAGGTGAAAAAAATTCATATACTATTCAGTTCTTTTTTTTTCCATGGTTTACAATCCCTTTATTCAACTTCCAAGGCTGAAGAGGAGGAATTATGCCTTACGATAACACTGAAATATGCCAGCAATTAGGTATCCATTAGTCAAACTGTAGAATCTACCTAGTGGCCTCTGAGAAGGAATCCTGTCTCCCTTCAAGAATCAGAATATAAGCCTACTTTGGGAAGAAAGGCCCACTACCCTTCCATCCTACCGAAACAGCTATCTTCGTTTGTTAACAAAGTGACACCAGCTGCAAAATGACTGGCTATTCTCAAGCTCCCTGTCCCCCTGCAAATTCCTCTTTCTGGAGTTAGCCAAGATGAACCCGCCTCATTTCTGTCCAAGCTTTTTTGACTCTCACTTTTGACTTGCAACACATCCTAAACAAAAAGCACTAAATATCGTCAGCCTCCTCCTGCGAACAGGAAATCCTCCAGGAAATCGCAGTCAGTAGAAGCTTGTGTGTACAGATGTTAATTATGCACACCAGGAGGCACAGCAAAGCCACTCAACTGCAACAGAAAATGAGAAGGCACCCCATTTGGACTTTATATCTACCATAAACACACTTTTCCTTGTAGTTTTGTCTTTTCCCCCTCGTACAGGAAAGAAAAAGAAAGGCCATGTGAACAAGGAGGGCACAGGACAGAGACTGGACAGAAATCCAGCCAATTAAACTTGTCTGCAGAACGGCTTTGCAAGGCCTGAAAGTAAAGAACAATGCATGCATTTGCTATGATGTAATTTTGGTTTGGCAGCAGATTAAAAAAAAATTCCTAAACACAAAGTAAGAGGATGTGAAGAACAGAATTCTATGGTTAAGTAAACAGTTTGGTTAAAATCATATAGGAAGGTTTTTAAGGACTTGAAAATGCTTTGATAATTTGTGTGTTATTTGTGGAAATTAGTTGAATTTCAAGATAAACTGGAAAAGATAAGCCTATATGGAGAGTTGACTCAGTTCTAAGCTTCCATGAAGAGTAAAAAAAACCAAAAAACAACCAGCTTGTACTGGTGGAAAAATTCTTCCTATTATGATGGATAAGGATAAAATTTTCTTATAAAGGCTCTCTCATTCAAACCAGCATCATAAAATTTAAAAATTTTACTCCAAATTATTTGAAAATTATGTTTCTCTGCCATTTTCTGTCCTTCCCACGGGCTATATAAGCACAGAAATGCAGTTCATTCGTAACTCCCAGTTCAGCCTGTCAATTATCTTTGTAGATTTTACAAAGTTGTAAGACTCAAAAGGAATTAATTGTTTTATTACTACTACCCATAAAAAGAAATTCCCCCTCCTTCTCTAATTCATTGCAGCAGAGTTCTGCTTTTGCATAGCATCTGCAGGCTATTAGTTTTGCAACTGCAATCTGTAATTGCAAAACCATGTAATTTAGGTAGGGCATGTGAATAAGGTCCAGTAAAACCAAAAAGGATATAATCCAGATTCTTTGCTTCTCTGACAAAACCTTAACCCAAAGTTTCTATATTTGCTTGCAAGACCTCAGGTCTTCTGCATAAGAAAAATTCTGGATTCCCAGAATTATTGCCCAGCTGGAGTCCCAAAAGAGCGCACACAACACAAACTGAAGCAGGGAAAGTTATTATCAACAAACACCTTTTCTCTGCTGTGCTGCCTTTGCAGCCCTGCCACATAAGCAGAGAGCCAACCAACGCGCAGAAGCGATGCGGTTTCGTGGGCACGCTCCTTGGATCCAGCATCATGAGATGGGCTAGACTGTAAATCCTGATTTCTCTCTAGATCAGAATCCCCATGAAACAGAAGCTGGATGAGTAAAAAGAAATTTATGTCAGGCTTTCTCCAAATGCTGGATCAACATCACACTGTGGTTTAAAATCCATTTGCTAATATGGCTGTCCTCTGCTTGCTGTTCTGACTGAGTTCAAAGGACAGTGAAGTACCACAACACTTTGATCTCACTTTGTGGTGAGACCTCCATCCTTAGAGCTCTTCAGAGCCCACTTGATGATGCCACAGCCAACCTCACACAGCATCAGTGACAGCCTTCCTTCACACAGGAGGCTGGACCAGAGGGTCTTTCTAACCAGCATCTCTACGATCTGTAAGGACCTTGTCTCAGATTTGGAAGAGTCTGTCAAGATTATACTTCTACCTCACCCTTTCCCTGTCTTACTAACTCGCAAACCACTCATGGAAAGACCATATGAGGAAGATGTTGATCGCAATCGGGGCTACATACACATGAGAATCCCATGAAGTGCCACACAATCTGTGACTGCACACTCTTCTGACAAAACAATTTCTCTTCAAAGGAGAAGAAAGCATCCTTTCTTACAGAGCAAAAATACACCACCACCACCCACCCACCCCAGGTAAGTAGGGAACGCAAGAGAACTTTAAAATCCTAACCAGAAACAACTGCCAAGTAGAGTCCAGACTTCAACCTTTTTTTAAATCATGGCAATTCATTTGATCACAGTGTGTTCAGTCCTACAATACATATGGCACAAGATCCAGCCCTGGTTTGAAATGACTGCCTTCTTCAGCAACAGAAATCATTTATTTGCATCTCTCATTGAATCTCCACACTACGTAAGATAGCGGCAAGGCAAGAAGTAGATCACTTGCAGTTGTCAGTGCAGCAGACTCATCATCTTGGACAGCTCAGGCAAAGAGCTGAACAGACCACAACACAGATGCAGGATTCGGTCTCAAGGGCAATTTTTATAAAATGGATCCAAAAGATGTTCTCATGAAAAGAACAATTATATTTATTACTGGTGCACAGGTGAATACACAGTTAAAGTTTTGGATGAAAATACTGCTAGACTGCAAAACTCAATTTTACAGAAGCTGTTAATTACTCTAAAAAGTAGGTACCTGCTCCATCATACTTTACAAAAGGACCAAAACTGTTCATTAGCCCAAATGCTGCACGTGAGCTGATGCATTCTTGAGCTAAAGACCTAGCATGGGATTTATCTTAGAACATATTTCAGTGCCTGCAAAAAAGAACATATGCGTCCTTTGCAGCCAGGACATTAAGTACTGGATTCAAACCTGGTCTGAGGGAATAAAATGACATTTGGCCAACAGCAACTTATATATCACAGTTACTGTGACTTTCTCCCTTTCCCGATCCATCTACTGATCCGTGACTGCTTCTAACTTCCTGGCAATACACTCACTGGGGAGGGTAATGCATATGGAGGAGGAAACAAAAAAACAGAAAGCAATGAGCGGCAAAAACCAGGAATAGCTTTCAACGCTAATGACAGGAGAGAATAAAGTAACAGTCTGAATTAAATTCTAGGCCAAAAGCAGTGAAAGGCAAAGGGCAGTAGCAGAGGACGCCCCTCTCTGTTTTCCCCCATGGGACAGCCGCACTTGCTGCTGTTCGCCTTCGACTGCCCACGAGCAGACAGTGGCAGCCCGACTCTCATCTGCAGCCAAAGAGATGCTGCTCCTGAAAGTGCAGTAGATGTACAGGAATTTAGCAACAAACCTTTCCTAATTGTGGAAGTTGAATCAGCTACACAGACATACATCAGAAGGACTGGAAAGTATCTGTTCAAAATATTTGTTATCCCTCAATTTTCTGAGAAAAGCAACTGATTGTGAGAGTTAAGCCTCTGGGGATTTCCTCCTGCCCCCCATCCCTTAGCCTCATGTGCTCAAGGTGCCTGAATATACCTCTTAACCTCGCCAAGGGTAATTCTTCTTCACTGAGATAGGGGTATCGCCTCCCAGCAGAAATGATGTTTTGGATCACAGGCAGAAAGGTGTTTTATAAACACAGGCAGTACTTTCAGCAAACTGCCTTTGACCTGGTTTTAAAAATTGAGGTCCCATTTGCACTGTCAGTTCCTGCCGGTCAAAGCAGCTTTAGAAGCATCTCTCTAAGGAAGCCAAAGAAACGGGTGCTCTTCCTTCTCTACTGACCTACCGTCTCCATCCTCTGATTTCACTATGGCAAACTGTTTCCCCCTTGTTCCACATTCTGCCAAAGCTGAACAAAAGCATGCCTTTATAGAAACTTCCCAGAGTGCAAATGCCACTGTCAAAAGCTCAAGAATAAAGGAACACGAGAGAGACAGAAAGAAACACAACCAGATAACAAGGAAACAAACATTCTTCTCAGTCAGCAGGAAGACTGCATTTTTGTCTGAATCCCCTAGATTTACCCAGAGCTCTGTAATGACTTCAGCCCAGACTTGGGTGCGTCTCTGCACGTCTTGGCAGCAGGGACAGGCAGAGTTCCTAGGCTGCTGATGGCTGGACGGTGGTCTGGCACACTCGGGCCAGGGCTGGTGCTCCAGATCCAAGCTGCTTTTTGTTTTTCCCCAAATGTTGGTTCAGAGTCAACAAGGTTTTAATATCAAGATGCAGTGGGCTGAATCCAAATTTGACGGCAGCGTTTTAATCTGTGCAATGTGTACTGCATTAGGGATGCTTGCTGGAAGATGTTTCTCATTCTGCTGATCCCAGGACATCTGTATGGCTAAGGATATATCAACTATTCATAGCTTCTTCTAATTAAAGAGATAGTCAATATAATAACATTAAAGAAGCTGTCACCTCTGTTACTAATAATCTCAGTTAAAACTAGAGGATGAAGTTTCCTTTCATTATTTTGCCTGTTGGTTTGCATAACTCTTATTTACCCCAGTCTGATGAGCTTCCTTCTCTTCACATTTGTAGCTAAGTTTCACTTCTAAATCTCAATTCTGAGTCCAGTTTTGTTGCCAAGTGCCTGCTCTGTTTGAATTTCTAGTGTTGCTGAGGAAGACGTAAATCAGTTCTACAAACAGACTTAATTTTATAAGGGGGGAAGAGGGTCTACAGATATCTAACATTTTTTCCCCGAAAAAGAAAACCTCAAACCAAAACACAGAAACAACCTGATGGAAATGGCCTTAAAAGGCATAAATAACTTACACAATTAACTCACACTCGGTGGCAAAAAGGATCTTGGGTGCCTGATGTTGAGGATGCTTCCTTCATCACCCCCAACCTACCTTACAAAAGTGCACTTTAGAATGGCTGGGCATAGCCTACAGGTGGGCTGAGCAATCAGACCCCCATGGCCACCAGAAACAGAGGGTTCCTTCAGCGTCCCTCAGTCCTTGCACCTTCCCTGCCAACCTTCTGGCAATCGTCAGACCCTCCTGCAAGTCCCCTGAACTCTTCAGGCTGTTTTTCTGCCCACACGATAAAATGGCTCAAGGATGGATCTGACAAGAGCACACACAACCAAGGGAACACTGACAACAGGAACTCTCCTTTCTGGTGATGGCAAAATGTTTAATTGACTCACTGGTCTTTACCCTTAAAAAATCCTGGAAGCTGCTCATGTAGCTAGGAAAGAGAAGAAATCATCCAACTTCGAACAGTGTGAAAGCACAGCATTTTATTTTTTTTTTCACTACAGTGCTGTAGGAACTCATACAAGCCATCTAACCTTACAGCCCTGTGATGGAGACAAAGCACTATGCACTTTTTGTGACCAAAACAGCAGTTTCCTTAAAAAAAGCTTTCTCTTGTGACAACAATAATTTACTTGGGTCCTGGTCTGATGCCTGACTGATAAAGGATAAACAGGGATATCAGGTGGTGCAAGAACATCACACTCCTTGTCCATCTTGTGACTGACCATGTGAGTAACTGCCTGTCTGCCACAGCAATTGAATTAGCAAGATCACAGGCACCAGATTAGATTAAAGAAAGTGAAAGGTCAGCTTCAGGAAGATAGAAATGTAGAGAGATGCTTGCTACTCAAAAGACACATCAGGCTACAGCTTTCAGGCTGGCCCTGTCTCTCTTCCTGGAGACCCATGTGTTTTCTTCTATCAGTACTTGCCAACTCTCAACCACATTTAAAACATAACGGCTTGAGCAAATAGAAGCCTTTCATGTCCCCACTTAGGATGAGATTAATTTTTTCCAGCTTTAGCTGTCTGACAGAGTCGTCTAGGCTCCCTTCCAAATCTACAGAAGGAGAGAGGCACCTCTGGAAGGAAATTCAGTCCATGCAATAGTAGGTGTTTGGGACAGGTGGGAAAAATTGAGGGGAGCTTTTTTGCCTCCATTGAGTGGAGAAGAAGCCTTACGCAGTGCACGAGAATTTGTGGTGCCTGGTAGTCCATAAAGCAGCAACAGCAGCCTGCAAAATGATTTAAGAAAAAACACCCAGATGCAGAGAAATCAAGGAAGAAAAACAGAAGTACTGGAGGAACACTGCAAGTCAAGCAACCCCAGGCCACATCTAGGCAGCACAGCCAGGGCATTGAGGAAAGTTTTGTCACCTTCTGTTCAGCACTGGTGAGACCATAGCTGGAATACCATGTAAAGTTTTGGGTCCCCTTCTCCCAGGCAAAGGTGGATGTGGGGAAACTGGAGAGGGGCCAGCAGAGGCTATGAAGATGGTCAGGGTCTGGGGGACGTGGTCTGGGAAAAGAGATGAAGGGAGCTGGGCTAGGATGTGGTCTGCTGGAGAGGAGACAAGGGGGCCTACCTAGGAGCTACCTACAACTACCTGAAGGGAGTTACAGAGAAATCAGAGCCAAATTCCATAGCACCAGATGACACGCCAAGCGCAGTGGTTTGGGACATTCAGATTCTTCCCCTGCCAGGTGGTGCAGCCCTGCAATGGGTCGCCGCAGAGGTGGAGGGTCTCCCTGTCTTCGGAGGGTCCCAAGACTTGGCTAGATCAAGCCAGAGCTGATCTGATCTAGTGCTGACAACAGTCTCACTTCAGACTAGAGAGCTGCAGAGGTCCCTCCAGCACACTCCCACAGTTCTGTGAACATTCACAGTTTGAGTGCAATTGTTAGCAAGTGAAAAACAAAATGGCAATACTGCACAAGACTGTAAGCGGATTTTTACAAAATATTTTTCATTAAGGATTATTGAGAAGCTCTGGTGTAAAGGGAGATGGTGCCAGTGATACCAAACAAATGAATGTGTGCAGTTCTCCGCATTTATCTGTGCATATCTCACTTGATATGCACCACTAACTTAAACACCTAGAAATACAATAAATGCGTTTGCCTTGAAGTCCTCTAATTACATACATTTTGCTTGTGAAACAAGAAGTCTCAAGCTAATTTCAACATTTTCTGCCAATATCCTGCAAAGTATGATGCAACCATATCAGAGAACCACAGAAGCTGTGTTTTCATAGATGTGGGTTTTAAAAATGAACTGTCCCATTGACAACATTTCACCAAGCCAGTGGAGTTTCCAGCTTTTCCAACTGTTCCAAAATACGGGGGACTTTCAGGTCAAAGAAAGGCTCCACTGGAATTCTAATCATAGAAGGAGGATGTGAAGAATGATGCATGAAGGTTTTCAGACGAGTAAGTACATCATTAGACACTGAGGCTACAAACACTATGGCAAAATAACTGATTTCACTATGTGGATAGCATCAATTGCACCGGCACTTTTTTAATCATCTGAACTACGCTCCCATATGAACCCTCCCCTCTTCTTACTACTGTAGTGGTTTTAATTCTACACAAAAAGCTGGAACATCCTGGACTCACCACAATTACTGCAAAACATCAGAAAGGTACTGAGCACCCTGAAGGCACTAACTACTAATCCTCTCCACCAGCACAGCTGGAGGGCCACTCAGCTTGTCATTAACCAATTCAGTATGTGTAGTCTCCGTTCTCTTTTACCCCAACTCTTCAATGAAAACACCTAATCAGACCCTCAACGTGAGGGTATACAGAAGAGCAAGAGCCTGAGGTTACTTCATCCTGGTGGATGTGCTCCCTTTCATCTCCATTCCCTCTTGCCCTCTGAACCTCTCCCGGCTCTGCAGAGCTATCCCTGACCTGCACAAAGGCAACCTGAACTCCAGGCAGTCCCCGAGCTGCAGATCATTTTCCTCTCTCCCTCTGATCACACAGAAATCTGTTTATAAGGATATCAAAAGTGCACACAGCCCTGTAACAACTGCACATGCCATTACTGGGAGGGAAACACAGACAAAGAGCACAGCAACGCATCGTTTGATGGGTCAGATTCGACACTGTAATTTCATACAAGCCAAAGCAGCTGCATCAAGGCTTTGTCAGGATTTCTGTTTTCAAACAGAAAAAGCACTGCAAGCAGATAAAGGTGATCTGTAACAGAATCAAACAAAAGGTGCCGTAGCCGAGGTACAGGGTTCTGGGTTTATTTTCCTTCTTTTACAGACCATTCTTGTTCTTAGGTGTCTATTTCCTATGTGAATTAAGTTACTGGGAGTGGCTTTTCTAAACAAACCGGTGAATTCTTAAATCAGCTATCGAGATTTGGAGAGACTATATTAAGGGTTGTCAGTTTTGATCCAGGTGAAGAAGTGCTAATCCACAGGAGGCTAATGGATGGTAGCGGTTGTAACTGCCAGGATGGCTGAGGAGGAACAGCAGCGCTGTAGGGAACTAAATGCTAATATTTGAGAACATACAGGACATCAGGCTGCTCTCCCTGACAAGGTCTGCAGCGGTACTCTCCTGTTTGCAGACACATGTGTGCAAGACAATGAGAATGAAGTAGAGACGAACCACTTTCTACATGCATTTGTTACATCCTTTTGACAAGTCACACGATGTAGGTAAAGCCCTCATCCTGGACTGCCATACCAAACGGACACTAACCAGCTTTACACTGAAACAGAAATACCCTGTTCACAACACTGCAACAGTTTACCCAGCTGGCTTAATGCTCCTTTTTTAGCATTTGTAGTATCACCTTTGTGTTCAGCCTGAACCTGAAGAGTTCCCTTGTGCTTGTGTAAATGTAGTTCTTCACACCTCCTCTTACTCTCCTAGAGCCACAAGTAACTGCTTTTGTCAAAATTTCACACCAAGAATGTGTACTGCAGAGTGTTACACTGCTGCATCTGTCCCTTTTTCTCCAAATGACAGCATGTTTATGTCCTGTTTAATTTTTGTACGCATTTCTCTAAGCTGCCCCTTCAGAAACTGAGCTTGTGAAGTTAGGAAACCTCTTGCCTAGACCGTATGCAGCACCTTGGTTGCCTGCTGGGGAGTTACAGCTTACATCTGGTAAGCAAATACCAAACAGATGGTTTACGAAAGGAAAGATAAACCCACAGTGTGTTTCCCTGATGGCAAGAAGATACTCTTCTGGAGACGCTGGCCCCAGACCTACCTGAGACAGCAAAATGGTTCCTTTTCAACCTCATTTTCCAGCAGTCACCTGCCCAGTGATTACCTGCTGAGTTCCTGATCCTGATGTAAAACCCCAGGTCCAAGCATTTAAGACTGTTCTTAGACAGCAGGAGAGCTCTGTACTGGTTTCCTGGAAAGGATATTAAACCAGGGCCTCCCAGATGCTAACAAGTGACTCAACCCAGGAACCTCCACACTGGCCAAGGTTCAAGGAAGGAACCCTCAGTGAGGAACAGCTTGGGAATGTCCACTTCTGGAGCCTCAGAGAGTATTAACAGTGTAATACACAGAAGCTTTGCCGGACTTAGATCCAGAGAAGGCAGCCTGTGTACCTTCCTTGCACACAGTGAGCTCTCAGTCTGCACCCAGCTTAGACTGTTTTCCTCATATTGGATACCACCTCTGTTTGAGACAGCTGACACTTCAAACCTTATTTTGGATAGTCACAAAACCAGGGAACAATAATAATCACTTATGCAATGCAACGCTTAGCGGAGCTTTGCTAACCAAACTCCAGGGGCAGTGGCCCATGGGATTTAACAGACAGGCCATTTCCACCTCCGGCTCACCGTGGTGCAACATGCTGTTTGGGTTGTTCATGTGCCCCTCCAGCATAGCTTTGCCTTCTCTTGATGAGAAAAAAGTATTTTCTAGGGCCAGAATTATTCGTAAGCACATTTTAACATTTGCAATCAAAACACAAAGAGGATTTCCTGAACAGTGGATTCCAACATGAAAAATCTCTTGGCTTAGCCCAAGGTATTCCAAATCCTTTATCACTGACCCAAAGCCGGACAGATTCCATTAGCTATGCTGGCGAAACTGGAGTTTATCCAACTACGCGGTAAGGAGCAAGCCATATCAGGCATGAAGCAAAAGGATCTCATTCTCAGATCCATCTCTCCGCTTTAACTACCAGTCAACCCTACTGGAAGCTGGTATGGAAGTATATTTTGAAAGAATTAAGTGGTGAGAAGCTGCTATGGACATAGGCAGACACACCTATACAGGACTCTTAAGAAAGAGTGTTTAGCCACAGAGCATACACTTCTGCAACAGATCCATCCTGATAAAGCACAGTGAAGAAAAAATAGATTGCATTCTGGGGAGAAGGCCCTACTGCTTTCTAGTATTCACAGAGAGAAGATTTAGGTGCCAAAGAGTCTCCTTACACTCCTACACTTTATAAGAGCAAGTGAATTTCTGCAACTACTACTCTGTCTTTATATCACTCATGCCGGTAGACAGGCCACAACCAACCATGAGTCCCAGAAGTAGAAAACAAATTTTATGTTCCGCTCTCAAACAGTTTTAAAGCTAGCTACGAGTTTCAAAGCCAGCTGAAAGATAAAAATGTACAGTTAATTTTACTTCTATTTTATCACACTTCTTGTCCTAAGGAGCACAAGTGATTTAAAAATAAAAACTGGAAGCCACAAGTGTTCTGTTTGGTCCAGTGGGAGGTGATGATAATCCGCATACACTCATAATAGCACCTGGGCTCTTACTTCATAAAATAAGCTTTGTGTGCTGTCCAGCTAGAAATCTGGCAGAAGGATTAATTCAAACTGGAAGCAAATAACTTCATCTGACCAGAATTAACTCTAGAACTGTGCCTAAAATTTTAAATAACGCTCTCAAATGTAACGCTGTAATGATTAACATTCACTAAGAGGTAGGATTTCTATTGTGGACACAAAGACTACCAAATGAAACCAAGAACATCTCAGTTCTACACATTTTACTTTTGTAAAGACTCTGCCTGGGCTGTCAGATATAAAAACTGAAAAGGAACAGAAAAAAAACAGTAGTCTGAAGCTGTGGAAGTATGAAGTTCAACTAAGAAAATAAGCATGGGTATTTCAAAGTGCTCGCTGCACATACTATCATTCAAGGCAAATGAAATATCATGAAGGTCATTTTTTACATGAAGCAGCTCATTCCTACCAAACACAGGTCAATGCTTTACTGGCTACTGCAGCTCGAGAGTTGAAGGTATCATTTATGTCTTTATACAGTTAGGGCTCGGTCAGCATCGACTCCATAACTAAAAACTGCTACAGATCATAAGCAAAAGCCCATCATTCCCTTCTGGGAACCATTCAGAATAATCTGAGCCAATTTTTCTTCAATTAATACTGTGTTGTCATTAAAGAAAAACACATTATTATCTGGCATTATTGAAGTATTATTAATGCATTATTAAACTTGGGTTATTTCCTGAAGGAAAGGAACGGCTTCAGAGCTGCATTTCCCCTGCCTGCTCTAACTGAACGCACATTCCTTGTTTGTGGAAAAACTTGTGTTCCTGCTGACTTTGTTGTCTGCAACTGTCTGTTCTCTGTTCTTAATAAGTGAGATACTGCTGTCACTTCCTTTACCAAGGAGGCAATTCCCACTTTATAATCACGTCTTCCTCCCACACTTCCCAATTATACTCCTCTAGCCTATGTCCACACCAATTTCATAAGCAGTGGGTCTTTTACAGAGGCCTTCCAAAACCAGCAATCTTCCTCTACTTCTTGCCCACAACTCTTTGTCTGTCAAACTTGCAGCACATTTTAAATACATGTATACTATTACTGGTCACATCTGTCTGCAACCAGTTTGGGTTTTGGAGACATTTTTTGCAGTATGTTTTATTTTCACTATAATTATCTACAGTGTATGTTGTCCTTCCAAATACTAGTTTAAAAATAGCAAAGTATTAGTTAGGCCTGGGACATATAACGCTGAAAGTAGTCCAGTGACGGCATTAATATGATTCATGAAGTTCCAGCAACCATACAGAAGACAAACGAATCAAGACGATAGACACAAAACCCAAAAGTATCTTTTGCTCCATGCCAGAGAGATTCAAGTGACTTTTCTGTCTCTGCTTATACATTTGTCCTCAACACCACATTCATTCTCAATTTTATTTGGAGGACAGTGCGGTTCAAAGGGACCCAAGGAGATAAAAATCAGAGTGACTAAGACTTCGCTTCCAAAACGTCTTGGAGAGCCGGGAACAGAACAGACATTTCCAAAGGATGTCTGATGCGACAGGCATTACCTCCCTTCTCAGAAACGCGTTTTGCATTCTCATTCCGGTCCGTCCTAACCACTGTTTGCATCTGGCGGAGCCAAACAGCTGCTGCCCAGAAGAGGCCACACTGCAGCTGGTACTTGCTGGCTGCTCCTCTTTGGCTCCCACCCACTGCACATCCAAGATGTCTCATTGCCTGGCTCCTTTCCTTCCTTCTCCGCTCAGCCTGCTCGCTCTCTGCAGCACACGCAGAGCCCTTCGCTGCTTCACTCCTTAAAGTATGTTCTTACATAGGAACACAACTTCTAGGTGTTGCAGAGTGACAAGTGAGAAATAATGAAGCGATCAGAGGTTTTGCTGGAAAACACTAAGGCATTGATAGAAAAGGCTTTTAAAGAACTGCTGGCCTGTAGCTGTAAACCTAAAAATACTTCTTTTGAGTTCCCAGTTACCTAAATGGGGAGTGGAGTTGTTCTCGTACACGTGTATTTTGATAATTCCAGGAATGAGGTAAGGCCATTTATGCTCTATATACCAACATACATTTTTAGACTTAATTTTAGATTCCTGAACTTGTTTCTGGAGGTTTTTAGACTAAGATGCTACCAAAAGCAACATCTTTCCCAGCTGAGTACGCAAAAGATGACAGCGAACCCTCTTCCCCACCACCTCTTAGTCCCTTTGATATGCTGTCAGCTCTCCCTGCTCCCCACCTACCAGAAATATTCTGCACTCGAACAGATGACAGTTTGAGGAAGACCAAAAAGAAAGCTTGCTTCACTGTTTTCACAGGGACACCTGGGACTTGGGAGGAGAAAGTTCTCGACACAGAGAGAATCCACAGTTTAGCCAGAAAAGAGGGAATTTATAACAAAGAATGCAGCAGTCCAGACTTCATTTTCACTCAAGACCCTTAGATGGAAACAGGAGGTTTTCATAATGGATTTTCAAATTTGAAAGTCAAATGCAACTGTAATTTGACAGAGGCCGGCTCACTGAGCTTCAGGGCATACTGAAGCACAATCACACACACTGTTTGCTTTTTCAGATTTTCCCAGGGAGGCAAGGGTTGACCTCACAGAGAAGACAGGCTAAAGGGTGACCTCTGCTTTGAAAAAGACAGGCAATTTTATCATGGATACTATGCCCCAAGACTCAATTCTTTCAACAGGTATTATTCTCAGCATCTGTATACAATATAGGACAAGACCTTAAAATACTAGGATCCTGGGTAAAGTAATTTTTTGCTCTGCATAGCTAAGCTCAGGCTCCCCAAGAGCAAGGGGATTTTGTAAAATCTTTCAAAAATCTGCATGTTAACTTGCAGCAGTTGCAAACCGAGAGGACTCAAACATATAAAACAGCTACCATGTCTTTAGGAGCAGCAGGACTATGTGAGTCTAATCAATGTATTTTATCTGAATGAAAGAGCAAATTATACATCCCAGTCCACAAAAATGCACAAACAAAGTCAACAGCAGAAAACTTCTTGTTCAGTAAAAACCACCCATTGTCAAGTGCAACAAAATAGGAGAAAATTATATGTTAGGACTGAATTTCTGGCTACAAAACATCATCTCAAGCCGACTTCTTACAAAGCAGTTTCGCCTGCAGGACGTAGATGGCATCAAGAGTGCAGTGAATTGGAACCTGCCTCACTCGTGCTCTCTGAACAAATTCAAACTATTGCCAGAATTGTGTGTGCCGCACAGCAAACTACTGCTACACAAGCACGTCAAAGCTAGGCATTACAATCTTTACCTGTCTGAAAGTATCACCCCAAATTCAATTAACACAGCACAAGCACAGGCTTATTACCAACAAATGCAAAACACAACCTAGATATTTTTATTTCTAGCACATTGAGCGTTCACACAAAGAATGAACAAAAGTTCTGCTTTAAATTTGGCTTAATGACTTAAATGAAAGTTTGTTTGTAGAATTTGAGAAATCCTTAAATGCTCATTGCAGATGTTGGCTTGTAAGTCCAGAAATTCACACCCATAATAATACACTTCCCTGAAGCTCTATGGTTGAAGTGCCATGGCACTGAAGCAGAAAGTTACAAAGTGAAATTCTGGTCCTACTGAGGCTGGTAAAGGCTTGCCACTGATTTCCATAAGGCCAGCATCAGTCTTGCTCTAAGAAATAATAACCAGAATCACCTTTTAAGATCTAATTTTTTTACTGAAATATACTGTACAATAGCGTATAAACGCTGCATTAAATGTAATTGGCGACTTTGCTACCAGGAGTGATTTGTGCTTTGAAATAAATAGTGAGAGGAAATGCTAGTAGCCTTCTAAGTTTCCCAAGTGAAAACAACTTTAAGCCACGCTTTCTTTAAAAACAGTAATTACATCCTTACCCTAAAAAAGTCACTGTCTTTAATAAGCCTGCAGAGATGTCATCAAAGGGTCACTGGCAGAGTCTTCCAGGATGGGGAAATCTACCACTTAACCACCGCAAGTTGCGGGGACTCTGATGCTAACCACAGAAGAGCAGAATGATCTGTAGTGGCATTTACCAGCCAAAGTAAATTGGAACAGATTTGTTTTCTCCCATGATTTACTTAATTACCTTTCAAATTAAGCCTAGCTATTCAAGTAATTCTAGAAACAATCTCAAGGTCTGAATACTCCATGGCCAAACAGATGTGAGCTCTGAGAGAGAACTGTTTGGGTGCCAGGCTTACAGGAGAACAGCAGCCAGGTGTCTATCTCCCTCCTGACACAGCATGTTGTACTAACTAACTTGAATTTTATAGCTGTGCTCCACTGGGGTTTCAGAACAGATCAAGCAGACTTGGTATCACAGACATTAAAGGGCAGAAATCAAAGGTGCTGGCAGAGCAACAGGCTCTCAGTCCTGCATCTCAGACCCGGGGGAAACGGAAGGAAGGTTCAATGCCAGCTGGAGACTCCAACGTGCTCCAGCAGAGCTCAAATTGCCACAGTCTTTTCACAGAAGCACAACTTTTCTCTTGGTACCCGCTGCACAGACCTCTCAGCTCTGAACACGCTCCCAAAGCCAACCCAACACAGCACAATTAGAGGCACGCTACAAAGACATAGGTTTTGAGTGCTGGAGCAGAAGGCACAGCTGTGAAGATATACAGCTGGGAACCCACATTTTGTTACATTGCCAGGTGTCAGCTTAGGCAATGCTAAATGACTGCTGAAAACAATGGTTTCCTAAAAGTTAAGCAGCAAGAAAAAATTAAATTAACAAGTTAACATCCCAAGAAATAAATGGTGGCAAGTCTTGCCTATGAGGGATGTTGGCCGCTGAGGCCTGGCGGAGCTGGGAGACTACTCTGCTTCTGTTCAAGAATTCTTTACTCACTGTCAGTTACACATTTCTTCTTGTTTAAAAATGACATTACAGATTCCCCTGGCACTAGGAGAAAATTAACTTCTCTAGACTCCCCAGAGTGAAAGCCCTGCTTCTTGTGTGGACTCAGCTGAACCAAGTACTACTTTATTTTCTTCTCTCCTCCTTAAAAACAAAATCAAATTCCAACTGTAAACATACAGACATGCAAGCCTTCCAAGGCAAGGAAAGAAAATCAAATCGATGAGATCATGAGAAATTCAGTCTTACAGGTACAAGCAGTACCAGAGGATGACACAGTACATGTGAACTTTGCTCCTCTCTACCCTGTGTCTCCAGAAGCCCTGGCTGAGTCTTACTACATGAGAGGTATGGGCAGCCCCAGCAAATCCCATTTTCTAGAAAATCCAAGGAACTCAGGTCACAGCTCCTGCAGTGCAAGTGAGAACATGCAGAAGACACACAAAAAAGGAATTATGTTTCAGCACATGCACCCAGGAGAGATGATACTGCACACAGAGCAGATAGCGTGTGGTAAGAGGATCCCAGAGACATCAGGTAGAAGGCATCTCTGGAGATCCAGTCCCACCTCGCACTTGGAGCAGGACCATCACCAATACCAGAACCATCCATATCCTAGAACTCTTAACTGGATGATGCCTATTCTCTTGTATATGGCTGTTAACAGCTTACTGAGTGTTTGGGAGCGTCTGCATGGCAAACAGCCAGAGAGAACAAAGTCTATCATCTCCAGACCCCGCCTCCTAACTTGGACAAGTAAGCAAGCAACACAAGTGAACGCTGAGGAGGAAACCAGTCCCCTCTCTCAGCTCCTAATCATTAGTGAAAAGGGAATTGTGGTCCAAAGAAAATGAGCCAGCGGTACTCAGGAGAAGGTGAAAGGGCACCTCGTGGCTGGGGGCCTGCTGATAGCAGCCCTCCCTCGGGCTGTGCAGGAGTCCTTTCTTCTGCACTCACAAAAGAATCCAAGCAAGTCATTTAAAAGTGCCTCAGGGCAGAGCTTGTCACTAGATCAGGTTTGCCCTGTTAAAATAATAAATGAGGTAATGCGTAAAATGCCTTCAATTTGAGGACATTTTTCATTCATAAAACAGAAATACCAACAGCTTTGCTACCAAATAAACTTAATGGATGGTTAAAGTCCCTGCACCTCTCCTTGCAATAAAGCAGAGCCAAGCAGTAGGGATTCTGCGGCACAAGACACACTGTTTCCAAGGACAGCTCTGCAAGTTGAAATGAGAGCTGACAACTTCCAGGTCATTAATCCGACAGCATAAACAGAGCCCATGTACCAGTACATGCATTCAGGTGGACTAGAGCAACGGCCGCAAAGGAAGAACTAGACAACGCTATTTTGCTTTTTGTTCTGAGTTTCCAGAAAAACTTTTATAATCAATCCTCCACTCCCTTCTACTCATCCTCAGGATATGTGGAGCCTGATGCCGGCTCTATTTGTGTTGCTAGCTGAAAGAACAGCAGAACATGCCAAACATTTAATAACAAAATTCCAGCCTTGTGACACAACCCAGTAATCCCAAGACTGGAAACTAACTTCATGTTTCTACTCTGCATAAAACCCTAATCCTAACAAGAGCAACGTTATTTTTATTTTGCCTGAACCTTTTCTAAAGACATGTATCTCACAAATTAACAAAGCTACCGCAAAGCATATTGAACGTGGTTGTGTTACCTATGTACCTATGGCATCTACAAATTGGCAGAATTACGACAACACAGAAACAGCTAAAACTAGTTATGCTTATCTGTGTGCTCTTACACTGAATTGGTTGTAGCTGGATGAGCTGTTCTAGTAGCAATTGCTTGTTCCCCACCACCTTGGGACACCTCTCAGGACACTCTATGATAAGGAAACAAATGGAGAGTTGCAGGGTCCTAGGAAAACCATGGCTGGGCACGAGCATGCATATAACAATTCTCATCTAATATCACAACTGCAAAACAGCAAGGCAGGAGGCTTCATAAGCCAAGACCCCAGGTTCAAGCCAGGGACAAATATGCATTACAGACATGTCTAAGGACTCATCAAGACCTCTGCAAAAGGGAGGGAATAAACTCTCCCAACCCCCAGCTGGTGTTTCAACCACTGTTTGCCATGATCATTTCCATCACCAGATCCCAAGCAGCTTCTCACTGCTGCAGCTGTTCTGGCTTCAACACCACCCAGGCTTGCAGTACAGAAAGTGCCATCAAACACCTGGAATTCCATTTTAAAACAGCTTGTACTGTCACTAACTATGCTGCAGATGTGAGGCTGTGCCTGACAAAGCTGTAGCACAAGCCTATGCTGTATTCCAGCACCCACAGCAGCACTGCTCATCTGTCTTGACTTAGAAGTCACAAAACAGCAGAAAAAATGTGCCACTGCACACAGGCCTGTACAGCTGCAATATGCGACACATAAAATCTGCAAATGCAAGTGTTATAGGGGAAGGCAGAAATAATATTATGTTAAGCTAGCAGAAATAATTTGTGCATAGGGTACATTTATTCCTATACCCAGAAGCACAGAAGGTTTACGCACCCATTAAAATAAATATCCAGTTAACTATTCTGATTATTGGACTGCTACCCATGCATAAGTATTTAACCACAAGGTTCATGCAATTTTGTGCTGCCTTGTCCCAGCACTACAATGTTTTCTGCAAAGCCCTCTTCCCATTCCTAACTGTGATGGGCATATTTTGCAAAGACCATGCATGATCTGGCCATATTACAGTAAAGGACGTACAGAAGTGTCACTTCTGAAGAAACACATTTAGCTTCAACCTTGGCTAGGTCATCTTTTGTATTCTAAAGAAAGACACTCAGCGTCAGAAACAGTCTTATGGATACACATAAAAGGCAATACTGAACAACTACTATACTTACTCTGCGAAATGACACCACGTAGAATGTATCTTCCCTTCTGCGAATAGCTTCAAAAAAATCTTGATAGCTCCTTGGAGAGGCGTAATACACTTGCAATTCATTCCCTGAGTTCCTGCTGAAATAAAGAGGGGGGGGAAGGTAATTATTTTAGACAAGACAGTTAACTTCAGTGAGACAATGACTTTAAAGACCTGATATTCAAAAGAACAGCAGCTCTTCATCCATTGAGAGAAGCATAAGGAACATTAAACACAGGTGAAAACAGTAAAACTACTAGGCATTTTTTGAAAGTTCAAGGTACTTTAAAGGTCTTGCTGTGGAAAACTTTTCCAGCCTTGATTTTATTCATGTTTTTCAGGCTGGCAAAAATCTGCTTGCTAGCTCAACAGGAGAAAAAAAAAAGTTTCAAGTCAACCTAAAGTATCTGAGAAATTGTGATGACTTCTGAAAATAGTTTTTTTAGCAAATTTTAGAATGAAATGTAATTTCAAAATAAATAAAAAAATCAAAACATTTATTAATTTTCTTTTTACTGCTAAGAATCCAAACCACTCAAATTGAAATAAGTGCAAAGTATAAACAGAGCTTTTCATTTACTGACAAGTGAGAACCCCACCTTCTCTCTCACTCCCTTTTTTTTTTTTTTTCCCCACAATTCTTGTCTTACATGTATCAGACATCATCCTAAGCCAGAACACTGGCAAGTCATACAATCCTAGTACTTATCCATTGTTTATCTCTGAAAGGTGAGAAATTCCTTGCACATACTGCTATCATGTGTACTTCTCCAATCTCATTCAAAAGTAACATATTTAATCAAACTGGAAAGCTGTACTTACACACACCATTAGCTGGACCTTCAACCAGTCATTTTAATTCTTTCCCACTTTAATAGCATACCGTCTGTTTGCAGTATTTGTGGCAAACACACTGATTAGGCTATCCCTCCCGAGCTGTCTTCTGCTGACACAGTGTTTAAACTACGGTGGCTAATTCAGATTATTTTGGTATGTTTCTAAAATATACACAACCATGCACCCAAAACAAGGCACAAATCTATCATCAAGTGATTTTCTCGAGCAGCAGTAATAGTAGACCATCATTATCTCCTCTCCTACTGCTGATACAGTCCCGTTGCAACCGAAGGACTGCAGCTGCCAAGCCAGTTGCCCTTTAACAGGATTGGGAGTGTAAGCCCTGGGGGATCAAGAGCAGGCAGCTCTACCCTGTACGTCCTCTTCAGCACAGCTACGCAAGTGAGGAATCAGATCGCATCCTTCACACACAGGAAACAAAGACTGAAGCTAATGTGAACTTGATTACTCATTCCAAAAAACACGTAGGCCCACCAAACCACCCCTGAGATTCAGCATTGAAGTTTTACTGTGATAAAAGGCATCACGCCCACACACTGCTCAGTAAAACACATCCTGAAAACTGAAACAGGTCCCACAGATCCGTTTGCTCGCCCACACTCCAGAAGACACAGCTAGACCTAAAAAACAGCCTTTTATAACTCTAAATCCAGCCATGGAATAAAATTGTTCCAAAGCACTTGGAAAGCATTGAGCCTTTACAAAGCTCTCCTGGTCCATAGAACCAGTCTAACACTAGTCCCAAATTCCAAGTGACACCAGTGGATTACAGGTATTACAGCGCACCTACCTTTGAGCATCTAAGGGTAACCACAATGGACTGCTCCATGAAAGGAAGGGAGGAATTTAAGATCTGAAAACAGGTGCGAAGCTACCAGGTGTTTTAGTAACACCTTACCATATTACAAGAAAGTATCATATTTAATTGCGTATCCAAAACAGTGGTGCTGAGACTGGCCCTTTATTGGGAGATCAAGGAGTCTTTATTTCAAAAGTTCGAAGGGCACCCTGTTACTCATCGCAGAGCACTAGGATGTTGCACATCTTGTTTTAAGAAGGAATGAGGTTATGGACAGGGTGCCTTATATGCACCAAGAACCACAGTTTTAATAGTGCAAAATCTAGAAACAGGAAAGTAATTGAAGAGTCCCAGTTTGGTATCTGGATCCCTAAAAACACACTTGCAGAAACCCTCATCAAAATTACCCCTCAAGAAAGCTCTGAAATAGACTATAGAGAGCTGAGGGGTTCTCATGATTTTCTTTGAAATCATCTTGAATTTTTATCTTCCTCTTCTGCTTTGACTTCACTGCAGTACTTTTCAGTGCATCAATTTTCTTTTGGAATCCAGGACCAACATGACAATGTTGGTATCATCAGCGCTACAAAGACAAACCTAGACCCTGCTAATGTGGCCCTGTTCATGGATGCAGGTCACCAACAAGGATATTGTAGAAGGTAAAGGTCACTCAATTTCCAGTCACAGTATTAATAATATTTTTTTAATATTAAAAAAATAAACACCTTGACCGTATACTCCACAGGGGTAGCATCAACGACAAAACTGAATGAACAGCACCTTCCTGTGTGCCCAAGAGATGAGGAACAAGCGCTGCAGAAAGGACCTGGGGTGCTGGCAGGCAAGCTGAACGCCAGCCTGTGGGGCACCTGGAGGGTAACTTACCAGGCTGCATTACAGTCAGGGCCTGGAGCACAGAAGGTACCAGGAGAGACAGGAGACAGAGGGAACAGGGCTTGTTTAGCCTGGAGAGGCTGAGAGGGCTCTAAGTGCAGCCCTCAGCCTCCTAATGAAGATCACGACAGAGATGGAGACTGTCTCTTCTAACAGAGACACACAGTAAATCTGAAGTTAAACCTACTGTGAGTAGGAGGTTGGACTAGAGATCTCCAAAGGTTCTTTACAACCTAAACTACCCTGTGGTTCTACGATTGCATAGAGCATCTAATAGCTGATGGCTCTGGGAGGAACTGGAAATCTGTTCTATGTTCATGGCAGTTTCAGGACAGTCACAGCATGCAGCTGCCATGACTCACTGGTCCTGTTCATTTAAACATCATTCATCTGAAAAAAAAAAAAATACAATCTCACTTCCTTCTGAGCACAGCAGATTATTCCATGCAGAGCTGCATGATGTTGCAGACTGTTTTTAATAATTCAGATCATTCAAGATATGCAAGTCAAGACATACCAAAATTTGGCAGCCTGGTTTCCATAACGTTTGCCTGCAGCTTGCTATTTTTGCTATTTTCTCCCAGGCTGATCCTGCTTTCAAGGCAGCAATGCAAATGGAAGGTCCACAGCTGTCTTACTTCCAACAGCAACATTTCAGGTGTTCTCAGCAAAAAATCCCCTTTATACTCCATTCTGCTTGTATACTCCTCTTTAGCACTTCAAAGCAGAGAATCTTTTAAACTGTGTCACAGAGCATTCAGAAGAGAGAAATTCCATTTCCTTAAGCTCTTCTCTCCAGTTCGTCCTGTTGCCAGGGAAGAGGGACATGACAGCTAGGGGTGGGGGCAGGCTGGGGGCATCAGGAAAGTTGGGATTAGTGTGTTCTAATCATCATCAGGGAAAATCAGATGGAGACAAACCATACAAATAAGATGTAATGATACTCTGTCATTACAATTTGGTGCTTGGAAATAGTGAAAGAAACCTTCCTCTTACTGGACTCACGGCCCTTTGAAACCTTCTTATAAACTAATTACGTTCCCCCAGACAGTCCTAAGACAATTACCCCTTTTTTTTCCCTAAAAATTCAAATCTGTTTAGGAAGGGACTCTGTACAGTGAAGTAAAGGTTTTCTCATTGGTAGAAAGACCCCAGCTGTGATACAGGAATCCCTTCAAGAGTAGTTTAAATCATTAGAAGCAGTTATTTGCTAAGGGACAGAAATCAGGCCAATAAACGTAGCTAGCACCTGGCTTAAGAATCCTGATAAAGTGAAAACCGGCAGTTTCTACCATTATTGGCAAAAAATTAGGTTATTAAGTAGAAAGCAATAACAAAGGAGTTGTTCTGCCTTACCTGAGGCGGGTGTCTGTGTAAGGCATGGCCATTAGCTGGGAATCTGCCTTCTCACTGAGGGAGCTCTGAAAAACGGGGAAAGTAGAAAGAAGACACAAAGTGAAAACAATAAGCCTTTTCTTGGTTTTGCATGACGTAAAATATGATGCACACCTGTAGCAGAGTGTGAATATATAATGGAGTGCAGAGGTTTATCAGTGCCCTGCACAATAAACGTGCATTTTTCCACTGGTGAAACATGAATAACTGAAATGGCCAGCAATCAAGCTGGAACCACAAAAAAAGCAAGTGTTTTAATACAGCCAAATTTGAAGTCACACATTCAGAGACAAAGAAGGGAGGCTGGCACCATACACAACAGTATTGTGTCATCCAATGGCAAAATTTGCTATCACCAATGTCAGATTTGCAGAATTCTTCTGGCTTCACATTCTCTTTGTACCTCTGCCAAAACATACTATCCACAATACGCTTCTGGTGTTTGAAACACCAGAAGTACCTGAACTTGCCCCTACTTAGATGTTCTACGATTCTCCTTTGGACACCAGTGAGAAGAATGTGAAGTTTAATAGTCAATATTTTTTCTCCAGAAAAGTGTGGTATTTCCCACATTGCTAAGCTGAATTCTTTTTAAAGCTGTTACTACCTCTTAATCAAATGAAACACTTTGAAAATTCATGGGCTTAATTTCATCCTCGCTAGCAGTATGCCATGTAGATGAGTGGGATTTTAAAAAGTTGGAAATATGAGCACAAAGCTCATAATTCTGTAGTCTTACCAAAAATGTAACCCTCCAACAAAAGTCTGAAAAAATGAAATAGAAATATTTCAACAAAACCAATCAGCTGTGACCCTTAATAGTGAGCCAGATGAATGTGTTGTAGGGTGTATTTCTCTCCATTAACCAACTGCTTATCCTTATCCTTACACAGCCTTACCGAGAAGCTGTAAAAAGACTAACTATTGATTTCATTTTAGAAAACACTGAACATATTTTGATGACTGCTAAAAAAATTAAAAACTTCTAGCCTGAATCCAAGAGCAGGAATGGAAGCAGAACTTCAGCAACATAATAATCAACCAAACCCAGCAATTTAAAATGGGAAGTGTTGGGTACCCTAATTACAGGCACCACTGCTACTTTTGTCTATAATGACAAGTGCAGACAAGTAAGACAGTATATTTTGTTAAGTTGCCTGAAATTATCTTGTCATGTTATTGACTCACGAGTATAAACCTGCCTACCTGCATAACCCGTGCCTTCTGCTGTTGGTTATTTGACAGCCTTCTAGATCTTGTTCGTTCCACTTCATGTCTATGAACCCATCCTCGAAGTTCATGATTCAGCCTAGAAAAACCCACAGCATTGACAGATGTTTCAAAGAACAGTGGCAGAAGTTTTTATTTCAGAGAACACTTCAACTAGTCGCTATAAAGACACTGTAAATTACTACTTGTTTACCTTATGATAATTTATTTTTAATGCTAGAATAAGAAAATATAACTACAAAATTAAATTTATGATGGAATTCGTAAGGAAGTATCTGTAAAGTACTGGGGTCATGGATATTCAACATAAAGCAGATAGAGTACTTTTTTTTTCCCCAATGAACAGAAATTCTGAAATTACTGGAAGGACTACTGAAATTTAAAATCAAAAGTTGATTCTATTCAATTGGTTAAGAAAGCTAAAATACAACAAATAAATTTGAGAAAAAGAATGGACAAAGCAGAATGGAGATAAGGTTAGTGACACACTTGTATCTTTGGAAAAAGTGGAGGTAGGTGTTCTCTAGCAGTGAATAAAGCACATCTGCAACGTCAGGTGCAGTCTGCTTGTATTGGAAGCTGAAAAGCTGAAAAGTAGGAGACTATCTTTAATGTATTTCAGATGGAACAGGCTTTTAGCTGGACTAGATTTCCATATTATGAACATGAACATCTCTACATATGGAGTGATTTCTCTTTCAAGTCACGAACAACCTCCAGGCAATCAGAAAATTGTTACTAGGTTATTGCAGATGACCAGTGTGAAAACAGTGAAAATCATTACTAAAAACATAAATGGTTACAAAGATCCAAGTCGATTTTCTGTCTCTATGGCAGTAGAGACCGGATGGCGCAGACACTTATAGAGGTACTGGTCACATACTGGATGAACACTATGAATGGGCAATAACATCATTCACAGTTGTCTGTACAGCAGCACACACTCAACATACAATTTGTATCCTAATAAAAGCTTAAATGCTCAATAAAGGTTGTTTGCTCACCTCAGCGACTCTGTCCGGTTGATCAAAGGCTGACAGGGGGGTGGAGGGGGTGAAATATATAACAGTGGTTCTTCTGAGACTATCATCAGGGCTTTGTTATCAGATACAGAATGATCATACCTGTGAAAAAAGAAAAAGACATCAAGAAATCCCCTAAAATAGTTTTTCATGAATCTTTGACCAAAACCAGAGAATAAGCACTACCATCGACAAATCCATAAAGTTACAGCTGCTCCCATGGAACCTCTGAAGCAGGTGAATAACAACTTGTATCAAACATCCAATGGTCTCAGTCAATTCCCCAAAGGGGTCTGATAGCACTCAACACAGGGAAGACAGATAAGCATTAGCATATGTTGGATCTCTTCCCAAACAGGCCAGATATTGAAAAAAAACATAGCTTATAAAATATTCCTTATAATATGTGAACTATGAGATCTCGGCAGAAGCAGCTTTTTCTTTCATTCCAGAGCTGTTCAAGATTTTCTACAGAAATACTAAATTTATTATTTACTAAAATCATGCAGATGTAAAGATCGTGAGCTACATGACAATGGAGCAGCCACAAACTGTATCCAACAATCTCCAGAAGCTAGCTTGGCTTTGATAAAAAGTGAAAAAGAGCATGTATTTCGATACAAAAGTCCACAGCACTCTCAGCCACAAAGCAAAGACTAATATTCCTTTCTCCTGGTTATCTGTACCTCGTCAAGAGTTAACTGCTTATCACCAAATACCTATTACAAGTTCCTCTCTTGATAGGGTACCAATATAACAACCTTCCTCTTGGCGTTGACAGAGACCTGTAGCTCCTAAACCTCATTTTCTTCCTGAAGAACCAGGTGTAAGAGCTGATGAAAGCCTTATTCACATTCCCCTCCCTTTCCCAGCTTCCTCTCCATCTTCATGCCTGCTTCTCCTGTTTACTGCATCTAGAACTGATAAAGGAGAACATGCAGCAAAGAGCTCACAGCTTGCCAAAAACCAGGGTGAAAGAGTGTAAGAAAAGGAGGAGGTACAGGCACTAGCATATCCCCCCAAGAGAGCCACTCTACTACTACGTCACTTAAGTCATGGTCTGAAATGTGCCACATAGGACACAAAGCCCTCACCATGGCTACAGCCTTAACACGATCTTGATTTATTGCCTTCTTTCTGCATGGCAAAATACATTAGGTCTTTTCTGCACATCTGTGCCTGGCTTTGTTCAACCAGCCAAAACACTCTACTGGAAAGGGACAATCTGAGAGGATAAATCCTGTAAGGGGAAAACATGAGCTGGATTAGCCAGACTTCAATCTGGAGACAATTATATGTTCGCTTATGCACTGAAAGTGCTAGAGATCTAGGAAGCTTGAAAGCAACTACATAATTAAATAATAAGCATAAGGACGGAGTCCGAGATTTCTAAAAAAGAATGAAGTGCTAAGTTCAGAGTATGTTCTTAATTGTAAACTTCCCAAGTCTTCTCTTGAGCAACTACAAAAATAAATACTCCAGCTTGAAAAGTAACATGTAGTTAACATGACAAATACTGTAACTATGCAAGCGAAAATAAATATCAGGGGAAAAAGCAGACAGATGAAGAACTGAAGAAGATCATGAAAATCTCCATGACATACATGTGTTTATATGCTCTCTTCCACCACACTGTCCCTAACCATACAACATAGCCATGTGTAGACTTCTGAAGCTGTGCATATTGGCTGCTCTTGGAGACAAAACATCATACTCATTTAAAAATCAACATTGCAAATTTTGTTAAATAATAGAAAAATAAAACAGATCAGCTTTCAAAACACTGTGTTTGTAAATTCAATTGTTCTACAAGAACAGCAATAACACTGGCCAAAAAGGTTAGCAAACAGTGAGGTCTAAAAGCACCACTGCCCTCTGCCACCTGAAGTATGTTAACCGTTTTCATTTCACCTGTTGCTGTTCTCCGGAATGATGCCCCCAGGTATTTTCTGAGCTGTGCTGGATTCCTGTCTAGCTGAGAACTCCAGAAGATTTCTGGTCCGGTGGCTGGAACTTCCAGTGGAATCAACTCCATTGGGATCCTTTTCAAACACACTGGAAAACATAATAACCATAGCAAAACATAACACATACATAAAGGCTCTGCAACACACTTAAGGTTAAATACTCAGGTGAGTAAGTTTCTGGCTGCTGCTGTGTTACATGGATAAGGTTCATGTCATAGCTGATGTAAAAATGTGATGTCTTGTGTCATATTACTGTTGTGTAAAGCATTAGTAGACAGAAAAGCAATTCCATTCTCTTCTTCAGTTTTAATTCTTCGAAGGATTTTGATGCTTTGGTTTTCATGTTCCCCTATAAGCTTCATCTGATGAAACTGAGATCAGTCTGTTTGTAACCTAGATCTGCAGGCATAAGAAGATTACCTATATTCATATCAAAGTACCCCTGAACTTTAACTTTCATCAGCTTCAAAGCACAATTGACATAGTTTATATGAATACAATATGTAAGAAAAATATAGCTACCAAATTCCATGCAGCTGCAAGCCTGGAGTATTATGCCAGACATCTAACAAAACCATATACAAAAGTACACATGTTAAATTCTACTTGGATTTAGAAACACTGGCAGGGCTGACAACCCCCATTTACATAGCAGCAGCAGGCCATGGTCCCAGATACCCTGTCGCCCTGGTCTGGGCTGGCAGTGATCAAAGGATCTCCCCCTGGGGGCTGCACGGCCAGCCAGCCACGCGGCATAGGAACCTCTGCGCTGCTCTCCACGCAGAGCCAGGCAGGAGCACTTCAGAAGGGTGATTTACAAGTGAGAAATCTTGAAAGCACAAAAGCAATACTTCAATACATGCTCTTCAGAGACCAAGCTTTACTCTTTTGTCAACATGGTTGCTTCCTGAAAGATGTGTTTTTACAAAACCAAGTTCTAACTTCTTAGCTGACAACAGCAGAGCATCACCAGCAGCAACACAGTGGAAATACACAAATACAAGAAGACCCCAGCATGCCAGTGAGATCTTTGCCATGCATGTTGATCACCACCTACAGAGTACATTTTAATTCATCACCCACCTCTCCTGTGCAGCAGAGCATAAACTCTGCAGGGGAAGATCTCATTTTCCTATTTGTTATATGGCATTATTTTGCAACGGGCAAGGAATACAAATGGTAATAACAGAGAAAGGCAAGGCCTAGCAAGGAGGGCAGATTAAATACTCCACAACTAAGCAGAAGGCACACAGACATAGTTGCCTAGCAATCCTCTCTCTTTTGCCAATACATCTGTGCTCCTGTTAGCAGTAACCCAGGTCTCCCTGTGAGTAATTGTGTCACGTTCTGCAGAACCGCTGGAGCCAGGGCAATACCAGATCCAGCTGACGTCGCTTTGACTGCCTCCTCTCCTTCAGGTTTCCGGGCAGCAGCACAGAATCAGGGCAGCAGAAATGCTACAAGAAAGGCTTTGTTTTCACTAGTGACATTGGGCAGAAAAAATACAGTTTCCTTAGTGTATACGTACACTAGCATCCAAACATCTCATTGCTTCTACTGCACAGCATGGAAAGTTGGATGGTTTATCCACAACCTCATAGATCAGGCAACAGCAGGCTACCTAATTTTACTGAAACAATCCCCACTATCTACTGTATTTTATGAGATCATGTTTTTTCTCTTCCAATGAAAGCATCAGCACAGCTGGCAGCATCTCAAGCCCAGAACCAGAGCTCAAAACTAAGGCTGATGCTTAAAGTGCTGGAAGTCACTCATCTGTGAAATGTCACTACTCTTAGCTAACTTAGAGCCATGACTCTAGACAGCTAAAAGTATATGGAAGTTTATTCATTAAACCAAGAATATCCATCAGAAGATCTGAAAGTTGTAGCTCTCCTGCAAACCATTTCTCCACAGCCTGATGTATATCAGCCATCCAATCCAGTGTGTCCATAGCCCTCCTGGGTCTGGCGCTTTATCCTACCCTACTTCTCTCTGTTCAAAATGACATGTTGAACCAGAGAAACTAACAAAGACCTAATCAGCAGAAGTGTAACAAATCTGCATTTTTCCATGATGATTCTTCCTTCCTATCCTATTTGCCTCGTTCTGCAAAAGCAGTTCTTGTTATTTCAGGTTCCAGTTAGCACGGTGACTAGTTTGAGGTGAAGTGCCACATGTAACATATTGCTACTCCAGTTCACCCTGAGCTCTGAACAAAAGTAGTGAAATCCAAACCAAGTACATCAAGGATAAAGATAAGTACCACTCTTCAATCACAACTAATTCTTAGTTTTTGTAATTTAGTCATTTTAGCTGTGCAGCCACTCAAAACCACACACAGCTGCTCATTTGATTGTATCAGCTTTAATAGAGAGGAGACATTTATTTTCCCTCCTCTTATGCTTACAACATCCTAATCTTTTCATCAAAATTAAAATTTCACTTTTGGCACCAGCTAAGTATGGGATGTTTCAACCTGAACGAAGATATCTTCAGCCATAAAAGACAATAGAGGTGGCAAACAGAGCATGTTTTGACATCCTTACAGGCACAAACCATTGTGCTCACTTCTGAGAACATGGGCACCAAATGACGACAAAATATGGTATTGTTTACAGTATTTATTCCAATGTCATTTCCCTTATTGGGATAGTTTTTTTCCACAAAATGCTTCCTTGGAAGCAGGGCTAGCAGAAATTTCTGCCCTAAGCTACATGGGCTACATTTGCTTCCCCTTTCCCATTCTTTTTTTAGGACCTTGAAGATGAGAAAAAGCTTCCTTCTGGAAGTCTTCAATATGTCTAAAAAAAACCCCATAATTCCCCTTCCTTGCTCCTTTGGTTTGTGGCAGTGACCCAAAACCAAAAGAACTTCCATTTTGGATAAGGAAAACCCTTGCAACTTGAAATACTGTCCTGCTTCTACCTTGTAATTACTTGGGGAGTTTTGTCAGTTTTTTGCCCATCTGAATAGAAGATGTCCTTCTGTTGTATCATTTCTTCTCCTTCCTTCCTCCCACGAGAGGTCACTTGTAGAGTTTGTCTGTAAGCAAGGCTCCATCTTCGGGTGACAGAGAGGTGAGGACATGCAGGTAACTGCCCATACCCTCTGATCCCTCATTCTCAAAGACCTTTCCTTGCCAAGTGGGTACATGAGGGCATGATATCAGGGTATCAGAAATATTCCTCCTTGGACATCTCAAATTAACATGGGGGGAAAAGCATTATTTAGGACCAGCGAGAGCAGCTGGGATGAAGGACAGACCTCTCCTGCAGAGCTACATTTGGAAACACCTGCCCACCTGAGGCATACTGAGCTTTACAAGTGCTACGCAGAACAGCAACAATACAAGCCAGAACAGCAAGGGTCTACAGAACAGCTCCCCAGTAGCATGACACTAAAGATTGAGTCAATATTGACCATCAGAAGCATCAGGGAGAAGACATTACAAACAGTGAAAAAGAAAGGTAGGTGATCCCATTCAGGGGAAAAAAGGCTTCTGAAAAACAGTATTTTCAGCTAAGATATCAATAGTCACTTCAAAAAAAAATTTTAATATGACAGGTGGTAAATACATGGAAAATTTTTTTTCATTCTGTTGGGCTACAAGATGAGAATTTGGAAAAGAAAGAGCACTTATCTGCCCTGAGCAAGTCCTACCATGTGCAGGAATGGAGTTACTGCTCTACATTAGAAGTCAAGAAAGACTGAAGCTGAGAAATGGCTTTACTGGACAAGATGAGCAGTTAGAAGCTGGAACCTCTTCTGTTTGGCCACACCTTACATACCTGGGGTGCCTACCATGGCTTTGCAGCCTGCATTTGGACATCCCAGATATCGTGAGCAGTACAGGGTTTCCAAACAGCCACAAACACCCTGTCCAAGCTGGCTGAGCTATCAGCTTGTTTAAGATGCAAAACCAGATCCAAGAGGAAAAAAGAAAGAATCACTAAATACTTCATGAAGATGTTTGTTCAGAAGTGTAGATCAATCTGATTATAGGAGGGAGAGAAAAGCAACACTCCTGTCATGGTTTCTCCAGGCATTCAATGGCACCTGATATTTTAGCTGTATTTTTACTTCTTTGGTTTGAACGTCAGTTTGATAACTGTGAAAGCAAGTCTTGCCAGGAGCCCGAACTAAATTTCAATTGAACTTCTGGCTGAACAAACCCTGTGTGCTTCAAGTTTGGAATACTGACATTTAAGTTGCACAGTAATTTGTAGATGAAAGCCAATAGTGATATCATAACAAAGAGTTTTCTGGGGACAGAACCACCTCTGAGTATGAGCTGGGATGCTTCCAATGGGCTAAAGTTGACATTGCAAGGAGACACCAACCAAGGACCTTGTCCTCTTCCTAACTGATTCCAGACAAGGCTGCTGCAGTGCCAAATGCTGTCTGGAAAGTATTTCTCCTTTCTTATTCCCGATGAGGGCACCATCTGCTGACAGCAAGGCGCTACCTTCTCCTGCCAGGCTGCTCCAGAGTTACCCTCTGCGAGCGCTGGGCTGGCAAGAGCACCCCAGCTTCTTTCCTCTGCCGAGGACCATGAGGAAAGCAACCCAGACTGGAAGGTTTTTGTGTTTTGTTCTTTTCAAAACCTCCATGTTTTTCTTGTGTTCTTTTCTTTAAAAGACAATTTACTTTTAATAAAGCTCTTGGAAAAGAAAGGAAGCAAGCAAGTATCGACACCCAGAGCATTTATTCTTGCCTTCCAAATGATATACAGTTATCTGGAAGTGGGCTGGCTTTTATTGCCAAAGCTTGGGCAGGCCTTATGCAAGCAGTCTCAACTGCAACGTTCATTCAGGGCAAAAACTTTCTGCGCTTCACTCCCAACCCAGCAGATGAACACACGGAGGAAAGGGTAAGTTATCAGTGAGTGCACCTGGCATTCTGCGCAGGCTCTGCAACCGTATCAGTGGCAGCAGGCCAAGGCAAGCGAGCACAGCTAGGCCACGGCAGAACTCTGCCAGGATGAACGTGTGGCTGTGATCAGTAAAGGAAAGAGAAAGGAATCACTTCCTGCTCCTGAAGTTGTAGTTTGTAAGAAAATCAAGGGTATTCCATTTTATTCAAGCACCAATCCATCAAGAGAGGTTCTGAAGGTCTGGAACCTGAACCCAAGTCCAAATCACTCAGCCTGCCCTTTTCCTCTCAATTTCTCCCTCTTTTCAAGGAGAAACTACACCACACGACCAAAGGTGTGCTATGGAAGCAGTTTTCTGGCTTTGGGCCACCTCCAACACAAATGTACACTCAACTCAGCACTGAAACATATTCTTTCAGTGTCACAAACATCAAAGTAAGTTTCCTGTATTAAAAGTGTTAATAACACAAACATCTTCCAGAGCTTCTGCTGGTTTTGCTAAAACACTCAGAGGGCTCTGTATTTCCTCAGCAGCCAGAAGGAGCTGGCTAACGTGGCACTATTGCATGTCGCTTGCACTCATCTAATAGTTTTCGCATTTCACCAGTTCTTCTCTACTAGTAAGAAATGAATAGCCTTTTGACTGTCAAAATTTGGATGTATGTTTCCTAGCATACTTCAGGTACACATTACATTTAAGACTATCAACCTCCAGAAGACATATGGAAGGCTACTGAGGCTTGCAAAAAGCAGAGAAATAATCCTTTTCTATCCTTCACCAAGTGCAAAAAAGCCCAGGATTGGATAAACTGAGATTAAGAAACTCACCCTTGTTGTACGGCCCACAATTAGTGGTTCTCTGTTCTCAGAACATCTTTTAGAGATGCTTTAATCAGTCAGTGTTTAGACAACACCATCCAACCTGCAGCTTGAAGGAAATCACAGGCCACAGGTACAATGTTTAATGGTCACAATTCAGCGCCGCTCCCAAACCAGGCTGAGCTGGAAGGTGGCAACAGGCAAGCAAGGAGCCTGGCTGGGGAGTTCCTCCTCCACTGCACTGCAAGCCATGGGTGGTTTCAAGTAACCTGCCCAACTTTGCACTGGAATGGAGGGAGGAAGAAGCACACACACAATCAGGAAGAAATTTTAAGGCAACAGGAAGAAAAAAATGCATTTCAGTTGCTAGTCATTACCCTTCATTTTAGGCCACATTATTCATCAGGACATTTCGAGTGTTTTCAAACGTGCCATGATGCTGCTTGATCTTATGATCGAGCTCACCTGCCAGGGCAGCACAGTGATGGGATCCAGACCATAGTGAGACCTCAGTCCAGGACTGGCTGCTGTGGGTGGGATCTGCACCGACAAACCTGAGCACACAACTTCCAGCTCAAACATCTCTGCCGCAGCACAACACTTGCTGCATGTGATGTTATGGTGACAAGATTAGCTTCTTTGTCCACTTCAAGGGAACTACAAAATTATTTCTCTAACTTTCCATCATCCCACCAACCAAGGTAATCCCTAGGCTCCTGCCTGCTGTAAGACAAGTCTGCTTCTTTAATCACAGAGTCCGGCATTAAGGCTCAAACGACAGCAAACTTGCACAAAATCACTGCTGAATGCACCAAGCCTCCAAATTAACCTGCTCTCTCACATACCAACTCAAGACTACCCAGCCTGAATAAGGGCTCTAAACCATACTGACACCAAAACAGCTGTGCTCCACGGATGGTGCTTTCAGCAGCCCAAACCACATGTGCTCCAAAAGCTCAGCAGGCAACATTAGTACTGACTAGCAGCCTGCACACTAGGTGGGATGCTAATCTGGGTGCTGGTGAAAGACTTGTGTTTACTTACTTCATCCTTACAAGCAGCAATTGCGATAGCATGCAGCTGAGCTATTTCCTCATTTTTAGTAAAAGAGGATTAATCTTAACCACTTCTGGGGGTTTTTTTTGCCCCACTGTTTGTGTTACTACCTAAGAAATGAGACACACCTGTAAGTCTATCAGGAGACAGAAATCAGTGCTTCTTCATTTGTTGCAGTTTATGACAACAGCAGCCAAATCACGTTTCTCAGCTACCAAGGCTGGTGTGTCTTTATTTGCAGATTGCTCAATGGATCTAAATTTTTTATAGATTATTCAGTTTCCAGGATAGTCCTGGAAAGTAGGGGAAAAGCCATCAGGACACTCTAGAGAGGAACTGCAATGAAGTTTCTACAAAAGGCCAGCAATTCTAGTGCAGCTGCTGTAGGTCAACAGGACACAAGAGATTTTGAAGCAGCAGCTTTACTTAGTTCCATCAATCACCACCTCAGTCATCCTCCACCACAAATATGGCTTAAGAATTTTTGGTTACATCATCAAGTCTGTTTTCCAGTTTGAAAGGGGTTCCAGCCATACAGAGGTGGCCAACTTGTAATAAAAAATAAAATTAATAAAAAAAAAAAATCACACCACTTTCTCAAACCCCCTGTTCCAATCTCTTTGCAGATCTGCCTTTCCCCTCCCTAACTTCACATTTTTCTTTGTTTTCCATCATTAAATCTCTGAAATGGTAGTTAGGACACATTCTGGCTGGCTGACACCTTTATAAATGCTCTAGACGATGACCACCAAAGTAAGCTTGAGCAGACTGATTAGGGGGAAAAAATAACTAGCTGAACATTTTTCATAGCCAAGAAAATAATGCTAGGGCCACTAGCAAGTACCCAGCTTGCATGCTTTGCTGCTGCTGGCTCAAAAAGCAGAGATATAAAAATTCACCTTTTGCATCTTCCATGATGGTTCTCCATTCTTACTTCTTACACATTTATTGGGTTAGGTTCTGGAAAATATCTTACCGTCACATGTAGGACTTGTATGAAAAAAAAAAACCCAAACACACAAACCAATTTATATTCAAATGGGCACAGGGAAGAGAAACAAAAGAAAAATACTCAAAAAAATAAATGCAAAAAAATAATAAAACCAATCTATATTCAACTGGGCACCAGGAAGAGAAACAAAAGAAAAATATTCAAAAAATAAATGCATGGATTGTTTAGACTAGAACATGTGCTTGGTTTCCATTTGTTTCAGCATTATTTGTGCTTATTTAACACATTTTCAGATCTGGTTACTACCCAGGCCCAGCCTAACACAAATTTGAAAATTAAACAAGGGGGAGGGGAGGGGGGGGGAGGGCACCTAGGGATCGTAATAGTTTGAAAATTTTCAGATTTCATGTTGTAAGTAATTCGGGAAAAAAAAAACCACAAAAAAACAGCAGCACAGCTAACTAGATGTTTCTTAATGCCAGAAGTCAGCAGTCTTTCAGGGGTGCTGTGTCAGCTGAGAACGCAGCCTTGCTGACCAGCACTGGCTATCTAGCAAAAGGCAAGTGTGAAAGCAGGAGATGCTGCCTCCCACAGATACCTGTCTCCAGATGTCATGCTTCCAGCTCCCAACCCTGCTGCATGCCAAGGTTTGTGGGCTCACTGCCTTTTGTGCAAATACTGCAGGGCTGCCAATTCCTGTCTTACACCTCATGGTACGTGAGACTGGGGCAAAGGGGTGACCTCTGCAAGCAACAGAATCAAAATGTACCCTTCTCCCTTCATACACCTCACCAATCATTCTTAAATAATAATAAAAGGAAGTTTTTATAGATGTTAAAACCAAATCCAAATAATTCACAAAGATTAGAGAATAGTTCATTGACACACAGACGGGAAATATCTGGGCGCCTTTCTTCTGGTATAAGACAAATAGATAAAATAGAAACTTACACTAATATAATTCCTGCTGAATTACTTCTGCTTTTAATAATTGAAAGCAGTTTTCTATACAAAATAGCAACAAACCCAAAAGAGTTTAGTAACACAGTACCATGTAACGCGGAGTTACCGTTTATACAAGCCACTTGCAGGACCAGAAAGTATTCAATTCACATTTACATTAGATTTATATTTAATTCAACTTGCGTTCTTCTCTCAGAGATAACATGGTGCCATGTCCAAGACTGAAGGATGTTCTGAAAAGCTTGATGGCAATTAAGCAGACTGGACTAGACTCTCCCTCCAATGTTTTCTTAACAGGTTTCCTGGGTTGATATGCCAGCTTCCCTACCAGACATTCAGTGCCACTCCCATATTCCCAAATTAAATGTTACAGATTACCCATACACTTAGTATATTTGTCAGCATGAAAAAAATGTGTCAGCAGAATAATTTTATCTGCTAAACTTGTTTGCCAAGGGCTGCCACATCCTGGACTGCTTCCCATAATCTTAAAGCAACAGAACAGCAGAGCCTCAGAGTCCTCCATGAAACATCACAAACATCCCACCACTTACCTACGCAGTCAATGTGATGTAAGACCAATAAACAAAATTATGTGTGAACCAGTGTTAGTGCAACAGCAAACACAGAACTAACTACAGAGCCAACCATTCAGATTTTTTTTTTGCAGAACTCCCTGTTGTTCAGCTTCACACCCCTGTCCCAGAACAACCAGATCACTTCCCTGCTTCCTCTGATTTGGTGGAAATGGGCAACTAAAGAGAAAACCTATATATCTGTCCTTTTGTTCTACCTCCAGCCTTCAAAGAATCCTATCCCTTCCAATTAAGAGTCTGAGAAGCATCTTACAATAAGGCCAGCTAAGGGAATTTTAAAGTCTGCTACCTAATTTAGGGGGCAAATTTCCTATGATTTTGCTTTTTTTTGATGTAACTCTCCTTTTGCAATGGTTTGTTGGTTTTAAATAATAAAACATTCAGTGCTAATATATTTGAATCAAAATATCCCATGCCCAAATGCTGTCACACCTCCATACAGGTTTGCAAGTGAAATGGTTTCCTACATAAAAGAAATGGCAACACTGTCAAAGTTTCAAATCGTAGTTGACAACTGCATAGAAATTAGGTATTCCACAGCTAGCTAACTCAGGGGGAAAAGTACTTCTGCTGAACTATAAGCTAGCATGTATTATAAAAAAAAAAAAAAGATTACTTATTTCTGTAAGAAGTTGCAGGGATGGAAAAACATCACGTGTACTGGAAGCTCCTGTTTGTTAAGGACCAAGCAGAACAGCAATCATGACTATCACGTTCGTGGAGCTACTATTCAGTGACACCTCTATAAAAGGAAGAAAATGCGTATGGGAGGAGTGAAATCTTAAGTCATGGTTTGCATATCCCACATTCTAGGCCTTCCAAAGAGTACTGCACAATCAACATTCATACCACCTTGATACAGTCTAGTATTTTAATTGCAATGCAAGCATTTACTCTGCTAGGGGGAAAAAAAAAAAAAAAAGCAGAAAGAGTAATTACTTGCAAATTTGCAATTACATTGCTCTTCACTGCCTAAATCCAGCACTGATGCAGACCACCTAGCTCAGGTACAGCAATCACACGGATATGCTCAGCTACTACACCGGCAATAAATTTCTTTTTATCTACTTTAATAAACATCAAATGGGTCACGACATTAACCCCGTAACATTTCTACAGTTACCAATTGTTGCAAAGGTATGAACACAAACCGACCTTTCAGCCTACTTTGACAGCAGTTTCTTGCCATCAAGCTCAACACCTTACTCATTCCTGAGGGTAGAAAAACTGACACAGGAACTTTAGAGCACTGTGCTAAAAGACTTTCCACTCATCTTCTGTATGTTTCCAAGCCTCTCAAAACCAACTAGAGCTTCACGCATTCCAACTCCTCACTGTAATGTGGAGGCAACTAAAATTTCTGCCAGCTTCAGAAAGGTTACTGGTTCTATTAGTTCTCACCAAGTGTCTCTCAAGTGTGTGGTAACATTTGCAAATGCAGATTGCTTAGCACAAACGTACAAATCAATCACTTAGTATCTGATTTAGTATCTGGAAGCTGATTTTTCTGCCTGATTGTCAAAAATACCAATACAAACCCTAAATGCACTAAGAAACAGTCTACCTTAATTTTACCTTGATATGGATGAGTTCATCAGCTGTATTTCACTGCCAGAGATAAACAATATTTACAATAAGTGCAAATACTTCAAAAGTAATTTCAGCTTTAGCAATTTTTCTAATCTTATTAAAAATGTACAAACACCAACATTGTAAAAGCTTATCAGAGTCAGAAACAGCATCTTCCTCCAGATCTATCCCATCCCATTCCTTCAGCTTGACTGGGGTTTTGAGAACAAATGGAGACACTGACTGGGAATCTACTGAAATATTCTCCCCTTCTGAAAAAGCGAACAGATTCAAATAAAAGGTCTCTATGTTCCAAAGCCAGGTTAAATAGACAGATGTGTAAGAAGTATCCCTTTTTAGTCTCCTCTCTTCCACAGGTTTCTTTATCAAGTGTCTGGGAAATAACGCAGCATTTCCTTCCCGCTGTCTTGGTTCCTATGCCCCACTGATACAGTTTGAATAAGAGAGGTTTCTGATTACCGCTTCAACTAATTAAGGAGAGGAAACCACCTCTTCACCAGATCTAGAAGACAAATAATACAGGGCTTACACTGTAATGAGGAAGGCTGCAGCAAGACACACCTAACGGCCAGGATTGCAAAGCACTAGAACAAACAGTGGGATTTCCTGCACTGGGTACTAGAAGCAGCTTAAACTCAGCTACTTACATTAGCACAAGTATAAACAAGCAGATGAGCTCTCAAAGTCTGCGCCTTTTTTTCTAAAAGGATTCTAAACACAGCTCTGTAACCTCTTCAGGTATAAATGGAGCAGACAAACTGCTGTACGCTGTATTGATTAACAAAGTGCCAAGCCAAGAGAAAATAAAAGTACAAAACCTATCTCTTGTGGGCAGAAGGATTCCAAAAGAGGAACTATTATACAGATGAGTCTTCCCCTATGCAGGAGGAGAGCAAAGGATGTAAGTCAAGTTTCAAGCTCAAGACTAAAACACAACACTGCCTGTATTAAAGATTCAAACAAAAATTGCAGGACAGCAAACTTGCTATGCAAAGAGGAATTCTTAGGCAGCTTACCTCAGTGGACCGTAATTCAACATTATGAAAGCCAGTATCACCATCACACACAGGGTCCTTCTCTTTGGAGATGATACTTTGAGCTTCTGGTTCTACACAGGAAAAAACCAGAGAAGACGTGCAATATAAAAGGGGCACAGACATACAAAGGTATGTCATGTCAGAAGCTGAACACACCAAATTATTCTTGCTCTTTGGATTTGTATTTGCCTGACTATGTATGAATACAAGCCAGGACTACTTAAAACTATTTTGTTTGTGCATTATATTTAGCTTCTATCCAGCCTATCTTCTCAGTGAAATCTTCAGAAGTACCATGAAATAAAGAACTGAAAGTCAAATAGATGTGACAGCTGTCCTGACCTAGAGCTGGTGAGAGTCCTGCTCAGACTAGGAGCCCTGGGCTAGAAACCCCCAAAGGTCTTCCAGTCAACATTTCCATGATTCTGTTCAAGTGCCTCCCACCTGAGAAGGTGGGACAATCTCTTACCTCTAATACTACTTCATCCAGCTGCCTCTTCAGCATGCTGTTTTCTTTCTTGAGCTTCTCATTCTCCAGTAAGGCTGCCTTCAGCCTCGTCTCTAGTCCCAACATGTATTCTTTCTTTTTCTTACGTGACTGGAAGGCTGACTCCCGGTTTTTGATCATGCGCTCCTGCCGTCTCAAGACATTGATCTAGATTGACAATACGGAGGCCTGTTAATGATCCACAAGTTAAAAGTGTCTCTATTTCATGCATAATTTCTGCTCCTCTATTTTCTCAAAAGTTTGTACAGATAGCTTCCTGCACTCTGCTTCAAATGAGCTGAAATGGTCAGCACAGAGCCAACTAGGAATCATGGTACACCTCCAAGAGTTATAGCTCACGAACAATGAAAAACAAGTCTTACACTGTCTTGTTTTCTCCAGAGTTAGCCTCCTAGGTGTAGGGGACACAAAACATATACCTGAGCAGCAGTTTTATTTGATCAACCAAATCACAAAGACAGATAATACCTACCTTCAGGTGTGCAAGGTAGACTTTCACCTTGACTTTACCATACACCATATTTTATAGGCCACAATCAATCAGTCATCTGTTTTCTTACCTGGAAAGTTCTATGGTTTTTTAGTCTGTCCTGTATGGAAGCCATTTCCACACTGATCACACCTGTGTCTGTACCTTTTGCAGCTAAGCTATATAGTTTTTGACATCTTGAATACTGATGCTGACCTCAGACTGCACATTCTATGAGTATCAAGCACTTACATGGCAGTTGAAATGCACTCTCTGGGTGCATCTATGCTAGCATTTTAATTCAGATCAGGTGTGTGGCTTTGATGCACATTTCCTGAGTGTCCCACTGAATATGCTTTGGTTCACATCACAGAACAGTCTCTGATAGAGCACACAAACTGGATTCCTTCTGGCTGAAGCTAAACCAGCAAATAAACTCCAGGAGGGCACATAATTCACTCCAACCACTAGCAGGCATTCAGTCTGCACGACCAGACCAGGACAGTTCAAAGTAACCCTTCCCTATCCTCCAGCAGTCCTGATGACGTGATTTTTTTTTCCCCAAGCAGGAACAGCCTATCATCTTTTACCACTTACTCATTTTGTGGTTTGGTTTGCACTGAGTGAGTGGGACAATCTAGACTGAAAGCATCTTGCTGCTGACGAGGATAATGATGATCGATACTGCAGAGCTATACAAAGCTACTTGAAATCCTAAGTTTAAATACTACTGTGTTGATTTCCTTTCCCTCACAGATTAGCAACAGCAACTCTTTTTATTAAAAACAGAAGACTTCCATCACATTATTAAGCTAGAACAGAATGTGTCTTAATGATGTATACATTGAAAAAGAACTGAAATGCCACGTCTTACACAGAACTGAATATCCTCCAGTAGCTACCAACATATGCACCGGTGTAAACTGTATCTATTAGAGCATAAAAACTAAAGAAAAAAAAAGATGAGAACTATTCTAGAAATATCAGTCTATAGAAAAAATAAGTCACAGAATAGTAACACTAACGAACTCAGTGTGCTCTGGTCAAGTTCCGGCTGCTTAAACTCTCTCCCTATATATACCCACACACAGACAGTATGGAGCTCTAGGGCTTTGGTGTCTGCAAGAAAATTTGGCTACAGGCTGTTTGAAGAAGTCATTCTTCTTCACGATACCGCAGTCTGGTGACAGAGACTGAGAAAAAACATTACAGTGCATTAACACTTTGGGCTGTCTCCATGTTGATCTAATTGCTTTCTGTAAAGATCATTTATTATATGTCTAGTCTGCTGCCACCAAGAAGAATCTCTGAAGCTGTTTGTACTTAATCCAGTTTCTCTCTCTAGCAGAGAGTGGAGATGGAAAAGATTTTAACATTCTTTCATTAACACTAAGCTTTGTCTTGAATTTGTTAAGTACTACAATACTTAACATAAGAAAACTTCTGCAGATGTATAAAAACTTTGGGGGGGGAAAAAAAAAGAAAGATTCAGGCTAGCCAAGGACCGCAGTGTATAGAACACACCATTCTGGAGCCAGGATCATTTCAACTGAGATGAAATAATAAGGAATGAGTTCATGCAGCAGCTTTGGCTTCAGCTGTGTGATACTCCAAACAAGTAGTTACATTCTTCTTCTTTTTAAAAAGAAGTTTTTCATCACAAAGTCAAACAGAGAAGACCAAATTGTTTACAGCCATTCTTGTTTGCAGACCTGCTTAGGACTACTCACTACTGGAGAGGTTTTGACTAAGCATCTGGAACCTCTGACAAATCTCCTTACTGCCCTGGAGAAAACATGGGAGTTAAAGCACCAGTGCAGTGTTTGTACACTAAGAGTACATCCTAAGGTACATCTATCGTTGTTTCAGACACCACCAGCTACATTTCAGGCTGCATTTATCTAAACTGTCCTCCTTTACTCAGTGTTCTCCAAATGCTGTCAGCTCTCTCCAGTCCGATTCAAGGTACCCTGCAAAATAACTGCATTTTAGTCTATGCCACACCACTTTAACTTTGACTCGTTTCTTAAGCTTGCTTAAATGAAACCCAACTGTTGTGTCCTTGAGTTACTTTGTTTTAATTGAAAATCCCTAAAACAGTTTAAGATCCTTGGTCAACCCTCTAGCACTTGTCTGCCTTTCCTTGGGGAATAAAGTCACACTACCTGATCCTACCTAAATCTGATGCAGGAAATAGAGCTCTGTGTGTGAAACAGTGCAACAATGCTTGAACCTGGAAGCAGTATGGCACTAAGCATTACATAGCTGGCTTGGCATCAAGATAAACATGCCCTTTGCATTTTGGTAATCAGAAGAGAGAGAGGAACATTATAATATATAAAGTCAGACTGCTTGACCAACATTGCTTTACACAAGTGCTGAACAAAGACTCAACGTAGCAAACAACTCTAACTTCTGTTGCAGTCTCCCTCTTTGTAGGTTGTATTGTATTAATTTACCACTCAAGATAGTAACTTCTGGTTCCCAGGAAACACCTACCATAACGGGAAAACATCAGCATTAAAATCAAACATTAATCAGTGCTGCAACTTCTGTTACCCAGCTTTCAAAACTACCCCACCACACACATAAAAAATATGTTGTAAATATTGAGAGGTGAAAGGTTCATTGCAAAATTGCTTCAAACTACCAACTAGATTCGGATTGTCCTCTAACTTCAGAGTCTTTGCAAAGAGTCATACACTTTACAAATAAACACCGCTACCTCAATTCAGTCTTCCAAAGAAAAATCAGTTCTGAGCAAAATTTAATCTCCATTCCAACGCTAACTGTATTTCTAGCACAAGGCACTAAGAATGTCTCCCACGCACTGCAGGTTTTGGTACACACACTGGGAAAGTTAACAGAAAGCTGAAAGTACAAACCATTTCAACTTTACATTGGCTAGATTCCTGCCTCAACTTATGAAAGCTGCTGTTTTCGAAGATGCACCTTAAATGCAGGAACACAAAACCTACGCAAATGTTTTTTCTGTTCTTATGAAAGACCTGGGTTTTCTTGTTTCTAACTCAACAGAACACAACTTGACTAACGAGTTTATTTCATATGAAAATTACCTAAAGTACAGCACATAAAACAGGATTCTTTAATAGAAATGTTGAAGTAATTTTGCATACATAAGTGTGAACTAATTTTTTCTAAATTTTCAATACTTTTTTATCAACAGAACTGGAAGGCAAAATTAAATCTTTTCTTGCTACAGAGTGGAAACATGAGAAAAGGGCCCTATAAGGACACACCTAAACTGGATTCCCGCACACACCTACTGTTTATGTCCTCATATCACTTCACAGCAACAGGAAAGGCAATCTGCTTATTTGATTAAGAGCCTCCTTCCTTCATCTGGAAGAGTGGCTTGCTTAGGCAGCATTTCTTTTGTCCAATTTCCTAGTGGGAAGTTCTTCACCAGTTTCCTAGCGAAGAGTGACGGCACTGAAAGCCTAGCACTTCCCCAGGGCTGGCAAGCTGTGTAAACACGCGCCATCAGGACACGCACAATGTACGGCCTCACAGCGTACAGCTTGCTGTCAGCCGATCTCAGCCTAAGCCACTGGAAGGGCTGAGTGTTAAGCTAACAGTTTATCCCTCCTAAACCCAAAAGAAAGTCCTGCAGTGTTTCTTTTTATCCTGCAACATCTGCTTAGATTACCAAACAATAAAACTTGTTACAGAGCTCAAATGACAGCTACATCTGTGCAGCTCTGTGCACCACATATGGCATCTAAGGCGGTCTCAAGATCTTTTAACCCCACTGGCACCAGCTGTATCCTGAAACATTTGTTCTTTTTCAAAGTGCTATGACACAGTATGTGCTGATGAGCAGTTGCAACTGTTTTTTTCATGTTTCAATAAGCACAGGTAAGATACGCAGCATTTAGGCTGATACCAAGTCTAAAAACTGCCTCCCTAAAACAGCTTCAGCTCAAAATATCCACACAACCATCATTCAAAACAAACAGCTATTCATTATCACAGCTACATGTTTGACTACTGACTGTCAACAGATGCGTATATGAAGTGTGCTGACAATTAGGCGGTTTTGTCAATTAAACCTTATATTCAGACAACGGCAAGGTGCCATGCTAGTCCTGATTACAGGGAGTCACAAACCTAGTGACTGCTGACAGGTCTCCTCAGTTTGGCTTTGTACAGCAGGCAACTATCATTTAAAAATGCAGTGCTCTTAACTGGTCTAACAGACCTTTGTCAGCTTCTTGAAAATTCAAGACTGGGTTTACAATGCAGTCTGAGTGCTGAATTATTTGTAGCAAATAATTTTTCATTTAAAAATGCAGCCCCCACACAAACATGAATAGTGAGGAAAATTTAACATCAAGCATGAGTGGCAATTCCCAGACACTAGGAAACCGTACAACAACATCCCTCCAAAGAAGCCAGAAGACACATGCCTTTGCGAAGCAGTGCCCTGCACTGCTAATAAGCAGGTGACTACACGGCAAAATTTCATGTGAATGAATACCAGTGTTTTCTCCCTCACACTGAGGGATGCAACAGGACCTTCAGCTCATGACAGCAGCACTTGGAACACCACACTGGAGAACAACACCCTGAGAGTTTAAAAGCCACAAACAAGAAGCTTCTGTATTCTTCCCAACCATGCCTTCTTTCGGACAACAGAATGCAACAAAGCAGCTCCAGACTACTAGGAACTAAATCAAGTTAACACCCAGCTTCCTAGCTAGTTAAGATGTCAAAGCTAAAGGAGGAAAAAAACCCTGCACATCTCGAAAGTTATTTCTCTTTACTGCTTACTGTGAACTACCGTGGAAAAACATATCTATTTGCACAGTGACTGTTGAGAGCTTACCCCTTTTCTACTCATTCAGCATATGATCAAAAGGAAGCCTGAAGAGATCAGGATCATATGAAACTCAGTATCTGAAGTTTCTAAAAATCATTAATAAAATCTGGGAAGATAAACAGCATGGAAGAATCAGGCCTACTGCTGACACTTCAATTCATCTACTTCCAAAGCAGTGCTTTTATTACACGGATTAGAAAAATGGTTTAGCACTAATCAAAAAGCAGACATATCAAACCTTCATGTATGTAAGAGAGCTCCAGTCACTGAGAGTCTACAGTTGAGAAGACAAACAAAGGGGGGGGGGAAATTTAAAAAAAAAAATGTATCAGCACTGTCTTCTGCCACAGTGCTTGCACACCTGGTCTGCAACTCCAGGCAGGCCAGCAGATATCAACCTGTTCCTCCCCACTCCTTGCCAAGCTGCCAAACTCCATTTACTGTTAGAAATCCTATTAGACAAGACCAACTGCAGCTCTGTCCTCCTGAAGACTCTAAAGCGACATGGTTCTCCCATCATATCCCAGACGCAGATAACTGAAAACTCTTTCTGAGCTTCAGTTATTAGCTATCATCACACAGCCAGAACTTACATCCAGCCCCATTGCTGGTGTGGTGCTTTGAAGCAGGGGCTTAGTCGCTGGTATTTTGCCGCTTGTTGAGCCATTCGCAGCAGCTGCAGGCAACGCATTCACTGTATGACTGTGAAGTGGTGTGGTCCCTCCAGGGACGGCAATGACTGGCTGGGAGGCAGGAAGCACCCCAGAAGCCTGGAGCTGTACCATAGTGGGCTGGGGGAGCACCACCAGTTGACCTAGAACACAAGAACAAACAGGAGTGCTCAGTGTATAGTATGAAATGGATTTGTACATGACCAGTTTGTAGGGCAATACTGAGGTAGGACATAGAAAGCTTTTGCTTCCTCTCCTGCCCTGCACAATATATCTCAAGTTCAATTCTACAGCACTAGTATATTCCACAGGATAGGAATAAAAAAACCCAACCCAAAACCCTCAAAAGTTTGCAGGGGTCTTAATCCACCCTGTAAGCCAAAACCACACATATTAAAGGGATCCAATAAATCAAGCTCACTCCCAAAAGCTCTTCAAAGTCAATAAAAGTCAACACTTGTTAGAAACATTACTCATTTCAGTATTGCTAACACTTGATGTGCTTTGGGCAACTTCCTCAAAGAACTTAACCGGTCTACCTCAATCCTCATCCTCCTCCTCCCTTTTGTCCGTCCCTTCTTTATTGCTGTATTCTGTGTGGTAAGTTTTCCACTGAACTGACTCATACTATACAAACCAATTCAGAAACAGCATAGAGAAAGAAGATGAAAAAGAAAGAGCAATGCCAGTTACACTTTCAAAACATAAGTTAAAGCCTCAATTCATACCAAGACAAGACCAATTTCTTTTTGAAAAATGTCTCGTGTAAGAAATTTTATGCACAAGCTGAACAGAGCTTAAAAAAAGGCAAGCAGGAAAAATGAGGTAATTTTGACAGTCTGAAATGGAATTAAAAACAATCACTTCCAAGAAATTTCAGTCCAACAACGACATTTAACTTAAGCAGGTGCTTGAGTTGTCTGAAAACACATGAACATCTCTCCAATCCTTTGTAACAGGATGACCTCACCACCTTTCAGAAACAGCATGTTCCAGCTGAGCATTCCAACCAAAATGCACGGCAATGTATTACAGCATCTACCCAACCTTCTGGAAAGTGACAAATGAAGTAACTTACCTAGCGCCAAGATCTTTTATGTATGAGGTGTAAGATTAGATCTCCTTTTTTTGCAGACATAATCTTGAAGTTAGTACAACCCTATTTAAGAACCTCAAATGGTGAATTTGAGATTTTGACAATTGTTTTTAATGCATAAAGATCACGCTTCCTTCTTTAAGCTTTTATGAAAAGGACCGTAAAAGTATCATTCCTCATGCTCCTTTGAGGATAATGGCATATTTCAAACTGGTAGCTCCAACTCATCATGTGCAGGAGATTTTGATGAACTAAAAAAAAAATCCTTATGGTTCTTGTTATGGAAGCAGCACAACAGAATTTTTAAACACACTATCAGATAAAGTAAATACATGGCATGGAAACACTTTCCCAGAAGTGTTTTCTCTATAGTGCCTCACAAAAATTACTCTCCTGACTTTTCTTCAGGGAAAAAGAGAAGTTGATCTTCACAGTATTTCACTATACTTATATCCAAAAAATCTATATTGCCAACATTCCTTATTCCAGATGGTATTTTATCAGCTGGAACATCAGAAGGAGTAAAAAGTAGGTCATGCTGACTGTGCTGACCTGTGTTTTAAGCGGTCTAACAATCTTAGGCATGTTGTAACAAGTGTCAGTGCCTCCAGATATGGCTTAACGCCTGATGGAAGAGCAATTAGTAATGGAGACAAGTATTTCACTATTGCAATAATTTCTAGATACATGCCATTAAGTATTTGTCTCATTTTCCTTCCATGCCTCCACGTCTGAGTCAACGGCAAGAGGCTGCAGCCATCAGCTGGTGAAAACGAGCAACTGCATCTGACTATTTCAGCAATGCAAGTAACGTCCCTACTGCCTTAGCTGAAGAGCAAAACAGTGCTTTGGATTCAGAAGCGAAGGCTCAAGCTACTTCAAGTATCTGTTACAGGCCAACAGGAGGAAAGAATAATTATCAGTGGACTGGAAATCACTTGCCTCTTGTTAACATCAGCTTGCAGCTATAAGCAACTTTTCTGACCTCTGACATGCCTCTCTGTGCAGATTTCACAACACCCTATTTAATGTTGTTTAGCCAGATAAAAAGCCATAAACTCATATTTCCACCATCCTGTGGCAGATTGTCACATGGGGAAAAAAACACTTTTATCACTCCTCCCAAGTTTTCAAGTTTCATTCAATCCATCCTAACTGATCCTGCTGGATCTTCCTTTGGTTGTCATAGAGTAGCACCATTATCACCTTACGCATCACTTGCCATCACAAGTAGATCAGAGCTAAGGGTTCCCAGACATCCTTCCAAATCAACAGTTTTATCCCCACAACTGCCAGTGCTCAGCATAGTCTCTTCTGCTTTACTGTCTTCCAGTAAATAATGCCCAGGTGAGGGTTGCTTCCCTTATAATTATATGAGAGAGGAATAAAACCATCTTCTCAGCCTAAAGCTTTTTCGACAAAGCATGTAGAACCCCTCTTTTCTCCTACCCCTCCCCATTTCACCTGCAAAACCTAACTTCATTCTAGTGACCATCCCAAACAGGTGCGGTGTTTACCCCTGAGACCTGGCTCAGTCAAAACAGTTCATCTACCTTTAGGAGGTGCTGGCTGGATGTTAACAACTGGCTGATGCTTTGGCAGTGGAACAAGTGTGGGAAGAGTCTGAATAATGATGGTTTTAGCTGGTATGCCAATGTTAGCCTGAGCCTCAGGTACAGCTGGCAAAAGCGGTTTGGGTTGTATCAAAGGCCTGGACGCTGCCTGACCACACCTCTTCAGGGTCTTCGCAGAATTATTCGCTAGGAAAGGAAAAAGAGTCAGAGTTGGACCAGAGGATATAAAATGAAGAATTCGGGTAGTAATAACATGGCTTTTGGTATGGGGTTTTTTTACCCATCTATAGCATTTGTTAAGAACAGACACATCTGATTACAAATTCAAATCAGCAATGACAGGATATACTAATGTCTGTTAGTTAAACTTTCATATGCGAGACAGTATGCATATTTTCTATGGAATCAAAGTAACTCGGTCTCTCATACCAGACCGAGGAGTGATGCTGACAGCAGGCTTCTTCCCTCCATCTCCTTCGGGGGATGCAGGGCTTCTGCAACTCTTGCTGTAGAGAGAGATGGGAGACATCTGGGAACTACAGCTGAAGTCCACATCATCCTGCAGGCAGAAAGTACATGAAATTAATGCTTCAGAAACACAGAAAAGTGCCTACCAGCAGTTCAGATTATAACTGCCTCTCATCACATCTGTGTTGCTGCTGCAGCAAACAGGAGAAAGGTTTTGTTTTGCAGTTTTATTTTGGTCAACGCTCAGAATCACTGAAAACCAAACAAGTACTTCTCCCTATCAGCAGAGCAATGGGAAGCAGAGGCCAGCAACTGCTAGGTTCAGAAGCCTTTAGAAGGCATTTTGTTTGGCAACCAGGCTAATAAACACAGCTGAGGAAACAGAACTGAACATGCTCTTTTTAGACTGGATCACAGCGGGAGAAGAAAGAAAACATCACTGAAGGGAAGTTGGTTTTCAAGGGTTGGAAAAATAAGCTGTTTCCTCTTATGCCATGAAGTTGGTCAGAGAAGTAAACCACTGGGCTTTCTGTTTGTCACAACAGCAGTCACTCAGAGCCAGTTATCTGTTACACGGAGGTTTCTGCGTACAGGCACATTCTGCACTGGAGAGTCCACAGATGACGGAGAAGGGACCGAACAATTTGAAGCGGCTGGTGACAAGGGTTCTGTCTTCACACTTGAATCTGCAAGAGACAGATAATGAAATTTTACTGTACAAAGTTTTGTTAATGGGAGATCAGTAAAGGATACACTGCCCTACACCAGCTATTTAATTCCTGAAGCAAGACATAGCAGAAAACATAGTGAGACTAAATGGCTCAGCTTGTAAGGCAGCCCTCGCCAGCTGCACCCATCCTACAGAAACACATCATGACTTCTCATCACAGAGCTAAATGCTGTAAGGCATCAAATAGTTTCATTAAGTTACCACCATCCTTAAGTTGTGGCAACTCAACCAGGTGTGGTGGGGAGGAATAGTCCTGCCTGCAAAATGCAGAAGGTTAATTACCTGTATAAGCATGGCTCGTAATATTCCAAAGGTCTGAGTCCCAAGACATCAAATCCAAATCAAAATGAAAGTTATAGAGATCATTTTCCTGAAACGACAGTTCAGAAAAAGAAACAATACAAAAAGACAGTATACACTGAAGCCACCAGCCATTATGTTCACATTCTTACAGCTCTGGAAAACAAAACCAACACAATGATCACTTCAGTTGCCTTAAGACACACAAGAGATAAATGCCCTTAAGGGAGCAATTCTCAACTGGAATACACAAGACAAGGCTTCTTTTAAAGCTTAGACCTGTAGGAAAGGAGCATGTCAGTTTAAGAGCATCACTAATTATTACCCTGTTATCAGTAATTTGTAAAAAGAAAGTTCTAAGTCCAGTCATTGAACCACCTTATATAAAGCACAAGTTTTAGCAACTTGTTGCCATCTTCTCCCTCATCTGCACCAAAAGATTTACTTAATGCCCTTCCATCATCACATCTCAAAGCACTTTATAAACAAAAGCAGCACCAGGGGCAGTTTACCAGCAGGAAAAGAGACACAAGGACTGATTTGCTCAAGATCTGATGAACAATATGGATTAGGTCTCCCTATACTTGCATAAAGTGATGTCATCATCTTCTAAAGCCTGAGGCACCAGTTTCCTTTTCCAGCAGGGGAAGACAGGAAAAAAAACAAACACACCAACAAAACTGAAAAAAAAAAATCCAAGAAAAAAAGCCCCTAAAATCACTTCACACATTTTATTGACTGTATGACCTTTACAGCAATGTTGAGGGGTTTTTTGATCCATTTTTCCTGTTGATGCATCTGTAAGTCTCAGCTCCCTACTCAAATGTGGCATTTTATGAGCACTTGGCATGAAAAATATAGATATCACATACCTGACTTATACAAATATACAGCAAATATTTTCTTGCTAAAAACTATCCTGCAAACATACCTTTCCTGACATTCTCAACTTGCCTTATAAAGAGAGGCTCAGAAAGTCTGCAGAGTGCACAGATATTAGTACTTGCAAGCTAGGATGAAGAGAAAGCACATCAGAGTGCATTTATAGGAAGAATGACCAAAACCCACTGCCCGAGCTCTGTAGTAAGAGCCTCCACGCAGGTAACTAATGCTGACTTGCTGGCAGGCAATACCCTCCCCTTGTACAGCCAAGCAGTTCCCACATTTTCTCCAGCGCCTGGTTCCACAACACCTGTAGGAATACGCTCAGTACCTGGGGTTTATGTTGGACAACCGAAGGGCTGTGCTGGAGGTGGGTTACGACACGGTGAGCAGAGAGAAGGCAAGGGGAAGAACGCACAGCAGAGAATCCAGGAGGCAATTGTCTCAGGACAGAAAGAGCAGTACGTGCAACCATTGAAAAGCAAGGGGATCAACGCATAAGGTTGCAAGCAAAAATTTTAGGGGAAAATCCTACAATAGACACGAAAAGAAACCACCTTATAGGCAAAGTGATAAAGCACAGCGGTGGTGGGTGCAGCGGTAACATATTGTCTGCTTCTCATGCAACGAAGCCCCCCTCCCCCCCCAGCACTGCCTTCAGGGGGCTTTCCCTTCCCGACCACCGACAGCACAGCTACCCCTGCGCTCACCACCTCAAACTTTCACCTTGAACTTTCCCCTTTAGACTCGGCGCCCGAATCCCTTTCGACGTCGACAATTTATTAAGCGACTGGCAGCTCTGCCCCTCGGCAGCTAAGGCGGGGCGGGCGGGTGAAGGCCGCGAAGCCGCCGGCCGGGGGGCGGCTCCGCCGTGAAGCCACAGCGCCGCTCCTCGGGGGTCCCCCGCCCGCACCCCCAGCCCCCGGGGCGGGGCACGGAGCCCGGCCTCCCGCCGTGCTCCCCGGTACTCACGTCGGGCTCGTCCCTCGGGGCCCGCCGCGGCTCCGCGGCGCCCAGCAGCTCGCTCAGCTCCTCACCCAGCACGGCCTCTGCGGAAGAGACAGCGGCCTCAGCGCCGGCCCGACCGGGGCGCTCCCCACCGCCCGGCCCCGGCCCCCCGCTCACCCCAGTCCAGGCTGGTCCCCGGGCCCGACAGCAGCCCCGCCGGCTCCCACTCGGCCTCCGCCGCCGCCATCGCTTCCGCCTTCCTCCCGAAACACACGTCTCCTTCCGGGCCCCGCCCCGCCCCGCTACGGCGGCCGCCGGCGGACACAGCGCGGGGCGCGGCCTCCTGCGCCGCCCTCACCCCCGGGCCCCCCCGCGCGTCCCCCGGCCCACGGAGGCCCTCAGGAGGGCCGCCCGCCCGCCGCTCATCCCCGGGCCCTCAAGGGGGCCGCCCACCCCTCGCCCGCCCCCCAGCTCACAGAGGCGGCTCGTTACACACAGGCGTTTATTCCGGCCCCGCTGACACAAGCCCGTCGCCACAAGCGCGAGTGGGGGGAGCCGCGGGGCGAGGCCCGCGGGCAGGAGGCCGCTCCCTACGGGGAAGGGCCGGGGTGGGCGCCCCGCGGGCCCGGGCGGGTCCTCCGAGGGCTTCGTGCGTGGGTGGGTGCTGCGGGGAGGCGGCGCCGCTCCTCGGGGGCCGGGGCGCACCTGCGGTCTCCGCTGGCAGCGGCGGCCCGGGCTCTGGCGGGGGCACGCAGCCCCCCGGGCCCGGGCAGTAACTCCCGCCGGGTCTGCGGCACCGGCGGTCGCGGTGGGGTTTGGTCACGGCCAGGCTGCAAGCACAGGAGAGCCGTCACCTCCTTCGGTGCAGTACAAAGCAGCGGGACCCCCCCTTCCCCTCCCAAGGGGTGTCCCCACCTGGGAGCACCCCAGCCAGGAGAGCAGCTGCTCAGGTGAATTTTCCACGGGTGCCTGCCAAGCAGGCGCAGGGGGGAACGCTGCCAGCATGCCGTGAGAGGGCAAGGTGCTGCGAGCATCTCACCAGCGCTCACCTTACAGGTTGGCATCGTACGCTGCATTGGTGAAGATGCCCGGTGATCCGAGGTCACTGGAAGGCAAGCACAAGGGTGTCAGCCGTGCGGGAGAGTGCAGGGTGTGAAGGGCAGGGGTTGGCTCAGCCCTGAAGATGCTCCCACTTATAAAAGCAGCCTCACCCAGGCAGGTCTGGGTGGCAGCGGGGTGACCGCAGGGCTGTGATGGGCACGGGCAGAGCCACCCTCCCGCAGAGCACAGCTCTCACCTGGTGGGGTTCAGGAGCTTCTTCTTCTCATCTGGTAACAGTGTCAAAACATCCATGGGGACAGAGCAGATAGAAAAGAAATAACCAGATTTGATTAGGGAAGGGTGTGGGAAGCCCCAGCAGCGGCATCTGAAATTGAACCATTTGGCAAGCATGGGATGGAGGGGGGAGTGGGGGCTGAAGCATTTGCCTTCTTCCCCTTTGCAATGAAGGTGTTTTTCTGGCTCTCCAAACCTGGCTGCCGACCCTTTGAGCTGGCCGAACTGCCAAGGACCCCCGCAACTCACAGCAAAGGAGACATGTGGACTGAGGCAATCACATTGTTAAACTCTTCTGTTCATCCCACCCTTCTCTGGGACTCCGTAACCACCTTGCCTGAGAGCCCCTGGCCAAAGCAACGGTGTGCTGTGGGAGGTGTTTCTGTACCTCTGTCGCTGAGCCGCTTGGCAAGGAGGGCAATGAGCATCCCAGAGAGCACAATGCCGGCTACTGCCAGAGCTGTGCCACTGCTGTAAGCCAAGACTTCCTTTAAGAAGGTGGCACCGTCCTCTGAAACAGATCCACAGACCCACAGGTTAGAAAGCTGTCAGAAGGACGTCACAGCACCCAGGTTTCTGGGGTGCCCCCCTGCCATGTTCACGATGTGCTGCAGGAAGCTAGACACCCCCCCCCCCCCCGTGCTAGAGGACCAAGCAGTCCCATCATACCTGTGCAGACAGGGGCATGCCTAGTCCAGTTCCCTGTGGCCGCACATCGGAGCACCTCTGCTCCCCTCCGAATAAACCCCTCCTCGCAGGAAAAAGTGCACGTGGAGTTGTATGTGAAGTTCCCATGCGTGTGAGAGCAGCTCAGCTGGCCTCTGCTGGGGGGGTCCAGCACCAGGCAGCTGATGACTGCAGATAAAGCACAGGGGCAGCATCAATTGGACAGGAATGATGGTGGTGGGGTGGGGACATGTGGGCTGGGGAGCCAGGGGATGAGCTGCCAGACCAGGGGTGTTAAGGGAAAGGGGACACTGGGGAAAGCAATCTGCTGCAACAGAGCACTTCCAGACATGCATGTGATCATGAGATCTACCTTTGCATTGTGCGGTGTCCCCAGTCCATGCCCCTGTGGCTGTGCATTCGCGACTCTCCATCCCTACCAGTGCAAACCCTGCCTGGCAGGAGAAGGCACACGTGGAGCCAAAGACAAAGTCCCCATGGAGGTGGGAGCAGTTCAGCTCTCCGTGGTCTGGAGCACTGAGCACTGGGCAGGCAATGGCTGCAGGGACAGAGATACACTTCAAGCAGGAGCTGGGGACTACAAGGCTCAACTGTTGAAATGAGAGGATCAAGACACTGGAGAACATGTCAAGGTCATTCCAAGGCCTGTGACACCTCAAGCAGCAGCTCTACCTTCACAGTGTGGAGGATCCCCAGTCCAGGTCCCTGTGGCCGTGCACTCTCGGCTCTCCAACCCCATCAAGGCAAACCCCGTATGACAGGAGAAGGCACACGTGGAGCCAAAGGCAAAGTCCCCATGGAGGTGGGAGCAGTTCAGCTCTCCGTGGTCTGGAGCACTGAGCACAGGGCAGGTGATGGCTGTAGGGACAGAGATACACTTCAAGAAGGAGCCTGGGGACTACGAGGCTCAACTGTTGCAATGAGAGGACCAAGACACCGGAGAACATCCCATGGTCATCCCAAGGCCTGTGACACGCTGAGCAGCAACTCTACCTTTGCATTGTGGGGCATCCCCAGTCCAGGTCCCTGTGGCTGTGCACTCTCGGCTCTCCAGCCCCATCAGCGCAAATCCTGCCTGGCAGGAGAAGGCACACGTGGAGCCGAAGGCAAAGTCCCCATGGAGGTGGGAGCAGTTCAGCTCTCCGTGGTCTGGAGCACTGAGCACAGGGCAGGCAATGGCTGCAGGGACAGAGATACACTTCAAGCAGGAGCTGGGGACTACAAGACTCAACTGTTGAAATGAGAAGATCAAGACACTGGAGAACATGTCAAGGTCATTCCAAGGCCTGTGACACCTCAAGCAGCAGCTCTACCTTCACAGCGTGGGGCATCCCCGGTCCAGGTCCCTGTGGCCATGCACTCTCGGCTCTCCAACCCCATCAACGCAAACCCCATCTGACAGAAGAAGGCACACGTGGAGCCAAAGGCAAAGTCCCCATGGAGGTGGGAGCAGTTCAGCTCTCCGTGGTCTGGAGCACTGAGCACAGGGCAGGTGATGGCTGCAGGGACAGAGATACACTTCAAGAAGGAGCTGGGGACTACAGGGTTAAAGTGTGGGGACAAGAGGTTGGGGAAAATCCTATTGTCACCCAAAGGGAGCAACACCCTGAGCTCTAGCAGCAGCTCTACCTTCACAGCGTGGGGTATCCCCAGTCCAGGTCCCTGTGGCTGTGCACTCGTGGCTTTCCAGCCCCATCAGTGCAAACCCTGGCCGGCAGGAGAAGGCACACGTGGAGCCAAAGGTGAAGTCCCCATGCAGGTGGGAGCAGTTCAGCTCTCCGTGGTCTGGAGCACTGAGCACTGGGCAGGCAACAGCTGCATGGATAGATATACACTTCAGCAGGAGCCTGGAGACTATGAGGCTCAACTTGCAATGAGAGGATCAAGACACTGGAGAACATCCCAGGGTCAATCCAAGGTCTGGGACACCTCGAGCAGCAACTCTACCTTCACAGCGTGGGGCATCCCCAGTCCAGGTCCCTGTGGCTGTGCATTTGCGGCTCTCTGGCCCCATTAGTGCAAACCCTGCCTGGCAGGAGAAGGCACACGTGGAGCCAAAGGTGAAGTCCCCGTGGAGGTGGGAGCAGCTCAACTCTCCCCAGTCTGGAGCGCTGAGCACAGGGCAGGTGATGGCTGCAGGGCAAAGGGGCACACTTCAAGCGGATCTTGGGGACTGGGAGGCTAAACTGCTGGAACCAAGAGGCTGGGGAACATCCTAGTGTCTCCCCAAGGCCAATGACACCCTGATCTCTGCTCTAGAAGCAGCTTTACCTTCACAGCGTGGGGCATCCCCTGTCCAGGTCCCTGTGGCTGTGCACTCTCGGCTCTCTGACCCCATCAGCTCAAACCCCATCTGACAGGAGAAGGAACACGTGGAGCCGAAGGCAAAGTCCCCGTGGAGGTGGGAGCAGTTCAGCTCTCCCCGGTCTGGAGCACTGAGCTCTGGGCAGGTGATGGCTGCAATGGGAGAGCAGGTCTCAGAGACAAGATAGATGAGGTTAAATCTAAGGATTAGGGCTGAATCCTGATCAGGCAAAACCAAACCTCTGGTGATATGTCTCTGATTTGCCTTTCCTACCCAGACAAGTCTCATCTCTTCAAAAACAGTAGTAATGTAGTTGGTGCAATGATTTTTCTGCCATAGGAATGATTTCCTGGTGGTGGAAGTTGCTGCTCTGCCAGAGCCCTGTTCATCCCCTGCACTACCCTGGCGTTGCAGCCCCCAGGATGAAGGACCATGGCTGCTACAGTCCTACTCGCCTCCCTCCCTGGATTGGAGCAGAGACCTGCCTCCATTCTTGTCACAGTAGCAGTGGGAAGGACACCCAGGTGGCTTTGGGGCTGTAGGGGATGGGGATGGGATGGCTACAGGGGCTGCGTGCCAGCCCCTCCAGGCTGTGCCTGGGGTGTGCTTCGCTGCATGCCATGGCAGCACCCAACATTTGCTGTGGCGAGCGGCTCTGCCTGCCTGCAGGACCACCGCAGGTTAGTGGCAGGAGCACACCTAACATCACCGGCACCCAGCCCCGGTGAGACAGACCCCATTTCCTACACCTTTCAGGCTGACACCGAAGACTTTCCTTGGCAGACTTTTCCTTTCACAGCTATTTTACAGGCAAGCCTGGTTTCCCACAGAATCCCTGGAGGTGTCTATCGGGGCCCCAAAACCCAGCACTGATGCACCTTCCAGCAGGCAGCCCAGGCTCTACCTTTGCAGCGTGGGGAGGGCATGCTGAGGGCGTGAGGGCTGCAGGCAGACACCCGGCAGCGCGTGCGAGGGCAGGGCAGGCAGCCTTGCCCCTTATAGTGTCTGCAGTAGCATCAGCCTCACTGCAGCAGGAACCTCTGCTTGTTTTTGGAGTAAACCCAACTGGCAACGTTTGCTAATGCAGCTTCGTAATTAGCAAAGGCGGCTGACTGACTCTTCTGATTCATTGCGAAAAAGAAAAATAAATCATACTTACAGCCAGCAGGAAAAAACAGTGAGCTGGGAAAGCAAACCTTTGGGAACTTGGAAAGCCTGGAGCAGGCAGGCTCAGCCCAGCTTGTGTGGGAGGACTTCCACAAAATTGGGAGCCAGCCTCTGACCCTGCCACTGTGGGGGCTGCTGGCCATGGGACAGTCACATCTCCATGCCCGTTCCCCTTAACCACAGAAAGATTTGCTGGTCTCAGCTGCCTAAAGCAAGCCCCGGGCTGGACCACAGGCCCAGCCAGAACAAGTATCATTGGCAGCAGTAACTTCAAGGCAGGATTTTATTTTTTAAATATCTATACAGAGACCCTGCCTGCCCCCGACCCCTCCTGCTGGGACTCCCAACACAGAGGGTCCCCAGCTGTGTTCTGTGTCTGCTCCAGTCCTTGCTTTGTCCCACCCTTGTGCAAGGCTGCAGATGCACCACGCAACAGCACAGGGAAGGTGGAGCAAGGCTCTCGCACGCCCCCAAAAAGCCCAGCACCTCTCTGGGATGCCTGGCACCTGGCTGTGAACCTTTGAGCCGCTGACAGGAAGACTTTCCCTGCAGCATGATGTACCGCAGCTTTCTCTCCTTTGTGGCTTCCTGCCCTGTTTTGTCCCTCCCAGCTTATACCTAAGCTCATCTCAGAGGCCCTTGCTGCCGCTCAAGGCAGCCCAGCCCCGCTGGGATACACCCTTCCCCTGGCCACAACAGCAGCCACCCTTTGATCTTCTCTGAGGATTCCTGAGATGCCAAGCACCTTCCCAAAGTGGATTGGGGTGAGCAGGGGGAGATGGAGATGGTGCCACCAGGATGATGGAGATGCCAAGACACTCTCCTGCCCTCATGCTCAGACCATGCAGGGTGCTGGCACCTGGGTGGGATTCAGGTCAGCAAGCAAGAGCACTGGGACAGCCAGGGCAAGCAGGGGGCTCATCCAGAGCTCACAGCCACTCTGCCCATTGCAGTCTTATCAGGGAACTGCTCCCCATACGGAACACCGGGAGCCGCTTCTGCAAAGGGCTGGGGCACAGCAAGTGCAGCCCATCACTTGCCTGAGCAGTGTTGGGCACACGGGGCTTGACCCCCCCAAAGCATCAATGCTGCATCCCCGAGACCCCCTGGCAGGCCCTACCTGTGCACGTGGGGATGTCTGCTGACCACTTCTGGGAAGGCAGGCACCGCAGCGTGCCAGCCCCTTGCCGCTCAAACCCCTCGTGGCACCCAAACACGCAGGTGGAGTTGTAGCTGAAGTCTCCGTAGGGATGGCTGCAGTTCATGCGTGCTCCCCTGGGCTCAAGCTCAGCACACTGCACAACTGGGAGAGATGTGGCACCGCCAGCCCATTAGGAGCACAACAGAATTGCCCGCTTTGATGCCAGGGCTCAGGCTTTCCAGCATGGATGGAGGGATGGGGATGTTTGCCTCACCAGCCTCGCACTCGGGGCCATAGAAGCCAGGGTAGCACTCGCAATGATAGCTCCCGATGGTCTCCACGCACTCGCCGCGCTGGCTGCATGGAATGGGTGGGCAGGAGGCTGTGCACACAGAGGATGGTCATCAGGAGCCACTGGTCACCCTTCTGAGGTCCCCAGCCCACCTGATCTGGGCCTGTGCCACAGTCCCCCCGCTCACCCTGGTAGCACAGTGCCTTTTTCCTCCGGTTGCAGGGCTCATCGTTCCACTTGCCCGACTCCCGTGGCCGCTTGATGTAGATCTCCACGCAGTCCTGGTTGGAGCGGCGGTTGTTGGGCTCCCCAGCTGCCCAGTTCTCCGCCTCCTTCGTCAGTGCCTTCTTGGTGCCCACCCAGGTCCAGATGCCGTTCAGCTTGCGGATGCCAATCCAGTAGTAGCGGTTGTGGAAGGGCAGGCTCTCATTGAGGTACTCAATCTCCCGCTTGTTCTGGATTGCCACTAGGTCAGTGAAGAAGGTCTGGCAGTAGTTCCTGGCCTGCTCCCACGTGTAGTCCCCTTGGTCACTGTAGTGGTACTTCCAGGCACCCACCTCCATCCGCATCACCACACCTGCGAGAGAGAGTGAGGTCCAGGGTCGATGCCGGAAAGATGGGAGCCAGGTTGGGGATGGGGTCCCTTGGGACATGAGGGTGGGCTAGGGCTGGCATCAGGGCCAAGAGATGCCAGTGAACAGTTGGGCAAGGGGACAGGAGGAAGGGATAAGAGTGGGCAATAATGGTGCTCTAAGGGTACACAGAGATGTGGGTGGATTGGGCAGGGCAGAGGGGGGACTGCATGGGGGTGAGGAAGGTGGAGGAGACGGGGTGAAGGCTGAGACAGAGGGAAGCATGGAATGGGGTGGGCAGAGCACAGGTGGCAGAAGAGTCCCAAGTGCTGATGCCTCCTCCTGCTCAAGGGGTGAAAGCCCAGCCCCACAGCCCTGCCCCCCTGCCCAGAAAGGTTTCCCAAAGGGGAAGACCCAACATCAAGATGGTTCCTTAAATGTGGTTCCTTCCTTGAGCACAGAAGTGTACCACTTCAATTTTCCTGCTTTATGCTTCTACATGAGAGTTAGCTTAGATCAAGGCAGAGGAACGAGCATGGCCTCACCCCCAAAAGCATCTGTATCCCAAGCTGCTCATCTGAGCCAGAGATGGTCAAAGAGTCTTATAAAATTCAGTGTTGCAAAACAACTGTCTTGCAACACTGAAGTTCACATCCTAGCCATGCCCACCATGCAGGGCAAAGCCAGAGATTAACTGGAACCCACACCCAGAAGTTCTCCTGCTCTTATTTACAGCATTTCTCACCACAACCTGATGCAATCTAAGTGTTTAAGCCACAAAAAAGTCTTCCTCCCTCCTCTCCAGTAGCATGCATCTCCACAACTACAGAAAGTGATATGGGGATTGTATCTCTATCTGCGCAGAAAATTAGATGGGGATCAAAGATCGCTCCAAATAACTGGCCTGGGGTACCCTGCATCTCAGGGGAGCATATCACACTGTGGTCATGCAGGCCAGGGCCTGGGCATTGCAGATTAGATGCAAATCTAGGGCTTCCAAAGTCTAATTAGGGCTCTGGTTTGGTCAGTAGTTATGCAGTTTTCTAAGCAGAGTTCCCATAATTTGTCTGGTTTTCCTTGTGAAAGAGCAAACTATCCACTTCGTTCAAGAAAACTGAGGAAAATGTGGCCTTCAACAGCCATTCTCTTCACCCCTTGGGAGTTTGGAGCTGCAGAACAGAAGCTCAGGGCACCTCCTGGGAGCCTGCCCTGGCCTCAGCTCCCACCACCCACCTTCTGGCCCTCGCTGCCTCCCCAGCACAGCTCAGAGCAGCTGCCCTGCTGCCCTCACACACCCCATCCCTAAAACAAAAAGGACCCAGGGAGCCCATCCTCTATATGCTCTCCTGCCTCTTTCCTCCAGCTCCCCTAGCAACTCTGTAGCACAGCTCATCCTCACTCCTTCCCCTCAGCCTTACATTACCTCTCCCTGCCCCACCTGGAGTTGAACCCCATGGTGGGTGCTGTTTGCCTACGTGTTGACCCCTTGGCTTCTCTGGCAGCCCCCAAAGTCTCCTGCCCAGGGTGGTGCTCAGCATCCACAGCACTTGGGGTGCCTTTGCATTTTTGTTTTCCCCTCAGAGCTAAATCTCAGCCTCCCCCTGGAACTTCTGCATTTACTTCTGTTCCTTAGCTCAATCACAAAAGGTCCTTTGAAAATAACCCAGCTCACTGCAGGATCCCTAGGGACAAAGCAGGCATCGGCAGGTTTTGCTCTGTACAATGCCAAAATGAAGGAAATATCCTACAGGCAGTAAAACCAAATTAGTTTCTACTCTGATGTCTTTTCCTGATGTTAGTTAGCAGCTTTAACTCTGTGTGGTGCTGCCCCAGGTGTGTTCCCAACCCTTGCACCTGTGGGTCCTGTGGCTGTGGCTGTGCCCAGCTCTGCAGCATGGGCATGGGCAGGGAGCCGAGCTGCTGCTGCCTTTCTCCAGATCACGGTGCAATGCACCAGCTGCCATACTGCATTTGGGGAACCCTGTGGGGACACCACATGTGTCCTGATCCTCCCTGGGGGAGCATGGTCCTGCAATAGGTCTGGCTGGGGGGAGCTGGCCCCAAGAGATGCGGCCCCCTCCCAGCCCAGAAGGAGCCAGTCCTGGGCTAGCAGCTGCAGGGAGTATGACTGATAAGCCCCCAGAATAACATTGCTGTCCTCCTCCAGTTTCCTGGACCTGCAGGCTCCTCGGCAACAGGGTCCCGCTGGGCTTACCACGCCCGCAGCAGGTGGCTTACCCCATGTGATGGCAGCGATGCCCAGGTAGCAGATGCCATGAGAACTCAGAGCCCACGTCCTCCCAGCAGATCGCAGTCCCGCAGCAGTGCCCTGCATGCCAGGGAGGAAGGTGTGAGCATGCATGTTCCACGGGGGCTCACACACCCCACAGTGCACCCACACCGCTGCCGGGTGGTCCTGGTAGCCACAAACGCATGTCGCTTGTGCCAGCTTACATGCAGGCACGCACAATGCTGCCAGCCGGGTACAGCTCTGCTGCAGAAAGGGCCCCTCCGGCGAGGTACTTTTGTGGGGGCTGTGCCTGCAGCACAGCTGGACAGTGAGGGAGGCTGTGCCAGCAGTGCAGTTCACTCCTGGGGAGCCCCCAAGTCCAGGGCATGCCCTGTGCCCCCCACCCCTCCCCACCCACCCAGGGCTGGTATCTGCCTCCATAGCAGTGTGCCTGGCAGTGCTCTGTGCACCTGGCACAGCCTCGCTGCTCGGGGCAGAGTCTCAGGGGCAGCCTGGGTCCGTCCCAAGGGTCCCCAGCAGCGCTGCTGGTTCCTGGCAGCACCTGCCCGCAGCCCTGCTGTCCCGTAACCCCCTTTTCCAGGCAGACCCCAACTCGTGCCCAAGGAGAGGAGTGGGACCTACCATGTCGGTGCTGCAGACGCACCTTGCCCGACTGCCGGCAGCACCAGTGCGTCTGGCTGTCGGCGGGCAGCAGCGCTCACACTTCCTCTAACCACGCACAGCATCGCTCCCTGCCCTTGGCCTCTTCCCCTCCCGCCCCAGCCCCGCTGCCACCCGCATCCTGCCCCGCGTCCCCGCCTCCCCACCGAAGGGCTCTCCCACCCCCAGAGACCCCGCTCCCAGCCCAGAGCCAGAGGGGAACAGCAGGGGCAGCCCTGGCCACAGCCCTGCCGAGGGACCTGCGTGCATCCCCACGCTGCCATGGGCACATGACAGCCACAGGAGCCAACTCGCAACAAGCCAACGAGCCGAGCTTGCCTGAGCCCCCCAGGAGATGGAGAAGGTCCCCCCAGGGGGGTCCAGCCCCAGCCCAAGGTGCCCAGGGCACTGAGACCTCTTTGACCCACCATGTCCACGTTGCAGTGCCTGCACCAGCAATCAGAGGACAGAGGAGGGATGAAGTGTGATGAGTTCCCACAGGGGCTGAGCAGAAGCGTGGCTCGCAGCCTCCTGGCTCCTGTGCCGGATGCTCTCCTCACTTGCAGGCTTTTTGCTCTGGCTATGAATCCTCATATACCAATAAAGTTACACAAGGTATTTTCCTGTCTTTGCCTTCAAATCTGTATGAGAAAGGGCCATGAAAATGCCAGAGGAACTTCCCTGAGTTGTTAATATCCTTTAGGAACTTCCACTGATCCTTCAGGGACATGTCTCATTGTGTCCACCTCCCCTTGGATCATTCTTGAATCATCATAAATTTTCCTTGCCCTGTTCTGCTTCTAAATAAAATTGTCTTGGCCGGGCTTTCTGCAGGAATTGCTCTGCTCACTTCCAGCTAAAGCCAGGCAAGAGCCATGCAGGTCACATGCATTTTCCAGTTCCAGAGAAGTTGATGCTGCTCCAAGAGGACTTACACTAGACAAAAGGAGGAACCCATCCCACAAAAGCCGTAACCCACTACAATGACTATACTTTGCCAATGTAAATGAAACTCAGTTCCTGTCTCTGGATACCTTCCTTACAAAATGTTTTACTGCAATTGTCTATTTTTATGGAATTGCTGAGGATGAGCCTACATATCCAGTAATTCAGGAGCACTCGCATTCTAGCAGTGCACGTGCAAAGGGTGTGCAACTATGGCAAGGGAAGAAGCAGCCAGGCAGGCAGAGAGGCTGAGGGGCAGCTGCTGGGGCAGGAGACACCTCCAAACCTGGGCTGGTGGGAGACCAACTGGGTCAGAGGGGTGCTCGTGGGGGAGCAGGCTGTGCCCCTGCCAGTTTCACTTCTGCTGAAACCTGACATGGTAGGGCAGAGCAGCAGGAAAAAAAAAAATCCCCACCTTTATTTTTGTAACTACAAATAGTTTCTGGTATTGTTTTAAAAACCGAAGCAAGGTGGCTGAGACCCAGAGGCTGCTGCTGCAAAGGGCAGAATGTGGCCAAGTTCAAAGCTCTTTTTTACATGGGCAAGTACCCCATGCCCACAGGTACCCAGGCTCAGGGAGAGGGTCCTGCAAGGCAGGACAGCTACTGGGGGTTGCTTTGCAGGTAGTGGAAAAAGGTACACATGGTGGGAGGGAGAGAAGAACCCAGTCAGCTCTGCAGCTCTGTGGGGAGCTGGCTAATCACCAGGAGTCCTTCCACATCTCAGGGGGTTTCCAGGCTGGCCCAGCATGAAGGATTCAGGATGCTGTAGGGCACATGCTCCCCGCTGGGTTCCTGCTTTACCGCTTACCAAGGAAGGGCCCATCCCTGCCTTACTGGCTGAGCAGCCCAGGGATTTCCCATGGGATGGTGCATTTTCCAGGCGGGATGGTGCATCCTGTCCCCCCAGCCACCCCTCCAAGGGTACAGCACAAGCTGCAAGCCAGGGCTTTGCTTGGAGTGGGCTCAAGGGAGCAGGTACAAAGACACTTTCCTGTGTCACCTCCTCACTGTCCCTCTATACTCTACAGGTATCTCAATGGAAATGTGCCTCCTTTGCCGTGCCTGGGTCCTGAGCCACAGACAGAGGTGATGCTCTCTCTCCCATGAGAGCCCTCCCATGGGCTGTATCTGTGGGGAAGGGACAGTGTGCTCCACTCCCACCTGCAAACCACTGCTGAGGGTGCCATGCAGCTGGTGGCGTTGGGCAACCCACCCACAGGCTGTGACTGCAGGGCTCCTTGGGGCAAAGCAGCCTGGCCGCTGCAGCCATCACTGCCCACCCAGCCTGGTGCTCTGCTCCTTCTCAGTGTGCTCAGCCGTGCTGTGGGCAGGGTGCCACGTGCAGGGCAGGGTGCAATGCTTGCATGAGCATCCTGACAGTGCTGGCATCACCCAGGTGTGGATGGGACCCATGGTGCCAGGGGCTCTACATGCTGCATGGGGAGGTGGGCACTGGCAGAGGTGGGCAGATGCCCCAGGGCCAAGTCCAGGCTCTGCCTTGCAATGTGTCCCCGGGGAGTGCCCAGGACCTGGTGGAGTGAGACCCTTGGGGCAGGGGGTGCAAGGGGCACCCCCATCAACCCCTGCCCCATACAGAGGAACGCTTGTGTTGTTTTTGCTAGAAGCTCCCACCCGACGCTGGCACAGCCTGTTCCCCTCCTTGTGCAATGTCTCCCTGCAAACCGCAGAGGAACCGAGTCACCCTGACACAGCCCGTCCGGCTTGGCTGCTGCCAGCGATACAGGGGGCACCTTCCTGGGGAGCCCCTCTTGCCCCTGCTGCTTGGGGAGGGCTCAGCAGCCTACCGGGGCAAGGGGGCACCCAAGCAGTGCCCCTGCAGGAGGTGAGGACCCACATCCCATCAGCATACAGCCCCGCTGCTGCCATCCCCTTGCTCCACCCTGGGGACTGAGGCTGCTCTCTCTGAAGCTTCAGAGGCACCTCCTGAGTGTGGGCAGGGGGCGGCTCCCCCTCACCACAGGTGCCCCCCAAGGGGTGTTTGACCCAAAGGGTGTCCCTGAGCGGCAGGGTGCCTTTGGGCATGTCTCCCAGGGCGACGCCTGGCCTGCAGCCTGAGCAGCTGGATCCTCCTGTGACAGCCCCAGAGGAAAGTGGCACCCGATAAAATCTTTCTCACAATTTGGGTGTTTGCCCACAGGAAGGTGTGTTATCTGTGTGCCACCCTGGCTTGCAGGGTGTGAGATGGTTTCAAGGATTAGCCAGGACCAGAAGCATGGGGCTGCTTCCAAGACAGCCCAGGGGCTGTGGCACCCTGCACCCCCCACCCACAGGGACCTCATGGCACTGGAGCAGCCCTGGCTACGGGACACAGAGGTAGTTTTGGGCAAATCACTCCTGCCCACCTCATCTGGTCCCTCTCAGAGACATTTCTTTAATCTCAGCTGTAGGACAGCTTTTTGTCTCATGCCTTTCCCCAACTACGCCAGTGATGGAGACCCTTTTCACTGTGCACTGCTACCAGCTGGGTACTCCTGCCCATGCTGCCTGCTGAATCCCTGGCGCCTGGTAGCAGCAACACGTGCATGTGGCACAGATAAGGGCTCACCAAACAGGATGCTGGGGGCGTAGATAATGCCGAAGTTATCTCACGGCTTGTGTGGTAAGGAGTAAACAAGCAGCTCTACCCACCCATGGAACCCCAGGCAGCACCTCTGCCCTGCCAGTGAACTGGGGCACAGGGTGGGTACTGGCTGCTGGGGTGCAGCTGCGGGGATGTGCCACAGCCCTGCTGCCATGCAGGCAGCCCTTGTCCTCAGTGACAGCAGAACCACCCAGCCTGCAGAGATGCTCCTGGGAACTGTGATTGCTCTGCCTGCACCCTGCCCGGCTCCCCATGGCACCGTGCATCCCTGGAAAGCTGGGACAGGCCACCGATCTGACTGCCCCTCCCTTGATAGCACCCATCTTCCTGGCATGAGAGCAATACCTAGAGCTTTCATGCTGGCTGGGCACAGGGGCGGCCCAGGCAGTGGAGGTCTGACAGCCAACGGAACAGGCCACTGGCACCCCAGACATCACCAGTGCTTTGTCACATGTCCAGTTTAATGCAGATTTATCACAAAGCAAGTCCAGAAACAGATTTCTCTGTCTGTCACCTCCAACATCCCCTGCGCGCTATTGCCTACTCCCCTCCGTCCTGGCTCATGGCAGCACAGGCTCCGTCCTCCCCTGCTGCCTGCCCAGCCCAGCGTCGCCGCAGCCCGCCCAGGGCCAGCAGATGACCATGCTCAGCACCAAGGGCTGTGTCTCCAGCCAGGGCCAGGCCCTGCAGAGAAAACAATGTCCTTGCCTCTGGCCAGGAAATCCTGCAGCATGCCCTCTGGCAGGCACTGTGCCAGGCTGCATTTTTCCCCTGAGACAGAAGCATCTTTGAGGGTGTTCTTCACCTTTTGACAGGACAGGGCTGAGTTTTCCTCTTCTCTTTCTCACCTCCTTGCTTCAGTGCAGCTGGCAGTTTGATGCTTTCTCCCCTGGGATCCCAGTTATCTTTCTGCTTCAAGGAGCTACTGTGTCCTGTGGCTCGCCGGTCTATTTAAATTGCGGATTTATTTTCTGCAGGTAGGGCAGGTGCTGGCACAATGTGCATTTTAAGCACATTTTGGTTTTGTGGATCTACAAACTCTCCTGTCCACGCTGCCTGTGCTGTTGCAAACTGCTGGGCTTTGTCCTGTGCAGCATCCCCCGGCTGTGTGACCCCAGGGAGGGGGTAGCCCCATCTGAACTGCTGCAGCTGTGGCCATCCAGCTTTCCGTGCACGGGGCCAGCGGCGCTTGCTGAAGTCACCTCTCTCTAACAGTCCTGACTTTTGGGGCAAGGCCCTGCAAGAAAAAAACAAAAGCTAAAATAACGAGGGGAAGTATGTTCCTAACCATTTACTGTCATCTTTGAAGTGAATTCCTCCTCCTCTGACCTCTCTCACAGCTCTACTTTAAGAGCGAGATGGTTACAAACACCAATTTAACTGTGCTTCAGCCATGGACAGAGGGGTACGGGCTCTTTCACATCTGAGCAGCAAAAGCAAAAGGTCCTTTCTGCACTTTTTTCTGCTAGGGAAGGCAATATAGAAAGTGCTTTCCTAGAGTAATTTTATTTACCCTTGAAAGGAATAAAGGCTGTTTTGCAGAAAGGCATTTCAGGTGGACTCGCCAGCCCAAGAGGAGGCCTGGCAGGACCTTTTCCCTCTGCCTCTCCCTGCTGCTCTGCTGGGGACTCAGTCAGCCCAGGCCCTGCCAGGACTGTACCCAGCTCCTCAGGGGAGAGCTGCGTGCAGGGGGCAGCTCCCCAGACCGCCTGAAGCCACCAACCCTCCTCTGCTGCCTCTGGCGCTGTCACACCATTGTCACATGAAGGCTTCCTGGTGCCAGCAAGAGCTAGGAACATGCTTTTGCTCTACTGGGCGCTGATGTCTTTCGGCGGAGGTGTGAGGCCGGGAGCAGTGTCCGTCCTGATGGGCACCGGCGTGAGCAGCGCGTGGAGCTGTGCTGTCTGTGGCGCCCATCCCCTCTGCCGCGGGGGTGCCGTGAGGGTACTGGGGGGGTGCCAGGGGCTGCTGTGATGGGGCCACTGGTCTGTGGGCTGTTGCTCTCCACAATGAGCTGGAGGAGCCCTGCACCAGGGAAGTCCATGATGACCACTCCCCAGCGCACGGGCTGCCTGCCCCGGCGCCGCAGGTGCTGGTAGCAGCGGGGGTTCACAAAGCGTGCCACCTCCTCGGGACAGGTGAAGAGCCCATTGCCTGAGCAGAAGGTGAGGTGCATGGTGGCCGGGTCCCCACTGGCTGCCCTCTCCAGGTGCCGCCGGGCCCGGGCCCACTTGCGCTCCAGTGAGAGGACGTTCCAGGCGTCGCTGATGCTCAGCTGCTCGTAGGGAATGCCCAGCACCTCCCGCGCCAGCGCCTCCAGCACCACAATCTTCCCCCGCACCTGGCCCAGCGTTGGCACCTCTTCCCGGCACCACATGCAGCTCTGTCCCTCCTCTAGCAAGCAGCGGTGCAGCCGGGCAGCGAAGCCAGGCTGGGAGAAGATGGGCAGCTCCTCCTTGATGCGCATGAGCACGGCCTCGCTGGGGTGAGCACGGAGGAAGCGCAGGGTGCGGCGCAGGACCCCCCGCAGGCTGGCCCGCTGGAAGGTGCAGAGGTGGTAGACGTGGAGCTCGCCCCGTGCCAGCTTGCAGCGCACATCCAGGAAGCGGATGCCGGCCGCCAGCTGGGCCTCCAGGCTCCAGCTCTGGCACCGCAGGCGCTGGCCACCAAACAAGCTGAGGGAGTCGTGGGTGCCAGGAATGGAGAGGCGGGAGAGAGGCAGGGCATCAGGGAGCCCTGCCATCCAGTCAGGGCAGCAGGCTGCCGGCTGGGGAGTGCAGTCAAATGCCGCACTGCGCTGGCACTGCACCTCCATGCTGCCGGGAGAGCGGTTGCACTTGGCCAGCCCACCGAGCCCTGCTGTGGAGGAGAAGCAGACCATGAGCAGCAGGAGCACTGTGTGGCCCCCACGCATCCTGGTCCCACCCCTCCCCAGGGGTATCCCCACCACCCCATGGAATCCTATAGCGTACCACGTGCCCTATAGGCATTGCTGCCAGTACCGTATGCTTCCCCTCCCACTCTCAAGCACTCATCCTGCTACCCCTGGCTCTTCCCAGCCCCTGCACCCACCTGTGTTCCCTGCGGCTGCGGGGTGCAGCCCGCTGGACGGGGCGCTCGACAGTGGGTGCCAGCGGCACAGCGGCACACTGGCAGGTGAAGCGGGATGCTGGCCATTAACCCGCTGATGATCATGACGTGCATCCTGCCCCGCAGGTAGCACGTGCATCAGAGATTCATCCTCAGCCAGGGGGAACTGTCGGCAGACACGCCAGGCTGGAAAATCGCCTGGCTGATCCCGAAAGCAGCCATTCAGGCCCCTGCACCTCCCTCCTCAGGAATCAGGACAAACAGGATTGGGGTGCCATGGGGCTCCTTGATGCTACTCATGGGAGCAGCTGCACCGAGCGCCCGGGTGCCCACATGCCCGCTCGAGCTATGCCCCAGTGGGACCCGGCCTGCCCCGGGGACGATGGCAGTCATCCCCACCGGGCGGGCATCTGGAGCAGGGCCTCTGTGCCTAACAGCACACCCCAGGACCTGCTCAGCGAGGGTCCCCTGGGGAGTGGGCTCCATCTCCTTGCTCTTCAGGCACCAGCAGCTGCTTCACACTGGAGTCACCAGGGAAGCTGCCACGGCTGTGGCAGGTCCAGCGCGGGTGGCAGGGGGGGTGACTCACCCCCTGCCTGGAGGACACAGCTATAGGGCGCCCCGTGGCACTGAGCCCGGTGCTTTTCAGGGAGGGTCTGCCTGGCAGGTCACAGACCCTCTGAGCCACCCCCGGCACACAGCCCCTCCACCTGGCCTGAGGGGCACGGAGATCCCCCCGGGGACACTTTCTGCATGGGCTCTGCCCCGCAGGGACGGGAGAGGGGACACCAGCAGCAGTGAGGTAGAGGGGGGTCCCCCGGGGCAGCCCTTTGCTTAGGCGTGGGGGGACACAGAGACCCTGCAGCCTCCCCCAGTCCCTGAGAAAGGGCTGCTGTGCCTGCCTGGCGGCTCTCCTGTGGGCAGGCGGCAGGCAGGCGGCAGGCAGGCGGCAGGCAGACCGGAGGCAGGCGGCAGGCAGACCGGAGGCAGACCGGAGGCACACCTCCCCGCCCGGGCCTGCTTCCGCTCCCCCATCATGGCGGCAGATGGCGGCAGGGCCTGCTTCGTGCTGGGCGCCTCGGGGGCGACTGGCCGGGCACTGCTGCGGGAGCTGCTGGCCCGGCGGCTCTTTGCCCGGGTGACGCTGGTCAGCCGGCGCCGGCTGAGCCTGGATGAGGAGACGGAGGCGGCCGTGGTGCGTGGGGCCGGGGGTCCCGGGGCGGCGGGGGGCGGCGGCGGCGGGCGCGCTGAGCCTCGGCCTCCCCGCAGGAGCAGGCGGTGGTGGACTTCGAGCGTCTGAGTGAGCACTCCGCCGCCTTCCAGGGGCACGACGTCGGCTTCTGCTGCCTGGGCACCACCAGGGCCAAGGCTGGGGCGGTGAGTGGGACCCCCTTGGGGGGGGCGGGGGGCTGCCTGCCCTCCCCTGCCATGCTGACCCTCCGTCTCCCCTCTGCCTGCAGGACGGCTTCGTCCGCGTGGACCGGGACTATGTTGCGCAGGCAGCGGAGCTGGCGCGGGCAGGGGGCTGCAAGCACTTTGTCCTGCAGTCCTCCCGGGGGGCAAACCAGCACAGCCGCTTCCTCTACCTCCGTGTGAAGGTGAGGGGGCAGCTGTGGGGGGGCTCCCGGTGCTTCTGCAGGAGTCACAGAACGCGGGGATGCTCTGGATCGAAGCAGGAGATGAGGGTTCAAGGGATGCAAGTGGCTTGGGGGGTCCTGCTGGTGCTGAGGGACAAGGGCAGGGGTTTGGCTGGGCAGCCACGCGAATGGCTTTGCCCAAAACGGCACAACACCCACATGCGGCTTCTGTCTCCCGCTTCAAACCACCCTCTGGGGTCTCCAGCCCAGCCCCAAGCTGGGATAGCTTCACAGCCAGGTGGGGAATGTCCAGGGGAAACATGAAGTGTCCGGGGATGGGGAGCCCACAGGCTCCCCGAGGGGCACCATACCTACTGCAAATGTTCTTTTTCCCCGTATATCATGTGCTGCAGCTCCCAACACCTGCTGGGCTCAGCGCTGTCTGCCAGTGCCTTCTGCCAGGATCCCTAGGGCTGGACACCATGTCCTGATGCCACCTCTCCGGAGCAGGCAGTTGCAATTAGCATGATGGTTGCAAGGGTGCGCTGGTGACCCACAGTCAGTGGTCCAGACCCTCACCCAGTCCTGCCTTTCCCTGGAGAGCTGCTGGCTGGCTGGCCTGTACCTGCTTTGCATGGGCATTAATGCCATCCTGCTCGCGGCTGAGCAGCGCTCTCCTGCCAGTTCATGGGGCGGCGGGGATGGTGCTTGCAGTCACCCTCATCTCCTTTCATCCTGCCTAACCGCTCTCACAGGGAGAAGTGGAGAACCTGGTCCAGGCTGTTGGTTTTGATCGCTGTACCATTCTCCGGCCAGCGTGAGTAGCGGTGGAGGAGGGCTTGAGCGGAGGGTTTGCCAGGGCAGGGGGCTGGGAAATGGAGAGAGAGAGAAAGGATGCATAAGGTTAGGGCTGGGAGGTGGCGGGGGAGTGGAAAAAGCCACCAGCTGCAAATGCAGCTCCTGGATGAGCGCACTGCTTCCCAATGCTGCAGGGAGCATGCACAGCAGTTTCCCACAGCCAGTCCCAGTCCTAGCGTCACACGCCATGCAGGAAGAGGCTTGGGTTGAAAGCAGAGGTTGGGGGACATAGGCCAGAGCTTCTCTCCGCACAGACCTTGACCTCATGCAGTGAGGATACTCACCTGTATCCCTTCAGCTGTACTGTGCTCTTGCTGCCCGGGAGAACTAGCATCCTGGTTGTGCAGCACTGCAGGGAAAGGAGCTTAGTGTCCCTGGGCTCAGCTCAGTCGTGTTTTAGGGCCCTGCTACAGCCGCACAGCCTCCATGTGGGTTTAGCAAGCTGCCCCTAGTGCAGCTGGAGAACCCAGTCTCTAGCTTTTCCCCAGGGAATGGTTTCAGCCTGACCCACCTTACCTCCTTGCTCTGCAGGGTGCTGCTGTGCAAGCGTCAGGAGTCCCGGCCCGCGGAGTGGATAGCCCAGCAGTTTCTGGGTGTCGTGGCTTGGGTCTTCCCCACCGCTTACTCAGTGCCTGTGGAAACGGTGGCCAGGGCTATGGTGGCCAGCGTGCTGCAGCCAGGCAAGGGGAAGGTGGAGGTGCTGGAGAACAGGGCCATCCACGAGCTGGGAAAGGCAGTGCCACAGCAGGGCACGTAGGGCAAAAAGGATGGGCAGGAAAGAGCTTGACTCACTGCTCAGATGCTCCTCTGGGCCAAGAACTAACGCACGCATGGGAGGGGAGCGTGGTGCTTGTGTTAATGTGGAGGTAGAGGTGCACTTCTTTGCACGGCAGCTGATACTGTCAAGCGACCAAAAATGTGGGTGCTGGCTGGTGGGTGAGGAGAAACAATGTGCTCTGCTACTTGGATCCAGCATGTGAATCCAGGTAAAATGGTGTAATCCAGGCAATTTCTTGAATTCAGGGCTTAAATAAAGTCCTATAACTGTTCTGTTTGTGTTAACTTTGTGCTGAAATTGTGTCTGTCACCTGCACACTGCCAGCCCAACCGCATCTGTTCACAGATCATGTCTTTTGGAGACACTTCAGGGCATGCACGTGGGCAAGGGGCCATGCTGTAGATGGACATGGGGAAGCAGGGACAGCACATGGCTGCCCACGCTGAGGCTGCACCCCCCAGAGCACTTGCTGGCACCAGTGCCACATGGATAGTGGAGCTCCGGGAAGCTCAGCAGCAGTTGCTGAGGTGCCCAGGGTGGTGGCTCTGCCTGCAGTAGGTGGCTGCAAACACACAGCCTGCCCTCACCAATCTGCTCTGGGTGCAGAGGGGCCACTGTGGGGGTGCTGGTGTTCAGTCCTGGGCTATCACTTAAGTAGCATAAACACCATGCAAATACTTGCGTTGACTTGAAAATGCCTGTCCCCACAGGCTCCTCTGGGCTTTCCTTACGGATACAAGTAAACCGAGCTTGGCCCTGTGTTCCCAAGGGTGCTCAGTGTGTGCCAGCGGTGAGGCCAGCCCCATGCACGTGTCGGCGTGGGCTTGTCCCTGCCCTGTGCTGCCCAGGTGCTGGAAGGGGAGCAGGTCCCTGCTGCTGGCACTGAGCAGGCATGAGGAGCAGCACCGTGTCCCAGCCCCGGCTGTTCTCAGGCCTCATGCTCAGGGTCGAGGAACTCGGTGGCTCTGCAGCTGGGACGCGGGACTTACGTGACTCCCAAATTCCCAGCTGGCCAGAGTCCCAGTGCTCTGGGTAACGCTGCTTTCCAGGATTTTCTCCTCTTCGACCTCACCCGTGGCTCCTGTGTCAGTGACTTGGATGTGGTGAGCAGAGGGAGCCTGGGTCTCTCATCTCCTTCCTTTACACAAATGTTTTCATCATCGGGCTGGATCTCAGAGGCTTGGTGGAGGCAGTGGGATGGTGCAAACCCACACTAAGCATTAATGGGGAGCAAAGGAAGAACTGTACCGGAGCACACCCTCAGCCATGCATGGGGCTTAGTTTAAATGTAACAAACGAGGAGCCACGGAGCCATAATCAGCGATCAGACTGTGCTGGTGAGAGCAAAAGCAATACCTTTAGAGTAATATTTAATGTCAAAAGGGAAATGAGAGGTAGGCTGGTCAGGAGCATCACACAAGTATGTGAGTGGTGTTGAGCTGATGTAGCACAAGAGCTGCTGAAGCATGCAGCGTTGGTTGTATAGGTGTAAATGCACGCCAACGCTCAAAGGGATTTTTTAGAAAAGGTGATGTCGTTATATAGGGGAGTGGAAATGAAGATCTGAAGTGGTAAGACCTTAAAAGAAGTGAAAATTGCATACAGGTGAGAGAATAAAAAAAAAGAATGCAAGCTCTGGAAAGTTACAGGTGAAAGGGAAGCCACAGAAGATCTGAAGAAAGCATCCTGAAGGTGGGGAAATTAGTCATGACTGTGTGAGAAGCAGAAAGCTCTCCAGAGAGCCCCAGGGACAGGGCATGAGCAGGTGCTGTAAGAAAGAGTGAGCCATCACAGAAAGGCTTGCTGAGTTACTTGCATTGGCCTTTGCTGTGAAGGAGCACACGCTAGCATCATTCCTGAGGGGACATGCATTTGCATGACTGTCCCAAAGCACTTGGGGGGTGGGTGGGGATATTTTTAACCCCGTATTTAGAACACATGGTTAAAAAACTGCCAGAAGGAGCTCTCGGATGAATTGCCAAATACATGCCTGAGTGAGAATTACAGTGGTCCTCTACCAAACAGTCAATGTTGTTAAACATGATGCTGATTTTTAAAAAGTTCCAGTGGGAACCAGGAAACTGCAAAACAGCGCGGCTGCCTTCTATAAAAGGCAAATTGTTAGAAGGGATAATAAAGTCTGGAAATAACAAGGCCCAGGATAAATCTCATGTAATGGGAGATTCCACATGGCTTTTGAGGGGGCAGTTGCAAGGCAAGGCACAAACCTCGAGTGCTCTTGGAGGAAACCAGCCATTGTGTACACAAGACAATCTGGTCCTCAGAGTGCACTTGGATCTCCAAAAAAGCTCTCCCAGAAGGGCTCTTAAAGAAATTAAGCTGTCGTGGGAAGAAAAGGAAGGTCTGGGTAGTTTCTTATTGGAAGTATTTTCTTAGCACTCTAAAGCCTTGAAATGCACAAACCAAACATTTCTTACTGGACAAAGATCTGCAGAAAATACAAGCTGTTTCTGTGTAACTCTTGTTTCTGTGCAACGGTATATGGTTTCTTTTTCGGTGTTGCAGATCAGTCTCTGCTAAAATGTACAACTGCAAACCCAGCACATGGTATAGCTTCCTTATCACCCTCTTGCATGGAGTTTCTCCACTCATTTTGGACCTCAATTTCCCCGACTTGCTCTGCGCAGTCATTAAACCCCCACCCTAGGCCTGTGGAGGAGAGTAAGAGCATCCGTCACTGAACTACTGCAGAGCCACAGGAGCAGAGGATTTGCCTGCCCAGGGCTGAAAGAGGTAAAGTAGGTAAAAGTCTTGAGGGGACAGACCCAGTTCCTCTGTGGGGTCTCACAGGGCAAAGCTTCAGGCTCCTCCGAGCAGCAGGAGGTCTGCAGGGCTAGAGCCGTGTCCCTGTGTGCCCGGAGCAACTGCCTGCTAGCCAGGAGCAAATGGCCCCAGGAGCAGCTGGAAGGAGAGCACATAAGGGTGCTCGGTGTCTGCTGGACAGCATTTACACAAACCGCCTGATCCCACAGATCCAAGGTCCCCTGGGATTTCGATGCTAACTTTATTACTGAAAATTAGTGAGAATAAGTAACTGTGTTCCCAATGGCTCAGCAGCTGAGTGCGAGGCTGCGGGGGTTTCTCGCCCAGTCCCGTGGCCCTGCTGTCCTCCCCAGCCCTGGAGCTGTGAGAACCACTGGCACATCTCGCCCACCCCCCACTGCCACCCGCTGCCCTCCGTGCCAGGATGGGCCCAGCCGACTGGCAAAGCACCCTGCGGACAGCACCTCAGCCTCAAAGGAGCTTTTCAAAACAGCCACCAAGCTGGCAGGCACTGACCCCGCACGTGGGGTACCCTGGTGACAGCCCCAACATGCTTTCTGGGCCTGAGAGCAACAGGTGCAGCCCAGAAAGTGTGCTGAGCTTGCAAGGTTGCAGTGCTTTGGGGGGCAGGGGGCTGCACCACAGCGGCTGGGAGATGGGGCAGCTGGGTTATTCCCAAACTGAGGCACTAAGAGCAGAGCCTGCCCTGACTGCTCTCGGAAAAGAGCAAGACAGCAGCAGCCTGTAAAGGAGTAAAGTACTTCCATCCTCTGCAGCTGCCATCGTTGCCTTCCCGGCTCTGCGAGGCACAAGGGGGGTTGCTGGGGACGTCAATGCCAGGCAGCGGGAAGGGGCAGCCCCCAGATGTGGCACCACTGCCTGGGTACATCTTGGGGATCTCTAATCCTCCCAAGCCCAGACAAATGTCATTCAAAAATCTCATCCTCTGAAATTTTAGGCTGTGCTTTTTTTTGTTCAGTTCCCGTTACAAACCAGTACAAAGGCAGCCCAGCTCTCTGGGGAGGCATGGTTTCTAGCAGACCGCTAGCTTTTGCTTACTGCACCCACATGCTGAAACATAGACGTTGTGCTTTCTGCATAATTCCAGAGCAGCAGGAGACAGGATTGCAACGCAGGTCTGAAGTCCATCCAGGAGCCAGAGCCAGCACGACTCTGACACTGCTCCACGGGGGAAAGGGGGCCCAGTGCTGAGGGGGCCGCTGGGGCTGCTCAGGGCAATTAGGGCCATTAGTGCCCTTGGGGTGTGGACAGCCAGACTGGGAGCAAGGTCTCTATTCCCAGCTCAGGGCTGTGCGTGTTAAAACAAGGCACTCGGAAGCACATTTAAGGCACATAGTCACTCAGGCAGCTGAGGTCAGGGACAGGCATGTGGCAGGTTTTTAGGGTGAAGCCTGAGCCCCCGCTCCCAGTGGGACGCTCAGGGGATGCCCTGGCTGGGGTGGAGCAGGGGATGGAGGCAGAGCGGAGCCACACACCCTCTCTGCACCTGTGCCAGAGCAGGTGTAATTGCACAGGCACCTGTGTGGGGTGGCAAAGACCCATGTGGGTGTGAGTGGGTGCCCCCACACAAACTGCAGAAGAGTTTGTGCAGACCTCCACAGCCACCCTGCGTGTGTCAGGGCTTTCCCCTTGCGCTAGCTCTAGTCCAGCCATGCAAACCTGGGTGATGAGCCATGCCGCAGGTGACCCTGCTGTGGACAGGCTGTCACATCCTAGCTGGAAGGCAGGAGGGAAATGCCCAGGACAGCCGTGGTTACCCTCTCCAAGTGCTGCTAAGCTGTGTTAGGATGACTCCATTGCAGCTGTTGGCTGCAGTGCATCCTCCCCTCAAGCGGCCATGGGGACCCACCGAGTCAAGGCTTTGGCTATGGGTCCCCTGGGAGCCAGGCTGGTCCCCGTGTTTGCCATGATTTGCCTCTCAGAAGCAGCCTCGCTCACTGGGGTTGCACCTGCACCATGCCTGGCTGCTTGGCTGAGGCCGGGAGAAACTCATGCCATGGATGTCATGACCATAGGGAGGCACTGGCTCCGTGACTGCGAGTTAATGGAGTGACCAAAGAGATCTTCCCCGAGCAAACAGGAACACCCGTGTAGCACCCAAGCTTTAGGTGAGCAAGGGGCTGTGTCTCAGTGGGGCAGCGATGGGGCAGAGCCATGCAGGGAGAGGTGGGGGCCGGTCCCTGCTCAGGTCCCGCATCCTGCATCCTGCATCCCACATCGTGGGCGGCTCCAGACTCGGCTGTGTGTTTTACTGCTCTGCAGGGGAGTGGAAAAAGGCTCCAGATTTTCCATATAACAAAATGCTGGGCTGGAATTCTTTTCGGCCTTATTAAAGTGTCACTGTCAGATAAATCAGAACCTTTGCTACGATTAAAAGATTTAATTTATTTTACACTTACATTAAAATGAATTTGTTCTGGAGCAAAAGTCACTGTTACCCACCAACCGATAACCACTGTTGAAGCTGTGGATATTCTGACACTAGCCACAGCCTTTAAATCAACAACAAGACTTCTTGTAAGCACTTTTATTTTTATTAAAGTGACATTTTGCCCTGGGAAAAAACCTTGCTTGAATGAAGCATTTCTACCTGGCTTTTCTAAATACTGACCTGGAGCCTGATATGTCATTAAGTCAAAACTCCGTGGGCTTCCCAAAGACCCCCAAACAGCAGCTTGGCCCTTCCAATTTGATTACCTGATCTCACCCCAGAAAAACCACATTTTTTTCCCCTCCACGTGAGCTTAGAGAGGAGAAAACAAAATCCAGAAGCCACTGGGGCCGGGGCCAGCTGCAGCGGGATGGACGGCATTGGTTACGGGGCTGGCGGGGGTCCAGCTCCCAGTGCTATATAGGAGTGAGAGAGGGGAGCTGGGCTGCAGACTGAGCTGCTGCTGCCTGCTTGAGCCATCGCTCACACTCTTCTCGTGGCTGAGGAAAACCACAGCCTGCCAAGATGTGCAAAGGATTAGCAGCGCTGCCCCACACGTGCCTGGAGAGGTGAGAGCGGCCAGCATGTGCCGGGGTGCCGAGGGGGGCTGCCTCCCTGCAGGGCTCTGCTGGGGCAGAGAGGCTCTTCCTACAGCACATCCCCACGATGGACATCTCTCATGGGGACTGGGATCACCCAGCTCTGAACTGGGAGGGAAGGGAGGCTTGCTGGCAGGGGCTCAGTGGGATGCTGCAAGTGGCTGACATGCTCAGGGAGGGGGGCAAGTGCTGATCCAGTCCCAAAGTCTCCCCTCTGGATTGGGACCCTCTCTGTGACTCTGGGCTGCCCCAAACCCACCCCTCAACCTCAGCCGCTCCCCTGTGCGGGCCCAGAGCAGAAGCCCGTTCTCCTCAGATCTTAATATTTGCAAATTCTGGGGTGGATTGGGGAAGGAAAAAAGCAGGAATGCAGTTGCCTTTCCGAGGCAAAACCAGCCCTGGCTCCAAAGAGCCTCAAAACCCTCTTTCGCTGCCTGCGCCTCCCTTGCACACGGATGAGGCACCCCGGCCCCTCTCACAGGGCTCGGCTCCCTGCAGAGCGCCCACCCTGCCCTGCTCCTGGCACCCATTCATTCCCCGCACTGCCCTCCAAGCCTGCCCGGGGGTGCTGGTGCTTCCCAGGCTGCTCCCACCCCTTGGGAACCCAGGCAGGCTCCAGCCCCCAGCCCCTTCCATGCTGGTGGAAACCCTCCTGCGGAGCTGGAGGGGCTTTGGAGGGGGTCTGGTGAGAAGCAGAGATGTGAGGGAGGCCACCGCACACGGTGACAGGGCACTCAGTCCTTGGTAACTCTGTGGAAGACTTCCCGTGTGAGTTCCCCAGCAAGGGTCTCCTTGCAGCTGCAAATGCCTTACTACTGGTTTTTAGAGAGTGAGGGTGGCATTCACTGTTTTGGGGGGAGCTCGAGCGAAGTTCCCCCTTGTCAGCTGAAGCTGCGCCACTGGAGGCTGATGCTGCTGGCACAAAAGCAAGGCAAATCCCCATCAGAGGCATGAACACAAATGCCTGTGACAATTTCTTGAAACATGCTTTTTGGCCATCCTTACAGCCCCATGCTCACCTTGCCTGGTCTGCAGCCTCCTGCGCCACAGGCAGCTGAGCAGCACTCTTCCAGATGTGGGTAATCTCCATGTTTCTGCTCTGCTGTCATCTTCTTTGTCACTCTTCCGCTACTTTCTAATCCTAAACTAGTTTTTTTCCACTGCTGCCATGCTGCTGATTTCGCTGATCTCTGTTATGCCCTCAAATCCTCCCTCTTGAAGGCAGCTTCACTTACATGTTTATACACAGAGCTGGGACCCCGGTTTGTCCCATGTGCATCATGTTGTGCTGCTCTATGAGGCATTTCAACAGCTGCTGGTCTCATGAGACCCCCCTGCAGTTCCTCACGACTGGTCCCCAAGTGCTGTACCCTGGCAGCGCAATATCTGCTGCTCGGCCACTGACCCCCTTCTCCCCATGCGAGTGACATTTCACAGCACAGTCCCAGCCCGCGCTCCCCAAGGAGTACACCATGTCCCCTATGCGTTGTGGGCTACCTTTCCCATGCCGTCATCCATGAGATGAGCTTCCCTCCTGCAGCTGCCTGGGGTCTGGGGAGCCCATCCGGGGTCCCCTGCAGGCCCAAGAGGGCTGGTACCCCCAACTCTCCCCAAAGCACGTGCTTGCTGGCCTTTTCAGAGGGGGCTGATAGGTTCAGAGGAATCTCTTCCTACGGCCAGAGCTGCCTTGACTGCTCTCCAATAGACCATATTTGTCCATGTGTCCACCACAGCTCTCCGATGCAGCTGCTGCTGACTTGCCCATACAGCATCACACTTGCAGCTTCATGGCTCCTCACATCCCGCCTGGCGCCTTTTTCTCCTGAAGGGGCATTCCCTCTGGCACCCGCCTGTCCTTGGGCACAGCAGCAGCTTTAGTTCTTTGAGCCTCTTTTTTGTTTTTAAAGCTGGAGTCTCTCCTGACCCTCCTCAGCAGCCTTCTTGCGCCTGATATGTTTGACAGAGCCCATGTTTTCATTTAGTGCTTCTTGGAAGTTGTTTCTCAGACTTTTTCTTGGCTTACTCCCACATGTTCTTACACTTAACCTTCCACAGTTTACGGTCTTCTTGCTTTTTCTCACTCAGACATAGCTGGGGGCTTCTTGAAGGATGCCTTTTTGTTTATATCTGCCTCTTTTACCCTGCTGCTTAGCCTTTGCTGAAACCTTTCTTGAAAGCTTGTAATATATCTGCTGGAGGATGCCAGGATGATGCCTTCAAATAGTCCTTCCCTCCCACCAGCCTGCAGGCACTCAGCTCTCTGGCTGTCCTTTTTGTTCCCTTTCTACAAGCTTCCTCAGTGTCCGCCACCTCCCCATATTTCACAAAGGCCGCACAGCTGACGACTTGCTCGGCAGGAGCTTCTTGCTGCTGTCCCCACACTGGCACCTGCGGGGCTTCAGCAGGGTGGGCAGCCAGTGATGGTCCATCAACAGCACCATGGGATGGAGCCATCCCAGGAGCCCCATTGGGAGCAGCAAGCAGGGGGACTGCAACAGGAGTCCAGCATCAATCCAGAAGACCAGGCTGGGGAGAAGCCTACCCACAGCACAGCCTGAGAGAAGGTAGCCCCAGGGCTAAGCTTAAATGGAGCCCCCAGCCGTGGGCAGGGTGTGGGGCTCAGCTGGGGCTGCTCAGGGCCATTAAGGCCCATTAAGGCCTTTGAGCCTGACAGATGTTGGCCGTAAGTCACTGTCAGAGGGTGGGGATTGGAGAGAAAAATCTTGAACAGGTCTAAGCGTTATCCAGCAGAGCGTTTGCTGCTGTGTGAAGCCGCTGCCAATGGCACCCAAACCTTGTGTGTGTGTGTTGGCCTCATCCACACCAGGGCAGGGGGATCCCCTGGTCCTGCTCAAACAGTGACAGAGTCCTGGCCCTGTCTTCCCACCTCCTTAGGCTGCTGTGTGTTAGATTTGGCTCTCGGTGCCGCCCCTGCTCCCAGCACAGCCCACGCTTTCCCCCTGCCTGCCCAGGACCTCCCGGCATCCACCGTTCTGGCTTCGGAGGTGGGTGAGCCCCTTCGCCCTTGCTCTTCACCCCTGCCTCTGCCAGGCAGCAGCTCTGCGATGGGACACGTAGTCCAGTCTCCTGAAGGGACTGTCCCTGGTGCACAGCACCCGGCAGCGGGTCGGCTGTGGCGGCGTCCCTGGCTCTGCCCTTCTGAGTGTTGGGTGATGGCAGGGAGAGGGACACGGTGGCAGGTGGTATTTCTGCCCTCCCTGAGCCCATGCATCCCATTCCCTGTGGGGAGCTGTGGACACAAGCACAGACGTTTGGGAAAGCAGAGCCACGGGAGAGGCTGTCCTGCTCCATCAGCTTTCCTGGGCACCCTCTGCACCCACTCGTTGCTTCGGTGCCAACAGGGCTGCAGCTCCTGCCCATGTCACCTGCTGCTCCTTGCTGCAGCTGTGCCATCCATGTGGGTCAGGGCTTGCCGTGGGGGTCCCAGCATGGCAGTGCCAGCCGACCGGGTGCCAAGGGGCACCTGAGGCTTGCAGGAGAGCCAGCCCCAGGCTCTGGGCATCAGGAGCCAGCTCCAGCTTGACGCATTTATCTGCATTTTGTTTATTTATCAGAGGGAGGGGAACGAATGGTGCACGACAGCATCCCTGTCCCAGAGGCACCTCAGTGTGGGAGTGTGGGGACCTCGTCACCTTTTGCCTGGGGTCCTGGTCTTTCCATTCATAATTCAAGTTTTCTCAGAAGCGCAAGCAGCAGAAGCCATCCTGTAGCTGCTGTTTTCCATGAAAACAGTTGGGTGTCTGGGTCTGTGCTGCCCATGCTCTACCCCCACCACGGGGGTCCATGCAGACCCAGGCTGGGCTGCTCGCTCTGGCTGGCCCCGCTGCCCACTCCCATGCAAGGGCAGTTGTCAGAGGCAGGTTTCTGCCTGCGCCCCTTGAGAAGTGGGGGGCAGCCAATGTAGCAGCAGTCTGTGCTGGGTCTCAAAGAATCACCCAGGGGGCTGGCAAGTGGAAAACCAAAACACAGGGGGAGTTTCACAAAGAGGGAAAAAAATAAAGCAATGGAAATGAGATAGCAGACCTAGCAAGGGAGCGATCATCCGCACAGGGCTTGTGACAACAAAGAGCAGAAAGGAGAAGCGCAGTGAGCCCTGAAGCTGGGGAGCTGCAGCCTGGCTTTGACAGCTGTGCCACGGTGAAGGCACCAAGCCCAGCCAGCCCCTGGGGAGTGGTGTGTCCCCTCGCTCTCATTCACCTCTTGTGCCAGCAAGATGACCTGGAAGCCACCAAATGTTGCTGTGCTGGGGAAGAGTCCTGCCCTGCAAAGATGGGGTTGGGGCGGGGGGGCTGTCTGTTTTCACCCCTTTATTTCTTCAGCCTTATGCAGCACACTTGAGTTTGCTTTGCAAAAGCTTGGTTTGCTCTTGCTACCACCACCAAGCTGCAGCAGAGCAGAGCCTCCTCGGTGGCTTTAGATGCTCAGGACCATGTTGCAAATTGTATCGCATGGAAGGGAACACTGTGGGAGGCAGCTGGACCTGCTGTCAAGCCCCAGGAGCCCTCTCGTTTCCACATCCTCCCAGTGGAGGTGGGGAGCATGGCCTTGGGGCAGTGGTGACTGGCACTCAGCCTTTGGCAGGCAGAGCACTTCAGCTCCCGAAATCCTTCCTTCCCCTCTGCCCAGGGAAAGCAGCACCCAGGAGGTACTCTTTGGCAGGAGACTTCCTGCTGCAGACATAAGGCTTATATATTACTTATATATACACTATGTGTGTATATATATCTATATCTATCTCAGGGCACCCTGCTCCAAATGCTGTTGCCAGCATGGGGCTGGCATGGGGCTGGTGGGTGCAACATGGAACGGGGCTCGTTGCGGGGCAGCAGCCCAGCACAGCATCCTGCACAGCTCCTCCATCTCCTCACCAGCATCTCCTCCGGGCTCATCACTATAGAAACTGAGTGCTGCACACGTGTCCCCTAATTCATCCTCAGAGCAGCCCGCCAGCCCTGCTGATACAATTACCTTGGCCACAGATGAGGACAAAGCAAAGAGATCAAGATCAAGAGCTGCCACTAATTCTAAGTGCCTGGTTTGAATTGCCTCAACCAGGTGCCTTTACAGTCCATTTGTTCACGTGTAATTAATTACACAGCTTTGTAGCTCACCAGCAGCTGTGCAGGGGTCTGTGCGGGCACAGGGCAGAGACCACCCCTGCTGCCCCAGCCCGCTGCCTGACCTGCCTCTGCTTGTCCCTTCCTGCAGGGCCAAGGAGATCAAGACGAAGCTGGGCACGCTGCTCCAGAAGCCTGACTCGGCCATTGACTTCATCATTCCCTACCCGGAGAAGCCAGAGAAGCTGCCCAAGGTCCAGAAGTGAGTACTGCTGCACTGGCATCTGGGCCCAGCTGGAGGGGTGGGTGCCAGCCCCTTTGGGGGGCAAAGTAGCTGAAGCCCCGGCTGTGGGTGGGCACAAGGCTTTACACGGCAGGGAGCCCATGGCACGCTCCTGGTGACCTACCGGCTAGGTGCAGGCTCAGAGAGTTATGTCAGAGCAGTGGGAGATGTGTCAGGCAATACAGCTCTATGGAAACCAGATTTCTCATGGAAACTCTACTTTTGATGAGATTTCAAATTATTCGGTAGAGGTTTTGCCAGAGGCATACGACACTTGGCTTTCTCCGGGTCACCTGCCTCATCCCAGAGGTGCCAGCCCTACAAAGCCTGCTGGCTTCGGGGCGGCAGCGTGTCCCTGAGCTGGGTGCACAGCCCCATGGCACAACACCTGGCTCTGGGCAGCTCCATCATGATGGTACCATCTCACCTTATCGCCTTTGTCCTCAGCCTCTGCTCTCTGGCACTGAGCTGATTTAATGACAAAGCAAAGCAGAGGAGAAGCTAGAGGCTGATGGGCTGTGCTGTAGGATTAACAGTTCGAATGAGGCAAAATAAACCTTGAAAAGAAACGGTAGCTTAAATCTAAAAGCAGGATGGCTTTCTGGATGTAGGGTGATGGTCTCACCTGGGGTACCTCCAGCCCAGCCTTGGACAGCTCAGCCAGCTGCCTGAGCTGCTGTCCTGGCCACTCCTCTGCCACCCCTCAGCCCTGCCACCACTGGGTGTGTGAGACTGTCCTGGGAACACATGCCCCGGCCCCAGGGAGCTGCTCCCTGCCCTGGACCTGCACCCAGACACACACAGTGCTGGAGGACCCAGGTCTGACAGCACCCAGACTGCCTAATGTGCCTGCGGTAGGAGAGGCCGGCTGGCCCAGCTCATAGCACCAGGAACAAGGGCTCATCTTGAGGGACTGATGTGGCCATGTCATGACAAAACCAGGAGAGGCACGTATCCACTCTTCGCAAGGCCAGGTTTCTATTTCCACTTTAAAATCACAACCCTGTTTTACACCAGTCCTTCTCCCCACATTCCCCTTCAGCCCAGGCAATGTTACCCTACGCTGTGGTCACTTTGGTGGCTGTAGCATGGGGGGACACCTGTCAGAGCAGTGCCTGCCAACCCGTGAGAGCTGCCGAGCCAGGCAGGGTGGGCATAGCCGCGATGGATGGTGCATTTTGCACTTGGTTGCTGCCAAGCCCCGGATGCTTCTGCGAAGGAGACACATTTGTCCCCATTACCCATCCTTGCAGAAAGCTGGAGAACTCTCCACTGGCCGGAGGAGTTGTCTCCTGCACTGCACCATCGCGCAGCCTCAGTATCACTCACCCATCAGCATCTTGCTCGCAGTTCATATCATCCCAGGGACATTCAGATCGTGGAAAAGTGAATTTGGTAGTTTCCAGGAAATCGGGATTGTGTTGGGTTGCTGCAGCGATGCTCCTGCTCATCAGGCTGGGGAGACCCCTGCCAGGAACATGGGGGTAGGGAGGGATTTTGATCCTTGACAGCAAGTGCAAATGCAATTTGAGGTCCAGAAACTGAATGATCAGAGCCCCCATCATGGTCTTTACCGCTGAGTGCTGGCGATTTGATGATGAGTGAGGGCTGGACACCCAACTTGTGCCAGCCTTGCATTTCTGCCATTCTCTCCCCTGCTGGGTCCCCCCGGGCAGGGCGGCTGGGCAGGAGCACCTCCACTTGCCTCAGAGGCACCGCTGAAGCACCAAGGTCCCCAGGACTGTCAGGTTGTCCTGCCCTATGCTCCCTCCCCGGCCGCAGGGATGCTGTGCCCACCCAGAGGGTTTCAGCCCTGCAGCAGCAAACCAAGCCTGAGTGCAGTGCTGCGGGTGGCGAGCGGCCACGGTCTGCAGCCAGCCCAGCGCTCCATGGCCCTGGGGGCTTCCCTTGCCTCCAGCGCTGGGCATTGGCCCCCGTGGGCCCCCAGGGCAGCTTGGGCGAACTCCTTGAGGCTTAACAAAACCACAAACAAAAAAAACCCCACAAAGCTCTTTAGGTCATATTTACAAGCGTTGCATTTTAAAAAAAAAAAAAAAAAAAAAAAAAAAAGGAAAAAAAAGAAAAAAAGAAAACCCACGCAGATGAAAAACACTGAAGGTTTTCACTGGGGAGGGAGGGAGCTGAGGCCGGCGTCATGCCCCGCCGTGGGGCGTGGGAATGGGGCGGCCGGGTTGTGGGAGTGGAGGGGTGCTGACCCCCAGCCCCAGCAGTGCAGAGCTGGAATGATCCAGCCCCCTCCGCCCCTCCCCACCCCCCGCAGCAGGGAGCATCCTTCCCCACTCCAGCCGGAATACATAGGGATGCTTCCCAGCTGCCTGCAGACCCGCCCCCCCCCCCCCCCCCCCCCCCCCCCCCCCCCGCGACTCTGCTCTCCTGTGCATGGGTGCTGGGGCAAGCAGGGCACCCACGGCTGCAGGGGGGACTCACTTTGCAGTTTGTCCACGTCTCTGCTCAAACACGGAGGAATTTGCCCACCCAGCCCCGTCCTCACCCACCTTCCTTGGCACTTGCCTCTCCCCAGGAGGAGGGTACCCGTGCTGCGATGCAGCGGCACCCTATAGCCTGACCATCGCCCCTGCTCTGCAGCAGTCTCCAAGGCCTGTTCCTCCATTCCTCCCCATTTTTAAAGGAATTATTTAAAAACCCTGGAGCCCAGACCAGGGCTGTGGGGTGAGCATGGACTTTCTTTACTCCCTTCAGGCCATCACCAGAGGAGGCTCTGCAGTGGCGTGATTCCCTGGAGAAGCTCCTGCAAAACCCCTGTAAGTTCACATCCCCCTGTGGTCACATCTCCCCACCCAGCATCCCTGCCAGCGCTCAGCAAGGGCTTGCCCCCCCCGGGATCGCTGGTGCTCAGCAAGAGCTCGCTGCCCCCCCCACAGATGGGCTCGCCAGCTTCTGCACCTTCCTGCGCTCTGAGTTCAGTGAGGAGAACGCTGAGTTTTGGGTGGCCTGCGAGGACTACAAGAATACCAAATCCCCTGTGAAGATGGCAGAGAAGGCCAAGAAGATCTACGAGGAGTTCATCCAGACCGAGGCACCCAAAGAGGTCAGTGGCTGTGGGCCAGGAGATGGGAGCAGGAGGGATGAGGCTGCTGCTCCAGTGGCCTCCATCCCAAAGGAGAGCGGTGGCTGCAGGGCACCTTGTACCATGGCTGAGGGACTCGGAGGGCTGCACCCTCAGCAAGGGGCAGCCCCATCCCCACGTGCTGCACTCCCACCCCACACAGCCCTGGTGCCCCCTTTTACATGCTCAGCCTCTGCTGGGCTGTCTCCTGCTACAGGCACCTCCAGCACATGCCTGTCCCCCTCTCCCCACAGAGGGCTTACGTTAATTGTAAGGGATGACAACTGACAGTAATCCTCCTTCCCTGGTTAGCTTTGCTGCAGGATAAACCTCATCCTGACAGATTTGCCACCAACAAATCTCCCCAATAAGTGAACCTGCTTCAGTCCCTCCCCTCGACCTTCGCGTGGTTGTTGGTAGGACAGAGCAGGCAGGGGGAGATGCCATCACCCACACCTTGCACAGGCAGGATCCCCATCCCTCTCACACTCCCATCACAGGTGAACATCGACCACTTCACCAAGGCTGTGACCATGAAGAACCTGGCGGAACCATCACCAAGCAGCTTTGACATGGCCCAGAAGAGGATCTTTGCCTTGATGGAGAAAGACTCCCTGCCCAGATTTGTGCGGTCGGAGTTTTATCAGGAGTTAATCAAGTAGCAATGTGGCGGGGCTGTGCGAGATGTTCCCTGCGGGCGGTCCCACTGCTTCTGTCTAAACACCTGCCCCTTCTACTGCAGCTGCTTTGCTTTCTTCATACCACCCTAGAAGAGCACCCAGCGGCGTTGCTAAACATCTCCCCCTGTGCTTTGGACTGCCAGATGTCCTGCTGTTTCCTCTCTTACAGTCTCTTTCCTCTCTCACAAAAGACCCATTATCAGAAATCCCTGGTGATCCTCACTGGGTTTGGGACCCAGAGGGGCAGCAGAGCAGCCCCAGCCCCGCAGTGACCGGGAGCCACTCGGGCAGCCGGCACGTCCCTGGCACTGCAGGGCTTGGCTGTAGCCAGTGGCTCTGACACGCCGGCTCTGCCTTCTGAAGACTTCTTAGGCCATAACATTTCTGAAGACTTCTTAGGCCATAACATTTTTTCTCCCCGTTTTGCACATATCGCTGGTTCAGCCCAGGCTCGCTCCCTCCTCCCGGCTTCCCGGGCTGTTGCTGAGGCTGCGCAGGGCACCCACGGCTGGCTCTGGCCAGCAGCACCTGCAGCCCCGGCACGTGGGGTAGGGCATGCCCACCACACGGCTGGCATCACCTCACCTTCAGCAAGCAGCCGATGGGCTGTGCAGTGATGGCCACAGGGCAGTGACAGCAGTGTGGCAGGGACAGTGGAACGGCAGGGATGGCTGCATGGCGGTGCCAGGAGCCGCACGGCTGCGTGCCACAGGTGACCCCTGGCTGGCGTGAGGGGTGGGCAGAGCGAGCCTGCAGCACCGCTTCCCCAGTTGCTTCCCACTAAAGACAGTAAGGAGGGTAAACGAGATCTGTCTGTTCAAAACACCGGGACTGTTTAGCAACCCAGACCTCCCGCTCGCTCCAACCGCTTGCATGACGTGCTGAGCTCGCAGCCCGCAGCCCACACCCGTGTCCCCTGCGCCCAGCTGGTGGCTGGTGGTGTGCTTGGACTGCAGCTTCAGGTGTTGCTGCAGCGGCTTCTTGCTCCAGTTGCTTCTCTCTGCAGTAGGCACGCCAAAGCGATACTTCTGCACAAACCCAATCGAGGGGCATCAGTTAGAGGAGGGAGGAAAATCATAGTAGGGGAAAAAATGCTGCAATCGCAACTCTTCAGATCCAATTAAAAAATATATATATATTCAAAACGAATCCAAAAAACCAAGCCCAAACACAAAACCATTATGGGAAACATGAAAAATAAACCCCTGCCTTCTTGAACAGACAACAAACTCTGCTGAGTTTGTGTAGCCTGCATCTCTCCTGTCTCCTCCTGTCTGCCCAGGACTCTTAAAAAGACCAGCTCTTTTGAAATGATTCAAAGCCAGCCCACTGTTCACTACCAGAAGAAATGACATCTGAGGATGGGGCGAGGGTTTACGTGAAAGGCAGCTGGGGTCTCATTTCAGCCTTGAGGAGAATGTGATGAACGCCCGTTCCATGGGGCCTGGACGTTTTGTCCCTGCGATGGGTTCCTGGTGCAGCACCTGCAGGGCCATGGCTTGCAACGAGCTGCTTCAGCCGGCAGCCTGACAGATGTCGGCAAAATAACAAGTGGCCGTGCTCCCAGCAGGCATCCTGGACCAGCCACCCCCCTCCGGCTGCTCAACCTCAACTGCAAGTCATGAGACTCCATGCGAAATGCAATAAGATAAACAACGAGTTTGCCAGCCTTGTCAAGACTTTCAAAAGCTGATCAAAACCCCACCAGCCCCAAATATTTATGCATTGTCACTATGGCGATGAAGAAAAATACATCCTGAGCTGCAGGAAGTGGGCTGCATTTTCCAGGCAGGGATGGGGAGGCAGGGGAAGGATGGAGGCCATCACAAACGTGGCTTTTTTTTTTTTCTTTTTTTTTTTTTTTTTCAAGTCTGGAGCAAATGGCCTGGGAAAGTCAGTGTTGGAGCAGCAAGGGGTGATGATTGTGGGGCAGTCCCCTGGGGTGAGCATGTGGGGGCGGCCCCAAAGAGCCCAAGGGAGCCCACGAGCAGCAGCAGGGTCCTGTCAGAAGAGCACAGGATCCCCTGGCAGCACCCACTGCCCAGAGCTGGTGGGCAACAAAGGGGAGGCAGGAGCAGGGCTGGGCATGGGCTGGGCTGGGGGGGGATAGGGGGCTTGGCTAACCTTTCTGCTGCACGGTGCTCCTACTGCCTCCGCCCACACGCGCTCCCTGCACCCTCCTGGCATCTCCATGAATTGGTGTTGATGCAAGTGGGTTCAACATGCTCAAGGTCCCTGTTTACAGCGTGACCCGTAGGAATGGAAAACCTGACAGGCTCCCCTGCAGAAAGACCTAGATATTTCATTTTTACATCTTTTACATTATCCTATTTCCAGATACCGTCACCCATACAGTGAGTGTGAGTTTAACGCACAGTTAAATGCCAACACTGACACCACAGAGGTGGGGTTGCTGCTGGAGGCTGGCTTGCTACACACCACCAAAACCTGAGATGTTACTAGCTGCAACAGCAACGTGTGGGGCAGGGCGAAGGTGTCTAGGTATGTATGTGCCAAGAGGAAGGGTGGAGGCTGGAGTCAGGAGAGATGAAATAGCTCCATTAGAAAACCCTCCCCAGCTTGATTTCTGCTAAAATGCTGGAAGCCTACTTTAGGGGATGATCATACAGGTGCCAGTGATCTACAGGGTGGCCATCAAATGTGGCCTCTGAAGTGTTTTGGAGCTCCTGGGAGGTTGTGTTTGTGTAGAAGGGTCATTTGGCTAATTACTCGGGTGGGTTCACCCCTTGCCCCAGAAAGGCGGCAATGCCTGTACCCACCCCATGGCCAAGCTTTCCACAGGCCCAGAGGTATTTACTGTTGGGCTGATACCAACCATCATATTTCTGGTCAGAAATACTTCATGTATTTTATTACACTTTCTCTCATAAAAATTGGCAATGTATGAGCACTACACACACAACATAGTACACCTGTATCCCTATAGCCATATATAAGTATACACACACACATATATACGTACTCCTAACATGGACATCTGGATCCCCAGTGAGTCAGAGAGTCAAAAATAAGAGTTTCTGGATCTTGTGTTTGAGGTCTGTCAGAGAGATGAGTGTGCGTGGGTTTAGTGTGGTCCCAGACCCCATTGAGGGAAACCTTGGCCATTCACCCAAGCGAATGTGAAGGTGCATCTTCCAAAACATCCCCTGAAACCACCCTGTGCCTGCGGCCGCTGGGTGCCCATAGCTGTGGTGCATCCCGGTGCCCGAGCTGGTGCAGGAGGCAGGTCTTGTGCCCTCCAAGGGACTCCAACCCCTGCCGTGGGGCAAGGCAACCCCACGTTGCAGCCAGGGTCCCAGGCACCAGGCGCTGCCTCCGTGCCTGCCCGGTGCCCTCTCCCCACCACGGCAGCACGTGCAGGAGGGCTCCCTGCAGCCACATCCCCTCAGATTAACACCGGGGGATTGTTTGCTGCATGTTTTCTGGTTACTTCAGTGACCCAGACCCTGGCACCTCAGCGGTCATGATGTGCATCACGCAGCTGTCCCCTGTACGCTGAGGCAGGGCTTTGCTGGCACTGCCCTGTCCCAGTCTCGGGGACCACCAAAGCCTGCAAGGCAGTGGGGGGAGCTGCCCACGGGGGGCTGAGGGTGTCCTAGGGCTCGCCCAGGCTCCCCTGGTCACTCCCTGCAGGTGCCGAAGGCTGTGGCCAAGGGCTGGAGAGAGGTCAGGAGGTGGGCATCGGCTCCTCACACCCACGAGCAGCAGGTTTTCATCACAATGTTCTCCATGTGATTCCCACTGGAGATCTTCACATGGGGAGCACATGGGGCACTGGTGTGCACTGAGGAACTGGTTGTGTTAACCCATATTCATGTACCACTCAGTAAACCACACATAAACATGTATTTCTGCTACTGTCTTAATGGACTATTCCTTTTGTCTCTGCACTGACGGTGCAGCGTTTCCTCACCCTCTACGGGGCGCTCCCCAAACTTGTGCCCAAAGGCCCTGGCAAGTCTGGGAGCTTCTGTTGTAACAGACGTGGTGGTTTCTCAGGAAACTGAAAATGGAATAAAAACATCATCCCAGAAGGCAGAAGAAACTCCCCAGTGCCAGCATGGCAGGGGCATCCCCAGCCCCGCTAGCAAAGCCAGCTCCGGCAGCAGCAGGGGCTGAGCACAAGCCAGCCCTGCTCCCCGCACGCGCCTCTGCACTCACGAGACCCAGGCCCAGGGAGAGGTTGAGATCTGAGCTAAAATGTGTACCCCTCCAGAGCTACGGGTAGGAAAGCATTTGCAGCTGGGAGTTGCTCCTCTACGTTCCCCCCTCCAAGGCTGTCAAGGGGGTCTCATGCTCACCCCAGCCCCTCGGCAAGGATGGGTGCTCCCTGTGCTGACCGTGCTGTCAGGCACGGCGGCATGGACCCCATACAGCCCAGCATTCCCCAGGCTCACAGTGCGATGGTGTCTGAAGGATAACAACAAGATGAAAAGTTTCATCTCTGAAAGGTGTAATTGCTGTTTCATCTTTCCATAATTTAAAACAACCTCTGAGCGAAGCCATTCATAAAATGACTTTTTATAGTAACATTGCCTGATGAATTGGATCTCCATGCATTTTCTGAGGTTCACACAACGGCATTTTAGAAGGGTCTAATGCAAACATTTTTATTTAGAATGTATTCATCATTAAGTATCAATACAGTTTTTGCAATAGTTATCAGGTTCCCAGTACCAGGGGAAAGTAAAACATAGCCACATGCTTGGCTACGTTCAGAGCTTTAGCAAGCCTCTCCATCTCTTAGCTGAACATGCAGGGTGGTATGTGTCAGCACAATTGAATAAATACAAAATAAAGTGAATTTTAAATGAGACATTTCTCTGTGGGCCTGGAAGTGCCTACTGGAGAACCACAGCCACCTCCTGCCATTTCAAAAGCCCAGTGTGAGAACTGTTCTGGGCTGGGATGCAGAGCGGGGAATACGCAGTTGTCAGAGCAGCAATATCCAGCTAAGGAGAGACCAAGGGCTGGGGGGAGCATGATACCTGGCACGGCAGCCCAAGGCAGCAAGCCCTGCACCCATTCCTTGTGCCTCCAGCTGCAGGTCAGTGTCAGTCCCAAAGCCCCCAGTGACTGAAAAGTAAGCGGCCGTCTGGCAAAGCCCAGGATCGGTAACGAGACTGACACATTCCTCCTACCATCTTCAGGAAAAAAGTGAGTCATGCTGCTACTGAAATACAAACTCACATAAATAACATTAAAAAAAAAAAAAAGAAAGAAACAAAGACATTGTCAAGTACTCCTCAAGCAGGGTCTTTCCTCCCCAGCTGTTGTGTTTGTGGTCTTGCTCCCTCACAAACTGCTCTGTGCAAGTCAGGGCAGGCAAACCTGAATCCAAAGGGCACTCCCAGAGTCAGTAATACACCCCTACCAGGCTGGGGGACAAGGAACGTGCTTCTGTTCTGATCAACTACAGTATTTAACCAGGGAGCACAAAGGACTCGATTACTAATGTATGGAATAATGAACCTCCTCCAAAAGAACAGCTCTGTGCAGCCCTAGGAAGGATCCTCGGCCAGCATACGCTAGATGCTACAGAGGGAGCAGCAGCCAGAGGGGAGAGCTTCCCTGCCATCCTGGCCGTGAGGATCGAGGGAGGCTGAAAAGTTTTGGTCTCCTCCCTTCAAAGCAAGAGTAGGAGCTCTCCCTGGGTCCGATTGCTGTGCTGCAGCACAGCCCGGCTTCTGAGCAAATACTGACAGTCTAGCCATTTGGGAGCTCTACAAACACAGCTGAGGGCCACAGCAAGTCCTTTACATCTAAGCTTTTTGCCAATTAGAAAGGGGAGATCGTGGTCCCAAACGCTTCCCTTGGCTTCCTCTTTGCCCCGCTCCCTGCCAGGTGTCTCACGGCGCCATGGCATGCCTGGTCCCTTGGCTGGGTAGCGCTGGGTCTGAGCACCCACGGCCCTGCCGCCCTCCCGCACCCGCAGGGCTCGCCAGAAACAGAGTGGCCATGCAGTGCCTGCACCCAGCTCTCGCGTCAGACACAGACTCCAGGGCTCCTACGCCGACGGAGTCAGAGGAGGGTTTGCTACACAAACTGAGCCTGGCTTGGGTTGCAAATGCTGGCTGTTGCATGACATGGAATACAACTGGGACATTAGACAGGTATTGGAGACAGCTCTGATGCTTCATGCCGATGAATGCCTTTGCCGCCATATACTCTTGCGGGAGCCCAGCCTGCTCCTGCCTTGCTGCAGGTTCAGGCGCACTGAGAGATGATGTTCGAGTTGCAGTCTAAGGTGTGAGTGTGGCTCCTTTTGCAGTTTTCAGGCCGGCAGCCAGCACCAGGTGGGCTGACCAAGTCCAGGTAGTAGGGGGACTTGAGGAAACGGCGGTAAGAATCCTTTTCCATGAGGGTGAATATTTTCCTCTGAGCCTCATCAAAGCAGGACAGTGTAGGCTCCAGCATGTTGTGGCTCGTCTTCTCCCGTGTGCATGAATCCAGGTTCACCTGTGGGCCAAAAGGGACAGCATGAGTAGGACCTGTCCCAGAAGTGGCTACCACAGGAAAGGGAAAATCCCAGCATCTCTCCACCAAGTGTGCTTCAGCCGTCCTTGGTGGGCAGCTGTCTGAAACGGCTGTTTGACACCCCATCGCCCTGGCAGAGTCTGTGCAGCTGGGTACCAACTCACCTCTGCTGCCAGCTGAACTGTCAGGGGGACTGACACGTACCCCCCTGGGATGCAGCCAGCCAGGAAACTAGAACAACTGCATGGGAGCAGCTGGAACACTGGGAATTAAGTCCCCTCGGGCTTCTCCCACTTGAGTGTGCATGTGAGATGGCCATATGGTTGTAACTAAACTCACTTTCTCTCTATCCAAGTTTAATACAAAAGCAATACAAAGTACACCATTTCCTTGCTAACCAGCCGAGAAGCAGCACCCTGCAACTCTTGTGAAACTACCGGTCTCTACTTCCCCGTGCTACTGGCCTGGTTCAGAATTTAGGGTGACACCTTTGCCCAAGAAACGTTCTCTGCACATACCTCTTTTGTTGCCTGCACTGAGATGAACTCATCATAGATCTTTTTGGCCTTGGGGCTGAGCTTGGCCGGTGACTTGGTTTTCTTGTAGTCCTCACAACTGACCCAGAACTCGATGTTTTCCTCACTGTACTCAGATTTGAGAAAAGCACGGAAAGCAGCCAGTCCTCCTACAGATTGTTTAGAGGAAAACCAGATCAGGTAAGAGTGCTGATTCCCGGATAGTCGTACCCCTGGGCCCCAGCAAACAGCAATTCTGGGTTCCCCTTCCCAGAGCCGAATGAGCAGCTCCCTGGGGGCAAGCAGTGGCGACAGCCGCCTGCCTCCGTGGCAGTCGCTCCTGCACGCGGAGGGAGGCTGGAATTCAGACTGTCCCCATGGGGATGCCACACGTGGGTCCTCAGCTGAACACAAGCAGACTTGTGCGTTCCCAGGAGGCCCGGAGGAGACAGCCAGCACACGCCACGGAGTCTCAGGCCATGGGAACAACGCGAAGGAAAGCTCAGGAAAACTCAAGGCCATCAGTGTAGCCTGGAACCAACGGGAAGACAAAGTCTCCCATGGGCTCAGCTGCAAACAGCGTCTCTGCTTCTTGGTTCTCGTTTAACCCGCTGTTAACTCGTGCTGCAGCCTTGTCCGCCCCTCGCACAGGGGCTTAACCAGCTGCCTTCACAATAGGGACAGCTCGGCAGTACGGCAAAGCCCGACTTACGCTAGGATTATCCCTTGTATGTGACCAAGAGGACGCTTCACCACCCCTCCCCCAAGGCCTGTGGGGCCAAAACAGCTTCTGCATGCTGCTAAGAGACACGAGACAGTGTCCCGTGCCCACTCCAGGGACCCCTGACAGCACACACACCCTGCAGGCAGCAGAAGAGCCCTCTTTACTTACTGTCATGATGGATCAAGTTTTCCAAAGAGTCTGCCCACTTCCTGACTTCCTCTTGGCTAACCCTAAAAGGAGACAAAGGGAGAAGCATTGGGAAGATTTAATGGGAGTACAGAAGGGACAAATTTGGGTTTTTGCTCAGCACCACTAATCTTTTTCGCTGATTGTTCTAAGAGCATACACGAGAGACCTAGAAGAAAATGTCTGCTTGCTTTACAGAGACCTCTGGGGATCCCAGATCTAATCTACAGGAATTCTGGTTTGCAATCCCTGTCACCAGCCATGGGCTGGAAAGGAATTTTCCTGGAAAAACTGTTGGGGTCTTTGTGTTTATTTTGTGACTGGCTACACATCTTGCTGGGGCATGGACCTGGGGTCACGCTTACAGGTCACGTGAGTGAACTCCAAAGGGCCGATTTCTTTAACCTGTCAGGGAAACAGCAGCTATATTGAAGAAAAAGAGGAACGTGGGAACTAGAAACATATGGGGAATGTAGGAACACATCCTGCTTTCATCCCCCCCTACCATACCAGAACATCCTAGGGCTTGTTCTATTCTGGGTGTATACCTGAGCCTTTGGAGTCCTCCTTGGAAAGAACACAATCTACTTGCATCTCAGTGAGAGCAGTGATACCCTGACAGGCTGCTCTCCCTGTTTTCTGTGCCAGTACCTCTGTGCAGCTGTGTGGACTGTTGCACAAATCCAGCTCAAAGAGACAATGACGCTGATTCTGCACTGTGTGAAGTTGTGCTGGGTCTTGTGATGGTGTTATTCCCCTGCGCAGCAGGCTGCACAAGGCTGTCCATGTGCACATGCATACTGAATCACAGAAGCGTTGGCAGAAAGGAACCTCCAGTTCAATCTTCTTCATGGAAAGGGACTATCAATACCTGAGGACTACTGCCACACAAAAACCCCAGTGTTCAGGAGGTACTGGGAAGCAGTAGCAGAGATGCTAATGAAGTTCAGCTCAGTGAAGGAGTAAACAACATGGTGCAACCAGCCTGGGCTTAACTGCGTGGCAGCATCTGCTCTTACCTCTGGCTTGAAGGTATTTTCTCCTTCTTGCCCTGGGAAGAGCTGTAGTCACAGGAGTCCGACTTCTGCAGCAAGAAGCCCAGACGATGCTTCATGTCTTTGGCACTGAAAGAAACAATTCAAGAACATTACAACTCCCTCTGCAGCCTCCTCACCCACTATAAAGTCCTGCAGTGTTACTTGGTGACACAAATGCAGGTCTCTGCTTGTGACTCCAGTGCTGACTTTCCGCTCCTCACATAATGCCCATTTCATTTACTAGACAAATACAAGAGCCAAAGAAATCATATTTTCACATTAAACAGCACCATTTTCTTGCTGAGAAGGTCACCAGCCTGGAGGCAGGGCTGACAAAGCGGGAGAAGCTGCTCTTTTCCTACTGTTTTTTGCAGTTAAAGTATCGGGATAGAAATGCATCACCGTGCTGGTAAATGTGTTGCTTCTTGGGCTGATTTGCCCAGCTACAAATGTCTGGTTCTTACCCCCTTACTAATCCTTTCCTGCAGCCCTTGGCACCTCCTCACCTCATCCCCCACCCGCAGGAGCAGCAGGGCTGTGCCAGGCCACCCCCAGAGCAGCTGCCTGTGACACCGAGGGAGGGGACGGAGCGAAGGGCTCAGGGCAGGACCCTGGGGTGACAGCAGGGGACGAGCCAGAGCTTCACCACCACTAGCCCATGCTGATTGCAGGCTACTCTCTTGCTCCACAGCAAGCTCCTCCGAGGCTGCATGCTTACTTTTGTTCTTTCCACCGTGCTTAGGACAATCGTTGCCTGACAGCAGCACCGAGATGCGCAGCTGGTACTGGCCTCAGCATCCCTCTGACGTCCTTCCAGTTTAAGGACAAAGGGGTGGGTAAATCAGTCCTGCCTGCTCAGGGGTGCAAGCCCTGGCCTGCCGCAGGGTGCAGTGATAGCGAAAGCAGGAAATTCCTCTGCTCCGCAGATCAGAGCCTGGACAAGAGCAAGAGGCTGTGCCGTAGGGCTGAGCCCTGGCAGCTGCTCAGCCTCCCAGCACTGCTCTTTGCTCCAGCCACAGCATCCTGCCAGCAATCCCGGCCACATCTTATCTCAATGCTTGCCTGAGCTCGTGAAGGCTTCCTTAACAACTCCAGCACTAGGGTGAGGGGGAAAGAACCTCGACAGCTTCTCTAGAGCAGGGTGTGCATGAGCAGAGCCAACATCCAAACCCTGCCTGGGCAGATGTTGGGCACCCTGAGCTGTCTTTGCTGCTTGCCCAGGAGGAGACCGCTCCGGTCTGCAGGGAAGCAGCAGCAGTGGGAAACAGGACACTGGTGCTTGCAGTGAGCCCCGCAGCTTTCTGGCAGAGAGAGGCATTTTCTTGGGAATCCTGGAGAGAGATGGTTCAAAGATGTGAACTTTTTCTTTCTTTTGCATTTGCAAATGCTCTCCCCCGGCTCCTGCAAATGTTCCTGCAAATTGAGGGGGAGGGTGTCAGTATTTGTTCCTCACATTTTCAGCACTTGTTTTCAGATCCACCACAAGCAGGGAGCTTTTTCTCCCAGATGGGAGCAGGCTGAGTTTTTGTTTGTATTTTTCCAACCCTCTCCCATAGCACAGCCACTGGGAAGCAGCCTCAGGGCTGCTCCTGAAGGCATGAGCAACAAGAAGGATTGTGCTGCGCCATCAGAGACCTGTGCAAGTTTGCACAGACTGGATGAGCAGGGAGTTCTGTGGGGCCCGTGCTGTTCTGGGGGCCCTGGGCCACCCTGCTGGTGGTCTCCAGGCCCCATAGCACCTGAAAGCCCCTCCGGAGGGCTTATGGCCACCTTGCAGGAACAGTGAGCCCTTCACACTGGGCTGTGGGGAGGCCCAAGGGCATGCTTGGGGGTGCACAGGCTCAGCAATGCCGGCACAGGGATGCCTGGCTGGTACCGTGCGCTGGGCTGCGGGGCTAGATCCTGCATCCACGGCAGGGGTACAGCTCAGCCCATCCTGATCGGCACCACATGATGGGGGTATGGCCAGCTCCACACCAGCCCCATAGCACTGTGCACCAGGGGTATAGCATGACCTGGTCCCTCACCATCAGCCCACAGAGCTGGGGGATACAGGCAGACCCCACACGGGCTGCTGCCGCATCCAGATCTGTGGTGCCCTGGGCTGGCCCGCATCCCTGCCCTGCCCTGCCTGCTGGCGGCCAGGTCTCTGGTCCTGCCAGGCTGGGTTTCTGCATTTGGGATGTGTTTTGGGGAATGACTCTCAAATTTTCTTATATCCTGTCTGCCTTGCTTCCCCCTCCAAAAAAATCAAGAAAAGAAAATTCAGCAGAGAAAGGATTCAAAGGAGAAAAGGGATGCAAAGCTTTCAGCAGAAGCAGAGGACAGGAATATCAAAATATAGCAATGCTTGTTTTGCTGGTGGGAAGGATGGCTTTAGAGTTCCCATAGTTCAAAACATTTACGCAATTCTGCTTCTGAATAACAGAAAAAACAAAAGCCTGTAAGCAATCATTTATGTCTAATCCTACAAAAGAATCAGAGCTGAATCTGCCACTTCTGCTTCAGACACAAAGTGCAGTAAATACATCGGCATATCTCCAGACTTACGAGACCATTAATAGATGCTCAGAAATAAACAGTACCTTTTTAAGCAAGTGGCTGGCAGCGCAGCGAGTCCCTTGCACATCTTGCTCCCGAGGTCGGTTCTGTATTCCAGGAAAAACAACAGTGCAGGAAGCAGCAGAGGCTGTGTGCGGGTCTTTCGCTGTCTGCAGAATTCAGTCTCTCCTCTGAGCCAGCTGCGCTGCCTTGGCTCTGTTTTATAGCCTAGCCCAGACAGCCCAGCAGCACTGGGTGACCCAGTCAGGAGTCAGCACAGCAGCAGCACCCGTCCCCTTTTTGCCCACCCAAGAGGAAGAGGGTGACGTATAAGTCAAGACAAAGGAGTGAGTGGGACTGAAAACCTTACCAGAAATGAAGCTTAGTGTCTGGCTGCAGAGGTGGATTCAGTTAAAAGGGCGGAAAAAGCTTCAGGGGCTTTCCTCTATTACAAAAGGTGGAATGGCACAGATAAAAGATGCTGAAGACTTTCAGAGTGGCAGAGATAATAAAAAGGGTCAGAGAATCAGATCTGAGAAGCGAGATGAGCTTTGCTGGTTCCTCTTTTCATTTTCCCCTTTGCTCTCCCCAAAGCAACCTGAGCAAAACAAGGGACAAGAATTTTAAACATAAAACTTCCTTGCAATCCCAACAAATTCAGAAACCAGAGCTCTAAGGAAAGAAGAATGTAAATTCACCAGGCAACTACCCAGGCAGATGACACTGTCCTGTTTTATTCTAGAGGCACATGGATACGTGCCTTTGGTGAGGCTGAACATCACCTCCCCACACCCCCCCCATCTCCCCCGCCGAGGGGCATATCACTATTGGAATGTAAAATGTGTGTCTCCCAGCAAACACATATTTGGGGACAGCTCATGTACATGTGTAGGAGAAAGACAGACAGGAGGCTGACAGCACAGCTGCCATGGGTATATGAGTATCTCTGCTTCTTTTACCTTCCTTCTCAATTTGTGTTCGCCCCTAATAAAAAAAACAGACTGTGAGGCTCAGGAGTCCCCGAGTCCCCAAGGGAAGATGATTAACTAAATAGACATAATTGTGCCTGTCCAGAGAGGACTTTGTGTCAGTGTTGAGGCTACTCTGTGTGAAAGGATGAACCCATAAGACACCTGGCTGTGGGGATGTGTGATGGTGACTGCGCTGCCTGGGCTCTGCTGCAGTCCCAAGGCAGAGCAGAATGACCCCAGCTACACCATTTGTCCTCAGCTTTGGAGGATGCAGAAGGCAGTTGCTCCTCCAGAGAGAGAGAACTGGCTGATATTTATCGAGTTGTGGCTCAGCACAGCCTGTACCATCATTATAGAAGAGGGGAAAGCTTTGTGCAGACGGACATGCATATGGTCTGCTGCACGTCAAGCCTTGCTCCCGCTATGCCGTAAAAAAGCTTCAGTTCAGCAGCAGGCTGTCTGCCCACGCTACCCAATTCTGTGCTCCCTCTCCCCAGAAACCTTTAACTACTTTGCCCACAACCTGCTGAAGTCACAGGGTGAGCTTTTCCTTCCTGTGTCTCTAGAGCCTACAGCCAGCACCACAGACAACCCGAATCCCCCACCAGTTTACCTGCCTTGGCATACTGCATCCTCCCAGATCATTAACTGTGCTGAAAGGCAATGCTCTAACTTCAAAATGCTTTTCTATGAACGTGACTGTCCTGACGCCAAACCTAAGGCAACATGCCTGCAAGTCCTGCACTGTCTGGATTAAAAATGAGCTCTGGCTCAGGGGAGCGTAAAACTTTGATTGAGTGAAGCCCCTCGTGTTTTTGGTAAGAAGCGACTGAGCTCTGACAGAGTTGGTGCCAAAGCTCTCTGATGCCTTCTGTTTAGGAAGAAGAGAAGCCAAAGGGTAAAATATAGCCACCAGGAAAAAAAATCTTAACCAGTTAATTAATTGCTAAATATTTCATTTAATTTTAATCTCAAACTTGTGCAACGTTACTGCTGTTCATGGCCAACAGCAACATGTTCATTCAAGCAATTCAAGAGCTCAGCTGGCCGACACAGTCAAGGCGTCTGCAAGCTCTACCACCCCTGACATCAGGGCCTGACCTCCTGGCTTAGGAAGGTCCCAAAGGCTGATTGCTAGGGCAGGGAAACTGTGCAGAAGACAGAAATTTCACAGTTTCTTTGTAAATTGGCATGTGACCATGTTTAGGACTGCCACCTTCTCTGTGGATTGTAAGCACGTTGGCTGCATGGCTCTAATGATGCTCGAATGCTGGTGTTGTCAACACCAAGTCACCTTCTGTATGCCTCAAGTTCTGTGTGAGCAGACTATAAGAAATTCCTAACACTGCCGTCACAACAGCCAGCCCAAAGGGCTTTGCAGTTAAGACCATCCTCCCTGGAATGGGTACGCAGACTCTTAGAATTGCTGCAGCTGAAATTTCTCTTTTTCCAGTTCATTAACGCAGACCGGTTCAGCCTGGCCCCCATGTGAGGAGTCTGGGTTTGTGTACTGTTGCTCCTCCGTTCCCAGCTGTTGCAGTTTCCTATCGCCATACTGCTGCAGCTGGCCCCCAATCAAAAGCACCTCCTTCCACCTCTTACCCTTCACAGTCAGGCCTCTTCTCTCAGGGCACATGCTGTGCTGTGCTCTACACCAAAATCTCCTCCCTGCCAGTTAAAGCAGCAGCAGCTCACGCCACTTTTACGCCTGTCACATCACCTCTGCTCGCTTCACCTGTGGCACAGAGGAATCGGCAGTGAGGACGGGCTGGGGTGCAGGGCTGGGGGCTCCCTGACCAACACATCTCTTGGCTGTGAGGTGCTTTGGAGGCACCCAGGGGTTCACAGGAGACCACAGGATAGGAATCGTCTGCGGTTCCCACTGTGGCATCTCTCACCCCCCCACCCACTCATCCCTGCTGCATCCCCCGCCTTGCCTCCCCAGGCAGCTAGAGACAAGGCTACGAAACCGAGCTTTCCCTCCCACCACTGCTGCTAGGGAAAGACGTCAGACACGTGTGCTCACCCCCGTACACCAGCGCGGGTGGGATGTGTCCCTCTGCCACAGCCCAGCAGCAGGCCGTGGGAGGGGGCAGGGAGCATGGGGAACGCTGCTTTGGTGGTCACTGCCCAGAGGCAAGCTACGGCAGGCTGTTGCCCTCCTGACAGCACAGGGCTCTCCAGCCTCAGTCCCGTCCCATCCCAGAGCAGCACGCTGTGGGATGCATGAACGCACAAGGAAAACGGCTGCTTTGCGTCGCTGGAAGCGGAGAAGGACATGACAGGGGAGCTGTGAGGATGTGCTGCTGGGCCAGCGCCTCTCCTGTCACCGCCGCCTTCCCCCGTCCACCTGGCAGAGGCTAACAGCATCCCGCTCTTCCCCTTCTCCGTGTCTCACAAAGCCAGCCCAGCACCACGGGAGTGGGCACCACGGGAGTGGGCTGGCAGAGCCGCTGGGTGTGCAGGGGCACGCTGGGCACAGCGCCGCCCGTCTTTCTCACGGGGTCCCCACCCCAATACACCTCTGCCCCCCCCCCCCCCCCCCCGCTTGGCAGACGGTGTCAGTGAGGAACTGGAGCAGCTCCCACACCCCTGAGAAGCACCAGCCAGGGTGGCACCGGTCCCCAGCTGCCCTGGTGACAGTTCTGCCCAGGCGAGCAGCCCCGGCCCCGAGCGGTGCCCAGCTCCCTGGCACACTTCCCCCACACCCCAGCCCCGAGCGCTCTTTGCACAAAACCCCTTCCAGTGCAATCCCACACTGCTGATTTCTTCTTCGGTGCACCCGTTAGAGGGTAAGATTTCCTTCCACTAATGAGGGCTGCATCTTCTCCACATAAAGGCGTGCTTTGATTGAATTACGGCTAATGAGCTGGGAACAGAGAGCCCTGGAAGGACCATTTGGGTCTGAGTTCGGGTGAATCAGCCCAGCATGTGCCTGACGCTGCATGCAGCCATATTTCCTGTCCCAAGGCACTGACTATGACCTGACCTCCTTAAAGGACACATGGAGAGGCCACATTTGTCCCCATAGAGTCCCCCAGCCAGCACTGGGATTCCCAGGAACACTGTCCCACAGCATCGTTTGAGGAAGTATTTCTTTCCCATGTCTCTGCAATGCGCTGCCTGGCTTCACGCATGACCACAGCCATGGCCCTCGCAACCAGCCCCCAGAGGCAGCCTCTGAGGAGAGAGCATCTCTTCCCAAATTAGCCCTGACGAGAAGGATGACTCACCATTCTGCCACACAGTTAATTCGATGCTCACGTGGAAATCTTCTCAAGTGGACGTACCTCCAGGCTGACCCAGTCACCTCTCTGCCTCTCTTGGATGAGGCAAAGATGAACTTTTACAGGCAAAGCAGCTTTGGTTTGTTGTTGCAGTTTCTTGCGGAGCCTGCTCCTCTCTGAACCGATGCTCTGTCAATGCCAGCACATTCATTCAGCACATTCCTTAGCCCCAGCTTCATACAACTCATACAATTTTCCCATGCTCTCAGGTGTTTTCTACTTATGCATGCACCTACACCATCAGTGGATTTTTGTCATTTCTAACTGCTTGGAAGTTCCTAATAATTTTGGGGGGTTTAGTTGGGTTTTTCTTTGCTTCAGCCCTCAGTTTATAGGGCTGCCTACTTCTTCTGTTACTACCCAGACGAAAATATTTCATCTTGTAGCAAAGGAAGAATTTTGTTCAGCACAAATGGACTTTTTATTTTCTCCTGGTTAGGGTTTGGTAATGAAATAAGTGTGGGGTTTTTTGTCTGGCTATTGTTCTTTGTGGGCATCAGACAACAGAAAAAGCTATAATTTGAGTAATTTGCCTTCAGTTTGCCAGATCTCTCTCCATCGTCCATCTTGATTAACAGCTCCTTTCCTCTTTATCAATAAGAAAATTTTGAGTAGGACTGGACCACAAACGAAGCCAACACATGCCTGTTTACTGTTGCTTTCCCAACACTGAAACCACTTTGAAATGTCTCATTTAGCCACTTTTAGTCCATTTAATATGGCTTTTATGACATTTTAAGCCAAATATTGATAGCAAGTCATATTCATTTATAAATCTCTTTCACCACCACAACTCCTTCATAAAAGCACTATTAAGCTTATTAGAAAAGGTCTGTTTTACCATTAAATCACATCAACTGGTATCAATTATATCACCACCTTTTCAAATGAGCCTTTTGTCTTCCATTGTAATAGCGCTGCTGCACTGATCAAAAGGTTAATAGCTCTTTGACTATATAGCTCATCCCGTCTTACAGCATGGCTTTCTTCCAGTCTCCTTTTATTCTAAAATGTATGAAAAAGAACCGCTCTTTGCCCTGAGAGGTTTTTAGCCTATTCCTCCAAGAATCTTGGAACAAGTCAGTTGCACTGGGTTGGTATAAACTGTGTAGGTCATCCCCAGGGCAACATAGCCCCGGGGCAGGGACTCACTGACTTTTGCAAGGGACACTGAGCAGACGCTTGCACTGTGTCCCAGCTCTGCCCGCAGCTCCTCTGGAAGTCTCCCAGTGCCAGACCCCAGCACTGCCATTGCTGCTTCTGTCCCTGAAATGCCTGGGGGCATGAAGCAGGTGGTTTTGTCCTGTCTGGGTGCTGCCAGCCCCTCCCCAGCCCACAAACTCCAGCTGAAGCACAGCACCCAAGAGCTGGGTGCTGCTCCCATGGAGCCAGGGCGGCTCTAGTGAGACACATGCTACATACTGCTTGTGGTGAACTACTTCACCCTTGACAGCAACCAGGTCCAAGTATTTTCACTCCATAGTTTGACCCGATATATAGTAACATGAATGTAGCTGCTGTTGTTTTAAATGCACCATTCTGTGTTCTTTCATGTGCTTTTTCACAAGCTGTTTGCACTTACTATTTGAAGCTTACTGGGAAATCCCCTGTTGAGACAGGAACTGTGACGGGTGATGGTGGGACAGCTCAAATGGACCCCTGTGGGCCCATCACCATGTAGCTTTCAGCTTCGCGCACACATCGCCTGGGAATGTCTCACTTGTGGGCTGATGGATTCACCCGAATGTGCCTGAGGTGTAGGGGAAGAGACGGCATAAAGGGAGGCAGGAACCGGGTGGATGCGTCAGAAATGAAGATGCCTTCATGTACAGAGCACAACAAAATCACCTCTCATGCCTTCTGCACCTTAGCAACCCAGCTGTGCAGTGCTTTCTTTTCTACGGCCTTAAAAAGCCCAGCTTCTTAATGTGGTGCAGCTGTCTTCTGCCTGGACAATTGCTAGAGGATGCGAAGTTACAGGCTGCCAGGTTAAATCTTTCCTCACTGCAGATCTAGTGAGATCTACTATCTTAACCTTAGATGGACCTACCTTCCTTCCCTCTTATCTTTCCAGCAGCAGCTGAGCAGGATTAGAGCTGATGGGCCCATGCCAGGGAACAAAGGCTAGAGCTTTATTCAGAAGTGCAAAGCCCAGGGGATGTTTTGTTAGTGGGGTCATGGCTCAGCATCCAAAGCAAGTTGCTTACTGCTCTGGTCACAGTGTAGTTGTTTAATTCTCTAAGCCCACTTACAAAAGGCAGCTTGGAAGCAGCAAGCATCTGTCAATGCCTGTCTCAAGGGTATGCCAGTTATTTAAAAGGTGATGTCTGACAAGTCTGCAGATGGGGTTACAGAGCAGCATGATTGCAGGCGAAAGAAACATAAAAGCAAGGACAAGCACCTGCAGCAGAGAAACAGCATCCATTCAAAAGCACTGCATCATGCCAGCCCGCTGCATACAACGGCTGAGTTGACTTGGGGTAAAAGTAAATGCTCCTGATGTGGCCCCAGCCTGAAGGGCAATTCTAAAAGGTGACAGGCATTCAAGGGGTGAGTCAGCCCTGATGGGCAGCTAGTTTAGAAGTCACAAAAAGGAAGCAGCAAAATGAAACTGCACTGAAAACTGTTGATCCTAGCCTGAAGTTCCTTGATCTATGTCTTGGAGATGAACTGGACAGAATAAAACTGCAAGTGGAAAACATCCACTGTAGAAAAAATGTGGAATTGCTACACTAGGAAAAAGTCACTTGCTTTGGAGGCTGATTGCATAGGAATGCATACAGTATATAATAGACATGCAAGGACTACTGGAAAAGTCAGTGCTCAGTGAACTCTGCTTTGCCAAGACCTTTTGCCATTTAAAATTTATGTTGCAGCACTGCTGAAAATCCAAGCAGACCTGAGTGTCACTGTGCCACAGAGGGGGAAAAAAAAAAAAAAAAGCAGAGAAAGAGCTGTGAGCAAAATCTATGGCACATGGTACATGGCTGTGCTCTGCAGCTGATGCTCAAATATCACGCTGAGAGCGACAACATTTAATGCTGCATCATTTAGACATTTCTGCTTCTTCCAGAACAGAAATAAATGCTCAATGTTGTTACATTTCATCCTTCTGGACTCCTCCGGAGGATGCACATGGCTGAGACCTTACTGTCTCTTCTGAAACAGTGTTTGCCTGTCTTTCTGGTACACTGGATGCAGGCTGGATGCTAAAGACTGCAATTACTGGCTCAGCAGGTGAGACTGCTGCAAGCTGCTATCCCAAGGCACATTTGTGCCTTGGTGTTTCAGCTAGAAATAAGTTTCAATGTGGAAAGAAAAAACATGGGCTTCTAGACCTGTTTTGAATCTAGCCTCCAGTATCCATTACAGGCTCGTCTAACACAGGATCACTTGGATCACACAGGAATCTGACCAAGACCTATTGCAGCAAAGTTGCAGCAATCCTTAGACCATCATTCACAGATAGCCTGTTATCTTACAAGGAGATAATGCAAAAATCAAAAGAGATGCTGCCTTGGATAATCTCAGAGATGGAGCCACAGATGGAGCTACAGATGGACCTGGACTTTCCCAGGTCAAATATGTTCAGATCCAGGGTGCTCTTTCTGACCTCTGGAGAGACATGCTAGCTCAAAAGACACAGCTCTGAAAGGAGCTGTGCTGTTCAGCATTATCACGGTATAAGTTGACTGCCATGATGTACAAAGCTATCTTATTTGTGCATCACAGGAAACTGCAAGCCTCTGATGTGGGCAGCGCCAACAAATTCTGTTTCCTCATTTTATGAAAAAATGCTGCAGTCCCAGTCAGTCCAGCTAAACTTCCACAAAACCCTCACATGAGATTGCCGCTCAGCCCAAGTTCATGGGCTTGTCCCAGCTGGAAAGGCTTGCCAGGCGCAGACCCTGGTTTGTTACAGTGTTAGATTCCCATAAAAACATGCCCAATATCCAATTAGCCAGCAAATCCTACTGGGGTATGGCTTGTCCTCTCCCTCTGTCACTGAGATAGCTTTATGCCATGACCACACTGCTCTCTGCATTCACCTCCAGTCCGTGAGATGTACCCTACCACTTGGCTGCCAGCAGAACCCAGTATGTTCCTCCTTTGCCCTCCGAGCACTGGTGTTTCAGGGTGCCTGTGGAGGGATGGCCAGGCTGAGGATGGAGCCACACTGGCCAGAAATGGGAAAGGCTGGGGCCATAAGAGCTGGAAAGGGGAGAAGAGTGGTCAGCGAGGTACAGGGGGGCAGGAAGCTATATGAGGAGAGGCCCCAGCCACGAGCTGTGGGAAGGAGAAGGACAGGTCCCACAGCATCCGGACAAGACAATCCTTGGGAACACTGTCCAGCAGCCAAGGGTCTCCAGGGACACTCGGCTGTTTCTGGAGGGAGCACGTGCGTGGGCTGAGTGGCCTCAGTGCCCTGCAAGGGAGGTCACCAAGAGCTGAAACCAGTGCCCCAGTGCTTTGGGACAGCGTGGCAGGATCTCTGGGGGAGCTGTGCCAGGCACATGCCTCCAGCATGACCCTTTGCTCGGCAACATCCCTCTCTTTACTGTTATCTTGTACTTGAGATTCATAATGGAGATTCACTTATGTTCTGAGTGAAAGCAGCTAAAAATAGCGCTAATATAACACGGATGAGAGATGAATTTACAAAATGGATCAAGAAAGCCCAGAAGCCCCTCAACAGTCATTATGTGCTCCCACAGCCTCCAGACATGCTTTCAGTGGTAAATGCTCTTGCTGTTTGTTAGGCAAAGAAGGAAATTGCCTAATACAGTCACAGATGCTGGGAAAGCTTTATGTTGAAGTGATTTCTTTTTGCCCTTTCTCTCTTCAACATCCCTCTCTCTGTTACCTACCTTGTAAGCCTCCTTCCTTCAACCAAAATAGGTGAGGCGTAGTTGCCAGCAGGCATGCAGAGCATCTGGTAAGCTTTCGCATCAAACCTTGCACTGGGAGAGAACAGACTGGTCATTTGTCATTTTCTAAGTCAGTATCAAGCTTCAGTGAGGCATTTCTTCCTTGTCGGAGGCAGACGCTGCCAAAAGCGTGGATGGCTTTTTTCAGGCTCATCCTCCATTAGGGTGCTGTGATTTCTCCCCTCTCTGTCCCTTCTGATGTGAGCTAGTTCATCTGCAGCTCAGCCTCTGAATAAGCACTATGGATTTGTAAAAGTTTTAAGCACTTGTTGGTGAAAGACAACCAGAAGGCTGAGGAGGGGCAACAGCCAAGAGCTCAGGCTACCACGACACCTGGATCCCTGGTGCTCGTGCTCCTTTGGATGGTGTGACAAGTACTCCTGGTTGCACAATGGCCCAGCTTCAGAAGGATGGGGGCTGGGGGGGAACATAGAAAGAAACCTACTTGCACCAGACAAGCTGCCCAGACACCTCTTGCAAGCTGCAGGTGCTCCAAGTTTAAGCCTTATCTTAAGAAAAACAGCCATTCCCCCCTCAGAGTTCAGCCTTTTGAATCAAAGGGCCAGGGTGACACCCTGCCCTGGTGCTGCCTCTCCCGTCTCGCACCCATGCTGGCTGTATCCGCACTCTGCTCTGCACAGACCCTGAGCAATCCCAGCCCCGCTGTGAGGCTGATGCAGGGGAAGTGCCTAATTTATTTTATTTCCCCCCTCAAATTGTTCTGGAGGTTTTTGGGGGTGCTTACTTCTCCTATTCTAATAGGCAAGGGCTCCAGGGAAGCTACCTTGCAGTCTGAGCTGTATTTAGAGTGACAGGCAACTGATGCAAAACAAGCTTAAAGGCAGTTTGAGAAAGATAAGTTGGATAGAAGCCTGGCTCACCCCTCCCTATGCCCACAATAAAGCCTTTGATGTGTCCCTTCTCTGCACTTGATCACGTTCCTGCTGCCTCTGTGATTCATATTATGCAACTGATTGACTTTGCAAGATATGAGAACAAAGTGTCTCCTTGCCCTGCTCCCTGATGCGCGTTAAGTGTGTTAGATTGGAAGGCTGAAGCAGAAATCAAAACAAGCCCTCAAGCCTGGTTTCTCTGCTAATCACTGGTGCTCATATCCTTGTTAAGCTAAGGGACTCTGTGCTAAATCTAAAGCTAAAGGCACCACCCTGGGCATGCTTCCATTGGTCTGTAGAGCTGTGCTGTTGCAGCTTCCCAGCTTTCTGTACCAAGCAAAAATTGTGTTCCAACAGGATTTTTCTCTTTGAGGGTTAATGACCAGCTCTTGAAGCAGCCTCTGATCAATGAGATGTGAAGGGAGTAAGCCAGGAGGCAGAGAGGCCAGCTGTCTTGCCAGTTGCATCCCAGTTACAAAAAGTAAAAAAAAAAATCATGGAGAGAGGAGTGGGACAAAGGGCATCACCTGCTCAAGCAGCACTATTACCCCTGAAAGCATGGCTCAAGGTATTTTTCATGAAAGCTCATACTAGTGCCGCTCAAGAACACAGTGCCCAAAGGCCAGCATATTCCAGATTAGCATCTACAGTCTGGTGCCACATCTCCAGGGCTGGTCTGTCAAAAGGACTTCACACCATGATGCTCATACTAGGAGGGAAACAGACACTGTCAACAGATGATGCGCTTTCATAGCCAAACACCACATCATGTGCTTTCATAGCCAAAGCACATCAACATGCTAGTGCTGAGCTTAACAGAGTTACTCCACTACATGAAAGCTGGTGTCGACAGAAAACATTTTTGCTTCTGTTTTTCTCAATTTTTCCTGTATCCAGCTGTGGATTGCCTTCACTTACAGCTCCTGGATAATAGAAGCTGAATCCCACTGTGCTGTTTTACTGCTTTTTAAATTCTCTAATATATGTGCACTTGGTCCAAAACCCATCAGTCCAGTACAGGGGGCAGGCTGGACTCCGTCAGCAGCAGAGACCAAAGTGGGCTCAAATTTTAAAGAAATTAGCTCTAAAATCCTGCTTGTCTTTGTTCTGTATGAGTCACACAAGGTAATGTGCAGCAGAGGCTGGAAGGGGAATGGGGACAGCTCTAAGAATGGAAGGATATTCCCCCCCCCGCTTCTTCCATATCCCTTTCATATATTGTCTGGAATTATTCCTGAGACTGCAAGGGAAAGACATGCTACCCCCCATCTGAGATCAACAGAGCCTTACAGCAAATACTTCACCCTCACAGTACCTGCTTTCTATCACGGCAGAACAGTAACAGGCCGTGAACCCCGAACCGACACTCAGCACATGCTCAGGTGTTATTATATAGGGACATGGAAGCTATTCCCAGCCAAGACGCCATCCAATTTTTATCCAGCCCTATTCCATGTTCTAGAGCTTCTGATGTATTCTCAGGAAACCTGCTTCAGTACTAGTACAGAAATTTGACTATCAACCAGCCTCCACTGATGAACTAACTGGCCCAATTACCCAGAGTTTACAATTCAGTGAAGCAAATATTTTGTTTAGCTCCAAGTACATCAGATCAGACCACCAAGAAAGCTCGGGTGGTGTCACCCTCCCCCTTCTTAATCAGTCCAGAATCTCCAAATATTCAGCCATGGAAAAGCAGTGCTGAATCTGGCACGTACAGGGCTCAGCAGCAGCATAAGTACAGACTTGCTAATGAGGAAAAGCGTGGAGATTTATAATGTGAGCAATCCCGCACAGGGAATGAAGGGAGGGAGAGTGTGCTGTCCACACTGTCAGTCTGCTGAAGGTCAGTGCAGGATGAATAGATGAGTTATAGAAGCTTTCAATCAACTACATGGCTAAGCAGATAAAGTTTTTTCCCAGGAAGTAAAAGGCCACCAGCCTGGGACCAGTGTGTACCAAGAAGCAGGACTAGGACTGTGCAGCCAAAAGCACGGGACAGCAGGTAGCTGTGAACTTGTGACAGGGAGAAAAACAGAGGCAGCTGGGATACTGCGGCAGAGCGAAGGGTTTGCAAGACCAACAAGAAAGATGACAGACTGCAGAGGAGGAGCAACAGGGACCAAAGAACAAAGTACAGACAGGAGAACAGCAAAGGCTGGGGCAGCCTGATGTTGCTGGAGGAATGGAAGGAAAAGGTGGCTGAGGGCAGGGCAAGACATAGGACATGCAGAAAGCCAGGTACATCAGCTTGAAGCTGTACACAGTGTTCTTCTTGTTAACAACAGCACGGGCTAAACTTTTCAGGTTTGAGAATTATCTACTTCTCCTAGTCAGGACATGTTTGTTCCCTTGATGGCTTGTCAGGGAAAGCAATGGTATGTGGATTACTGCAACCTCAATGCCATTGCCTGGGCAGGATGTAGGGTCTTCTGCTGATAACATGTCTGTGCTGTGACATTACCACAGCACAGGCCTTTTGGTCATGCCATAAACACATTCTTCAGTTTTACAACCAGGAATGGCATCCTAGGAACCTGGTTCTGGGATCAGGGCTCTACAGTCTCAGCATAGGTCATACTTTGAATCCTCATTCTGTTGTTCTCCCCCCATTGTTTACACACACATTTCAATTCAGACATCACTTCAACCTTAATATTTCTATTACAAGTCTCTTATACATAGATATATGGGATAATCAGAATATTCTGCCTCATTCAGATGTTTAGTAAGAGGTCAGAAGACTGATACTGCTCTTCAAGAAGGCTGAACGCCAACTGGAGAGAGTCCAGATCACAGACCTATAAGGCAAGATAGAAGAATGAGAGTTTGTTCAATCTAGAAGAGAGCAGACCAAAGGGACACAGGGTAATGATACATGAAGTACCTAAATGTCACATCCATAAAAGGCTGTAGTTACCAAGAGAAAGATGATAAACTATTCGGTGCATCCATGCTGATTAAGGACAAGAAATATTTGTCTGAAATTACACTAAGTCAAGATTAGATTAAGCAGCAGACAAGATTTTTCCAACTGTAAGATCATGAAGTACTAGACTAGATCACCTGTGGAAAGGCTTATGACACCACTCAGAAAAGCTCCCACTACAAATGTAGTTTATTTGCCTCTGCCTTGGATCTTGATGAAGTTCTAGATGGCCTTTCTGCATTCCCTCAGCAAGGGCTTATTGAGGAGGTGATAAAACAGTAGTCTGAAGTTCAGCGTTGAGACCCACATGCAAGGATCCTAATGATCCCACCTGGCTGCCTCAGAGACAGACACAGAGCTGCTGTTGGGTAGCTGGGCCCCACTGGTTCTGTAGAGCCTGTCCTTCAACATGGGAAGCCCAACTGCCTTTTGCAGTCTAGACCTTCCCACTCTTACCAAGCTTTGCTGCCCTTTGACCGCTGCAGGAAGCCAAGCTGGGCTGCTTCATCAAACATATTCACTTTTTTTTTTTTTAGCTAAACAGGTTTCCGCCAGCTCTGCAACACTGGGGAAAAGGAAGTTAATTTTCTAGCTGGAGAAAGCAGCTCACAGGTGACCACTCCCAAGGGAAAAAGTTGGTATCAGTGTTTCTTCATTTCCAGTTAATTGAGTTTACTGAAGGGTACATAACATTAGAGTGCCTTGAGCCCTGGCCAAGTTTGTAAAAGTAAATAAAGACAACTCTAGTCTAATGTTAGAAAACTGACCCTTGGATTATTTCTGAGCTCACTCCTTTCAGCAGCTAGAATGAACACTGATGCATATGATGTAAAATAAGGAGCATTGGACTCATACCTTATTAATTCAACAAGCATGTTTGACTGCTGTAGCTAGAACGCATCTCTCCTCCAGAAGATGGGTCACAGGACAGAAGGGCAGCTCCTTCCTCCCAGGGCTTGTCTGGTGACCTCTCTGCAGCTCATCAGGCTTCCAGTCACCTCAGAAGGACCCGCTGCAAAACACCCTGTTAGGAAGCAGCAGGAGGGGAAATTCTCCATAAAGGGGGACAAGTGAGGAGCTGAGAACAACCCCAGCACAGACTGTAACCTCACTAAAGCACACTATCCCACAGCACCTGAGCAGGGCAGGCTGCACAGGGACTAACAAATGGTCCATCCGCAGCCCCAGGATGGACCAGGGCAAGGAGCATTTAGGGAGCCCTATCAGGTGCAGCAGGAGATGGGGTTGGAGAGAAACCAACCTACAACATAGCTCAGGAGGAATCTGTGGCCCAAAGCCTGAGTTTAAATAGAGCTCCTGGTCTGTGAGCAGAGGGTGTGGGTGGGGGCCCAGGTGAAGCTGGTTTGAGGTAAGTAAGGTCTGTGAGTGCCCTCAGGGTTCTGACACCGCATCTTCCCTCTGAACCTGCTCCTCATGTAGGCAAAGCCATCTCTGACCTCCCTGGGAAGAGCTGTGCTGCACTACTTACCCGAGACAACAACAACCATTGTGTGCTGCTCAGTTCCTCCTTGGTCCTTTCCAGCCTCATCCCTCTACCCCCTCATTGTCTGCCTGGTCACGCTGCATTCCATTCGCCAGCATCCTGCTGGCTCCTCCTGTGCTCTACAAGCACATCTTGCAAATTACAGCCATCCTAACACAGCTTTTTCTGCTCAGTAGAGTCCTGTTAACCAGCAACGCTCTTCTCAGTCTCTAGTGATTCAAACCACAAAGCCATTTGTCATGCTACATCTTCTTTCCCAGCGAGTAAAAGTCAATTAGTGTTTTCAGCTTTGCTCTGAAATATCCCCGGCTCCCTCTTGCTGCTTCATGCTACCAGGAAACCATCTACAATAATGACTTGTTTGGATGTCTAGTGCTGTGTTGCAGTGAATTTCAGGCTCTCTAAACTTTCCTCTCTGTGTACCAAACACCTTAAGCAGGAAGCACGTTTTACTGCCAGAAATTCTAAGATTAATGAGGTTTTGTACCTGTCGTATGGCCATTCTTTATATTTTATTTTTTATGCTCAAGAAAATAATGATGATTTTTGCTACCAGACCTTATCTCCTATCTTAAACACCTGAATTTTCAGCAATCTCTCTCATTTTCCTAATCTTTAGTAAAGGAATAAACTCTTGAAAAACAAATGCTCCAAAAGGTTTTCAGGATGTGACCTGGTGCTCTACACAGTCCAAGCATGTGCAGTGAGCACAGGTGGTCCTGTGGCCATCACTGAGTTCTGGTGGCCTGCTGTCCTCCGGGCGCCCTGGCCAGCACCAGCTGCTGTCACACGGTGCTGGCCCAGGCTCCCTGCGAGGTGGCTGGCTGCAGCCATGTCCATGCCCAGAGCCAGGTCTGAGAGGGGCTTGAAGCAGGGGGCTGTTGCACTCAGCAGCAAATCAGCTCCCAACACAAGCTGCTGAGAGTCAAGGTGAATTTCTTTTGAATTTGTCAGTGTTAGGGTGCAATAAGGCACTAAAACTTGACTAGTGCATAATAATTGTATTAGAGCTGCAAGGGTTTTAAAGTTAAACCAGTAATGTTTCTAAAACAGAAATTTCAGAAGTAGTGGTTTCTATCATATTGATATTTTAATTTGAAGTTATGGCTGTTACAGCAAATTCTAATTAAATAAGTTTTTTTTAATGAAATTATTTAATTTCCTGGCTATTTTAAATTAAAGAATATGCAAGTCAATTATTAAATAAAACCATATGTGCTTAGGTTCATTCCTACTCAGCAATGAATCTACACATTTGCTTAAATATTATCATATGCATTTTTGAACCATAGCCTGAGAGAAAAGGCTTGAGAAGGACACACTTTTAATGTGCAGACCATGGGTCTCCTCCAGCAACGGCTGTCAGTCACCTGCTGATAACCGCTTCCATTTCTCAGCAAGACTCTCAGAGAACGGGCAACTTTTCTTCTGCCAGTATGATAGGACACACATTTGGTTTGGACATCGTCTCTACACTTGCTCCCAAAAGAAAAATTCCTATCTTTCCTTAAGGCTTCCAGAACCAGCTCCTGGACAGAGATGCAGCCAAGTGGTGCCCCTCCAGCTGGACAGCGGGGTACAGGTGCTCCACATCACACCTCTGCCTCAACCCCAGCGAGAAGTGCCTGGTTCAGCAGGTTTGTCATACCACCCTCTGGTGAGTAACAGAGCCACAGCGGACGAATGGCATCTCTGAGCACTCTGCTTGAAAATAGTGGCTGAGGTCTCCTACTCCACCGTGGTGTCAGTGGCCTCCCTTCCACACCACGTGAATGCCCAGACCTGTGGATATAACCAGTCCTTCCATTTGTAAATATTCCCCCCTGGGCAGTTTGTACTGTATTATCTGCCTCAAAGAATTAACGGAATAGTAATTCCTGGTCTGTGGCAGAAATGTGGGCTGGCCTTTGATTTCCATGGCATCCTTTCTGGTACTTCCTGGGGTAAGCTGCATGCAATGCCAGGCACCTGGTGCTCCAGTGAGTATGTTCTCTAACACCCACATCTCCTGGTTGTGTGGGGCTTGCCTTGGGAAGCAACGCAGGGTGCACAAATAAAAGCCTGAGTCAGTTTTGGGGAGAAGAGCTGCTGTTTAGATGCGACTGAGCATGTGCACAGTGAAGTGTTTGTGAGGGTTTTGCTCATCTCTGATTCAGCCTAGGAAGGAGCCGGCAAGAGTCACCCAGCCTGGCTTCAAGCCCATCTCACACAATTAGAAAAGTATTAGCTGAACTTAATAGGAAAATCAACATTAAGCAGATAGGAGCTGGTGCAGTTGTTAAAGACAATGTAGTGTTTTATCCCTGGCAGAAGCCCAGGCTAATGGAGGGCTTCCAGCATCCAGAGCAGCCTCCAAATGAAGGCTTAATTGGCCTCTGAAGCCACTCATATAATTACAAACACTTGTAATGAAGCATGAAAAATACAACAGCCCAGCACTGTGACATGGAGGGAAGAAATGATCTCATCTGTCTCAGAAAGGAAATCGAAGTTGTTTTACCTTCTTCCCAACTCCTACCTGGCCTGCAGGCTCCACTTAGGTGCTAGCTTCCAGGGCGGTGCTAAGACCAAGGGGAAATACGGCTTCTAACAGAAGGCAGAACTTCTGCCTTCCCCTGGCTGCTGGGGACACCTCTCCCACCCTTGGTGCAGGCTGGACACCAGGTGGACACTAGAATGGACTTCGACTGCCCACTGCTGGCATGCACAGTACGGCCCGGCCAGCAGCAAAACATCTGCTTTGGTGAAAGCTTTATATTTTGATTCTGCTTTAACTTTAGCTGAGTGACCCTCCGTGATTTCTGTTCAACAGCTGCTCCCTGAAACACGTGTCCCTGCCGATTACTCAGACACAGTAGCAGCAGCTGGAGCACCTGGTCCAGGCAGAGCCATGTACGTTCCCCCTCGCACCAGGGACCTGCAGACCCTGAAAGTGTGCTCCAGAGCAAAGTGGTGAGGAGTCCAAGGTACAGCTCCCTCAGTTGCTATGCTGGATTGAGCCAAAGATCAATGGGGTTTGTGCTGCTCGTTGCTCTGCAATGTTCCGGTTCACTGGGGGACAATTTGCTGGCTTGTTTGTGTTAGGGAAGTACTCTTGAGCCCTTTGGTGAGTTCAGAATCACAGAGTGAGTGAGGCTGGAAGGGAGTCAGGACCCGTCTGGTCCAACACTCACGCAAAGCAAAGGCAGCTTTGAGGTCTTGTATCCCTTTTTATGGATCAGGTGGCATCTGGTCCCACCAAAAGAAAATCTCAACCAGGCATGTTAGGGAGGACCTAGAACTAGTTTAACTTCAATCAGGAAGGCTTCCTCCTTGCATATACCAGCAAAACAGCTGTACCTCCACCACACCCAGCTGTGTCCAAGTAGCCATGCCATCACCCTGACTAGTCAGCCTACTCAGAGTTTTGCAAGGCCACAGAAATATTGGTCACTCTTTCAGCATCAGTTCAGATGACACTGGACCACTTCATCTTATGCTTTTCCCCAACGTTAATCACTAAGGCCAGGGGCAGGAGCTGTGTGCATCCCTCACCTCTACCTCTGTTCCCGAAGGTCACAGCTGCTAATGCAGGGAGGGAAAAATTTCAGGAGAAAAATTCCAATGTCTCTTAAGGAAGGGGAAGGCATGGCACAGAGACTACTGCCACTGCCAGAAGGACAGCAAGGAGCTGTCAGCTGGGTGCCTGTCATGAGGTCGATAAGACAACACCGAGCAACACTTTTGTTCAGGTTGGTTTTCACCACACACTTGGGATTTGAAGGCTCACTGCTCTACACACACCTTGGCCTTCGCTCTTGGACACTACGTCCCTCCATCTGCAGAGCTCTGGTGCTCTTTTCCCATGTGTCCACATATGCTCCACATGGTGTCCATACAAAGCTACTGAGTCACTCCTACTGGGGATGAGAGGTAAGAAATTTCCATCCTCTTCAATAAACTGACTTTGGCTCGACTTACCCAGCCTCCTGTTATCACTGTGGCATGCAGCTGCAATTAAACACTGAGTGCTGAACATTGGTCACTGGGCAGCCATCATTTTCATGTGACTAATGTTGTTTGCCAGCGACTTCTATCCAAGAGTTGGAGCCCTGTGTGGGCCAGACTATGTCAAGAAATACTATATGATAAGCTCACATCTAGCACTCGCGATCTTAGGGTACACCAGCTGGTCTTCTAAAGCAGGCAGTATTCCAGCAAAGGGAGAGCATCCTCTCCCACCCAGGAAGATGGTGGTTAACAAACTACAGCTTCCCTGGCACAGTCTGGACAATCAGTCCCAAAGCCATGAGTTCTTCCTGGCTTATACCAAGCTTTGTATCATTTTACAGCTAAAATGCTAAAATACGATCAAATCACGTTTAGCTAGAGCAAGGCCTGACACGAGTTTAACTGCCCTCAAGTGATGACAAGCAGCAAGTGCAGATAAAGAAGTCGCCTGAAGAGAAGCACGTTTTGCAGGAGCCTGAGTGAGACTTCAGAGGCTCACCTGTGCACAGGAGGCTTTCCCTCACGTGTCAGGCTCAAGCCTGGGGTTTTACTTTGAAGTGTCTGCCCTGGCTCTGCCCCAAGGCCTTGCTGGGCTTCCCTGCTTTCGGCTCAGATAACCATCAGTCAGCTCCGCCTAAATGAATACAGCACGGCAAGCACAGAAGCAAAGCAGTGACCAACAGTTCTTCAGGAGCATGAAAAGGACCCCAGCTCACAGTCCACCTGTTTTTTTGCAGCCGAGATTACGCAGGTTCCTGCACGCACTCAGATACCAGATAATGAGCCCACGTGCAAACGTCAGGAGCAGCTGTGTCTTTTGCCACGTCTGCACAGCCCTATCACAGAAGTAGCAGAAACAAAAACACAGTGCGTGCCCTCAGCACAAACAGGGAGTTCTGGCTGGTAGGGCTGTCACTGGAAGTGGGTGACCAGGATACCAGTGCATGGTCATCCACCTCTAGATACCCGAGATCTATCAGAAGCAACAGTGTACAGTTTGAGCAGGTGAAAGGATCATCCTGATCATTCTCAGCAGGGACAGAAGGGTTCTCTGATACAGATGATCTCTAAACTGAGGGTTGGTGGTCTGAGTTTGTGGAGTCAAGGGGGCCAACTCTTTTGCTTCCCTAGGCAGCTGACAAAGAAGGTCACGTGTGTCTGGGGTGACCAGATAGCAAAACTGAAGGTACCAGAGAGGCCTGGCTCACATACGAGCTCTCCCATAGCTCACAAGGAGGATCATCAGGGAACACGGGCTGTAAGCTCAAGCATGAAGCCAGGGCAAGAGCCAGCACAGCCTGTGCACTCATGCAGGCCACGGCACTGTCCCACAGGAGGCACAGCAGGGCTCTGCTCGGGCTGTATCATGGACACAGGGCACATCCCCTTTGGCCCCGTGGTAGCCCGCCTCTACCCAGCTCCTGCTAGCTGGCCTTTCTGCTGGCTGCAGGACTGGCCCTGCTGATAGAGCCAGCTCTAAACCTTGGGGGAATCCTAAACAGGGCAGGATGTGACTAAATCACCTCCAGAAAAGAAATACAGTGTGATAAGGAAAAGGTGGTGAGTAAAAGGAATACGGTAAGTAGAGCCATGAAGGCCAGCCAGTTTGCCCGCCCTCAGTCACAGCTAGCCCAGCCCAGGGTAACTGTTTACAAGAAGCAACAACTGACGGAGCAGAGCTCTGTCATCCACTCACTGCAGGGAGTCCAGAACGCGACTTTTATAACTCTGGTGTGACCCATGTCCTGGGGTCCGCAGCCCATGCCTGCCGCTGCCTGCTGCTTGCTCTGCCCTGGTGAGGCAGAGGGGCACAGGCAAGCCCTGAGGCAGAGCGCTGCTGTGTGCTCAGTCCCACAGGGCAATGGCTGTGCGAGCCACCCTGGCTGCGGCAGTGATACTGATACTGAAAAATCAGAGAAAAAACCCTCTAATATGAGGTTTGGAGCATTAGAAAGCAGGCATTATTTATTTTTGGTGCCAGATGCACAGGGGATAAGTTCCACCCAATATGCATGCTGACTTTGTTCACTGTTTATATGGACGATCTAAACATATTAAAGACACTTCTGAGAAACTATTAGCATATTCATTACAGTTCCGAGAACTACGTATCATATCTACACTCCTACTACAGGTGTGGCCTAATGGGCCGGGGGTCCTCTGGTGGTCATTTGGGACGTCTTCATCCTCTTCCTTGTCATCTTTCTCTTCTTCTTCTCATCCTTTTCATGACCTTCTCTTCTTCTGACCCTGTTTCAGCACTCCTGGCTCATGCCTTGGTTTTGGACCAGCTCTAATTTACTTAGTAGCTGAACTATACAATGCAGTGTTCTACTAATAGCTAAACTACATAACACAGTGTTGTACAGCTCGGCAATGCCATGGATACATTAGTTGCAACCTTTACCGTTAAACACATGGGCAAAATTCACCCGGTATTAATACCGTAAAGTTGGTCATGGAGAAAACCCCTCTAAGAGTGGATCTGAAATTTCAGAAGGCAGGCGTTCTTTATTACAGCACTGGGAGCACAGAGGAATGTTTCCTCCAAGTGTGCTCACCAAGTTACTGGAGGGTATGCATTATAATACATGTATGTGCATTATAGATGTATACAGTGGAGCACTTACACACTCATAGTGCATTACACATTCATTTCCATTTGTGTACAGGACTGGTTACAAGTTTCTCACTTCTAATGCAAACCACCTTCAGAGAGCACTGCTGAGCTTTGTTACTAACTCCGCGTGCTCCCCCAGTGGGGCTTGCCCTCTCTCGGGGGGGGCTGTTTGTGTCAGAGGTCGCGATCTCCCACCGCCACAGTTATCTTTGTCCTATTTTCAACCAACTGTCTGTGACTTGCAGCACCTTATCAGTTAGCTTCCTCCTGTGGCCAGAGCTTCCTCACTGGGAGGCTTCTTTCTGCATAACTTAGATATAATAGTGTGCTTTTCCCCATCCTTCCCAAGGCTGACTCCCTGGATTAGCAGTCCTTTCATCGTCACTTTTAGAACTTTAGAGACTCAGCTTGGCCTAAACTTTGTGCACAGATTTCTTTAACACAGAGCTAAACACTAAATCAGAGTTTGGTAATTTGGGAGTTTAGGCGTCTTGTGCCTTTGCTGAGCCAGCAACCTTCCCCTTAACCGAATGCTTTGACATGAATAGATAGGTACCTATATCTGTACCAATACAGTGGTATCTACACAGTAGCATGAGTGGCAGCAGGCCCGGCAGGGTGCCGGGGATGTAGGCCCAGGGCCTTCAGGTCAGGCAGAGCTGTCCTGGCTGCCACGTTGTGGCTGCAGCATGCCAGGAGGTGGGGGCTCACTGGTGGCCCTTTCCTGCCCGGCAGCGCTCCCACCGCCGGTGCTACTAGCCACTGTGGCCCCGCGGGCCAGGCCACCCTGCGTGCCGTGCTGCTCGTGCTGCCCTGCTTGCCACCACTGTGCTTCTGCCTCTGCTCGGCAGGCCCGGCGGCCATCGCCATGCCTCAGCCTGGCGAGCCCACGGCTGCATCTCCTGGAAAAAAAAACCCAGACAACTCCTTTCACCAGAGAATCTCCTAGGCAAAATATTTGGAAAAAAGCAGGCTATTTTACCGATTCTCTTTTTAGTCCTTAAGAATGTATTGCTCCGTATATTGCTACGCCTGGCGGAACCAAAGCTGAGCAAGCCACCTCAGCAGGGCTGTCTTGGGCAAACCGCAGCTTCCAGCGCCAGGGACGGAGGGAGGGATGCGCTCAGCTTGTCTGGATTTGACTGGAAAACACCGGGGACACGGATTTCCAAGCAGTGCCGTTCATGTCCCCTTTTTGGAAGGAGGAGAAAGGACATGTCAGAATTTTTGCAATAGAGCAAGCAGCGGGACAGCTGTGGCCATTGCACTGCCTGTCACCTTATTCTGGCGCTGGAAGACCTGGATGCCCATACAGCTGTTCTCACCTTCCATCCTCTGGGAAAGATATATCTGTCAGGACCGGGGTGTGATTTGGTCATCAGAAAGCAAAGATTTTGTTTTAAACCTGGAGACCATTCCATGGGAAAAAAAAAAAAAAAAAAAAGAAAAGAAAAAAAAAAGAGTCTTACTTAGCCTCAGTGACAAACTGTAAAGTTAGGCTTTGAAAGGGGCTTGTGGATGGAGCAAAGCAGTCTGCAGACCTTCCCTAGGGAATACAAAAAATGACCTGTGGTCACTGCAAATTGGAATGGAAACTATTTCATACATGGCACAAGGACAAGTTTCAGATCAACATTTTCTATCTTTAGGCAATCTAGGCTGATGTGCAACAGATGAAATGCAACATTTGTATTAGATTTGGTGACCACAGCAATATCAAAGTTATTACAAGTTTTATGTTTATCAAATTCATAACGTAACCTGATAAATGATCACCTGATTTTAGTCAACAGAGAGACTAGAATAGTTTGCTTCCTGGTGTGCATACTGAAAGTGCAAATACCACATTTCCTCCGTTTTGAGGAAGTATTTTGGCAAGCTTTGCAAAACTTATTTTTGTGATTCCAGTTATTCTAGCTGCAACAGAAAAGGTCAGACAAGAAAGACAGGAGCAGCAGACTGGATCTAATGAGAATCTGGTTTAGATGCTGGTGTGAAAACCAGACATCAGCATTTGCAAAAGCCAAGGACTGTGTCAAATCAAAACTGCAATAACGAAGCACATCATGACTTGGGCTAAAAGCCAGAAAAATGCAAGAAGTGAATAGTGCCCAAATGACAAGGTTTTTTTGTCATGAACATGACAGCAAGGGTGAGTACGTAAAATCTGTACTGCTGCTAGGGTCCAGAATGACGAGTGGGTTCAATTCTTTCTTATGTTGCTGCTCACATCTGCTGTGTGCCAACATGTCTCAGATCTGAACCAGGTCACACAGTGTCCAATCCAATGCAACAAATTCAACAGATAAGATTTCTTGCATGACCGAAATTAAACATATGCTTAGGTACTTTGCTAGAGCAGAGCTTTATCTCTACTATGCCTGAAGCTTTTCTGAAGGCTAGCTAAGAGTCACAGCCCTCAGCATACTACTGTGTTAGGTAACCAGCAAGCTTTTCATGAGGGTTCCTGCAAATCTGAAGAATAAATTTGTTGGCAGTTTTGGGGAAGCTGGTGTTACCCTGATGCTTGACAACTGAAGACTTTTATTAGAAATTCTGGTATTAGCTAAGAAGAGGAGAGACTATGACTGGCTGGTGAACACTGATGATGAGTGTCCCTGCCCTGAAGCCAGCCTCTTCATAGGAGATTTATAACAGATTGGGAGGAGGAAAAAGAAACCACTGTTGCCAGACTTTCATCATCTAGGAAACAAAATTGCCCCATCTTAGGTTTTAGGATACAGCTTTTCTTGATCCTCAAAATATAGTTGAACCTTCCTGAATAATTTCTCAGCCATTCTGAAGATTTTGTAATTATTCAAATTGGACCTGGCATTATGATTAAGTTATATCTAATTTTAATGGTGAACTTCTTTGGGTAATTACTGAAGAGAAAAATCAAAGTGACTGGTAGCTTTAAAATCTTCAGACGCTGCCTTCTTTTGACAGACTTTGAAGATAATATATTTATATATTCATATACATTTATACATTTAGTGAGGACCAAGAGATTAATTTTTCATTTTTTTGTACCAACTTTTTTACTGCTCTGATGAGCAATCCACCATACTACTTTGTAAACCCTGGGACTATTTACATCAGCTAAATCAGGACATCAGAACAATGCACTATTAGGAAGAAGTAGCAATGAATACAACATAACAACATATAAGCTGAAGAAAGTATTATTGCAGGAATCTTAGCTGTGCTTTAAATAGGCAGAGTTAGCTGTATCTATGTCAGTGCTGTGTTATACTGAAGCAGCACATGACGCAACACTGCAGCCATCAGGGGTGGCTTTACAATAGAACCTAAGCTCTTAGGTCCTGCCTGATTTCATCTTATATTCCTAGGTGTGACCTTCAAAACCTGTTTGCTACCTCCCAGCCCTGGGGTAGCCCTCTTCCCTGCAAGGCTGCCTTTTTAATACAAAATCCTCCTCATGGCTTCCCTGGTTCTGCATTATGGAGGTTTGACGATGCCTGCCCTAGTAGTTCAACCTGTGCTGCAGCATCCCTGAGATATTCCTGAATCATCTGACTGGAAGAGCAGAGTGAGGACATGCCTGAAATCCAACACGAGAGCTCTGCTTAAAATACGTAGTAGTTCAGTGATTACAGACTCAGTTCTGATGTAAAGCAGGTTTTATTCCCTCATCTGCCATATAGAGTTTGAACTTATGGCTAGTATTTGGTGGACCAGGAGTCACAGCCCCCTTGCATGAGTAACCAATAGTCTGTCCATTCTGTTCTCCCACATCTTTCACAGAAGGAGCAGCAAACGCTCAGCCCAATATTTGCTGTTTCTTGCACTGTTAGCATGGACTGATAAAATCTTTCTCTTTGAAAACAAGGAGATGTCATGTGAGGAATTCCTCTGGCTTTCTGTAAGATGGAAATAAAACCAGTAGTGCGTAACTCCAGCAGGATATTTTGGGCAGGATTTAGAGTACATTCCTGCCTTCAGCATTTCCTGTGAATTCCACACTAAACCCCTACATTTTAAAATGTGTGTGAGTGTCCTAAGTGAGCCCTTCCGGAAGCTGGTCATTAAAATGCAATTGTCTAATGAGCACTGATGTCATGACTGCACACTTGTGGAGAGCTAGTTGTAAACACTGAGTGGTTCCACTGAGGAACCAGCTTCCTGCAGATTAATTGTGACAGTGATGTATGCAATATGTAAATATAACTAATCAGAGATGCTGGCCATATGACCGTGGGGCAGGCAGGAAATGACTACAGCTGCGAACTTTGCAAACTCACTTTCTTGTTTTGACCTTTCAAAAGATGAAATGAATGAATTTATTTTAGCACAGATGTAAACATTTTTCCACATTTTCAGCAGAAGTTCTGCTGAAACTATGAAGATTCCCAAGCCTGCAGCAAGCTTGAGTTTTCATCATGGATGCCTTAGAAAATTCTTTTGAGATCCCTGGCTGACAGGATGCACAGACTCCGAATGCAAAGCATTACGTTCCTGTTGTCAGCGATCCATGTCTGAAGCAATGTAATTTTGCCTCCTTCCTTTTAAACAGCAGCAACAAAAGAGGGTTTTATAATGTGAATTATGTGTAGGTGTTATAATGCTTCTCCTCCACTAACTCTGAGGTATCCCACATGACAAATTCCTCCACCAGGATGAACCGTTTGAGTCCTCCACTGAAGAAATCTACTGAATTAGCAGACTGCAAGCTCCTTTACTTGAGATTTATAACAGAACTATTTTCTGTTTTGTAGTGCTTCATGAAGCAAAAATGGTTTTTTATCTGAAAATGAACAAAACAACCATATGTTGGATCATGTAAATGTTAAATTGTAGGTCCAATTACGGTTTCCAATAAGGAATAAACAATGTAAATACTGAGGAATGATAAATTGCTACTGAAGAGCAGAATTATTTATTAAAGCCAAATTAATTCAAAACATGTAATTTTGATTTTCAGCTCTTCAAATCCCTTTACAGGAAAAAGGAAGAGAAATATGGACATATATCTCTTCAGCCCATGCACTTCCGTGAAATTTCTTTCTACGCTTATTCTCCACAGGACAGTAAAGAGACTGTGTTGCTTTTTCTTCCCACAAAGATGAATATTGCTTCCCTTCAGCAGAAGCTAAAACATACATAACCCCACAAAAGTCATACCGATAAAAAAAGATTTGAATAAGAACAATGGTGGAGCTCAGTTGTGGAGGAGCCCAGGCAGTGCTGGAACATGACCATGGACACGAAGGAGGTGAAATTTACACTTACCTGGCAAATAACAAAGCCAGTCTGAAGAGCAATGTGGCAGGATTACCAACAGAGGAGAATTTCTCATTGTACTCCAGTTCTTTGAGCTGAGCTGAACCATTCAGTCAGGGCTCCATTTCTATTCAGCTGAATTGAAAGTCTGAATCTTTCAGCATTTCCCTTTAAGAAAGAAATATGACATATTCAGTGTATGATGCAATGTCCTTATAGCTAATGGTATTGGTCAATATTTCTTGCACAGAGGGCAGCTATTGGGTCTACACAAGTCAAGCATCATCAGCTGTCACAGGACCTTATCAAACATTGACAGAAGCCTGTGCAGATATGTTTCGACCAAAGAGATCAGGACATCACCTCAAGCAACTTCCCCCACTTTATGATCTATTAAATTTTGCTTTTTTGTCACATAAAATTGTTTTGAAAATACATTTTCTATTCATCAAACAATGAAAAATGTATTTATTCTTTTCTACAAGTAATAAATCATTAAGTCAATATTGCTCTCACTTTGCAGAGATGACCTTGATTTGAGGGCTTAAGAATCAGTAGCCTCCTTCCTAAAAGACTTGTGAATACATTTCATTGGTTAGAGAAGTGGTGAGGAATCAGGACATTTAGTTCTCATCCCAAATTTCTTCGGAGCTTTCTAGGTCTCTAGTCGTGTAATCAGCATAATATTCTGGGTCTGCTTTTTCTGGCTTAAAATAACTTACTCATTTTTCTACATCGTCATCTTGCAGTATACAAAACAGCCCAGGAGCATTTACAGGGTCATTAATACTGTTGCTATAACTACTGTAGCCTGCAGTGAAAAACAGAAATACCTATTAGCACCAGCACCATCGCTGACAAAACACAGACTGACTTTGATGCAATTTGGCTACTTCAGGGCCTGGATTTAATATTAGCTTTCCATTAATGGAAAAAAAAAAAAAGGTGGGTGGGGTGGGGGAGAGATACTGTTTGTAATTACCCCTTTCCTCCCTGTCGTGTCTGCCTCCCCCCAGTTTCCAAATGAATTCTCAGCACATTGCTGCATTCAGGACTGATGCTATTGTCACAGTTTAGTAGTTATACTTGAAGTATCTAAGACATAACGCCTGTTGCTTTAGAGTCATTGAAGAGTGGATTGGACAAGCCACTCAGATGTACACTGGGGAGAGTCCATCGCTGGTGGCTGCTGAAAGAGATGACCTAACGGGTCATTTCCATCTATAAGTTACATGGTATAGTGTCAAGACCACCAAAATTCACTTCTGAGTAATGTTTCATGCTACAAATCTTTCTTAAATCATCTTGTATCAACTATTGAGGCTACAATTAACAACATATTTCAGGAACAGAAATCACCTGGTAATAAAATAATGGCAGAGGAACACAGACAGTATTATATACACATAAAAGGTGGGGGGGAAGAGACTCACGTGACTACCACTGTTGCCATAAAACTGAAATGAAATAATGCATTCTATATTTATTTACTTACTGGCAAAAGTCAGAATATGTTATTAAAGATAGCTGTGGTTAAAGCCAGTTTACAATAAGCAGGATGTGATATATAAGCCCACTCTGAAACTGAAAATGCAGTTTAGAAATCCTGCTTCTTACAAGTCCTTGGGTTACAAAAAGCAGATTTGCACTGGATATTTCCCATTCAGTCTAATTTTTAAATTTGTAACACACATGTGATACATGTGAGTTTTCTTTCTTCTTTTTCTTTTTAAAAATAGTAATCACAATAAATAACATCTTTTTTTTGTCATGTTTCAGGAATTTGGAGCCCCAGCAGAGTTATTTTTTTCAGTTCTTTTGAATATTGGTACCTCCTGTCCTCCTTAGCTCCACAAGCCGCAAGGAAAAGGCTGTGGTGGGACTCTCACCAGAACTTACCCAAGTTGTGGTGATTGTGCAGAACTGGACACAATGGAGGGAAGGTGATGAGGCCATGTTCTCTCCCCAGGGGTCAGTGTCTGATCTGAATGATCAAAACAAGGGATTGGTGTTAACAAAAGGAGGACTGTTTAATTCTTAATCATCTGAGTGCCACATAATTTTAATCTTTTCCAGCACCTCATTCACCAAACACTGAAATGGTTTCTTTGATAGACGTATTGTTCTTATGATATCTTCAACACAAATTGTACTTAAGAACAAGAAACTTAATTGACATCAAGCGTGTATGTGAGGAGGTAATTTGTGCTGATCAGCCTAAAAAATTAATGTATTTTTATTTATGCAAGCTGAAATGAGAAATTTGGGTTATTTACTGTCAAAATTTAAAAACCAAACAGTTCACAAATTTCTGTGCTAAACTAACGACTTTTTATCTTGGCTGGGAGACTGTAAATGAAAATAAAGCCACAGATCTAAAAGATAAAGAAGGAGTTTTAAGTGGATGAACTTGAAATTAGAAGTAGGTGCTCATCATTTCTGAAAAATGGTGCAAAAATTAAAACCTCCACTTACAAAACATCTGATCAATCACAGCTTCATCTGGCTCTTGCAGGAGCCTCAGAATCTCTGAGTTTCAAGTTAGCATGCTATAGATAGAACTGGTTTTGTGTCCAGCATATAGCACCTGAGGCTGGAGGGAGCTGTTTGAGGTCAGTTAGAAATTCTAAGAGGTGAAGATAATGTTGCATGTTATTTTATGCAAAATTATTCTCATTAAAGTTCATTTTAGAGAAGCTATGTACACTTCTCACAGGTGTTTTGGGGAAAAGAATGGCTTCATCCTAAGTCTAGTGAAATACCAAGTTCCACAAGCAGGAGCTGCTGTCTGCAGATAGCTGTGTTTGTCTGGATGAGCAACAGCCATTTTGCAAAACTGCAATCTCACTTCCCTAAGTGACGACTGTAAAACCAGAACTCTACTTAAAAGTCCCGTGTATGTGTAGCTGCAGGGGCAGTGAAGGTGGAGAGCCTCCTTCTTCCCACTACCAGCTCTGGCAACAGCTCAACAGCCAACTGGGGGCAACCCAGCCTGACACAGCATGTGAGAGCCCTCCTGAGCACGTCAGTGACACCAGCTGCAACTGCTGTAAGGAAGTAAAAGAAACATTTTCTGAAACTGGGAAGATTCTTTAGAGGAAGATGGAGAACCCACTTCTTTTATTCCCCCAGCTAAACATCTCTGCTTCAAAGGATAAATCATATTACAAAGTCATGAAACCAACAATTAAAGAAGAGCCACATAAAGCAAGCAAGTCTGGGTAAGTTTTAAGGTCATGCTCATGCTCTGAGTGTCCTGTTTATTTAGAGGATTCTTCAAACATAGCTTGTGGGTATGAATTTAGGGCACAGAGTGTTTTATTTTTGACTTTATGTATATGAAAATTCATGAACCGCAATCCTAGGAATTGTATACATAAAATATTAATTCATGGTGGAAATATTTTTTAAGAACAAGAAATGAATCAATTAATAAATTAAGAAAACAAGAAAGGAAGGTTTCAAGAAGTTCTGAGAAAAGCCTCAATACGATCTGGGAGAGTTTCTTCTTGAAAATTTCAAATGACAGGAAGCAATACTTCCTTTTTCTTTGCGAAACATTACATGTAGAAGATGCTGAGCCAAGTGTTGATGTTCTCTACAGATTTCACCCCCTCATCTTTAAAATAAATGAAAAAGATACTGAAAATGAAAAGGCTTCCGTTTCACCTTATGAGCGCTTCATATGTAAATATGTGCTAAGCGATAGAGAAAAAAAATCATTGATGCGAATAATATATGTAGAAGCAACATCAACATTACTGTAAGTGAACATTCTTCATGATGAAGAAGGGATATTAGTGAAAGGAAATGTTTGAGGGAATAAAACCAACTTTCAGCAACGTTGCCTGAAAAGCTACCCTAATTCTGTTGTAGAGCTAAGCAGAAAAGAAATAGGCTGAGCCTTCTCCTGCAGAAATCTGAATTCCATGAAGGTGATCATCTTGGTAAACCTGGAAATTTGACAAAAGCAGCAAGGTAAGCACTGTAAAAGACTGAGTCGATGGGGATTCCTCTCAGGAAGTGCTTGTGTGACTCAGAATGTTTCCTCCATTTGTGTGTGTGTGCATTTAGACCTGGCAGAGAATAACGCTTTCAAGGTCTCTTTAAGTTAAAAGTTAGCAATCTAACCCAAGCATACAAACACTATAGAATTATTTGGTACACATCAAGGTAACTGACCATTAGTGTTTTCACACCACTAAGTAAAAGTGTAGACTGGTCCCCATACACTTGCAGATACATTTAAGCCTTTACTCATGCCAACAGCGTTTTTACTAGCCCACTGACTATAGTGAGCAAGTATCAACTCAGAAATGTAGCTGACAAATTACTGCTTACAGGGAAATCACAGCTCCTTGGAAAGCAGGTTTTTCAGAGTTCTGTGATGCAGAAATGCCAGATGCATGTCAAATACTGAACGCATAGTTCCTCAATAATTGCAGTAATTGTTTGAACACGCTTGTCTCCAAAATTCAGATGCTGATGATTAAACGCTGTTGTTATGTTGTCCCTGTTACAATATTTCTCATAAAGATGCCAGGTTAAATCTTGGTTTTGTTAACTTCAATAAGCGTTTAGTTCCTGACTTCAATGGAGTACCAAGATCTCAACTGATAGATTAAGAATTGCATTTGTAGATCTTGACTGAAAAGAAGGAATGTGTAAAGTACTCCATGGCCTAAAATAATTGCCACCTCTTCCTTTCCATCACAAATCACTTCAGAACGCTTCAGTACTTCCCGTGCTCTTTTGTCTTGTTAAGCCTGATGAACCTTGTTTAAGCAGTTACTGTCTTTGGGACAAAGATGCGTGCTTTGACCAGAACTGCTTCTACAAGCCCTTACTAATTGTGAACATGTGGTAGAAATTGTATAAAGGCCCAAACTCTGTTTCTAGAACCCATGAAAAAGTGGCTGAGAAATGGGTGTCTAAATGCTTGCACCTATGCATCTGAATAATTAGGCAATGTTTGTTGCTCCCATGTCCAAATATCATGCCCATCCAAATGATGGGGTGGGCTTATTAGCTGGAATACTTTCCAGTCCTTGCTCCGAGGGCAGCAGTAGGAGTGGTGTCATTACTTTCTTTTATTTGCTCTTTGTTTTGCTGCTGGCGGAAGCCTTAACTCAATGGTTTTACAGTGCAGTCAGAAACACAAGACGTTGTGATGACGAGCAAAGGTAAAAGAGTGCTGAGAACAGCCTTTTTCCATTTCTTGGTTGTAAATGCAGGCAGTATTGGGTGGCTGCTTACCCCCAGGTATTTCATATAAAGTACACAGCCATCAATGCATTCTTATAATCTGTGTAAAGGCACTTTCAGACACAGATACAGTAGCAACAAATAATTCTCTGAAGAACTTGCCCCTTTTAAAGGACTATCACTTCCTCACTCAGCCGCCTTTTACCGTGTTACTCCCAGCCAGGTGCCTGACTAACAGTTCTTGTATGGAAGAGAAACTGGTAGATTTTTGCTGATCTTTCTCTAGATATAGATTAGAGAGAGAGATGTAGATAATTTTTAGCAAAAATAAAAAAAATTACTCTTTTTCAAATAATAAAGTGAGATAATACTTTGAGATTTGTTAAGTGGTTTACTTAATTTTTATGATTGCCGTTCTTCACGCAGAGACACTAACTAAGCAGAAAGAGAATTTAATGAAACACTGCAGATGGACATTGTGGTGATAGTGGAAATGCCTGGGACCTGTTAATGAGCTGCTTCTCATCTTTAGAAAGTGACAAAGCTGAAGAAATCTTGGTTTCTGTCTATTATTGCAGCAACTCATTGCTGCACCCGGATGTTGGGGATCTGTGAGGCTAATGGGTTGATGCAGTTTTTGAAGGAAAACCAGAAATTCACAGCAAGAGCTTCCAAACCCAGCAAAGAACCTCTCCAGCGTTCTCTTTGGTTGTGGACCATGTGTGTTGTCTAAAGTCATCAGGGTTTATCTTTCACTATGACCAAACTAATTTCTGTAGCCACAGGAACCCACTGTTCCCAGACTTACAAGTCCACACGCCTCAGAGAACTGTACTTTTTGTACTTCTTATAATTTAAAATCCCTGTAAGGGAGTGAGGTCTCATTTTCCCTGACTCCAGAATCATCCTTCTTTACTGACATATGCTTATTTCTTGAATTTCAGTTCTCCAGTATTTGTACCTCTCAAGAACTGTTTGTCTCTCCCTGGTGAGAGATTTCATTCCTATAAGCAATTACATCAGCTAGGAAACATGTGACACCTATAAAAAAAAATTTTAAATCCTCCTTATAGTTTTGTGCAAAACCAAGATCATTACTGGCTTAAATTCATTCCCAAAGTCATTTGAATTTCCTTTCATCTAAACTTCATATGACTACAGAATTTGCAAAGGGAACTCAGACGACAGGAATCAGGCAACAGAACAGCAAGCCTCCACAAGGGAGGGGGAGTCAAACTCAAGAAGTATTCAGTCCAGAAGAAGTTGTTCTAACCAACTAACCCTGGACAAGTTGCTGATTGATATTTTCAGTGTACTGTGCTTTGCCCTCGAACGAAAATGGTTCTAAATATTAATATTCATAAAGCACCTGATAAAAATTGACTTCCCCCTGATAAAAATTGACTTCCCCTTCAGGCTTGAAATTTAATTCCTAGTCCTAGCATGCTGGAGTCCATGTCTGGACTTACTCCAGTTCTGGTCTACTGAAAATCAAAGTGCTGGCCAGGTGTGCATTCAGGGTTAATCTGTACAAAACCAAAAAAAAAAAAAAAAAAAGTTTCTCCAAAATTGTATTTGTATGAATGAAGTAGGGTGTTCTTTTTTTGTTTTCTGCACTGTTCACCAGGGCAGAATATTTGAAATCAAAGTAAAATATGTGCAAGTTGACATACTTGATGAAGAACACAAGGAGTTTTATAAGTAGATCACTGTGTCTCAGAATAATATGACATTTGAAATATGTTTGTGGTAAACTAAGCACAGGCTACATATGCTATTACCCTTTAAGACTTATCACCTAAAGTATATTGTTAGAACTTTGTCTTCAGGCTATAGAATTTCCCGTATTTCATTAAAAATAGATTGTGGTAACACAGCCTCAGACCAAGTGTGTTTAAAACCACATCTCTGCAAGAGTATTTTTTAAGTTTAAATAGGTGACTGACCTGGTTCCCCTATGAGTTTTAGCATCCTGAATGATGTCAATTAACTTAATAGTAGTACAACACAAACATAGAAGAGAAAAATCTCTATTCTGATGTTTGTTTTTTTTCTTTAAATAGGGGAAAAAAGTGCAGCTCTGCAGGAAAAATGTCACAAAAAACCAAACCAAATGTTTCTAAGGTCTATAAGAGAATGAGCTGCTTTAGTAATGTGATCTAATCAAAGGCTTTGTGAACCAGTCCTGAGCAATAACGGTAACAGATAATGTATGTTACAACAGCCTCATAAATACACAATATGCACAATTCTTCAAAACCACTTTGTTTTCTTAAGCAGTGTGTCTCCTGAAGAAGCAGTGAAATGGGGAGAGTCTTTTGACAAACTGCTTTCTGAGAAAGGTTAGTCGATTTTTCCTCTCTGTGCAGACTGTTAGGATGGAAAATTGATGGAAAATGATGGAAAACTATAAAATCCAGTTGTGCACTTCAATAGAGTTGGCACTTACCTAAACTAGGTATGATGGGTGATTTATAGCCGCATGTGTTTCTCATGTCCTCATGTGCTTAGGCTGTAGCATACTGTCAACTACTGAAAATAATTGAAAATAACTTTCAAGTTTCATATTTTATTGAACAAAGTAATATAACAGACAGTAAAGAATTCCTTCAATAAACAGTAGAATTCGATGTGAATATTGCTCAAATAGTTCTGACTGCAAGACCAAAACTGAAAAATGAAAACATGTTCTATGCATTTAAAAAAGGCTTCGGCACTTCTGATACAGTTTGTTTCTAAAACAGGGGTAGCATCAAAGCCAGCCATCATTTGAAAGGGCCTGTTGCTCACATAATTATCGAATGCACATATGTCCTTCCTTCCATTTTGGAGGGACACGTGATGATCCAGCTGCAGTGCCGGACACTATGTGCTTTACAAGTGTTCCTTGGACAGCTGACATCAATACGATTACATTACTTCCACAGATAAGCGTACTTGGGAAAGAAAATATCTTCAGCATAATAACAATGGATAGTGGATTTTTACAGAGGCTGAGAATTCTGTAATGGGAGTTACAGCACTCGGGATCATGATGAAAGACCTGGAGTTATTTGAAAACATTTATGTATTTTAAAATAATTATCTACAATGCGATGTAATTCAAAGGGAGGACAACCTATTTTATTACCTTGCACAGACTGTGTGAAAAGAGTAACTGCCTGAGAAGGATATATTTTTTTAATGCAATTCAACATTCCTTCTGTAGCTGGATTGGATGCCTTTACGAAGTTTCTGAAAACTGAGTTCAGTGAGGAGAACATCGAGTTCTGGATAGCTTGCGAGGATTACAAGAAAAGCAAAACTGCACATGAACTTTTGCCAAAAGCTAAGACCATTTATGAAACGTTCATACAGAAAGATGCTCCAAAAGAGGTACAGTAAAAACGTTCTTCATCGTGCACAGTATTTGACCCAGCTACAGCTGATGAAATCTGCTTTTAGGAAGTGCATGCCCAGAACAACAGGGGCAACAGTTAATCGTGTAGTCACTGATGTAAGAAGGCTATATCTTAAATGTCAGATGTCTGGAAGGAAATCTGGAAGCAACCGCACAGATTATTCTCACTGTCCTCCACACTCCTTTCAGTACCCCTTCCATGTTACTCTTCCAAGTGTAGAGCATGAGTTTAAATATTTTGTCATGGGAACCAGAGCTCCCTAGTGGTCTGTAAAGCCGGGATAGACATGTACAGGCTATATTTAAGAAAAAATAGTGATGTTAAATGTTAAAGCTGAAATGAGACATGGCAGGTAGCACAATCATAAGCAGAAAAAGTATTTTCTGTTTTTATTTTAAGTTCCCTCCAGAGCATGATTTAATCTCCCTTTCTTTTAAGTCAGTATTTTTCTATTAAATTATTACATAACTGAGATTCGGAAGCTTTTTTTTTTTTTTTAATTAACCAAAAGACTAAAAGAGACTAGAAGAAACTATTAAATTAAACATATCCTTTAAAATAATAATTATGTTTTAAGCATGGGTTTTCTTCATTGACCCCTTTCCCCTTCTGCTCCCCAGCTTCAATTGCATATTCTTGGTGTGTTACTGCCATCATATACACAAAAAACATGTTGACAGGTCAATTCTCATGAGCACCAAGGCCTTTTTATATAATAGTGCAAAAAATTTTCTTATTTACAGTTTCTTCCTGTTACTGAAGCATCTTATAAGGGATCCATGAACAAGCAAAAGGAGTATTTTTTGCCTGCTTTAGGCAGGACATGAACAGGTTGGGAGATGATGAACTCTCACTGAAATCACAATCAGCTTTTTCAATAGTTCTTTTGAACTTGCAATTTCCTCTAATTCTATCAAGTTTGAGCAATCAAAAATGTCACTTGCCAATGCTTCTTTTCCCCTGTGTCCTTTATTTTTAAAAAAATATTTTTCAGAATAGCAAAAGTTAAACACTAACTGCTGCTTCCCTGTAACAAGCATGAAAGAGGCGTCATTCTCCCTGTAAGAGCTGCCAAATGGTGCAATTTCCACCTGTAATTCCCACAGGTTATATTTAAGATTCAGATCTGCTTTTCCTAGGAAATGTCCACTTCCAAAGACTTACGTTCCTTTTTATTTCTTCCCCTGCTGCGTGTCTTTGGGGCGGACCTTACATAAAAAGAACCCCTGAGCTGTTTGAGGTGGAGACTGTCGTCAGTTGACCAGTCTGTCGGCAGTTATGGTAGGGCATCAAGCACCGATACTGTCAGTGCTTATGAGACTGATGTAAGCAAAAAGACGAGCAGGAGGAAAGCCAGGGAGGGGACTGCATGTGGAAGTGGTACATTGGCTAACGGTAATGTAACGATTTCTTTATCTGTCATACTTGTGACTGGTGCACATAGTGTGGGTGCTGTTGCTCACCTTACGCAGCTGGCTTTGCTGAGGTTTCCTCCCTTGGCTTTGGCTGAGCAGCTAAGACCAGCCAACAGCATCTCATTTCAGACCACACAGCTCTGGAACTTCCATCTTCTGACTAACTTCTCATCCAGAAGAGCTCTTTTACACACAAATTTCTGGGTGTAAAATTGTAAAATATTAGGTTGGATAAGTGGACCATTTTATCATATTGCTAATTGCCTTTTAGTTCTTAGATCTAAACTATTTATTTTATGGAACTGTTTTAAGCTTTTTGGAAAGCTTTAAACTTTATGGAAATGACAGGTGTATCTTGGTGAGGAAAAAAAAAATGTATTACAGAAGTCACTTCCTGACTGGTTCAACAATTTTTTTAATTATTCTATCTTATTTTTCAAAATAGCATGCTTCAATCAGTGCCTGATACCTCAATAAAATTCTCATACTAATTAAACCTTCCAAGGATGAATGCAATGGCACAAATTATCATTTTGATGTGCTTTTCCCATCCAAATCATCTTTATATTTTTAATAATTAGTTTTCTCACCTTCCTACTACCAAAACTCTACACAGGAACCAGAAATTTTAAATATTCACTAGCGCAGTCTAACGAAACAAAGTTCTACATGAATCCTAAATGAGAACGGAGGGAGTTCTATATCAGTCTGCAAAGTCTGACAGCTGCAACTGTACGAGGAGCATAATTACAAAATTACTTTTAGCCAAACATCGAACTGTATCTTCTATGTTACCAGTTGTCCATTGCACCAATGACACAGCTGTGAAGCCTTTCTGACAGCCGTTACTGAACATGACCATACTAACTAATCCCATGGTATCGATATCCCGTTGTGTCAGGGATTCAAGGTCCTCTTAGCAGACAAGACTCTCACCAAAGTAGAGTCGTTGCTACAGACAATAACACAGGCAATGCATCAATGTGTGTTAAAGAAATACACTTTTCCTCATTCTCCAGGTGAATCTGGACTTTCAAACCAAAGAAGTCACGAGTCAGAATATTGAACAGCCCATCATCACCACCTTCGATGCAGCACAAAACACAGTCTACAGGCTGATGGAGCAAGACAGCTACCCACGCTTCCTGAGATCTGATCCTTACTTAAATTTGGTTAAGGGGAGAAATCCCAGTCGTCCTACCCTTAGGAGACGATCACGGTCTTTTACTGTTCATGATTTCCAGGGTGTACGACCAGACTTTACTATTTGGTAACAGGGAAACTTAACCCTCATAAATTCTAGCTACTGCAGCAACTTGTATGTTGTTTAAAATCCAAATCCTTAGCAAGTGTAAGTCAGTGGAAAACAAAGTTACATGCACTTACACCAGGTCAGAGTTCTGTAGCTGGTGATTAATCTCATTTATTATAGAGAAGCAGGCAACATGTTTGCAAGACTGATTATGTAAATTTTTCATACAGTAATATATTTTTGAACTCGAGCAAGAGCTGTGATCATATTTGGAGAGAAAAATTTGAGTTTCCTGTGTAAAAATGTTGTATAAAATGTCATTTGATTATATCCACCATGTATCCTGGGTCTGTATTATTTAGGACAGAGTTTCATCACAGTCAAAACCTATATACCCAGCCTTTGCACATATTTATATTTCTGCAATATTTCTTACACTAAGCACAGAGTATCTGTGGCATTTTCTCTTACTGCAAAACACGTAGGAACGTTATAAGTATAGTGTAAAGTTACATGGATTTTAACTACAGCCACTGCATAATTAAAATTTATCTGTCACATATATTAAGAGGAACATTAGAATATCTATTTAATTTTTGGGGGTACATTTTGTACTGTTTTTTTTTATTACATGTGTCTGTTCTCTGTATTTAAGTTATGCTATACAGATTAGCTTTGCCATCAAATATTTGTATTCTAAATTTTTGCAACCAAATGAGCAGCACCAAAGGGCCAAGAATGCTATTTTAACACAATGTCTGTCATTAAATATAAGGTCATGTGTATGTGTATATATACATATAAACCAAATATTTCTACTTTTATTTGTAAATATTCATGGTATACCAACTTTGTTACTAAACTTTGTTCTAATTTTTTTCCTGCCTTTTATTTTGAAAAAGGATCTGAAAATTAACAGCTCTTGGACTCAGTTAGAATAACCTTTGGTCTCCAGTCATTGATACGCTCTCTGTGGTTATAGAGGAGGAAGGAGACATCTCCCCTTTAATTTCTTTGCTATGAAGTCACGCATAGCCTTTTCATAGTCAGTGTATGCAGTTATCCTGTCGTCTTCTTTCAGAATTGATGCAGACGTACCTTGAAGCATGGGGCAATGAGCATCTTAAACATTGGTTCAGTTTAGCAAGTGGCTGCAAGATTTAGTTGTAACTATGACTTGTATATCCAGTCACTTTGCATTTAATTTAAGCTTTCACCTTTTTCTTCCCCTTTCTGTAAACCAGTCAAAGTGAAGAGGTACAGCTCCTGAGGACAGGACTTTATGTACATTACTGATACAGGGTATATATGAACTGCTTGATCTGAGGGTTGCCATGTCTGCTTTACTGATTTTCAATAAATCTGAAGTGATCTACTTAAAATGTTGTCAGGATTTGGTTTATGGCTAGTACATTGATGAGTAAACCACGATGACTTCGCTTATAATTCAATACTAGCTGTAATCCATGCAATTTCAATCAAAAGTGTCACTGTGCAGAGAGATCCAAACTCAGCAGGAGATGCTGCTGAGCCGCAGTGACGTGGGAACCACCTCCAGACTCTCTGCTTCACCTGGGGAACAGGCAGGCAACGCATTCATAACAATGAAGATTATGATCCTTGCTGCTTTATTCTGTTCGCCTTCCCTGATCCCCAGACTCCAGGCACATGTTATTTCTAACTGTGCAAGCAGTCAGAACCGGGTCACGGCGATTTGGGAATACATCAAAAGCTTTCAGTAGTGCTGCTCCCGTATTTCAGTCTCTTTATCAATATCAAATGCAGCTGTAGAGCTTGTCAGCCTCTGTTTTTTACAAGTTGACTACACTCCTGTTGTCCTTGTCACAGGTGTCACACAAATGGGTAAATGTAGTGAAAGGCAACTTTCTAACAGAATTTCCTTGCTGAAGTCAGTATATTTTTCTGCATAGATTATTTACCCTTGCTCTTTGAATGACTGTCTCTTAAACAGGAATCAATTCTGCCAAAAGCGATCCTGTTTCTGATTAGGGAATCTCTAATATCACCAACAATGTCTGGATGCCAGAGTTCTCAGGTATTTAACATATGCCTGTTTCTATGTTTTGTGTTACTTTGTTAGAGAAAGAGAACAGGTAACAGCAGGTCTGTTGCAACAGAGGTGTAAGACCTACACGCCTGCACCTCGATTCTCCCCTGGTGTGATTATGTTCCTTTCATACTGGCTGAGAATCTGCGCCTTTACTCTTGCCATGGATGAAATACATGAAAAAAAATATGTATATTTAACACTGTTCCAAAATCCAAACAAATGACAAATATAGTACCTTGAGTAAGACTTTTTCTTCCTAGCAAAAAAACAGCTGTTAGTCAAACGGCTCTGTAATGATAAGTGTAAGTCAGCGGGCGCCTTGTGTTTCTTTTCAGACACATGGAAAATTTTGCTTATCTCCATGGAGGCCTTCCTCAAAACCATCAGTCTGTGGTACTGACAGTGCTAGTCCCTCTTATGAGTTTTGTAATGAAAACAAACAAACCAGATATTCCTGGTAGCTCTTTATGCTTGTATGTTTTTCAAAGATAATTATGAACCGTAGCTGAATTTACAGCAGACTAATGCGATGGGAACTACTGTAGAAAGAAAGTCAAGATAAATTCAGAGAAAGGAAGGCAAAGGGCACAAAGATAAACTAAAATGACATAATTATCTGCCAAAGGCTTTTTTTTTTTTTTTTTTTCTGGAAAAGGCTCCTTCTAGTGACAGAAAATGAGGGCTCTGGTATTTAGTGCTCTACTGTAATTCTGGAAGTGGAACTAAGCATAGATTTAGTACAAGTCTGTGATGCTGTTCCAGGATTGTGTTAGACAGGACTGATCAGATGTAGTGCCAGACAACATATTCAGGCTTCTCCAGTTTTGGTAAAATCAATGTCATGGTTATATAAATCCTCTTTTTTAGCTGAGCCAGTGCAAATAATAAATATACAAAGCCTATGAGACAAGTATTTTTTATTGGAGATTATTTTATGTAGCACCTTTTTAGATTTGTATATGCCATTCAGCATTTAGTAAGAGCTCTCAAAATACTCCTCTTAGCAACACAATAATTTACCCTACATAAACACCTTACTCCTTACATACTTGATGTCTTCAGACCCAAAGTACAAGGGAAATAATTTTCGGGCTCGTATTAGCTGAATTATTACCCACAGTTCTTGTTTAACTTGAGGGAGATGGCAATACTCATATACACATATCTTCCTCAGCTTTTGGGATTTGTTATTGTGCAGACGACAACTTGATTAATTTTTGAACTGACGAGAAACAAGAGGAATGAAATCTAAGATAAAGAATCTCAAAGAAGAAGACAGATTTCCACCTTTCCCTAAAGTGATTGGTGTTGTGGCTTATATGTACCTTTATGTGTTACAATTTATAAGTGACTCACAAAAGACAGATCATTTTTCCTCTCCTTTTTGTCCCCAGCTGCTCAGCCTGCCTTAATTAACTCCTGCTTTGAATGCAGCTCCCTTTCCTTTCCATGCATACTGTCAAAAGACCTCAACTGAGAAAAAAATTTATATAATATTACCTTCCTCTTCAGTGATTCATATGCTCATGAACTTATTCCTTGCTCAAATTCCTGTCCTAGATCCAGCTCTGGTTTTTGCATTTTAGTCAAATATCTCAATCAAATGCCCTTTAAGCTCCTGTGTGGCTCTGTGACAAAGATGAAAATGTATTTCCTCTAGACACCACCCAGCTTGCTTCCATTTCTACTTTTTTCTTGCTAGTGTCTTGTCATCTTCCATTTTTTGTACTCTGATCATTTAGGGCTGGTCTCATAAAAGCTCCCTCTGGTTTTACACCAAAGCTTTTCTCTCTCCTTTCTTAAACGACACCTGTTTGCATAGCCTCTTCATAAAAGTCTCCGTACAAGAGATTATCTAGATGCCAAGATTTACAACCTGGCCTCTGTCATTGCCTTCTCTGTGAAACGTAACAAGAATTAACTAGCATGAAATACTATCCTATGGAAGTCAGTTTAGAGTTTTCAAACAGGACAGAAGATTAAGCTGAAGCTTAACATAAGGACAACCCTGAACTGTTGTTTCTTCACTATAAAATTTGCTCGTATTATAGAAACCCTTTGTTTCTTCCCAACTTTTCAGATCAATTTTAAATTTCTTCAGTTAACGCTACTCCAGTTGTTCAAGGAAGAGAAGGCTTCTGTGGATTAAATCCTTATCTGGACTGTCCCCTGGGGGGGACCCAGTAGGAGGTCTCCTACATCATACACGTACTTTGCTCAGATTACTTGGGTATGGGCACGCTGGAGAAGTCAGAGTCCAGTAGTCATTTGCAAAAGGAGGTAACCAACAACATCGGTATATTGGTTTTCCCTTTCATTCATTCCTAGCACAGCTTGCCCTGCGACAGACCAGCCACAAGGCACTGCTTAAGAGACGTTCAGTATGGGGAATTATGGCTGAAGAGCTTTCTGAAGTGTAACGCCTAGCTTTCATGTGTTATTGCATTGGTGCAATTTATACCTGTCTCCAAGCACAGGGTCCTATTATGATCCTATATGTTTGTTCTTGTATGTAGTTTTGTGAAGTCTGTGTAGGCTTCTTGTATGAAGTTTTGTGAAGCCTGGTGCTGTGTAAATAACAGTGTAAATAACATCCACGACACAAGCTGTGCCAAATAATGTGCTAGTTAGTATTAAATGAGAATCTTCAAGGTTGCACTTTTTCTTGAGAGTTGTTTCCGATTCACTTCCAATGTAGCTTTGTGTTTGTATAGCACTTGGAAATCTTGTATATGAGGAGCCCAGAATGTTGTAAAACATTTTGACAGACTGTTCTTGGAACCAAAACATTTTACCTGAAGGGCATACTTTGCTTGGGTGGAAAATAACGGCTCATTTTCTTATGCAAAACAACTCTGTGGCATACTGAAGGCACATGGAGTTATTCGTATGGAAAAAAAATATATTTTTGTGAGTTGACCATGCTGCGCAGTGCTATTAGAAGGCAGACATTTACATAGTACTGTGATTAAAATGTATTTGCATCCCATATGGCAGGTGTTTCCATGTTAGTAATATGCCAGCTCAGATCGTCTTGGCTTTTCCCAACATAAGAAATGCAGTGACGTCTCTGTCCGCTTGAATTGCTTGGACCAGCAGAACATTATTTTTTTTTCTGCTATACAAGACAACACTATCCAAGCAAACCTGAGTATGGAATGGATTTAATGGAAGCTGAGTGCTGAAGGGCAATGACATATTGCACCTGATCCAGGGGAAACACTGGCACATCAAAACAGCTATTGGAGAGTGCAACCTTTTCTCACATTGCACTCAGGTGAGTACAAGGCAATCCTTTTAGGAACATATACAGATGAAAGTGGTTTCTTAGGTTAATACACCTGTAGTTTGAATGTGAAGAGCTGTTTTGTACTATGGAGATTAGTATCTAGCTCAGCTATGGGTCAGAGGAACAAAACTGACACACCTTGTTCCCCTAAACAACCAACTAAACAACCAATAGCTTTTCATAAAGGAAGATAACGCAGTGAAACCAATCTATAAAGATAACTACAGAAAAAAAAAAAGAAAAGAAAAAGAAAGAGTATTAATAAAAAGTCAAGCAGTAAGCCTGAAAGTTCAGGATATTTGAATATTCAATAAATGAGTAGTTCTTAGCAAAGTAATACTGGCAAAGGAGGAAACATTCTATCACTAGATCCACATTCCCTTTCCTGCAGTTCTAGCTCTCCTACGGCCTGTCAACGGCAGGGGACTCAAAACAAAAATCCATAGTGCAGTCCTCAGTTACGGAAATGTTAAGGCAGAGGCCTCACCGATAAAGTTTTTTAAATACACTGAAATTAGCTGAGCAGATAAGGACCCAAGCTACTCTGCAAATCCAGTCTGGGTTATTCGTGAACTGAAGCTGCAGAGAGCAGCAGCGTCAGCTGGAGCCGGATTTCTAAGAACTTCAGAAATAATTCTATGTGCAATTTCCAGCCCATCTCTAGTACATATTCATATTTCTTTTTGTTTGCTTGATACTCTTTTGTTATGAATAGCTCATACATTTGCACAGGCAGCCGAGATTTTTTTTTTAATACTAAGATCACTTTTTCTCATTATGAAATCTCAGTATTAGAGTTTTTTTACAGAAACTACTAAGTCCCAAGCAGAAGAAGTATATGATAATACTACCAGCTACTTTTTATCAGAAGAGGTGACTGCCTAACTTCGGCTAGCGGACTTGTGATATGTGTAGTGGGATAATAATAACAGCCCTATTACCTGCTGTGTACCTGAAATACAATCAGCTTACATAGACTAAGCAGTCACTGAACAGCATGTTACACGATGGTGAAAACCCTTCATAGCTTCTTTGTCATTTTGCGTACTGTGATCGGTACCTCATAAAATGCAAGAGCAAGCCAATTGCATCCATCCAGTTATTCTGTGTGCTAGTCAGAACACCCATGGCTCCTAGCATCCTTCTTGGCTGCTAAGACTGATTTAAAAATATCTGTCAGCACTGAAAATCTTCAAGAGATGGTCATGTCACTCAGACCTCAGGCAGACAGAAGTTTAGAAAAAAATACATCTGTTGCACTGTTTCAGTCTCCGTTTCTTAAAAAAAAAGTGTATCATCGGTTCATTATAAAAAAAATAGACACAGGTCCTGCAACACTCCCTCTCAAAAATAGTGTCACAGAAGTTAATGGGGCTATTGTAGAACAAGAATGATGTTACCTCTTCAAAAATGTAAAATAAGTCAATTTATAATCACAGTTCCAAAGTGGGTGAAGTGTAATCATTGGGATTAGACACAGGGTAAATACTAAGAAATGATCCAAGAAACCCCATGGCACTGTGGTTGGGACTAGATGACCTTTAAGGTCCTTTCCAACCCAAACCATTCTGTGATTCTGTGATGTGTTGCTGGGGACTAAATGAGTGACAAAGGATTTAATGTAAATGCAGATACTGAAGGTTTTCTCCCCCCCATAAGATGCTGGAGTTAACCTTACTAGCATGGTGCGTGGGCGGCTTTTCGCCCTGTGTGGCACGGTGTCACAGTCCACAGTACATACCCTGGAAATAAGACAACTGGTTAAGGAAAATAAGATGGACTGCAGAGAATCAGGATGATGATTCATATTTCTCTCTTTCTGTTACAACTTTCAGAAGCAAGTGGAGGCAAAGGTAAGAAAATTGCAGAAAGGATTCCTATTTTGCTGCCAGGAATCTTTTTTAGTACTATGTAGGACTGAAAGGGGTATCTTGGGTGATCATTTCTAGTTTCCTGTTATCAAAGGCACAATTTAAAATAATCTCTTTCATAAATATTTGAAGCTCTATTTTTGAAGTACAGAGGAGAAAGTAGACAAAAATTCTACAGGAAGTCTGTTGAAACCTATACTTTTTCTGAAGCTTTCTTCTGATTTCCAGCCTAAATTTATTCACTGGCTGTTTGTATATTTTTTTTTCTTTTGCCAATAATGACCAAGCTAAAATATTTTTTTTTTCTCCCTGAAGCTAAAATAATTATTTTTTCTCCCTGGGTTATCCCTTTGTATTCACAGAGAGAAATCATAGCTCCTCTTTGCTTTCATTTTACAGAAAAAACTGAAGTCTTATTCTTCTGCAAGACAGTTCAATTCTCCCGATCATCCCAGTCACTCATCTTCCTATATCTGTTCCCATTTGATTTCAATGTTCTGGAACACTGTTGACCAGATTCTTTTTTTTTTTTTTTTTTTTTTTTTTTCCCATGTGAAGTTCATCAGATAGTTTGGCCTGAAAATTCTGCAGATCCACAAAAGGTGAGGATAAGGAATAACCCCTTAATGTTGCTAAGGTCAAAATGTGGCATGTGGTGCTTGGGCTTTTCTTCCTTACCTTAGAAATAGCTAAAGTAAAAAAGACTGTGTCCTCAGCCAAGCAGAAGGCAGCTTTGCCTGTAATTATACCATGTGGGAAGACCAAATGGGACCTAAATTCTTGAGGCTGCTCTACTTGGTGTAAAATATTTTAACTGAAAAGACAAAAATGCCTTATTCTGCAGGTTGGGACAGCTGGATCCCAGCTCCTGAACCACTGGAAGTTTGTCTATGTCAAGTGGAGACATTGAGAACCAGGATAGGTTCACCTGGGTAGGGTGAGCAAAGCGTTAGGCAGTGGGACAAGATCTGGAGGGAGGCAAGAAGGCAATGTTCTGGAGAGCGAGACACAGCAAGGAACATACAGAGAAAGAAAAGAGCTGGAGAGGAAAGAATAATTATCACGAGCAAGGCCCAAAATTATATGAAAATGTTCTTGGGGCAGAGTGATGCTCCTAGAAGATGGCACGTAGAATGAAATATCAATAAGAGTTTAAAAAATCACTGGATTGAAAGTATCAGATACTGCATGGTTATTTGCAACAGCATCAACGTGCAGATGATGGCTATTCCAACACTCCTTGGTTCCATTGTGGTAAGTCTTGTATCAATAAACAAAAGAAGCTGGTTCAAGGGCCTCAGACCTTCAGGATGTATAAGGTGATGGATAAGCTTTTCATCACTGCCTGCCTGAAAAATCAATAATGGATAATAAACTGAGGGTCGTACCAGGGTAGGAAGCTTTCACTTCACATCTTTAACCCTGGCCCCAGGGAGGCAACAGACTTCCCTAAGAAGTGGGTCTGGTCTGCATATTGGGCCTTCTGTTCCCTTCAAAAGGGAGTCTTCCATGACAATGACCCATCTTTTTTTCTTAATGGAAGTGGTTTTGACACAGGGCATAGGCCTGCTAACCCTTGGTGCCACCTCCATGCTAGACGAACCATAGTCCTTGTGATTGTTGGTTCCACTTGCCGAGGCTCGTACCCATCGTGTGAGGGCAGCCGGGCAGGTGGGGTGGCCACTGAGGAGACGCGCCTGCTACGCTGGGCAGGGACCCATCACCATGGCCCCTCTCCCTTCGGTCACTGTGTTATGGCCACTGTTATGTGTGAATGGCCATTGTTAAAATAAAAATAATAAGCCGTGTTTCCAAAAGACAAAATTTTAAAGGAAGTGTTAAAATGCAGTTTGTCAATTTGCATGGTACTGTTTGGTTATTCACAGGCTAGAGTTGTGTTGTTCCTGCTGTTCATGTTACCTTCAGCCTGAAGTTCATTCAGGAAAAAACATTCTGCCCAACCTGTGACAGTCAGACAGTGGAACAAAAAATGCCAGTGAAGTGAGTTGTTTATAGATGTTGCAATTGTAGGATGGGATGATCAACTTTTGAATAAGCTGGATAGTTTTTATTTTCCTTCCCCCTTTAATGTGGATGTGATTATTTTGATTCCTTGCTGTCAATTCTGTTTGTCATTCCCATTCAAGTAAATGCCATGAGGTCAGTGAGATAATTCTCCGAGTGGTAAGTAATATCCATAAGGAAGAGAAGCAGAATTAGGTTTGTTATGTTTGTTTTGTCTTGGCCTTTCATTTTCCTTTTTTTGTTTGATAAAAAAGCTAGTAAATACTTACTGAACAACCTGAATTTTTTTTTATGTTTGTTATATATTTGATAAAAGTTCATTACAGTTACTAAAACAAATTCTCTGCTGATTAACTCCATCAGCACATGATGTCCCACAAAGTACTACATAATGCTACATTTAATTTTCATTTGTGTTTTCAATACAGACTGACTATATTTGCACTGCAGTTTCCCTCATGAATATGTGCATATATATATGAAAAAGCATATTTTTATTCTCTTTGTTTAAATATGATTTTCTGCAGTCTGAATACAAGCAAACTCACAGCGGCAAAAAAAAAAGCTTGCTTATCAAAGCTGTCAATGCCACAGTCTATTGTAATAATTATAACTACAGCTACATAATATAGTGACACTATCATATAATCTCTTTATAAATTTACAATTAGAAAATACCGTTACTAGTGATGCTATGGATGGCTGTGGAATACAGCTCTCAAGCTAACCTGCATACTTCAGAGCAGGGTTTTGACATTCAAGCTCTCAGAGTCCCCTTAGGAATGTCAAATGGTTTTTATGGAATTCTAGGGTTGGGGTGGGTTTTTTTGGGAAATTATGAAAACCTGTAATATTTTATACAGAACATAGTGTTTGGTCCATTTATCAGAGCCTTTTAGCTCCTAAAATACCTATTTTTCAAGCTAGTATCTACAGTGGCAGAAAGTCAATAGTATAAAGGTCTTCCCATAGGTGATTTCAGACACCAGTTGGCCAGACCAAAGCGTAGTGAACTTCACTTCAAAGGTTACTTTAAAATACTCTCCTGATGGATGGGCATCTTGTCAGCCTTGAGAATACACGCTAACCTAGAGGAAAGAGCAGCACAGCATGCGCAGGCAGGTGTGGTGCTTTAGCAGAGCCTTTTCCACCCTGTTTTCCACTCACCCAAGCTACCAAGTTACCTAAATACCCCTCAGGGGTTTGGACAGCCTCAGAGGCTTGTCATGCTTTGCTGAGCCAAAGGCGAAGGCGACCTGTTCTACTTTTAGTTAGGATGGACTCATGTCCTGCCTAAGAGATGTGAATACAAGACCTAGCCATGCAGTAGAAAAGAATTACAACCCGTGAGTCTGTAGGTCTGAAACCAGGAAGACCAACTGAGAAAAGACTTTCAATACAGAATCACTAAACTCCATGCAGATTAAGTTGTGAATTAATTCACGTTAATTTAGAGAAAATTAATTTTGAACGGAGACAGGGTCTAATCCGAAAACAAGATTTATGGTTCCATCAAAAATCCTGGAATTTGTTTTTATTTTGCACTGAAACAAAACAAAATGTTTCCAAATTTTCCAGTTTCCCCTTTCTTACCATCAAATGAGAGAGGAGATGCACACAAATCATTCCAGAGCTACCAAGATGTGAAATGGCTATTATATTCACATGAAATGTAAATTCAGTTTCAGATCCCCTGCCCACCATAACCTACGCAAGATACATAACCAGAGGATTAGAAAGTTGTTTTCCTCTCTGTCTGGTTAATACATCTCTAATATTGGTATAAAATGTAACAGTTTCAACTGAAGCAACATGAAATACCAATCTATTTAATTATTACCTAGCTTTCCAGGTATTCTTGCAGGTATTCTCTAGTTAATGTGTCTTCTTGTCTCCTTAGAAAAAAATCTGTATCCAAAATGAGGGGAAAAAAAATATTACTTACTCTGCTCTGGCCTTGAACTTAGAAGTTACATTTCCAGATCTTTCACAAATGCAAAATGCTAGTAAAACTTTCTTAATTCTCTTTAAAATTTTATGTTTTTTTAAAAATTAATATGCATTATTTTTACTAAAATTTAAAATAGCTTGCAATGAAACTTTCTATTGAGCCTGTCCTGAGTAGATAACAGGGTATCAGTTCAACAAAATTCTTCATCTTTTACTTCCTATCTTTAGAGGTTACAGAAAGAACTGATTCAACACTTGAAACTTCCAACTGAAAAATTTTGGCCAAGGACATTTGTAAGATTGATTTTTTTTTCTCCAAAATTTTCTTAAAAAAACTATTTTAAAAAAAAATTCAGTTACAAACCGCTGAACTGAGGTTTATTGAAAAAGTATGCTTCTTATTCTAAAACAAAATATGAGCTAAGTGACCAAACAGATTTATTCGTGCTTATCACTGAACGACGGATATGACACTAAGGTTCATTTGGGGATAGTCTGAGGCTGCAAACTGACTGACTGCAAAACACTGAGAAAATTAAATAGAAAACCTGGCATGCCAGAAAGCAGGTAAGCACATGCTGACATCTCCACGTGTGTGCCTGACATTTCCGCGAAGTGTTTAGTTTTCAAGAAATCACATTCTTCCAAGGTTTTGTGACAGAGTACAAGCAATAACAATAATGCTGGTAAAGGAGGTTCTTTTTCTCTGCTAGGTGTTTAATTGAAAAACTCATACAGTGGCAACTTAAATCAAAACATAATTTTAGAGGAATGAAAGACAGGTCTCTCTTATCTATGTACTCGTGGATTAAATTGAATATGACCATCCTTCCCAAGTTACAAGAAAAAAGTATTCCACAAGTAGCAAGCAGTTCCCTTCTCTGACATCCTTGTGCCCACCAGATCGTGCAGCTTTCCTAGTACCCTGCACACGAAGCCTGGCTTTTGAACCAGCTTGAACATCTTCAGAGCAGCCAGGCTTTGTAAAAGCAAGGGTTTATTTAGCTCCATGTCTCATTTCTAACAGAAGCCTACTGTAAGTTACAAAGGAAGAGCCAAAACTATGAATTTACTTGATTTTTTATACCATGGAGAAACTGAAATAGTATCCATTTATCCTAACACTGTTAGCATGATCATGTTTTAGAGAATTCTACTCATTCCAAGCAAAAATTGTCATATAAATTAATGGTTAATCCACTTGAACTCAGTAAGAAATTCAGTAAGTACTCTAGAACATTAATATCCCTCCCATGTTTTTATTATAGTCCAACCAATTACAAGCATTACTACTATCTCCTGCTTGAAAAAGCGAGTTGCTAATGTCAAATAACACTGTACCTTATGAGTCTATATGGTTCTTTACACTCTAAGTGTGTCACACTTTTTGTTGACTTTCTGTTATTCAGTGCAGAGGGTAAGATTAATTGCTCATGCTGCTCCCCCAAGGAAGCAACCAAATAATAAATGAGGTAACACGAACCGCACAGGTGGAAGATCGCAATGCTATTTTCAAGGATAGATGTTGTTTCCACAGGTCAAACGCTGGGGAAGTGATGGCCTGGGCTGAGTCTGTGGATACACTGCTAGCTAACAAAGGTAAGAAGTGAAAAATATTTTTTTAAAAAACGTGGGTCAACCCAGTTCACAAACGTTGCTGTCGGGGTTTCACACCGCTCTCTGGTTTGACACTCCGTGTGCTTTGAGCCATGCGAGCTGCTGGGCTGAAAGGCATGATTCTCCAAGCTGCAAATACACCTTCTGGCCAACGTTTAAGGGACATTCAGGAAGGCAGAGGTGCTCTGAAAGAGTTTTGTGCTATGAAGAGAACTGTCCTAAACTTTTCATGCAATGATTCTGGTTTTCCTATTTTTTAAAAATAAAAAAACCCACAAACCTTGTCTTAGGTGTTCCTGTAACAAAGGAATAGATGTGTCATGCATTGACTTCCAGTCAAACAAAAAATGATTATTTCTGACATATCTAAAGTCATTTTTCCAAGAGATCCCATTCCTACTAACCCGAAACCCCAGACCACATGTAACTTAAAGATTTCCTTGCCCTTGCTCCATTTTCCTGTAGTATCTGTAGCATGGACCCTGGGGCCCCCACACTGTTTCTTAAGAGTGTTAATTTGACTAACACAGTGAAATGTGGGTGCTGCCAGCTTTCTTTCCTAAGAGGTTGTGATTTGGATTAATTTTAAAATAATTTCTTCCAAGAAACCCATTATTTGTGTCATTTTTTTCTCTAAAAAGTGCCAAACAAAGAAGTAACAAAGAGTCCATCTCTTTATCCACGTCTTAACCGTTACTTGCAAGGAGGTGGAAGCCTAAAGAGGGCAGGCCAACCTCAGCTCTGAAAGGAGCACACTGCCACAATATGACTTGTTTCTTAAACCAGGGTTCAGCCTCAGATCCCCAATTTCCTAGTCACTACAAATCCTCTTGAAGACCATAATCTCCAGGATCCCCTTTTGACTAGTGTTTCGGTGCTAGGGAGACCAAACCATGGTGAGCAGGTGTTGGGGGCATTCCTCAACCAGTAATTCTCTGAAAGAATTCTCTTAGTCAGCTTATGATTGCTATAGTTCCATCTATTTATTTCTCCCACAACAGCCTCTTAAGAATAACTGCTGGCCGACAGGCAAAGCAGTATCAGACACATGTTACACTATATATACTCCATATAGAGAGACACACAGAGGGCTGTATAGACATAATCTGCATTAGTCTTCCAGTTTTCCTCTAGCCATCATCTCATGCATTTTTCCCCAGATGGCTTGGCAGCTTTTAGGACATTTTTGAAGTCAGAGTTCAGTGAGGAGAATGTGGAGTTCTGGCTGGCCTGTGAGGACTTCAAGAAAACCAAGTCTTCCGCTAAGATTGCCTCAAAAGCCCGGAAGATTTATTCTGACTTTATACAAGCTGATGCTCCAAAGGAGGTAAATAAGTTTTTTGCACCTACTGTGGGTACTGGGGGTGGGAATCAAGTAGAAAGTTCAGATCCAAACTTCCAGGAATGACAGAAAACACAATTCAACATGGCTGTACTTCCATTTTCATGTCAATTATTTGCCAGGTAGAAAACGCTGTGTGGAACTCTGTGAAGCGAAGACAGACCTCTCCTGGTTTATACTTCAAATACATTCTTCACATAGGGCACAGGTTTATTTCACCTTTTGAAACTTCTACCTTATGATTTAAGGAAATAGATGTTCAGTATAATTTGTTTTCTCTAAGCATTTTTATAATGCAATGAGCACCATTTCCTCCGTATTTTAGGTACCAGTATGGAATGTTCATGTAGTATTTGTGCTTCTGTACAGGTGCTTTTGACATGATGAAAATTAAAATGTCAACTTGCAAAAATTTCAATCACAGCATTCAATTCTATTATTATTTTTAAAATGTTTACTGTGAAGGAACAAATTGCTAATTAATTATTGTCCACATACTACTCCCTAATAAACTTTTGCATTGCTATTTTCCCCTTCAATATTGAATGTGCTTTGAATGTCCCCATGTCTTACATATGGCTGAAATCCATTTATTATTATCAAAACCAAAAAGTCCTTACAAAATACCTAAGGCCAAAACCTGAGAGGATGCTGACTACCTTCATCTCTAATTTAGTCTCTGGTAATTGCCGCTTCATAGGATTTGGCTTGGCAAAAAGATGAGATCATCGAAGGACAGTTTTTATCTTCTTTTTTCAGTGATGCTATCTTTTTAATAGCCAAATGAAGTCAAGAATTCAGTATGCTAGAAAATGAAGGGATGACCTTCCTGCTTATTTGCATTAGCCAGGTTATTTGGGAAGAAATTCAAATACAGGCTGTGACCTGTACGCGGACAGACCTCAGATTTCCAAACAAACTCATTTTGTTTTTACGTCTCCTTTCTTCCCACAGATTAATATTGACTTCCATACCAAAAACCACATCTCTCAGAACATCTCTGAGCCCACCCTCAGCTGCTTTGATGATGCTCAGAGGTTAGTCTATAGTCTCATGGCAAAGGACTCTTTTCCCAGGTTTCTAAGGTCAGAAGTGTACAAGGAACTAGTAAAGAAGCAACAGAATGGAAATCAGAAGAGATGGCTCCCATTTTTGTGAGAAAATACATGAAGGATTATGAATTTGTAAATGTCTCCCATTGCAACTCCGCACAGATACTATTTTTTTAAAGTGATTGTACAACCAGAGCTAAGAATTGCCTTTGCCAACGGGTTTTTGAGTATGATATGCACTTGATACTTTCTAATAAGAGTGGAGAAATAGTCAAGAAACAGGTCAGAATATGCTAAGACATTTGAGATACCTTTTCAATAGCTTGCCACTGACAATTTTTCCAGTGTTTGCTTTATTTGTTACACTATTGTCACGTTTTTAAGCACAAAGTTTTGGTTTTCTGGTTTGCTGTTGATTTTCCTTTAGGAATATGGCCTGGAAAATAAATTCCTTCAGGGGACTTGAATACATTTACTCATTCATTAACCATCTTATTTGTAGTTTGTAAAAAACCTTAACATCCTCTTTTAAACATGTATTTTACCAACTCAAAACAGAAGTAGAAATGTAGATAACACACTATGATCATATTTAACAAATAGGCAGCTGCTTTATAACAAATGTTCCTGGCATTCAGAGCAAATGAATGTTTCATAATACAGCTGTCTGCAACACGACTCTCTTCAATTTTCTTTGTGTTTATTTAGTTGGAATTTGTTTTAAATTTGTATTGAAAAGTCTCATTTATTAATTGCCTAGGCATTTTGGAAAACACTAAGTAAATCTTCCTTTGTACATTTTCAATTGATAATTCATTTTCTTTGCTTTTCCAAATGTTTCAGTGTTACTGTCCCCATGCACTCATGAAGAAGTAATGTCAATAACTGTCACCATTTCTCAATGAAATACAGATAAGCAGAAAAGTAGACATCAGAGAAATGGTATTGGGCAAGTAAGCATGTAAATCAGGGTTTGGTCATGGTGCTATTTTTCAAATAAGCAAGATATGGTAGGTTCAGGTGTCTCCAAATACACACACTGATCTTGTTCATTGCTATTAGAGGATTTATTGCATATATTTAGGTGAGGGATGGAGCTGTAACATAGTATTGAAAACCAAAATTTTTTAAACCAGATTGGACAGGAAGAATCTTCACTATGGAATTCTAAACACAACAGACAGCAGTAAGAGTTTTGGAAAAAAAACAAAAAAGAAAAATCTTACATTTGACATGAAATCAATCCTTTTGATTCTTTTGTTTTTGAGCTGCCTTAAACCTCCAGGAATCTCTCCCTGTTTGGAACTCTGTTCATGCCTTCTAGACACCATCACAACCTCTATGCAAAAGACCCTTTCTATTTTATAAAACTACATTAAGGAACTAATTAATTTAGAAATAAAGGTTATTTAAGGGGTCTGAAAGCCCCAATATCCTGCCTTTGATTATGCACTTCAGTTAAAATCCTGTCGCAGCTTATATAGGTAGGTAGGTAAGTAGGGTGTAACATACCTATCTAGTCCTTGATACCCATCATCTTTTCTATCACCTAGTTTTATTTCTTGATGTCTGTATTTCTTTTCTTTCTTCCCTAGTAGTAGTGGTTAAACAGAGAAACTAGCATGATCGCTGAGGCTGAACTACAAGGAGGATGTGGGTTTGTTTTGCCGTCCCACAGCTACTATTAATTTTGCAATGATACTTCAGTGGAAAATCACAACTTCTGCAAGCAGCCCAGCCTTGGTATCCTTTCTACACCAGGGGATTTCTGCTGGTTAAAGTCACAGTAAAGACATCAGTCAGAACTGCAGAAATTATATTGTTTACTCAAAAACGTAGCAAGTAATTTTCCCTTCTTACAAATCCAATTCTCGTTTTCAGAAGACAAAATTCCAGCATGTAGGAAGAAGTGGGATCACATCACCTTTCTTAGCAAGGCAAGTAGAAAGCCAAAAAATTCTTCTCTACCGATCGTTTGGGACCTCAGATGTGTGCTCGTGAAATCTCACAACTCTCTCTGTGCTCCTCTAAAACTCACACACTTCTGCCTTCACCCCGTTCAGAAACAGAACTAGAAAGTGGTAGAAAGATGGATGTCAGGGGTCTCTAAAACAAGACTGTTTGAAAGCACAGCATAAACAGAAGCTAAAAATATACACAAAAATAGTAAAACTTGCAAAAATAATGCATGTTATTATTCCAATAGCTATATAAAACCAACAGCAGGAAGCATCATGTCCACACGATGTCTGGCTGATTCTCTATGATCAACAGCATAGTTACTGTCAAAAGAGCAATCATTCTTAACATTTTAGCATTTGAAATTCACTTAAATAATTACATAATAAAGCATCATGAATAGTATAAAAACTTCTTCTATTATTTTAGAATGTTTTGAGAGAAATGTACAGTAATGGCACTTCTAGGGATTATCAGAGACACAAATGTAAAGTAACAGTACTAATCTTTTCATAACTAACTAATTAAAATAGCACTAGTTTTAATTAGCTAACAAAGCAATTAAAGTTTTGTTGTTGGCCAAGCCATTTAACATTTTTATTAATCTGCCTCAGATGCTTAAATATGAGATGAAACCTTGCAAACTTTAAATAAATTTCACTATAAATTCATGAATATCCAATATAATTGGATGCACATTCAGAACTAATTTTTACAACCGTAAGAGAACTATCTGGCTATATCATATGCAATAAAACAGAATCTACAGCATATTGAAGTGTTTGGGAATTTAAAAACTAAATTTCTGAAAAATTCTATAATATAACATATTATTAAAGCTTTATTAAAGATCTGTTTTAGAAAGCATCTGAAAACACCCAGTTGTGAAAGATGGGAGCCAGTAGTCTATATTGCTCTTTATTTTCTAGGTCTAAAACTAATTCTTCAGACTTCTACACCACCTAAAAGAGGTCACAGCCTAGCAGCCGAACTCTGATAATTTGACATACGAAAAGGCTAGGCACCAAAACGTGATTTAGAAGATTTAGACTGAATTTGACAAAATCCCAAAGCTTTACCAAGGACTTCCAGCATGAGCTTGGCCCAATTGTAGAATCTGTTGTGCAGCAGTTATGAAACGGAGACATTACCTCCATCTTCCATTAAAATGTAATATATTTATGCCCTTTAATATTTGGGGAGTGTGCAGACACTCCAGGAAGGCAGGATCTATGTTCAGGCTTCAGGGCAATCCAGGGCAAAGCCACTTAACATCAGAGTAATACCTTCATTGTCAAAGCCACTAAAGTTTGAAAAACCTGGATAAAAATTTTGTGGAGAGAAAAAAATCTTGTAAGTTTGTACATTACCTGTTCCTGTATGACCTTGGGCACTAACACATCACTGGAATTATTTATCCTATTAACAGCTCTAGGTTATGATGGGAAAAGAAGGCTACAGCATTGTTAACACCGAATATTACACATTCAGTAATTACCTTACAGAAGTTATGGTTAAATTTTTAAGGAGTTTTTGGTGTGATTTTTTTTGCTAGCCCCTAATAAAAAAAGAAAGAAAATGCTGTTGTAGCTAAACAGAAAACACTTGTAAAAAGTTACATTAGAAACTAAGTTTGCACTCCAAGCCTCCCGCTTGCTTTCACTGAAAACTACAAAATGGCTATTTGGGTTTTTCCCCTCCTCTGTTTACAAGTCCAAGTCAGGCAAAAATCTTAATTCTGAGAATTATTATTATTATTATTATGTTGAGAATTATATATAAAAATTCGATCTATTTCAGCACAAAAAGGTAGATTTACAAAAAATACTGCCAAATAGAAAATGGTAGAAATAAATGCAAAGCGATCACAACATTTCTTTAAAAAAGAATAATAATAATAATAAAAAAATCTCAATTCCTGCACACAGTACCAACAGCATCTAGACTCACAGGCCCCATCAGATCCATCATGCACACATCATGATGGGACTGTCCTAGAATTAAAACTAAAGGCACAATAATATAATAAACAAAAGATCCTCCAATATATTATATATATCTATACAAGATATAAATACAAAAATAATAAGCCTATACTTAAGTATGACAAATGCATAATTAGTCCTCCACACAGGACTGATATTAGTATTGTTCTGAAACACAGGATCCCAATTAATAGGCAGACAGGACTTTGTGAGCCCCGTACCTATGTCTCGTCACAGGTTTGCTAAATTCAGCACACTTCTGTGAACAGTGGAGACAAGGACCCTGTATTTTCTGTTTTGTCAGAAAATTCTCTGCTGGCACCATAATGCAAAAATGTACTTGAACAGACACACATAATCACAGGCTTTGCACAAGAACCTCCTAGACCTTTGTTTTGATCTCGACCCAAAGAAAAAAGTTCAGAACACAGAACCCCTTAAGCAGCGCCTGCTGCTAGATAAGACAACCATCATGCTAAGAACCTGCATGATCTGGGAGGGGTTGTGTGCCCATCAACCCGTACCAGATAACACTTTTGTTCAAGTACCCAAGTAGGTATGGTACAGCATTTGTCTCTGCTAACAGAGCTGTCAAAGCGGATTATCCGTTCACAGCTTTCACTGCAGGGCTTTGCTAAGGCATTTGGATGGATGTCAGACCCGAGACCTATCCCCATGGCACACCGACACCCTGCTCATGCTCTCCTCCCTCGGCTCTCTCCAGCCATGGCAGCAACAGTGCCATTCTTAAACTAGCTTTATTTTCTATGTATGAAGGTCTTCCTCTTGAGGAGATGTCTATGGGAGGTTCTCCTCTTGACCCAGTTCAGCTGTTTTAGAGGATACAGCTTTTGAAATTAAATTCAGTCATGGAAAAGAGGCTGTCACAGCTTTAACAATGCTGCAACTCATCCAAACGTGAATATGCGGATCAGAGCTGGCTCATTACATTTTTGATTTGCATCTTCCCTCTATACCGCGCACCTTCAGGAGTGCTCCAACTTGTGTGGAATTGTGTGAGCGAAGGCATGTGAGCCAGTGAGAGCCCCTGCTCACCTCGGTTAGATCAGATGCAAGATAATACAGTTCAGCGTCTGAACTAGAAATATAAAATATCTAAAAGTTTTGAAGACTAAAGGCTAAAACCAGCTGGTTTGTTTTTTTACCAGAAAGACTCCCTGCTACATCTGGACTTTACTGCAGCGTCTAAGGAAGGGAAACCTACCGTATATAGCTTGGCTTTTGCAAAGAAAGGTCAGTTAGATTAAATTACTGAAATCTTTGTATGTGAATCATAATTACACTTTGTATTGCTGGTGGAACTTCAAAGCACATTATAGGTCTGAAAAATGAAGCATGCTGCCTGCCTTTCACTGTACTGAAAAACAAGGGGAAAAAACTACCTCCCAGAAAAGTTTCTTTTTCCATTTTTTCCCAGCTTTTCAACTTCTATAACGTTAGGCCTTGGAAACTAGACTCAATGTATTCTTACCCATTTCAGATGTGGCCCTGCATGCTTTGATCTGTAGTGAGAAAAATGAGACTATACTAGAGCAAATGATTCCCTGCCTTATTTATTTTATATTGTTGCTATGGTTTCTAGCTGTGATGTTATCTTTTCTCTGTCCTCAATGAGACATTTCCTTGAATTTTTTTCTGTCTATATTGCATAGGTTTAGTTATTTGCATATAAAATGAGCAGAGCTGGATTTCTCTCTCAATCCATATCTGTTTCCATTTAGGTTTGCATGTAGGTTATTTTTAGTTCGATGAATAGTTTCCCTACTATGCATAACAGTCCTGGAAAGGCAAACAAAAGCATGTCCTCAGTAAAAAGTCAAGGAAAACAGTTTTTTCCTAATAGGGCGGTCATAACTTCGAAGCTCATAAACCAGAAAAGAAAGGAAAAAGAAAAAAAATCCTTAAATAAGTTGTGTGTCTGGAATAATTTCAAATGTATTACGCTTTCTTCTAAATATTGTGTTTTAACAGAGAGAAGAGAGCAGGAAGAGAAGAAATCATGAAGATGTATGGTTTAGTATTTTGGATAAAACCTTCTTATTCTTATCTGTGTTGGCAGCAACACCTGCATGCCTGCACAGCATGGGGAACATAGCAAGGCAGGGTACAGAGAGATGACCCAGCTCAGGCTCCCACACTGGTTGATCATCCCTGGGCTGAAGCTCCTTCAGTGAGCTGCACTGTATTCACCTTTCAATCCTTCACCAAATTCCAGTGGCAAAAAATCCACTTTTAAAAAATATATTACCTTTTCCTCCCTCTGAAATATAGAATAACTGTGCTGTGTTAACTACAGGCTGCAGAGTGCCTAGACTTTAAACTACCACCACACATAAATACTGTTATTAATAGTAATTCTGCTCTAGTGATTGATATTTCTGCCCCTAACCTCTCAGCAAATACCCGGCACCCAGGGCTCAAGGGGCATTTGCTTCTAAATAGGTAAAAGATAAAGAATGTAAAGAAGTACAAGTATTGCAAACTCAAGAAAGCTAATTCTTCACATGATGTAACAGGGGAAGCTCCTTTGAAAGGTTGAACTAGTTTGTTATTTAAAGCATTCCATTCAATAGAGGAGATACGTAGGCAAATTCAGCAAATGTTCTTGACGCTGTAAAGCGACACTACATAAGCTAGGAGACACCAGATAAAATGCCATGGACTGAGACAACGACATAACTTCTTGTATCACTAATATTTTGATAAGTTCTGCACTCAGTCTACCTGGTCTTTCAGCCAAGCTCCTCACCACGAAGGGACTTCTCTTGCTTCAAGCTCGTTCTCACTTTGCACAGTGCTACCACTTGCCTTGAAGCACCACCAGCAACAATACAATATGAATAGTTTCAAATTGATTTGAATTTAATTTCCAGAACAAATGGACTGGATTTTGATCTAAATGCAATCACTTTGCCTGTCGTAATGGGTTAAAATGGCAGTAGTCAAAAGCCGTGGTGTTTATTGTATTTCCCACCAGAGCCGAGCCTTTTCAGAGGCTAAAATGAAAAACATAGCTTGTTAAATGGCATCAAAGGGGGTTTGTGACATGATGTCTTTTCATGTCAAATGGTAAGTGCGACATATTCCAGACTAGACAGACTCTTTAATACTGACACCTTTCACAGCCTCAAAACGTTTTTCACTTTTGATTGTGAGTCGGTATTGGAAATCCTATATTCTGACACAGGAATTATTAAAATAAATCCAAGAATCATACTTCATACATTCTAATACTTATGCCATTTTCCAGTTATTCTCTCACGTTATGTAGATGTCTCTGCAGTGACAGTGACGTATCAAAATGGAGCTCAATTCTGTCACCAGAAACACACTGCATTTTTGTGTAGATTTTAAAACAGGAAAATTGGATATTTTAAAAATATGCTTGCTGGTTGCGGTTGTTTTTTAATGCTAAGTTTCTGAGCTTGTCCTAGCACTTTTATTAGGATAAAAACTTTTTTTTTTTGCCATGCATGACTAGGTAATAAGTCTGTATTCTGAACTGAAATTAGAATTGGAGGAATGGTAAAGGGAGGCACAAACAGAGGATTCCAGTTTTAAAAAATGTTCATCTGGTCCCCTAAAAATCTCCACAAGTTTCTGTGGAGTGAATTACTAAAAAGGAATGCCTACCACCATGAAGTACTTTATCTCCTAAAAATGCAGTTTTGGGTCAAGTGTATCTACAGATTTAATAATTATGAAAATAAATATTTTTTTCTTTCTTAAACAAAGGGGGATTTGTTTGTTTTGTTTGCTTTTGAATGGATGGAAATATGAATTAATTCATAGTTTGCTGTCCTCGGTGAAAACGGGTTTTTGTGCATTGGTAATTCAAGTCCATCAAGACAATTCCTACAAGTTGGTGCTTAACAAAGTGCTTACAGAAACATTGCAGTCTATGCCACAAAATTATCTGTTTTCATTTTGTAAGAAAATTATATCTCACATCTCATTTTTGTAATAACTTTCAATATTATTTTGGTGCTTTGGTCATTATTTCTTTTTGTTAATCATTTATTTAAAATTATCCCTGGGAATGATCTTTTCTTGGCAGTCTGAATGAAAAAAGAGAAATGACAGAAGGAATTACAGCCCATTAGAGATCTCCTTTAAGCTCTTCAATTACATGAAAGCAAGGGAAAATCATATGCAAATGAAGTCTGCAGGCAGCGAAAAAAGAGGCAGTACAATGTAATTGCAGAGAAGCTGCACAGAGGCAGCAGAATAATGGCAGGAAAGAATGTAGTGAAAGTCGGCTTGATAAATTTTAATCTAATATACTGAAGGGAAGACAGCTTGAAATGCAGCCCATTGGGCAGGCGATATCTACCAATACTGTTGAAAGACATTGTGCACCTTTGTGTAAGAGCTTGTTTATTCAGATGTATGTATTAACTCTTATCAAAACCACCCTTCGAAGATCTGAACCAGCAGTTAATGTTTGTACAATGTCCCTTTAGGCTTTGGCTACAATGAGGAGTATAGAAATCAAATTCCAGGGGCATGGTCTTGCATTAAGGACAACCCATTCCACCGAGCTTTGGTTCAAGGACTGAAAGCAGAGCACGTGGATTGTAGGGGTCCCAGAGCGGTCCTAGAATTCAATACACATCTTGGATGTTACAATCTGGAACTGTTTAGGATTCATTTCCTTTCAAAATACTCTCAGTATCCACAGCGCAGAGAACTGTTGCTCTCCAAAATGCTCACACACTGGCATTTTGTAATTGGAGGCACTCGTCTACCCAAGAGATATTAGTGAATCGGCAGCAATTCAGCGACTGGGAAATTAAGGCAACAGATGTTTGATTTATGAAGAAACATTAAAGAGGCAAGCGTAAATACAGTGTGTAGTCAAGGAGATGTGAACCACGTGTGGTAAAGCAGCACAAAAACAGAAGACGGAGTGTGATTCAAGGAGCCTGAGCGACGGGATTACAACTGCACGATACAGATCGAGGCTTTGTTAGGAAATTTTCCTTGCTTATCCTGAGGGAAAGGACAGAATTCCCATGAGATTAGATACTCACTAGAAAAATAAATAGATAGTGGACCAGAGGAGAAATCCTCACTGGCATAGCAGGCGGGCTTCACCACCAAACTATTCTTTCCTGCCTGTAGTCCACTTCAGCTGGAGGCTGAACCCAAAGTTGACCCCACCACTACAGCAGACACGGAACCCAAAGTTGGTGCTCAATTCCCATACAGCAAAACTGCCCAGATTTCCTGACCCCTAAGTATGCTGGTATTTTCAGGGAAATGTCTTGATACAATTCAGGCACAACTGCCCTTACTGAAGAACTGAAAAATGTTGCAGCAGCCAACGTGGGAGGAGAGGTGAAAACTCAAAACTTATCTATCAAGATGAATTTGCTTTTTTAGGCAGTAATTTAGGAAAATATTTCATCTGCTTAACCTCCAGCACCTAAGCAATCTATCTTCAATAATTAGGGCAGGAAAGCACATTATAAATGTCAGTGTCCTGTTAAATCAGTCAGCTCTGGCAGACGGATGGAGCCAACTGCCTCTGCATTTACAGGAGCGATTCAAAGTTCTGCCGAGTATCTCTGCAGCGCTGAGGGGCATTACCTCAAAATGAAGGCATGGTTTGCATCTAAAGCTATTTTACATTACACCTATATTTAGAAACGCGTTGTTTTGATACAGTGATTTCAACATCTTACAAAATACTGTGGTACCACCTTGTGGCAGTGTTTTAGATAGCACTGTTGGCATTACGACTGTGGATGACTATTTTTAAAATGAAATTAGAAGAACTAGCATTTGCTGTGGTTGGGGTTTGAGCTACATTCAGAACTGCCTGCATCCTCCTAGCAATTCGAATACTTTATGGATTTATGGGTCTTAGTTATAGGATATTTGAAGTAAATGTCAAATGTATTTCAGTGGAAGCTGGGTATCGGTGTTCTAACACTACTAGAAAATCACTTTATAAATATATATATCTCAAGAACTCACCTGTTGAATCTTCTCAGTCTATAGTTATGCATGTGCTCAACTATTGTCAAAGTTGGGAAGCAAAAAGGCACAAACAAGAGAATTTCCCACCTCCATTGAGGCTGACAAGTCAGCAACAGCATTTCCAACTCTGGGCTCCAGAAGCAAACCCAAACCTCTTTTTGAGGCAGAGCGGTGGGAGAAGCCACCAGGTAGATCTGCCAGGTAGGGCTGGCTGACAGCTCCTGTAACCACATGGCTGCTGGCACAAGCTCAGGAGGTTGCTGGGAGCCGGCCGGCATCAGCAGCACAAGAGGGAACAAGGAGACACGGAGGAGCCCAGGTTGTCCCTGTTGTCTCACAGGGCTGCCCAGAGAAGGGAGCTGGTGAGAGGTGCGGGGAGGTGATGCTGGGAAGACAGCAGCTTCTGCTCTCATATTGTTAAGATTAGAGGAAGGCATGGAAAACTCTGGAAGGCATACAGGCGTGTAACTGAGCTGCCATGGTAAAGATCAGCTTTTGCAAAAAACCCCCCAGAAATCTGGATACCACTAAGTGGACTGGAGACAGCAGACTGAAAAAGCATTTATTTTAGGTGACCTGCTGGGCCAGTGGCTAATTAGCCCCGCTGTATTCTCCTGGGCTTTAATCTCTTTGGAGACACCAAAGTATAACAAACAGGACAGTTTCAAAGACCTTTTGGTCTGCTTCTCCCACAGCCATCTTCATCCTCCTTTCCACATCACCGCAGGAAATGAGGTTTCTGCTCTTAAACAAGATGTACCATCTGTTTAGACTTTGTGCTTTGGTTTAGGTCCTTCTCAGGGTGTTGCAGTTTAGGTACAGATTTATCTCTCACCACTTTGACTGATTTGAAAACACAGAGCAGGAAGGAGAGTGTCTCTTGTTTGAAAATGGTAGTTAACAGGTTGTTTATTGTGTGTAAGAAGAAGCTCTGGGTTTCTTCAAATGAATGCTTTAAATCTGAAGCAGCTTGCCATGTTCCAGCTCGAACTCATACATGCTCCTGTTACTCGCTAACTACAAGCATCACCATAGTGTAAAAAAAAAAAAGATTAAAAACTGGCACAGAAGTCAGGCATAAATGAGCCAATTTGAACCAAGGCCTTTTGGCTCTGCGAGGTCTAGTTCTCCTCCAGCACCCTGCCTTCTAGTTTCCAGCTGAAGCCCAAAGGGAAAAGCGTTGGGATTGTGTATTGCACATACTGACTAAGGTTGGCAATGAAATACAAAAACGCCGAAAGATCAGACATTTGCGTCAAACTGAAGAGAAAGCATAAGGCTAACATATAAAGCAACAGAAAATGTAAACCCTCGCAAGAACACTCTCTGTTTAGAAATCTCCTTGTCACATTTTCTCATCTCTCCACCCAAGTACCCGTGCCACTTCTCTACCTCACACTCAGATTAAAAAAAGATCACAAAGGAGTGCTTGCCTGGTGATTACAGGGGTAAAACCACCTTCTCCTGAAACACTCTGATGGATACCAGTTTCTAATAGATAAATCAGATACATACTTTACTTTTTACTATTTTCTTAACAATTTTAATTGTTAACAGATATATATAATTTTAATAGATTTTTAATAGATAATAGACTTGTATAAATAATCTTAACACATTTTTAAAGGTTACCATTTGAAAGCTCACACTACTGTGCTACCAGTGAGTGTCACAGCCTGTTACTATAGTAGAATGTTTTTCCACTAAGTAGGCACTTATGTACGTGGGACATTCGTTTTCCATTCTCATGCATACTCTATAAGGCAATGTTGATTGTAACCTGTTAAATAATCTCTGCAAATATACATCATTTATGGTAGCTATAAGCCCATGCCTTGATGTTAAATTAAATAAGTCATAACTCATGATAAGAAGCAGAAAAGGAAGATATATAGAGCTAATTAAAGGAATGTTTCTTAAACTGTTTCTTTAACCTTAACACACTAAGCTCCCATTTATCATTTTATTCTGTACGCTTGCGAGAGACCATGTCACATGTCATCTCCTTGAGGAAGGAGACCAGCTCAGAAATTATTCAAAGACAGGCTCACCTCACAGCTGGTGAGCAGCAAGCCAAGTGCCTCTCTGTGAAGAAGTCTGAGGAAGAGAAGGAACATTAGGAGAAAACATGGGCATGACTGCTTAAGGACAACAGCAACAGAAATACAGCTTTCTTCTGAAACCGTCTTAGAAATCAGTTTAGATTTACGCAAGGAGATGGGTGAAAACTCCATTTCCTCCATTTGTGCTCCTGCAGTTACAGGGTTAGTGGTAAGGGTACGATCACAAAGTTGTATGCGCTTGCTTGTATACACAGAACTGGAATAGAAAACCGTGAAGGCTCAGTGAGAGTCTTCAAACTCCGACAGACCCCCTGTATACATACTTCCTTGTGCTTTTTTTTTTTTTTTTCTTTCTGCTACAATAAAGGCTGAATGCTGCCCCAGTGGACTGGATAAGGAAGCTGTAAAGTGCCATACACAAACCATTGGCAAAATGGAGCATGGAAAGGTCGCACACAAAGCTGGAGAAGGCTTTCAGCAGGTGCACCTGTAACTGAACATTTTTGCTCTCAACTTACTTGTACCTCATTCCTCAGCTTTGTATGCAGGATCCTTTCAAGTTCAGAACTTGCAATCAATATAAAAACGAATGGCCTGCAAACCCCTGTTTCTGCATGTCAGGTGATTAAATCTGGGCAGGATTTGTCAACAAAAGCTTTCTGATAGAAACTTCTGAGCAACCCCCCAGATTTTCTAAAGAAAAGTGTATGTTTCAAAAAGGTGTTCAGGAAATTTTCTCAGGACAAGGTTGGAGAGGAAAGAAAAAATAATTTATTTTGTTCATCACCACCACGTTTCCCCTCTCTGTCTCAAATAACCAGTGATTTACAGACTAAGTTGGGACATATGAAGTGCATGCAGAGCACAGTACACATATCTCCAGTCCCCCTCACTCCAGATACTGCTTATCTTGCGACTAAGGGGTGTCTGTCTGACTGGTGTGGGTTCTTCTATAAAAGCAGTAGTTTCAGTTCTTCTACAGTGAAGTTCCTACTAACTTTTTTTTTTTTTTTTTTTTTTTTTTTACCCCAGACCATTTGTCCCCACTTCCGCCCCCCTTTTTTCTTAATTTGGGGTATTTTGGTCTTTGAAGTTCCGATGATGTGATCCGCTGCCTGCCCCTTCTACCCACAAAAGGGTAAATGCTACTCAGCGTGGGGGTGGACTCGATGGCCTTAGATGCTTTTTTTGGTTTGTCTGACTTGTGGGAGAATGGAGGTAGCACTCTGGCCCACAGCTGAGCCTCTTCATCTATATATAGATGTATAGATGCGATATTTCCATAGCCGCAGGGTTTAAGGGCTGCCTCATAAGACAGAAAGGTGGCAGTGACTTGCACAGAAAGCATCTGCCAACATACCTGCCCAAGTCAGCCCGCTGGGTTCCCCTCCTTGACACTCCTGAATTGCCCACCCTGACCCTGCCTGGTACACAATCCCCTTTCCTGCTCAAAGACATCCCCTTCTTAGACTGAGAAGTAAAAGTCTAGCTATGGCATTTGCAATGGCATCTTTTTAACAAGTTGTGGTGAGAACACTGGAACCAGTGAAGCCCGCTTTCCCTACGGAAACTTTTCTGCTACTCTCAACACCACAAAGTCTTGCCCTGCTGCCACCTACCACCTCACCCTTATGTAAGACTCCGTTTCTTACACCCACAACCCTTACGTTTCATGCTTTCTCCCTCCCACTGCCCACAGACCTCTGGCGAGACACGGAAGAGCAGAAGCGGCGCGTGGTTCAGGGGCACTGGGCGCTGTTTGTCAGCGGTGAACAGAACCAGCCTCTGCCCAGTCACCCGCTTCACACAGCCAGGAGGACCACAGCTCCGTCTGGCTGCGTCAGTCGGCTGAGAGCTAACAGGGTTACTGTGCAAGGTGCTCCGGCAGGCAGAAGGCAACATAACTAGACTTCATTTCCCGGTGACACAAATTTGGTAATTTTGCTCTTTATCAAGAATAGATCATCCAGGAGTAGAACCTGGGTTCAGTCCTGTTTACCCAGTTACACACAGAAGCAGGCACTGGTGGAACCACTGGCTTTGAGGACTCTGCCTTAACGACCCAGATCACTCAAGCACAGGCGCAAAAAACAGACAAACACAAACACTTTACCGAGGATCCAAGGGACAAAAAGAACAGCAGCTTGCAGGAATGCGGGCTCAGAGGAGACTGTAAAAAGGTGTTTCAAAAAATTAGAGTTTACATTAGTTACCAGCAGGGGACAGCAAGGCTTTATATATACAGAGAATTTGATCTGCTTTTCTGCTCTGATAAAAGAGCCTGTTCAGTCTTCAGATACCACTGGGCAAAGGCTTCCAAACAGGAACAGTATCGAGTGCTCAGATTCAGCCAGAACTGTAGAATAATAACAGTAAAGACCCAGAGTACTGATCTCAAGGCTCAATCTTAGATTAAAAATACAGTGACCATCACCCCCTATTTTGATGACCAAAAAATCCGGGGAGAGATCTAAATTTTTAAATATAAACATTTGGTGCTATTTTACATGCTGAATGGGATCCTACCTGCCCCTGCTATTTCAGAAGGGCAGAGCGCTGCAGGCTCAGTGCCATAGCTGACAGCCCTATACCTTCAATATTTTAGGGTACCTACAGTGCCTATATTTAGGCAGCTCCTCACGTTCTCTGGTTCTTCAGATGGGGAATGGTTCAAAATGCATGCGATCATTTCTGATCATAGCTGTCCTTCCACGACTTCATATTCCACAAGATTTTATGACACTTTTATCATCAAGGAATGACAACATTTATGTGATCCCCCATCACAAACTAACAAAAGCCTGCACTATGTGCCTTAAAAATCAGGACAAGAGATTTCTTATTTAAAGGACTAGGGAAAACTGAGAAGTCTTCTTTTCAACTTCGGCATATAAGAAAAAGTGTCCTTTTTGAAAAAATATCAATAAGGCATTTTCAGTTTGTTAAAAATGTTTTTGAAAAACAAGCGCTGCCCTGTAGAATCTCCAAATACTGAAAAACGAATGGGACCGTCTCCAAACAGCGACCAGCGTACGCATGCGCTGCAGGTATTTGAACTGCAGTTTCCTTTGAAAAGAGGTCTGCAGAATTAAAAAATGGAAAGGTATTCCTGCCCTTCATGTACAAAACTGCATTTTTTTCTAATTCAGGCACTGCTTACACATTACCCATAGTGAGAGGATACCAAGAGACCGTAACACAAAAATCTGTATTATATAAAAAAAATATATTATCTACACACATGTGCATATTTTTCTGCATTACAAATGTGATTAGGAAGTTCAGTTTTGTATTTTGATTATTCATAGAGAGGTATTAATGTCGTCGCATACAAAGTAGACCATAAATACGCCCTCATACCTAATTTTGATTTCCGTATTTTAAAACTACCATTTCAAAATGTAAGGGGCATATAAAAAGAATGAGGGCTGGGGTCAAGCAGTCTCCTTGCTAGTAAAAGAACAAAGAAATTTAACCTGATTAATTTGTCAAGGAACAAATCAACAAATGACTTCATCACAGCCTGTAATCGAAATAAAAATACAAAAGCAAGACAAGTCCCAACTATAACGAGACATGCTGTTTAATGCCAACACCACGCTAAGACATGTTAGACTTACACGGAGACTTTAAATCGAAACCAGATAGCATTCTAAAGAATGTTTTACTCGCACACGATTCTAAAGCCCTTATTTTGCAGCAGATCAAACTAGATCGTCAAGGTCTTTAGGAGGTTTAAAACCTCTGAATCTATTGTATTAATTTCTTTTGCAAGTATTTTTTAAGCCTTTTACAATCTTATCATTACCTCTGTGATCTAACATCTAGAATTACTGTAGGGCCTACTATAAAACTTACAAACCTTGTAACTACTCGCATGGACTTCAGAATCAGCAGAATCAATTATTTTATTGCTATTCATGGGGTACATGAAACTGTAGGATTGTGCCTGTTACGTCTTTTCCCATCAGTAAATCTTTTTGAATGCAAGCTGAGCAGATGAACATTAATCAAATAATGCTCAAAAAGAGAAAAGGCAGAACACCCTGGCTGTTAACATTTATTCTACGATACACACTAGTTGCTATTCACAGCTAGAAACAGTCTTAAGCTTCTGGCAGTTATGTTGTTTCATTGTCAGCAGGATTTGTAAGAACTTGGCAATGGCACTAATGATTAATGAACTTGATTAAGGAGCATTTCTAGAGTTACAGTTTTGCAGATCCCAGTGAAGTCAGTTGGAGGCCTGAGAGCTGAACAACTATAGGAACAAAACAAAGTCATATTACCAAGATATTTCATTTGTTAGAGATAAAATCTCTCTTTCCCTTATTATCTGAGGTGAGAAATTAAACTATGGGTTTTAAATACAACTGTATAAAGCCAGGTTAGGGTGCATTTAATATGGAAGGGAATGCATATGAATGCTTATACATAATTTCAAGTTCGCTTATAAATGGAGTCATAGCTCTATTAACCAGGACAGCCTCGTCCCCATCATGCCTAATTAAAAAAAACAAAACCCAAACAAACAGCTACAATGACTGGTTGACATTCTCTTTAAGCTTTTGTGTAATCTTGTCCAAGGCAAAAGTTAGTAAACTTAATAGTGTCTATAGACATATTAGTAAGATTAAAACACATATCAGTTGAGTATCCCAACCAACTTTTCTCTTTTCTTAGACATTTGTGTTACCAGAGGTAAGTGCTCACGGGTGCTTCTGCAAGCCTGCATGTGCAGCTGTGCACGAAGGAAATGCTTTATTACCCTTCCCTAGGTAGCACAGAAGTTTGGTACATGGCAGATATTATACTAGGGAGAAAGGACAGAAAACCCAAGGCTTTGGTGACTTGGTGAAAATCTAGTTTTTAACCTTTCTGAAAATCTAGTTTTTAACCTTACAATATTTCTGTGGGGAGGGAGACAGGAGAATCTTAGGAGGGAGGCATTAACTTTCAAGTCCAAGAACTGGTACTGCAGTGTATGCAGTTTCTCCTATTTCTCTTTTCCTTGAAATTGTTGATTTGTATGGTATCTCAAAATGTATCTTATCTCATTACATCTCACTGCAAAATTAAATGTCACGTACAAATAACTTTAAATGGGAATTATAAAAGTTTAAACTAAGAACTGATCAGTTATGTCTTCTTTTATATGCTACCTTTGGCGTTCATAAATCAAGATTACATGATTTATCTCGGGCTTCTAATACAATAATAAAAACAGTGGATGCATTTTAAAAAAATGTCATTTAAATATATTGAAAATGTTTCTTTCAATGCCAGGCTTAAAATTTATGTCATCCTTAGATCCAAATGCTAGAATAACTGAGTTAAAAATTCATTTGACAATTCATTTGACCAGGTCTTTAACATACATCAGAGTATTTTTTCTCAGGATTAACTGTGGTAATATTTGTTAAGGTCAGGGAATAGTATTTTCATTAAAACTGGATTACACATACTGAAAATACACAGTCTGATTGATAATACCCGGCATGAACTACAACCCATCACACTATAAATAAACAGAAGAATATGCTTTTCTTTTTAGAAAATTACATATAGTGTGATTGGAAAAAGCAGTCCCAAAAGATGTAATGAGGATCTATTAAATATATTAATTTATTCATATTGAGGAGACAGTGCGTAAGACCAGATTTGGGTCTGTCTGGCAAGAGCATGTGGTTACGTGGGACATACGTCTCGAACGCAGTTTTTCAGACTACTTGTCCTCAATTTCCTTTTTGTATGTTTGGTCTCCTCTGTAGTGTGGTTCTGGGTGGAAGTCTTCTGCTTCCGTTTTAAAAGATTGACTAATCAGTTGGGACTTGTGTTACTCATTTCTCTCGATATTTGTAATCTCATGGTGAGATTAAAACAAGAAAAAAAAAAAGCTGCGTAGGCAAGAAGAAATTCAGGACCTATCTGATACTCTATTTTAATGATGGGACATTGTAAGAGTATGGGGGAAGCATAGTCTTACACTCACCTCTTCAGTGAAGTGTAAATAAGGAGGACAGTAAATGCAGTCCTGTTATATACATACATAAAGCTGTAGAAAAGGAAACAAGGAAAAATATACTTTTCTGGTTTTAATTGTCTAAGGAGCAATAAAGCAAAAAGAAAACCCACATTTTAAAAGGTGTTCCCCAAAAGAAAGATAAGCTTATCCATTGTTAATTGTGGTGCAGGGTCAGTCTGCCTGAAGCTGCCAAAAATCCATGCGCTTTGGCTATGAACAAACCACCTAAAAAAAACCAATCAAACCCAGGCCAAGTACCTTTGACAGCTTCATAAAACTTACCAATTCACTTCAGATCCCCATTAAGTTGGAGTAATAACCTTTTCAGTTCACCCTTCCTGTCCCATGCTGGACACCTAAACTGAACAAAACTCCCCTGTAAAGACCAGCACTCAGCTCAGGACTACATGAAATACAGAAATCCTGACATTCTGATAATAAAACTCAAAATTAGTCTTTACTGACATGAAACTGTTCCAAGGTTCATTCTACGTTTTCTCCTTATTCTTGGATCTATGTTGTTCTACTACCTACAGCACATTTGCTAAATCCTGTAGAAATGCTTTTTTTTTACTTCAGTTCTTGCCACTTACTTACAGTGGCTAAAGCAGGTGCACTTTCTGCATTTTTGTGCATGTGTTTGAATGATGATAGGTTCTGCCTTCCTTGCAGATCCTTTACAAGATCTAGGGCTCCATTTGCTCACCATAGCCCAGACTGAAGGTGGGAAGGTTTCTCCGTGGTTCGCAGAAGAGGCATTCAATGATGGTGAAAGGCAGAGCACAGCACTGGTGCCTTCCAGTGTCTAAAGCGGATGGAAACAGGACAAAACTTCTCATTGTACTGACCAGGGATGGAAATGGTGACTAAATTAGAAGAAAAAGTAAAATGGATTTCCTTTCATGCTACTAATAAAGCTTAAATTGTTACTTATTAAAGAACTTAAACAAAAAAATCTCCCCTTTAAGTGAATAAAGTGACAGCCCATGTTCACACCCTACTACTCTACATTCAATTTTTCTCAGACGTAACCTTACTATTCTGTCTTTCAAACCTCAGTAACAGGGTTGGCAGGCTTGTTTTGTCTGTCTGCTATTCCTTAAGCAATGGAATTATTTTTGTGAACGCTCAGGAAAAGTGCTGGAATGTTATGGTCACACAGTCTCTTTATATCATATAGAGCCTCTGGAAAGCTAATTTTACAATCTCAGTGAGGACAGAAATTAAATGGAGCAAGAAGCAACTCCTCCTTCCTTCATTTTACAGGTGTCAAAAAAGATAGATGACTCAACTCAGTTGACCACACACAGTGATATAATGCCATCTGACATCCCCTGATGTGTCACCTGATCTTCATTCATCACCTCAGAAGACCACAGGGCTCCCACAGGTCCTGTGTCATACTTGCCAGTGCTGCCCAGACTTGCAGATACCCGACTATATCTCAAGAGGAGCAGACACCCATGCCTGGGTGACATATGAACCCAGAAAGACTAAGTTTTGCTCTAACTCACACAGGAAATCCATAGCAGAGCCACAAATTAGACCCGGTGTGCTTAAGTGTCATCCCATAACCACAAGACCCCTGACATGGCTGGCAACGAAACTTGTTTAAACAGATCACCACTTTTCGGTGGTGGGAAACTGCCTTCGTTTTTTACATCCTTTAACACCAAAAAAAAAACCCCATGCTCTATCTTCCAATCACTCTGACATGACTTCTCAGCTATTTTTGTCCCTAACATTTCATCTGCTTCCTTCTCCTGTTCAGTTGCTTACCGTTCTCACCACTGTAGCAGTAAATACTGCTGATGTGACCAACATACAGATTAAGATCCATTGAAACACTGAGCTGCATATCTACCTATCTAATACTTTAGTATCATACAATCAGTGCGTACTTCAGAACTTAAATTGTGTCTATCTGATACAATGAAACTTTATCCATAGCATAGTACTTATAAGCCAAATAAAACCAGACAAAATGTATGTGAATTTGAAATACACAAGTTCAAATTCCTGTCATTGTTTCAAGGTGGCAAGCTGATGTGCTTTCCTCTTTAATGTCTCCATATTTTCACCAATTACAAGTGCCTTTGAATCTGCTTTGACAATTAGTCAGGTGCCTGGATGCCTCTAGTGAACTGATAGGAGAGTGAACTCAACTTCTGTAGGTCAAAGGAGAAGCAACAGGAACAGCAGACAACTCTATGACAAAGCAAAAAAAAAAAAAAAAAAAAAGCAGAAGTATAAAGGAGGAATAAAATTCACATGTTAGAGAGCACATTACCAGATTTCAGAGGCTATTCCATGCTAAAAAGTGCCAGTTAGGATCAAACCCTCATCTTACAAGGGACAAGTAACGTCCTTCAACACTTCTGCTAACAACTGTAACTAGACAAAGTCAAATATCATATGATGACGTTTTGCAAAGGTTGGCAAGCATCTATCTGCAGATTTCTGTAAGTAGGCTCAGGTCCTTTTAGTTTTGTTAATGTTTAATGTAAAAAAACATTCCAAAGAGTCAATAAATTTTAGGGCTACGCAAAGCATTTAACAAAATCTTTTTGAAAACAGGATGGGATCTGATCTGATATTGCAGCTTCACGTGTGACAAGGGGACCCACAAAGCACAGCCAGTTTGAGACTAGCACTATGTCCACAATCTACAACCCTGTTTGGGCAAGAACCTCCACTTCTGGATACTTGTTTCTTCACAAAACGTCAAAGATAATGCAATTTAGGGAGAAACTCAACCAAAAAGCAGCTGGGTTCAACATTTGCAGGTCCAAGACCCAAAGATTATCTAGCATTTTGATATTTGTTTGGGTTTTTTGTTTGTTTCTTTCTTTGCTTGGTTTGTTTTATTATTTTAAACCTGTAGTATCACACTAGGAGCATCCCACATTACCATGTCAGCAGTTGTTCCAGGAATTCACAAGCTACCTTTTTTGCATTGCAAATGTAGATTGGTATGTATTGACATTTAAGAACAATATGCCCAGACATAATGTCCAAACCTCTTTGCTATGTTTCCCTGAATATTTCACTAAGTTCTCCTTAAGAACAAACAAACAAAAAAGTTTTCCTTTCTCTGTTACGTAAAATATACATCAAATTGTCAACAGCTAACCAGAACTCTATGTTAAATAAATTACATGAACTGTTTATGGCTAGCCAGTACTTTCCGCCCCTCCTCCAGCTATCCAGTGCTGAAAATAACTCCTGTTATTCCCAGACCCTGAGGACCCAGGACTACCCATGACCATGATGGAGGAAGATCACAAGAAGTTCATACATCCACCTTTACTTATGCAACCGTGCTAACAGCAGTGGTTACCACTATGCCTGATAGTGCTGGACCACAGCCTGTGTCCCAGGTTTTGTGACAATAGAGGCAGTCAAACAGTAAATTTACCTCTTCTCTCACAGATGTTTGCAGCTTTCTTGTGCTCGTGCTTTGAGCTAAAACTACATGGCCGTACCAGTGTGGCAAGGAGTTTAACAAAAAAGCATGTTATCTCTGCACTGGCTTCTGAAATTCTTTACTGTGCACAAGTACTTAGTGAACTTATCCTCTGTAATCAGGAAAGTTTATTAACGTAGCAGGTCTCTGAGGGTGCCATTCTGCCTTCTCTGCAAAATAGCTTTCAAGTACTTTCTCATTCTACTCAAGGACAAACGTGATATTATTCAGTGTTCTTTCCTGGGGTGTCTGCATGGCCCACCCTTGGAAAACATTCTGGATAGCATGTTAAAACAAAAATGTTTGCATGGTATTTGCCCAAAATTGACTACATTAAAGAGAAAACCCACTACCATCAGCCAGGTTCAACAGGAACTCGGGAATTAGAACCAGATTTTTGAAACAAAGAAGTCATCATCCTGAAAAAAACCAGCATTAAAATTTGTGACTTGGAGGAAAGAGATCTTTGAGTGCAAACAGCAGCAGTCAAAACCTAGTTGACACCAACATCCCTCCACTGACAGAGTCACCTCTGCCAAGGCCAGGCAGAGCATCCTCCCCGTGGGCGTCGGAAGCAGCCTGCCCTCAGCTGTGGCAGCGACAGCACAGGGTGCAGCAGCAGAGACCTGCACTTGGGTGTCTGTGTGTGACCTTGGTGGTTTTTTCACCAGCACATGGAGATGTAGGGAGGAGCAGGCATACACGTAAAGCTGGGGCACCCACAACTCCAACAACGGGTGTACGCAAACAGGGAAACCCACACATGAGAAGGGGGATGTCTGCTTGTAATGCACATATCTGCATTGTTAATGGAATAAAAAAAAAAAAAAAAAAGACAGACACGAGAGGCTTTTCCCAGAACAACTGATAGGAAACAGCTAGAAAATTAAAAGCATCAAGCAGAGCAGGAGCATGAGGAGAAACCTTGCAGAGGTCTGTGGTGAGTCTGGAGTGAGAGGCCATTGACTGAGCTGCATCTTTGATAATGAACCAGAAAATTTCTCTCAACTTAAAAAATTACATTGAGAGAATTTTCTCATTAATATAGGTGCAATTCTATGAAGTAATGTTTTTAAATTAGAATTTTCTAATGAAAATGTATAATGAAAAATTCCAAGTCTGTTTACTAAGAATTATGAATAAACTTCCTAATGTTACTCTAGCAGCAGCACAGACTTCTTAGAGCTCATGGCCAAGTGACTTCCTTTTATCTGCTTTTGAAAGAAAGTTCAGTGCTTTTCACTGTTGAGGTGAGCTCGTAACAGTCGCTTACTTGTAATTATAGAGCATCCTGCAGTTCTGTGAATGCTCCATAAAACTTCCTATCACCTGCCTCCCCTGCTAAAAATATTCTGCAATAAGCTGGCTAATTAAATTTAATAAGCTGGCTTAATAAACAGAGATACAAGGGCAGTTGGGCTCATTTATATAGAAGGAAGTAGAGAAGGAAAATGTGAATCAGCAAGATAGTGCTATGCAGGTGCTTTGTGTAACTGACAGATTTCCAAGTTTACTGCAAAGAATCACGGCTTGGGTTTGTCCTAAAGCTCAGGTAAGCTCCTGCCTACCGCATCCTGCTGGCTATTGTAACAGTGAAAAGGAATCTGTTACCTTCTGACAAAGGCTGATAAACATTGCATAGACAGCGGAAAACCACTCGTTCTGAAGCGGTTTCCTTTTGCCAGCCCCCAGGGATAGCAGCTACGGAGGCACTGGTGGCCACAAGGGCTTCAGGTGTTTTAAGAATCAAGCACCATGCTTCAGATCACATAAAAAAGGAGAGAGGAGTGCCTTACAGCTTCGGTATTATCTAGGACAAATAGGTTTGTGCAAGGCTGGGTTTTCTGTATCATTCCTCGAGCACATGTGTGGTAACAAACCACCCTCAGAAGACAGAGAAGTTTAAAATGGAGTCATTTGTTTCTACAACCTCGCTTTCAATACCCTTGGCAAGTTCTGCTTTGGGACAGTACTGGCCTGGCTTTGTTATTTTCATGGAAAGCTTCTGTGAACACAAGGAAATGTCAAGCTAAACTCTGCTATCAAGTTTAGGGAGAAAATGAATGCAACAGCTTCTTCCTCATCTCACTAAAGCCTACTGACCTGAGAAAGTACAGGGCTCGGACTCATTCCACAGCACAGCTGCAGGTTGTATGGGAAAAGTGCCCTCTCACCCTTTTTATTCCTTTATTCTTTCTTTCTTTCTTACCTCCTTTGTTCCAGTCACCTGCTACCGTGACCCCAGGCACAGGCCTGCATCCTGCCACCTTGAAGTTCACATGCAGTAATAACACAATAAAAAGGCTGAGCTGAACAGTCGCTCTGGCACTGACAGAGATGCTTCACACAAAGAATGAAAGATGAAAAGCAAGAGTTAATGACCATAAGGGGGAAAAAAATCCAGATAAATTACAGGTCCAGGGTGATACATACATATTTTTTTTTAGATAATTAGGTTATTTGCTTGTTTGTCTTAGCATTAGCCCTCACTTCATTTCTTGAAAATGCACAAAGCAGATACAGTACTCAGTTGTCTTGTGGCTGTCTTCAGAGAAGAAATCCTTAAACAGATTCTTTTAGATTGCAAGTGCTCTCACTTCTTTATGAACACAAAGTATAATAAAAGTTAGGCAAAAAGGAAACAGGTGTGAGTGTGAGCCAGTGAAAGCAAGAAAGCAAAATTCACTAAAATGACATTTACAGAAATAGCAGAATAGTCTGAAAACGTGTCTGGTCTCGAACAGAGCCTGTCAACTGATAGATCAGGTAAACAGCATCCTCACTTGATAATACAACCGTAAGCTTTGTAAAACATAAATTCCGTGTGTTGTAATGTTTTGAGGTCGGTGATAGTCTCTTGGGTTCAGAGATCATATTTTTCCAGTTGTTCTGCTCTGTGACTGGAAACCACATGCAGCCTTGGGCTCTGTTGTACTGCAGCTCCCTAATATTTGGAGTGTTCCATAGCAACACACAGTGAGACTAAACCAGATGACAAGTGAAAGTGGTGCTGGTTATTCAATGGACGTAAGAGGAATCCAAGAGGTTGGCTTGTAAAAAACAAATCTCACTACAATAGGAAACTGAAACAAGTTAAAAAAAGAGAACAGTATGCAAAGAGTATTCTGAACTTCAAACGACGCAAGTAAATGTTGGTAGGTCTCTCTCTTCTATTATGACCTGACTTTGGAGGTTGATTTGCATGAAACATGAGCGTACAGTAAGGATGCATTAACCTTTAATCAAGGCTCACTGTAGCTTTCCGTTTAGTATATTCTCCTTATACCATCCTTGATGGCCAAAGTTAGAGCAGCCATGTCCAACAATGTCATTTTACATATTCCGCCCCCCCCCCCCAGCAGTAATAAGACATCCTTACTTTGTAATTTTCAGAGCAGCAGTGTTCGTTTTTGTGAGGAAGAATCTGCCCCATTCAAGATCCTAAGCAAAATGTAACCAAGCAAAATCATTACAATGGGAAAAGTTTTCCCATGAGAATCAATTAAAAAAAATTATTCATAACCAATAATCAGCTGAAAAATAAGTGCATGACGCGGCAATTCACTAGAGGAAGTACTACATAAAGTAGGAAAATACCTGCCATTTTCCAATGACAGGATAAATTTGATCAATAATCCACTATATCTGTGTCCTTCTAGTGCAGGTGAATACTGTTATTTATATTATTCAGCTCAGCAGTTAGCATTCTTATTTCCTGAATTGTTGTCTTTACTTATTTTGGTCTGTAATGGGTTTGCATAGCAAGGTTTTGGTAGCATGGGGGCTACAGAGGTGGCATCTGTGGGAAGATGCCAGAAGCTTTGCCCATGCCCAATGGAGCTGATGCCAGCCAGCTCTGAGACAGACCCACTGCTGGCCAGGGCCGAGTAATCAGCGATGGTGTGCCTCTTGGATAGCATGTTAAGAAGGAAATAAAAAAAAAAAATTAAAAATCTGCACCAGCAAGAGAGGAGTGAGACTATGTGAGAGCCACAGCCCTGCAGCCCCCCAGGGCAGGGCAGGAGGAGGCAGGAGCAGCTCCAGGTGAGAGCAGAGATTCCCCTGCAGCCCATGGGAAGCCCGTGGTGAGGCAGGCTGTGCCACCAGCCCGTGGAGCCCAGAGGAGCAGACGGCACCTGCAGCCCTGCCGGGGCAGGGGGTGCCCGAAGGAGCCGTGACCTGTGGGCAGCCCGTGCTGGGGCAGGTTGGCTGGCAGCGCTTGGGACCCCATGGGAGGGACCCACACTGGAGCGGCACGTGAGGAACCGCAGCCCATGGGAAGGACTCATGTTAGGTTTGTGGAGAACTGTCTTCCACGGGAGGGACCCCACGCTGGGGCAAGGGAAGCGTGAGGAGGAAGGAGCAGCAGAGGTGGCGTGTGATGGTTGTAAATAGTTGGAGTGGGCTATTCTGCAGTTTTCAGAAAAACAAATATAGCAAGGGTTAGCATTTCAAGAGCCTTAACAAACATGAAAAAATGAGAAAGTCATACTTCAAGATCTAAGTCACCTTCCATTTCCTTCACTTGCTATGGATATTCCTACATTAACTGAATGTATGGTAAAACTGAAGAGTGTAATCAGATTCTACACAATTCTAAGAAAATTACACCTGTGTTTCTATGCAGAATAACAATCTGTTATATTACTGTTTTATTTTCTATTTGTAATACCAATATTAGGTTTGGTGCTTCTGTCTGCACTGAGCACAACATGTTTCAATACATCACTTGAGTGTTAAACATGACAGCCAAAGTTTAAATGAAAAACAAGAATAAACTGTGTTTGAGAAGACTTGGAAGTTGCAAAACTGTTTTTAAGTAATACTAATACTAAACATAGGTAAAGAACTACAAATGTTTCCTAGCAGCTATGTTTTCATCAGATCTGCTGCAAACATTCTGATGTTATATATCATGTATGGAAAGAAAAGAAGCATTCTGCTCTTTCATGGAAAGGGATATTAGAGATAACAAAGTTATATATACACGTACATATCTACATGTGTTTCTACAAGTATCTTACACTCTTAAGACTGAAAAGATGAAAAGTCTGCTTTCAGAGTAACTCAGACCAGCATTAAAAAACTCAGCAGTTAACAGCAAAACTGCTATCGTCTTGAAACTCAGCAGGTTCTGTTTCCTGCTGCTTATATGAAACCTTCCCTCCAGATGTGGTTATCTTGGTTTGCACACTGAATTTTCATGTGTTCAAATTAATTTCAAAGTTAAAAGGAAATGGTCATATGTATTAAAACTCACCTGGTTTACAGTACTGCAGTACTGACACTTACAGCACACAGCAGATGGGGAATTCCAGACCTGCCAGTGTATAACCACACTGCAGAAACGGCAGCTTTAGTCCTCTATGGAAGTCACAGAAACAAGAAATAATTAGTTTTCACCGCCGGTGGGGAACTGGTGGGACATGGTAGTAACTTTGTGTTTTAATAATGACACATATTAGGAAAATCCATTCTAAGGGTGTGACAGCTCCTCTTTTGAACAGAGATTATATTCAGCACTTGTATCAGCCAAGGTCTGTAGACTTCCAGGTAGATAATTAAAGAACAACTGTACAGTGGCTTTGAATGATGAAGGGCCATCTTTCTACGTCCTGTAATTTAGATGTGAGTTACAGTCATTTCCCACACACTTTAGAGAGCAGACACGTGTAGGGACCCAAAGAGGCAGATATGCATTTTAGTAAAACCATGGGCACCTACATAAGCTCCGTTCCTCACTCTGCAAGAAGAAGGTATGTGAAGGATTAGGCTGTTTTTAATCAAACTCATGCACCAAAGACTTTGCTAAGCATCCACACTGGCATCCTGAACGATGCACACCTGAACCAAGCACAGTCACTATAATGTGGGTGAATACACTCACGAGGATTTGTCTTGTCAAATATAAACCCACCTGTTTGTTACACAGAACTTGTTTTAACTAAAAAGTATACAATCAAAGAGGAGCTCAGATTTCAAAGAAACATAGTAGACTTTCATTTTAATAATGGCCTTGCCCACATTCTTCCCAGGAACGGTGTGCTAACTGCTGGTAGCTGGATTTCCCCAAACGCACAGAGCAGTTCACAAGTAGCAGCCATTCTAGTAAAGAAATTTCATAGAATCCTAGAATGGTTTGGGTTGGAAGGGACCTTTAAAGGACACCTAGTTCAACTCCCCTGCAATGAGCAGGGACATCTTCGACTAGATCAGACTGCTCAGAGCCCCCATCCAACCTGACTTTGAATGCTTCCAGGGATGGGACATCTACAGCCTCTCTGGGCAACCTGGCCCAGTGTTTCACCACCCTCATTGCAAAAAATCTTCTCTTTATATCTAGTCTGAACCTCTACTTTTTTAGTTTAAAACCATTACTCCTTGTCTTATCACTGCAGACCCTGCTAAAAATTCTGTCCTCATTTTTCTTATAAGTCCCATTTAAGTACTGAAAGACCATAATAAGGTCTCTCCAGAGCCTTCTCTTCTCCAGACTGAACAACATCAACTCTCCCAGCCTGTCCTCACAGGAGAGATGCTCCAGCCCTCTGACCATTTTTGTGGCCATCTTCTGGATCCACTCCAACAGTCTTTCCTGTACTGGGGATCCCAGAGTTGGATGCAGTTCACCAGGTGGGGTCTCTCCAGAACAGAATAGAGGGGCAGAATCACCTCCCTTGACCTGCTGGCCAAATTCCTTTTGATGGAGCCCAGGGTAGGGTTGGCTCTCTAGGCTACAAGCGCATTTTCCCACCTCATGTCTGGCTTTTTATCCACCAGTACCCTAGAGTCCTTCTCAGCAGGGCTGCTCTCAATACCTTCATCCCCCAGCCAGTACTGATACCAGGGGTTGCCCTGACCTAGCTGCAGGACCTTGCACTTCACCTTGTCGAACTGCATGAGGTTCATGTGGGCCCACTGCTCAAGCTTGCCCAGGCCCCTCTGAATGGCATCCTGTCCCTCAGGCATGGCAAGTACACACTCAGCTTGGCATCATCTGCAAACTTGGTGAGGATGTAATTGATCCCACCATCTGTCATTGATGAAGGTACTAAATAGTCCTAGTCCCAACACAGACCCCAGAGGGACACCAGTCATGACTGATCCCTTCCTGGTCATTGAGCTGTTGACTGCTACTCTCTGGATGCTATTCATTACAGGCTTCTTTGTCATTAAACTAAACTGACACTAATCACCCTGCTACCCAGCCAAAACCCTTCCCCAGACTAAATCATAGCTTCCTAGCATTTGCATTTTCCAGGCTTGGCTTCATCTTCCTCAAGCATCTGGAGGGTCTCCAGACCCACAGATCCCCCTCCTTCTCCTTCTTTCATCATCCTCCCTCAGTGCTTCCTTTGCAGCTCCTATGCATGCAGCAGCAGCTATTTCAATAGTGGCAGCACATCAGCTCTTTCCCAGCCAGCCCAAGCTCTGCAGGGATGAGTGTGCAAAGTCCTAAGGCACTGCAGCAGATTTTGTTTCACTGCCATCAGCAACAGGACTGGCTTTGTCTTAGAGGTTGAATGGATTGAGGGAGACAGCATGGTTGGCAGGAAATATCCTTGAGGATCAGCGAAATCAAAGATTCAGCTGTACTATCGGGATATGTCAGGTGCAAGTCATATAGAAAGGCAGGGAGGTAGACTAATAGGACTGATGGGGTTTGTCCCTGTGGTACAGCTTGTAAAGTGTGATGTTCCTATATAAAAGAGCCAGTATGAAAAGTATGAGGATACTCAAGTGTTTCTTTTGCAGACATTCCATACCTGATAATTCAAAGTCAACAGCAGGTGAGATTCAAAGTAAATGACAGGAAATGGAACTAAACTGTTCTTCTTCCCTGGTTCATCACAAACAGAGCTAGTTCCAAGAGAACATCACAGAAAATATCTAGCTTTTAAATCTTTATATATTATATTGAGACTACACAGCTATCTACAGTTTCCCCATTTCTTGAAGTAACCTTCTGCTACCTCATCTGTGTACTAGGTAAGTATTTTCAGAGGGAGGTGGAGGAAACGGTAATTTGAATGATGTGCTTTCGGTATGCAGTTCTCATTCAAAAAAGCCAAACTGGAAACCTGTATTAATTTCTACAATTACCATTATTCCCTGAGCAAGGCTCTAACTGCATTAGACTTCTGTGGTGTGGCTTTCATTCATTAGTTCTAGATAGGATCTAGTTCTAACCAGGATCAGCTATGAGCTTAGACCAGGTTACTCAGAGCTTTATCCAGTCTGGACTGGAAGTACCTTCAAGGATGGAGATGGCCCAGCCCCCTAGGCAACATGCCCCACTGCTCAGCTGCCCTTAAGGGGGAGAAAGACTTTCTGTATATTCCTGAACTGCTCCTGTGACAAGTTGCACCCATTGTCTCTCATCCTCCTACCATGCACTGTTGGGAGAGCCTGATTTCATCTTCTTGATAGCTCCCCTATATCCCTACACACCTGGACAATGTTTCTAAATTCCTCCTTTGCATCCCCTATAAGGATGCTTTCCAACAGCATCCCTACACACCTGGACAATGTTTTTAAATTCTTCCTTTGCAGCCTGTCTGTTCTTCCACCCTCTGTATGGTGCTTTTTGAATCTGAACTCTGTCGTGAGTTCCCTGCCTAGCCACGGTAGTCTCCTGATATTTCTTGTTTTCCTGAGCTTCAGAAGAGACCCTTCTTGTGCCAGAGTGGCTTCCAGGAACAAGGCAATCTTTGGATGAACCCATCTCTGTGAGGATTTTTTTGGTCAAAGTGAAAGCTGTATGTGAGCCTGCACTGATTTCAGCTAGGTAATTTATAACACCAAGTATAAAATAGACACTTAAACTGTTTGTAATTCTACAAAAGAGTCTTTACCAACATAACTCCACTTAATGCCTCTGTAATATTTTTCCTATTTAAAAGCGTCTGAAAATATTTTCAAAATAGAAACCAAGAGTTTTGGCTTGCTGTCTGTGTTTAATCAAACCATTTGTTATTTTGAAAGTGAAAGATACAGAATTTTTGCCATACATTGAAACAATAAGAAGGAAAAAGCATCTATTTTTTCCATTAAGATTAAATTAAAACTGAAGTCTGCAATTTCAAAAGCTAAACTTGTATTGTGCTCGCATATCACATTTCCATGTTGACAGTGAAAACACTCAGCAAACTCTGCTTCACACCCTGCTACCTCAGGCCCCATTCTCACATTTATTTTTTTTGCTTAATAACACAAGCAGCACTGCACTAGTCCAGTGTATCAGTGTGCCACTGCATAAAAATGTGAGTAGGTAATCAGAAATGTGCGCATTTCCCACATAGTGCGTGATGAGCACATTTCCTGCGCTGCCAAACATCAGAGACAGGAAGCATCACCACCAGCACCCAAAAGTTACTGTACTGCATTTTTTTTTTCTCTCTCTCTTTTTTTTAAATCCAGGTGTCAGTCAGCATGGCTGAGAACTAAAAGTCCCCTGATTTCACAGAAACAAAACAGTTAATTTATTTCAGATGGAAAGCCCCAGAATGAAAAGGATCTGGTTTCTGATAAACTGCATGAGCTTAATTGCTCTAATTACAAAATAGTTGTAAGAAAAAGGAGAGTTACTAGGTATGTGTGTCTCAGATTGAAATGTGCTTTGCTATGATGAGGAAATATACATATAATTGCTTGCAGTGACTCTATAGTATACGTGTCTATATAACTATATATAGCACAATAGTTAATGCTAACAACATTCATCATAAAATATTGTTAATATTCTTCTGTAAAGACAAATCATAGAAATTTAGAGGATGCCATAGAGAAAATAGTAACTGTAAGAACAACTTATATTTGGCAACTTTTTTTACAGGAGACTTCCAATAACTAGTGGTGACTTACAACAGCTGTGTGAAATAGCCAGAGAAGTTAGTAACGTGGCTAAGGTCACACAAGCTGGGAGCTCAGTGCCCATGGAAATGTCTGGAGGTTGAAACAAAGGAAAAACCTGTAGTAACCTCTTCAAAGAGGTAGAAGGCATACCACAATGGATGCAGCGAATGGACTGTATTTTAATCTCCATATAATTCATAAAACCAGGCAACACTTCACTTATATGGCCTCCACAGGGATTTCAAGACATCCTGCCATGTCTCCTCTTTGCTGTCATGGTAAAAAACGAAAAAATCCCACAAGGTCCTCTACAGAAGCTAGGAGAACCCCTAAAAAAAAATATCAAAAAATCCCCAGAAATATTTCAAGTATTCTGCAGATACTTTAGAAGCAGACAGGGCAATTTTGGACACAACTAGCAGTTCGCAGGAACATTTCTGTGAAGACATTTTACACTGAGGAAGTGAAAGAGCTGAAACAGAATTTAGGAAAGCTCTGGTCACTTGCTGTCCAGAATCAGATCTCTGGCTCTGTTCATGCATGAGCTGAAACACTGAGCTAAATACATCCCTATTGTTATGCTGCCCACAGAACAAATGCAACAAAATTTTTTCAAGTGGAAGATAGTTGCCCAAAGCTTAACTTGTGGCATTCCTTGGTTGGCATTAGGCTTCAGACATTTTCAAATATAAAAACCCTCCTGTATTTTGAGAAATCTGATGCCATTCAGGCTTGATTATGCCTTATTGGTTGCAAAAATAAAAACACCACTATATTAATTAGGAATAAAAGCTAACATTGGGAACATCTGAAAGTTCAAACCAAAGAAACACCTCTCAAAAAGCCTCCAATGCTCAGTTAAATCAGTCCAACACCAAGACCCCTAAAAACAGTAGCAAGATTTTAGTCTCAGTGGCTTCAGGATTTCATTCCAGAAAGCATTTGCTCATAGCAGAAGTTAGATCAAAAAGAAAATTAATTATGGATACCATCACTCCGTTATGAACTGACTGTATGATATTTGAGATTTTTTGTGTTGCAAAATATTATCCCTACTGCTCAAAAGCGCCCTCCCCCTTTTTTTTTTTTTGTAAAATGAACACCATTTTCTCTCGCATCAAAACTAGTTTCTATTTCCTTTAAGTGCCTCTTTTGCTTGAGGATGGATTATCAGTAGTTTATCTCTTTAGGTCACGTAAAAGACATAAGCATTTCAAAGAAATCACTTGTTTTCATCGTAAAGTCAAAGCTCAGCTACATGACCGGCAAGTGGATATCCTGCAACAGGGCAGCACTGCTTGTCTGGGCACTCCAGCCCAGCCCTCCAGCACAGCACAGATTTGGCCAGCTAATGCTGGAGAAGTGTATGATGGACAGCAAGAGTACAGTAAAGCTAAAAATTGTTCATACGTGGAAGCTAACAGCTTGCCTAAGCCAAAAAGTAGCATTTGGAAACAAAAATAGAGAATGAAGGAGTGTAAGGCCAGTCAACAGCAACCAGAAAGAAACCTAAAAGCAGAAGTCAGAAGCAGCAGCTTGAAACTGTTTACACCAGCAAGCGGGACTTAAAGACTTCATGGGACTTTTTATCCTCTTTGCTTTAACTAAACTTGTCCAGTGTGGTAATCTTGGAAATTCTCTCACATTTTTTCCGTCTCACACTCTACCAAGTAGTCGCCAGAAAGAATGGAAAACAATGCATAGGAACAGGTTGAATACTAAGAAGTATTTGCAAGTTTCTTCTGTGTACATTCAGAAGTTAGATGAATCACTCATCACAAAGCTACAGGAATTCTGGAAAATGGTAAAAAGCAGGTGGTGATAGCCAGCTGTGCTACTGCTGCAAAAAAAAAAGTTCCTCTGTCCTTTTATTGGACAGAGTCCAATGAGACGATGCCAACCTAAGGACAAAAAGGGTTCTGTATCAAATGATGGGGTTATTCTAATAAACACTGAAACTGATAGGCTCAAATTACACTTTTTTTTTTTAATTTCCTGTAATAATAATAGAAGAAAAGGAGACTAATAATTAAACAGAAAGGTATTTCAAGCAGCAATTAGCCACCATGATCTGCAGGAAATAGAGCAAGGTGTTACACAGGTAGGTTCAGGTGGTGAGAGATGAAGGAGACAGGTCTGTTACCAACCATCCCATGATGAAACTGAAAACCTCCAGCAAATCAGGACAGAAGTTATGTGAAAAGGTTTTCAGTGGGTCAGGACATAACTGTTCCTCATGGTATCATGTTAAATCTCACCAGAGCCTGGACTACGCTTCTGTCTACAGGAAACAAGGGTAGTGAAGCTGAATATGGATAAACACACAAGATTTTTAAGTATTATATTTCTAAAGTTAAGAATAAGTAGCCCTTTTGACACTACATATGTCATGTAAGGGCATTCAGAGCAATGGAATCATGCAAGCTGGAGGGGACCAACATCTAAGTCCATCTGTGGGAGCTAGTCCAACTCCTCCTCAAAGCAAGATCCTCTACAATAACCATATCCATAGTTAGCAGAATATTTTAATTTAGGAAATTCCACACAGGTGTTTCCCTGGTTTCCTGTGGTCTACAAAAGCAGAATGTAACTCAAGCAATAAAAGAAAATCTTGTCAGCCCTATTATTATATTTTCTCATTTTCCTCTCACTTTAACTGTACCCATACCTAAGTTTTGTAGACATTTTTCCCATTCTCAAAATGATGTAACTCGCTTTGGACTCAGGAAATAAAATCTTAAAGATGAGTAAGCCTGCATAGAAAGAGTGAATCAGAGTCAGTGAAATATTCCATCACAAGAAAAAAGAATGTCTTGAAGATCAGAGTCATTCAGAGGAAGAAAGTAATTGCTGGGGGGGGTGGGTGGGAATGTGAATAATAATCAAATCAAACTTCCATGTTGAGATATCTGCTACTGAATGCGGTAGGCTTTGGTCTTACAGCATTTAAGCAAGGCTTACAGGAGAGTGTGAGGATATTGTAGCTTTACACTGTCTTTATATGTCCTATGACCCTAAGCTAGAAGTTTAGGTGCCACACTTCTTTGTAGATATACATTGTTCATCTCTTCTCCAAATCAGATACTCATACTCCCACTTTTCTCTCTATTTTTGCCAATCTTACACAAATCTTTACACAAGTTGACAAATAGACCTGGTTTAGAGTGAGCCAGGGAGGCAGCACTGATTTCCTCTGCGCAGGGACAAAGAGCAGCAGTAGTAATCCAGAGACTGGGACTTACTGATTTGAAAGACTGGAGAGAACTCTCTGATGGCAGCTTAGAGGACCAGGACATAACACTGGTGTATTAAGAGCATTATAAATTCAGCATATGAGAACAGCAGAATGTAAGAATATCAACTAGTGCCAGGTGGTCGGCTTGGTAACCACAACTTTTTCCTCCTTTACAGTACAGTACTCCATATATTCATCCTGCCCTTTTGGCTGCCTTCAAGTCCAGTAGCACCAGGATTCTAAAAGCAAAGGCTACTACCTACCCCAACGTTATAATATCTTCTGAGGGCCTACATACAATCTTTCCACAAGTAGGCATTTTTCTTGACTGTACTTTACCTCACATCTATTCCAAACTTCCTCCAATCCATAGCAAACACAGCCCCCCCCCCCCCAAAAAAAAAGAAGATCTCCTGCATTTATTTCTGTTGATGTGTTACCATCAAGATATTCTTGAGTGCATTCAGTGCAACATTATCAAGAAAAGTAATATCATCTCCTAGTGATGTCCCAACAAGAATGTCAGAAGAAGAATAGGTTGTACAGAGATGAAGCTGGAAAAGACTTCAGACTCACAGAAGTTTGTCAGATATAAGACAAAATAATTCATGCAATATGCCAGAAACAAGCTTGGGGCCTCGCAGAGGCTTCATTTCAGAATCCTTTAAGATAGCGAGGCCAAAGCTCTCAGTGAAATGAATCTGTTGCATCCTACAGACTACACTGTTATCCTATAGTAACATAACTGATCTCCTCTGGCAAATAAATTACCTGGAAAACAATTCAAATATTGTGTGGCAGCAGCATCGCCTTGATGTAAGTGACCAGGATACTGTTCTTTATTTACTCATGAGATATTTAACTGCAAGAAGGTGAAGTACAAAGTCCATGCAGTAGCACATGATAGTCCCTTTCTAAAAGAAGGTCCGAAGCAACACCTGTAATGTCCATTGGTATGCTTAACAAATCCCAAAGGTAGGTAGCAACTTCATTTTAAATGGAGAACAGACGTTCCCTGTCTGGTAAACGACCTGCCAACAGCCTTATATTGATAATAGGCACAAACAAGCAAACCTTCCTGTTCTTCAGGGAAGTGCTTCTGGCTACTCCCTCTTTGACTCACAGAACCTAACTATTGGCTTACTTATACCTGCTTGTAAGTATAAGTTCAAGACATTGCCCCCTTTTTGCCTGAGACCACCGAGTACAGAGGGATGTGGTAGGGAACAGGGATTTTTCCCTTGATATAACTTTGGCCTTTGCCTTTTAACATTTAATTGGACCATTCTGAAAAGAGTTTGGACACAGCATCTCTGTAACCCTCCCAGTAATTCACTGAGGACAGCTACTAACTAAAGAAACAGGAGGCACTGTCAAAAAAAATCATGCTAGATATGAAAACAAATACCGTACTGATAACATCTCTTACTTCCTTTTTAGCCTTGTTCAGGGATGTTAAGAGCAGTTAGTAAATACCTCTGCCTTACAATGGTCAGTGTTTACCTGATAGCCTGGAGATAAATATTTCCTTGCAGGACAGCCTATGCAGACACATTTATGTCACTGCTCATGTGCAGAGGCTCAGTAGCCTCCTGTGGTTAAAACCACCCTGATGCAGACAGTCTGTCCTTGCGTGCACATCTGTCTGCAGGCAGCTTTCGGTCTCCCTGGGTCCTCTATATCACCACCCACTACGGAACTGTAGATACGCAAGCAAGTTCTCAGTTACCATGATCATATGCAGCCCTGTACAAATAATTCATGAGCTGTTTATAAGTAATCAAAGTTGTATGCATTATTTAATAAAACAAAATCATCAAGATGTCCCAGAAAAAAATCCAAACCAACAAATGAGCCGAAGTCAGGATGTCCAGGGACCAGATTAAGCACTTAAACCTCTAAATCATCAACACAGATAAATAGAGAGTAACAATTAATTATTCATCTTGCTTTGCACCCATGGTTTCTTCTTTGCAGTGGAACTCAAGTATGTATGAAGAACACATGGCTCCCTCAAACACGTAATGTTCATGTTGTCTTTACAAACAACAGCTCTTTAACTTTAATCAATCTTTGCACATCCCAAATCACTTAAAATTATGGAGGCATCACTGAACTATGGCAGTGTGCTTCCAAATAATCTGACTTTGAAAAATTAAACCAGATTAGATGAGTTCTCACTGCTTCAAAGCCCTTTCCTATGAAAATCACTTCTAAATATTTTCACAGCACATGTCTAAACAAAACAGATGTCTCTGTCTAACACAGTATTCTAGTTTAAAGAGCAACTGGTGACTTGCAAATAGCTTGTTGCATACGGAACCTTAATAACACTGGCATATCTTAAGGCACTTTTTTGTAATATTCCATTGAGCCCATCTAATCAATAGTAAAGTACAAAATTTCAGAATGCAGGCATGTAGCAGGTGAACTTTGTCAAGACAAAACTGCAGTATTTTCAGCCCATTTGATAAAACCAAGCAATACTTCTGGTTTGAAAGTACCAATCAGAAAGGGACAAGAATTCAAAGTTCTAGAGGGGATTTTTTTTTTTTTTTTGGTAACACAGACATACACAGACACAGAAAACAAACCCACAGTAATTCAGTCTCATCTGGTTTAACCTCAACCACGAGACCCTGCTGTCTGTTTTCTTTCTCAAAGGACTCACGTCACTGTGCCCTGCAAAAAGGGAACTTCCACCATTTGTGGTGAGGATACATGATAAACAGATCTGTTCACACCAACTAGCAGGGCTGCCTGCGTCAATAAAAGGCGGTAGCAGAGTCAGTGAACTGTCATTTGGTGCTTGGAGGATTATCGTTTCAAAAGTCGCTTCATGTTAAAGTAAGATGCCAGGATTTTTTTTCCCCCGCAGCAACATGACTGAATTAAATGGAAAAGACGACTGCAAGCTGGCAGAAGGCAAAATCCATAAAAAGAAGCAAAAGGCTTTGTAAGTATATACATCTTAGTATAAACTCAAACGTATTAGAAGTGAACATAGCACTAGAATCTTGGAGATTAAGAATTAGCACCGTGTTTCAGGCTAAATGACTGTACAGCCTTCTCAAAGCCCAGGACTACAGCATCATTAAAAATGGCTTGCGCTGATGCACACCAATGAATTGATTCCCTTATCAATCAGGAGTAGATTTCAGATACACTGGGAGCCTCAGTCTTTTCAAAAAAATTACTTGGATATGTAATTCCCCAGACTTCAGTCATAGGATGGAGCTGTCTGCCTCTGTTCAAAAGTTTTAAGAAATTTAAGTAGAATTGAAATGCAACTACAATTTTAATGGATTACAAAAATGTTTGTTCATTGGTTTCAGTGGTGCAGATCTCAAAAATTATCTGAAGTGCATGGTACCACGTATCGAATCTGGGATCAAGACTTCTAACTCCAGAAACTTCATGTAAGTACCAAGATACACTAAACTATAACAAAATATAACTATACTAGATAAGGATATGGTAAGCTATTTAGTTAATTTCTAAGCTACTTCTAGAGCAGTAAATACTATAACAATGCCTACAATTTCCAAAATGCAAAAGATGTAAAAAATAGGAAGTAGAAACTATTTGTGGACTTAAGGATTATTTTACATGATAAGTTTGCATCAAACAATGAGGGACAAGACACCTCCGTTAAATCTATTTTCTTCAGAGGGACATTATATCCATTCCCTAAAGATTTGCAAGAAATGGTGCTTCACACTCAAGTGAAGAGCAGGTGTATTACTATTCTTATTTCAGGAATATGGAAACAGAAGTACAGATACAAAATTAATGGTCAGAGTTACAGTAAAAGCTTTTCTTTCTGGCAACAGAATTCAGGATAACATCATAGCTCCTTGGTTTCCCGTCTCTCTAATGATTTTTCTCAATGTTGACTTGCCTCCAGGGTCTCAGATTATGTGAAAATCATAAATTTAATAAATACCTGGCACATATTCCTAGAACAGAATAACAAATTATGCAATCTGTCTCCTTTAAACATGCAAAAAACCCCACATGTTTTCTTGCCTAAAGCCTTTTTTTTTTCTTATCATCTTAGGCTTTCTGCAGAGGAAGTAATACAGTGGTCCCAGTCTTTGGAAAAGCTTTTGGCCAGCCAAAGTAAGTCTGTTACTCCAGGATGACTTTTTTCTTACTCTGTGGACAAACTCTTATCCGATTTTGCCAAACAGGCAAAGCCATAGCATTCTGCAAACACTGCCAGAGACTGACCAGTTGCATTTCAATTATTTACAGCTCCAGTGTAACAAGGCCACTGTTACAGTTTGTTAAAGTCTGGGTTTTTTCTTCCATTTCCTACTCCCAGTATAGTAAATAAACCTCAAATAGCTCCGCTCAGTGTTTTTTTGACCAGTCTTCTGTCCTTTTATAACATACTGGTTTGATTTAGAATTTTCCCTCCACTTGTACCCTAATACAATGCACTGAGGGAGGACTAGAATCCATTCATGTATTTTGGTAGCCAGGGTCTAGATCTAAAAGCAGTGAACATAATTAGGAAAACTCCCATCACCCTTAATATTAGAGTATCTACGGTATGCTGAAGGAGGGAATAACAGTGTATTTTGGCAAGATTTTAATACAACTCTTGTTGATTATTTTATCCTCCCTGGTCACAAATATCATTGTATAAATGATGATGTGTTTGCGTTGGCTTTAGGTGGTCAAGGTGTCTTCCGGGAGTTCCTGAAGTCAGAGTTCAGCGAGGAAAACATTGAGTTCTGGTTGGCTTGTGAGGATTACAAGAAAACCAAGTCTGATCACTTACAAGGCAAAGCAGAGAGGATTTATGAGGAGTTTGTTCAGTCAGATGCTATTAAACAGGTACGTACAAAATTAGTATCTGTGTAGTGTTAGAGCGCAAGGATTCTGGAAAATCAGAAAATAGATGAGATGCTTACACGTTCATTCAGTTGCATGGGATGAAGCCACAGACACAGGGTTTTTACAAGTGTACTTGCATCATTATTGTCTTCAGCCACGAGAGTGGAGTCACACGACACAGGCCAGTACATGGGAGCACCACTAGCAGAAGCTCAGCAGAGGCACCAGCAGCTCAGCATACGTTGCTGTTCACCAAGCCAGCCCAGATGGAATTACTGCTGGTGTTTGGAATCAGATACTTAGAGCTTTGCTAGTAGGACAGCTGTGGAATATTTCTTGTTTTTTTAAAATACATTCTGGAGAATTAGAAGTAGTGTGTGTTGATCATATTTCAAACTGGAGACTCATTACACACAAGATTTATCCTAGGTTTTAATTGGAGTTTGTTCCTCTACTTACTCCATTATTGAGTTGTATTACCTCTGACTCCATAAGAAACCACATTTCTATAGTGAGCAACAATTTTTGTGCATAACTGGGATGTAAATGTTAAAATTATCTCATTTTGCAATTTTGATATTGGACTCACACTGAGTTTTAAGGCTGTGAATTTGTTCATTGACAAAGTGATAGATGTAGAAAGAGAGTACATTTTAAAGATGTCAATGGCATTTGTTTTTCACTTTCCAGATAAATATTGACTATCAGATGAGGGAAGCAACAGCCAAAAGGGCTCAAGACCCAACTCACACAAGCTTTGATGAAGCCCAGAAAACTGTGTACATCCTCATGGAAAGGGATTCATATCCCAGGTTTTTGAAATCCAAAGCCTACCTGAATCTTTTGAACCAGCTGCAAACCAACACCTCAAAATGAAGTGCTTGAGGCAGTGAAGAGCCAAGTAGACTCTGTGTCAAATATCCCGCGGAGAAATCCTTCAAGGTGGTTGGATCTTGGCAAGGAGTACCCTGGCCTTGGGAGGAGGGGTACAAGCAAGATGCAAACAGCTCCACAGCCAAGAGACCGCAGGATAGAAGCTGGCAAGACTGTTACAAGGGTGAGAGCAGCACAGGGAGAAAATCCTCTCTTCCCATATGTTATGGAGTCAAGACAGCATATGGATATTATTTATTGTTTGAACTATGCTGTGAACATTGAACCAAGTCTTAGATCCCAAAGAACTGTTGAATGTTAGGAAGTGCAAGACTAGCAAGCTAAGCGTTGGGGAAAGGTTACCAAGTTCAGAAGAACAAGGATGACTGGCAATTTTGTGCCTAACAAGAAAATGCCCAGATAAGACTGACTAATGGCTTTTTTTCTAGTCTGTGAAGTGTTAATAAGTGTGAGTGCAGTTCCATGATGCTATTGTGCTATGTAAATATATTATAAATTGTCATGTCTTAAAACTGATATTTTTTTAAGTTATATAAGAATTATATAAGCTGTATTTTACTAAGTCTGTATTCAACAGGCAGGTATGTAGCATCTTTTCTGTTTAATTTATTGCAAAACAATAAGCAACTCTTCAATTAAATTACTTAAAAATAAATTTTTGTGGTTATTTTACATTTTAAGTGATCTTTCCATTGAAATCACTGAAATATTGAAACACATTGTTCCCTTCTGTCCCACTATGCCACTGCTTCCCATCATCTTAGCCAAATACTCATTTTCCCCATGCTATCTTTTCTCTTTTTCATCCATTTTACGCAACCGTAATCTTAGTTATCCGAGGTGGGTGATCCTGACTCACATAGACTCATCCTCATGACTCCCAAAAAGAAAAGGAAAAAAAGAGAAGCAAGTCTAAATTTCCTTCCTATTTCGCATAATCCCCCAGCTACCAGCACCCAAGATACATCTCAGATATAGAAAACTTTTAATCACTGACATACAGTTCAATCCATTTCTATACTGATGACATGTTGAGCACAGCAGATTACCTATGCTTGCTTGCATAGAGAGCCAGCAACTGGTGAGACTCACTAGTAGTTGCTTTCCTTGTGATATTAGTACTACTCAACCTAATCTTGGCAAGTTCCAGACTCTAATTTACAATACCAATACTAGCATCAAAGGTCATTAAACTTCACTGCAAATGTCGTGTTGTATTTACTCTAAAATATACAGTATCATGAGTAGTCTATACCACAGTGGGCTGTGATGAGAAATAAAGCAAATGAAGAAAAGTTGCAATTATGCACAGGCACTACCACGTCTAAAGTATTTAAGACCTTGTGACTTTAGAGCTCATAGTAGAAATAAATCAAAGCATGCCCTCATCTTAATGAGTTACCATCATGAGACAGCTATCACACAGGTGGCAATACAAGATTTTATCTCACCCTTGCAGATTTTCCATTTTCCAGAATCACATGAGCTTAGTCAGGCACACTCCATTATTCCATACCAAATGGAGAAGCTATAAACCCACAGACGTACGTCATCTCATGGGGAGAGCAAACTATGTTCATGCTGCCACCCTTCGGGGACCTTAGGACCTCCAAGGGAGAAAAAAAATCTTCAGTGTTACAAGCAAAGCTCTGCTGGAAGGAGCATAGCTAAGTGGCAGTTGCTACTCGCTTCCACCATCACTTGCTGTTGCAGCTGGAAGCCACTGCAAATCACACCTTGTTACTTTCAAGGCCAGTAAATGCAGAAGACTATAATCTGGTCTCGCAGTATGATGCATACCTGAGGGAGTCTCTGATTGCAAAACTTGAATGCTCCTGAAACATTGTAAGCCCATCTCCAGTTGGCACTCTCTTACATGAATTAAGTTTCGAGGATCAGTAGGAATAAATCTAATTCCTGTGAAGTAGGAATAACAGCTATGCCTCCCACACAAGGGGCATCCTCCTGTTTGTTCTGACACAGCTAACATGGACCAAATGTCACTGTTTACATAGCTTTAACCTTGCAGAAGACAAAAGGTAACTATGAAATATCAGCTACCCTGCCTTCAAGTAACGTTTTTCTTTTGACTGTAATTAGTATGGGCCCACTCTTCATTTCCTCCCTCTGCTGTTTCACAATTTTGGATGATTTAGCCAAACCACTGTATGAAATTTCTGACTAAAATCATATTTCATAGTATGTCTATTTAGGCTTTTTTTTTTTTTTTAATGGCTTGTTACTGTCAGAGTAGACTGTCAGAAGCCATTTGACCTGCTGTAAGCGAGAGTGCTGTGTTTTATAATGAGCAGATACAGGTTTCCAACTCAACATAGGTCTCAGAGACAGGTGTCACAAAAAGAAGGCAGTCTCTAGAGTCGTGACACGGTTTTGGGTGCTGCAGCAGCCACTGCTCACTTCAAGAGACAGCCCATGTCACTGCCCATGCCCACTGCCCTGTGACTTTGCATCAGGCAGAACAAATCTTTTCACAAAGACTGAGTGCAATCATTACAGCTGCCTGGCACCCTGCCCTGCACCCTGACCTCCTGCAAAGAGCCACCAGGTCCTCCCTAACAGGAAGGGGCAAAAAAGTGACACTATAACATGCTGGTTAGAACTCTCTGAAAATAAGCTAAACCTGCCCACAGAACAGACTAACACAGCTCTCAGACAGCACACCAACCACTTGTGTTATACACAGTATAGACCAGAATATTTGCAGAGAGAAGAAGGGACTTTTCACTCTTTTCCACAAGCATCTCTCCCTGCTGCATGATTTGGAGTAGTGTGAGAATGGAAAGTTTCGTTTGGTTTTCGTTTTGGGTTTGGGGTTTTTTTTTTTTCCTTTTTTCAAGAAGAAACTATTCTGCTTCTTACAATCCAACCTTGGTACATTTCTAAATCTTTCACCTTACTTGCAGTAGGAACCTGAAAACAGCTACAAAGATCAATCGCCCAGGTTGTTAATTCCAGAGATATTCCAGCCCACTCCAGTGTCCTTGGCAACATGACCATGTTTCACCAAGCCATAAACAGCATAGCAGAAATACAGAACTGTCTCTGGGATGCTGTCACAAGTCTAGTATTATATATCTGTTGCCATGGCAGGGTTATACAAAGCTGGTTGTTTAAATATGGTCCAAGAGATCTGGATGTATTTTATGGCAATTTATAGTGCTGTCCGCACTAATCTACTTTATAAAAGGAAGAAACTATAAGTATCAATGGAATGGTACAACCAAAACAATTTTTACGGTATTGACACATATTATTTATGTGCTTTAAAATCATCCAGAGATAGGCATTTTTATAATTTCTTCAAAACCTCTTTTTGAAAATGCAGTATACAATGCTTATTTTATAGTGATTTCTTTTTAAGACTGCCTAAATAGAGGCTCTTTGGACTCAGAAAAAGAGCAGAACATACAGATCAAAGGGATTAAGGACTCAGTATTTTCTGTGACCCTTGGTTCATTTACAGGGCACAAGCAGAGCATCAAGTTCATTCATGATTTCCATCTCATCTCTTCCCCCCACCCATGCACACCCCAGCCTCAGTATCACAGCCTGGTTTCATGGCCGTGGGCTGTGCCCTGCCCAGCGCAGCAGACTCTTCCAAAATGGGACGTATTATGCATTGAATGCAGAAAGTGGACCTCCCTAGAAACTTCCCATACTGAAAGGAGAAACTTGTGAACGCAAGCTCTATTTACTATCTTGTAAATAAATTAGTAGGCCATCAGGGAAAACTGTCCTTTTTCAACATATGCTAGACTTTGTTAGTTATCAGTTAACTGCTAAAGCTTTCCAGAACAATCAGGGTCTGACTGTGATCCAGCACTTATTAATATATTGAATATGTATGTCAAGCAGCTTATTTGATCATTTCTTTTAACTAGATTTAAGTTTCCCTTTTTGGAAAAAATATACCGAAGGAATGGAAATTTGTTCCATTCACAGTCTCTATGAAAAATAGGTTGAATCAGATTGGCCATCAGCTACAGATCAGTGTAGGCAAACAGGATGCCCTACATGGAGCAGCTTTAAGGTTTGACAGTAGTGACTCAGACTTTAAGTGTTCTACCTTGCCCCCGAAGGAAAGAAACATTTTCATAGTTTTTCTGTGTTTCAGTATAAAAATCAATCATTGCATCATCTTCAGGCATACTTTTGAAATGAATTAATGTCTCCCTCCTGCAGAAAGAAGCTTTCTTTATAGGACTTAAGAGTCCAGCAGACCCTGAATGTGAGTTTAGGAGACTAACTTTAACCTCTCCAATTTGGAAAACCTTCTCTAAGTGTATTCCCTGAAAGAGATATTTTTAAAATTATCCCAAATAGAACCAAAAATATGGCATAACATAGTATCATTCTCTTCCATATATTGAAAAGGCCATCCATGGAAGCCCGCTAGTACAGACATCCTATTGTTAGGCACAGCAAAGCAGGAAGGAAATTAAAGCTGAGATGGCGATGAATAGTACAAATTCTCCACCTTAGAACCCTAAATGCCACCTGTCCCTGCCCACACTCTGAAGGAAAAGGCTTTCCGGATGTCCTCTCCTTTATGGTAGTGAAATGAGTTTGAAAAGCAAAAATAGATGACAATAGGTGGGAAAACTAGATGTTCTCATCTTCCATTCGGAGACACGGGTTGATTGTATCAGCGAGTGTGATGTCTGTAAATGAAGCTTTATGAGATGAAATCTTTAGTCATTAAACACTGGCAGAAATTGCAAAACAGGTTCTTGCTTAATATTCATTGGGTGATTTAAATTTGTCTTGGATGCTCAGAAACAAAGTCAGAGAGGAGTTAAGGTTATCCCTTGGCTTTCTTTGAATAAATACAGCCTCAGAAGTTTTAGTCACAAAAAGAACATTTACATCACCAAGAACTGATGTGCTTATTTTGGGAATGAACTCATTTCCCCTTATTTGTCAAAACAGTCCCAGAAAGTACTTTCTTGAAAGATCCCAAAGATAATCAACATTTAAATTCTACTGAGCACTTCCCTTCAATTTCTTTGAACAGCCTAAACACCACAGAGCCTTAAAGCACTTACCTAAGCTAGTTTGGTGACCAGCTTTCAGATGGCCCTTTTCACTAATGAAATTAAAAATAGCTTTAGTAAAAAATGAGATGCAGTAATGTAATCCTCTCAGGATCACTCTAGACTTGTATGCAGAGAAGAACAGAACAGAATAGCAATGTTTCTCTTCAAAGTTTGTTACTCAGCCAGAGTACTAAAGTGACAGCACACCTGCCTATGAACTTGACATTGCTTGAGTCACAAGGGATTTTGGTTTTTTTCAAGTTACTGTGGTCAGAGGGCTTCTGTTATTAGAGGACAGCCTTTAAAAATAAAACAAAATAAACACTCTGCATAATGGTACTAACTTAGTAACCTGTGAATTTCATACCACTTATGGAAAAAGTCTGTACTATATTTGCTGTAGCAAATGGTTTGTCAACCATGAAGGCTGAGAAGCCAGCTTTAGAGATAGAGAAGACACTTGCTGTTGAACAGAATTTGATCAGCCATGAGTCTGAGCAAGACAACATGCTTACACATGCCAGTCTGAGGAAATAGCTAACACACTCAGGATGTCCTAATGTTGTGGTTTAACCCCAGCTGCTAATTAAGTGTTATGCAGCCACTCGCTCACTCCCCCCTCACCCAGGGGTATGGGGAGGAGAATTGGAAAGGAATGTAAAACTCAAGGGTTGAAATGAGAACAATTTGCTAATTAAAATAAGAACAAGAAAACAATAGTAATGATAACAATAACAGTTATAATGAAAAGGAGGGAGGAGGAGAGAGGAATGAAATCCGAAGGGAAGGGAGACGAGAACTAATAATGCACAATACAACTGCTCACCACCTGCTGACCAATGCCCAGCCAGTCCCCAGGCAATGACCTGCCACCTTGGCCAACCCCCTCCAAGTTTATATAGCGACCATGCTATCCCATGGTACGGAATACCTCTTTAGCCAGTTTGGTTCAGCTGTCCTGGCCATGTCCCCTCCCAATGTCCTATGCCCCTCCAGCCTTCCTGCCAGCAAGGCCTGAGAAACCAAAAAGTCCCCAACCACACTGTTCCCACACCAACCCCAAACACAGCACTGCACTAGCCACCAAGAAGAAAATTAACCATATCCCACCTGAAACTAGGACACCTAACAAAGCCCAAAGTCCAAGCAGAAACTTCATGTACTGGAACAAACATCTGGGGGATAAGGGGCCCTGGAATAACATGATCAAATGTTCTGACCAACTTGGACCGAACTGTAATCAATAACTTTACACTAAACAACTGCAAGATGGACAACTGACATCTTCAGATAGATTACGCTTGCAGGAAGGGTAAGTAGCCTTTTTCACTGCTGAGCTTTTGTGCAAGTGTGTATGCAGTCTGACAGAGAGCTAAGGGCACATGGTGCTGTGTATCCAAACAACAGTACCTACCCCTCTGAAGCCTAATTGAATGGGAAGGTTGAAAGTTCACGTAAAAACTACTCCAGGCTTCCAGTCACATGATTTCCTTCTCTGCTTTGATGGTTGCAGAATATCAGGGCCACACAATGACATCATGGCTTTTACCAAAAAAAAAAAAAAATGGAAGAGAAAGGTCAATAGTGTACAACTGAGGTAACATTTTCAAGAAGTGCTACCTAGCCTTCACTGTTTTCACTCAGCAGAAGATTGTTCATGGAGTTTGCAGAGACTGGCCACAGTGTAAGATTTGTCCAACCTTATTGATAAAACCTGAAGCCATGAATATAGAAACTATTCAAATTCTTGAAGTCAGTGACTCCTAGCAGGCCATGCCTACTTCTACCCAGAAACAGAAACCACTTCATCATCTGTATAGCTGCAGACAGTTTCTTTCTTCAGACAGTCATCTTGTTGTGGCCTACAGTAGGGAGCTGTACTGGTGAACCGTGTTCCCTGTTGCCCTGTGAGCAGATTTTTGCTGCACACTGAACCTAAATTTTCTTGAGGCTACTGTCAATTATATAGCAAGAAAGTTCCCAACAGAACTGATCAAAGCCACTAAGAAAGATGCAACCAGCGAAAACAGGACTGTCGGCTGCAAACACCAATGGCTGTGCTAAGTGAAAAGCAAGAATGTTGATCCGTTTTTTGTACGCGACTCCCACTCAAACAGGAATGAGGATGAGTAGCACCTAGACTGGAGTATCCACTTTTTGCTCTCCTCGAGGTTAACAAAGGCCTCTTCATATTTTACTGCTCTTCCTGCGCTTGGCCCTAGATCTCTAGGCATGTCCTCAGTGCTCCTATTTAACATGCCCTTGTAAGACACTGTGTCAGGAATGTGGGTAGAAGGCAAGCCCCAGCAAGCAGTGTTCCTACATTCATGAATGCCAGCGTGTGGGTGGGTGTACTGCAGGAGAAAGGGTAGCAATGTGAGAGTGAGGGAGTATGTGGGTAGATGGAAAGAATAGCTACAACACAGAGAATGAGACAGACAGTGGTTCCATGTTCACTAGTGTGAGAACAGATGTAGGTGGGCGAGATGTTTGTTGGGCAGAACAGCATTAAAATAGAAACACAAATAGGAAAGAATGAATATAAGAGAAAAAAAAAAAAAAGAGAAGGCATGAGAACTAACAAAGATGCTACTAAGCGAACACAAGAAGACAGAAAATGAAATACAAGACTGAGCAAGAGCTCACCTGGGAGTATTACCCTAAGTAATAAGGAAAAAATTGTTGCAATCAAGATGGTTGACATACATTGCCTAAACTAGCTGGCGATTGATAGTTAATCCCTATAAAACAAACAGGCCAGAACAACTGCCAAATTCAGCAGCTTTGGTGTGATATAGCCATTTTCTCAGTTTTCATACTTTGGTTTTTCAATTTTCCTCATATTTTTCTTTTGGAAAAGTATGTCCAGCAAAACTTCTGAATCCACCAAGAAATAATCAATTCCTACACAGCGCATGCCCTCACAACACTGAAGTTGTTCTGTACCCATACATGTGGCAACCTAAGGAATTCAAAGGAACAAGGCCATATCAGGACCCACATTAAACCGCCTGTTCAATGTACATCTCAGACACCTGCTCGTCTCAGGGTCTCACCTACCTCGGCAAGGAGTCTCTTTCAGGCTAAATGAGACCATGAGTTACAGAGAAACTGCAGAGAGTTTCCCTAGAGCCTGCACCCACATCCACCCTTGAGAGACCATGCTTTGATGCAGTTATACCTTCTTCTTTAGGGCGATACCAGATGACATCTAGTGGAATATCTATGCAATAAGAGGAAGGGTATGATTTACATTCAATCACGTAGTTTTCCAGTGAAGCAGCATACCTGGTTAATGACTAAACCTTTCACTCTTACGTGCTTTAAATATTCTGGAAAGGGAAGTACAAAGGTAGTGTTCTGGGTATTAAGCTAGGAAAGAACGGTAGTGGAAAGCAGCTGACTCGGAGAAACAAGTTGTAAAATCGTATTTGCAGCAAGTTTAATGAAATAGCCACAAGCCTGAATGGTAGCAGTCCTGTTGAAAGTAAGAAGATGGAGTGCTCACAGTGGCTGGGAGGCACGGTGACGGCAGGCAGCAACACAACCATAGCCATTCAGGGTCCCTCAGACTTTGAGGGCTTCCCAGCCAGATTCTGTGGTTTGACAGTTCCTCTGCACTGATCCAAGGACAGATTTGGCAGCATGTTCACCACCCCATGTTAAGGCACTTGGTGATCTTAAGTGCCTGCAGGTTCCCATTAAATTTCAAATGGTGCTTTAGAGCGTGGTCAGGGACAGAACAAAACTGCAGACATGAAGTAAGCAACAAACCCTGCACCTAAATATCCTGCCACTGTACAAGTCAAGATGAGGTTTACAGAAGTATCTTCTTCAGTTTAATACTAAATCAAACTTAAGGGAAAAAAACTAAACAAAGTTTATTTCAATTTTAAGCAGCATTTTAAAATGTCTGTAATATATGAAAGAAAATATTTGAACACAGAGTCACTAGTTACTGACCCTCAGCCTCTGCACAACTCAAGTTTACAAAGAGATGATCTTATATGCAGCGTCCTGAACATCAGCTAATGACAGAAAAAATCCCTACAAGCATTTTAAAACTAAGATTTTTAGATGAGTTATCCTTTAATACCAATATAATCTAATGCAAAAATAAGATCTATTTAAGCTTTTGCGAAAGAACTTACATACACACAACGTTTTTACAAAATATATGTAAATCAAATAGTTAAATACGGGTTCAAACCACTAGTGGAAACTATCAACATAATTGGGATTTTCATTATGAACCTTTTCCAGAGTCACATTTATACATATGGTGCTTTATATATACATATTTTAATTTAAGTATTTTTAGAAATTCCTTATAGCCAATTTTAGCTTGACAAGTTCAGCCCTAAGTTACTTCCCTCCTATGCTTTTAGTATATAACTGCCCGTACTTGCAGGCATAAGAAGTATTATTTTTGAAGAGACGTGAGAAAGTTGGATCATCTCACTGTTGTGATTATTTGAATAATCAACTCAAGTTACATTACATATTTTCCCCTGACCATTCCTGTTGTAGAAATGAAACAAAATACTCTAAAACCCTGTGTGAATGTAGGAAGAATACAAAGTGAGATTTGATGAAATAGCAATCCATAGAGAACAGATCGTGTTATGATATTTGTCCCTCCCTTCCCATAAGCACAGGCCAGGTCCCATGGTAAGTTCTTTACGGTCAGGCTCTTATGGTGCCCCGCTGACACCAGGTTCTGCTGTAGATGTGCATACCACATGTTTCCTCCTTACAAGAATCTTTACTGTTGGAAAACAGATGTACATCCTTCTACACTAGGCCTGTATACCAGTAGGGTGCAATAAAATAAATGAGTGTGCTATATAACTGTAGACTCAAACTTAAGTTTAAGATCAAATACTACAGAGGTCATGCGCTGCCTACAAGGCATTGTAAGAGAAAGATGAGTCGAAACAGAGACACAAGATTGAAAAAAACACATTGCACACTGCACACAGCTGGGCTGTCAGATGGAGCAGGGAGAAGACCAACTTTTCCCTCCTGACACAGTCAACCTGTGCCTTGTAGACACTGGCAAATCCCCAACTACCCCCAGAAAGGACAGAAAGTTCTCTAGAAAGATAATTTCCACCCCACCTCTCCTCTGCAGCTAATTTACAACAACTAGCTGAGCTAATGCTTACTCCCAAAGCCCCAGCACACTACAAACAAGTCCGCCATTAGCATGAACAGAGCTACTTCAGTGCTACTGCACCACTTGGCTGCTTTGAAACGCTTGGCTAGAGAAGAATAAGTGGCACATACACAACTTGAGTCTCAATTTAAAATGAGGCCATAACCTGGGCAACAGCTATGAGAAAAATGACAGAGGATTTCATACAAGTTTAAAGAAAGTTCTGCTCTAATGTCACTCAGATGGCGTGCAACACCAACTTGACTGGTTAGCAACATGTAAAAGCCTCACACTAATGGGTCAGAGCAGAAAATAAAGGCTCTCCCATGGCAATCCAAAGTACTTCATAAAGCTGCCTGTAAGAGGATGAAACCTGGGTTTAATGCAAGAATACTTTTGCCTTTAATCTCATTTCAACATGGACTTTAGGTTTCATATAAAGAACTTTGATAAAGGGATGGAAAATATTAGTCACAAAACTTGGACAATACATGCAAGATTTCAATGAAGCAAAACACAGCTTCATTTCATTACAGCTGATCAGGAGAGATGTCAAGATAATTTCAGAGCAAACAGCCTCTATCAGTGGTGAATCAGAGTCCAACTGAACTTTTTCTGACAGAAACCACAGCCACTGTTTGCCTATGGTATGTATAAGAGGAGCCAGCCACTAACACGAGCAGCACAGACATAGCCAAAGGGTAGTAAGATCTTCTACACTAAAAGAAAGTAATGAAGAAAAAAAACAGGTCAAGGAATTTGGAAAATTATCCCTACAAATGCAACTACTAAATGAAACTTTTTTTAACCAAGGGAAACAATCCAAGAAGAGCTTCTGTAAGTATGAGGTTTTGTATTTTGAAATACTAACAGAAAAGTATAGAAAAGGCAGGGAGATTACCTCAGCATAGTGAGGGCATTCATTTTAGAAATGTTTCTGATGTATAAACAACTTCATCCCTATTTATATATGAATATTTTTTGTAACACTCTTAGTACAAACCAAGCTGAGTGACACTACAGAAGGCAGTTAATTAGAACTTTTATATAGCAGTTTCTCTCTGAAGGTTCTGCTGAAACCTGAGTAGTAAAAACTGGACATTAGGCAGCTTACAGATCCACTGGCACAGCATAAGGGCGCTGAAAAACTCAAAATGTTTGTGTAGTTTGAAAAATAAAGAGCTCTTGTTCTTTGATCTACCAAAGTAGTTTTCTTGGTAGTTTTCCAATATAAAATATAGTAACAGTTAAACAGTCGTTTCCAGATCAGTACTGCTTATAACTTTTACAGACATGAATAACTTCAGGACTGATTCACTTATTATATCAGACAGGCAATTACTTCTCTGAAAATGTTGTAATCATGTGATTTTCTTTTTGATTACAAGACCCGCAGGGAGCACAGAGCCTACATATTAAAGAACTTATGGCCTTGTGGCAATAAAGTATTATAACGAGAAAAGGAAGAGGTAGATGATCTACCATTTACAATAGAAGGTAGGACACTACCATCGGTAAAGTCATAGACTGCCCTTGTGAAGATCAGCCAACACAAAACTGACACAAATTGCTCAAGGGCATGTTGTAGCTTTGTGTACTATTCCTGTCTTATTTTAGGACTAAGCCTATTGCCAGCAGAAACAGGCAACATTAGAGTAATGAGGCATAGAGTATGCTTCAGTGGAAAGAAGACATTCCAAAGCAGCACTGAAAAAGATAAAATCAGCATGTTCTGTTCCTCAGTCCATTAGGAAGTATTTCTGATACAAAAAGAAGAACGAACCACAAAGCCCTGGGATATATGCTTGGCAAATGTGTGTACTCAAGCCCTGGGGAACAATATTTGCTTAAATGAAATGAATATATGCCAAATGAAATGAAAATAACATTTCCTTATACAAATGTGACTTCATGCAGCAACCACCTGAAGAAAAATAATTACTGATTGACACTTTGAATTTAGGTGGAAGTAGCTGAAATAGATTACTTAATATTACTTCATGTAATATTTCTTGGGCATTTCTGTATAGTAGGCTTATAAGCTTCCTCAAGTTTCAAAAAAACCATGAAGGCTGTATTTGGTTTGTATTTCTGTGAATAGAAGAATCACAATTGCAACATGAAAACAGCGAAAATACAGGGCATTGGGTAAAATACTCTAAGATATGATAAGCAATAACCATATACCAGAATTTAAATGCATAGCTTTATCTTAAATATGGACCATTGTGTCGTTTCAAAAGATTGCTTTCAGACAGAGGGTAAGATGAGTAAATACCAGTGAAAAGGCAAGTGTAGAGGAAGTCATACAGAAACCAAACAGAGAATTCCACAAAAGTAGGAAACGGGCAACAGCCACTGGTGATCCTGCAGGGAGCATGAGCAGCCGGAGTTGCACTATAGCAGTTGGGCAGACTAACAAAGTTTCCATATCCTGTAGGAAATCTACTGGGTAAGACTCTAGTATAATGCAAAATTTGATATAGTTGTCAAGGAAACAAGGAAAATAAGACTAAAGGTAAATTCAATCATTTCACAGGTTCAGAATGCTGGGAGATACAGACTTGTTCCGTGTTTTACAGCGTGTTTAGTTTGGAGGAATAAAACAGTTGCAGAAGTAGAATGTGCCAGTCAAACCCAAATGTGAAAAAATACCTGTGATTTTAAATTTTAAAAAGACTATTGTTTTGATTCCAGGCAGGTCTATACAAACTTACCCACTGTCCTATGTAAACTTTACAAAGAATTTGACATCTCCTGAAAGCCAAAGAATAAAAATTAAACACACTCCAGGTCACAAGAGGTTGTTGGGTTTTTTTAGACAAACATATTCTTGACTGCCTTGTTCCTAATAAAAAATTACAGCCTTTCTTATGGATATAATCTCTATACAAAATCAAGTTTAATACAAATTTTTATTGACTTTGAAATATTTGCTAGATAAATATCAATGTTAATCTCAGGCACTTAATTTAATCAACACTGTCCAGCTCACATTGAGCTCTGATCCCTGATCCAGGTCACCCTGAACTTTCAGCAGAATGATTCCTGGTTTCCTTCTGCTTTGGGTCAGGTTCAAACTTGTAATCTCTTTTCACAATTGAAGAAGCAAAGAAGGAGAATTATTAACACTGTTTCCCTAAGAGATAGCCACAGGACTGCCTGATTTTTTGTATTTTTAATTTTTCAAAAAAGTTCTTGAATGTTACAAAGATATATTTTGGTCTAATGTTTCAGCCGTGACTCATAGGTAAAGATTAGATGCATAGAATAATACTGGTAGAACTGGTTGCACTGCTATATGGAGACTGGATTATAAATGGTATTTAAGATAGCTGGAGCTGAGCACAGCAGGTTTAAAACTCACATATTTTCCATTTTTAGAAGAATGAGTCGAAATACTTGTTGGCTTTGCAAGATATTCAGAGCAGAAGAAAATGGGATCAGTTCTAAGTAAGTAACAATAAGACTTTTGTGTTCTGCAGTACATACAGCTGTCTGAGTAGGAGAGACAGAAATTTTAAATTTCATAGTGGAAGTGTTCTTTGCAAGCTTAAGATCAAGTGAAAGAGTGCAACATCTTCACAACTGCCCCAGCTGCCCATCTTCATATAGCCAATTCATTTGCCGTACATGAAGTGTAAACTGGCATCTCTCTGGTGGAAGGAGGGTATATCCCAGTGGGAACTTCTTTTATATTAAACAAGCATAGGCCGAAACTAAATCCCTGGATTAAATCCAGATGTGGACCTGTGAAGACTTTTTGAGCCCAATATTTTGGGTCAGTCTTTTAAAAGAATTCAGACTGTTGTCAAAGGTTGAGTACACAGGTGGTGGATAAGAGACATGGCCAATTGCATCCTGCAAGCCCTCGGCTGCCACCAGCCTCAGTGGAGACCAGCCATAGCTAGAACTTTGGCCAGCACATCACATCAGGATGGTGAAATGCTTCCATCCAACATGCCTGTCAACTGGTAGCAGATCACACATGTTATTGATTAGAGAAAAATGTGTCCTCCACAGCAATACTGAGGAGTGTCTGATGACTCCTGAAACTGCCATTTGGGTGAGGTTAAGTAGCAGAAATCCAGACAGCATTTCCACAAGTGCCTGCTGGATGAGGACTTCTCTCCCACACAGCAGTGGCCAGAGGAGCCCCTCACACTGGAAAAGGTACAATAAATGAATGATAGCTCACACAAGGCACTACAAAACCATTTTTCAACTTAAACTTTGGAGTCTCAGCTATAAAGCCTTAGTTATTTATAGAGAATATTCAGGTTTTTTCAGTGTAATCTATGTTCTTCAGCAAAATTAATCACGTTGTAAATCAGTGCAGCGAGAAGTTTATTGTCAGCACAGCAGCTATGAAAGTGGCATTAATACAGATCCTAATAACCCATGTTCATATTTCTCTTACTGCCTTTCATATTTTCTGATTTTAAAAGGAAAGTAAAAAGGTTTTCCTCTGTGTCAGCTGCCCCATCAGGCAGCGTTCTTTCTGCTTCACAGATTAATGCTAAAGACAAATAAATCAGAAATGGAAATAAGATGGCCCTACTAATGATGCTCAGTGAGACAAGATTGTCACTTGTTCTATATAGAAGTGCTATTGCTAACAGAGGTGAAAAATTATCTGCGTCAGTAGCAGTGAATATGACTCAGAAGCAGCTTCTAGGGAAAAAAAAAAGCGTTCAAAGGACTAAAGTCTCATTCCTTATAACCATACGCTTTGTGAGTTTATACTGAGAGGCCGCCAGTAGCTCATGAGAAAGAAAAAAGAAATATCTTTTACTGGCAAGAGCTACTAGAGAGTTATTGACACCACAATTTGATAGAGGTACAGTTACTTTTACTATACATTTCTCTGATCAGGTCAGACTGATCAGGAAAGCCTGACAAAATAGTCAGTGAGTCACAGCATGTACTCTTCCAGAGAAAGAGAATTGTATCAAGTTAATAAATAGGTGATCACCAATTTAAAAAGCTACAAAGCTACTAATGACTGTTGTACAGCAGAAGTCTATGAAGCATCATGCAGCACTCATACCAAAGCCAGTTTTGCTTTTAATTTATTTTTTTTTAAAAAAAGTTCAGTGATACTAGCTTTTGTCAAAATTGTAGCTCATATGAAAACAAAATACTCAATGAGAAGGGATCTTCCCCCAGGTTTGGCTGACGTGTAATGGAAAGCACCCACTGGAATACATCCCTTGTGTTTTCTTCTACTAACATAAGCATAAGCATTTTTTCCAGGTTACCGGCACTGATGTCCTGTAACTGCAACGCTTAAAAATTAGTTGGTGTAAATGGAACTACATGGACTTAAATGGAGCTATTTGCCCTCAAACATTTGTTTTTCCTTAAATTGTTTAGTCTCTCACCTCACTACTTCCATAGTCTTTCCCAGAATCAGGCAGGAACCTCCTACAAGCTTATGAAATTATTGCTTAAGAATTGCAAACATGAAAAAAAGAAATCTGATTTTAGTCACCTCCAAGAACTGCCTAGACTGTTACTGATGTGTCATACTGCATTGTAAAACACTTTGATGTTAAAGTCAACTTAGACATTAAAGGCCTTTAAATATTACACTAACATCTTGAGCCTTTATAAGAACATTGCTACAAACATCAACATTTCGTTAACTATACAATACCTGTCCCAAAGAAGTTGCTACCTAGAAAGCTAGTACTTCCCTTGTGCTTCCCCTAAGCACAATTTAGATAAGCGAATGCCATTTCTAGAGGAATTACATGAGAGCACCTTGAGATGGAACTGTATTTGTGATGTCAAGAATACTTGCTTCAGCACATTAAGCACAAGATTTACGACACATAGGAAAACCTTTTAAATGTAAGTTTTGTGCCAATCTTATGTAAAGTAGGGGACAGATTTTCAATAATGTAATTTCATTTTGGTTTTTTTTTATACTTTGAACCACAGCTAATCTTACAGTAATCTTCTTTTTTCTAAAGAGTGTCTTTGGAAGAAGTGCTACAATGGTCCCAGTCTTTTGAAAAGCTTGTAACAAGTAAATGTAAGTAATTGCATATTTGTATTCCAGATGGATTACTGAAAAAAACTTCCCATGAAGCAAAATCAGTAAGTCATGCAGTATAATGTATGCTGTCTTACATGCAACTAATGAAAGAAAAACCTTTGTGTGAAGGCTTAGCATGCATTACACTGAAAATAAACGTAGCATGCTATAAATGCTTTCCCAAACTTGCCATTTCTGCAAGCATGTGTAATTCTTTTAAAGACATATGATAAGGGCAGGTTTATGTTCCATGCTCCCACTTACAGCACTGCATAGCAATATGTATTAGAAGAAAGTGAAAGAAAAGTTGACTCTGTGAATCCTGTGCATGGCAAAGACACCAGACCTAATGCTACATCTGTACAGTGTAATGCCCTGGAAGGTGGCTTAGACCCTCATCGCAAGTACGGGAAGAACTGTAGCTTCAGTAGCAAAACCGAACTTTCCCACTTCAGCATCCCTCTGCCTCATTCAGGGCTCAGAGCTCTCTTACGCTTCTCACATGGCCAGCAGTCTCCAGCGACACTGCCGAGTTACTTTTTTTTTAAATATTGACTAGAAAGTAGTGTAACAGAATTACATCACAGCACAAACCTCTCAGAATTATTCCCAAGGACTGGCACTATTTTCAAACTAGACAAAATACAAAGAGCAAGAAGATTAAAAGACAGAATATGTAACAACTATAAAGAAAAAGATTTTGCCATTAAAATCTTTAATAGCAAGCAATGTAGTATGTTAGAGTTTTCAGGGAAAGCACAGGGAGAAAGCACACAACAAAACATTTAAAAAAGACAAAATCATAGTACAAGCAGCATGCATGCATGCAATCACTGTCACTGCCAAATGACAGGCCGTGCTCAATGTCTTTAAAAACATGAAACCATAAAATGCTTGTAGCTTCCAGCAGTACTTGGATGCTGCCTCTTCTTGAAATACCTCCCTCATTCCCTGTATTTAGATGGCACTATTTGTCGATTCTGAATTTAAGTGCCTAATGACATCAGAAAATCCAAAGATGTACTCATGTGAAAAGCTGGATGCTCTAAAGGCAATGATTTGCAGTTCTTTGTGAAAGGTAGGCAAAGTATTTGCCTATCTTAGGTTTTACTCTTGAAAGTACATCTTACAACTGCAAGCATCATTCCTGCCCGAGTGCTAGCACAGGGTGAGCCTCATAGACTCTCTCCTGGCTAGAGGTATTTTAGCGACTGTCACCTAGTTCTGTACAGAGCAAGTCTAATAACATGACAAAAGGCAGCCTCAGGAACTTCATCTTTGCCAAGATCCTGCTGATTGCTGCCATCAGACTCCATTACCAGGTGTTACAAAGAGATCCTCAGGTGCAAAACCACTTCTTTGCTTCAGAGAGAATTCTTTTAACCACTTGATTACAGCAACAAGAGACAAAGTTATTTCCTCTTCTTTGCTAATTGCTTTTCCCCAAAATTCTTACATCAGGAAAATAAGGTGTTGTTTTTTTTCCACTCAGGTCATGATGGTTTGATAATACTCAGACATTTTCTATACAAAACTAGAGCCAGAATTTTAAAATATTTGATAGTCTTTGGATACATTTCACAGTGTTGCTGGAGCTCAGGAACAGCAAAGTTTTTTGTGCTCTGTCCCTGCACAGCAAAATGCCATGGAAGGTAAAGGAAGTTCTGCCCATGCAGGAAAAGGCAGTGTTGAAGCGTAGGGCTCTGGGTTAGCGTGTTGAGTTCCCCATTTCGATATAGGAATATTTATAGTTGTACAATCAAGAACTATACTGTTTTGTAATCACCCCTATTGCCTTTGAAGGACTCTAAAGATAATGTATATATACATGGTATATAAATTTGGCTTATGAAATATTTACAGATGGGCCTATGATCTACAAGACCTACTTGAAAACAGAGCACAGTGATGAAAACATAGAATTTTGGCTTGCTTGTGAAGCTTATAAGAAGATCACGTCACAGAGGAAAAGGATTTCCATGGCCAGGAAACTTTTTACAAGTTACATTCAACCTCAGGCTCCCAATGAGGTGATATGTGATAACACAAACACTTTTTTTTTTTCCTCTAATAGGAATGCCTGATGCATAATGTGGCTTACAAAAAGCAACAATAAATGTGTAGCACCTCTTGTATTAAAGGGAGTGAAAACTGTTGCTAGTCATCCTCCCAAAACTCTTTGACACCTAGAATTTTAATACTTGCCATCACATCTTGTCTACAGGCAAATCTTTCAACTACATCCAAGGACACAAGCAAAAGGCACAACTAGATTAAGAACCAAGTTCTTGGATCTGTTCTATTCTTTTTAGTGTTTCATCCAGGGGCCATTGATACCTCTTCAACAGATATTGGATGATGACATTGCTACGTGTATATATTACTCTGGTCTTTGCAAGGGTAAATGTAAATGAACTCTACCCGGTACTGTCCCCTTTGTATAGTGAGCTAAAAGAAATATTCCAAGACAGATTCTTTTCTGCTTCCAGAGCAGACTTGTATGCAAAATGTTTGAGAGCGATTTTTTTTTTTTCCAACAAATGGCTATTAAAAAAGTTATTCCTGCTCAGCTAGTCATGCTCTATGACCTTTAACTATTCCTGCTTGTTACTCTCTCCTTGCAAAAATTAGCTAATACTGGCTTTTACTGCCACTGTCTCTGGCAGACTGACATAAATGAAAAATCAGGCTAGAGTATTCTCTGGTTTAGGCAAAACAATAAAATTATTACAGAGTCTCAAAACATAGCTTCCCTGTTGACACTGAAAGACAAGCCAAAACCAACTCAACTGGGTTCCCAAATGCTGAGAGCAGTTGCTGCTTTAAATGACTAAACCACTCCCATCAATCCAAAACTTGAGGAAATCTGAGACTTCCCTCTCCTGGTTTTACATGCCAATTGGCAAGACAATGCATTTTTCTGTCTTTTTCTGATTTATTTTATTTTTAGCATGTGCAGCTATAGGAAACTCAGCAAGACATTTGCATTTCCAAAAGAGAAATGTCAGTATTGCCAAACACAAATGCATTAATCAAAAGTTAGCGCTTAAATCAGGACAGTTAAAAATAAGCTGTATATTTTTTTTTCTAAAATAATACGCATTTGAATCTTGCTGATGGTTGTCTGATTTCTAGGTCTTCAGGACACACTGGTTTCATGTTTTCTTGGTATTTGCTATTAACACAAGAAGTAGGTACCACTCTAAAAATGTAGATGCTCATGAGGATTTAAAACACAGTTTATATTCAGATTTCAGCAGCATTTAAAAAGGTGCAACCCAAACAACTACTCTGGAAGAGCAAGATCCCAACCCATGACAGACATCAGCACTAGCTTCACATCTTTAGAGTTCTCCTTTCAACAGTAAACAAAGTTAAGCTGAAAAAAAAAGCAATGTAATTAATCATCAACTAATGTGTTATCAAAAGCCCCCATTTTATCTGCTATCTTTTCCTTTAACTAGACCTTTCTACTCTTACACATCCACAGAGCTTCAAGTTGTCTGCTACAAACCCTGGATCACATCAGAAAAGCTCTAGGAACCAAAGCTTTTTCTAAACAAGGTTGACTATGGGTTCAGTTTTTGTTTCTCTCAGAGACCATAAAAATTTTAGCATTTGTTTTTCACTGGTACTGTGCACCTCCAGCCACTTGGACTCATTAGAAATCCAAAGTCAGGTTTCCTTTTCAGGGATCTAATCCTAGCTCTAAGAACAATTCTTAGTGAAAGAAAGGGGCTGGATGTCAACACCTTTCAGCTACTTCTTCCACTGCAGCCACTCCACGCAAACCACATCTGCAGGACTTCCTCTGCGTAAATCATACATATGTTCATATGCTTTCTAGAAGTAGTGAGCAAGTCAAAAATATACTGCTTAACCCCACTAAGGTTTGAAGTCTTGGGCCCATATTCTATATATGAGCCCAGCAACAGTGACTTTACCCCTGCTTTTGACCTCCACTGATCACAACAGTCAGGATTAAACCGGCCACTTCATTGAGGGCATGGGGCAGGCTAGGAAATTCAGGCAGATCCCAGTCTTCCAGGCTTCTTGTACTTAGGGGAGCAAACCCCCCGCCATTCAGCCACTAACATACCTCTTACTAAATCAAACACCAAGAGGAACAAATTGGTCAACTAATAAAACCATGTTTTCTGGCATTATAAGGAGAAATCCACTCTGCTAGAATCAATGTTTTTGGTTAGGTGCTTGTGCTGGCTTTGGCTGGGATAATTTTCTTCATAGTAGCTAATATGGGGCTTTGCTTTGGATTTGTGCTGAAAACAACACTGATAATACAGAGAAGTTGTAGTTCCCGCTGAGCAATGCTTACAGTCAAGGCCTTTTCTACTCCTCACCCCACCCCACCAGCAACCAGGCTAGGGGTGCACCAGGAGCTGGGAGGGGACACAGTCAGGAGAGCTGACTAAAGGGATATTCCATACCATATGGTGTCATGCTCAGCATATGAAGTTGAGGAAGAAGAGGGAAGCAGGGGGATATTCAGAGTGATGGCATTTGTCCTCCCAAGTAACTGTTAGGTGTGATGGAGCGCTGCTTTCCTGGAGATGGCTGAACACCTGCCTGCCCATGGGAAGTAGTGAATGAATTCTTTGTTTTGCTTTGCTTGCATAAGCAGCTTTTGCTTTACCTATTAATTGTTATTTAACTCAAGCCACGAGCTTTCTCACTTTTACCCTTTCAACTCTCTCCCCCAACCCACAAGGGGAGAGTGAGCCAGCAGCTGTGGAGCTTAGTTGCCAGCTGGGGTTATACCATGACAGTGCTGATTTTAGATTAAAGGGTATATAAAAAGATATAAATGAAAGGCATTTAGTACAGGTCCCTGTATCTTCCTTACCCTTCTTTGCATGCATTCAGTGATACTTTAGTAATGTTGTTTTCTGTTTCAGATTAATATTGACAGTCCTGCGAGGAAAGCAATCATAAGAAATATTCAAGAGCCAACACAGTCCTGTTTTGATGAAGCACAGAGAATAATTTACATGCACATGGAAAGAGATTCATATCCACGATTTCTTGAATCAAAGTTCTATCAAAAACTCAAACACAGCCTTCAAAATAATGGCGATAATTAAATGATGAAGAGAAAGGCTGAAAATTTAGGAAGGCTTCTTGTGGCATGCAAGTGTCTAAGATTTAAAGTAGACAGGAGAAATCAAGCAGTAATGTGCTCAACTGTTTTGTTGATGTTCAAATTGGCGAGACACTATCCTCCCCCTTCCCTTTCTTTTCCCATGGAAGAGTTCTGGTTTCGTTTTCCTCTCCTCTCAACAAAACCTTAAAAGCTAGCAAAAACTAAGTAAACCAAAGTTTCAGCCAAAAATTATAGCCTAAGGTTCTACTCTTTTATTGATACTTTTCAACTCAAATAACATTTTCAGTATTGTTTTGAATGACCTCAAGTAAAAAAAAAAAAAATTGTCTTCCTGCTAGGAAATAAATATTTATTTGGCTATACATAACACAGAAGAAAAAACATCTGCATTGCTGCATTGACTTTGTGTTGTTGCTTTGTTATACTCTTCCAAAGTAAAATATGATAAGTTGTGAGGTACAGCTGCTTGCTTAAGCCATGAAGCATAGCATTCACGTGGCGTAGAGTCAATTTATGCTAAATTATGGTGTACAACATATGCTGTAAAGGTACTTTGTCTACAGCATACTGTAATACTACCAGTGTTTCCTGAATTTATCTTCACTTATGAAGCTCATTTGTCTTTTTTTCTGGGTATGGACACAAACATATCACTTTCCCTTTGGCATCTGAACATCATACTGTAACGCAAGCAGGTTGGCCTCTCATGCATGCACTGTAAAAGACACCTTGCTTACGTATTGATCAAGTATCAAAAACTGGCTTACATTCAAAAAACAATCTAACTTCTCATGTCTCATTAAAACTGGAATCTCTTAATTATTTTAATGGTCTTAAGCATAGACACTAAAAGACACAGTAAACCAGGGACCTTTTTGCATCCTCTCAAGCTGCATTATTTCAAGGAATACAAAGAACAAATTCTGACAGCAGCCCCATCAACCCCGGTAGCATCACACTGATCCTCTGGGATGATTTCACAGGAGAAATGAAGTATTCATTCAGTTGGATACATTTATTTGACTGAGGCTATTTCAATCATGTTGCCAGTTCATGCTTTTTAACACTTTAAGCTGTAACTTGCCTGCCTAGTTTAAAAAGGTAATTTTTGTGACAATGTGGTAAATCATTGCCTTGCTTCTGCTGGGAAAACTCAGTCTTTCTGTGGGAGGCTCACAGCAGTCCTTTGTGCCACCTGCTTAACCACAGTAAGTTTTTGTTCTCCCCGAGAACCTCCTTTACTTCTCCAATGTGAATGTCCCAGCCTTTTCCTTACAAGGCGAGCATGAAAACACAGGTCAGTGCAGACAGCGAACAAACAATTGGGTTTTACTTTGGTGGCATCTGTCCTGTAGCGAGGCAACACTATACTTGTTAAGATGTTTCTCTTGCCAGTGTAATAACATATTGTATGTAAACATTTTAAGGTAAAGTCTCAATCCCTCCTAAAAAAATAATCATTGTTTAGGGCCTCCCTGAGCAGTGGTACTATTGTGGTGCACAATATAGCTGGGAAGAGGGACAGTGATTTATTGATGGCAGATGAGCATGCTTATCAACAGCTACCAAATGCATGATATTACATCTGGCTTTGCATTAAGTTATATTGGTAAACCGTAACTGTGTGTGTGTGCTCTAATGTCAACAAAACTATAGTATAAGTGGTCATGTTGTAACTTATCAATTATCTAAGGCTCCACAAATTCATTTCATCCATCATTTTTATGAAATTCTCAAGCTAGAATTTATGTACATGCCTAAAGCAGAATGCAAAGCAAGTATAAGCATAATCTACACTAGTACAGAAACCTTAAAGATAGCAAGTACTGTAAGAAAAGAGATTGTTAGTATAGGAGATAATCCTGTCCTTTTGCATTGACCCCATATAAAAGGATCATCATAGCAACATGTGATTATTCAGCTTGTAAAGCCACTGTCAGCAAGCAGAGACACCACAGGAAATCCAGGCAGGGGTAGCATAGCTTTCTGTATGTACTTCTGAGGTACGTACAGTGCACTTTGGCTTCACAGATCCTGCAGATGCCTCAGCCTCAGAGCAAAGAAAAACTATAGGAACTATTAAAAAGCAATTCCTACAGGGAAGTAGACCTGTGACAAAAGTCAGCCTGAGCAGAGGAAAAAGCAAATAAACAAGGGACTACACTATGAAAAGCCTTCCCATGTCTGTGAGGATCAGAAATTCAGAAGACCTAGGTATTGCTCTCTAAATGGAAAAGACTTGTAATGACCAAGGATAATAGCTCTGCATATCCAAACAGGCCTAGCATGCAGTCTTCTGAAGGGCTTACAGGAAGAGGCTGGTCAGGTAGTGTGACAGAACATTTCTCCTTGCAGAAAAGAGATTATCCAGAAGGAGGAAAAAAAAAAAAAATCATCCACAGAGAATGCTCAGAGAAATCATAGAGGGACTCACAAACACTTTTACGGCATGAAGTGTTTAGCATTTATTTTGATAACAGGTCATGAGTCTAGCAACCCTTATTGCTGGTGGACTTATTAACTTTATATTTCCTTCTAGAAATAACTAAAAAGTTGATTGTTTTTTGGGTTTTTTTTTCTAGTGATGTCTCCCACCCCCCCCAAGTTGGAAAAAGAGAGGGTCCTTTTCCCCAAATAGATTTATTGTTAACTGTTAGAGATCTTTCTCTTGCTTGATTTTTCTTTTATGTTATGAGAGGCATGACAGTAACAGTGTATTTCATCAGATCACATGATTCATAAAACAGTAACTACTGGCAGCAGCAAAAATAAATCACCGCTTTTAACATTTTCATTAACAGCACTTGAATAAGCTCAGGTATACTTTCCACTGGCAGACAACACTAAAAGGCATTTGCTCACATTAATCACCCAAAGCTACTGTTAAAAAAGATAAACTTTATAACAGCTAAATTTGCAGAATTCTTTGTCATTCTTCCCTCTTTACTTAACAAGAACAAAAAAAAATAAAAATAAATCCAATGGCAATTCTTCAAACACATTAAATTTGGCAAGACAAAAATGTAGATTAATCAAACCACTATAGCAATTAACTGTATTCAACCCTGGAAACTGTTGACCTATCAAGGCTCTGTAAAAAAACAACCCATAGTGGACAGATGGTCTGGGGTTTTGGGTGGGTTATTTTGTTGTTGCTGTTGTTTTAAAAAGAGCTGACAATTAGATCTTTTTTACTTTGTAAATGTGAGGTGTGCATGAGCTTCTTTCTTGACAAAAGTGATTAAACTTACACCCTATTGTTATATTGCTGTTTTCATGAGTTTTGCGTCTGCTCTCAGTGTCTAGATGATGATAAGTGCAGAATAACAAATGTAGTTTGCATATCAGGTCTAAAAAACAAAGTAAAAATCTGCTTATAAGTAGAGTCAGCCAAAACAAACCAGTAAGAACAGCATAGTCCAGTCTTTTCTGTACAGATGGGTGGTAAATGAGAATATATAATGTCTCTCCACTGTATGATCAAAAGCCTTCAGAGAATAAGTTGCTAGGAGGCTTTCGTCTGAAGTTACCTCAATTATTTCATATCTTCATATTAACTCCAGGTATTTCTGCTTTTAAGTCCCAAGAAATAAAATATAGGCAGTTACACTCTAAGCACAGTAACCAAGTAATGTCCAGAACTCGGTACTGTAGACAACTGATTTAAACAAATATTACAAGCAGAGATGTTTGTCACCAATTCCAGGGCAGATGAGGATGTTTAGGAACCTACAGCCTCAGAGGAAAGGGAAATGACTGTAGCATTTCCAAGTATTGCCAAATATACAGTACTGTTGCAATCACAGGTCCCTTCAGAAACTGATGTTTGGTCTAAAGTTCAGTTCACTAAACATGGAGGAAAGAGCACAATAGAACAAGTCTTCCAAACAGAACATTTTGCTGCACATGACGATTAGCTAGATGATGTGGCTACAGACTGTAGCCTTCCCTGGGCAAAGACTGCATCCTAATATCGGCTTGCATAGGGTGTCCTACAAGGAAGCTTCACAGAGGTGGTAACCTCTCTTGGCAGAATTACCCATCTAATAATTTTGCAGTTGCACTGAGTAACTGTACAGATTTGAGATGCCTTGATTTCAAAATTTAAAATTTCAAACCCAAATTTTAGAAAAATGAAAAACTTCAAAATTCAAATTTAAGATAGCAGTCCCAATTCAGAGTCTGATTAGAATACACAAAGGATTTAACTTTTTTTTCTAAATCAAAAATAAAAGAAACAGGTGCAACAATGTAGAAAAATAAAATCACAAGGCAAGAAAATTAGATATTGGGGAAGCAAATCAAGCACTCTTTTAGATATCATACATCATAAGTGCACAGATTCTAAGAACCATGAATTCTCATCGCAGCAGCAGCAAGATATCAGCCACTGAAGCCAAACAGTGCAACTGGTTCTTTAGAGAGGAACGTAAATTAGTAAGAACATGGTAGCATCATATTATGGATTCCAGCCAGTGTCTTTCAATTGGTTTTCAGGCACCTACATATCCTTATAGAAACAGCAACATGGAATGAGACATCTTGCAGTATACTACAAATGGTCAGAATTCAGTACATATGCATTCTGTCTTGACTCAGTTGCATGAACACTTTATGGTGTGTAGAACCCTTGGGCTAACTAAGGCTTCCCCTGGTGCTGGTAGATCTGACACAGGTAGGTAGACATACTGCCCATTCCCTGCTGCAGTGGCAAATGGATGCCGCATGGCATCCTAGAGCATCTCAGAAGAACTAGGTGCCTGTGTTTACACAACCAAATCAGGCCTGCTTTCTTAACTAAAGATTTCACATTTGCTAGGTTTTTTTACCCACCCCAGCATCTTAAATCATTTACTGAAAAGTTGTTTATAACTTTACAACAATATTTTCCCTCCAAAGTCACTATGACAATTATCTCAAGATGGCCACGCTTATATAGAAATCCTTATGTCCTGTACCTCAGATTTTGCTCAACTCAAAGTACAGTGCAGCTATCCAGGGACTGAGAACAACTCCTTACTGCAAGAACACATACCTCACAAAATGGAAAGTGGGGTCAGTCTACCCTGACAAGTGTAAGCAAGTGGGGGGTTTTAACCACACCAAACCCGCACTGATGGCTACAGACCTCCTTCACAATCCTAGCTTTTCAGTCCTGTGTCTTCCCTCTGGATTTGTGCATCGGCTGCACAGATGTGAGGATAAGAGGAACAACTCAAGGCTTTACAGCATCAGGGCAGGAGGCAGGGCTGCAGTTCCTCTTCCACAGCCCCATGCCACTGTAAGTTTTTTTACAGGGCCCCATCAATCTAGTAGCCTATACTTATCAGGGGGAAACAAGTCAGTGGGTCAAAAACCTACAAATTGTAGCAAAGACTTTATATGAGCATTGCCTTCCTGTCCAGCTGCGAAGAGCAGAAGTTTTGTAATAGCGGTAAGAGTGCGCTCTGCTAGGCTGGTAGCAAGGCTTAAGGTATAACATGAAACCTCACCTGAAAGACTGCATTTTGTGTGAATAAGCAGAAATGACAAATTGTCACTGTATTTGCCGAGTCCAAAAGGAACATGGCATTCATCTAATGACAGATTAAAATTGTTGCCTCTGTTTTGTGTCCTGGCTTGCCTGTCTCACTAGTCTCTGATAAGTCAAGTTTCCCATGCCATCCATCACTAAAGCTATTGCTGCATATTGTACCAGCCAAGCCAAATAGTTTTTTCTTCCACACTCCTTGTCTGCAAACAGTGATTCCAGTAATCACCTCTAACAGGTGAGTAAATAAGGACAAGATTTTCTTTTTCTTAAAGAAATGGTTACATACTCAATTATTTCATGGAGTTATTTCCTTTCTACAATACCATGATCCACTTTGCCTTTGATTAGAGGAAAGAGTACAGGACTGTAACTTCACTTGCACAAATACACAGGGAAAGAACTTTACAGTCAAAGTTCTAAAAGCAGTTTTCAGACATTTGCAATTATAAAGTTTTATCATTCATAACACGTGATCTGGTTAGTTATTAATGAGTCATTCAGTGCCATGACAGATCACTTCTCAACAGTAGGAACCATAAATATTTTTATTAATTATTCTCTACCAATGATGACATACTTAGTTTTTAGTCTCATCATTCAAGAAGTCCACAATAACAAAAATCAAAGGGAAGAAATATCTAGAAACGTCTAGCCTGTGAATCATTTCCCATGTTGCTCCTTCACTCAGTTTTGTCTGCTGCTGAAATAATCTTTTAATAACAAAAGAGTAATTTATAGTTAATATTTGTAATCTCATTTCAGTTCAGATACCAATACAAAAATTGCTTCTTTATTCCTCATTATCTTCTTCACTCTCTCACTATTCATTTTAGCTGTATTTTTGCAACAGTTTCTGTTGGTGGTCACCCTACTTTTGTTTTCTAGAACACATTTTTCTTTGCATATTTATCTCAGTAGCTCTCCAGATTCCTTCCCTTTCTATATACCTCCCATTTCTCTCTACATTAAATACTGATATTTTTTAAAGCATGTATAACACATACATATTTTAGGATATTTCAAAGGGTTTGTTGTCTGTTTTAAAAAACTCAGGATTTAGATCCTGTAAACTGCATTGGTTCTAGATTAACATCTGTCACTTACAGCTCTTTCAGACAAGTTCATACTCTCTCAGGAGTCACCTTAATGCTACGTCAAAGACCTCTCTCCACTTTACACGTATTGAGCCTTCCAGCACAGTCTCTGGCACCACCACCAGTCTGTCTTCATAACCAGGCCAGGTAACATGTCCCAGAGCACCACCAATACATCAGCACACAACACAACCTTCCCAGAAACGCTGTTCACAGACAGGTTTCCTACAGTCCCACTCAAACCATGGCAAGGTAAAACTTAGTTTGCTTATGGCAGCTCTCTGCTGCTGCGCAGGAGTGCCACCCACCCAGCTCACAAGTTGAGTGGGCCTATTAATTGACTCAGACATTGACTCACATGGATTCATTAGAGGACTGAAATGATGAATACCACATTATCAAATGCAATTCCAGAATACAAACACTGCAACAGTCCCACAGGACAAATTACAGTAGGGCAACTATTTAAACTTTTATTGCTGCTACATCAGCATGGCAATTGCTTCCTAGCAACATGGTTACTGGTAAAATAGGATAAAATTGCTCAGAGGATAAGCCTGTATTGTCTTTGCTATTGTAGTACACTGGATGAACAGTTCACTGACATTTAAAACCTTACAGTTTTACATTGCTAAATATTGAAGAGTGGGTGAAATCAACCTCTAGTATCAGTTACAAAAGTAGCAACAGTTGCTGCAAAATCAGAGCCATTGCTGAGATAATTATGTTCTGTCTAGCTCTGCTGCTCATACATTTAAGCTATAGTATTAAAAAAACTTCAGAGTTTTTTTTCCAGCATGAACAGAAATGAGATCAAATAGTAAAGATGAAATCTAGCGAACAAATTACCTGTTCTAACAGGTGAAAGTTTAATAGAACATGCCAATCATTTTGCCTCTAGCAACTTAGCCTGCACTTACTGATTGTTGTGCAGTGGTACATGAAGCTAATAGTTTAAATAATCCAGTTATTTTTCCACAGCTTTTGAAATAATTTTTCTAATTGCTGTATCATTGCTGTATCTGCACTGGGTCTGCCAGCCATTTTGGCTATAAAAATATATTTTCTACCTGGCATTTAACATTTTACAAGTGAAGTAGCTAGCTGGAATACATCTACAGCATTTGTAGAAAGGTGTTAATATACTCTGTCTGCACTTTACCTCAGTAGAAGAAAGATCACTTCCAGTGCCAAGAATGACCTGACCCCACTAGCATAAGTTTATAACCATTGCTGAGAAACTGATGTGATAAAAAGCACGTTTTACAATTCTGAGGCAGTTAGGCTTTAGCAGTGACGTAACTTGGAAGTATTTCTAGACAGTCAGGACTAGATTGTCATTTATTTATGTTACATTAATGCTGGTAGTCCTCACTGAAAGCCCCAGGGCATTAGTGCATGCTACTTGAGAAAACTCGTGAAGGAGTAACAGAGAGCTGAAAAGCCAGCAAGTAAGAAACTTAATGAGACATAGGGGCAAAATATTACCCCAAATAAAAACAAACAGCTGAAAAGTCTGAAAGAAGGCCAGCTCACCCCCCAACCTGACCTCTTCCCCTCCACTTTCCTCTTTGGCTGGGACTCACACCATTAGACAAGCCCATGCTAAGCCACGACAAGCCCTTGAGGACACTCACTGGAGCCACCCAGGACTGAACTGCAGGACAATTTGACCAGTCTCCATTGGCACAGGCTTTGCCTTACAAGGCAGCTGGGAATGGAAAACCCCAACACAGTGGGGCACCTTCTTTACCTGCTACAACCAACCAGGTAAACGTTGCCCCCACAAAAAGGGACAACCTAACCAGTGTTGTACATAGTGTAACCTATCAGTCACACCACGCTGTAAATGGTCATTATGAAGTGTTCAAAGATAGGGTTAAAAAGCTGAAAACAATATTTATAGAACTCAGCTATTTATTAAGATAGATTCTTCCCAAATTCCAAACTAAAACCAGAACATCCACATTTCCACATCAAGCCATTTTAAATTACAGCTTCTATTTCAGTAAGAGTGCACAATTTTATATTAGAAAAGTATTTTTAATATGTACAGCTTACAAAACCCACAAAACCTTTCTTAATCATTTAGGTATCCAGAGGCATTTAGAGAAGCAAACTGCATCAAACTTCTAAACATAAATCAGAAAAAGTTTCCAACAGACTTTTCCCATTCCATTTTATTTGAATTTTTTTCATTTTAAAACACAATCAACATGTGACCAACAGGCTCCAGAAGGCAGGATGTTTTAATTAGGACACCACTCCTGCAAGACCAGAAATAACAAGAGTTAAGAAAGAAGAGAAACAAAACTATAAAAAGACTCTGGCTTCTCATTTAGTCTAACACAAAACCTTCTAAAACCGTCACAAACATTTTAAGTACCACATATGGATGAGATCGGAAGCTTTCTTCTCCCTCCCAACTTGTGCACAGTCCATTCATGCAAACACACCAGCATACATTGGAACAGCAAGATCTAAGACTGATCATATTTAGCCCAGATGTAGTAATATTACTGAAGCAATGAAAAAAGTATTTATGAGCAGTGTTGTAAAGGAGGCAACTGGGATCCCCATGGGAAATACCAGTATAGAAAGTCAACATTCCTTTGGTTCTCGGTGAATTAAGATGGCTTTTGGTCAGTTTTCCACTGTTGCTATTTTTCTTTTGTTTGGAGCACCACTCTTCCCTTTTTTCCTTGGCCAAACAGCTGTGATACATGTACAACAGAGACCTGTCTGGACAGGCATAGAAGAGTTATATGATAAAGAAAATAGGGTCCTCAAACATGTTTGGGAAACGAAAATTGTTACTGATTCTCATCTAAAGAGCTCTGTGGGGAAACAATTGCATCATTAGGTTTGTCGTTGATATTCAGCTGCTTACCATTAGCTTTCTTTTTAATGTAAAGTGAAAGATTTGAAAAGAATTTACATCAACAAATGATTAAAGTCTGTGACAATTAATGAGTGATAAAACCCAGTGAAGCTAAAAGCACAAAGCGTACTCTGCTTTATTGCAGCATGACAAATGAAGTGGCAGATGCAACCACACTATCCAATCCAGAATTAATCCTAGAACACATTCTCAGATAAGTGAAGAAACAAGAAGAACAGTGTCACAAGAGGGGACGTGCCTATACCTGCAACATCAATCTAAAAAGAACAAGAGAAACAAACACAAAACGGTACTTTAAAAGCAAAGGCACAGGGTGAACAGCTTTCATAGCAAGTAAAGCAGTTTAAAGTATGTTGTATTTTTTTCCTGTATCAGTCCTGCAGTGGTCCTGACCCATATGGATCAGGAAAGGGGATGAACAACAAATTGCACCTGGACATGCATGGGGATAGCAAAAGAAGAATTTCTTTTGCTATTAGCAAAGGTAGCTTCACAAACAGAACAGCATTTAGGGAAAAAGATCAGGATGGTGATTATATATATAACATGCAAGTTATACCCTTTTACACATCTCCTTTCCAGCCTCTCTAGAGCTGCATTGATTTCAACATGCAAAAAGACCAGTTGCGTCACTCAGTCACTTCAATATTAAAATTCAGTTGGAATCACCCCTTCCAGTTAGCACTGCTGTTCAGCCAAAACTGCCCAGAGAGAAGGGAAAGCCAGCAACAGGGTACAGCCCATGGGTTCCGTCATGTCACCATAGGTCTTAAGATTCCCTCTATTTCTAGTTCAGGTTTTTAAAAGTAACAGTACTGTCAGGCATCAGTTTGAAAGCCCTCAAAGATGTCTGAAAGGCCTCATCAGATCCCAGCAAGAAAGTAGTTTCCCAGTACTACCTCTGTCACTGCAGTTTTCAGGGAACATGTCGCTAATGTCACACAAAGAAAACTACTGGACTCCAAAAATTAATGAGCTCACCAACATCATTAACAAAAATCCTAGCCATTTTGGTATATAAAGAGAAGCAGTTAACTTAGATGAACAGTTATTTGTTCATTGGAACGTTACTGGTTTCTGTACTTGTTTCTACTCTATTTTCTTGCTTCTTGTTGAAGATCCCATTTAGAAATACACAGGTCTGACTTCCTTATTTAATTACAACTCCCTAATTTACTTCTTAGTTATGTAACCACTTTCCATGGGAGAAGTTTTACTTCAAATATAATGGTATTTCTACAACCATGTCAATTTAGGGCCCTGTATCTGAAGGGACGAATCTGGAAGCGAACTTTTCAAAATTTGCATGCAACTTCTCCAGATGTTTAGGGCCTTCTTTATATGAGCATCATTCTTATTAGGGTCACTTGCCAGCTAAATATTATGTGGATTTTTTTTCCAGTCATTACTTGCATGATAGTTGTGTCTATTTCCTCCACCATAAAGATACATCGTATTTCTGACACAGCCATTCCCATCTGGTTAGTGTTACTGCAAACAGTAGCACGCTTAGAGCAAAAGTGAATTCCCAACACCCCTGAGCACTCAAACCCCTGGTTGGGTGCTTTCCTAAGTGCTCTGATTACCAACTACAAAAACCAGCTTGCTCCATCATCATATGGGAAAGCATATTTACTGCCTGGAACAAAACCTAAAATCCCATCCATCTTTGCCAGTATAAAGGAAGAGAAAACAAGCACATTTAAATGGCCTGCAAATTAACCTGCAAGTTTTGCTGTCAGCTGGTTGTATACTGTGTAGAGATGTTCAGCACCTTTTCTAAGTTTGTTTACTGTTCACAACTTCTACACAGGTGTATGATGCCATGTATTTTGGAATATTAACTACACTGAGCCCTTCGTTCAATATCAAAAGATATTAAAGCTTTATAATTTGCTGCCTTGATGAGATGAAGGAAGATACAGTTCTACAGAGCCAGCAGTGTCTACACTTACAGCTTAGGTTCAGTGGGAAACTAGCAAACAAAAAAGGGGGGGAAATCCAAGTAATTATCCTTCAAAAGGTCACTTCTCTTACTCCAGTTAGAGCAGACAACACATACAACAGTACATAATCTACTAAACATTAACAAAGCATACTCAAAAAGGACGCATGCAAACCTGAGGCTCAGCGAGGAGTCAGGAAGCATGTTCCTTTACTGATAGCAGTCTTGGAGCAATTTTCATAAGTGATACTTTCCTTCCCAAAGGATCTCTTCTGTAAAGCACACAAGCTTAGAACTAACCGATTGCAAAACAACACCTTCCACCACCACAATTTTCTGGTTATGATTTAAAGATAGACATTTAAACATCTCTTTAAAGGGTATATAAAACACAGCATTTTGTTTTGGCAACATTGGGTGCCCCCAGACAATTCTCATCCAAGAAATTCTTACTCCATAGCTTTTTGAATAATCCTTCACTCCTGCACTGTTCAGAGGGAGCATGGACAGAATACAAAACCAGCCAATATCAGCTTTGTAAAACCAGGAGCACAGCACTCATTGTGAATGTCTCCACTCATTGCTGCAATTTGTGTCAGTAAATATGGGGGGTTTCATGTTTTTCTCCTAACATAATCTGCATCCACAACAACGTGAATCTCTTCTTCCATTTCTACCATCCTCACCTTTATATGCTCACACAAACGCTGCAATTTTAGGGGAAGAAGGTTAAACTGCTGCACTGTCATCAGAGATCCCATCCTCATGCAGATGAGAGAAAATTTTCCATGGATCTGTCCGGGGTGCTTGACAGCCTCTCCTGAGAGGTGTTCTGATACCACAGGTTTGGGAAATTACACAGTTGACCCAAAATTTACCAGGAACAAAAAAGCAGCAAGAAGTGTCGGCTGGGAATAAGTTTTAAAGAGTCAGTGGAGCAGGTCTGCTGAGTAAGAATATGTCACTGTTAGTATGCAACTTCACAGAATAAACTTTTTTATGTAGTGTTCCAGGAATATTACCAAATAACTTTAGTGTATTGGGTGAGTCAGTGTGCTGGTGACATGGATTAATAGTCAAAAGGAACAAACCCAAGAAAGTCAGAGTTCAATTTCCTAATGCTGCTGAAAAACTCAGCCACCTAAAACTTGGCAAATTAACAAAACACTAAATGGTAATATATCCTCACAATAAATTAAAACTGCATAGTGCTGGCTCAGCAATCTAAGAAAGAAGATGTGACTATTACAAAGCAGATGTTTCAGTTAATTTGTTATAACACACTTGCTCCAAAGCTGTGGTCTATTGGGAAATAATACAAGACCCAGACCTAGCCTGACACAGATCCAGTAATATTAGCAACAAATAAGTTAGCATTTACAAAGCAATTTTGTCTGTAGTCTCTGAAATCAGCTTTTTCAAAATCATGTAAAATACACATTGCTCAGGACACTGGCAGTGGCTGAGGCTCTCGCTGTGCTTAGTTTTAGCTGCATGGTTTCCAGGGCTTGCCCACCGGCTGATGGAAACATCCCTCATTTCATCCATGCTAGCTGAGAGAGGTGAGCTCTGCAATCACAATGTCAATGTCAGAAAGATTTCTCCTGTAGAGCATGAGCTCTCCAGGTGATCTCCCAAGGTGCAATTACAAATAGCCAGAAGTTGTAGTGAAGACTTAACCAGTGTTAATTGAGACTGAGTGCAGGCCAGGAGTGACACCCATTAGTTTTGGGTGCCCATTTGTCTCTTCAGGAGCCGTACTACAGGAGGCAACTGACTACCAGCCCTTGCTGTACCTCATTCAAAGCCAGAAGCCAACGTCCTAAGTCCCTACAAATAGACTGATTTAGATTATATCACTGGGAGTTCCCACATCCTGCCCAAACCCGGTTGAAATGGCAATTTGATCAGCACCCTCAGCTGCCCTATAAAAGAAATAGCTCCTGTTAAATTTGGTTACACAAAGTTGAGCAGAAGCAATCCGCTGCTTTAGAAAACAAATTGAGGACATCAAGGTTTTGAGCCAGGCACCCCACACTCCACCTGAGTGTCCAGGCAACATATTTTAAAGGTGTTTTTCTCTCAACTTATGAAAAGAGTTTCACCACAGTGCTGAGAAATCCTTCCCATCAGCAACTCAGATACCATTGATTTTTATCAAAACCGAAAAGACTGGTGGAATCGTGATTTTTTTTCTTCCATGGAAAGCTAATGAGAAGTCCTGAAAAGGAGAAAATGTTAATACACAAAGTGCTTGTAGCCAGGGCAACTGAAGTGTTCAGCTGAGCAAAAATTTTCATTTCTGAATAGAATGCAAGTACGCAACTAGGACATCCTTAAGAATTTTACCTTTAGTTTATGGATATGTTTATGCAAGAGAACTGGAATAAGACAGCAAACAAAACTTGCCACACTTTTTTATAAGTTTATTAGCAGGATTAGAGACCAAGACAGACAAGAAAGCTGAAGTTCATCAGCTACATCTGTAACTGTCACATATCTCCAAGTGATATTTGCCATAAGTAAAATGTTCCATTACTTATCATATGGATCTGCTGAATGGTTGCATTTTAATCTTCAACTCCTTTATGTCTTTAAGTCTTTCCATGAAAATAAAGGAACAGTGAAGCCATAAGTGGGGAAAACAAAAAGAGCACCATTACTGCATAGATTTCTCATACTCATTTAGAAAGTGATCCAACAACACAGACCAGATTAGAGGTATGATTGAAAAAAGTCCATTCTTGTGCTTAACTGCACAAGTTTAAAGAAACAGACAGGCATGTAGAAGCACAAGAATCCTCTGTCAGCTGCCTAGATGAGATGTAAAGATTGCCCTAGTTATTTCCTCATCATGCACAGCACACCACTGTGCTGTTCTTTCTTTTCCGTCAGATATGGACCAAAACCCTACTCAAAAGCAACTGACAGCAATGAATTTACATCAAGAACAAACTTAGCATTTCCAGGCAAACCTACAAGGACTACAATACTTGGAAAACCACCCCAAAACCAACAGTGAAATGGGCAATGTGTACTTGCTACTATAATTGGAATCAGAGAGATTAAAATGACTACCTACTGTGCAAATAAAGGATCAAAGCAAACAGCATTGCTTCTGGTACTCAGGAGGTTACTTCATTGTTTTTTGGTGGTTGGGTTTTTTTTTTTGTTTTGTTTAAATAAAGTGTTCTGTTTATTCATTCTTCCATCTTTCAAGAGAACCATCAATGTCCCCAGTCAATGAGGCATACTTCCTCCTGGGATACTTGGAAAGAGCACCCTGCATTTAGAGAACTACCTCTATTGCAAACATTTATTCAGAGGTGACTTCAGAAGACCATGCATGTGATCCCTCTGGGTTTTCTCTTTGGCTTTTTTTTTTTTTTTCTTTTTTTTGCCTCCTCTGAATCCTGGACTACAGGAGAAAGAATGCTACCTACCTGGTGAGATAGAAAAGCATTGCTCATACAGATAACCTTTTATCAAGGAAAGGAACCAGAAGGTGACAGCAGGCAAATGAAAGGGAAGCTTCTACAATAAAATGTGGAGTGGTACAGGAGTAAAGATGTAAAATTACACTCCACACTGCAACATTGCTGCCTTGAAAAGCTCTGCAGTGGAAACTTTTGTCTACTTTCCCCAGTGCAACAGGCCCAACCAGCACAGCTGCCTCCACGCAGCTCACAGACCTGAGCACCAAAAGGCCACCTAGATGACAGTCAGCCCACCTTACATTCCCCTGCTTAGGAGTACCCTCCAGAGCAGTAAGTGGTGGGAAAAGTAGATCCTTTCCTACTATGCTCAAGCTACAACATGTGCCCTATTAGTACACCAAGCCAATAGTAAAACTGAAATAAGGCAAGGTTGTGGGGTTTTTTAATTGTTATTTTTTGATTTTTTGGTTGAATTTTAAACCACGTTTTCTTTCTAGCTTCTGGAATGAAATTGAGAAAAATATTTTGGAATATATTTTAGAAAAGGAAGATCTGTTGGGTAAGATGAACTTTCCCATCTCTCAAAAAAGAGACACATTCAGAAGGACATAATTTAGAGATGTATAGGTTTTAGCCACCTTGACCCAGGAAATGGTACTAATGGTCACTAATGATTTAAATCCTTCCGGACTCCTTGTAGATTAAGTATATTTTGTTTTTATGTTGTAAACAAAGAAATTAAAGGCAGTTTACAATACAAACTCTGCACAAATTCATATGTACAAGACAAATTAGGAATATCAAGCCTGATCTCCAACATAACATTAAAGGCAACAATTAGCTCCGCATTAGCCTTGTCCTGATCAATAAAGCTATACTGACTTCATACCACATAGACATCTGGCCAGATTTAACACACAAAAAATCCCACACACTATACACACAAACACATAACTTTCTCCAGCTTACCCACATAGCTTTTCTGTCTTTCTATGCCAGAAGTACAAAATATTTTAGAACAGACTGTTCAAATTTGCTTGCAGCTTTATAACTGGAACATTAATTCTCTCTGACACTTACTTTTTTTGCCCTGTTTTTCTTTTCAGATACTATCTTCAGTGACATAGTAGCAATATATCAAAAACTGTAATTCTGCAAAACCTTAACTAATAAAACAAGTTCCAAATTACTTCAAGGAAGGTTAGCAAGAAGGAACAATTCATTAAGCCTGGGTAGGTTTCTGTGATGTAAAACAAATACATAATGTTGGTTTTTATACATTTGCAATATCAAAAACATTTATTCTACACTCACTTTCTATAACTGTTTCCAAGGAAGTATTTCAGATGGAAGTAAGGAAACATGATCTGACATTCATTTTCCTCAAGAAGAAACCTGAAGTGGCAGTTGCAGCATTCATTGGTGATTTTTCATTACTAAAAGTTCTCATATAATATATACACATATAATATAAATAGTATATACCAATGACTTTTTTTAACCCTTTAATTTGTAAAGGGCTTTTTGAAGTCATTCACAACCTAATTTTATGCAAGAAAACCTGTGATATAATCTGCTCTCTCCCCTCTCTCTCTTTATGGCTACCAAATCAAAACATTAAACAAGAAGAAGGAAAGAAACAAAATCTACTGGTTTGTAAAGACCACGTAACATCACTTGTACAAATTTGCAGGTAGTGCACATATCATATAACTTTGACTTATTCAGGTGGAAAACTTAACTGTTGTGATGCACAGATTTGAAGATAATCAAGCCTGGAAAGCAGAGCTACAAATATAAGGAACAGGTATATCAATGGCATTCTTCACAAAGGCAAACACTTGCATAGCTATATTATGCAAAGTAGTTGCCAGAATAAGAGATCACACAACAAAATAATGTTCCCATTTCTTTTTGATGCATTAGTGTTGTCAGTAGCATAACCAACATACATAAGTTCATATAGACTGTGATGCAACCAAAATACTACAGCTCTTAAGTGAGACACTTCCAGGCTCTGCATTGGATTTAAAAAGCAAATTAAGTGAGAAAAAAAAAAAAAAAGCATCAGCTTTGTCTCCCCCCCCCCCCCCCCCCCCTTAGTACTGTTTCTACACAGGATCATGCATCTGTCCAGCTCCAGTGACATAAGATATTTTATAGATAAGTAGCCAATGCAGCTCACTAAACACCAAAGAGCAAAGGAAACATTTCTGGGATCTGCCAGTGCAGGTCTGGGCTCAGATTTAGCAGTATTACTCCCTGCTGAATATCCCTGGGTGCAGGGCACACAGCAGAAGGCAATAAATGTAGAACTTGGCTAAAAACTCTTTCCCCAGAAAAAGCACAAAGATGAGCTTAAAACAGGGAAGAACAAAAGGGTACATTTACACATCTCTGTTTAGTGCTGGGAAATGCTGCTAGTCAGACTCAAGCATCAGCTCTATGAATGCTGCTGAGCTTACCAGCTTTAGCAAGTTACTGAACAGCGAGTACATTCTGTCTCCCTGGTAGCAGGTCAAATCTATACCCCTGCTCCTCAAGTTTATTTCTCAGTAGTTATGAGAGATTTTACAATCAAGCCTTTATCAAAAGCTAATAGAAAAATACAAAGAGGAAACAGAATTGGTTAGAGACATAATGTCCAGCATACTCTGGCTGGACGTACCTTGGCCTTATATTGAATGCACAGGTTGACCTTAGAGTACTTTGCAAGCAGAAACAAGCTTGACTGGCTCATTACCAAAGCAGACATGAGCTCTTGCCTATGCTACAAGATGCTCACAAGCTGTACAGCAAAAACCCCTGAAGAAAGCCTCCTGGCATTATGGGCAGGGCTAGCACAGCACTGAACTCAAGGCAGCTACGGTAACATCCCTTCCCAACTGTTCAGTATACAGGCAGCCCAAGATGATTTCTGCCTGCAAACATCTGTACAAACTTCTGAACAGCAGTGCTTGTAGGCCCTGTAATACATAGAACATCATCACAGTGTTCATTTAGACTTTGCTGCTCTGAACCATGTCCCTTTAATGGGCTAAACAGAGTTCACAATCTTTGTTTTAAAATACAGCTACTGTCAGCTGTAAGGAAGATGACATTTACCCAGGACGTAGAAAACCCAAGTTCTGGTCTTTCCTCTAACTGAAGGGGTCAAGCCCATGTTGCACAGGACTTCTGATAAAATATGAGCAATTATTCAATTGAGTATTTACTCAGCATATTTACTCTAAAATATTTTATTACTTGACATATTTTATTATTCAACATATTTATTTAAAATTGTGGCAGTAGAACCCACTGAACTCATTTGCAGATTGTGTATCCAGCCACCTGTACTGGAGGAGCTTGCTATAGGAATGGTCTGCCCTCTCAGCTGCTCAGATGATTTGGTGCAAGTATCCTGTTAGTGAATTAAAAGGACAATTCAGGCTAACTTACATTTCTTACATCACTCAACTATGTATTTTACATAAGTACCTTGAAACAAACTCTTCACATTAAAATTTACAAAACACTTGCCTACCTTCTCAAACACATGCCCTTCCTCCACTCAAAACCTTCTGAAACTTTAGCATCTCTATATAATAGCAGTTAATTGCTCAATTTGCAGTTACCACATCACCTGCTTACTGTTTAGGACAATCCCAACCAATAGGGATTCAGTACTGTAATCAGCAGCAGGTGCTAAATGAGCTGTTAAACCCTGTCTGCAGTGGAACAGGAACTGTTACTTGTTCTAAATTAGGCTACCCTTACTCAGATTACCTATATGGCTAATTTTATATGTGATGTATCTCCCTCCAAAAGTGTGGCATGTTTTTCCTGTTAGTCTTTCTTTATAGTATTCTCTAAAACACATTTTGTCTATTTTCAAACACTGCATTTCATTCACAAGCACATATCCTTGGCATGCAAAGAAAAAAGTGTTAAACTTGAATGTACAGAGCCCTTTGGCATAACACCATCATTAGAGAACTAGAGAAACCTAAACCAGCCGTTCCATTGAGGAGCATTAATGAAAAGAGAACTTTCTGCTTGTAGTCTATATTCCCAGAAGAATGGCTAACTGCTGTTCTTTTTAAGGAACTGAAGAGTTGTCATCTCTGTGTTGCTGTTGCACTGATTTGTAATCACTATTGGCAAAAGTAGAAAGCATTACAGAATCTGTCAATTAATTCAGTGTAAATTTCCAGTAACGACAGGCCAGTGGAGAGTCCTGGCCAAATTTCTTCTGAGTTCAGAGGAAATTGAGGAGATAAAAAATTGATAATCTGTCTTTGTTTTCTTAATAGAAGGTGCACCAGAGGATGGCTATCACAGTTACTCTCTGGAGAAGCTGCCAAGTAGCAATGGTTATATGCTGCACTTCAGGAAATCTGTGCCAAACTTCTCAAAAAAACAGGTGCCAAAAGTTAGATTCATATCTTTGTTTATGCACACAGTGTTATGACCTGCATTTGATTAGCTCCCATGAACTTTGGGTTGTAAGCCTGAATCACAACTGTGCAAGGTTTTAATTAGATATTCGGTCACTCTGCCCTTTCTTAAATTCCAGCCATTTACTTGCATGCTTATACACAAAGCTGGAAGCTTAGGTCTGAGAGACCTTCCCAAGCTAGTAACAGATAACTACCCTCACAAGGCAGCATAAAAAATAATTCCAGCAGGAGAAGCCCATTGCTGAAAGATTGGAGTTTAGCAGGTAACTAACCATTGTGCACAATGCTACATTAGTACTGACCGGTAACGAAGTGATTTTAAAGAGCTACTGTGATTTCCTCATTACACATGACTGCTACATGTCTCACCAAAGGCTTGTATAGTTTTGTCCAAAAATGGTGTATTAATTTCCAGTAATAGTTCCACATCCTCAATACCAGTATAAGAAAGAGTATGGAACAAAAAGTGCATCTGATGCCTACACAAATATTTTCTTTCCAAATCTTATTAACACTTAAAAAATACCTTGTAGACTAATTTCCAGCATCAAGCTAGGAAACAGTCTAAAAATACAACAGAATGTGAGATAAGGCCATTTTTCATTAATTTTGTGGTTCAGTACAGTTTGCACTGCAGCTTTTTCAGATTTATTGCAGTTTCAGCTCAGCTCAATGTATTGTATGCAGAGGAAATCTCTCACATACAGGGTGATTCGTCCAAGCCATACCAGATGGGTAAGCAGAATTTTTTATACCTTTCCCTGCTTATCGTTTACATAAGTCAATATTAGTCCAGTCTTTGGTAGTATTTGGTGCTATTCACAAATACTGCACCTACTCCTTAAGTTTCCTTTTCACTACCAAAAGGAAGGCAAAAAACCTCTTCCTGTTGAGTGAAAAGAAATTGCTTTGCAAGAGCACAGTAATTCCTACAGCCCTCCTTTTACAACATATATTTCAATGCTATGTAGCAAATCCTGGCATTATAAAACTAACCAATTCATCCTCAAAGGGACTGCTTGCCAAATTTAACATATCAAAACTTGCCTCCTGTTTCCTATTCCCCTCTGAACATAGACGTAGTTGAAAACAAGAAGTCATGGTACCCTGAAAACCATGTGATACCCAGTATCTTTCCTGACCTTCTCAATGTCTCTTTTCCTTTTTCTCCTTCCCACATTTCTCTATTACCAGTCCTGTGCTTTGCAGTTATGTTCTTAAATTGAATTATCTCCAATTTTTATCTTTCCCCTATTAGAAGAAGGGACAGTTTGTATCCAGCTATCTACCCTGTTCTTTGAGATTTCCTTTCCTATTGCAGGAATGATTCAGCTGATAATGAAACAACTGCTGAGACTCCACAACATAAAGCAGCACTTTTAGTTTGCCTTGTTATGATATGCTGCAAATCTTGATAGGGGCTCAGGTGCTGGCAGCTGAGTTCTCCCTGCAGCAGGCAGACAGCGATAGGAACTTCTGCAGCTATCCAAGGAATGAAGTCTCTGTTCTTCAGCTAGATTTCATGGACATTTTTCATGGACTTTTACAGGATTGCAGTAATTCCATGTTTTTCTCATGAGTTTGCTAGTAAAGCTAATCATAAGTCAACATTCCTGCTAGAGGAAGTCACTCAAACCCTGACTGTGTCTTTCTATGAAAGACTTCCAGCCTCATTACTGGGAACTGAAGGTTAAATAAATATTTTTGTCAATAATGTAAAATATTATTTTATGCAATGTAAGACTTATCAGACAAGTTTACCTGGAAATACGGCAAATGTTTACAATGTGATTAATAAGGAAAAGCCAGGAAACCACAAACAGGAAAAAATGTTACATTGTATGGGTTAAACAAGCCCTCTGACTCATTCTCTGAAAGTTAAAAGAGTAAGCACATTTCTTTTCTGGCCACACGAATAATACAATTGCGATTAGACAAGTAGAGGGTTGTAATAAGATGGTTTCTCCAGAAGTTGTTCATTGCAGTCATCAAAAATACCAGTGAACAGGTTGCATTAGTGGCTCAGTACCCCTATGGCAACGATCATTTGTTAGCACTCTACATTCAACCCACAGGTTAAGGTAATGTTAATATAAATCGGCAAATAAGTACCCTGAAGATACTTGAGCGGGAGAGCAGCCCCTCCAGCTCGGGCGTGGGCCCTGCCCTCGGGCAGGCCTGGCAGTGGGGCCTCCACCTCTGCGCACTCTCATTCTGATCTATGTCTGAATAAATTGCACTTCATATTGCCCAAAACACACATCCTTATCCTTCCCCAGCTTGTTCCTCCATAGAAGTTTTTAAATGGGTAAAGTCAGAATATTTTTGCTGGTATGAAGTTCTCCCTCCCCGGTGACCTTCCCCCCAGTGCAGGCCTTGCCCCGCAGGCCGCACAGCAGGAGCCATGGGGCAGTGCGGAAAGCAAGGCAGGAGGGCCAGGATGGCCAGGGGGTCTGCGGCAGTGAGGGGCCAGGCCTCGGCGGCCTGTCAACTGACCTCCATATCCTCAGACATCAGAGGAAAGCAGGCAGCCATGTCTGCTGGCAGGCGGGCAGAACCCCAGCCAGCCCTGCCCAGCACAGCGAGGACATGCCCAGGAGGTTGTTCTCCCAGAAATGGCAAAGCCCACCAGGTTCCTTAATATGCTTTTATTTGTCATGGGGCATACAAGCAATTCCCACCCTAGACAATGCTAAACTGTGAATACTTGCTCTCATTAAGACAGAAGAAACATTTCCACCACATCCACTCTTGCTAGTACAGAAGAGCACCTCCTGCCTACAACCATCATGTCCCTTTCCTATTAGTTTTGTTTTTTTTTTAAATCAGTTTCCTTGGTGGCCCGCTCCTTGAATCTGGCTTATTGCTATTTTTTTTTGAATGCAGCCCAAGAATGTCTCCTTCTTCCCTTGCCTGCCTGATGCTTCTGAATTTCTGAGCTCAGACACCAAAACTAAAGATTTTTTTTTTCCTCTCAAAACAGCCACCATCATGCACTTCATGTCCAAGAACCCTTTCCTGGGTTTTGGGTAGGAAGACCTCTCTGGCATTGAGCCTAGTGCTGAGTGAAGAGAACAAGCCAATGACTCCTAAAAATTCTTCATTTGCTTCCCCCGTTTACAGATAAACTATACAGATGTTAAGTAGGACCATCTAATTCTTCTTGTGAACATGACTTTGCACAGAAGAGTATTAACCTACCATCTTAAATAACTATCCAAAAAATAAACTAAGCTAAACAATGCTTTTAGTCTTCAGAATCGTTCCAGCATTAAAGAGCTGTTATTCAAAGCAATACCCCACTGAAAGAGACTTTTATAAAGCCTCTTCTTCTAGTTATGAGAAGAAATGAGGTTCAGGACACACAATGTCTCCCACAAGTACTATGCAGTTATGAGGGAAATGGAAGACAATTGTTTTGGAAACGAGACAACAGATGTCCTTTTCTGAGAACTGAGGCCTGGCTCCTGTTAGGAGAAGGTCCTTCTAGGCTTCTTATAAGCTTCCTTCTATTGCTTCTTATAGCAGTAATATGCAATAACTCTAAGTAGCAAAGCTATACAATAAAACACGCTTGGTTGTTAGCTGTCCTACACAATGAGAAGAAAATAATACACAACAGAAATAATGCATTTTTGAATTTTCAGCATCCCCATGACATCTATTTACAGCAAACCAACCAAAACTCCAATGTTTATACTACCAAAGCCAAGCCAAAATACATAGTAGAAACCAAATTATATAGCACTGTTTACATTCCCATAGGCACTGAAAACTTTCCTTGTGGGAATGTCTGCAAATAATTGTTGAGATTATTTACCTTCTGAGGCACCTCTTTCCTCTTTGAAATTAGTAAGCAAAACTTCTACACAATTGACCTCTTACAACTTTCACACGCACTCATATCCCACCATGCTGGCACTTCTGCAAAGTATTGGGTAGCAAATTTGGTCTTGAGTTGTTCTTCTAACAATCTATTTCTAGTAAAAAAGATTTCCAGATATGGAGTTGAACTTATTCCTCTTGCAGAAATCCTGTCATGCTAGAGAGAGCCTTGAGAGGCAAGAGCACATCCATTGCAAGGTTAGAGAAGGAGTATTTTTCAGGTCATTCTCAGAATATATTTGGAGCAAAGGAAAGTAGATCAACACTCCTGTTGTTATTCCTTGCTTCTTTCCCAGCAAACTTGCAAGAAGAACCTTTGCTGGAAAAGGAGCTCCAGCAGCCATCCTTTCCTCTGCTTTTTTAAATCTTCCTCTGGTCCTGAGAAGGTTGATTCTTTTGATATCACACTGCAAGAGACAGGATCATTTATTAGAAGCAGTCTTCAGAGCCTTTAAGTATCATACTGGGAAGTTTGTTTTCCAGTTTTTCAATATGAGATTGGATTATTTAAACATCTTCCTGAAGTGAAACTGCTTATCTCTCTCTTAATTTTGGAATGCATGCAACCAAAATAATGCTAATTAGTTATCCAAAGCACCTTCTAAAAATGTAAGATGTTCTTGCCCCTTGGAGCTCATGCCTCTCCTGTCCCTTCCCAGGGACTAATGAAATGTGAGAACTTTAAAACTGGAAACTTTGCTGCAGAAGTGGATTGCTTATATTCTTAACAACCCCAAAACAAACTTGCGGCACCCTGTGTATAATAATACATACCAGTACTAAAACTAAGCTGCTGTCACTGAAACTTGACCACAGCAGGCCTCATTGCAACCACAAATCCTGTGCCATTGACAAGATGTGCTATTGAAACACCTGGTCTTTGAAACATATCCCTAATCTCGACTGTAGTATTCAGCCCATCAAGACAACCCATATAATAAGTATACAAAAACATTCATACCTTGTTGGACCCTGTCACCCAAGTTTTTGAGCCATGCAAAGCCCAGCAATAATATTTACAGACCCTAGCACTATCCCCAACTCGATCTATTAACTAAAATGCAGTGTAAGTCATCACCAACACCTGCCACTGTTGCAGTTTTGCTGGCCAGCAGTCATCCATTTAAAAAGTACTGTCAGCCTTCCTTTACTGAGCCCTCTCCTTAACTGTAGCTTAAGGCTGACAGCCTTTCTTTGAACAACTGTATAGGCTGCACTGCACTGGGATTCCTGCCACAGTATTTCTCATGTGTTGCTTTGTTTTTGAGAGAGAGTTTGTTATCTTAAAAAAGGTCAATAAATAGGACAAATAAATTGGAAAGTACAGGCATTTTTAAAACCTGGTCATCTCACAAGTACTCTAAACTGTGTCAAGTATATTTTGTTAGTGCACATAATGTAGAAAGAAAAAAGAGTATTTTATGTCACGTGTATCCTTGGTGAAATCTGCTGATCAGAAGCAGGGAAAGACTGGTGTGTTCCCCTTGTAAAGGAAAGAATAACTTGCTTCTCCAGTGTCCATCAATTCAGGGTTCAAAGAAAATGTTTCACAGCAAGGAAAAAACCAGATATATTTTTTAAAAAATATCTTGCTTCGTCTAGCTGCTGTGCTGGAGTTTGGTTTTGGTTTGGTTATTTTCCTTTTTTTTTTTTTTTATAATTACAGAGTCCCAAGGAAAACAAAGGGAAAAGGCATGATTCAAGATGCAGATTAAACATTGTGCCATGGGACCAGGTCCAATCTTTCAACCCAACCTTGTTTTCATCATAGTTACAGCACACCCTTCTAAAAACTGGCTTCATTCTTATTTTACCAATTATCACTAAAAAGGAGAAGTCATTTGATCCACAAAATACCTGTTTTCCCTCCTAAATTTCTATCCCTCAAAGAATCCTTCTGTTGGTGTCCTGAAGTCCAGGCACAGGATTTGCAAAGCAGTAAGCAATGCATTCCTTAGGGTATAATGCCATGCAGCCAAGGCAGTGTAACCGACGAAACAACACTGACAGGAGGGTTATCCTGCACCCTCTTCCCATCATTTCCCTCGTGTCAGATATAGTGACTGGGCAGGTGAAAAAAGCACTACAGTAACCATCTGAATTGCACCCAGAAGTTGTATGAGGGCTAGACCCAGAGCAGGATGAAACAGGGAGCCCACTCCCTGCAGAAACAAATCACCATTAGATGTGTTTAGCTGTAAGGTGAAACCACCTCACTCCATATCCCTTTTAAGGATGTACAAGTGGTAGGGCTGAGGGACAGCCTGCCTCTGCCAGCAGGAACATCTGGGAGTTACAGAGACTGAAATGGCTCATGTTTAAAGTCACTAATGGTTCTTCCATCTCATAACATAAACACTGTTCTGTAAACATATTTTTTCTCTTTTGCAAGAATTAATTGTCTAGCAATTGCCCCATTTTTCTTCTTCCTTCCTTATTAGTACAGTAGTTTTCATATAGAAAAGACAAAGATGAATACAGACTTCCCAAGACCAGGGTAAATTAGGCCTAATGCTGTGATAAACAAATGTAAGTGACTTCTCTGTTTCTCCTTGAGGTAACATCCTGTCTCAACTTCCAGAAAGGACAAGTCCATGGCTGACATTTCTTCCTGGGATATGACTTGTTGAGCTTAACGTTTTTCTTGCCTCGTATGTTGCAAAGTCTTGACATCTGTGCCACAAAGATATAAATTACCAAGCACAAAATAAATCTCTCTGATGGAAGACTTGTACATCTTGGAGCCAAAAAAAGGTATAAATATTGTAACTGAAGTAAAGGACTGTTGTCTGATGAGGAGGAACACACAGTTTTTTGTTCCTGGTCTGTCATTCCAGCTATACTCACAGTTGCAAAGCCAGTAAAATAGTTAGCTAAAGTGAAATTTTTGATTGAGGAGCTACCAAAATATTACAAAATCATCCAAACTTTTACCATGCCTTTAGGCAGGCACAATCCTATGAATTTTTAAGGGAGTGCTTGATCACAAATGAGTTGCTGGAAGAGAAGAACAGACTTCCAACAACTTGGCAAAGAGAAAACTTAGCAGTCTTTTGCAAGGTGCCTTGCCATTTGTACCACTAAATGTCTCCATTTACCATGCTGTAGCCTGCTTCCCACTTGCAGCTCTTGAGACGTCAGCCCTGAGGTTCTGTGTCAGTGCTTTTTCCTCAGATGGCTACTGAGACCTCCCCTTCCCTTTCCTGCCTCTCTCCCCAAAGGTAAGATGCATCATTAGATCTGATGTATGCCAAAAGCTATGAAACCCACTCATAAAATGTTGTGTGTATGAACCTTTCTCAGCACCCTTTGTGCCACAAGTCCCATTTCATAAACAAACTAAAGGTGAAGCTTAGCACATGCCATTAAATATTATTTCACTGCTAGAGAGAGGAATAGCCCAGTGTCAGCTGAAAAGAATTCAGAAAAACACTGAAGATCGCTCCTGATTTAAAAATCAGCAATCAGGAACCTGTTGAAGTGAAGTTTTGGGTTTTTTCCTGCGTAAAAAAAAATTGCATCTGGTGTCTTTTCTCAAAGGGCTCCTCTTGCCTTTAGGGTCTTTGTGTATTAATGGAGCTGCCTCAAGAACTTCCTATCCGACCTGTAAAATATTTCAAACATATGAAAAAGTATCATCTGGAATGGTAGACTTGGATAGCCAACACAGCTGACAGGGCTGTAAGAACAGATGCATGCCCCCAGGGTGGGAGAGCTCAACTAGCCAGGTGCCAAGACCAGGCAGGAGGCACTGCAAATCCAGCTGAGGAAGAGGCAAAGAGCTCGCTCTCCTCTCCACCGGCTGCCTGGCTGCCTGCCAAAGAGCCTGCCAAAGTGGGACAACAGGCTGGATGGAGCACAAATGAGTCTCATTGAGGCTACATATTCTGGAAAAATGCTTTCATTTGGAAGAATCAGCATTTTCTACCAGAAAACCAGTCAGCTGGAACATCTCAAACAGCTCCACTATGCAGTTTAGTCATTCATGTTTTTCTACCCATCTTCCAGCTAATTAGCTACAGCTAAGGCAACACATGGAGATTTGCTACCTCTGCAGGTAGCATCTCTTTATGAGGTATGCGCAAACCACCAAAAGCAGGTTGTCAACAGCCACTGGGTACTGTTTGTAATCATCTCTTGTCGCTTATTAAACACAGTCTCCTAATCCAGCCATTAGATATGGTTTGATTTCTTGTAAAAGATTAACTTATTTTTCTCACCTCTTTTATTTCAAACTGATAAACATTTTACAAGCAACAGAATACCAGATAATTTTGCTTATCTGATTTTATCTATACCTCATCTTCTAAACATACTTTGAGCCAGGGTAAAATTAGAAAGAGATGTTCTAAGCCCTTGGCACTTAAAATCTCTACTTTGGCTCAGCTGACAGCACTAACTGGATGTGATTATTTATATAGCTGTGTAAATGTTCACGGTACTATTTAACCAAATAAAGTATAGACCCTGAGTCTAGCAAAATCCTGTGTGTGTACAAGGTCCTTACTTGTAGGCTTCTCAGGGGTAAATGCTTTAAATCCTAATGGTGTGGTGGCCTGAGTAATTAATAACACTTATAAGGACGTATGAAATGCTACAGTGGGTCAGAGCGATGCCTCATCTAGATCAGAGGTCTCCAGTGGTGGCTGAAGTAGCTAAGTAGGGAAAGCACAAGAAACCAAATCTTGGTTGCTCCATTCCCCACACAGTTGCTCAACATTAACAAATGTGACATTAGGGATGTTAGAGGATTCTCATCCTTTTCAGCATCTCTTTGTGGATCTGTTGTTTATGAATTTGTTTAATGCCTTTTGGAACCCAGTGACTGCCCCATCTCCACAGCCTCTTGTGGAAGCAAGTTCCAGATATTCACTACCTGCTGGCTAAAGACATGCTTGCTTCTATTCTGTTCTAACTGGTCTCCTACTGCTTTTATCAAGTGATTCCCTAGTTCTAGTTTCACCCCTTGGATCATTGTCATTTCCTTTCTTTGCACTGTTTCCTTGCCCCTGCTAGACAAGCCCCAAACCACTGTCCTTTAGTATCCATTTACAGATTTATTGATGATGAACATCTCAGCTTACTCCCAGCAAGAACTAACAGCATGTGCCGTAAGGTCCCATGCATCCAGAAACAAAATAACATGGATGGCTTATGGTCACTGCGTTTCTCAAATGGCTCTGAACATGACATTCCAAAAAGGACAACAATTAAGCATCAAACAGTAACTGCTTAGTAATGGTTTTGTCTTACATCTTGTGTACTTGCAACATTTCTTGAGAGCATCCAAATTTAACTACTGACTAAAACCTGGTTAGGAAAAATGGATAAAGAAATCAGGAACAAAATTAGTGTTTCAGCATTTCACAAAATGTGTGCCTAGAAAATGGAGGATGTCTTCTGCAGCCATGAAAATGGTATTGTAGGAACTAGCAGAAAAGTTCCGTTTATCCAGGAGCTGATGAAAAATCAACCTGGCAATGACTGAGCAAAAGGTGACTGTGGCAAAGTAAACAATGCAAATGGATGCCTCTGCCTAGAGTCAGAAAAAGAACTGTTGGAGCTCTCAGTCTCTCTCTCTCTAAAATTATCCTAAATCCCAAAGAGCACAAAATGCTGCTATCACACTCTGAGAGCATTCCAGTCCAAATCGAGCTTGGCTGCAGATGAGGATAATTTCATGTGCATTGAGTCTGCTTCTTGAAAAGTTTGGTTTAAAAATGTATCTATTTAAAACCAGCAATTGAATTAAGCAGGAAGCTCAATGTATTACATCGATGGCTGAAAATATTCAAAGATTACATGTATCTTAAGGAAAAGAAGCCCCTGAGCATGTAAATTCTTGTTAATTAATGACAGACATGAGACAAAACACGGAAACTAACCACTGCTCCTCTAAAAGATGATAGCCTAATCATGCAAAAGACAGTGCAGCTGCACGATTTGGTGCCCAGATGCCTAGGATTTAAAAACCTTGTGGTACCAACTAAACTAAGCTAAAAATCTCATCACATCCCTTCACAGCAAGTTTAGCCTTCCACATACATTTTCTTCTGCACTGGTCTGACTGGTTTTAAAACATCATGTTTCTCAAATGCAACCCAGAATAAAGATTCTTGCTTTTGAGTCAATCACTACTCTCTCTGAAGGCAGTGACTAACAGCAGGGCAAAATAAAGGCTAATAGAGAAACTTTTGAGATTGCAAACCCTAAAAATCCTCTGTTACTGTAAAAATAACAGGATGCTTTCCAGGTAACAATTTCTCCTAGACTTCTGCAAACAAATAAGTAGAAATCTGACCAAACCCTCTTCTGTATCCTCCAGGAGAGGCTAGGTTCCCGACAGAGCTTTTTAGCTCAGAGTCTGCAAAGCAGAATGTTTTATAGTCATTTTGTTCCAAGAAGAGTATCTGCTGGCATTTATGTTATCCAATTTATTTTGCTAAATAGTATATGGTTTGTTAACGTAGTTAAGACTCAATTACTATTTAATCTTACTGATCCCGTCCTCGGACCAGGCTTTCAGCTATATACAGCTTATGTAGAGCAAAGCAGGTGAGGATAAATGTTAGCCATGTTGCAGGTTAGAGCAGCCAATATAGACTGCCACAAATTTTCAGGATGCTTCATACTTCCCCATTTCCTCTAGCATATGTTCTGGCACAAACTAGGGAAACACTAGGGAAAACTAGAAGCTGCCCACAGGCAGCTTCCTTACCTAGGAGAACTCACAGGGCTGAAAAATTGTTGTAAACATACTACATGATACCACCTGATCAGGTCAGTACAGACTGGGGAAAACATTCCCAGTTTCTTGTTTCTTTATCCTTTGGGTAAATATTTATAAATCTGCTCTTAAACTTGAGCAACTATAAATGGCAATGCCGTGCTTCTTTTAAAAGCTTAAAACATAGGATTAGTATTGCTATTTCACTGAGGATTTTAGAAAATAATTACAATCACAGCAGCACTGAATACACAGTTCTCAGAGTAGAACAAAACCACAAAAAGTAAAATAATAAAAATAAAAATATATAGAAAGGGAAACCTTCAGCCTTATTATTCAGAGGGTTGAAAGTAACCCTCTGCCAGAGTCATTTTAAAGGGCCTGCTGAGCCCGAGGTTTCCATATATAGGAAGAAGGAAGCCACAGACACATTTTTCTGTAAAAGAAGAAGAGTAAGTGCATGGCCCTGGTGCCCACCTGTCTGGAAATGAGAGAGGGTCCGAAGGGAGCTCCCACCCTTGCAGGGCTGGGGCTGCCCAGCTCTGCCCTCGGGTCAGCCTGGGGGTGTCTCAACCTGTGCAGGGGTGAGAGCCAGCTGCAACCAGGGAGAGATCTGGAGTGAGTGCCATTGCGGGCCAAGTCATTGGCTGGTGTAAATCAGCATAGCTACGTGAGAAATTGGCACTGTGCTGTTTCACACAAAATGTGATCTCGTGTTGAATGTTGTTCCAGGAGCAGATAAGTAGCAATCAGCACAGACGCAGAATGGCAAATGCTAGCGTCTCACCCCTCGATAAAATCTCTTCGCTTTGTGGGTATAGATGTCTTTGAATACACATTTGCAGTAAGTGAATATGTAGTTTTTTGATCACGCCAGGGGAAATGGAGGCTCATAGAGAACAAGGAACAACCTGTCCGCTTCTAAAGGCTACTTTACTCAAAGGCGGTCCAGCCAGACTTCCAGTCCCTTCACCTGTGCTACCAGCTGGGTGGGTGTCTGCCAGATCTAGCAGGAAAGCCACACTGCCATGCCTGCACGAGGCTGGGCTCCAGCTGAGAAATGCAGGGTTTGGGACTAGAGCCACCACAGTAACACAGCTCCATCGCCAAGACAGCCAGCCCAAACGCCACGCAGACCCACTGTGTGTCTGACTGCCCCTGTTCAAGCAGACTTCCCCTATCTAGTTCCTCCAGTTCAGAAAGGACTCACTGTAATAATGTCATGGTTGATTATTAAGCCAGAAACTTAAAAAGCAAGCAGACAGGCAAGCAAAACGAAGTCTTAGTAGATTTGCTTCCATGAGGGATGAAAAAATTGGGGATGGAGTTTAATAAAGAGCTGTTGTTTTCTCAGCTGTAATTATAAATGAAAATAAAGTCCATCAGAAGATAAAATGAGCTGGCTGGTGATGTCATTATAAATGTAAATGCAAACTGGCAAGGAGAACAAAAGTATCTCAGTTGGTTTGAGTTGTAACAGAATAACCTTTTGTTTCAATTCCACAAATTTGCTAGCTTTAATACATGCAAATTAAATAATATGGGGCAGACAGAAGATTTAGTAAAAAATATTCAAAGTAGCTGGCCTGATGATGCATACAGAGTAGTTGCCTGGCACCTCCCAAAAAAAAACTACAGCAGAGGAAACCATCACATCCTTCTTTACTCTCCATTTACTTGCAAACTACCCATATAGAGACTGTCAGTGCAAAAATATCCTGTTGTTTCAAGAGGCTTTTCATGTGTTGATTCTGTGCCCAGTTCCAAATGTGCATCCTTTCTATATTAAATATGTAAGAAAGTTACAATCAAGGTGAATTCCATACGTAAAGGGAAATCAGGAAAACCAGATATAATGAACATATTTATTAAAATTTTCAAGCCTTGACATTGCAGGCCATTAATAAAGTCAGCTAGGGAAAGTAATAGTAGTGACTGAAACTATATTCTTACCACTTACCAGCAACAACAGAAGTATGGTACTAAGAAATTGGTGCCAAACGCTATGTCAACATCAGTCGTTAATGACAGTAAGATATAAAGGAGTTACATATTAAACACAATGATAACAAAGTTAATATTCAATTTACACAGTGTTTTCTGCACATATACACTCTTCCCCCCCTCCCCCCCCCCCCCATATTTTGAAACATACATTTAAAAGTAATCAAGAGGTTACTGCTCTGATTACAAATACATTTACATTCATTTCTGAGAGCTGGCACTAAAACATGCAGCACATTATGAAACAGGGAGATTAAGCAGGTTCATCTGTGTTCCACTTGCTGTTTTCCCCCTTCAAACAATCAAATAAATACGTGTTGTTTTCCCTATGCATATCAAGACATCACCCTTACATTTGCGGCTCACACTCCCCCTTCAGCTGAAGTTAGTAGCAAGGTACACGAATCCCCTAACCACATCGTTAGTTTGCTGATGTCCAGCAGAAGAGGATTGGCCAATTGTTCAGGCAGAAATTCCTTTGTGCATTACAACACGCTCACTATAGCCTTGACAGGAGCCCCCTACCATTGCAGCAACAGCCACAAAGCCGGGGAACAAGCAGTCACTGGCAGCACTGAAGGTCCTCTCTGCTGTTCAGTTCCATCAGTGCTCCAGTCTTGGAGCAGTTACAAAAGTTGTGGCATTGCAAACTCAAGTATCTCTTGTCATTTTTTTCATTGTCTAATCTTCTTCCTCATCAGAGTAAACACAAGTTTGCCTTGAACAAACTCAGGGCTACTTCTGAATGACTTACAGAAAGAATGAGAAAACAGCGGTCGTTTGATCTAAGTGTCTTCAAACGGACCTGTGAGTAAACAACACTAGAAAACCCACCTCTGTCCAAATTAGACACTGAAGTCCCAGGAGTTTTTACCGGTTGTTCTTTCTTTCACAACTTAATGTGCTTGTAAAATTGCTTTAGTTTAGATTTAGACATATATGATATTTAAAATATGAAACCTCTTGTTAGAACTAACAGCTCCTGTTACTCCTAAAGCACACTGTATTCCTCAGAGGCTTGTCTGCAGATGTGAAATTCATCTCTCTTAACTGCTTACTGTATACAGATTAGAATATTTGTATGAAATAATGAAAATACACTACGCAAAGGAAGACTAATTCCATAATACCTGGAAGAAATTGTCCTCACTTCTCCTGTAGCCAAAGCAAGCAGAAGCTAATTAATACAGTGGGCATTAGTTATTCAGTGGATATTGGAATAGGACATAGCAGAGAGTATTTTCCTTGAGATAATTTTTGTTCTTCTTTCCATTCCTCCTTGTAATTTACCTAGGATTCCTGGTATGTTCAGGTATATCCCAGAGAGTTGATCTAAGCCATCTTGTCCCCTGATTTCTTTCTAAGTTCCAGACTTGCCAGGAATGTTGTCTCAGTCTTCAAATAACAGTTTTTGTTGGAAAGCTACCAAAACCCAGACTTATTGAAAACAAAGAGATTTAGTAAACAACTTGATATAAAAAAACCCCAAACAATCCACAGCAACTAAACACCAGTTTTATGTTCACTGTAAAATAAGTTCCCCATTCTAGAACTTGAACTGCAGCTTACATGTCACACCTCAGAGAAATGTGCATCAGAAAAAGTACTGAAGGATCCCATTTCGAAGTGTACTTTTAGAAACTGCCACACAGTCGGTTTCATTTTTGAAAGAGTTTGGTGTTGAGAAAAGCTTACTGAAAGGATCTGGTAAAATCACAACTAACATCACAGAATGTACACCTCATCTGCAGTAGCTCTTCATCTCCGAAGAGAAGCTGCCAGCCGGGAGAGAAATGCCAATCTGCCAGGTCACCCCCGAGGAAAGCGATGGAAGCATCACAGCCGGGCTCAGGCAACATTCGGCCACTCGGTTGCAACTGGGGAGACCCGTTCTGGGTCTGCCTCCCTTCCCCTCTAGATGCATGCTGGAAGATTGCTTTCTTTCCAGGACTTCGTTACTGTCTTTCATCCTAGCTTGCAGATAGTAAAGGTCAGAATTTATGGTGTCTTTTGAGGTTCCAAATGAGCTGGCCAACATCTTTGGGAGGCTCCACTGCTTGGCAGCCTTGCTAGATCTCTACTGAACTTGCAGATACAAGGCTGTTTACAGGTATATTCAGCTCTCCTCTTTGACACCTCTGACTAATCTACACCATCCTTTAAGAACTGGCAAGACTTCCTTTGTTGATTTTAAATTTTCTTTTTGATATATTTTAGTATTTATGGTCAGTGAAGAAACGTTAAATTGTTGTTGATTCTTTTGCTAATGAAGCATCATTTCTCAGTGATGCTTCAGGCAATCCTTGAGAAGCATCTTCTTGCAACCAGAAAAATACTGCAAACATTCATGTAGAGGTCTCATCACAGCTGCTAACTGAAGCCTGAGACACAGTGTGGAACCAACAGAGCTTTCCAAAACATAATCAATGAGTCATATGCGGCCTCTTAGACTTCTAAGTACAACCCATGGTAATGTGCATTCTTGCACTGCCACTTCCTAGAGCTGTAAACATTCCAGAAAATATTTATTTGATGCAAAATTACCTGTCACTGTTTCTGCCATGGAGTTTTGCCCGTTTAACATACACTCAAATAATACAAGAAGTGATGTTATCACATGTTTTAGAAGTTTAGACTGTTATTTTCCACATGGAACGATTCACCTAAAGTCAGCTATGAATTGCTTTGTTTTGAAGACCTGTTTGAATGATGAACTAATAGCTGATGAGAAAAACATTCTAGAGGAACAATGTACCTGCCTACAACTAATGTACTTGGAGGACTGAGACATTATTTTGCAACACTTGGCATTAAGGGAATGACTAATCTGCCAAACTACTTGTCTATGTCTCCCCCTCAGGCTACCTGCAAGACAGCCTGCTCCTTCAGTCCAATTCTGGCTATGGTCTTAACTCTTCAGTGTACTCTTTAAGTAGCCAGGAGGGATTTTCCAGAGGTTGATGAAGCCAGATAAATATCACCCTATACTTCATTTCTCTCCCAGCCTTCAGGAGTAGACCAGGGTGCCACTGGATAAATGTGTGGTTACCAGTACTGCACATTGGGAGTGAAGGGAAACCTTCATTCTGGCCATTTCTAACTCCAGAGAGCTTAACTTCATCAATTTTGGGATAGTTTTTGTCAATACGATAAGTAGAAAAGGTATAAGGCTACCCTTACTCAAATGAAATGTCCTCTGACTTTAATAAGCAGGTTTGCTCAGACAGTGCTTTCTGCCCTCTCCATTACCATGCATCCTTTGCCAGATCTGAAAGACATTCATTACCTTTCTGCTTTTCACAGAAAAGCCTGTACTGCAACACTGAAGGTGATAAAAAAGGAAATACCACCTTAAAATAGTTTTAAGAAATGAAAAAATTTCTACTGACAAATTTGATATTTTGCTAGTGTTTTTATTTTCCACTAAGAAAGTCTAATTAAATCTCTGCTAGTTCCACCTAGCATGGAGATCAGGTTGTTCCAAGAAGTGGTTTTGTTTCAGTTTTCTGCCAATTATAAAATAGGAAAGACCAACATTGTATCTCCATTTCAAAAGAAATGCTTATTTTCAAAAATCTGAACTTTTAGGTCATGCAGATCTCTTATGCACCTCTCTAATCTTCAGCTCTCTCACTGTTGTGCTCCTGACAGTATTCACCTGTAGGAGTTGTAAAAGGGATTGATTTTGTAAGCCACCGAGACCTTGTAGATCAATATCTGACTAATACCATTTAGGTATTTACAGGGAATTTCATTAACATGGATTAAATAGTCATCAAAAAGGCTGTGTGCTGACTGTGTTGCATGCAGATAATATGATAAAGATGGTGCCCACATCCAGATTTAACAAACATATTTGTTTAATGTCCCTCTGCACACATGATTTAACAAATACGGCCTTGGGGGCAGGGGAAACAAAATAGACTGCAATTTGAACAGAACATGGAGCCAGTGTTCTGCATCACCTAGTTAACCTCAAACAAGATTAATCAGATCTCTTTACCTGAGATGGTGTAACCCAGCTCGTACCTGCTAAGAAAATTTCATTGTTAAAAATACGCTGCTTCTTGCTAAGCTGTTTGCTTTCTGCATTGACAAAAGATGTAAGGAATATGAGAATGTCCTGTCCTTTAAAATGCAGACTGTATTATCGGGTCTCCTTTCAGCTTGTCTTTGCAGAGGAATAAAGCAGATCTTACATGAGCAGGACAGCCAAGCCAGGGTCCTCAGGGAACCCACTGTTCTTACTCCCGCCTGCCATTATTGAGTATCACCCCTTGAAAAACTAGCATTTCCAAATGTCCATGGAATCACAATCAGCTGCTCAATGCCTAAATACACTTTCTTTTTACGGTGTCACTATAACAGAGACGTAAGCATCCACGTAACAGCAGCACTGCAAGTAGACATATAGTTCCAGTTTATCCCCTCTTTGATAAATTTCAGCTCTATTTTTAGAACTTTTGTAAACTAATGTGGGTGTTTATGTAAAACAAGGTGGCTGAGGGCTGGGAATGGCGACTTCTTAGAGAGCTCCATCTAGTTTATATGTTACTCAGATGATTTTGCTGTTCAGTGAAACAAGATCCATTTGTAATGAGACGTATTTTATTTTCTGTTTAGGAAAGACTGAACATTTAATTGGTCCAGTCTTAGTGTTAATGCACGGTAGTGCTAAATTTAGATCCAGAAATGACTTCTTATGATTTGCCTGTTTTCAGCTTTATAACCGGAAAGCAGAATAAGGGGAAGCACAACAGCCAGTCAGGCACAGCCTGCAAGGCTGAACTCAGAGAATGCAACAACTTGACCTCAGCAAGCTTCAAGCAATTAAAAAAAAACCAGAAAAACAAACCACCACAACCCAAAAATAAAAACCACCCACCCACACTACATGCCATTGAAATTGTAAAAGGGACCAGAAAGACAGAATGCAAGGAACAGAAACAGAATCAGACTAAGGGTTTGAGTAAACATCTTCACTTATACAAAAAACGCCAGAAAGAGGGGCAGTTACAGTACTCATCTAGAAAATAGTGCCTTGCCATACATACCATGCATGACTGCTATTATCTAACAATGCATAGCGCAGCAGCATATCACTTCCACCCATCTTCCGCTGGGCATCTCTGTGCTCTTTTGTACAAATACTTGTCAGTCCCCTGTGCCTCAGTGAAAACACAGCCTAAAAGAGAGGTAAGAAGAGAGGCTCAGTTGATGCTATTATAAGCAGCACAGTGGTCTTCCTCGCCAATCTCCTGTTCCGATGCTTACATGAACTATCTCACAGACACAGCACCAGGACTGTACAGCTCTAAATTTAAAGAGAACACTGTAAAAATACAGGAAAGTGCACCTGTGCCATTTGCAATTTGTAATGCAAAACAGAAGGAGATAGCTCAACACCTTATTCCTTCTTTTGGATATGATTTTTCAGCTAAAGACACCAAGTGTTCAGTAAGGCATCCCTCAAATAACTCTAAGGCATGGTTTGAACTACCATGCAAAAGCATATTCTCCCCTCTTGACTTTATGAAACTCAGCTATAAAGTCTCTAGACCATTTTTCTTATGTTCTTTCCCATCATCGAAGCCTTCCCTATAAAAAGAAGAAAAAAGGACTGGTATTTCAGAAAATGCAGACATGGGTTTAAGCATTATGCAGTGAGAACAGCTACTCACTGGGGATTTGGAAAAGATCAGCATAGCTATTGCAACATAATGTAACTGAGATGGAAAAAACCTCATCTTCCATCCTGGATGTTTATTGCATATATTACTGTCCTTTGTACATCCAGACATCACTGATGCTCATAGGGATCGTATAAGCACAAAAAGAACAGAACATTCTCAAGAAAGCCTCTGCAAAGAGAAGTGTGATCTCCAGGGTGAGAGCTTGTGTCATTATATGTCTGACATCAGATTTCACTGCAGGTGATAGTGAAATTCTCACTGACTTCAATAGCAAAGTTTGGGCTAGAGACTCCCCCCTCCATCACTTTCCATTGGCCTTGCTCCTTAGCAATGAGATTAGTGTTACAGAAATAGACTGAAGCTTCAAGCGGCACATAAAGGAAAAGATTTGGTGCTGTTTGTGTTTGTCCTCAGCTAGCAAGAGCTTCACTGTTTGGAAACAGCGGAGGTCAGCATACACAGAGACAAATCTGGAGTGCTGCTCTGTACGCTGGATCGAGTCACACAGGCAGGGTCGCACGCCCCTCGGCCCTATTCCTGACGAGAGGCATCACGAGAGGGAGGCACTTACTTTTCAGCAGCATTGTGCACTGTGCTACGCTAACACACCTGAACCTGTGCTGCAATTGCAATCCAGGGCTTTTCCGGAAAGTGGTGATACCTAATTTTCCTGAATTTTTTCAAAATACTGTTGCAAAAGACAGTGTGGGACAGGGCTGAGATTCCCAGTCTCACTTTGCCAGGTTAGTGTATGGCACCATTGGTGTGAAACCAGACCTGTCTCCAGAAAGGCAGGTTACCAACCTGAGCCATTTTGCCATCCTTGCTTTGAAAAACTAGAAATTGGTAAAACAAAGTAATACTTAGGTTCGGTGTATCTAAAACTACTCAGTGAGCCCAAATGCTCTGGCAGGCAGTGCCTGGCGGAGGGCTGCACACATGGCTCCAGGGGCAGGTGGCTCAAGGGGAGTCAGCCCCCTCCTCCCAGAAGCATCCCCCCTGCCATCTGGGGCCTGGTGACATTGTTTGAGGTCAGATGCGCTTTTTTTGTTGTTTTGTAAGCATAAATGGAAAATACCTTTTATCATGCAGATGTGCAATTGACCTCCTGGCAAAGGTTAGCATCCTAGCCCAAAAACACACTGCACAGCATGATGAATTGAGAAAGTATTTCATAAAGTTTCTCTTTTACTGGAAAAACAGTGATATCCAAGTTCTTAAAGTATAACAAAATTTTAACCTAAAAATATACCTTTAAGGCAGCCAATAAAATTCAGTTTTAATCTGACTAGTTTTTAAACCAAATGTTACAGTAAGTGTGTTTTATAAGGCCATCTAACCTCACTATTCCATATTCAGCTTACTTTTTAACCTGGAACACTATTTTTTCCACTGTTTAAAGATATTACAAATCTTATAGCTACCTTCCTTAACTGGCACTTCCATTTTTATGGGTATCTGAAGGAAGCAATTAAAAAGTTTTAAATAAAAAGTATCAGACAAATAGATGATTCATGCTGCAATTTTCCATATGCTAACTACAGCCAACTTTACAGCTTGGCAGATTCTGGGAATATCCTAGCTCTACCCTTACAAATCTCCTTCAGAACCATCAAGAAAACATTCTGTCAGGCTTCAAACATCTGCAGGATCTCTGGTGTGCTACAGGTAAGCCCCCAAAATATAAATGCTGGAACAAACCATACTGTAGTTTTAGGGCACATTTCCCCGCAATCAACTTTGAGAGTCAGGTGGGAGAAACTTGAAACCAGCATAAGAAACAGGGAGATATCCTACAAGTCGGGTGGAAGGTGAGGACGTACTGTTCCTCTTGCAGACCATTTGGTCCTTTACAGAGGCTCTGCTTTGGATAACGCCTGGGGCTGGGTTTCAACCTGTTGTTTGAAGGCAAGGCAGCCTGCCCCCCCCCCCCCCCCCCCCCAGCCAGGAGGCTGCATGCTGCGAGTTTCGCACGTGCAGAGAGTGTTCCCGTCCTTGTGCGTGCTACAGGCTGTTCAGCAGCTCCTAGCAGGCTCCTGCCCAAATCATTCCCAGCTGCACAGCTCGGCTGACCCTGGCACTCAAAGCGAGTGACGATGGAAGTGCCTGGAAGCGATTCAGCACAGCTCCATCCATCATGCAGGCACTGCCTGCCCTGGGCTTTGCTTTGGCAAGTTCCCCCCTGCAAAGTTTCTGGAACTGATGTTTTACAGCATTTAGAGCCTTACCTCTGTTAGCGTTTCCACATTTACCCCCTCCTACGGTAAAACCCTCGTAATAATTTCCCATTAAAAAGCATGCGTATTGCATATACAAGACTAAGAGCTACCTGTTGCAAAAATCATTTAAAGCATTTTGGTAAAATTTAGAGGATAGAACTTTATCTTCCTATCAGACCATCAACATATGCTGCAAAGGGCTTACAACAGGCAGCACTGAAAATCACCCTTGTTTAAATGCTTGCACAAATGAAATAGCATTAATTTTCATCATACATCTCATTGAAAGCAAAATGCCTTTGCACATCTTTGCGCACATTGGGCAAGCAGAGAGGTTGTAAGACTGTAAGACTAAGGCGATTACCTAAAAGGATCAGACAATTGATGCTACGTGATTGCATTGAAGTCAGCCAGTGTTTTGGGAATCAGTCTCTCTGAACGCTGCTTTCTATAGCAGAAAAATACATTCTGTAGGGTACTGTGGAAAGGAAGACATACGCATGGGAAAGAGAGAAAAGCATGGTATGTTAAAGAGAAACTCATGTGATTCCTAAATCCAAATTCTTAGGACCTGATACCCTTCAGCTGGACACTGCAGATAAGGACCACATGGCCTTTTCCACAAGCTGAAGGGTGGAGCAAAAAACATTGCAGTTTCAGCTTCATGTACTGAGAGTCATTTACACAATTCACTGGTAGGTGGCAACACTATACAGAGATGAAACACACGTGCAGACAGCGTATTAAAGTGATGAACAGCCTGGGTTAGCAGACAAGTGGACACCAAAAATACCGTATACTCGAACTGACCGTTACTTCATTTTTTGAAGAAACGTGGCTAAGACCTTCCTTATGCTTTTTTAGCATGCTGGCCACACTCAAAAGTCTGTATTTCCTTTAAAAAAAGACAAATCTGCAGAAACGCAGGGTACATTTCTGATGGACAGAACAGAAGGGACAGTCACCCCCCTTGGCTGTGCCACAGGGGCGGCTGCTTCTCCCCAGGGTGTCCGTGCCACTGGGTAAAACCTTTCCAAGAGGGTGCTAGTGAGGGCAAGTTAAGAAGGGGGAACAACAACAAAAGAAAAAAAGAGTGGAAGAAAAGGAATAATATAAAAAGAAAAAGGAAGAGGGAAGAAAGGAAAAATAAAGAAAGGAAAAACAAAACGAAAGGAAAAACAAAAAGAAAGGAAAAATGAGAGGGATATTCTTGCCATCGGGTAAAAGCTTTCTAAGAAGGCACTAGCAAGGGCAAGTTGAGAAGGGGGTGAGGGGAATAACAAAACCAAGAAGAAAAAAGGAATGAAAGAAAAGGAAAATAATAAAGAAAAGAAGGTGAAAAAAAGGAAAAAAATAAAGAAAAAAGAATGAAAGAAAAGGAAAAAATAAAAAATGAAGGAAAAAGAAAAAATAAAAAAGGAGGAGAGAGAGAAAATAAAGGAAAGACAAAGAGGAAGGAAAAACCGAAGGAAGGAAAGACAAAAAGAAAGGAAAAGCGAGCGATGACGCCGGGGGAAGGCGGCACCTGCCCGGCGGGGCGGGGCCGGGCGGGGCGGGGCCGGGCGGGGCGGGGCGGGGCCCGGGCGCTATAAGGCGGGCGGCGGCGGCCGGCGGGGCTGTCGGGCAGCGCATGGAGCGGGGCGGGCGGCGGCGCAGCGAGGCGGAGGAGGCGGAGAAGGGCAGGATGAAGCGGACAATGTGGGTCCCCCGGGGCTGGCCGGGGGGGAGCAGGGGCCGGGCCGCACCTTGGCTAACGCTGGCCGCTGGCTAGCGGGGGGGACCGGGATCCCTGCGCCGGGTGGCGGCGGGTGCGGAGCTGGCGCAGCAGCGCCGGGGAAGCTGCCGCAGCCTTTGCCAGCGGCGGGGCCGGTGTCTCAAAGCTCTTCGAGTTGGCGCTTTTAACGTGTGTCCTTGTCTCTGTTCTTCCAGAATTAAAGATTGGAAAACAAGACTGAGCTATTTCCTGCAGAACTCCTCCCATTCTAAAATGAAATCAAAGAAAGTGGGGAACCATCGCACTTACTTCAGGTAAGTTGTGTGAGGGAAACTTTTTAAATAACTGGAGTGTTCTACAAAAACAGTAAATCTTGAGCATTGGAGTCTAATGTTCTCCATCTCTTCATGCAGACCTTCCCCTGAAGAAGCGCAGCTGTGGTCAGAAGCCTTTGATGAACTCCTTGCTAACAAATGTAAGTTTGTCTTTGAAAAGTAGCATTTAAGAGCAAAGGGCTGGTGAAGTTTGTATGTAAGAGATTGCTTCTTGCATGCTGGCATTGTATCTTTCTAATCTAAATAGCTTTGATTCTGGTCTTGAAAGTTAAATGCTTTAAATGGTTTAAAGCCAAAATTCATACAGGTGTTCTTTAAAAAAAATTACACATGTTAAAACATGAAGAATACTTCATTGTAGTACATTTTTTTGTAACCCTTCTAGTTAAAATCATGCCTATCCACTTAGCTTTGCCAAATGTGAGAAGAGCATTTGTTCACTGCTCAACCAAGACCAAAATTGAAATGGATTCAAGTAACTTGGGAAGGATTCTGCAACACAGAAGTTCAGCGCTGTCTGGGTTTTACTGTAGTTCTGCAAGGAAAAGCACTCAAAAGCAGAGCAGAAAGACTAAGAAATATTACTGTTTGCTCTTTGAACTTGCTTGAGTCATCCTTTCCATTGCAAAAAAATATTCCAAAGGTTTTGTGGCACAGTCAAATATTTACTCCAGTGTAAAGGTTAACACAGGAGAGCACATCTAGAAAGAGGTTTTTTAATATATGTGTGGGCATCACAAAAAGGAACATACTGATTAGAGATGGCTTTCATTTTTGTGCTTACCTAAAAAAAAAATTACTAGCTGGGTGAAGCCTGCCAAGCTGTTACAGCATTCATTTGCATGCATACATATTTGTGGAAATATCCTTTATTGCTATGATATCTCTGAAAGAGCCTGACACAGAACTACAGCAAAATGTTTTGGTAGTAACAGATGTAACCAGTGGTAAATTCAAGATTCTTGAATAGTTAATTGAGGTGTGTTTTTTTCCTTACTGTAGATGGTCTTGCTGCTTTCCGAGCTTTTCTGAAGTCTGAGTTCTGTGAGGAGAATATTGAGTTCTGGCTGGCCTGTGAGGACTTCAAGAAAACCAAGTCACCCCAGAAGCTGACATCAAAGGCAAAAAAAATTTACAATGATTTCATTGAAAAGGAAGCTCCCAAAGAGGTAAAGAAAAACCTGTTTAAGCATTGAGTGCCCTGTTCTAAGTTCTTACAGCTCTTACTTGTTTATCTGAACTCCCTTTAAGATACAGGTGCCAAACTGCGCTGTATCTACCTCGGTATCTGTGTCTGAATGTAACTCTCTCCCTAACTGCCTTTTCACCAAGCTGGAAAATGGCACAACCAGTATTTTGGGGAGTTTCTATCTTAAGTGGGGAAGTCAACAACCGCATTGAACACCTGTAACATATTTGAGTTTAGCACTGAGAGATAAATGGTATCTGAATCATTTGGGGTTTTGTATAAAAATTTCTGTAAAGGAAACTTCATTCATTTGACCCTGAGTAATATGGTCATACCTTTTTTTCACCTCTTCAGAAATTTTGTGATTTATTATACTTCAGTTCTCAGAAGTAAATGTCTTTTTTTATTATTTCAGATAAACATAGACTTCCAAACAAAGAACATGATTGCACAGAATATTCAAGAAGCCACGCATACCTGCTTCAGTGCAGCGCAGAAGAGAGTTTACAGCTTAATGGAGAATAACTCATATCCACGGTTTTTGGAATCTGAGTTCTATCAGCAGCTGTGCAAGAAGGCGCCCATCACCAGAGCAGTCCAGGGGACATGAGCAATGGAGGAGAGCGCAAAGATGCCTCTTGGCTAGTGGGGAAGCAAGCCACAGCTGATGGCAGCATCCTGTCCTAAAAGACTGAGATACCCAGTGCTCAGTATGTTTGCCATGGTGCAAGGACAAATGCTGACTTTGGTGCAATGCTGATGGCAAAGAGTGGTGCTGTTGGAGGGCATTCAGAGGTGGTGGCAGGAGCGTGCCAGCCAGCTGCTGGCAGCGCACTGTGCTGCGAGTGCTGCAGTGAAAGGTAACTGTGCATTAGACCCAACCATACAGTGTAAAAGCCCTTCTGTCCCGGCTGAGGTGGTGATGCAGCAGGTCAGAGCGGAGCTGCCTCCTTGTAAACAGAAGCTGCTCTGCAGTTGTGCACCTTTGGGAACTTGAGTAATTGGTTATGTATGTATTTTTCCTAAACATCAACTGGTGTTGCTCTTGTCAGTCACTTGGTGTGTTCATACCAGTTCAGTAAACTGCCTCTAGTTGCAGAGATGTGTTGGGGTTTCTGAGTGACCTCCAGGCAGTAAGTGCTGCGCAGCGTGAAGTGACAAGGGACAGCTCTGTTCTGCAACTGAAATACACGGGGCTGGATTGTGTCAATGGGGCTGCACAAGGCCAGACTGAGGGCAGAACTTGGCCAAGGCGAGCAGGAGCTGTATAGTATTATATTTATATTTGGATTATGATTGTGTTGAATGCTGCAATAATGTCATAATTCTGTCTTGAGGACAGCAAGCTTCAGTGAAGTCTCTTATGTTTTTTAATAAAATTTTGATACAGAGCTTCTTTTGTTGCTTGTTTTGTACACACAGATATATACTGTCTGGCACTGAACTCTCAAGCATTGGGACTGCGTCCTGGGTGTGATCTTAATAGAGCTAATTTTAAAGCTATTGTTTCTTAATCTACCAGGCAAGTGGTTTTTTTTCTGGATTGTTTTTGTTTTTTTGAACAAACAAATCCTCAGAGCTTGGAAACTTAACAGGGAAATACTTATTCAATCACATGCTCAATCTTAAATATGTCCCCATGGAACAAGTCTCCAAGTGCAAGGTAAGTGTATGGCTAACATGACAGATCAGCAAGAAAGCACCAGTATTGCTGCTGGAAGTCACAGGATGCTATTTGGATACAGGCACTATTCCAAATAGTAGTACATGAGTAGCACAGTTGCTCCTGCTCAAAACCTCCCCTTTGAAAAAGGGTTTAGAAGGGCTTTAGCGTCAGGCTGTAAAACCTCTACAGAGTCAGTAGAAGTAACGTTATCGTAAAAGTATTTTGACTCCCTGCTAGGTGAGTATGTCTTAGAGGGAAGGTTACTAGTTGCCATTATTCTATGTCACTCTTTCTGACAACATCCAAACCCAATACTTCTGAAAAAGATCCCTAGTTTGTTAGTTTTGTGACTTGTCTGAACTCTAGGTCTGCTTATGTCCTGGCTCCACATATTTTTTGGCTCCAGTCCTCAGGTTACAGCTTTAATTGCTTAGTTCACATATATCCCCAGTAGTCACTTCTATAGTGGTCTGCTTCTCCAGGCATCAGGAAAATTCTCATCAAAGGATTTTCGACATCAGTTACACATCCAAAAACTGTTCAAAAGCAACTACTTCATGCATGTATATGCATATTGCAGGATATATAGTAGTGTGCATATATACATACACACAACATATATCCATTACGCTGCCTTTACACATGGAAAGAAACAAATTTGATGCAGCCTCTGCTTTGCTTGTAGCCCTGTTCCTGGGGCTGTGAGAGCTAGCCCTCACACAGCAAAGTCTGCTGCTCAGTTAAGTCTGCTTAAAATAAGCACAAGAAAAACTCAGCCCAATAAGTTACTGCAATAGAGAAAGTTTTTTTTTCCAGCCAGGAAAAAGATTTGGGCTGATAATTGCTTTCGTAATCTAACAAAATAATTTGAAGAGCATAAAAATAGCCAGAACTATACCTATTAATGACTCTGAGCCAGGGCAGGAATAATTCCATGAAGCTTCATTGGCTTCAGTGAAGCAGCTTTAATCTGTGCCAATTTGGAATGTGGTAATTAACCACTGCTAATGTCTGGTTTCGGGAAAAGCAACACTTCTAGTTTCAGCAGGTGCCAGAACTACTCATAGAGCAGTATGTAGTTCAGAGGGGAAATTAGGTGGGGCCGTTAGGCAGGGCATCGCTGCCTGAGGGCTGTTCTTGTATATTTTTAAGATCTGAACTGTGAACATTGGTCTTCAGGAAGGCTGTGCAGGCAGTTCCATAGCTTCCACTGAGCGTGGCACAGGGGTAGCCAACCGACCAAGCCATGCTGGCTCCCTGGCACAGCCCCTCTGCAGCGCCTGAGAGCCCTGGCTTTAGGGGTAAGCTTTGCAGCAAAACAGTTTGGTGTATCAACAGGGAAAACAAAAATAAATCTTACTTTTTGTCAAATACAGCTGATCTGTGCACACAACATTCCTTCCAATTGTTGCTTTTCCTATTTTTGATAAAAGCCCTGTTTTCCCAACTCCCAGGGGTAACCACCATTAAAAAGGGTACGACAAGCACGTTGGGGATGCTGCAACCCAAAAGATGGCTACGAACATTTCCTGGAGAAACGCAAACCCACCAATTGCTTTAAGAGATGATGGATCCATGCTGTGGGCAGCCATACCGCTGCAGTTAAAATTGGAACTGTGCTATCAGTTTCCAATGGGAACAAATCATGAACTGCTCGTTCCTCCGCAGCCCGGCCAGCCAGTTGGCCCCTCCACCCCAATCCCACCGGGCAAAACACCAGTCGGGGAACGGCGAAGGGAGGGCGGCAGAGCTGGGGGGGATTCCAGTGAGGGCACTGCTAAGCAGCTGGCCAGAGCACAGTCCTCTTCTTACTTCCATCGGGTTATAAAGCTGCTGCAGCCCATATCCCTACTGACAGGCACCTGAGCAGGCAAATCCAGAGGAGGGACCCCAGCGGGGAGCTGCGTTCCAGGAACCATAGCTGCAAAGGAGCACGAGTCCTGAACAAGTCTGTAAACAAGCTCAGCTTTTTTGGAGAAAGGACTTGCTGCAGAAGGCTAAGGACAGGGAGAAGAGGACCTCTCCAGAGGGCAGTGGGCAGAAGGGCCCCCGGCTCTGCCGGTGCAGCCTCCAGCCACACAGCGAGCCCTGGCTGAGCCCAGGAGACTCCCTGCCACTTCAGCACTGCTAACACGACTGATGGTGGCACGTAGAGTCTGAGGAGCTAGAACTGCTGAAAAATACCAGCAAAGCAGGAATAAAGGCAACTTTTAACTTGCCATGTATCACCGTTTTCAGACCACAGTCTCTCAGTAACTGGTGCTTTTCTTAGCTGCTACAGACGAGCAATTCCCCTGCTTTAATATTACAAAAATTACATTTCTCACCCTTACGATTATGCAGAAAATAAATTTTCAAATTGCAACTGGAGTATCCCTAGTAATTCTCCAAACCAGAACTTAATGCAAAGGATATGCAATCTTATAAAAAAAAGATATCTAATTTTCTAAGCCAATCTCACGATTTTGAGAAACTAGGTCATGAGTTTCAACTGTCTGGATCTGGTAACAGCTTGGCTTTTTTTAAAGGACTTGTGCTGACACTGCAGCATAGGGCGATTTGAAGGAGAGTCCTTTGTGCTATCAAGGCAGCAACGTATAATCTCCTAAAATCCGACCCAAAGCAGCTGGCTCTCGCACGTGCTCTCTGGCCCAAAGGCTGGAGAGGACCTCTGAGAACAGGGCAAGCTCACCGGTGATGCTGACTCACCACTCCAGGCGAATGGGAAAGCAGTGCCACTCGGTAAATAAATGGCAACGCAGCACTCTTGCTCCTCACGTTTACGTACTGTGGCTGAAAAATGTACCAAGACTATAAATAAAACCTGTGTTTCCACTTAAAATTCCCAATTTCCATTTGGAGAAGGGGACACTAATGATGTTTTAAAGGGCTTTATAGGCATAGGTATATGTGTGTGTGGAAGGCTTTCTTGGATGAGACTTTTAACTTGGCAGCTTGCATGGAGCAGAAGAGTGACCTTTAGAAGTAGTTTTAGGCTCTTTATGGATTTTTTTATTTTTTATTTGACTAACTGTGATTCAAGAGGGGAAAAACTGGTTGGAACCTGGAATAGCATCCCATATTCATCTTCCTTCAGGTGGCAAAACATCACCGATGGCTCCCCCTCATCCCACCTGCACAGCAATAGCTGGTGTCTCTACTGGCTCACATGTGCCAGAAGCAAACTGCCAGCCAGCAGCAGGAGATGGGGACGGGGCTAGCAGCAAGGCCGCCTCATCACCCCAGGGTCCATCCCAGAGACAGGGCTGGTGACAGATCTGTCTGCAGCACAGGGCCTGATCCATCCAGGAGAGAGAGGCTGCACCTACAGCAAAGCTCGGGGGAAACACGTGGCTCTCAAGGCTGAGCTGAAACGGGGCCATGGCCACGGGGCAGCACCAGCTGGGGCTACTGAGGGTGCTTAAAGCCACCCCTGTCCTCAGGGCCCTAACACCAATATGAAGGAGCCCCTTTCTGAGGGTTACCGTGCTAGCCATAGGGCCCACAAGCTCATGACCCCAAAACAGTCTGAATTTTTGAGGGGGCTCTGCAGTCGGATTTGCAGTGGAGACCCTCAGCAATCAGCCTCAGACCATTCTGTAAGTGTGGTCACTGGCATCACCCGGAGCGCCGTAACTGGGACAGGGCTGGCCAGCACGGCAGCCCAGGGAAAACAGTCCCGCTGTTATCCTACGTAGGAGTTTAAAATGTGAGTCCTTTGGCAATCTTTCATTAAAATAATCTTTTAGATCAGAGTTTCCAACAGCTACAAAGTACCCATGAGCAGCAATTAAATGAGGTTCCATTAAAAGTATTAAATATTCCATTCAAGATAATCTAATTGACAAAAATTAGTACTTGTGTTCCCCAGCCAGTGTTCCCACCTGGGTTCTCATGGAATAGGCTATGTTTCTGCGTTACAGATTTAGAGCAGAGAGCAGCTCCATGGCTCCCTGGATGGGAGCCTGACTCTGGGCTTTCAGGGGACACGGTACTTATGTATTTATAGGGCTCATAAAGTCAGCTGTCCGATATGGAAAAGGCACTCGGGAGCAGAGCGGGCTGTTTATTGAGCCGGAGCGTTCCTTTGCCGTTGGGGATGTCCAAGGAAAATTGAAATGAGGAGCGTGGCAGGGTGCAGGCGCTGCAGAGGGGCAGCGAGGGGCTGTGCTAGCACCCTCCTGTTTCAGCTATTGCTTTTAACAGCCGAGCTCAGGCTGGGACCAGCTGGAGCTGATGGGGCTGAGCTCAGGAGGCGAAGGGGCGCTGGGGGGGAGCTATTCTGACCACCCCGGGGCCATCTCAGCTGTGGTATGTGCAGATGTCGGAGGCTTCCCCCGCTCTCAGCAGGCTTCATACTGCGTCAGAGAGATGATCTGTCGCGTGTGGCTGCCCTCCCTGGCGTCCGCCCAGGCTGAGTACGTCTGTTTGCAAAGTTGAGCTGTCTCCTGACTTGGCCGTGGTTGGTTCCCACTGTTTACTTTCCCTGATACCCACTGCGGGCTGGGACCGGGCGTTCGAGCAAGGGGAGGAATGACTGTCAGGGACACCAGGACTGTCCCAGCCACCTTTGGTGCCATCGGCAGACTGAAACATCATTTTTGCCGCTTGTCCTTCCTGCAGGCTGCAGGGTTTCGGAGCAGGGTCCTTCTGTTTTCAAAAGGAGAGGTCAGCTTACTCAGCAGCAGCAGCCCTTTGAGATGAAAATGCTGGATAAATATGCGGTATAAATGGGTCACAGTTGAAAGCTGAGGAAAAGCTCAGCCGTGACCTTAGGATCAGATAGTCACAGAGCTTTATGGAGGGCAGGGTGGAGTGACATAGTTATGTGATCCCACTGGCTGCATTTTTATGATGCTATGGAGATCACACTTGTTTCGACAGGCTAATACCTGTGTGAACACATAGGTAGCTACTGAAAGTGTGCAGAATTTTTCCCAATAAAGCCTCTTGGCTTCATCTTTTTAGAGGAAAAACCAAGGTGTTCTACAGAGCTGGCTGTGGGAAGAGGTTGGGTTAGCCTAATGCAAAGGGACCAGATTAATTTTCATCTGGAATTCTGACAACTAGGTTACGTCTCTAGAGATATGCGTACAAATTAGGGCCAAATCTGTCATTTTGAGGAACTCAATAAGCCAGGAGTCAGCTCAGCAGCCACACAGCTCTTTCCGTAAGTCAGCAAGGCCGGAACCATGGATGTGCCTTTTGCTAGCACTAAAGCAACAATATACTACATCACCCTCTTGATTTACCTGCAATTAACATTTGCTAATTGTTCATTGGGCCAAGATTCCCAATCCTGATGGACGCTATCACACCTGCAGGCTGCTGTCAAAATGCTTCTGTTACCCCCAAAACCACTGTGTGTGTGCTTTAGTAACACTGAGAAGCTCAAATCCTTGGCAGTCGCTTGCCATAGCCTGGCAAGGAAAATGTTCCCAACACCTGGAAGAGTCAGTGTGGCAAGAGCTTTTATCCAGACCAATTTCCCAAAAGTTCAGAGGTCTCAGTGGTCTCTCGCTAGGTTAAGCATGCTCTGTGCCTCGGAGCTGCCTGGGGGGATGGCTGGTGCTGTAAAACAATGTCACGGACTGGGATAATTAAGCACTGGAGCAGCAGGCAGATTTGGAAAGAGGTGGATGCAGGTGTGAGAACAGTACATGGAATCAGCCTTCATATCTTCTTTGAAAACTGGGTCCCTAGGAGAGCTCCCAGCTAAGCTGAGCTTCACTCGGCCACAGAGACCCCCCCGAGGCTGGCAGTGGTCCCCAAGCACAGACCTTCACGGCATGCCTTAGACAGTTCCTCTCCAGAATAGACCAGAGGAATTTGGACATGTAATACCTAGGAGACATCATCTCCCTGGAGATTAACATTTTTGCTGAGTGTTTAGATACAACATCTGAAAAGGCAGGCAGAGCACAGCCCTCCCTGCCAGCTGACCTCCTTCTCCTTTTCATACACACACACCCCCATCCAGGTGTTTCTTCCCCACAGCTTGCAACGCTGCGCTTGCACAATAACCTCTTGAAGCTGTTTAGCTCTGAGGAAAATGAGAGGACACAATTTTTATGAAGTGTGGTGTTCTGAAACACATACACACATGTAAACCACATCTCCTTTTGTACATTTCCTTACAAAATCAACAAATTACAACAGTGTAAAAGCCACTGTGCTCTGGAACAAGCAGCCTTTGCACACCAAAAAGGACCTTGTGTCTTGGCGTGCTTGTGCACTGTGACTTCTGGAGAAGGTGCCTACACCACACACACAAGAACTTTAGCAAATCTCTTTCTATTTTTTTCTCAAGGCTGCTAACAGTGGGGCAACCTCCTGAAAGTGAGTCCTAACTACTGTCCCTTTTCATGGCTGGAATCAGAAGAAATGTTTTTTAATCTGCTCCACTGGCCACCCTAAAATGGTTAGTTATTCTCTTTCAGTAACTTCTGTGTTATGAGACAAACCCAACGTTTATCAGGGCAACAAACTAATGACAATGTCTAGTATGGAAAGGAGCACTGAGCAGCTGGGCTGTTCCCTGCATCCCAGCTAATGCACCTGCCCGGCAGCGTTCCTGTCATATTTAACCTGGAGTAATTATTACGTAAAGCCTAGCTGAGCAAAGTCTGGGGTTTTATGGTGTCCATCTAAGTTTTGAGCAAGGTGTTGGATCTGGTGTCAAACATTCCCAGTACAATGCTGAACTTGTATCCTCTGCCATGCTAAGAGTTTACAGAAAGAGAGTCAGCTTGGTGAGATGCCGGCACTGCCCGGCTAGCCACCAGCACTGCCTGGCTAGCCACCAACACTTCAGCCGGGGCTAGCTGTGGCCCTTCTCTTCCGAGCAAGGGGCTTTACATCCATCAGCAGGTTGATCACCGCTGCCTCACTCTGTGGCAGGGATGGGCAAACCAAACCACTAATTAGTTGAGCGGAACGATACATTAGCAAATACGAAATAGAGCTCCTCAGCTTTGTGCGGAGCAATTACATCGATCTACAGCGTCCAGAAGATCTCAGCTAATGTGGCGTAAGTGAAGCAGCGAAGCAGGGGAGTATGCCTATAACTGGCTTGTAATAGCCAGCTCCCAAAAGTAGCCCCAGAAACCTTGGAGTAGGTGAGTCTTTCTGAAACACCACTCCAGCAATCACCAGTATGCTTTTCGTACCGCAGTATGCCTCCAGCCCAGCAGTCTAGCATAACTGCAGGAGTACTGGGACTGCAGAGGAGCATCCTTGGCATGGGGAGAACCTTCCCTAAAGACAGAGCATTCCTGTCAGGCCAGCCGTGTGGCTGGCAGCATGGCCAAGCAGGACGTTGTGGCGGGATGGCTGGCCACTAGCAAGGGGAAGAAACGTGCCAAGCATTTGCTTCAGCCCCATGAATCACCACCAAGAGAAGGTTTCAGCGGCCTCCAGATGGGAAAGTCATCCCCTCTTTGCACGTGAGCAGGTACAATCAGCGCAGACTTGGAGAGCAGTCTGTGTTGAACATACTTTCCACTAGGAAGTAGTAAGTGACTAATGATGATGGCAGTCGTTAATAAGGCAACAAGTTAGGAAATAACGTGCAAAGGCAGCAGCAGCTCCTGTGAGCGAGTGCAGGCTGGGGAAGCATTAGCCCCGCAGCTGCCCCGGGAGGGGAACGCTGGGCTCAGGCAGGTGCTGCCGGTGACAGCAGGAGGACCGGGAATCAATGCCACCAGAAACAAAACAAACTCGAGGGGAACAAAGTACTATTTACAGGCAAAGAACATGCCAGCTGCAGGGTTTGCATGAAGTTTGAGTGCCACAAACAATAGAGGAGTGTGGAAGAAATGTCACTGAGGAAGCGTGGATGCAGCTGCTAGCAGATTGCCAGCAGATGGGAAATATTCTTCCCTTCAGATCAAGAGGAGCTGGAAGAAACATCACTGCTGGCACTCCCCAAGGGCAGAAATAATGCAGCTGCTTTGCTGCTTTACTGACAACAGAGCGTAGCTTGTGCCTGTGGGACTCAGTGGGGCCCAAATTACTCTTTCCTGGAACAAGCCACTTGTAGAACTGATACAACCACAAATGGATGCATAAGGTTATTTTAATAGCAGTTTACCAAAAGCAGCCACATTTGGGTAACTTTTTTTAAATCTCAACATGCTGTTAACATGCATAGCAAAGGACCTTGAGCAACATCGCCAGCTGGGTGACAGCTGTTGGGTCACATCCTTCCTGGTCCCTGCCACACCGGGTGACTGACAAGGCACAGGATACGCCTTTGCTGGGACACCAGCAGCATTCCTCAGGGAGCTTTCTGTTGGCAGTTGCTAGCAGCATGGATTCAGGGAATTTTGCTCAGACAAACCAAGGATATGGTTTTCATGTTAGGCTTTGGGATGACGTACCAGCAGCAGCTGCTTTACCGGGAAGCGGGACAGTTGTGCTCCCCCACTCCCTCCCCTTGCCCAGTCTCTGCACATCCCTCGCTGCCCTCGCATCTGATTCAGCAGCTGTGCAGCTGCTGCAGAGCAGGATGAGCAAGTTGGTTGGGCATGAAATTTTTCTTTTCTTGGTGGATTTGTTTTCCATGGGATCAGATCACTGATCCAACTTACCCTGTGGTCGCCCAGACGCTAGATGAGGGTGATGGGGAGGAGAGAAATGCGCTGATGGGGGCCCATGGCCTGAGATACAGGAAGGAGAGGCTGATTGACCTCAAGGTTCAAGCCCGTCATCACTGGTTTTGTTATACTTTCCCCTTTGTGCTCCTCCTCCACCTTCCTCTGGCGCATCACCAGCCTCTTCGGAAGGAATGCCATTCATCTGGAGTCGGAACTGCTGATTTTCTGCCCCTCCTTCCCCGATAACCCAGCCAGACTGGTCACACAACAGCACATCAGGAGACATTCACAGACTGGGGAGCAGTTCAAATGGTAGATATTACCAGCAAATCTGTGAACACAGTGTTGCCCAAACAGGGAAGGGGCATCGTGCGTCAGTCATTAGGAAAGAGAAGGGCTTCTTGGCTGGTTTAGCATCCAATAAATGGTTGCACGTTACAGATCAGCTGAATATACCTACTGACGCCTAACAGCCTTGCTGGGAGGTCCAAGGTTCAATTATAGCCTGAAAATAATTTTAGCACATTGGCAATCTGAGTCATTGGCATAATGTAAATGGGTAAAAGTGTAAAAGGACAAAGCTGCTCAGCATCATCGTTTTCCAAGCAGCTTACCCGATTTCCAAACAGAGCTAGGAAAGCAGTGATGCAAATGCGTATCTTCCGGCAGTATATCCTCATATGTTTAGTGGCTTTCCAGTAAAGAGTGCAGTTTCCAGAGTAAGTAAAACCCATGCTGTTATGGCATAAGGAATGCTATCTGCAGAGTATCGATTTTTATAAGATAAGTATCCGATTGAATAACTCTTTACTACAAATCAACTGCCAGGAGCCAGTTTCACCAGCAATTCAGGCAGCCAGCTGAATTTGCTGCTTCCTGCAGTATTTCAGTACCACCAAGCACTGATGCATCTTCCTCAGCTAGTTGGTATCGTATTGGCTTAAGGAGGAATCCAGTATATTTGAGATGAGCATTCGTTTTAGCTTGATTTGCTACTGCATCTTTCTTACTGCGTAGTTTATAGATATTCTCCCCCTCTCACGCCCTACCCATGATAGAGAAAACGATGTGCTGGGAAGCGGCGCAGCTCAGCAGCCGTGGCTGAAGCTGTTGTTATTATTGACTGCGTGGCCTTTTCTGCAGTTACCAGACTTACACTCTGACTAAGGCCAAACAAACTAATTCCGGTTAAAGCATGGACTTTAACGGTTCTTGCTTGAACAGCTTCAACTTTCACCTAGAATCTACTAAAGTTTCCTCGAAAGTTTAGAGTGCATATGTGTTTCTAAATAACCCATACATCCTAGCATCTCCCACAGCGAGGCAGGGGACACAGCAGCGGCCGGCAGGGCTCCAGTGACTGACCCCTGCTGCAATTTCAGAAACGGCAAAAGACTCGGATAAGTTGACGTAGCAGGTTACTTCCCTTTCCCAGACCCTGATTTACCATGATAATTATTTCTATTCTTGCAATCTTTTATGATTCCTCAGCTACTGTTTCTGTTTACTGCCACAGCTGCAGTATTGCAAAACTGAGGGAATCCTTTTCACCCACATTTCCTCCTTGGCAGGAGTAAATGAAGGCAGCTCTGTCCAATGTCTCGTTTTCTCTGACATCTTGTTAGAAAGAACCAAATGGGTCCTTGGTACTAAAAGCTGGATCCAAGGGCCAGAGGCTGTGAGATGACCTTGGAGCCAGGTTTCTGGCTTGAAATGCCTTCGAAATATAGGTTTTTTGTGTCACCAAATGATGGCCAGTTACTGAAGGGCACACCTTGAGCTGCACGCTGCCAGCAGAACTTTCCTTCCATTAATCCCCACAGCAGCCGCTCTCTTCCTGGGGTGTGTTTTCCAAAAAGATGTCTCACACAGACAGCATTTATATTTCTGACTAACCTTTCATGAGAAGCTGGCTTTGTCTGGGGCTGAGCTGGTGTTGGAAGCTCAGCTAGCATCCCTTCAGTCAGGTCACACCCACAGCAACACTGTCTTGCTTGCTTTTAGGGTGAGGATCGAGCCCTCCAAGACCTACAGCTCTGCTTGAAAGTCTCATCTTCAAAAATATGCCTCATTTTTGCAGCTACAAAAGGTGAACTGGGACAGCTCTTGCTTTAGACGCAGAATAAAGCACGGTGAGTTATGTTGCAAGATACCTGTGCACTCTGTAGGTGGTTAGAAGCATTTTTCTCTCTGAGTGGTCTTAGGTTAATGCAGCCAAACCATTGACGAATGCCTAGATCTGGCGCAAAGGGAAATCATCCCATTTACTGCAAGGGCCGATCACACATTTCTACCTACCAGTTAGCGCTTAGGTAGGAGTTACCGTCTTTAAAGACTGTGTTTAAGATACAGATACTCATTAATATTAAAAAAAGATATATCTATCTCTATAGATAGATAGATATGAAATAGCAACTGTTTTGAATAAACGGATGTTGCCCTTAAGTTCAGCCTTTCAGAAAAGCCTGAAATTGAAACCAAGAAACTGGCCACGTAAGCATTGACTTCACCCTCCCTCGTTGCTCCACCTGAGGCCTCTGTGCGTGGGTTTTGTAAGACAGCAGCAAATTCTGAGGAAGGGTTTATTTCTTTGTCTTTTAATCTAAAGCTGGTAAGACATGAAACCTGAAGAAATACAATACTGGATGTTAGGAAAGCCACAGCAATGGGCATAAGAAAGAGAAGCAAGAGAAATACACACACTAAACTTGCAATTCTTTGATCTTCAGGACTGACCAGCACTGGTTTAGGAAAAAAGTATTGTCCTGAATGTAAAAGGGAGGTTTGTTTCTGCACCATTGAGCCCAACTGTTGTACTGGGTTCTAGGTCATTAATTTTGAGTTAATTGGGTGTATGTGCAAACTGCAGTCAAAGCTGTGACTTTAACTCTTGCAGAAGAGCCTCCACGTCTTCCTCGCTGGCCTGGTGCAGCAGCAGGTGATGGGGCAGCCCAGACAGCCTCTGCCTCTGCTTCCCACCATCTCTCCTGCCCCTGCAGCAGCCCCACATCTCCAAAAAGATTTTTTCTCTCACCTACCTGCTGTGAGCTGCCAACAGCAGCTTTCAGTTCCGCAGTCTTTGCTTCCTGGAAGGTATTTGCCAAGAAGCCCTGACAGAAAAATGGTCGCTGCGGTCAACGCCAACAGTTTTGGGAGGGGGTGAGCGATGAGAAAAGCTTCCAGCCCCCTGGTGCCCTGCGTGGGCAGGCGGGGAGCTGGAGGCGAGAAACCTCATTTTGTGAAATAGCCGAGATTTTGGGGACACATTTGAAACACGCCCTGGCTTGGACTTGGTTCTGCCACACAACGAGGCTGGCCTACTTGTGTTACAAAAAGGAAAGTTATTGCTAAACCTTTCCTGCTTCTCCAACTAAAATGAGGCTTGTCATTCTGAAGGCTATTCTGATCTAAACAAGAGTACAAGATTTTTTGCGAAAAAGAGATGGTTGGTATAAAGACTGGCATTTAGAAATGTCAGCATTAAGGCATAACAGAAACCTTGACTTTTCTGTCCAAAATATCCTCCTCAGTTCTTTAGTCTGGGAAAATATGAAGCAATTCAATGAGGTTACAGTGATGCTTCAGTTTTCTGGGGGAAAAAAAGGGTCTTAATTCTTTCCACAGTTCTATTAAACATTTTTTTTCACAGGAGAATTTGCTGGAATAGTTAATGTGGAATAAAATATTCCACAGTACCTGGTCCAGGATAGAAATATTCAGATGCTGGTACCCAGTTGTCTTTTCCTTACTTAGTTTAGCTCATTCAGGGAATCACATTAAGCTAAAATAGACTTGTGTTTGGAGCAAGGTTCCAGGAACAGAGACATTTGGGAATTGCTTTAAATTCTAAACAAACCTGAGCCAACTCCAGAGCAATTTTCTAACACTAGGTCTCACTTTATTATTGTACGTTACTGGGAGGAGATGGAAAATTAAGAGATGTACAAAATCCCCAGGCAGTTTTAGAACAGCTTTCAGAAGCAATTTTGGCTTCCCAGGGCTCCCACTGCCTTCAGCAGTGAGTGCTTAAGAGAAATCCCGTTACTGATTTAGACAGCTTTCTCTTTCAGAGGTTTGTTTCCCACAGAAAAGCCCATGGGAACAAGATGATCAGCAGAAAGACCCGGATTGTGAAATCGGGTCCACACTCCTCTCCCTGCCGGACTGGGAGAGGGTGGACAGTTCCTCCTTGCACCTCGTTCCCCGACAGCTGGTTTTGAGGGCATTTCATAAAAACAGGTGGCAGAGGGACCTGTTTATAATTTTTCAAACAGGGCAGGGATGTTAAAAAAACAGCCCCAAACGAGCCCTCCTTGCTTCACGCCATACGGGAAGAGTCTGGCACCCAACAGCATCTGCCAGGAGGCAAATCTCAAACAAACAAGCGGGAGCACGTCCTCGCACACTCTGTAATCACACTCTGGATCATCCAGAGGTCGAAAGTATCAACAGTTTTAATAGATGGCTGGCTAGATCAAAAAGAAACCTAAACAAAATTGGGCTGAGTGATTATTAGAGCTGATGGGTCTGCTTGTGAGAACTCTCCAAGCAGTGGTTTGCAGCCAGAGCATGAAAGGAGAGGGGTCAGCTTGTGTTTGCCCCTTCACTGTGCTGAGTAAGGCCAATGAGCAGCAATTCAGGCTGTTGTGCAGAACACCCTTAAAAGTTAGGGGGCTCCGCCAATGCACAGATCTAGGAAGGGGAATGACTTAAGCAAAGCTGAAAAGTTTCTCAGGGCTTTTGCTGAGGTGGTAGTTAGGACTTAGGAGATGCATATTTTACATGCCCCCCCAGCACACTCCTGTAGCACATGCTGCTGGTGCTGCCAGTTGCCGAATTGTGCAGCTGAGGAGGGGGCAAAACCGCAGCCTTTTGCAAATGGTAAAAATCTGTGTGATTAAAAGTTACCTTTCTGCACACCCACTGCAAGAGCTGGGACAAACTGATTTAACATCACAGACAAGCATGTACACTCCAACATGAAAGTACTTGCCTAGCTTTATGTCAGGGATGTGTTTCTACATTGTGCCAAAGCTGATAGCACACGCAGGGCTCAGGCAGCATAGCACAAGGCACTTGGGAGAGAGGTAAAACTTTGAGAGAGAGGTAAAACCAGAATTATGCTGCAAAAATTTGGTCTGAAAATCATATGCTGTTGTCAGAGACTGGAATGCAGTCCCACAGCAGCGTAGCTGGGGACTTCCCATCTATATTTAGGGTGTTGCAATCCTATCCTCTCACCCACACGTTCTCACCCTCAGTGGGATGCCAGCTCCGGCATTTCTGGAGCAGAAAGCAGCTGCCTACATCCCTTTCCACGCCTGTGTCGCAAGTATCAGGCTCTTGGGCTGGGACGAGAGCATGTGGCAAGGCAGGGCTTGGTGGCAAAACTGTTCATCACTTCCAACTGCTTCAGTGACAGAGAGAAAGGTTAGGAAGTGACTCAGAGCTCTCAGATACTTGATAGCATCGTGGTATTAAACCTACATGCATAGTTCTCAAGGGAGCTGCTTGCACAGCACCCACAGCCTGACCCACAGAGTGGGCTTTGATAACCCCTTGCGCTGCAAGCCGCGACAGGGCTGGTAACAACCCCGCAGCCGATGACGCTTTGAGCACGAAGGCAGCATTTACACTGCCATGCCCGTGCCCATTCCCACGCTTCCAGCCAGCCGGAGCGCAGGCATACCTGCTGCCCACCATCCCACCTGAGCTACCGCAAGGCGCCTTCCCTGCACGCACATCCTTCCGCACAGCACCAAAGGGATCAGTTTAAGAACAGAAACTCCATGCTCTCTGCTTGTTGGGTTTGCTGGTCACCTAAGCCAGCCCAGAAAGCCGAGGTGCAGCCTTTTTGTTCTCACTCTGTAGATTTAAGATTTATTCAAACAACTGTCAGGTGGTGCGAGGCTTTCCTTTAGTGAAGCCCCACGTACACCCAGTGCTCCCACATACCTTACTCATGCCGTGTCTTAATATTTTTCCATATCAGTCACTGCTGCACGCCAGGATATACATATTGAAGTTTGCCCTTCCCTTTTGATTCATTCGGCGATGTCATCGTGCACAGCCTCGGATGTCAGCGCGGTGGCACTTACGCGTCCCTGTGACACAGCTTCCTGAGCAGAGCGGTAAAAGTAGATTGGTGGGGAAATAACCTCTTGCTGCTACCAGAGCACAAAACTGTCATGGTATGTTAATTAATTGTGTATTTAGTAATACACTGCAGTAAGATTATTTGACAAGGTTTGGGCAAGGGGAAGTGGAAAGTGAGAGTTTAAGACTTAGAACCAGATGCAGATTAAAAGCACTTTGTGCTCGAGCGGTGGATCTTTTTTGCTTTTATGAGAACCCTCAGTTCTTGGAGATGTGGTTTAACATGACAAATCCAATTTTCTTCTTAAAACATGTTTGTAACATTGGTGGTTGCAGAGCAAAGGCTGAAATACAACTTCCAAAAGCACAAAAGACTACAAGGCTAATAACCCCCCCCATCCTTCCCCAAACCAAATATTCTTTCTTATTATTTTAAAGGTCTTCACTTTTTAATAATTATTATTCTGAGTGTTTAGGGCTGCCATAAAATGGCACGATGTCATTGCCTTTGCTTGGAGCTCCTGTTGCTGCTGGAAGGTGACAGACTCTCGCCACTGTGGAACACCTAAAAATGATTATTTAGTCCTAGTTGCAGAGGGTTAGAGCCAGACTTTCAGCAGCAGCTTCTTAAAATAGCAACTGTTTACCCAGCTTATAAATCTACATACCATTTACGGACACAACCCCACAGACAGGGGTGGGATTCTCTTTTGATGTATGAGCCTAAACTCACGCTTCAGACCAAGAGAATCAAACAAAACTGCCAAAATAAAGGCACATCATTGAAAAACCTGCAGACAGACAGGGGAGGTGATATATGAGCGTGGAGGTACATGCAAATCCAGAAACAGGCACTGCGTTGTTGTTTGTTTAACATCTACCATGTGCGTGAGCACAGGGGGTGAAGGAGCCCCTGGTTTTCGTTACCGTCCCCAGGGTACAACCGTGTCCCAGCCCCTGCCAGCCACAGCGGGGACAGCAAAGCCGCGTGCCAAGCACCAGAGGACTAGCACAGACTGCTGCAAGAGTAAGAATTGCCTCCATGAGGGCAAAGAAGCGATTTCACAATTAGGGCAGAAATGAGACAGGCTGCTACACTCGTCATATCTCCAGGGATGTGACGTCCCTCGCCGGGCACCAGCGTCTCACGCTTCACCCTGCAGCAACTCGTCCCCCGTTCAGCGCAGCCGCTTCTGTTGTGTAGCCCTAAATGTAATTGGTGGTAAAGATTTTCAGGGGGGTTGGGGTGGCTTTAGGGCTTTTGGTTTGGTTTGGCTTGGGTTTTTTTGTTGCTGTTGGGGTTGTTTTGGGGTTGTTTTTTTCTTTTTGTTACCACAAGCTGGATGCAAATAGCATTAATCACATTTAGCAGCCCATTACTCTGGCTTCCAGTGACAACCTGCGGAGTCAGGCAGGGAGCTTTACAGATGCCAAGTCAGTCCCAGGTAAAGGCAGTTTTTTCCTGAAGCATACTGTCCAGACCTCAGGTCTGCATCCACGTGGATTTAGGAGCACATGGATGCAACTGGCCTAAATGTGTTGGGTTTACATCACTTTTTATTCAAACACAAAGCTCTCCTCTGCATGGATGACATTGAGAAGAAAAACGTAGAGAAAGAAAAAAATAAAGTGCAAGCAGAACTCAGACATTTTGCGCAAGAGTTCCTGAAATTGCACATTTTTAAACAAGCACTGTAGTTTAGCTCTAAAACTTCTTGCCTCTTTGTAAATGGAAGAGGCAGACAATAAGTAAGCATAATAAGATACATTTGTATTTTCTGTCTAAACATTTCAAGAACCAGAAAGAGGATGGAGTAGGACTGGGTGCACATGAATTTAACGTAAGACAACATTATTTATAAATAAATTTTCTGAGGAATGATACAAACAACTTTTCTAACAGAAGACTTAAATTCTTGTCATATTTTCCTTAAACACTTTTAGGACTTTTGATTATTCTTTCAGAGAAGCTGCCAGTGTCCCATGCAAACCTCTGAGATAAGCTCAGCAAAGCACTGTGAAGCGAAGGTCTCCAAGGCCAGTTCGCTCTTTGCTGCTGGGCTCCACAGCGGGGGCGGGTGGGCTCCATGGAGGAACTGGCTCACGGATAAAGTGCGAAGTGAAAGAAGAGTTTGATGGCACCTGAAAGAATTCATGCCTGTGAGCCACACAGTGTTGCAAGCCACTGCATGGGAAGTTAGGAAGACATGTCCATTGCTAGCCATCCCCTGCTGTAGGGAAACACAGGTTTTCGTTTGTGTACCCTGGCTCTCACAGCACCCTGCAGCCACAGAACATTTCTGCCTGTGTTAAGCGAATAACAGAGTCCCTTTGACCTGTGCAAGGTTTTGTACTTTTGCCTTCAAATACAAGGCAGAGAGAGCCCCATGTCGCCTCCCACCAGCGAGCTGGGACCACTGGCAGAGGCTGTGGCTCCTCTCCTGCAGCTGGAGATCCACTGCTGGTACATCAGAGATTACTGCAAAGTCCAGACCAGACCATTCTTGTTTGGGGAGAAAATGAGAAAGTACAAAAGGTGACTGCGGGTTATGTTTATAGACGTACTGTGCGACGGCAAAGCAGTACAGAAACTAGAGAATGCAGAAGGGCACCAAAAAATACCAGTTCCATGCGGATTTTGTGTGTCACCTACCTGTGAACGATCTGCACAGAGATGAGGGGACGAGCTGGCTGCAGCCTTTTCCAAACTAGGACAACAGTATGCATTTGGAGTGTCTTTGGAAATCAAAGCAGTACTTGAATTCTAGATTTAGAGACCATGTCTTGATGCATACACTCAGGAAGCAAAATTTTACAAGCAATCATAATTCAAGCATTTCTTTTGATGATGTTCTTTTGTCACAGACGTACATGTACCATTTATGCACTGATGCAATATTCTTTTGTCACAGGTGTACATGTACCTTTTACGCACTGATGCAACATCTATTTCTGTAACGCACAATGCTTTGGGACACACAGCAGAAATTCTCGGGGAGGAAATCCTGGCTGCTTGGTGCTGCTTTCATGCAACCTCCCCTTCCTTCCCCCTCTCTGTACAGTGCAGAAAGTACAGGGACTGTCCCCTGCCATCAGCCGTACATCTAACAGTGCGGAACCCTTCTTGCTTACTTCCCTGTATGATTCAGGTTCATTTACACTAATTACAAATAGATACACTGCATTGTCAGATGCAATTTCATGGCATAAAATGGAAGTTACTTTATCTTGCACGCTCTCTCTCCTGGTGTGCTGTACGCCCTTCTTTTTTGGCTTACTAAATGGTATGCATTTAATGTGGTATTTTGTCTCTGGTTTTGAGATAGCCTGCTAGTTCTAGCTCAGTAGCTCTGAAAGTTTGTGCTGGCTCTCTTGGAATAATTAATTTTGCAGTAAGGTCAATAGATTCTTACTATTGACTTCAGAAGTGTTTAACCCTAGCCAGTAATTTTGAACCAAATACTTCTTATTTTTCTCACAGAAACAGTCTATCTTGGTGTTCTTGCTAATGCTTTGTCCATCCATTGTGACTCCTGCTGTAGTCTATGATTTGGGATTACAAAGGCGTGGAAAATGCAATGGAGGGAATGGAAGATCCCTAGAGTTCCTGGTTTGGGATCTGTCTGAAATTTACTGATGGGTGCTGATAGTATGTAGGCACTCAGTTGCAACAGAACACCCACCACCACCACCGAGATGTTTATAAATAAAAGAATATTGAACTTTGCTCTTCTGCATCCAGTTAATTTCAAAGGGGACAAATTACAGTCTCATATATTATACTGGGGTTTCTACACCAAGCATTATTCTCAAATAGTTTTTACAGGAAAGCGTCTTTTTTTTTTTCTTTAAATGGAAGTGCCAGTAACTTCGAAAGCAGGTTTCATTACCTGCCTATGAGCAGTTTTTCAAGTATTACGCATGTTTCTGTGGAGAGGTTTACCTTTGCCAATGTAACACAGGACTGAACCATTTGCAATCAATGTCTGGTTCTGTGCTATAACTCGTATGCCACAGAGCATCTGCTGTCCGCCCACTTCTGCTGTGTTTTGTAAACACTTACTGGCCTCTGCAGCTGTTCTGGGTAGCTGGAAGACAGCCTCATCAATACGTATTCCGTATAAATTTGCACCTTCTCACATCTCTGGTGGTTTTTCCAACTGGTGCTGCACATCTCCCAAGTACTGTTGCAACTTGCTCTTTACTAAATGCAAGCATCTCTGACAAAACATGAAGTCTCTTCCCAACTGGAGGTCACATTGCTGTACAGCGAGAGCCTTGCTAATGTCAGGAGTGATTTATTATTGGCTGGAGATTTTGATCTGATAACATTATTTGTGTTGGTAGATTGCTCACGTGTCAGGATTAGTGCAAGACACCGGACAAGGAACACAGTGTTCTGCTCCTATTTATGTTTCTTGCTATAGTTCCCTCAAAGACTAACATTATTAACTTCCTCCGTCAGAGAAATGACACTCGAGTTTGGGGCGTTTATACCTGCCTCTTACACCTCAGGACTTCTTAGATGAGCTTAAAATCTGATAGAAAGCTGAAGGATAGACGCAGCAATGTGTAATACATGTCTTTACATCAAAATAGGTGTTTTTTTGTGGATGGTTCCTGTCACAGTTTAGGACCTCAAGCCATCAGCGAAACACTAGAGAAGCTACATTGACTTTATAGGGACATTGCTGATGTGCTTTGCTAGACCTAAGGTCTTAGTGGTTCCTTTCTGGAAGTTTTGGAGCGTCAGCCACCAAAGACAGACCTCGTCCTTGTCCATCAGGCCCCATCACCAAGGGACCCCTGCACTTGACAGGGCAGGGTGGCCTCTAGCAGCTCCACACCGAGAGCCCCAGCTGCTGCAGCTGCCCCCAGCAGGGACCATGCTGGCACCGGTGGCATCGCAAGCAGCTGGAAGGGCGAAGCAAGAAGAGATCTGCAGAGAAAAGTCTGCACAGCAAATGCTTCTCTGCGCCTAAATCTTTGCATTGCATATGCATTATCTCCATCCCGGTTTCCTTCTTCACACCCCCTGCAGCCTCCCCTCTCGGCAGGGCAGTTCCACTCAGGGGCAGGGCTGGCGCAGCAGCTACTTCACTTGCCGCTGGCTGTGAAGTGCTAAGCAATGAAAACGCTAACACCTATATGCTGACTGCAGCGATTGTAACCACCCGCATGCAGGAGGCCAAACAGCCGAGACTGGTCACACAGGCAAAAAACGGAGCCGGCCAGCAGCTGCTGCTTTCACATAGCTGCTTTCCAGCACCCGAGCGCGCTCCAAGTGCAGAATAGTTTCCACTGTTTCCCCTTTCACACATACTCAGAGTTTTCCAAACCATTCACCTTTAACAAAAAGCTTCGTGCCTGGCCCCTGCTCGAAGGTCAGCTTGTTTTGAAACGTGAATATGACTCTCAGTTATTAAAGATGCGGGGAAGCAAATAAGATCGCTTTTAGAGTTGGTTTGTTTTTTGTTTTTTTTTTTCCTTACTTCATTTTGGTCATGAAATTTGTGCACCCACTTCCTTAGAATTTATAGTTCATTTTTTGAATGAGACTTTTGCAGACTGGTAAACAGAATTATCCCCTAATAATTTAGATACGTAACAGAGGAAATTAGGTGTCCTGTTATCACACAGTATGATGATTTTTTTTTTTTTAGCAAAATCTATTTTAGTCCGGTACTTTTTGTGCCATTGTCAGATTTTTTTTTTTTTTTTAACATGCGCACAACTGACATTTGCATAATTTCCATGAGGGAGACTGAAACATTTCAGGGAAACACAATGCAAAGTTCAGGAAGACAAAACTTTTCATACGGGGAGGAAGGAAGCAGGAGTGCCAAGGTGAATCGGGGAAGGCTTTGCCACTCGGGGCTTGCTCCCCAGCCTGGCTGCTCTCACAGGGGCACGTACACCCTCATTTTCCCCAAACCGGAGCGTTTGGGCCAAGTGTTACTGTACAGACCTACATTCCTCTATGGTCTGTCAGCAGAACAAGTGCAAACAGATGCGATGCCGGTAAGACTTGACTCTCGTGACATTCCTGAGAAATCCCCCTGCACAGACCACTATGGGAGCCATCCCCCTGCACCCAGCCAGCCTGCCCAGGACCTGCTCTGGCACCTGTCAGGCTCTTTCACTCACTGAAATGGCAGAAAATGGTCCATATAAAAAGTTTAATATATTTTATATTACATTAGAAAGATTAATTAGCTCAGTTATGGTTTAGAGGCAGTTTGAGGATGGGGCAGGACTGCATAGCCAAGAGCAAGCTGAGGAAAGGGCAGAGGAAAGAAGAGGTAGGGCAGGAAAGCAGAAAAGGCAGAAAAGAAGCAGGTGCATTGCCTGGGCTGCCACCGTGACCAATGCTCAATAGCTAAAGCATTTCATCCTGGCCATCAAGACATACCTTGGGCTGAAACATGAAGAGTAACAAGGGAATGTAAGAAGCAGTGAGACTTGGTGGAATAACAACAGTAATCTTAAAAACCTGCAAATCTGATGATGTGTTACACATCATAAGTTAGCCCATTAACAAATGGGGAAAAAAAGTCTTCTGAGAGACAGCATGAGTTTTAAGCCACGCTGGAGCTATCTTGTTTCCTGCTCTCTGTTTCTGTGACTATGCTGTGTTAATGCTGACAATTTATTGCATGGCCTCTGTAAACATTCTGTATGTTAGGTTATTGTGTCACTCCGCTTCCATTTCCCAGAGAGATCCCATTTGCTATTTCTTACCAAACCTCCTTTTCTAGGAGAAGGCTGTTGAAATCACGACATGGCAATGGCATCTCATTGGTAGGCACCACCACGGTTCACACCATTACAGTATTTCCAGTTGCCCCAGTTACACACAAATTCATAGACAGGAGAGATGACAGTAAGAAGGCTGGATAATTTAAATACTCTATCTTCATATAGGCAACCTCTACCTCAGATAACCTCCAATCCTCTAAAGACAAACTTTCCTTACTCACATTATCAAGTTACCAACCGCATCCAATAGCTCAGAAATCTGGAGCTGGAGAAAGACCAGAAGCAGGGAGGTTGCCAGGAAAGATGTTTAGGACAACGTTTTCTTTTGTGTTACCAGCACAGCTGCTGAACTGCTGTTTGTTTTACAGTTATCTTAACGCTTCAAAGTCAGATGGAAATGTGGTACACGACAGCAAGTGTTCATCTCAAGACTGAAGAAAAGCATTTGTGCAAATAAATTAAATAATTATGACAATACACATAAGGAAAAGAATTATGTTAATTACACACTAGGGAAAAACGACCAAGAAAGTTTATGCTGATGACACAAGACGAGGTCAGAGTTTAGAGCTGAGTCTTGAACCCCTAGTGCCTACCTGGTTGTTGTCTGCTGTCCTTTCTCCACACTTGTGGTACAGAACACCAGAATTATTCAATGTTATGCTTTTTACCACTCCTTCCTTACAGCTATCCACCACAACATAGGTGAGAGAGGTGACCAAGGACTCAAATACCCCAATTCTGTCCCATAAGAAACCTCAGGATTTTGGACTCTGTGTTTCTATACCTTTTTGTTTCCTCATCAGTGAATCATTTGTTACTCCCACACCCCCAGCCTTTCTGGCCTGTTTTCTTTATTTCAGCTATAACCTCTGTATGGCAGGTGGGAGCCCAAATGAATCTCAGATGCAACAAAGCATTCAATCTCACCACACTACAGTAGAAAAAAGTCCTTATGACCTTCACAGGGACAGAGTTACTTGACATTTATTGCACTAGTGGACAGTCTTCCTTTATTTTTCATAGTTTTCTTGCACAGCTTGTAGATGAAAACCTGATTTCTTTTATACTTTAGAACGAATGATGCTTTTTTCACTATCGCATTTCAAATGGATTCCCCATATGTAATTCCATCCCTTCATCTTTTGGTACAGGCCAAAGACTTTTTTAATCTTCTCAGGAATCTGGATTTATTAAAAATAACAAGCAATAGTGTGTGTGCGGGGGAGAGAGACAAAGAACAAAAAAACCTATACAAACCCACAGCTGGTCAAAAACTTTGATACTCACAGGAGAATACTGACTGCACTTGCACCACTGACTGAAATTAATGGGTATCACACAGTTCAGCCGCCCAGTTCAGACAGCTGGCAAGTCCTTAGGAGAACGGTTTTACTTCTCCCCAAAAATCTAACCCAAAGCAGAATGCTGAAATGTTTGTGTTCTTGCTTACAATAACGTTGTTTCTTTTGAAAGAACATCCCTCAACCTATAAACAAGGAACTCAGGCATTCATAATAATATAATTTAAATAGAACATGGATAGTTTAAAATTGGGTTTAGAAAGTCTGGCTTGTAGCACTTAACGGATGATGGAAAATAATGCAGTCAGAGAAACATTATACTTCACAAGAGAAATGTTCTAATCTATTCTTAACTCACTTTTATCAATAATCCCCATAGCTGGCTTCTGGTGATCCCAGATGAATAATTTAGAGCCAGGAAAAAAAAAGCAATTTGGACAGGCATTATACACATCTGTAATTCATCTGCTTTGCTATATTAAGTCATTCACCTGTTAAAAACTAATTTACTAGTATATAGATGAATATGCTTAAAGGTTACACAGCTAAAAATAGCACTGCCTCCAGAGTTTTCTATACTGTGAAATACATAAATTATCCTCGTCAGTATGCTGCTATAAAAAGGCATTGGCTTGTATTTCTAGAAGCAGACAATTTCAAAGTTCAGTCAGGGGTTACATTTTGCAAATACAGTTTAAATAGCTTTGTAGCATATATAAAGGTATGTGTTTTGTTTTTAAAGATATTTTTATTGCCGTTATTTAGCAAAAAGTGCTATCAAGCTCACCATATGTGAATAGCAGTACATGCCTAAAACTAAAAAAAATGTGAGGGTTTGGTTGTTTGGGCTTTTTTCCCTTAATTTGTTTTTTTTTTTTTAAATACTCTATGGCTAATCTAACTTAAACCTGCAAATTTTCCTTCTGCAAAATCATTGCCCAAACATGCTCCTCCTCCTTCGAGAGGGGTGACCGGGCAAGCTGCAGCTCCTTCCCACCACCGCTGACCCCCCAGCTGGAGCTTGCACTCCCCATAGCCCCTTTGTCCCAATGGGGCTCCCAGTTGCTTGAGCTACAACAGCTCCCCATCGCGAGAGCTGGCCAGTGCCCATGCCCACCCCCCACAAGCTTCCACTCCAGGGTCCCATGGCCCAGAGGGAACATGGCTTTATTCCATCTTGAGCATCATGAATAAAACCATTTGCAAAGCTGCATATGTGCCTCACAGTCTCCGCGCCACTGTTGCTACAGCCCGGGTAGAGCCTAATAGAATATTTATTGTTTGTCTTTATATACAAGAAGGAAAAAATGTTCTTTGACTCTTGGGAGCCTGAGATGACTTTCACTGGCCTGAAAGAGACACAAACCCCAAGGTTTCAGTCTGATTTGGATCTGGGAATCACCGAGATGCAAACTTAACTCTACAGGTGACATCTGCAGTGGACAGGACATCACCCTGTAGTGCCACTCGGCAAGGCCGAACCAGAAACGACTGAAGTCATCTACATACAGCCGCTGTCTTACAGTTTCTGCCTGCTAATGAAAATGCAGCAGAAAAGCCAACGTGGCAGAACGTCAGTTACATTAAATGCAAAACACGCAGCCAGTAAGCTTTTGTCCATAAAAGAAGTTATCCGAGGGTCAAAACAACAATGGAAAATTGTAGTTCTAGTGTCAACACCAGCCCTGTCAGAAACAGAGAGGGTTTCTGCTCCAGCCAAGCAGATGGAAATACTCTATTGCGTCGAGATAAAGCAGGGCTCCCACCCGGGAGCTGCCTGCATGACTACCGCTCCCTGCCCGAGTGGAGCCTTTCAACCACCCCCCATGCAAAGCAGCCTTCAGGAAGAAGTTTTGATACTGCAGCTATTTTTACTGTTCCCTTTTTCTCTTGTCCAGAGATGCAAGCACAAGGACAACTCATTCCATGAAAATCAAGTGACTTCCTTCAATAAACAGGATGGTGGCTTTTCTTTGGAGTCACACTCACACCCGTTCCCTTTATGGCTGCATAAACATCCTTAGCTCCCCGCAGATCCTTTTACATACTGTACACATAACGCATCTTCCTCCCGCTCAGTCCATCGCTGGGCTTCTGTGGGCGCAGTTGGCATGTCTCTCACAGTGTTCGCATCGTTAGCAGGCTACATTAATCACTATTTATCTAATTTACGGCGCTGCAGCAGGAAAGTGCAAATGCAAATATATGCATCCATTCACAAACATTACAAAGAAATACATAAGTTTTCCTTTTAGCACAGCAAATATTGAGAAGTGATTTGTCAAATCACAAGATCAGCTGGCATCCTGGTCTATAGTATTACTTATATTTACTTTGTCCTGTCTTATCTAACTCAATTAACTTACATTCAGGATATAAGCATACATTCATGTTTACCTTTCTGAATATAGACCATGACTGGAGTAAACTTCTGCCAGAGTGAAATTCCACTTAAGTCAATGGCATTCAGCCATGTTCCAACACGTCGGCTGGGTTATCTTTTGTTTTGATTATTTCCATCACATTCTATGGCAGTGCCATAGCTGCACCAAAGCCCAGCACTGCCTGCACTGCCCTTCGGGGACAGGGTCCGGGCATCCCAGCCTCTGCCGCCAGCAGAATCCTTTGGGGTACCATCGTCCTGATGTTTCTGAGCAAACAAGCAGGGAGCAGTGTCCACATTTTCCCACTCTTGTGGGTCCATGCCCTTCACACAGTTTTCCACAGTTCCTTTCCTCCCTGTCTCCCCAGATTCATTCAAGCTTTGGTTGCTCACATGCCCCTTTTCCCTTCCTGAGCCTCGGCTGCCTTTCTCCAGAGCAATCTAACTGCAGCCCGTCAGCAGGAGCTGACAGCCACGAGTTGTGATGTGTGGACAAGGTTTATCACGGCAGTGAGGGCACTGTGCCTCGAGGCAGGGCATTCCCCCAGCAGCAGAAGTTAACCAAGACTTGTCTCTAAGCAAGCAAAAGTGCCAAACTATCAGATAACACACTCACTTTTAAACTAAAACGTTTTAACGGTTTACCAGGTTGAAGAAACCTAGGCTGGCTTAGAGTTCCAGGTAGGAAAACAGAACTTTGGTTTCATAAGCTTACAGCTTTTAAACCCAAAGCAGCAGCAGCAGCTCATGAGCTGCAGTTGACTTTTGGCTTTGGATCATTTAACACTGAAGCTTGAACAGTCAAGAAGCGGCATATTTATGGCCCCGAAACCTCTAAGCTTTGCACACATCCAGTTTATGAGCTAAAGAAAACGAAGGAAGATTAACAACTTCATTTCTTTAGTCACAGCAGCATCTTTTTAGAAGCAGTTTGCCTGACAGACAGTGGGAGGTAGTTTCAGAGATGCAAATGCAAACTATCGTATCGCTCTTCCTGGAAAACAAGTAGTCCTTCACTAGCAGCAACCTGGAAATGAAGTAACAAAAGAAACAGAGGTGTTCGATGGCTCTTCTAGAGTTATTACAAATTTAAGAGCTGAATCACGAGTGGAGTAGCAATTTTCCTGCAAGATCAGAGAGAGATCCAATATCTGTAATAAACGACAGACTTTATCTTAAAACACTTATCACCTTAATAAACAAAAGACAGGGAGAGAAACAGGAAATCAATACACTCATTTTAGAAATGACATCAAGAACAATGATCTGAGGAAGAAGAATAAGAGGAAACAGAAGATAAAGCGCACTGGAGTAATTTTAGACAGAAAGACGACAATAACATTCTTCTAAACTAGCAGGGGAGCTACAGTGAGAGCGACCTGGGTAGTGGGAGGTTATAAATAGTATGGAACAATAGAGAACAAGAAATACCCAAACTTTTCAAGCCAAGGGAGAGGAAAGAAACAAAACTTTACAGTCCCATAAAGTTTTTTGTGCAGTAACTAATACTGATGTGACTGGGACACTACTTTTTTTCCTCATCGGTGTTTGTGAGTGTCCCTCTCACTGCAAGTCAGAGCTAGAAAGACCAGGGCTGACGGGAAATGTTACCCAACATCAGCGCTATTGGCACAAAGCCACAGGGTAAGATTAGAGAACTTGTAATTGAACGGGTCTAGTGAGACCGACAAGATAAAGATGCTGAAGAACTTAGTGAAGATAGTTTTCATAATGATTATACAAAAAAAAAAGGGTGATTACAAGTACAACAATATTTGACAGGGAAAAGAAAAAAAGAACTAAAAAAAAGAAGTTTAACTGCAATGCCAAGCAAAAGAAGAAATATCTATAGCTGTTACTTTCCCTGAGTCTGGTTGCCTTAATGTTATTAGAAATGACTGATGAGCTCCATGACTGGCTCATCTTTGAGAAGAACCAGTCTGGAGTCCAATAAGCTGTTGACCACTCCGGAACAGAGTTTGTTTCATAGGGATTACTTTTTATCTTCTTGAGAATATTTTACCAGATTATAAAAGCATGCCTCTGCCTGCACAGATTACTCTCCCTCCACCCCACTCCATTCTCTTTTAATCAAGCATCAAGGTACAACAGTTGCAGGCATTTACTGTGACCCTGCAGTGCCCAGGGAAGTTACAAACAAGGCAATGTGAGAGAGGAGAGAGGTGCTGGAGGGGTGATGGCAACCAAAATAAGGAACATACTGTAATACTTGTTGTGACTTACTCTTAATCGTTCCACTAGCTCACACTCAGGCAACCCCACCTCCCAACACATTTAATGGCATGCCCAAGTCAGCACCTGGATATTTCACTGAAATCCCCCATTTAGCTTATGGAAACCTATTTATAGTAGTCACCATAATCATCCAGTTTTCAGACCTTTCATGGATATTACATTACATTCTCTGCTTTGCACAGTGACTCATTCCTGCTTCAGTCATTTTTGAAGACAATACAATATGCAGAGATAATGCAATAGTTTCCTCCCTCCAGAAGTTTTCTCAATAATTTTCTTACTCCAGAGGGAATTATAAACACATATGACATTTCTACTGTTCTTTGGTCATCAACTGCTTTTAATCAGCATAGTCCTGGTTCAGTTACCAGTTCTAATGAGTTCTTTCTCACTGAAATTAGTGAAGTGATACAGACATACATTCAGTTAAGATCTGGCCCAATTAAATAAATAAGCCAGTGAGTGTAGCAAGACATTATTTCTTTATTTTTAAACAGCTGGAGTAACAACAGTCCATTTAATTTTTGGAAAAAGTTTAAGGGTAGTATAAATAGGAGGAGCGCTGGAAAATAACCACATATGCAAATACAATAATTTAAAGGGGTAGGCAGAATTCTTTTGGATCAGCTAGCAACTCCTAAAAATGCTTGTGAACCACTGTGCTGTTTTCTCCCCCAAATCCCTCTTTACCCACCAAGCAGCTGAGGACAGGACACATGCCTTTTAGACCAGTGTGGTCTAAATCTGAGAGCTGGGTAAACACCTGTTGGAAATATTTTAATAAAGCAAGGTCGATATATTGTGGTAATTTTCCTTATATTAGACATGAGGAGGGAGAGGAGGTAAAGGGAGTAGATGCCAGTTTGTCCTCTTGCTTTCCGTCCCCACTGATGGGGGACCTCCAAGAAGTGCTTGGCGGGGGGAGAATTTGATTTACCTGCCACTACAGCAGCTCCTCCAGTGGGTCCCCAGGGGATGTAAGGGGACACTTTTGGACCTTGTCTAAGTGCTGCAAAATTAATATTCCTACCTGGGCTCTAATGAATAGAATAAGCAGAGAGGAGGCTCCATCAACAGCCTCTTCTGAGTGGGAGGGGGTTGTGCCCAACTTCATACTCCTAAATAAAAAATTCTATGTTTGGACTCACTGCCTAGCTTTCTTTTATGATTACTGAAGAGAAAAAGACATTTTGAAGTTGTTTACTCTGCTTTAAATAGAAAGATGTTTAAAATAGAGTGGGCAAACAGCAGAGCGGAGGAACCTATTTCACTGCACTCAGTGCCGTGTGAGGCAGGCGGCTCAGCAACAGTTCCTACGCATCTAAAAGCAGGCGAGATAAATCCACCTCTCTGCTTTTCACTGGGGGTGGCTGTCCGAAGGGAAAGGGCATGGCCCAACAACTGACATTCACTTGTATGTCAGGCGGAATGGCGGGCTCCCAGCTGTCCAGGAGGCATCGAGGGAGACTCAGGAGGTGGTGCCCACCCGGGCAGCAGAGACCTGCAGGATGGTCGCAGGTCACTGCCATGTCATGTTTTGCAAGTCTTGATTAAAAAGTGTCCACAGCTATTTTTAAATCCTAGAAAACAGTCCTAACAAGGGAAGACAATTAAACTATTCTATCTTTGGAAACACACTTGCTGACAATGGATTTGGCTTCCTTTCCCTTTGCTCTTTTCTGGCCCCGCTGATTTTTTTTTTTTTTTTTTATCCTGATCTTCAGACTAAAAGACCAGGACCAGATGTATCTGATCCACATGATTTCTATGACTGATCTATTTAAACATACTGATAAATTATTCTTGTCTTAGTTCTCCTTTGCTTCTCCTCCTCCTTCTCCCGCTTCTCCTCCAGGCAAGAAATAAAAATACCTCAACCAGTGGAGAGTCTGTTTGATCTCATCACACAAAGTCTGGTCAGAAACAACATTTTGTCTGATTAAGGATTGTGTTACAAAATCTTTTCTGTTGTGCTACAGGATTAACTCTCACATTGATTTAATGTAAATCATACAAGATCTGAAAACTATAGAGGGTTTTTTTCCTACTTTCTTTATCAACAGCTGGTATGTTATCTGACTATCTAGAGAAACAAAAAATTGCATTTTGTACAAACTCATGACATTTATGTTGGTTTCTGTGAAAAAACAAACAGTCCCTGGTTTATCCCCCACAGTATATATGGGTTTTAGTTATTAATCATTAAGAGAACCCAGAGCTTCCATTTCTAAAGTCATAATTTCAAAAGCGCTAAAGCTAGTGCCTGGCAGCAGCCCTGTCTTCAAATAACCACTGACCAATAATCTCCAATAAACAAGTTAATAAATATTCTACAATGTAGAAGAGAACTTTAGTGAAGAGATCATTGCTAATCCTTCAGATGTATTTAGAAGATAGTATTGAGAAACTGTTGGTCATTTAACATCTAATTTTACACTTAGTAATTCAAGATTTCAGTATGTCCCACCACTGTATGTAGTTTAGATTTGTGTAACATTCGCATGAATTTAATAGGTAAATAAATAAAATCCTTGTTTTCCCTTTACGGATGACGAAGATTGTTCTGCACAGACAGGGCATAGGACAAACATTAACCCCTTGCAGATTTTCACCAAACCCTTAGATTTGTGCAGAACAGCATAAGAACGCAAGTTACCAGTTGCCCATGGCTGAAGAGGCCAAAAGCAGCCCACTGAGGGAGAGGCTGGCCTGTGTACTAGAAAAGACGAACAAGAAACATAAGTTAGGTACATTTAAATCAGAAATGAGATGTGTGTTTTCAATAGTGAGTGCTAACACCCACTGGAAGAGATACTGAGAAGAAGCAGGGAGCGCTTTCTGCACAGATTTCTTCAAGTTAAGACTGTGGGCTGGGGACAGGCTGCATGTGGTGTTAGGAGAAATGTGCCCGACTGCTGCAACAGCGAGATCCTGAAGACGGTCTCAGTGACAGTTAGGGCAAAAAGAAACTCCTAAAAAATTCCAAGACTCATTTGATTGGGTCAAGCTGATTACCTTAACAGCTGTAAGGTATGTCTGTCCAGCTGTGACTACTGGGAAGAATTTTGGTAGCAAGACTGAAAACACAGAAGTTTGCAAAGCCGTGGAGATCTGCTCTCCTAACAAACCAAACAGAGCCAAGCCCCAGCCTCACAGACCAGTGGTGTGGTCAGGAGATCCAGCTCCCCCTGCCTAATCATTCTTATTGAAGCGAAATTCACACCGAATACATTGGGACACTAGCTAGGGAAAGTACAGTGGAGGCCGATACATGGGGATCAGGTTGGTGTTTCTCAAGGCACGCTAACATTTACTCTTACATCCTACCGAGGTTAATTTAAATTTTTACAGTGGTTCCCAAAGAGCTGAGTCGGTCTCTTAGGGAAGGACAGATACAGAAAACCAACTTACTCATTACTTCATCTTGTCCTTCAGTAGCGCCTCTATGTCTGCTTTCAGCTATTGTAACCTGTTTTTTTCAGGCTGAACCTGAAATGGTTTGGTTTGGGTGAATGCCTATGAAAGATATACAAAGTCAACCTTTGTTTACTTGTTCTAGCATTGTTTTTAGTTGCTGCTAATGTCTTCTACCCTACAACAATAAAAAGCTTTTGATTTCTTAATGGTGGAAAATCATAATCCCTTGCATGGAAATGCTATTAGTACCCCATGACATATTGAAACCCCTTATAAACATTGACATCTGTGTGTTAGGTGGGATACCAAGCAAGCAGTCACTTACTGTTTGTAAACAAGCTGAACACTGGAGACGTCCATTCTTGAGTAATCTTGCTGCTCCATGGAACTGACAGTACAGTTAAACAAAAAACCACCAACACTAAAAGCAAATTGCCCCTGCAGCCAAGTATACCCCTACAGTTCATTTGACATTTATCAAGCACATAGAGCAAAATCGTACTGAGAGACGGGAAAAAGAACATAACAGGCAGATACTTCAGAAATCTCTACAAAACCTGTAAATGCTATGAAGAGGTGAGCAGAGAGGGAGAGGGTGCGGAACTGTGGCCTCTGGACATGGCAGGTGCCAGCAGAGCACTGGGGGCTGGCTGCTGCCTGCAAACCCCTGAACCCTGTGCTGTCCCCAACACGCCACTCACACCCCCCAGCACAATATGACAACTCAATAGGAAAACTCTGCAATAATTGAATCAATGCAGATGTTTCTTAGCTCCAACCACATGCAGGATTTATAAAAATTCTATTTTCATATAAATCAAAGTGTCCTTGGAGCAGTATATAATTTGCTACCTGAAAAAACTGCAGTTACTATCATTGGCAGTGAGCTATTCTCACACAGTGTTTACCATGTTTTAATAGTTACTAGACTGGTAGCACAATCCCTTATCTCAGCACTCTCATCTAGAAATCCTAAATCCTATATTTCCTTATTGAATGTATCCTATAAAATCAGTTACTAGTTTTACAGTCCTTTCACCCCATCCCACAAAAATCTGATCAAACCCAAATTTAAGTAATACTCCACAGTAATACAGCATCATTCTCTCGTCTCCAAATTGTAAGGAGTGAGAGATTATTACATGTCAGCAAAGCAGAAAATGGAGGCATAGCAGGGAGAAGAGACTTCTGCTCCAAAGTAGGGGACAAACCAACAAACTCAAGCTTTTCAAGAGAACCTCATCCTCAAAAGGGTGAAAAGAAGTTAAGAGTTTCGTTTCAGCCTTCTGAGTTTGGGCAAAGCATGTAAGGCAATCTGAACACAGTCTCTGTGGATGCAAAGTTCATAGATGTGACAGGCTGCAGCAATGTATTACAAGGTCAGTTATATTTGCTTTTGCACACAAATGGAATGATTCCCATATGGATTTACTGGGCTCATTGACAATGTTACAGAATAGATGCGGTCACTCAGAAGGTCATTCAGTGTGGCTCGGTGTATCATATGCTTTCCTCAGAGCCACTGCAAAACGGATAGCTGTTTCTGGACAGAATACCTGCAGATGCAGTGAATTTCTTCAAAGAATCTTGAGTCGATCACTTCCAGCAGCCCTTGGCGATCCAGTCCTTGCTGCGGCTCTGACTGCTTCTCTCTCCTGTCAGACAGGTATTGAAGGTAAAACTCTGTCAGACCATAGAGTGTGGTTTGTTATTTCAGCTGTTGTTCAACACTGCCACTAACCTTCAAGCTAAGTAAGACCTGGTTAAAGGCCTCGATGCATGCACTGAACTTCACATCTTTTAGTACTTGCACACGACAGCAAAATGCCTCCAGCACTGGAAGGATTGAGTGCTGTTTCAGGTTAACCAGAAAGGTACTTATCTGAAGAAGATATTTAAGTAGGCAAGGAATTGCACACCTGGAAAAGTGCTGTCTTTTCAGGTTCTGGTTTTGTCATTTTACAAAAGATAAAAAAGTCTAATAGAAATTTCCACTTTCAGTAGTTCTCATACAAAAGAAGTATTAAAACTTTTGACCAAAATCTGTAGAGACATTTTATCTTGCTATTTGGCTCAAAGTTTTACATTATAATAATGAAGGTCAAATTCTTCTCTTTGTTGTCATGGACTTCAACAGGATTAGAGAGGTCTTACAGAACAGGATTTGCACCACTTGCAACAAATTAGGCCAAGTGCCACTTCTTTTAAAGCACACTTCATTTCAAGTAAATAATAATAAAAAAAAAAACCAAACCAAAAACAAAAAAACACCACCAAAACCAATCCTGGCACTTGCCTGTTAAAGCATTCACTAAACACATTGCCTCTGACACCAAGCAAACAAAAGAAACTTCTGAAAGAAGATTTTTCTCCATCTGACCTGTAGTGAGACTTTGTATATTGGTCCTTTCCTCTGCTTAAACCTGATAGCCACTTAGTTACTAAGGTGTTTCTTGAAGTAGGTTCAGCTATTCACGTCAAAGTATTTTGAGAATCTGTCTTTAATTTGTTGCTGGAAGAGACAAGACTGTTGAACCTTAAAGCTTTTGCACATTGTGGGAACACATCAGGCCTTGAAAGCCTTTTTTGCAGACCCCACAATACGTATGACTCATGAAATGCTATTCTTTTCTCAGTATGCAATTAAAAAAAATATATTTATAGCATCATACAAACTATTCAGAAACTGTTTTTCTTTGAAGTTTATGCATAGCAAGGGAATAATAATTTGGGTAAATTACATTTTCTTTGAATTGAGGCCACACATCATATCTTTGCAAAATATGCGGTTATGATGAAGGATCCCAATTCCCCAAAATAATTCTGACATTCACAAGTTTGCTGAGGTCTAATGTCTGATTGTTTTTGGCTCAGAAGTGACTTGAGCGCCAAACTACTTTTAAGAACATGAACAGTGGGACAATTTCCTTGCCTTAGGGGTCTCAATCCCGTGCCTCATGCTGGGTCTTTACATACATCCTCAAAAAGGTCCTAAAGTTCTCAAAAAACTGTCTGTGTAGGATTTGTCAAAACCTTTCAGCACAGATGCATTTGTTCCCACTGAAGTTTGTGGCAAGAGCTTGTTAAAACCCTCCACAGCAGAAAGTTATAGCAAGTTGTACATTACATGCCTGTTACTGCTGTTATCAGTTGTGTTCCGAGAACTTTGGTCATACAAGGAATAGCTCAGTGTTCATTTTGGTCCAGACTAGAGAGATACAGAAGTCTTCCCAAAGATGACATTGGAGGCACAATCAGTTGTAACAAAATGTTCTGGAACCGCACCAGGTTTACGGCAGATATTTCGTACAGAGAAAAACCACCCTTTTTCTGAAGCTGATTACAAGGAAGACTAGGAAACGTCATCTTAAGGAAAATAAGAGAAAACTGGTTGTTTCACATGTAACCGGAGAAGAAATGTATGTTCAGTTCTGGATAGCATAGCACCTTGTAACTTGGGCTACAACATGCAGCCAAAAAGTTGTGTTTAAAGCCAGGCTCAAACCTTTTTGTTTCAAGCCTACTCTATTCAGGTTAAAGCCTTCTTCTCGTGCCTGCAGCCCAGCAACAACTTCAAGCCTAGAAATTGTTATGTACGACTCAAATGAGACAAAATCCTCAGTACGTGCAGAAACTCCCCCACCCCGGGTGAACTGGAATGCAGTAAAGATCTATTTGGGAGCAGACACCTGTAAACAGATGAGACACATGACTGAACACAAGTGAAGCAGCTTGTACACCCTCTTTAGCACCACCTTCATCCCCCAGGCTCTTGCAGCCAGCAGATGAAGAGAGGAGCCCTCAATGGTAGCCCTGCTATGGAAACAACACTTGTTCTACTTACAGTACAAAAGGCGTTCTCCTGCAGCTGTTCATGCTGCAACACAACTTAAAGCAGTGGAAGAGTTTAGATGAAAGATTCAAAAACATCAGTAATTTCATTTTTGCCTTCCCTGACTTCATGGTACACCATGAATGCATACAACATCCACAGACCCCAACAACGGGTTGCCTTCGCCCTTAGAAACAGAATATTGCTGCAAGATTTTTTTTTATTTCCTGTGTTTTCATTCAGAGCAACATATAGGGAACTCAAATGCAATAAAAAGCTGTTGCTAAAACATATGCTGAAACACGACCTGGGCTGAAGGAACAACTGTCGCAGTTTGCACACAACTCAGAAGGGCATGTGGGTTCCTGCTGTCACCAGAAGCTGTATTTTAATCACTGCAGAACATGATATGCCTGAGATAAGCATGCAAGAGCTGCACAACAGCCAGTATTTTTCCTCAGGTCACGTCAGGCAAAAAGTACCATAGTTTCTCTTCTCTCCATCTGATTTTATGCCAACACGTACTCGGAAAGCTGTCGTCTGGCCTCTCCGTCCCTGTGATGGATTGCATGAACCTACCAGTTCCCACAAGTTCAATTTTAAAAAGCTTCTGTTCACTTATGTCTGCCTCATAAAAGATCTTGTGCTGATTTTCTCCCCACCCCCTTCACGATTAACAAACATGCCGCTAAGAAAGAGCTTCACCATCAATCGGATTTCATCGCTGATTAGACGGGAGATACCCGGACTGCATTTGCAGTGGGCCTCCTCCAGCTGTTTTTGCTTCTAAAATTAGCTCAGCTATTTCCTGAGAGAAGTCTCAGCCCAGAAGGAGACACCCCCACCACGCAGTACCTTTGAGCGGTGCCAGAAAGCTGTAAAGCTGAACAGACTGCCTGAGGAGGCCAAGAAACTGTTCACCCCGCCGCCGGCAGCGGGGGTCACGGGAGCCCCTCCTGCCATGCCCCACGCGGAGGGGCCCGTATCTGAAGCACCAAAGGTCCAGTCAGCAAGGGAAAGGCAGCAACTGGCCTGAGGACGAGACACCGCTCATCAGCTCCATCCCCTGCGTCACCAGAGCTGCCGTTACCCCTTGTGCCAGTGGCCGGGTTCGCTGCTGAGCGGCAAGGCCGCGCTTCCCGGGGTGCCCCAGGGGTGCCCCCGCAGCCACCGGGGAGGCAAGGGCAGCGACGCGCAGCCGCCATCCTGCCCTCCCGCCTAAACAGGGGCTCTGCCCGACTGAACCAGGAGCATTAAATGCAGCCAATTTACTCAGTGCCGTGAAACTCAGCACATTTTGGAGCAAGCGACAGAAGTTCTAGGAGCCACGTTGCAGGCAATGTATCTACGTCAGAATCTGTGCAGGCCTCGTTTATACGGGCTTACATCCTTCTGACAGTAGGAAAAAGGTTGGACCCTGACAAAAATAGGTTACAGCTACTTTTGCAAGACACATACATATTCTCCCTTCACCCAGGTTCCCTTTCTCCCACCAGCCAGCCCATATCGTGAGATCTGAGACAAACCTCTAGTCCAGGTGCTGTGCTGCAGCGGGTCTCACCAAGAGATTAAGAGGAGACATTTCTTTTTGAAACGAAGAACCAACAAAACCACGTCCTGCCGCAGACAGTTCTGAAAGGGCAGGCTGAAGATGGGCATTATGGAGTCAGATGCAGTTTCTAACAAGTCATTAGAAGAACAAGACACTGACTGCTTTGGAAGTTCTGCTTGAGCAGTACTTAAGGAAAAAAAAAAGTAATCAAGTTGTAGCAGGATGGGAGGTATGCCTCATGTAAGCATATAGTTTCTTTATCTAACATGTACTGTATAAATAGGAAAGTTCTTCAGTAACTGAGTGAAGCCAGCATAAAAAAAATAATAAAAAATAAATCATACGCAGCTGAGGTTTCTAGGGAACTAATACTACAAGGCCTGAGGAGCCCTTTGAAGTAGGATAACTTGGCAATACTGCAAGTAGTGTCTTCAGTTTTATAGACAAGGTTTGGGATGAAAGAAAGAGGCACAAGAGATCCCTTGTTCTTTTACTTGTTCCTTCTTTCTGACATCTTCATACCATAATTAAAAGCTTTGAGTTTTAACTTCCAGGACTATTTTTTTTTTATGTTCAAAATTAAGAAGAGAAAAAGAGAAGGGAGCATCTCTTTGCAGCTACTACATTCTTTATGCACCCGAGGTTTAATTTAGGCAAATCAACATAATGTCAAAGCAACAAAATCAAATCATTGACATGCAAGCACACAACAGTCAAAAGTGGTGGTTTGTTTTTTTTTTTAAAAAAAAAAAAGTAAAAAAATCACTCCCACCTATATGCACATGCAGGATTATGCAATACTTATACCAGAACTGCATCTGCTCTTGTGTCTGAATTGGTTGACCCAAAATGGAAGGGGAGGAAACCAAAACCAACAACAAAATGCTAAAACATTTTGCTTTCAGGAGCTTCATTAGATTTTATTCCCACAATTACAAAATAAAAATCAGTTTGCTGCTGCAAACTAATTCTGTACCACTGATTGCAGAGGTGATAAGCTAGCTAGTGCTACCTGAGATTCCTGCTTTCTATTGTCAACTGTTTTTGCTTTGTATTATATCTTTTTTACCATATCTATTAGGCCGTAACAGAAGCCTCACAGAGACTCCACTGCACTATCAGCCAGAGCCTAAGGCTTCCTTTTGAATGTACCTATTTAAACTAAACTTTAAAAAAATATGTTTTTTCTAGCATCTTCTTTTCAGAAAGGGGCTAACTGATACTTCCGAATCAAAATGCTTTTAAATTCATGACTCAGATCAAATTTTTCTGCTAAAGTGAAACAAAAATCACAAGTTCTCATAACAATTTTTTGGGAGATGTGCTAAGGATTAAGCGAGCAAGAGCCGTCCACATCAGCAACGACATCCGTACCTCAGGCTCTCGCGGCTAAACTGTTCCTATTAGCCAATAGCTCTAGGCTACGTTTTGGTGTGAAGTCTGTGAATGGCGTTTGAAACCTTTGTAGTTCCCTGTCTCCACAGTCAAATTTTACAAAAAGAATGTTATTTTGCACTGCTAACTATAACAAAATACCCTGTCTGCTATGCGTACCAATCAAGTAGGATATTGCACTTGAAAATTCACTAAAAGATGTTATTCTGTTCAAGAAAGCTACCAAATAATGAACGATCTTCGCGTTGGACATACAAGTGTCCAAAACCAGAATGGATGTTGGGAAAAACAATGCGGTGACTGACAAGCAAGATGTTTTTCTCTGGCAAGTGGATAATCTTACCTTGCTAGGAGGATATGCACAATTCTTAACTGTTTCTTTTACTATTTTTTTTGGTGGGGAGAAGAACTTTTCATAAGTGGTAACATATCAAAATCATATCATTCATGTAGGATTTTGAACTCAAATAAAAGGTTAGGTTATTGAGGAAAAAAGAATTATTTCATAAAAATGCTCACTGAGGCACCGATACTGACAATTTTGGGCCAACTTCTTCCTGTCTTGGTAAAGACACTGACATGATTACTTAAGACCACAAAATGCAACATGCCTGCTCACGAAGGTCACATATAATCCGCCAAATAAAAAAACGCCAAACATACAGGGAAAATGGCATTCAAAGACCCATACAAAACCAAAAAGCCATTAGTTGGAAGTATTGAGGAAAAATGAGATACTGCCAAAATTGGGTGGTTTTTTTTTCAGTCCTGTTAACAGCTTAGACCGTGTTTTCACTACAGGCATGACTGCTCTCTTTAACAGTAAGCACCAAGGACTCAAAGAAAGATAAAGATGCAAACAAAATGGATCGTAAGAGAATTGACGCAACAGAAGTCAGTGCAAACTTCACAAACTTCCTTATTTAATGACTTTCCAAAATATAGCATAATGGTGATTTCAGTCTAATTGAGTTAATATTAACTTCTAGGAGCTTGTAATTAGTTTAACGTACGCTCTTAGTCGAGATAAGACTTCTCTAGAGCACAAGGACTATTGCCAGTGACTCGCTTATTACAATTTGCTTGAGTTGTACTAAAAAGCTAATTTTTCTTTGTATGCTTAAACCAAATCCTGTTAGACTCTGTAAATTATAATCCAATTATACAGCCTCATCTAGCCTATGCAGATACTCTGCTAAAGGAGTCAGTGCACAGCAGGAAAACGCAACACGCTGCAGCAGCGCTTTGTAGTGACCGGGTACAGACACATCAAGCCCAGTAGCCAGCAGGGACCGAGCAGTAACCGAGCGTAGCCCCTGTGTTACGCACATCCAGTCTTTTGTTGACACGCTGTGCACATTGATTCTCCTCACTGCTGTTAGTACAGAGTTCCAAAAGTAGCGTATCATGTAAAATATAAGTTGCCAAAGTAGATATGTTAAATGGCCAAGGATGGTGATTTTCAGAGAAACTCTTCACATCCAGCTCCATCCATTAAAGAATCTGAGGATTTAAGTCTGTATCTTTCAGTCAGATGGTCACTAAACTCCAGTAAAGTGCTGTTTGCTACTACAACCCTGAGGAAGAACGTGGTGTCCATAACAGCGAGGAAGATCGAGACTCCTACAAGTGGCCTACAACAAACGCCCAGTGTAAAGCCACTGGGAATCCTCCCCTGGCATGGATACCAGGCAGCACAGGGGGATGTTGTGTACAGGGCACCCGGCACACCTGCTGAGCACACTCCCCCAGCCTTCCTTTGAGGAAGAACAGGATTCACGCTTTTCTTTTAAAGATGCGCAGAGGAAGAGCACAGCAATAGCGCTTACCTGCGCTGTAACTCCCTCGTAGTTAAGGCGTTCCCCAAGGAAGCAAGCAGAAATCCTCTCCTTTTCCCACAGCGAGGCCATGGTGTGGCACAACCGTAGGGGCCGATGTGCCTTCAGCTAGCTAAAGTCAGAAAAGAAGAATACAATAAACCCCCAGAAACACCATCCACACTAAGCAGCAACGAGTTTTCTACACCAGTCTCTTGGTGGCTGGATTTTCTGCATCTTTACTCCAATCAGCCGTAATAAATTACAGTCATACAGGAACCAACTTAGGCTATGTAGGTACAGCCTGAAAACATGAAGAGAGAACAGCTAGAGAGGATCCCATGCTATCAGCTGTTTTCTCAGAGCTTAGGACAAAGTGTTCACTGAGGACAGGGTACTCTGAAGGCACTTGTAAACCAGAAGCAGCTCTGCTGCTGGAGAACATCCATACTGGGTGCTTCCCGTCCGGCTTTGGCAGAAAGGAGAGTCTCATCTCCACAGCAAGTTCATCCTCCCAAGTTCCTGACGTGCATTACCTTTGGAAAATAAGATACCCTAGCTGACTAGCCCCTCTCCCAGCAGTGTCACAAGCCTTTCTGGACACACCATGCATCATTAAGCCTGTGATGTGGTCTAAAAGGTGAAAAGAATTAGTAAAACTAGCTAGCGTCAACACTAACTGTAGCTCCCAAAGAAAGGCATGGTTAACCCTCACTTGATCTTACACACCGTATCCTTGAGATACTTGAGAAGCATTGGACTATTTGGTAAATGCTGAGGCAGTTTTAACAACAAAAAAAAAAACAAACCTAATTAGCATTCATCCTGTCTTAACTCTGTATGTACTAACCATGTGTGGGGTACATCTCACACTTAAAGGTAAAAATATGCCTTAATACTGCCAACATTTCCAAAGTCTGTTGGGGAAGCTGGACAAAGAGGTCGGGGGTTTTTTCAGTGATAGTTTGATCTTGTCTCCCACTTCTACACAGTAGCCAAAGAGATGGCATTTTCAAGTTTAAAAATCCATTACTGTATGCTTTATCCTCAGGAATAAAAAGAAAAAAGCATACGTTAAGACTGCATTAATTAGTACTTCATGCAAAGCAGACTAGGTTAATATTTTGTAACTTCCAAGTAGTCTTTGAATCTATAAATATTACTCAACTTTCTGGTTTTCTTCAACATCTTTCCATCACAAACTTGTGAAATTGATATATTTTGCTTGACCGTGTTGGGGAAAAAAAAGAAAAGTCAGGAAAGCAACTACAAAAGTAACAAAGAATTAAGATAAGTTTAGGTAAAAATGAAGAACAGGAGCAGCATGTAGAAGATTTTTTACTTTAATTGTTCAGTATGTGGTTTAGCAGAAAGAAATAGTGGCCTCACACACTGAACATTTACGAGTTTGTAAATAAGCAAGACAACAGTAGAGCATAAAAACTTTTATAAATAGTGGACTAAGACAATATGGACTGAAGCTCAGTCTAAATTAAACATCTAATTTTTATTTCATCACTCAGAGCTATTCTGAACTTAGTTTTACTTAAAGCGTGAAAGAAAACATTGGAGGTATTTCTCATCTGCTGTAGTTAGACACTAGGATCTCGTATTCAAAAACTGTAGAAATACAGCAAGTAGTTACGCAAAGACAGTGAATGAAAAAAAGTACATAAATTACATATGCAGGCATGAGCCTTCCTACATGTCTACATTAATTATTTATGTAAGAAAACTATAGCAGGACTCTTCATATGCACATAAATATTTGTGGAACTGGGAATCAGTCAAATACTGGGAAAAAAATTCTTCTTACGCTAAAAAAAAGTTTCAATTAGGTTGTGACCACATCTAAAACAGTCATGAAGCTCTTAAGCTCTGCTGTTGATCATGACATCATCACAAGGAGAAGAGTAATTAAAAACTTCCTTACATGTGTATGAGCCCTAAGTCCAAAACTAGCTGAAACACATAAACTGCAACAAATTAACATGGCTCATCTTTACAAAAACGTTAGTCTGCACCAGTTTTCCTCACCAGTGGAACGACTGATGCATCTGACACACTGTCTGATTCGTCTGTTAAATGTTTTTATTTGGGGGCAGCGGGGGGTGTGGGAAGGAGAAGTATGAATGTAGGATTTCAAAACGAAGGATTTCAGATGGACAGAGCAAGCCCTCATACCGGATCAAAGATCTGGACTTTGACTCCATCACAATGAGGACTGCTACCTTTAGAGCTACCCTTTTGCCATACATTTACCAAGGTACAAGGACTGTAAATTCAGGCTAACACCGAGCCTGAAAAGCATACAATGTACCCACTGTGTCTGCAGTCGTTAATATTTTACAGCAATTGAGAACTATAAACTTAATTTCCTGTACATTGTGTTTGTGTATGCAAGAAACCATGCGGTAGATAGAAGTCACTAAATTTAGCTCTGCAGAGAAAGCGAAGCGGCCATTAAGGGAGGGCATGAACGCTCCGCGTGCTCCTGTGTGTCTCCAGCTGCCACCTACAGTAACGTACCAGCACAGACAGAAAGTTCGGTAGTGCAGTATTGCATAGCAGAAAAGAAGCCATCTCATTCTGCTTGATGAAAAAATAATAATTTGAGGCATTGGTGTTAAGGAAAACTGGTGTTAAAGTTATAGGAATAATGAACAACTCTTATTTCCTTACAATACAGAGAAACAGGGTTCTTCATTTCTCTTGCTCTCCCACCCAACCAGAGCGTATTTTCAAGTGTTTGTTCCACCTTCATTAGAAACTTTCCTATCCCTGCCTCACATTTCTGAGAACAAGTCTCAGGACATTTTCTTTGATGGTACTATCTAACTTGCTTATCTCCTGCACATCTTGTACATCTAGTTGTACTCATTTGTTTTGGAAAGAACTATGATGAAATTATCCTGATGTAAATACCGCATGAATATTACTACAGTACAGCTCCATCTAACATGAAAAACAAGTACCTCTAGCATTAGATAAATTCTTGCCCTTCCCATTATCTTTTAAGTCCCTTCTACTTCTGCAGAAGATGCCAAAAAGTTGTCTGTGTGACAGAAAAGGCCACTTCTCTTGTTTTTCCAGTCTGAGTACTCTTTGTTGGTGTTGAGCTCTATTTTTTGGCTCTTTGTTTTCAGTTTTCCATAAACTCTCCAAGCAGTTTCAATTCCAGCATCATCGTGTATACAAGCATTGCTAGCTTCTCCTCAAGACAGGAGAGCATCCCACTTCTGCAGTGCATGAAGCCCTTCCAGTTACACCTGGCTTCCTCTCAGGTGGTCACAGCTTTTACCGGTTTTGGTATCCTGAGTGTGTCAAGCTCCAGGCACGCTTAGTCAGACTTCTGTTAAGTAACCCAGACAAAACTGTTAATGGATTTTTGGTGGCTTCAGACTGTTAAAACTGCATGCTGTGCCATCTGCTAAGTGATTCAGGAAATACAGAAAGGATCACAATCTACTGGAAGTGTCTCACCCCACTTCAGAGCACTGAACCAAATTTCCAGCTGCACAGGACATTGTCTTCTGGCTTTGACTTTTGTATTTCTATTTTACTGTAAAATTAGATTATAAATTAAACATAACACAAAACATCGCTGGCAGTTCATATCCCATTTGGTAACTGACACAGTAAGAATAAAACTCATGGAATTAGACTTTCCCACATGTTGAAGGGGTTTGAACACTTAAAGGAGATACACAAAGAAGGAACACTGATATAATGTACTACTACCATGAAATTATTAGAAATTTGACTTAAACATTTTGCCATCTGGAAAGTGCTTTTATAAAAGTTAGCGAGGATTGCTTTCATGTTAAGGCTATGTTCCTACACCTCGGGATCGCTGGCTAGCAAGAAGGCAGAGGCTAGAAAAAGCAGCATCTCCAGCATGGTGTTAGCGCTCAGCCGTCTCTCTGGAGTCACTGAACCCGACCGAGTTGAAGCATGAGAAGCATCGCACCAAGTGAAGGAAGAAGAGAAAAATTTAAATCTAGAAGCACATTAAGCTCCAGAGAGCCAGAATGACTGTGATTACTATGAAAACCAGAAGCAGGAGTCAAAATATTAAGCTAAGATTCAGAGGACAGCGCTGCCAGAAAGCCATGCAAATACAATTACACATATAAACTCCACAAATACCTGAGGATTCTTTGAGACCTTATTTCATTAAGCAGAGGTTTCTTTTTTTTTTTTTTTTTTTTTTTTAAATTTGATTTCAAAACCACCGGGTCCTGGACATAGCTGTGACTTTGGTGGTATTCAGCATGCTTTAGTTTGATTCAGGCCAATGAAGCAGGCTGTTGCATCTGACCAGCACTGGACCCAGAGCAGCACAGAGCGCGGAAGCAGTGAGGGCAGAGCATGCTAAGAGGCTAAGAGGGAGGCAGGCAGGGCAGTGCCCTCCCCGACAGCAGCCCTGTCCCACCATACCTGGCAGGGGTGAGCAGAGCAGGTCCACGTCTTCAGACAGGACAGGAGGAAGGTCCAAGGTCAAGCTAAGAAGGTGAACCAGCAGGTGAGGGTCAGGCCCAGATCTGTAGACAGTAACCAGGGTCAGGCACAAGCAGCGATCACCAGGGAAGTCTGCAGCAATCAGGCAGGTCTAAAGTCAAGCCAGAAAGTCAAGTCAGAGCCAGGGTCTGGATTACAGGGTGTGCAGCCAGGCAGGGGCATGGCTGCAACACAGGGACCTTAAATGTACCAGCAGGAAGGAGGAGGATGTGCCTGGGGCTCTGGCAAGGTGTTTTTTAAACCCAGAACAGCCAGAGGCTTTATTCTGGATCACGCACTAACCACGTTTTCAAAATTTAAACGCTACCATTAAAACAGAAATACAGGGGCAAGGTGGGAGGAAGGAGGGTATGCTTCCTTCAGGCATGGAATACAGACACAGGGTTTTCCCTCTTCATTTGTCATTTTATTTCCCACATTCGCTGTGTTAACAAGAGCAAGTCAAGTGCATTAATTAGAATGTATGTAGGACAAAGTGAAAATATATCCTGAAGTTAAAGCATAAAGCAAAACCTAAAATTCTACACTCAAACTTTCTTCTTTTGACTTTTTTCTTCTCAATTCTAAGACTCAAATAACTTTGGTAATAAAGTTTGCATGAGCTTTACACATTTCGTATCCAGAATGCTTCCTATAATCATAAAAATTTTGAGTGGAAAAAGGAAAAATTTGTCACGCTACAAGTAAATTCAAATTCAGTTGCACTCGTCATATCTTTCTTCAAACTGCTCTCAATTATTTGCTTCAGTGCTTGTCCTAGCTTTAATTGATCAAACCTGTGGATGACATTTCTGATATCTGAAGTAGTAAACATTCATTCTGACCAGGAATTTGTAGGGAAATTCTTATGGGAACTCTCGCAAACTGGAATATCTTCAGTTAAGCAACTGCTGAACAGATTCCCCACACAGAACCAAATCTAGTTGGTTTTACTGGACATGTCTATGCTTTTTTGCAATAGGAGGAAGATAATTTTATGTTGAATCACTGATTTATTATGAGTCACAAGAAGTGAATTGGCTTCGGTGGAACATGAATCACAAAGCACTGCATTATCTATTGCTACTTCCTCAGGCTAAATTTCTTGCTGCTTGTGGAACTCTTGACATTTCTATTGTCATGTCTGACTCTCACATGTCAAACATACTAAGAGGTTTAGATTCTTCATTACCTAACATCATGAACTTAACAGAAACCGTTGCAGCAAACGCCAACAGAATTAACTTCCCCAAACAAACTGCAAATCGCTCGCGTAAGAGCATACTTCAGAGAGGAAACTGTCTGACCTAAAACTACAGATTTAATTTTTAAGAGTCAAAGCTAAAGGCCAAGTTCAACATTTCCTAGTCTCAAACCCATGTTATACAATGCTCAACATGTAGAAAATGCAAAATAAAGTACTAGGAAGAGGCTGTATATATTGAAAAGCTACTCAGAAATGGCATAGTGGAACATGAGTAGGTCCGACTACATCTGAAAGGAGTACACTCAGGACTCCTGTACTCTCTAAGAAAAATGACTGAGTATCACAGGGATTAGCATTTGTAAATATTACAAATCAGTCAAATTTACTGCATAGATCTTCTGTTTACTATGAAAAAAAAGATCATCTAAGCCAAATATTTGTCTGCAAAATACTTGGGGAAATTCAGATTAAAAAGTCTGATACAAACGTATACAGACCTGTGAAAAGCCCGCATGGTTATTTCAGCACGCCATGTGTTGAACTGAAGGGTCACCCTAGCAGCTCTGAAGAGCAGCAAACCTCCATTACCCCAAAACATCCTACATCCAGGGACTTCACTTGCAACTTTATACTCACCAAAGGGTGTACCTTTCATCCAACTTTTTCCCCTTCTTCTGGGAAAAGAAAACAAAAAATGAACTAATGATTTCTGCATCTGTTCTTTCTTAGGCTTCTATTATCATCATCACCACCATCATCCCCAGTTCAGGCTTACCACTTTATTGTAAGTCTCCCTCACTTTCCTTCACCAGAGCCAAGACATGCTATACATCTTTTTGATGTTTTTTCCTTTTTTTCAGGGCAAACTCTGAGGCAGAGAGAGAGAGAGGTTTCTCAAGGTTCTTTGGCCAAAATACCAAGTTACGAAGCTGAAGTTCATGAGATGTAGCAAGACTACCCCACAGCCCAAGTCCACTCTGGAAGTCTGCTGCACCAGCATCTGCCGTATCAGCTCTTTCCACAAAGGGGAGATAGTTTCAGCAAGAATAATTCAACTTCCCAGAAACTGAAATCTCTGTGTTTTCTTGTAAGGGCATCTAAGTTCCCATACTCATTGCTGCATGCACACATATCCTCATTTATTTTCTCATAGAACTAATAAGCAACTTCATGCTTCAAGATATGACTGCTGAACTTCAAAAAGCCTTCATCACCGAACAGAATCCAAATTGTCTTAAGGGGGGCAAAGTCAGACCTGTAGTTACTGTGAAACAAATTCTTAACAAAATATGGGTTATAAGCACACAGTTTCGAGATCTTAACAATAAATACTTGACCCTTCAAGGTGCACAGGTAGTGGGAGAGATCTTTTCTTTAGTGTGTAATGAAAACTTTCAAGCATCTCACAACATCCTTAGGTAACCACTACCTGTCACCTGAAGACCAGGACTACCAAGGACGAACCCCTGGTCAGTAAGGCCACATCAGCAAACCTAATCTTCTGACTACACAGAGAACAAACTGGCCAAGTGAAGCCAGTGCCTTCAGTTAGGAGGTTTGTTTGCTCTTATAGGCTTACTGAGCTGGGTGACACAGAGAAGCTGCACAGACCACCTCCTTTCCCTGCAGTGTTTTTCCATGCCACATGTAATACTGTACAGAGACATACAGATGAGTTCTGCATAACGAGTCTCAGGTATCTGGGACAGCATAATCCCACTGTCCTTATCTCTCCGTTTCTCAGCACAGCATGAAAACTCCCCTAGGACAAGCTCTCTCTTCCTCATCTCTCAGGCAGCCAAGAAGTTTTCTTGCTAGTATCTAGACAACGTTAAGTAATAGTCTCTACCTGTCTGGTGGGACAGTAATGTCTCACTTCCATGTATCAACATTTAATTCCAATTATTGTTTTTCTTCATGCAATTAAGCAGGTGGGGCGGCGAGACAGATACAGAAAATTCAGTACATCCCTCAATCTCCTTTTACTTTTCCCCTGAGGGTTGGAAATGAGTTTACATGAAGAGGGGAAGAGGAAAAAAAAGTCAAAGGGAAAATGGATACATCGTCTTCGGTTGGTAACTTTTGAGTGTAAATATTCTTTGAACTGAGAAAACAACAATTTGGAGGAAGACAGGAGTCACTGTAAAGATACCACATCTCCCCACACTGCAGCTTCAAGTTTAAAAGATGAGATACATGAACATAAAAGCTTCCAACATCCCCAGGCCTGTCACAAGAACCTACATTTCTCTTTTCCCTCCACCACTAGAGCATTTCCAGCATTAACGTCACAGTCTGTTTGGCTAGTTCTGCCTTCTGATAAAATAAATATCACTCACCAAAACAGACAGTTCCCAAAACACGTATCTGATGATGTTTCATCACTTTACACAGCAAATCCCTGCTCTTCTACTGTGTGAGTGGGGATACAGGGCTGGAGGTCAGAGTGACATTTAAAGATGTCATAAGAGAGAATAGGGGAAAAATAAATAAAAGCAGCTGAAGTAGCTTCACTTTTAAATCTCTTCTTTTTCCCCTTAAAACCAACAGCAATCTTGGAATCTGTAGTCATGTTTAGGTCACCTCTTAGTGCTACCATATCAAGACTTCAAAGAAAACGTTGAGCATAAAACTTCCTGAAATGCTCTGTAGATTTCGAAGTGATTGAGAAACAACCAAAGCATTACCGGAAAAATAAGTGGTGGAATGAGAAAGACAAAGCACAAGAAAAAGCTTATAATATTCTCTTCCACTCTTGGAAAATAATTTTTCTATAGAGAAACAAAATTCATAAAGCCATGATGCTGGTTTAATTTTTGAAGCACACCACATAGTAACCATGATAAGTCAGATGTGTCCAGACTGTTCAGAAGGTTGCTTTAAATACTATCAGCAGAACTATGCACATGTTCTATTTCCTCAAGACTTACTCTTTGCTTTTCCATCAACTGTAAAGGCACAACGGTTTAACAATATCTTGACAGACTTGACAGGCAACACTGAATCACAAACTGGTCTTCTGTAGTACGCTATTGTCTGTTAAAGACAAGGAGATCTGACCTGTTACTGTAAGAATCATTTTTCAGCACTGGCGATGAAGAAAAGGTAATTCACGTACACACCTTGTACACAGATTTGTGGAAAATAGAGTTGCTACTGGATGTTCAAGTCAGAAGTTATTCTTATGAGAATTATCTTAAGAGTTATTTCATGTTTTCTTGTTTAAATTGGGATACAACAATTATCTTGGTACCAGACTGTTATCAATAACGATGGCAGAAATTAGCAAAAATATTTGCATAAAGCACACTTTATTTTTCATTCACTGAACTGCAAATATCAGATATTGGTAAGAGTTGCAGATGATTGCCTAGTTATTGTCAGAGATATAACCCTAGCAATTAGCAATGTGTATAGTTAAAAAAAGAAGACAAATATTAATGTAATTTCCTATTGATGCACTTAAGCACAAACAAACCATGCAAAATATGGAAAATTCTTGCTTATCATGGCAAAACATTTACCTAGACTTGAAGTGCCTTCAATATAACCAACTCTGTTAGATCTTATTAATAGAGGGAAGTGAGATTACCCAGACCAGACAAAAAGGCTCCACAGTTCAACTGCCTTTTGCAGCATTTGCAGCCATTACATGTAATGGAGAAACCTACCTCAATTTCACTTAACTTGGTGATTGTAACTCTGTGGGAACAGCCCTGCACTACCAACACTTCTGCTACATGAGAGGTTTGTTGAACACAAAAGACTGAAAATGGTGGCAGAACTTACTACTAGCTACGTTGCTATTTTTGATCTTAAGGGATGAAAACACAATAAATGGAAAAAAAACCAAACCCCAAAAACAAACAAAAAAACCCCCACCAACCAACCAACCCAGAAAAGTAACTATAACACATAAACATAACTATTCCCTCCATAGCTGTTTCCTTAAGGATGCTTTTCTATTTTATTTCAGAGCAATGCTCCGGGACCGCAGAGAAAAAACGTATTTTATAATCCCACATAGGTCACATCTCAGAAATGCATAAATTTTAAGAGAAATAAGTTTCACTAGCAAGGCCCAAAGCAATAAAGCCCATACATCCTTAATGATCTATTTGTGATTTTTTTTTTTAAACATAAATAACATTTTTCTCCTGCTCTACAAAAACTACTATCTGTACGATACTTCCACTATTACTAAAATTTCTGTTACTGTACTTATTCAAACTTTTCTGAGCACTCTGTATAGTAGGCACTCCGATAGTAGGGCCTGTAGCAATAGGACAGGGGGCAATGGTTTTATGCTAAAAGAGGGTAAATTTAGATTAGATACCAGAAATAAATTCTTTCCTGTGAGGGTGTTGAGGCACTGGCACAGGTTGCCCAGAGAAGCTGTGGGTGCCCCATCCCTGGCAGTGCTCAAGGCCAGGCTGGACAGGGCTTGGAGCAGCCTGGGCTGGTGGGAGGTGTCCCTGCCCACAGCAGGAGGGTTGGAATTAGATGGCCTTTAAGGTCCCTTCTCAACCCAAACCATTCCCTGATTCTACAATTTATATTGGATACAGCCTTTTAGAGACGTAACTTATGTTAAGATGCTTTTGTAGGAACACCAGCATTCTTTCACAGAGGTATTTAGCAAACACAGGCTATAAACTTGACACTCCTTCACTGTACTTTCCTATTATGTTTTTGAGGTTGAAAACAAATAAGTTGATCAAGATTCCAACAAGTATTCTTTGCTGGGAACATTTGTTTTACTCTAGGAATAACTGCACTGTCAGTTTGATATGGCTTAGCCATCCTGCTTACACCCATTAATTTTGAAGGGACTTCATCATATACAAGATCAAGCTATTCGGGCCAATTAAGCAAGCACTATTTTCACTGAATAACAGAATAAGGAGTTTTAGCTTTCTCAAGACAGGACTGAAGAAGTTCTTCCCACTCTGAAGAAGACTAAAACATTCTGTGTCTGATGTTCATCAGAAGGCACCTTACAAAGCCAATCAGGTTGGATGCTACCACTGCCATACTACAACATGTTTTAACTTACAAAGAGGTTGATGAGCCACTTCTGCCCACAGAAAATATACAATGCAACTGAGTTTAAGATGAAACATGGACGGTTTAGTACCTACTTAGTTAGGTAGGTACCTTACAAGGCTTTGGAAACTCCTAGAACATAGAATTGCTTCCCTTCAAACCCAGTAGTAAGCCAGCTTTTGAGGAAGCTGCAGGATAATCAACTGAAAAGATGTCAGTTATCACAGGAGTAGTTTGAGGGATGTGTAAGAATTATTTTATTTCTCACATTCATCTGGTCTAATAACAGAAACCACATTAAGAGTTAGTAGGAATTTTTGATTTACTGATACGATGTCGGGATAAAGGACATAAAGAGCTCAGCCCAGCTGTAAGGTCACACCTGAAGTCTGACAAACACAACGTGCACACTGACAAATGTCCTAGCTTGGACAGGTAGACTCTGTTACTCATCACACCACTAAGTCCTATACCGCTGGCTAAAAAGACAGGATCTGTGTTTTCTGTTGAGTACAAGCTGAAAGGCACAGGTAACTTGGTATTTTTAAGTTTTTGTGCTAGATCTATTACTCGGTCAGGGAACAAGAGAGAGTATCTCAAAGTTCACAACCAGTGCTGTTGGGAGCTGCTTCTCCTCAGCCAGTCATCTACAAACACAGGTCTGCAGTTTATCTGGATGCACTACACAAACCATGGTAAGTGATCTGAAACCTCAGGTTCGTAGCCTATTATGAACACTGTGAGCTAACACAATTTTTCATGTATATTTTCCTTAGCCTGTAGCAAACGCAAGGTAACACACTCTTGTAACTTTTGTTAACAATGACAAATGCAACTATGCTTAAAAATTTCACTACTGGCTGCAGGTAAAACACTGACTTGAATTTACTATCACATTGTCAGCTGTACAAAATCCATTACAAGATGAGAACATTTCAAATGGCTCCTTCACTTGCTGATAATCACCCCTTTCATGTAGTGCTATGACAAGACTGCCAAAGCCACAGAAGATATTAAGAAAAAAATACCTTTACAAATCTTATGGATAAAAAATAATTACTTAGCTTAGTCCCATATGGTTGAAATAAATACACATTATCTAGTCACCCTTTCCTTCGTACTTTTCTACTCTTAGTCTCCATTTATGTAGCTTTCATGACCTCCCTGCCCAAAGGTCAGATCTTTGGAATATACACCATTATTGCAACAAAATAAAATAAAAACTTATTTTATCTGTCGCCCATTCACTCTTAAAGAATATACCAATAATGCAGATTTAACTTAGTCACTAGAACCAAGTCTTGCAAATATAAGGACTCCTAGCACTTCAGTCCTGGAAACTCAAGGATAAACCTGTTGTTAAACTAATTGATGACCTTCAACGCTGCCCTACAAGGCAGTAAGGTTACACACGCGTGGCAGAAGTTGTGGGAGGGAAAAAAGGATGGATAGCTTCCTACAGGACCAGTTTTGACGAAGCAGAGAGGATTTATGAACATTATCTTAAAATGTTGCTTACAAATAAGAATTTTTGCCAATGAAACTGACTAATCTAATTTAAGATTTGTTGAAATTTTCCAAGTTAAAGTCAATTTCAGAAAACATTCCAGAACAGACATTCAAAAGGAAAAGTTTGTACAATTGAATATAATATAATAAATTTTTCATCTCCAATTGTTTTTTTGGTTTTGCTTTTTTTTTTTTTTCCCTCCATTTTCTCTGTATTTGTGTGTCAGGAAGGGAATATCATAATTTTCCTGTATCTTTCTCTAGATGAATAAAAATTTCTCTACCATAACAGTTGACAAGTCGTGTTTCCCTTTCACCTCCAAGAGATGAAAGTCATTAAGCATTCGTTTTCTGGAATGACCCTGTTTAATTGATTACGTTCAGATAAATTGTACAAAAGTACCCACAGACTTCATATCCTCCACTTTCTACCTCTATAGCATCATAAGAATAGATTTGGTATTTGAACTGACATTTACGAAGCTGCTATGCATATGTACAGATAGAACGACCATTTTCCCCACAATATCCATTTATTAAAAGCTTTGTCATGAACCTTAAAGAAAACGCAGAGAAACTTATTTGCATTACTAAATGAAACAGCCAGTACAGAATTATTTCTCAAGACATTTTAGGTGTTGCAATTCAAATGGAACAACTGTCCATAACAGGTTATTTTCATGACCAGATGTAAACAAGTATAAACACTTATTCTAAAGATACAAAAACACTGACCTTGTATATGCCCGCCAGTTTTTATTTTTCAAAATCTGTTGCACAGGACAAAGGACTATGTCACCAGTACCACAACCATCTGGATCCAGTCCTTCCTCTAAGACTTTGCTCTGCTCGGGGTAAAACACTCTTCTGGTGCAAGTTCATTCTATCTGACTTTCCTGTGACCGGAATGAATTTTATTTGCAGTAATACACTGAGGGGAAAAAACAAAACAAAACAAAACACTTTTCTCCAAAGCAGTCTAGTGGTATGTTTTGCTCCTTTCTTTCCACCTTCTTAGCCAAAAAACAGACTACTCTCTTGGTCTCTTGTGTCTCTTGGCAGCTATTCACTGGTAAATCGTAACACTGTTGAACATGCAAACTCGTATTTAAAATTTATATCTGTGTACCAAATTTGTATTTTAAAATAATTTATGTAGAAAATATAAAACGTTACCCTGTAAAGCAAGAAATCAGGCTGCAGCAGGATTCTTAAATTTATGTACTATGTTAAAATTGACAGCCAAAGAACAAAACTGTGAGATGACACAGAAGTTTTATGTTGGCATTTTGTTAACAAACCTTTAGCAGATGGGGGAGACACTATAACCTCTTTTGGGCAACATGAAAAGCAGCTGTACAGTAGAATTCTTCATAGAAATTGAACTTACTTTTTATTCTCATTATACCCAAATTTCAGCTCCAACAGCTATGCCACACCATATGTTTATATTAGCAGAAAGCAGCAGCCCTTGAATTAAATCAGAACACAAATCTTTCACCATTCTATAAACAGCAAAATTAAGATGGATTAAGGCCGAAATCTCTATTTTTATTTTTTCGGCACCTTTGATTTCATAATTCATCAACATTATTTACAGTTTTACCTTCATGTGATGTTGCCCTAGAACTAGACAACATACAAATAATTGCCTTTAAAAACAAAGATAAAAATTACGAAAAATGGTTTTACAGACTTGGTGAAAATGGTCAAAAATTAGCATACAGGTTTTGATCAGGGAAAAAAGATATTCTAGAATATAACAAAGTACACTAGTTCTGAGTTGTTCTACTTCTGCATTAAATACTCTTTAAAAAAACCCCAACATTTTTCACTCGCACATTGGACTGACAAATTTTGTTAAACTTTAAACTTCACGTCAATTCTTTTTTCATTCCACAAATCCAGAAAGCTTGCTTGCAATGTAAGTCACTCTAATTTCTAAAAAAATTACTATTAAAATTCACTGACAATTGCAAAAACAATTTGCTTAGACGCCCAAGCATGCAAATAAAAGGAGAATGGAATGACGTCAGCAAAATTTAAGTTGACATCTATTACGGAATAGCAAAATTTTATTGTACAAAGTATCAAAATTCTCCAAGAATGTCAGGGTGCAGCAGGAATCATCAGGCTAGGCAAAGAAAAGACAAACCTTTGCAACAGGTTGAAATGGAGTTTACAGTATGATTTCCAGATCAGAAATGTCTTACAGAGGAAGTGTCTTTCCCTTCCCCTAAACAATACTGCTGCAATGAGTGACTGAAGTAGGGAACCCTCAGACACAGAAATGTTCTCATCAACCTGATCAATTTTGTACAAAATGTGGACATCTATCTCATGTTCTTTTCCGAAACAGATCTTACCCTTCCAGCCACAGCCATGACACGCGAATCATTTCAGCAGTAGGACAGCACAGCACATGTTTTACTTCTTGGGCCAAAATTTTATCCTGTCAATATATATGCTATATATATGAAGCACCAACAGATGGCAGAATCTGTTTCATATCAGGGTTTCAAAAATTTTTCTAAATATTGTATATTCTCATCATACAAGCCTCCCAGACCAAAGGACCTCACAGTTCAGTGAACTATGCCTATAGGCAAAGTAAGCAAAACAAACATATTTTACTGGTTTTAAACATGTTCCAAGCAAACAAAGTTTCTTTTGCTCATTTTTCTTTCTATTGCTTGTCTCGGTCTCCTAAGAAGAAATGGGAAATTTAGAAAGCTAATTTATATACACTATACACTACAGTGTTTTGGTAATTTGAATACTATATGTTGTTATGATGGCCTGCTACTATCCTTAATAAAACAATTTGTCTATTCATATTTCACACACGAGCAGCACTAAGTACGCAAGACACCACGTGAGCTCCATTCCCCAGACATTCCCTTTGGTCCATGGAAGACAGTTCAAGCATCTTCCATTACAAAATTATCAATAAGAATCTTCATACATGTTTTTTCTTAGATTAAATTACCTCCCAAGGTCAATTAAAAAACCATTGGTTTAATGACTTAAATTTAACATACTCTAGAACAGTACTACCTTATATCCAAGAATATTAGCTCCCCAGAACAAGCGTGCCTTCTTTCTAACCCAAGTTTAGAATGCATATACTCAAAAGTCGTTAAGGCTAATGACCTCCAATGCATATCATAATCATCTTATCCAATAATAAAATACCACAGAAGAAAGTCTGCCAAAATAAAAATGGGAATATTTATTATCTTTTTCTACTAAAGCAATGCAGATCTCTTGAGATTATACATTGGTCTTTGCAAATGTTTCTACAGCTAAATCCATACTTTTCAATTTTGTAAAAAAATTAGACACATGCTTCATAAAAGCAAAGACACAGGGTATGTCACTGAACAATTGGAGAGTATTATAATTGTTAGTAGGGATGAGCAAAGAAGGCTCATGCTTATACTTGAAACTGGTATTTGTATCATCATATATTCAAGTGGGACAAACCAGGTACATTTTCAGGTCCACTTCTCAAGGTTTCAGAAACCAGATATACTGTTAAATACTGAATTTGACCAAGAGAACCCAAACATTACTTAGCAGTACTACATGCACAAGATGCAGGGGAAGGAAGAAAATCAGACTGTGCATACAGTACAAGACAAACTGTTACAATTGTCAAACGTGCGTTGGACAAAATTTAAAGTTTATGAAAAGTTTTATTTGTTGTCATGTAAACAGTTTCAGAAGCACAACTGTATGTATTTTGCAAAGTCATCTTCACTTGGCCTCCTGAACTTTCTTGGCATTCTGTTTTTCTTTCGCCTAGAAAATAAAGGGAGATGATGTTAAGACAAAGACCTTCCTTTTGGAGCTTTGAATTACTACTCATTAAATTTTTGAACATTCAACAGAACATGCTGTAGAAAGAGACATTTTAAATGTAAATTTAGACCCTTTAGAAGTATCCTACTACTATTTTACTAGGTTCATTTACAAAGCCTTTTAAGAATACAGATAGGTTTAAATACATAATATGAAAGAAACTCTAAGATTAGGTAACTACCATACAGGGAAAGGAGAGGTGAAAAAGCAGCACTATTTTTGAAACATAATTTAACCTTCAGTTTTCATACCTCCTTATTAATTTCATTTAACAGAAATAACTCTTCCTAATAAAAAAAATTTATGTCACAAGAAAACACTGCATTCAGACATATTGATTATCACAACTTAAACTCTGAAGCAATCAACATCTTAGGTTTTTAGATCTTTCAAAAGAACAGTGACGAAAAAACCCACAAGAGTTCCTACCACGACATTTGCGAACAGATTCTCATATAACTTGTACCAATTGATTGGACGTTCAAATTGACAGGGAACTAGCATTTTCTTCCTCATGAATTTAGTGAAAAAATATTAGGCAAGAAGAGGGGACAATTCAGATGCAATACTCGCCATCTTTCTGTCAAAACTTTTGTTCATTCTGAACGAGACTGTTGCTTGTTACCCCTTGCCATTGAACAGAACTGGATCTAATGCTGTGATTTAGAATTAAGATCTTTTATCACCAGCTACTCAGGTCTACTGGAAATTTACTCGTATGAGAAGCTTGGTGGTGTTATAAATAACACCTATTAATGTGAAACTGGATTAAAACTCCACAAGTTACCCAAAGAAGGAAAATATTAAAACTGAATTCAAAAGTTACTGTCTTTCAAACTACTGGCCCACAAGCATACTCTAACTAAATTCATTACTCATTAAATAACATTTAGCTCCTTTTTCATCATAATAAGAGAGAGCCTTTTTCAGTGTGAGGTCAAAATCGGGGATACTGTCTATGGCACATGAATAGATATGCAAGCCAGCGCTGATCTTATTACAGTTGAAGTACCTGACTAACCATACAATTTAATAGCCTTGCTTTAATAAAAAAGCCTTAATACAAACCCTAATAGTAAATCAATATTAGTAGCTAGACCCCTCAGAAAGGGGAAAACAATGAGCCAGTAAATCAGTGTAAGAACAGAGAAAACAAAGAGAACACATTCCAAGCTGTCTAAATGACCAGCACCTCTGTGCAAAGGTTGCCATCTAGTGCTGACAGCTGGGTAGATCAACAAACCTCAGCACTGAAGTCCATGTTGGCAAAAGAGATTGATCTTGTACATACATGTCTGTGTATGTATACAATTAAATAATCTTCAGTTCAAAAAGGGATATCTAGATAGTATGGGGAACTCTACTACATACTAACTGGAGCTACACATCACTATTTTACTAGGACTTTTAATTTCCTCTGCAGAAAAGCCCAATTCATGTGTGTCTCGTAGCATCTTACACCCTGTAATGTGATAGTTTAGCTGATAATGAATTGCATCCTCCTATATCACCGTTAGAAAAATTTGTTTAGGTTATCAAAGGGGAGCTACCATTTGCTTTTGCATAATAGTGCAAAGTTGGTTGGTCCCCCAACGTCCCGTCTCCATTTGAGTTATGTCTCTTGAGAACTGCAAGGGACTATCAGGTAAACTAGCAATATCCCTGAACATGGTGGTTCATATAAACAAACCTATGCCATATATGTTTCCAATATATTTGTCCGCATTTTTTCTATGTAGAATTATAGTAATATGCTGCTTCTTAAAAGTTAGTTGGGAAATACTCACTTTTTCTACTAATGGTATTAACTGTTGGTGCTCTGCTAAAGTCTTTAATAATTCCATGATGAAAGGCAGGTAGTTATGTTTTCTTCTAATATTTTCGATCTAAAATTAATTAAAAGCATCAACAGAATTATTACATGCCTAAACAGGGATTTTCCCCATCCCCATTATTGTCATTTGGCCTGCCTCCCCCCACCCCCCACCTCCCCTTCCCAAGAGCAGGAATTCTTTTTTCCGTTTCAGCCAGCTAAAAATAAAGTCAAAGCAATAAAATCCTAAGCACACAGTGCAAAAGTATATGCCAGATGAATTTACTGCTTAAAATTCTCCGTACAGTCTTTTGTCATACTGGCCAAAAAACCCTCAATGATTAAGTAGGTTATATGGTTTAGCTACCGCCATAACACTGACAAGTACTGTTATCCGAATTATTCACTTTTTTACCCTCTCAATTTATATTGCAGTTCAAACTATGTATTTGTACAGTCCCTTGTGCAGTTGTGGCCTCAGCCTAGGCTGAAAACTTAAACATTTCTGCAATGCAAAAGCATAATTATTTTTGTTATACTGAACGCTTTGCAGCTCCTACAGCAGTTCAATCTTTCAGAAAAGGAGAAGATTGTTTGGTTTTTCAACTGAGAGGAGTGACGTCCAAGTAGTTACCTTAACATAAAAAGGTGGACTTTATGTAGTTTCCAAAATATTTCCACATACAATTAGGAACTTTAAGGGTTTTTGCCCCTCAGTTTCATTTGTTTGCTTACTCTCATGCTCAATAAAGCACACACTTTGGGTTTTTTTGAGTTTGGTACTTAATGTTTGGGGTTTTTTATAGTTTCTTGAATTGCATCCTGATGCTGTGGAAAAGAACATACTAACACTGGTTTAGGGACAGATAACAACACTTTACAACCTAACACATATACTGTAGAAATATATTTGAAATTATCATCAGATTACTGAAGTCATAGTCTGTACCTTGTAGAAACTCATGAAAACATTTATTGCGTATTTAGTGAAAACAGAAAAAAAATCTAGTGAAAACATTTCTTTCTTTTCTATATCCTTTGATATATACAACTTATTTTAAAACTTTTTTTTAAAATGTAGACACTTTCCACCCCCACCCCCAATAGGTTAAGGGATTAAAAAAAATAATAAAAAAATCACTACCCAGCTTTCTTCCCCCTCAAAACATTCCTTTAAAAGTATTAGGGAATTATCAAAAAAGTTGCAAGTGATGATCTCAGAGGAACTTTCCCACATCGCATTTTCATTAACACAACATGTCATTTCAAAGAATGACATGCTTTCAATGCACACAAAGTACTTCAGGAAAAAGCAGATCATATCAACTGTATCTTCACTGCTTCCCATAGAGGAAAAAACAGCAGGTAAACTGTAACAAAAGAACTCAATTACCCTAGGAAAGCTTCTTCACTAAAAGCTATGCAAGCACCTCTATGTCAGATTCAGAGATGTATGTGTAAAGACAGCACAAGGAACGTTAATGCATCAGTTGATAAGGAAGTTCACAGAATCTCCTGATTAGTCTTCATTATCAACGGATGCATTAACATTCTTCATTACTGACAGTAAGAGCTGGAAGAGCTTATATGAACGCTGTGTAGGGAAAAGAAAAAAAAAGTTAAAACTAACATATCAAAGTCCTTCCCTTCTAGTAAAAGCAAAAAAAATATCCTACTTAATAAGAGGCCACTGTTACATATAGTGGTTGTAATTAGCAACTCTACAAGAAAAGGCTAATCAGCGATCTCAGACACACAAAGCAGTTTCTTTGTAAGAGTTCTAGAATCCACTGTGCTTAAAAAAAAATATTTTAAAGCGAAAAAGACAAAGAAGTGGCAAAACAAAGGGAGCTACCAAGACCATTACTAACCCACTTGGTAAGCCTTATGCTAAAAGGAAGCAACTGGTAATAACTTGTAAATTCAGGAATGCAACATGAATCTACGTAACATTGCCTTTCTAGTACCCATCCAATTCCTCCAGAGTAATTGTAACAGTCTCCCACATACACAGAAGCTGCCTTTTTCTTACAACTTTTCCAATAGTTTAATCAGAAAAGCAAAGGCTACGTACCTTATATCTTTTTAATTTTTGGTTCTCTTCTTCAATTAACATCTGGTATTTTGCAACTTCTGATTGTATAGAACTTAACATATTACTACTTTGATCTGTATCCATAGGCTCCTCCTTCCACAAAACAAAAAGTGAAATGTAACGCATTCCTGTATTTTTAAATTTATTATTTTTTTAATTAAAATAAGTCTTGTCTTAAAGAGTATTTCTGTCACAGAAAGATTCAGTTTTGCCTACAGTTATAGGAACATTCAAGGAATTTCCACAGTTAGATATAAGAAAATTAGCTCAGGTACTAGCAAAAGCATAGTTCCACTACCACAGCAAATTAGTCAAGACAGAAAGCCACAGTTAGCTTACTTGGAACTAACCAGAGCTGCATCAGTGTACCCACACAGCACTAGACAAGTATGTAGTAATCCCTCTCTGCTTTAAGTGATACTCCATTTGGAGCATGGAAAGGAGAAGGTCAATAATGATGACACAAAACCATTATCAGAGAACTACTCCAGTAACTTAAATACCAAGGCCTACCTCTGCAAGCTGCTGCTGTAATTCTGCAATCCTCTGCTCATATATCATCTTTCTGTCAGATACAATAGCCATCAAGTTAAACCTTATCTCACCTTCGCTGTACCTAAATGAGGAACAACAAACAAAAAAATTTTTCAAAATTCCTCATTAATATGACAACTCAAAAACCCCCTTCACTATTTCATTATAAGGGAATGTATTTTGTGGGGAAAAAAGAAAATCTAAATCAATTTATTAAATTAAGTTGTGCTACAGATCCAATCTTGTTAGGAAATAAAATGAGATCTCAGACGAACACTATCCAGTATGTAACTCCTAATAACTTCCTCTCCCAAGATACTACTATTCCTGTCTGTGGCCACAAAAAGTAAATACTAGAACTGCCAAAAAAAAGAAAACAAAACATGATATAGCTGACAACAAAACTTGCACAAGACTGCTGCACACAATGTTTTTTACTTTCTAATTACTGTTACTTGTTAGAAAATGTTGGGAGACTACTTCACACAGTGAAAAGTACATTCAACAATTAGACTAGCAGGCCTTTGAGTTTAAATCCTTCAAATGCGATTTGGTAGCAATGTTTTACTTATCAAAAGAGTCTTCACATAAAATACTTTGAAAGTTATTTTCTTAAAATCGCATGAAATCAACTTTATTTCTAACATACTTGGGGCTGCAGTCTGGGGTCAGAGCTAAGTAGGAAAATTTCCACAGTACATTTTTCAAGCTTAGATTTCTAAAGCAAATCACATACCTAAGAAAAACCTCTGTAAATACCAGCTGTATGAATGTATTTATTACCTAGTATTTTTAATTATAAGCTCACACACAAACTTTTTCCATGGCACTGGCACTCAGTTTTCACTTGCAAAGACCCAGAGCTGTCTAACAGAGTTAATAATCTTGCTCTTCCTTTTTCAGAGTACTAGTAGGATCTCTCTTCACTACACAGATACCTACTTTGATTAATCATACAGGAACACAGCGTATTTGAGACTTATCTATCATCACATTTGGCTCACGCTGGGCAATAGGTTCTGAAGTCACACAGTGATATGCACATAAAATGATGCATATGCGTCATTCCTTAGAAATTCAGTTGAAAGCCTTTAATTGAAGGAAATTAACAATAAGGAATTTTTAAACATATATAAGCTGTTATATTTTAAAAGCATCATGACCATTTACTTTTGTATACGTTTCTCTATGACAGGCCGTACAGCACTTATCCAGTCATCTTGATTGCATGCACCTAGAAAAAATACAAAGAAAAAAAAGATTAATCTTCTTTGAAAAAATTAATTGCAAATTCAAGACTTATGTAATTCAGGTTTGTGCAGATAGTTCCGAGTATGTAACAAGGTTTTCCTTGGCAAATGCAGTCTCAAATTATTTAGGTGGGGTTTTTTTAGAAGGAAGAAGAAACATTTTTTAATATCAATATTTAGATAATGTACCGGCTGAAGCAATGGAGCAAACCTAAATTTCAGGGGGGTAAGTATCTAATATTTATTTTGTTGTTAAGAGACAATGGGAACAGGGGGAAAGTAGGTTATACAAGATTTTTATGAAACAAAAAATCAGTTGGGATGAAAACATAAAAGTAGACAGCAAAAGAAAAAAGTATGGATAGTTACAGCTGTTTCATTTGGACAAAAAGAAGAGTTAACACTATGTGGGTGCAACACAATGTTAAAGTCAGACAGAAAAAAACCATAAAAGGATATATGACAGGTGACTTAAGGCAAGTAAGAGAATAAGCAAATGTGATTAGTTGATAGTGCCTTTAACAACTTCAACACCTCAAAGGAAAAGAAGAAACTCATGATCTTGTGACCACAGATGCTATGTTACCAGTAGGTCTGCAAACTGTACAGTCTTTCTACCCAGACTAAAGATCAGATTTAGCAGCAAGCCATTACTCAGCCTAAAAATAACTGCCAAGAAAACTGCAAAAACCCTCTGGAAATGCAGTGTGGAACACAGAGATTTTGTCAGACTCAAAAGAAAGTGTAGACACATGATAGGCACTGTAGAGCTTTTCAAGATATAAGATGGCACACATGCGGCAAGGTAAGAAAGATTACAAGACACAAAACAGGAACAAGTCTTACGGAGAATAAAACTGCTAAAAGTAGTTATTTTTTTTTTTAAACATTGGGAAAGTATCTAAGAAGAAAGAGGGCAGCATGTAAACATCGGCCACATAATGTATAAAAAAAATGCATGGAGTCAGCTGTATACATGCTTCCACCGAAGAAACAAATGATAAAATAAATGGATAATTTATACTCAACCTGGGGAAAAAAAAACCAAAACCTTTGAAAACAACATGGGAATTGCCTTGGGTGACAATACCACACAAAGGAACACATGGGGAAAAATATTAGCAAAAGTAATTGCACGCTATTGGTAAGGAAAGCCAGAAAGATTACATAGTTTTACCAGGTTTTGTTAGAGACAGCTCAGAATGACGATTTATTTCCCCAAGTAAGGAGAGCAAACATCCAAAAGAAGCAGGTTATATAAACTTCTCTCTTGCAACAAAACTAACAAGGTATTGGAAGCCCACAGGATTGCATTTGATTGTTCATTTGATTACTGAATGAAAGGAGAGTTAATCATAAAAGTGGAGGAAGCAGGAAGAAAACTGCATTTTCAGACCAACAAAAATAAAGCAATATAAATGACTGAAAAGAAGTATGAGTCTGAAGAGCACGTTAAAAAAACTTTAAATATATGCTTTAATTCAATAAATAACTTGGCTTGATCCTATAACTTACAACCAATTTGTTGCAATTAGCGCTATTGTTAAAATGAAGGATGTTCAGAAGAAATATCAAATATTACCCAAGTCAATTGGTCCTTCCCTTAAGCCATCTAGTTCATATAGCCGTCCATTAACAGGAACATAGCTTACAAAGTGAAATGCATCTTCTTCTTTTGCCGAAGACTTTGCATCAAATTCAAACATCTGTTGTCTGCAAAGAAAATTTTAAAAAAATCTGAGATGAAAACCAATTCACTCAAATTTTGCCTAGGTTTAAAACATGTGTTACCTGGCAAAACTGTTGTGAACTTGCCGAATCACTTCCGAATTGCTTAGTGCCAAACCTTTCATCTGAAATTAAGTTACAAAATTAAGTTGTAAGCCAACGTAGATATAACGCTGTAATACTTTAAGTGTAGGAAATCGTACGCACTCACCGCAGCATCAAAACTTTGTGAAAATTCTTTAAATTCTGACAAAGTCTCTCCTAGATGGATATCTTGATGAGCACAATTTAATAGCACACTTACTATGGCTTGAGTAGCACAAGCATTATTGATTACCTAGGGGGGAAAAAAGAAAAAAAATCAAAAAGCGTTGAGATTTTGTTCAGTACTGGTGATAAAAAAATTACTTTAAGCTGGACATTTTTCATTACAAATACACACTTCTATGCTGATTCACACTACAGCCTCACTCTAAACTAGACAGCAAATCTCATCTGAGTAGCCACAGACAACCCTTTGCTGTAGGACAGTATTAAAATGAATGCTGGATGGCTGTTATCTACAATTCATTGATAAAACTGGTATTTCACACCTATACTTAGAAACTCATTCTGCCTCACCACCTTCCTAAAGTGATTAATAAAGGACACAGAAGAAATACAGGAACCCTCTGAGCTCAGTAGAAAACCAAATAAAGTACTATTCAAATCAAGCTGCCCAAACTACATTTTTACAGCCAACTCTCCCAAAAAGAATATCCTTCAAATACTCAGAATTCCTACCAGGAGTATGAGTAAAAAAAGAAATATTTATTTGGGGCAATAAAGCACAATATGGAAACTAGAATTTTTTAATAAAAAAGTTGTTGGACAAAAAATTTTAAATATCCTAGGCATAAACTAATAAAATTTCAAGGTGTTCCAAGATGCAAAGATTTTCTAAAAGCTGGTTTGCTTAAAAATAAGCCATATGAAATTTTAGATTTTTCACTCGTTTAATTTACAATATACCTATCCTTTTCAAACTAACATGTAAATTACTAGTTTTTGTGACACTGTTCCTTAAGACTTTTAAAGCATTAAATATTCCATTTTTAGAAAACACAAACTCACTCCTTCATATTACAGCCATGCCTTTGATGTTGCTTGGTAATACACAAACTAAAATACAGTACTTAGAGAGACTACAACGATTACTAAATATAGTCTGAGCTTTAATTAAAAGCACAGTAATCAAATGGTATAAGGCCATAATACAAGAAAATATTAGCAGTTTTTTCTCAGTGAGCTATAGGCTAGAAAAAATAACCTAGCTGTAGTCTATGAGACTATTTTGCACAGAAAATGCTACTTAAACCTTAGGACTGGGAGAGAGGATTTGGTTCTGTATTAAAAAAAAAAAAGAAAATTAGTTCAGGGCTGTGAATGCAAACCCACTTCCAACAAGAGAAAATAAAAAAAACCCCAACTTGTTTTACAATCAAAGCTAGTCCCTAACAAAGAAAAACATACTATGTTAATACTATGCCACATACATATACACATTTTCTATACTTCAGTGTTCTCAGTTCAGAATATGTCTGTATAGTGCTGATGATAAATAAATAATAAAGCACTTCTTAATTTAAGAAAAATACGGTCTAGTTGACTTAAATGATAATTGAGGGAGTTGGCTACAGACGTAGAATAGATTACAGCAACTGAAACAAACTAAAACTGTAGGTATACAAGCTAAAGGCTAGAGTTCACACTAATAGAAAATAAAGGGCATAGAAGGAAAACCCAAAAAAGGGCAGTGAAATAATGAACAGCAGCAGAAAAATTAAAAACTGCAAACTACGAGAATGACATAATTTGAGAAAATTAATACTGTAACATAGGAAAATGAACCAAGTAGTAAAGATTCCCCGAGAAAGGACTTGAGTATGGTATTAGAGACAGTTGTAAAAGTAGTACTAGGATGAAAGCAGGAAGATCCTAAGTGGATTAAAGTGGGCTAACCCGAAGCAGTGGTTACAAACATGGCAGTTAAGGTGACAGAGAAAGAACATAGAGAGACCTGTGTCAAAGAACTATTAGAGCAATGCTGTTAGGATGAAGGAAGGGTCACTACAACAAACTGCACTTGTTAAATTATAACTAATACAGGACATTACAGGGAGAGACAGCACTAAGTGGTTAACTATTTCTACTGAAAAATCAAGATGGAACAATCAGTTGCTCTGACAGACCACTAATCCAATAATGACTTCAAAAAAGGGTAGGGAAATTAAAGAGATATTTTGTGTCTAGAGGCAAGCTCAACACAGAAACTGTGCTGGACTAAGTGGATACAGAAGCTTTAAACAACAGCAAAAATAGAAAGAGGAAAAATTGAACTCAGCAGGGAACATGGTCTCGTCAAATACTTGCTTTTCAGCATAAAAATATTTTTGTATTCCAACTACAGTACGAGAGAAGTATGTAAGGACCAAGCTAAACATTCTTGTTTTACTGCTAGAAAACAATATGCAACAAATGCAACTCTCAGACCAGCAGCCCCCAGCTGTTGAAATGGAAATACACTGCAGAACTACAAATACTCTTCAGAAAGCGAGAAGCAGGAGGTAAGGAAAATGCAGCAAGAATAGTCCTGTAGCAGCAGAATAGAAACAAGTGCTGGTGATACGCATAAAAAGACAGTGTGTTCCTGGATCTAGATGACATGAGAGAACTACGAAGATGGAAGGAGGTACCTAGGCAGTGGTAGTTCCTGGGCAGACTGAAGAGCACAGAGTGAGGAGGAGGTGATGGCAGTACCACATGTAGACAAGTGCAAGGCTTATTTATCACACAGGCACAGCACCCTACCAATGCATGCAGCCAGTCCAGCACTGCTATACACATAAGCTAGTGAGTCCCTTGGGAGAGAAATTGGTCAGGATACCCTTCTACCTTGATTTTCAATGTACCCCTTAAGGTGTCTCAGCGCTGGCAGAAAACATTTTCTGCATTTAAATAGCATGAGAATATATGCAGGTTGTCCCAGAAAGATTTGTGTTTTGACCTGAGGAAACTTAAGAGGATTTGTTTGTATTTGGCCAGAAGTCCCAACATTTGCCTGTGTACTTCTGTCCAGGAAATCCTGGTGAGATACTTGATTGGTAAATGTTCAGGTCTCCAACTTAAAGCAGATATTTGAAAGACTTTGCTGGAAAAACTACAAGGTGTATTTCATAATATTTGAAAGAAAATAATAATATATATAGATATTTATCAGAGGAGATTGCCATCTCACCAAGTAAAGCCTAGCTTAAAACAAACTAAGGAACCACCTGGATAGGCTACTCTGGCACACTCTTCAATTAAGATGTGTAACTTCCTAAACATGCATCTTTCCCTAAAGATGTCCCCAGCTCAAGTTTCTGGATCAACTTCAGGCTGAAGCACTTTATGTTCTTGGCTTACATCCTCCAGCCGATGGATTACGTATTTTGTTTTTCAAAGAGCTGTGGACAACCCTGTGCTGCAATTGTAGCACAACCAGCAAATCTCTGGGGTTCGCTTACTAAGTATCCCAATGTTACAAAATAGTAACAAACTCTACAAAACTCAATGTGAAAAATTCAGCATTAGGATAAAGTTCCAAAACATGCCTGTTAAAAATCCCTATCTAGTGTTATTTAATTTTATTCCTTTGGAATAAAGACAAAAATCTTCCTACAGTTATATTAAATTACTGAAAATGTCTTTCTGACTTGGATTAGATGTGTTGCAAGTTCATCTTCTTGTAAGGTATCTGTTATCCCAAGTTTAGCTTTAACACAGATATCTGGACTACCTTAATATTACTGAACCTGAAAATGGCAAAAATTGTGAGTTTGAAATCAACTGAGTATTACAAGTGTTAAAAAAACCCCAAAAACATATAACATGCTTCTATTTGTGGCACAAAGATAACTAAAGACCAACGTTTTGTTATTAACAGTATCATTTAAAAGATACTCCTTCTGAAGGTATATAGATTTTATTCCCAGTTTTAATAAAGTTAACATTATTATCACAACTGTAAAGTTCTATCATCATAATGCAGCACAAAATAAATACATGACACAAAACAAAGGTCTGATACCAATACTTCAGTAATAAAACCTGAAGAGGTTATTAAAATAAAAAAAAAATTAATTAAGTGTGCAACAATGGCATTTTTTTTTTGGTCTTTTTTGTCAAGAGACACTTCCACTTCTGCAGTGATCAGCACAGGCTACAGCTATTCAAAACAGTGCTGAAGATAGCTGAATATGTTGAGTGGTACAGTCGTGTAGCCACTGTGTGTAAAAAATAACAGCAAGGGCCTACTTAAGCAACACAGAAATCAGGAAATTCAGAGTTAAGGCTGAAATTGTATCCTTAACTCACCTCATTGTGCCTAGGTATCCTAGCTCAAAGGGTATGTAAGATCATCCAGAGTTCTGTGGCCTCAAATAGAGGACCAAATCATACCTAGGCATAACAGGGAGGCCAAATTTAACATGAGTGCACATAAAAGTGACCATTAAAAAAAAAATCCTTTAATATGCATGCATATCAGACGGACGTTAGAATTCAACCCCCCCAACATACTCGTGATTTAACTATGACTAAGATCTACTTGCCATTTGGAATTCAACTACAACATCGCTATGAAAGTGGGTACCAGTAAAATGTGAGCACACCCAAGTTTCTTACCCAAACTGTGTTTCCTAATGCAACTTTAAGTGTTTTGCTAGACAGTTTGAGATCTGTAGCCTTTTACATCTAACTAAAGTTGTGCCCCTCCCTCCCGCAAAAATGAAACAGTTTAATATGGAATATTTAATTAAAATTAAACAGAAATAGAGCCATCCTGTAATAGCATAATTTATTCCCCGTTCTAAATTGTTACATATTAACAGTTACTTAGTCTCCCTCATACAGGATTCAGAAAGACACTTTGAAACTTCTCTGCAGTAAAACAGATTGTACCAGACCTCTCTAGGTGGTAAAATTTAAAAGAAGAAAATGCATGGGAAAGGAAAGAGGCAGAGTTCTTGAGGTTCTTAGGGCTCCAGTGTCATGTCAGTTTTGACGATACAGATCAATACACCAATTATCTTAAATGTCATAAAAATTTTGCTAACCCAGAAAACAAATAATTTGTTCTGGGGTTTCAGCCTACAAAGCGACATATGATCATTTTACTCATTACTTTTGTAATTAAGAAAAAAAGTCCTGACAGCTGAAAAAAAAGTATTGAAAGATAACAAAACCCCATCCTCAAAGCCACCATAAAATTGGACTTAAAACATGCATACAGAAAATAAAAAAGGTACGCAAGACCACTTGTATGATAACTGGGAGGACTTGCTATTTTACAACAGAAATACTTAACATTAATGCTTGACTTCCCTTGTGCTCCTGAGTGACCCAGAAGGATTCATAGACTGCAGTTTCAAGAAATGCAATAACCTCAGCATTGCTATAAAGAAATTCCTTTTCTCTCTCACTTACCTTTTACTGGTTTTGGCCTGTACAGACTCAACTGAACAAATACACGTCGTAACATGGCAAGAGACCAGCCCAGAAAATATAGACAGAGCATCTACAGAAAACTGCTGGTTGATGAGCTGCACTGGCTTACGGAAATTCAATGAGCAGCTGAGCCATTGCAAAAGTGGAACAGAACCATGAAGTCAAAAGGAGACAGGTTGGGAGGACCAAGACATCCTGCTCTCATCAAGTGACCAGATCAGCCATTTGCTTGAGAAAACACTTTAAGTCCTGAAATCAAGGCCAGTCAAGTTGGATCTCTTAACTCAGGCTAACTTCCTCCAGTAAGAAAGTCACCAGAGCTAAACTGGTATTACAAATCCTCCCAAAATATCAAAACCAGTTTCTTTCATTTATGTTAATTTTTGATTTTAATTTCTTTGTGACTATTTTCACTAGTTCTGTCACAATACCTCAGTCCAAGCAAAACTGAACTGACATGAAACACAAGCATATATATGTCTACAAGAAGTATTTTGGTTTTGCTAAGCCACTGACTTCACTTGACTAACAGACAACACTAAACCACGGAAAAGTTATTCTACTTTTAAACTCGTCGCAAACATATATTTGAAACATATATTTCATGCCATCAAGTGGCATAACTAAGTACTGCTATTTTAAAATAGCGAACACTTCTAGAAATTGCTTTCCATGCTAAAATTAATGAATTCTTGAGAGTCAGTCATAGACATCTTCCTTAAAAGCAGCAGATGAAGGAGGAGGAAGATTAGAAAGTTCCTACATCTCCACATAAGTTTCAAACTTAAGAAAACAGTAATACATGAATATTTCAAAGCAAGCTACAAAATAAAGACAACTTTTTATTGTTAGCCTTTAATTTTCTGTTTTTGTCAGCAAGTCTAATATTATCCAAATTTTCCGACGTACATTCTGCAAACCCAACTTAAAACTCAAAGCAGCTCCTCTTAGCTTCTTGTTTTTAAACACAGTGTCATGCTTCAAAAAACAAGTGGGGAGGGGGGAAAAAAAAAGGCAGAAGTAGTGACGCAAGCAGACAAATGTTTGGAAACTTTTCAGCATACATAAGAACAGCAGTTATGGAAGAACTTCATCTACTCACAGGAAACAAGATAGATGAAATCCCTTGACTGAGGGTACATCTGCCTTCGTCTTTAAAAAAACTGTCTACATTCACATCAGAGCAATTTCCTCTTGCCACAGAACTACCCTTTGAGAGTTTTATCAAGGCTTTTCCCTGAGGTTCTTTGCATCAAGGCTATTTTGTAGCCACAGCCTAATGTTCAGTAACAGTATGTTTGATTAGGTAGAAATCACAACCTAAACCAGCATCTGTCAGATCTATTAAGCTATAAAGCCATTTGGCAAAATACTGCTGATCACTGTATTGTAAGAATGGGGGACACTGCTCGGAGGACTCAAAGTTGCAGTAGGTAAAGAATGAAGAAAACAGTACCCCCAAAAAAAGGAATAAAGTCATCTACAATAGCATGAAACAGTAAGGTGACTATAAAAGGAACAAATTCAAGATTATTACCTGCGCAACAGAAGCACGTGTACAGAGTAGCCAGGAGAGCTACAGAGGCACCTAATGTTTCCATTGTTTTGTGTATTCCTAAACTTTTAGCTGGAAGTGTGTCAAGACTACTTTATAGCCCTAAATTTACATACAAAACACTTCAGCATTGGGGGTGGAGGGTGGGGCAGAGAAAAAGAAAAAAAGAAAAAACCCAACAAAAAATCCTCAAACCAACCAGTCTAATGTGTCAGTTTTCACAGAAAACCTAATAATTAGAAAGCATTCATATCAAAGGGCAAATTAATACATGTAGACTTAACACAGGTTGTACTGTTACATTTATCATCGTTTGCGAAGCAGGTCTTGAAAAAGAGCTAAAAACATCTATTAAGTACTCCTACTTTCACTCCGATTACTTTATCTTGTTTTTCTTGCTTGCAAACAAACATACAGCAGCCTGTCAAAGCTAAAACAAAATTTTAGTACTACTTGGTATCTAATAAAATGCACAGATTGCATTAACAATAACAATTTTTCCTGTAATTTCTAATTTAAACTCACCCTTCTGATTTAAATACTTAAAACTCCCATGACAAAATGGTCTGCAAACTCTTAAAGTATTCCAGAGTTACACTGTCCTGGCTGCAGAGCATTTGAGAAACACAAGAAATAAAGAGTGGACCAAAATGAACATTTCTTCTTAGAATTTGTTGAAAGTGGTTTCAAAAAAACAAACAAACAAACAAACAAACCAAAACCAAACACATTTGCTTTCTGCTGAGAAGTAATTCTTTATTGCACAGAAGAGTTAGTTACTCTTATAGGAGATGGCTGACAAGTAAGTAAGAGCTTTACTCTTCCATAACTGATGATATTTTTGTCTGACTTGAGAAATCAATCTGATTTACTTTGTTAATCATCTTTTAATACACAGTTCCCTCTCTCACGGAATCTGTTAAGTTTTTTTTCACCTTGTAAAAATCTTAATTTTTGTGTACATATGAACAAAGAGATCATTTATTTTTCAGTACTGAAAGCTACGCTTCATGACATATCTAAGGAAAGATACTGAACTTGCCATACCTGTTTAGCAAAAAATATTGTATCCAGTCTAGAATCCTGAACAACAGAACCTGCTGGTTCCTCTCCAGGCTGCCACTTGAAGAGGAAAATTAATCCATGCACTGGCCTAAAAAATAAAATTGATAGGAAAAAAAAAAAAAAAAGTCACATGTACTTAGGAAAAGTATCAAAGCCAGAAATCCCTGCTACAATTTAACTGTATGCTGGTACAGTAATTTCTTTGTAAACACAGGGAATTTGCACTGAAATTTTCAAATGTGGTCTCTTAATTAGGCAGAACATACTTCAGGGTTCTTTCTGCATATGTTAAATAATCCCAGTCTAAACTGACACGTAGTAACTTTTATAAGTCAGGACCCCTTTTTTGGTTACTTTAACTATTACTGTCATACAACATTCATTTGAATTTGCTAGTGATAAGCAGCTATCAAAACATGTGTCAATCATATACAACGGCTGGAACTAAAGTTTTGGTAATCCTTTTAGGCATAAATTAAATATACTAAGCGAAGCTTTTGTGAAACTTAATGCTTTGAGTTATCTCTCTGAGAAGTAAGAGAAAACCAGTTTTCTACTAAAATTGTGTTTTGCTTTTCAGACTGCCTGTCTTGCATATTAAACAGCTTTTACTGCACATTACACTGTATTTAGTATTTCCACAAAACAAAAAATTATTAGTAAAGGAAACAGTTCTTACAAAATCTGTGGCTACATAAAAGCAAAAACTTACTCATCAATCAACTTGAATTTAAGGTCACTGCCACAAAGATGCCACAACAGTTTATCTACAAAAGGTAAACATACCACCGAACCGCGTAAGAAACTTTTCCTAAACTCTGACGAGAAGTCCAAGATGTCTTTTTAAGCAGTGGGTCCAATGAGGGAATTTGAAAAATGCTACAGGCTATTATATCCTTTAACTCTTAGTATTTACGTCAAAATATTGTACTTGTACATGTGCATGGGAAGGATGGAAGCTGGCTATCACTCAAAACTAGGAAGATATACATCTGACAGTACAAGCAAGCAAAGCTGTTACTTTATGAAAGCAACAGCTAATGTTCTGATGAAGTATCATATGAAATACACAGTGCAGGCAGCAAATAAACCACTTCTCAAGTAACATTTCCGCCATTCAGGTGTCATTGTCAAATATCTTCAGTCAGACATAAACTCTAAAACTATGCCTTCTGTAATGATTGCTAATCTTTCAGAAAATGTAATTACACAAGTGTAGGATATCCACACAGGAATAGAGTATGTTCTGGGTTAGACAACATTTCTCTCTGAAAATCTGTTATGTGAATACAGATAACACTTAATGCATCATGGACAAAAATGGTAAGATAATTAATATTGCCTAATGAGGGCAGAACTGTTCCATATATCACTGTCAGTTATAACAAGACTATTTGCCTTCACCTACATATGGAAGTGGTTCTGCAGGAAAAACTAGTTACAAAAGTACATAGTACAGTAAATTAATTTAACGCAACAGATGCAGTATCATGTAATGTGAGGGAGAAAGATAAAGCAAGGAACAGAGGTTTCTCAAAGAATACGGCAAAGAATGTAATACAAGCCAATGACCAAATCATTAGAAATCTATTTTCACATTAGCTGCTACTAGCATCTCTTTTCAAAACAAGAAAAGCTAGCTTAAGTACCAAGGCATTAATAAAAAGTAACTTTAATTGCTAGGTACTCAATTACATCAAAGTCCTAGTGAGCTTCTGCGGAAACTGAAGAAAAACAAAACCCAAACTAAATGCCACCAAAAAACCACCTGAGTTTAGTACACATTATTTCAGTGACTTCAGAGAAACGTGAATAAAAACCATGCAGATGAGAGATGCGCCTTACTTCAATTTTTCAAAGTTCTCTGGTTCCAAACTCCATATTTCTTCAACTTGTGCTCCTCTACAACCTGTAACAAGGAAAAATAGAGGTTTCTTCATCTAGCCCATTTAAAAGGGATGCAGCCATAAAGACAGACAAATGAAAGAACGATGGGAACATTTACAACTTGCACACCCAGGTTACGGAAGTGTCTATTCACAGGCTTTAATGCATTTTCATTAAAACCCCCAACAATGCAGTTCAAGAGAAAGTATTTATCCTGTGCATGGTGATGTTGTCTTTGTAACACAGCTGCATTTAAAGGAAGCAAAGGAGATCAACGTGCCTTTGGTCACCTCACATCCTTTGCTCCACTGAAAGTAATACCATTTTAAAGACACCAGCTGGTCTAAAGCTGGACTTCAAACATCTGTCTTCAGCAAGAGACCCATGGTAATAAACTGAAAACACTGTAAACTACACACTCAAGCAAGACATTTGTGTAATACAGAGACTGAAAAGTTCAAACGCTTAGTGTGTGGAAGATGGATCTACAAGCTAAATCAAAACGCAAGAGGGGAAGCGTGCCTGGACTTCACTTGGGAGAAAAAGGCGTCACAGAAATGACAGATCAATGTAACCTAGAATAAAATCGTTCTGCTGCTTTGGCCAAAATCCTGTGGAGACTTATCTGTCGTGATAACCGCATAACCACACTAACGCCAAAGACATGAAACGCCGTTCAACACAACGCTTACAGTCTAACAGCCCGAGCAGCGCCCCCGCAGGCCGCCCAGCCCCCCGCCCAGCACCACGGCTCAGCTCGGTCTCGGCCGCCGCGCCAGCGGCCACACGGCGCACCGCGCTCAGTCCCCTGCGCACGCCGCCCCCCCCACGTGCTCACCGAGGGCCGGCAGCGCCGCACGCCCGCCCCGAGCGGCGGGAGGGACCCGACCGCGCCGCCCGGCACTCCCCGCTCCCCTCAGGCGGGGCGGCGCGGCCAGCGGGGAGCGGCGGGCGCAGCCGGAGCAGCGGCGCAGAGGTCACAAGGGACGGCGCTGGCTCCCGCCCAGCTGCCGCTGGGGTGCGGGAGCGCGGGCAGGGCGCTGCTGTGGGAGCTGGCGGGGCGCCGGTCCCCGGCCCCAGCCTCCCCACCGCCGCCGCGGCCCCTTCCCCACCCGGCCGCGTTCAGCCCAGCCCAGCCCAGCCCAGCGGGGAGCCGGGCAGCGGGCCGGGCCGGCACCCGCGCGGGGACGGCCGCAACCACCGGCGGAGCCGCGGCCCCGGAGTCCCGCCCGCCCGGCCCCATTCGCTCCTCCCTCACCGAAGCCCTTGATAAGCTCCGTGAAGACACCCGGGTCGCTCTCCATGAGGCACCACTCGCCAGCGCTGCTGCCTCCCGACATGGCGGCGGCCCGCGCGCTCCCTCAGGCTCGGCGCCGCCGCCGGCCGGTTACGCTGCGAGGCCGAAGCACGCCGCTCCCTTCCCGGCAGGCCCCGCGGCCCACGCCGCGCCTGTCATCTCTATGGTGAGGCGGGGCGGGAGCAGGAAGCGGCGGCGGGGACTGGATCCGGGGCAGCCGCCGGCAGCACCGCCCCGGCCGCGGAGGGGCCGCACCTCCGCCTTGCGGCCCCGCTCCCGAAAGGCGGCGGCGGGAAGGCCCTCCTGCCCGCACCCCTCCCCGCGGCGCGGCAGGCAGCGGTGCCGGGTCGGCGGCGCGGCTTCATCCGGGCACCGGCGTGCGGGCGCGGAGGGCAGTGGGCGCGGCCCCATCCGGGTCCCGGCGATGCTGTCAGGGCGCCGGCGGGGCGGGGCTGGGGGAGACGCGGAGCCGCTGGCGGCTGGAGCCGGAGCCGCCCTGCTTGCTCGCCGCGCCTGGAGCCGGCTCCGCCGCCGCCCCGCCTGCCCTCCCCCCGCCATCGCCGGGCGGCCCCGCCGCTCCCTGCGGCCGCGCCGCCGCTCGGTGCCGGAGGCCGCGCAGGCCCTGCCGCGCAGGCCCTGCCCCGCGGCCCGCCCCGGCCCGCGCCTCGCAGGCAAGTCGCGCCGCCCGGGCAGCACTGTGGGCGGGGGGGGCCGGCCTGGCCCCGCCGCGGGTGCGGGCTGCCGCCCTCCGCCGGCCGGGGGCCGCGGGCGGGCCCGGTGCGGGTGGCGGGGGCTGGCGTTGTAAATGGCCACTGGGCGCCGGGGGGATTAAGGGGCGCCGGGGGGGGCGGGGCGGCGCGGCCTGGCGGGCGCTGCGGACGGGCGCGCGGTGGTCGGGGCCCCCTCGGCTGCGCCCCGCCCCGCTCGGTTCCGCCCGCTCAGCGCCCCTGGCCCTCCGGGCAGTTCGGTTTTTAAGCAGACAGACTTCTCAGCACACTGTGGTAGCGTTTCTCGGGCAGGCGTGTGCAGGCCGGTGTGTTCGGTGCTGCCACCGTGCCGCTCGGGGCCTGGAAGGTGCCCCGGCATCCCTGCGCGCCTGCAGACCCCGTGTGCGGGAGTGCGGGGCCGGGGTTGCTGTCAGGGCCCTGCTGTGCTGTGGGGCTGTTCTGCTGCAGCTGGGCACGATGGTCGCAGTGTCTGCTCGGTGGCCTACAAGACGTTCTTCGCAGTCGTTGGTCTGATGCTTGTACAAAATTTTGAGAGCTGAGTGGGAGAATGCAGTTTCTCGCAGAGCAAAGCGTCTATGATGAAGTATTTGAAGGCAACTCGAAGTGCTGTCCTTACAATGTCAATGCACTTTTTTTCATAAAATATCTAAACTTAGAGTTTAATTCCATGTGTTTTCACTACAAAGCTTGATTTGTCATGGGTAATGTAGCAGTTCAATTTAAGGACTTAAGCTAGAACCTGTAGTTCTGTTAAAGCTTTGTGCATTTTGTATGTTTTTTAATATGTAACCGAAACTTCTAAGACTTTTCTTAAGAAAAGTAGGTCTGGATTGTAAAAGTCATAGGAAATAACAGAGGTTAAGTTAGAAAACTATCATGTTATGGTACAGCAACATAAAGATACTGACTTACCAATCAAGATGAAATTGTTGTGTAGGCTGTTTCAGACCAGTCAAAGCCAAATTTTACTTTTAGATTAATTTGTATGCTGTTTGGAATATAAACCCAAATTGGCTTAGTGTTCTCTCATTAATAATGGTTGAGCAACTGTGAATTTTAGTTCAGCAATTTTCATTATAGAGTATCTAGTCTGTGACTTTAAAGCTTTTTCACATTGTTTGCATTCAAGTAGCTGAGAGACTGGAAATGCTTATGGAGCCAGAACATAATTGATGAATCCTCCATGAGTGTTTGAAATTCAAGTTCACTGCTGCAGCTCAGCAGATGAAGAGTAGGGTTATGGTAAAGCATATGTTAAGTGTGTATTTGCATTTACCCATTTGCAAGGGTGAAAGCTGTCCATGTTATACAGGTGTTAAAGCAGAAATTAAGCTTGAGGTCTGGGCAGAGAAGAGGGACTGGTTAGAGGGAGGGAATAGCTTTGGGAACTTGTGAGGTTAAAATACAAAACAGGAGTTAGAAATGGCCAATATGATTTAAATAGTTCAACACTGAATAAGTGCTTTTCCAGTAGGTCTTAGTGAAGTTTAAGTTTGATACTTCTAGTGTTGCTGTTTGGTAGCGAAATTACTGGTTTGCATCAGCTGTTGCAGTTCTCAAGGGCAATTTTTAAAGTATAAATGTATTTTAAAGAATTTACAGTTCATAGAGTTGGTTTGAAGCTCTCTTTAAATCTCTGAGGCAGCAATAAGCCATTTGAGATAAGTCTGGTTTACATCCTAGAATGCTTATCAGAAGGCAGTAGTAACAATAATAAAGGTTTCAGAAGACTTGTCGTAGGCATTTTTAATGGGGTAAGGACTGCAGGTAATTCATTCCACGGTGAAGTACTGTGTTCTTATCTGAGAAAGAAGACTTTGAGGTCTGAGTGAAGATGAAGCTTTGCAAAAGGTGGAAATCGGAACAGCACGTGTTTTTGTAGTTTATCATAATTCCTAAGAAGGCAAATTAAAGAGCTAAGCTTTAGAATAACTAGAAGTGTACATTTACAACAACTATCTTTTAAAATAACATGTTTGTGTCAGAAGGCTATGGGTGCTCCTGTCTTTTAACACCGGTGTTTTGTCAGAAGCCTGTGGGTTCTAGCACATACCTCTTTTCAGTGCAATGAGTCCATACAACACTAAATGTAAAAATTATCCACTATTAACATGTGTAAGTTAGGTTTGTTATATGGTTTGATAGAGAAGTGCAGTAGGAGAATTTTTTTCTCTGATGGTTAGCTCTAAGCTTCTTTAATATGACACAGTTGACATTACACTGCATATTCACGTGTACCAACGAAGTACTGAACTGTTTGCCTTTCAGAATGATCCCTTTGATGGAAATACTGATAAATCTAGATTTCAAACTAGATAAATGTTATTTGTAATTTTAGGAATGTTATAATTATTTCATTTAAGTTTTGTTCCCACTCAGGGTGGTGGTAAGAGTGGTAGGTAATTTGTATTAGTGACTATAAAACTAAGCATGTGAAGACGAGTGAGAATCTCCAAGTGAAAATTAAAATGGAATATCAGATGGAACCTGTGCAAGTGGAAAAATGTCAGAAAAAAATCTAATATTCAAAGTAGTGTTGGTATTTCTTAATATAATCAGCAAAGTGAGATAGGAAATGCTTTAACTGAAGGCATGATCCTTCCAGTTCAGTTTAAGTCTTGATAATCCATACTGAAAAAGAGTTGTTCCAATTAGTCTTATTTTAATGTAGTAATATTTATTATAGCAGGGGTATGAAAGACGAAACAAGAAATTACTCTCGGGATTTCATATATATGGAGATCTCATTACTCATGCATGATCCTTTATGCTTCCCATCCTTATTTTTGTTTCAAGATAATGGTGTTTTTCAGTATCTTTCCACATACCATTTTTTGCTGATAAAGGAACTAATGGATGCTGACCATGATTTCAGGATTATTTTTTTTTTTGTTTGGGTTGTGTAGGTTTATTATGAAATGTTACGTACTGTTTAATGAAGCTTATTGAACTGCACTGACATAAAATGCATTTAGACATTAAAATGTACTGGTATGGTATTCATGCATTGCGCATACCACCCTTGTTATTTTCAGTGTATTTGGATGCCTCGGATGTCAGTGAAGAAGTCAGCTCAACCATGATGTGTATTTAAATGGGTTTGGCAGGAAACATGGTTAGAATATTTAAGTACTAAGAAAAATAGCTGGGCCCTGGTGCTCTGAATAATACAATGAAAGGTATTTCTTAGTGAAGTTTTAACTGAAACCTGCATTTTTAAACCAGGTGCCCACATATGGCTTCTATTTTTGTGATTTTGGCAGCATATAATGGGGGCACTGATGATTATTTATAATTTAATTCTGGATGCAGACAGCACATCACTGCAGATAGGCAAGAATGGAGGACAAGGGCACACTTATAGTCATTTGCAGAGAAAGGAAGATTCTGTGTCAAAGAAAAAGTAAGAGAAGTGGTTTGTAAATCAGTGTGCTAGTTACCTAAACTGGCGGAAAAACCCCATCTGTCTGCATTAGTGACGTTTATTTGTGCTACCTTATCCTGGTAAATGAAGCAAAATGGCTATCCAAACAAGCATGTCAAAAGTAGGTATCTGCACTACTTAAGTCGTTAAGAGGATTTCTTTGAAGTGTCATTTTGCATGCTCAGATTTTAGTGTGTGCATATTTTAAGATCTATATGCAGTTTGACAGAGCGGATTATTGGTTGGTTGTTTTTTTCTTTCAATGGACCTCTTGGTGCTATTTATTGCTTTTTTAATTGTTCAGTGTGAATTGAGAAAACTGAACTTATTGTTGTCATATTAATGCTTTGGAGATAGTATTGATGATGAATTTTCTTGTCCTTACCCTGCTGATTTCAGTTAATCTGCATTTATTTCAGTTTAATTGTTACAGTTTTTTTACCATGCTAGGTGTTCTCCAAGCAAGGGGGTAGTGTTGTTGCCTACAAATATTACAGCCAAACTGTCTTGCAGCTCAAGAGTGTATAAATCGTAAAGACCTGAAAGATTGTGAATTTTTGTGCTGTTTTTGCTTTTTAACTTCAAATGTGAAACAGTACAGAATTTGTTGTTATGTCTGCATGTTTTCTTGGATCTCGCTTGAAACAGTAGACTATTTGAGGACAAATATATAAATACAAAATATAATAAAATAAAAAAAATACAAATAATAAATAGAATCTTTTCTTGAGCTACTGTTGGTTGTTAAAAAGATCTTGTCTAAGCCTCACTGAAACCCACCATATTCAAACTCTCACAAAGTCATCTGACTAAACAGTTTTCCGGTATTTTAGTTCTTTAGCATCATGTTTCTTCAGTTGGTCAGCATTACCATTTCTTCAGCAAAATAGAGTAGGGCAAGATGTGAGTTTTGCAATCCAAAAATCTGCCTAAGAAAGTGGTGTAATATATTAGTAGCAAAAGGGCATCACACCAGATACGTTTTCTGTGTGCCACTTACTGGGTTTTAAGTAGTTAGTTTGTTTTAAGGAAATAAATTTGTCACCGTTGTAGCTCAGAGATTTTTGTTTGTTTCTTTCTTTTCTGCTAATTGATATGTGTTATTACACTCTTAGAGTACAATTATTGTAAAAATTAAGTAAAAAATTAGGAAAGTTATTACACTCTTTCTTAAATTTACAAAGGCAGATAGGTGTATAGATAAGATTAGTTTGCTAAGTAGTGATAAAAGAGTAGTGTTGCCAAGTTTTCACAATAGCTCTTAATAAACTTTATTATCCTTTCAGCAGAGTTCTTTGAGGTGTAAACAATGGAGGACGAGGAAACCCAAGTGCAACTCCTGGATGAAAAGCAGGTGCCGAACTCTGACAGTGGTTATGTGTGGCATGTCACCGATATGACTCGACTGCAGCGTTTCTTGTGTTTTGGCTCAGAAGGTGGTACTTACTGCATCAAGGAGCAGAAGCTGGGCTTTGAAAATGCGGAAGCTTTAAAAAGACTGATTGAAGAGGGTAGAGGTGGTGAAGTTGTTCAAGAAATAAAGACTTTTAGTCAAGAAGGCAGAGCAGCAAAACAGGAGCCCCTGCTTTTTGCACTTGCAATTTGCTCACAGTGTTCTGATGCAAAAACGAAACAAGCGGCATTTAAAGCTGTTCCTGAGGTGTGTTGCGTACCAACCCATCTCTTTACTTTCATCCAGTTTAAAAAAGATCTGAAGGAGGGCATGAAATGTGGCATGTGGGGCCGTGCACTGAGGAAAGCAGTTGCAGATTGGTACAATGGGAAGAATGGCATGGCTGTTGCTTTAGCAGTTACAAAATATAAACAAAGAAGTGGTTGGTCTCATAAAGATCTTCTGAGGTTGTCCCACCTAAAACCTGCCAGTGAAGGTAATAAATTTTTATTTACCTGAAAATAACTGTGTTTTAAACCTTTTACTGTGGAGCTATTTTGGAAACCCAAATACCATTGTAGACTGATAATTTCTTGGTGATAGTATCCTGTAAACTGCACCTTAAAAATGTGAGTGGTCATATCAGAAATGGACCTGTTTATCTTCAAGGTAAACAGAGTTTGTTCCTTCTTTTTCTTCCTTACATCAAGAGAAGATAAAGTGATACAATTCCCTCAGTTTGTTCCTATTTGCTTACAAATGATGAATTAACACTTTCTTGTTATTTGGGAAGATCTGTTAGTTTCAGATATGTTAGGCTTCTTCTAAGGGAATAGTACAGTGATTAAAACTACTGCTCTAAGCTGTGTGTGGCTGACCTTTTTCTATAGCTGGTTGGCAGGTCTGAGAAGGAACCCTGCTAAGTCATTTGCTTGCTAAAATGATAAATGCCAATGTAAAGATGGTAATCCTGCTTGGAAAATATTTTTCTTTTCAATAGGAATTGCTGTAGTCACTAAATACATTACCAAAGGGTGGAAAGATGTCCAAGAGGCTTATAAAGACAAAGCAGTTTCTGCTGAGACTGAAAAACTCTTGAAGTATCTGGAGGCTGTGGAGAAAGTAAAACGCACAAAAGATGAATTGGAAGTTATTCATTTAGTAGAGGAATATGGTCTAGTTAGAGAGCATCTCCTGACAAACCATCTGAAATCTAAAGAGGTAGGTAAACATCAGCTTTGTATTCTCTTTAGAGTAACACTTTTCAGAGTCTTGAGTCTAGATTTCCATAACAAATATCCCTTATGCTGCTTTTCAAGATAGTTACCAAAATAGCCGATCTAAAATATTGAAAATCTTCATATAACTTGTATGTTTATTTTAAAATACACTTATGTAATGTACAAATGTCAGTTCTTGTAGCTTGGGAATCTCATCTTTTTTTTTTTTTTCTTTTCTCTCTTTCTTTGATCATAGGTTTGGAAGGCATTGCTGAAGGAGATGTCCATTGCTCTGCTGTTGAGAAATTTGGGAAAGCTGACAGCAAATTCGGTGCTTGAACCGCGAGGTTCAGAAGTGGCAATAGTATGTGAAAGACTGAGAAATGAGAAACTGCTAAAAAAGGTAAGACCTTTGTCATAATTAGTGCCGGCCTTTGTGGTTTTTAATCTCTTCCTAAACGGTGTTTCTTCAGGCAACCTCTTTACAAAATAAAAGGAATGTGTTTTGTAGGAAAGATATAGTTTATTCTTTTAGAAAACTGCAGTGGAATACCTGCCCCTTTTTTTTTTTTTTTTCTTTTTTTTTTTTTTTCCCAAGAATTAGTTCCCTATTTGACAGCTCCTCCCCCCTTCCCTGTGTTTCTAAAACTTCTCTACAAATTAAGTATATTGACAGCTAGGATATTTTTTTATATTAGGGTTATGGCAAGTTTTGCCAGTTGGGTTCATTCATTATTTCTGAGTCTTGTAATTTAGAATCAGCAATACAAGCTTAAAAAGTGAGTGGAATTTGCTTGTGTAGGATCTTAGGAAGTGAATGAAGAAACTAGCATAGGTGTGAGGAAAAAGAAGATGGAACAAGGAGACTTTCTCCTTTCAGATTGCTTTACTACCCATCAGAGGTAAGAAAATAAAAAGGAAAAAGAGGCTTCTCCGAAAGAAGATCAAAATTTCCAGGAACGTAATGCGAGATGGAGAAGACAAGTAGTTTTGTGAGTTGGGGAGGCTAAAATCAGAACACTTAACTTCTTCAAGACCATAGTTGAACTGTGAAGAACAGCAGTAGGTCTTTTCTATTCCCCATATCACTGGTCTTCCCTTTTTCTGGTTTCTTCTTTAATCACACATAGTTACAGAGGCACTGGAGAAGGGAGAGAAAAGGTGGTGGCACAATACCTTGATGGAAGAAAGACAGGAAGGCAGGCATTCAGATTTGCGTAGGTGTGCTGCTGGTAGTGATCAATGACTGAAACTCCCCTTGAGGAAAAAGATAAAATGTTGATAAGTCAGCAAATCAAAGGTGTGGTTTAGAATACTTAGTTTGCAGCAGCCATTGATTTGGTTTTATGTAGGGAAAGGAGAAAAAAAAAAAAAAGAAAATGTTTGGACTGTCTTCTTTACTGTAAGAAGAAAATGAATGCTGTGTTCTGAAAATAGTTTCTTTCTCCAGTTTTACTGTATTTGATAAAAACCTAGTTTTAAGTTTGTTCTTTTCCTGGTTTGACTCCTTTCTCTTCAGCAAGATGGGGACTTTCTCTTACTTGAAGCCTGTGACAGAAAATAGCACTGGACAATCACAGATAGAGCTGTGAAATTTCTCCAGAGTTCTGGTGATGGCATAAGATAACATTTGGAATTCATTGCAGGATTCTGGAAAGGGAATTAGGTTCATTACCAGTAACTGACAACTATCAGTTTGTACAGCAGCTCCTTAAAGACTGCATGGACTCTTAAAAGTTAACAAATTTAAAGTAACAATATACTAAACCAGAGATTTTTGTAGTAAGTTCTTATTTTAAGTTTCAGTTTGTTACTTTTTTTTAAGGAGCTCTGATTTTCAAAAACTTGCTGTTGATTTCTTCTGCTTGTAGGGCAGAATACATCCATTCCATATTTTGGTTGCAATAGAAAGCTATAAAGCTGGACATGGAAGCAGAGGGAAGCTTTGGTGGCGTCCTGATGAAGACATTTTAGAAGCTTTAGATGCCTCGTTTTACAAAACTTTCAAGGTAATACAGTTCTCCAATTTGTTGTTTTCTGAAAGCTTATGAAATGATGAAGAAAAGTTGTTGGGTAGATAACAATTCTGAAACTTTATGACAAAAACCTTAGGAATTGGGATTTTATTAAACAAAGAATTGGAACTTCATGACATATTCAGCTTTTGGCAATATTATTCTCCTAATGTTACCTCAGAAAAAATAAAAAGCTCCACTTCTAGGGTTGAAAACTGAAGAGGAAATTAATGTATTAATTATGTGTACCTATTTTCTTTTTCTTTTTTTCGTTTTAGACAGTTGAACCAACAGGAAAACGCTTCGTACTTGCAGTTGATGTCAGTGCATCGATGACACAAAAAGTTTTGGGCAGTGTGCTCAATGCTAGCACAGTTGCAGCAGCTATGTGCATGGTGAGGCCTTAAAGTCCTTTTTTGGGGGTTTTTTTGGGGGGGGGGTTTGTTGGGTTTTTTTTTTAATAAATATTTGCAGCTTGAGCTGCGCTTTTTGATGCAGAGGTGCTCTAAAGCTGCTTAGGAATCAGAAGAAAATATTCTTTGATACAGAATATGTGACCTTCTGCCTCACTGGTAGACCAGATGTTTAAAGCTACTGGCAACCAAATCCAGAAGGATCAATGTGAAGAAGTTGGTTTCCAGTATAAATCAAGTGGTCAAGGCTGCTTTTTACTTACCTTAGCTGTAAATACATTTCAATTTTTGTCAGAAGTATTAATGGAATGATACAGATTGGGTTAAGAAATTTTGCAGTAATTGTTGTGTGCATTTGAGTTATCAATACGGCCTTTGTATCACAGTCACTTTCCCCTCAATTTGTTATTTTAAAGCTTGTTGTGTTTTTGTATTATACAGGAGTTGAACTGTCATTGGTGTTTAAAAATATTTAGTGTTGTATGTCAGAGGGAAGAGAAGAAATATTGAAGTATCTTTAATTACAATAATTAGAGCAGTTGTTTAGTTCTGATTTTTGCAAAGTTGATTTGCCAGCAGTATTACAGAATGTTTATAAAGTGTAGAGTGAAGCATTAGTGCATATGAGGAGCTGTGGTGACCTAAATACAAAAGGATGTGTCATATTGTGTGTTTGGTGGGCAGTGCCTTCATTCAGATGTTAAACATTCTGAATAATGTAACTGAATTATTTTTGTCTTCCTCTTTATCAGGTTGTAGCACGTACTGAGAAGGATTCCCATATCGTTGCCTTTTCACATGAAATGGTCCCTTGCCCAGTGACGGCTGATATGACGTTACCTCAAGTATTAGTGAAAATGTATGAAGTATGTAAAAAAAAAAAAAAAAAAAAAAAAAAATTTTTAAAAAAATATCGGAAATAGCTGTTGCTACTGTCAGAGTTTAGATGTCTCCGTAGTTACATTGTATTTTCTTCCTAATCAACTCTAGTACTCTTAGTTTGTATCTGTATTAGTAAAACACTGGATTTTTTTTTTCTTTCTTTTATTTAAAGTCCAGCAAGTGTAATTATTTCAAGTGCTCGATATTAAACATTGCAATTTAAAATGGCAGCTAGGTCCCAACGAGATAGTTTGAAAAGAATATTAGAATAATCAAACAAATAAACCTCTGGACAAAACTGAAATGAGTAAGTGGCTTGTTGTTTAACAAAGAAGCCTCTGTGTGTGATAAAACATGAAGCTTACATAAAAGTAATTTTTCCATGGTTTACTAACTTCTGTATGAATTGCATGTATTTTTTTTTTTTTTCTTGCAAGATTCCAGTGGGTACTACTGATTGTTCCCTTCCAATGATATGGGCTCAAAAAACTCAGACAGCTGCTGATGTCTTCATTGTATTTACTGATAACGAGACCTTCACTGGAAATACTCATCCTGCAACTGCTCTTAGAGAGTACAGAGAGGTAAATATGCTTCTGAACTGTTTATAGTTGGTGAATACTGTACAAAATAAATACCAGCTCTAAAAATGTTCTAGAGACTGAAGTAGTTGTGGCTTTTTTCAGCAAATAATTATATATTGTTAAAACCTGATACATTGTGCAGTTAGGCAGAATTAGTGAACACACTGCACTAATTGCGTGTATTTAAAACTGCTGAATTGTTAAACAGTTGATTATTCTACCCTGCTAAGTGTACTGCAATATCAATGAAAATGTGTTTTGTATTCAGGGAATATATGGATTTCTGCATTCTATATATACTTGATTGAATAAGGTTTTTTTATTGTTCTTACAGAATTAAATTTGGCTCACAGAATTAAATTAAACTTTGATATCTGCAGTTAGATACCACAAAGTTTAAATGAAGTAATGAAGATAAGCCTGCAGGGAAGGTGTCAGTAAGATGGGGTGATAGTATCTTGTGAAGAAAGCTCATGATGTTTTAAAGGGGCTACTCTAAGCTGTGTAGCTGTGTAATTTTAAAATAGAACTAAGAAAAATACCTTCTCCAAGTATATTGCTATTAGAAACTCTTATATGGGCAATCTTTTATGTCTTAAAGGAACTATTTTTTAAACTACAAAAAATACATATTGGCAAGCATGTATGTATGGACGTTAATCTTCTTATCATGTCCACCCAGCTGAACTTAATGCCAAAAATCTTTAACTTGCCCACCATGTTTTAGTTTTCTTAGTTGAGATTAGTTTACATTCCTAAATTTGTTCGTTAAAGAAAGAGTTCCTGTACTCTAGACCTCCAGCCACTTGCTTGCTTTACCTTACAGGTTACTAACCTGCTAATTCAGCTCATTTAGCAGAACTGTCCAGGCCACAATTGTTGTAGTTGTTCAACCAACGTTTGGAAATCTTTGCCTTAGGAGTCAAAGAGTGCATTTTTGTCTATTAGATTACTTTATTGGAAGTTTTCTCTCCAAATTAACTGCAGAATAGCCAATGCAATCCTTGCATTTGAAATTATGAATCTTATTATTGCAGGAAAGTTGTGCTAATATACCTCACTGTAATTATTTCCATTTATTTAAGTATATCTTCTGCAGGTTAAGTACAGTATTAACAAGGAGTCTGCAGTTCTGGTTATGGCATGTCTACTTTCTATCAGTACGGCTATTCAGACAGCGGTTTATGCAAGCAGGACAGCAAAACTTGGTCCTCTGGCATGTTTAAGTTACTGTATATGTGCATTCTGAATTTTTTTTTTTCCCCTCTTTCCTCTAGAAAATGGGTATTCCTGCTAAACTGATTGTTTGTGGAATGACCTCAAACGGTTTTACGATCGCAGATCCAGATGACAGAGGCATGTTGGATATATGTGGCTTTGATGCAGGAGCTTTGGATGTTATTCGAAACTTCACTTTGGATTTGATTTAGTTTTCTAGACATCTGCTCTTCCCAGTGGGTCCATTGCTGGCAACAGACTTCACCCTGGGACCTCCCAGCCAAATATACTTTATTAGAACATGGCACATCATATACATATTGGAATGTTACCTTTTTGTGAAGGGAAAACAAGAAAAGCAGATGAGAAATCTCTTTTCTCTTTTTTCCTGTTGCACACAATTTAAATTAACAATGGGAAGTTTGCTAAAAGTAGCTACAGGGTTACTCAAGACATAAATTAATTTCATTTATAATAGTTTATAAATACTGAGAGATTTTTAATTCCCCCCCCCCCTCCTTGCTGTGGAATGCTTGTTTGCAAGAATAAATTGATTAATTACTTAAGATGGGGCAGGAAAAGAGAGCGGCTTTAGTATTTTAAATAATGTCAGTTTAACAGCATCTTTGAGAGAGATTTTTCTTTGAGCTTTTTTTAACCTCTGTATTTTAAACTACTAAGGTTCGACAGTTGCCATTGTTACACTACACATCTACAAAAGAAGTATTTTCTGGGACATGTGAGACCATGTGACTGTGACACAGTATAAAAGCCACCCCGTGAAATTTTATACTGATAAAACTGAAAGGAAGAGCTCATACTAATCTTTTTTATCCAGATTATCATCTCAGTTTTCAGGAGTAAAGCATAACTCTCTTTAGGTAAATTGAGGGGCAGTTTCTGTACAATGCTGTTTCAGAAGCACTATTTTAGAATTAATATGCTTTACAGGAAGCTCTAAAAACTGGTTTTAATAGAAAAAGACCTTGGAAATGGCTGGGAAGCTGCATTCAGTCCATGTTACAACTTGAGGAAGCATCAGCACACTTTCAGTGAGGAAGATCACCAAGCGCATGTGTCTTGGCCTGCTCTTGAAGCTGAGTGGTAACAACCAGAAACAAAAAGCTATGTTTTTTTTTCCCCAAAAGAACGTGTTCAATGATACAGAAACAATCTTCCTAACAGGAGCGTATTTACTTTTTTAAAATCTTTTGTAGATTAACATTACTTCTGATTTCATAAATTAATTCAAGCTAACATTTTTCAAAACTACCTCCAGTTTATAGTGACCAATTCTTAAGAACTTTTATGAAATGTACAGTTGTCTCCTTCATGTTCTCAAAATCTTGTTTAGGAAGTGATTGGAACTGGATATTTTTTTTTTCTTTTAATTTAGTCTCATACTAGGAGTGTGAGTAAATAAGGAGAACGCTAGTGAATATCTTATCACTTTGGAACAGGAACTGATAGCAATTCATGTGTATATGTATTTAATTCTGTGTGTATGTTTTTATATATGTGTGTATAGGGGGGAAGTTAAAAGATCTCTTTAGTAGATCACAATTTTAGAAGATGAGAAAGGTGTTTTGGGTTTTTTTAGTGGTGCTTTTACAAATTCCCCGAAGACATATGTATGCCAGCCTCTTTTATGCTAATTCTGGCTGTTTTAAACAGTGAATTTGATGTTAATTGAAAACAGCTATGGTTTATAAAAATAGCCCTGTTGTGGTGAATGACATATAAGACCATATTTTTCTGCCTAAACCCCAAGCTTTTAAATGTGAAATTCAAGTTCATATTATACTTTTTATACTTGTAACACTTTTCGTCATGCCTCGTACATATTGATTACAAATTCAGAGCTCGCATTCTGTAGGATGGATATCTCCTTCGGTGCTAAAACATGAGGTTACGTGTTACTGAGGGTATTCTGCTATACAGTTATATACTCCACCTTAACTAATAGATCAAAACAGTGAGGGAAGCCTTTTCTGACGCTAAAACCTTGGCTTAAAGAACTGATGGTAGGACTGTTACCTTTCAGTGGACATGAATGCAGTTACTACTGAATTACCACTGCTGTTATGATACAGCTCTGATGGAATGCTTGAAGGATAAGGAGACTGCAACCAGCTTGTCAAGTGTCGTCTAGAAAAAAGCAAACTTTCCCACAAAAGCTGAGTTGTAGCAATCGGGAGTTTGAAAAAGAAAACTAGCCATTTCTTAGGGAAAATTTCTTAACCACTTTTAGTCTCCTTTCTAAATTAACACCATGAATATGGGGAGTAAACTCATTTGTTCAGTACATGTTAATAATTATTTAAAGTAAATGCACTGATGTTTTGGGGTTGGTTTTGGTAGAAATGTGTTTTAAATTACACAATAATAGCCAAACATCTGATTAGGTGTTTCCTTCTAAGCTAGAGATGTTGACAATAACTGATAGATAAGTATCTTTTGCAAGTACTTTTTCTTATTTGGAGTAGTATGTGTGAAGTAATAGGAAATATTTTGGGCTAAATATAAAATGAAAACTTAAAACAGATATTTCTAGTAACTGTGCAGTTAATTGATAAATTTACTGCAAGTAAAAGATTAGACTAGTTACTAACGGGTTGAACAGTTACAGTAGTGTTGCATCTTTGAAAGCAGTCCAGTTTAAAATGCAATTTCTTGACCTAGAGTGTAAATGAAGATGAACTTTTCAGTAGAACTTAGAGAAAATGTAGCTCCCTGTATCTATTGACACCAGATAGCTTTGCACCGTGTTAAAGATAGCCATCCGTGCTGGAGCACATAATATGCTCCTACATATTTACCGTATCTCTGTACTAAAAAGTCTTGTTAGAAATAGAATATTCTAAGTGGTTTGGGTATCTGATATAAAACTAGCACCAATGAATGAGATCATGTTGTCATTTGCTTTTCCTTTAAGATTTTCAGAGAGGGGGAACTGGAGTAAACGCTGACAGCTGAAACTTTGCAGTGTGTTGACCTTTGTTTCTACCATTTTCTGTCTGGTTTTGTTACTACCTTACAGTAAAGGGCACAGAAGAATGATGCTGCATATTCCTTTTCCACAGACTGGATCTTTTATTTAATCTGTCCATATACTGAATTTTAGGGGACAGCATGACTCACTTGCCATAACATAAACCTGTCCTGATTTTAGCCATTAGTTATTAAACTGATAATTTCCAAAACTATCTGGACATCAAGAGGCAATAATTACTTAGTGTTCAAAAAATAATAATAAGGGAGCTAAGACAAAAGTTTCTAAGCTTAAGGATTAATTCAGTATACAATAAATAACCAACCCTTTCACCAGAGAGGAGACACAGACTCTCTCAGGTTGATAGTGTTGTTTGCATTAGAGGAATACTTTGACTAACAAAACAAAAATGGGGCTGTAATTGTGCACTGCAGTTTACCAATGAAACTGAACAGGGACAAGTTTAAAGATGGTTAATTTTATTAAAAACAGTAATTTTAAAAAAAAAAAAAAAGGCCTAAATGCAGAGAGCAACTTTAGACTGGGTGAATGTAGGTTTCTTGATATCTAAAAGAATTAATAGGTTTTCAGTTTGACTGCCATTTTATTCTGTCCCCCGTAATTCTGAAGTGTTAGAGTGTTATGTCTAAGACTATAATGTTCAGGCACTTTAGCTTTAAGAATGAAGAAAAGGATGTAATGGCTGGATGGAAGTGCAGCAGAGGTAAAACTTCTGTAGCGAAAGGCTGTAAAGAATGAACATCAAAGGTCAGGCTTCTTCCTGGAAGGGACACAACCAAGAATGTGGCGAGGGCAGAAAGCACTCAAGACCTGTTAAAAGTCATGCAATGCATACATTGATATAGTGTAATAACTCGAAGTCAGTAATTTTGCCAAGGAATAGAATTTTGTGTCAGGAATTTTAGACTGGTAGCAAGGAGGCAGAGAGTTTGGGATGCTTATGGAATTGGATTACAGGCAAAACATGGGGTCTGTACCTACAATGCTATTTTAAAAAAGAGGAGCCTAAAAGTAGGTGTAGATCTGAAGTCAGCAGGGCCAGTCTTAAGTTCCCACTGTGTCAGGGCTGCTAATAACTGGCCCTAAAATATCTTGCTACTTAAAACCACTGTTAAGCCTGTTTGTTAAACACTAATCTTTAGGGGGGTTGTGTTCTTTTTCATTGTACTCTAATTGGGGCCCATAAATGGGAATGGCTTTGAAAGGCTTTTCAATGAAGTCTGTATTCCTGGCTTAAAAGATAAACCAGCAGTTTTGGAAATTTATTTTAATACTGGCTTTGTCTGTAAAAACACTAGGAAAATATTTCACTCCATTGCAAAATGCTGTGCAGCTTAATCGCGTACCTAACTTATGGCCACCATACTCAAAGCACTGGTATGGGTTCAGTTTGTTTCTTTTGGCTGTGCCCTTCCTTTTCTCTGTTAACGTTGGCTTTTTTTCTCCTTTCCCGTTTCCTTGTCACCTCAGGCCTATACTTGAATCTCTTTTCACATACAGGCTCTCAGCCATTCCCCTTTTTTTTACCTCTCTTCTGCTTCTGCCTTCTTGCTGACAATGAGCATGCTAGCTTAGCTAAATAACTTATACCAGAACTGATGTCATAGTATTTATCTTAATTTTTAAAAGCTGGTTAATTTTTTTCCTTCCTTTGATAATGTAAGTCTCTTAAACATTCAATTTGCTGTATCTATCAAATTTTCGGTAAAGCTTTGTGTAAAGATCAGTAACAAAAGTATACTTGGTTTATTTACCAAAATCAAACATCTGCCTGTGAATGGCTTTATTTTGATAACGAAACTGCTTAAAATTGGCCTTTCATATTAAAAGCTTTTTGTAGAATGAGCTCAATGGGTCGGAGCTTTCCATTCTGTTAAATATTATCAAGCTGCTGTTCCATGCAGTATTAGGGAAACATTTACATTAATATTCTGGATAAATGGGCAGCTTCTTTGTAGTATTGGTCAGAGAAAATCTTCAAAGAATAGGATGTAGAAGTAAACCTGTGCAAAGGATCACTTGGTTTTTGCTTTTAATTTTAAAGCATTTCATCAGTTTATAGGTTTATTTTGCTATTTACAGTGGTTTACAGTGGACAAATATGGTGTAAGCTGTTTTGATGACTTTATTGCTGGAATGGTAGGGATTTCATCGTACCATGCTACAGTATAGCGTACAAAATTGCTGAGTAAGAGTTGCAGGGGGTAAAGGTAAAACACTAGGACAGCGTATTTTGTACATGCTGCTCTAAGGGCTAAGATGTAAGATGAGCTCATTTCAGCAGAAGGTATGGTGTCTTTAAATATGTGTGCTTACATTTGGATTTATAATTTTGATACTGTAAAGCGTGGTTTCTTTAGGTATTTCTGCATTCTGAATTTAAGTTTAAATATATATATATTTGCATATATATATGTGGTATGTTGAGAACTTTTAGAAATGCTTCATTAACAAGTAATGAATATAAATAGCTGTTTTCCTAATGTTACCAGCTTCTTAGAGTTAAGCACAACTAGTTAGAAATAAAATGTCTTTTCTATTACATTCTCCTATAAAAGTGCAGTTCTACTCTTCAAAAATAATACTGTATAAAGGAGTGATGGGCACATTGACAACTCTGTCTGCTTAGTGGAATAAGCTGATGCTTCCTTCCAGCTTCTCATGCTTTTCAGGAGCACAGTATTTAAGCTGGATGAACGGGTATATCTTAAGTACAGAATCTTTTCGTGGGTCATTTTTAACATTCGGGTCCCAGGGCAAGCATTATTTTAAGATAAACAGCTTTGTCATGGAGACAATGCTAAGCAAAAATTACAGAAATGTTTAATGACTGCTTCTGAATTCCTCCCTTTGTTTTTTTTTTTTCTAGAGTAGAACCACACTTTAACTGCCATATCGTGTTTAAGTAACTTAAACATAACATGGCTTTGTGCCATCCAGTAATGAAGGCACTGTCTTGCTGCTACTTTCTATGAAGTGATACACAATTAACAAGAAACTATTTGGATGGGGAGCCTTATTATGCTTAAAAAGAAACATAATTAACCCTTTGAGTGCCTTAAGACATACCTTCTGTAATAAACGGGCACTCACTTGGATCGGCAGGCATACAGCATGTTTTCTCAGCAGTTGGAGTAGAATATTGCCTTCAGTGACAATGCCCTGGGATTTCTGAAACTTAGAACTCAAAGGGTTATTTTAGACTACTGGTTTGGGACTTTTTGTTAAAACAGGGAACAAAATGAAAAGATCTTTGGAAAAATTCCATTGCGTACTACTATTTTTACATGATGGATTTACCAGCTTTCAGGTGCAAAATTATTGTTAATCTTCTGAGAAAACATAACTGGTCTAAGAATTCTACACAGAGAAAAAGAATACTTGGTTACCACTGTATGTGCAAAATAAATTGCTTTATTAAGTATAAGTTTAGGGAGAGATGCACGTTTGTGTCTGTTTACCTTGATGACTGTGTCCTTGTAAACAAAATTTTACTAAGGCAGTGATGAAGCTAGCAAAATACAGTACATGGCAATAATAAAAATGTAACGAGGTCAGTGTGTCTAATAGCTTATTACATGTTAAAGATGCACAGTGCAGGCAAGTGTATACTAAAGACTTTCTACAAAGGATGTGGTTTAAACTTATTTCAAACCTGCATTGCAAAAAATGAAGCTGTCAAATTGATACCCTTACAGTCCTGGGTATCTGGAGTTGAAAACAAATGGGATGCTTTTTGGGGAAAAAAGTACTTCAAGTGCATGTAGCACTGAAAGCAATGAAAATAACGGGAGTCTTACTCAAAAGAATTCAGTAAAAATTCATTGACTAATGTTTTTATTCCAAACTGTGCACCTTTAGTAGTGTAATGGTCCCTTTTACTAAAGAATGGGATATAATTTTCTACTTGCATATGAACCTTCTTGAACTAACCAAGAGTCTTGGTATTGCCTGGTCTGGCTTTGGGTGTACATTGTACTGAAACTATTGAATTTTAGACATTTCTTGTAGACATCTAACTGCAAGTTAAAATCACTAGTAAACTGCGTTCTGACTGTAGAACTTAAGTACTTAAATAAACTCTATGCATATTAGACTCTTTTCCTTTGTCTTAAATTTCATAATAATGCTGGATTGATCATAACATAGTCTGTAGCTACATCGTTTGGTAACAGAGCTGTCTGGCTCCCCTAGGAGGATATTCCTGAGTGACACTGTATAGACTGGCGCTTTGGAGTACAGATGAAAGCAACTGACTACCTCTTGAAAGCTGCAAGAATCTTTATTCCATTTTCTGTAGCAAGTGGACATACAGTTTGGTAGCAAGGTGATAAGACACTGAAAGCTAAGGGACGTGGACATGCACACAGCACTATCACTACAAACTTGTTTTGCTTCATACTTGATCTTCATGATTACAGTTTGACATTCGAAGAAGAATTAAATTTAAAGGAACCATTAAACTGACTATTTATTGTACAAATAAACTTTCTGGAACAAAACCAGAAAGCGAAGTAATTTGCAGCAAAAAAAATACAGGATTGTTCTCCTTGTCTATACTTCTTGGAAGCATAGTATCAGGATGTAATAGTGATGTCATTTTGTTGCTACTGAGAGCCCCAAGAGTTACACAACATTTTTTTCCCCACCAATCTGGGTGTGGTGAAGCTGAGGCAAGGGCACCAAGTGATTGGCTGAGTCTGTCAAGTCAGTGTTAGACAGCGATCTCCAATTCGGAAATCTGTAATTTGAAGTTGTTGAGTCCAGCTGATGCAGTGTATGTTTGTCATCTTTAAATTTGTTTGGAAAATTCTGTTTATACAAAGGAAGACTAAGCTAAGCTAGATGGCTGTTCAGGATTTTCTTTTCCCTTGACATTGGTGAACTAATGGAAGCAGTTTGCCTTCCTCATGAAGCCTCTGAGTATCTGTAGCACCTCCAACAAAAGTCCCGTTGACAAACACTCTTGGGACCTACCAAGAAAATGAAAATTGCATTAGTTACTCCTTGGAAAAAGGATAAAAATCTAAGCAAGCCCACAGGGACTTTAGTATACACACAACAGTTATGTTCTTGTGCAGTGATACTAAATATACATACATAATTCATACATTTCCACAATATTTAGAGATGGGAAAATTTGTTTGCGTGCCCCTTAAAAGCGGGATAGAGTCACTGTAGCAGAGATTGTAATAAACTAGAGTCAAGTGAAACTATAAAATTAAGAAATTACAAGATGTGTTAAACACAATGGATTAAATATACCTCTACAAATGAAAATAGACTTTATCTTAGTGGCAGTATGGAAAAGATCACCTCAGAGGGATAGCCAGAGCGTCTCAAGAGAAAGAGATGGCACAGAACCCTTCTGCAGTACCTTGCCTTTAATTTAGGAGCTTGTATCCCAAGTTTACATGCCTCAAAAAAATGAAGAACTTGATATGGTCATAACCCATGAAGTGTAAGTTCTTAGTTTGCTTGTTACCTGTAAGAAAATATACTTAACTGTTCTGCCACCAGTCATCTGTTCAAGAATGTCCTGGAGCTGACTTCCATTTGTATTCATGTCCAGTTCTACAGCTGTATAATTCACATTCATACTCTCAAAAAGGTTTTTTGCCATTTTGCAGTAGGGGCATGTTGATTTAGAGAAAATCACCACACAGTTTGCTGAAATCATGTCCTGTATGTTCAAAAGCATTCCAGTCAGTGTGCTTTGTTTTTAAGTCAGCGTATTTTAACAGTATCGAACAGCCATGAAAACAAATATACAAGTTACACTGCACAGAAGTTAAAAGTCTGCTATCATGGTAACAAATACAGGAAAATTACTCTTTGTAAAGGGCATTCTGAGGTACTTTTAACAGGGACAACTGAGGAGTTCCCAGCTGTGCTACAGCAATAGCTGGTGACTTTAGAAGGCTCTTCCAAAACACCATACTTCATTCTCATTTTTTTTAAAACCAAATGAAAAACTTGTAAGTTTTCCCTGTTTCTAATGTACAGCCACAAGAATCTTAAGGCAAGGAATGAACTACTTTTTAAAAACAAGGAGCAGACAGCAATGAATTCTATCAAGGTATCTGTCAAGAAGATACCATCACCTGAATGGTGGGTGCAAAACATACTTCAGGTTTGTTCTGAAGACCTTTATCGTGGCCTAGCAGCTCCTTTAGGAATGCATCCCATACTTTCACATCAGAATAGAAACTGCTTTGTACGCAACCACCAAGAAAGTCAGGCTCTCGGCCTCAAAAAGTGCAGCTGCACTTGACCAGATCCCAAAGAGCATCCGCACACAAGTGCAGCAGGCAGAACTACATGGAAGACGGTGACTTCTCCCATTCTGCTTAAGCTTTTAAAAGGTTTCAGCAAAAGGTATGCTCTACTCTTTGAATAGAACACCTGGAATCAGTTAAAACTTAGTATCTAATTTTCAGGAATGTTATGGTCTTGTGGGAGCAGAGAAACAGAGGCAAGCTGGCACCGACAATCTCCACCAGAAGCACTGCTGGCACCCACGAAGCCGTGTGACCTGCGCTTTACTCCAAAAGTGAGTGGAATGACGGCGGGGCACATGGTATGACAGCCACGCAATGGTGCCAACCCCGAGCCCTCTTTTGCTCTGCAGCCACAGACCTACGGCCTGCCAGACAAGCGGCATTCTCCTTGAAGTATTTAGTATGGCTTTCTGGGTCCGTAAGGCAAACGGGACGTGCCAGTGGCAAGCAGAGTGACAAAAAGGGGTTCTGAACAGGAAAAAGAAAGGCTCCTATTACTTTACTGTAAATTCAAGGCAATTTCAGGCTGTTTGGTAAATTTGTTTTAAATACCAACTTACTTTTCAAATATTTACTTTACTTGATATACGTCATTTTACAAGGTTTAATTCCCAATATTGCCAGCAGTACTAAATTTTGAATACAGGTCTGAGAAAACCTAACATGGCACAGCCTGGGAAGATCAACTTCCAGGGCTGGGGGTAAACAATGCTGCCACTATCACATGGTAAAGGTAAGAACCAGGTCCAACGTGCAGAACTCTTTGCAGAATTTCTTTGTATATACAGCATTTAAGTAACTGTGGCTTTTAAACATGTTGAAAACAAATATTGTGTAAACAGTTACCTGTATGTGATTGACAGCAGCATCATGAGACAATCCTACAGAAGCAGGCAGACTGTTCCCCATTCTAAAACTAAAAAGAAATCAATGTCAGATATTTGAGCTTTCAAACAAATGACACGGTTTACAGTTCACAAAATAAAGGTTGGCTTTATCCTGTGTCAGTTAAACATTTAATGTCATTTCTCCATTACACGTAAACTCACTTCAGCCCCAATACCCCCAGCCGCAGCGGTTCTGACATGCCTGCAGGATGAGGAGCATAGAGAGAGACGCTGCAGGCCGCAGTAAGGAAAAACGGCCGCCTTCACAAGCAAAATACACCTTTTTTTTTTTTTTTCCTAATCAAGCGTTAAAAGCCACACCGGTCCGGGCCCAGCGTCCCAGCGCGGCCCTAACAGATGCTCTACCAGAAGGGGCCACGCTGGCTTCCAGCACAGCAGCGGGGTCCGCCGCCGTGCTGCTCCGCGGCCTGCACGGCCCGCCGGGCTCCCCACCCCACCCCGGGCGGCCCCTGCCGCGCCGCGCCACTCCCCGGCCCCACGTCCCGAGGGCACGAAGGCGAAAGCGGCCCGGTCCCCGCCGCCGCACCCACCAGCCGGGCCCCCCGCGCCGCCCCAGCGCCAGCGCCGCCGCCCGCCGCAGCGCCCCCTGCAGGGCCATGGCGCCGGCAGGAAGGGGCGGGGCGCCGCTTCAGTCCTCACGGCGGTCCGGCACGGCCTCAGGCCCCGGCCCCGCCCCCGCGGGCTGCCCGCCGCGCGCCCGGTGGCCGGAGCGGGGAGCGGCCCGGCCCGGCCCGGCGGGGCGGCAGCGGCGCCCGGCAGCACTGCTGCGGGGGGGACCCCGGTGCTAAAGGTGTCGGCGGGGCCTGCGCCCCGCCAGGTGTGAGGCTCGGCGCGCCGCTGCCGCGGCCTGTCTGGCTGTGCCTGCTCCCGGCGGGCGGGACCGCTCGGGCGCGGCGGGTGCCGGCAGCGGGCACTCACGCTCGCTGGGTGCTTCGCCGACCCCGGAACACGTGGGACGGTTCTAGTGACTCCCGGAAAATCCATTCCATCGTCCTAAAGGATTAACGTGCCGGGAGGTTTTACTTCGTGCGAGCGTGCTGGGGTCTTCTCGCCTCGGCCCGCCCGGGAAGCGCGTTCCGCGCCCCCCCCGCCCCCCGGAGCTCGCTGCGGGGGCTGGCACACCAGTACCCCTGCCACCGAGCCGTGTCCCTGGCCCAGCGTAGCTGCTCGATAACCTCCCAGTCTCCCGGTGGGGACCTAGATGGCAGTTTCAGCACTGCAGAACCCTCTCTGCCCCTCTTTGCTGGGCAGGGGTGCGGAGCGGTGCCCTGGATCACTGCTCTGTAGCCAGTTCCAAGGTTTAGAAAACAGTGCGGGGAAATCAGCTAACGCGTACTGACTTGGTCTTGTTCATGTGCGTATAAAAATGAACATGGTGTATTCAGACACAGAATGTCTCGCTCCTCCTGCATTATAAGACTTGAACAATCTTTCCTGATGTTATTAATCTTAATGGAGTTACCTACGATGTAAAATTGCCAAACCTTGTTTTACAATTTGTTTTTCATGTCAGACAAATCATCGGTATAACCTGTCAGACTACAGCTCTGTGTAAACCTGTCATAAAATGCAATCGAAAGATTGCACCTATGCGATATACTTTAATTTTACTGAATGGTAACATGCTTTCTCATTTCAGGTAATGATTTTCCAGCCTAATCGGTGACAAAACTGATGAACAACACTGAAAACAGTACCTAATGCCATGTGAAAATTGTTGCTCTGACATCTCTTATCAAGTCCTGATCTGGTGATAAAAATAATGGTTAATAATCTCACTGTGTTCCCCAAAGCCAATCTGTGGGAAATATTTTGTAAACTCGCAATAGGAACTTATAATGAGGGCATCCTTAACTGAAAAAAGCAAGCCCAAGCTGCAACATTTTCTTGAAACATGAAAATAAACCCTGTTGCATCTGATGACGTGCTGCTTCATTTGCTGCTTACTGAGCACACACCACAGCACAGCTTAAAATGAATTTTTTCTGTGTCTTGTAACATAATGTTACTTTGTAACTTGCTGAAGAAAGTATCATTCGTATTCTTGCAGATGTATGGGATGTGTTGCCCAAGGGGCAACGTTGGTTTAGGTGATGTAGCAGGGTTTTTTGGATGAGGTGTAAAACCAGCTCTTGGCCCATTGGAAGCGTTTCAAGTTCTGCTTCAATTTTTTATCAGCTGTAGGTCCAGCAGTTGTTCCAGCTCCAGCCTGGCAAATAGTATTCTGTTAATTCATTATGGTTTCGTCTCCTAACGAATAATAGCAATTGAAAAATAAATACTGTGAGTGATTGGTATATGTCATGTGTTGTAGTATGTTTGTGTATTTAGACTATTTTGACACTATATGTGAAATGTTATAAATATACCTGCGATACTCAGCGTGCTGCGTAGCTCTGACATGAATGGTGGTACCACCAACATCTCACAACAGGAGATTGTATAAACTGTTGGCTTTTAATCTGTGTTGTTGGTCTCAGTATGTGCTACATATGGGAAGAAAAATGGTGCGATTTTGCCTGTTGCAGATTTAAAATGGGATGGCATTTTCTGCCAGCCTTGAAAAGCGTTAAGACAACTTTGAGCACCAAAGATTAGAACGAGCCATCGTGAGGGCTTTCTGCCAGGCCTGAAATCGCACGAACTGGTGTTCCACGGGGGATGCCAGCAGGGTTCAGCGGGCAAGCGCTTCGCCTGCACTGTTTGTGTGCTGGAGCAGCAGGGCTTGACCCGGGACAGCGGGAGAGCGCGGTGAGGCCGGGCGGTGCGGCCTGCGCCCCGGCCCCGCTGCTGCTGCTGCTCCAGCTGCGGAACCAAGGAACCCTTCCCAGTTACTTGTGCTGCCGCCGATTTTGACGGCTGATTCTTCTCAAAATCAAACCGCATCTTTGTGATTGATGAAGCAGAGATTTTTGTGTTTGGTTTTTCAGGCCTTTTTTTTTTTCTCCTTTTCCCCATTCACAGCCAGGCCCCAGCAGATTTTCTTCCCACTGCACAGCGTGCGGGGCTCTTTGGGGAGCCCTTGCCCCGTGCTGCTACGGGCGGGAGGGGGCTCCGGCGGCCCCGGTGAAAAGCCCCTCAGCCGGGACGCGGCACCTCCTGCGCCGGCCACAGCCGGGCCCGGCCGGTGGGCAGCGGGACGGGGCCCATCGCCAGGCCGAGCCGCCCCGGGGCGCTGAGGGCCGCCGCGCGCCGCGGGAGCTGGCGGCCGGAGGGCGGGGCCGCGCGGCGCCATGGCGACGGGTTCGGCGTCGCCCCCTGTAGGCGGTGGCGCGGGTGGCGGCGCTCAGGCGTTCGCGACGGGCAGCCCGGGGCCTGGCGGCGGGGTCCTGGCGCGGCTGGCGGAGGGGCCGGAGCGGAGCGGCGGCGGCCGGCGGCTCCGGAGCGAAGATGGCGGACGTGCTGAGCGTGCTGCGGCAGTACAACACGCAGAAGAAGGAGATCGTGGTGAAGGGCGACGAGGTGATTTTCGGCGAGTTCTCCTGGCCCAAGAACGTCAAGACCAACTATGTCATCTGGGGGTAAGCGGCGGGGCCGGGGCGGGCGGCCGCCGGCCGGGGGAGGGGACGGCCGGGGGGGCGCGGGGAGAAGTTGCCCCGAAGTTGCGGGGGAGCGCCCGGGGGGCCCCGGCGCCCCGCTGCGGGGAGCGAGGCCCGGCCTGGCCGCCGCCTCCCGCAGGGCCCCTCGGCGGCGCCGGCCGCCGCCTCTCCGCCCCGGCGCTGGGTCCCGGCGGAGCGGCTGTCCGGGCGGGCTCGCCTCGGGCCGGGCCTGCCTCCTCTGCGCTCCCGGCCGGGCACGAAGGGCTGGCGGCTCCTCCGGGAAGGCCCCCGGAGCCCGGCCGGCGGCCCTGCCCTGGGCCGGCGGAACCACGGGGCCGGGACGAGGCCTGTCGTTGCGGCCCGAGGGGAGGCGGCGGGGCGGCTGTGCGGGCTGCGGCGGGGAGATGGCGGCAGGCGGCGCCTCCAAGTTTTTCGGGGGGTTGGGCGAAAACGGGCGGCACGTACTTAGTGCCTGCCTTCAGCCGGGCTGCTGCTCTGCCCCGGGAGCTTTGTCCGGCTGCGGGGAAGCCAGCGAGGCCCGCAGCGGCGTCCCGCTGTGGCGATCCGGGGCCGTGCGCACCTGTGCCGGGCCCCTCAGCCCGCTCCCGGCCCGAGAGCTGGCAGCCGCCGAGTTGTCCTTATTGCTGTAAACAAGCAGGGATAGCGTTCCTGTTGCGTGAAAGATTTTTTAAAAAAGGTGCAGTGCTTATTTTCAGAAAACCTTCAGAAAATGAGGTTTTGTACCTGTTGATTTTTCTGGTACAGTGTGTATTGCTTGTGACACAAGGGAGTTCTTTCATCTGAGTTTAGGAGCTGCTTGCTTTTAATGTCCTGACTAGAAGGATTTCAATGAATCTCTTTTAAATCCAAGAGAAGAAAATTGCTTATTGTTAAGTATCAGATAGAGAACGTTTCAGGAACTGATCAAAGCCAGTACGTTATCCTGTGAAGCTGGATGGAAAAACAGGAGAACCAGCAGGTTTGCCAGAAACCCCCTTATAGTTCAGTCTATGACCAGGGATGGCTTTTTTTTTTTTAAAAGCTTTTATAGTTATGACATGAATATTAGTATTGATCCAATGTCCTTATTTCTAGTTTGAGAGAGAAAGGAAAGAAACCTGTGTTTGTGAACTTGTAGACAGATTTTTTTTTTTAACTGGCTTTACTTTGCACTCTTTTTAAAACTAGAAATATGCTATTTCATTACCTATTCTAAGCTTTCAGAAACTGATTTGGGATGTATTGGCTCTGCCTGGCAGAAGTGGGGGATACTGGTGGCTAGACTGAAGCGGAAGGAAAATACTTGGATAGACAGTTAAGTTCTGAAGTTCTTGAAAATTCTTAGTTCTATTTTTGCTGAGCAACTGCATAGAGAATTGCAGTGGTTTCCTTGCTACAAGTTTCTTTTCTCGAGCAGTAACAAGTAACCGTTAAGTAGACACAGTTTTCATTGCTCTTCTGTAGGGAACAGAGAAACTGAGATGCCACCCTAACTCTGCTACTGCCTCAGAGACCTTGAATTAGGCCTAGAAATTGTGAACAAAAGACAAAAAGACAGCAGCTGGAGATGAAAACTTCATTATGTACATTCAGGCAGCTTTATCTTCATTGTCAAGAAGGAGCTGTGTGAACAGAAGACGCTAGACAGAACAGCAGCAGTAACCTTGTAATGGCTGATTGTGTCCTCAATCCTTGTGGTAAACGTGTTGTAGGATTTGGAGGGTGTGGGTTGGTTGGTTTGAAGTTAGTAAATCTTGGTTTAGACCAGTGGCTTCTGAACTTTTTGCAGCATCAGACTGCTGTCAGTTCACAACATTTCTTGTGAACCCTGGTGGAGTTATAGATGTCTAGTCTTTACATTGAAGACACTGTAAAAATGAGACCAGTTCTGCAAGCCAAGGCCAGTAGCTTTGGCACCACAGTTTAGGATCTGTTAATTTAAGTAATTGCCAGACTTATGTAGGGACTTTGAGAAACAATTTTTAAAACTTAAGATTCGAAAACTTTTTTATTCAGGTCACTTTGCAGGATCCAAACTGTGCTTGCACTGAGCAGTTGTTAGTGGCTTAGTTTTTCGTGAAGCAAATCTTGACTTTTGTTTTAGATGTCCACAGCACGGTTGCTGTAACTGCATCTCTGCTGCCAGTCTGGAGAGAGTAATGCAAGTCTGAGCAGCCGTGGTGGCATTCTGTCCCTGCTAGAATTAGAAGTAGTCCCACTAGACATTTAACACTGTGGCTCCTTGAGCAGCCAGGCTGGCAGAAGTTGGCAGCGCTGCCCTGCACTGCCTTCTCTCTGTGCTAGCACAAGTGTCAGCCAAACAATGAATCGGTCTGAGGAACTAAGCCAAGTTAAAAGTAACCCGGGGTGGGGAAAGCAGAAATTAATTTTGATCCAGGTTAGTTTCCAGATAATAATTATATGAATACCCCTGCTGGCACATGAGGAAGGCTAGATTGTCTAAGATTGTTTTGTGTGCTTTGAGCTAAGGGCTGATCTGTGGCCCCTTAAGAGTGATTGTAGAATCTATTTCTAAACCAAAGGAAGGAACCAATCTAACAGAGAAACTAACTTGCTTTGTTTACCCAGCAGAGGGTTTGTATGCACAGCTGAGAAGTTTTTAAACAGTGAGCAGCTGGTCATGGGTATTGTAATTTGTGTGATACTCTGCATGCCTAGTCTTGTATTTATAAAGATTACTGCTTTCTTTTGTGGATGAGACACAGGCCTTTAGTACCTCTGTAAAATTTCATGCTTTGAAACATGAAAGAGAAAATAAAGCAGTTAAAAATGAATAAACTCCTGGCACCCACAGTTTGAGGGTGAATGGATGAGCAGGAAACAAATTTCTGGTGTTAAAAGCAAGCAGGTGGAACTTTCTCTCTTGCATTATGTAAATTTTTTTAAGCTATAGGTTTGTGGTTTTTTTCATAAGTGATATATTTTTTTAATAAACATTACAGAAAAAATACAAGTACTGGACTTTTTAAGGTTGAATCTTAAGATTTTGATTTTTTTCTACTTGGAATGTTTGTAAATTGAATGAAGTGAGCTACCTTCAGATCAGCTTGCTTTTGGTTCTCTGAGAAGGTTCTTTCTGTCTGGAAAACCTGGAAGGAATACAAACTGGTGCTGAAATGTCAGTTTAGACTTAGATTTTCTCCTTGCGTACAGCTGGTTGTCTGTCTGATACTGTCCCTTTAAAGTGCAATATCTCGCCCCCCCTAATAAAACATCTTCTTAGACCCATAATGAGCATGGGGATTTCTTGTGTGTGTGGTTTTAAGTGATGAAGTACCAGCTGTGCCCTGCCGAGCTTTGGCAGTGCCTGTGGCTGTATAATACTGTATTTTCAAATTAATAAATAACCCTTCAGTACTTGTTTTCCAAATGATGCAATTTATTGCTAAATATTGCTAAAAACCTGAGTAGATGACGACCTGGACTTTTTATGCAATGTTCAATGGGTATGGCGCACTTCAAAGAAATAATGAGTTATTCTGAAGTGAGGTAATCTAAAATGTTTGTTTTAAAATGAAGTGGCAACTGTATCATGTGACATAGACTTCAGAGCCAAGTCTATACCGAGGAAGCTTTTGTTTCTACCAGTGCTCTGAATATGTTTAGATCCTGGCAGCGAAACAGTGAAGTGGGCTAACACTTCTTTGCTGAGGAATCCAGTTCTGTTGGCCCTAATGGTGAAACCAGCTTTTGGCTTTTTAGCAGTTGACAGATACTATGTGTCTTACCTTTTCTCTTCAGCAACAAAATGTCATGTGCACCTGCAGATCATGCAGGCTAAGTTTTCGGAAGGAAGGAATGGGGATAGAAAGATTCTTTTTCCTCTTCTCACTGTATTTTCAACCTCTTTTCTCTGCATGTTATTCGTGTATTGGTTTTCTTAGGCATCATTGTGAAAGTAATGTTTTCAGCCTTACTGCTAGTGATGAGTTCTGAACAGATTACTGGACACTTTAAATCTAGATAAATTTAGGAAAGTAATTGCACAAAAAGCGGTACTGGCTTTATATCTGCAGTATGGAGAAAACAGACATACTGCTGTTGTGTTTAGTTGCTGTTTGTGTAGCTCTTTTAGGGTCAAGAAAGTGGTTTTTTTTTATTATTTCCTCTCCCTTCCCCCAGTGTGGTTGGCACTTTTGTGATGTGTGTTTCGATACTGATGGTAACCCATTAGTAAAGCTGCTGCACTTGGAAGGAAAACTCCTTCTTATGGTTTTAGTGGAAGTCTTTCTTCCTTCTCTGGTTTCATTAGAATTCTGTGCCAGTCTTAAGTTTTACAGTTTTGGCCTGGTTGTTTGGTGGGTCATCTTCCTCAGGCTTTGAGGTGAGCTGGCTGATTGGGGATGGGAGCTGGGCAGTGTGGAGGAGCCCTGTCCTGCTTGGAGCTGGGTCTGGCAGGTCCCAAGCCTGCGCCGTGGAATCCCTGGTCTCCTTGATTTCCTGGTCCCGCTGAGGGCTGTGAAACTGATGGAAAGGTCAGTTTCTCAGAGAGGATGAAGTATTTGGGGAGCAGGCTTTGTTTTGAAACTGGAACAGGCATTGCTTCCTCTACAGAATTGTCTGGTGACAGCATGAAGGTGTGGACCTGTGTGAGGGGGGAATCAAGTTCGAAGCACGTGGAACCAAGCTAAAACACTGGGTTTTGTTGGGCCTTGTTTTTTGTTAGTGGTTCTCTTTTTTTCAATTCTTACACAGAGCACATTCCTTTTTAGACTTAAAAGGCATCTTCTTCAAACAGGTTGTTTTGAAGTTGAGGTGTAACTTGATGCTGTCGTGTTGCTCTGAAGTGATCTGACTTGAGTATTCCCATTGTGATTTTGTAGTCCACTTTGGTTTTGCTAGTTCTGTGTGCAATTACTTTCTGCTCGCTCCTTATCTTGACCTTTTGGTACCATTTTGAACTTTTTACTCTCTAGACTTCATGGAATTTATGTATTCCAAATTCTTTACTGTGCCTTCTCTAGTGGTGAAAATTCTGTCCCATTATACCTGAAGAGTACATCATAATACCTCTTTTTTTCAGTTGCATTTCAGTTACGTTCCTCTAGCTGTCCCAGATAAGGTGGACTTTTCCTTTGATAATCAGAATAAATGTTTGAGATATGGGAGAATGTGTTCTTAAAGTTTCCCGAGTCTTGCTGCTTGTATATTTTACAACCCTTCCAGCTCTTATTTTGGACAGTTTTTATAACTTGTTCAGTAAAGAGGCTGGAAGAATAAATATCCCTCTCTCATATTTGTTAACACAACTGATAGTTCACTAGTTTGGCAATAGCCTGATAATAATATTACTGCTTGCTTTTTGAACTCTCATCTGGAGAGAAAAGAGAACTTTGCTACAAAAGTGTGTGCATGAGACAGAGACGGAGATGTTAAATGTTAAAATCTTTCTTTCATGATTTTACAGGACAGGGAAAGAGGGCCAGCCCAGGGAATACTACACTTTGGATTCTATCTTGTTCCTGCTCAATAATGTGCACCTTTCGCATCCTGTCTATGTCCGCCGTGCTGCAGTAAGTAGACCATATTTTATTTTGTTTTGTTTGTGTTAAGTAATAAGTACTTAGTTATTTTCAGGGAATGATAGTAACATTTCAGTGTATGAATTTGGCTGGGGAAAGGAGAAAAGATACACAACAAAGTGCGTGTGTGTTTGAAAAGGAACATGCCTACATAGACATCAAATGACAGTCCCTATCAAGGTGGAATATTTTTCTTGACAATTCACTTCTTAACAGATTATCCCTTCAAACCACCAGGTTGCATTTAGAGGAAGAGTCTGTCACCCAAATATTAACAGTAATGGCAGCGGTTTTTTTGACACTACAGTCACAGTTGTCTCCAGCACTATTTCAAAAGTATTTTTGTCCATCTGTTCTCTGTGTGATCCCAATCTCGATGATCCTTTAGTGGCTGAGATTGCAAGCAGCTACAAAACAGAGAAAAATACAGCAGGGTAGCTTTGCAGCAGAATCAGAAGTATGTAATCTAATTAAAGAATGTATTGAATAAGCTCTACAAATAAAGATAGGGAAACTCTGAAAGAGTGTGTTTTTGATTTCCATTTGACTGCTTTTTATGAGCCTGTGCTTCATCTTCCTCCATGCCACACGGTTACCTGATATAGCAGTGCTGCGTGTTATACATAATTGGAACAACAAAATTGAAATACTAGATTTGTGTACCAGCACTGACTCCTGGCAGAGAAGCACATATGTTAAAAGGTGGTTCTTAATCTTATTTTGCAAGTTTTGATGTGATGGAGGAAAATGACTGTCCTCTCTTTCAGTTTTATTGCAGAAAACATGTTTTGTTTTGTGTAGCTGAACAATCTCTAGGAAGTAATTGCATTTTTAAGCTTGATGGTTATGCTTTCTTGGGAGGCAGGACATGTGTTGCTGTATTTGTGTGAATTGAGTAGTTTTCAATAAAAGTGGAAAATGTTGAGCAAGAGACTTTCTGGGGGAATAATGGTTTAATGTCAAGTTTGCTGTTTTTTCAGACTGAAAACATTCCTGTGGTAAGAAGACCTGATAGGAAAGACTTGCTTGCATACTTAAATGGAGAAACATGTGAGTGATGCTTTTTTTTAATTTAGACACTTAGTGCACTCTGTTGCTTCATATTTATGGCACAAATGAGGGGTAGGAGGGGAAGGATGGTTAATGGTGGTCAATTTGCAGCTTAACTGAATGTGTTCAGACTTCTCAAATGAAGTTAGTATTTATTTTATTTTTTTGTTGTTGTTGTGAACTTCATTATTTTTATTGCATTTAGCAGCTGCATTCCTACATGCATGTTTAGAAGTGAGCTACTTTTTTATTATTGTTTATTGTGTGTAACAGCTTTTGGTCAATAGTTATGTGTTAGAATGCTTAGACTGGTATTTTTTTCTTCTCTAGACTGTGGGAAACTTTCGGTAGTGCATTGATCTTGATGTAATAAGTGTGTGGGTTAAAATCTTCAGTAAAATATTTCAAACCACTGCTTTGTCAGCCTGGCAGATTTGCCTAGTATTCCATCATTTTAAAATTTTTTAACAATAGTCAGAGAAAAGAGGTTTCTCTGAAAGATAATTATGGCTTACTTTTTGTAAGTTACTCTGTTTTGTAGGCGGTCTTAGAATTTTAAGAATACTGGAACATGAGATTATTTCTGTAATATGAGCAGTAAACCATTTTTTAGGTATGTATTTTAAACAACCAGGAGGTTGTCTTTATTCCAAAAAACTAGACAAATTAATAGATCTTGATTCCAGGTTATAAAGAAATTATCTTTGACTCTGTTTTCTTTTATGTATACATAGAATCACTGACTAATTTATATTGGAAGGGACTTCAGGAGGTTATCTGGTTCAGTCTTCTTTTCAAAGAAGGGCCAAAATGACCCTGACTGCAACCTGATCTAACTTCATATTCAATCAGGCTCTGAATATCTGCAGTTACAGTGTTTGACACTGTCTTTGCTACCTAATATCTAGTTAGAATTTCCATTCTTGCAATTTGTCTGTTGTCCTCCTTCCTTTCATATTTAAATACTTTTTCAAATCTTTCGTACTTAAATGAAATGTTGTGTTTGATTACAGCAACCTCCTCAAGCATAGACAGAAGCGCTCCACTTGAAATTGGCCTTCAACGGTCCACTCAAGGTACGGTTTAACTAAAAAATAACTGAGGTTTATTTTATGAAATTCTACTACAATCTTGCATTTTTAATGTCCTTTTTTTCTTGTAGTTAAAAGAGCAGCAGATGAAATATTAGCAGAAGCAAAGAAACCAAGAATAGAGGTAATGACTGTCATCAATACAAAATGGGGGTGGTGGTAAATTACAGTATATATCTGTTTTTGTAGCAGTTCAGTTCGGTACCTGTCCTCTGGGTCCACACAGCACTTGTGTTAGTGTGAACACAAACTGGAAGGAGTTAAATTTGAAGCCTGTGATTTAGACTTGGAATTGTAGTTGCTAGATACGTGTTGTAGTATGAAAGGGGAAAGCTTGACCACATATCTGTAAGTACCTGTTGTATTATAATTGTCTGCTAAGAGCTAGGGCATTGGAATAAAAGTGCTGTTTAATGACTTGTTACAGTTATTTGCCATCCATGAGTTGGCATTAAACTTAAATGCCAGTCTTATCCCCATCGATGGATACTTTTTTGGTTTACCTACTGTTTTAGTCCCTTTATAGCAGTATATGAAACTCCCAGTGATTACTATCATCTGAAGCTCTGTCTTAATCAATTAATGTAAGTGTATTTTCACAAGTGCCTCTTGAACAGAAGCAATGTGTCTAGTTATTGCACACATTGTATTACTTTAGTTTTAAAAACTGACTTACTGTTTTTCCTGATATATTTTTTTTAAACTATGTTCATCCAGTTGTCTCCTCTGTGAGGTATTATAAATCTGGCTGTATAGATAGCCTCAGAGTACTAAGGCTTTAGATTTCTTCTTAGAAGGGTTATCAAAATACATAAATTCCTTTATTAAAAAGTTGGATTTCAACATGTTTGTGCTTAGTTATAACTGCATAAGAACAAAAAACCTTTATGTGTTCTTAATGGCACATGAGCAGATGACTGCTGCGAGATGACCTTTTGGTGATCTATAGATTTTTGTTCTACATTACCCTATGTGGTTGTGATGCCAGTATGTTTGAAACTGTAGATCTTCACTATCGTAATCTGGAGAATCAAGAATTTTGCATATGAGCCTAATGAGCTTATGGCTGTCTTCTTTTTTGTTTCTTTGCTGCTCCGGTAGCTCAGAGTCTGTAAAATCTCTTAAGTTATGTGGAGACCATCTCCGTGTAGGGCTTCCAGGTCTCTCTTGATACATGGGCATGGTTTTGCTGTGCTTCAGCCTTTCCGAACAGACTTCTAGTGATAGGATAGGCTTGAAGCTGATTTAAGTTTTGCGGGGGAATAAGACTGATCAAACACAAGTGGTAGCAGCAGTACCAGAACCTGAGAAGATGGCATAAAATTACATCTCTCTGCTGCTTTCTCAAATTACATGTCTGTCTCAAACATGGTATGAGTTACTAGATGCTTCCTTACTCAGGACTTTTTTTTTTTTTTTAATATATTCACTAGGAATGCCATTTATAAAAGTTTTGTGTCAAGATAAAAGTTCTGAGCTTTTTTTCTTCTTTAAAAATGTCACTGATTAAATAAATATCTGGCAAATCTGAGTGTCCAACAAATTTACCTGTGAATATGTATGTGTGTATATGTATTGACATACCTGAATGTGTGCATTCTTTGCCAGCTGTAAGTTTTCTGATTTTTCTGTTGTTCTCAGTTGTTCTCTGAGCAAGGCTCTTTATGAGGGATTGCTAGTTTCCTTTTAATTTTTCTAATTATACTTTGTGGCTCTTGAGAGGAAATTTCCAATAGTTGTACAGTTAGTGCTAGTGCATAGATCAAAACTAATTGGAAATGTAGATTGTCCTTCCGAATGTATTAAAAAAGAAAAAAAATCTGCATGGCTTTAATTCTAGTTGTATTTATTTTTATAAAGAGAATGCACAAAATACTAAATGTTACAGTTAAACATTACTGTTACTGCTAGGATGAAGAGTGCGTGCGTCTTGACAAGGAGCGGTTGGCAGCTCGGTTGGAAGGACATAAAGAAGGTATCGTGCAAACAGAGCAGATCAGGTAGGAATAATTATTCTTATGGGTAATGCTGAATTAAAGGAATGATAAGTATTATTTTGCTATTCAAGGCAGCCAGTTTTACTTCTGTCCAACAGCTCTCAGTGGAAGTCTCTCTCCCTTAGGTGCTATCAGTAGTAATGTCTGAGGAGGCAGAACGTCATGCCTAATCAGACTCCTGTTCTTGAGTGGAAGGTCAGCTGTCACTGCGTGAGATTTGGTTTGTTTTCGGAAATGAGCAGACAGTTGTCTCTTCCTCCTACCAAGTCTGCCATTTTTGCTTTCTTTTGCCATGATGTTTATTTAAAGCAGTCAGATACAATGAGCAGAACTGCAAGGGGGAGCTGATTATCTCTATTCCAGAAAAAAATATCTTGTATTGAGGAACATCTTGTATGCAAAAGGAGGAGAACATTGTGGGAGTAGATCAAAGGGTAACACAGCCTCTGACTCCACAGAGGTGAGCTGCCTGCCTCCGAAGAGGCAGTAAGCACCAGAGAATAACGCACTGTCATTGCCGTAAGTAGTAATCTGTGTTCAGGTGCTTAAAAACTCGCCCATCACCTTTCCTCTTCCGTTGTATCCATCCAGAACTTTGCATGGGATGACAGCTGATTTTGAGTTTTGCAACATATCTTCCCAATGCCAAGCAGAGAGGAAATGAAATTCTTCCAACATCTTGTTGATGCTAAGGATCTCGGGCTTAGTACAGTATCAGACTCTTAAGAGCTCATTTTCAAACACCGGAGTTCAGAAGTATGAAAGTAAAGGTAGCTTCTTAATTTCTTTAGAGTGTCAGCTCCCATAATGTGAAATGGGAGTCATGCTTCCTGCAGTTAAGGTGTAGGGGTATGAATTGTCTGCACTGGATTTTGCAGATAAGTAGTTTCACTTGATTGACTGCGTTCTTGAGACATTTATCTCTTGAGTGTAAACAATACTATGAATGCTTGTCTGTCCTTTACTGGGATTAAATGTAACAGCCTGTCAACGATTAATATAGCAGAGTTTAGGCATTTGTAGAATCCATAATTACCCTAACCACATGAAAAATACGTATTTTGAATGACTTCTTTCTCTCTGCCTCTTGTGTAGGTGTACTTAAAAGGAAACTATAGGGAAAAAAAAAGATTGAGACCTGACTTAAAATGAGACAGTCTAAGGATCAAAAAAATCAGAGTATGCACATTGTTTTGTATAAACTAATAATCTGGATACTAGCTTGAGTGTATCACAATTTCATTTTGGAGTTGTGAGACGATGCAGTGGGGATTACTGAGTGTTATTCGGAATGACTTTGTGTTGTGTATTTATGGATTTTTTTTTTTATGTTGAATGTGAAAGACTGCTTTTTTAAAAAACAGTGCAAATAACATTTACAGGCAGTGAGTAGGAACTCAGTGCTTGTCACTGTTGTTACTTTGTTCAACAGCAACATAAAAGAAGCTCCCTTTCCAGTAGCTTAGTTGTTAAAGGAGAATACTTCACAACTGGTACTCATTGTATTAATTTTTCAGTGTAATCTTAAACAAAAAAATCATGTAAAGTTGAATTGAGTATGTACAGTTAGGACTGTGCAATTCAGTCCTTTTTTATTTTTTTTCTTCAGCTCACCTGCAAAACAATAGGGCTCACTGTTTGGCAACCAAATTCTGTGTTTGCAATTAAAAGCAAACAGATAAAGATGTTGCACTCTTGGACTGAACTGGGCTATCTCAAACACAGATTAATGTGGACAAAGTTACTACCATCTGTTGTTTGTTTGGCCTACATGCTCTGCAAAGGTAATGCATCTTCCAACTGGCCAGGTCCTCATAACAGCACCTCAGCTGAAATTTAGATTAATGCTTTGAAAGCCTCAGAGCAGCCAGGGATCGATTGACTGGACACAAAGTTGTAATCCATGAGAAATAACAGGGAGCTGCAATTTGGATGATGTTGTAAATGGAAGTGTCCCGATGTTTCACATCTGCGATCTTTACTTCTGCTTGTTATAGCTGGGATTTTTTGATGTTTTTTGTGCTCATACTGGGATGGAGTCTTTTGTCAGAAGTTTGATTCTCATGCCCAAAACAGCAATGCCAAGCTCATGTAATCTTCAAGTATATGTAAGGTGACTATTTTATGATTTGTAGCATAGCCATAAACACTAATCAGGATGAAGTTACTCGTTCACAAATTCTTTCAGAATTGTTTGTGCGATTACTTGGTCTCTTTTGTTACTTTTGCTTATTTAGGTCCTTGTCTGAAGCCATGTCAGTGGAAAAAATTGCTGCTATCAAAGCAAAAATCATGGCAAAGAAAAGATCCACTATCAAAACTGATCTGGATGATGACATAACTGCTCTTAAACAGAGAAGTTTTGTTGATGCTGAAGTGGATGTAACCAGAGATATTGTCAGCAGGGAGAGAGTATGGAGGACAAGAACTACAATCTTACAAAGCACAGGCAAGGTAATGTTCTGGATACCAAGCTGGTTTCATGGTCGAAATGAGAAACTGCATTTTCTGTTTCCTGTCTCTCTGACTTGTTAACTGTAGATGACTTGGGGGATTGTGCTCAGGGTTGTAGGTAAAGGTAGGCTTGGAGGCTGTTGGTACAGTGACAGAAGAGGTTGTTCTTACTTTGTTACAGTAAGCCTAAAATGTATCTCAAAATACTTGCTTCAGCCATTTAAAAGATACCAAGTAATCACTTAATTCCTCTTAAACAAAGCTGGCTTGAGCCCTACAGTTAGGAGGGCTGTACGAAAGTACCTGCTGATTTGAAACGTACAAAAATGGGGAGTAACTGATAGAGCGAGCAACAGGTTTACATTTAAAGTCCAAATGCTGCTGAGCTGTGGAAAACAGTAAAGTAGTGCAGAGAGAAAATGCTAAAATGAAAAAAAAACCCAGAAATTGTTACCAAGAAGAGGCTTTTCTGTATATTTTTGTCCCTTTGTGCTCCTTGAATCCATGTCTTTAGCTGCACTTGGTTATGTGCCATCCAGACCATGGTTGCAAGCACAGATGACATCTTGCTCTCTTTGGACAGTTAGGCTTTCTTTATTGCGGTGTTACTTGCTGCTTCCTTGAGAAATGTAGCGCCAAGTCCATTTCTGAAAGGTTGCGAATATCTGTTTTCCTGAGGTTACTGTCAAATTGAATCTGTTGCCTTCACTGCTTCTTTATGTACTGTCAGAGGAAAACAATGTTTAGAAGTAAATGAGGTTCCAGTTTTCATTTGTCTGATTAGTGCTCATTTTCATAGCCTGTTCTCATCACGTGAGTAGTAGAATTTAATTCATGAGTTAGGGGGTAATTACTATGTGGCACATACCTGCATGCAACATGCAGAGTGAGTATTGCTTCTTTGAGTCGGTGAGGTTTGCAGCAATCTTGCTGCTGAAGAGTTGATAATTTGGTAAAAGCCTTTAAAATTTTTGTCACTGGAAATATTTGTACTGAAGGAATCTGGGTAGCTTTTCCTCCTTTAGTGAATCATTCATGGCTTTCATATCTTTACGTATCTTCCAAGGGAAACTTGCAAAGATACTAGGGAGAGAGTTAAATGTTTTATTGTAGTATCCTTGTAATAATAGCAAGATGAGGTGGTGATTTTAAGCAAAAGCTGACATGGGAAGAAAGACAAGAAACAAGAGATCAAGTTTATTCTTGGATTCCAGCACGCAGTTGCTTTGACTAGCCTGATGAATGTAATAGGCATAATAGCAAGCCTTTACTTCTGTTTGTGCAGGGTTGCAGGAGTGTTCTTGATAGTATGGGCAGGAATCATTGAACGATAATGTTTATTTTCTTGTACAAGTATCAGTGAGAGTAAGTAGATGGGGGTGGTGGGGGAAATACCACTTGTTACTCAGGGCTGTGACTTATCCCAGAACACCTCAGGGTTTTTTGTTTGTTAGTAGGTTGACTGGGAGGTTTCTTTGGTTGGGGGTTTGTTTGTTTGCTTTTTGTGGTGTGGGTTTTTTTGTTGTTGTTGTTTGCTTGTTTGGTTTCTTTAATGAACTTTAGTGAAGACTACCTCAAAAGTTATCAGGAAACTTGGGTATGTTCTCTCAGGCAGATCATTCCTTATCTACTTGCCTGATCATTTAAAGAATTTTGATCAGGTAAGCATGATACGCCTCTGGAAATGGTGTTTTGACTTTACTACATGATACTTGAATTGCTAATCAAAAGAATTATCTGCTTGGTATAGATTTATCTACAGATCTACAGTCTCCGGAAACCTCTTTGAATGTTTGAAATTGACTTCAGCAGTAGTTTACATACCATCTAGCGTCTGACTATTTACTGTCTGAATTTGTGTAGAACTCCTGGGTGAATTGCAACACAGTGAGCACCCCAAACCTTCAATTTCATTGTTTCTTTCCAAACTGTCTGAGGCAGTTCCTTGCTCTCTTTTACACAGAGAAAAACTCCTGTGCGTGAGCCTTCCCAGTGTTCTCTGTAGTAAACAAAGATGCAGTGATAGCTTAAGGTGCAAAACTTGCCCCTCACTGCAGGAGGGATGTAGTGGGGCTGGGGCACCAGACTGGTGGGGAGCGGCTGGGGGAGCTGGGGAGTTCAGCCTGGAGAGGAGGGGGTGCTCAGGGAGGGACCTTATTGTTCTCTACAGCTACCTGAAAGGAGGTTGGAGGGAGGTGGGGATTGGTCTTTTCCCTCAGGTAAGTAGTGACAGGACAAGAGGAAAGTGCCTCAAGTTTGTTACAGGGGAGGTTTAGATTGGGTGTTAGGAAAAACTTCTTGACAGAAGGGGTGGGCGAGCACTGGGACAGGCTGCCCAGGGATGAAGTGGAATCACCATCCCTGGGGGTGTTTAAAAAGCATGCAAATGTCGTACTCAGGGACATGGTTTAGTGGTGGGCTTGGCAGTGCTGGGTTAACAGTTGGACTTGATCTTAAAGGCCTTTTCCAACCGAAATGATTCTATGATTCTAAAAGTAAAACACTAGGAAGATCAGGCCACAGCAAAATGAAATAATCTGTCATCCTTATCAGCTCTCCGGCAGGTTTCCTCTGATTTTGATGTGTTTGAAAAGAGTACTGATTCGTCCAGCAAGATACTTGTCAAAATGCTACACAGATGGCAGTAATCTTGACTATATTTATGGAGTATTTACTGTTTCTCCTTTTGGACACATTTTCTGATACTGAAGTTTGCTTTTTACTTCAAATAGCCTTTTTTTGCTTTATAGAACTGTTCCAGGATTATTTTTTTTTTAAGTCTCCAGTGACATAGTGTTCTCTTAACATCTTCAGTGGTTTTCATGAATACTTGCATTCTGCCCTTTCAGATGCTGCTTTTAATTATCTTTTGATAGCATCTTCATTGTTATGTAGATCCCCTTACTGAAATTATAGTAGTGGATTTTTTTCCTGCCTGTGGGAGTGTTTTTGATTTACAACAATGTTGAATTGAAGTACACTGATACTCCTTTTGTAGAATATTCTTCAGCAGCTATTTCTTTAAGCTAGGTACTATGGACTAAATGAAGAGATGCTTTTCCTTTTTAGACTACTTTGGCTGGTTGCTCCGAGAAGCAATTATGATAGATAAAGAATTAATTGCTGCATCACTTACCTTCTTGACACTTACCCAATTTACAAAGTAACTGCAATCTCTCATAATTACTGTTTTCTTTGGAAATCTCTGTACTGTCTTGTTCATATTGGCAATGGATCCCTAAGGCTCTAATGATCTGGGGCAGGTTACCGTTAATTTACTATCATTCATTGGTTGTCGTTCATAGTTTCTTTGACTCTGAGCTTTCTGTAATGCATCACACAGGTCCTTTATCTGTATGATCCCCTCTGTTTTGCAGTCCCCGGCTGTCTTTTTTTTTTTTTTTTTTTTTTTTTTTTTTTTACTGATTTTCGTGAGGTTCCTACTTCTTGTAAAATCAGGCATTTGAGTTCATCTGTCCTCTTCTGTCTTAAGATTTCTAGAATTTGTATTTGTCTGCTTGCTTATTTTTCTGTTTTGGTTAGAACTTTTTGTTGAGGTAATTTTCCATAGTAGTCTTCCTGATTATTATGCAGTTCTACTTTCTTTTGGAAATACAGTGTTTGATTTAATTGCTAGTGGATGAGTCATCCTGCACTGTCTGTTTTAAGTATCTGTTGGCCTTCCCCAAGTCTGTAGTGTAATCTTACAGATTTTATGAATAATGTGATGCTTCTAAGTAACCACTTTTCAGAGCCAAATTGCATCTGTTCAGTCTTACTTTTTGCGTGTGGGGTTTTGGCTTTTTTTTTTTTCTCTTTCATAGTAGCTTAATTTTAGAACTGCTTGAGAGGATATATTGTTTAAAGCCATTTCATTTCAGGTGTGGCTAAAGGCATGCAAAACAACATTGTTTCAGTGAGTCAACTGCCAATCTAAACAGCTGAAAATTTAGCATCAATCACTTTTATTGCTTTTGAAATTTGACTAATTTCTGAATTCTTTTACCATTCTTTTAACAGCCACAGTTGTTGGGGGTTTTAAAAAATTAATCTCTTCCGTTTGTCCTTGCTTCACACAGTCCAGTTCTCATTCTTAATCTTCACAAACACACACAGAATCAGGGTGAGGGAATTGCTATCTTCAGACCTGGCCCAGCTGGACATGCTGGAGAAGAGAGGCAGTACAGGTGTAGGGTGGGAAGTTTAAAGAAGAAAAAGTGAAAATTATTTAATCTGTATATTGATATTTGGATAAGGTGTCTTGCTACCATCAGTGTCTTACTAGGTTTTTTTGGGTGGTCTTTTTTTGTATGAAGCTGACATAATAATTTTGGATGCTTACTTCTATCATGTTAGAAGGGTATGAATGGGCCATTGGTAATGTAGTTGTGCCATTGCCCGTGGAACCTGTTTCTGAAGAACAGGTTAAGTTTGTCAGATATTTACATATGTTAAATCAGTTTGAGATACTGTCTGGTGAAGATACATTGGAGTTAATATTGACACTTTAGAAACTACAAATCATAGGGGAAAATACAAAAATACTACTTCTGTAATGTCTTTGAGAGAACCTGGGTATATGGAACTGGATATCTCTCTGGTAGCTGAAGTTTTGAACCATACATAGAATATTTACCATCATAAGCATGTGAAGTGTTAAGTTTTGAATTACTGTTTTGCAGAAGTTTTAGTTCTATTGTGTGCATGTTTTTAGATAAATGTCTGGCTGTTTTGTAAAACAAACCCTTGAACACATAGAAAAAAACCCAACAGTGTTTAAACTGAAATGAATTTCTTCCTTTCATGTCCTTCCTCTACCTTCCTTCCTGAATAACCCTTTGGTTTTTATAATCTCCTGTAGCAGGCTCAATCTTTTCTGAAAGAAAAGCCTCCTTGTTCCATCTCTGCTGTAAATCTGTTTGTGGCACTTGAATTCTTCCTGTAGGAAAAAATTAAAGTAGCCTAAGCAGCAGTTTCAGCATTCACAGGTGTATTTGGAGGGTGCATTTTGTTGGTGACTGCTGATGTACTTGATATTTTTTTTTTTTTTTTTAATCTTTAATCTGATTGCTCAGAAGTATTTCTTAGATAGGCAGCCAGATACATGATAACTGGGTGGGCTGGGTTGAACATGCTCTGCTTTATGCGTAAAGAAATGTTAAAACTGGAATCTTGGAAATGCATTAATACTGGCCTTGTGAATTTTCTTTTTGAAATGAACCAGTGTTTTTACAGGAATAGTAAGCTCTGAGTATTTCTGATGTGTTGTGTGGTTTTGTTTTTTTTTTTTTTTTAAATCTTTCATCCTTTCTTCTGTAGAGTGTGGTGGGTTGACCTTGGCTAGATGCCAGGTGCCCACCAAGCTGCTTTGGCACTCCCCTCATCAGCAGGATTGGCAGTGGAGAAAATAAGATAGAAAAAAACTTGTGGGTCAAGGTAAAGGTAGTATAATAAAAGCAAAAGCAGAGATTGCATGCAGAAGCAAAGGAAAACAGATTTATTCTGAACTTATTAGCAGGTGATGTCCAGCTGCTTCCCTAGAAGTAGGGCTTCAGTACCTGTAGCAGTTGCTTCAGAAGGTACACTTTGTAATAACAAATGGCCCCACCTCTCCTTTCTCTTACTGTTTATTGCTGAGCGGAGGTAATACGGTATGGAATATCCCTTTGGTCAGTTTGGCTTGGCTGTCCTGCTATGTCCCCTTCCAAGATGTTGCCTACCCTCAGCCTACTGATGAAGAGGGAAAGTTGGAGAGGCAGCCTTGATGCCGTGTGAGCACTGCTCAGCAGCAGCCAAAACACTGGGGTGATACCAACGCCCTTCTAGCTACCAGCGCAAGGCACAGCACCCTGAGGGCTGCTGTGGGGAGAATCGGCTCCGTCTCAGCCAGAGCCAGTACGTAGGGATATGCTAGAGGTTATTGCTAAAACTTCAAATTTTGGGTAGCACTCTTCGGTCATATTTTCTTACAGTTGCGAGAATATTAGAGTTACCTTTTCTCAAGTGGACTCTAACCCTATGTACAGGAGAAATAACACAGTCCATCTTATCAAACATATGGGAAATCTTGAGTGCTACACCACATAACCTTTCTGAATTGCTTTGACTAAGAAGCTGGAGCAGTGGCTATATGTCCGCCACATATGGGCCCGTAGACAGACACACACTTACGTATCTGTGTGCAGCAACTGCCTGGGACTTGTCCAGCTGCTGGTTTTCTGGATTTCTCTGCCTTTTTCGACAGCTCTGTAAATCCTTTCTTTACTGTCTTCTTTGAGCCTTGTGTAAGTCTTTTGAAAACATTGCAAGGCACTAGGAGTCTAGTGTGACCTGTACAGTTATTGTGTGTCTGGATACTCTCCAGGGAAAAGCACTGAAGCAGAACCACATAAGCTGAATGTGAGAAACTTGAATTTCAGGTGAACGTTTTTCTAATGGAATTAGCTGTGTATAAAATTGAAGAATAAGCAGCTGTGGGCTCCTTGTGCAGGTATCCGTTAATGAACAGAAAAGCTATTTAGAGTGTTCAACTTGGTATGGGATCAGAGTTATGTGAAACTTGGTCCCTCTAGTTTCGTAACCTTTGTCAACATACAATTGTTTCTTTATGTGCGTGTAACTTGCTAGCTCTAGGTGGAAATCTTGAAGCAAAGGTCCTATTTATTGCTGTTGCTTCACTTCTGCACACCGACCCATTTGATTCTCTCACAATCTGAGTAGTTAATCTTTTCTCTGTTTAACATTTACCAAAAAGTTAAGAGAATATTCTGAATTACGGCTTCTTCATATATAAAAACTGTTCTCTTTCCTTTCTAATAAAGTAGGAAGTAAGCCTGAATTTGAATAAAATGCTTTTTCTCCTTATCTCCTTTATCTCCTGATATTTTTATATTCTCTGTTCTTATGTGAAAGACCTAGACTAGGCTATTGAGCACATATTTTCCTTAAACTTTGTTTTAAAAACACAGGAATCTTGTTTTGTGTAACAAGCAATTTGTTTAAATAAACAAGTTCTTTTGTTGTGGTATTTTTTGGTTTTTTGGTTTTTTTTGTTTTTTTTTTAAACCCTCCTTTTTCAGATTTGGAATGTTCAGTTGTTGCAGTCCTGTTGTAATGTGCTAGTTAGCTATATTTTAGAAAAAAGCTTGATGCACAGTGTATTGTGTATCCATAAAAAAAAGGACGTTAATACAGAAGGGAATGGACTCTGCTCTAACTTAATTTTGTAGAGCATGATTGTGAGTTGTATGTATTAAATTCCATAATCTTGATTATTTTTTTTTTATCTCCCCAACCCCCACCTTCTGGGTATGTTTGTGTGCATGGTGATGAGAAGTCCAGGACTGAGTAAGATGATTAGAGTTTATAGCTGAGCTAGCTGGAGGGATTAGTGCTTTCCTGGTATGTGGCATTTATCTTGGATGTAACCCACAATTGCAAATTTATCCAATACAGTCTTTTGCTCTGAACTCTTTCAGAATGTTACTCCTTTGTGGTTTTATGTATTCCTGCACGTAAGTATTAAATAATGAGACTTCTCATTTTTCTCCTTCTCCAAATGAATCTCATCTTTATGGTGGTCAGTATCTTCAGTTTTCTGTTACCACCTGGAAAATATTACCACTGCAGACAGTATCTGCATATTTTATTTTTTAAAATTAATGTCTTCTATTTGTGCAGTTGATCCTTTTAACAGTGACTAACATATTTGAAGTAAATGCTGTGAGTAATGGCTTTTTCAGTTAGTTTCAGTTCTCATGTTTCTGTTCTGACACATTTTGAGCATTCTTACTAGTGAAGTCACCTCTGAAAGGGATTAATACAGTTATAATCACAATTTCATTAGATTCTTTTATATGATCTTGTAACTGGAAAATACATTAAAGTAATTTTATAGCAAGAATAATATAGTATTTTAATCACTTTTGACAGCTGAAAGGGGTGAGAGTAAAAATCTGGATATTTGAAAAGACATTATTGGATTGTAAAGGCAACTTTTATGTCTGGGCTCTAGGTGGCAGGATTGTTCCATGTTCCTGGAATTGATAATCGTGGTGAATTTAATAGCAAAATCGAACAGGCGAAGGTGTGCCAGGTTAATAGCAACTAGTATCGTCATTAGAGCTTTCAAATGGAACAAGCGTATCATTTTAGAATGGCTGTGCACAGGTGTAATGGCGTGGTGTAGCTTAAGTTCCCAAACTCCACTTTATCCTATATTAGCTTAGTAAAACTGCGAAGACCGGTATATCACTGCTAGGCACTAGTGCAGACATTTTGAATACAGCACTTAAAGGAAAGAAGGGCCAGATTATAAAAACTGTATTTTTATTGTGCAATAATGAACCTTGTTTGGTAAATAGATACCTTGAATTTGTTAGAAAAATCTGTAGAATGAAGCATTGCGTTTCCTCAAAGAAAATTTAGGTTAGCTATAAAGTAAACTCACCATTCTTAAGCACTGCTTCTATAGCTATTAAAGAAATGTATTTCCATATGCTGCATTCATAGGAGAAATAAACTTGGATTATGTCTGAGGGTGGTTTTTGAGCCGATTTTCTGCTGTGCTGTATCTTCAGAATATTACAGTGTTCCTGCTCTTCTGAACTATCCTTTGTGGTATTTCAAGTTAGATGTTTCTGGTTTCTGTCATATAATACTCTTGCTGTAAAAAATTTAGTGAAGATAATACAGAACAAGGGAGGAGTGAAACTTTTTACTGAAAATACAGTCCACAAATACATGGGGCTAATAGCTATGTTTTCAATTTAGTGCAGTAGACTAGCAATACTTAACTGAGCTTTTTGCCTGGAATATGAAGAAATGTTATTTGATTCCCTGAGTAACTTTTTGTGGAAGGGAGTGTCTCATTTTCCCCACCCCCCAGCAATTAGTAACAAGTTCAGTTTTATGAACAGGGTTTTTTTTAATTGGTTCCTAATCTGACAGCTTAAAAAAATATTAAGTCATGTACTCTGCTTCATTGGGTTAGCTATATAAACTCCTGTTGTCCTGAAAGCATAGCTAAGATGACTTATTAATTTAGGTGGTTCTTTTAAAAATTCTTTGTGTGCTATTATGCTTGTTGCATGACTCATGAGTGGTACCATGAGCTCTCTGCAAACGTGACTGTCAGTGCAGTTGAACATATTCTGCATTTTATGTGTCAATCAAATGAAAGCAAATAAGGAAAATGGGAGAGGTGCATGTGTATGCAATTCAAAAAGAAGGATTTACTTCATCACAACTATATAATACATGTTTCTGACTGTGGCCTTTACCTGAAGGGTTCTTGTGTGAGGAGAGGAAAGGTGCTGGGTCAGAAATGATGGAAATTTTTATAGTCTGAATGAGCACGGTGCAGAGAATACTAATAGTTCACACAGCCATTCTAGCAGTACATTTGCATGCTTGCAGTTGCTTGCAACTGTCCCTGAATATCAATCTTGCATATGTCCAACCTTTGATTCAGAGGGCAACCTCGCACACAATATAAAATGCAGTGCTTTAGGACTATCTTTAAATTAGAAGAGCAAGGAGGAGAGAAGATCAACTTCAATATTAGTGAACAGTTTATAAATTGAAGGTAGATATTCAGAGGCATAGGAGGGGGATACCTTAAATGAGGGACTCCAGATCTAAATATGTGCTTTAAATGTGCAAATTATTTTCTCTTAAATGATACAGTTCATCAGTTCACCTTCTGTATGCACAATTTTTTAATTCTCCTGTACTTGTACCAGACCACCTGAATACTGTTCACATTTTTCATGTCAGGCAGTACATAGGAATTGCTGAAAATGTGTGATGGGGATATTGCATTTCTGGTACTGCATCATGCCTTTCAGTCTGTCAGTGGCTGCAAAGGACTTAGCAGTATGTCTGAGCGTGTCAAGCAAATGTGCCAAGAAGTGTGATAGGGGCTTGATTCTTCCTTCTCTAGCCCTGCTGTAGGTTTGGACGATATTTACAGCCTTCTGCAGCTCTTGCTCATCCTGGAATGCATGTCCAACAAGAAATTCTTATTGTTAGCTCAAGTAAGACTTTGAGTTTATACAGTTGTTCCTAGGCTCTTCTCTCTCTGCAGAGAAATACCAGAATGTAAAACCTGATGAAAAATTGGTTATAGCTTAGCTATAGGAAAGTTTTGAAGCCCTATAAGCCATGGTATCTTAACACTGTATATACTTCTAGTTTTATATGTGAGATTGAATCTCTTATTTTTGTTCAGATGATTGAGATGAAATATGCTTTTCTTTAAATATTTTTTGTTGCAAGATATTTTCTGTGAAGTTGAAATCGGTGTTTGTTTTTCTTTTAATTTGGTAGCATGACAAAGCTGCTATCGTGACTAGAAATCTTTGTTAAGTAGCGTTAGGGTTATGGGTAGTTATAGAAATTAAAGATAGGTTGTAGAATGAGGATTGCAGTGGTGGGTTGTGGTTGGTTTTTTTTTTTTTTTTTTTTAGAATAAATTGTGATATATTTAAATGGAAGTATTTTTGTTACAAAGGATGTTACTGATGTAACTTGATTAAGTCTTCCCCAGCAGAGCAGGCTGATGTTACTTGCTGTGGTGTTTCTCTTCAAACAGCTTGGTGTTAAATTAACACCAGTGATAGTAACTTGACTTGGTGTATGTTAGTCACTATGTTGGCAAGGCATAGAACATCTGTGCCAGTAAATTTTCAGAATTTACATAGTGTTGCAGGCTTTCCTACAGAACCTATGTGACTCTGTAAGATGATTGACTATGTGTATCTGCCCATAGGTGCTGTTGCTGATTGTCTTTTGGCTACCGTTGTTTTCCCTTCCAATTCACAGCTAGCGCGTGAGCCTTCTTTTTATAGGCATCAGTGAGGATGGGTGGAAATATCTGTTATGCTAGGGCTTTACTTGAGGCAATATCAAAAGCCTGATTTGGTAGTTGCTGAAACATTTTGCCCCCTCCCACTCTGTGATGAATTATTAGTGTAGACATGGTTGGAATCAACAAAGAGAGCTTTCATGGGAGTAGCAGTGCTCTAGGCAGCTAACAACAGGAATCAATCGTATTGCCCTGTGATATACTGAGGATTTTCTTAAGCATTGTTGTTAAAGCGTGTTCAGGGTTTTTTGAGACAGTACGGAGAAACAGATATTTTTTCTTAGTGTGTGGTGGTTGGTGTTTTTTTTATTTTTTTGTTTCTCCTCTGCTCTGTCCTCCAGATCAGAAGTTTTTGGTAATAAAAATGTTGCACTTGGTATTAAGTTCAACTAAATCCAGGGCAGAAGCTAGGGGATATTCATATTCTGATCTCTGAAGGGATGAACAATGAAAATTTAGAGGTCTTGCAACTCCGCAGGGCTTTGCAAGTCAGTTGGTACCTGCAGCGGACTTCCTGCTCGATCATTAGAAAATGATCACAGTAATGTAATCCCAGATCCCCAACCAAGCCAATGAACAGCAAGATCATGATATTAGTTGGAGTGCTTGTTAAAACACTGCTGTTTTTCCCCCTTCCAAACAGATAGTAGTTGTGGCCTTGGGGGATCCTGCATTTTCTTGCTGTGGAAAAAAAAGACATCAGCAAGAACACTTTGTAATTCCATGCCTATTAGAGAGACATCAGCAGATGGGAGAAAATCCTGTGTGTTTTTTATCTGAAAGAATTTAAAATTTGGTCCAGAACGTGCAGTTTCAGGCTATTAAAACCTGAGATGCTAAAATGCCTCTGAAAATCCATAATTTGAAATTTAAACTCACTTTTTAAGAGTATGTTAACTGAGGGTTTTATGAACAAAATACGGATGTGAAAGCTGGTTGTAGCTTCCTTGTGTCTAAAAGAAGACTTGGCTTCTACATGGACAATTACTCTTCTTACTTGATTAGTTCTTGCTCTTGAATTTCAGAAGACTGAGTAGCTTGTTTCCAAGAGACAGTATATGATAAAGCACAGCAGTGACAAGAATTATGATTGATATGCTGCCCAGTCCACAGTTTGGGAGAAATGTCTGATTTTCCAGTAAAAGTGTGTATTTTAGACTTACTTTCTGAAGAACAGAGCTGATTTTGAGTATCCTCATATAATTGATATGTGCATGGCTCACAGCTTTTTAAAGGTTTCGGGTTTTTTTTCCCCAGGATTTTTCTGACTGAAAAGAACTTCAAATACAGTCTTGCATGAGTTCTTTCAGTCTTTGTGAAAAGAACTGGGTTTGCTCAGGGAATGGCTTTGCCTTTGTAAGTGGTTTCTGGTGGTCTTCCAGTTCCTGCCCCCCTGGTCTGAAGCAGACTGACAACGTGCCAGCTGAGGTCAAGTGAACAAGCTTAGAGAAGCTTAGCATTGCGGTGCTGTCAACGATTTCTCAAAATTCACCTCAGAAGTCTTTATTTTGTAGTGCATGCCTTTGTTTTGTAATGCCAGTGGTGTTAATTAACACCACTTCAGTGTTAGCATACCATACTCTGGATGTATCTAAGCATTTTTTGAATATGTTATACTTTTCTGAACCAGTAAAAAAGCAATTTTCCTTAATTGGTGAAAGGCTTTTACTGGTGAACCATTACTGAAAATTGACAGTAATGACAGACATTGTGTACACACACCTCTGTATCTTAAAATGCCTGTTGACTGGTAATGTGATCAGCATATGCCTTTCAAAAGCTTAATTAACGTGTATGTTTTCGTTTAGAAAAGGCAGCCCTACTAATATTACTAGAAGGAATGTGTTTTAAAACCCATGATCAATACAATTTGTTCCGTTGTGCCTCAATGACTTGGTTATCTGACAAAACACTGTGTGAAGTTACTAGAATTATCCTGGATCACTCTTGGAGTCGAGGATTTGTGAATGTGATTTCTTGCTTCCAGTTGAAAATGAAAGGCTCTACTGCTTAAATTGCCAAATGGAGTGAAGTTGTAATTCAAGCTAAATATTAAAAGAACTGCAGCACAGTGCGATGGGGTTGTGCCTGTGAGCCATTAACAGCCAGCTGAAGCACATTTGCTCTGCTGTGCTCCAGTGCCGTGCTGGGAAGCAGGGAGATGGCTGCCTTGCTCCCCCCCAGGGGCTCAGAGGGACCCTTGTCAAAGAGAGCTGGGCACGCTTGGGTGGAGGAAAGCTGCTTGTAGCACGGGGTTAGGTGGGCAGAGGGACTGTGCCCGAGACACCCCGTTGGGAGGCAGAAGGTGAGCAGGCGGGCTCTTGGCGGTTGCATACCTGGGGTGATGAGATGCGTCACGGAACTCTTGAGGAGAGGTTTTCCCACCTTGCTACAGCACAGAGTTCCAAAGGGACTGTAAGGGCATGGTAGGCAACAGGGAGGAAGGAGATTACAAGTGGTTTGTGAAGAGTCTGGTTTACCTTGTGGTGTAATGAAGCCAGATAGATCTAGTGAGTTTGGGCCTTGAAGAATAGGGAGTAGCAGCGATGCCTGAAAGCTCAGTTTATGTTTGGATCCTCCTGTCACAGAAAAGTAATCAGAAAGCGCCTGTTTAGAAAATTGGTGCACTAGTTTTGTTTTTCTTCAAAGCACAAGTTAGCCAAATGGTGTCTTCTACCTGTACTGTTACTAGTTGAAACTCAGATAGTCAACAAGGTTCATGGGTATCTGATATGTTTTTCAGAACTTTGCCAAGAATATTTTTGCAATTCTTCAATCAGTAAAAGCCAGAGAAGAAGGCCGAGCACCTGAGCAAAGACCTGCACCAAATACAGCACCAACGGTAAGAGCAGCACTTTGAGTATGACGGCTGTAACACCAGAAGTGAGAGTGTCTTGTTATTAAATATGAAATTTATTTTGGTTTAGTTCCAGTGAATGCACAACTTCTCAGCATAATTTCACAGATATTCTTTGACTTAAATTACATTTATTGGTATTTATAGAGTTGAATACATTAGTTTAATTTGTTCAATATGTTCTTGTTACTTAGAGGTGAAACTGCTTCTGCCAGCTTCTGCATTTATTGAACACTAGTGACATCCTGCATCTATTTGCAAAAAATGTATTAGATGAGAGTACTGCCATTTCAGACAAAATGTTTTGCTGTTTTTCTGACAGATAGGGTAGCAAATGTTTAAGAATCTGGAACATGACTCATGAGTGGGAACAGCTTGAACTAGCTTTCTTTTGCCTGTAATAAATCAGCAGACTTAGAGGTTTATTGTTTAAGTCTATCTAGGTATTAGACAGGATTTGTTTTGTATTGTGGTGTTTACTATTGAGTTCTATTAAGCCTAATATATTCTTGAACTCGGTGGCAGTCTGCTCTAAAAGCTATTTAATCATACTTGGTTTTGGTTTTGCTGCTGCTACTTTTGACAAAGAACTAAATTTAAATAACAAGATGAATTCCAATATTTAAATATTTGCTTTGTGTTGAATTTCGTAAATTGTGCACGGCACTATTCAAATGTCCCATTCAGAATAGTTGTGAATACGTAACTAAGCCATCCACAAAAAAGATTGACTTGGTATTTAGCATGTCTCTAGATTGGCACTTTTTTAAACTTTTCCCAGAATACCTTTTTTTTTTTCCCCGCCCCCCCCCCCCCCCCCCCCTCCAAATATGTTTTTATTCTGTAGGTTTAGCAGAATTTTAGCTTAATCAGGCTGGCAAGGAACATTTTGTGTGTGTGGCTGAAGGCTTAATCATGAGTTGTCAGTTGACAGGTTTTTTTCCTCTTGCTAGTTCTTGAGATATTACAAAAACTGTGTGATTTCATAAAACTTTACAGATTTTTTGCCAATGCAGTTTGTTATTGCTACTTTAATTTTGCCTCGGGTCACTGTCATTGTTTTTGGTATGTACTTCTAAACTCGGTTTCTGTAAGGTTATAAGTGGATTTTGAAGGGAAACATGTCAGAAGTTTTCAAATGCATTGAGACTCCTACTGAAGTTCTTGAACAGTTCCATGTAATACTTCATGATGTTCATAAAGCATCAAGTATCTTTTAGTATGTTTAACAAATGTTATTTAACCTGTTTTAGGATCCCACTTTACGAAATAAGCAACCTATTCCAGCTGCCTACAACAGATATGATCAGGAAAGATTCAAAGGCAAAGAGGGTAAGTGTACTGTAATACTTCTTTTAAAAGGAAAAGAAAAAGAAGTGGGGAAAGAAATCAATGAGTTATAAAGTTTGGGTTAGGGGATTTTCTGTGCTTTTACTTTTGAAACTTAAGAAAAGACCAAAAAAAGCTTCAACTATGCCTGAAGATTACTTTTCCAAGTAATCAAGTCTGAAAATATTATCTATTAGAAATAATTTCAATGTCTCAGGAAGCAAAATGAAAGCTTAAAACCAGAACTACTTGGTGGTGGGGGAATTAGTTTGGGAAAGGTCATATGCAATTAATAAATAAATAAATAAAAAAAAAAAAATGCAAATATGACTGTCAGGTGCATAAAATGAAATAGATTGGGTGTCCTCAAACAATAGTAATTACTTGACAAGTTGCTTCCAGTTAATTACAAGTAAAGATTATTAGCTTATTATGTCTCCTTAATTACAAAACAAACTGGTAGCAGTGGTGCAAGATATTATCTCCCTGCTGGAGAGAAGATGGAAATAATCTATATATTTAAGAATTATCTATCACTTATTTTAAAACAGAGTGGAAAGCTGAACTTGAGTGGTGATTTGTCTTTCTAACTCAAACTTTTTCTTCCATCCCCTTTGCTTTTTTTCTTTATCTTCTGTTTTTAGTGCACGTTCTAGTTATTTCATGTTTGTGTCTTGCTGTATTTTTAATTTGTAAATCTTGTGTTATGGTTGGATTTTTTTGTGTTTCTTGCAGAGGACAAGGCAAATTTTGTTACCCTTCTGAGTTGCCTCTTCATTCTAGTTCTCAAACAAAATCATTCTCTTTAATGACAGTTCCTATGCATGCTTTTGAGGACTTTCTTTTCTGACTGCAAGAACTTACATGCTGCTAAATGCCATCTTAAACTGTGGATGAGGAATTCAGCTTACATCTTTTACCGTATTTGGCTTTGTCCAAGTTAGTACCATTATTTGTTGAGGGAGACTGAGTAACATTCATATGCCGTCTGTATGATTTCTCAGATGCTGTAGAAGTGCTGTGCTATTGCTAATTGTGTCCAATTTTGTATTGAAATGGCATGGTCTTTTTTGCTATACAAATAAAAAGCAAGAGTATATTACAGTATTACTTGGATATTCACTTTTGATTGTAACTGGAGAAAGAAAAGCATAAAATATAACACCAAGGAGAATTTCATGCTATAAGAAATTTGTGAAGCTTACATTTTTCATGTACCTCTTACTGGATAATATATAAGAATTTCAGAATCTGACTGTAGCCATCTCTGAAGTTACTTTAAAAAAAAAGTTCTATGAATATACACTTTATATGTGAGTACATCCTTTAGGTTTATGGGGTTTTTTGTGTGTGTGCAAGTTACTATAGGAGACTTGGTCAGATATGCTATTATATCCCCTGTTGGCCTCAATATTCTTTTATTTTGGTGCAATGGTTTTTATTTACTACTACTCGTTGACAGTTGCCTGGGGGGTAAGAGAAAAAAGCTGAAGCAGGATGTTTGCTAGCTTTTTCAGCATTGAAAAATAATCTACAAATAGCATCCATGAAGAATTAATTGTTGTTATAAAAGTCAAGGGAATTTGGGAAAGAAAGGAAGAAAAAAAAGCCCCAAACAACAACCCAAAAACCAACACAACTCTTCCATGAATATTTTTATTAGTATTTCTTCAGTTTGTTTCTGATGATATTTTCAGACTCCAGTACTCGCATATTTGCCAAGTAGTCTTCCTTTTACTACCATTTCCTATTAAGAATTAAAAATGGTAAATATCCAGACTGGACAGTATGAAATAAAAGGTGGAGAAAGAAATTAATGGACAAGGCTAACAGTTCAAATATAACAATGCATATAATTCAATGTGGAGTCTTTTACCACAAGAGACTCAGGGAAAGGAATGGTCTAGTGTCCTTCCAGATGACAAATCGCGTAGTTTTAGTACACAGCCTGTGCAGACAACATCTGTGCTAAAGGGGTGAATGTATTGTATGCTTTTACCACACATGTGTGGTTCAAGAGGGAACAGAAAATAAGAGGTTTTGCATGGCAGGAAAAAAGAACCCAGAAGAGTTTGTTGAGCAGCTAACCAGCGTGGGGTTAATGTAGAAATTTCTGAGCAGAAATCAAAGAAGAAATTAAATGCATGTCAGGGGGGAAAAAATGTTTCTGTAATTAATAATTGTGAAAAATCCATTTGTATGTGATTCTGAGAACGTGGTCTTGGGGTTTCTGTTAGTGTTGAAATGGACTCCAGCTGATGTTCCAGTTGAAAGGTTCTTTTGTGATGTGATGGTCATGAAGTGCCTGAAATGGTTATGTTCCGCCTGGGTAGTTGTTACCACTGCTTCTTTCTTGGACATGTTTATGTGCCTTACTTTCCAGTTTCTTGTATTTGGTTTAGTCATATGTGGAGTTGATTTTGTATTTTGGTTTTCTCAGTGAATTTAAAGAAATACGTATAAGAATAGCACTGGTGTAATACCAAGTTATATGTGTAGGTTAGCATGTGAAGTACAAATTAGGTGTTTGAAAGAATGTGTTTCAAATACAAAATTGACTTATGAAAGGTATTGATACAGCATTTATGGAAATTATGTAGAATTAGAAATTAACATCTAGATTTCTTAGGAGAGGACCTAGAGATATTCAAGTTACCTTCCTCAGCTACAAGTTAACTTTAAAAAATAGCAGAATACCTTATTTGCTTCTGGAGTATTCTATTATAAAACTATAAATTTTAGTCTAACTGAAACTCACAGTGCCAGGTAAGTTTTAAAAGCTATAAGTAGGCATTTATGTTTTCCTATGCCATTCAGTAGTGGTAATGTGATTTGCTTAAAACTGAACTTTATGCATCACTTGTAACCATATCACAAGTTAATTCATTCCTTAAAGAATTTTTAATTTGCCTTCAAAATTCAGTTGTAGCCCTCAAATTCTCAGTGTGGAAGTGAGATTGCAAGCAGAAAGTCATCAATAAAAGTAAAGTAAGGCATTTTTTGTTCCTTTAAGACTATTTTTTTTGATGGTTAGTCTAGTAAGAACTTGGAATAACGTGTTTACGGAAGCCTTGCAGTATTGGGGATTTTGGGAAAGAGGTCTGAAGGAAAAGGAAGATTATTTAAGTTCTAGGTATAATAACTTGAAGTATTTATGCAATTGTATCCATGTTTATTAGTAATGATGGATAACACTTGAGATAAAGTTGAACTCTATAGATTTGTGTCACTCTGAAGGCTTTCTATATGTTGCCCTATATGACTGTACATGTGGTTGGCTAGAGAGTGTGGAAGGGAGGACTGCGTGTTGTGTGTAACAATATTCGTAGTAGTAAATTTGGCTAAGGATTGAAACAAAGCCAAGGGAGGCAGTGTTTCTAAGCTTTTGTCTTTGTCTCACCTGTTTGCTCTTTCCTCAGAGGTATTGAAACTGTAGGAAGGATTCACCATATTCCTCGGCTAGTTGCATGATGATTGCGGCTTATTGTCTGTCTGCAGCTTCGTATAATACTACAGTATTTGTGAAGATTTAAAGTTTAGGCAGCAAAAAGATGAACTGTTTTTTCTTTTAATATTTGTGTGGTTTAATACAGAATCTTTCCATTAACAGTTTTGTCCTTAGCAAACACAATTCAGAGCTCATAGGGTGAAGATGGTAAATTTAGGAATTTTAACATGAGATGCATTAAGTAAACAGCTGAGTTGCAGCCAAATTTCTCAGCTTCTTGTGATGGATTGTTATTTGTGATGCAGTGTATCAGGATGCCTCTCTGGCTGGTTGGCTTAAAATTTTCATGCCAGATGGGGCAGGCTTTGCTGCTTGAATGGTTTAGATTGCTTTAATAGTAAATGTGAGGGGGTTGGTAATTTTAAAGTACTATTCCTGAAGAGCAAATAATCAGTTACACCTGCAGTCAATGGAACTGCTTATGCAGCCCTGAGTCAGTAGTTGTTAGCTTTCTCTCAAATGGGTGTCTTGTTGCTGCGGCTTTGGTTAGGTAGGAGAGGGAAATCTTTCCTTTGACGTTCTTAAAGTTCTGTGATATATGCCATAGGAAATGTATTAGAATGTCTCTTGCAGTAGGACTCGTACATCCTAGATTTTTCTACAGTGGAAGAACATGTTACTTGGCAGCACACCCATCACGCTGAACTGTTCAAATGGTTTTGAGGTGAGGCAGTGAACTCCCTGCACTGCCTTTCCTTGGCGGCCGTTTCCTTCCTGTTGGTTTTGTTCCTTTCATGCTGGCAGTCAGGGGTTGTGTCCCCTCTTCACAACACAGGGCTCCGTTCTGTGCTAAACATTTTGTACTCTGCTTTTGTAGTTTTATTCCTTTCCTTCATATTACTCCTGTTAGCTTTTTTTTTTTTTACACTTTATTAATGACATCTTTACTAGTGGTATTTTATTCATGCCACAGGCCATCTTGTTCAAACCGCAGTCTGTCATATCTCCTTGGGCAACATAACATAATCTTTAAATCCTTTTCAGGATTTCAAAATCCAGTGCCCAAATGTCATTCGACACTTACGAAGGTATTTTGTGTGCTCTCCTATGTGCCTCCGTGTTTGATATCTAAGTACATATTTACTGATGTTTATGGTTTGCAGCTCAGCTGGTGGTATACTGCAACTTTGAGCTGATGTATAGGACATTCTAGGTACTAAATTGTTCTGGATGCTATACCTAGGTGTTTTCCCCTGGATTTTTGGGTGGCTTTACCTGAGATAGTCCTTTTCACATGCTTGTTTCTTTGGTAATTCCAGAGTGTGAAATAGTGTTGGGATGATAATCTTGAAGATATAACATTTTCATGACCCACTGAGTGCATCTCTCAGTATAGATAGCAAAGAAAAGTTTCTCGGTGCTGCTCCAGGTGTTAGGTCTTTAAGTTGTGTTCCAGGAGTGTTGTTCTTGTTTGCCTATTGTTGTCAAGGTTTCAACACAGCAGAAGCCAATACAAAAACGACCCAATAAAAAAAAACCCACCACACAAAACCTCAACAATTTTTAGTCCTGTGTAGTGTAAATTGGGAAGGGTTTTGCTGTACAGACATGTGATTTCAGTTTGTAATGGTAAAGAGTATTGTTTACCTTGTCCAGGTGCGTCCTTCAGGAAAGCTTGCTGTTGACTTCCTGCTGTTGTCATTTTGTGTTTGAATTACTCTTGTAATTATGTTGGATTTTCAAATATAGCTGCGGTTTTTCAGAAACATGCCTAGCTTCAGTCAGTCATAAGTGTTAAGCCTAGGTAGCAGAAGACTATGAAGTTTTTAAACTTGAGGTGACTCTGAACCATACATTTTTTTTCCCCCTCTCCTATGCATTAAGAGAGCTTCTTTGTAAAGCATTTATCATAATAATATTCTTTTAATTGTGTGATTTCTGTTTACACAAGGAGAACAGGAGAACTGGTAGCAGGAGATCCAGAGTTCTGAAAGTTGACTGTCTTGTTAGACTTTTATTTATTGCATTAATTTTTACAGTTATAGGATTCTGCTTTTTTTCCTAGCAGAGAATATGTGTAAGAGTCACATTTGTAAAAAGATTGCAGTCTATCTCTATTTTCTGGCTTAGTGTGACCAGGTCGTCTGATAACTTTCGGTACCGTGCTTTCACTTCAGTACTGAAAAACACACACAAATTCGTACTTTTTTTTTTTTATTAGTACTGTGAGAAACTTTTAAATACTTGGTGTTAATTACTTGTAAGATTATTACTGAACTGTTATATATGAACTGTGCAGAGAATGTTGTAAACTAATTAGTGTAGCTTGGAAATTTAGGCGTGAAACTTCTTAACTTGTTAGGGTATAGTACTGAAATGGAGTGTTCAGTAAACTTCTGTAGAATGAAATTTGGTGTCAGTGATTTAATTACCATGGGTGTGAAGTGGGGTAGTGAATCATTTCCAGGCAGTCTGCAGAGCTGTTGCTATCTGGGGTTTGAAGAGTATACAGCTGAAAAAAAAGTGGTTATTCAATCTTATTCATCCACAATTCAAAGAAAGTCTAACTTGAGCTCTTCAGTGATTCAGAGACATGCTTCTTTGTTCTATTTGCCTAGACTTCCTTCCAAAAATTCAGGTTAATTTGAGTCTTTTTAAAGCTATTATTCTTTTGGTAATGGATCAGTGCTCAAGCTTGCACCCGGATTGCGTAGCTAGAGCTGCAGCAGGTGCAGAATCAGAATGCAGAGTGACCTAGATGGACATAGAGCAGTGGGCTTTAGGCAGATGGAAGGCACCTTGAACATTAATACTCTCATGCAGGGAAATGGAAATATAAGCAAATGGTGATCTATAATCAGCCCAACAAGCTGATGCATTAGGGGGCATATTTTAATTTCCAGGTCTAATTCTTTCAAATGAGAGAAGGTGCTCAGATTGATGCATGGTGATGCTAACTAGTGATGAACCACACTGGAAAAGTATGTGATTCTTTGACAGTCTTTGGGTCATTGAACTGTGAAATTGTGATCATAATACATGCAATGACTGGAGAAGAAAATATAGTCTTAATGTTAACTGACGATAGTGGTTTGGAAGCATTAGATTGATTATTCAGTACTAGTTATTGTGTTTAGTCTCTCAGGATGTGGCTTTTAAGGCATTTGTTGATGTTGGTGTTTTTAACAATGCTTATGTGTTTATGAAACTGATTATATCTGGCAAACAGAAAAAGTTGGGATATAGTTTGTGACAATACACTAAGGCTGGGCTTTGCTTGCATTCTTTACTCCTTAGGGTTAAAAGTTTAGAGTATTTAATATGGACTGCTTTTTGCCTAAAGGAAATGTGTATGATAACTTTGCTATAATTTTACTGAAAAATCCCAGTGTATTGAAGACTCTCAAGTAAGTTTGGGGTTTTTATCAGTTGTTCTGCATCTAATTCCAGTTTTAAAAATAAGGGTGCAAAGTCTTGCTATCATGATGCTTTTATGTAAAGGGCTCTCTTATTCTTGAATACACTTAGTAGATGGCTTATAACTTTAACTGCTACTTCTATTACCATCAGTGAGGCTGTGATTTTGAAACTGGAGTTACAAACTAATTCTTGTCCAGGCATTAATATTTCATGTCTGTGCTGGTGCATGAGTCAGCAGTACAGATTCAAGCCAATGTGGGAGGGTGGGGAGAAACATGCTGCTTTTGTTTTTCTTAGTCAGAGGGTTTGGTACAGTGTTTATGCTGATGTGTGTTGGGGGCATGTCCCGTGGTGCTCCAAGTTGCTCTGGAGTCCTCTTTACTTTGGCTTGTGGTTCCTCTTGTGTCCCATGTGTGGTTTTGAGCAGCTGCATGGGGGTCAGCCACTGCCCTCAGAGAATGCTCTGGAAGAAGTGCCTCTCTACTTTCTAGCCTGGTCCTCGAATGTAACTTACAACCAGCCGCATTAACCTGGCTAACACCTTCTGCATTCGTTGAAGTGGGACTGCAGCTGTAACGGCGGAGTCCCTGACTTGGAAGCATTTGTTCTCTGCTTTGCACAGGCTGTGTACAGTGAGTGGAGCTGAAGGTACTACTGTGTGTGGCCAAGCGTACAAGCTGTTGAAACCTTATAAAAAGGCACAAAAGTGCAAGTGGCAGGGCTCTCACTTGTAGCGGTGCTTATTTCTGTAAGAAAAGTGAGTGGCTGACTAGTAGAATATCACGTGGTGAGTGTGAGAGGATCAGGTCAAAAAAGCTGTATTCTGAGAAAAGGCTGTGCTGTTACCAGTTAAAGGAGGGTTGCTGTGATTATCTGCAAGGTGGCAATGCTTAACTCTCATTCACCAGTTGCTTGAGAGTTTTAGGCAGGAATTTTGAGAGCTGGTGGGCAGTTTGGGAGGTGACTGCTTTTGCTTATCCCACTCTACCTGCAGGTAGCAGACCATGGGTCTGCAGCAGACCTTGTCGTGGCTACAGTAACTGTTAGCAGGAATGTAAGTGGGCTACCTATGTTCTACTTTGGCCATTTAGCATCTATTAGAGTTACATCAAGGTATTGGGTTTGCATGGAAGCTTCCCCCATGCCCGATGGACCTGCTGCTGGCCATGGCCAAGCCAATCGGTGCCAGCTGGCAGCACCTCTGGGGTAGTGTATTTAAGAAGGGGGGAAAAAAACCTGCACAACAAATCGCAGTGGAAGAGAGGAGTGAGAATATGCAAGAGCAGCATTGGTCCTGCAGCCCCCCAGGGCAGGGCAGGGCAGGAGGAGGCAGGAGCAGCTCCAGGTGAGAGCAGAGATTCCCCTGCAGCCCATGGGAAGCCCGTGGTGAGGCAGGCTGTGCCACCAGCCCGTGGAGCCCAGAGGAGCAGACGGCACCTGCAGCCCTGCCGGGGCAGGGGGTGCCCGAAGGAGCCGTGACCTGTGGGCAGCCTGTGCTGGGGCAGGTTGGCTGGCAGCGCTTGGGACCCCATGGGAGGGACCCACACTGGAGCGGCACGTGAGGAACCGCAGCCCATGGGAAGGACTCATGTTAGGTTTGTGGAGAACTGTCTTCCACGGGAGGGATCCCATGCTGGGGCAAGGGAAGCGTGAGGAGGAAGGAGCAGCAGAGGCAGGGTGTGATGGACTGACCGCAGCCCTGTCCCCATCCCCTGTGCTGCTGGAGGGGAGGAGGTGGAGAAACTGGGAGTGAAGTTGGGCCTGGGAAAAAGGAGGCGGGAAGAAGGTAATTACAATTTTTGGCTTTATTTCTCATTATCCTACTCTGATTTGCATGATAATAAATTAAACTGATTTCCACAAGTCGAGCCTGTTTTGCCCGCAACAGTAATTGCCGAGTGTGTCCCTGCCCTTACCCCAACCCAGGAGCCTTTCACTGTATTTCCTCTCCCCTGCCCAGCTGAGGTGGGCAGTGACAGAGCGGCTTGGTGGGCACCTGGCGTCTAGCCTTGGGTCAACCCGCTACAGTCAGTATGAAAAAGTGCGCTGCCATTACTTCCAGATTGTCAGAACTGTTTTGTTTACTCCGTGAGTAGCTGCTGGGTAGCGCTGGAGGGCCTGCGCAGCTGCTGGGGCGGTGCGGGAGGCCGGAGCGCCCAGGGGAAGGCTGGAGGCTCGGCTGGCTCCTTAGCACCCTGCCGTTGCTGTCTCTGCCAGCCGGGAGGCTCAGCACGGTGCTGGGACCGGGGGGCTGGTCAGAGCCAGAGCTCTGGTTAGCAGCTCTTGTGGCTCATTAAAGGAACCAGGACATTTTTTATGAGAGATGTGAGGAGATCTGTGCAAAAGATGAAACCATTGGTGGTTGAGCAGGAGCTTGTTCCCAGCCGGGTGCCTCTCTCCTCTTTGATTTATTTGTCACTGTGCTGCTGGCTCTGTCGGCCTTTATTCCCTTTGCACTGCTGATGGAGATTTGGGTTAGGGTGTTTTTAATTAATTGAGAAGGAATGCAAAGCTTTATTCAGGGGAAAAAGTAGAAAAAGCCCAGTGGAAAGAAATAACTGCAACAAGGAAGGAACATGTAGAACTAATTATAGAACCAGGATTTCTGCTGAGGAGAGAAAACGTGGCAGGCCAGGCATGGCGGGGGATGCTGTTTTCCTGGTCTTCTTCTGGGTGTCTATATTCTTTGGAGTTTGGGAGGCATGTCTAGTTGAAATAGTTGAAAATTCTCCATGTCGTAGGCAAGAAAAATCTGTGATAGGTCATTCTGGAAAGGGGAAAAGGTTCCTCTGTTGGTGACCTTCTGAAATTCACAAACAACTGTCAGCCTGGATTAGATGCCGCTGATTGATGTCACTCCATGTCAGCAAAAGCATCTCTTCAACTTAGGGGAGCTCTACCAAATATTCTGCAAGGCTCCAGGCATCACCTGAAATATTAATACGCTCCTTGCCCAGAAACAGTGACATATATAGTTGCAGAGAAAACTGTTATCCATGAAAGTGTTGGCCAGGTGCAGCTTCACTCATGTTCAGCTGTATGAGCCCTGAGCTAAGACTTAATGCATAATTACATCTTCAGGTTGTGGGGAAAGGTGGTAAGGCAATACCAATTTATAAAGGGAAGCTAGGCTTCTTTTTTTAGTAGAGAAGGCTGGATTTGTGTCGGTACTTGCATTTTGCTTTTTCAGAATCAACTCTGTGTAGTTCAGAAATGTTAAATCCGGCGGAAGGGGAGGGGGGGCCTTGAGAAGCCAAGATGAAGGAGGACTGGAGCTGAGGTGACTGTGTAAAACAAAACGTGGTAACACCGGCCTCTCCACTCGGCAGCTGTTCTTAGGTCTGCTAGCATAATCAAGGGGGCAAGGAGGGGAAGGGACAACCAAAACCAGCGTTCAGAAAGTAGATACCTATCTCTGTGGTGAGAGGAGTATGATCAGTTTTCAACTCTTGGATGTCTTTTTCAGGCACTGGAGAGTTATTAAATCAGGGAAACTTTTCTGCCTCATTTCCTACAAGTGTCTGATAATCTTCCTCATCTAAGGAAGAAAAGATGAGCAACCATAGATGCTTCCCAGAGCATCTGCATTGTTTTCAAGGTTGTCTGGGTTTCAATTTAAGTTAATTTACTCATGATAAGAGCAAGAAGCTCTAACAGTCTTGAAAATCTAATATTTTTCTTGGACTTTTTGTAGGTTCAGATATGAGCATTACTTTGATTCTGCATTATTTCTGGTCTATTATGTTTTTGTGCTGATGCATTGTATGAAGGTGGTGTAAAAAATGGCAAAAATCTTTCAATTCTGAATAGCTGTTCCTGTACAGTAATCAGTTACCTTTACCCAAGTCTAGTGGAAATAGCTCAAACCTTGCTTAGGTATAGACAAATGTTTGCTTATCATGGTTTGATTGGTGATTATCATGCCATTTTAAGTATAATTCTTCTACACCAACCAATGAATTCATAGAGGAATGAGGGCAGGTTAATTAACGTTGATTATATACAGCTGTGGGCTGGCTTCAGGGGCGGTGGGCTGGCTGATGTGGATAAGGTGCAGCTGTGGCTGGTTCCTGCTAAGTAGTTAAATAGCTCTAAGGGGTATGGAAGAGGAGCACTGGATGAAGAGAGACCTGGAGGGAGCAGAGGGAGGAGAGAGAGTGCCCCGAATGTAGGAGAGACAAGGAGAAGGATGCAGCAGAGGTGAGAAGCAGAGGGACTGGCCTGAAGAGGATGAAGAAACATCACGAACAGTAGATAAACTGTTGAAACCTTGTGGGGGATTGGTGGCTATGCAGGGGCAAGGCATGGGAGCTACTTATTGAAGTTAACCTGGTACAGGGTGGTAAAAGCCTTGTTGCAGCCGGCTAGTTTTGAGAGTGCTGCAACAGGGTGGTTAGTTGATGGGGTTAGCTGGCAGTACATGCATGAGGCTACAGGATTTACAGAAGGAAAAACAGGGGTTTTGGTGAGTCCTGGTGGCAGGAGACGACTTATGATCTTAAGAGTGCTGAGAAAAGGAGGACAGAGGAGGAGGATTTTAAAGCAAACAGCCTAGTGGCAGCAGGTTTAGTCACTGAGCACTTGCAGGCTTCTGGCACTTGCTCAGCATAAATTCAGTCTGATTAAAACGACTAAAAAAACCCCCGACAACCAACCACCAAACCCCAAACCAACTGTTTTTATCACCTTTGATCTGGTAGTGTGAATTTATGCAGATTTTACCCTCTGTATCATCTGACAATGACAGTGTTGCTCTTCTGCACTCCAGAAGTGAATTTATCATGTTAAGTGGCCACAGTTTTATAGTCGGCATGTAAACAGATTTCTTAAGTATATTATTCCACTAATGCACCTACAAGTTGAATGTGTGCGTTACAATGCATTCTGGGAATATGAAGCAATTCTCCATTTTGTAGTGAAGAGAATTTGTGAGACTGCATGCCTGTTGTAACACATTCTCATAAAGATTTAAATTCGTATCCTTTCTCTGGAGTGGTTTGAATGATTCCATGCAGCTGGAAAAGCTTACTCTGATTATAGAAAGCAGAAATACCAAATGGGCCTCTGTCTAAAGAAAACACAGATTTCCTAATTACTAACCAGGTTTTGTGTTGTGAACAGGACCTAAACCTCTACCAATAACAAGACGCGTTCTTTGCAAAAATAATTTCAGAGGTGTTTCCAATGTTGTCCATTTAGACATGACTTCCCTCTGTTCGTAATGATTTACAAGAGACTTTTTTTCCATTGCAGAGACGGAAGGCTTTAAAATTGATACCATGGGCACCTATCATGGAATGACTCTGAAGTCTGTAACGGTAAGCTAAAAAGTCTTTTCTTAAACAGGTTTTGTAGAAATGAATGTACCTGTATATCTATATTTCTGTCTGTCTGTATATATCTTGTCAGCTTGGCCTAGGTTCTGAGAAGTCACTTTGGTTGGGTAAAAGAATTGATGAAAGGTCTTCTCTGTGAAAAGATAAGATGTGTTTTAATTTGCTCTGCACATTTTGAGAAATCTTTGCTCAAGGGATTTGTCTGCAGTAGAAAGGTGTGCTAGGAAGGCTTTGCTGGCAGGTGGTTCTTGTGGAAGCGCAGCCTTTTTGTGCTGGACTATAGTGAGATACCCATATTTTTGCTAGCCTTCTGCATGTCTGTGGAGGACATCTATCATAATCATAAGGGATAAAAGTATACTCACAGAACTGAAGGAATAACACCAGGTTTTGGAGTATCGCTGTATTTCCTACTCTTCATTTAGTAACAATAAATCTGTTCAGTGGTGGAAGGATTTGACCTCTGCATTACTGTTGAAGCTTCTTAGCTTAGTGAGATGGACTGCTTTTGTATGACTGTGCAATGCTGTTAGTGGGGATTGATGTACACACAGATGAGAGAGACTGACCCTCAAACAGACTTCCTTTTTTTTGACCAATGTTTTTTCTGCTTTTGTGGAAGTGGGTTGAATTCTCTCAAACAAATGCTGTTTTGATCTGCTGGTAAGTAGGACAGATGCTACAAAACTAATGTAGGGCCCTTGTTAAGGTTTTTGCCATCTGCATACCTATATAAATCTGATGAATAGACAGCACTAAACACTCCCCTAAATCCATGCGCTACTTGTAGTTTGCACTCCTAATTTGAACATAAAATAATATCTTGAATATAAATTTCTTAAAAACACTTAGAGCTTTTTCTTGTTTGATAAAAGTTCTTGCCCAAGTCTTTTATTCCTAACCTCCTCTGGACTTAAAAATTAAAAGAAAAAAAAAAAGACTTTTAAGGAAGGGAATCTACTTGGTTCTGAACAGTGTTGTTTCTAGATTAATTCAGTAATAGATTGGGTGAAGGAGAAGAAAATAAGCCATTATGTCCAAAGATTTGGGTTTGGGTTTGGACTTTGCACAAATCTAGGACTGCTTTATGAGGTGGTGTTATACCAAACCCAGGTTTCTATTGTGTAATGTATCTGTTTCAAGTTGTAGTGACTTGAAATGACTTAGTAAACAGGTTCTGTTTAAGTTGCCCTGTGGGGGAGGAAAAAGAAAGAAGGAAGGAGGAAAAAAAAAATAAAAGGCAGCAAGATTACATTAAAGTAGAAATGTTGAAATGTGTCAAGCTTGTCAGTATACATAATCTAAAAGGGAAGGGATGCACAGTAACTCTAACATTTTTTTTAAGTTTATTTAAAAATAATTAAGTGTTTTTTATTCTAAGATTCCTAGATCATGTATTTAGCATACTATCTAGAGTTTTGAGGTAGAGTTATTACAGAATCATAGAATCATTTATGTTGGAAAAGACCTGTAAGATGATCAAGTCCAACTGTTAACTTTACTGGTTTCTTCCATTAAGAAAGAAAATAACTGATATTACATTACCAGTAAATCTTTTTGTAATATAAACTAGAAGTTTTTGAAATAACTATTTAAGATGTATTGCATGACTGCACATGAAGCATCATCTGGTGTCATGAGAAATATTAAGACTCCATCTGTCATTTAGTATTTTTCTAAGAACGAACTTGTAAGGGATTTTTTTGAGCCTTATTTTCCAGACTATTAAAAAGGTGCCCTAAATGTTTAGCTCATTCATAAATTGCAGTGACATACTGATTTTGTGTTTCAGATGTGGGAGAAATGAATATTAATTATGTGGCACAGAAATGTTAATCTGTTTTTGTCTAAACTTTGTCATGGTGATGGACCGCATAGTTCTAGCCCATAATCTTCAGATTGTTGTTTTATATGGAATGCTTAATCTACTACCAGTTAGCGAACTTCATATTATGCTTTTATTCAGGGTTTTTTGTGGTTTGTTCTGATTTTCTATGCTTGACAAAACTAGGAAGGAAATGGGGAAGTTTTCGTCCCCTAGAGGTGTGATGGCAAAGTACGTTACACTCATTGGCTAAATCATAGGAATATGGAGGATAGCAACGGAATTGCATTCTACCTACATGATGGTGTCTGCTGTCCTCATAGCATTGGTATAATCCCTTTTGTGAACTCATCAACCGTTTCAAAGGAATTGAAGTGTTAGGTAGCTCTTTGTTAGAAGCTGTCTTCAAACTTCAGACCTCTGATTTCCAGAGGAATGGTGAAATATGAAAGGTTCATTTTTGTGCCGTCGTTGTCCTTGGTAGGAGCTTAGGTGGCTCCTGGGTTTCTTCTGTGGTGTTTGTTTCCATTACTGTATTTATAGAGAGCAGTCTCATTCTCTTAAAACTTTTTGTTTTGCTTGGCTAAACAAGTCTTAATGTGAAATTAGCTTTCAATTCCCATGTGAGTCTTTTTCTCTAGCTATTCCAGTTAAGATTCATCTTTTTCTCGAGCATGGAGAAGTAAAATTTCATGGAGTTAGAATTCTAAGTGAGATCTCACCAATGGTTTGTAGAAAGGCAATAAGAATTTCTTACTGCTTCTGAAATTATAAATATTGCCTTGAGATGGATGAATTATGTATTTTAATTTATCTTCATTCTTTATCACTTTTTCATATCTTTCTTATTTTTGCTCTAGTTTCCATGTTGTAAGAGATTTACTCTAGTGTGGTGGTTCACCTGAGTATTTAACATTATTAGTAATACCATCTACCCCAACTTTTGTTCTCTGTGCTACATTGATTCCTTTGGCTTCCCTGTGTGCATTGTCCTTTGTTTTCTGTGAATGAAACAGTTGGATGGTTAGTCTTCTGTTTAAGAGGTTGGTGGAGTCATTAGCTTCCAAAAGTTTTGATCTTGTTACCAACTGGAAAAAAAACTTTGTAGATCTATGCTTATTACCTGGAGTGTAAACCATAACCCACTGTCTGGAGTTGCCCGCCTGCTTCTCATGTAAAATGTGTAAGAAACTTTTACTTATTTCATATTATATTCCCTATGTGTCTTCCACTTGCACTCTTCCTTACTGTAGTTCTGTGTAATGATTTTTATGAAATGTGCACAAGTTCTGTTTTGTGTTTGTTCTTGCTGAAATGTGAGTTGTCTTAGATGCTTGTTCTTTTTAACAGCAAAACAAAAACTTCTGCATCTTGACTGCTTTCTTTTCATCAGTGATGTTGGAAACTTTCTTAGCATTCAGAATTTGTGCCAGAACAGATGGTGAATGGTGGGCTTTTTCTGAAGTAATGTCAGCTAAAATAACTTGTGCTGCTGGCAGTTCTTCCCTGTAACAGGGTTTTTGCTTAATTGGCACACTTAACTTTCTCTTAGGAAGAACTGAGTTATTTAATGAATTTTTATTGGGAAGGCATGATTTCATTATTCTGGACCTGGAATTGTTTATAATGGGACATCTTCCTCAGAAATCCTGGTTTAATACCTGTGGCACCTTCTGTTTGCCTGGACTGATGATGTTTTGGAAACAAGTAGGCTAGTGGTGGTAGCTCTGGCTATCTAGTTACCCAGCAGTTTGTGTTGCAAATTGTGCAGCATGACTTTTAGAAACCTGCATGTCTACCTGCACGCTTCACTTCAAAGCATAATCCCCTGTATAACAAGTCAACTTCTGTTTGTTTTAAGTAGGGAAGTTTACTGTTTGAGATGGATCAAATAAGAGCTCTGGAAGATAACTATGTTAGTATTTTTACACACGGAGTGTGAGGGAATGCAGAGAGTTTTAAGCTGACACCCTCAACCTGTTCTTTCTTTCTTGAGTAAATGTGACATCTCCAGGGCATTAGCCGCCTTTTCTACACAGAAATATTGACTTGGTGTCTAAGCCAGTGTCATCTGGTGGAAGCCTAGAAAGTGGGTCTGACCTTTTATGTATAATGAAATTGAATTTGGGACTACTGGTTTCTGTAACTAGAACATGTGAAGAACTTAGCTTGAGATGTTAAGATCCGAACAAACTGGCTATCTGCGCCTATGTCAGGATACGGGAGAAGTCGCTTGTTCCGCCAGTGTCGGGTAAAGTGGGCTTTTATAGGTTGGTACTGAACTGTAGCCTCTTCTAGGCTCAGGGCGTGCTTTGTTCTGACTGTGTGCGCTTGCAAATAGTATTTGTTTCTCCAAGACAATTGTAGTCACAGTGGTGCTGGTTTTAGTCATCTTTGTGTTTTTTTTTCTTAACTTTCCATAACTTTAATGTGAAGGAAAGGAATAGAGTGATAGCCTGGGGAGTTCTGTGGAATTATTTTCTCTGAGTTCTGGGAGTCCTGACTGGTAATGAGCTGTGACTCCCTGTGGCTATAAACTTGGGTGCAAGTAAGATCTGTATAGTACTGCAGTAAACCCTTGTAGAAATTACTTTGTTGCCTTTCCTAACTACTAGAAAGCTCTCCTGCCTTTAACTTCCAGTTTCTTGCAGTATTCCCAGCTGCTGAAGTTCAGAAGCTTCCTTCCTTTCTCTTTAGTTTTTGCTGCTAGTAATGGAATCTGTCGCCGATCATCTGCACTCATAAGCAGATTGAACTGCTGTTGGCATTTCTTGCTCTAACTGTTCAGTAAACAGGTGGCTACAACAGCTCTTTTAGCTATTGAGATGATATCCTTACCGGAGAGTTTGGGACTACTTTTGAAGAATCTGTGCAGTTAGTAAGGGTTTCAGTTGAGGCACTTCACTTGTAGCAAACTCAAATGCAAATTTCTGCTGTGTATGCAAACATCTAAGTTTTACCTCTAGTAAGAAATTCTGTGTAAGTTTTGAATGCTGCTGCCTTCAGTGATAATGTTTTTCCTACAAATTAACAAAAGTAACGTCCATCTTTCCAGTGTAACCTGCCAGGCTTTACAGCAATCTCTCAATTGTAAAATTACTCTGAGTAAACTTATAAGACTATCAGTAATTAAAGAAAATATATTACATTTCAGTCAAAACAAATAACATTCTATAGTCCTGACAGAAAATGACTAATGAAACAAGGGGGATCCCTATATTAGCCCAGTACAAGCAGGCTTAATTTTGGAAGAATTGGAGGACTGGTTCAACACCTCTATGTTGTGGTCAGTATCAGATCTTGAGCATTAACTAGTTAAAGGATGTTGCTCTTAATTGCCTTTAAAATCCTTTGAGTATGATACAGTTTCAGTGATTTTATTATTTTAACTGAGAGGTTGTTTAACCTTAATGAAGGGATTAGTGTGAATGTAGGGAAATACTGTTTCCGACACCTTAAAGAGGGGCCATTGGAGAAGAAACATGTTGGGGCAGAAGCAATGAACGTGGTGTGTGCACGTATTTAAAATAAAAGACTTCAGATAATTGATGTGCTTCTGTGTAAGTAGGTAAGTCCATGAGAACTTTTTTACTTCACATTGAGGAATTAAGACTGTGATGCAGTGCCAAAACTTGAAATGACTTTTCAGAAGCATATGGTGGAATTGGATGTTGTGTTTCAATATACAGACGAATAGCATTTACCTTTAAAAAATAAATAAAATTAATACATATTAAATATTAGATAGGAGAGAGATAACGACTTATCCACATGTCACCAGTTTTCTGTGTCATGTCCTAATCTCATTAAAATATTTGAAAGCAGTGGTAAGCGAGGGAGGAGTCAACAAAACAACAGACTCTTTGAAAGCATTTGAAACAGGCTTTGAAGCAGAGCATAATTTTCATGCAGTCTGTGCATAAGCTCGTCATTATTCTCGATGCGAGTGTAACACCAGCCCGCCCGCGCCCCCGCTCCCCTCCGCGGGCTGAGCAGCATTCTGTGAACTCTGTGTGCATACTATTCAGTTTTTAACCATCAAGAGGAGACGAGGAAGATGGTGATAATTGTCTGTTAGAAGAGTGTTCCATAGTTGATGCTGGAGGCAGAGATTTTTGTTTTCATTGGATTTGTAAAACTTTTTTTTCCTATGAAGTATATTTATCTGTAACTGTAATTCGGACATAACCATGAGGCTCTCTGTCCATGAGGGTTAAGGGCTAGGACATGACCACTAACTCAAAAAATCCTAGAGCTGGAGAAATGGATCTGTCCCCAGAACAGTCGGCCAGCAACCTTATGCTGGGGTGACAGACCAGAAGGCTTTGTGTGTTTATATTATTTTAATGAGGGTGGATGAAATCCAACCAGGTTTCCTGAGAACTATTACTGTATTTTATATTTAAGGTCCACGTAACAATTTCAGTGGCTGGCATTTCATTGCCTCAGTTGTGTTTCAAATAGTAGGTAAATTAATTTTCCCTTAGAAGAGTTTTAGTGTAAATAGTCAAGCTGATAGAGACCAAGGAAAAATACAAATGCTGCTTTCAAGAAAATGTGTTAGGCTGAACAATATTGCGCTTGTTTTCTCAGCAATTGTAAATCATGTACGTTGGTGCCAAGGTATCTTGCCATTGCACTGCATTGTAAAGCAGAACTGCCTGTTTTGTTCCTTATAGTAGGTTTTACTGTATTTTGAGACTAGGAACTGCAAATTCGAGAAACTAAGTGGATGTTGTATAACCAGTCATGCATCTGGAAGTTAGGTGTTGCTGTGTTGCTCAGGATGCTACTGAACAAAAGAGGGAGAGAGACCTGGAGCTATCTAGCTTTGTTACGGAATGAATGTGTCTGAAGTCACTGTTCCGTGTAAAATGTCAATGTGCTAAATGTGCTTGTGGCATGCCTATCAGGTCCCTGAGTGGTTTAAATGGAGGAGTGCCAAGTGTGAGAATCTGAAGTATTTCTGAGTATACATTGAAATGGAGCTTTAGGCATCCAGGGAGCTTTACTTACAAAAGCTTGAGCACCGTAAAAAATTTTGGTATGGATTCTAAGATGACTTGCTAGACCTTTCTTGACCTAAAGCTGAATGGTACAAGTTTCTTTGCTAGCCCTGTGGGTGTCCCTTGAGAAACTCATCTGCCCTGTACAGTGTGCGCTAGGGCTCAGATCCTTTACGAATGGTTCGGGAGTCACTTCCACTTGGAAATATGACCCCAAATAAAAACATCTAGGAAACTTCATTTGTGTTCTTTGAATTGGATGTCCACTTTCTGCTTGAACCCTATATAAGTGCTTAGATTTATTTGTATTTTTTAGGTCTTAAGATTTATGTGTAATACCTATTAATGAAAGTTTCATAGGGCATTGCTCAATGATACCGGCTGAACCTAAGCTACGGATTTTTATGCTTTGTCCTAATTGTTCTGAACAATCAAATATCACACACTTCACATAGCTTATATGTTAAACAATGTTGTCTACATATTTCCATCTAGAAATTATCTCCAAACATCTACTGAATACGTAATAGCTGCATCTTCAACTGACAGTTCATCATCAATTTTTTTTTTTAATGGGGAAAAATTAGCTTTGCTATTATGTCACGTTGTAATGTATTCCCAACTACGTAAGGCACTACAAAGGTCCTATGACCCAGTGTAAATGAGCATGTGACAGATCGGGAACCAGCAGGTCACTTCAACATCCATCCTTCTCCCTGCAAGTGTATCCACATTTGCCAAAATAATCACCTGGGTAGCCATCCCGTTGTCTTTGAATAAGAGTTGTAACAAAATTTTGAATGTTTCTAACATGTCTCAATTCATGATACAGTAACTAAGTCAAAGTTACAATTCAAGCATTTAATGATCAGCTGAGTCATTTATGTAACTAATCTGAGATGACAGAGTCCAGATTTCCTTCTCTGTTCAGTTGTTGAGTTTATACCACTGTCATTAGGCCATGTTACATTTTACTACTTGGTCGTTTGCTCTTAGTGGAGTAAGATCCACAGTTCATTATTTGTAGAAACAAGTTTTCTGCCTGGAGTACTTGCTTATATGGGACTTGGCATCATGGTCATACCTTTTTCTGAGCCTGGAAAGTAGGATAGCTTGATGGTTACCCTAGAAGCATATCCATAGGAACATGCCTCAAAGCCCAGTCTGCCATACATCGTGCTCATGCTACTTATTATGACTTAGCTAAGCCAGAGCAAATTCTCCCTTATGATAGTTTTGTTTTGTTTTTCTAAATTCTGTACCTTGTCATTATAGTCAAGGCATTTTTTTTTTTTTTTTTTTGAATGCTCTTTAAGGACTGTTGTTTCAATGTGTGGACTTTGTTCCAGAGCTGCTATTTTAACGGTCCACCTCCCTTCCTTCTGGCAGTTGTGGGTTTCTTTTGGGGCTTCTGTTGGGTTTCTTTCAGTATATAGCTGTTAGTGTTTGAATCCAGCCAGAGGGTATCTCGGTGTGGCAGGCTTTATTACGAGACTGTGTTGCATTTTTCAGGTTTTGCATGAAAATGCGAGGCAAAGAGCATTTTTGAAGCACGTCAAAGCTGCAGAGCTCAGAATTGAGACAGATCTTTGGAGGCAAATGTTAATGAAATGCTAAGGTCCGAATGCTTGTTCTTGGTTTTTTTGCGGGATGGATTATAAGCGATGTCATTTAGCACTATTTCAATGTAGTGCAACATCACAAATTAGAAGGTCCAGTTAGGATAGCAAAATAGGTGGTATTTTTAAGTCTTTAAGGCAGTTCCTTTTTGGGCCAATTAAGAAGGTAATTGATTAAGGCTGACAGTATTTTGGTCTCTATGTGATTTTTATTGTTCCATCTAAATCCAGGTGTTAATTTGCCTGTGTCTTTTATGCAGCCACATGCTGTTGCTGTTGAATCTGCATCCTCGCTTTTAGGATGGTGAAATGTGTTTAATTTATCTTTGCAAGGACAATCTATAGGCATGGTCCTGGTGTAGTCAGGTTTGCTACTGGTGGTCCTGAATACAGTCTGTTTCAGCATAGGTTTCTCATTAGGTAAATGACTAAAGACTATATAATGAACTGTGCATTAGTTATGGCTCACTCAGCTAGCATTTAGGCAATACTGATAGTACCTTCCAGAATATACCTGTGTTTGTGATCTGCTGAGCTGCCATCTGGAGCTATATTTACGTTTTCACTGAGCAATATGCTACTGTGGAAACTACTTGCATCACTGCTGCTGGAATGGTGGTTCTTTAGTCTGTATTCATCTAAAACTCTCTTAAAGACGCTGCTCAGCTAAGTGAGTTAAGAGGAAACGTCTGTTAGTTTGGAAGTGCATGTAGGTAAGCGTTTAAAGATGTATTGTCTGTTTTAATTTGCATTCACCACTTTCTGTTTTGCCCCTCTTTATTCCCCAAAGGATTGTGGGCTTTTCTGAAGGCTTTTGGTTTGTGGGTTTTCCAAGTCACAGGAACATCATATACATACAACTTGAGACTTAACACTGAAGATAGTATTTGGGTAAAAAAAAAAAACAACCAACACCATCTTGTTTCTAATCTTTGTGAGTTGCTAAATGCATAGTGTGAATGTGTATTTTTTTGAGATAAAATACTTTGTTTTAAAAGTATACAAGCAATTATCAAGTTTTTGCTTGCTACTGCATGAACATATTAGTCTTCAGTACCTAGTATTTCAAATGGTTTGTCCAATGTACTTGAAAATGTCAAATTTATCTCAAACTGTTGGTAAATTGAAAGATTGATAAATAACTTTCAGAACTGTGTTTTTACAAATACCGTTTGGATAGCTAGGATCTAAAGCTTGATTGGGCTTCATACAATGTGAATGTTAACAAAATATATTTTTATTTCACCTTATATTACCCCTTGCATTTGGCAGAGTAAGTTTTAGGAAGTTGAACTATTCAATTGGCTTGCTGCTTTAGGAGACTTAAGATCTATTATTGTAATTAAAATATCTCACTTTTTGAGCTCTTTGAGGTTAAAAGCAGGTGATACTTTCCTTCCATAAAGGTGTATGAGTGGGTTTCGTGCATAAGCAACAGGCTTTTAAAATTCAGTTAAAGTGTGAAGCAAAACTTTGTGTGACTAAGCAAAGTGATGTAGTGATGTGACAAGATTGCTTGTAGTTAACTGTCAGTCTGGTTGCTGTAAATTCATAGTACTTATAATTTAGGATTGTCTGGGGTTTTTTTCAATTCTGGGTTTCTTCATAGGGAATAAAAGTAATATGTTTTTTTCTTTATAGTCACCTAAGTTTCTTTTCTGCCTAAGTGGGTATGAGGAGATAGCCATCTCCCTTGACGTGGAAGACAGTGCAGTTGATGAGTTAACAGGTGTTTGCTTTGGGGTGGCTTGGTGCTGCCATTCTGAGGGGACAGAGAAGAAGTGCTGCCTGCTGTTCCCTCCGTGGGAGCGGTACTTCAAGAGTTCCATTTCCCTGGCCAGCAATTATGGAAAAAAAATTGACAAAGGCAGTAACTTTTCCACAGGTTTTATTGAAACTGGAAAGTAGGTTCAAAGCATACTGTGGAAGAAGGGGGGGAATGTTACTAAAGCAGGCTGCTAGCAAATCTGTTTCCTGAGGGGGAGAAAAACCTGCTTTTTGCTTTGGAATAAGGGGACTTGAGGGTGCGTCATGCAGCAGTATTCATCAGTCCTACTTACTGGTTATCTTTGGAGCAGCTGATGTAAATCAGGCAAACAGATGGCAATATTACTGAAATGAAAATGGAATCCAGTTGTCATTAAGAAAGATAACCTGCCTGATTAATCGTGTTTCATCGTAGTTATGAAATAGAACAAAAGACTTGTGGATGGAGAGAGCTTTATAAGGCAGTAAGGCAAATATTTTGTAGCTAATAATCTATATAATATATTATAATAGACATTATATATACAGCTACTTCACATGGGTTTATAAAATCCATTCTGTTTCAGGGTGACATTGTATGCTGTAACAAACCACTGATTCTGTAGTAGATTTCACATGTATAACTAGGTCTGGAAAATAATGTCATGAAAAAGCTTCCAAAAATATCTGGACATGAACAGCAGGTGAAATGCAGATTGAAGTGGTAAAATGCATATTAGAATACTAAATGGTTCATAATGTTATCTTAGAAATTAAAATCTAAAGGAGCTCTGGACTGCCGGGTGTAATATTACATCTGGTTTTAAAGGGTAGTTTTATAGTTGGCTCAGATTTCATATGTTGAATTTGAAAATGTAAATAGACTTCCTTGTTCGTACCTGAAATCTTCTGAAAAGTGTATTTACTTGTTTGTTGTACTTGGCATTCAGATGAATGAGAAAATAGTGTAATCAGGCAGTCTGCTCACCTTTATTTGGATATACTAAATAATTAATGAGGGTAACTTTTATATGCATGTCATTGTTCTGTACAACAAACCCAGATATTCAGTATGTTTCTTATATTCCGTTCCCTAGCAGTTCTCAGCAAGACTCTTAATATCCTTTTATTTTCTTCTCTGGAAAGCTGCCTGTAGTTGGCCTACATTATCCAACAGCGTGAACTGCAGTTCTTTCAAATATGAATGTAGGTATTAGGTCCTTTTAAACAGTGAGTACCATAACAGTAATCCATCTGTAGGGAACATTTTATAAATGGAAATTCACAATACACAGGAAATATTTTCAAGTATTATTTTATCACTCCTTTATATGGAGCTGAGAGGGAAAGAATGTAAAAGGTAATAAGTACTCAACATTCTCTGTGTTAAGATCAAGAATGTGTTAAATTTAAACAGTAGTTACTAGTATACTGATATTTGTGAAAGTTCTCAGTTATGAATAAGAAACATACCTTAAGGAGATAATGCAACTTTTTCTGATGCTTCTCATAAGTGGAATGAAAATGATTGATAAACCTGACATTTAATATTTGGCAAACTTCAAGGAGCTTCTGCCTTATGTTCAGTAAAGTGATGTTTCTTTAGTGAAGACGTATTTAAACTGTATTAAAATGCATAGAGATATATGGATACTTCATAAATGTGGGATAACTAAAGAACATTCACAGCTTTGGGAAATAAGGGGCTTTTTTTGTGTGCCCCGCCCCCCCCCCCCCCTTTTTTTTTGTTTTAGTTTTTTAAACAAAAGACTCACTTTGGCTCAAGTAGGCTTGGCCACTTTCCTCTCTTACCACATTCCCCGGAAGGGAAACTAAATTAATTCTGTCCATAAGAAGATTAAAAGCTGATGGGGTAGGCAGATGTTTTCTTTTCTCAAGGGTGAAAGAAATAGAGTAAGGTTCTCTGGCAAGTCTGAAGATGATGAGGGAAAAATGTTTTGATTCTAGTTAAATTGCAGTCTGTAATATGTTTTGGCTTGGGGTTTTTTTGGTGGGGAGGGAGGGCGCTCAGTCGTTTTTGAACCACTTGTGCTTTGTGACACTATCTTGGTGGAGGAAAAGATGTATTCTGGTTTTATTTATTAATAGTTCATTCATTCTAACACTGATCTGTAGTAAATTTATTACGCTTCAGTGTAAGTGTTCATATTACTGTGAATGGTATTACACTTTTTAATACTTGGTTTTCCACTGTAAGATATTTAAATCTTAAACTTTTCTTACATAAAAAGGTATACACTTATCTAAATCTGGGTTCAGTTATTTTTCAGTTGTTTTGTTTAATGTGTTTTTATATTTTCTGTTAAAGCCCTGGCTGAAGTCATGCTTACTCCTTGTTACCAAGCTGCTGTAGGAGAGACTCGTGGTGGACCCTGTGTGCTTTCTTGCAGTATTCACAGACGTTCTCTCCTTGGTATAAACTGATTCTTAACCACTGCAGCCTGTCATCCAGCTGAGGTAGCCTCCAGCCTGCTGCTGACCTGGGAGCCATTTAATAGTTTAAGTTCACAAGTTACCTGCCTTTTTCAGCATCAGATCTTCCTGGATTCCCATCTTGTTTAGGGATTTTGTGACAAATAAATAGACTCCTAGAGGTGCCTTTGCACTCACACAAATGTTAAACAAAGAACTGCATGTAGCTTTGGCATGAAAAATACCACCCCTCCCCTGTGTCCCCTGAAACGTGACCTTTTTTCTTCCATGGTAGCCTTGGAGTCTCAGTCAGTCAGTGCCCTTCAGGGACTTGATCTTCTGGAGCTTCCTCCCAGTCTTCTCTTGTAGCTGCTGAGCTCCCCAATACAGGATTTGTTCCAAACACTTGAAATCTTAAGTTATTTTTCATTTGTAATTAAACACCTCAGGTCTTCCCAGGGTGAGGCTGTTGCCACCTGAGTGGGGCTGGGAGTCATTAGGAAGTTAAGAGTCTGCAACAGTCATCTCCATTTTCCTGTTAAAGCAAGTGCTTCCTAGTTCTGCCATTGAGAAATAACCTTTTCTCTTTAATACAAAGGATGATGCAATCTAATATGGCAATATACAATTATTCCTTAAGGCTATATCTAGATCAAGGCACTCAAGCAAATTAAAGCAAATTACCAAAGTGTACAACATCAACATTCATAAGTTATAATGCATTAAATTGCCATTGGCTGGAGATGTCTTTAGGAATAAAATTGCTTTAGTTAGCTGTAGTTTAATTTCTTTATTTTACAGTGAGTGAAGGCCAATTTACTGCTGCATTAGAAAATTCATGTGGGAATTTAATGCATTTAAATTAATACGCTTTTGACTTTTCACCTTTACTTGAATCTTTATGAACTTGTAGATCGTTGGTTAGCCCATTACGTTTGGGAGCGGCTTTGCTGGACTGTCTTATGTTTCCTTCTTCGCTTGTTGCTGAGGTCCCGTTTCTTAGTGCTGTGTTCGTGTTCGCTGTAGATTTGATCTGAATCAAGCCGCAAATAAACTGTGGCTTTTCAGTCCAGGTGGTGATGGTTAGATTATATAGAACTACAATGGGACTTCTTAACTAGCCTGTACAGACTGTGCATTTTCCAGCATGCACAGTTCAAGGTCATCTGGGTTTCATGTACATTCAGTAGTAAATTCAGTGGATTTTAGTTTTTTCATAATGCAGTTGTTCTGTGCACATTAAAAGGTTGCAGAGGTCTCTAACTTCTTGTTTTATTCTGGTTGGCAAACCCAAGGGTAGTTGGTTTTGCATTGAGTCTTTTGTAGCAAGTTTGGGGTCTTTAAGGTGAGAAGGAAATAGGAAATTAAATACCTGTGGATGTTTAGGGCATCCTCACTCTTTTCACACTTCAATTGTCATTGCACAAGGAGAAACGCTCTTTTTCAGTACTTAAACTGATCATTTGAAGCCTACGACTTAAAATTTGGCCTCTTATTTACTTACATAAGCTGCTTAGGGCAGAATATTTTCTCTTACAGTTTCTCCGGTGCTTGTCCTGCCTACGTATTTCCCCAGAAGCGTGGCTTTGCTTGGTTTTGCATCTTTTATCTCTCTGTTTAATAGAAAAAGATGTACTATGTAAAACTTATTGAAGTGTCTCAATTCTTAAAGTTTAGAATAATGGACAGTATTTACAAAATATTTCTACTGGCTTTTTTTGTAATTCTCATTTAATGTAGTTAGTACCAGCACAGTAAACTTAAAATTTCTACTGTTGTACTGCATATCTGAAGGATGGTGTAGTCTCAGATTAAAACATCCCTATAAAGTTGAATCTGTATATGTGAATTTGTGTTCTATCTTTGCATTTTTCAGTAATTTGGGAAATTCAGGTAACATTTCTGTGAGGTGTTGGGTAAATTTTATTAACTGTTTAGGGAGGGAATATTGGTAACAGGTCCTAATCAACATTTATTTATACTTACGGGGTTTAAAAAAATATCTGTGTTAGTACATTGGCAAACTGTTGAAACAAGTCATTTTGATTTGATCTAATATCTTCTGGTGATACATAAGGAAAGAGTTGGTCTGCAATATATGACCTATTCTCCGGTGACATTGAAAGGATTCAAGCTTATTAGTGAGCTTGAAAAACGTTGTATAGAAAATTCAGAATCTGTGGTTTGTTTTTTATCAGAACCAGACAGGCTTATGTCATCTCTTCTGAATGGGGTCTTGAAGTGATGTTTAGGGAGTTAATGTTCGCTTGTGTAAAACAAGACCAGTTAGAAATTTCTCTGAGACAGAATGTTTCCTCATTAGCATGTTCTTGAGGTGCTTGAGTGGGGAGGGAGGTTGTTAAAGGGTTTGCTCAGAAAAATGCGTAATTTTTCATATTGCATCTTGCAGAGATTCATGTCTAGTGGGTTACCGTGTATCTTTTTGGTAACTTGAGAAAAAGTTTAGCTGTGAAGCAGTAGTTGTCAAAGGGACATAGGACAGCAAGAAGAGAAAGCTTTATTGACCATTATAAAATTAATTCCATTTTTGTTGACTTCCCAAAAGCCAGGGACAAACTATGAGCATGGATTCTTGTGTCTGTATTGGCCACAAACCAATGAAATGCCAAATTTTTTAGTTGGCTGTGGTGGGAGGCAATTTTTTTTTTTTTTTTTTCCTATGGCAACACATTTCATTGTGATTGTTTTTCACTTCATGTTACTGACAAAAAGCCAGTATAAAATATGTTCAGCAAATACGTAAAGCTATTTTTGCCCAAGAGTCTTTAAGTATCACAGGAAAAAACTCAAGTTGTGCAGCACCTTGCATTATACAGCTGGATATGATAAACAGTGTGAAGGCCAGCTACTCAGCCTTGGGCTTAGGTGAATCAGTCCATCCTTTCAGAGTATGAGCACTGTCCAGCTCTTCAATTTATCGTAACTTTAAGCTGGATCATAGTTTTATATGCTGAAGTGACTGTACCAGTGAATGTTTTCTTCTCGGCACTTTAAACTGGTGCAAAAGTACTTTACTGTATCCTAGCTAGAATATGACAGTATGTACTGCTTTCTGCAATTCAATTGTACTTAAGGGGTGAGAAAAAAGAAAAGGGACGTTAATGCTTATGATGATCAGTTTCATCATGAACATTCTAGGATTTAGCTGTTCTGTAAGTAAATCGAGGTGTTGCAAATCCAAGTATTATATTAGTACTTCAGGTGCTAATACAAGTACAAGAGAATGTTATGGTAAGAAATTGGGAGAGGGGTGTGTGGGGGAACGGATGACGCCCTTTAGTTCACATAAAATCTTTTACAATGAAAAATTTTTAATACAAGATTCATAGGTGTTTTTCTCTTATAGAACTGGAAGAGGTAAAATATTAATATTTGCTTAGTTGTCATAAGGAGTCTTACATGCAACAAAAGTAGTGTTTTTCAAAAAGGCTGGATTTATGGAATGTATGCAGAAGGTGTTCATTAGAGAAAGTGTGGGTTCATGTGTGTAAAATTTTTTTGATGAATAGGAGGAGGGGTAGGGAAGAAATGTATTTGTGTACTTCATTCTAGTTTTTCCATTCCGCTCTGCTGGCATGAAATTTGGACAATAAATCATTTGAACTGTTTAACTTCTACTAGTGGAAAATGAGGAAATGACGGAAGGGGGAAAAAAAATTAAAAATGGTTGAGGTACCCAGACAGTGCATTTTTTAACGAATATGGCAGCATTATATTTTACACAGGCTGTAAACCCCCAGATTATTGGCAAAAGACTGCCATTCCTTTACTAATTTCATTTAAGTTGGATATCTTAAGTTAGCAGCACCCATTTCTCAATGGAATTTTGATTAGAAGGAAAATCATACCTTTGCTGGCTGTAGCAAGCAAATGTGCCTTCTTCTAAAAAGGGGGTAATTCACAGCTGGATAGTATGAAGTAGTAACTACGGCTTTTAAATCCAAATAAATTACAGGTTTTGTAGAGTAAAAGAATTGTTACTACCATTCTTCCTCTTACTTTCTTATTTATTTTTTTTATCACTTTGAAAATTCAGGAAGAGCATTAGCTTTTTTAAGTAATGTAGTGAACTTCCAAAATAGATAAACCATCTAAAATCTGGTGAAATGACAGAAGTAATCTGCTGCATCAACATTTAAAAATAATTTCAGATTTGAAAGACAGAATTTTCTCCTAATATTAATAGAGGTGTTACTGAAAATACTTTTCTGTTGAGGGTACATTTATGTTGGAACAGTGTGATTTCTGTGAGTTTGTTGCGGTTTGGGTTTTTTTCCTCCCTTTGGTATGCCTCAGTGTGCTTATAGCATAAGCTTTGTAATTTGCTTTTTGAGGAACAGATGTGTTAGTTGTCCCCTCAGGTATGTGTATGATATTTACTTTTATTTTAGAGTCTTAAGTAATGTTAAGAGTACCTCTGAGTTGTCATCTCATTTCTTTAAATTTTTGGGACATAAAAATGTTACCCTTTTCTATATTAAAAAACAATAAAATCCAGTACTTAGAAATTATTCAATGATGATACAATGGGAAATTGGTTATTCTCTTGAGTCGGAAGGCTGGATAATTGAGTTGAATTTTTATGTCTACAAAAATCAATGCCTAGGTGGACTTTGGAGGAATGCCTATAAAAAGACTGGCATTTGCATTAAGTGGCAGTACTAAATTTTTGACTGAGTCACAGATGGTGTTTTCCAGTGTTTCATTTTTGTTTTATCATCTTGCATCAACCTATACATTATAGCACAACAGGCTTAGATTGTGATGTAGATTTTGTTTTTTAATACTAAACTCATGCTTCTTTGGGAAGTGATGACAACAACATAGAAATCCTGAATGAAACCTAGAATCTCTCTCTTATTCTCAAAATATTTCCTAGACCTCAGCTTGTTTAAATGCAGGATATGGTAAATATTTAGTAAAGGCAATGAGCAAGGTTTTTGTTTTCCTTGGTGACTTGTTTGGTATTTTATTAAGAAAGGATTTCTTGTGGCAGTTGTTTTTTCTTGTTTTAAATTTTGAGCTTACTGTGATGTGGGAACACTTGGCCTTTCCACAAGAAAAGATGTGGTGGGGTTTTGGTTTTTCAGGAGTGGAAGAGTGGAGGGATTTGGTGTTTTTCTGATGGCATGGATGTTTTTCATTTTATAATTTAATACAAAACTTTAAAAAGTGTTAACAGGGAAAGATCTGGGAATACTTGACTTTTTGAGGACTTTTTTCTGTTGAAAAGATTAATCTACATCCTTGCAAGTATGGCTAATTCCTCTCATCTGATTTTTGTCATCTTGGAAAATTTTAAACCTTTAAGGATTTAATGCTGTGCTCAGTTTCTTCATCTCTTTCAGCTGAATTAATTGCAAGACAGTATCAAAGCCTGTATCCTTAAAATGTTAGGATAAGAAAGGTGTTTCACATGCTTTGTTTTCTGATGAGGTAAAGAAAAAGAGACTTCTCTGTTATGCCCACACTGAGCATCTGGGGGATCAGAGTGAGTGGGTTCACTGAATATTCTTATTGAACAGTTGAAATAGCAATTAATATTAGGTAAAGCTAGATGGGTTAAAAGGAAATGGATGTGCTTGTTCTGATGTGCTTGTCCTCAGAGGCGTACTTGTGTATTCTTCAGTACGCTTTGGCCTCCAGTAAGGTAAAGCAGCTTGCAGTGTTTTCTTATTTTAAGAGAGTGTATGTGGATCACAAACTGATGAAGATTGTAGAAGAACACTGGTAGTGGTCTGCTTTCTCAGGCAGATGATATCTGAAAGATAGCAGCAGCAGTTCAATTTGCTCTTTAGAAAGTGTATTCTTTTCTCAAACCTTCCCAGGAAAATAAAAGCCCTTTGAGAAAATCTTGTTGAAGTTTTTAGCAGCCTTGACTTCTCCACCCAGTACACCAACGGTGCCCAGCTCAAGCATTCCAATGGAAGCCTTTGAGAGTATATAAAGCATTAAGCTATGACTACTCCCTGTGCTGGAGGGACTTTGTTTCTTTGGTTTTATTTATGTTGAGGGTAGTAATTCAAGGTTACTCTCTCAGTTAGAACATTTTGACCACCAGGCTAGCTTTGAGAAATGCGAAGGGAGTGGTTCGTACCCTGTGGTTTGAGTTATGCAGCAGTTAGCTTGTGGACCAAAATGCATCGTTACTATTATCCAGTTAGTGTCATCGTGCAAACTGGCAGATTTAAATGCTTAAGAGAGCTCTGTTGCCATGGTAATATCAGAACGGCAATGTGGTAGTTTTCATCCATATCCCATGTTCAGTTAAATTCCTTTGCAGTCATTTAACTGTGAAAGGAAGGTACCATATTGTACCAGGCTGGATTTCTTCTGAGTTAGCCACAGACAAAAGAAGAGCAGAATTAACTCTTCCTTTGAAAATGAAATGTAAATTCTATGCTCCAAGTGATCTACTTCTCTTTGCTTTTGGTTTGACTGTGCGCCAGCAGTCCTTTATATAAAATACTCTCTGTAGAGTTACTGACCTGCCATTCATGCCATCGTGTCATGTCTTGTAATTGCTTGGGTTCAGGCCATAATAAAAAGCATGCACTGCAATCACAAATTAAAAAATTTTGTTAGAGGAATGCATTTGCCTCATTCTTTCTCGGAAGGGCAGAAGTGTAAAACACTTAACGCTAGAAATTCACATCCTGCTTTCTAACTTGGCCTCCCTTCTAATAATTTCCCTTATCGCGGAGCCTGCCCTGTATTTTTTAAACCTATGTGGTGTTGATCCGCTGCTGCATTCTTAATTTTGCTGTTCTGTTCTCTGCCATCCAAGAGCTTTTTTAACTGACCTGCTTGTAAGAACTTGTTCTCCGCAGCCCTCCCCCAGCCTCCCACCCCAGAAAGCCTTTACCCCCACTCTCGCTGTGGGTACAAAGCAGAGACAACATTCTCACCTTCCTGACCTACATTTGCACAGCGCAGCGCTGCTTAGCTGGCCGTGCAGCCTCCCGCCCGCTGTCCCCTTGCAGGGTGGCTGGCTCTTGCAGGCAGAGCTGCAGGAGGGACTGGGCAGGCTGGAGATGCGATCTGCGGTAATAAAGCAAATGCCCTGTCTATTAAAGTATGGTCTGCAATCTGAAATTACTGTGCTCAAGGGTGAGACCGCGCATCACCTGAATGGCATGTGGGTTTGGAAGAATAATATGAAATTAAAAGGACAGTGATGCTCAAAACTTGATAGGTGCAGTTATTGTACTGTAATTCAGTAATTGTCCAATATTTATTTATTTGGGTTATTTGACAGCATGCAATAGGGATTGCAAAATGGGTTTTAAAATTGGAAAAACATGTAAACAACTACTGATGCTTTTGCAAATCACTTATAAGCCTGTTCTTGCTAATAGCATAAATGTAAGAAGTAGTAGTTTTATATTAGCATCTTCCCTCTCCCTTTTATCTTCTCCTAGGAAGTTTTCACACACTGCAATGTGTATTCTTTCAAGAGGTAATGTTTTCTTCTATTGTGGGATTATGTAGGTATACTAGATCGAGGTGTGATTGGGGATTATGTTAATGTATCAAGAAGATTAGTAGGGGTGGGGAGGCAGTCTAACATAATGGCTTTGAGGTGCTTCCCTCCCCTCCACTGCCTGATTTAGCATGGATTTGGAGACAGTTAATGCATCTCTTAACATGTTAAAGTATTCTGAAAATATTTTGTAAATATGGACTGACACATTTTATATTACTGTATTGCAAAGAGAAGCAAATTTTAAATCGCTGTTCTAGTAAGGTTGTACTGAAAGCTAGTGTCTTATCTCTTCTAGATCACTGCCATCCTATAATTTTATATTTATAGGACATAAAAATAATTTATAATGTTTAAGTGAAGATCTTAATGGACACTGAATTTTCCCTCAGACCAACCACTGAGGCTTGGGTGTACCTTTATCTGTAACATTTTTTTCAGACTAGAACAGATCATGAACTTTACCCATGAAAAAAAATTTGTCAGTGGGTGGGGATAGGATCAGTTGTATTACACCAAAACCTGTAGTTGTGTGTTTTCCATACTTGAATCTATTGCTGTGCGATCTGCAAATAACTCACATTGCTGATTTAATTGAAGATGTGAAAGGAGCAGTTCTGTTGTTGGTGAATAACAATTTTTGGTAGGACTTCAATGTAGTAATCTAGTATCAACGTGTAAATCTTTATGTCCTTGAAAGTTAAATAAATAGGAAAAAATTATGGAATTCCAATTTCTGGTTTTATTACCATGCTTAACTTCTCACTTCTCTAATGTTTTTCTTTGCCATTACGATGGTACTGATGAAATTGCCCCCCCCCCCCAAGTTTTCAGTCCTGACTTTTTGTATTTGTTTTCAACCTGGAGCATACAGAGAAGTAAAAACATGTAAAGCTAGTATTATACAAAGTTCTGTCCTTCAATGGGTAAACTAGTTATATCCTTAGATATATATTTTATTTCTTTTACTGCATTGTAGACATGTTAGGCATTCAGATACAAGCTTGTATCCTGTTGCTAGTAAAATAAATTATTTTGGATTTTGCTGTATGGGGAAAGGAAGTGAGAGAACTTGTCAAAGATTTTAATGATATAAATAATTATTGCACTATTTTTAACATGAACTGTTTTTATATTCTAGTAGAGTGAGCAAATAGCTTAAACATGAGCTAGGAAACGGTAAAAACATTCGGAGAATGGAATGTAAATGTTTCATTCTGCAATTGCATATTTCATCATAAAGCTGTCCCTCCTACTTCTGAAAGCTTTGTAACGAAATCTGCAAGAAAACAGTACTTAGATAGGAACGATTTAAGTAACCTTTGCCAGTCTTGATAATGATGCAAATACATTTATAGAGTAGCTTCAACTTATACCCAAACATTAATACAAAAATTTTTTTAAAAAATATATTCAGCCCTTAAAAGGGTACTAAAAATGGCTATTTATTTAACATCTTATACTTGTTGCTAGTATTTTAATGAGTGAGAAGTTTGATATACTGAACTCGTAGGCATTGTACCATAATTCTGCCAAGGTCAGGCAGATCGACATCATTCATGAGCTCCAAAGTGGAGTACCCGAGAGGTTGTTTGGCTGCCAAACTTTGATTGAAGCGCCAAACTGTTTAAGGTTTAGTTATTCATCACTTGGACTATACCCAGAAGCCAGTAAGAGCATTTTGAGCTAGCCAGAGTTGGTATAATCCAAGTAGAGTACATGACGGTCTAGCCTGAAAATGCTGAAGGCAGGGAACAGTGTTGAAGTACTCGCGAAGAGAACGGGCTGTGTTCTTGGCCAGCGTTACTCAAGGAGAGGCCACTTAGGGGACCGTTCATCTTGCAGAACCAAATACCCTTGAGCAGTAGCTGGCTTTCAACACTCGCTCTGGTCTGAAACTTGCAATATTGCGTGAAGCCTGCATATAGTTAACTTAAGCCAGGTGGCTTTCAGCTGGGGTATTAACTGTGGCCTGCTTTAGCTGGAGGGAAGCAGGCAGATTGAGTGTGAAGAAAACTACAAATGGGTGTTGAAAGTACACTCCCAAAGACTTTTCCTAATGTAGCTCACATCGCTGTGTCACATGAACGCCAACAGCCATCACATAAACTAAATGGATGCACTTTCAATCTAGGTGGAGAAATCTCTTCTGCAGAAAGTTACTATTTTTACCCACATTTCATTTCCCCAAGAATGGGCATTTCTGCAATTTGAGGTATCTTGGAAATGCACAAATGTGTGATTTTCATACCTCAAATACAGCAGAAGACAAAATTTAGTGGAGGATCACCAAAAAAAGGTGGAGATAAAATTCCCATACCCATCTTCAACAGGAGCTCTTAGAGCTGCTTCATGGAGCTAGTCTGGTACAATAGAATCTGTTTATATGTGAAAGTTCCTGCATACGGACAGCCTTAGGGCTCCTGAGAGTGCTCAGTAATGTGATTTGTCTTTTCATTACAAAGAAAAAAAAAACCCTTGCTGTGATCTCTGTATTGTGAGTGGTGTGAAAACTAGGCTTTATGAACTAGGGAACACTAGAAAAGTAAAGTAATGCTAAAGCTAGAAATTGCTTTATTCCTGAGCAGCTTTCCCATAAAAAGTGAAGTCTGAAGACCATAAATATAATCAATTTTATTAAATAATAAAAGTACATCAAATATTTGTTTTTTAATCCAATTAAAAAGTCCCAGTCAAACAGAAAGCTAATCACAGTTCCATCATTTGCTGCTGAATCAGAGGTGGGTATTGCTTACCCTGGCACTGTGACAAATAGGAATAACCTGAATCTGATACAACTCTGTTGTAACTCTGCTGGAAAATAAGGTTTAAAAGTTCTGTTTGTTAGAAAACTGGAAACCTGTAAATACATTAAATCTACTTCTCGCAATTTATTTTCAGCGGTACATGTTGTGGCTTCAATTTTTAAAATACCTTAGATTTTGTTCTTGCCCATATTGCTATCTGAAACTCCCAGTCTTATTATGGCCTAGTCTTCCCCACCTATAAAGTAAGGTGTGTGGCTTGATTTTTTTCTAGCAGACCTGTTTTCACTTGACTGATCCTTTTTTTTTTTTTATTTACTTTATTATTTTTTTTTGGCAGGCAGGAAAGAGCAAAATCAACAAAGATTTGGTTGGCTTTCTCCCTCTTTCCACAAAATGGAGCATTTTTTAGGCTATGGTGAAAGACATGCAGTTCTATTTTGCATTTCTGATTAGCCTTTGAGTTACCTTGAATTTACAGAAGGAAATTAATAGCAGATTAGATGAATTTGCATGAAGTTGCCAAGGTAAGTATTACTTGGCACCAGGTTTTAGGAGCTTGCCCTGTGACTTCTAGAGAATTAAGTAACTTTTAGTAACTCTGAGGAGAATCTGGTTGAATCTGGAATACTGCTTGGATTCCTGAAGCTGATGTACAAAAGGGCAGTATTTTGAACTTTGTTTTTGTGTATCCCTCCTTCCTAACCACAATAAGCAACCTTCCCAACACTGGACCCACTTCAAAGGGAGTACTTTCTTAGTGCTTGAGTTCTCGGTAGTGTCTTACTAAATTGCAAATGTGACACAGCTAAATGTATTGTACATTGAAGAAACATATAATTTTAATGTGGTATTAGAAGGTAAAACTGATCTGCCCTTTGTGCATTTCCTTCATTTTAAATTTTTTATTTTATAGCAATTCTAGATGTCAATGTAATGACTTTTCATTGAGAACTAGAGCTATGAATGCTTTTTTTTTAAAAAAAAATTAGTGTAGAAAATATGCTCATTATATTTTATTGGCACATAAATCAGCAATTGTACCACCAAAGTGTGCATGCTTATTATTGCACATTGACACAAAAGTCCTTATATACCATGGGTTTTTTTACTCAAATTTGCTGGGAAAACCTTTTGTTTATAGTTTCATAATATTAGTGTTATCAAGAGCTATACTTTTTTTTTTTTAACTTAAAAAAATAATTTTCAGACTCCACTATGTTGTGATGGGGATCAACTGAAGGCTGTCCCATTTAGCTCATCCATTTTCACTGTACATGCGTTCAGCGGTATTTACAAATTGCACATGGAGTACGTTTGACAGAGGGAGCGTTGTCCTTCTAGTGCAGTTTACGATGGCGATACCTGCCTGCTTTTTCTTTTGCTGCATTGGCACAGGCATTGTGCTTATTTTGTTGTAAGTGGTTCCAGTATTTGATCAGTTCACTAGGTTGGAACTGATGGGAGGTAATTAGGTGGCTATATTTACAGCTGGAGTAAGAAACTCGCCAGTGATTGAAGACAAACTCATTGGGTGGAGGCATAGGGTCAATTCGCAGCTTGGCAAGACAGATCCCCACATACACATCTTCTAAGTGTAACCGTCTGATGCTTAAGGAGACTTTAAATATTTTTTCTGCTAAATCTCCGGAAAAAACGTAACCAGTTCCAGAGCAGAATACAGGGTAACGTTCACTTGGATACAAATCAGGTGGCATATACCACTTACTATCCTTGTTCCTATTAGGTGCATAACCTCTCATTAGATAACCTGTAAAATACTTGTGCCTTGGAGGAAGGTCTGGTTTCAGAAGCTTGTGTATTAAATACTCAGTATTGACAAACATATCGCTGTCAGTTTTCATGACATATGGAACATGTGGACAGTAAGATGCAACCCAGTTCATTCCCATCAGAGTTTTAATGGTTAAATTATAGTAGGTGTCCAAGTATTCTTGTTGAATGATGTCATGGTACTGTCTGCTTTCCTCTACTATGGTCCGCTGGAGGTATCCATTTATCTTGATGCTTAATCCCAGCAAAAAAATACGAACAATTCGGATGCCAGGCGTCAGGCTTTCGTTACCCCAAGTCTGTCGGATAGCTTGTCTGGCTTCCACCTGGCCTGGCTCTGCAGCGATGAGCAGTATTAGAAAAGGGCTCTTCTCCTGGCACTTCTCAGGCTCGTTGAGGATGTATTTGAAATGATACGATGTGGGGTGCCCGGTGCCTTTTTCGTTGTAAATGCTTCCGTTGGCACTGAGGGTGTTCTCCAAACCAGTTACTCCTTGTGGTGACAGGTCGGTGTTGTTGGAGTTGGTGACTGTCTGGGGCCTGAGCGTCTGAGGTACGGCGTCTTTCCACACGCTCCTCAGAGAGCTGTGGTTTGCCTCGCTTTTTGTAGATCTAAATCCTCGTATAGTGTAAGCCATGGGATTTTCTTTGTATCCAGCCCTGCCTGGCAGCCAGTCATGATGATTAAAGAACAGAAACATAGCGAAAAGAAAGACAAGTGAGATCAGGCCAATGAGATGGGTGCGGAACAGAGACCTTTTGGTATTCCAGGTCATCTTTGCGAAGCAGCAGTGTCGTCTTCTCCACTGAAGCATGTTGTAAGAATCCAATGGTGGGATGTGAGACAGTGCTTTTCTGATCGTGTTTTGAATTCGCTGCTATTCTTTGGTATTCATTTTCTTTTGTTCATGTTGAGTAGTTGTCTGCAAAGATTTAGAAAAGGAAAATCAGAAATCTTTGTAATTTTATACCCTCATAACGTAAAAGGTTACAATGAGAAACTAGTATAAAGATAAAGCTGAGTTGGATTTCTTTTGCAAACCAGCCTATATGAATAAAAAGGAGGTTTGGTTTATGCCAGAAGCCGACCTCATTTAATAATTAAAGTTTACTTGACTTACTAGCTTATACAAATGCTTGGTTTTGTGGTAAAAAGTTTTGACAACCATCTTGGGTACCAGAGACAAAAAGATAATTAAAAATCAATCTCGTTAGCAGAAGTGTGAAGTAGATGTAAATAGCTTCATGTATCCTGACTGTGAAATCCTTGTGCAGTGTTTGAGAAGGACTTGACTGAAAAGGCCTTGATACCAGATGGAAGGTTTATTGGCATTAATTAAAATTGATTTGACATGCAGAGGCTAGTACGGCTCACAGTTTAAAAACCCTTTTTGTAAAATGGTCATGTATTGGTGGTGGGACAGACGGTGCAAGGTTGATTATGGCAGAGTTGTGTTAGTCACAGTACACTGCCTGGCGTGTTTCCACCGGCCCCAACTGCGTTCAGAAAGTCAATGAGAAGATGCACCTGTCAAAATTAATTTTCAGGGTCCAGTAACCTCACTGCACAGCTCTTGGATGGTAACACGGGATAACATTTTCCGTCACCTTTCAGGCACCTTTAAACCTTCTACTCCACATTGAAAGAAAATATTGAATGGAACACTCCGCTGTTGTGCCAGGCTCATAAACAGCTGGATTAAAATTAAGCTATTGATTTTTGGCATGCAGCGATCCTGGGTGAGTGTTCCTGTTAACTGGAAGTAAAATTGCACAGCACTAAGTTTCTGGCAAACTAGCTGATGAACGTGATTTTGGAGGTTTTTTCTCTATAAATGTGTAACTACCATACTTCTGATATCATACAGAAATTTCAAGTATTGTTACCAGCAGCTGTAACTGTAGGAAAAAGTGCCAAAGCAGTCTGTGCTTCATTTTCTCTTAAATTTTTTTTCATATTCAAGAGCAGAGTCAATATGGCAGCTTCATGATGCTGCATATTAAAAGCTGATCAAATCATCTTGTAAATGAACCTTTCACTGCACAGTAGCAATTCGTTTGTGATATTCAATTTGGTCTAATTTATTTCTGGGCCCTAGGGTTTTGTGTAGGAGAAAGGATGACAGTTGAACAAGAGTCCATAAAAAATTGCTATTTCTAGGATAAATGTGTAATTTATTAATTGCTCTGCTATCTTCTAAAACCAATATTTGGATTAATTTCTGCATTTAAAAACTAAGTGACGTGTTGTGGGAAATTACAGGATTTTACACTGTAAGGAAGTAATTTAAGATGAGAACGCCACTGAATAACGGATTATTAAATTGTACGTGTGTGACTTAACATTCAGGCCGCCTGGTTCATGTAAGGGAAAAAATTGTATTTCAAAAGGGTGGGGAGAGACGTAGAACCGAGGCTTGTTTTAATTACTGTATGTCAGTTCATATATACACAAAGTAAGGTGCGTGCAGGGAGCGCCTCGCCCCCAGCGCCGGGGAGCCGGGGGACGGAGCGCTGCGCCGGGGCGGACCGGCCTGTGCCGCTGACCTCCGCTAGGGGGAGCGAGTAAGCGGGGATAGGAGCTGTCGCTTGTGACAAACGCATCCAAAAAGGCAACGCTGCTCTTTAATTCTTTTTCTGAAATAGCAAAATACCTGCCTAGTGCTCTATTAAGCTGTTCCCTGCCGTTGTGCACAGCATTTGTGAATCTGTTTTGAAAGTTCACTGAAAGTATTTCTGATACTATTTTTTTAACTGGTTGGGACTGCTGCCACTTACCAGAGACTGAGCTATCCTTATAAAAATTATTTTCCAGTCTACAGCTGTTAAACATATGTGTCTAAAGCATGTAGCAGGAGAATTAACCTGAAATTCCACACTACTCTTTTTGTGCTGCTTTAACTCAGACCTTATCCTTATGTAAAAGAAAATGAACCCCAAATACAGAAGACTTATGTTTATCTGACCACTTGCACCTGCTTTTGCATGCTTAGAAAATAAAAGCCTCCCCTCAAAACTAAACATTTTTAGTTCCTCTGCAGTGTGCAGTGAGTTTTAAATGAACATGCAGCTGTTTGGGAAAAATATCTCTGCATAAGCAAACATAAATGTCACTTCAAAGGGTACCCTAGATCTCTGGAAAATTAATTGTTTGGTACCAGTTTGGAGGGCAAAGGTGGGAGTATTTGATTAATTATCGTTCCATTGCATGTATACACAGTTTAGGAAAAAAGTCAAAACCAGAATTTCACGAATGTGGAGTAGCGGCTAGAATCAGATGAATTTTGTCACACTTAATTGTTCCACTTCTAAAACTGCAGTCATTAGATGCAAGTACTTCAGCAAATCTGCACTGCACTACTAACCTGTGTTTAATTTTTAATTGAGGTAGTGTTTTGTTGTGCACCTACTTTCATATCACAGTAGGCAAAAGGGAGAATCTTAAGTTATGTAAATATTTGTGTAAACTGAAAACTGTTTTCAGGTGCTGTCTTTCTGCGAGGCACTAGGAAGTGTCCCAGAAAAGGCAGTTATAATGGCTGAAACCTTTTTTTTGTTTTTGACTGCATGCTCACATTGTGCATAAAAATAAGTTTTACAGAGGGATGGAACTAGAATAATAAGATATTTATGAGTCATTTCTCACTTACATATTTCTTTGATTTTTCGAAGTGGGAGTTTCCTGGAAAATCTTCAGTCTCTGTTTGCCCTTTAAAAAGGCATTGTATGGGTAGGGGAAGGGCTCACATTATTACTTAGCTTCATAAAACTATTGACTGAAAAAAACTGAATAACTTTGTCACATTTTCTTTGATATTCAGGTGTAAAACATCTCAAAATATACAGTGGGTATTAAGTACTTGAAATACAGCAATAGCAATTGCACCTATAAAAAAAAATACTATGTGCTGGGATGCATCGTTTAAAAACAAACAACTGTCAATATATATTAAACCCACCATCAAATAGTATACTTAAAATACCATTTTCTCTCACGTTAGGGTTAGATCATTACCGCTTTTGCCCAAATGCTTAAAATTTAATTTCACAGAAAGCTTATGAACAGGTACTAACCATTGGCAGTACATAAGAAAACCTAAATGTAGCAAAAGGTCTCTCTCAAAGCCATCAACCCTGTCTTCTGCAAGTGTGCTGTTACAAGTAACTGCAGCTTGAAGGTATGGTTTATAATAGTTCTACTTCATTTTTGGCACTTGGCTGTGCAGTCACTGATGCATTATCAAAGCCAAATATATAAACTGTGAATGCATCTTGAATTTTTATTTGTGGTCTGTGCTCTGCTGGTGTTTTGGTTCCTTGCACTTTCAGTTCTGCTCTATAATTACAGCTCTGCAGATTGAAGTATTCGACTTCCTATTTACAAGTCCTGGATTTTCATATTTTGATTAGCTGTGTGGGCAAACTTTAATTAGAGGGAAGAGTTCAAAAGGCAGCCTGTTGGCATTCTGATAAACAGCAGCAGCAGTTGCGTATTAGGCCTTGCAGAATGTGCCTGAGTTTACTTGCAAACTGCATTAATCTTTTGCACAAAACAGTACTCGGGATGAGGTTTGATGTGCAGGTTTTTAGATGTTGGATACGAAAGTGGCACCACTAGCTAGGCATGCTTCTCCCAGGGTCTTGCCTGAGGGTAGATTCCTTTTGTTTGTTTTAAAAGTTCTGGAAAGTGACTTTATCGTCTAAATGTCTTAAGTGATCTGAAACCGATGACTGTTGTGTGCTGCATCCTTAGGTATGTGAACTCTTTTCAGTTGCAGTTGTTTTAGTGCATGTTAGCATTGCCTTGGGCAAAGAAAGAATATTCATATTGACAGTTAATGATTTATTACAGCTTATTAGTAGATTCTGCAGATAAGCACTTTTTCTGTGGTGTATTAAATTAGGACGTAAATTTGTATTGCAAATATTCATCTTGCTTGTTTGCCACTAGTGATGAAGTATTTAAATTTCAACAATGAATAGAAATGAATGGCAATTAGATGGAATGTCATTTTACAATCCAAGTTAAACACTCAGTGTTATCATACTAAACAAATTGTAACAATGGTGTGAGAATTTTGTGCTCACCATTTTAAGCCTGTAGTGTTTGAAGGTTTCCTTTTGGGATGGATGTCAGGGGAGCCTGATGTTACTTGTAAAATGTGGTGCCTGATTGCGCTGCTGATGGTTTAAATCATGTCCAATCTTTTGCACGTTTGCAGTTTATGCTTGGTCAATATTAGCCTGATGACATTTTGCTTGTGGTTGGGGGGGGGGAGGGGGAAGGGAAGCAAGTGTAAAAAGGTCTGTCGGTACTTTTCAGATAATGTAATTTGGCTGCGTGGTCTGTTTTGATGGTTCAGTGCTCTCAGTGTGTCCCATTGTGACCATTTTACCAGTGCTTTAAGATTACTTCACGTAAGGATTAATTCTGACCTAGTTTGAGAGGATTTCTAACTGTTTTTTCTATTTCAGAGGGGTTTGAGTTTTTAATGTCTCGGTTAAAAGCAATCGTTACAGTAGCAACATTATCCCTTTAATCCCTCCTCTCCAGCCACACCAACCTTGTGCAGACTGTAAGCAATGCCTTTAGTAAGTGTAAAGTAGTGACATTGTGCTGTGGGAAAGGAAAACCTGCTAGAATTCTTTCTCCCCCTTCAGAGATGTGTTATGAGCGATCATTATCTGTAATGGCTGAAAAGGTAACAGACAATTGAGTGAATATCACACACAAGGATTCGACATACCTTCCTTGGTCAGGCCATTTGTGGTGCGAGGATTATACCCACAGAAAATAGTTTTGGCACGCCATCACTTCAGTAAAAAAGATGCTATCGAACATGCGCACATCCCCCAACAGTCTGCTTCCTGCGATTGCTTTTCACAGTATCCAATCTGTCCATCTGTCTGCTCGTTGCTGTGTTACCTTCCTTGCTCATAAGTGTTGTCCTTGTCTTGGGGCTTTTTGTTCATCCTTCAAACAAAAGGACAGTAGTTCTCGTTTCTGGTCTGGTCGGGGCGGTCTGGCATTCACGGCCGATGGATTGGAGCTTTTACATCTGGTGTTTCCCTTGTCGGACAATGCAGTGCTGTGTTCTCTTGTCCTCAGTATCCATATTTCTAATGGCAATGTTAGGAGGGAGTGCGAGCGCGTAGTGGTTCAGTTGCCTTCAGTAATAGGATTTCCCTCTATTCCTTCCTTCATTGTTGCTAGGCAGTAATAGCAATGGGTTTGAGCTGTTTTAACCGAGGATTCTGGTCTATAAAATCCATTCCGTAGTTCTTCGGCTGCTGCACAGGCAGGCAGCAGTTTAAATGTGGGCTTTGACAGATGCTGTCTTCTGACAGAGCAGAATTTAACGTCACTGCTTGGCTGAATCCCACGTGATTGTTTGCATTCATTTTGACTAAATCCAAAGGCAGCCAGAAAGCTTTACAGGCTCTTGCTCCTATTTGATAAATGATACTTACTCAGTTCAAGCATAATGATAGGTGAATCGTATAAAAATTGTATGATTATTAAATGAATGATTGAGGGTTTTTTCAAATTGTTTTCACTTTTCCTTGACACTGTAACTTATGATTCTCAAGGGGATTTTTAATGCTAGATATTCTGCTCCCGTATTCCAAAAGCTGTTCTGCAGTGCAAAGGAATTATAAGCATTTAAGAAACGAAGCTTGACTTAACCCATTTGGCTCTGTTGGAGTATAAATCTTTTTTTACCTTCATGCCAAAGGAAAAAAAATATAAATGTATTTGTTTGCTCATACTTCCTTTACACACGCTTACTCTATAAAAGCTGCTTTTTGTAATCTTAGGTTAGTCAATTAAGCTGGAGGACACTAATGTATAAGCACATGCTGTTAAGCTGCCTCTCTGCTGTTAATGGCTTGCTTTCTTGGTAAAGGTCGAAGTTTGGTATTGCAGAATCAGGGGCACTTGATTTCAATTATTGATAGATATAAGATGTCTTTTGTCTGTTACAGGCACCACCTATATTATAGAATTTGTTTTTCTGTCCTTTCAATGACTGACCCTTCTATGCTGAAGCATCTTATTACATTTACTCTCTTAAAAAACCAAACAAACCAACAATAGATAGCTCAGAAAATAGAAAGCTAGCAGCATACTTAGCAAGTATTTATTAGTCACTGTGTTTGTCCACTCTATTCTGGAAAGCTAATGACTAGCACTTTAGACTGTTGGGGTTTTATTTGTGTTTTTGTGGGTTGTCATTTTTTTTTTGATTTTGTTGGGGTTTTTTTGGGTGGGGTTGGTTTGTGTTGTTTCGGTGTTTTTTGGTTTGTGGTTGGTTTTTTGGGTTTTTTGTTGTTTTTTTTTATTTTTTTTTAGCTAAAGATAAAGCAAATGCAATTGCTCTATCATATTGTATCTCTGATTAGTAGGATTGGGGGTAGGTATGTCCTTTGCTCGCAAATAAGGCTTCCCGAGGCAGTCAGTGCATTTTACTATTCTAGATGCATATCCTGATAATTTACTAAAAACATAATCAGATTTATATCCTCCTAACTAAATCATCTATGTACACTAACTTTCTCTGTTAATTTAGTCATGTTTTTAATGTATGCATTTTCTATCCTAATGACAATTTCCACAGATCCTATGATTCTATTTGAGGATGTTTTAGGAGCATGAGCATATTCCCTGCATGTGAATTATAAATATAATGTGCTTATCAATAAAGACTTGAATCTCTTCCACTCTAAAAAATTTTGTATTTGAAAAATGGGGGGGGGGGGGGTCGGGGGGGTCAGCAGGGCAGTGGAGTGGGAGAGGAGGGACCTGTGTCCAGCACTGTTTACTGTTCTAGGATGTTTATGAATAATTGAGAGACAGTGCTTTGAAATGTTGCATGTGTGCTCAGTCTGCAGAGTTCTTCACTGAAACACACAAAGCTTTCTTATCCTTACCCTATATAAAATATATAGAACTTTATATAATCTGTTGCTGTATGTATACAAACATGACAGAGTTTGCTAGGAGTACTGTCAAGTTTGATGCATTCTGGGCTACAAGTAGGAAATCAAGCGAGATATTAATGTAGTTAATTTACCCGTGTTGATTTACATAGAATCAAGTAATGTTTTTTCACATACCGGCATGTAAATCTGCATCGGATTTTTGAATTTTCAGGTAAGATGCATAATATTGTATTTGGGAAACAGGTCTAAATTTCAACAGAATGGTTTTTGAAGTCCACGAAATCCAACTTAATTTTTTTACTACTACTACACTATGCCTGAAGTGTATCTCCTGAAAGTTTGTGAGTTGTGTAGTATGTTTACTTACTGGAGTGGGCAGAGCTTGTTGGGCTTTTTTATCTGTAAATACTTATTAGTAAATATTAAAGGTACTAAAGTCCCAAGGGCCATTTTTTTCTAAACAGAATCTGTTTTAAAGTAAATTTAGAAGGGAACAGACATCAGCTTTGGCTTTTAATTATATGACCATATCACTTATGCATAGCTTGTAAAGTTCAGGCAGAGCTGTCTCCTATGATATGTGTGAAGTTGGTTATCTTCCCATGTGAACAAATTGAATATTGGATTCTTAAATCTTAATGAAGAATTTCTTTTGTTCATTGTTTCTTTGCTTTTAAAGGATGAGTGGGTCTTTGCTCATCGTACAGAAAAGTAAGGAAAAGCTTCGATTTTTCTGCTACTTTTTATCTAGGTGTGACTGATGTAGCTTTAGAAAGTAAAAGTTTCAGGATTAAGTTCTCTTTCTTTTATAGCATTTTCCTCTTTACTGTCTTTATCTGATACTGTATGTTTTGGGTATTTCAGGAGGGCAGAGCTTGCTTTGTACTGGAAATATGACCTGAAGGTTTTAGTAATCTTGCTGGGCTGGAGGTTGGAATGAGCTTTATTTCGGCTAAATCTCACTGTGAAGGGTCAGTGGACTGCTTGTTCTTGATCCAGGGAGTAGTATGTTCTGTAATGTTACTATGGTTACATCTTAAATTAGAAGCTGCAATCTTTGTGTTTGAAATGCTGCCATCTATTAAGACTAAGGAGGAGTTACTCTGATGTGGAGATGTGTGGCCCGTGTGTAAGGTACACTGCAGAGTAACTGTGTCAGTTGTTCAGCCAGTTCTGCAAAGCCAGAAGCAGATGCGAGGAGTAAGAAAAGATGGCTGCTTAGAACAGCCTGTGCACGTGGCAACTGTGAACAAAGCAAAATGTACTTTTGCAAAACAAAGGTGTATACGTGTGGAATATTTTCCTCAAAAAAACCTTAAACTTCCTACATCTCATTTTTAGAGGGTATCTTGTCGAACTGGTTTTAAAATAAATCAGACCCCATTGATTGAGCCATTAAATAAAGTTCAGTCTTGACAATGTTAACAGAAGTTTCTCTAATCAGTTTGGAGTGCTCACAGGTGTGTATTGCTCGGTGATTTTTCTGCCTGGTGGCCGTGTGTTGTGAACACCGCGATTCCTGTGCAGGTTAAACTCCATATGTACGTCATAGCTGACCTGTCAGCAGAATGTTCTCATATGGGCCATATTCCATGAACACTTGCCAAGTTTATTCCATTTTACCATAGTAAAACATAGTATTATTTCAGCTGTAATGTGTTGAAAACTTTTCAAGTTTCAGTTGAATGTTTTCAGTTCAGAAAGATTAATGGCAACATTTTCAAGGCTGGTTATTTTTGCTTTTAAACTTTTTTTTTTAAAATTCTGAAATGTGTTAATACAGAATGTCATAAATGCTTAGTTTTCATTTTCTGTGTTAAGAACTATTATGTGTATGGCCAGTGGCCATTCTTCTCTTTGTTTCAAAAAGAGTACTTCTCCAATAAATCATTTAGAGTGGAGAGGGAATGGTGGTGTGAAATATTTGTAAATTTTTTGGCTACTTTCTGATCCCAGCATGTTTCTTCACGATCACAAGCACGTTTGTAACTGAATAAAAATAGCAATCTAGAAATGACCACAAGTGTCAGTATTGCCTGCCTTATTTTCCTTAGATTTTCACCATTGCTTAGTCAGTTGTAAAAACCAGCTTATGCTTACTGTGTTTTTTTTATAAATGGTCAGGATTTTTACACTCTTCTAATCCCCGAGTCATAAACTCAGTGATTTCATTAATCTTTCAATGTCTTGAATTTAAAACAGAAATGCAGCAATGTAGATCAATCTGAAATGGTGACAGAACTACAGAAGTTTTACAGTTATTCTGAATTTTTCTTTGCTAATGAGTTGTCGATAATGTTGTATCATTCCGTAAGGAATATAAGCACGTCTCCTACCTTTGCAAAGTTGTGGGAGAGAGAAAAGAGTAAGTGAGGTTTTCGGGTAAGGAGCATGCTGCTTACTCAGTCTGCATTAGGAAGCATTTCAAGGGCATGTTTCATAATTCTAAAGTTTGTATTTTTCTTAAGCAAGCTGACTTTCTAGATATCCAACAGGAATTTAATCCATTCTCCTATCACAGCTTCCTTTTGAGGAACACAGATCTTAAGTGCTTCAAAATTCACTTGAAAAGCCAAAATACAAAATGGTTTCAGTCTACTTTATTTCTCTTCTGAGTTTGTATGTTACATAAATTTTGCATATTGAACTACTGTCCAGACATACATGTTTCTTTAGTCAATAATGTGTTGCTTGCTTTATCACACCTTCTTTCTTTTCCATATTCTGATTTTTCATGTCTTCCCCCAGGCTTTGCATCCAGTTACTGCTGATTGCGTGCTAAATGCAGATATTTTCTTCCAGGGGATGGACAACATAATTTCATTTGTATTATGCAGAATTTTTGTTTGTGCAGCACTCCCTGATGAACTGACAGTCCAGTGCCAGCAGAATATTTTCTGCCTGTCACAACTGTTCCTTTTGCATTCTGAGAAGAGTGGGGACTTCATGAAGCTTTGATTCAGCACAGCAGGGGGGAGAAGGCCAACCAGCAGAAGTACCAAATGTTCACAGGCAGTTTAAAGAACCATTGTGGAAAATAGATTATTTTTTTTTCCCTTACCTTATGACTTGTTTGATTCTGCCTGCCTGTCCTGTATGATTGTTACCCCTAACACTCACCCTCACACGCACACCCCCAGCGTGAGAATTTGCATTGAAGACTTGAATTCTTACAGAAAGGGAGACTTTGGGGAAGAACTGGTACTACGTATCAAATGTTTTAAAGATCAAATATCTTAAAGCAGGAAGATGGCATCCTGTGGGAGGTAATAGGCCACCAGCTCTTCTGCCCAAGGAAAAAAATACATTGCTCCAGCTGTTGCCACCTGTCCAGCCCTTTGTCTGCCTGAGTCCTTCCTGCAACAGGCACAGAAAGACCCTTTTCCCTTCAGCTATCTTCAGGCTCTTGAGACATCCAGCACTTCTCTCCCAATGATTTCAAGGGTCTTGGCCCATCAGGTTCATCACCAGGATGCAGACCTCCTGCCCAGCACTCGTCCTTGGACTGCTGGATGAGCTATGTAGATTTTTTTTTTTTATATTACTGTTATTTCTGTGAGACTGATTAAGAGATTAGCGGCTCCAACTGTTTATCTGCTTGTCAAATTTTTTTCCCCTCTGTGTATGGTTTGTTTGTGAATATGGAGACATTTTGTCGGCCTCAAAAACTCCTGCTTTTGAAATTGGTGATGCAGATGTTTGGTTGGGTGTTAACTGATGTGAAATTGAAGAGCTGGACTTTGAGAACTGTCAGAATTGCATGTGACTTGGGGTTGAGACCTGTGCTGACTCTTTCCATCTGTCACATTTCCACAGTAGCTCTAGTACATTAATTCCTACAGCTCTATCCTGTAGGTATCCTCATTTACAGCTAATTCTGTGGGACATGGGGTTTATAGCAGAAATAACAAAGGTTTACAAGTGTCTTTAATGCCTGAAGCCTTTTCTTAAAGCACAGAGGCTTCAACTAGGAAAAACAACAAAATCTGTGGGAAAAATCCTCTCTCCAGTGATCCAAGAGGTTCTATTCCTGTAATAAAATTAAGCGGTATTTGTTCATATCCAACAGAAAACTTGGATTGTAAGATGGAGAGTAAGTCCCCCTTTTAAGAGCAGTTCCCTGCTGCTCTCTCTTTGACACATTGGGGGAACTAAAATGACTCCCAACATCCTGCACACCACCTAGTTTCATAGAACTACTTCAGCTTGGCCAGCCGGTTTCTTGTATCTTTTTTTTTCCTAATGTTCCATATTAATGATTCCTTCAACTTGGAAGTAGCTTCCAGTCAGTGTATATTAATGAAAAGCTAATTTTAATAGGTGCTGACTTTTATCATGTAGTGTGCTTAATATCATTGAACTGATTTTCAGTTATTTCAAAGTTAATTCTGTTTTGTGGCAAAAATCCTTTGGAAGCAAATGTTCATTTGTGTGTACTTCTGATGAGCAAAGCAATTAAGTTACTGTGCTAAATGTCTTGTCATACTCCTAGTTGCCAGTCTGTCCTGCAGTCTTTCTTTTTCCGCTTTTGAAATTCACGTTAAACTTAAATGATAACATGCCTTTTGTGGCTTCCAAGGAAAAGGAAACAGTGCTGTGGAAATCATACTTTTTGTCTGAATAACTGTGTTCATAATTCCTTCTGTAATCTGTGTAAGAGTCCAGATTAATTTTGTGAGCCTGAGGATTTTTTCACATGTAGAGTCAGAGTTGCCAGGACTCTTAGTCCTCAAATGCATGGTTTAGAGGAAATCCCTTAAAGCTCGTTTTTTATTATGTTAATTGATAGAGAATATTGGTTCAGAACTAGAGACTTTTTATCCTTTTCTGCTATCCTAAACTATAATTCAAACTTAAATTCCAGATTTTTCGTTTTCTGTAATTTAGTGGCTTCTAACAGAGGAAGAAATCAGAGTCCATGCTCTTGCATCTTGTCCATCTGAAGACATAATATGAAGAATCATTAATGCATACTGTAGGGAGGTGTGTGTTTAACAGGAAAAAAAAATGCTGGATATATTTAATGCTGAATTAATAAAATGTGGCCTAAAATTAAAGATTATATTTTTTATGTAATACAGCAATATATATTCATTTAATTCTTAGCATCTGCAAAGCTTTCTATCACTGATCTGTTTTACTAAAGTAAATTTAAAGTGAGCATCTGTCATCTAAAGAAACCCCTCTACCTCTTCAAAACATATGAGAAACTGTCGTCCTCTTAAAAAAAAAAAAACAACCACAAATCTTATGACCGTGGGCGAGGGTCATAATGATGCACATTGCAGGTTCTTTTAAGTCTTCTCCTCTCAAGGATTTGTGTAAATAAGCACTCAGACTTATACAGATGCTTTTTCTGTGAGTTTTGGTTAATACATGTTTGTACTTTACTCATGGCAAATATTATGGTTTACATAGCAGAAGAAAGCAGATAGCTTTGGGGAGCCCAAACCTGACTTTTTCGTTTTTCCCTGGCACCTTAGGATCTCTAGCTTATTGTTTTCCTTAGTTACTTTTTATTGCCAAATATAAAAAGCTCTGCAATTCTTTTAATATCAGTAAGAAGCATAATAATGCAAAAAAAGACAACAGTTGTTTTCTACTTCCATTACATTTCTAGGTAAGCAACTACAGTGATAAAATAGAATAAAAAAATCCTTCTTGATTTAATGAGGCCTGGATACAATACAAAAGGAAATCCCTTTTTTTGAGAATCTAGGTCACCTCACATGGAGATTTCTTTGCTGTGAATAAGTCTCTTTTTTTTTTCTTCTTTCCCTTTTTCTCCCCCCCTTCTTTCATTTTTTTTTTTTTTAAAAGCACTTGACCCTATGCTGGATTTACCTAATGACAAGAAGAATGTTACATGTGATGACATTTCACTTCTCTGAGGTGTGCTGTGGGAATGGAATGGGCAAGGAGATGCGCCAGCATTGTGGGAAATGCTGGATGCAGCGGGGAGAGTTAGAGCAGGTCTCTTGAATCTCTTTACGTCTCTCACCAGCAGGTTGGTTGGGACCAGTGCCAGATTAAAATTGGATCTGTGTATTCACATGATAATGCACACAATCAAATAAGCCTTGTGGAACGTGGTCCATTGGGGAATAGATGCATCAGCCTAGTCTGAATGGTCTGGTGGAGGCGGTTCAGGTCCCGTGTGGCCAGAGCTAATAAGCTCTGATGGCTCTGGGTAGAATTGCTTGCTTGTTCTTGAAACAATGCTGCAGCATACACGAGGTGCTTGCAAGATTTATAAATAGTCACTCCATGCTGTGTGGCGGTGCTGTTTCTGCAGCCCTGCTGGCCTGGGAAGTGGATGCGCCGTGTTCCTACAGAGCTGCCCTGAGCTAATGAAATTGCTAAATCTGAGGCACCTCTGTCATGTCAAATGGAAAATGTGCTACCCAAAATATTTGATCCCAGCTGATTGAGATCTGATGGCAATAGTAAGTTGGGTTTTTTTTTTTTAGAACAGCTTTCATACTGGTAGTGCCTTCAGATGTTTTTCTTCAAACGAGGCACTAGCCAGTGACAAAAAATGTCTGTTTGAGAAGATAAGGGGTTTTGCTCTTTCTTCAAAATAGGCATATATTCATTTACCCAAGAATATGACAACGCAGAAGCTGCAAAATAAGGAAGAAATGTGTAGTCTGGTGTTAGCTCTTGAATAGCTGTTTTGTCTTAGATTTTCAGAATGTCTTTTTGGAACAACAGGAATGAATAGAGAAGTGTGACGTTTCTGTACTTATTGCCAGCCTGTTGAGCTACATGTAAAATTACTCTGCTGCCCTTTTTCAAAAGGTTTTGTTTTGGTGTTTTTCTAATAAAAGTAGAGCACCATCAGATTAAGACAAGGAAGTTACTGGATGAGTCTGTCTAATTGAATCTGTTTGCGACTGGTGAAGCCCTCCGAAGCACATACAGAAAGTTCCAGGGTGTCATAACAGAGGAATCTTGTTACACTTCAGGGTTTTTTTTATCATTGAGATCTTGGCATTGAAAGCCTAACTCTATTCCAAAACATTGTCTGCTCTTAGTGGGTTACTCACTTTTATTTTTTGCCACCCAAGTGCTCTGTTTTCCAGTGAGGGGATCTTACTTTGCAACAGATTGCTGCAGAAGAAAAATCTTGTTTATTTTTCATCACTGACAGTAGACTTTTCAAAGGCGAAACAGCTATTTGAAGTAACAGGACAGATGTGAGGGATGAAGGAGAGGTTGAAGAGGTCTTGCTGCTTAAGGCAGATTTCCTTCAGATAAACTGCGAAATCCACAGGATCATTATGGATGACTGATAGTTGCTAACATGTGAGTAGCAGGAATAATAGTTGCAGTGAACCTCACCTGTGCCGGCTGGCACAGTCTGTCATCTTCGGTGTTCATTCACAGTGGGAAGTTCTTAAAGATGAGTTTGTTTGTGTATGTATGTGTGTATACATGCACAGAGTGTATTTAGGTAGAGAGAGAGAGAGGGGCAGCCATCTGAAATTTTTTTTAAACCTGTTTTAAAGTATGCTTTTGAATCTGCTCATTTAGGCCGGGTGTTACTTTTTTCTGCAGTGGTGGATGAAGCCTGTATAAAAGTCAGCATAATGGGAAGATCCTAAAATTTGTACAGGTCTTGTACAGCCCGTATCCTGTATCATCTCTGAATGGAATGGCCCCAGACTGTACAAACAAGACCTTGTCAGTTGACCTTCATTTAAGAGGGCTGCCTGCATTTCTGCATTACCAAAAATACGGCTCTGCCCCAGCCGTTTCAAAGAACAGTTGTATTATGCACTAGATCTCATAATGCATTGATAGTCTATCTCCAAGCTTCTATCTAGTGTATGGATCATCTATAAAATGAAAAAATAAAAGTTGAATGCTGTAGTCTTAGTGCTTTGAGAAAGGCTTAATTTAATCTTCTCTACTAAAGAGAGAAAAATAATGGGGAATTTAGATATAATGCCAAAGGAAGCTGAAAGCAGAGGCAGAAGGCCAAATGGAAAAATTACTCTTGTGTGATACAGCCAGAATTCTTCCTGTATTTTAACTTAATGCATGATTTATTGCCATTACAGTTACTTTTGGATATAGGCATATAACATCATCAGCTTTTATATTCTACAGTAGGGTGGTATGAGTGATGTATTTATTCAGGATACAAATACCAATAGCAGTTTGCACAATCTATTTGCTATGTGATATTGTAGCAATAATACAGAAGTTCTGTGGCATGCATGCTATAGCGTAAAAAAACTTTGAAGGCAGTTATTTCAACCTAACTATTTGTCAAGAAGCACACTGCTTATGAACTTCACAGGTTTGGTTCTTGAAGTTTGTATGTCTATTCTTTTAAATCCCAAATTGCTTCTATGCTCTGACTTTGCATTTTCCTGACTTGGAAAATGTTTCCAAGGATCTGTTTATTTTGTTGGAATCTGAATGTAAACGTTCTGATCCAGTAATAGATGTGTTTTCCATATAGTTAAATCTCCTGAAATCTTTTGTTTTACTTGATACAAGTCAATGGAATCATCAGGCAGAAAGAAACATTGCAATCGCATGTCAGCTCCAGTCGTAATAGTTTTCAAAATAATACTTTTTCATATGGCACCATGTAGCAAGCCTATACATTGAAAATGTAAGGTATTCCGTGTCTGTTCAAAATAGTTGGTTTCTCTCAGACTTAGTATTTTTTAGTGAAATAGGATTTTAGTCACAAGGTGACCAATAACTGTGTTTGGGTACAGATTTGTTACGGGTCAGACTTCCCAGCTTCTTGTGATAGAAGCTGAGTGCAGGGAAGTTCCTCTGAACACACGATCAACCTGTTGGCAACGACCATTGTGCTGTCGCAGATGGGGAACAGAATCTGGGCAAGCAGTAATGCCGGTATCTCCTGTCCTGTCCCCCCAGCTAGAGGTGCTTTTATTGCAGAAAGCTCTGTCTGAAGTTTTTGTTGCTGTGTTTAAAGCTTGAGTAATGCTGTGATTATGTATAGTGCTTGGCAAACATTTCACAGGGGCTCATCTGACCGTACAAACTCTAAATGTGAGCCTTATTTTAGGTGTTTGAGAAAGGGGGGAAAATGACTGATTCTGTGTTCTTGTCATGGAGAAGCGATACCTTTTTGCTGCCGTTATGATCGAGGGTGCTCAGCCACAGCATTACAAAGCAAACAAAAAAGTCTGTTCACCCATCGTCCTCCTGCCACCATCCACCACCAACTCTTGCACCCTGATTTGATTTGATGCACTTCCCTTCTTAATGGCACACAACATATTTTCTTCCTTTCAGTCTGTTGTTTTTAAAGGAATAAGATTATAGAGTAAGAGCAGGACAAAATCTGGGGTTTTTTTGTGACTATGGTGTTTCTGTGGTTAATTTTCATTATTTCGTATAATTTTATCATTACTTTTTTTTTAATATTACAGTTGAAAGCAAACCTGTGAACTGATGCAGCCAGGGCAGGACAAATGCATAGAGGCAGTATTCTAGTTGTCTTGTAAGCAGATTAAAATGCCCAGTCTTCCCCGTTTGGGGGAATTACAGTGTGTGGATGACTGCAGCATGTGCAAGTCCAGGAACTGAATAAATTTTGTGCAGGACTTTGAAACAGAATAGTAATTTACTGCAAAAATTTCTAACTTGCTTGTCTGATGTTATAGATACTGCCCTGTGTCTCAATATTTTGTCAATGTTTTTATCACCGGCACCCAAGATAGCAAATCTGCTCCGTCTCAATGGACAGTTTGTTGATAGGAGGGCTTTAATGGATGTTATGCTGGTGATTTATTGCTCTGCAAATGGCCCAGATAACTGGCATAAACACACTTCTTTCCTTTTTATAGTACTACTTATTTTCTTATACACACAGTTTTTATCACTTTGCTGTAGCCAGTGAAGCAAGTGGGTGTCCAACAGGACTGTGTTGGGGTGTCTTAATGTACAGCCACAAAGTAAAGAAATATAAAAAGGGTTGAGAGGAAAATTGGAGATAGCATAAATTTCATTGCCATTATTTGACTGACTGCACGGATCTGTACTTGAGTATTACAAGCCTGTTCCAGTTATAACAGGCCTCTTGCCTTTTGTGGTTTAAAAAACCCCAACAATCCAGCTTTTGCAGCTCAATCTGCGTAGTAGATTAGCTGTTATTCATAAAGGAGGAAGCCTTAAGTGTAAGACACTCGCAGTTAGAACACTTTTCTAGACTTTTCCCTGGCCTGTGATAGTTCAGAATAGCTCTTTCCATGTCAAAGTGGTTATAGTCTGTTGCATTCTTACAGTCATCGCTGCCATCACTCAAGCCCTCTTATCTCTTGGCTTGTTTGTTTAATTTGTTATAGCTGCGGCTTAAAGCTTTTGATCCTGAAAAAGCTCATGCTGGTTTTGAACTCAGCAGTTGCTTTTCTAGGCAACACAAACAACTAAGAGTTCATCACTCCACTGTTCAGCTTTGTGCATTGGCTTCTCAAGGAATACAGTTTCAGGATTTTCTTCTGATATTTTAAGTCTTCCAAGGTGATTACTTGAAATTACTTTCATCTCTCTGGCCATGACCACCCATGATAATTATGTTTTCTTGTACCATAATGTAATATATAAACATAGTGCTGGGATTGCGAAAGATGGTAAGGTACAGAAAAATAATCTTTTCAGTTACTAGCAAGGAGAGGATCACATCAGGGTGATGTGTACTACTGGGAATAAGTTGTGCTGGATAATTTGTTGAACAAGCAATCACAAAAAAACTGAGGTCTTTAATAGCTTCGTGTATATTAAGATTCAATATTACAGCATCACCTGTTCTAGCAAAAGGATTCGGTATGACCGAGGGGTGTCTGGAAAAAGCCTCCTCAGTTTCTGTTGCATTGAGACATTGAACAGCAAGTTAATCAATTGCTTGGATCTTGATTCAGTTTGGGGGTTTTTGGAAGGAGTTTAATGCAGAAGTTAAGGACCCGTCTGTATTCATTTTAGGCACCTGCAAAGGTTTTAAAATTCTTCTTCTCACACAAAGCATTTAATGAGTCTTTCCAGAAGTTGCAAAGGAACCATTCCGAGGTCTTTTAAGCATTTTCCTTTGCAAATTTATTGCTCATGGAGTACAGGTGTAAGTGAGCTCTACCAGTTGCTCTGTACTGAGCAACATTTTTTTAAATGTACATATGACTGTTCCCTTGAATACAATTTCCAAAGCAGGATTCAAATAGAGAAATAACAGTGGGTTTCTACCTATGTTTGGAGCTTTGAATGTCAGGAATGCTTTTGCGCAAATGAATTTTGAGCCCCATATTCTGTAATGTTTCTGGTGGAAAACCCACTTCATATGAGTGACTAATACTTGCAGTTAGAGGTCATACTGCAACTAGAGATTCATGAATGTGTGAAGTTGAAAGTAGGAAGGCGAAACATTAGCAAATTTTAGAAAATTCACAATTGTGCAAATTACAGTTCTGTTGAATCAATGTGGTTTGTTCTGACCTTAGTATACAGAAAACCAGTAGCATATGAACCTTTGCATCTGACTTTCTCAAAGTTGAAAGAATCCTTTTATTCTTAAACTTTGTCAAAAATCATACTGATTGCCGAGTAATAAGTGTGAGGCCAGCTCCGATAATTAACCCAAAGGGCAAGAGTTCTCAGCACAAATAATGTTTTCATGATATCTGCTTTTGTCTTTTCATTCTAGTTCAAGGGAATGGGGCATTTAAATAAAGATAGGTAGGTGTATTATAGGCAGGCCTTTATTTTTAAAACAAACAGACAAAACCTCTGAAGTTCTCAGGATTAATAGTTGTTGATTTTTTGCTGAAAGCAGCTTATCCCCAGGAAAATGGAAGGGCTGCATGTTTAATCTGGCTTTGTCACCAACATTCCTTTTCAGCTCAGAATTGCTATTTCAATAGCAATGGTTTGAAATTAGTGAATTCAAGATGAAGATCTTAATTTTACCAATACGCTGTGCAAGGATAAAGATGGGAGGAACTCTAGCATGCTTCATTAAAGATTGTTCAGGAATGTTTTGAAATCTCAGCTTTGGGGGTAATAGTTTTAAGGCATCTTAGTAACTGTTGCTTTCATTAACTCTTTCCAAAAGCATCTCCAATAATTTTTATCATTATTGTTGTTACAGCATATTTATATGATTTTGTCCCTAGCTGATCACTCAGTCACAACAGAATTAATTTGGGTTCATTTCTGATTTGTGTTGCTTGGAACCATTTTCTCTGCAGAACGAGAACATTGCCTAAGCTATCTGCAAGCAGTCCAGTTAATTCAGTCGTCAGCATAGTTTTATTTTCGCCACCCTCCCTTGCTTCTCCTTTCCCCCTCTCCTCCATCATTGTAACACTGTTCTCATTCAGAAGAGACTGGCTACATCTGATTTCCTTACACTTGCAAAACTTGTTACATGTACTAACTTTAACAGCATTTTGAAAATTGTAATTTGCCTTATCTTTGTGAGAAGATGTGTCAAGTTTTCTTTTTTGCAACTGAATCTGAGGATTGGCAGTCATTAATTGGTATTTTTCTTCACACTATGCTTGATAAGAAATGACTTTCCGTATAAGCAGATTTGTATTTTGAAATATTTGAAACAAATATAGTATGATAGAATTTCTTCTAACCCCTTTTGTCTTGTTACATCAGGTTTTTTAGTTGTCAAAGTAGGAAGTAGTGAAGCGATGGTGTTAACTTGCCTTAGGCAATTACTATCAGAAGCCTTTGATAAACAATGGTAAACTTTTCCCCTTTTTAAATTAATTCTATAAAAATATCTTTAAATCTGCCGAAACTCCCACACTCTTTTTCTAGACAATAAGGAAGTTGAGACAGTCTAAACAGCAGAAATGACCTTGTAATCAGTATTACAAGCAGTGGAAGTTAAAATGATTGTGATATTGGCAGTATTTCCACAGCAGTTTAGATCCTGTTATCAAATTCTATTTTTTTACAGCAGAGTTTAAAATTAGGAAGGCAGTTAAAGGCTTGCAATTTACTATTTAAATATCTGTCTTGAGGGACTGCATATGCAGGTTTGTGTACATAGAAGTATGCTAATAAACTATACCGGTTTCACGTGCAAATAAAATGAAGAAGTGAAACACTAGTTAAACTTAAAACATTACTGGAATTTTATTGATGGGAGCATAAGCCAGAGAATCATCAGGAAGACTGCAGAAGCAGACAAGCTCTGTTGGATTGCTTTGCTTGGTTCTTTGGAAGATCCTGTGTGTACTTCCCCCCCCCGCCCCCCCTGCCCCGCCAAGGCTTTTAAGGGCTTTAAATTTTTAGAACAAAGCCTTGTGTTTTCAGAATCCAGGCTATTTGTATGAAATACATGTTTCTGTCAAGCTTAAAGTAGGGCATCTAGACCAGTTGTTAGATACCTGTTTTTGAAGTCATCCCATTCTTTTGGCTGTTTGTCATAGATCGATGTATACAAGACTTAATTTCTAGAAAAATAATACTCTTTTTAACTAAGTAGCTGTGTTAGATTTTTCCCATAGTTCTTTAGGCTGGCTTTACTAGAATTTTCAGAGGTTCAATACTTTAAATCGCTCAGACAATGATAGTATAGTTGCTGGTAATCACAATGAGTTTTTACAGTCTCTCTACCCTGAATTGAGCAGTGGAATTGAAGTCTGTTCTTAAAGATAATTTTACAAGTTTACCATCCACATGTACTTATTTTCTTTCTCATTTGAGATCAGAATGTTGCAGTCCTACTACATTCATCTTCATGAACAGAGCAGCCTTTGGTTGAATGTCTTCCATCATGGATGGTGAAGCTGAAAGCTGCTTTATGTTTTATAAGCAGGCAGTTGCTAATACTTTTTGCAGAATCAAATGTTACTTTTTACTTGCATGCTCCTGCACAGAAGTAGTACAAGTTAACTAATGATTTTTAGATTTTTGGGTAAGGATCTTGTACTAATTTAAAGGTTATAAAGGAACAAGCTAGAAATTTAATTTACTAAATTAAAAAGCCACAAGATGGCATCAAATTGTCAATTCTGTCTGTTGCTCCTAACCTTTTTTAAAGGTCAAAATATTACCAAACGTATGGATCTTTACATAGAAACCAATTGGGATACTGAATGTGCAATGAAAGAGTTAGAGGTTTTTTTCCCTTCCATTATTTGTACCTTGTGACACCACAATAAGAAACTTTTAATAGCTTTATTTTTTTTGTGCTTCAAGAGAGCAAACTAACAGGTATATGTGAAATGAGCCTCCAAGAAAAAATTCTACCAATATAACACGTTTTATTGCTTAAAACATGAGGGTTCCTTTCCTAAAACGTAGCACGAGTTACTTTCAGGGAAGCTCTTATTCCAGTTGAGAAACGAGTGAAAGGAACTTAACTGTGGATTTTAATGCTCATTTAGACTTAAGAATAAGTACTAGGTGTATCTAAAATACAGAAATTTTTCTAAACCAGAAATTGGGTCCTGGTGTGAGATGAATATTGGTAATTGTTGATTTTTGCAAATTAACACATAGAAGGACAGATCTATTTAGTTTAATTACAATGGTCAAAAACCACTGTTAGGCAGTTGTAAAAGCTGTTCAAAAAAAACCCCAAACCAAAAACCAAACGAAACCCCCCTACAGGGCACCCGCTCTTGGGTACGTAAATACAGCTGTAGATTGACTGTAGATCTCAGATTTACTAACAGTATAGACCTTCTAGCTCTATAGATGTACTATAAATAAATCTTCTTCTAAAAGTTGTTGAACTTATTACATTAAAATGGATTGAGGATGCAATATATTGGGAGACAGACGAGTGTGGTATGAATCTGTCCAAAACGATTTGCATCTTCATAATATATTGCAACTTGCCTGTATAATGTAGAAGCGGGGAAGGGAAAACGAATGTACATGTGAAAGCTGTATACAAAATGTACAGACTTAAGGGAATTTAAAGGATAGATCTAAAGCTTCTTGTTATTGTAAACATGGTTTACACTCACAAAAGTTATCAGAGCACATAGCAGTATCTGAATTTGTAAGACAAACGTAGAAATTGTGTGAAGGAACTAAGGAAGTAAAGCACACACTAAAAGCTTAATTACCAGGGCGTGCAATAATGGAAGTCAGTCATCCCTGAGGGTGTGAGGGTTTTTTCCTTGTTTGAACATAAGTGGGAATCTGCATCTTTTTCACACTTACAAACCTGTTTTCTGTTCATGCATTGGTTTGTGGACCCAGTGTTTTTAGGTGTTTAGGTAGGACAGTGCAAAATAGCAGAAGGCATGCGCTAAAATAAAAACAATTATTGAGCTGGCATTTTGTAAAAGTCTGGTATGATAGGAAACATTAGTACTGAAGCAGATGAATTCCACTGAAAAATATATTTACAGCAGTGTTTCTGTAAATGATGCAGTGAAATTCAGTAAAGTATGAAGCTTTCAGTATCTGTTTTCCTGATTTCATTTTATGTCAGGTTGTTGCTTCTGCATGGTTACATACTCATATATTTACTCTAAATTGTAAGTAAACTATATATAACTTTCTATGGCAAATTAGCACAACTAAACCAAGTAATACGTTTTTGATTAACATGTGATGTTAAGTGGTTGTCTTAAAGTTTTTATTTTTGAAGTTACATGGTTTTGTTACTGAATGAGTTTCAACTTATGAATATTCATAATATACTCCTTTAACAGTCTCAGACAGCTTACGCATAAGAATTAGGTATGTCATCTTTGAGCAAAACGGTTAAGTGCTCAGAAACTTTGAGGAAATTGAATGTTCTTTAAATAGCAAAAGGGTGATTGCTGCTGTTTCGAATGCTTAGGGTACAGCTGCGCAAACAAAAGCTCCCCTAACTGGGGACTGAATTTGCAGTGTGCTAGTTACTGAAGAGTTAATCTTACATTAAAAACTTCACTTTAGAAATTCTGAAATATCTTACTGTATGCTCACTGAGAAAAAACCTACTGTCTGCGCAGGGAGTTAGAGCATGCAAACGAGAAGAGAAGCTGCCTCCGAGTAGCTAATGGGCCATGAGTTACAGCAGCACTTTTCCTGGTGTAGTTGAAGGAACCAGCTATGAAGTTTCCTCTGTCAACTGAATTTTCTTCTCCTGGGAGAAATCCTAGCAGATAGTTCTATGTGGTTATACCTGCCTTCTAATCAGAGCTTTTACCATAAATCAGTGTATTGTCATAAGAAAAACTCAGTCTGCATGCTTTTGAAAAGCCTTAATTCTGTACCAAAACTCTGCATGTTTTGTTGTCAGGGCAAGGTGAAATGTTAGCAAAGTTATCCAGCTAATAGCTTCCTTAATGGAAGCAAGTTTTCTTCTCCACTTTGTGTATCTTGTCAACCGTCGCTGCTCTGCACTCTCATTTTCTCCTCATCTTAATACTACATTTTTCTCCTTACAAACAATAATTTGAAATACTGATCAGAGTTTCTTTTGCTTCTGCGGTTTTTACGTAATAGGTGGTGGTGATTAGGTCACTGATAAACCTCTGTATCTGTTACAAAGGGTAGATGATGTGCCTTCATTAGGTAACAATTGAGCTTCTGTGCTAAGATGCCAGTGTCAGTTGTGAGCGGAGGTTCACCCCTGAAATGATCACAGTCTAAGGCGGTGATCTACAGAACTGAGAACTGTGACCTCCATTTATTAATTTGCAGAAATTGTTCTTACAAGTAGAAGGGTCATAGGCATGGAAGTGGTAGCTGTCTTTGTATCTACTCATTTAAATGAATTTATTTCCTACCATTTATCAGATATTTTCATGTTGTTTTGGGGTTGGGTTTTTTTTGTTAGTTTTGGTTGCAACGTTCTCCAAGCCCTCTGCCTTTTCGTTTTAGGCTTCTGCACTAAGTTTCCCATTAATCATTGTAGAGAAGACAATTCAGAGGAAAGCACGAACAACTCTCAAATAGTTAATATACCAGGTATTTTGTCAGGCTTGATAGCCACTGCTCCTGTTAGACTATGTATGTTCTGGTGCTTTGTGGACATTTTGGTGAAGAGCAGGGTCACAAGCACAAGTCAAATGGAAACAAAAGCAAAGCTTTGGTTATAATTTAATTATAATACTTTCCAAAAATTCCCAAAAACTCTAGAAGCTCAGAAGCAGCTCCTGGTTCCCTCCCTTCATTGCAGATGCTGTAGGACCTGCATGGTCTGAGACTTTGGAGGCACTAAGGGAGGGGGAGGCAGAGAAGCTGCATTACTGATTCTGTAGTGGAGGAAAGAGGAACAGAGTTGTGGGACTGCAGCAGTAATAGTGAAGCATCCAAGCAAACTGGATTGGATTTAGAAGCTTGAGACTTGGCATCGCAGGAAATGATAATTCTTTAGCTTGATGTTTTTCTTTCCATTTCATAAACTGCGGTGAATGTAAGGAAATGTTATGGGAAATTTCTTGGTAGTTCTTCAGACTGTGTAATTAGTCCACCACAGGAACAGTCTTTTTGCCCAGAAAATGATTTTTTTTTTTTTTTTTAATAGAAACATGCAAAATGCTTTGTTTCCGCTTTCTTGGTTAAAAGATTGGTGATGTTGCTTCAAATACCTGTTTGTCAGTCACGGGGCTTCTCTCAAAGGTTGTCAGCCTTTCCCACTGCTGCTCTTTCAGAGGGTGGAATTTTGATTTTTACCACTTTCTGAGTAATTACTGTTGAAAGGACACTGGCAAAAATACCTTTTCTTAGATGCTAAAAAACTAAGTCTTGAAATAACAGTTACTGACTCAAGTGCCCTACTTAGATGTTGGTATTTTAATAATCAGAAGAGAGTACAGCAAAACTTGGGATTAATCCATTTCTTGCAGTGTGGGGTTAAATCCTTCTAGTGAAGATTACCAGGAGGTTGCTGACTGTAAAAGTTACCAAAGCTGCACCGTAGCAAATGTCAGCTCCAGCCTATTGTAACTAATCGGGGATGGCTCGTTTTGTTTTCCGAAGGGCTTGTCAAGTGATCTTCTATTTGTACTTCACAGCTCTTGAGATAAAAACAGTTTTAACTTTAATGGTGGAAACTTAAAAGCAGTTTCTTTGTGTTATTTAAATCATGGAACTCGAGGCTGCCTGCTCATTAGCTTTTTTTGAGTTACAAAACACACTGTTGTTTACACATTGGCATGCCAATGGAGTAATGCCGTATTAGAGTCTTTTCCAGCAGGTTTTTCCCAGAGTAGGATCTCTGACCTTTCTGAGTGTCTCACCATTGTAGGATACGCTTCACAAAGCGTTGAAGTAATTTTCAGATAAAATTCAGGGTTTCATGTTAAAATGACAGGGTTTCCTGTCAGCCTTGAAAATCGAAGTGGCTGGCACATATAGCATGGTTGGTTTTTTTTACATTGTTACTAATGTATGTTTTGTTCAGGGAGGCTGCACAGCAGTAACTGAGAAGGGAATTTATTCTTGCTGGAGTTCAGTGTTGCTTTGGAACCAGACATGTGTGACCTCACTGTTCTCTGGTGTGTGTTGACTCTGCAGCATTAACAGGAATAGGTAGTAGTGGAGGCCTTTTGTTTGTTACATTAAGGTAATTGGATAAGGCATGAGCAGAACTAATTACCACTAGAGTGCTATTTCTGGGCACTAAAACTCTTCCAGGCAGGAATGCATTGCAATTTCTTGGTCCTAGTTTTCCATCCGGAGCTTAAGCAGATCTTGTTTTGAAATTTCTGTAGCCAGTTGCTTACATTTGCATTACTAACCCTTGGTGAAAATGATCATAGGTAAAATGAAACAATGATACAGAGCGAAAAGATGTCTTTTGCATACAGAAAAAATGTTTGACATTTTGATGGTTAAAATGTAAACCTGTAAACCATGCTTAGGAGGTTGCCTGTCTTCCCCAAGTCTAAAACAGCATCTGTAAAGAGTTTTGAATATTTTTGCTGTTTTCTTCTCTTTAATGGAAATGTATTGCCCTCATTCTCGTGATACCCTCTGTAGTTCTGTGTTCATTTTAAAAAACTATGTACCTGACAAGATGCTCGTCTGTTAATGTTACTTCTTCTGCCTTCTTTTAAAAGGAAGGCGCTTCTGCTCGAAAAACACAAACTCCAGCAGCACAGCCAGTACCACGACCAGGTAAGGAAGCCTACTATCACTTATGCTTCTGTTCCAAACAAGTGTGAGCTTTAAAGGAGTACTATTTACAATTTCGGTTAGCTGGAGAATGAAGTGGGGATTGTTTATTTGTGTCCTTTAATTTCATATGTATTGGAAATAACACATAACTTTATTATTAATGTTATACCACAGGGCTTGGGTTCATTCTCTTCAGTTTGTGCCCAGTTAGCCCATAGAAATAGTGAAATTAAAAATTGACGAACCTCTTGGTTCTTGTAGTTCACAAATGCCAGCTCAAATATGTAATAAAAGCTGGTTTATACTCCAAGGAGAAAGAAGCTAAATAGAAAAGCTAATCTCAAAAAGAGATGTATAATCACTTCTGTTATTAATATATCAGAAGCAAGTCTTTCTCTGAATGCGTTATCATTACTTCTTCACACTTTTTTAGCACCTAAGGTATTTGTAGTGGGGCCAGAATCCTAAACTGGCTTTTTAATTACCAGTTCGTAGACTTCAGCTTCCAAGTCAATTTTGTATGTCAGAGTGAATCCGAAATTGAGATTTGAAGACAGAATTATATGGGTACTTTGGTTTCTTTTAATGAGAAAAAAGTTTAAAAAATTCTTAAGAAGAGTTTTTAGAAGAGTGTAAGAGTGCAGACAGTATACGAGAGGATCAGTGTTTCCAAACACCTATGTGCATATCTGCATCTAGTTTACATACTGTGAGAATTTCTGGTTTGATGGAAGAATGTCTCAAGAGAAAGGTGGTGTTTAAGAACAAGATGATGTTACGAAGGTATTGGGAAGGGGGCATTTTGGGTTTTTTGGAAACAAAGCTACCTTTAAAAATGAATATACTTTTTCTAGAAGTAATGCCTATACTTGTTGAGACTACTAAATGCTTTCAACGAGTGCCTTGCTAATTCCTTGAGATTCAGTAGGATTTAGTACTAAGACTTAATACTGTAAAAATGATTCTTCTTCAAAAATCTAGCCTAGTATTGAATACTGCCAGGCGTATCTCAATGCTGTTGTGCACAGGTTCTTCTGTTTGGTTATTTTGGTACTAGAAAGGTCAGGCTGCTTGTCATACTTACCTCCCTAGCCCCATTAAGCATAATAATGCAAATGGAGTTGACAGACAGTGGTATGAGATGGGTAGAAGTGGCAAGAACAGAAATCTGAGTTGTCACAGGTCCCTACTGTTATCTGTGACTTAATGCGTGTTAACTGGCAGAAGTGTGGGGTTTGTACGTTATATAGGTTATACTGATACTGCCCTTCTCTAAGGCCAGTCTAATCCATTATCTTGCCACTCTATTGTAAGTTGAAGAGAGAATAAAGAAGAAAGAATAAAGTCTGAAGAAAAGCATATACTGCCTCATTCAAAAAAAAAACAACAAAAAACCCACAAACACAAACCCACCACAAAACTTTCTGCCCATTATAGGATTTTTGGGGGGTTTGAAACTTCTGAAAAAATCAGTTGTTCTGTTCTTAGCAGTCAAAGTATTTAAAACATGCCATTTCCAGGAGGATGCTGCTTTGCACATAAGAAGCACTAGGTGAATTGGACAAAACAGTTGTACAAGACTGAGTTGAAAAAAATGAGATGTGCTTTTAACTTTTTTTTTCCTTCACCTTTCTGCCGTACCAGCTTTTCTACTAACCTGTCTTGTTACAGCTATCAAATTTCTTAAATTGTTTTTTTGTCCTTTTAGGGCAGCTGAAATGCCCGTGTATTTCAGGAACTTATTTACATAAGGAGATCTGTAGATATAAAAAAAAATAATTAAAAAAAATCATTGGGTAGGTAAAGTTCACATAGTTCAATATGGTGTTGCCAATTATATCTGTGCATTTGACAGTGTCAGGAAAAGATAATTAAGGATATGGTCTCAATATTTCAACAATGGCAACTATGTGTTGTGAATATTTATACTGTTCTAGGAAGTTTTGAAACAGTTGGTCATAAATAAACATGAGCAAGTTGGTGCTATGAAATTGGAAGTCAGTTAATGAAATTTGTTGTGCATAGTAGCAGTTAAGACTTGAGTTAGTCTACATCAGTCTTTCTACTACTCACTATTTTCTGATTTTGTGAATTTGGATAAACACATATGATAATTATCAAGCACAACAGTTCTTTCCTTGAGTTAGCACTCCTGAAAACTGAACTATAAAATGTTCATTTGAAGGGAGTCAGATTATTCAGTAATATCACCAAAGTGAAGAAACATTCTTCTCCAGCTTTGTACTGAAGGATCTCCCATGGTGAGGAGGTCACAACTTGGAAGACTGAAGTAGAAACATTTAATTGGGGGAATTCTTTGGTTTCTGTCTGGCCAGTATTGTTTGTGTGTTCTTGTTCGTTGTTTGGTTTTGGAGGTTTATTTGTTTTGGGTACCTTTTTGTTGTGTTGTGCTTTTTAGTTGTGGTTTTTTTTGGTGGTTTGTTTTTGTTTTTTTTTACTTGAGTGCTATCATATCTGTTAAGCTTCACTGGTTTTGGCACCCAAAGAGCTTGTGTAACTCAAACTGCAATGCAAAATTGAGTAAGCCTGGGATTCAGTTTTGATTGTTGAAACTTCTATATGTGTTAAGGATAGCTAAATCCTACAGATACCGTGCACAATAATAACTAATGAGAAGGTGAGGGTCTGTAAGTCTGTGTGAAACAGTCTTCCTGTTCGTTCAGCACCATTGAACTTAAGAGCTACCAGCAGCATTTTCAAGATTGCTGGCAATTTTTGTCAGTGGTGTAGTGCCCCAGCCTTTTGAGGGGATGGAGGGGGATGACTAGTTTTAGTAAAATCAGGAGAGATTGACTCAACTGTCCTAGCATTTATTTCAGACAGTCAGGAGCTTTTTCTCTTCTGAATACTGAGACCCAAACTACTTCTCAACTTTTTGTATTGCATCTGTGAAAATGATCTAACTACTGTAGTGTGACTTTTCTCTGTTCACTTCTGCAACTAAAAACATTGAAATGTTGCCTTATGATGACATTTGTATTTACGTATTAATCATTCCTGCTGTATTGTCTGTTTTTTCTCAGTTTCCCAAGCAAGACCACCTCCAAACCAGAAAAAAGGTGAGTCAATATTAATTTCAAACGCAGTCCTTCTCATTTTTGTGTGAATTGTGCCCACTTTATCTTTTGCTGCAACCAGAAGCATCAGTATAAACAAGCAGTGGAACGCAGACAGCATTCTGTTTTGCTAAATATGGATAGGACCCATATTTAGACTCCTTATACAGGAGTACATTTTTTCGGTGAATGAAAGCCTTCAGTTTAGAAAAAGATTTACTACAGTTTTCCGTGAATATTTTTTTATGATGTTGCTCTGTTAAGCAAGGGGGTTCTTTTTGTGTACAGTTCCTTTAATGAAAAAAACCCTGACAATCAAAACCATAACAGAAACCCCCCAGGCAAATGTAACTTTATTATCTCTACAGGATCTCGAACTCCCATAATCATTATTCCAGCAGCCACGACCTCTTTAATAACGATGCTTAATGCAAAGGACCTTCTGCAAGATCTGAAGTAAGTAGCTGATTAGAACATGCTGTATAAAAATGATTTTCAGATATAAAGGTGTACTGGCACCAAATTAGTAATTAAGCAAGAGGGAGTATCTACTGTCTCATGACAAGCTAGTCTTACAGACTAGAGTATGAAAGAAATGAATGCTTGAACAGGAGGAAAAAACCAAGAACTTATTTTCAGAGTTTTTGCGTGGTGGTGATCTGTGGGCCTAATGGGCAGAGTGACAAGAGAGTCTTAGGGTACCATTTCTGATTTCTGTTGTGCTTTTCTTTTATGTAATGTAAATGCACACATGTGCAACTGATCAATGAACCCTTACAATGGAAGAAGACTTAAGAGATGAGCAAGGGCAGCATGCTTATGGAGCTCGGAAAATATTTTGGCAAATGACCACAGTTACCAGCCACTGGAAGGTGGCCTCTGTTGTAGAAAAACAACTGTGTCAGCTGAGCAGAGGGCAGCTGGTTGTGTAAATAAAGACTATTTTTTTTGAGTTTGCATACAACAGAAATACACATTGTCTTTCAGTATTGATGCAAATTCATTCAGAAAAATATTAATGAGTTACTAAGATTTGTTTGTTGCATCGCACTTCTAAGATTTAATTCATTATGGCTGAATGCAATCAACACTACAAATTATTTTCTTTATAATAAGGTAAGATTCCCTGTTATGTAAAAACAACAAAACCTGTGTGTGCACACACACCCCACTTGCCTCACACCACCAGCCCCCCCCTCTTCCCCCCCCCCCCCCCCCGAAAAAAATGTTTCTCCTTGTCGGTATTTAGAGTTGCCTATCTGTTAACACTGGTTTATTCTTGTGAAACAGGCAGCCATTTTCACAAAGAAATACACTGTTAGAGCTTGTCCGCAGTGGTATGTTCAAAAAAATTGAGAGCTGCTCTTTCTCCCATCTGCAGTGCTTTGCTTGTCCTTTATGAGACTATACACTGCTTTTCTTCAAAAATAGGCTGTCCTTATTGTGGTGCTACGGCTTTTACTGGAGTTGCCCTAGTTTTTGAAATTGTGCAGTGAGATACCAGGTACCTTCTGATCTCCAGCTATTTCTAGTTGTTAGATTACTGCCATTTATCATTAAAGACCCAATAAGTGTATTGGACTCTTGGTGCCTTTTCCAAAATATTTAATTGGAGAGAAGGCTGGCTTTTAACATTATAGTTTAATGTTCAGACAGTTCCTGGGCTGGTATAATTGTGTTGACAGAGGATGTTTCTTGTTTATGTGGGGTTTTATGTTTAAGAAAAATATTTCACAACTGGAAGCCTTGGATTTAAATCTGTAACTTGTGACTTTCTGGTACAGGAACATCTATAATGGAATAAAGCATCTATATGTTAAGTCTAAGTATATCTGTGCTAGAAGGCTTGCACTGGTTTTGGCCCCACTGGGGTACAGTTAACTTCTTGAGACCTGCCTCAAGAGGAGGCTGATCGTTAGGGTGCAAAGAACGTGATCCAGAAAAAAATGAAATAAAGTTTAAGAGTTCAAAGGAGGACACTGATGTAGTTAACAAGTATGAAAGACAAAGTGAAAAAGCAAGGTATGTTAATGAATCAGAAGTGCAATAGCAGAATTCAGAAGAGTGAAATATTAATTTAGCCATGGCAGTTCTAGCACTCTTCTAGAAAATATGCCACCTGGCCTGTATACTTTTGCATTCAAATTTATTGAAATAGTTTGTTTAGGAATGGCTGCAGGGATTGTTTTTACTGTTCAGGTATGCAGAGTGTAGAACTAGCCTTGATGTGGAGTGTGATTGATAGATACGTGATGGTTTTCCAAGGAAAGACATCTAATTTCTGCCTCTTAAGTCACCACCTTCTTTAACTTATTCCACACTTTGAGCTAAATTTGACAGAAGGGTGGGTTTGGAAAGCACGTGTCATCGCCACAAGTTTTGGAGTAAAGACATATTGTCCACATAGAAAAGACACACCCAGATTAATGCTTCCTCCCTTACCCCTGCTGAGGGAAGATGCCAGTACATGTGAATTTCTTGTGTTTCTAGAGGTAACCAGCCTGCTTCCATTAGCCATCAGAGGAGCTCAATGACAAAGCACAAGGCGAAGGGGTTTTTGGAGCTAGAAGGGTGAGAGCTGTTGCAGGGGAGACCGCTAAGAAATGCAGGAGAACCCCGGGAGAAGGCGGCCCCCAGGGTGGCGGTGTGGGAGCTGTGATGCTCGTGTGATGTGGGCGGTTGACAGGGCAGCTTTTTCTTCCGTGCCTGATACCTGAGGCAGCCCAGTTCTCTGAAGCGTGTGGTAACAAAGAAAATGGGGATTTGGGTTTTATGAATAAAACCAACTTTTATGACTCCCTCCATTTAAATGTTTCTTAAAACAAAATAAGGAAGAAAGTTAACTAAAATTATAATTAGAGATCAAACCACTTAGAATCAAAATTTAGTCATTGCTGGGAATCTCTGTCTTTTAAGATAGTTTTGTTTAATAAGTAACTGGAATGCAAAACATTGTCACTTTGGATATGAGAAAAAGTAATTGCATTATCATTGGCAGACACTGTAGGTTGGTGGCTATAAAATAAAGAGGACAGTCTTCATCCAGTACTATGGGAGGCATTAAATTCAATTGTCAAGGATTGAAAGAAACCTGTTGATTAATACCAACATTTTTAGTAAGCCTTTTCATAGCTCTGTAATAAGTTGAGGTTGTTTTCCTTTGCCAAATTTGGCTGACATTTGTATGATGCTTAGCATCTTCAATTCATCACTAACGTTTTGCTCTTTTTTGAGACAGAGAATAGGGAAAGCAAGAAAGTGATCATCAGTACAATGAAATACATACTATTTTAAACCGGAAGCATTTTACTGGTTTACAGTATTTTTTAAAGATATCTGATTTTTCTGTTGGATATATTTGTTGCAACTTTGATTTTGTAGGATGACATTTCTATATATAACTGTAATATATATAAATCACATACTGAATAATATGCAAAAAATCTTGATGACCTTTTTTTTCCTAAAAGTTTATTTTTCTAAGGAGCCAAATACAAGATAAAAATGAAGAGTTTCTAAAATAATAAAAACATATAATTTAATTTAAAATCAGAACTGCAATATGTTATGGTATATTGTAAATCTTATTAAAAATATTTAGTATGATACACTTTATTTTTATTCAGTATCTGAATGCAACACTAGATATAATTACTGTGTAAAGTCTGGCTTTCCAGATGAAGTATTTGAGGATAACTGAAGTTAGGCTTTTCAGAAGCAATGCATCTGCTTTACATGGGCAGTGTAAAAAAAAAAAAAAAAGTGAGGCAGGAATTGTACCAGGCAGGTGTAAATGATTGGATAATGATTATGTATTTTTATTATGATGATGCTTTTACTCATAAGTTTCACCATATGTGGCCAGGCAACTCACTGAGATTTATTCATCTTTGATATTGAACAAACTATCTGAAAGCTTCGGGGATGATGTATTACCAAAAAAATGCTTTGTTCTCTTGCAAAAATAGGTGTATGAAGCTTTTGATACTGTAATCTAACAAAAAGATTGAGAAGGTTATAAAAATGAGTCTCCCAATTCTAAACACAATCAAATGTGTATTACGATGATCTCTGTTACTGTTCAGCATTGGAGTTACAACTTGGGCTCTGCTCATGCATTTTTTCAGCGTGCCTGAGTTGGGGGCCAGAAAGTGCTGACCTGACCTCAGTGAAAGTGTTTTTAAAGTTAATGCTAGCAATTCAAGTGAGTTTAGAGCTTAGGCATGAGCCACTCTGGCAGTTCAGTGGGTAGTATCTTACCAATTACCTCCCATAATTTAGTCTTGTTCATCACTTACCCGTTACCTTAGGAAAGGGACCTGCTGTCTTCTCAAAGCGAGAGACTGCACCTGTTCTTATGTGGATAATAATTTTGGTAATTAACAGCAAGAGAATTGAGTGTTGTTAATTTCCTAGTAGGGGTATAAAAATCGATTCTAAGTAGGTTTGGAAAATATTTTTTACTAGGGAATAGTAATCTGGAGAAGCAACAAAAAAAAAACCAAAACACAAGTGAGCACCTGCTCAGTCAGGTTTCAGAACACATTTCCAGTGTGTTGGATGATTAAAAAGGTATCAAGTACAAATGTGTAGTTAAGCCACCAGCTGTAATATTGTGGCAGATAATTCCCAAGAGAAGATGGGTTTTTTGGTGTCGTCTTTAATACTCAGATTTCTTACGCTTGTCTTTTATGTTGAGGTAGTGATGGAGTAGGTCACGTAAACTATTATTTATAATCATACAGTAATTTCTGTTGAGTCTTAACTCTTGAGCACATGGCTTTTATTATACTTACTGAATCGATGGTTCCTGGAAATGCAAGCATATATTTTATAAACTTTCTGTAAGCTGTCTTTTATTCCCGTACTCTCTGTACATATGTAAACATTTCCTTCAGTGTTTTCTTTACAACAGTCGTCATCTTTACTGTGCCATGTGAATCTGCCCATGGACACTTTTTCCTTCAGCAAATTCCAATAATAAGCTATTTCATGTTCTGTCCTGGAGAAGTGCGTTCAAAAACATTCAGATTTTTACAGTAAATAAAACTGAGGCTGTTTTCTAAAAGATACATAACTGAAGCACAGCCGAATGGTGCCTTAATGGCTGTAACACAGGTTTCTAGCTGAAATGGAGAGAAACTGTCAATAAACTAGTGTTGAAATTAATTCTTAAACACAGAAACATTTAAAGCTAGAAGTGGAATTGAGAATGCCTGTTGTCAGCCAAATCTGAGATGTCTCAAATACAGTGGTGAAATCATTAGGCTCTGTAGAGCAGCAGTATTACTTCTTGTCTGATTTGGCAGAGTCCCTGTTTCCATTTAAAATGGTTAAAGTGCTTGATTCCTCATATTTACAAATTAAATATAAAATGTGACTTTTCAGATTGCTTGAAGGTTTATTGACCTTTTCCACATGCTGCCTTAAAACATGTTTGGGTGTCGTGTTGTGTCCTGTCCCGTCGTCGTCGTCCCCCCCCCCCCCCCCCGCTGTTTTCTCATTGGCTATAAGATGTTAGCAAAACCTTGTATTTTCACATTGACTGAATAATGACCTCTTCCTCATTTAATTTTTCATTCCTTTTTCTATTTTTCCAGCAATAGGAAGTGCAGTCTGCCTGTTTAAGCGCATTCAAATTGGGCTTAGTGTTCAAATAGAAATAGATTTAAAAGAACAAATAGAAATATTGCAAACAACTTGACTGAAAATGTAGTAAATGTTTAAAAAGCACCATCTGTAGTACAATGAAGAGAAATTTTACCAATTATCTAGCATACTATGTTTCTAAAATGGAGCACCGGTACTCATGATAACTTTTGCAGTTAAGTGAAACATAGAGTTTCTTTTTATCATGAGTTTTGGAAATGAAATGTCAGTGGCAAAAGGTGTTAGTAGTGCAGCTGGGTGGTTCTGAATAGAATATTAGGAGAACGTGGGTCTGAGCTCTGCTCTTTTACTGGCCCGGCAGGTGACACTGGCTACATCAGCTTCTCTTCCTGTGACATAGTTTTAGTTCTGTAAAATGCATGACTTAGTTGTCTTTCCTTTTGACAAAATCCACTGAGATTCATCGGTAAAAAGGCTTACACTACTCTCACATTAATGATGCCAATTTTGAGAAATGCTCAGTGTATTTTATTTTATTATCTCCATAAAGAAGAGACTCTTGAAATGGAATTGCATTTTTTTAAGGTGGGGGGCTGCAAAATAAAAGATCTGTAACTCATTTGAGGTGGTTGCATCCTAAGCATTTATTTTTTTCACATGGAGATTACATAAGACAGGAGGATCACATGATCCTTATTTTCTGAGCAATTTATCTGTCAGCGAAGCTATTTAGGAAAAAAAGAAAAAGTCCAAAATTGTAGTATTGTATGTTGTCGTCACCAGATGAATCATTGGTATTGTAAAATCACCATCATCCAAAAAAAACAAAACCTCACTCAAAAACCTTTTTGGCCCAAAACTCTAGCTTTCTTGAGAAAACTTAATTCTGGTGGTTCTAATAGCAAAAACTCTCAAATTTGCTCCAGGAGGCAATCACTGCTTAGTGCCCACGCTTCCCCGTGTTACCCTTGATCACTAAAATGATGTTACAGCCATTTAGCAGTCTGTGATCTGGCTCCACATCTGCAAATGTATCTAATAAGGTCGGCAAGGAGTGCATGAATGTATACAAACAGCTTAGGCTGTAGTTAGGAGGGGCAGAGGACCTTTTAAAAAATGTGACTCTGTTTAGTATAAGAGTTTAGAAAATATTTTTCTTACTTTTTTGTTGTTCTGAATGAGTCATGATGGAAGCTTGGCATAGTGAAAATGAGATGGCTTCAGTGAGTGCTACTAGTAATGCAAAGGTCTGATAAAGTTGGTTTTCTGGCTGACTACATCAAATAAGTTGCTTTCGTCTACTGAATGTTTTGGGTTTTTTTCCCCCAAGGTTTGTCCCATCAGATGAAAAAAAGAAGCAAGGCTGTCAACGGGAGAATGAAACCCTAATACAGAGAAGGAAGGACCAGATGCAGCCTGGGGGAACTACAGTCAGCGTTACTGTACCTTATCGAGTCGTAGACCAACCTCTGAAACTTATGCCACAAGACTGGTAAAATACATTTCCCTTTTACAAAATCACTGAACTAGGAGAAAGCAAAATTTGGAGGGACCAATACAATGCTACTAAATTCACTAAAAAGTGAAGATACGGACTTGATGGTTAACTGTACAGGGGTCTTCAGCTGAAAATAATATGCAACTAAACTTATTTAAATGGTCTTCAGAAATTACAACGCTACTTTTAAACAGTATGAGCAGCACAATTAATTTCATTAGGTTTACATTAAACATTCCACAGATTTGAATAGGAATATTCTTATTAGTTTTATCATTCATGATGCTGTAGTGTGCAAGTCACTGAAACATGATCTGAGAGAAAAAGACTTCTTTCTTGCCTGCTTTCTGAGTGAGAGTCTATTGGGAAGATACATTTGCAGGCCTTCAGCATCTGGCATTCTAACTTTTGTAATAGTTTAAGAAAGGAAGAAAGAAAGAAAATCCAACAGACAGTAAAGACTGAACTGTGATTTCGGTGTTGAATCAGATTCATTGAATTGGATTCAATGATGGGAGCTTACTTGTGAAGGGGGAGCCCCAGTCTGTGAAAGGGCATCATAGATAGCTTTTTACTTAAAAAAAACCAAAAAACAAAAAACAAAAACAAACCTGGAAACAGATTATTTAGTCTGTAGCCCATTCTTCAATGCTATGAAAACATATTTCTCTTTGAGCAGGAAAATTCTGGAGAGACATCTTTTTGTTGTTGTAATGGATTAGGTAACATTTTTACTTCTTCCTTACAAGTGTGAAGATTTTAGACACACACAGCGACATTCTTGGTGGTTTTGTAACTTTCAAATTAGATTTTAATGGAGAGGAGTACTTTGAAAAAGTCCTGTTCTAAATTAATTGTTCTCTGTATTGAGAACTTGAGCTCATCAGAAATCTGTGGGTTTGAAATGCTGAATATCAAATAGCACTTAAAATGTTTAATGCTTAAACATTTAAGAACTGTCTAAAGTGGTTCCTAAAGTGCTTCTGACCAAGGAGATGAAGTAGTGTGGGTTTTTTTAGCTTGTTTTTATCCAAGGGAGAATCAGGTATTAGTATCTCAAAATTAATGTGTTGCTGTGGGGTTTTTTCTCAGTTAGCAATTACAAACCCCGCAACATCATTTTAAATGTCAAAGCTTTAGCCTGTTACCTTTTAAAAGAAAAAAAATAAAATAAAAACCAACCAAAACTCCACCTTGATTAATCTTTTCCATTTGGGTTTTGGTAGAGTTTATAATGAATTAAATTTGGGGATGAGATTAGGGGAGGTAATTTGTTGTCATTGGTAGGAAACATGGTTGGATTATGTAAATGTTCAAGACAAAGATAGGCTGTATGTGGAAAGTCATTTGTTCTCAAAGGTTGGGGTTTTTTTAATTTTATTTATGTAAAAGCTTCATCTTAATCACAAATTTATTTTGTTAGACTGCAGGTGATGGTTACACACCCTTACAATAAATGATGCACTTTGCAGAAATTTGGCAGCTGTCTCTTCTAATACATTTTTTGAATAGGAGTTACCTGTTCCGAATAAAGGCTTTTAAATTGATAGGTCTCAGTTTACAGTGTTGTTCATAGAAGATTATCTCTAAGATGTTGAAGCACTTTTAAAAAGCAAAGTAATAATGGCCAGGAGTAAACACTGTTTGCTTATAAATGTAACATGAGAAACTGAGCTGCATTCTGCAAAGGGACAGAGCTTAAAGTCCAGGAAAATCACATGAAATATTTTTGTTTTGGCTTAACAGAGAAAAAGCAGTTGTGCTGGAGGTGTGGTTATTAAATGTGCTCTACTGCTGTTCCTTAGCATAGCTTTTTATTCTAGTAATATTGCATGTTTAAGAATGCTTGTAATTTAAATGTTCAAGGTCTTCAAGATGTCCATGTCTCCCTGTCTTCGTAGGGACCGTGTGGTGGCAGTATTTGTACAGGGTCCTGCTTGGCAGTTCAAAGGCTGGCCTTGGCTCTTGCCTGATGGATCTCCTGTTGATATATTTGCAAAAAGTAAGGGATCTCCTGTTGATATATTTGCAAAAAGTAAGGGGTTGTTTTGTGGTTTTTTTAAGTGGTTTGGGTTTTTTTTTTCCGTCTGGATTTTTTTGTGGGGTGTTTACGACAGAACACTGCCGAAGTGCTGTTGGACTTGGGTGGCTGAGAAGACAGGGGCTTAGATCTTTGCACAGATGGCAGGTATTAATGTGCCCTCTGCAGTTCTTTTGTTCTGACCTGTGGAAGCTCACGGAAATCTTCTCAGAGCTGTCATCTTTACAAGAGGTTCAGAAATAGCTAGTGTATAAATTTACTTCCCAAGCTTCAAAAAAAAAAAAAAAAAAAAAGGCAATGTATATTATAACACTTCATAGCTAACAGGTTTACAGGCTGTCTTCAGATTTTATTAATACTGTGAACAGAGGATTAATCACCTAGTAATTCACTAAGAAATTTTTACAAATATCATATGCTGTCTGAAAAAATGGGAAATTTTTAGTAACGTACAAATGCTTTTTAAGTTGAGCTAGGTGTTACCACTGAGTTAGATCTGACCAGGTTTTTGAGTTATCACAATGATGCCCAGCATGCTTGCAGACACACTGCACTTTTCTCACACAGTTCCCTCTGCTGATGGTAAGGTGTGCATTAATATCTAAAGGAACTGTCAGTTTCTGATCTCTGTTGCTTCATTGTGAAGTTGCCTTAGAAAATAGACCTTTTTAAAGTGTCCAGTGGTTCCTGAGCTACAGATTTTAAAAACAAAACCAACAAACCAACACGTACACACAAAAAGAAAAGAAAAGAGAAAAAAACAAACAAAAAACCCCCAACAAACCAACCAAACAAAAAAACCCCAAACAAAAAAACCCCAAACAAACCAAAAAACATCTTAGTTCAGTCTGTCATTTTCCAGTTAGTGTGATAAGGAAATAAGTTTGATCAGGTTTTATGTGTGCAAATATTTGGTATATGAAGCAGAAGCTGGAAGGAGAATGCTAGTTTGATAAGAAGCAAAAAAGGAAGAGTTGGGCAGATGGCTAAGGATGTGTCTGTGAACATTGAATTGGAATTAGTTGCTTAAGCAGGGATTGAGCATGAACAGGGAGGGAGTGAAAGAGCCAGAAAGTCAATGTAAAGGAAAAAGTTTAACAAAAGAGACCAATGAAAGGAGAAAATATCACTTCAAAATGACTATCTAGAGCAAATGAAAACTGTGAAATGCAAACCCAAGAAAAATGCTGTTAAATACTTAAGGTCTAGCTAGTAGTTGCATGCTAGTTTCTATTAATTTTAACATTATGTACATATAAATGTATAGAGGGCTACAGGAATTGCTATGACATCCTTTGACGTTATTGGAGTCTTCGCTGTGCTAAAAGATCAAAATCATAGATATGTAGTTCAGACTGAAGTGTACAAATTCTTAAGTTTTTCAGGTGAAAGAAGGATATCTGTTCTTACTTGTCCATGAAATGAACCTTTTTTAATTTTAGAAATGCATTCTGTTGTTTCAAAGTAAGGTATTGTAAAAAACATTTTCCTGATAAGAGTATCTGTAGGGCTTTTTCTAATGACTGTCCTTACCCCTCAAAATAAAAGCAGTGTAGATGGCGAGAGCACCGGCAATGTCCGTCTGGTTGTATGTGTTTACCTTTTCCTGAAGCAATCACTTTGCCACTGTTTATAGTCTTCAGTATCCTTTGTAAATAGGGTTTCTGGGATCTGAACAGTTCATTGTTTCATCTGCAGTTTGTATTTCTTCATGTAAGTCATGGGGTCCGTAGTGATTAACAAATACTCAAAGCTTATCATTGTCATTTTTGAGAACAAGCAGGTAGCTTACCATAAAAAATTCCTCGATGAAATTTGTATTGGACCAGAGCCTGTCAAACTTGTTTTATTTGTTCACTTACTATGTCACGTAGCATTTTGTTAGTTGAGCCTCTAAAATTGTTCTCCTTAGTTTCCTTTACACGTGGTCTGCGTGCTTAATGTTCATGTAGCAAACGACCTTATTTCTTGCATCTGCAAGTGAATGTTTGAGATGAAATTTTGCATGATGTCACTTTAATGAAGAAATACTTAATTTTGAATACCATTTTAAAGGTCTTGCTCCTAGACCACATTAACACACTCTAACACGAATTTGTTTCGGATTCAGAAGTGGATTGTGTTCTGCTCAATATTGTTTAACCTTAACGGACAGGCTCTGTCAAGTGTTGATTAAGCTTTCGGTAAATACATAGCCCCGGTATATCTTTTTGCTCTCTCTGGAGTTATTTTAAAACATGCAGCATTTTGTAGCAAAGATAATGTATATGTTTTCTTAGTATTAATTCACAAAGCTTGGGAATTCATCTGACAGTGGTACAAGCCAGATGATCACTTTAATTTGTTAACTGGGGAAGAAAAAAGCTAATATCAGATACCAATCTTCTAGAAAGCTCCTAGATATATAATTTTATATAGATCGACATGTATCTGGAAAAGGGGACACATTATTATTACATATTATAGCCATTTGGCTACAATTGAACGTGAATTTTGTGGAAAAAAAAAATGAAGAGAGTGGTACCAGAAAAAGATATGACCATAGCATTAAAAATAACTAGTTTCCACAAGCATGGTCAAATTCTTCTGCTTTACTTCTCCAATAATTTCCAAAGTAGGAAATGCATCACATTGGCTTCCAGATAGGAATTGTACAAGACTCAAATATTTTGCATTGCATTATGTCAGAACTACGATCTGGCTAAGGAAATCAAGAAGAGTCGTAAGAATATTTTAATACTCACTATGTTAATGCTTAGGCTTCACATAACTCACATGTGACAAAACTTCCCAAGAGTGAAATAACTGTTAGTATTTTACCATTTTTAACTGAGTACTAAATCAAGGGAAATTGGCAGTAACTAAGTTTCTCAGAATGCTTTATGTAGCATTTGGGAGTAACGCTGGTGCTCTACTATCAGTCTTCTACACACACTTTCAGGAAATAGCCAGGCTTCCTCCTCAATGGTCTCAGAAATGCTTGGGGTTTCAATTCTTGGTCAGTTCAAAGATTTTTCAGAAAGAACATCTTCCTTTGCCAGAGAAAACGTACCTGAATTGGCAATGAGTTTCTGCTATTCTCCTGGAATCTATGCATCTAAAAGTAGGGGCTGCCCTTTACTTAAGCCTGTAATAGTGTGAGAGTCTGATAGTGGCCGCTGACCAATTTATTTAGGGTCTTGGTGCACTTTATTAACTAGTTGACTTTCTGGGGAGATGGGCTAGTTAGTTTTGTTCTTAGGCTCTGTTCTGAAAAAGAGACACGTCGTGGGACTTGTCTTTGACTAATAATGAAACCCTGGAAAGTCATCATGTTTGTACACTAAATGTTCTCCTGTTTCCTGTAGTTAAAGCTTTTCATCTCAAATATGATGAAGTACGTCTGGATCCAAATGTACAGAAATGGGATGTAACAGTGTTAGAACTAAGCTACCACAAAAGACACTTGGACAGGCCAGTATTTCTACGCTTCTGGGAAACATTGGACAGGTATGTTGCCTGTTGAAAGTCCTTTATGCTCAGGCTTTTACAATGTTTGGTGGGAATGAAAAGTGATGGCAACAAGGGAATTGTATACAACTTGGCTAAAACATTGTTCAGATGTCTTAAAAATACTGCTTGTTTAGATTTTTCCTGATGATAGTTAAATATATACCACTATTTTATTACAGACTATAAATAATCTCCATAGTATAATACGCATGGATTTAAGGAAGGGTAGTTACCATCAATCATCTATTAGTACCATGATTCCCCACCTCCCTTTATTATAGGGAGAAGGAAAAGAATGGAGAGCAAGCTAGGTGGTGTAGAGTTTTCCTTTGTTCCCCCAGCTCTCTCCTTGGACTGCATCTCTGAGCTTACAAGCTCTCCTCCTTTCACTTTCCACCTCGCTAGATGATAGTCTGGAAAAAGTGAGAAACTACCTGAGGATCAAGAGCCACAAAACATTATCTTAGCCCAATGCCCTTGAGTTCACAGCACTGGGTAGAAGAGGAAGTCAAAAAAGATAAGGCACGCGTAATGAGTTTTCGACTGGGGGTTCTTCTGTATCTTAGGGGCCTTCCGAGTACTTAGCCCCACCTTCTGTGAGAAGTGAGGGATGGAGGAGCACGAGCAGCATTGCTTCTGCCTCTGTGTGGTTCAGAGCCTGTCTGAATAGGAAGTTCATTGCAATACCTTTTTCATGTTGCAGAGAAGGAACTTTCTTATCATGAAGCAGTTGGAGAAATATTGAGGGAAGGGAGAAGCCCATGCATTTCATGAATGTTTAATCTTTTCATGTTGATTGCACAGCAAACTGCTTGAACGATTAAGCGAACTTCAAAAAGAAAAATCCTATGGGAATTGCCAAAATAATTCCAAGCATCAGACTTCTGTGGCTTCTTATTTATAATTCTCAGCTAAACTAAATATCTGAATTCTCAGAATGAACTAGTTATCTTTAACAACAGCCTTTCAATATTAGAAGTTATGTGATGCCTTAGAAAACTTGAATTTTCATTGAAGCAAAGATTTTAGCTGACTTCCCAGTATTTGTGGGACAAATATTGTGCATAATACAGAACTGTATGGCATATAAGACATTGTATCTCTTTGGCAACTTGCAAATTCTATAAGATTTTTTTTTTTTTTTTTTAACAAAGTCTGTGTGTGTTACTCTGGAGAGTAAAATTCCTTACTACCAAAAGAGTGGTAATGTTGTTTTCTGGGTTTGTTGTGTTTTTTGTTTTGTTTTGTTTTTTTTTTTCAGGTATATGGTAAAGCACAAATCTCACTTGAGATTCTGAAACCTTCAGCTGCCATTTATTTCCTGAAGTATGGATTGAGAAAACATGAAAGGGGCTCCAGTTTGGAGACCAGAGCTCGCACTATGTCAAGAACTTTACAAATGAGGAAGGGTCACAGTTTAAACTTTTTATAAAATCTTGTTTGGATGCTTCGTGCTATGGCAGGTTGATACCTGTTGTTATTCAGAAGCAAAGGGGTTTTGCTTAAAACTATTTTTTTAATGTTGTTAGCCTTCTAGTCTGCAATCCAAATTGTATATTTTGATAGCAGCAGTTTCTTCTCTGTTTTGTTAAATTAGCCACATTTTTAAATAATGTGTTTTGTTCCTTATTAGAAAATAGATTGATCTTCACTGCAGGTTACAAATGTGTGTATGCGTGTGCGCATGTGCGCACGTGTGTGTGTATATATGTGTGTGTGTGTCTATATATATCTAATGTATAAAAAAAAAAAATTATAGACACACTTATGCACACATAGATGTTACCAGGCTTTCTAAACCACTTAGCTTCTGAGCTTAGTTTTGGTTTTCTTTGCTTATTGTTTCACTTACTGAAAATATTTTGTTGTGAATGATATTACATTTTAGTCAATAGGACTTGCAAACTGAGCAAAGTGAAAATTGTTTTGGATAAAATGAAAATGTCAACCTGTATATGTATATTCTGTCAGTCTTTGTTGAAAAAGGGAAGATGAAAAACTAAGAAACACTTTTTTTGGATTTGTAATGTCCCAGTTTACTAGATCTTTAAACTTTATTATAGGAATATCTTCAAGTCATGTTAACTTTAAATTGCCATTCTCTACACAGGTCTCTTTATTTAAACTGAAGGTGTGCATGTGTACATTCCCATCTATCAAAATACCTTTACATATGAGTCTAAATGTTACCTAGATTAAACAATGAATAGAGAAGGAGAGTTTGGATTTTTTTTTTTTTGTCCTGAAATGGCTGCCACAAGGAATGAATAATTTTAACTTCTCTGCATTTATACCTCTAATACCACATCTAATATTATTTTCTTGTGACAAAAATAGCCTAGGCTATGTCTACAAGAGTTGTAATGTTCTGAGACGAGTGGCTGATATGGCCTCCTAACAGTCCTGCATTGGAATGGAAAATGAGCCTCCTCCAATTACCAAAGAACAGATTTGCTTGATCTGCAGTATAACTGAGGCCAGAAGACCCTGATATTTGTATGAAATTTATGGTATCTCTGTATCTGTTTAATAACATTAAATTGATATTGCATTACCAGTGGATGTAGAGAATGATCAAATACTGTAACACCCGCATGGATTTTTTTTTTTTTCTGGGATAGAAAATACATGTTTATATTCCTGTTCTTGAAATTCCAAACCATGTTTTTTAATATACTTTACATTTAAGGTTTAACAAAAGTAAAATGTTCTACCTATTCTTCATTAGTTTTGCTTTTTATTTGATGTTACCTTCATTTTTGATAAAAACAGAAGGCACATACCCTTAGGAGGTTTTTAAAACAAGGTCTTAAATTTATGAGGACTGTGAGGTCGGACTTGTTATTATGTTTTCATCCCTGCTATCTTGAGACTACTATTTTTAAATGGTCTTAATGGAAACATAAAAGAGAACCCCAAACCGCCAAACAAAAAAACCCTGGTGACTCCAGTCTTTGAGGAAGCTGACACTGGGTTTTTGAACGGATTCTGGGAAGTGACTGAGAAGAGCAGGCAATACAGAACTACTAGAAGGTCTCCTGTTTGTGTGGGCTTTGGTCAGTACCAAATGACTATTTTTTCCCAATACTTCAGCTTATTATAAATGTATCCATGTCATACATGAGTGAGCTAAAACATTCAATGCTTTGTTTTAACCCGTGCTGTAATTAGAAAAGCTGTAATGGTTGTCAACACAGCAATTGCTACCATGAGGAACTGGTTCCATTTGGGGTTCATTACTGCTTGAAACAGTGGGATATCATGTATGTTTTTTTTAACTTTCAAGGACTTCCAGTTAGAAATGTAATTTTTTTCAGATTTAATCAGTACTTCATGGCCCGTGCAGTTTCAAAGAGACTTCTACAGTGGGCAGCAAACTTAAAAAGCAAATTCTGAAGAATTGTGTGGTTCACGTGCGCCATGATATACGGACTATATAGTGGCCTTAAAATTTGGCAAGGTCCAGTTATCTCTTTTCTCCTGTATTTCACTTGTGTTTTAAAAGCATGTGTAATCCCAGGTCCGATATTGTATACAGGAAATGGCTTGATTAAGGTGTAAATTCATGTATATATTGGGAGCAACTTCTCTGAAAGTAGTGCAGTTACGTGAAAGCGAAACTGGCAGAAGAACAAAATCCATGAAATCTTTGTATGAACTGTGCCACTTTTTATGGATTGAGCATAGACCTTTAACATCTTGGAATTTTGTACTTGCAAGCAGTTTACAACACAAGTTGTAAAATATGTATTTGTGAAGGAGTTGGCACCTGATCATGCATATTTTTGTTAGTCATAAAAGTAGTGATGTTTATAAAATGAGCCATTTTGCAATCAGATTCCTGCTGACATTATTGGAAGTTTAATTAGGTTGTCAGAATAGCATTCCTGCTGCCTTTATAAATAACTGCACATAGATTACGAAACTACTTGGACTTAAAAATTTAGCCTTACAGCAGCATTTTGTAACACAGCTGGAATTTTAGACACTTACGTTATGCTTAATTTATCTACAAGTTAATGTAGAGTAATAAAGAAAACCGATACTAAGAACTGAGGAAGCTGGAGGATCAGACATCTGTTTTAGTGAGCCACAGTCTTATTGTTGAGCAAATTTGACGCACTACTTAGCAGTGTATAAAGTGTGTAAATTGTACTCAATTAAAACGTATAACTAAAACTGAGCTACTTTACTGACTGTAGTTTATTGAACAGTAGAATGTTACTAGCATGGGAATCAGATACCAAACTGGCTGTTTCTATTAAACATCTTCAGTGTCGTAACTCTACACTGTTTCATAAGTGCAAGATGAAGGAGACGAAACAAGATAAAACGAGATGAAAACGGGTTTTGAAGTCTGCTGTTGGGCTCCCATACTGTCAGCAGGTGATTATTGCTTTTAGTAGCAAGGTTATAGTAGCCAGTAGATATATCTGAAGTAACGGGTTTATGTTAAAAACTAAAATACCTATGATTTATAGTATTTGAGCTTTCTGAACGCTACCCTGAACAAAGCAGACAAAGGGGGAACTCCTTGTAAGGTGAAGTAGGGCAGCTGCCGGGACTTGCATACCTGCAGAAACTGTCGATCAGCATCCGCAACTGAGCTCAGCTATTTAGTTATTACCTGGAAATTTGTGTAGCAGGAAAGTTTCACAAATGGGTACTAAAGTCAGTGCTTGAGCTAGGTGATTTATAGAACTGTTCTGCTATGTTGTAAACCTTTTTATTTCTGAATACGGAAGAAAATGTAGATAGCAGATTGTGTGTTAAGTTGCCCTTGATCATAAGTTGAACTACTATGTTCCATTTGACAGAGTAAGCCTTTATCAGAACAGCAAATTTGGTTTTGGCTTTCATTTGATATGCAATCGGTATGTAAAATATTACCATTCTCTGCAGGGACCTGCAAAACTAAGTTTTATTAGTACAGCTTTCATTCTTTTGCTGGTGAAATATGCACTTTGTTGCTAATTCTTGCAAACCATATACGAATAAGAAAAAGCTGGTCAAAATTAATGGCTTAGTGATTTTAAAATTTAATGTCATGAATGCATGTTAATTCAAAAGCCATAACTAATGCCAAGTACTTTATTAGAGCAGTGTGCTTATGAAAAATTAAAATCCCTGCCTGAAGAAACTGTTGGCCAAGTAGGTTACAGTTCAGCTAATCCGAGGAAAAATGTGCCACAACCTGGAATCTCTGAATGTCATATTCAGAGCTGCTTGTGTGTTATTTAACTGACTTCTTTTTTTTTTTTTTTTTTTTTTTCTTAAGAGTAATGGCAGGTTTGCTTTTGTTCTCTGAACAGTTACATACTTCAGTAGTAATTGTGTAGTTACCTTCTTTGGTTTGGTTTTATCCTGAGCCTGTTAACACGATACAACAGTTCTGAGGCGGTGATTGAAAACAGATCACTTGGGTATGAAGTATGTTTCAGTGGAGTTCATGCACTTGACAAAGATAAAGGTGGCTTTTTAATGGAACTGTGATCCAGTGGGTGACATAGAGCCCGTTGTTCAGCTGTCATTGACTTGTCTGTAAATTATTCTTCTCAGTGGTGATGCTATTGTAGAGGGCAAGTTTGAAAATAACGATGTAGTCCCGAAAAATTCATTGGTAGGTGGTACACAGCAACAGGCCATGCATCCAGACTGGTGTACTGTGTTAATTTTTCTTTAAACAAAAATTTTATAATTTTTTAATAAGAATGCAAATGCAAAGAACAATCTCAAATGTCTGAAACTTTAGTGCAGAGACTAGTTCACGTGTAAAACTGAAAGATATGAGATGGTACATAAAATATGTAAGAAAAGCATCTTGGTTTATGGTTTTTATTTGCATCTGTGAATTCTTTTGCTTTAGTTTGTTTGATTTCAATTTCAGAAAAACTACTTATTTGCTTTGCAAGGTTCCTGCATGTGTCACTGAAAACTGTCAGAGGTAAATCTTCAGCTGTGGTTGCTTGAAGGTTTAGTTAAAAGAGTTTGTAGGTCATGAATTCTGGCCTATCTGTCAGTGGGCCCAGATTTTGACAGTAGTCTTGAAGGTTCAGGTTAAAACCTTACAAGATTCTGATGGGGATGCCACTGTTGAATGAAAGGAGAAGACAAACCTTTCATGAGGTTAAACCTTTAAACTCTCACATAACTCATAAATCTGTTTAATGACAACTTTCAATAAATTTTTGGATATGCCTTGCCACTTGACCTATTATTTAAGATCTGGACTATGTTATTGGTGTTTTTATGGAGTTAATAGTTTAGTACCAGCTCAACTGCAACTTTTGAAAATTCTTAGCAAAAATATATTGAAGACTTTACAGGGGCATGTGTTTCGAAATACAATAATCAACTAAGCTGTGAAAGAAGAAACAAAAAAAGCATGTTTCTCTTGTTCCTATCAGTCAAGACCAACCCTGTAGTTTCATAATACTGAATGGATTTTTATTGGTGAAATAGGATGTAAAGAAGACCTTAAACTGCTGCTTGTTTTTTCACTGTTCCTGCTCTCTTGAAATCCTGTCCAGGAGACCCCTCCAACCCCTCATCATCTTCCCTGGCTCATTCTTGCTGCTTTTGTCTCCCAAACTGGGGCTGTTCCCAAACCTGGCAGCTTTCTGAGGACCTCGGCTTAGCACACCCCCATTAATTGTTCCTCTGTCCCATGTTCATCGGTGCACAAACAGGGCAGTGCAAGCACAAGCACAAACCCCTCCATGTTATGTATGAAAGAGTTGGTTACAAAGTTAACAAAATTTACAAAAAAGGGCAAGTATAACCTACAGAGTGCTTCATCATGCTTCTTTCTTGTGTAGGTTTGACCTGCAGTAATGAAGCTTTGAGGTTTTGAACATAAAAATGTTGAAGATGTAACAATTAATTATTGTTATTATGTCTGTAGTTATTCTCCAAGGATCTTTAACTGCAGATTTGTCCCTGTTACTGCAGATAAGTATTAGGAGCGGAATGGTGAATTATTATCCTGAGCTCCACTGAGCTGAGTCCATCTTAACTTGAGACCAAATGAAATCTAAACACTTAATTACCTGGCAGCCTTTGTTCGGCAACTGGCAGGCGAGTTGAGGAGCACCACACTAGTTTTCTTTGTTATTGATTTTTGTGAGAGACAAGTCTAATGTAACAAAATTATGAGCAGTGAAGAAAATAAGAAAATGATACTTGTTTTTAGAATGCTATTCAGCACTTGTAATACAGCTATTCACAGTTTCATAAGAATTATGAGGTGGCCACAGCAGCTAATACTATTCCTTAGGGCAGAAAGCGTGGATGTGATTGTTTTCTAGGGCTGTGAGTTATCAATAAATTTTGCAGCGTGCCCTTAAAAACTTCAGATGGTAAGACAAAAACGGTGTGACTGAATGGAACCTCACCAACTGCCTCTTGTATGTAGTGGGGCATCTTGGCCAAGCCCTTCCTCAGTTCAGGTGTTCCTGCTCAGGATCACTGCTGCGAGGACAGGGGCAAGCTTTTACGTATTCAAATCCCCTGCTGTAGAGCTTGTTCTGGTGTTCCTTATTCTGATATTTTTGAGGACAGCTGTCGTGATTTTCTTGATGCTGATTTGCTACTGAAGGCACATCTGTGGTTTTATAAAGATATATCCCAAATGAAGGGAATAAAAATATTTAGCCGTGCTCCACTTGGTCTTAGTACGTATGCCACTGCTGAAGATTCTGCAACTAACACAGGTGTTAGAGTGAAAGATTAATTCAGAATGTCATGTATACCTGCTTTGTACGGTAGGTATTTTCAGCCATTCATTGACCTAATGTTGCCTAAATTCAGTTGTTGCATCTTGCATGAAAGTTAGATTTTAGGTTCCACTGGAGAGAGGGGAGATCTCATTCTGTAATAAAACTTGTATGAAAGAGCCTCTGTTTTATGCATGATGGAAGCAATTAGTCTGGTTGCTGAAAAGTTGCTAAAAAGGGTATAATGGGATTAAAGATTAACAAAGAAAAAAGGAAAAAAAAAACCAAACCACCAGCAAACCCAAACATAAAGAACCTCCTAAAGTGAGATTACTCAACTGAAATAAATTTGCAACAATTCCTTGTGAAATCTGTGTAGAACAAATTTATTTCTGTGTTCAGTGGATTAATGCCCTAAATTACCTTCCGAAGCTTTATCAAATTGAATCATCCACAAATTCACTCAATGATATAAAGACCCTTTTGAATTTGATTAATTTTCACTTTTAATCTTCTTGACTTTTCTGGCTTTGGTCGGTACCTGTTGGTCTGTTCATCTAGCCTTTTCTCTCCCCCAAATACCAGCGCAGATGGATGATCTTGTAACTACAAAATTACAGTTAATTATGTGTTTATATGCATGTACATTCACATTATTATTCCACTGAGAAGGTATGTGCGTGCCTCATGATGCATGTTGTTAATTTTGATACGTTACAAAAGTAGTGATGTAAAAAATTAAGTGCAGTGCTCTCATATGTTGAAATTCTTTTCAGAACAAATTAGACATTTGGCCATACAATGTGAGACAATAATGAATACGGTAAATGAGCTACATAGGAAATTTTGGGTGAGGAGAACACTGTGTTTGGTAATTTGCCTCTTGGGAGGCTTATTTTTACCCTGATGCAGACTGGAGAAGGCTGTGTTCTCTAGCCATTCCTAAAAGCAAGGAATAGCCTTTGAGAACTTCAGCAGAACAGAATCTGCCCAAAATCTGCTAAATGCACTGGATATGTCAGAGATTTATCCATTTAATACGAGATGTTCCTGAAGCATCACACAGATACCTTCAATATGTTCTCATCTTTCACACTGTCTGCAAGTCAAAACGGTAATAAATTTGCCATCGCTAGCCTGGCGATTCTTTGTGCATCATATCGTGCAACATATGTTTTAATGTGTTTCTCTTAAATTCTGGAATCGTGATTTATACTGTTATTTCTGGGATTAATGCCTTCAGATGTGTTACCAGTCACATCAGGGGAGGGGGTGGGTGTAAATATTTTCTAATTTTTAGGTCCTTAGGTATACAGTAGCTCTTGCAACAGGCAATAATGCCCATTGCAGGTGGTGTATCTGGGGAAAGATACATAAAAGAAAAATGGAAAAAATATATGGGTTGCGGTCACTGCTTAATGATGGAATTTTGGGGGCACAACAAGTATGAACGTGTAAGTCATCATTCCCACGCTATCTTGACCTGTAGCAAAGATTTTCTTGCCTCCTGTCCATGGGTTCTTCCACAGCATTTACCTACAGTTGTTGTCTTAGTCTCCCATCTTCCTACATGTTGCAGGACCTGCCCACCTTTTATTTCTGTAAAAATAATTCAGCTGACCAGTAGCATATTGCTAACCTTGTAAACAGTCATGGACTATATCCTGTCTATGTCAACTGCTTTTGTAAGTAGTAAAATATGAGATACAGTTTATATCTGAAATACAGAGATAAATGTCTGGTTTTCTTTAATGCAGCTCTTAATGTTCCATAGCACACTTAGCGATGGAGCATGTGGCATCGTCTGCAGACACAGAGGCTCCTCCAAAAACCAGCAATAACCTTGAAGCTTTTAGCCGCAGGACAGAGAAACGGGAGTTCTGCTGTGTCATAAAATGTTGATAAAGTGAGGGGGTTCAGGACCATCACAGGAGTTGTATCTCTGTGGTGGCTACAGGCAATCATGATTGATCTCACCTTAACTTTGTGTTTATTTTGCTGTGGGTTTGTGCTCTGGAGGGTAGAGGAAGTGATAGGTAGTTTCTCTACTATCTGAAATGTCAGAAAGAGTCTGTATGGGAACTTTCAGGTTAAGATTTAGATGCTAAAAAATGTGATGACATTGTCATCGTGCCATTTATTAGAACGTGCAACTAACCCATCCTTGGCATAGCAGTTGTCTGGCTCTGCTGTTAGAGCTGCCTCCCCAGGGCAGCTCACTGACCCTGCAACACCCTCCGCTCGGGTCACGAGGTAAATTGACGCAGCTTCGACATTTGCTGAGCAGATAGCTAATAACTGCTAAACACAGCAGGTTTTCTACTATTGAAAATTGATCACAATGTAAGAAAAAATAATGTATGAAGTATTTTAAAGTTAGGGAAAAGCTGTAGGTGCACACCTGTGCCTGAGGAGGCAGCTGCTCACACAGGGCCGGATTCGTTTTGCACGAGCAGTGCCGCAACATGATTGATATAAATGATATTGTAAAGCATTGATTTTGAGATGGATTGCTTTGAATCTTTAAATGTTCTAGAAATTCATTGCTCTTACCGAAAGACACCAGTGTTCAATAACTTCTTTGCCTTCCTCTGAAGGTAGCAAGTCCAAACATATCATATATGTCTGGAAGGCAGAAATCCTGCCTGCAGTCTGCTGGAGAGTGTGATGATGGTGCTTCTAAATGGCATGACTTGTGCACTTTACAAAGAAATTCTGTGCTGTTAACTTCTGCTTTCCTGTTACACCCCTCTTAACTCCAATTATTTAAAGTAATATGTGCATCTTTCAACAGAACTATAAACCTGATTTACCGAAGTTAAGGGATAAAGTGCATACCCTAATACCATTAGTTGTGTCATGCAGAGCTAATACGATTTTCCTATAATTTTCCACAGAAGTAATTTTAACTATTACGCTTGCAAAAGAACACAAAGAAAGAAAATTAATGATTCTAAATCAAGTATTCCCAGTATTAAAGTAAATTTATCTAAGTAAGTTAGATGTGGGAAGTCTACATAGCATGCAACAACACAGAGTGCGAGCAAATTGAGTGGAGAAGGTTCAGGTTTTTGTGGGGACACGTTCCTTATCCGAGCTGGATGTAGGTGTACCCTTCGAAGGTCACTCTAGACTCTGCATAAAATGGTCAAGAATGCTGAACGTATTTCATTCAAAAACAAAAACCTATGAAAGTTAGGCTCCTGCTACTGTTAATTCAGTTGTTGTGGAAGGTTCTCCAAAGCCTTTGGTGTCTTAGCCTAAAACCTGTGTCCGCCTAGTGGCCTTCATCTTGAGTTTGATGCTGCAGTGGTGGGGGTCACTCTGTGGCTAATGTAAGCCCTGCCAGTGACTCCTTCTGGGGGATTCTCTGTAAGAGAAAACGTTATTTTGAAAACGGGGATCGTATATTTAGATGGCTCGATGTGCACAGGTTAGTTTGTTTTCACTTTTTAGGGCTACAGATATTTTGTTGGTGTTTGCATTCTTCTTAGAAAAAAAAACATTTGGGGTTCTTTGTCGTCTTTAATGTATTTCTCCTGTGTTGACTGTCCACCTGATGCCTGTGTTGGTTATTTCATCACTGGAGGAGAAACTACTGTGGTTTTTTTGAAGACTCGGGGAAGATGTGCTGTGTTTTCTAGTACCTAAGAGGTAGCTGTAGAGGAGGCAGCGGTCCTTTCTTCAAAAGGATGCATGGTGACAGGAGAAGGGGCAATAGGACAAGGGACAAGACGGGACAGGACAAGGGACCAGCTGCTTCAGGGGAAATCCTGTCTGAACAAAAGAAAAGAAAATAACCACCCTTCATTAGAGCAGTGCAGCGTAGGAATTAATTGTCCACAAAGTGGTGGTGGAAATTTACTTCCTGGCTTCAAGTGACCAACCCTTGGCTTGGTTGGGCTCTGGATAACCTGGTCTGTGGCCCTGCTTTTAAAAAATGGTTGGACCTGGGGATCTCCAAAGACCCAGACCTTTCCATGAGCCCACAAATGCCCTGAGTTGTGTCCTTCCGATCTCACGGCATTTCAGGCCCGCGGATCATTCTTGTATCTGGTAAAAATGTGCAAGGTGTCAGTCAGTGTTGGGAGCCGGCTGATCCTGCATCTGTCTTTAAACAGAAGCGCCTACAGTTACTCACGTGCTGATGTTCCTTTCTGAGTTGAGGGCTTCCATAACAATGGACTTACTGGTGCTTCCCAAGGAAAGCGAGCGCTAACCGCTGCCGCAGAGCGAGGCTTGCTGCCTCCCGGGCTCCCCGCGCCGCAGAGCAGCAGGGATTTCCCCCCGCCCCGGCGCCGTGGGGCTCGGGGGGTGCAGGGGGAAGCACCGGGCTCTGGCCTTGGAGCCCGTCACTCTGTCATTGCCTCCTCAGTTTGATCAGTTAGTTTATAAGTAGCAGAAGACGGCGGTACTTAAATGTTGTGCTGAGTAATGTCCTCATAATGGCCAGGATTATTTTTTTATGTAAATATTAACAATCAAGTTTATTTGCTGATTGTTTCCCCTGCCGATTAGTAGCATTGCTTAATTCACACCTATCTGTGCGTAAGCAGAAGATTTTTTTCAGTATGAAGCAAATTCCATTGCTTCATAATTTTTTTCAGGTCTGGATTGAGAAAGTTACTTTTTATAATGTCCTTTAAATACAAGCCTGTACCTGTCATTGAAATTGTTTTATGGAAAAATGTATTGCAGCCTTCCTATGAGCATTGGCTGTGATTCTGTTCCTCCGCTATTGAGATGACAGAGGCCCTTTTAATTGATATCCAAACATTTTAAGAATAATCACAGTGTTTCTCTATATTTGCCTACATGAATGTTTCTGTAAACCTTCCCACAAACCAGTGGGGCACACTTTTGTATGTGCAAGTCAAAACCATACCATGAAACCCCATTTTTTTAACAAGATTTTTATAGAAACATAATACAGTTTCAGAGTTGCCAGGATGATTTGGATAAGCAACTGCCAATATAATTAACCCTTATTTATTTTCATAACCCTTACCTTACATCTGAAACACTTCATAAGCAACTCGGTAGCAGACTAAAATGATAATTTCTCACAGAAATGGTAGAACTGAACCAGGTATTACTGCAAATTGGTGTGCTACTGGCCGTAACTGCGGGAGATGTAAGTGTCCTTTGCAAAACTTAATGTATTTATATTCACAAAAAAATAACTCTTTCCACACGACTGCTGGTCTGGGCACAGAAGTGAAGTAAATTCAACTTTTTAACTTGAAGCCCAGATTAATGCTGAATGTTTTCACTATATTCAGGGGGGGAAATGGCATGTGGTGAGAGAATGAAGGTGGTTGTGGTGGGGGCTGAGCCAGGAGAGCTGAGGTGAAAAGAAAGATCGGCAGGGTGAACAGTTAGGTGAAGCAGTTCTGTCTTTCAATCCACGTGTATCAATGCGATATGAAATAACTTTCTTTTTTTTTTCTTAAAAATAGCTCTACAAACAGCAGTGACCCGTTGAAGTGGAAACCTTCATACGCCTGCAGGTGCTGTGGGCGCACTCAGCGCTGAATGTGCTGGGCAGGGGCCGGGCGGCCACGCTGCAGGCATCGGCGGCTCCTCTCCCACTCCGGGCTGTTCTCCCAGCTCACTCCAGCAGGAATAGGGACCCTGTCAACCGAGCTGCTTGGCCAGCTTGGCTGCAAAGGGATAAAGAAGAAGGAGCAAGAAGAAGAAAGCCCTTTGAAATCCTTGTCTCTGAATAGTCTCCTCCTTTTCATTCCCATTCAGACTTCTAGCTTTTTTTGTGCATCACGCTGCTGCCCGTGTTTGCGGAGCCCTCCCAGCCGGCTGTAAGCCGTGACACATTGCTGTACGGTGTTGGTATTTGTTGGCGTGGTGATCTGTCTGAAGTGCCTTGTTTCTTACTAGCTGCTGTGCGGAGCGTGGGGTGGTGCTTGTCACAGTGGCAAGGCACGTCTGGCATCTTCTCACCACTGTTCCTTATCCAGATCTGTTTCCATGGCTGCATCTGTCCTGGGTTGGGAATTGCCCTCAGAGAAACCTCATTGCAGTGATCAACAGTGTGCAGCGCATCTCAACGTTTGGGGATTTTTCAGGTGAAATCCAAACAAATTGACATGAAATTTTCCCCTCTGTCAGAAATTAGCTGAGCTCTGAGGCTCATGCACGAAGGATCAAGCCCATCTATCTGTTTTGCCTCCTTGATCCTATAACCGCTGCTGAATCAGTTGAGTCCATCTATGCGTTTTCCTAAGTGGGAGACTCTACTGTCCTGAGGACACTTTTTTTCCAGGTTATTCTGAGAGACTTCTGTTTGTCTCTGACAGGATAACAGGGCGATCAGATTTTATGTGTGGGGTTTGGTGGTTGGTTTTTTTTGTTTTGGTTTTTTTTTTTACATCTGAATCCTGGGGGTCAGTAGTCTCTACCTGTTATCTTCCTAGTTTAACTTAGGGTATGTGTCATCTTCCCCTCCAGCTGGCAATACCGAGTGGTGCAAGACCAAAGGTGGCTTTTTTATGCAACTGTGAGATCTTATTTTCTGCTCCCGAATACCACAGGGGTCTTGAAGATTCAGTGATCTGGTGTCACTGTGGTTTGTCTCACAGAATCAATCTTCTCCATGTTATTGCTCCTCATCAGTAAAGGTGCTTTTCACCAACAGCCGAAAGATTTCTGGGACGTGTACCTCACGGAGCAAACCAGGTTTTCAGCATTTTTATCACTGAAGCAGAGTAGTGAATGTTTTGAATTAATTAAGTTTGGAGATATCAAATTTCTCCCTTGTATGCCAAGTGAAATTTAAAGGAGCTTTTTTTGCTTCTCAGCCTGCCAATTTCAGGAATCATCTGGTTTTTTTCACCCTATTGTTTTACAGTTCCTGACAAGGATAACAGTGAAGGTACCTTTCCCAAGGCTGTCTTGTGAGGGACCTCAGTATGATTATGCTTGTTGGGCCCTCGTTTTAACCACTGGTAGCTTGCTTGCCTCGCTATTGCACTTTTCTATAATGCTATCTTCCCCATAACTATCACCTCTAACAAGGTACTGGAGGCAATTTAATCCCTTCTGATGAAATATCTTCATAGAAAAAGTGGGGGTGTTTTTGTGCTTTGGTGTCCATCTGCTTTTCCTGATTACTCAAGAAATTTAACCTGCCACCTTTTCCATAAGGTAAGTCTTTGGCACTCGGGTCTTCATACAGGGGAGGTCAGGAAGGCTTTCTCATACGGAAGTAGGTCTTTCAGACAACTGTCTGGGTTGCTAGCTGATAAACCCAAAGCTGTGGCCATGTCACAAGCCTTTTTCAAGTGCACAGCAGGTTTTGCTGGCCTGCAACAAGACTGCCAAATGAAACTTTCTCTTGTTTTCGTGGCTTGTTTTAGGCTTTCCACCTAAACTCCGGCGAGGTCACAAACATTTTGAGCAGCATCCCCATTCTTAACGTAGAAGGAACTATTCAGGATAAACTCAAGGCTTTCATGAGGCTTTCTGGGGTTATTGAGGCACCAAGGACTGATTCGACGCTTTGCAGAGGAGTCCTTCAACTCTTTGTTTGTTTGGTTTTGTTTTTTGTTTTTTTTGTATGTACACCAAGGTGCCCTGTCTGATACATATGAGGATGTGGGATTCTTGCTGGCAATGATCTGTAGTATAAATGGATATGTAAACTATCACTCAAAGTCAAAAGAAAGGCTCTAGATGGCTGCTTATTAAGAGACAGATTCTTCAAGATGCGCATGGAATAATGAGTACTGTTAGAGGAGTTAGATGTAAGGATTACAGGATGAAATTCTCTGATTTGTTCTGTGGGAAGCTGGGTGATCATCATAGTCTCTCCTAGCCTTAAAATGAAGTGATTTTTAGAGTAGTTTGCTTTACTGTACAGAAAAAATTTGGAGAGATTTGCTTTACTGTACCAGAAAATACAATCTGTTGTAACTGTCACAAGAACATCATTTGCTACCAAAGTTGCTCAAAAAAGAAACAGCAGAACATATGAAACATTTACATAATCAGACAGGTTTATTTGGACAATGCGAGAAGGAAATTCAGTAGAACAAGTTCATACATGTTAAAAATAACAATTGCTGAAAATGTCTTGCCCCTGATAGATGTTGAACTCATTCCAGAGTTCGCTCATTTGATTAAGGCAATCTGTTCCCTTTATAGGGAGATGCCATGGATCAAAATGAAGAAGTGAATTCCTGTGTGGGAAGGTGGCATAAGGTATGTACCCATTGCAAATGAAGGGGCTGTTATCTCTCTTTCCAGAGCACGTTAGCAGCTAGAGAGTGGTTTATCTCACGACATTGGTTTTGATTCTGGGCATTAACTTTTAGGTTAGAGCTGGTACCTTAATATGATTTGCTTAGTTCTTAAAGTAGATGTGTTAGAGGTGAAAAGCAGGTGTGTTATCTTTCCAAGCAGATGTCATCAATATATTTGCATTAATTGAGCCTGATGTCTTTGTGTATAGTATTTAAAAATTTCTTCCCTGAGCTTTGCAGAAGTATTTTCTTGCATCTTTCTAATTGTTCAAAAGCAGTCAAGAGAGGTTTAAGGCTCTGGAATTCTGTAGTTAAAATGCAGATAAACAACTAAGCTGTAATAATCGAATTGTAGCACCAGTTAGAGAACATAATCATACTTAGAAAACTGCCAATTATCTTTGACCAGAGCGAAGACTTTGTAAAGTGATATGGTCCTGATGTGTGCTATAATTCAGAGGCAACCAGAAATTATGAGTAACATTTAACCTCTTACTGATGTTGAATATTATTAGCCATTCATTTTGAGCATCTCAGTTCTTTACAGGTGTATACATTACCTTGTAACTGCTCCATTATTTTTACCTTCAAATTGTTAAAGGATATGCCTATTAACATCTGCTGTATTCTATTGATGCAGTAACATCATGTGTGAAAGCAGAATTCTGTGAATAAAAATAGAGCGGAAGAGTGCAATGCTTTTTTTCTCTGTAAAAGCTTCCACCTTTCCAAACATTCTGTTAGAATAGAGACTTTAGAAAAGGAGTGCAGGGCAGATTCTTCAAAACGTTGGAAGCTCCAATGGTTCTTTTGTAAGACCCTGCAGCCAGTTTCTGGTTATTCTGTGCATTGCTGCGTTGCACATGATCCCTGAGCAAGTCAAAGTTGGCAGGACGGGCACAGAACTATGCGGTGGAGATATGTAACATCTGGAAGGGCCATTTCAAAGCTAAAGAATGACACAGGAGTTCTTTAATAATCTCTAATTGCAAGAATGAAATACTCCTCTGCTGACTTTCCTGGGGGAGGTGTCTTTGTTGTCGTTTTTGAAGCAGGAGGATGGTTTCTAGCTGGGTCTCCCCCCTCCCCAGGGTGGTTTCTATCTCATTGCTGAGATCAGGGGAGGTTTGCATTTGAATAGAGATGAAAGAGCTTCCTTGGCAGCTCGGGCAGAAGAGGGGTGGCAGCTGATTCAGGAGGTAAACTAGCTTTAGTGCTGGGAAGTAGTTCTTGCTTTTATAGTAACAGGATCTAGCAGCCACGGGTTGGGATTGCGGCAGTTGGTGCTATTGTACTTCCTACGGGAGATGGCAAGCAGCTTTTCCTTCAGAGGTAAAAGGCAGCTTTCCCAACCAAATCTTTAGCATACGCACATGGCAATATTGGGAGTTCTTTGTGCACAGCGGGCTGCTTCGGCGTCAGCTCTTCCTGAAATAGAACCAGCACTTCATGGTAGCAGCATATGTTTTTAAATATAATTTCTGCCACAGACGAGTGATTTGATGTGACTCAGTTTTCTCAAGAAGTGTCAGACTGTGTATGGTATGCTAGCATGAGCACCCAAAATCAGCTTTATAAATATTTTGCTATCCCGATAGCTGGAAACAGCTCAGCTGGAATCTCAGGCTGGTCCCGAAGAGGAGGAGGGGAGCAGAGAGGGGCTGCGCCTCATCTGCCTGTGCAAGTTTTCCCCTCCTTGGGGTAAGTTCAGCCCCCCGACCCCTGCCCTGGGCTCAGTCCAGCGCTGCAGTGGAGCTTTTCCTCTGGCACTGTGTTCTCAGGGGAAGGCTGGAGAAGGGGCATGCAGACAGCAAACACCTTTTACCTTGTGCATTTCTCAGTGGAATTAAAGGCTGGCAAAGCTTTGCTGTCCCTGCGGTCTGAGTATATTTAAAAAAAAACCCAAACCACAAAAACCAGCAAAACCACAGCTTTGAGGTTCAGCCCGTGTCCCAGTTACACCTCAGCTTCAGAAGCCTTTGCAGAACTTGCAAGTACCCAGTTCTTCTATCTTTACTGGTGAGCTATTACTATACCATAAGGATAGTTTCCCTCCTTTCTAGCTTCAACAGCCTTTAAATACCGAGCCTTCACCTGAGCACTGTCTTTCCTCAATGTAGACATCGTGTGCTTTGCATTAATACATAGTCTTTTACATAAAAGAATTCAAGTTGAGATGTTGGTTGGCTTCAGAAAGATTTGGCTCGCAGGCAAGATCACAGAAAATTTCTGTTTAGAGGAAAGAATGAACCATTTTATAGGGCTTTTTAAATTCGGTTATTTCTCCCTGCACCCCCAAAAGAATTAGAACAAATTATTTTCAAACTCATTAGCATCTACTTCAAGTAGGTGTGATGCAAATAAAAATCACACTGAACAGTTCTTTAAGTTTATCAATGTCTGAAAAAAATATGTAGGAGTATTTCTAGCAGGTGGCTTGTAAGGGCATTAATTTTTGGTGTAAAATGATAGAGCACAGGCAAAAAATCAGGAATTAAGGGGTCAGAAGAAATCTAGGGAGTAAAAAGGAAGAATTGGGAAAATACAGAAATAATTTCACAAGGGGCTTGGACTTGTAATTATCAATAATTTGGTATAAACAATAGTGCTTTTCATATTTGTTGACCATCTAATATGAGATAATTCTTCATATTTAAAGATCTGTGGTCAGACAAACTGATTAACCTCATGTAATATATTGATTGGGACTAAATAGATCGTAACTTGGTGTTTCCATGGAAGGACAGGAGACGTTACATGTCTGTTGGCTTGCAGATGCGGGGCATTTGGAAAACAGCATCGCGAGTCGGAAGAGGCGATATGGCTTTGCAGACCGACCAGGTTGCCGGTTTCCGAGGGATTGGCATAACCAAGCGGCCGGGGCGGCTGCGTGCTACCGGCCCAGAGGGGCTGAGCTGCTGCAGCGAAGCGGTGGGATGGGGCCAGCTGGGCAACATAGAAACTGAAATTAAGATCTAAAAAAATCCATCCTATGTTTAGGGAACATGCTTGTAAGCCCTTTGCAGTAACGGGCACAGCTGCCTGTAGCTGGCAAAGGTCAGGAAAGAGGGCAGAGGGTCCAGCATGACCTAAATTTCTCTCTCGTCAGCCTGGCCTAGCGACTGAGCTCAGGTGGCACCATCAAGGACTGCAGGGCTAAGAGCAGCTCGTCAGGCAAAAGCGGCTTTTGCTGCTTTATCTTTGTAAACTGAGGTCACTCCATATTCAGCGCAAGGAGGTGCCTGTCGTTACACCTTTACTGGGTACGCCCGTATTTAACACCACTGATTCCTGGGGAAGTTAACAGTTCTGTCAGAGAATCATGACCGTTTCAGAACAGTGGGAGATAGTTTATCTGAACAATTCATTTTCATAAGCTGAAGTTTTCAGGTGGTCTCCAGAGAGGGGAGGAAAAGAAAATGGCCTCTTTTTTTTTTTTTTTTTTTTCACCCAGTTTCTATTCAGCAACCATCAAACAAAATTTTGCCTTCCCTTCACTTGCCTCTTGGTGAGTACATTGAAGCTGTGGCTTTTTCAATACCTTCTCATATGGAGTGAAAACCAAGCACACCCCTTTTCAGTCACATATAAACATGTTTTCCCTTGTGATTATGAACTTGAAGCACTAGAATGTGTCAAACTTTTGGTCTGCATAGAAATTAGCATATGCAAACAATAGGAGAAATGAAGGACATGCTTAGTTTGAAAATAAATCTCACCTTGAGATTTGGGAAGAGAAAAGTGCATGTTTTTTTAATAGCTTTATTTCTATTCCTTTAAGGCATAATAAAACTCCCAGTATTCAGACAAGAGCAAACAGATAAATGTTCTCTAAAACCAAAGGAACTCTAAAGAAAAAAGCGGTGTGTTAAAAGAACGAAACCAACCAACCAAAAAAAACCCCACCACTTGAGAGGAAAAAAGGCAAAAAAAGGCAAAGCTGTCATCTTAATGAAATCGGGCATAAGCACTAAGCTAGCTGGGAGTTTGAGAGTGTTTTTCTATTTATTCGTAGTGTTTGTGTATAAAACCTTTATTATTGCAGCATATAGACCAGGTGCTCCTCTGCTGGACCTTCTAATGAGTTTCTATTTCCGTTTTCCAGCACCAAGGAATAAAAAGGCAACAGCCCACAAGATTTTAAATATGCAATACATGTAGCAGGGAAGTTTCCTCGTTTGCTGCCTCCTTCGAGGTTCTTAAATGGAATTCTGAAACACTTTTCAATATAAGCAGAAATTCATTTTTAAGTTTAAATCCTTGAAGCTATGGGAGTAGCAGGAAAGCTACTTAATGTAACAAAATTTAGAAGTGTTGACCGAACTGTTAATCTAAAATGGTTGAGCCATTGGTATTGATATTTAAAGTGATCACAGTTTTTTGGAAAGAATGCCTTTCTGTTGGAAAACATAGCATCCGTGAAATGGTAAAATTCCCTAGGAATGCTTTGGTTTTATCCAAGCTTCCAACATAAATCAGGCAGGGAATTCGGGTAACTTTGAGAAACGAGCTTTTTGGAGGCTTAGGTAGAAAGGTTTTGATTTGAAAGAAATGTGCTGTAGGGGAAAGAAAAAGAAACAGTTGTTTGTTTTCCTGAGCTCTTCTCGCTCCTTCTTCCTGTGCTCAACTTTGACCTTTTCTTTAAGGCTGGTTTTCTTCCACCTGCTCCAACAAAACTGGTCAATTCTTATGATGGAACCTTATGATTTCTACCTCTTTGTCTCTTAAAATGAAATTATTTTTTTATCAATTCCCAAAGTATAAAACTGTACATGATTCAGCTCAGCTTCCTAATTAATGTTAATGGAAACCAATTACATGGTATTTTTTCAAAAATTCTTACTTACAATACAGACTTTTCACTCCAAGATCTAGAAAGTCACTATAGAAACTTTCCCATAAATATTTTTTAAAAAGAAAACACTATAAAATATTTCCCATAAGACTTTTTTTTTTTTTTTTTTTTAGGGAAAATAATGCAATGATTTTAATGGTCTGTTAAAGAATTGCAGAGAAAACTCAGAGTTAAACCATTAACAAGGAAATGAGAAAACAGCTCTGAGGGCACTGGAAGGAGCATGAGAAACCTGGAATCTTCAGAGGGATTTCAGCAGGAAATGCAGTGGTATGACATGTGTGACTCTGGTCAAGGTTACAGCCTGAGTCCTAGAAAAAAACAGATTCATGGGCTCTCTGCCTGCTTTTTCCCATGCCTGTTCATCATGCTATAGACTTATGGTTCCTAGAAAGCTAATTCTAATGATTTTGATGTTGGCTTCTTTGTATTTTAATAACTCTTAAATTCCATGGGTGGATTCCTGAGTATTTTTAACCATTGTAACTGTGAGGACAGTCTTGCAAATATGACCCAAGCGTAATATATAGGATTACAAAATCCACAGGCAGAAAACAAGTTTGCTCGTTTCCAGTTTTCAGATAATCTTATTCTTTGTTAATCTCACTCCTACTTGAACTATTTGGAGGTGACAAACACTTTTGGTTGCTGAAAGTTAAAGAGCATATTTTATCTAGCATTAAGAGCTAGAATATTTACTCAGGGTTTCTTTATCAAATCTAGATTGGGAGTTTAATCTTCCGTTTGTGGAGGTGTAAAACATTTTTGTTGTTGAATGATGAGAGACTGCTTCAGATACTATTTAGCTGGGTTTCTGAAAAACGTAATTTACATCTGAAGGGATTTATAAGAAGAAGGGAAAGGTGTATCTTAACCAAAACAAGATGCAACCAAAGCAGATACACAAATGTTCTTTAGAGGAAGCCTGGCACACAGAGCAGAAATAACAGCTGAGATCTTACCTAAACTCTTCATGTTAAACTGTCAAGCGCTAGGAAACTGAAGATAGAAAGTTTACTGAGTAAAGCAAAGGTCTGTCACTGAAGGAAACCGTATCACGTAACGATGTCTTGTTACAGATCTGCACAGCTGCCGGGAAAGTAGAGCTGTGTCAGTCATTTTACTGCAGCGGGTGGTTCTGTGTGATCTATGGCATAGTCTTGTAGCCCAGTAAATGTGGAGCTGCTGTTGCTCATCACCGGTCACAGCGCTGTGTTAAACTAACAGTGCGGACTTCAACATCTATCAGGCTTTGCCTGGCTTGCCTTGGCCAGCCTGGCTTCTTTTTTAGTTTGTTTAGCTGCAACATCAATTATCTAATTGCTGCTAGGTTATTATCTAGTCACCAGGGGACTATTACCTACCTCGTTTTAACTTTTGCTTAGCTTTGTACAGTTGTGTGGCATGAGACTTAATATTACGATTTTTTATTAAAAAAACCTAATGCAAATTAATTACAACTAGTTATTCTGTGAAGAGTGAGCTATCTGTGTCACTAGACCCAGAGGAGCATGGGGCAGAAGCCTTGAAAGTACAGGTACGTGAGGATATCAGAGGCCCAATGGCTAAAAACCAACTAGCTCATGGTAAGATACTGGTAAACAAAGGAATACAGCCTTGGGAGATGCATAAAATCAGTTTTAGGGGTAATAAAGACAAACATAATTCAGTGTATGTAAAATGCAACATATGTAGTAAATTCAGTTGTAATGCAGATGTACAGACCAGTGAAAACACAGTAAGGTGTAGAGCATGTTAGCCACCAGACAAAAACTTGCTTGTGACAAACTGGTAGCAGTAGGGAAATTTGAAAAGGAACAGAAAAGCCTTTCTTCTATTGGCTGGGGGGCGGGGGTGGAAAGTTTTTTTCTGTTGAAAAAAAGTTGAGGTCACTTTTAAAATAAATGAATAGTGACCTGGGCGTACATTACATGACATTAAATGACATTTTTTTTATATATATAATCTCCTTTTTCAAATATTCTATCCCTAAGTTAATACTTAGAAGAACCTGCTAGCCTTTAAGATATTGAAAGAATATTGAAGTTGGACACCCAACTAAGTGTCCTAACTAAGGCTTGAACTGAGCACTATGGAGGAATTGCGTTGAGATAAATTTAGTTTTGGAGTGTACAGTGTCCAATATTGAAAAATCGGGCACCTTGGAGCTCCACTAAAGGTGTTCCCTTTAGGTAATTGCTCACTTCTGTGTATTCTTACATCAGGTGAGTGGATTAGATTATGTGGAAGTAGGCAAAGCAGGAGCCTGTCTAGATGCCCTCTGCTCTGTGACAATTCATCATGCTATCCAAACCTTTTTTCTCTCCCACTTTCCCAGTCGATGATTACTTTTCATATTGGTTTTGCTCCACATTGGCCCTTCTGACTTTATTGCTCATTGCCTTTGGTATCAAAGTCCTCTTTTTCTTCAGTTCTTTGTGTTTAGCTTATTCCTAGCTTACTAACCTATTTTTTTTCTTCCAAGCAAATAAGGCTAAATCCTTAATCATTCTGCTTTGTGTTTATATTCTGTTCTCCATGTTTTGCCTGCTCAGGCTGCGTTGCTGTACAGTGCTCATCTTTTACAGTGTTTACAATAGCGAGTCCTCACTCTCTGCTGGCCCTTAAACATTAATTTTATGGTTACTCTTGAAATAATTGGAGAGCAATTGCTTAAGGGTATATGTAAATGTTAACTGCTGAAGTGTCAGGTTTGACTTGGAAGAAATCATTTGAATAAATGAACATTCTTTAAAATTTGAATTGACATAGTGAACTGATCACTAATATTCTGTGCCTTAATAATGAATACTGTGATTTTGCAGAAGTGATTTTAGATGCCTAACCTGAAAGTAAGAGCCCCGATTCTCAGAAATCAGATGTTCCATATCCTCTGGAAAGCAGCTTTTGGAAGTCTTAATGTGCCCAGAATTTAATGCTATCAAGGTTACGTTTCTCCCCAAAGGAGAGGACCTACCTCCCCAAATGTAGTTGACCTACAAAACTGAATCCCTTTTAACTCCTATTAACTGGAATATAACAATGACAACAGTGTGATTTATTTGCCCATTTCCCCCCGTTCCTTTTTTAGGAATTCAAATTTGCTTCTTTGCTCCGTTGATTTAATCTCTACCTTTTCTGTTGGTGTTATTGTTTCTGTAGTCGCAGAGCTGTATCGCTTGGGAAGAAGCTGAAGGAATTTGCTACGCGGGCCCGGTGGTCCCTTCTCAATCCTAGGCGGTGTTGGACCACAACATGCCATTTCAGGGAGAGGGGATAGCAATGCTTTCTGCTCAGAACGAGCAGCATCATGCTGAAGGACTCTCACAAAAATGCTTGGTTTGTGGCAAAACTCCAGCGCTCCTGCTAGCGTTCTGTTTTGTATCTCGGCTTACTGTAAGGGCAATTGCTAACGAATCTTTTCTCTGGCAGGTGTTTCTGCAGTGTAAATGGATCACAATTGTGCTTTGGCGTCGCAGGAAATTGGAAAGCTGAGAAACAGGACTGACTGAACTGGCATGTGATCTGAGGAGATTAGAGCAGTAGGTGATATAAGCGACAGGGTTTTAATTTGACAGCTCCTTCTGGAATTGGCTCAGGCCCGTAGACTGAGCCACATGCAAATATCTCAAACCATCAAAGCATAATTATTTATATCAGCATTAAGGAGTCTTTGACGATTTCAGTTCAGAATTATGTTTTATATACTTTTTTCTACATAATTTATTCCATAGGGGGAATCTTGTCGTGATTCCAAAAAGCAGTATCCACGTGCCTTCCTGCTTTCTCAGTGAGAGATAGTGTGATTAATGATAGCAAAGAAATGAATCCCGACCGCATGAGTTAAACTCATGGAGGGAGCTCAGCTGTTACACCACCAGTGAATGGCAAGGGAAACTTTTCATTTTCCTGATGCTGAAGAGCCCTGCTTCATCATTCCCTTTTCTCTGCTTGTTTTCATTGCAAAATTCTCATTACAAGAAGTAGGAGCTCACATCTGCTGGAGAGAGTTCTTATGGATGACTGTTCTCCTGTTAACGGAAGCAAAACCCTGATAGAGGAAAAGGGAAGGAGATGATATGATGATGCTGTTTTTCTTGGACTTGACGGGGGGTGGGGAACACAAATGAAAAGACTTCTTTATCCTTTGCTGGAGGATAAATATATGTAAAAAATCCTATCCAAGGGAGAGTCAGACCTGCTTAGACTTCATGAATCATCGACTTTTTCTCTGAGTCTCCATCTTCAGGGTTGAAGAGAGACCAGAAGGTTGATAACCGGAATAAGCAATTGGAAGGACAGGCAGATTTAGAGGAAAGGAAAACTAAAGGCATGAAGAGGTGTAAGAAGGGGTGACAGCAGAAGTGAGTGGAGTGAAGGTATGCGCTAGAGTGGGGAATGGTTGGATTTCACAGATGATTGAGGGGGAAATACCTGAAAAATATCCAAACTTCACAAATAATTGCAAGGAGGACCTTCGGGGAGAGGCAGTCTCGCAAAGCTAGCAGTGCCTAGGTAGCTATATCAGTAACACTATACAATATATCTCAGGAACAGGATCAGAGATACTAACCTTGGGTACAGTGCTGTGAGCTCATCTGAGCTTCACAGGTGACTCAGCAGGAGTCAGGTGAGAGACCGTGAACTTCACGCATAACTGGGGGGCAGCACTGGGAACCTGGTGGGGGGTGAAATCTTGCTATGCCAGCAGGCCTTGGGTAACCCTGTCCAGTATAGGGTAGAAGGTCTAGCTGACCTAGATAATGGATGAGAAACACCAAACATGGGCAAAGATGTAGTAAAACTGGGACCCATGGGAAAAAGTATGTGGGGCTGGGTGGTTCATCTGGGGGCAGATAAGGGCAGATCAAAATGAATGGGGAAAGAATGAGTGTGGAAAAACAGAGAAGAGGGGGGATAAAAAGCCACTGAAGTGCAAGCAGGCTGCTGGTCAGTGCCCTTGCCTGGCTGAGCACTGCACATTTTCACCAGAGCTTACTCCATCTTCTTAGCAAGCTCTGTTCCTATTTTCTGTGTGAGTGTGCTCCCTTCTGTATACGTGTCGGCATACTACCGAACCGGTGTGTGTGTATCTGCGTTGGTGCTGCACGTGCCGAGCTCTGCCACTGGCCAGACCCACAGACGGGAACCACGTCAGCCACCCGTGTCTGAGTGGGGTGGGAGGAGTCCTGGGCTGAAGCCCACCAAGCTAGGGAGAGGAACTCCCCTGCCATCCCCAAGCCCTGCAGATTCACTTTGCAGCAGGGAAAATGTAACATGTTGTGTAGAGAAGGTAGCATTAAACGTGAATAACCATCCCCTAGTAAATATCCTGTCTCCTTGGATAGTGTGCTGCATGCATCAGTAGCAATTGCCGTGGCGTGTTACAGAAATAGCTTTCCTCACTCCCCTCCAGGAACTTCCATTCTTGCAGCTGGGTGCCCAGGTGTGACAAACCAGCCTCAGCCCAGCTCCTCGGGGCAGCCAGCCGCGGGCAGGCTCGTTGCTTGCTGGTGCTGTCTGTTCCACTCGTCAGGAGCGGCTCACAAAAACTCCTGCTAATGCCAGCTTGCCCCAGGACCTCTGCTCCCGACAGCGTGGCTCAGGCATGACGGCTGTCCCTGGATGTGCTCCAACAGAAACATCTTGGTGTGCCGGAGGTGATAGGAGCGCGTGGAAGAATTAGCAGTTGCCAGAAGTGAGCTGGGGAGGCAGGTAGGTGTGCTACGGTGGGTACTGCACAGGCAGAGGGAGGAGGTGTCCTCAGCAGGAGAGAGAAACTGGAGTTGGAAAAATGCAGGAGTCTGGGAGAGGATGTCGTGCAAGAACAGCAGAAATGGGATACGGAGGCTTGGGAGGCAGGTGAGGGAGAGCAGCCAGAGCTTGGCAACGCCAAATATTTTATTTAGTAATTCTGTGTGCCCTAAATGTCAAAAATCTCTATTTATCGTCTGCGTGGTTAGGATCCCCTTTCAACATTTTTTTCTTTATAAAAGTCTGAAGCTTGTTCAAAATACACATGCAAAGCACACTATGCTACACCTCAGATCCAAGATTACTGCACTAATTGCATTTCCTCTCCTTGTTTCCTTTAATTCACCCGAAGATGCTACACGATGTGTTTGTTACTCAAATATCATAAAGAACTGGGCACTTGTTGAAAGTTCCAGTCCTAGTTGGAAGAATGAAAGAGTATCTTGGGCTTCTTTGGCAGTGAGGGGATTCGATGGATATAAAATCTACTCTTGACTTCAAGTCTCAAAATGAGTCTTTGGCAAAGCAAAACACTTGAACAAGTCACTGGCTAAAGCCTTTCATCTGTGAACTGGAAGCTGATGGGAATGAAGGCTGATGCTGGCTGATTGTGTTTGGGGCACCGAGGGAACACAAACCATAAAGGCATTATTAAGCTTATATGTAACGAGATGTGCAGTTATGCTTTTTGTAGTAGTTCACTACCAAAGTAATATTTTTCTGTGAGTCCCCAGCAGCAATACTTGCTGATGTTATAACCTCTTCATAGTTATTTCTGTTACTAGGATCTCTCTTGGAGGAGTGGCTTGTTACCTCTGTTAGAAAGTAACTGTCTAAAACATATGGAAGAAGAATTTTAGCTCATTCAGTGATACGATGTAACTTGTTAAATGCTCAAAGATGTGGTGATATGCAGGCTCCTTAATCGCGTCAGTAGCATAAGAAGAGGTCCTTTTTGACACTATAAATAAAAATGACAGTCCACTTAGATTCTTCGCATGGTTTGTCAGTTCCCATTCTCATCCGTGTTCCTAAGTATTCTCAAACATGTCAGGATCACAACATTCTTTGAATAACTTACAAAACATGGTTTAAAACCTAAAGAAAAAAGAAATCTAATTGAGATCTGCACTCCAGTCTTACTGTATCTTGTGCTTTATCAGCTGCGCAGAAAAAACTCCTGACTGTCCACAAACCTGTATTTTTTCTCATTGATTTGTACCCCTACAATGTTGATAGAAAACTACTTTAAAACCTATGAGCAGAGTGTTTCCACCCACGTTGTACTAACTTCATAAATATTATTGTAGGTGCACCACACTTGAGAAATACGACATTTCCCTCTGTGTCCTTGAATGTTGACCACGTTACTACCGTTAGCACAAATAAGATGCTTTGTTTCTGGTGTTAAGAGCGTGTAAAGACTGGCATTTTTATCTAAGCTACTCCATGAGGCAACATAAGCCAAAGACTTACCTTTCAGCTGGTCTGGGGGATACACTGGAGTATGTTTTTCAGAAAGAAACCCAGACTATTTATGAAAGGTGAGTAACGGGGATGCCAGCACATGCCTCGGTAAGGTGTTTCCGCAGCTGTTTTATTCTTAGGGGTAAAGAAAGCGTGACCTTCTTGTCATTAATTTTGCTGATGCTAGATATTGTGGTATCTGAACATGCTGATTGTTGCAATGATGCTGAATATTGTCTACTAGATTAAACAAGTCTTTTCATTAGGGAAAGCCGGTGTTTTGCTGCTTCAAATCTGTAAAAGTTTTACCAGCTTTTGCAAAGCTTTCTTATTTTTTTTTGGTCACTTTTAATAAGTTAAGACATGAGAATAAATTTGGTATATTTTGGTTGAATTGGTGTTTTCATTTGACTTTGCAAAACCATCCAAAAGTTGACTTTATACTGTCAGCTGCTCGCACTTTGAGTAAAGAAGGTCCTTATACTGCTCTGAAAAGGCACTGTGCTTGCTTATTCTTTCTTTTTTTTTTCTTGCTGCAAAATCATATTTTGATGAAAAAATATAAAAGGGAACAGAATCTTTTAAATGTCTACAATTAATGATCTCATTTCTACTTAAAGGTAGCTTTAGCTATATTTCAATACTGTTTTTTTGATAGGAGTAAATTTCAGAATAACATATACCACGAGTTTCCTGCAACTGTCCACAAAAAGCACCAAGTTCAGAAAATCTAAAGGTAAGTCCACCTTTAAAATGAACCCAAACTTATTAAAGTAGGCATTATTATGGCACCCAATCAATCTTGTTTCCCCCCTCACTAATAATTTAATAACCAGAAGGTTCATTTTGTTAACATTTCTAAGCTGGCTTGTATGACATTAACTTCAGTTAAATATTGGGTTTCCCTTCCCTACGCTCACAGGAGCAGAGTCAAGCTGTCTTTGGATGACAAAGGCTGGGTTACAGAGAGGAGGTGCAAACAGAAACAGTTCAAAAGGGATCAAAGCAGTAAGTTTTCAGGTTCCTTTTAGTGGAAAACAGTAAAAGCCAGTAGCTGTTTCTAAACAAGCTTTCTTTAATTTTGCTGCTGCTGTGAGTTCTGTTATAGCAATTGGTCATGAGAAAGTTGCAATTAGTCCAAACATCATACAAGCTTTCCTGAAAAATGCATTATTCTAATACTAAGATTTGAAAAAGGTGGTGAGTTTGAGTATCTTCCATCTGTATTTTAAAAATAAATGCATTAATTATTTTACATGTGATTTTGTGATATCTCTGTGAGAATGGGAGAGCACTGTTTTTGGTTTTTTTTTTTAATGGTAAAAAGAAGACTGAAGCACTGCCCTTAGTGCAAAACTGAAGTCAGTCTCAGTTGTAAACCTTCAGGTGACAGCTTGCCTGTTTGAGAAAGGACAATGGGGAACAAGAGATTTGAACATCATCTGCATCTTAATTGAGTGGGATTCGGTGCGATCCGTATTCGCCAATGATATTCCAGTTCTGCTTATCCACCTGAAAAGATTACCAGAGGACACTCATCTCCAGGATAACTTACTTTAACCATTCTTCTTTCTTTGGTTGCAGTTTGCCTTTTGAAAACCTGAAGCCATACAACAGAACTAAACAGGAACAAACCCGTTTCAAGGCATAGGAGGATTCTCCGGGAACCGGATAGCAGACAGGGCTGGAGAATGAAGGCAGCGGAGCTAACGAGGCCAGCATGCCAAACTGGCAGCTCCCCACGTACGAGTGTCTTGGAAATTAACTGCCTGGGTAGAATGGAGTGATGGTATCCAAGCAATAACGTGGTAGCAGCTAGCTGTTTTGGCAAATGTTTGATTAGATCAACTATTAATTTATTAGCGTGTCAATGAATGGACTGGTTATGATTGTGCTTGGTGTTGTGTGTCAAAAGTTCTTCAGATGAATGAATAAAAAAGAAAAAAGTATTAGGAAACTCAGAGACAGATGAGACGTTAGAATCTCCTTGGCAATAGCTACAGTTTATTTTTAGTCAGTGAGATTTTTTTAATTAACTTTTGTATAGCTCTTTCTGCTTTTGAGTAAGTACTCTGCTTTAGAAGTTAAAGACAGAGCATACTAAGGTTTACTGTAATTGTAATACTGACATGTAAAGCTAGAAAGTTAACTAAAATTAGCTTTATTGTATACACAGACGCATAAACAAAGTGTTCATAATGGCAAAAATGGTCTCTCTACAATGCATGAGGGTAAGTTGCCTGATGAATTCTGGGGGAAACCAACAACAGTGTGCTCTAAAATATAATTATATTATTAGTATTTAGAAAGATTTGCTTTCAATCCTAAATGGAAAAAAATATTTAAAGTATGTAACAGTCACATTTGTCTTTGTTTAGACACCATTTTGAACAGGCCTGTGTAACCCTCTCCCTCCATGGCCTCAGCTGTAAACCTGCCCTCAAACTCTCTGGGGATTTGCTGCCTTTGTACTTAGGCAGAGACACTAAAATTTATCGCTGTATATTTTTATTTCAAAAGTAGCGTAGCTGTAGAGAAGCAAACAATGCAACAATAGTATCTTACAAAGACAATTGATTTTTCATAATATTCTGACTCAATCTGGTTCAAAGAAATTGATGATCAGGTCTTTTAAATATGTCAGAGCAGCACTGGGCAACTGAGAAGTATCCTCCAGCTAAAAAGAAAATCCTTACAATGTGAATAATAATTCCAGTGAAATAGGATTTTTAAAAACTCAACATGCATTACACAGTTGATTGTAGCTTCTAAATGCACCTGTGTTCTTGCGGTTTGCAAATAAGATCTTATGTGTGTCCTAAATTAAGTTTTAAAGCTGATGAAGTACTTTGGAAATTACAGTTCAAAACTGTAGCATGGTTAGCATAAGTTGCTTTTCTTGCTCAAGAATATGCTATGGCACCACTGTGCTCAAGCATTGTATAGTTGAAGATTTCAAATTTAATTTAGGTTTTAAACATACTCATTTTAAACTAGGTGCCTCTTCATGTCTCCATGTCATTGATTTGTGCGTGGCACAAAAGTTTTGCACTGTATTTACTAAGCTCTTGGAAAAGAAGGGCTGCTCCAAGGGCTACTGTAATTGTCGTTTTTTTCAGAAATCATTTAAGCATGAAAATGAAAGGTACTTACATGTGGATATACCCTCTTTTGTTTTCAGCATTTCAGTCCTATGTGGGCTAGACATCTGCTGTCACTTAACAAAGAAGTGCTGGTGTTAGAGGCAAAGAGCAACACCAAGTGCGTGAGAGTCACTTCATCATTCTACCTTTCATTGGGGCAACATGTTTCTGCATTAATGCAAGAAGAAAAGAATATTCTGAGATGTCTGTATAGCTTGTTTAATTATCTCAATTTAATAACTCCTACAAGTGAAGTGTATGCTTTCTTCTGTCATCTTGGGAGAAAGCTCTGGATGGAATGGCTGATACGTAGCTAAGTTTCAAGAAGCAGACCATTCTGAGCAACCAGTATTTTTAACAGAGACTTTGATTAAAAAAAAAAAAAAAAAAGAAAAAGAGAAGATACATTTTATATGTCCTTAGTATTTTAACTTTTCATTCTGATTTTCTTCTAAAAAAATGGGTTAATTTATCTCCCTAAGAAGAATAAACCCAAAGTAACAGAAAAGAACTGATGTATATATTGCGTGTACAGTCGCAGGTAGACATTTGAAGTACTGCTGAATTTTCTGTCACTCACCCATGTTCACAAGTTTCACAGAGGTATTTTCCAGTAATCGTGCATGTTCCTACTAGTAAAATCTGGACTGCTGGATTGGATGCTTACACTGTTGTTCCCCTCCCTTGCTCTAAAGGGAGTTCTTCAGTGGGTAGTCTTGACTGAGTTTCCCACTGGCTGTAGTCCCTTCTCATTGTAGTTGATATCATCTTGATATAATCAAGCTACTCCCCCACATTTGTGAGCTTTTATTTTAGTTCAGACAGGCGTTACTGTGTGGAGACTACTGTTGCGTTTTTCCAGCTGCTTTTCGAACAACTAATACAAAGATAAAGGAATTCTTACAGAAAAACGTGGAAATACTTCTCATTCTGTAGGTTTTTGCAAAAATATTTTTCAGCTATTTTATTTTTTTTCCTCACAAGCTGATATGATAGAGCATCACGCCTCCACAACAGATATCTCTTCTGTGGGTGTGTTCATTTGTAACTTCTGCCATTTTTGCTCTTCCATTTTTCCACAAGAAGATAGAGTGATACAGAAAAGAAGAGGTCGAAGATCATTTAGGGGAGATACTGGAAAACAACTACTGTTTTCAAGGAAAGATTGCCTTCTAACAGACTCTGTTTGTCTGTGATGTGGATTAAGTATGTTTTAAGTGCTTTCTGAACCAGGAAAGAAGTGGGTTTACATTCTTTCATTTTGGGATACACCAAAGAGTAAAACTTCCGGAGTGTTTGTCCTAAACCATGTGTGTTTTTATTGGTGCGTTCTGCAACATCAGTGTGTTTACTGGCACGTGGGGAATAACCAGCTAATGTCTGTGATCCCGAGCCTTTGGGGATGAGGCCCAAGTTACCTGTTGCCTTGTTACCTTCGGTTGTGACATCTTCAGATCTTAGAATTGGTAGGCGTTTCAGGCATGAAAAGTATATAAACAGGGAGGTCCAGGGGGTGATAAAATGGTATCAGACAGTGCTGCTGCATTTTGAGGCTGTTAAGACTGCAATCGTAACGCCTCTTTGGTGTCACAAATGCCTGTGCTCCCAAAGGTACCATTTTCGCATGTCTTTACAAATTATGACACTTTTAGACTAAATTGGTGAATATCTGATTGCACCTTAGAGGAGCCAGTTACGAGCCCACTTGATTTCTCCGTGCTGCTTTCTGTCTTTCAGCTGACCACAGCATTTTTAATTTCCTGACCTGAACTGGCCCTTGGCGTTGCTGAGTGCTGCTAACTCTCAAACCAGTCCTTCACTTTTCCAATTTAATTTCTGACTTTTAATGCCATAATTACCCCGAGGATATCCCAGTGAGTAGTTTACAGAGACAAATAGGTTTCTTTTCTGGGTGAAATCATTCAGGTCTTTCAGCATATTGGGATCTTCAGGATGCACCACAAGGATAGCAATACATTCTGCCAGCAGTGGCATTTGATGGAAAATTGGAAGAGGTATTTAATAAAAATAAATTCTTCTGATGTGATTTGAGTATTTTGCTAATATAGTCAACAGGGCCAATACAACATTAGAAATTATTTGGAAGTAATGGAGAAGAAAACAGAAAGTACTTGTCATGTTATTGTATAAATCTAGGAATGTCTGCTTAATCTACCAGCTTAAAACGTAGACAATACTGACAATAAGTACTAGAGAACTGTAAAGTGTAGAGAGAAGGACAATAAAGCTGGAATATGTGGAATAGCTTCTCTGCTAGAAAGGATGAAATGCTTGCAGAATTTCCAGCTTGTTGGGGTGGTGGTGTGGAACTACCTGAGGGCAAATAATACAATTTTATAAGTTGCCTGGAGAGAGTCAATAGAGAACAATTATTTACTATTTCTCACAATAACTTGATGTAGCAGACTGATGAAAACTGGCAAAATACAGTGGTGAAACATGTTGCTTAAGCATCTGCTTCTGCTATGGTCACAGTCAGGATTCAGAGCTTTGGTATGGCAGTTATAATATTATGTGTTCCCACTGTGAGGTAGAGAAGTGATACAAAGCTCAATTTATACAAGCCCTTAGGAACTGGATGCCCGAGATCATGATGGGGATTTGAGACAGTGCAGTACTTTGAATCTAGGTCTTTCTAAATCCTAGGTTAGAGCCTTAGTTCTATTATTTTTTGCTTTGTGTTTTCAAGAAACACCACCCCCCCCCCCCCCCCAAAACTGTTTGGAAAAAAAAATTGTGTTTTTTTTTAAATGAACAAGCACTGGGTGGATCTGCCCACATGTGACTTTCAGCCGTGTGGTTTTAAGCCATCAGTTCAAGGGCATTCAAACGCCGTGCTTTTTGCAGGAGGCGGAAGCCAACCCGTTTGTATCGATTGTGGCTTGGCACAAACATCTGCGAATGTGCTTCTTGTGTTAGTCTGGTCTCATTTCTGCTAGTAACTTGTCTAGATTGTTGGGCTGATCTGGCTATTATTGTCTATGTATTATGAAAACTAGGGGGTTTGTGATTAACTATCTCTAATTACAGAAGTACATGACTGGTATAGAATGTGTTGCTGCAATCTGTACCGCTTCATGTTCCAGGTGATATGACATGCGTGACTGCCTGAAATCAGGCCAGAGCTCTAAAAATGGATCTCAAATCTGAGGGAAAAGATAGGTCAGTGAGAATTTAGCATAGATTACAACTGCGTCTGTCATCACCTACTTAAACCAAGGAGTGTATTTATACTTGTGTTTGTATGTCCTACTTGCATCCTATGGGGGATGAATGCCGTCTGCAGTCACACTTTTTGTCTCAGGGTCACGAGGCGCCTTTGCCAGGAGTACCGCTTTTGTAGGTATGCCCACTCAGAGTGTTGCAAACTCACCTGGTGCATTTTGGAGCAGCTTTGTGTTTGTTTTATTTTCATGTGACAGTGCCTATTATTTTAAAGAAGGTATGAGGAAAAACTACAAATTGTTGACTCGTATAAACGCAGCCTCACCTGAATTCATCTTGAGGGACCTCTGTGTTTGTGCAGAATCTCTGCCCAGGTGTTCCAGCATAAAAATCTCCAAGGGCAGAGTCTGCCTTCCCTTAATGAAAACGTGTGTAAACCCTTACAGCTTCAAAAGTCAGGAAATCATTGAGAGAGGCTAATTTTGCTGACAGAGCCTAAGGCAAGTAATATTTTAAGCATGATCAACACAATGCATTACCATTTGATGTTTGATTGTCCACAGGGATCTCACTTTGTACAAGAATGTGCAAGAGAATGACTATACGGTTATACTAACAATATTCAGAAGGCCTGAAAGATCTTTTTTCCAGGCTTTTTTTCCCCATTATTTTGGGGGGGTTTGGGGTGGTTTTTTTTTCTTTTTTTTCTTTCTTTTTTTTTCTTTTTCTTTTTTTTCTTTTTTTTTCTTCTTTTTTTCTTTTTTCTTTTTTCCCTTTTTTCCTTTTTTTTCCCTTGTTTTTTTCCCTTGTTTTTTCCTTTTTTTTCCTTTGTGTGTGTTTGTTTGTTTGTTTTAAGTAGAAATATGGAGGAGGACAGTAACCTTCTGGATGTTTAAGAAGAAACCAATCCTCATCTTACTGTAAGCGTTGGATGCCAAGTATAAATCAAAAACCTGAATTAGAAAACGGAGCTATTCCTGCATTAATATAGCAGGAAAAGTATGAAAAAGAGCATGGGAAAGTCAGAACAATATATTTATGATAATACTCTGTATTAATAATACTGATAATTGACACATATAGATGTATGTGCTGATAATTATTGATATACTGATATATATACACACACACACAGAGATAATTATTGGTATTTACTGATAATTATTATCAAAGTAGTTGTTAAATGCATTTTAAACTTTGGGCCTGGCTGGATCATTGACAACAAAGACTGAATTACATGCAAGTATAAACCTTTGTTGTTTGAGCTAATATAATCCCATTAAATAAGAAAAGAATGTTAAATATGCCAATTTAAGTGTAGAGGGAGAGGATGTACTTGAAGTGGATATGGATCTGTTATATACTATTGATAGTGCTTCCCAACCTGTGAGCAGCATACTGTGTACAAGATTATATGACAGTATTTGCATCCCCACAAACCACAATTTAAAACCGAGCATCCTATTGCTTGTCCAGAAAAAATATAAGCATGGTGTTGCTATTCAAACACATTATTCTTAGTCTGTGGACCAAGAAATGTTAGAAACTATTGTAGTAGTTCTTACTACAGAATATGCCTAATTAACAAATAAATTCCTTGATGCAGCAAAGGACTGAGGGATACACTTCAAGTGTGGGAATAGTTTCATACTGAAATTCAATTTTACCGAGGCCATTAGGCACTTTGTTTAGAGTTATGAACATAGTGATTTTGTCCCTTGCTCCATTTCTTATTCATTTTGTTGCTTCATTTGCACTGTAGAGTCTCTCACTGATCAAAATTTGATGTTAAATCTTCCTCTCTCCCCTTTTCTAGTTTTTCTGCCTCAAATCAGTGTTGAGTAACAGACAAGTAGAGAAGATGGAAACAAAGTAGTACCAAATATTTCAAGGTTACTTTGACATCCTAAAATCTTCCAAGGTGTTTGGCGTGTTGAAATTTGGACTAGAATTTAGTTTGAACAACTGTGGCAGTTTTATTCAAGAAATTATTCTTATGAGAAGAAAGAAGAAGTAGGGAAGAAGAAAGAAAGAAAAACCTTGGGGCTATAACAACACACTCTACTTAATCCTGTATTTCACTTGCTATCTCTGACCCTTGTAGAGAAATAGTCCTCTGAAGTTTCTAGTCATGCTGCCTTAATCTTCATATTAAAGCAATCCTGTAACAGTCACTATAACAACAACAGCATCCATGAAGAACATTACCATATGAGGCAAAAATTAATTACTGTATCCTTTGAGACAGGCAATAAAAATGTTGCTGCATTTTATTTTTTCACACAAGAATTCAGATCCTGAATGCCATACAGCTGAAAAGGTTGTCTCTGGTAATCATAGATTTATTTAGTTTTTGACTGAAGGGAATGACTTGAAGTCCATGCAGTACGGAATTCACCTTGTTTTTTAAGAAGTGTAGCCTTATTTGAGGAAGAGTTTATAAAACAGATTGCCAGACAGTTATAGAAGAAGGTAAGAAAGGTCAATATAATACCCGAAAACAGGAAACTGTTCCTATACAGCCCACATAAATGGCTTGTGTCAAGCTTTTGTAATCTTATACTCTAAGTGGAATTTGCTAGAATAACCTTTTTATAAACATAATTGTACATGGATGTAAGATTGAGTCTGTCACATAACAGGAGCAAACTGCAGAAGGAATTTGTACTTCTGAAAATTCAAAATATCAGATATGGCACAACAAAAGTAAGTATGTTGATAAGGAAGGAAAATCACTGTATTTCAGAATTAATGTTGGTTGCTGGAAATAGCGGACTTTTGAATCATAAAAATTCATTTATTAAAAACCAGTAAAAAAGAAATTACAAATTTTCTCTCATCCTACTGTGGAAATTAACAGAGAATCCATTGCAATATCAGTAAGCTCAATGGTATTTGTAGAATATAGACTGTTTTACACACGGCCTTTTTTATGCAGTTTATATGTCCACTACTTCAGTAAAAAGAATAGATAGATGCTGAAAAACAACATGCAGTGATGTATAGGTTTCATATTTGTGTAAAAAAATTATCTACTTTACACTGAACAGGCAATTTTACCCACGTCTTTACCGCCATGCCACTGTTTGACCCTGTACTTCCGAACAGCTTTATTAATCGTATCATAATAAAACCTTCATTCAGTCAAGTCCACCACAAGTTTGGGGAAAGTTATCTTGGCAGATTAATTTTTGCCCATCTGTGTTTCTGTGTTTGGGCTGTAAATATTGTCATTGTCATAAGGCTTGGGGGAAAAAAAAAGTTATACTGCTCTTTCATTTTCTTTTATTTAAGATTGCTTTATGGCCCTTTCAAACAGATTGCTGCTGGCTACTGAAGACTGCTACCGCAGTCTTCGTTTGCTCGGCTGAGCTGTAGCTTGTTTATAGGTGCTGTATTTTGTGAGACTGTCATGTTACATATATTAATCCAGGCGAGGGTTTTTAAAGGACGCAGAGGTGGCTAATTCCAGTTAGTATTAGTTTTAAAATTGGTTTTAGTCTTTACAGTGCTACACAGTGAGATTTCAAATTTCAGGACTGCCCTACAAGAACTGCTTCTGAGTTTATTTTTGTGGGGATTGAGTCTGGGGTTTTTTTGGGGGGGAGGGGAGGTCTGTGTGTTTGTATGTGTGTTTCTTCCTTTTTTTCAAGCTTGATGACTGAGGTTTTCCTGCATGAGTAACAAACTGAAGGAAAAAATGAGCATATGAACCTGGCTCATGGTCAATACTTGTTTGGTAGAAGCATTTTAGTTAGATTGCACTCCATACTTTGCCGTTTTTCTCTTTGGGGAATCCCATTGTACATGGTATTAATTCACCTAAGAGTAGCCTGTACAGACATTGCAGTCAAGTCTTGAAAAACTTCTGAGACAATGATGCCATCTTTTGCACAGGTGGCTGAAGTTCAAAACTTCCATTGGGCTGTTGATAGTAATGTCCTGTAATGTAAATCGGACTGAGATCAGCAAAGCAAGTAAAATGTTAGTGAAAAATTGTGCATGTCAGAGTTCTTTGTAAAACAGACGTGCAGATGGTCCTTCTAAATGGACGTATGCCTAATGCTGGAGCTGGAGGTGACTGAGTTTGCTTTTACTGTGCCTTAGATACAAGAATATTAGTGATTTTAAGAGTTAGAAAATAGTTATAGGTTTAAAGTCATCAGAAGTTACTAGATGTTGAAGTAAAATGACTTTCATGATGAAATGATTGCTGAAACTTGTCAGAAAGGCAATGATGAAGGTGGCTCTTTGCTGAAATGCTTTGTATTGTATCGCCGCTGGCTACATCTTTGCAAGTACCATAATGTATTACATTTTTATATGTTTATTATCCATGACAGTAACTGGTTTTTGCATGGCTTTCTAACTGTTATGTTTTGTGATGATTCATGCTGTGTTACATCAGTTTTACTGTTACCTCATTCCATGAGATACAAACTGACACAACTCATTTTAAGAGAAGCTAAAAATTTTAGGGTAAACCAATTTGCTATATAATCCTAGCAATTTGAAGAAAAAAAGATTTTCTTTTTCCTCCAGGAACTTCTGAGCTTTCTGTGTCTGACAGATAAATTTGGAGATTGCTGTATTATTCAAGTATGTCTAAAGTATAGAAGCAAACCCCAGACTTGGTATTTGTTCTGTAATTTAATTATTTCCAATTGACAGCATATCTGAACCTAAACAAGACAAATATATATCGTGATGTAGAGACAGGTGTGATAAGTTCTGCGGAGAACTGTTAGAAGAAGGGGTGAAGTGGAACCTCCTCTTCACTCGCAGCTTGCCTTCCTGCTAAGTTTTGCTCCTTGTGCCCAGGTTTGGTTGCAGACTGCATGTGAGCTGTCGCTGCATAAGGCAACCACTGCCAGTGCAGCTTGATTTACTATGGCAGTGGACTTGAGTGACTGGGAAAGTTTTGTATCTGTAAGATGGAAAGGAATGTGAAGGAAGTCCTCTGCAGGGACTAGAGTAATTAGTTTTGTCTTTCTGTCAGGTGTTAATTTTGCTGCTAAATGTTAATGCTTCCAGACTTACTGCTTCTGTTTCTCAGAGGGAAGCTATTCTGTCCCCAAAAGTGAATGCGGAAAAACCAATTTCTCACTGGTAGTGATGACAACACAGTACAACCTTCCCTGGTCACTCCACTGGCTGTGGCTCTTTGCAGCTTTCATTAAACAGCAAAAGCCAGGGGTGGATGCAAATTCATCTTAGGTTTTAGTGGCAGGGTGAAGGCAGCAATTTCCCCTAAAAATATTCTAAACTCTGTTTCCTGTTCTGCTAGGAAATTCCAGACTGCCCCCTGTGAAGAAATGTGAGCTGTGAAAGAAATTTAGGTTGGATGTCCATGGTGGCTTTTCTTTCAGAAACTGGATGTTTGTAACCCTTGAAAATATTGGAATACAAGTAAATGCAAAAATTCTGTTGAGTTTATAACATTCTGCTGAATATGTAATTCTATACCTTTATTTTACTCCTTCTAGGGATACATAATATGAATAAAAATATCCTTTGTTCTTTGCTAAGAACAGTTTTGATAGAGAGAAAAAGAAGCTTCTCATTCATTACTGACAGCCCAGCAGGAGGTGAGTAACTGCTGCTTCAGAAACACCAAGAGATATGACAGGCTCTTACGAATATCCCCTTGTTTTGGACAGATAGTAAACCTCTATCCATATTTCTTCCCCTCCCTTCCCGTATTCAGGGTGACAGCCTCATCATAATGTGGATGGGAAATTTGTCGTAATCGGAGAAACTCATCTCATGGCTCAAATCCTTTCATGAATATTTATTTACTTTCCAATGGAAATTTCTGTTTCTCGTCAAAAAGAGAGTTAACCATCTGAAATATCCTTTTCTGACATCTTGATATCTTTGTTCCCTTCTTATTATAAAATGTATTTTGTTAGCATACTAATGTTATCCCAAGCTGACCTCTTAAGACCCATATCTTGGAATTTTATTATGCAACCTAGGGTTTAATTTGTCAGCTTGAGATTGACCTTCATGCAAAGCTGAGAAAAGAAAACCCCAGTCTCTAGCCAATGCCATCTTATTTTAGAAAAATAGCTAATTTCTTCCCAGAGCTGCCTTTGTTCCTATAAAAAATTCCACTAGGAGAAGGTTTCTGTATTGGTCCTGTTGATTTAGTGCTTCACTTCAGTTTTCTATTTAAAAATAATAATAATAAAAGAAAAAAATATCTGTTTTTTCACTTGCATCTTTATTTCTAGTTTGAACTAGTAAAATTCAGATTTTCATCTTGTCATGGTTCCTTTTTCTTCTCTTGACAATCTAACTTCACCGTAATTTGTCAGAAGTCCAAAATCATGTGGAAAGTATGTTGGTAACCAAAAATGATGAGCAGGCTGACATCATTGGCTATCATTTAGTTGTTTCTTAGCAGAAACTATAGCAAGAGGATGACTTACCTCATTTCTGTTGCCAGCTCTCCAGTTTGGATATTTGTAGCCTTGAAACACGTCTGGCTAAATTGGGAATCTAGCTGTTACGTGACAAGATACATAACAGCACAAGGAATTTTCAATGTAATTTCTGAATTACTTATCCATTCTTCATTACACAGTCAGTATGTTCTTCCAATTCATCTTCCTCCACATGTTTTTATATTTTTTTTCAAAAAAATTCATTAATTCCAGTAGAAATTAGAAAGGTAGATCTGCTGCCTTTTATAATTTTGAAACAGGTTGCTCAACATTTCTGCTGCAGGAGAACTCATTGCAGTTCACTTGAGATTCATAGGACTGGGCTGAGATCCTGACTCAGGGAGCTAAGTGACAAAAATCAGTACAGTCCAAGATTTTATCTGTTTCTAGGAACAGCTTCAGAAAAAATTGAATATACATTTAATGGGACATTGCAACATTCTAAAAATAATGATTTTTTTGTCCTAATTCAGAACAAACCCTGAAAATTCTGTAATATGTTTGGGAACACAAGTACCAAGAAGAAGAAACTAATAGTGTAAAAATATTGCGTTTTCAATATCATGAAATGCTATGATAAAACCTGACTCTAAAGCTGTTTTGTTTGTTAAAGACTTGTATGGGGGGAAAAAAAATTTAAAAGATACAATGGTTTCCTTTGACACAGTCATATTTAAAAATGTTAGTATATTTTCAATATTTCCATAAGGTTAAGTTTTTATAGCCGGAGAGATTCTTTTTCAGAGTCTTGCCTGGTTATTGCATAGGAACAATAATGTAGGAAGGAGTGTGCTTAGATTCATTGATTTATTTTGGGGAATCACTAGATACAGCAAAGTGATAACTCTGTTTTCCTAATATTTTCTTTGCTTTTTTTTGCACCCTGTTGGACATTCTATCAACATGCAGTCTTTCATACACAACTTCTGATCCATTCTGTTTGATGCTTACTGTTCATATAGTGCCTGCATTTCTGTGATGAGTACGTTTCAGCCTATTAGTTTTCAGAGTATAGTCATCATTTAAAATGGGAACAATTCTCATTATCATGTTTTGCTCACACTTGGTTTTAATAACAAAATATATTGAAGTTTTATTGAAATAATTTCATTATCACCAATTGAATTTACAGTTGTCATTTAAAAACTGTATTACTAAGCCCTACTTGTATCTTTTATGTTTTCTTTCCTTACCAGGATAATTTATATAAAAATTGTATGTAGCTATCATAAAGGTGATTCACATGCTAAATGTAACCTTATTCAACATAAAAGTGTTATGGACTGCCCATGAAAGAACATTATGAAAAGCAAATTTCATCACGATCATTAGAGGTCAATGGAGCTTTCTGAAGTGAGCCTACTAAAATTTTACTTAGAACTTGCCAGAGATTGAATAGAACTCAAGAAAGGCTTGTAAATTAATATTTATTAATGTCAAACTTTCATATTTTATTCATGTTTTATTCTACAAATGTAGGAATAAGATTGGTATTCTGCAGGAAAATTTGCATCAGCCAACAACATAGCAAAAGCTGTCATAAAATTCACCAAATGTGACTTTTGATGTTACTACAATTTCCATATAACCTTTTCAAAATTATCAGTACTGTTATGTTAATAATTTATATAAAATCTATCTATGTGACAACTGAAAGGAAAAAAGCAAAAAAGCAACCAAGCTTGGAAATGAACTTTTATTATAAGGTATTTTACTTTCTCAAAATCTTGGAGAAAGAAGCAGAAGTGACATTCTTCCCTATTTAGTCAGTTCTGTTACCTCCCAGGTTTGCTGATCACTTGAAAAGGGCTCCAAATGAGCTGACGTTGAGGAGGAAAATTCTCGCTGATGTAAATTATGTTTTAGAAATATCTTCTTTTTCAGAAAGAACATGTATCAAACATTATTTGGAAAGATAAGTAAATTTGCCTAACGGCAAGTTAAAAACCAGAAAAACAAATGTGATATTTTCTTGAGGTTTGCATATTCCAATATGTGTTTGCGATGTGCCATTACACATTATATATAATTTTATTAATATAAATGCATAATGCTAGGTGAGTTGCTATTACAGGGCTTTCAGCTGAAAGAAACATAAGATAAAAATAAGATTAAAAATGAAAATTGTAATAATGCTAAGTTAAGAAAACCTATGCTGCTTTAAGATGCTAATTTGCACTTTCCAAACGAACTACAGGTTACCTGTCTGCGTGTACACATGCACACATCGTGTATAAAAGTTAATCTGGATACTGATTGCTCTAAGGTTTGTATAGCACTTTGAATAAGATGTTACAAGGTTCCAAGCGGTACTGATTTTCATGATCTATTACAATAATTGTAGTTTAAAATCTTACAGTGAGATGAGGCAGGTGATGAAATTAGTAACTCCTCACTGTTTGCTGCCTTTTATTTAGGGAAGCTCACATTTTGGCAACTGAGTAAACACTGGAGCTACACGCAGACTGTTGATGCCCAACCTGAAATGCAAGACTGTGCTCAGAGAAAAATTAAAATGCAATGAGTTTGTATCAGCAATTCAGAAGGCAAGTTTCCCTTTAATCCTTGAAGCATTCCTCCTAAACTGGGGACTTGTGCTTCTCAGCAAGTAGTACGGATGGTATTTGCAATGTCTACCAAGTTATATCAGTATGTTTGGTAGGTCTCATGGAGTGAGTTCCAAAAAACAGGCGTTCTTAAGGGAAAAGTCCTGCTGCCTACTCTGAATCTTTTAAAAAATCAGTTTTCCCAAGAATTTTGGTAGAACTAAGTTTATTCAAAGAATGAAAATTCATTGGTTTCTGAAATAAGGAGGAGATAGTTGCTGCATTTAATGCTTTAGGAGATCCAGTGGTTCTGTAGCTAAGTCTTTGAAAACTCAGACATAGGGCTGCCTCTCAGAATAGGGCAAATACCATAACTTTTCCACAGTATACACTGAGGGCTTCTTAACAAGGCATTTACCTGAAAAGACCAGCTCTCATGATTTGAGTTACTTTAAAAGAAAGTCTTTCAGAAATCCAGGCTGACTCTATCATCTTGATCTGCCTTTTATACCTATAGACTCATTCAGCTCCAATGTATTTGTGAGATAAGATGTTGCCAGTAACATTCCATTCAGGGTATCTATCACCTTTGTCCATATATCCATGGGCAAAATATTTGATTTCCTACCCCTTTTCCCAATAAGGCTGCCAGTCCCTCTGGCTGATCCATTCCCTGTAACCATTTGAGACCCTTCTCAAAGTCTGGCATTACATTTGCTGCAACTCAGAGGCAGTTTTAATGAGTAGGTTATTTTCAATTGTTCAAACATTTCATCTTTGAGCTCCTTTAGATGTCTTGGATGAATAGCATATGGTTCAGACCAACTTACTAAATTTGTTTTCTGTTGGGAAACTTGTCATAGAAGAAAAGACATATTGGATTAAAATGTGTTTTTTATTGTCATAGATCCAGATACTGCATCACTGAAGAGAACGGGAATTCTGCCAGTAAATCTGGGAGGACAATCTAGGAGTGTTTAAAGAGAAAAATCTTACAGAATAAATTTCAAGTAAAAAAATTTGAAGTAAAATACCAGTGTCCGGGTCTGTGACAAGAAGAAATAGACTCAAGTTGCGTCAAGGGAAATGCAGTGAAACAGGAAACTTGTTGGATTTTTAAGGGATGGACTGTTCTGTCCTTGAAGGTTTTTAAGATCGGAGCAGGCTAGGGATGTCTGCTGGGGATATCACAGGTAAAACTCATCTTTCATGAAAAAGGGGGAGCAGAGAGCCACCTGTGGAAGGAGACGGTGTCGTTATTACTGAAAGTGATGTGAATGGTTGTAGAACCTCAAAACGTGATCTGTAGAACTGCAGAAAGTTGTGAAATATGCATACAAAGATGTGCGGTGGACAGATGGCGAATGGGACCATGGCCTAGGCATCAAGCTCTTGACTGTTGTCAATGCTGGACTGGTGTGTCATGACAATGATAACAAAACGTATGGTATTATAAAAGCAACAGAATTGCATGGGCTGATATGCAAAGTGCTGATTGGTTTTCACCTCACTTTCTCAGTCCCCAGACAACATGAGATCTATAGTATGGCTGTAGATCGCTTTTCCCTCAGAAAAGTCCTGTGATCCTTCAAACCAGTCGAAAAACTCCAATGTAGATTATTTTTTGAGGTGATCACTATATTCTACAGTTGCGTCACAAAGAACACAGACTGAGGCAATAGAACGGATCATTTGTTTTTTAATTAAAAATGGTCATGTGTTTCTCATGACAGAATACAAAATTTCCCTAGAGATTATTTTCTTCTGCGAGGAAGCTGGTTGTTTCAACACTATTTTTTTTAATGTTTCCACTTTTTATTAATAGCTTTTGGATTCTGACATTCACTGCACTCATGTTTATATTTAAGATCTGATTTTGAGATAGGTAGAATTATCTGGGAGAGAATTAGTCTGTCTTTTTACTATCATTACTTCCTGATGGATGATGCTTTTGTCACCCACACAAACTAGCAAATCTAAATGCATAATTTTCCACTTGTTGATCTTAAGTCTCAGTCCAGCAGTTCAAGACCAGTAACAGTCAGATTCTAGAATTATTTTGAACATATTAGTGGGTAACTAATACTTGTTATATATTTATAAAGGAAAGCATACATTATGCGTTAATGTGGGTAATTGTCTCAGGGCTGGAGCTGGTATTTTCTTGTGGAAACCTTCTTAAAGGAAGCTTACAAATCAAGTATTTCTAAACAGTAAGAAAGAAATGTTCCTTTTTTTTTTTTTTTCTTTTTAAACCCAGGAAAAAAAAAACCCTCAGCCTGCTTAAACATCAGTTCCCTTTTTTGCATGTTGAACATTGTCACAAGACTTAGAAGGAGATGTATTTTAAATGTATAGATGAGATGGTTATTCACTCCCAACGAACCTTCAGCAAGATGCTGGCTAGGTTTCTGGCATCATTAAAATCCACATGTTCCACTTCTGCAAGCATGTCAGTGCAGGCATTTACACAGTCCTGAATTTAGGCTGCCTCCCAACTTGTAAGGGCATATTCCCATGGTTGTTGTAATAGGGATAGTGGGAGCCTCTTTGCTTCTTGGTCATTACAAGGGTTTGCCTGGAGGAGTGCAGGATTAGGGGAATGTATGGTACAGTGATTGCTATGAGAGACAGCTGAGTAAGAAGCAGTGACAAACAGGAAAAGGATGATGTACTAAATCAACATTTTTAGGTGCCCTAATTATTTCACAGTGGAGAAAGGAGTGAGTGATGATGGGATGTTTATGTCCAGAAGATAGTGAAATTCCACCCTGTATCATTAGCCATTCACCCTCCCTGTAAAGAGCAATTGGTAGGTACTAGTAGGACCGCAGAGTTCAACAATAGTGTCAAATTTACTGTCCTTCTATAGAAATACTATTTCAGTTGTACTGCATGACACATTCTCCAGCTAATTGCTGTCATGTGTTCCCCATAAAGCATGTTTCACAGCATGAAACAAACATCGCATAAACTGGCCATGACTTTTTAAATATATATCATGTTTGAGAGGTGAAACTTCTTGATATAGTAAGATCAAATCTTTTTGCAGAAATGCACTAGTTTGGTAGAGGTTTTACTGGAGACATTTAAATTTAGGAAGGAAAGAAGGAATGACAATGCAAAGGTGGACTAATTCACTGTGGGAGGGATCTGTGGTAGGAACACCACCTTACTGGAGTATAGATTTGGGTTCTGTGTAATTTAGGATAGAGATTTCAGTCTGCACTGCTGCACACTGCATTTCCCTCAGGCCAGCATAGTTAAGGTGAAGTTCAAAGAGAAGGCTTATAGTCCATGACTGAGGATAGGGTTGGAATTTTTTCTCTCCTGCTTCTGTGAAACCTAATCTGTTATGTGAGCTCTGCTCCTCATCTGACTCCTTGAAAAGCCTGCCAGTCTTAGGTAGAAGAAAGAGACATTAAATAAATAAATAAATATTTAGCTAAATGAGCTCACTGAGAAGCCAGGCAAGTACCAGAGATATTGGAAAGGAAAAGGAGGTAGTTGAGGCCTGGGAGGATTGGGAAGGTGCTGCCCTTTGGCAGCAGCAAATCATTTGGCTGAAAGTGAGAGATTGTAAGAAAATCTGCTGATATGCCCTTTTGTGCAGTAGCTCCTGCGAGCTACTATTTTATATGAATAAACACTTATTTGGCTAGAGAGCTTGTCTAACTAAAAAAGGTTTGGTTATGACATTAACCACACACCTAAGTGAACTTCATTGATCGACTTCGGTTTTATGACATTTTTTAATGAACTCTAGTCTGTTCCATTAAAATAAACACTTTTGTGTATTTCAGATGTATTCTTCCTTAATCCTACTGTGATGGGGCCGGTCTAGTGCAGGAAAATACGATTTTCTGAGCTAGTTGAATGAAAATAATTTGAGATTCATTTATGGCAACATCTAGAATGGCACTTATTTACATGAGACTACTGACTGCCATTGCTTTTTCTGATTCTTCTTAAATGTACCATAGGAAATGGGATTTTTCCTTTCTTTTACACCATCCTTTTCAATACTGTCACAGGAATTTTGGTGGGGTGGCCACACAAGCAGAACCACACCACTGAAGAACTAGAAATAAAATGACTCTCCTGAGTCTAGCTGCATCTGCTGGAGAATTTTTCAGTCTGCCTATTCAGATGGTGACAGCATGGATGAATCTTACCCTCAGCCCAATATTGTAGATAGTCTATCTAGACATTTAAGCCTAGATGAGATGCTGAGGCCAGCTGACAGCAAGGATGCTGAGCGAGATCAAGTCTAACTCTTCCTTGTAGAGGGATGGGCTTTTTCACTTGTTGCCACCCACGGGGATTTGTACCGATCCTCTCTCCACTGTCTGAGGTGAATTAGATACTGCAAAGACTGTATTTTACTAATTTATTTTTGTTTTAATATGTGCGCACCACATTCTGCTCTGAAATGCATGACCGCTTCTTTCACTGAAATGAATACAGATACAGAAAATGTTTTGGGACAGGAGAGATTTAAAATGTTTCAGCTCAGAGCCTGCAGTCTCGGACAGGGTTCTCTTATTTTGCACTGTCTGCTTCATTTTCTGATTTGGCGACACTTTTAGTGGTACGAGTGACCTGAGAAACATAAGGCAGGCAGTGAATTTGACTCCGGGAGATTTGTTGCAACAAGGACTGAGTGGTTTGTGCTACTTCCTTTTAGACAGCAATCGCTACATAAGGGGGAAAAACCCTACAGACCAAAATGGTGCCGTTTTTGCATACTGTAAGTGTGCCACCATCTTAAAATGTAATGGAAAACACGGAAAAGAAATGGTGAAACAGAGGAGTGTTTGGACTGGTAGGAAATCAATAGCCAGCTGATGGAGAGACCAATTTCTCAGCAGCCACAGAACCAACATGCTTAAAAGCACATTATGGCTGCTGTAAGCTAGTTAACACAGATTATAAAAGAGCTAATCCCCTTGAAACCCGATGTTACTACATTTAATGATTTTTTTATTTTTTTTTTAATGTGAGCTGCCTTCTGGTCAGGTAATTAAAATAAATAATAAACCGGTAGTTAATTGTCCATATTGTACACTAATGCAGGGATTTCCAGTTTAATAACATGCTGTTCACTCGTTGCCCTGAATAGTTGTGGGGGTTTTTTTCTTCTGCTTTTCCTTCATCCCACTTGCTGCCTTCATTTTTCTGCATTTTGGATAGAGAGCACAAGTTTTTGCTAGTCTCTTACTCCATTTGACATTCCTTCCATGCTATGGTGCTATTGCTTGTCCACCTCTTCCAGTGGAACAGTTGTTATTGCTGCCTTTATATCTAGTGATAGGTGTCACAACTTTTTCTGGCAGGTAATTACCACAGATATGTCACTGGATATCTCTTCTCCTTTTCCAGCATTGTGTTTTTTAGAGAGTCCTGCATTAGAAAATCTTTATTTGTAGACTTCACTGGGACCTATAATAGACCACCAGAACTGAGATTCACAGGCCGTATGCTGGAAATTTCCACTGGGCTGTTCTTAGCCTTCTCTACAAAGCCAGAGGGGTGAGACAAGGGAATAAAAATCATAACATAACAAAATGAAAAGGTTCCCTTTGCTAATTTAATCCATCAGTATTCGATGCTGTGTTTACATGTGCAGAGTAGATTGCTCTACTGAGTAGATGGCTACACTTGACAGGGTGGAGGAAGACAAAAACTTCCCTCTGTTCTGTATTTTCATAAATAACAAACCCGATCATTGATTCTGTACTTTCTGTTTCTGACTTTCCCCTAGCTTTTCATGCCTATGCAGTAAGCCATGTGTATGTTGATGGTGGAATACAAAGAGCTTTGTGGTGGCACCGAGTGTGTTGTGGAGGGTGTTCTGTTTGCTTTGGTTGGCCTTTGGAGGTTTTTTTTTGTTATCAGTTGCTGATGGTTCACATCCTTGGAAACTATTAGAGAAATAAGGAGAACACTTTTTATGCTTTCTGGATGCCCTGGTGTGAGTAAAGTGAAGAGGCTCAAAGCTTCTCTGACACAGGTTACACAATGACCTTTCTAGTGGCCTGGAATACCAGGACTATAAAGGGGTCCTTAATGTGAACAGTTTCTTATGGCTGTGTCATTTAATGAGCGTATCTTTCTCTAGGAGTGTCAGCTTAAGCAGAATTTATATCTGCATGTGTGTTTTGACCTTCTGAGCTATGCTAGTACAATTGTTTGTGCAGCTGTATTTGAAAACAGATATGGGAAAAAACTGGGGTTAATAGGAAACAAGCCAGAGAAAAAGGTTATCCCAGATCTGCTGCACACCTATTTTCATTGCACAACCGCAGAAATTGTTATTCAAGTAAGAAGTAAAAAAGAATATACTTGGTGGGATGGGGATTGATGTCATTTTCACAGGGTGCTGCAGGTAAAACAAAAGCTGGTAGAACTGCAATTTTCAGGCGTTAAGAAAGGGTGATGCAGTATCTGCTGTGATGGTTCTACGTGCCCTTTGGGCTACCTTTGGTGGAGTGGTGTCCCACTGTCCACAGCCAGTGTGTGTGAGTAACTTCGACTAGTCATTGTGAAAAAGCAGCAGATGAAAGTTTGTTATTTCTTGCTTTTACATATTCAATAATTTCTGTCAGTGTTCTTGGTGCTACAGATCATTCATCCTACAGCACCTTTGTGCCAACACCCTTCATTTACACTAGAGTAAAAACCCCCAAATATTTCTTAGTTTCTTGTGTTGCTGTTTAAACTATGAAAAAGAAAGGAGAGGGGAAAAAAGAAAGCTTTTACCTACAGGATTTTGGACTATTAAACAAAAGGGTTTGTGTGGTCCTTTTCTTTAATAAAGCCCTCATTTTTTCACAAATTTTACAAATTGTCTATTGTAATTAAACTTTGCTTCTCTGATCTGAAAGCTGATCTTCTGAAAGGAGATGTAACTGTGTTATGAATTGACAGGTTCAAACAAGAAAAATAAGATAATGAACATTGCAAAGAGTAAATGAAGCGTACATAATACACTCAAGATTATATATAATTTTGTTAAATTAATACACCATGTCTTAAAGGTAGCAGAAATACTGTGAAATGTCTTGGTGAAATGGAAAAAGAAAATGTTTCATATTAATGCCATTCTAATGGAAAACCACTTAGAGCAAATAACTGTAATTTGCATTCTGATCCCTGTTCTGTGAAGTGGCTTATCAAAAAGAAATACTCCATTACTTCTTTATAAAAGTTCTAATTTTGAATTAAAAAATACTTTTCAGGTGGATCATTAGAACAAATTCCATCCTTTAAAAGCCTGTCTCCCTTATCAGAGTGCAACTTGCAAAAATGCATTTTAAACAATTCCATTCCCTACATGACAGGCTAATTTTTGTGTTCGGGCATAATTATTTAAACTTGTAAGATTCCTGTCCATTTTTTTCCTTTTTTTTTTTTAAATTTTTTTTTTATTTTTTTGCACACACACACTAAATTACTTTAGGAACAACCTTGTGTTCTCTTCAGAGAAGATTTTTGTTAGAGAGATTTTAAAAAAAAAATCTGGGCCCAAAAGTATGTTCTTTAAAAAAAAGTGTGCAGAAATGTATTAGTGGAGAAAATACTACAGCTGTAAAGAATTTAGTAATTAACTATTCATTTATGAGCCTATTGGAAATTTACTCAGTCCCGTTCTTTTCTTATAGTCTTTAAGTCATGGAGTTCCCACTCATTTTGTTTGTGTGAAATGACTCCGTGCTGATTGTCTCTTTTTTTTTGGTTTTGTGTTTAATTACCAGTGATTTTGGACAAGAGACTCAATTTCTGAATGGTAAGAGGGTGGTGATTTGGATGGGTCTGATTTGGAGAAGGGAGATAATCAGCAAATGATGTTGGCCTTAGGAAAACTGCAGGTGAACATGCAGAAGTGATCAGAGTAACTGTGCATCTGAAACTTAATGAAGCAGGTATAATTCATTACAGGTTGGCTACTACATGGAATGTTTCGAGATTTATGTACCATAATGCAGGAACAACCACAAGCCGTCTGTATTGCAACTGCCTTTGCTTTTTAAGAGCTGAAAACCTGCTGCACTAATCTAAGGGCAAGGTCTTGCTATTACCATCTCTTGTTTTGACAGGTATTGTGGCTGAAACAAGTTTTTACATTTGGAACTAATGAAATGGTGGCTAATCACTAAAAATGAAAGTGAGAAAATCAACCTGTTTAATTTTGCTAAGTATTAGTAGGCAGCAGTGGAATGTTGCAATCGATATTTGCTTTGATCTTACAGCACAGAATAATATTGATGATTTGTTTACTTTAATGTTTAGCCTATTTGTGATGAAACAAATCTTACCTGCTCTTTCTAAACTAAAATATGGTTCAGCCAATGCATAAAACATTTTAAATGCTTGGCTTCTGTTGATAGCACTGTAATGAGCTTGGAAATGTACTTATCTGTAGGCATTGTATAAAGCCAAAGTATAGCTGTCAGGGTACCAGCAATTGCTTCGGAAAACAGATTTCTAAAACATTTAGGGCTCTGCTGAATGCTGAATAATTTCTGCATTCTCGGTGAAAGATTGCTAGGGACTTCACTAGGGCAGCCGAGTGGCCTGTTTTATAATAGGAGGGACCTGTGGCTCAGCACAGTATGAACTTCTCTGCACCAAGTTAATGGCTTGTGTACAGCATGCTCATCTGGGAGAAGCCATATAATATGGACTAAGCAAATGCAGGGAACCACAACGTGTCCTAAATTATTAACCATGCCCTAAATTAATAACCATGCATCAGTTTCAGACCTAGAAGAACAGGAGGAGAAAAAGCAGTGACTAGATGATTTAGAAACTCTTCAATACAACAGTTAGAAATAGTTTCTTAGAGAAGGCAAATTTCGATGCACCTCATGTAGTGTTCTCAGCTGAGGGTCACAAAATTTACCAGAGTCTTTGTCAGCAGCCAGGAGGAAAACAGTCACATGGCTTGAAAGACAATTCACACTGCAATGACAGCTTCTTGCAGAAATGACTGACATTATTTAAATACAGACTCAGGAATGGATGTCACCAGGGCTTAGATGTGTGTGCCTCCTTGAACGTACCTGTTAATTTTAAATATGTGAGTATTTCTGTGGAAGGATAACTTGGAACCATTGCGAGTGATTTCATAAGTGTCTGAGTTTTGGTAAATACTATTTTTACTTTTTCTAGAATCCATTAAGGACACTATAGTTACCTATACAGGTTTTGTTATAACAGCCACCACTAGTTCTTATCCCCGTCTTCAGTGGTGAAGATGGAATTAATTGAAGACTTGACCTTGCATAATGTTGCCTATCACAGTAAATAAGCTACCAATTAAATTAAATGTTACTTAGAAGATTTGAAATAAATTAATGGAATATTAATTGAGAATTGCAACATTGTTTGGCTTGAGGGACCAATCTTTTCTGACAATGGCTATACTGACGTTAGTGAATAAATCCAGGAACTGGAGTAAATACAGTAAAGCATTTATTAAAAGAATAAGCTGAATTGACTCTTCAGAAATAAAATCAACTTTTTCTTGTGATGCTTATTATTCATCTATAGGAGACTTTCGGAGGGGTGACTTATTCCTGTGTTCTAAGGGTAAGTTAAAATTCTATTTTTCATATTTACTTTTGCACTTGGCATAGTTGTATGTCTAGGGTTCAGAAAAACTGGATTAAGCTCAGCCCTGTTCATTTTTAGGTACCAGCTTGCTGGTGACATTTCAGCGGTACAGGGTGTTTTCCTTAGCCACTGCATCCAGCCCAGGCTGTGAGTAGCATCCTTCTTTTCCTTTGGCCCAGGAAGCATCTCGCAATTGCAGCCTCTGCTTTTAGATGTCTTAGATCATTCTTCCCATTCAGATTCCAGGCCTTTATAATCAGCTGAATTCATTAGTATATCGCGTCAGGCATGCTGGCCAAGTATAATGATAGCATTTTCAACAGCGTAGAGCTGGATTGAATGATCCATTTAAAAAAGAAGGATTGTTTCTGATTCCTCTTTTCTGTCTGGTTTTGGAAGTGCTTCTCCCCTGTTTTTTTTCTGTCAAAACTAGTATTTCAAATGTCTTTTTAGTTTGGCCTAAAACTCTTCCGGCAGGAAGGACTAAGGTGACTGGAACCTGAGTAGCGTGCTTTGAATTGCTCTTGACTGGAGATGCCAGGTTTTAGTAAAACTCGACCATACAACATATGTCAATACCGCTGCTTTTAAGACAGAGTCTTACTAAAACTTATGCAGTGAAGCAGTATGAATTATTGACAGACTAAAGCCTTGTCTGTCGCAGGCTACCTGCTCCAGGTGCCTATATCTGTAGATGTAGTAGACTGGATCGATTCCTCTTTTTGCTCCCTCTGTCTGTCTTCATCTCCTAATGCAATTGATCACTGCCCAGCCACTGTCTTCACAGTGTGTCCCTCCAGTAGCCACTTCGTGCTCTGTTTGTCACCTTTAGCTGGCACTATTGATTGCTGTTTTTCTCAGTCTTCCCTTTTAGAAGCTTCAACAGTTTACAAACCCACGGATAGCTCAAATAAGTCAAAAGGAAAGAACCCCTTTCTTTCATTCTCCACCCTTAAAAAGCACTTAAATGTGTGTGTGTATTCTTGCCTCAGTCAGATGTTATTTCTCCTTGACTTAACTCATTTCCTAGGAAAAAAACCCCCAAACAACAGAATCTCAAATATTAACACTGGCAGCTTGCAGTTGTGTGTTTCTTCTCTGAGCCTGCAGGGCATGCCTTAGGGAGTTTGTGTTCCCTTCCAAGCAAGGCTTAGTGTGGTGCTTATTCCCCAGAGCCTGAATCGCTATTTAGCGAACAACCTTACTGCAGCTGTAAAGAGGGGGGAAAAAGTCTTGTACTGAGGGAGGCTGGAGATTTTTGAAGCTTGTAACTTTCTTAAATCTCACCCACTGTTCTGAAAGTAACAAAGATGACGAGGAAATCTGGAAGGAAAGGTGATGTCTTGGCTTTTGTCATATCCACCCATCAAGGCTCTATTCTCTTTCATGCTGTCTGGAGGCTGACATCAAAATGGCAACTAATTAAAAGTAAAAATGTTAGCATCTTTTGAACTTGAGTGATTCTTCAGAGATAAGAGAGGTAGCTGTCCTCAATATTTTCATAGCTGCTTACTTCTAACTCTTAAGCCTACTTGAAGTATATTTGTGTTATAAGTTAATATTGTTGGCAGATTTATTCTGAAATAAAGCAAATGCACTAATTAACTCACTTGCAGTGTTAGCTAAGGTCTCTTTTTTCTTTTTTCTCCAGAACCTGTAATTTTTCTCTCTTTCCTAGAAAACATGGCAAAATTCACCTCACAGTAACAACATGAAAAAAGTTCAAAAAAACCAACCCCAAACCCCCCCAACTTCACTTGGTGTGAATTCTGGTGGCTTTACTGAGATCAGCAGATGTTTTGGTTTGGGTATTTCTTTGTAAGGTGATCACAAATAACCCTATAGTATTTTGATACAAGATCCCTAGTTGCTGCTATTCTTGCTTATAAGAGGAAAAATCTGTCAAATCTGAAATTAAGACAGATAATCTGCAATTTGCATAGGTTGACTCAGAAGTCGGGTACTGCTTTTTGCTTCTTTGGGACCATTTTTCATTCAGCGGAATTTGTTTGGAATAGATGATCTGTTTCCCATAATACATGCTTCTGTCATATAAAGGGTGATTGGTTTTTCTTTTTTTTTTTTCGCTGTGTATATATGACTGTTGCTGCTTGCCTAGTCATACGCATAACTTTGTTCACTGCTTTTCAGGTGACTCCTACCCAGCAGGTGCTCAAGTCCTTATAGGAGTTACAGGCGAAGCAGTGTATGGTCACTCTTGCTAGCACGGGTTGTTTACCAGTAAACACTTTCATAGTATTCATCCAGGGTATTTTTGATTAAAAGAGATCAATTAAATGTATTGGGGAACTTTTTCAAAAGCTGAGAAGTCGTCCAGTTCAAGTGTGTTTTATGGTATCGGTCACAACTGTATTGTCCTTTATTCCTTGTAACTCCTAATTACTCTTCTTTCCTGGTGCTTTGAAATATCTGTTCCGCGCTCACTTCCCTGTTGTCCTTACAAGCATGTTGCCGTGCTATATGCGTGTGTATATTGCTTCTTTTGATTATCCTTCATAATTATGTCTAAGTTGAATATCTATAAGCTTTACAGTTCTTTTCTGGTTTCTCTGATTTACCAATTTCTTGGCGCTAATGAGATACACAGAATATAATTAAATTCAGAGTGTATTCATTCGCACTGGAAATGTGTAGAGAAAAACAGTGGTTCTATGTTTCTTACTCTGTGCTCTACAGACTCAAATTGCCTCTCGTGTTTTTGGAGCTTTATTTTCCCTGTCTGTTTTGCTATTTTGTGCATGTGTCCTTACCAATGAATCTCACCTTGTTGATCCAGACATATTTTGAATCTAGTTTCTGCTATTTCAGTGTTCATCTTTTATCATTCTTGAACCTTAAACCTCCTGGGTGCATCATGGCCAATCCAAGCACTCCAGCATCATGAAATAAAAGGGACCCAAACTATTATCCTTTAATCTGCTCTTATATTGGGTTGTCATCTGAGCTATAGATTCAGGTTTTCCTCCCACAGTCATAACAGTAAGAAACTTTGCATTACTTTTAGATAAAAGCTGGCTTGGCCTGGAATCAAATTCCACAGCTAGTGGCTTAGTTATTGAACTGCTGTGATGGACACATCGATGGAGTTAATGTAACAGTGATACATTTCTTGGCCAGTCAAAAGTTTTCTTCTACCAGTTAACTGGAAATGGATTGAATTCCTAGCATTGGGAAATACAGCACAATTTACCCTGCTCACAGTTTCAATAAAGAAAAGAATGCCTTGTGTAAACTCTAGCAATTATCCTGTATATTTTATTTTTTAAAAATAATCCTATTTAGTGTATGTTGACTCTGAGCAGTGGGTAGTCAAGCCTAGGTAGTTAAAATTATAGAGTGGAATGTGTAAATCCCAATTCAGTTGCTATGGCTTAGAAGCAGCTTATCTGTACTGGAAAGAAAGAGCAGCAAATGAAAATGCTTTTATGAGAAAACAATGATTAAGAAATACATTGATCCTAGTACTCTGCTAGACATCCTTTGGTTTAAGGTTTCTGGTAAACATAACTTCTTTTTAATGAAAAGGAAAACAAAAATGCTTTTTGGGTATCCAATTAAACAACAGTTTAAGATATCCTCCCCCCGCCCCGGCTCCCAGAATCCATCTTCTGTATAGCAGTTGGCTTTTAAATACAGACCTGGAATTACTCTGACTTAGAAATAGGAACATGGGAGAAAAGCCCTTCATAAAGAAAAGCACAGATTGTTTCATTCCTTTGCAAATTTTGGAATTAATCTGGTTCAGATCCCTTGGTGTTGAGGGTTTTGGGGGCTTTCTTTTTTTACTTTTTCCAAGTTTTCATTAATTCCTATTTCCTCCTTAACTCCTCCTCACACATGCTTTGCTCATTTTCTTCCAAGCTGTACCTGTCATCATGGTGGGGGCACTCCATATCAGTGCTGAGCAACAGTAGAGCTGGAATAGAATTTAGACCTCTTTTCTGAAGGAGGGATTACAGTGTGATACTTAAATTAAAAAGGTTGTGCTTTAGATGGAGATACTCCCTGTGTCTGGGAAATTTCTTTCAGTGCAAGGTCTGGGGAAAGTACGAGACCCCCACGTTCACATCAGAGACGTTTGCCAGCTGCAGGTATCCCACTGGATGAGCTCAAGGTCCTTTTCAAATCTCTATTTCTGTCATCAGCAAGCTTTGCGGTTTTACTCTCATCTTCTCAGGAAGGCAAGGTAGAAGCACGAGCTCAAGCATATGGTTAGCTAGAATCTGAAAAGAGGAAAACTCAGAAATTCTGTTGCTGAAGAAACTTTGGTTCTTGATTGTGTTTGATCCTTAAGCTTAGTCAGTCAGCTGGAACATAGTGAACTGGCCGTTCATTTTTCACCACCTACCTGGATGTGCTGAACACCCGGTAGGAAACATGTGGATGTGAGAACGTGGGGATGTATTGATGTCTCTGCATGCAAAGAGCAGGATGGCAAGGTCAGAGAAACGGATTTTCCAGCAACAGAAGAGACTCACTAGTGAACATCTGGTTTTATGAAGTGCAAATCATTTTAATCTGCACTCTAACTCTACACTTTAACTGATGAAGAAGGAAGAATATTTATTTTGGGACTTGGCTCTAATCTCAGTTCTTTGGTCCCTAGCAAATCTCACTTTGAGCGTGGGGTTTATGAATTAGTAGTTCTTGACTTTTCATGGTTTTAGATCCTGTAAGGATGCACGGGCCAAAAGGCTCAGTAGTGTTTTGTTTTTCACTGTGGGGTGATGTGTTGTAAGGAAGATTTCGTTATCGTCAACAGAGCAACGAATCATTTCAAACTTCTTAATTTTGTGTTGAACAGTGCAATAATTAAGCACTTGTTGATTTGAGTGAAAGTATATGAGCATGTATAAATATTAAGACATTGTATCCTCCTGTTATTTCTTCTCAGCTGTCTGGGATGAAACTGAAGTTTGCATCCTCTTTGTGCCAGCTGGCATTGTGGCTTCTCCTGTTTGTCCCTTATTTGGCTGTTTTCCCATTTGTGTTTGATGTATTAAGGCTCAGATAAAGTAAACAAACAAAGTATTCCAAGAGATGTCTATAATAGTGCTCCTGCGATACTTCTGTTTTCTATTTGGCATTGCTACGGGATGAATAGTTGGATGTTTTCAAAGTGGTGTCTTGAGTGATTTTTAGATATGCCAATCTGAGATTGTACAAAAAATTTACTAAATATGAATTATGTTATGTTTATTTCTTCAGCTGAGTTTAACTCTGTGTTCTCTTATAATATTTTACTACTTATTTAGGCTATTTTTGATCAATCCAAGTTGTTTTGTTTTGGTTTTGGTTTTGGTTTTGTTTGGGGATTTTTCTGTTTTTGTTTTTGTTTTTTTTTAAATCAGAGTATTTGGTTGACCATTAATCAGTATTCTGGATTATAATTTTAAATATTTTCATCCAATACAAAAAGAACTGTAAATCAGACTTCAGGTCCCAGCTACAGTTTTTAGCTGTATTAAAACTGGGATTTATCTTTGCATTTGCTTTATAAAGGCATTTGTGATAAAATAAAAAATGTTTCTTACTAAGGATAGAGCGGAATGATTTTTTTTTTCTTGTTCTGTGAACATTTCTGAGATGTAAAAACTTCTCCTGATCTGTATAGGGGTGAACGTGACTCCATTCCAAATTTTCCATAAGCCATCCCCCGCACTGAGGTGGGAATGCCTGGGACCAGGAGGTTACTCGTTCTGTGAGGTAGGCGGCATCAATCCTGCCAGAGCCATTTCACAGCTAGCTCAGCACTGTGCCACAGAGGATTTCTCTCTCTGGTCGGCTCCGTTCAGCCACTATAGGAAACTGGAGTTCAAGCCCTGAGGTCAAACAGGACTGAACCTGGCCCTGATGCTCAACCTTTTCCATCTTCCGTTAAGATTCCCTTTAAAACTGATCTTCCACCTGCTTTGTATTTAGTATTTCTCCTTGTTTGACCAGACATTCCCTTCTGGATCTGAGGAACAATTTTCAAAAAAGTCACCAAAATTTCTTCTTTTAAATTAATTCTTCTATTAAAAATAATTTTATTGGAAAATAACTTGACCATCACTGTTGTCCTTGGAGATTAATTTTGGCATATGGTAAATGTCATTTAGTGTTAAGCATGTAGTGTAAACTGCCCCCTGCCTAATTATCTCAAAAATTGGATTTTTTTTTTCTTTTGTTTTTCTTTGCTTTTCAAATGTCTGTGATTTGGTGGTTGTTCTTCTACACCTCTGGCCATATGGAATATTCAGGTACAGTGAGTCTGTATCCACTGGAGTGCAGATAATCTCACCCTGGAGCTTAATCTGCAGCCTTGCAATCTGCCTGGTGGGGACGTGTGACAGCAGATAATTACACTTACTCAGGTGCAAACCACAGAACAAGTTATGGCTCAGTCATGACTATTTGCTTGGTCCTTTTTAGAGTGCAAGTAGAATAAAAGCAGCAAGCTAATTCACATCAGTTGCTTTGTCTCCTATCATCTCCTGGCTGTCTACACCAGAACTACTTTTTTTCCTTAGTCCAGTCTTTTGCCTTGTGCTTGTTAATTCTAGTGATGAATATTCTCTCTTCTCCCTCTAAAGTCAGAAGCCAGAGTGTAGACCTCAGCTGTTCCTGTTGCCTGATACTGCTATGTAAGACCTATGATATTCCAACTCCAAACTCATTACTGTTAAGAAATGTTTAGAAAAAAAAAAAAGAAAAAAACCCAAACTAACCACCTTAACCTTTCTTTGTTAACAAGAATAATTAGTAGGGTGTAGTATTATATGGACAAGATTACTAAAGACACTGCAGGTCCATGACAAGGAAAAATGTAGCTAAATTGCAGACTATAGAAGTTTATACTGAACTTGGTGTAATACAAAATGTACAGTACAGAAGCATAGTGAATGTACATAAAGTATATGTATTTAAACTCAGCTGCTCTAACTTTAAGTAAGAGTGCCAGCATTAAAATAATTGTCTTGACTGACAGCTAGAGTACGTTTCTATTTTTGTATTTTCCCTGGAAACAGCACAAATCTGCAGTTTAATAAGCATTCCCTGATTAAACACTCACTGAATGCCTGTCTGCTGTACTGTGGGGCTAGGCTGGCAGAAAGCAGACATGCTCCTGATAATGGCTTCTTATGTTTGAAATTATTTAATTTGTTTCAGGCATGAGATTCAGTGAGGCTGAACCTGCCAGTGTAAATGTATTTGTAAGGACATGCTTTAGAATAGTAAGCGGACTTGCTTGACCTCCCTGTCAGAGTCTTCAAGAAGTTATCTGCTCAGGAATATGCTCTTTACAATGCAGGCAGAAAGTCACAAGGATGTCCTGCAGTGTGTGGGTATGTTATGCTACACTTGCACTTGTTACCACTCTGTGTACATACCCATTTAATTCATTGGTGCCAACCTCTCTCTCTATCAGTGGAGTGCTTAAAAGGTTCTGAATGAAAATCTCTTTTGTGCAGCGTTATTTAAACAGTTCCTCTCGCAACAGAGGCTTACCTGTTGTCAGTGATGTTAAAACTAACGTAATTCTTGGTGCCAGGTATGTGCAAAAAGGAGCTGTGCTACTGTTTTAAAAATCATACAAGAGCTTAATGTGTTCTCATTTTGCTGTCCTATACCCCTGGCAAACTCAGACCTGGCCCTAGAAAAGTAAAGGAAGATAAGAAATTCTTGCACTTTTATAAAACCACCCACAGAAGCACATACTTTAAAAAATACTTAAGCAAAGGTAAAGGTGTAAATGTTGAAGGCAACTTCTTCTTTTTAAGTGAGTCTGTTATGAAATTTAGTCCAGATTCTGGATACATTTTCAGACTGCAGGGTACTTATTCATTTCAGTAATCCCATTGTCTTAGGTATGTACTCCATCATTAAATGAGATCATGGAGCCTATTGAAATTGTAGCTGATGGAAAGTGTATTCACCTTCCCAGATGCTTGAAAGTCTGGTCACTCCAGTAACTAAGGGCAGAGGGAAAGAAGTGTGTGCTGCTTGTCTGTGGAATAAAACGTTCTGCTGGGCCTGAGCTGTGGGCAAAAAAAGATGGTAACCTAAATTAATTGGAATAAAGCAAAATCCTGATATTTTTTACTTTTCACATAAGTTAGCCATCTGAGCTGCAAAGGATGTTTACTGCAGCTGAATTGTTGCTGGAAAAAACATTTGTCTACCTGCCTTTATGTTTCACTACTGGCAAACGAACTTCAGTTACACTTGCAAAGCTTTTTTTCCTGGTTCAGGCAATTTTAGTATTACAACCTGCTGGTGGGCCCAGAAGTTAGGCTGAATGCATTACACAATTGCTTGACTAACTGGCAAATCACGAAGGGAGACAAAATCCTTGCTGATGATACTTACTTTTCATGACGTATGTCTGTGTTATATCTAACCAGATAAATTTTTCCTTGAAATTTTGTCACTGTTTCATGTTGAGTAGTTTCGCGACCCGAGATAAGACTTCAGACTGAAATCGTTAAGTGAAGAGATACCTGGGTATGCTATTCTTTCTCACCAATTCTTGGGAATAATGCTGCCTCTTTTTCTTTTCTGATAAGCTGGGTGAAGTTCTGCTCCTGCCAGGAAGAAAGAGAACATTTCCTCCTCTAGTGTCACCTCTGAAAGTATTGGGTCCAAATGAGGCCATGGCAAAGGCAGCTGGAGATGGATGGCAAAATGGAGTTTTATTAATTTTAAACATTTTCCTTTTTTCTGTGGTAACATCTTCAAAATAATCTCGTCTTCAAGGTGTACTGTATATACTCTTGATTTTACTGTACCTACAAACTACCTCTGAGAAAAATCCATCCTCTTTCTGTAGTATCTTATTGCATATAAATATTTTTGCTCCCAGATATATCGGAATACTTAATTCTGTACTTCCAAGTCCAGTTTGTTGATGAATATATGCCCATAATCCTGGAGCTCTAAGAATTCTCTTGGGCTTCTTTTGAATTGCACACAGTTAATCACACCATTGGCCTATATTAGTTTAAAAAAACAATGGCCCGGGAGCAATTATAACATGAACTTTTAACGGGATAATAAACTTGCAATAATACAGTCAATAACTGCACTTCCACATGATATGTAATGTATTATGTGAATTAAGAATATTTTTCAATTAATAAAAGTTGCTTTAAGCTTTTATCCATTAATCTTAAATGACCAATAAAACTCAGGGTAAAACATGCTAGTTGCTACAAAAATATTAAATAAAAAGTTAGTTTTGACTTCAATTGTGATTCTTTACTTAAAGGAATACTTAATTACTCTAAAAGGAGAGCAAGCTCCTTTTGTCCTGCCACAACAGAAATATTTAAGATGCGCTTTTTGTTTATGTCTAGATAAGGTAAATTCGCTAAAGTATTGTTCAAATATGCGATCTGGTGATATTGTGATACCATTTGCATTTTCATAAAACCACCTTGTCAGAGAAAAAAACTCTTTTACGAGACTAAATAAACCCCCATTTTTTTTAGAACCCTACATTTGAAATAGCTAAACCCAGATATCTTGAGTGAAGCTGAAGCCTCCTGTTTCTTAACTCCGGGCTATGCTAAAGTGGACGTTTCTGTAACATTTTCCAGAGCGTTGTCCTGCGGTTAGAAAACTGGAGAACTGCTTTCTGTAATTTTAACCAAGTTAACCTAGGTTCTAGTCTTCATTAGTCATTGCATGCAACATGCATGCGCGTTGGTGCGTAGCTGTATTTTTTCCCCTACAATGTATCTGGGGACCTTTCACCACAGAACTGGACCAGAAAGGGTAGTTGCAAAGCTGCTGGTAATTCTGTCTGTGAAGCCAGATAGTGCAACTCCTTGTATACATCCTGCAATTATGGCAAACCTGAGTATACTCCACATCTGTTAGAACGTTCTTTGCACGTGGCAAATGGAATCTGCAAACTTTGTGGGTTCTCTCTCCTCCTGCTGAGGCCAAGGAAGAGAGAAGCGATTATTTCATAATCCCTCATGGAGTGTAGAATGATCAAATTTATGTGAAATTAAATATAAATGTTCTATTTAATTCTGTAGTAGAAATCTAGCTTTAGAGATTGGGTGTTTTAGACTATATTTAGTCCAGAAGACTGTCAGATGGGAAGGCAGCATGACAATGGAGGCAATCACTGTAAGTGTGCTTACTGATCAAAGTCGGGTATAAGTAAAATTGGATTCCATAAAGCCTCACTTTGTAAAATGTTTTGAGGTTTCATGAAATTACATTTAAAAAATTCAGACTTACAAGCAGGATAACTGGTATTCAGTTCCTCTTTGAATATAGTATTTTTCCAATAACAATTTATTTGACAGCGGTATTTATAGTAGGCTTGACTTTGCAACTGTAGTAAAATACCAACATTCTTGTTCCCTCTCTTTAAAGAATTTTATGCTGGGTGCATACTGCATGGTAGTTTCTTAATCACTAATGGACCTGAGGGCCTGACTGGTTGCAGTTGCATTAAAATAAATCCATACTCACCTTATTGAAGGCAAAAGGGCAGACAGGGTCGTTGCTGGGCAGCACTTCCCTGTGTCTCAGTACAAAGGTGTGACTAGTTTGCTCCGAACACTTCTATGTTTCATCCCCAGGGGAAGTAATTGCTGGATGGCCCTGGGCGAGGAGATGATGAAGACGTGGTTTTCACCAATATCCTACTGACTTGCTTCAATTTACAGGCAGGTTCTAAGGATGCACACATAAAGGATCCTCCACAGAGTTGTCTGGGGAAAAGGGAAAGAAAAGAAGTTGACTGTTGTGAGGAAAGCAGTTGAAAGTCAAGGCTGGAACTAGCCTCATCCTTGTGCCCTGTGTGCTGCATCATCACACTTCCCACCAACTGATCAGCTGCTTGTGTGGAAAGAGGCTGGAACCGGAATCAGCCACTGACCCAGAAACCTAGTAAGGTTTGATAAGTCATTGTCATACTTTGTATCATCTGTTCATTTGTTCTTTTAAATTGAGTACTTCGCTGTTGTTATACAAGTATTTTGAACAGCTTTATGCGTTTTTGGATTATGGATTTTGCCTTTCTTCACATACAGCAGAGGAAACAACGTTAAGTTAGGAGTGCCTTAGTTATCTTTGCCGTGCACGTTAATGTGCATGTTTTGTTTGCTGTAGAGACGCACAGAAGATAGTGGCAAAACCCAGGGTTCATAGGGTTCTGGCATATTTAAGTACTGTCCTAAATTTTACTGGTGGTGAATGTACTCCATATAAAATTTTAATGCATATTTCTTCTCACTAATGCACATTCACCTCTACTAGAGGATTTTCTGCAGAAGGGGTTAGTTTGTACCAGCTTAGCCATACCATTTAAAAACAGTGATATATTGTATATCCTCCAAAAATGGAAGGAAGATGGAAAGATAATTTAAAGTTGTGTTGTTGTTTGTGTATTTTTTTAAATTAGGGTAACTTACTTTCCATTTATTTGGTAGGTATGGAGAGAAATTCTCTACTGCAGAGCAGCAAATTTTAGCTGTATTGTATCACACTTATTTTTATTGAATTTGTAAGACTGGACACATTTCCTGGCTCTTGTCCTGCCTCAGATAAGTCAGCTGTGGCATTTTTCTTTCAAAAACAGGTTATTGTTTACTTTGCTTGGTAATTATAGTTTTCAGAGCCAAAGTATTTGCTAATACAGTTAACACCAATCTTGTTATAGCATTAAACTCATTGGCCTTTTCCTTTGACATTTAACCATCAAACAAGTCATTAACTATTATTGATTATTTAGTAGTGGCTCAGAAATTGTGACCCAATTTACAGTGTGTCAGCAGCCTCCCGTTTGATTTTCCTCAAGTAAACTGTAAAACAAACAAATCATCAGTTGTAAAAAAATTATTAAATTTTATATAGAGCACTTTCACTGAAACTGTTGGTTTTGGCAATCTAGTGAGAGAACTCAGGGCTGCAGGAGAGTCAAGAGAAGATGCGATTTCAGCCACTCCAGGCAGCCAAGTCCAGTCGGGTTTTTCCGCAGAGCAGGACAGTGCTACGAGAGTTAATTTAGCGGATGATGTATGTTAGCTTTCAGTTGTGTCTGAAATGGCTTGTAATTACAGCTCAGATGGGCTCCCTTTTAGGGAAAGACTGCCAGAAACTTCTTGTTTGATTATGCATGACTCAATCTTCTTTTCTACTTCTGTGTTCTGGTGTAAAAATGAAGGCAATAATACGAGGCATCTCCCAGTTGCTGTGCTGCTTTGCCATGTTGTACACCCCTAGTTGTTTTCTAGTGCGTGTTAACAAGTGCATTTAGCACAAAGTGGTTCTGTTGCATGTGGGCAGAGTTCTGAAGCAAAAAAGAATTACCCTGAATTCTAATTATTTTTTAGGTATTGTCAGGGTGTCTGATGGAAGATAATCAATAATGGTTGTCTATATTTTAACTTTGCTCAGCTAATATCAGGTAAGCATTCTCCAGTGGTCTTTCTGCTATTGATAATCAACTTCCTGATTATAAGCACATGGATGATGAATGCATTTATAGGTCATGTAAAAATGTGTTCTGTCATTAACCCTCTGCAGCAAGGTGATTGTGATTGTGTAGTAGGAGATCTGACCCGCTGGCTCTTTCTTGCATGGTGAAGATAGGCAGAAAGTAGCAGCTCTGAGGGGATTGATGAAAATGCTGAAGAATTTACAAAACCCTTTTATCAGACTTTTTGCGGAGTTGTGTTGGTATCTTCTGGCACAAATATACATTATAAGAAAGTATTTAATATACACTAGTTATCTAGTCTGGCTAAAATACTAGAGTACCTGCAAATGCAGGAAATGCTATGATGATAGCACAGTTATTCTGCCTTACATGTTCTGTTTGTGTTCTTATGATAGGGTGAAGCAAGGTTTTTCCGCAGGATATAAAGATATAGACACTTAAACAAAGAGCTTAGAAAGCAACACCTCTGGGTACCTGTCTTAGTGAATGACATTTCATGTGTTGCTACGGTAGCTCCCAGGGTGAAAATCAACACAGAAAATATGTAGCCATATTCTCTTTTGGTACCATTGAAACAGAACAGTTGCTGGAAACAAAAGCATCTTTATTTCTTCATTATTTTAAGCAGACTTCAAAAGCAAACACGATTATTTTTTTTAAACACACCTCACACCCCCTTCCCCCAAACCAGAGTTTCTAATCCTGTTGGGAGAGGCTCTCTTCCATTTTGGGACTTTTTCTCAGTTACAGAGCCATTAATACATTATGCACCTTGTACTGTACATGAAGATAAAGACTGTACCAAGTAAAGTCCAGGTGATAAGGCAGCTACTGTCTTTGATACCAGTGTACTCCTCAGTCACCCTGTATAAAAGGCATGTCATGCTTCCCAGTCTTCCTATCCTGTTTACCTAGGAAATTTGTGTAGGACAGCTGCTTTGTCTGTGTTTCAAGAGGTGATCGGTGTCCTGGTGCCTGGATATAAACCAGGGATGTCAGCAGATTTGCAGGAGGAATCATTAGAGGGGAGAGCTGCAAGGAGAAAGAGAAGAGGGAGCTGCCTGGGGAGGAGAATGAGAAATCCGTGGAACATGAACGGGTGTCAGGTATTAGATGAAGCTTTTTGTAAGGGATAATTTGATAGAGAGAAAAATGGGAGAAAGAGAGGTGAATGTATGTAAAAGGTGTGCAGCATCATTCACAACTTGAGGGCTGAAACAAATGATTAAGCTGCATTTCTTGTTGTACCTAAGCAATCTATTCATCACTGCCTTGTTTGTGTGTGCTTAAGAAAATACTGGTATATCATCAGCCACAATAAATGAGGTACCATAAGTATATCTCTGAATAACCTAAACACAAAATTATGGAACCCAGCTTTGGGACTTAAGACAATCTTTGGAACACGTTTAAATCAGATGAAGCTTCTAAAAAACAAAACAACAAATAAAAGTGCAAATTGTTGTGATGTATTTTGCTCTAGGCTATATCAAGTGTTTTGATATTTATTCAGTAGCATTTTGCTGTATGATTTCTGGCTTTCTGTGAGTCTTATCTTCAAAATTCCATTTATTCAAGGGTTCTGTTTGTTGTTATCAGGCTGTTCTGTGAGAGTTTATCCTATTGCTCCCTAAAGATCAAATTTAAGCATGAAAGGAATTGCTTGCTGTTTCTGGAGTGTTAACATTTTACACAAAATTCTTGTAATTTGTTTGCTTTCCTATGCTTAACACCACCACAATCTGCCCAACAGATGTGCTGAGAATAAAATTGTTATAGAAGTAGGAAAATATTTTCTAGGACCACGTGAGTTTGCTAAACTTATTTGTCCACTTTTTTTCTCACCACCACAAGTTCTTACTGATCACTCATAAGACACCAGGCTCAGTGGTCTGAAATTGCCTTTCCCTCGTGTCGGTAAAGCAGGGACTTCCAGTTCAGTATGCATCTCTCTCATGGAACAAGATAGTTACAATTTATTGTAGTCTCTCAAAAGGCATTAAATGCATTAGTAAAATATACAAAGGGTCTATTTGGCAAAATAAATGTAATTTCAGAGTTGGTCAATCCGAACCCTACCAGCAAAGCAAGATGTAGACTAAAAATGCATGGTGCCTGTAATTAATAACTGGAAGTGCATGGATCTGCTAGCTAACATCTCCATTGGTATCCCATGCAGGAGCTCTGGGTTGCACCCTGCACACTGTTTATCACACTCACCACACCTCCAGCATGACAGCTAGCTCATACACATTCAGGTCACTGCCTGCACTTGGCTTCCCTACACCATGCAGAGCTCAACAGAGAAAGCAGTGTCTAATTTCATGGTCATCTGTGGATGCCCCCTAAGGAATAAGGCCTCTGGAAGAGCAGACGGCTCTTTGCCATATGTCTTTCTGTCATATCATATATGTATTCAAAGAGGAAACGTTCAAATACTTCTAATCTTTTCTTTTAATCACTGCCTTATTTGATCCCTTTTAGGTGTATTCACAAGGTGCATTGGAGCATCATGTCTACCTTCAGCAGAGCTATAGGCCAGTTTGTACTTCTACACAATATAGCGGTGCCATAGTTACAAGCTCAGATTTTGCAAACAGAGCCCCATTAGTATTGCTATTCAGTGTATTGTGGCTCTTGATAAGGCTTAGTAGCAATGCCATGCTGATGTGTGTCTACTTCTCTAGCATCTGTCTCGTTTGGCTCTGGCTTAGGGCTGTCTGCACCACGCGGTTTTGCACAGTGTTTTTATATCAGCACTGCAAAGTAATTGTATTACTAGCTGATGAAGCCATCCATCAGTAAAAATGCAAGCTTTCTTAGTTCTTTTTAGGGAACAAAATTCAGTTTACATAATGTTATCCAGCTTCATTTCCAAAATTTTCAATGCAGTGTTGTTTGAGAGATGTAGTATAAGAACTTCTGCTCCCCAAACCAGACAATCTTCTGCGCAGTTTTCTACAATGTATTCCAAAATGGCAAATAATTTCACAGACCTTCATGAAAAAAATTAGCATTAACACTGGATGATAGGTCAATATCCATCTCATCAGTGTATTTGCTGAATTTCACTTCAGGATGCTTTAAAGAGCAATTCCAAGTACATTTTAGCTAGAAAATCATTTGCCCCTACTTATGTTATAAAAATAAAATAAGCAAAGAGCATCAGTGTAGTATTATATTGCAAATAATGCTCTTGCTTTACAAGGCTTCCAACTTTTCTTCTCAGTGTTCTTTGTCCTGTTTCGTGCTAGTTACCTTTCGTCTCCAGTAATAAAACATGATGAATTAATTAGTGCAAATGTATGATAATTATTGTCAGATGAAATAAACATAAACCACAAATGGGTTATAACTAATCAATAATTATGTACTACGCTCAATCTTCAATATGCAGGGCATGTCTAAATAGTGTCATTATAATGAAAATCAAATTATTGCACAGCTGTGTTGATTATGGAGCACCATTATAACTTTCATCCTCTTCATTTGGTTCCTGCTTGTCATGCTTTTGTGCCCACTTCTGAATACCGGAAAACGTGTCTCTCTTCTGTGCATTGATTTATAGTTAATATTGAGGCATAAAATTTCCTATTATTGTGGCTTTTTCAAGGTCTTTCACAGGTATTATACAGACAAGCTCCAAATTCTTTCACTGCAATAATATGGAAGCATGGAAGCAATATGGAAGATTAAAGACAAACTTAAATGATATATGTCCCCGTGTTTGGATTTAATCTGTGCCTGAAGATATTTTGACCTAAATTACCAGATCTATTGCAGTTTCATAAGAGGCAGCTGGAGCCAGCTCATTTTGAGCCGCTCAGATTTAACTTCATGGAATATGGAACAGGTAAAATTATTTATGACCCATTCAGTCTCCCGTTCTTGCTTTGGATTGAATAGAAGTCTATACATTTGTATTCATATGTCATTTGATTATTCTCTTGCTTTGCCCAAAGAATGGGGGGGGGGGGGGGAAGGGTGATTAAATTTTGACAAATCTCCAAAACTAAAATACTGTAGGAGTGAAATAATTGTGATATGTTCTTTCTGGTGTATGTTTAAGTTTGTATATAAAGTTTAAGACATTCTCTGATGAAAACACCACCAAAATACACTATCATTTGAAATCCAAGCCTTGCCCTGGACCCTGCAGCTTGCTTGCGAATGGTCTCTTACTTTATAATGAAGAGTATACACCACAGCACTGCAATAAAACCCTCTTGAGACCAGGATGAATTTCAGTGTTCATACACCCTTATTGTTTGACATGCAAGCACAAACCCCAACATAATTTAAAATAAATGCCTACAAGAATAACTCTAAATGAAAATACTGAACTTGTTATTTCTAAGGTATTTAGAATAATTATAGTACAGACAGCCAAAAGATTTTGTGTTTCCCTGTGAGCTGAGACAGTTAATACTTTCTGTGACAATAAACAGGCGACTAATCATTTGGGCTGAAAGGAATCAGTAAAACCAGCAGCTGAGCTCCCGTTCTGCCCAGTATATTTGCCTTGGACGTGGAAACTCCCTTAAAAACTGTGGTTGAGGTGATGGTTGTTTACCTAATGGATGAGTTTTCATAGAACTTAATGAATGAGGCCATTTCCCACGCACTATCTGCTTGTAGGCTGTGCTGTCTCTGTCTGGAATTGAAATTCATCAGTACTGATCTAGGTGGTAAAAATATTAGGAAACAATGTGGTACAAAAGAGTTTTCCAGGCATACAAGCTTTAGAATTGCTATTGACAAATAGTGCTAATGCTTTTGAGACACAAAAATGATTCTTCTACTGTTTTCAGGGGAAAGAAAAAGTAAAACGAAAGCCCAAATCCATATTTCTGCTGCTCTTTAGGTTAAATGTTTGCAGAGAACTTCCCTGCTTGTTATTTTCATAGAATCATTTATGTTGGAAAAGACCTTTGAGATCATCAAGTCAAATTGTTAACCCAGCACTCAACCTTGTCCCTGGGCACCGCATCGACATATTTTTTTAAATACTCCAGGGATGGTGATTCCACCATCTCCCTGGTCAGCCTGTCCCAATGCTTGGCCACCCTTTCTGTCAAGAAACTTTTCCCAATACCCAATCTAAGCCTTTCCTGGTGCAACTTGAGGCCATTTCCTCTTGTCCTGTTACTTGTTCCCTGGGAGAAGAGACTGACCCCCCCCGCCTACAGCCCCTGTCAGGCAGCTGTAGGAAGGGATCAGCTACCACCCCCCCCCCCGCCTCCCCCGAAGCCCCCTCCTCTCCAGGCTGAACAACCCCAGCTCCCCCAGCCCCTGCCCCATCCCCCTGCCCATCCCTGGACACGCTCCAGCCCCTCAGTGTCCCTCCGGCAGCGAGGGGCCCAAAGCTGAACCTGGGGTTCAAGGTGTGGCCACACCAGTGCCCAGCACAGGGGACAGTCACTGCCCCAGCCCTGCTGGCCACCCTGTTTCGGCTACAAGCCAGGGTGCTGTTGGCCTTCCTGGCCACCTGGGCACACCGCTGTCCCATGCCCAGCCGGCTGCCAGCCAGAATTGAACACGAATACTGCCTCTTGTCCTTGGCCTTCTCCCGTTGCTTTGTAGTGAGTAAAACTGAAGTTGATGTTGATGTTATTGATCTGGCTCCTCTACAATTGAAATATCTCAGAAGCATGATTGTGGAAAGGCTTCTACTGTAAAAGCTGAACACTGAATTTTCTTCCAAGGTAAAATTTTAGTGTTATTCAATTATTAAAAGGTGGGGGCAAATATGGAGGCTGGGAACAGGTTAATCTGTGGAGAACTACCAACAACCGAGGCTGACAATTTTCTCTGACTTCTGGTGGATGTTTTGCCTGAAATTCTCTGTTGTCTCTTCCTGGTGTTTTTATTAAGATTTTGGTCGAGACTTTCTGCCTTTTTGCCTGTTCCTTGTTTAATGGTTTCCTGTGATTGTCTGGAGGCAAACTTTGGTGCGAGGTTGGAGTGAGGCTCAAGCTCACAAGGGTGGATGCTTGGACAGATGCCTTCACAGACCCATGACAAACTAGCGTGTTGCTTTTTACCTGAACACGTTCCAATACACATTTGTTGTCACTCACTTTGCCAGCAGAGCCCTGAATGGCAGGCAGTGGGCTTCACTGGCATCTCCATCTCATTCTGCATCTCAGGGTTGTTTTCATGGCTCCTTATGCTTTCATCCTGTGTCCCTTATTTCAGAGTCATATTTTCCTGAGGTTTCAAACAGCTGATTTGCCCACCGGTTTGAGCTCTAGAAAAAAATATGACAGAGATTTGCCTAACTTGATTCAGTTAGTCTTCTCTGCCTTTTTTAAAAATAGGAATGAAGACAGTTCCTATGGAATGTATAAATGAAATATGCTTCTTTTATGTCAAACTTGTTCATTTAAGTAAAGTAACTTAATTTAGGAAATAAATTGAATGAAGAAAATGAAGAAAGTATGCTACCTGAGTAATTAATTGTGTAAATAATTAATTTTAGCATAGAATTGCATATATTAATAGCTTATCATGTATTCCATCAGACACAAGATGAAGATAAATTATTTGGTAATGTCTTTCTGAAAATAAGCATCTATATGGATTTCAGCAACATCAGATAAAAGTCTCTGATAACTGGGAGGCAAAAGCCAGCACATCAGAAAGAACTGTTTGGTCTTGAATGGACCAGATGCCAGGAAGTGTGTTCATGTGGGTATGTGTGTCTGCCGTAAGATTTTAATCCCAGAAGTGATGTTATGAGTATCTTCTCTGACCTCATGTACTAAAACACCTGGAGAATTCCCTTTAAACATTCTTTCAGAATTTGGATCTTAAACTGTAGTAAGGTGCTGGGGATGCTGTAAGTCCCTGCATCCTACTTCACAGAAGTTTTTGATTTTGCCATATTACATTAGAGGCATGTTATATTGATCATTGATAAAATGCAGACCAACCTATGGTTGAGGATAAAAGCAAATTATGATAGTTTTGGACAAAAGGATCAGGACAGGTTAAAGATTAGCATTCATAAACCTTTTATTGGACTCAGTTCCTGGACTTCAATTGAAGCAATAATTGTATTTGTAAGCAATTTACTTGAAATTAGGGATATATACGATATTCTGAGTATATTAATTTTAAATATTTGACTAATTTGTTGCTAATCAAAACCAAATATACTTACAGAGAAGTACCAAACACCATATTAAATTCAAATCATTCAATTATCTTAATTGGTAATATTTTTTACTGAAGAACGTATAGTGCTGAGCAAACCTGTATTGTCACAAGGCAGACAAATGTCTAATCACGGATTCTACAATTGTCGAAATGGTGGGTGGAGCATCAGTGGTGTTAGATGGGGCTACATGTATTAGTCTATATTTCAGACACCTGTAAGTAATCTTCTAGTTGTCTTTTTGTGCTTAATAATTGTTTTATATTTACCCTGGAATTTAAAAAAAAATCCTTAGAGGAATTTACTGTTCAGCTGAGCTAAGCTACAGATAGTCAAGAACTCGAGAATGAACAGTGTTTCTTCAAAAAATGCTGAACACCTGAAATTAGAACATTTTTTTCTGTTTTCTGTAGTCCTGACTGAATTGTATTTGCCAGGTAAGTATTATTGGAAACCGGTCGGCTTTCTGACAAACCCACTTGGCACGCTGCTAGATTTCCTGGAGCCGCAATACTGAAGCAGCTCTACAGTTTGGGCTGCAAGGGCCAGGTATTGTGCACTTGTGCAGCCTCATTGTGCAGAAGTGCTAGAAGCCTGAAAGTCCTGCGAGCTCTGACTTTATTCCCAGCTCCTTTGCAGAAACCTTGGAAGTGTTTGGAAGAATCCCAATGGGAACTTTGGTTCTCAGATAGCATCAGCTCTTGAAACTACAGCAGCAGGCTCTGGGCAGTCCAGCAAATGCCCAGCCCTCAAGGGCTGCATGTTTTGTCTTGTTTAGGAAATAGAGAATTGACACAGTTACGCATTTTGTGCAGATGTCTATTTTAAAGTTCTTTCCCTTTCATTTCAGGCACAACAAATCTAGTAAACTCTGCGTTTAACCGCAAAAAGGGAAATTAGAGGTTTTGATCAGCTCTGGCTCCCCTGGGATGTTCATACTTCCTAACATTATGCTCTTGGTAAAAGCATGGATCTGGCAATGCAAATGCAAGTAGTGGAGTGAATTAAATGGACAAAGTAACAGCTTAGACTTCTTGAACCGATGAAACTGAGTCTGTAAGACTTACTTTATTTGACTTTCAGCTCCTAGCCTTTCTTCCAGTTTCTATACAGTAAGAATCAGTTTTGGATCATTAAATTCCTTCTCTTGCAACACAAAACTATCAAACAGTGTCAGATTTTATACCATTGCAGGCCCTTTATTATATTTTCGTTTTCAGGAATATAAATAGTTCCATCTTTAAAGCAGGCAAAGTTTTCCTTCTGATATTCCAAATGGAAGAAAGTTCCAGGATGTTTCTCCTCTCACGCTTAAAAACCTACCAATAATTCCAACTCTAAAAGTAGTGGCCAGTGTACAGTCATTTTCTCATAGCCCAGCATTGTCTCTTAGGTATCGTATATTCTCTCTAAAGGTACCTACACCTTCATACATTTGTAGACTTCCATAAATAATGTAAGTTTCATGGGACTGGTGCCAAACTGACTACACTTGGAGAACAGCTAAGCAAGTTGTACTACAGAGTGCAAAAAATAAACTGAGAAAATTGATTAATTTTTTATTATTATTATTGCATGAAGCTTTGCCTGAAATTGCTCTTAGATAATTTCTGGCATTCTTAAGAACAATATTAGACAGAAACATTTTATCTTTGAATGTGATTTTTTCTTTGATTGACATCTATGCTTTAAAAGTGCTGTTTAAGTAACCCCAGCACATACTTTCCTAACATCTTACCTTTCTATAGGGCTGTATCTCTTACCCTTTTAAGTTTACACTGCTGTTTTGACAGTTAATCCATTTTCCTTTTTATGCTTGATAGTTCTAGAGAAAAAACGTCTCTCTGAAAATGCTCATTTTTTTTTGCCCTGTATGTCTCTCACTGCCTCTTACCTCTTCAGTCTGTTTCTCTTCAGAGAGATGTCCTGGAGGAGCTGTTTCTGTGGCATGTTCCAAGCAGTATCATTTCTGATGGAGGGATCTGTGCTGAACTCAGTGCTTCATTTCAGCAGTTCTGCTATAAATTCATGCTTGTAAAAACACATATTTCCTGCTGGCTTTCAGGCTGAAATTTCCATATACTCTTCAGAGCAAACCTAACAGATGACATTAATGCTTTGTCTGAATGATAAGTCAGCCTGCTGGATAGCTAAAGGCTCGCAGACCACATCCTCGGCCAGGATACAGTGTCATAGCTCTATTTGAAGTCAATAGAGCTGTGACATTTCACATCAGCTGGAAATCTCTCCTGTGAGTGTTAAAGGCTGTTCGGTGAATCTTCCTGCCTTGTTAGTATGTCTGGTGTAGTGTGATGCAGACCCATTGGAAACAGTAATTTTATGTGCTGAATAAGATATTATCTAGTGTGAGTGGGGGTATCTTGTTAAACCAGGGGAAGAAGATACATGCAGCCCAAAGGGCTTCTGTTTACCTTAGGAATTAATCTAGGATGCAGATTCACTCGAAAAAAATTGCGTTGGTTAGGCATGTCATGAGATGTGGTTTGTAATTAATAATGATTTTCCTAGGCACAGACTGAGACTGCAGTTAAGTTTTTCTCTCTAATCCTTTGCTTTAACACTGGCTGTGCAAATTTGGCATGTTTTTCTTTTAATCCATTTAGTTTTGATTCCACTGTCTATGTTAATTTGTGTCTAAGAGCAGCAGGTGTGGGTGTCCTTGGGAATGTTAGACCATCAGCTCAGGTTTCCTATGAAGCTTGAGAAACTCTCCTTTGTTTTGTGAAGTTCATCAGTTTTACTGCCTTTTAAACAATACATTTTCATATTTCTCCTTTCTGTATGGTTATACAGAAGGCTGGGGAGAGGTAAGAGTCCTGCAACTTTCTCAGTGATGCTTCTGGCTCAACAAATCTGAAAGAGGTATATAATTGTGTTATGTTTGTATATTCTCAGAATCTGCCAGCAACCTCGCTGCCTTGTAGTAGACCCTGAAAGAAGAAAATATGCCTGAAGGAAGGCAATGCAAACTTAAACAACTTCTAGTCTTCTTGTTTGCGTCTAGTAATGATAAAAAGACATTTTTGCACATATTTTAGTTGTTACTCTTACTTCAGAGTGAAAGGCAGAGGCATGTTTATTCATGCCATGAAAAAAGATTGTTCAGAGAACAGCTTATGTTTACTACAAACATTAAGAGTACAACCCACATTTCTGTAGGTCAGTCTTTCTATAAGCAACACAGATTTTATTTCCTCTTTGTATAATAAATATGCTCTTGGACATTGCAGAAATTTTGATTAGTTGTGTTGCATTTAGAAATATTTCTGGTTTGGATCTGTAAACAACTAGTGGGTAGAAATTCCTAAACGAGAGAGACAGAGAGAGATAGAGATGAATGACTGTGCCGTTAGAGTGGCTTTTATGCTATTGAAAGAATATGTGTCTCTTGTCTTAAACAGAAAATATCTTGAAACAGAACTTCTCAAACATAACTACCTGGCCACCACTGCCTGGAATAAACAAATCTATGACCTAGATGAAGGGAGGAGACAACTGTGCATCCATGCGGTGATGCTGAGATCTGACACGTGATGATATCAATGCAAGAGTAATGCTACAGAAAATGTTGATAATGGAGGATAAAGGTAAGCATAGAAAAGATGTAAAATTATGCTTCTGAAAATGGTCTTGTAATTAAATTGTCCTGGTGTGAATTTACTTTCATGTGTGTATGTATACTAAAGATACAATGAAGGAAAATCAAGACCATGTCACTGAAATATAGGCACTCCATTATTAATTTTGTCTTGATATGCATATATTTATACACACACACAAATCTATGTTAGTTATTCAGGTTGCGTAGAAATTTCAGAATAGGTGGCAATAAACCAAACCAAAATACTCTGAAACTGTACAGTAGTTTGGATTCATTTTACCAAAAGCCTTTCTTGAATGTATAATGCTCTATTGCATATAAATAAGATTAGAGCCATGATTCTCTGTTTTGGCTATCAAGAGTGGGTGTGTGTGTGAAATGTAAGTTATTTCTTATCAGAACACTGTTAGCTTTGACTTTTAAGGTATGCCTAAAGCCATCCAATTTTGATGGAAGGTTTTAATATTCTATTGAGTTTTGGTTTGTTGGGGGGGGCGGTATTATTAGTTAAAGGCTGTAAGAACAATATATAATTCTAGCATTATCAGAGCAGTAAAGAGACTTTCAGTGAGATGGTTCTAACTGTCTCAAAACCCTCCACCCATTATGACTTTTTTAGATATCAGCAGTGAAATCTACACTTGATGAAAGTGAGCGATTTGATGCTAGAATACTAAAGAATAGCATCAGCTAAATTAATCTTGTGCATTGTAGCTTGTAAGTACTGTCTGACTACAACAGGTCTTTGACACAAACAGGATTAAAGGAGAAAGTGAATTAAATCAAAGTAGCTATGGAGTCATAATTGTAATGAGTAACCAAGAGCCAAAATTATGCTACTTTGGCCATGTTGAAAAAGTAACATCGATGCTAGAAGGCTGTTAACTACATGTTCAAAGAGGCTATGATTACAACAGATTAAATGAGGTGAAAAAAACACATCAATAAGAAATGCATCATCAGCACACAGCAGTAATGTGGCTATGTGATGAAGTCATTGATATGTAGGCAGATTTAATTAGTGCAATAACATATGATTCAAATGTCAGCCCAGAATTAGAAGAATTTCTGAGCTCTTTTCTGTATGGCAGGAATATATTATGAGACAATGAAAACAGAGTAGGTGCTTTAGTCTGCTGTCTGAGTAGATTTTTTTGCCTGTGGTATTGGCTGTGCAGAATTAACAGCTGTGTATTCCTGTCTCTACTATAACCTTATAATGTAAGGATTCATTTTGAAATAGAATTTCTGATGCTAGAACAATATAGAAATTCAGGATCTTGCATATAGATTGAATATCTCATCAGAAAAGATACACATTCAAAGAAATTAATCTTGAAAATAAAGAGTATGAGCAGAGCCTTATAGAGGCCAATATTTTTATCTAAGAAAACAGTTTCCCTACTCAGAATGAAACATGAATTCAAGGCTAGTTGTCTGTTTCTAAGTAACACTAGTACAGTACATAGTATTTGGAGGAGAACCCTCTCGCCTTGGTTTGCTTAATGTTTCATGTGATCTTTATGTTAACATGAATAATCAACCACTACACTGTGTTGCCTTCTCGCATTCAAGCTATGCCTCTCAGCTTCATCCCATTTTGGGCACCTTTCCTGCACTCTATCCTTCATTCTCAAATCTTTTCCTATGGTAGTTGGATGATTTTTTTTTTTTTTCTCTGCTGCACAAGCTGGCACTATCTCAAATGCTCACATTGCTGTTCTCAGCCAGTTTCCTCTCTCTGTGAAATGTTGGGTGTTGCTATGTTTAAGAGCTATGTTTCTCTGGCTGAAATGATTTGCTTAGATGGCTCAGAGCATTGCTGTAGGCCAGTACATTCATGCAGGAGAGGTTCTGCTTTCTTTTGGTGACAGGAAAAGAGAGCATGATCTGGCTGATTGAAGCTGCCATCTTATGCTGTGCTGAATGGGTGGGGAAGGTAAGAGTAAATGGGCAGCCACGATGGAGCTTTTCTTGCAGCAGAGGCTTGCTCACAAAGGGCTACGCATAATTGGGCTTAATGTACAGAGAGAGATTAAAAAACCAGAAGAGATGTTCTTTGAAATCAAATCTGCCCAAAGCTGCTTATTCAGAAGGACTGTGCGTCATAACCCGAAGAAATTATCTGAGAACAGATTCCTTTTAGTGCCTGCAAAGCTGAAGCTTTTGGAATTATTCAGCTCTGTCTGTCAAAATACGACCCCTAGGTTTGGAGTTTCTCTTCTCTATCTGCCTTGCTTGGCACATCTCTCCACACTGAAATCTGATCATGTTAAACATGTTTCTGCGGCAGACCTTTTCAGATATTTTTTAATTGACACTTCAAATGACAAAGCTGATTTCTGTCATTGATTAACTGGATGGTTGTTGTGAGGGGCTTTGTTTGGTTATTTTTTGATATTGGCAATTATAAAGCTGAACAACTTTCGTATGGATCTTAATATTGTTTGTGGAATATTGCTTTGACAGTAAACTTTCTAGCAGCATCTGTTGTGTGTGTTTGTCTATCCACTCAGCTTTTTAATGCCAAAGCATGTGAATGGTGCTGCCTATGTACACTGTGAAAAACAGCTGAATAAAACAGAGCTCTTATAAAACATCTCTTATTTTGTTTCAAATCTTACCATTATTTTTGGCTATTGTGATTCACAAAGGTTTTCGTTTTTACCTATACTAGAATAATAGTAATAGAAAAGTTCTCATTGATTTGTTTGCATTGATTCACTTGGTGGGTGCAAGCAGACCCTTTCCTTAGATGGAATGTTCTTTCTACTTCTAAAAGACTAGCAAAGGAAGAAGTCTCAGAAAATCTGCTTGGAACAACGATAAAACCTTGTAAGTTTATGATGACAGAAATAATTCAAGGACCTTACCCGCCTATAATGTTTAATTCCTGAATGATATTGTTACATCTGCATAGAAGGATGTACAGAGTCAGGGCTCATGCCTGAATCTTTAATCCAGTTTCTCAGTGAGCTTAAAATCCAATGATGGAACACTTGGTAACAGTGCACTAGTGCTGGTCCTGTGAGGGCACATAGACATATAGGAGAGATCAATCACAATTCAGAAGTTGTCCATTTGCACATGTCAATGCATCCATTTAAACTTCCACTCTGGTAATTGACTAAATTTTTTGCATTTTTGTGCCTTTTGCAAAGATGCTAAGAATGAGAGGTAGCAACAGCAGGAAGCGGGAGATGTTTGCATGGTTCTCTGGTGTCTATGTGCTTCAGCTGGCTCTAGCCAGAATGGCCAGTGCCTAGCGCTTTTGAAAATCAGGACTTCCACACTTTTCCTTGAAGGCATCTGAGGAGTTTGGTTTTTTTATGTTGCATATCTGAATAAAAGTGTGTGTCTCTTTAAGTCTACATGTGGTTATCAGCCTTTATCAGATTTTTACAGAAAACAAACAATAAAATGGGTTTTATCCATGAATTATGTTCAGTTAACTGTCACTGGAGAGGAGAATGAGTAAAACATTTCATGTGCTTCAGTGATACATTGAAAGGTTCTTAAATACAGGTATAAGATATATAAAGGGAACTGGCAATCACCAAAAGTAAGATTAATTACATTTCTATGTGGTTAGTGTTTGGCCTCTAGAACAGACAATCTTATTTAGTGTATGGGTTCCGCTATAAATAGAGTGAGTTCTTTACCTATGGTAAATCTAACTAAATTGAAACTAAGGTTTAAATTCTGCTCTCAGTTATGCCTATCTAACAGGATTAGATTGAAATCTAATAGAATAGAAGATGTTGTAGGAAGCAGAATATGACTATCTTTACAAAGATTTAGCAATATCTTTCTTGTAGCTAGAAAAGAGTTGGTGTTATTATGGGTCACAGTTACTATATTTAGCATAGGATTTGTCGGCATCACATTTTCCTTTTTCTGCATCTTAAAAACAAAGCTTTTTTGGCATTCAGCTTACTGTTTCCAGATTTGAAACAGTCTCCTGAAAGAAAAGAGTCTGATAGGTTTAGTAAAATATTTCTGAAATTTATGTTCTTTTAAAACCAGTATTATATGCATGCGTTCCTTTTAAACTGTCCCTTTTTCTTTGGTTTCTGTGGAAACATTTTTTTAAATTCAGAGACTGTGTTCAGAGTTTGGATATTGTTCAGGCAGTTTGAACACAAACTAGGAATTGTCAGCCTTCCACTTATCCACAATATGCCTACTGAAAATGATCCAAGTATGAGGATACTGAGAAAAGTAAGTCATTTTAACACAGGAATCTCTTTTTCCCTCAAATGGTCAATACTTTAATAAGCACGAGAAACTGTGGTGCTCATTCAGTCAGTAAACTCTAATGTGCAGGTTTGGGGGTTTTCTTTTTGTCAGGCATTTACATTTAATTTTCATGATGTCCAAATACTCAAGGACCAATTTTGCCTAACTAGAAGGGATGTTTATTATGTGCTTGCACAAATGTCTATCCAGCTTCTGACAGGAATATTTGCACTGTTTATTTTTTTATTGTCTCTCTATTACAGCTTCCTTATGTGGTATAAATTTGGCTATACCCATTAGCAAAGGTTGCATATTTTTCACAATATATATAACCACGAAAACGAGCTTTTTGTTGTTGAGGCTTTTGTAAGTTTTACTAAGAACACCACTAAAATGTGAATGTGTAAAATCTTGCATTCTTATTTGCTCACATTCTAACAAGGTGAAATAAGTTTATATATGTATATGAATTAAAGCACAGTAGTTTAATACTGTCATGAAGAGCCCTGCTTCATTTGTTATGTCTTTACTACTGGTTGTGTTCTGTTCAGTTAGAAAGTAGTGTTTAATTAATAGTGTTACCAATATTATGAATGTGGTTTTATGGATTATTTATTGTTGCGACGGAGGGAAGACACAGTCACTCAATATGAGTGATCAGCAGACTTCGTTTATTGTCTCTTACAGTCACCTTTTATGCCTTCTTATAATTAGCTCATACATATTACAAAAGTTAAGCTCATTATTGGTTAGTTGCCTAAATACCAAGCCCGCCCCTAGTTTCTCTTCTGTAGTTTTCTGTTCCCACCTGCAACATTCTTTTCCCACCGAAATCTTCCTCTTACTGTGTAACAAGGACAGCCAAAGACAGTGTATTTTGCTTTACTTCAGATAAGCTGAGAGCGATGTGCATTTTTGTCCAGCCAGCTGGACTATGTCTATGTGACCCTTTTCAGCTAGTCAGTTATCCACAATTTATGGCATGGCTGGTCATCTAATGTATTTTAGGAATGTGAAAGGGAGATATTGGAGTGGGAGTTAGACTCAGCAACCTCATAAGTTGATCATATCTGCAAGAGATGCTTAATGGATAACAAGGATTTTATTTGCCAGCTGGTTTGTATTCAGCATTGAAAATCTGAGATGCTCATCCTTTAATCTCTCTATATGGTAGCATTGTCTGCAAGTTACCCAATGCAAAGGGAAGTCATCACACGAGCCTCTACACTTATTTATGATTTTGTTATGCCTTACATTCCCCAGTTGAAGAAATGTTTATGTTTTGGGGAAGCTAAAGCGTAATGAGGGTAGGAGTTGCCTAAGGCCATGCAATAGAGTACTGATAAAAGTGGGAACAGACACTAGGTGCCTGAATAGTCTCTCTTGTGTTTTTATCCATTGTCACATTCTGCACTGGAAACATAGCCTAAACCAAAGTTCATCCATGTTGGAGGAAATGGTCTCATTACTTTGACAGGTATTAATTTAGTTTCATGGTATGTGGCCTGGGATGCGCAACACCCTGGAGATGTAAAATGTTCACATGAAAAGCAGAATGTATTCTCCAAACATCGCTTTATTTTCATAGCTCAGCCTCTCCCTCTTTGGATTTCCTGTAATATCAGTTTCTTGAAAGACAGTTAAGCCCTTTGAAACGTTTGTGGGAATGTGTGTAGAATCAGTCACTTTTTGTAGGCCTGGCTTCCACTTCTATTGCTGCCACTTAAACCCAGGCATTTAAACAGAAATGGATTCTTTCTGTTTTCCTCAAAAAAGGTTCTGTGCTACTAAGTACTTGCTTGTTTGTTTTCCTGCTTCTGACGAACACAGGCCTGTCTTGTACAGAAAGGCAACAACAATCATGTTTATAACGCCGCATGATACATTGATCCGATCTTGAAGGTTGCCCTTTCAGTTCAGCAGCTTCATTGACTTCTAGATAGTCTCCATTTGTATTTCTAGGCATCTTAGAGATGTTATTTCAGTCTAAACCTTTAGACTGAACATGTGTAAGATTAAATGATGACTTTAGGATTGATTTAGCACTCATTTTAGATAAACCATTTGGAATACCTTCTATTTCATTCTTTTATAGGCTCTGCACCCGAGAAAAGCAATGCATAATGTGTCCAAAAGGAGGAAAAAGCTTAAACAGTTTTATTTCATTTTTAATAACTAAAAGTGAAGGATTTCCAAGAGTGCTGGAATTACGTGTCTGAATTCAGTTTCTTTCTCTGACACAGATGGCTTTATAAACACTGTTGGGCTTCCTTTCATTCCTGCTTGCAGTTGGTAAAATGAACGTAATGGATCCAAATCAGATCAAGCAAAGAGTTGACTTCAAGCCTGGGAATGCAAATGTTTAAGCATTTTGCTATAAAAGGATTGACATTACTGATCTCAGAGAGTTATAAAGCTAAGGCTTGTTTTTATGAAGAGTCCTGAGATCTTCAAGTTGTAGAATTGGGTAGTTGAATTACTGAGAAGCATTATTATTATTTATTAAGTGTGGAAATTATTCTCTTTTATAATTCTGAAATGCCTTTATCTATTTAAAAGTAACAATTTCTTAAAATAAATGAATTGCACATGTGTAATTTGGGTGTGTTTTTTTGTAATTTATTAATAACTGCTTTATATGTTCAGCAACTCAGTGATGCTTCTGTTGATATTTTAAGAAATTTGAAAAATGTCATTTGCATGTTTAGATATTTGAGCTTTATAAAGTAAAATATACAAAATAGCTCAAAAAGGTTAACAACATGTAATTCTTCATGGAACAGTGTCCAAAAGGGGTTAACAAATCTCTCCTTATATTTTCTTTCTATTACATTAGAAGGCAGAAAACACTGTTGTACCTACTGCAGTAATCATGTATATTATTGAACAAGTATTGATTAGTACAGTGTTTGGGAATAAAAATATCCTTCACAAAGCTAAATGAAAGGGCAGATACTGTTACTCAAACAGAAAAGCTCTCTGTGTCATTACAAAAGCATTTTCAAGGACATAAAAAACTTCAGTCCTGAATGGAATTTTTTTATTAGACTGCTAAACCTCTGAAGTTTTCTGCAGATTTTTCAATTTTAGACTTAACTTCCTTTAAAAAAATAAAAATAAATATTCCTAATCTATGTAGGACCTTTAAGCTAATTTTTAGCTCTAATTTTCTGTGATTCCATTCTTTTCCAAGGAAACAGAATAAGGTATAGATAGAATAATAGTAATGAGGCTCTAATTCCTCTTAGAGAGATTTGGTCTTACATCTTGAGCTGCAAGGCCTGACTGAATTGTTCAGAAAACAGTGTTTTCTATCAAAAATCCTTTTAGAAATGCCTTTATCCTTTTTCATAAACACATGCTCTAGAAATTTAATTATAAGACCTTTCTTTTTCCCCAAACTTTTCCTACTTTTTTTGTCCAAGATAATCTACCTCTTTTAGTTTAGATTTAGCAGGACCGTTTTCTACTGGCTTGACTTCCTATCCACCTACTGGGAAAAGTAAACAGGGAAATAGACCTTCTCACCGGCCTGTCAGAACATCTTACCTGTTACTTCATGTGCATGTGCAATGTAAGTCCTTCTAATGCTAGATGATGGTAGGTATTTCAATTATTATATTATTTTTTATTATCTCTCAATAAAATTATTTTGTTATGTATATAAAAATAATTACTATATCTCAAAAGAATTTAAAAAATTGGAAGAAGAGGTTTAGATAACCTAGGTTCATTGTAACATAAAATTGATTAGACCTGGAATCATCATCAGGAAATGGTAATGGATACACATTTTCAGTTCTTTGCAAATACACACCAGAATGTCATTGCGGTATGTGAAGCTCTGAGCATGAGAATTGCGTAAGGAGAAAGGGATCTCACTCAGTCTGAACACTCCTGTAAACAGCTGGAAAGCAACATACAGATATAAAACAAAGGGCAGAAAGTCTTACTCTTCATTCTGCTCAGATAACTTTATCTTGTCCAACATCATGGGTAGCAAGTTCAGCTAGAAAGTTCTTTATGATGGAAGAGGTATTAAAGACGTATTAAAGGTGTAATGTGGAAGAATATATACTCCAAAGCATTATAAAAGTGAAAAAAAAATCACATGTTTTTACAGTACTTTTTTTTTTTTTTTTTGCAAGACACTGGCAGATGTGTTCAATGCCATATTAAACTAAAAGCACTGCCCTGACATCAAATAGTTATGTTTCGTTTATAGACGTAATTTTGGGGAGTATATAAACTGTAAATTCTTCCTTGTGCATTAATACAAACTTAGTAGATTTGCAATAAAAAGAATGATAAATGCAATGAAGCTTCAAAATATTGAGTTGTTGGTTCAGGACAGAGCCCTCGCTCGTCATTGTTGATACTCTTCCTTTCTTGTGATAGGCACAATCATCGACCTCAATTGCCTGGAGAGAATTTCCATTTCTTTCTTCAGGATATTCATGCTGCTCAGGATACAAGCTGCTTTCCACTGGTTTTAATCCATTCTACTCAATCTTTTCTGGAAGTGTACCATGTGGGACAACTGCCATTCACATATTGATGCCACTGGATGTTGGGAGGAATACGCAGTTTTATGGGGAAGGATGATTTTATAAAGCAATGATGGAAGAGTTAAAAGAATAATCAATATTTTATTATTATGGAATAAAGACACACTTCTCAGCTTTAAGGTGAAATAGGATAAACCTTGAAATGCTAGACTTAAGAAGCATATGTTAAAGGTAATTTTTTTTAAAGTAGGGAACAATAAAGAATAAGAATTATTTCAGAGGAAGCTGGATGTATATCCTTATGGAAGCTAGGATTTATAGTGATTATCTAAGTACTGATTGAAATTCTAAGTTTTTTTAAAAAATGTTTTAACAAATATTTTGAAGTCTTGAATTATATTTTATATATACACTATTTAAAAGATCATCCCATTTCAAATGCTTTATCCTTGTCTTCATACAGTATTTCTGGTAGTCGTATACGTAAACTTATAGCCTGTAGTAATCTTACTGAGTCACGCATGCAATTATGAACAGATGTGTTTTTTGAATTGGAGCATAAAATACCAAGGGATAAAGTTGTTTGTGTGATGAACACACTTAAGGCGTGATTTTGGTGTCATGAACTTTTTGATTTCCTTTTGTTACAGTTTTAAAATTCAGCAAAGAACAAGAAATAATAATAGCAATAAATTAGGCGTTTAGAAAGAATGCGTATCGTGTGTCAGAAACATTGCTATAACGGAAATACCTTATCCGAGCTAGCAATCCACTTTATCTCCCACTTTCTTGCCAGCTCTCTCAGTCAGCAGACAATTTTTTTAATTGGAGATGACTCCGAGTTCAGAGATAAGTCATTGTCCATATCTACCTGTATGAACAAGGGTGACATCCCTCCCGGGCAATGTGTGAGATGAAGGGTGTTGGTGATTCATAGGGGTGAAAATTAGGACGTGGACTTTGTGAAGCTATATTGTGGACTGAATGCCTTACAAGGATGTAGTACCAGAGACACAATACAAGTTAACACACATATGCTGAAGTCCAGTTCTGTTTAGCAAAGTACTTTGGACAGATATTCAAATCCTCGTTTTCTCCAGCGAGATGCCATGCTTTGCAAATCAAGTAAACCGAGGCACAAGGTAATTAACTGAAATGCAAAGTTCTTTCTCTGCTACTAGAAGAGGAAGGCCGTCAACCACAGGCAGTTTTGCCTCTTTAGCAGCAAGGGCAAGGGAAGAGGCAGAACAGGATCAATCCTGTTTACTCATCACTGCAAATCTATTATACATTAATGACTTTAAGGCAATGGTCCCTGTAAAGATAGGGGCCCTATGAGAATTATTAGCAATAAAGACTAGTGCTTTACCACTACCATGATAACAATGTAATTATTTTGGGGTAGCGACTGGTAAGTTGTATGTGATTCTGCTGCTTTCATGTTCAAATTCTTTTTATTTGCTGTTCAGTTACAGGCAGGGACTAGCAAGGAATACACTGTTGTTTAAAATGAAATTATTGAGAATTCTATAGTGTTTAATTCTGATCGGAAGCAAGTGAGTTGCTCCCTTGTACTGAATAAGTTTGTAAAAAGTCATGTAGGAAGAGACAGAAAAAAATCCGAGTTCTGCATAAACTCGCTAAACTGCAACTAATAGGCATTTATGCAATGGTCCTTTTTAAGTGAGAGTCATGCCCCATTTAAAACCTAACTGAAATTACAGCACATTTCATTAGGAAAGATAATTACCAATGTGTTCCTCCCTAAAAAATTAAGTATATGTTACAACACATATAAAAACTACCTTGACATTTAGAAAATAAATATGGCTCGCGTGCTATTGACAAAAAACAAACAAAACACTAGAAGGTATATTATCTTTTTCCAATTTTCACTATTGGAATGGAAGGCTGGTATCATAGAAGGGAAAATTAAATGTATATAAATTTAGTTTCCAACATTATGATACAATTTCCTAAAAATCTCAACTTTAAAAAGAAAACTAGGGGGAAGTCCGCGGTGTTAACAAAATGGTATCCCTTCACTGTCTTCAGAAGGTCCATATTGACTTACAGTAACTAATGACTAGCTAATGGCTTGTTTTGTTTCACTTCCATTGTTAAATTGGACTGAAAAAAATTTTAAAGACTAGAAATAGAGAAGAGTAGCACACTGGGTTTCAAGATACTTCACATGTACAACTGAGATTCGAGGCATTCCCACTTAAGTTTAGATGTGATAGGAATGTAAACTCTTCTTTGTGGAAAATGGGAAAAAACCAAAATATTTATTCAGGTTTTCACTCTGCCACTTCCACCATCCCAAGCAAGGAAACGATCTTTAACCATTAGGCTCTGAATACCTGGGGTGCACCAGGCCAGCACTGCTGCTGTGGCTGCAAGTGCAGATTCTCTCATCACATTATGTTTCCCCAGATTAAGTCTTGTTATGAAATCCTGGCAGATTTATTCGTATGATGTAGCTTTTTAAAATAGTTTCGGTAATGTTCAAAGACACAGAGAGGGCAAATTTGCTGCTAAACTAAATCCAGAGAAATGAAGGGCATTGTGCTTGAGAGAGCCTGGCCTGTGGGAACTGGGAAGTTTGCAGCCACAGGTTACAGAGGTCTTAAAAACCTGAGCAGTAGTTAAAAGATTGAGAACCTGTCTGCCAAGGTTTATGGTAACAAGCTTGAATAAAAACGTTGGTTTTCCCTCCCAGCAATTAAGAAATGGTTTGTCCTTGCTACTTAAAAGGGTTTAAAATAATTTGGAGGGGGGGCAGGGGATGTGTAACAGTGACAAAGGAGGGAAGAGAACATCGATGCTGGAAGTCACAACAAATATGCCTTGAAGTTGGTTACTCTGAAATAACAAGATGAAGATTTGCTGGTGGAAAGACAGATCTTTTTGTTTCCCCTGGCATTTAAAACTCAGCTGGCAGAAGAGACTGGTAAGAGAGGAAAGGCAAGTGTAATCAAATCTCCCTGTAAACATTTACCGAAGTCCAAAGGAAAGGACTTGCGGTTTGGAAAGGTAAGTACTTTGGTGGTGGTATTCAGTGATACAACCTGGGAAAAAGAGAATTTAATACCTATTTTTCTGCTTATCACTGACGTCCTACCGTGTAAATATAGAAATATTTTTTCCACTTTAAACAAGGTTGTCTTGTTGTAAACAAGTTGTGGCATGAAAATGAAGTGAGGTGGAAAATACGAATTAGGTACATGACTTGACTTTGTAATTTTTTGCAGCTTTGATAAAACTTATGAAATCAGTCAAGACTGAAGAATCTGTCTTAAACTTTTTTTGTGAAGTGCATGAATTCTTTAATTAAAGGCAAGAATTTCTCAACTAGGCTGTGAATGAGATGCAAGACTGTACATGTGAAATACCTTCAGCAATGGCTTTCTCTCTTACTTAGGAAAAAATAGATACATAAGAGAAGGTGTTAATGTTTAGAGAAATCACTACAGTGAATGCTTGAACCATACCCTAAAGTTACACTGACATATTAAACATAAAAAGTAATTTATAAGTCGGTGCTTGTTGAACATAATAATTGAAACTGGCAAACTGAATGTTCCTGTGAAATGATTTGACATTATATGTTACCTCAGATGCAAAGGTGTTTTGGCACCTGAAGCCTTTCTCTGCCTCCACCCCTATAAGCATATGAGAGAAGTAGAGTATGATACAGAAGGAAAGAGAGAATGCAGTGCTGTAGTTGGTTTAAATAAAACCTAATCCGTTCTAAAGGTTGAAACGTGCAAAGTTGTTATTTTTATGCATGTAGGCACTGTGAGGGCTAGTGGAAAAATTTCTGAAATATTTTGTCCTGGCATTTCCAGAAAAATTAGCAAACAGTTAAAGTAAGGAAAACTAAGGAAATTAAGCTTACAAGAAAAAGATCTGTAAAACTTTTTTTTTTATAATTGACTGAAATGTTTTATTTACATAATTTTGGTAAAAAGTTAACCCCTTTCTACTGACAGTTCTTTCTCAAATGCCCTGTGGCTAAAAGAAAACGAAGCAGAATGTACCTTGCCTCCAGCTTGTATCTGAGTGTTTGGGAGCACGATATGTTTGCTGGAAACCTGACATTAAGCCTAATTTAACAGCCTGAAGAGAAGATGGTATGGCAATACCAGGTCGCAATAAGGTGGGTCCCCTTGCTTGGTCAGCGTACCTCTTCCTCCACTTAGCACCTCTCCAGCTCTGTGTCTCGGCACTATGGACTTACCTGGCCGTGGCTGGAGCATGGCTGAACCTGCTGGTGGCCCTGCTCACCTCACTCAAGAGCCATGGGACTGTGACCCTGTGTCCCCTTTGGCGGGGACACAGCCTTGCCCACCTTGCCGGCACACGGGACTCCTGACCCTCCTTCCTGCGTAGGGCAGCACCTCTCCGTGCTGACGCCGGCACAGGCTTCTACGTGAAATGAAAATCCATGGAATCAGTACCAGCTAGGGACAAAATTACCTTGGGAATATAGCTAGCCCTTTTATTTTTTTAAAAAAATACAGCCTTCAAATACAGTGTTTCACAGGTGTCTATTCTAAGCAGCATAACTGAAGTAGTGCTGAATCAGGGTAAACCCCCAAAACCAAAAGCATGAGACACATTCTACATACTTTTGGGGTCTCTTCAAAGTTTCAGAGTAAAAGGAGGGAAAAACAGTGAAGTGATTTTAATTTCATTTGCAAGAGTCCTTGCATCCTGAAAAAATGGTGAGCCTAGAAGCCCAGTCACTAGTATAGGCATTCAGAGACTTGAATTTTAATTCTGTTACTGTCCTTCTATGTGATTTACAGGTCATTTTATATATCTAGTCCTTGCCCACATGGCCTTGACCGTGCACCTGTTTACACATCAGCGTACACGTATGCCTCCGTGAGGCTATCCTAGCTTGCGGTTTGGGAGTATTTCGGCTCTCCTGTAAGGAACAGCAAAGTTTTCTTTTTGGCCAATGTTGGTGTTTTCTAGGAAAGAAATACAACTTGTTCACTTCACAGAAGGTTTTGTCACTTTTTTTAAAATTTGAGAGGGAAATACCAACACTAGAAAGGTCGTTCACTTTAGATAAATCTCCTACTTATAATCAGGCTTTAAATAGTAAACGATTATTGGTATATTTAGTAGCTTTTCCTGACCAGCATCTAAACTAATTGTGATGTGAGTGAGAAAATGGGTTTGCAGTTGTTTAATGTATTCAGCAGTAAAATTAATAAAACGGCAGTTGTCAGATAATTTGAACACTGAATTTATAGGAGTAATTTTAATTTACATCAAGCACTGTAGGCAATTTTTACACATCAATTTGCATTTCACTGATTATGCTCTGCTGAGGCAAAATGGTGGCTTTTGAAAAGTTGCTTGTATTTCAAGATGTTTAATGCAACATTGCAGGGACTGGGGAAAAAATAGGTTCTTTCTGATGCATTTTAAAAACTAAAGTTTTCAAGAAAAAGGAACAGCGTAACAGCACTTCATTCATTTCAACTGGAAATAGAATTAATTCTGTTTGTATCCCATAGTCTATAAGCTATCATGATGGGGTTTTTGCATTTTTAAACTGCTGCTCACTTGGCAAATTGCAAATTGGAATGAAAAGATTTAGCTAAAATACAACAAAAATGGTCTGCAGTGCTTGACTTCATAGTTAAATGCAACATTTTAGCACTGAATACATTAATGTTGGAAAATAACAGAGGGATGGCAACAAAGAAATCGAAGCCATCTATAACTTAATTGAAAAACCATCAGAGAAATTATTTCTAAGAAGTTTTGTTATTACTTAACATGATGTAGAGAATCATACACTGAGTTGGTGTGAAGTGGTGTGCTTTCACTTAAGTTAGTGTTACTGTTGAGGATCCCAGAATCTTACTGTTACCAAGATCCTAAAAATTGCGTTTCCACATTGTAAGCAGAGATGCCTATACAAATATAGGAAGTATACCTACTGGAAAAATTGTGAAGATTTTATTGAAATTTTCAAGATGATGATATTGGAAAAATTCCAAGTTATCAGTTTCCACTTATCTCTCAGAATACACGAAGCTGGCTTTTTCATTAAAAATAAGATTCTGGACTATATTACTGCAGGTATTAATATGCATCTTACAAATAAGACATATGTTGCAGCATTGCATGACTTGATAGTTCACATTTGCTTTTTACTTTGAAGTCCAAACCACTGTAATACTTTAGGGGATTGCATTTGTCAGATTTAGCTCAGCCTTTAGCCATGCCTAATTGACAGATTTAGGCCAGCCTTTAGCCCCTCCTAGGCAATTCGGGGCTCCTGTCAGACTACCCTGTGGAGATAACTAGTATGAAGGCAGAATGGCTTGTCGTGCTAGGACATATGTCTTTCCATGACAGCCCTGAGATTTTGCCACAGTGGTGGTAGGGGGAGCACCGCACAAAAAAATTCTTATTGTTATTTTGCGGTGTTTGTCTCAAAACCAAAGTGCATCGTGCATTCCATAGGTCCATGTACCTCTTTCTCTTTGTGTAGTTTGTAGCTAAGCAAGGTACTTTTTGTGTGATTAATGCTTCTTTCCCAGCATGCCAACAACTGAACATGAATTTAGGTACAGCACTTTGCAAGTTTCATTTTAGTGGCCATAACTGTGTTTCATTTTACCTGAGTTATGCTTACCCTAGCACCCCTAATTAAAATGCACTGCTGAAAGAGCCCCTTATTCATATTATCCACTCCCAGCTAAAGACAGTTAGACATAAAAGTCCTGGATACTCATTCATTTAGGAACATTATGTTTCTCTCAATTTTTCCACAGTGAAATGGAGCCATAGCGAAAATAAATGCTCAAGGACGCACAACAGGTTCAAGACAGACTAAATAACAACATTACTCTATAGTACCCTGTGAAACAGCTTTTATGGTCTCCAAAGCTGTATGTGCTCAATTTGTGCATGGAAGCATTGATAGCTTACATGTTCTTGTTTGCCACTACTCCGCTTTACTGATCTACTGTGGAAAAGCTGTAGTAAAATTGGAGTCAGTTCTGTTTACATCCTTGGTTCTCTGAAGAAGATTATGTCATTATAGAAACACTACCTTTTATTTTGTAACTCTGTTTGCAAATACTTAAAAAAAAATTTTTATATTTTGTAAAAGCACTGTTATGGTTTGTTACAGGGCTCTCCAGGTAAACAGAATACAAACCCTCACTCCTCCGTATCTAATAATTTTTTTTAATCCAGTTTTCTATCTTGGCTAAAGGAGTTAAAAGAAGTCCAGCGTTAACACTAGTCCAATAATGTCTGGGTACCCAAATACTAATACACTGTCATTTATCATTCTGGTTTTTTTTCTAGTCACTTAGTCACTGTTCAGTCTGTGCTCATGAACAAATCTATCTAAATTATCTTTTTAAAGGGAGATTATTTCACACATATGTTAGTTTACTAAAGTCTTCTGTACTGTATATCATCCTGAACTACTCTATACCTTTCATGCACTAACTTACAGTATTATTTTGGGAATGCATGATGTAGTTTTCATGGCTACATTTGGGGTTTTTTGGAAATCCATGCTCTATAGTATATGCCTTGAATACTAGTAGTGTGTACATAGTTTTGGAACTGGCTGGATGTTTAAGCCCAGAGTTCAATTTGCAAGGAACTGCTAGGGCTATGAAATTTTGATTCTGGATTTTGTATTTGTTTTGAACTTAAAAACTTTAAGTATTTTTCCTATTAGATGAAGAAGATACTGTTATCGCTGCTACTACTACTACCTTTTTTTCTGGGGAAGAAATGCCAAGTACAGAATTTTTGAGCAAAAAAAATGTCTTTCAGAACCATTTGTTGCTCTGGGATTTGAACGCAGCATGTTCTACAGAAATATACAGCTGGATTATCTACAGCTCAATCTACACACTGAAGTGAGGAACCACTGAGCTTGTACTACCTGTAATAACTCCCTAGTAAGAAAGGTAAATACAAAGAACTCAATGTACAACGAAATATTTTCTGGTCTGTACTGATTTAGGGTTTTTATGTTCTAAAATTTAACACAACTAAATGTATGTGTGGGAAGCTCTTCCACTTCTACCTTGGTCCTTTCAGATTTCTCCCGATTTGACAAAACTATTCCTGTACTCAATCCCTACTATTCCTCAGATCCCATTTTTAATTTCACCTCTTCCTCAGTTCTAACCTCTGTCCCAGCCTTTCTATCTTGAATTCAGATGATTCTTGTACCCCTTACACTGGAGAGTCTGCTCTCAAATAAAACCTCACTCAGATGCCAATATCCTAACGTCCTCGTCTCAGGTCCTTGCTGCACCTAGAGCCTTTTTCCTCACATAATCTTGGTAAGGAGATCAATAGCTCTTCTCACTTCAGCGTGCTGCTTTCTGCTGAGTGAGTATATGCATTGCCTCCAGGATTATAATTGATACCTTTGGTATTTATAGGAAATGTTATTTCTAGCTTCCTTTGGGGGAAATCCATTAGAGAAAACATGGACCAGGATCTGGTTAATTTGTTTGGAGAGCTGCATCTGTCATGTAAGCCTGGGGTTGTCCACTGACTCTCTATAGTAAGGGCAGTGTGGCCTGATTTTAAAACAGTTGTAACCACTATTATATTTTGCACTTCTACCTGAAATATGTAGCCATTATTTCTCCTCTTTTCCTTTATTTGCTTTCATGGTTCTTTCTCGTTGTCAAATGTCGTTCTGCATATACAATATATACAACAAGATTGATTTATTTTTAAAAATAAATACTACAGCTCACCAAGTAAAACAATTTCTGAATAAAATTTGATCGTTTGGGATGTAAAGAGGTAACTTATTTTCACAAAGGAAAGTAGAGTCTGTTAAAGGAAGGGTCAAACTTCCCAATATGTTGTGCTGATGATGCTTAATTTTCTTTTAGCACACTGTACTGCTGTAGTAAGCCATTAAAATATGAGACTTCATTACCAGAAACATAAACAGCACATAAGTATTCTCTGAAGTTTATCAGCTATAAGCTAATTCTAGTAACAGGAGACTGTTTTCTGTAGAACAGTAGCTGGGAGTATATGATGAAGCAGAAACCGATATTTTGTATCTTGGTCCTGTGCTCATGTGCTTGTTTTGTTTAAGATATCAGTATCTCAGTTCACAAATATGAATGCAAAATTCATAAAAATTTTAGTCACTTAGCTTTACGAGACTAATGATCTTTACCATTTCATGGGTCATATGGCTAATGAGGTTGCACATTTTTTTCTTTATTTGTATTCAAAATGTTTTTCTTATGGCACTAGGAACAACATATGAAGTAACACTATGTCAAAAAGCCACTTCCTGAAATATATAATACAGTGAAAATTGACATGAATCTATTTGCATTCACCAAAACATATGTGTATGGGTTTGGCGCAGTGTATTGATACAGGCATGAGTTTGTGCCTTTATTTGTTTAGCTGTGTGTCTGTTTAGATTAACTGGCTAGCAATTTTAACATGATAAATAATAATATTTTGAGACACCTAAGGTAAGTCTCTAGGGAACTTTTTCTTGCTGTAGAACTGCACTGCTCTGCATATTTAGGATTAAATTTACCATTAAATTAACACAGTTGGACACATTATAATCTCTGTTTAAGATGATGGTTTGAAAATCTTCACTGTAAAAAGAAAACCCAGCAACCTAGTACAGCTGTGATGGTAACTTGTAGCAGTGACTAAGCCAAACTGCCCTCGGTAGTTTGGGTGAAATCCTTGCTTCACATATTTCTTCAAAATAGGGTTACATGCAGGAGCTGCAAAATCATCAGCTACACTCCACATCTCCTGATGATATAAATTAATTAAACTTAAGCTCATTTTCACCAGAGAAAAATTTCTAGCACATATGATTAAAATGGAGATCTGCTTATGGTTATTTTTGAGGCCTTTGCAGCATTTTCCTTTTACAAAAAAATGTTCTGTGTTTCCCTATCACCAAAGTAATTAGGAATTTAGGTACAGCAACTGGGCCTAAACAAACACTGAGTAAGTGAATTCTTCCTACGATTCCTAGCACGCTGTGCTTATCAGCCACAGGCAGTAAATTTCAGCTCCGATCCCCCCGGGGATCAGCTCCTGTCATGTCAGCAGTTTTGGGCCCCCAAGGCGGTTCCGTGTGCTTTATTCGGTATGGGCTGTGGCCCAGAGGAGACGTGGTTACATGCTCCGCACCTGAACTCACAAGTCTTTATTCTGAAGAATTTTTTTGCTCACTTATGCAAGGGTCTTTAGCAGTCAAACCTAACAAAACACACTTAGTACATCTGTCAAATTTGTTGAAACTTTGGAAAAATTGGGACAAATGATGATTTTTTTTTAAAAAGCAAGCTAGCCTGACTTCAGTCTTGACTTGGCTGATTACTTAAAACTTGAATTTAGCCTGCAAATACGAAGAGGTATTGGTGTGTTCAGTGTTGCTTACATACAGTGCACAGGCCTTTGGGCAGAATGTGCCCGTCTGTGCGGAATGACGTTATTCTGCACCTGATCTGTACTCTGTGACTAATTTAGTTCTATGAAAACAGAGTGTAGAACTGAATAGTAGTTTGAGAATTATATATGCAGACATGCCTCAATGTGCTAGGTTACAGTCCTCTTATAGCTTTCCAGGTGTGTGCTGTTCTTGGGAACTTAGACCAGACTAAATACCTGTTCATACTGCCTTGTGAGTATGTGCGTATGGAGCACCGACCGTGTATACTGGAAAAGCTTTTCTGCAATTTTAAGAATGGGCATAAAGGGAAATAAGCATAATATTTTTAACTTTTCAAATGCCCGTATTCCCTCAATGTGTCTGGCAGCTCTTCCTGAGCCTGAGAAGAAGCTGAAATTTAGCTGCATACATGAATTCTAACTGGGCATCTTTTTGGCTTTGTGGTTTCTACTGAATTCTGTGGTTCAGTTTTTCCAGGCAGCTCTTCCCTAAATATCAGTTTTAAAATCTGACAGTTAAAGCCAGTTGCAACCACAAAGAAGATATTTTTGCAATTTTTTTCATCAGCAATTTCCCATCCATGTGATTAGCAAAGTGTGTTGGCATTTTTAAAGCTCTTTATCGTGTCCTTCTATTGCTAAGAAAGGACTATGTCTTTGTCCCTCCACTTCTAAGCCAAGTCTGCTCCTGCCTGTACAACTAAAGAGACAGTCCAGGAGAGGAGTGGCAACTGCATTCCACTTTAGCTGCTAAGGAGAGGTCATCTTCCTGCTCTCCAGAAAACCAAATCATCTCCTACATTTCCTCATTACCATTGACTAGCCTGTCTGGAAAGCAGAGACAAGCATTTGCTCACACCCTGTCCTTGCTTTTTCTTCTTCCTGTTTAAATATTAGAAATTTTTCAGAAAGTGTTCAAACCTTGTACTGCAGTTGAACCTAAAGCTCAAGCAGAGTGAATGGGAGAATGGAAGTGTGCGTATATGTTTATTTAATGCTGATTTACTTCTTTGCACGGCTACATTAGGGTAGTTTATGATCTTTAATTTTTGTTGTAATGTTGGTACATAACACAAAGATGCTATTTCCTACTAAAATATCAGTTATCCATACTTTTGTTCGCTGCGGGGGCATATTTTGCAGTTGTATCTCTGAGTAGTAGTATTTCTGTTTGATATCATTTAAAAAAATGTTATTTTGTATCCTATGTTTTTATACAATTTTTGTAACCTCTTTGGGAATTACACTTTCAGCACAAGCATATATAAGTGACTAATGTTAAAATTCTAAATTTTCTGTCCCTGAGTACGGAATTGTAAATTGATTGCCTCATAATTATTTCTGAGTGCTCCCTTTCTGCCTTCTAGTGCCCTGTGCACAACCTGGGTGTATGTAGCATAGTTGTGTTTGAATTAAATTCAAGAAATGAGCCATGTAAAAATTCATACTATATAATTAGCCTGGGTTATGCTTATTTTTCTTGAACGCTTTCATGAGAGCCTTTTTTGGTACAAAATATGTGTAATGCTTCTGTGTCTTACATTTCCGTGCTATTTTCAGATGACCTGTCTATGCTGTATGTTTCCAGAAGAAATCCCACTTCCTAAAATCCCTCAGTTCCCATTCCTGTTTATTGGCAGGAAGTACCGGATTTTGAATACATTTCCATAAGTTACAAACTCACTGGCACCAGACAGCCGCAGTCTGATTTAAAGGAGTAACTCCTACTGCATCATGAAGTGAGGACAGAAAAAATCCAGAAAAAGATAATGACATGCCAAAGAATATAAAAAACAGCAAGGCAGCACATTACAACAGCAGACAGACAACCTGGAATGACTACAAGGTCAAGAACAGCATCGCCATTTAGGACCTCAATTTCAGGAAACAAATCATATATGACCAAGAAGTTGTCATGAAAGGTTATTTCTTGCGCTTTCATCAAACATTTTATTGTATTTTTGATTGATTGCTTCAAATGCAAGCAAGAGCAACACTGCACCAGGCAAAATTACTGGAGACATATTTAAATGGCATATAAATAGGTGTGTGAGTCAGGGCGTAGCTTAACCCATCAGCTCAGAGCTTTAAAAAGCAATGGTTCTTTTTCTGTACCTGGGGCTTTCATTGCTGCAACTGGAGCTTTCTAGTTTCACAAAGGCACTGTGAGATAGTGGCGGAGGCACTACCCAGTTCATCTGCTCTTTTGTTTTCTCCATGCCTCTTTTCTCCCTTTAAGTCTAATGTCGCACTTAGGGATTTAACATGAAGTTTGAAGGCTGGGTAGAAGTAGGGCCTTTGCTTCTAGCAGACCTTCTCTAACTCAAGTCCTCTTTTTTTATATATATATATACATTTATATATATATTTATGGGAGGCTTTATTTACTCTTCTACAACGGGATAGAATAACAAACTAGTTCTCATTTCTTCATATGTCCGTTTCTATGATTACTGTTTTTTCCATTTTGCCTCTTTTTAGCTTAACATCACAAGTTTGGCTCGCTCTGTCTTGTACTGTCTTTTTTTTTTTTTTTTTTTTTCTTTTTCTGTCTCTCTCACTCTTTTCTTCATCTCAAAGGTTCAAACAGTGATCAGTGGTTATTTACATCCCTTTTACACTGTGAATCATCCCCATTCTCACAGCAGGAAAAATGATGGGGAGGCAAAGAAAATTAACTAGCATTAAAGAGAAGTTTCAGTTAAGTGAAAGTGAGGTCGTTCTCCGTGATGGAAAGGAAACTACTCCTTTGCTAGCATAGTAAGCCACTCCGTGTATGTTTGAGGTTCCATGCTATTGCTTAGAAGAAGCTGCATGGGCTGCCCAAACTGTGAATGACTCAGTTGTGAACTTTGTTCACGCCAGTGAGCAGTCAATGATAGAAGTGGGACCACTGGAGTGAAAACAGCTGCTCAGATATGTCAGTCAAAATTATGCAGTAAATCCTCATCACTGTAACACAGTGTTATTGCAATAATTTAATATTGGACACTTCCATGGGAAGCTTTGAAACTGTATATATATATATATATTTATAGGCTTATAATTTTATGTTTCTTATTTTAATTCCATTTTGAGATATACAACCTGAACAGAGGATTCAGCTAAACAAAAGGGTTCATTCTGACAGCTTTCTTTTAAAAACATGCAGTATTGCATCCTTATATATAACGTACATAACCCTGCTCGTGAGAAAGGGGGAGACGGAAATGTGGAGGTGGGAAAAGGGAAAAGAAGGAATGAGGAGAAGGAGCAAAAGAAAGATGGTGTGCCAAATTATTTTCACTGTGCATCTAAGAGGATTTTTTTGGAGATTTGCATAGTGGAAAATAAAATAAAATAAAGGCACTAAAACTTAGATTGTAATAGGTACAAATGTGTCAGTGAGAGAGAAAGAGAGAGAGGACGGTAGCAGGGAAGCTGGACTCACACATGCTTAGTTTCAAGCTCCTGTTCTTTTCGGGTCTTTCCCCCCGCTATATATTCTGTGCAAAAGCAGTCAGCAGCACAGCTTTTGCTGAGCAGCTCATAATTTAGAAGATAAACTTGGAAAACCTCCAGTATATCTGCCACTCTAATTTATACCTGTGAGGATTTAGATGTCCAGAAAAGCCATGAAAATGACTAAGTATATTCCCACTTGATCAATTACATTGTCTCCTAAGAAAACGTAAGGGTAATATTACACATCTATATTTAATAGATGTCATATACAGCCTGGGAAATATACATCAGTAAGGCGTATATTAATTTAATAAGTTAGTTAACATTTTCATTAAATGTAACTCAAAATTATTCTTTAAAATGTTATGTCAGGCAAAGCAATAAACACAAGCTAATTCACTGGTGGGTCAGGCCCTGACTTTTTGATATAGCTGAGGTTTCTGTAGACCATGTCACTTGTCAGTTCTTTGACCTAAGGTGAGACGAGGGGAAAGACTCTAGTGAAAAGAGAGAGCTAGAGCCTTTGGTAAAGTCAGCTCCAGTAATTTCATTGACTTCACTGCAGTGGGAATAATTTATGTAGGTGAAGATGTGGTCCAGAATCTCCTGCAAAGGATTTTTGTTTTCATGCAATTTTCATTTCTCATCTGCATGTCTTTTTTTTTAGTTCCCCTCTGCTTCTTGGAGGAAAGAAAGTTTTTGTGGATTTTTACGTTTCTGTTTTTTTAAACCATGTCTAAGAAAACTAAATGATTATGCTTCAAACTAAACGGAGATGGTGGGTGGTATTTATTCCTTGCATTTTCTTCTTCTTCCACTCTTTAAGAAAGAGGAAGAAACTTTAAAATTCTACTATACCTGCAGCAGAAGAAGTATTAAATCCTGTTGTAGCTGTTGCTTCCTTCCATACGCCAATGAGAGCTGCATAATTCATGTGTAGCAATTTAGGCAAGAAAAAAGTAGGCTACAGAAGAAAAAGTCAAAACTTTTAAAAATGATTTTATAAGTTGGTATTATTACATTGGAGCTAAACTGCCTCCAATTCCAATTCAGCAGCCTGGAAAATGACAATAAAAGTAGTAGATTTCAGTAGTCAGATTTAACCATTTTGTTATGTTTTAAGTCAATGCTAAATATGAGAGCTGCTAATACTGTAATGTTTATAAATCATGGTTCCCTATGCTTTAGAGATACTAACTTGTGGTTTCAGAAAGCTTAGGTATTCAATATAACTTTCTGCGATTTAGGGCTTACTGTCTTCTCTGCCTAGAATACCAAGAGACACACAGTGCTGTAACTCTGTTAAGGATCCCTTAGTGTCAGGAAATGCTATCTGAGAAATAGAAAAGAGACATTATTATTCCAGCTCCTGCATAGTGGGAAATACTATAGCAGAAAGCCACTGAATAGAGCTAGTCAGAGAAGTTTCTAATTTCAAATGTGTCCCCATACTCATGCCAAGACTCCAGAGTGAGATGCAGTTCCTATAAATTACTTGAAATGTGTCAGATTCAGAACTAACAAATGCAACATGTTCATTCTTTTTGTATAAATTATTCTCTGTTCATAACCTTAATACCATTAGCTCTATTTCTGACACAAACAGTGCTCAATGGTAAAACTGAGGGGACGTCAAATTTGAGTGAAATGTAGTAAATTTGAAAGCCAGACACAGAATCCCCAGCCAGGAAGAGACCTCCAGAGGTTACCTCATCCAACCTCCCACTCAAAGCAGGGGTAATAGAGTAGGGTTGCTCAGTGCCTTGTCTAGTCAAAATTTTAGTATCTCCAAGGGTAGAGAGTTGCCAAGGTCTCTGGGTGACCTGTTCCAGTTTTGAACACCCATAGATTTAATAAAAAAATAAATAAAATTCTTGTATTGCATTAGAATTTCCCATGTGTACCAACTTGTATTCATTTTCTCTTGTCTTTCCACTCTGAGAAGCATCTCTGTGCACATCTGAGAAGCGTCCGGCTCCATTTTCTCTGTGCCCTGCCAGTAGGTAGATGTAGAGAGCAACAGGGTACCCTTGAAGTCTTCTCTTTTTAAGATGAACAAACCCAGCTGTCTCAACCTTTCATCATGTGTCCCATATTCCAGCTCCCGACCATCTTGGCATTTGCCAGATCTCAAAGCTAGGACCGTACCAAGGTGAGTACCCTGTGTTGCTTGTGTCTAATTCTCCTTTATCTGCAATTACCAACTGTTAACAACTTAGCTTTTTCAAACCCCTGGATCCTGAAATGTGTAACTATGGCAATATTTTCAGCAGAGAACAGTCCTAAGTATGTTTCTAAAAGCTGTACCCAAACTTTTACATGTATTTATGTATTAATTCATTCTATGAGGCTAAATATATGTGAGAGAAGCCCTCTCCCTGGTAAAAGCATTTAAGATGTCCTGCCAAATTCCCCCTGTGGACACAGCTGAAGAGAGGCCTAATGGTATGGCTACAAGATGATCAATTCCAACATTTAAAGCACATTAATTCAATGTAAAATGAAATGGAGATTTAAATTAATTTGCTACTTCTAAGGCAGAGCGTTGCTGAAGTTTAGGTTTTTTCCAATAATCTTTCTGAAGTAGGAAAAAAAGAATACAAGACTAGCAGCTCTTCTAACACTGACTGATTCAGTAGCAATATCTGATATGAAAGAGGTGTTTCGCCATGGTCTATTGGACAGAATGAAGAACAATGTCCTCCCAGATGTCATTGTTCATTGATGTATTCAGTGATTGCTACGTTTTGATCAGGAATGTGTTCAATCATGTAGTAGGCAGAATTTAATCTTTGAACGAGCTGTTGAAATGGAGGTTTTCCATTTAGCTAGATTCAAGAGCAAGTCTCAGGTGCTTTCAAAGAATGATTAAAGTAGATACAAAAAAAATCTGTTTACTGGAGAGTGATCCTTCTGCCCTTTTATGAAGTATTGGAAGAACAGTCTAGGAAGCAGACAAACTGAGGTGAAAATTATATTGCAAGTCCTAGAAATTGCATACTGAAAACCCTAAACTGCTATAGGGAAAGCTGATGTTGTGGAATCACTAATCTAATTTTTAGACACCCAGAGATGTGCATTGGTTAGGTAAATCTTCAAAAGTTTAAAGTGTCTGTCAACCAAAACCTTATGAATTACTAGTATCACATTTTGGAAGTATATGAGTGTGTTAGATAATTTTTCATGTACCTATCTGTTGCACATGCTAATTGCAGGACAGTTCTTCATTAAAGAAAACATGAAAACATCTTTTCCTTCCTCAAACTTTCCTATTGTCAAGTCAAACCTGCCTGCTTTGCTTTCAGTTCCAGGGTTGTATTTGTCCTTCTGAATAGAAATGTTAAATTCTTTCTGGAGCCACTCATAAAACAAATGATACTTTGGATTTAATTATACATTTGTATATAAAATGATAAATTTATACACAGAAATTTGACATTCACATTTTTGATACATATGCATTATATATATATATATGTCTATGTCATCATTCAAATGCCCTAACTGGATAACTTGTGCATATACTGTTATTCATACTTGGTTTCTGTGATTACTGCTAGAAGAATTAGTTTTTACAAATGATTATGTCTGAAAACAAAAAAAAACCTAGAAGTACAGCATGGATATTAAAAAAAAGGAACTAGATTTTTGATCTTCTCAAGAGATTTGGTCTGTATCCATTGTGAAGAATTAGTGAAGACTGCTGCAGCTTCTTCTTTTATCTTCTGTAGTTTTCTCATCCGTAATTAACTGAGCATTCAATTGGACACTCTGAGTGGAAATTTGGACAAAAAGGATATTAGAAATAATCATTAACTCAGACTTTTTCTCTTTTTTTCCCCCCCTCTTTGGTTATTTTTGTCCTACATTGAAAGAAAAGGTTACAAAGCTGATAGTGCTGCGTGTAATCAACTGCACTTAACTGACATGTAGGAAGGATTATGAGAAGAAAAATAAGAATTGTATTCCTAAAATGAGCTCTAATATTTATGATTTTTCTGGTGAAACGAGAGAAAGAAAGGGAGGTGTTTATGACTCATTCACCTTGTCCGTCCCTCATTCAAGTTTCATGCTTGTGTTTCTAAAAATGGCAAAAGAAAGGTCTTCACTTGTAATTTTGTGAATGTCTTATTTGAAGTAAACACTGGTATATGAGCTTTACGTGAGGTTTATAATATCTAGAAATAATGTACACCATGTACTACTGGAATCTGCACAGAGATACGGTAACTGCAGACTGTAGGCTGGGCTAATTATGCTGCTGCTGATACCTATCTATGCCACTATCTGCAATTTACCTGTTTTTTGGCCTGAAGGCTTCTTTTCCATTTGAAATAATGAAAAAACAGCAGATAACATTATACTGAAGTACTCCCGTTAACCCCTAAACAAAGCTGCTGTATTAGTTCTGGAAAAAATTAATTTGAAAAGTGAAAGTAGAATTCCTAAAAGTAGGGTGCACTATCCCTTACAACTTGCGTAGGGAACAGAGAGTTTCAGCCTTTAGGAGTGCTTTTCTTATTTTCACACATTTTCATTTATTTAAATTAGTAGGCAAAAAAACCTTGGGACAATACTAGGGCTTTCATCTACTCAAATTTATTCCTCTTGTGTCCCCAGAAATGTTTCTGACAAATCAGAAACACAAAGTGGCACTCTCTTCCACAGATACCCTGAGGGCATATTTGGAGGTGGCTATGCTGCCTGACTGGGAGACAGTGATAGCTGGCTCAGAAATAAGATGTTGTAGCCTTCCAGTCAAGAAAAGTTGCCACAGCAATGATGATGCTGTGAATAGAATTTATGGGCTATTGCGTATTTATCCACTGTCATTGCTAAGCAGTGCAAGCAAACTAGAAAAACTCCCATCAGCCATAGCATCTGCTAAGCTTTAAAGCATAACTACAAAATTAAACCCAGTGTTTGCAAATCCAGTGCCATGCAAGAAGTGCCATCTGGCCTAGATCTGTTTGAGAGTAAATCAGTTTATTTTGTGAAACTGAGGAGAGACAGATCCAAAAAAACACAAGGCATTTGCATCGAGAAATTACAGGAGTTGACACAGACACAAGAATCAACCATTTCTGTGCGATGGGGTAGTGCAAAACAATGCATTTGATCACACTACAACTCCAGAATAATCTCAGCAAGAGGGAAGAAGAGGAATCCCTGTTGGGCTTTTCTAAACTCTTAACAAGATACAAGGATGCTTGAAAAGGAGACGGATTCTTGTAGGGCATAATAAAACAAGACATGAGTTCTAATGTATCTTAAAAACAGGATTAAACCATGTGCCAGAACAAATAAAGATGGGATATTTCTGGAAAGAAATGCCCTCATTTTACCTTCTGTAACAACTGCAAGCTGGATCGATGGCTTTGCGGTGGGAAAAGAATTTTCAGGCAGCGCAAAAGTAATCTCTGATCCAAAAGCACCTAGCAGTATCAAAAAGATGCCACAGTTGGTCAGTGATTAGTTCATGACGATAGGAACAACTTCTGGAATACTGAACGGGTAACCTTTATTTGACAGTTTTTGAGGGACGTCAGATATATGTCAAGAGCCTGAAAAATAATAATTATTCTAAACTACAGTTATGAAAAAAGGTCAGAAATTTAAACTGCTGGTCAACTATTTTCCTGGGTTCTGCATGCACAAGTGAGAAACCCCGGAGACGGTATTCAAAGATACAGACCCAAGGACTGACATTAAAGGAGAGAATAAATAATATACAAGTTATTAGTTGTAGAGGAATGAAGCTGGGTTAATTAACATTGATAGTATACAGCTGTGGGATGGCTGATGTGGATAAGGTGCAGCTGTGGCTGGTTCCTGCTAAGTAGTTAAATAGGTCTAAGGACCGTATGGAAGAGGAGCACTGGATGAAGAGAGACCTGGAGGAAGCAGAGGGAGGGGAGAGAGAGTGTTCTGGAGGTAGGAGAGACAAGGAGAAGGATGCAGCAGAGGTGAGAAGCAGAGGGACTGGCCTGAAGAGTGTGAAGAAACAGCACGGACAGTAGATGAACTGTTGAAACCTTGTGGGGGATTGGTGGCTGTGCAGGGGCAAGGCATGGGAGCTACTTATTGAAGTTAACCTGGTACAGGGTGGTAAAAGCCTTGTTGCAGCCGGCTAGTTTTGAGAGTGCTGCAACAATTAGTCACAAAACATTTCAAACTTGCAGAGTTTTTGATTGATAGGAGAGCAATAGTTAGCAACAGCACTGATGCAAAATCGGCATTTTTCAAGTGAAGCTGTGGGGGATACCGAATGCAGCTGTGCTGAAAGGAAAGGTTGTGCCTGGCCATGCTCTTTGGAATGGCACAAGCGGAGTCACTCCGAGGGCACGGTGGCTGCACAGCCTTACCCAAAGTTAACAAGATGCGCCCTGAAGAAGCCTCTACTGAGCAAATCCAACTGACCCCACTGCGTCCTTTGGGGCCTTTGTGTTGTAATGAGGGGAAAATGGCACGCAAACGGAAGGCATGTTCCGCTTCCACCTTCCTGAAGGAAAGCATCCAACTAGTCGCTTCTGGATATCTGAGTAGTCGTTTCAGGCACTCAAGTTTATCTTCCAGGCAAACAGACAAAACCTCTGCTAACAACATGTGGTGAGGTGGGTGCTAAATTAATTCATATTTCAAAAGGCAGCACGATCAGATTTGTGAGATAAGAGGATTTCTTTAAAGCAGGCCAGGCAGTAACCCCAGCAAAAAGCATGAAGTAGAAGTGTGCCCCACAGCTGGGAGCAGAGCATTCTGGAATGAAACTGGGACTGTATTTACAAGTCAGATAAAGCACCTGAGAACAGGCATTAATTAGAGGAATTTGTGTACAGCGGCTGATAATGGGAAGAAACTCTTTCCTCAGCAGCTCTCCTTAATGTCAGGATTTTTTAAGTCATGTGAAACTGTTTCTCACAAATAGTTTCCATGTTGCAACAATGAGACGCTGCACTACTGCATGGCTTCTCTGGTGCGCAGGTAAGGTGAATGGGAAGGCGGTCTTGGAGCGTAGGGAATCTAGCAACTGATGGGAAGGGCAAAAATAACAGGAAGGCAGCCAGAGCTTGGAACGTTTATCTGCTATCAAATATACAGATTGACTAGTCAGAAATCAAATGACAGATTAGTGGGGAAAGAAACTGCTGAAGAAGAGCAAGGAGATGAAAATCAGATGACTGAGAACCTGGAGTTCTTTTCGGAGATGGTTCTTCTGATTTTGGAAATTTTCTCTCTTTGTGTTTGTGAAGCACCGTCTCTGTTCAGGTTAAGACTGACGCTGTCGCAAGACAGGCCTTCTTTATTCATTGTTAGTGTTGTATGCTACGGAAGAAGCCTCTCAGCAGCAGCATCAGAGACAAAGGTAGGGTCACAGCACAGTATGTGTTGATACTACGTAGTGGGATCAGGAAGCCAGTGGATTCCTGGAGAATTCCCAGGTGAATGTCACTTCTGCTCATACCTTGCGGGTCTGATGTTGATGACCAGTGAGCTCACTCCTCTGAGTCCTGCTACTTACCTATAGTAGAACATATTTATATGTAACAAAGGTAGCAATTTTTTAAATGTTAGCACCAAAGGAATTTCTTTAAAGTGGGAATTGGGATGGCACCCATTTTAGATTTCAAGAAGTTGCTAATAAAAAGTTTGTAGTACTCTGCTGTATTTATGGAGATTCTTCAGCCGTGTGTGTACATTTATTCTGGGTTAAGGTTGTGAAGGATTTTGGATCTTATTTTTCAATACTATAGGTCTTGCTTATGGCAGTATTATAAAATTTAAATAAGATATTAATTGTGCTATGTTAAAAATTACAATTTGGTGTATTATAAATTAAAATTTCAAGTTGCAGTAGCAATTTTTTTTCACATTATTTTTTATAAAGCTCAGACCTAACATAATTTTAAATCAAGCAATTTAAAATCATTGATTCAAATCGCTCCCCTACTGTTTTGGTTCTTTCAGGAGAGACAGGATTAAAGAGTAGAGTTTTTTTTATGAGAGAAATGTTTAAAAATGTATATATGTGGCTGCTTGGTGAGGAACTCATGATTTATAGCATTAAAAAAAGAGGAAAAAAACCCCCAACCTTGCAGCAGTGTTGTGGCAAAGCTTTTAAAAACAGAACAGTCAGGGCATGTAAAACTGCAGTTACTATAGTAACAGGATCTTAGTCCTTTGTAAATGAATGTGGAGAATTTGGGGGTGTACAATCTGACATAGCAGCACCGTGAAACTAGTCGCATTCATCACTCTTACCACAAATTTGTGTTATAGTAGAATGAAAAAAAAAACCCCGTATACAGTGGAGCATATAGAGGGGGAACAAAAGATTCTAGCTGGGATTACGAGTGTGTATGAGTGTACATTGTTTCAGAGAGTGTATAACACAAATAGTCAATGCCTTGGTGGGATTTCCTCAAATGAGACTCCTAGAATAACTGATGGGATCAACAGACTCATAGATAGGTTTCTTAAGAGATCCTGTATAGAAAGAAGAGGATTCAGATACTCAAGTAATACCTGGAATTAGACACATGGAAAAACACTCCTATTCTGCAGCTTACACTTAGATGCATTTTGGATCTCCATTTATCATCACTAGGTTCATTTTAAAATAAGGAATGTGCCCTTCTCTTCTGAACCATTATTAGCATAGGCTAGGTGAATAGGGGTTTGGTTTGGTTCGGTTTTTGAAAGAGTAGCATTTGTTACGTTGCTCATTTTTTCTCATATTTTCTTCCGGGAGCATAAGGGGAATAAAACTGGTGGGACTTTTATGGGCTGTCAGGTGTCCTGTTTAGAAGATGTGTTTAATGAATGTTAGATAATAACAGTAACATGTAAACTACATAATTAAGTTAGAAGCCTGAAGGTATGGTTTTATAATAAAATATTTATGATAAATGATTGTTAGTTATGAAGTCTGCTATAACTGGAGTCTGCTATAACTTTCTAAAGTAGGTTTGAGAAATGAAATCTGTTCTGCTCCAGATTTCCTTATGCTGCATGAACTTGAATTTACAACAGCTCCTCTGTGTAAAAGGGAGAAAGTAGTTACCCTAAAACACAGGGTGCTAAGAATATAAATGTATTATAGAATCTGAAGCAGTTCAATAACATATTCACATAACACGCTTAGAGTAGTTTACTTGAGCTTAGGGATACCCTAAAATAAATATAGTTCAAGTTTTTTCTGTCTTGGAAGTGTTTCCTGTTAATGGAAACATAGCCGTACATACCATAACAGTACAGCACTGCGTGATGTTATGGAAGGAGGGAGAGAAAATTAAATTCACTTTCCTATTCAGTGAGTTCTGCCAGGCAGGAAGCGAGATGAAAGAGAAGAAAAATACTACTTTTTGCTTTCTTCATACTCTCTTCGTTCTTTCAAGTTACTGAGTCCTTGCATTTAACAGGAGTATACTGTAAAGGAGGATGAAGGAGATGCACATCAGGGAAAGCATGACTATGTGGATTTAAAGGGCATTATCTATTTTATAGTCAATCTGTTGAACCGAATAGAAGAGATTTCACTAAGTAGATCTTTATTTATAGTTTTACCCAATTAACAAGCAGTCTTGTGAAAGTATAACTTTCAGAAAGTTATAACATTTCCTGCTTATTTTTCCTTCTATCATTTTCACAGTGTGACGGAAGTGTATAAACTTTTCACAATAAAGTACTACTTGAGAGCTCAGGGGGAGTCCCTTGTTCAGATTGGCCACTGGGAATCTTCATAAAGAACCAGTCAGGAGATTAATATTAATTATAAGCTTAAAAACAAAAGCAATATCGCAGTTGATATGTCTCAGAGGCAGACCTGAGCTAGGCTATTGTGATGACTTGCCATAGATGAATAATTAAATGCACAGGTGAATTATTTTGGATGTCTTGGCAATGAAGTATGGAGCCCGTTGGCTTTCCTTTCTCAACTCCAGCTCCTGGTTTTTCTCTGGCTATAGCTTGCAGCCTGCCATTGGTGTTCCAGTGCTCATTGTGGACTGTGGAACTTTGAGCTACATTAAAATTTTGACTGAGTAGATGGAATATTTTAGTTTTGGATTTACTAGAAGAAATTTGACGATTCACAAATCTTCAACAAATAGTTAATATAAAAAAAGAAGAGGAAAAAAAAAAAGAATTAAAAAAATTCCCTTGCTACACATTTAGAAAAGATTGATGAAGGTTTAAAGTAGTAATAAAAAACATTATGAGCTGTTGTATTCTGACAACATAGTCACTTAAACTTCAGTATGACGGTAATGAAAAGCTTAAGATAATAAGGATGGTATCTGTCACCATAAATCAGGAATGTGCTGACAATTCTATAGAATTCAAGTTGGCCACCTATCAGCTGATGAATGCAATGGGTATTTTAAACCAGCATTACATTTATATACATTAGTCAATTGAAGCTACTGTTACTGCTCATTAAAAATAACATATAGACTGTGGCTTCTAAGTATTTTGGGATGGATCTTTCCAGTTCTTCCTGTTCAAGCTGTTTCCCTGTGTACAAATAAAGCACATAGAGAACAATTACAACTTACATCAAGTGGTTCCATTTTCAGGTGTCTGGAAATCTCAGCTTTACTATGGAAAGAAAGATACATAAAGGTGATATAGGTGTGAGGCGTAGAAGACATAAGTAAGTATTTTTAAAATAAAATAAAATCTAAATTAAAACTCAGAATGAAAAAACCCAATATTTTTGAGAGCTTGAGGAGGATTCGGGCAATAACTGACCTAAGAGGCAGTAACTTCTGTCTTATCTTTCTAAATTCCCTAGAAATTAATTCTTTTTTATGGATTTGTTAATATTTCAAATAATAATGAATGCAAGAATTCCAAGAACTGCAACATTTAGTCATCCTGACAAAAATAAAACAATGTCTCATAAGAAATATTAGAAAGCAGACAGGTGATAGGCTAACACATATGTAAAATCACTACTAGAAGTACTGTTGAAGATTACAGCGTCTACAGACCAGTTCATAGTGAATATATATCACAACAGAGCTGGCAAAAATCTTTCTGGGAATCATTTGTTCATTAAAAGATTGAATTTCAGTGCAGTACAAACTGTTTGCCATGTTGACCCAACTTCAAGGAACAAATTTAGGCAAAGGATAGTGATACATCTAGAAAATGTTGAAACGGCATTACTCAAACTGAATTTGTTTGATTTTTTTGGGAGGGCTGTTTGTCCAAGAGCCTTGGGCACAATTCCTAGAACTACAGTAGAGATACTGGTGTTTCTTCTGCTTACACACCTTTACAGCACGTGATAAATATGGATTCAGCTCTGCTCTCTGCCAAATTCAGAAGAGGGACAGGAACTTAGGTATATTGCTTTTCTAAGTCAAGTGATATAGAGTATTTGAAGATGGCTTCCTCTTAATCTTTCCTATTTAAAGTCTTCCACTTTGCAAAAATAATGAATTATTCATTGGACAAGAAAAATAGAGAAAGTAAGAACTCTGAACTGAAGCATCAATTATTCATACAACTTTAGATCCCATGACTTTGAGTGGAGAGGTGAATAGTAGTCAAAAGTTTTTGATAAAAATCTTCTCAAGGATTATCTTTTTCATATCTTTGTCCTAATTGCATATATTATGTGTGAATATTATCTCATTATTAGTGTGAAAAAGGCAAGATCATATAGAAAAAATATACTTTGGTATATTGTCAGTTTCTCCATTCTTTCTATATATGTGTTTTCTACTCTTTCAATAATATTGAATCTTTCTGTGCTGTCTGTTCTTGTTTCCCAAATTTCTGTAGATCATTCAGTAATTGCTTTTTGTCCCCAGTTATGGACATTTCAAGTTTAGCTGTATGCCTGATTTAAAACAAAGCTTTGAATCTGAACTAAATCAAGCTTACAAAAAGTTTCTCTAACAGAAGAGTGAAAATCACACACAGGTGATCATTTGATTTGATTCTCACAAGCTTACTGTAGTTTCACAGCCTGCCAGAGCCCCACGGAGTATATTAGCCAGGATATTACACAATATAGTCACTCTTTCCAATGTCTCATTGTATAAATTTACCATTCCCCTATGCTGTGACTTCATTATCAAGGAAAACCTGGTATGCATGAGAGTTCCAAATGACTAATGCTTTTGTGATGTCATCATTGGAACGTGCACCAACTTTTTGAATATTTTTTTTTATACTCGTACAATGATGTATGACTTACAAAGGATTAAAAATGCATATAAATATATATTAGTAGTAGCACAATATCTTTAAAATGTTAATACATATTTTATAGTGCATTCACAGTACATTATGAATGATAAATAGGTGACAATAACCTTTATAAAATATTTATCATGCACTCTGGCTTTAGTTATACTATAAGCTGCTCAAGAGCCATCAACAGAAAGTGACTATCAAGGTTACAGTAAGCTATTTATAATGAAATTTGCAAGCTTAAAATTAAGTACTGCAAATGATGACAAAAAATTGGCAAGCTACAATTATACAATAAACTGTAGTCTGATACAGAATAGCCCCCTGAGGTATTCCATCTTTCTTTGAAACATGGCATAAGGAGCACTTCTATCAAATTTTCAGCCTTTAGAGTATGGCAAAATGAAATTATATCCATCACAAATCCCCTAAAGAGTCTTTGAAGAACTGCATGTAGTAAGTTTGAAAACATAATTTTGGAAAATCAAGAACTATCTCTGTTGTTAAATGGCTGATCGATGTCCTACATGTAATTGTGATACTGACAAAACAATTAAAAATACAGATTTTTCCAAATACAGATTAATTTATTTTCTTTATCCAAGACTGAAGAATATGTTTCAGGTATCAATTTTCTAACTCTATATAGCCTTATTCTTTTTTGCTTCTCCAAACAAGCAATAGAAATTACAGTATAATTTGCTATTCTTAAATCTTTCAGATTTCCTTACTCCAAAGTGATAGGCTTTAAAGGAATTTCATGCATAAATATTAGAACAGCAGTGTTAAGATGAAAAGAAGTTGTAATATTAGTTCATAGTTACTTAGGAGACAAAACTAGCTTTTATTGCACATGCACACACACACATATATATGCCTTTTTTTGAACAATAACTATTAAAATATTCCTTGAGAGATAAGACTGTAGTCTACAAAAAGTCTATCTAGGCTTTAGTGAACTTTAATCTACAGATATTAGGCTAAAAACAGCCTCTGTTTACATCACAGTTAAAGAATACTTACAAAAGAATTTTACCTTGCAATAATATTTCCTACTGTATTGCTTTGGTTTCTGTACTGTAGATTCTGTGGTCTCCAGGGAATCTAAAAGTTATTTCTAAAAGAAGAAAAAAATTAGTTTCTTGATAAGACAAGTGATGGCTTGATAATATCAGAAACTGAATTTTTGCTTAAGAATTCTAGAATGGTCACTGTAGTGAAAACTTACTTACGTTATCCCACTAATGAGCTCCAAACTAAAATAGGAAGAACCACTAAGAAAGGTTGTCCACTTTTCCGTGTCCATTTAACTTTTGACATGTCTACAGAAACTTTCATTATGCCTGCAAAGTAATTCAGAAATCATCAGCGGTTTCTGATGTGTATATTCTTGTCCTGAAGAAACATCAGAAGTGTCTGAAATACCATTTAAAAACATTCAAAGGAGGTAGTTGTCCTAAATCTCTCAAAAATCTGGAGTGATCTGGACATCTAATTTTCTTGGACTCTTGTAAAACCTTAGTGTCACTTCATATATAGTATCTTAGTATCTTAGATAAGTTTTTCTTATTTCCTGCTGTTACAGAGATAAAGTCAGCATTCCAGCACTGTTAGGATTCTCCTATTTTTGAATCTGTATTGTTCTGTAAGGCTGGATGGCTACACAGTCCTAAAGTATTTACTCTCTTGTCTTCTTTCTACAGATACAATGGAAAACTGGTAAAGTTTGTAGAAGAGCTGGGCAGCCCAGCTCTTCTACAATAGTCACATTAGGAAGTCCTTGAGCTGAAAATTGTTGGAGGTTGGAGAGTATGCATGTATCAAATGTACTTCTCCCATTCTTTTATCTTGTGTATATTTTTCTTGTAACTGTAAGGAGATGGTGTTTGAGGTTGATTGGACCTTTGTTTTGGACGAGCAGGATTATTCTTGTCTTCTTCCATCATGTTCTCCTTGCATCTACAAATACAAGTAATTTTTTTAAAAGGATATTTATTTCTGGCTATTTAATCCACCATCCTTATAACTGACACTGTAGGGCTAGAGTGGTACCTAAAGTACTAAAAGAAGGAATTCACTGTGACTTTAAGATTTCCTGTCATGATTTAATATTTCTTTTTCAGTAGCAATGTTTTTTTTCCACCAAAAATTATACAGCTGGCAATAACCAAAATGACAATAAATTGTTGAGGCTCTGGATCAGGATCTGGCTTTATATCTGCTGACGTAAATTGTTACAGCTCCATAGCCTTCAACTGACACGCACCAATGGTCCTGACAGGGAAATTCTATTTATGTTTGCTTAATGAGATGTACAATTTCACAAGAGAAGAGTCTCCTCTTCTCCGAGTGCCATGTTTGTTTCTAGCTTGTTGAAATGTTCATGAATGATATCAAACTAAAATTACTGTCTTAAAATGTACTCCTGTTAGTAATTGCCTGACACAGAAAAGACATCATAGAATTGCTTCCAGGTACTGTATTTCCAGGACTATTTTCATATTCATATTCATTAGTAGAGACTTTCTTTAAAATATATATTATATTTTAAAGTGCCTTGGCTTGTAGTAAATGTAGGCAAGTAGTCTGCCAGACCTGAAAGGTAAATACAGTGAGCTGAATTCACATCCTATTAAACTCACACAGACATATCCTTAGCTGGTGCAACACAATCATATCAATTTTCTGCTTATTTGTTCCAAAATGACCTTCAATAAGCACTGCTTTCCTTCCCATCTCCACAAACAGAAAGAGGTCAGTAAAAACATGGCTGTCAAATATCTGTCAGAACAGATTTATTGTATGTACTGCTTAAACCTGTTGAAGCAGATTTTTTCCCTCCTTTTCTCCTATAATCTGACCCATGGGTTAAACTCAAGTATATTTATTTATTTTTTTCTCTTCTTGACAGCCTAAATGAAACACAACAGGTGTGAGTCAAATCTTTGGAGCATGGAGTGTTTGAGTGAGTATGAAGCTTCTTACTGCTGGGAAAAATGGCTTTAAAAAAAATTACCTGCCTCCAGGTATTTTCATCAGTTGACTAAAAAAAAAAAGAAATCCTGTTTTATCTTGTAATTCAATTCTGGTATAAAACTGATGTTTCACACAAAATCCACTAAAGTCACAACATACGCGTTGAGCTGAATTTGCCATCCAGCCCAAGTGGGGTAAACTTTGGGAGGTTTTTCTGCCCTTCCATCCCCTCCTCCCTCAAGGAGACCTGGTGCAGAACCATGTCTCTGCCAGGTTAGCACTGGAAAAATCTAAGGTCCCTACACTTGTATATAATTTTTTCCTCTATAAAACTAGGATAACACAGTGAAAGGTCAACAAAATCCTGTTGAAACAACATGGTTATGTTTACCAGTAACTGATATCTGCCATTATTTCTTGTTAAGCTATTACAAAAATGAACAAGTGCTTATAAAATGCCGCTTATAAAATGCCACTTATAAAATTACTGGTGCAGGTTGCCTAGAGCAGCTGTGGATGCCCCATCCCTGGCAGTGTTCAAAGCCAGGTTGGACAGGGCTTGGAGCAACCTGGTCTAGCAGAAGGTGTCCCTGCCCTGGGCAGGGGGTTTGGAACAAGATGATCTTTAAAAGGTCCCTTCCAACCCAAACTATTCTGTGATTCTATGTTCTCAACTGCCATGCTGCTGGCAATATGTAGAGATTGTTTTGCAATGTCTAAACCTAGTCAAAGTATTCATTAACGTGATGTTGAGAAGACTTGTAATTGCAGGCAGAAAAGGCTGAATTTGTGTTTGCAGTTTTAATATTCTTTGGATTGGTTCTGAAATGCAAGGGCTAGATGGTGGGCTACTGTCAATGAGAACAGCTTGATTTTCTTCACTGGTTTACTGCTCTTTGTTACCAGCTAGTAACAATCTGGCTCATTCTAATTTCTCTGAGACCAATGGTTATTTTTCTAATGGAAGCATTCCCAGTAAGTATGAAGAGGGCAGTAACAGCAGATGGTCAGGTGCTGGCCACCATATGATTGGACTTCTGTGAACAGCATCACTTTTTTCAACAAGAGTTTGGAAGAAGGAAAATCTGACCATTTGTCCAGGATATCGAGTGCCTGAAAGATATCTGGAAATTTAACAAACCGGTGACAATGCACTCCACAGTGCACATGCAACACATCCAGTGTGCTGTAGTGCGCATTTTGAATGAAAGGTAGCTTACAAAACGTAGTTACAGAACATAAAAGAAAAGGGGAAAACAGCAACGTAGATAGGAAATCAAACACTGACCTTTTAAAATAGCAAGGATTAGGAATGCTTCATTCTGTTCCCAGAATGGGCAGAGACTACAAGCAGAAGAGGATACTTCAGCATTGTGTTTAGGTGGGCCAGTGAGTACTTAGAAGAATAATAAGCTATACCCATTTCAATGTTTTTAAAATGGACTTTGTGTTTTTAAGAAATTAATCTTTTTGTGTTTCAGAGGAGCTGGTTTATATCACATGAAATCACAATTAATCTAATACGGGGCTTACCCTCAGCTGGGCCTTCTGAAGCAGGCTTTACATACCCTCGCTATCCTGGCATGAGGTGCAGTCTAGCTGCAGGAGCTCTGCAGATGCTGATTTATCCTACTGGGAAGCAACAGGGTTAATTAGCTCATGCATTTCTCAATGCTGAAGCAGTTACGCTATTTCTGTTACCTGAACTACTTCGGTTGCTGTCCTGAGTCTTGTGTGCTTCGCTGTGGTATACAGTTTAGGCATGTTGCACAGTTACACTTTGCAGGGAATAAACTCACAAGGAGTGAATAACTAAATTTTCACACCAGGTGGAGGAGGTCTTGAGACCTGACATGACGATGCACCGCAGGACCTTGTGAGAAGACAGCAATGCAGTTGGCCTGGTAACTGTGACAGCCCCTGTACTAAGGGGCTCTCCTGCCGCTGGGATTGGATTCTCTTTAGCTGTGCATGTACGCACTGCTCTTTGCTCTCCCACCCTTCTGTCTCCCGCCCCATTTTCTCATTTCTGCTGTAGCCATGTTGCGCTGTTGCTGCCTATTAGAACAGTTAGTCCTGCTTCTTATCTAAAAGCTTCTGAGCCACTGAACCTAATGATGTAAACATCAGTGGGACTTAAAATTAAATTTGTTAATCCCATTAGGACCATAATTCAACTACTCCTTAGCCACATGTTATACATAACTTGTATAAAATAGCTTCTTAAAAATACTATCTGTACTTATAAAAGGTACAATTAAGACAAGGATCGTTACGGTGGTTTTTATAGTAATTTGGTTTAGTGCTTTACTTACCTGACAAAATTTGATGTCACATGTGGAAAATCTTTGTTTGCCTGTAATTGTATTTTGTACATTAGGAAAGATGCAGAGGAAATATTTCAAATCAACCAAACTTAACAGTTACCACCTTACTGCAAAATAATGTGATAAATAGATGTAGAAAACATATTGGCTTACATGAAGAAAACTACAAGTACAAGAGAGATTAAGATGCAAACCGACACAGCGTCTAAAGATTGCTTTGCTGCCTTCTGTTGTGAACCGCTTGTGTGCAATGCCATTAATGCAGTGTTCCCTTGTTGATTATTCCCAGTACTTCTTCAGTACAGGACCAATACTGACACCACCTTTTATTTGTTTATTATTTTTCTTCTCAGGCTAAAAATTTAATTGCAACAATCTCATTCGTAGGGATCAATGTTCACATGTTGAAGAACAAAATTTGTTTTGTATAAACTATGTGGTATATTTGATAGTGTTGTCAGAATAGCATTTTATGGAGTGTCCTTCATGAAGTAACTTGGCACACTATGCAGCACATGAAAATTTAGTGGATATTTTTATAGTACATAGGACTGAAGTAAGAAAGGAGTCAGAGATTGTAAGATAGATGGAGCTGCACAAGTAAAAAGAATTACTATGAACTCTGGCAAAACAGGGTCAAGGGACAAACAAGGTCAGGTTTAGAGCAGAATTAATGGGCAAGAAAGTAGATAGATCTGAGATCTGACTTACAGTGAAAAGTATAACCAGCTGGACAAATTGAAAAATTTTGCGGTGTCCCGTGTGTCAGCAACATTCTTTTTCAAATCTAAAGGCCATTCTGAGGCTTAAGAAACTCAGGTTAAATCCTCTGCTAGGCTAAACAGTGCAGTGTAGTTCCATTGATCGGAATGGGACTATTCCAATGTACCCAGTTAATGATCTGACTTGCAGCTTTTCCTGGTAAAGGGGATCACAGACCCTTTTATTCTACTGAAAGCACCAGCAACTAGTGTCCCTCTCTTTCTTTCTTTCCTTGTCTCGCATGCTCTCACATGCACAAACAATGATAGAGAAGGCTGTTCTACTGAACATTTTTCTATCATCTAATTTACTCCTAAAGATCAACTGTCAGAGACAATTGTCATAAATCTGAAGTGTGAGAAAGAACGAACTAGATAGCTTCTGGCTGAGTATGGCCTGTGGCTCCTGGAAGAATTTCTATCTAGGAACAAGGGTAGAGTCAGACGAAGGTCAGTCTAGTCCAGCGTCTTGTGGCTGTGATCGTGGCCATCAGGCTATGCAGAAGTTATGGGTAGACTAGGGGCCTGGCAAATACATAGCAGTATGTTCTCTCAGTATTCTTCTAGCTTTCAGTGATTTCTGAGTCCAACATGTCCTGAAGCAGAGATCTTTGTTTTTAATGAGACTCATGGAATTTCTTCAGTAATTTTGTCCAACGTTTCTTTCAACCCGCATAGTCTTTTAGCATCTGCTGAGTTCTCTGGAAAGTAATTTGTTACTTAACTACTACATAACTTAAATACATGTTATATGAAGAAATATCTCACCATTCTATATTGTGCAAAGAAGTCTGGTCTGATCCTAGTCCTGCAATTTGATTTGATTTCTTCCTTTCTCTTACTCCCTTCCCCCTTTGTAATGGAAGAAGCAGTGAACAATCAATCTCTATTCACTGTCTGCTTTCCACTCACAATATTATAGACCATTCTCTATTCAGCCTTCAGTTGTCTCTTCTTCAAACAGAAAAATAGTAATCTACTCAGTTGCTCCTTTTACAAAAGCTGTTCCACACATTTGATCATTCCTGTAGCCTTTCCCTATACCTTTTCCACCTCCACAGTATGCTTTTTGAAAGGAAGCAGACTCCAGCTTATGCAATGGCATAATAACGTTGTCTGTGCTAGTCTTTATTACTTTTCAATCATTTCTAACACTGTTTGCTTTCTAACCACTACTGAGCATTGAGATGATGTTTTCATAGAGATATTTATTATAATACGAAAATCTCATTCCTACATGACTGCCAGTAGAAACACCATCTTTGCATTAATAATGTTGGGATAGTTTTTCTCCCAGCTGCATCACCTTCACTTACTTGCATTTAATTTTATCCGTAAGTTCCTCACTAAGCAGCTTTACTGCCCAAGGTCCTTTGCAGTTCTTCAGAAACATTGGCTTGACATCCATCCTTAATGCAGGATAACTAAATCACTGTAATAGTGCACTTGCCATCCTTTTGGGATAACAGTAGTTTAATGGCAGCTCCATTAATAGAAACAAATGCTACCTGCTGAATACTCATTCCATGGGAATTCTTTTTATTTGACTGGAAAACATTAATTTTAAATGAAATGAATGCTTACCTGAACACTATGATGTGGAAGTCTGACATTCGTTCCAAAGATCATAAAGGAAACATACAGTGTCTCTATGGACCATGACCCCTCCCCAGTGATACAGTAGTCTAGTAGCTAAAGCAAGAGATGAGGAATTACAAAATCCGGATTTGAATTCTGTTGTTGTCCAAAGTTTGGACAAATAGTTCTCTTATCCTCTGCTTTCTTCCTATTTATGGACATATGGTCATTTATCTGTGAATTAATCTGAGGTCTTTAGAAAAGCAAGCATGTATTTATATTTCTTATTTACTTCACTATATAACTAATGCATTTGTATTAGTCCATAAATAATAGAGAGATGCTGCTGGAGGAAAAAGGCAGGTTAAATTGTTAAGATACAAATTTTGGTTTAGCGTTGTGCTGTCAACACCATTAAGACACAAAATGATGGAACAAGCAAAATGCATGGTCAGGTTCTAGATCCTGTTGAAATAATACTGAGGTATCTGAAAAGTCTCCCTGTCCAAAACTTTGAATTTTTATCCCAAGGTAAATTACAAATTGCAGTTAAAATTCTGAATTTATTTGAAACCAAATAAAAAAAAATCCGTTTAAAAAAAAAAAAAGAAGATATTTAATTAGGACGTCACTAACTGTCCTGTTGCAGCATCACTGGAAATACTGATTTTTCTGCAATGATTTTGATATAACTTTTTAACTTGGCTTCCTCAGCCTGTAAATTACTTTTGAACTTATTGGTGACTTTAAGCCATATTTTAAATAGATCAGTAATATTAAATTCCCACAAATTTTGTGAAATAGATTGGCAAGCAACCTCTTTAAAGGAAAGTATGAAGTCTGAACTCATTGTATGTTACACATTACAGAATCCACGTTAAAGAAAAATTTAGGGATGCCCAAATCTTATATAGATCTTAGTTCATGTTGTTATTTTTTTTAATTTTAATTTCATTCCCAGTATTAGTTTTCCAATACTTTCTTAAAAAAAACCCAGAGAATCCAGTAAATCTGATAATTTTTCTCTCACCTTAGGATTCCTTATTTGTTAATGATATCGTCACAATGCTTTTCTTAGTTACAGTCTCACATGAAGCATAAATGTTCTGAAAAATCTTTTTCCTTGAAACTTCATTACATTGCATTTTGCAATACAAAGTATGTAAAAGATGGAATGATTAAGTAAAAATGAAGCATCTCTTCAAGGTGTTTCTGTAGTTAGTCATGAAAATTTCAAACAAACTGCTACTTTGTTGAAAGGCACTGCAATAAAGTCTCTCCACCAGAAAATTTCCGGCCACATTCTGCAATAACTTTGGCAATACTGGCCTTCTCTGCCCAAACAGTGCAACTCTGAGAAAGTGCAAATATTTCCCTTGAGTGTCATCGGTGTCTGGCTTCATAAATATGGAGTATAGAGATAGAAAACATAAATTCTTTTTTGGCTCAGGAAGAAAGAAGACTACACAAAATTGAAGACATGGAGGATATTTTTATTAAATGCCCACCCCCAAAACCAATTTCCCTTGGAAGCATCAAGGGCTTCTATATGATACATGTTCCAATGCAATGGCTCAGACACTATGCTGTCTATGAGAAAGGAAAAAGAGTAAGCATGGAACCGTGAAAGTCTTACAGAGAAGACAAGATACCATTTTGATTTTCTTATTCAAGTTTGAATAGTTACAATGTACAGAGACTATGTGACACATCAAGGTAATGTAACTAGTCAAATGACACAGGCAGAATTAGGGATCAAGTTCTCTAGATCTTTAGATGTCTGGAGTATTAAAATTTTTGTCATAACCAAACCATTTCATAACCAATGGTGTAACTTTATACTGTATTTTCATATACTACATTGACCATTTGTGTTAAGTTTTATGCTTTTACTTTTTTAGTAGCTAAAAATGAGACTAGTTCAGCCTGAGCAATTTGAATGAGGTTGCATGATAAATATGGTTCCCAGCTTTGGGATGCACAATTGATATCAACCGTCAGTGACGGGAAAATACCTTACGGATTTAACAATCAAAGCTAAACAAAGCAAGCTTTCATAAACGGTATGTCATTTCTCTTTTTTCCAGCTCTTTGCTTTGTTTACCACCCAGTCACTAAAAGCTTGTAGTCCTGTTCATTAAGAAAAGATCATGATAATCCTCCCTAGTTTCCTCTCACCATGCACAAGTGCTGTGCTGCAGTATGAGTGGCAGAAATATTCAGCTTGCCTCACCAGGCTCTTATTTGGCTTTCAAACTCCTAATCAAAACTGGCATTTTATTGCCCCTAGTGATTATCTCTGTTAAAACCAATGCACTCCTGTCTTGTATCATTCAAATGTTTACAACACCTACCCCGTCTCCTGCACTAGCACTCTATACCAGTTACTAGAAGGATCAAAAAACAGTAATGAGCTACATAGTTACATTAATTCATTATTTCAGAACCACATATACCTATAAATGTGTGCATTTTGTGAAACACATGAAAAAGAAAGAAGTTGGAGAACTTGATGGAGATACAGCCCATTAAAACCAGCCTAGAGCATTTAAAAAATGAGAATTGTATGCAGCCAAAGGAGTTTCTAACCTCCAGCCCCCATGGGGATCTCATCGTCCACTCTGCTTTCATTCTAGCCTAGTGGAAGTGTCTTTGTCAGCTTCAATGAAAGTTAGAACATTCCTTTACTTCTTGTTGCTAGATTTTGTTTTCTTTTAAATAAACATCAACAATAATTAAATTCCAGTAAAATTAGAGTGGCTGCTCTTAAAAGGACTTCGACAAGTGTGTTAACGTCAAGGTGGAAGATAGCCGAGAAAATACTGGAGCATTTAGATGCATTATCAAAGATTTTCATTGAACAATGTAGGCTGTCTAATTTGGATGATTTTTTTTCCCCCGTATAGCACAAGATTCCTTTCAAGGCTTTGGCAACAAAATACATCAGCTATAAACAGCTCTTCTATCTTCTCATTTCCCATTAGGTAACTTTAAGGCAAGAGCTCCTTTCAGGCGCTCTGAAGCTGGCAAAACCTGATTGAAAAAATATAACCTAAGAAAATCGGAGTTATGGTCAAGCTGAAAAGGACTTATATTTTCTGAAATCATGGGCATTCACAGGAAGGACATCTAAAGGACTTTAAAACTTAGAGATTTTACAGTTTCTACATCCTTTGACTAGAGAAAAAATGATGTGCACCACAAGAGTATTAATTATATAATTTCCTTTAAACAAACACTTATCCATGATCAAATATGATGCACTGACATGGGTTTTATCTCTCCAAAAACTGCAGATATTTTCATGTGGTATAGGACTGCTTTGTACTTGGAAGTCTACAGATTCTGTGTAGAATGATCACCTGGATGCACTTGGGCATGCTTTTATAAGGTTCTGAGCCTAGGCAGATGAGCCTGAGAAAGATTGAGAAAATGGTTATTGTTACTATATTATTTAGAAATCAGGAGTTGTGGATTATTATAGGTTTTCTTGTGCATGGTTAAAGAAAACATAAATTGATGTAAACAGATGTGGTAAATACACTCTTATTGTACTGTCAAGGCACAGGTGATTTATGTACCCTGACAAGTTGGATGGATGATGTGTTTTCTGATTTTTTGTGGGTGTTTTTGTATATGCTGTGAATTTGATTACTTGCCTATGCCCTTCTGTAATCCAAGCTGAAGTGAATCACAGGAAGAGCTGATGGTGGTTTTAAGTCACAGCCTGCTTCAGAATTCTTTCTTTCTTTTTTTCTTTTCTTATATGAGACTTTCCTTTGCACTGATTCACTGGTCCCTTCATTCCTTGAGCCTTCTGAATCCAGTGTGCAGCAATATTCTTTCAGTGTTCTCATGGCTAGAAGATGTATGTTCTCTTTGTGTCTGTCATGTTAATCATAAATAGTGTGATTAACATGGATTACTACCTCAGAATATCACACAGACTATTTTTAAAATACATGTCAGGATTTAAAGTTCTGACTGACAGCTTTGGGCACATTTGGATTGTTGTTCAGTTAATTTTGAAAGAGAAGAGCTCCATCAGTTCTAATGGAAATTACATTTCTTGTGTTTCCTGATATTGTTGTTATAGAGTTGCAGGCCTGAATTTCTGACTATTGCTGGATTAAGAAATTGGTAGGCTGTTTATCTGTTGGATCTGAACAAGAACTAGCACCACACTCAGGTGTCTTACCCCTGACTGAGAGGAATACCGCTGGGGTGAAATAATCCATCTACTCATTCAGGTTTTGGAACTTCTTTTGAAACAGCAGAAAAAGCTGCTAATTAGCACTAACAACGATGGTGCTTTTTTTGTCCTTGAATCCTCTCCTAATGAGATTTCTTTTCAACTTGCTACAGTGCAGTGCCTGCATTAAATTGCTCAGTGTATGCAGCAGCTTTGAACCTTCATTTTGAAAAAAATCTTCATTGAAGTGGCAGCCCCCCCTCCCAACCACAAAAATTGAAATTTTGAACACTAAGTGAAATATTAATAGGATTTAATGCAAATTAATTGATACAGAGAGATGAAGAGCTTAAAAAACCACTTACTTTGGTGACTGTTTTGCTAGTTTATTGGAGGGAGGAGGGGTTGCCCTATTCCTTTCAAAAGAAAATCTCTGGGATTTCTCCTTCATGTTTCACATACATGCTGTTTCCTGTAATATCAATTATACAATAGTGGGTGTATGTGCAAAACAATTATCTGCAAAGGAAAATATGCCATAAAGGAATCTGCTGATTTTTAATTTGATGACCAATATGCTGCAGTGCAAATCCAACAGTTAAAGCTGGGCTAGAAGGAAAGGCAGAAAAGCAGAAAGTGCGGCAGGTTTGCGTAAAGCCTGCCAGGATTTCCACAGCTTTGCAGCAGGATGACCTGTGCGTGGAAGGGACTGTGTGGCATCTGTGTATGTTGCTCTCTTGATAAAGTTGATGATGCTGTGAATGAGGAAACCATGGAGGTTTTGTTTTGTAGTTAAGTGTCTCTGAGGTCTGCACACTTGGAGCTTTTGACTACCTAGTAGAGTTGGAAATGAAAGCAGGGCTGGAGTTTGTTAAAACCAGTATGAACATGGGAAGATTGATATGATACTTGCTTTCTAACTTCTACTTTTTGAGGCTTAGGAGCAGACCATGTCCTATGTCAGTTTTCTTCAGCATCACAAAGATTTTGTCTCAGTACATAAATAGGCAAATCTCAGCCATTTAGTTCTCTTAATGGAATAAAATTCTTTACATGCTTACACTGATATGTTCAAGATCTAAAAGCTGAGTGCTCTTATCCAACCATTACAATCTTCATCAGTGATAAAATAATTATAATAGCGTTTCACCATATTGAAGTCAGAGTTATTAACTGACGGTAGAACAGAATCTGAACTAGTGAACAGAACAAAAACTTCTTTAAAAGTTAAGCTCAAAATATGCATGTACTTTAATAAATATATTAATATATGTTCAAAGATAGGCAGAAAGAAGAAATGCCTCCTTTTTCAACAAGTATCCAAAAACATTGTGAAAGTTTATATATACCATTATGGAAGTAGCACTGTGTTAAAAGTATGAACAAATTAAGAAAACTCTTGATTAATTCATAGTTTAAATAATCTTCTTATGGGTTTGGTGAAATTTCCATGTTTGGGTCTTTAAGTCTCGTTTTCAATTGTTTAAAATATAGTCTAAACATGAAAAGAGGCACAAAAGGGCAGGACATATTGATACAGAAAGATGTGGATCACTGAGTCTCATGCATTTCCACACCTTATGTCAGCAAGCTGCTCTTGAAAACTGTTTTTTCCCCAACTGCCACCACTTCATACTCAGCTTAAAGCCTACCAGTCATACTGGCTTCTTTCCATCATGCACATGCTCACCACAAACAAATACTCTGCGGGCTAAATTATGCTCTCAGCTACACTTGCACAACTTCACTTATTAGAGATTATGTCTGTGGTGACACCTGTGCAATTCCATTAGCCTTTCAGTGCTATAGGTCACTGTCACCAGGACCAGCATCTGAAGCTAATGGGATTTCTCTGCTGCACTGTAGAATGAAAGTTGCATGGCAACATTTCTGTAGCTGGTAATTATGCATTAGACGATAAGAACTCATTTCTGTTGTCAGAGTCTAGTTATTTTTGTGGTGCTCATAGCCAAAGGAAAATATTGTTTATAAATGGCCAGATTCTGAAACACTCATTCAAGCTGGGCAGTATCTTGCCTACCTTCATGAGTAAGGTACTGCTTAATGCAAATAAGGTTTTAGAATGTGGCCCAAAGCAGATGAAAGTGATACAGAAATCAGAGAGAGCATTACATGTGTAATCTCACATGTATTCATTTTCAACTTCATTTTTTCCAACAGATTACATTTGAAAGAATGTAAACACAAACTCAATTTAAAGACATGAAGTTAAGGTCCTGTTAAAGTAATTTATCTGTGTTGCTGTAGCATACCTCTTTTGGGCACTTCCAGCACTGGAAAGTAAAAGATCGATAACAGAATGATTTATTTTGTGGCAGGCATGAACATAGTTGAGAACAGTGTGTTGCTTGTTTTCATAACAAAGGAAACAAAAGTCAAAAGTATTACAAGGAACAACACACCTTCAGATTTAATACCTGCAGACTTTCTGTTTCAGCAGCCTAAGTGAACTTAGGTAAGCTGCTACAGTGAACAGAATTATAAGAATTTTCTTCTACACTGGTAAGGGACCCTAAAAGATGCTGCTGTCAGGATACCCCTAAAAAAGTGAGCCTGTTTTGGAGTCTGGTTTCCATATACTCCTTTGCTTCACCCTAGTAACATTCTGCTTCCCCAGCCAGTGCTGCTGACCATCATGCCTTCAGGCTGTCCAGTAACAGGCCTTTCTTGTGCAGGGAGGAGGAGAAATTACAGAAGCTATGTTCTCATATAGCAATTTCTCTGAAAGTCAGGGTGGGGAGAGGATGCTTTCTGCCGAGAAAATCAGGCCTTAACTGTAAAATTCGGAAAGCTATGAGTGATGAAAGGGAGGTCTGAAGCTTATTCTAGCGCTGCTTCCATTATGCTATGGCTGCATTTTCTGGATGAGCTTCTGGTAATGACGAGTAGACAATTTTGCATTCACTGGCAGAGCCCTAAAGGCTGTCATTGCTTTGACCCTCTTCAACGCCCTGAATCTGACATGTATGCACCAGGCAATCATTTAAAAAGCCAAGAGAGAGGTAAATCAAGCACAATTTTGAGTTATTGCACAAGGGATAATAATACATGCTATAAGGAAATGTTAAATAGAAAAGGATATGCAGTTCCCAAAATAAAGCAAATCTCTTAAAGGACAGAAATTGGAGCTATCACAGTGAGATATACATCAAAATGAAATGATGCTTTGTGAAAACAGGCTAGTTTTTGTGAAGTGAGGCACAGTGATGGGAACTCCTGGTTGCTGGGATGAGCAAGCTTAACTACACTAGTCAGTTAAATTGCTTTATGATTAAATAATTGTACAGAGAGCCACCGTCTTAATTAAATTATAGATCTTGAGAAATGTATACACTGTGAGATGTTTCAGTATACATGTACTCTATCCAAAAAAGTTGAGTTATGTATTAGGTGTCAGCAATCTGCCTAGAAATTATGTTGCAGAAAGATATGTATGTATCCTGTATGTGGTAGTAAAATGAACAACTACCCCTTTATTAACTCTTTTACTGATAAAAAGTACACTTTGTGAAGCAAAAACAAGCCAACAAGTGGAAAAAGCTGTGAATAGAAAGATTCATTTGTACCCTGACAGTTTTGGACTGAATAATCGTAGCCTGGGCTCCAGAATAGCTTTGTCTTCCCAGCTTCTTAATGTGGTAGTATTTGACATGCTTTGCAGAAAATTGACCTTCTGGCAGAATCTTTCAGGAAAACGTGTATCAGGGAAAAAGACACTAGTCTTCTGATCATTTATACTGCAATAATTTCAGTTATAAAACATGAACGAAATCTATGCTAGAAAACACAGTGTGTAAAACAGAAGATTATCTCACCTGATTGACAGATTGTCCCAAACTGAGGAAATAATCCTTCAAACCCTGAGCTTAGACTCTGGAATTTTTTGCCTGTGCTGTCAGCCTTTGGGATAAATCACATCTCTTCACTGTGCCTCTCTTTTTGCCCTGAAAAGTAAAGATAATTACACTGATTTATCAATGAGAAATTCTACAAAACCATAGTTATTTTAGCCAACAGTGTTTTCATTCATTCATTGTACTGGGATTTGGTTCACATTTTTGCCAGAAGGAACAAAATATTAGCATCAGAGTTAAACCAGAGTCAAAAAGAAACCAGTTCAACAAATGCAGGCAGAATCTTGCTGCAGGATAAGCTTCTGGTACTTCCTATATTATGTGATATATCTTATTTTCCAGCTGAGAGGGTCTTATCCAAAACCATGGAAGCACAGATAATTCTTTCCTTTGTTTCCACCATGCACTGGATCCAAAGTCACATTAAATAAGTTGAAGAGAAGGTTTCTGTTAGTGATGACTACTGGGGACTGATAATGGGAAAAATAGACAACTGTATGGTCCTTGTGTGACAAGGAAAAGACAGAGGCCAGCAATTTATTTATGGACGCTGTTTCATTGCATATATTATTCTTTATAACATGCAGTCCTGAGGCTGCCTATGATGGACAGGGGATATCTTTTGCATTATGCTTACACTTCGTGAACTTTATATGTACACCCCGGTGATAGAGGGAAATCCCTTTAGGGATTCTAACCTACTCTTCATTGCTGCCAGTTTTTTCCTAGGCTAGGGTCACTCCACTGATCTGGTTCACAGCACATTTATAGTTATTGCAGAGAGTAAACTGCAAAGCAGAAGTAGCAGCAGAGTTCAAAACTCTTAAAGGGCTGAAAAATGAACATTAAGGCATACCTTTGGAGGAATCACAAGTCACTGAAGGACTAACTTTACACCTATTTGCAACTTAAGTGGATAATTCTATTTGTGTAAATTAGGTAGAAAATGGTTGTCAAAAGCTGTCAGTCTGACTTATAACCTTTCATGCCAACAAATTAAAGAGCATAAAAAGGAAGTCAAATCCAACAGTATTAATAGAACACCCTGAAAAAAACAAGGAAACAATTTCACCAAAAGAATTCATCAAACTGTTACAAAACTAAATTAATTGATAGCCAAGGCAATATTGTTACACTCTTTATCAATTTGTGTGCTGATTTTAAACTGAGTTAAAAAGAAAATTGAACTCCTTCAGCTCTCAATATTATCAAAATCATGTAAGGAAGGACATAGAAAACTTCCTTGCTGTCCCCCATTGTTGAGCTGTGGCATTGGGAATACAGCTGAAACCTTAAACCTCCAAGGAGAAACACCTGGAATAAAAATCACACAGTTTTCTTTGAGCGTGTGTGGCTCGGTAAAAGTAAGTAAGATTTTAATGCTTTCATATATATTATTTCTCATTTTATACGCTCAGCTATATATTTGTTCCTCCAGTTTTCATCGTTTGCCCTGTACTCACAGCTGCGATCTAGCGGTAACAGTTAAGATCTGTCTCTTTCTTTCTTTCTTTCTTTATCTATCTATCTATTTATTTATTTATTTATTTTTTAATGTAGCAAATGATGGCATTTATGGCTGGCAGGAACAATATTCTTTAATCCTGCTTCTTTAAACAGGTATCTTTCTCTCCCCCATTCTATCTGAAGTAGTTTAGAACAGCTTATGAACAGCTGATTCACAAAATCAGGGAGAATTAAGTGCTTAGCAAGTTTTAATCTTTGGAAAATATCCAATAAAGTGCATTTGTTTGCTAATTTGCTCGTTTCTGCCAGCTTCACATGTTGTTCTTGTTATCCCTGGAGTGTGCCCAGTTGCCAGTCAGTACAAGAAAGGCTTTCTCCATTTCTGCAGATTGGTTTTGGCAACTGATACTGCCCCAACGTTTCCACTGTCTTCTGAAGGCTTGGCTAATAAAAAGGAGAGAAGTAAATGTGATCACAATGAACTTTCTTAAAAGATTTACAGTTTGTGGCAAAAAAATATGGTGACGTTGCTTTCCAGCTTCCAACAGAAAAGAAGTGGAGTAAGCACAACGTTCTGCTTGGGTAAGTGAGCATATATCAAGAAACAGAGCTCATTACTTACACTCATACAGATCATTTACATAATGTGTGATCTAACTCTACCTGAGTAAGCACATTCACACCCCCACCTTTATCTATAATTTTTTTTCTTCAAAAAATAAAGGACTCTGGCTGACATGACATCTTTAAGGGCATAAACGTTTTGGGGTTTTTTTGGGTTGTATCTTTTTGATTGCTGTATTGCTTTGATATACATCTAAGGAAAAAAATATTGTCACTGCTTTTTAATTCAAGTAGTGGAAGGGAGGAACTGAAAAAGTCTGGTTTTACTCTTGGGTTTTTCAGTACTTTGAAGATACTGGATTCTCCTCTACAATACTAGCAAGGTTAAAAAAAAAGTTTGGAAAACGTTATGATTCTCTTGGGTATGTACTATGTAGATACTGATTCAAGAATTTCTGAAGTGGAATTAGAGGACAATCTTTAAGTTCTGTATTTAAACAGAAAGAGGTAAACTATTTTAAAAGAACAGAGCAAGTTTTCAAGTAAACGATCAAAAGAAGAAAATGCACACGGCATTAATACTGGGTCTGGCGCTGTCAGATTGCTCATGCAGTGTTCATATTCTTTCATCACTTTTTCCAATTGCTTTCAAAAACCCAAGGAAAGAAAAAGGATCTCTCTGAATAATTTAAGGTACTTCTCTCTTTCCAGTCATCAGTCCTTTTGTTCTTGTGTATATCTGTAACCTCACACAAGTAATTTTAATTTATCTGTTGTTGTGATATAACCATCTAAACATCTAAAGCAGTGAGAGAGCAAAATAGAAAATAAAGATTTATAATGTTTTAAGGAAAAAGGGAAAAGAAGGCAAAAAATCTTTTAATCTGACCAAAGATTTACAAAGAATTGAGTGATGCAAAGATTTCCTTTGCAAGAGGTCCATTAGTTTGCCAGTCATTACCAACTAAAGGGGGCATCTAGAGAAGAATATAAAGTGAATAGCTTTTTATTTAAGACGCCATGCTTACAAGGTTGTTTTTTCCCCCTCCTTTGATTTATACCAGACTTCTGAAATGCTCTGTTTCTGGAGACTCACCCAATATGATTAGCATCATCATTTGTATTACAATAGTACCTCAGAAGCCAGAAGTTAAATCAGGAGCCTTTTGTACCAGACATTGTATGAACAGTCCTTGCCTTAAAGAGCTTACCAAATAAAAAAGAAAATCCTAAAGACAGGAGAAAGGAAGTATTACTCTTCTGTAATAGGAACAGTGACAGAAAGAGTAACCTAAAATGCCCAGGGAAAAAACCCTAAATGCATGGAGAAATTGAACCAACTTCTTTTGAACACAACTCTGCTTTGACCAGAAGATTCTTGTTTCTCTGAGGTACTTTATCACCCAATTTACAACTTGCAGTAATTTCAAAAGAAACATTCCTCATTTTAGAACCAGACTGGCCTCCATCCCATAGTCATCACTTTTGTAAATTCACAACAAAAAAATGTGTCAGGGAAGTGAGAAGTTATAGGCAGTATTAGTAGAAGAAAACATATTCTGAGACAGGTAATATAATAACCAAAGAAAGGCTGTCTGCATGTCTGCTGGATTCTAATTCTGAGCACAAATACAGTAAGTGAAAGGAAATATTTTGTGGAAAATACTCTGTCCATATGGTTTGTTTTCTTAATTCCATATGAATTATATACAGCAGCACTACTTAGCTTCACAAACAGCAACTGAGGCACAAAGCAGCCTACCTCTCTCCTTGCAGCCTTGACTCCAAAAGCCAGGTACTGTGAGGAGATAAGCAGAAACCCTCATGCATTGCGGCTTGGCACATGTTGAATTATACAAGAAAATAAAAGACAATGATTGTGAATTTAGTCAAGTTAGGCTGAGACTTCAGAACAGGCATGAAAAATGAAGATCAAGGGAAGTGGTGGTAAGAAAGAAAAAGAATTTTAATAAAAACAGGCCACTATGTCTAGGAGGCTGCTTAGGCTTCTTTCACAGGAAGGTCAGGAAGTTGCCCGACCTTATCTGCATTGCTTGGAAAGTATCTTGATTTTTATTTTTTGGTATCATGAAAGTATTTTAAACACTGTTTACACATCTTTGATTTTATGTACTGCAGCTTCAGACATGGGTAGGGCCAGGAGATATATTCTGCTTTTTGCAAGGTAATTGCCTTGCTTGAATGGCCAAATTGAGTTCTCATCTCTGGGGAGAAAGGATCAAAGGAAGGGATGAAGGGGCCAGTTCTGCATATATGTGTATCTTGATAGAGGAACTTATTCTTTTAAGCAAATGAAAGAGGATCTATTTTACTTTTTTTGGAAGCTTACTAATGAACTAAAGATGTATCTGGGAGGCTGTCATCAACCCCCTGAGTAGCAATGATTTGAAACAGTTTGTCATATGTACTTGATCCTGATTAAAATAAGACAAATTAACAAGTTTCACTTCTCTTGATGGAGAACAGATACCTGTCATTCAGTGGTTTTTCCATCATGGACTAATTCTTTCTGGGGGTTTTTTTGGTGGTTTTTTTTTTTTTTTTTTTACTCCCAAATAGATAATTTTAAAAGTATTAATATTCAGCAGTAGGGTAAATGCAACCCATTGCTTTGGCACTGTAATGCTGCTCCCGGGCTGTGGAAAGCCGCCAGCCCCAAGGGCACGGACAGGCCTCGTTGCCCTCAGCTGTCCACCTGCCGCCGAGGCCCAGCTCCACCCCAGCTCAGGCGTGAGAGCTCCCTGCTCCTGCCACTCTGTCTGCCACTTCTCATCTTCTTCCATGCTGCGTATGGCACGGCTCAGCCTGGGTGCCGACTCACGGCCGTGCTTTTGCCCGCAGCTGCATGGCCGCGGCCGGAGCCTGCTGTGCCGGGGCCTCGCTGCAGTGCTGGGCTGGGGGTCCCCAGGCTGCACCCACCGGTGAGAGCCCCTTGCCCGGCAGCGCCGCGGGCTACTGCTCCTGAGGGACATGGCCCAGAGGGTTGCACTAAGGCAGAGCTCTTATTTATTTTCTAAGAAAACCTGCCTCCTTTGCTTCAGATAAAATAGAAATGAAGAACTTCAGGGCAATATATTTCTAAAACACTTGTATGGGAAGAAAGGGAGATTCTTAGGTGATTTGTTGGCCAGGTAACAATATGAAACATTTTCATCGTTGATAGCTGGAGCCCACATAGGTCCATTATTTTTTGGGTGGATTGTTCTGTTCAGATTGGGGCAAGGCGGTGTTGTGGTGAGGGCAGGGGAGAGCCAGCCCCACAGCAATGGGAGGAATGTCCCCAGCGACCTGGGCCTGAGCGGCGGTTCCTGCCGCAACTGCTAACTCACCAAGTCAGGCTCTGCTCATCTGTCAGGCTCAAATATCTATGGCAGTACTCGTCTGCCTGTTTGGTATTCAATTACTGGTTGTTGTGAAATGGGAAACTCTCTTTTTAAACATTGATACTATTAATTAATTGCAGCAAGGAGGCATAAATGTTTCTTTCTCAGCCACCCACAAGGTGGCTGACACTCTATGCGAAGCCTGAAAGAGACTGAATAGGAATAGACATTTAATTATTATTTTTTTTGAGGAACATAAAATTACATGTTTGCTAGAAGTAAAAGATTATTCTCCATACATTCCCCCTAGCAGTAGTAGATGCTAGGCAGAAAAAAAGTGACTTGCTAATGTCTGGTAGGAAATCTAGTTCTTGATCTGTGCCATGCCAGACTAGGTTTCAGCTCAAACTATTTTGCATTACAAAATATAGATAGCCAACTCCATTAGTTATGTTAAAATAAGTGAGTCTTTCAACTGTGGCAATATGAGTTGAGTAAGTGAACCTGATGAAAATAAGATTGTTGTTATTTTATTACCCAAGTCATCTTATCTAAAGTATCTTATTTTTAGATTTTGTCACAGATGTCTCTTGGTGGATGAGAAAAGGACATTTCTGGAGTTCAGAAGATGAGAATATCCCCGGACTTTCCAAATCATTTCTTTATAAGCAAATGTTACTGCAAACAGAAAAATTCAGGACTCAGTAGCTTATCTTATAACTAGCTTTTATGATTCATTGACATTTCTAGGTTTCTTACCATCATCTAAACATGGTGTCAGTAAACATAAAATCTCTTTTGCTGTCTTGGCATCCTGGGCCCAATATTTCTAGTATAATGCTAATTTTCCTCTAAGGTTAGTAAAAGTGTTTACTGATCCTTACAATTCCATTCATGTAAAGGAGAGCTGTTTTGTAAGCAATGGATTTTTGGTGAATCCTGTGGCACTCACTCAAACAAAAATACCCAAAACCAAATAAATCAGTCTTGTGATGATTTCAATGACAAGCATTGTAAGATTTCTTTTAAATGGAGAAAAGGTTGCTGCCACAAAGATTAATTTTTAGTGTCTACCTCTTAGGGTTCTGTGTGTGCTAAAAAATATTTTGAATAATTGATAAAGATGTGGTTGATAGGCTTAACCTAAAGCAACAATTGTGAAGTAATGTTAATGAAATGTAATAGCTGAGGGGGAAAAAGTTATTTCTTTGTTGAAGTATATAATTTTGAATTAGCTTTTCACTGTGAATTTGCTTTTGTTAAATGCAAATCCCCCTACTTGCAGAAAAGTGTAAGCTATTGCATCTTTGCCACAGCATAAAAGCATCCCTAAGGGTACATACTGTAGAATAGCTTAAAGACAGTGAATCCATAATCTAGATGACCTCCTCTTGACTTGTTCATGTAATAATATCCCAAAAGGTTTGTCTGCCTAGCTGCAAAAGCAAGAAGATCACCTTTTCCTTGCTTTGTCTTTTTGAGGCTGAAAATGCTTAAAGCCCTTTAAGGAGAGAAAAAGAAAAAAGTAGCTATTTATTTATTTTGATGTTAAAGTGTTGCATTTTCATAACAGCTACGTTTAGGTTGACACTGCTACAAATAATCTCTTTATCTGTGTATAATCATTCCATATTTGGGACAATATTTACCAAATTTTCGGAATGAATCACACTTAAGCAACAGCAAACCTATTGCAAAAATAAATTTCCTATTCAGGAAATCATGTAAAGAATTTTTTAATGGCTTGTATTTTATCACAAAATATGAAACTCCATAGTGTTTAAAAATGGGACCAACCTTTCCCCATCTCTCTCCCCAAATTTATCTCATTTGATTTTCTTTATATGTGCATATATAGTTTCATATTTAGAGGTACAACAGCTCTGTTGTGAGTGTTTGTGCCATTAGATTTTTCATAAATTCAAAATCTGGATCTCTGGTTATATTGCTTGATATCCCAGACATGATGCAGGTGTAGTAGCTTCCACTGCTCTTATTCAAAACATATGGAAGACAGCAGTTCTACTTGATGAGTCAAACATGGGCAGCATAGCTCTGAGGAGACAGAAGTAGCAGTAAGGTTTGTTTTAAAAAGCAAACTAACCAGCTAAGGAACCAGATGTGAACCTGGCATGTTGTTCTGTCTCTGAACTCTGCAGGTTCCCCATTTTGCCTTACAACTCTTCTTTCTAACCTCTTGAGTCCAGGTTTTCATTTCTGGATCAATTAACTTTGGGTTTTGGCAACTTGGTTTAAGTTTTATTCATAAACTAGTAAAGCGTAATGACTGTTAATCTTCAACCTTCTTTAGAAGGACTAAGTCAAATAAATAGTAAGTTTTCATTTGTTCAAAGGAGGGGGTTTGTGACATATGAAGTGAACAAATATCCTGTTTTTATAAATGTAGAGTAAATTTAGGATTAATATATAATTTACCTTGCATTTTTGGGATCAATTACTGAGGCATTTGGTGCTTTAATTGCAACTACCGTTTTATTTCTGAGTAACTGCATAAAAAGCTTTTGTTTGCCTTGTAGCAATCTAATCCCAGGATGATGTGCGTTAAGTTGTTTTGGTTTTTTTTTTAGGTTAGAAATGAAATTTTAAGATATAGTTCCTCTTGGGTGGCATTTATAATGCAGTCTGATCTGCCTTCTATGCACATGTCAATGCATGTTTTATGGAGTCTTGTCTTAAAACTAGAGCCACTGCTACTGTGAAGTGGATATCACCCTCTTTAGTTATGGATAGTTAAACATATTAAAAACATTCCTTTTTTTCTGCACTAGTAATTGAGGGTTTTAGATTATTTGTATGTTATTTATAACATAAATCCCTAATATTATTAAACCCACACACTAAGGTGTTAAACAAAAAGTAGCAACTTCCATAAGAAACCTGCTCTTCAACCAGGAATCTCATTAGTAGTACAAAGCAGGATTACTGTTTACTCACTGATAGATGCATCTTTTTAATACACTTATTGGAAAAATTTAACTCTTCTGTAGCATCCAAGACTTGAATTGATTTTGAAGACTTTTCTCCCTAAGCATTTTCTATTACTTTGTAAGGTTTTGTAGTACTGGTAAGAAATATGAGAGATGTAAAACCCATAAATCACAGGTTTAGATTGAATTATGTCTGAGATTCTCAGAGCGGAAAAAGCAATTGAAAAATGAGTATGTTTTTTCTTCCCTATTTCTTTCTTTCTGTAATCTAACAGCTTACATTAGCCAGGGCTCTCTACTATGAATGCACATTTAAGAAACCTATCTATGACAGGATACTAGTCAGGCAATGGGAGAGCAAGACAAATGACTGAATTGCAATGCTGGACTTCAGGAGAGCACACTTTTGTGTTATTTGGGGATGCTCTTAGCAGGATCTCATGTGGAATAGGACCAGAGGGCTTAAGGGGGTCCACAAGAGCTCAGTAATCTTCAAGAACAGCATCCTTGGAGCACAAGAACTGTCCATTGCAATGTGCAGAAGGTCGATCAAGTGCGGCAGAGAGACAGCATGGATGAGCAGGGCACCCCTGATTCAGCTCAAATGCAAGAAGGAAGTGCACAGGAGAAGGAAGCAGGGATGGGATTCTTGGGAGGAATATGGAGACATTTCCTGAGTGTACAGAGATGGATTTGCAAAAGTCAAAGCTTATCTTGAGCTGAAACTAGCAAGGGATAGGAAGATCCGAAAAAAAGGCTCCTCTTACATATGTTGACAGCCAAGAAAAAATTGGGACCCTCAGCTTAACAGTGCAGTAAACCTAGGGAAAAAAGACATACATGGAGTGGCAAATTGAATAAAAAAAACCCCGGCTTAGGTAAAAAGAACAAACTTTCAGTTTTGTTGTTTTCAGAACTTAATTTTGTTGATTGTCAAACTGGAAAAGGAGTATTTAATTTCAGATTGTCACAGCCCATCAGGCTTTTTTAACTGATTCAAAACATACATTCAAGTCTATTCAAAAGTACGTTATTGTTCTCTTGGTTGGCTTGCTGCACTTGTTGCCCACTTATTTGAACTCTTGACTGCCTCCTATGAATCAGTGACAATGTTTTAGCAGAATTACTTTCACCTGTGTGCATCAGCTGGTAGCAAGGAGTGCTGTCCAGTGAGTCCTACTAAAATTCTAAAATACTACTGTTTCTTTTTGCCTCAAGACATGTTTAAGCCTTCATGCAAACTGTGAATATAGCTGCACGGATCCAAGTGCCCATTGCCATTAATAGTATTCCAATGTCAACAGTGGCTCCTACTAAAAATGAATTCCTCGTCCCTCCTTTATTTTTTTCCCAAACCCAAAGAGTTCTGGAAAAATACTGTTATTCAAGAAGTTGTTGCACTGGTAAATTTATGATGATACCGTGTGTCGCATTTTCAATCACTTTGTTGAACTGAAAACCAATAACCTATCAGCATCTTACCAGCAATTCTGAATTTTGAGTAGTGATGTTCTCTTGATTAACAAATACCTAATGTACAAAGAAAGTTCATTCTGCTTTCTCTTTAGGGAGTCTCACAGAAGAATAAGGACTTTTGCCTTCATTTTCAGTGAAGTCAGGTTTTATTACATTCCTTTTCGTCATTCAAGGAACTGCTGTGTCAAATGTTTTAAGACAACACTGTGGGAATTAATGCAGTAGGATGACCTGAGTAAAATTATAGTTTTCAGTAACTGCTTTCTGCACTGAATAAAGAAGTAAATTAATCCTCTGTGCTCTCATTTTGTAGCATAAAGTAAGGTGCATGGATTAAATTACACTTGGGTGAGCTGCTTTGTTTAATTTGTGCCCTAGAAAAAAGCAGCTTTTTTTTGTTTTGATGAGCCTAACTCGGGGGAGCTGCAAGCAGCATTGGAGTTTTACCTCAGCAATGTAGTCTTGTTCCAGCAGAGTTGGTGCTTAGCTTGTGGACTTTAGTGGGAGGCATTTTTCCAGTTGATCTCTATCTTAAATAAGTGATGCAAAAGGACTAAATCAGGTGTGCTTTGCAGTGTATGATTTTCAGTGTTCAAATACCTCCTGGATGCAGCACAAAGCTGAAGGTTTAGTGTACTGCTCGCTGTCCCAAAAGCATGGGTATTACAAAGATGGACTATAGTTTATAGTGGCCAGATCCTACGTATCCAGTTTAACACCTTTGTCTGTTTGTGTAACACTGCAGAGTCAGGTAAAGCAAACTGGAGTTGAGCCAATGGCAAGCTTTACCCGATACAGCAGTTTCTCTGCCTTCCTATGGTAATTTAGAGCAGGCTTCAGGGACTTTTTTTAATTATGCAAAGTATCTATATGGTGTTTGGCTGTCTAGGCTGGAGGGGATTGAATTATGGCATAGGCTGCCTTTCCTACTTGCTCAATAGTTGTAGTATGGATACAGACTCATAATGGCTGAGATTCTGACCCCACAATCATTTTATTTTTTTTTTATCAAGCTAGCGTGAAATTCAAAGTTAGTCTCAAATATGTATTTACAGGGCATAAGGTTAGGGAATAGAGAGATAATTTTGCATAGTGACTTCTTCAATATAGTCTCTGAAGTAGTTAGAATGGGAGATAGGCTAAATGAGTCAAATGGTTTTATATTTGATAGGGGTAAGGTAAGTTTTTACCACTTTTTGCCCAAGATTTTAAAGATAGATAGTTTATAATTTAAATGTGTTAGTAGAAAACCTGTAAATTCCTCTACTTTAAAAAGGTGCAACTGTATGGTTGAAAAATAAAAAAAAAGGCTTCAAATTCTTGAACAAGCCATCTTCAAATAAAAGCACTACAGAGTAGGAGGTAGGAGCTCGGTATATGGCAAATAGTAAGGAAAAAAAGTCCTCTTGAATTCCATCCACTTATCACTCCTTGCAGCTGTTGCTGTAATTTCCTACAGTGAAGTGACATTTTAAAAATGCTCTTTGTCTTCATGATTTGGAGCAAATTACAAAATGCATGAAGTACTACAGAAAAAAAAAAAAGGTACTTTCTGAGCACTGGATCAGCAACATCATGTCCAGTGAGATACTGCCAGTCTGGAATGTTTAAAAGCTGCTTAAAGAGGTATTTAATTGAGGCAAAGACTACACGTAGCTTACTAGGAGACTTCCCAGCTGTTGCAGTACATCTCACTACCCCTTTTGTGTGTCCACACACGTGCAAATATGAACTTGCACATTTTCAGATCTTTGCTTATGAATTCCCAGTTGTGGGTGCAGGAACCAACGGTTTGACTGTATGCTAAGTGCATCAAATCTCCTACTTCACTGCTGCAGTCTTCTAATGGGAGGTGCTATTGAGTTGGGAGAAGAGAGCTGGAAGGACTAGCTGGACCTCTCATAGAACAAGAGATGAGAGTAATATACAACCTTTCTGAGCATGACTGCATTTTTACAACTCTTTCATTTTGTATGGTACAGATAAGTCACATGGTATTGTACAGTCAACAGATGATTTCAGATTGATTGCCAGAACTGAAGAAAATAGGAATATTTAATAACTCTTCTTTGGGATCTAGACAGAAATCCTGCAGTGATACTGGAGGAGCCTAAATAGAGAATTGTATCCCTGTTACCAATGTTTGCAAATGCTAGAAGAGATACTTGTCTTTATTGAATGCTGCTCTATAACTCAGAGAGAACCTTCTCTTGAAGCTTGAAGTGAAAAGCTTTTAAAGTTTATTATTAAATATTCAGTTATTTAAAAGAACGTTTTAAATATTTTTTCCAAGGGAGCTGGGTGGATATTGGCTAACTGCCAAAACAGAAGGTACAAAATGCAGAGATGTCTGCTCTGTCTGGAAGGCTTCAAAATGTATGTAATTTTGTGTGAACTTTTTAGTTTTCCTAACTCACTAGACAACATTGCTCTCAAGAATGTCATTGTGAAAACTTTTAGAGCTGTGAGGTGAGAACATTTTAATGTGTATTGTCTTTTTATGAGATACATTTGAAGAATACAGTTACTGAAGTAGTGCAATGTAGCTGGTAGATAGATCCGTGCTGGAAAGCTGTCATGTTGAAATTCTGGAAGAGAATGAGGAAGAAGAGCATGCCCTTTAAAGAGCGATGAGCACAAATCAGATTTGAATCAACAAATATTTGACAAGGGATGAAATTTAAGTTTTTATTATGAGGAAAAATAACAGAGTTGTTCTCTTAAATTTTGTTGTTTAAGTTTCAAAGTCCTAATGGTGATAGGAATGAATAGGGGAACAAACTTTGTTACATACATGTAGATTTTTTCACTTTTCATGATCTCTTCATAATCACTGTATGTGAAGATGTTCAGGCCCAGAAATACTGACATCTTTTGAGAACATGTTCCCCTCTCTGTGATTTCACCCTATTTGAATGTGAATTTATGTAAGGGTTCTAACTCCAACTGTATCTTTAGACCTTGCTCCATATAATGAAAAAATTACAGCTATCCTTTCAAGTCCATGGAACTTTCTTGTGGATCCTTAACTCCACAAAGCAAATTTGTTTGCTTCCTCCGTCCTCTCACTTGAATTATCTCCCCAGATTGCTTCTTTCCAAATTGTCCCAGCTGCATTCTACATCAAAATAAATACTTATATCATCCTTAGGAAATTAATTTAAAACACTCAAAAAGGATTTTCTATGGCTGCTATATATTATTCTAGCTATATTGGTTTTAATTGTACCATTAAAATAGACATGTATGAATTTTGTACTGCCTCATATAACCCAGAAATTACAAAACAAGAACACATTTTGTACTGCAGTTGGTAAATGTCTTGGCCATGCTTTTGGCTGCTTTACATTCAGTGTTCTAGTGGGAAATTCTCTGCAAATAATTTGAAATTTAGTATCCCTTTGCCATGTGTCTGGCTTGCAATTAGAGAATTTTTTGAAAAGTAAGAGCAGAGGAAGCACTGGCAAAAGTAATCCCGGTTAAGCAACTCTTTCTCAGTATAATAATCAATTTAAAAGTTCATTGTAGAAATGGAATATTGCATGAAAGCCTGATGGGTAAGATATTGAGAAGTAGTTAATGATTCAATAAAAAAAAATATTCCATTATTTTGTGCTTTCTGTTAGAATATAAAAAATAACGCTAAATAACAAAGGATGGCAAGTCAAAATAGAAAATAATATAATGTATTCTTATAATAGAACAAACTGTATTATATGCTACCCAATGATTTTTTTTTCAAAGTTTGTTCTGTGGATATAGTAGACAAGAAACAATAAAGAATGGAAATTTTCAAGGAGCATAAAACTGTTTATGTTATGAACCACTTAGTGATATGCTGTTATTGTACATCCTTAGTTCTGGTGTTTCATAACATTGCTATTATGTTAATGGAAGGAACATTCCCAGTATATGGAGTTAAAATATGTTTTCTTTATGATGCGTTCAGTGATACCAGATGATAATTTTTTCTACTCTTGCTTAGCACATTTTGCTAAGTGATGGAAAAAATTAAAGCTTTTGTTGTTACTGCTTTCCATGTTAACCACCAGCTCACAGAACCACATGTCCTTAGTGGAGAGTCTTCAGTTCTCTTAGGTTATCTCTACTGTTTGTCTAAAGTTTTGTTGGCACTGAGGTTAGTTTCTTTTGTGGTTTGGTGGGTTCTACACCTACTGTCAATCTCTTCAGCAGAAATTTTGCTAATGTAATTGGTTTTTACTTTACTTTCATAGTTTACATATACCTAGATGCATCTTAAATCTTCATTACATACATTTCATACACTGGAAAAAGTTAAGGTTTTTTCAAACCATTGCATTATTTGTTACTAGATAGACACTAGAACAACATTGCACACTCTGTGCTTCCAATTTCTTTGTTAATTATTGTTAAAAGAAGCTCGGAAGATAGAAAGCTTTGGGAATTTGTTGTTCTTGCTTTCATTTTATTTTTAATGCAGTTTGTGTGATCCATGTTATTTGGTTGGTTCAGAATGCATTTATGTCATTATGTTTCTTAGAGATTCACTGGTTACCATGGTGCTCTGAGGTTAATTGAGTAATCATTAGTTGCCTGTATTGTCTGGTAAAAATGAGTTAAAATTGATTGTCATCCAAATGAAACACACATTCTGTTTTTATCATATGAAAGGGTGCAGTGCGGTTCTTCTAATATAGACATCTATCAAGTGGCCATCTGGTTAGCTTATAACATTTAGTGTACCGCAATATTTCTTTTCATTTTGAAAAATAAGCCACATGTTGGAACTAACTAGAATTTGTTTGAACCTTTGATCTGTAGAGCTAACTTAGATTTATGGCTGTTTGATCTCCATTTGAAGTCACTTAGTCCTAATTATCCTGACAATCAGTTTTTACATGATCTCTGAAGATTTCAGATTTCACTAGAAATAATGCAAAACCTTAATCCCTGTAAAGCAGGTGGTAACATTTTTATTTCATTTTGTCCAACTTTACCTTCATAATGCCATTTGGTTTTCTTTTTACAACTATTTAGTGTATGTTAATTGCAATGAAAACCACAGTTAGAAAACAGTGAAACTTCATCAGAACAAGCAAATATTTATTGTATAGAAGGCTTACAGTAGTAGTATTCCATGAGATTATAATTGCAATTTGTAAAATTTTGTAGGTCTGAGCTGCTAAATGTTATCACTTCAGGACACAATCAGAAATGGTTTTTTAATTAGAATGGAACAAACAGTTAGGCCATTGATCTAGCTCTGAAGGAGAATTAAAGCAAGTCACCCTGGATACTTGTATAATACCAGTTCTTAGCATAATTCTAACAAATGTGAAAATCCTTGTAATATGGAGATAGAAAAGAGGTGGAGTGTACTGTCTGTCAATCATAACCATAAAAGTAGATGCAGAAAACTCACTGCTTGGACACATAATCCTTGAAGGAGAAGCTTGTTAGCTGTTAGCTCCTTCTGCTCTGTTTTCCCTGCCAGTTTTAATAGCTAAAATTTTAAGGCAGTCAGTCATATTTATATGTTCTCATAGGCACTAATATGTCTTTTGTAGCTGATTAACTAACCAACAGCCTTATACCCTCATAGTTGTTAGTAAGAAAAAAAACTATTTTTGCAACTTAATGTATGGCAAGAATGGAGAGAAGCTGTTCTTTTCCACAAAAAGAGAGCATTCCATCATATCACAAGACGTTATTTAAACCAGAATATACTTTTATCTTCTAATGTTTTTGTATTTATTGCAATACATATCTGTTAGTCATCATTTTCTGGTCTTTTGTGTAAACATACTTAAATAATATATGTATCTACACATACATGCAAATATATTATTCCATATATATATGTATACTGTCAGCTATTATTGGTGGGGTTTTTTTCCTTTGATTTTTAATAATGAAGAAGATTTATTTTACTTTTAAACCACTGGATTAGGTAGATGTCCGATGGGTTGTAAGGCTAATCTAAATTCAAGGATATTCCATGAAATAAGTTTTTTGCTGTTGAAAAGTATTACTTAGGGGAGAAAATGTAAACTATGAGTAGCTCTTGATGAAGCAGGTATGGTTGTATGAGAACAGATAAAAAGGCATGGAATGGCTGCTTTAGCTTGGAATGGTAGAAATAATGCAAATCCTACTGTAGTGTGCAAGTTGTTGATTTAAGGCTGGAAGACAGCTCGATTTACTCTTGCCTGTGGGCTCGGAATAGCAGTAAGCTTATTTTGACTATAAATGGAAAAAGTATGACATAAGTCACACAGTAAAACATTTTGCTTGTATCCATTGGAACTTGTTTAGCTGCATAACTCTGGCAGTTTCTTTGAATATATCTTTCCATGTGTATGCCATCTCTGCCTGTGTTCTGTGCTGCTACAATTCATCTGCACAGTTCTCTCATTTATCTTTTTCTTGTTCCCCTGCCTAAACCAGAGCTTTCAATCTATTTTGACAGTGTGTGGATGTAAGAATTACAAGAAATGACCCACACTAGACAAGTTTATCACAGCTCTTTCTGACTGAGTCACAAGGAAGGTTCTTATTTTGATTCACCTGCTAGACTTTCTGTCTATGCATTTGTGTAAAACTCCCATTGATTTCTTTGTAGCAGGGAAAGTTAGGTTTTCCAAAATGAAGTATCTGATCCTTAAATCTAAGTAAGGGAAAGAAGGAATGCATTTTCCCATTCTCTAGCTATAAGTTGCTGTACTACTTCATTCCAGAGCTCTAAGATGCTTGTTACAATTTTATGCTTTAGCAAACCTTGAGTTACTTCACTACTTAAACCAACTTGTAAGATCCTGAGTGACGGGAAGATCTCAAAACTGAACAGTCAGAAACAAATCAGTTAAAGGTTGGGATAAAAGATTAAATGACCATCTTGCAGTTGTACTTAGCTAGTGACAAAATATGGGAAATTAAGGCACACTTCCTAAGATGTGGCCAGGTTAGCTAATCACAGAGCAATTCCTCCTCTCTCCCTTTTTTATGATTACAAAAGAGTAATTGTTGATACATTGGCAAAGACATCAATGAAAATGGTCACTGACCTGAAGTCTGTCTTGTTTGCTACAGCCACTAGTCAGTCATTTGTTCACTAGCTTGCTGTAATGTTACATAAACTAGCTAAATGGTTCTGGTTGGTGCAGTTTAACTAAAATATTTTGAGTCTGCATTTTTCAGCTCCTCTAGACACAGTGTTTTTAGAAATGCACTGCTGGTTGCATCTACCTTTTATATGAAGAATCCATTAGTATTCAGTTTTCTTCTCATTTATTCAGAAACTACAGCTAATATAAGAGCTTCAGAGGACAAAGTATGTCTTCGTAACACATGGTGCAGAGATCTCTAAACTAGCCCAAACTGTAGGAATGCTCTTCCTGAGACCTGATCTAGTAACTGTACAGTTACAGCGTACATAACACTACGCTGTGCCACGCTGATGTACCAGATAACATGAAGCTATGTCAAGTATCTTAAATGTAGCACCAAATTAAGCCATGTAGGTGTGCTCCTATTCTCTAAAGCATTAATTCATGTATAGAATTTGGCATGGCTCCCTCCTTCCTGGAAAGTGGTGGATTTCATGATGAGCAACAAAAAACTCAGTGAAGAATTTTTGTCTTCAGGGTTTAGAGACTTGAAAGCAGCTTGAGTTCACAAGACAACACACTTAAAGAAATGCGTGTTTTACACAAATGCCTCTTTATGGAGGCAGCTCTCTTGGTCCACTTTCTCTGTCTCTATAGTTTATATTTATGCAGACAGTCTGAATTATAATATTGCAACAACTTGTTATCCAGCATGCTATCTTGTATTACTTTGTGGATCCCAAGATTAGGCCTTCAGTGCTACAAGTCTTGATCCCCTTAATTAAGATGATGGAGATGAAAAAGAGGAGAAAATTTTAGACATGTCTTTTAACATTAAAACCTCATGTTTGCTGTGCCTTTGGTATCTGGGACACATAGCAGCCCTGCAATAACTATCAGGAGGTTATAAAAAAGATGAAGCCTGGTACTGTACAGTGGACTATGGTAGGAGGTTCAAATACAACGGGCATTGTTTGAAAGAAAAGAGGTTCAGGCTGGATGTAAGGAAAAACTTGCTCCATGAGGAAAGTCAAGCATTTGAATAAGTTGTCAAGAGAGGTTGCACAGCTTCTATTCTTGGAGGTTTTCCAAACCCATGTGGATGAAGCCCTAAGCAACATGGTCTGACCCCACTTTGCAAGAGCAGGGACTAGCAGCCTTCTGAGGTTCCTCCCAACCTGAGCTATCCCATGACCTCACGATCACAGGATGTGCATATATTCAAAATGAATGTGTGACTGTAGCACAAACTGGCATACCCATGGTAACTTTAAGGTGGATATTGTAGGTAGAAATAGCAGTGATGGGCTTTAATAGGCAATGAGGCAGTCTTGAAATATCTGAATATGATGAAGCCTTTTGTCAGGGCTAAAGTTTTATTCCTTCTGTGTGCTACAGTTTCATTTCCATGTCCAGAAGACAGACACTTCTCAGGTTTTGAAAGCCCTGCCTTAATTTCTTGACAGTACTTGCGTGAAAAAAAGATGTGATGTAACTTCTTCCAGGCTACGATCAGCATAGACAAATGAGTTTTAAACCACCACTCATTTTCGTAATGTAGTCTAGTACCCTGGGACAGCATTGGTCATGGTTGCTCAATTGAAATAATTTCTGTGATTATGCATGGGTATGAAGTTGACATCACATTAAGATTAATAGTCTTTCAGGGGAATGACAATCCATTCAGACGGATGGTGCAGCATCAGTGTCAATTTTATACATTTCTGCTTTTGTTGCTTACCTGGAGACATACTTTTCAAGGCTGAAGATATTGGTAAGAACAATGGCACAAAAATAACATAGAAACATAGACTCTTAAGGACTGAGCCTGTAAGCGCTTACAGCTAAGAGCAGCACTTAGTGCTGGAAGTAGTCCAACTGATTTCTGTGAAATAGTAAAAATCAATGTAACTACTCCCAGCAGTAAGGACTACAGGCCAGATTTTCAGCTACCTAAAACTGAAGACACCAGCTGAGAATTTTATCCAAGCCTCAGTAATGAATGTTACTTTGCATCGTTTGGTCTTTAATCTACATTTTTGAAAGACTGATTTTTTTTTTTTCATTTTGTTAAAGCATATCTATCTTTTTTGGGGTTTTTTTTTGCACTTGCATTTTGGCCCATGGGTTTGCCAAGACAGGCTGGAACACATCATTGCGATGTCCTAAATATTGGGGGATTCATTAAAAACTGCTAAAATTTTAGGAGATGCTTCTGAGCACGCAGAGATGTTGTTCAAATTGTTTGTAAACTTTTATTTTTATTCTTTTTTCCTGAAGCCCATCAAAAGTCTTCTGAGAAATAACTAAGCAGCATTTCACAGCAGCTTTCCAAACAAGTTAACCTTTGAGTTGAGACCAGGCATGGAAATACCCACCCACGGAGGAGAATTTTTCTGAAAGTAATGAGCTCATGTAAACACTGGATATGCTGCAATACTGAACAGTAATCTTAACCAACGTATAAAAGCAGATATAATAGCACTGTAAATCTTTTAATCTATACCTGTCTACAAAAAGCAGAGGAATTGTTTTGCATGAGACAACTGATACGTAGACATATACAGGACCATGTTATCACTTACTCAATTTCAGACACTTTGACAGAAGCACAATTACAGTTATGCTTATCTCTTGAAAACCCCAAAGTTTTCGCAATTGCAATGTGTTTCTCTAACATCCAAATACTGAGACTTTCAAGTTGGAGAGCACTTAATAAATTTGACTTCAATGAATGAGACAGTGATATATGTAGGAATATATCAGATATGAGAGAGGCCTATGGTTCTGTACAGCCAGTCCTAGACTCTGTCTGACTCCTGGAACGTACTCTCCTAGCATGATATCTATATAGTGGCTGCTGAAAGTTCATAACATCCAAACTGAAAATACAACAACTATAGCTGTAACGTGCTCTTACAGATTTTATTTTTCATTTTTGTGCAAGGAATGGTGAAAATGCAGACTGGAGATTTGCAACTGCACTTAGTATTAAAAAAAAATTAGTTTGTACTGAAGTGTGAGGTTATTGATCGTAGAGCTAAAGGTTAAACCTGTAGTAATGACATGCTTGAATTAATGACAGATTCAAGAATGCTGATCTTAAAATAAGGACATTCCATATCTTTCCAACAAGAATTGTAATAAGGACACACAGAAGACCAGTGGCAGGATTCATATTATCTTTTGATATTTCATGTTGGACTAAGAGACATTATGCTAACTGCAAACCAAATACCAGGCTGGTGTTATATTCCAACTGGCAGGCTTAATGTGGAAGAATACCAAGTATAAACATGTTATTAGCAATAATTCTGAATATCTTCAGATATGAGGACCAATGACAGCATTTAATTTGGACAGCAAGCTGAGATAATTAAAAAAAAATAAATCGAAGACTAGCGTAAAAGTTGCATTTCTAATATCTGTAAATTTTACATTCAAGTTGTAACACATGAAATCATTGTTTCTAGAGCAAAATCTAAGCAGATGAAAATTAAAGAGGAATTGTGAGGTCTTACAGCATTATCGTAAGCTGTCTTTGGTTTGGTTTTACTTAATAGCAAGAACTATCTTGATATATGTGTGTATGAGAGTTAGTAGATACAAACATGTACTCTGTTTTAGCAGCCTGAAGTTAATTGCCTCCTACTGATACCAGCTTTTTAGAGTCAGAGAGGTTTTGGCACATGTTTGCGAGTCTGTGATTAGGGATACTTTTAAACCTGGAAGTGTAATGTTTTTCATGGACATTGGCCATAAATAGCTGTGATATTACTATTGTGCTTAGCTTGTTTCACAATGCCTTATTGAAAGGTGATAAATAATACAAATGAAGCATGAGAGGTTCTACCCTTGACTAGCATGATCATTTGTTATCTACAATGGGGTTGAAATATCAGGTTTACTTTTTACTTCAAGTAACTAATTTTTCTGCTTTTGCTCTGAGTTGACAAATACTCCTGACAGCTTGAATTCCAGCCCAAGGATATTGGGACCAAAGGAAAGAACACAGTAAGCCCTAGTTCCCTGTGATATGTCAACAACCCAAGAACAACAGATTGGCAACAGATCTTCATGAGTACTAGAGAGGTAAGTACGTTGCTAAAGGTCATATTTTTCTCTTTGTGTCAAGGGCTCCTCAAGCACATTTCCCTGTTTGAGGGATCTGGCTGCCTGGGCCCAGGACCAAGGCTATGCAGCTGGTGGCAGGAGGGAGAGCTCCTCCAGACAGCCCAGTGGGGCTGCCCCACTCACCTTGCTTGAGTGTGGTAGTATGGGCACTGGCTGGCAAGACCACTGCGCTGCCCACTCTGTTATCTCTCTCATCCTGTGCCCCGACACCTGGCTGTGCCCAATAGTAAGCCAATTGCTTTGACCAAGGCAGGGCAGACTAGCACATTTCAGACACAGACAGAAAACATAAAAAGCAAGTATTCTTTAAAACATAAACATGCATATATTTCCAGAAATACCCCCTGCAATTTGAGGGGGAAAAACCCCACACACAAACTTAATACACCGATCTCTACATCATTCCTAATACCAAAAGTGATTATATGAAAGCCAGAGTAAGGACTTTAAAATAAGTTTTGTGAGAAATGTTTTCTATTGAAAGAATACAGTGGGCTGTTGAAAAAGCAAATGCAGAAATATTGTATATGGTGAACATGTTACTGGAAAGACTTTCATGTATGCTTTGTGTAGACAGACATGCATTTATTGAAGGGAAAATAATGATACACTTGTCACATTTCTCATATGGAAAATAGTGGCCTATATCATTAGTTAGAATGCAGTGTAAACTTCTAGAAGAATAGCTTTTATTTAAAAACCAAATCCTTGTAAAATTTGCATGAATTCAAGCAAGACTGAGTCACAGTTGCTGTGGGAATTCATTGCTTGCTCTACTACAGCAGAGTTGTAAGGAACTTGGGGGACTTGTGGAAACACAGGAAAGTTTTATGATAGATCCAGCCATGACCTATCATCTGTCATGTAATCATTGGAAGAAACTAATCCAAAATGACAGGAATCTGAAATTTCCCATAGGGACTGAAATGTTGAGTGAAGGACTTCAAACAAAGAGTTTGTTTAAAATGGAACATCTCAGTGCCAGTGGCTGATTTAAGTGAGTTTGGCTGGTTACTCAGATGAAGCAAAGAGTACTGGAGGAAAATTGTCATATAGAAATAATGACAAGGATAAGAAATATCTATCTTGTATGGAATTATAAACTTTACCAAGAAAAGTAAAAGGATGTCAGGAAAGTAGAGAGTTCTAAGCACGTAGTGGCTTTATGCTGCTAGCTTATATTTTATGTTTTCAACACCACCACCAAAAGTATAGGCTATTGAGATGAACAGAAGTGTTTGTATTTTTGTTTAGTGTTTTCTCAAGTACTTTGCACATCTTGCAACACTATTGATTAAATTCATCAGACAACAGATAGGTGTGAGAGGAATGTAACTGATTGGTTATTTTGTAGGAAAATGTAAAACGAAAGCAGTAAATATTGTTGAATATAGCTTAGGTAAGGTTTGAGGTAAGAAGTGAAGTTTTACTTGGATTTAAGGAATAAATGCTGTTGAAGTGGTTGATGCAGCAACAGAATTTCAGAACTCTTAAGGTCTGTTAACTACAGAGAACTAACTGCTAGAGGGAAAAAGTAAACAGACCTCAAAGAAAACATGTTTTATCCATCATGAAGGTAATCTTGCACTGAGCTCTCTCCAAATTTGGTGTGTTCTGTTTACAGCCGGTGAAATAGCACTCCTGTCAAGCTAGTATTTGCTTCCCTAATAAAAAATACACCCAAATTAAGCTCATCACAAAATGACAGGTGAAAGCATTGTCTGGAGGCTTTTGAATATTAGTAGACAATTTACATATTAGTTTTCTATGCTGATGAAATTCTGACTTTGGGAGAACTTCTACCATAAAATATGAAATCACCTTGAAATCACAGTGCAGAAATTACCCTTCTATGTCAAAGACGTTGATGTGAAGTAGGGCATAGGTTTAAGTCCTTTTGCTAGAGAATACTGCCTTGAGAAAACCCTCTCAACAGAAATTCAGAAGCATATTTGTGCATGTTTGCTAGACACTTGATTTAGTACAAGTTGTGCAATCTATATATTTCTCATTTCATTTATGCAGCAGTTACTGTTTTTAAAGTTCTATGCTGTTGGAGCAAATTGTTTTCATTTCCCAGCTAAATTTAAATTTTTTGCAAAGTAAATCAGCTCTGTTTTCATTTTTTTGAGGGGTGTAATAGTATAAAGGATTTGTGTATTTTCCTAACAGTCATACTAATATGATGATGATCTTGCCTGAAAATCAGCATGGTGCCCAACCACAGAAGTCTTGTAGCTTTTCTCAAGACAAATAGAATCAGCTGATGGTCTAAATAAGTGATTAAGTGCCATTACTAATGAAATTAAGATTAGAAGCAAAGGAAAAACTATGCAAACCTTGTTTCGTATTCTCTGTTTTGAAAGAGTGCATGCTTTTAACACATTCTGCACATTTTGTATGATACCTCAAGCAAAGCATATAAGAAAACTTGTATACAATTTGTTCTTAGTCACTACAATGTACAATTTCTGGAATTTTAAAACTTTGGTCTATATCTCCAGGTGTTCTGTGTAGCTTTTGTATTACAAGTTTTCGGACTAACTCGGTTTTTGACATGACAATTAGAATTCTAGTTTCATATACTTAGTGTCCTTAGTAGTTTGTAACTTCATGAAGGACTGAAATTAAACCAAAGCTTCTTCCCATCAGTATTTCTGTTGGGCTCAACATCTAAAGTCTTTTTTGGATCAGAAGAAATCTGTAAACCCTGTTTCTAAGCTTCAAACAAATGTCTTTTTCCTCTGGAAGTTCACATTTTGTTTCCAAATACTAGATATTCCATAGGCTGTTTCAGACAGCAGAAGTAATTTCATTACCTAATTCACTTCTAGAGTCTTTATGTGTGAATCTAATGCAAATACATTATTTTTCCCTGGGCTGCGAACTTTGGGCAATAGTGAGCGCACCTGTCATTTCTACCAACCAGCTGCCCAGCACCAACTTTTAATGATATAATCTGCACAGGTAATTTTTTGCTTCCTTTATTGCTTCTAATGCATTGCTTTTGGATTGTTGACTTTTAGACATGTTCAAAAATTCTAGAGGATTCTTTTGCATCTCTCTTATTTGATTAATTTTTTCCCTATTAGATTAATCTATATTTCAATGGCCAGTTTATTCATAGTAATAATAATGGAATTGGGAAATATTTTAATCATTTTAATACATTTAGGAGTTATATATTAGGTAACTCACTATGTGTTTCCTTACATTAGAATTCAGCTTTAGGTAACAACAACAAAATAAAAATCAGTAACTCTGCTATATAACAAGTATGCTCTGTGACTGTAGTTTAGAGATTGTTTAAACCAGGAGAATAGCCATTCTGACAGTACTTGACTCTAAAGAGATTTTTCAGGAGATTTTGAAGGAAAAATAAGAAAATTATAGGAACTGATTGAAATCCTGAAGGCAAACTTTGAAGATATAACCTTCTGACTAGTACAAAGAATACAACCAGCTGTGTCTAGTTTTGGGTGTTTTAGTCTTATTGCTAAGAATGTGACCGTAAAACAATGTATTTTAAAGCATTTTTAAAAAATGTTTTCATCTTTTAACATTTCTGTGTCTGCACATAGTAACAATGTCCGACAGCAACGTTTGTGCTTGATGTTCCATTGTGCCAGATTTTTAGAATACATTTGTGAACTCATAATCTATTGCATAGAGTGCATATTTCATAAATGAGTGGGCAGCTGTGAAAATATCCATGGAGCCTAAATAGAGGCGGCCTACGTTGTACTTGGTGAAAGGGTAAATGCTGAGATTTAAATCAATTTGTGAAGTTGTTTCAGATGTAAGCAGAATCCATGGGTAAACAAGAACTTAGAGCTTTGAAAATTAGTTTGACATATTTTCTTTTCTTATTTCTTTCCTAGCTTTACAAGAAATTTTCTTTTCTTGGAATGACTAGGGATACCGAAAAGATCCAAAACAACATTAAAAGTTCCATTCCTTGCTTTCTTTTATAACATTGTCATGCAAAGAAAATGCAGGTCACTGCACTCAGCTTGGGGAAGGTAACAAGTCATTGTGTCCTATACACAAATATAGGAAGAACAGACTTCTCACCCCAACTAGACTTTAGTTCAGATTAATAACAGTCAAGAAATAACACTGTAAATCAAAAGCTGAATCTTTTCAGGAGAAGCCCATTTGCTTCCCCTCTGCTACGGTCTAAGGAAAATGGCTGCTATCCCTAAGCTCATAGGGAAAATTGTTAGACACATAACTTCGTACAATATGGAAAAATATTATAGGATGCTTTAACCTTAGCAGTGAATGATGACCTGAATTTCTTAAGAAATACTTGAAAAGTATTAAAATATTTAATAAAATTCTCAGATAATCTCAACTGTAAGTAAAACATCTTAAATGTTTGGAAAGGTTTGTGTCGTGTATTTGCTATGGTTAGTGGTTTAAAAAAGTTGCACGAAATTTTCATTCTGACAGCTAGACTTTATGGTATGTTTTAATTGGATTGAGGTGCCAAGTAATTAAAATGAGCCTTCCACAGCCTCTGGGCTGCCTGCTGCCTGCTGTACAAAAATGGCGTCACCTGAAGCACCTGCTCCTGTCTCAAAATTAAGAGAAAATACTGTTTCTGAAAGAATCTGTTAACTGAGCAGAACACAAGTAACATGGAACAGGTAAAAGGTCATGTTTAAAATGAGGAGGTTTTGCTCTCATATTTTACCCAAAACATAGACTGTTGGACCTTAAGTACCACTAGGATAAAATTTTGGAAATAACTTGAGATTAATTGAAATAAAATTTGGGACTGTTTTCTCAAAAGTGATACACACATGTGAAACCAGTTTTCCTAAATCACCTAGCTCACATTCAATAATCTGGAAATCTTTTCTGGTGCTGAACTGTAAATGCTTGACAGTTAGGGGCAAATATTGCATGCCTTTTGTATTCTGACTTCTGGCAGAAATGACGGAAATTGCTTTTAGGCCTTAGTTTAGGATCCAAATCTCATAAGTGCTTGTCTCCAGTGAACCAGAGTTGTCCCTTGTTTTATATAGCTTTTTCACCTAACATTTACCTACATGATAAGCAGCTTTTCCTTCTCTGTGTTTACTTTGCTAACCTAAATAAGCAAAACCCTCTGTCTCTGTTTGTATCTATTCCTCTGATCATGTTCATCTGAATTCATAATATTTGAGTACAATGATCAAAAAGATGTGTGGTAGCTCAGATGAGGTCTCACTTGCATTTTAAAAAAAGTATTTTTATTTATTCAACTCTGTATTCTTTGCCTGAAAGACTAACATGATCAGGATAGCACTTTTTTTTTAATGGACCCATTATTTTGGGACTTTCATCTTGTAGCTAATATGGCTTTGTCTTTCTTTTCCTCAGCAAATCCTACTCAAGCTGTAAACTTACTGCAGGTATTCTGGTTATTAGTCCTCAAGGCTATGCCCTTGCACTTTGATTTACTTCCATTTTTAACATTACTTTCCTTGAAGTCATCCAAATTGTCTGTGATACTGTGATCCTTCTCTTCATTAATCCCTCCCTAGTCTGAGACATCAACAAATCTTAGAAGCACTTTTTTTTGTTACTTTCATAATTGAAAAAAGAAAATAGTAAATTATTACTGAGTAATTAAATTGGGAATGTCCCTCCAGTCAGTCCCCTTGCCATGTCCCCTTTAGGCGATTCCTTAATTAGGTCTTCTCCACTATATGATTTATGCTGATTTGCAAAGCCAAAGTAGGCTTGATCTACAACAATTCATTTGTCTTGACTGCCGGGCTGGGCATAAGTGTATTCAGCCAAACTAATATAGTATCTCTCTTTGCTAAATGATTTTCAGTTTATTTCATTATCCGTTCAGTTCTATGACTAATTACCCTTCTTTTTTCTTTTTTTTTTCTTTTTACTTGTTATTGAGGATCTATTTGACTTAAAGATCAATTACTTCACCCATTCTTAAAATGCTATGTTTGTTGGTTTTCACCAATAAGGCATCACTGTTGACATTACAGATTCGTTAAAAAGAATTTGATACCATTCTCACATAGTGTGTGACAAAGTACGCAAAATTCTTGTACTATAGTTGCCATTTTATCTGTATTTTGTTAACTTTTACTTTTTTTTTTTTCTTTTTGTCTTATACTTAACCTCTCTATTGTAAATTGCGATCCATATTATTTGGCTTCTGGTCAAACCTAGATTACCTTTCATCTCCAGTCCATCCACACTCTTTTCTTAACAGCAATCTGCTTCTTTCTCTGTTCTCAATTTCTATATGAAATGGAAGATGCTTTTTCTAGTTGTTTTACCTGTTTTTACAGGATATGACTCATCTAGAATTTTGTAGTTCTCACTTTATCCCTACATTTTCTGGCTTTAATACAGATTTATTTTTTTTATAAGTACTTTTCCAGCATTCTTTCAAAGCTTTTGTTATTTTTGTTTATACCGCTTATTTGTCATCCACTTAAGTCTCACTTTCATATTTGCTTGGTGTTTCCGGCTCTTAAATTATCCTTCCTAGATTACATGATTGATAGAATATTTTTCTATAATATAACACTAGACAGAAAAATTAATTATTTTTTTGTTTACTATTCATAGCTGTTTTCCCACAGAGGACATCTGCTACATTGCCATACAAATGACACTAAATCTTTTTTAAACCATTGATGAGGTTTCTTCCTGTGCTTTAGTCTATCATACAATGGCAAAGGTAAAATTTCTCATTTAATCTTATTACTAGTGCCAAGGGATTAATGTCAGGTGGCACTTGTGGTGACAGTGAAAAGATTAAAAAAAAATTCCATTAAACCTGTCTACTGCATTTGATATTTGAACCGTTAATAAGAGGGATTACCTTCTTTGTAGGCCATGGTAAAAATAAGCTCAGCATAATTGTCTTATGAACTAAAGGCTGCCTCCTAATACATGAAAGATTCTATTTCATAAAGATCTCTGATTAAGACATTCATTGAGACTGTAGTCATATTAGGCTAATGGGAAAGATCAACATAATAGTTCCCTCATTTTCTGATGATGAATGTTACAGGTTTTCTCAAAGTATATAAACATAGTTAAAACACATTCCCTCTTAAATTTCCACATTTCCATACAGTTTGTGCTATGTTCTTTCTTCAGCTCAATTTATCAGAAGGGAGAAGTAAAAAATAGAAATAGAAACAATTAAAGGAGCCAAAATTATTTACCAGAAGGTTCCTATTATATTTTCTCTTTTTCAGCAATTTGCCAATTCATTTTCCCATAGCAAGAAAAAGCAGAGGTTTAAGGGTCCTCTAGGAGCTCTCAGACATTACATGCAGGTTTACAGCTGGGAGTAATTTATTATCATTTCTATATCTGGAAAACTAAAAAAAGGTACTAGATTGCTGCAATGAAGTAGGCCCTGGGTTCAGTTTAATTCTTTTCCTCACGTTCATGCTTTGAAAAGAAGAGTAGAAAGACCTCCTTTTTTTAAAGGTGTAACCACAGTAGTGGCTCTGGATATAATTTAGTTTTGGAGGCTTTGAATTCTTCATAAATGCTGTGAAATCATCTTTGCACAAATAGACCCTTTTCAGTAAAGCTATCTGGGTCTTGGGTTATGTTGTTCCTTAGAACATATGTTTATTTTATAGTCTGTAAATGTTTTAAAGCAGTTTAAAAAATGTTTTTAAATGGATTACTATATACTGCATATACAATGCATCTGCGAATCCTTTGAAATGTCAAAGATTTTGAACTATGGTGTAATCAAATAGAAAACATAAAATATTACAAAATTTTAGAAAAGTTAATTGATTAAATTTCCATTTATGTCAAGGTGGCTTTTCAGTTTATTAAAAATCAGGAAAAGGTTGGACACAGAAAGGTGTAGCAAAAGTGGCATGTGTTACTGTAGATTTCTGATTTACAGATGACTAAAACTTCAGTGGGAGCTAAGCCCTTAAATATCAAGCATCTGTGCAGCATAATGGGTGGATAGAACAGTGTGCCCAACCTCCCAGTTAAGTTTGGCCTGAATAACAGAGGGATGGAATGTGGAAATTTCAATGCCAAGATCTTAAGACCTATAATGAAAGTATGGAAACTATAAATTACTGTGTTTGACTTTCATACCAAGTACATTTGTATGATAAAAAATAGCATTAGTCGATACAGGGACATAAATTCTTACAAAACAGAAAAAACTAAAACTTCTTTAGAACTTATAAATGTGAGCTATTTAAAAAAAAAAAAAAAAAAAAAAAAACCAAAAAAACCAACCAACCAAAACCACAACAAACAAACAACTTTTTTAAAAGAAAGGAAAGAAACACATGGTTAACAATGACCTCAATGAATCTGGGTTTACAAAGTGCTTTTTATAAGGTCTTTACCAAATTTTCTTAAGGACAATAAACTGCCATGAAATAGGAGGGAAAACCACCTTGTAAATTAATTTGTTAGGAGTGAGAAAGGAAAGAAATTGTCAGTGTTTTACAGTCGAGGGAGAATACCAGTGGGGATCTGTAATTAAGTCTATGCTGGTTATAAATTATCTGGGTGAGTAGAGCAGTAAGACAATTTGCCTATATAAGAAAGTCAAAACCGATATGGCTACAAAAAGCTGCAAAGTGAACTTGAGCACGGAGAAACTGAGCCAATAATATGACGGGTGAAAATCACTGTCAGAGTTAATAAATGCCAAGTCCTACACATGGAAAAAAACCCAACCCATAGTATAGTTGCACTGTCCTTTTAACTACTGACACAACAATGGGTTCTAAATTGATTATTAACACTCAGAAAAAGATATTTGATAGAAAATATCATTTCAGTCCCTAGTGGTAATGAAAAGGCAGTTGGAATATTAGAATTATTGGGAAAGGAATGGAAAGTGAAGCAAAAAACATTTTTATGGTATGACGCATGCATACTTGCTATTCTGTGCTATCCTAGCTGCATAGTTTTTAAGAGAATACAGCAGAAACAGAAAAAGTACATGACAAGAAAGAAGAATCAGAAGACTAAGATGGCCTTTCATGTAGGAAAAGGTTGAACAGAGTAGACTTTTCAGCTTAGGAAAGTGAGGAAGAGAAAGCTGAGTGACATGGCATTAGAAAAAAGAAAAATTAGTAAATGCTCAGTTTCTAGAAAGAAAAGGAATTGAGGGATTTGAGGTGAAACTCTCAGAGAATAGATGTAAAAGAAAAAAAAAAGTACATAAAATGTACCTTCAGCACTGGAAGTCATTATCATAGGACGCTTTGTGTGACAAAAATACAAATACATTCAAAGCAATTGATTAATTCAAAGAAAACGTATCAGGAAATATCAAGCACAATGCGAAAAACACAGCCTGTGGTTTAGGAAAAGTTTCCACAAACTCTTGGAAACTTGTATATATGACAATAATGTTCTTTATGCACCCTATTTTCATATACTTTACCTCAGATTTTGCTACATATCCCTATCAGACTTGTTTTGTTGGATTTCCTTCAGTTGGTCCTAGACTAATTCACTGAGTCCTCAAGCAGAAGCCCAAGTGAGTAGATGAGTTCTCCTTTTTCTTTGTTCTTTTATGTTACAATTAGTCATAATCTGTCTATTCAAGAATGAAGGTATTTTATGCTAATATAGTAATGACCAGTGAAATAAAGTAAATACTATTTATGGAAGCATCTATGCTTCTAAAAACTCCTGAGAATGTTCAACAATAATGAACTGCAATTCTAAATATTTAGTAGTGTATTGTGCTTCGTCCTGAATAAAAGCCAACCCATAACATATTTTATGACCTATCATTGGAAGTTTCTTGGGAGTCCTCACTTCTGTAAAAGGAAGACTTAAATTACATAAAAGTGTTAGTCCAGGGTTAACTGCCAGTCTTCCTCCTTTCTTGCTGCAATGAAAACAATATTATTTCATCACTACTTAGGAGAGACTAATGAACTGGCACAGAGGTTAGTGTTATATCTTTTTATACTTTTGTTGAAGAAAGCGTAAAATAGAAAATAGAATTCTTCATGCAGTATAACACAGCAAACTTCAGCAAGAAGTAACATTGCTTTTTTAAAAAAAAAAAAATCTATCAGATTCTAGGCAGAGCTTCCAGATAAGCATTTCAGCTACATTTTATCTCTCTTTTACTAGAACATCTGCTTCTCAGTTCTCAGTAGGTGTTTTTGTTTACCATGCATTCTGCCCTGATTGCCTAGTCAAGAGTATGCTTCCCAATGATTTACGTGACTGACTGTAGTAATGAGGACAAATATCACAGACCTTTTACTGTTGGAGACTATTTGTTCATGTTTTTAAACAAATGTGGTTAATTTGCATTTGCTGCTTCTTATGTGGCTGTTTTCTTGAAATATGCAGTATCTGAGTTTATTGGCAGGAATAATTGAAGAAATGCCAGGGCTGGTGCGGGGGGGAGCCTGCAACAAAACAGTAAAAGAAGGGGGGGAAATGTAAAGGGAAGGCAACAGAAGCATCAGCTTCTAGAATAGGGCAATTGATCCATGAGGGAGGCTGGGAAAAAGCATACAGAGCTGGAAAGCAGCATTCGGGATAGAAGAGCCAAAATGTCTTGCTATGACTCTGTTGGATAATAGCTTACATCAGTAAATGCAACTATATCAACTGGAAATACAATTCTAAAATATTTGCTGCCTCTGTGAGGAGAAATATACCATATAGCTATTATGTTCAAACCCATTTTACAATTGCAGATTTCAAGGACTCTCTGTAAAACTAACAGCTTGTGTTTTTAGAAATATGGTTAGGGGAAAAAGCATAATGAATAAATTACTGACTAATTCTGACTAGTGGAAATTTGAGGGAATTGTATTGTGTTGTACCTTGCTGCATGTTTGTGTTAATTAATAGCACTATGTGAAATTGAATGCAGGCCCACATTGTATGTGCTTGGTTGAAACCAATCCGAATATTTTTTTTTTTTAAAAAAAGGTCATTCTCAGTTTTCCTAATTGTAAAGCTTGTCTTTGAAGAAGGATGCTGATGCTGTTTCTGTCAATTGTTTATATAAACCTATTCAGAAATTTAAAAAGCTCTTATTTAGTTTTTAATTAACAACATTAGGAAGCTGTTTCAGAATTTTATACCTCTAGTAATTAGATACTCCTTTAATGTTCAGTCTCAGTATTTCAGTGGCTCATTTCTTATAATTTTGTAGTAATGTGGACACTGGCATTTACTTTTTCTAGCTGTTCTTTCTTCTTCATGTTTACCCTTCTCTCTCACTTCTTCTATGGGAAATAATTTATTATCATGACATCAGTCTTAGTTTTGCTTGGCTCTACAAACCATACTATTTTGTTATAATTTGTGAAGTAGATAATGCAGTCCTATGCTTACAGCAACTGCTTTTCTCTATGTATTCCAACTTGAAGCCATATTTTTGAGCACAGGAGACCCAAATAATATTTCTGACATCAAGATGTGATGTTTGGACGATATCTCACCTGTGACTTATACAACAGTATTGATCTTCCTTACCTTTTATAGAAATATTTTATCTGATAAATTCAATATCCTTTTCCAAAGCAGACTTACACTGATGATTCATAGTCACATATACAGAGTAATATCAGTGATTTGCTGCAGATGAGCATTGGCTTTTTGCAGAAATTTTATCAGTCCTGAAATGCATGATATTGCACTCTAGATTAATGGTATTTTCTTCCATTTTCTGTTCACTAAATCAAGTTATTCAATGCCTCTTGATTCTCTGATCCTCTATATTGGTAATACTTTATCAAAACGATTCTTATTAGCACCCTTCTCTTTGAGGTATTATTAGCGTAAATATTTAACAAAATTGGGTCCCTGAATAATCTGTTTAACAACAATCCTTCCGGCTCAGGAGTCGACCTTTCATTACAGCTTGTTTCCTTTTTCCATTTATCCAGAAATGTCTGTTATGTTAGGTAACATATGTGCTTAGTTTTATGCACCAAGATACATGACTAATGTCAAATTAATCTGCAGTATGCACTTAAGAGTTTTAATAGAACTGAACATCTACTTTAGGTATGTTTCCAGTGTAAAACAATATTATCAATGAAACTGAATTTACTTCTAGTATTAGCATTTGGTGGAATAAGAAAGTAAGCGAAATTATGACAAAAGTATGGAACTATAGGTGGTAGTGATCACATGAGTATGAATTTCATGCTCAGACAGCTGCAACTCTGAATGATCTGTGGATACTCCAGATCTAAGAAGCATGCTCCACTTGCATGCCTATGACAAGATGACCCACTTAGTGGATGAGGGAAAGGCTGTGGATGTTGACTACCTAGACTTTAGTAAAGCCTTTGACACTGTCTCCCACAGCATTCTCCTGCGGAAACGGGCTACTTATGGCTTGGATGGATGTGCTCTGCGGTGGGTTAAAAGCTGGCTGGGTGGCTGGGCTCAAAGAGTGGTGGTGGATGGAGTTACATCCTGCTGGCTAGATGTACAATACATACTTACACCCTCAGTAAATCTGCAGATGACACTAAGTTGTCGGGGAGTGCTGATCTGCTGGAGGGCAGGAAGGCTCTGAAGAGGGGTCTGGGGACAGACATAACTGATGGGCTGAGGTGAACTCTATGAGGCTGAACAAGACTCGGTGCTGGGTCCCGCACATGGGTCACAACAGCCCCACACAGCACTGCAGGCTGGGACAGAGTGGATGGAAAGCTGCTGGGTGGAAAGGGACCTGGGGCTGTTAGTCAACAGCCGGCTGAATATGAGCCCGCAGTGTGCCCAGGTGGCCAAGATGGCCAACAGCATCCTGGCTTGTATCCAAAACAGGGTGGCCAGCAGGATTACGGAGGTGATTGTCCCCTCATACTTGGCACTGGCGAGGCCGCACCTCGAGCACTGTGTTTGGTTCTGGGCCACTCACTTCAAGAGGGATGTAGAAGTGTTGGAGCGTGTCCAGAGACAAGCAGCAGGGCTGGGGAAGGGTCTGGAGCACAAGTCTGATGAGGAGCGGCTGAGGGAACTGGGGGTGTGTTTAGCCTGGAGAAAGGGAGTCTCAGGGGGGACCTTATTGCTCCCTACAACGACCTGGAAGGAGGTTGCAGTGAGGTGTGCGTTGGCCTCTTCTCCCAAGTAATAAGCTATAAGACGAGAAGAAATGGTCTCAAGTTGTTCCTGTGGAGGTTTAGATTAAATACTAGGAAAAATTTCGTCACTGAAAAGCGTGGTCAAGCACTGGGCCAGGCTGCCCAGGGGAGTGGTTGAGTCACCATCTCTGGAGGTTTTTTAAAAGACGTGTAGATGTGGCACTTGGGGACGTGGTTTAGCGGTCGAGTTGGCAGTGCTATTTTAACAATTGGAGCTGATGATCTTAAAGGTCTTTTCCGACCTAAATGATTCCATTCTTTTTTATTTTTGTCATATTTACAGAAAATTAATTTCTGAGCTTTGTCAGCCAGGTTATTTAAAGGTCCATATCTCTACAACACTAATAAAAGTTTATTTTATTTTGCAGAGTATGGATTAGTCTGAAAGAGCAGCATTTTTTTTCATTAGCTAGAACAGGAGGAAGCAATGTATAGAAATACTCACTAAGACTAGTCTTGTGAGCTTAATATTGTTTTTCACAGCTGATCTTTTCTTTGATTTTAAGTCTATTGAGCTTGATCGGTCTTACTTACCTTCTCCATTAATGTTTGACTATGGTGTTTTGTTCTATTTCCTGTAAATAATGATAGCTAATATAAGTCACTGTAATTACTTACACAGCATAATAAAGAGGGAAGAAGACAGTCAGCAGGTAGTAAGCCTTTCATAAGATGTAGTAACAAAAGGTTATCTAATTCTAGCCAGAAGTGTGTGTGTATGTGGAGTCACAACAAACCTGTATTTGATTTGCTTGTATAAAGGTTAACTAAGCTTATGCTGTGCTATTGGTCACAGTAGGCATTTAGAAATACCCAAAAAAAGTGCATTCATTGCAACAGGAGATGTGGGAAAGAATGTAAAAATGAAAAGAGCACCCATAGTAAGCCAGCTTCATCTTGTCCAACATCCCACACCTGGCTGTAGCCAAAAAGGAGTTGTAAAGGGAAGAGTACAAAAAGTAAGGGACTATTATGATGCTTTCCCCATATATTCTGTCGTCAGACTATAGTTTTGTGGACCGTTTTTCTTAATCCAGCAGTGATCAATTTATAGTCTTTCATTTGTTATATGGAGGCTGTAGGCTTACTTGAAACATTCTGGCAGCATGAGATGCTCTAAAGTTCTCTTACACAGTTCCCTGTGACAACTTTTCTTGAAACTCAGGAACTGACATTCCAAAACAAGCTCATCTGCAAGGTACGACAAGGCTAAAAATAACTGTAGGAGAAATGCAGTGTTGGCTTTCATAATCCTCTTTGTGTGGAGCTTCTTCAAGGTCTAATGTTGATCACCACTGAGTATTTTGTTAAGAGAATATTTTGTATAGGGAAAAAAAAACCAAGGGAAAGCATGAATGAAAATCTCACACAGTGCAGGAGAACAACTTTACAATGCTATTCATAAATTCTAGTAGTTTCATGTTGTGAAGTTGAAACTAAGTAAAGGTGGGAGCCAAGGTCTTATGGATAGCCTTGATTCAGGCTCTCAGATCTTCTAAAAGCAATCCATTCCCACTATTCCTGCCAAGAGTCTAAACCAGATTAATCTCCTTTTAATGTAAATAAATGGTTTCCTTTTCAGTAACAAAGATCTACAAGGCTGAAATTCTAAAAAATACTCCTGATGTTAACTTAGGAAACTAACTTCCTAGTGATGCAGATGAAGTGTTTTGATTTTTGAAAAAGCTGGCTCCTTATTTACAGTCACCCTTTATTTGATATTATTTCTTTAAGGCTATCTGTATCTATATATTTTTGTAATAATTATTGTAAACTAATATGTCATATTTTTAAATTTTTTTTTAGAATTTTTGATCCATTCTTTTTAAAGCTGTAACAGTGAGAAAGAATTTTTTTTTGTTTTGGTGCCTATTCAACTTTTCCAGAATCATTCTACAGTTTTCCTGATGTGAGGAAATGAAAAGAACAGTGGCACCAGAAATGAACTTTAGGCAGTCTCTTCAATTCATCATTACTGTCACTTCCTGTCCTTACCGAAGCTTTCCTGAGGCCAGCTTGATTCTGCTCTGAAAAAAAAGGTAATTACCACTCTCTTAATCAGGCTTTTTTTAAAAACTGGGAAATCATTCTTAATTTGTCTCAGAGTATGCCTCACTTCTCTCAGGTTGGATAGGCTAGCAGTTCCCAGATTTTCAGGAGCAACTGAAGATAAAGTACTTTTTTTATACATACCTAGATTTTAGGGTGTTTTCTCCCTTATTGGTATGAAAAAGCCTGTTGGTTTAACACCAGTAGCCAGAATCAAAGCTACTCCTGTTTCAAGACCATGTATTTATTTAAATGTTGATGTATTTGTGCTGCTTGCACATGTCAGTGCAATTATCATCAGAGGGCTACCAAAAAGAACATAAACATGCTTCCAATTCTTTGAGATGGAAAAAATAAAGTTTTGAGAAATTATCACAAAGTGATAGATGCTGGGACAGGACCAAGTACAGCATTCAAATGTGCTTATTTCCAGTCTTCCACTGTAGGGTTAGGGAAAAGAGTATGTATGCCCCGTGCTTTTGTCTGCTAAGAATGGTTTGAGATCTGTGTTGTTGCTGTGTATTTCTTTACTTACGTTTTCTCATATATGAGCTTTAACGTCTTGATTGGCGTAAAGCGTCTAAGTTAAGAAACTTAAAAGCTAAGTAAGAAAGATTACGCTGTCTCATGAATAACAAATGAAGTGTGACAGGGAAGCACATTATCTTTTAAATTGCATGTAACTAATTTGTTAATTACAGTAAGAAATAATGTTAGTTCCTTAGTTTAAAATCCCCAAATAAATCTGGGATTTGCAGCCAAAGTTTAATATGTGACACTGGTAAATATCCCACTGAGAAGAAAAATCCGCAGGATTTGGCCCAGAATTTAAGTAGGACTTCCTTGTTTCCCAGCCTGTTTGGAATAGTTGTTAGCCATTATAGTTACGCTAACACCTAAGTCTGTCCCAGAACAGTTTAGCATTGTTCTAGGTGAGGTAAGAAGAAGAAATGGCCTTTCCACACACAGTTTAGAATCTGATACAGGTAAAAACTGACATAGGTATAATCTGCAATAGTTTTTAAATAACGAAGATGGAAATAGCAGGGAAAGAAATAATGGGATTGTCCTCGGACAGAAAAGAAGCAAAATGCTTTTGAACTTAAAATTATACTGTGCAAGGCATGTCAATCTCAGTTTTATATCAGCCTCAGAGTTGGTGAACAGAAGGGCACCTGACCTTTCTCAACTTTCTCCTAGCTTATTAAAGTGTATGGAGGGTCAGGTTTGTAGCCAGCATTACATTGTTGTAATGAATTTAACCTGATGAATACAAATAAAGATACCTAAAGACCTCCTTATGTCTCTAAAGTTCTATTTATTTCTGTATTGATACAATACTGCAGAGTCCACTGAGAAACTTTTGGCTATTTTTTTACACTGCTTTTACAGTAACTTTGCTCTTAGCCATCCTAAGTTAAGGAATACTCACTCTTATAGTGACCTGAGTCCTCAGGTAAGTCATCCCTGACTTTTCCAGGTAATTTCTAAAGGAAATACTGAGTTTTTCTTGCTTTCTGATTGTTAAAGTACATTTTTCTTTGAGAGAATTCTCTGCTGGAGGTCGGACTGTTAAAGAATAATACAAACCCAGCAGCAGTATAGGTACAGTATTACATTTTGTTATGTGGTAATTTGGGAGGGGAATTGTGACCACTGTTGTTTGAGATTCCTATTGTTTTACTTTTTCAATTTTGAACCCTAATGAAACAACCTTTCTGTTGCATTTTCATACAGAATAATCAGCTCCTCTGGTCCTTTCATACTTTCTCTCCCACTGTCCTCCTTTGCCATGGGAAAAACTTCCAGAAAGTGTCTGCGAAGTCATATTTACCATTTAAAATTGTTGTGTCAAGATGTCTTAAATGCTTTGACCTTTGCTAGTAAATCGGTGCACAGTGACTACAGCTTAATACTTTAATAGCTGTCCTACTGTTCTAGACCCTGCTTTATATAGATATAAAAAAATATTATTTGTATTGTTTTTTTAATAATGAATTCAGTGGGATTAGTTATGTTGCCTAAATTTTAATATATTATTGTTTTTCATATTAGAATATGGCTGCATATAAGTGTAGCCTACAGCTCTATTTATTAAAATACTGTAGCATAATTGAAAGGGTATGATAATAATTAAATAGAAAGGGGAAATGAAAAAAGTAGTCCAAAATTTTGAAATACAGAAATCTTAAATGAATGAAGTTATGTGCACATCATTACGTTGTATATCTGTATAATAAGTCTACATGAAGTATAGCAAGACCTGTACCATGAAGGTACACTTGGATATGACTTTATTTTGAACAGTGTTGTGATAGGATGGATATTTACTCTTTCTGCTAGATAGTATCATATAGGTTGGAATCGGATGGTTATTGCATTCCCAAATAATGAGGGGAGAGTAATGCTCCTTTTAATACCAGGAAAATGTGTAAATAATTTCCTTGGTAGTGGAGACAGCAAAATCTCCATGGACTGTCTCATACAGCAACATTTCCTTGGCAAGTGGTTTTTCGTGGGGGAAAAAAAAAAGGTTCAAAAAGAGTCCTGTCTGTAAGAGATGGGGACAGTTCATCTGTAAGGGTGAGCTTTCAGAAGCATCTAGTAATTATTCTTGACTCAAGAGTATTTTGAAAGTTGGAAAACTTGCTTTATATGATAGATCTGTTAGCTATAAAAGGGTTTTTGTCATTGCAGGTCATTCTCAGGTAAGCTAAGACCTCTTTGAGCTTAATTTGTTTGCTTAAGCCAAGAAGCAAAATATGTACTGATACCTATAGGACTTTGGAGAATTTAATTTTGGAGTAGAGAGTGAGTAAAGTTAAGGTTGTTTCATCAAGGAGATGATAGGACGGTGCAAGGAGATGATAGGGTGATAATGGAACCAGGCAGCTCATCCTAAGAGTCCTAGAAACAGAAAATGTAGTAATGTAATAATAAAGCTGTAATGGTAGAGACCATAGGTGCCTCTAGTTCAGTATCCTGTCTCTGGCAATACCAAGAGTTGGTACACTATGAAGAACACAAGAATGGGCCAGCATCAGGTGAACACTCTGCAAGAATACTGTTCCAGCACCCAGTGATCTCTAGGTCAGGCACTTGCCAAATTAAGAGGGATGCTAGGGCATTAGGAGTGATGCTATGGCATTAAATAACCTCGTATGGATCTATATATATATCATCAGTTTGTTCATGTAAACTTTCGGGTATCTGAAAGATCCTGCTGGAAGTTGTTCCAAAACATTTTTTAAACTGTCTTAGATAGAGAATGCCCATTTATGTATCTTGAACCTGCCCTCTGCCACTTTCCTTTAATGCCTCTGTTCTCTTTGGAACATTGGAAGAAACAGTGAATGGCTGTTTTGTCTGGGTTTGACAGACTGCTATACATAGTTTTTTCTCTCGATGATTTTCCAGGACTAAAAGTCATATTCACTTGAGCTGTCTCTCTTAAGGAAACTGTTCCATGCATGCCTTTGACTATTCATTTCATCTTTCCCTGGTTCTTTACCAGGTGTTTATCCTTCTTGAGATGGGTAGTTCTTGCTTTAGGTGAGTACAGATATTACTTTGATAAACCTATTAGCCCAGTTTGGTAGTATGAAGTTTAATAATTTTTACCCTGTTTTGATCCTTCTCGGTTAGTATTCTCACCTTTGAGACTACAGACCAATGCTTTTATGATATACCTATAAAAGAGTCATGTTGAAAAAAGGAGGCTGGGCATGAAAACCTTATTTTGACCCTTCCCTATAGATTTATTTCTTTCGCACATACGGCATGTACACACACACAAATATACACAACCAGCAATGATCATCATTATTCAGTCTTATGCCTTCATAAAGTAACAAGTCTGATGTTTTGCAATTCCAGTGTTCAGTAAACTGAAAAAAAGGGGGTTGGATTAAGAAAAAACATCAGAAAGACTAAATTTGTTCATTACAGGAGCTATTTGTCACAAAAAATCCCACACATTCTAAACATGTTTAGAATTTTTCTTAAAACAAGTTATTTTCTGTCATGGAATGAATAAATGTAAATGTATGTTTAATTGTGCTTACTAATTATAATTGAAAAGTGAAAATAAATTCATTTGGACTGCTAGCCCCTACAAGTGAACTAATGAAAACATGACTCTACTTCATATTAAATCATCATTAGTAAAGGAAAAGCTGTTATGAGAACATTCAGAGTACAGCTACTTTGAGACACACAGAGAACAATCTTTTAGGCAGAGGTTTCTGATGTATTGGAAACCATGACCAAGATAAATGTGACTTTTCTGCGTAAGACTGATCTAAATTTATTGCCGTTCTATTCAGGGATTATAAAAGGTGTTCTGCCTTGAAGTTTACATATATTTCAAAATGAGAGAAATGTTCATACCATATGAATTCCAATCTCCTGTCGACAATTGAAAAGATACATGACTTGGGCCAACCAAAACCAGCTTCTTATCCAAATCCAGATCCTAGGCAAAGATGAACATATTTTCTGGAACAGACTGAATAAATGATGTCACATTTGGTTAACATGAGTCAAATAGTCTTGCTTACCTTAAATTTCCTAATGACTTGCTTTTGACTTGAGCAAAAAAAATCCCAAAATATGCTGATTCAGACTGTGAAAACTGGTGTGTTGTTACAGCTCAAATGCAGATGCTGTCACCATCTCTTCAGTAAAAGTCAGGCTTTCAAACCTTAATTTAAAATATTTAAATGGCCAATAGTTAAAAATGACCTATTTCTAAGGGATCTGGGGGGACTTTTGTATTTATTAGTTTATTATAAGCTTTTAAGGTGATCCGATGAACACAGTGAAGAAATTAAAGAACATGCTGAAATTAAACCTATACAGAGAACAATTACTTCTTTGTTTTGACAAGGACAAAATGAATTTTCAAACTAACCAAGACTATGTGATCTGGGACTATGGAAACAAGGGAAGGGATTTTCTTACGCAGTAGATTTAACAAAAGGTTAGAGATGAACTACTAGTAGGAAGGAATTCTAGAGCTGAACCAGAATGACTTTTATGGTAGAACAACAAAAATTATTGCTCATTAGGAAGAAAAGAGTTCCATGAAATCATCATCACTTTAATCTGTTTTCATATTTAGACTTATGTTAGTGTATTATAGTAAATTTTCATTAAAGTTTATTGTTTTGCCTTCATATATTTTCATTATTCCTGTACTTCAGTTATCATTCCTTGCTACTACTTAAGACTCTTAGCTGCTTTTATTCTGAAATTACCTTCTTAGGTTAACAATAGTGACTAAAGCAATCAAGATAAAACTTTAAAGCATTATGTGCCAGCTGGAGTTTCTGAACCCTGCAATTCAATTTAAAAATCAGATTCTGTTCATCATTCAGATCATAAATATACAACCCAATTCTAGTTATGCAAACAACACATAAGCTGTAACAATAAGAAAAAAAATCCCTTAATACAAGCGTGACTTAATATTTCCTACATAAGCTTCCCATTGTTTTCATTTAAGCCTGGTTTATGGAGATGAAGCATTTGGGGTACAACAGCACAGCTCATCTAGCAGATCTGAGAATACTGAATATATTTTTACTGCTAGCAGAACTTGAAACATTTTGCCTTACATGCTGCTAACAGTGTCTACATCCTAGGTTTTTTGTATTTAAAGTTGAGAAACCACAAAAGGCAAAATGGGTATTTTAGGATTTGAACAGAAGAGGCCATAAGATTTGGCCATAAGATTTTTTTTTTTTTCTTTTTTCTTTCAAAAGGCATGGATGCTGTAGAAGACACAGCATTTGTGGTGCACTCTTTGGCTGTCCTCTTCACTGGGAGTGTAAGAAATGACCCCTCTGAATTTTTAGAGTAGCCTTTTGTGGATTCAGGTGTGGATGCATAGAGTTTTATTGTACAATTTACCAAATGGTATCATGGCTACAGCGGCAGATCTTGTTGGATGACTCCCTTGGAGATTAGCATTAATCACCTGAGACAGGCAGGGGAGAAGGGAAAGAAAAGGGTGTACAAAAGCTCACCAGGTTATTATTTTATTTTATTATTATTATTATTATTGCTTAGAGCCAAATAGGAGGCAAATCAACAAAGAAATAAAGCTAAACGGTTAAGCAAAGTAAGTATTATTTTTGGAGTAAAGGAAGGGGAAGCGGAAAAGAAGGCTGTAGGCCCTACGCCCAGCTTCTCTCTGTGGCTCTGCGTGAGCACCTCTGGCTGCAGCTGGCCTGCCTCCCTCAGGGCCCGCCTCTGACATGGCGCCGCCTCCCTCAGGGCCGTCTCAGACATGGCGCCGCCTCCCTCAGGGCCCGCCTCTGACATGGCGCAGTGGCTTTGCACAGCCCAGCTCTCCCACAGGTGAGTGAGGCCTTGCAGCCACTTTCCTGACAGTTTTTATCTGGCTGCAGGAGGCTGAGAAAATGTTTTCAACACTGTGCTGAAATGACTGGGAGGCTGCTGGTGCACTGGAAATCACCATTTGTTCATCTCAATATAATGTTAGAAGCTGAAGTGATCACTGAGAAGCAGATATGTGGTGCATGGAGTTTCAATGTTTGTTTCTCTCAAGAAATTGAAGTACCAATCTCACATATGAGGTCCCTTTATATCACTTTGGTAGGTTACATTTGGTCATGACTGAAACTGCGGTATGGACGCAGAACAGAGATAGACACGCTAAAGTTTTAGGATTTTAAAGACTGTTTTTAGTTATATGAATTATTTAGCCTATCTTTTCAAGTGATGTAGAGATTCTTGTACTATGCATTTTGAAGAGAGGACTAAGACTTTATCTGCAAAAATTTACCACCTATTTTCCTGTTTACTTGGTGAGGTTTAAGCTCCCTTTTATTGCCCATCCTGATGTGACTTGCCTTGGAAAGCCTTGAGCAGAGCAGTGGCCATCAGTCCTGTCATGTCGGTAGCATTTGTCTACCAAGGCGCCCAGGCAGACCCATTTTTCTACAAACCAATCAAGAAGTGGTTTCTGGATAAAGAACACAGCTCATCTGTGTAGGAGCTGTGAGATTGTTTGGATTTGCATTTCATAGACTAATGGTACCACTTTAAAGGCTTGTACTTTAGGAAGAAATTGCATATAAAACTACAAAAAATCCGTGTCCTTCGGAAACATCAAATGAATTAGGAAAGAGTCCAACTGTATTATCACCATTTGCTGTACAGATAGATATTCATTCCTAGTTATAAAACATTAACTTAATCCTGTGCAGATCAGATTCGGCAGTCAATTTCCATGGTACATGACCAGAAAAAATTCAGCAAAGCCATGTAAATCAGCTTTATTTTAAGGTAAGTATTTTTCTGCTACTTTAAGGTAGGAAAATTTAATTTTATTAAATTCACTCTGGATTTTTAAGTACCAGTGTGGCTAATAGATATTCACCAGCAAGTTTGACAAGGCTTGGTATAAAATTTGTCCTTAAGCTGTACCATGTAGGTACACAGTGAAGTTCCGCTGCCATAGGACCATAGGCAGCAAAGATGGTCTCTTCCCCAACCCGATACCTAGTGTTCTTTCAGTAATTTGGCACTAAATATAGTGGGTTTATAGACACTTCAAATGATCAGTCAGTAGTTGCAGTGCAGAATTATTTGGAGAAGGCAACGCAGAACCTAAACTCCATTGTTTCTATCATTTGTTTTCCTTGGTCTAGAGTGACAACTGAAGATAACAAGACTTTATACTAATACAGAAAGTAATCAAATATATATTTCACAGAATAATCCATGTCATCCATGTCTGCTTTTTTTTTTTTCCCAAATGAAAAAGCAAGACTCTGTAGAGTTTTCCTTCCTGAAAAACACTGACAGATTCTATAATACAGATAAAATGTTTACACAATATGACTTGCTTATCAAAAGTAGAGACATTTATGAGAAGTCAGAATCCTAAGATCTGTGTTGCCCCTGGTTCTAAACCTTCTCAATAATTTTCTTCAGCTTTTTCACTTTTAGAAGCCCACCCAATGGCTACAAGGAGCTATTTTCTTTCCTTGATTCTTAAGGAAAATTTATCATGCCTTGCGTATTTCTGTTTATTGCCATAGCAGGAATATTTCTCTTTTAGAGGAAAGCCATATGTTCCTTGTTTGTTTAGCTCTTACGTAAGTATTGGAAAAATAGTTAGTGTTGCCTTCCATATTCTTACACTCTTGAATTAAGGTTTATGTTAGATTACTAAATAATAATGTGTTTAAGATAAAAATTTCCTCCATAGATTCATCCCAGAATTATTTTATGTTGAATAGTCTGTCATGCAGGCTCAGTTTTGGCTGAGATCAGGTTCCTGGGAAAACCTGGACATCAGGACATTCTTCATGTTTTGTCTATGGTTTTATTTAGCTAGTGGAATGCTTAGAGTGAAACTCCCACTGAGACCAGTATTCAGTCATGGAATAATCTACTACTCCTTTTATAAAGTGGTCAGAACCTGTCCTTTACTAGGAAGGTATGAAAAGAGACACCTTTCCTCAGTTAATCCCTGGTTGTAGAAGCCTTAGCTTTATCAAGTGACTTCTGCATCACCTGGTACCATAAAAAAATAATGGGAATTATGTCTTCACTGTAAAAGGTCTATTAGATTCTTCCTGTGGATGTCATGTGCAAGCACTGTTACTTTGGAAGAAATTTCATATTTTTTTTAAATAGACTTTGAACCATATTTTCTATATGATATACAGTTTTCAATAGAATTTTATAGAAATTACTGTAGATTTACTTAGCTTTAAGATCGCTCCAAAAAATTCCTCCCCAGTGCTTCCCTGGCCAATGGGAACAAAAAATATACTTGCATTCAAATGAAAAGGCTACTGCTTATTTTATTAAAAGTGTTTTAATCTATAGTCTGCTGTTCTCAAATAGCTGACAAAGGCCATTCTTTACAGGCTAAAGGCTTTCCTTAGAAAGTCAACTGGCTACTGTAGTAGTAGATATTGCAGTGTGAGGATCATTTACTGAAGAAGCCAAAAGTGAACTGGTCTATACAGGAGACAGAATTCCCATTCTGCCACACAGTTGATGTTAGAATCAATAACATTGGTTCTACAATAAAGAACAAATAGCTAGTTCATGCATTATTACTGTCAAGGTTGCCATTCTGTGGAAAACTATAGGCTTTTTAGCATTAAACTACATATATATCAGTCCTCTCTATTCAGTTTTTATGTTCATTACAAGTATCCAAACTGTTTTGTCGGTCAGCCTTTTTTCAGAAGAGTAGAGAGGCATAAAGTGCTTGCTTTATATTCTTTCATACTTCCTTCTTTCCCGCCCCCCAACCTTAGATCTGTTCCCAGGAGTAGGGAAACAAACATCCAAAATAGAAGTTAGACCTCCCTGCAACAAGGTAGGCTGAAATTCATGACTATCAGACAAGGTCTTAAAAAGGAACCCTCTAATGTGGAATGAAAAAAGGGCTTTCATACTTGCATTTCTATTCTGTGTTGTTCTTGTAACTGTACAAAGAAACAATCTCAAAAACTAATGGTCCAATGCATGGGAACAATGCATTCCCAGTACCCACTGAATTAAAAAATGGAAAAGGTGAGAGGGCTTATTTCCATGTGATTTTCAGTACTATTCAATGAACAGGACTTTATAGTGCATAGAGAGCAACATGGTCCCCCAAGTTAAATTTGACAGAAATAACTAATGAGACTTCAGCCTTCATCCATGATAACAGTAACAGAAAGAGCAGCCAGAATTACATGCATGGAAGATTTAAGTATGTTTTATATAACTTTTATAGGGAGAAATATGAGCTCTTTCTATGATTATATTTTTCCTAATTTTTGTAAGTTCTTTTAAAGTTGTTTTTTTTATATATTGAAGGGAATTACATATTCAGGTCATGACAACCTAATTTACTCTGCACCAAAAGACTTCTGCAACTATGGGAACCCAGCTGGGCACTATGTGCCCATAACCTTTAGCTGGGCACTATGTGAGTGTAGTGATCTGTCAAATTGCTATCAAGTGTTGCTTTTATGAGACTCAACCTCATCTGGAGGTGTTTTGTGGTGTTTTGTTTTGCTTTTTTAAAGATGGTTGATTTTGTAGTGTAATAAATAATATATTATTATATGAATGAAAAATAATTATTTTGAAGATTACAGGATTTTTACAGTAATAATTATTGAAGGAATTGAGTCCTGAGAGTTTCTTCCCACAAAAATTGGATACTGAAGTCATTACAATGCAGCTGACTGAGGTTATGCAATTATTTTGATTTTGAAATTAGTAGTAAACAAGGAAGGTAAAGCTAAAAGGCACCAGCCAAAAAACCACTTTAATGAATAGGGCCTGAAGTTCAGCTGTGTTGCATTTTTTTTCTTCAATGCATCAGTATGTAACTGCTTTTTATTTAGCAAATAAATATGCAGGAGAGTAAACACTTCGGGATGTAGCTCACAGCAGAGCATTTTTGTTCTTCCTGTACTACACTGTTGTACCTTCCTATATTTGTCTCATTTCAGCAGTCATCAGAAAGTCCACACCGTCTAAAGTCAGTAGATAAAATTGTTACAACTTTTTTGTTGGTCATTAAAAGTTTCCTCTAGTACAAAAAGTATGTTGTTCGTTTTTTTTTGGAGATGTCCTTTTCTCTCTTGCTTGCATGGTAGTTAGTTATCAGAAATTGTAGCCAGAAACATTTTCACTAGCACTATACCAGCTAATACAAGTGCCACCTTGTGTCTATGGAGCAATTATTGGATGTTTTTCCCCCTTACAGGCCAGAGTTCTAGGTAGCAATGTAAATAAAAAATATCTGGTTGCATAAAGGATTCATAGCATTAGTCAGCATTTTCAGTAAGTGTTTTCTAGTTAGGCAAAGGGTTTGATTGTTAGCAAATAACATGAAAAAAGTGTGGCTTTGCAACAAGTATACAGAAGCACAACAGTGAACCCTTTTGTTTCATTTCATAGTAGCTGCTTGGGTTGTTCCTTAAAATGCCATGTAGACAGTAGTTGCATGGTTTTTTTAGCTTAAGTAACTAAGTGTACTTAATGGATTCAAAATGATCAGTGTTCTTGCTGATTGGTGATGTCAGGATTTTAAACACCTAAATACGTAGCAGATTTTGCTTGTTTATTGAATCATAAATATACTGCTTTCAGTTATTCTCTTTGCATTGTTCTATTAATTTAGGTGCTTGCTTATTTTGATATATGTCTGTCCCTCTTCTAACCTCATATGCTATTTTTATATGAGATTGAGACCTGCAGTGTATTACTTCTTTTGACTCTCACTGTAGATATCATTTATATTACTTTGTCAACCAGAGATGGAATAATTTCACAGATGTCCTCTAAAAAGTTTTAATTGGTGGAAATGTCTGTTAAAATAAGTGATTAGCACTAGAACGTCCCCTGATATGTGACTGTAAGACAGCAAGAGTAGCAGGAGGTATTTTTGTGACAATGCTATACTTGCTGTCAACTCTTCATACATTTATCTGCAGAATGCTTTCAGCAGGCGATGTAACTTATCTAGTGCAACCGATTATACCTTGAAAAATAATGAGAAAATAAAAATTTCACTGGTTGTCAGTGAAAGCACTTACAGCCAACTCCTGTGAGGTTTTGCATCTCCTACTGACGTAAAGGGGTATTGTAGAAGTTATTCCCTGCAGAGAGATTTGGTCATATTTTATAAATGTGCTACTGATTTGTGATTTAGGTGAAAAAAATAGTCCTTGAGGTATCTCTATATCAGCCTTCTGCTCTGACAAACATGTATTTGCAGTCCAGTTTTCTGACTTCACAAGAGTCCCAGTGTTCATTTCTGTGTTATTGTTAATGAGCAATTATTGTTCATGAAATAAGAAATAAAATGTGAAAGAACATTACATCCCTTTATGCTGCTCAAGATGCTGATTTTGAAAAATTTGTACCCCTCAGAAAAAGAACATCAACCCTAGATTATAAGGAAAGTACAGGAGGAAAAAAACACCTTTATGCATAATTTTATATTAAAGTTCCCTATGCTTGTTTTGAATGTATTTTTGCTTTGTACTAGCTAGTTCTTTCCTTGTCTCGCTCCATCTGCCTACTGCTGTTATGGTAAATAATGTAGTCATTTGCTAGCTACACCTCAGAAGAGCAGGAGCCAAATTTTTCAGGTTTGGTATTTATCTGTTTTGGAATAAGTTATACTAAGTATAGACAGAAGGAGGAGTACATTTTACCAGAGATTATAAAAGGAATGGAATATTGTACAGAAGGTATAATATAACAAATATTGACATTTTATGTAAATAAAAAGTTTCATTGTAGGAACTGTCTAAGAGTAATGTTTTAGTGAGTACTTTCTTGTCAAGATAGTGTAGCAAAAATTAAAAATTGACTGCTCAAAAAAAAAAAAAAATAGTGGGCTTTTTAAAAACAAAAAGAAGTCCCCTACATAATTTACACAAATCCTTCAGATAAAAAAAATCAGGAGTTTCCTTTCTGTAAGAATAGTTTTGTCAAAATGTCTTTCAGAAACCTATCCATTTTGTGATTATTTTTAAACTATTCACATACAAATTACTTTCCTTAAATCTACCTTTAAAATTAGGTCTTGTGTTAAACTGAACTTTTACTTCATAATATCACTTCTAGAAATTTTTATGCTGTAATAAACTTCAATATGTCAACTTCCTATTTTCCTGAAATCAACTTTGAAGTGTTAGAATTTCCGTAAGGACAGAAGTACTGGGGTTTTAAAAAATGTTTTCATATCCCTATGTGCATTTTTTTCATGCATGGGATATTATGTAATGAAATAAAGGTTTGTGGAAAATTTGACTTTTGAGAAGTACCATTCTATAAGTAAGGTGTGAACATCAGCATTTTGACTACTGTGTATAATTCTACATTTCCTATTCAAATAGAGGTTATGCATTCCTGTAAGTCCATCTGCAGCTGCTTATGACACGTTTGACTTTTTAAACTTCAAATATAGTGTTGCTCAAAGTGTTTCATTCCAACGTTTCACTCTTAAAATTTATTAAATTTATAATATTCATATATGAGAAATCAAATGCCCAAGGTAACTTTTAAATGTATTAAGGAAACCCTTAATAAAATAAAATGTTGTAATGTAGTTCTAGAAAATTACACTACTGTGGTTGTGATAACATAATAAGCTGTTGAAAACAGTCTGAGTTCTGTGGCTGGGGGGTGGGGGTGGGTGCTGGAAATCTTGCAAATGTGAACTGTTTTGAAGACAGCGGTCTTTTGATAGAAAATTCTGGTGAGTACAGAATGATAAATGATTTCAGTCTGACTCCTGATATGTGCATATCTCCAGTTCTACAGAAAAATCTTGACTCTAGGAACATGCAGGAAAAACTCAGTATTTGAAGTATAGGGAAGAAAGAGGAATAGCTGAGTGTTGATTTATAATGCTTGTTATGCACTCCTGATATGCTTGTCCTAAAGCTAAAGCAAACTTGCATTGACACTAATAGTATTTGGCCAGTAATAATCTACAAGATAAAGGATGCTGAGTACAAGACAGTTTTGCTTACAGTTCTTAAATTGGTTCATAGTGTTATGCACACCTCACACTTTTTACAGAACTGTTGTGTAAATAGCATAGTTAAAGCCATTAACATCTTTCAGAGATGTAACTAGCTAATTTTTCAGGAAATGCCAAATTGTCATGAACATATTTCATGACAAATGTGTCCTTTTTCTAAACTGGATCTACAGTTTACCAGAAAGTGAGATGAACTTTCCAGGAATATATTAAAAAAAAAAAACAAAAAACAACAAGTCTTTCTTCCACAGGAACGAGTTTACCCATAATGTGGATTTTTACAAATTGGTATCCTTGCATGCTCAGTATTCAGTGGGTTTTGACTCTTAATGTATTACAGATATAATTAATGTCTTTTATTGGGGAAGAATGTAAGAGAAATTTTTCTTAGACTTGGTGCCATCCAGTTGAAGAGCTTGTTTCAGTGACATCTAGTTGTTTTGCTCTTCTTGACCTTTTTTGCTTTTTTAATGAACCAATTTAATATAATCAGATGTCTTAAAATGTAATTGACAGTACTTCAAGAACACACCCTTGTTACTTTGTGTCATAAACTTGGCTGGATCAAAAACTATCATTTGGGATTAGTTGACTATGAAACAACACGGAAATATGAATAGCAGAATGATTAAGGCATCTCCTGTGCCAGGCAACAATATTGTTGTTGTTGTTTTTCTGATATGTATACAGCTCCTGCAGCATTTTGTTCTGTCAAGGTTTCTGAGAAGTACAACATTTTGAAAATACTTGTACCCCAACAAATGAAAAGATTCAAGTATATTTGTTTATATAAGCTCTAGAGGCAATGTTTGTTCCAAAGCAGCCCTCCTCCTCCTTGTTCTCTTCTGTGAAAAGGGCTGTGATATCTCTAAGTTTTCTCTCTGGGAAACCATAATCATCTTTTAAAAGCCACACATGTATAGTTGATATGCTTGGATAAATAACTACGAATGTCCTTTTCAATAACAAATTGACAAAATGGTCAATTGTTTTCAATTTGAAGTAACAATAGCAGCCAAGGGAGGTGTCCAAGGGACTTTCAGAATTGCCTGTGACATGGGAGAGAACCTGAGTTAAAAACACTCTTGTGAAGCAAGAGTCTGCTACCTGCTCAAATTTTTAGAAAGACTTTTGAAGCATTGCTAACATATTCAGATTTCCTTGACATACCTGCAAAGAATGACAGGTTTGATTTGTATTCTTTTGTTTTAATATTGCGTGTAACTGCGCCCTGAACAATTACCTGTTAGGTGTTTAAAGTGAAAAAAAGGCAGCTGCAGCTCTATCCCCAAGCCACTCAGCTATGGGAGGAAGGAACGTTGAGAAGGTGAACCTCAGTACATCAAAAGCACCCTCTTAGAGGAAATGAATTTGTTTAAAACAGAAACCTCTGATTTTTTTTTCCCTTGTTCTTGGAGGTACTGCTTTGGTATGGACTCAAGTGCAACTAAACCTAACATCCATTGCACAGCATGTTGCATCATCTTGGTCTGTTATCTCTCCAGTTTTTACCTAGCAGATCACAGGAAAAGGCAATGGTTTGGAAAGGGTAGAGCTGTCGGTCAAAATCCTTTTCTTGGGTCCATTCCATGATTAGGAACTGGGCATGGGCTGAAGTGTAGTCAATAGAAAAGGCCTTACGGTGATTTTCTTGCTCTGTATAGGCCTTGTATTAAACTCTGAGGACAGTATCCTCCTGCTGCTAGGGCAGCCCCTTGTCACAAACTTTGGAAGCCCAGAACGCACAGTAGCCTGTGAAGTGATACTGCAAAAATCAAACCAGGTTTCCAAAGACCTCTGCTTGGGCTTTAACTGGAGCCTACACAAAACATTTTGGTTTTGGTAGAACAGCTTTCCCTGAAGAAGTCAACATTATTGATCCTGCACATGGGTCTCAAGATCCTCATGCAATGTTACAGGCTTAAGGAAGAGTGGATGGAAAGCTGCTGGGTGGAAAGGGACCTGGGGCTGTTAGTCAACAGCCAGCTGAATATGAGCCAGCAGTGTGCCCAGGTGGCCAAGAAGGCCAACAGCATCCTGGCTTGTATCCAAAACAGGGTGGCCAGCAGGATTACGGAGGTGATTGTCCCCTCATACTTGGCACTGGCGAGGCTGCACCTTGAGCACTGTGTTTGGTTCTGGGCCACTCACTTCAAGAGGGATGTAGAGGTGTTGGAGCGTGTCCAGAGACAAGCAGCAGGGCTGGGGAAGGGTCTGGAGCACAAGTCTGATGAGGAGCGGCTGAGGGAACTGGGGGTGTGTTTAGCCTGGAGAAAGGGAGTCTCAGGGGGGACCTTATTGCTCCCTACAACGACCTGGAAGGAGGTTGCAGTGAGGTGTGTGTTGGCCTCTTCTCCCAAGTAATAAGCTATAAGACGAGAAGAAATGGTCTCAAGTTGTTCCAGTGGAGGTTTAGATTAAATATTAGGAAAAATTTCGTCACTGAAAAGCGTGGTCAAGCACTGGGCCAGGCTGCCCAGGGGAGTGGTTGAGTCACCATCTCTGGAGGTTTTTTAAAAGACGTGTAGATGTGGCACTTGGGGACGTGGTTTAGCGGTCGAGTTGGCAGTGCTATTTTAACAATTGGAGTTGATGATCTTAAAGGTCTTTTCCGACCTTAGCAGTTCTATGATTATTGCAGAGTTCTGCATCCATATTATACAGGAGGTCAGATGAGGACATATTTTGGGTCTTCCCAGTCCAGAAGCTGTTTTCATGAAATCTTTTTTTTTTCGGTTAGTTGGTTTTTTTGGAATGTACAGAAGAAACCTTCAGGAAACATGTGGGGAAGAATTTTGCCATAACTGTTTAGCAGCATCTCGACACAGTAGTTGCCAGCTACAAAGTCTGTTATTTTCTGTTCGTCAATTACATTCTGTTCTTCTCTTCTGTCTTCTTCCCGTACACAGGTTGTTCTTCCCTTTCCTTTTGCTCACTCTTTATTTCAGCTTTTCTCCTTCCCTGCCCTTTTCATAGCAGGCTAACATTTTGTACTGCTTCTGCTTATGCCTAGTGGAGGAATTCCCAAGGTGCTTCTATGACATGAGGTAATTCTGTCAATGAGTCTCTGGATCTAAAATGATTGTGTTTACAGCACAGTAATGCTGCAGAGTATTTCTAGGCCAAAACTGTGCATACACAACCATTCTTCATCTCACCTGTGGTAGGACAGGCACTCCAAATCAACTGCTATTTCCCCAACAACAAAATAGTAAGATAAAATCAGTTCAGCAAAGCAGCTCACTGAGGACCCATGGACTCCTCAGACCTCTGAATGGTGCGCACTCCAGCTCTCCAGTGTGACAGTGGACAGTGCATTGATACATCATTCTGCTTTAGTTTTTTACTAACCAGGCCAGTTCCTTTTTTTCCCCAAAGAAATTTCAAGAAAAAAAGTCTGTCAAAGAGAGACGTGCCTTTCCTTCCCCTTCATATCTACTTCTCCAGTCATGGCCACTCCCCAGTTCCATTGTGCAGTTCTGTCCCTGTGAGTGTCTACTTAAACACTAACAAACTTGTCCTCTCTTATCTTTTGGAACATCTTTAGAGTTGCTCTCTGTCAAAGCTTACCTTACTTCAATTAAAGATCATCCTTTTTCTTCCTTCCACAATGTTTTATTACCTCACTGGTTTTCATGAGCACTTACTATGGGATCACTACTGCTTTTAAGTGGTGCCTTTTCGATTTTGTTGTTTTCCCTCTCTGAGTGTTCTTGTTCTGTTTTTCTCATCCTTCATGCTGAAGTGCTGTGTGATGACTGTCTGAGTCAAGATACATAAAAACATATTCTTTGATGTAAGAAACACATTCTGTCCAGTGCACTCAACTGGAATTACTGGACATGTCACTTGTCTGCTAAGTAGATGCTGGAGCCAGTTTCTGTCTGGATAGTTGAATGCTTTCATTGTTGAAACAAAGTATGAATATTTCTGCCTTAATATGGCTGCTGCAATTTTCAGTAAAACATCTCAGAAAGTCACTGGAACTTCTCAATTAACTTAGCAATCGAAATTTGGTTTCAGAAAAGAGATCGTGTTTCCTTGCTCTGCTGAGGGTAATGCCAAGTATATGGTATTAAGGCAACTTTCTGGTAATTAGAGTATCTGGCAATAAAAGTAAGTATGAAAAAAAGGATTTCCATTACTGCTGTTTCTGCAGATTGAGAAAAGTCCATATCAGTACTCTTCAAAATTCTGCTTGATGAAGATGAGGCTGTGTGGTAGATAGTTACTTACTAGTTGCCATCAATTTATCTTTCAGATTTGAAACCTTTATAGCTGAGGTTGCTGTCCATGGTAGTATTGTAAATAGTTTCTGTTGCTCAATTCATGGGAGACTTCTTTTTCTTTTGAAAGTAAAGGTAAATGTTTTCTCCCAACACCAAAAGGTCAGAGCTGGCTGTAAACTTACTGTCCCTGTTTGATTGGCTTGACTGTGGGCCCATTTTCTCAGTATTCTTTTCTATCAGTAATGATAGTTCCTGGCCATAAAGCACTGAGGGTTAGAATTGCTAATAATAATAATATTTAATATTAAAGATATATATCTCATTAAAAATATACTATGAACTAAATCAGAAGTATTACTACTTCTGGGAAGTACATTATTTCTGTAAAATTTGTCCTGTGCCTCTTGGCGGTAACTGAAGTGACCCACTGAGACTATATAAATTAACGTGCCTTAGGTTAAGTTGGTCCTGATCTCTGGACAACACATACCCACAGCCTCCTGCTGTTTACTGCTTCTAACTCAGAAGCTGTTGCTCCAGCAGTTTAACCCTTTGCCTCCAAAATGTGGCTGAGTCTGAAACCCAAAATGAATTCAGGCATTCATTTCTTAAAATTTTTTTTAAAGGAATAAAATTTACTGCAAATAATTTTGGATTTATAGTAAAGATGAAATTAAACTATATTGTTTTGTGTATTTAAAGAATGATAATTACTGTTCCATAAAGCCCAAAATGCTTACATAAAGTATGAAGATTTTTACTCTTGATTGAACTCTTTTTTTTTTTTTTTTTTTTTTTTTTTTTTACCTTAAGATTGAACTCTTAAAGATTATGCTGTTCTCCTCTTCCCACAAAAATAACCCAAGCTCCCTCCAGGTTTGTATGTTTCTAGTTCTGAGGGTTGGAGTTGAGGAAAATTCTATGAAAACCAGTAGGAATCTTTATTTTTTTCTAACAGGCATTGACTGTAGCTCCTCATAGCTTAGATTAATGTTTTATTCCTGCTGTTCTTAAATAGTCGGTTTTGCTGGGCAAGACCTCAGAGCTGGTTTCTAAATCCTGCAATATGATATGAACTAGACAGGCAGTGTGTAGGCAATGAAAGAGGAATCTATTTCTGGTATTAAAAAAGTTGTCAACAGAAAAAATATATTCATGTGGACTACTAGATTGTGTTCAGTGACATAGCCATCTAGTTTGTTCGGCAATCTCACTTACGTGCAGGAGGACAGGTATCACCTTAATCAAATGCCTGCAGGATTCTATCTTCTGTAAAGGGAAAGCCTACAGAGTTTCCTCCTTCATCGGTTTTAAAGCCCAGGGAAAAAGAAAACACAAAAGAGAAAAACCCAAGAAAGCTCTTCAGCTGTATGTTTTCTAGCAGAAAAAACCTGCAGCTCTGCCAGAGGAGAAATGATTTTCACTTCAGCAGACTACAATATTCGAGTGGAGAAAGAGAAGACATCAAAGTTGCATGTAGCTGGCTGTTTCACATGCTACTTTCTCAGTACTTCTCAAATTAATAAAGTGTGGTGTGGTTTAGACAGAAGATCTGTAAAATCAGCAAGTTTTGAGGGCTTCATGTTGTCAAATGTGCACTTCAGGTTATTAATTGGAGAAAAATATTCTTTTAGCTAACCATGTATTAATTAGTTTCTTAATCTGTAGGAATGTTGAAGTGTTTTTCTACATTCCTTGCTACCTTCCTCTGAGAACCTGGTTTAACATTGCAAAAATCAAAGTAAATTTGAGATAATCTCTTTATTTCTTAGTTGTTTTATACTAACAAAACCCCAATGCTTTAATCTGCTGGAAACCAGGGGGGTGGGAAGAGGGTTTCTTCTTTCTTCAACTCTTCAAAGCATTTTGGCAAAGACTTCTGCTGCCCTGGAAGTAGTTTCCATCAGAAGGATCAGGAGGCCACCTATGTGGCCGGAGGAATGCCCAAGGCTGGTCAATGCAGCATGTGTTACCCTCTTCCTTTCTTTCTTTCTTTCTCCCAGTAAATTTACATTTAGACACTGATGGATATAAGCCTTAGTGAGAGAGAGCATGTGGAAGAAAGGTTGTCCACTAAACCAGAAATGGAAATGGGAGAAAAAGGCAGCAGAGTCCATCTTTCCCATTCAGGGAAAGAGATTTCTGGGTCTCGGAAGACAAGGTAGAGTTCCTTGCTAAGGTGAAAACAGGACATGCAGCTTCTGCATGAGAGTAGTAATAGCAAAGGAAAGGTGCCTTGCAGGCAGTTTTTAGTATGTAGGTCATGAACCATCTGTGTTTTAAGTAACTAATTCACCAAAATGAATTATGATCCCCCCTTCTGTTCCTCACTTTGCTGCACCAGTTATATTTCTTTGTGATCCTTTATTTTTCTTGTCTAACTGCATGAACAATAGGGGGGAAAGAAAGATCCTTCCATCTCCAATATCTGGAAACCCCCCTACTCTGAATAAAAAGAACAGATGACAGTGTTATAGGGAATTAATTGCACCAGCAAAAGTACCGCTAGACATTTTATCTGTGTAAGCACAACCTGTAGCATTCACAGATTCAGACTTCCTCTCTTGCATTAATCTGTGGTGTCCTATGGCCTCTTGGTGTAGCTTATCTAATCTGCTTGTAAAAGCTTTTGCATTTTTGAGACACTTTTGGTCTCTTTATTCCACTGTTCATCAATATGAATTAAAAAAAAAAACACTCTAGTATTACTGATTGTGTTGATTTAAGCTGGCAGCCTGGGTAGTAAGGCTCTGTTTGGTTTCTTGATAATAAACATGAAATGCAGTCCTAAATATTGCTGAAATTATTTCCTCTGACTTCTATAGAAAATGGGGACATGCAGAGAATATAAAAGAAACCCAAAAACTTTCTGGATTAGCCCCATTCTGAATTATACTTAATTACAGGGTAGTCTTCATTTATAGGTATCAATGAAATATATACCAAATACAAAATATATCCTTGTTTTCACTTTAATGATGGAGCTGAAACACAAAATAAATAATGCCTTCTTTTAACCAGAGACCATAGTTAAAAGAAATACAGCTAAATACAGAAAAAATATGGGGTCAGTGAAAGAAAAATTTAGTAGAAGAAATCATTATCAAACTTGTGAGATTGCCTGGTTGAAAAAAGAGGCAAAGTTATTAGTGAGATTAATATACTTAATATAAGTAATGCTTTTGCAATTGAAGCCTAAATTGTACTATTGATACCACACAAGCAGTATTGAAGTTGCAATACTTAAACATAAAATAAATTCTGAATTAATTTTATTTGCACTTTTAACTTACGTAAATATTAAAGAGGTGTGGAAATAACTTGGGCAGTTGTTAAACTGACATAGACGAAGTTAGTAGAATTTTCATGCAGTATTAATAGAGGCAAAAATTGTAATAGGATTCTGCTTTTTCTTGTGCAGTATTTTTTCCTCTGTAAAATGACATGACTGTTCAAAATTCTGAACTGTGCCTCTCAGAAGGAATGCTGCTGTCACTTGAGGAAAAATGTATATTGAAAAGTGACAGATGGCAGATGGTAATAATTACGGCAGCTTAAATATTTATAAATTTGTATGTTACTGTAAAAATGTATTGCTTCATCTTAGAGATTCTGTGATGTTAGAAATTATATTCCAGAATTTTTTATTTTATTTTTTTAAAAATTGCCCACAGCTCTGTGTTATAATTTATAGTACTGGATTCAGAAAAATTGTGTTTTCAATATCTTGAGTCAATTAGACTATTAAAAAACTAAAATAGGTTAAAAACCTATTTGAGATTTAGAAACGTGTGTCAAATAGCTCATCTAAAAAGGGGTGTGTGTGTAGTTTTTGTATTTCTTAGTATTTCACAAATCTTTTTACGATAACTGTGCTTTTCAACTTTAATATTGTCATTTGTAACTTTTCAGTGAGCAACAACTATAGTTGTCATTCCATTATTTGTTTGGTTCCTTGATTTTATTTTTTATATTCAATTGCACTTCAATACTTTGAATGTATAAGAAAGCAGCAGTCCTGATAAAAATATTCAGAAAGCTAACAACAGATGCCTGACACTAAGGCCATGCAAGTGCGATACAATGCAGGGTGCAGTTTGCCTTGTGTTCTTGTATTTAGATACAATCTTGCCTTTGGTAAAGCCAGAGAAAATCCGGTATGCAAAAAACTATGTAGCCTTCAGTGACAGACCAGCAGGATGCTGACTGCTCCTACTTATCTCTCTTAAGGTACAATGAGTACTAAATAATTCAGTGTTATTTCAACAGCATTTCCAGTGTCACATGCCTCTGCAAAGTGCTGAATGTGGTAGCTTCTGAAGACAATTTGGTCAGTGTCATTGAGATGCCACAATTCCAAGTATAGGGTGAAGATTTAAAGGGGTTTTTTACATTCATTTGAATGATATGGAGTGGCTTGCATTGAAAGTTTATTTAGGTAAATCCTCCATTAATATGAATAGGGACATATCTGTTTAAATTTGGTAGAGACTTGCACAAATAAATCATTTGGGAACCCACTGGTAATAGAAAAATTGGTACAAACCCATTGGTTACATTTTCTTCCCACAAGTAAACTTCAAAATCCTGAATTCAAAACACTAGACCTTTTTTACTGTCTCCTTCAATTCTGATGTTGGCTTATTAATTTTAGGTAGCTGAAATAACCATATGATTCTGTATACTCTGTCAGACACAAGAATCAATTAAAGATTGAATCTTAGCAAAAGAGAAGACCAAACTAGGTATATTATTTCTGTTTAAAATTTTATGAAGTTGTTTAAAATGTGAAAGAGAGGAGGTAATGGAAAATGAAAATGTGTAAATAGTTTGTGAAGAGCATACTGTTACGGAGCCTCTAGATTAAAAAAGGTTGTGCACCACTTATTTTCAGCTCTTGTTGGAATGAACTATTTTCAGGGGTCAGTGCATTTGACAGGTTGGTTTGTACTTGGTCTTTCCAAGAACCTGAGGGATAACTACTGAGGCAAATCTGCGTTTAGAGTCTTACTTCAAATGCAGAATCTCTTTCATAATTTAAAGATGGTAGATAACATTTTTCAACTATTGTTCACTTGTAACAAACTTTCCCTGACCAGTATTCAAGTAAGTAAATTATTTATGTGACCTCTTTAGATGGTCTGTCTGCACACAGGTGTAGTGTCTGTAAAGTATGTGCACTAATTGCCGGGTTTATTTTTATTACATGGGCAAGGATGAATGAGCTTGGAACAGTTTCCCCACTGGGAACTGACTTTTTCTACATATCATGTAGAATAACAAATGCTCTTATAGCTCATACAAGATCAAGAAGATTAATATTGTGTGTGTTTGTCTTAAAAATTATATTAGTAGGTCTCTACAGAGATTTTATCAAAATAAGGGAATTTTATCAAAGTTTTTGTTTGAAATATGATAACTGGGTTATGGTTTGCTAGACACATTCAGAGAAATTTTTCAATCCCCAAACTTCAGTTGTTGGTCCTATAGAATCGGGTTTTTCTTCTGGACTTCTGTAGCTGAGTAGACAAGATCATTTTTATGTTCATGTGATACGTAATGCCTGCATCTGCTTTGTAATTTATTTCTAGGATTTACCTGTGTCAAAGAATAAAGCTTGAGAATTTCAATGATAATGCTTCTGTTATTGGAATTAAAAGTTTTGCCACAGCCACAAATAGGAATATACAGTCTTCCATAAATTATGGTGATAGTTATTCACCACTCATATGCTGGTAGTATGGATGGCAGCATTGTAGCACAAATAGTTTAATCTAAACCAGTTTGTCATTTACATCATGTTATACTACGGCAAAAAAGCCATTGCTTGCCTTAAGAGCTACATGCTTGTAACTCATTGTGGTCTGCTTGGGAGCACATAGGAAAAAATGAATACTAAAACAGAAATTTTCCTAAGTTGAATTTCTGTCATGGCTCTGCTAGCATGCCTTCATTGGTAGTCATAAAAGCAGATTTCCTTACCTTCTCCTACCATCTGATTCTTGGGGCTTACAAGCTGGAACACTGTTTTGTCACCTGGAGAACATTTTGAAAGACAGGTAGTATGAACCATTGGCCTCCAGGGTGCCACAAGATAGTAGGTACAGGTAAGGGTACCTTGGCTTGTTTAGAGTACTTTTTCAGTTTTTGACCCTTGGGTGCTCTCAAGTGTGGGAAGGACAGTACTGAATCATCTTGCATCTCCCTATATATATTCTTATGCCTTTTATCTTCACAGAGATAATGGGTACAAAAGGCTCATGCTGTAAGTCAGCATCACTACAATCAAAAGAGCTCCTCGCTCTTCCTATGCAGACCATAATGGTCCTGCCACCTTTTTCATTACCTGTGATAAAGATCAACAGCTCGGGTTCTTAGTGTTGGTGGGTAGAAGGGGGTACATGCTGAGTGAAGTAAACCACATTGCCAAAACACGTAGATCCCGTGCTTTTGATAGTCTGGCTGAAACTGTAAACATGGCAATCTGGAAGGCCTGCAGTGCAATGGATTAGAATAACTTTGTGACCCTTCCAAAAGACACTGAAGTGAATGTGTTCCCTTGGTAGCCCTGATACTGTTGGCTATGACATGCCTCTGAATGTTTTAGAGATTCCTGACTTGTGATCTGATGCATGTCCTCACATATTTCAGTAATGCTGATGTTAAAAAGGATTACAGTCACCATCTGTACAAAGTCTATATAAATCTATAGGAGCTCAATGTGTTCAGGCTCCATAGAGAAATGACTGTCTTTTTCTGAATTGCCATCAACATCACTTCAAAGTAATTGTGTTTCTTCTCAAGAGTCCAGTGCCTGTCACGAAGGCTTTTATTATCTAGCAATTGACAGCTTACTGCTGGTCATCCAGTATCTCAGTGCACTTGGTGTGCATACAGAATCATTGAACATTGCAAGCTCAAGCTTGGCAATGCAAAATGTAGAAAACTGGACATATTCTGATTGAACTGAGTTTTTTTGGCTGACCTGAGGCCAGTGACAAACTTCAGCAAAAGAAGGATGGTCCTAAAGGGGAAATTGGTGCCCAAAACAATAGCTTAGTGGGAGTCACTCTCCCCTACCTGGAGCTTTTTGGAGTCTCCTTGTTTCTCCTTTGTTCTTTCTTAGCTCTTGGGATTTTGAGCCTGTCAACATGCTAGCACTGGAGGGCTATAGCAGTTGGTATTGCCTGTAGGTTTGAATTTAGGAGGTGCTGGTTGGTCATGGTGCCACACATGTTAAAAAGGCTTCACTGGGTTGCAAACGGCCGGTGTGTACCCTATATGCAGCTGGTACATTGTGGGTATCCCAAAGTCTGAGAAGGATATATTGTAGCCTAGGTGGTTGTCAGGTATTACAAACCTTCCTAATAAATACAAGACCATAGCTTTTCTTGTTCTTGAGTGGAGAATGTAAATGTAAATTAAATGTGATTCAACCAGTTAATATTTATTAGGTGTGAATAATTATATCTGTCTCTAACAGTGAATGTTTGAGACAGCAGGGTTCCAGATTTGGCTAGCATACTTGCTGAAGTCAGGTATTTAAAGATACCGGAATGAATTATCTATCACCTGACAGGATTGCTCTGTTGCTTTATTACTGTCTGAAATGCAATCGGGAGCAGCAGCTAAAAAAGTCAAGGAGAGAACATAAGCTAGATATTTATTGGTATGAATCAGTATAGATTTTTTACTCCAACAAACTTGCATAGTTTTCCACAAGCTGAGTATATTAATTAATGAATATCAAGGGATACATGGGTCTACAGTAGGCTTCTTCCTCTTTAATAGTCATCTCACTCCTTTAATAATTAAGAAGTGATAATTGTGATTAACACTAGGTTCCAATTGACTGAAGTGGCATTGATGCCTAGAACCTTTGGGATGTGGGCTGTGTCTCTGCTAACCACTTGTCAGAGAACTGTTTTCTGAAATGTGGTAGTTGGCAACCCAAATCTGACACTTCTGGAGATTGGCAGGTTATAGTCTGCCCTTTATGCTTCCTACTTCTGTTGCTGGATGATATGGCTCTGCATATTCTGATCTAATGCCTCCATGTAAGGAGTATTCCTTGGCTCATGATACTTCCAAATTATTTCTCCTATGATGCTAGCCTTTGTTTCTTAGCAGAATGAAGTAGAGAGTTTTTCTTTATCAGAATTTAAGAACAGCAAAAATTTCAAACATAGTGATGTGTACTTGGCAATAAGGTGCATTCTTAGTTGTAGTTTATCTTACCAGTGGTCTTTAAGGCACTAGCAACTTGCTTTACATACTATGTAACTTTGAAAGTCATCTTGATTACAAATATTGTGCAAAGTGTAATTCTTTATAAAAGAAAATTTATCGAAGGAATGTTTTATACCTTGAATCTCAAATGTATTTGCAGCTTTTGACAGTCCACATGTGTTATGTCTTTGGAGCATGAGAAAGGTTTTGATTACAGGAACACTTGTTTCTGAGGACAAGCCCCTCCTCACTTCTCTCTCTCCACCCATTTTTTGGCATACCTTGGTCATGAGTTAGTCTGTGCTTGCGTTTGTAATGTACACAAGTTGCTTCTGTGTATGAACTAAAAGAACATGGGAGAAGAACTCGAATGAAACTTGTATTTATCACTTCAGACCAATTTTAGCTGAAGCAAAAATCTTAGTGACTCCCAATCATAAATGTTCCTGTAATATGGGAAGTAACAGAATTATAAACTATGGAGTTTTTATCTTTTAATAAAACATGTAGCTTTAAATACTTTAACACATGCTGTTTTGTTCAGGTGACAACATGAGTATATACATACAGTTATCAGGAGTCTGTTTAGAAAAAAAAATATAACTGCTCAAAGATTTGGTAATATTCCATGACTGTTTTATTCTTTAGTAAGAGTCTTCTGTGTTTTTTAATGGGTATTTCTTTTTTTCTACTTTCTTTTTTTTTAGTAAGATTGTTGGTATGCACAGCCATTTAAATGTCCTTTCCTAATTTCTAGGCCTGAGAGTGAGAATTTTTTTGCCACCTCGCAATATTTTATTCAGTAAAACTATTTTATAGTGTATGAAAAGAACTCCTTTAAATAAGTTGGTAGAAAGATAAATGAAACACAAATCATCTGATCCAGCTTAGTAATAGCTAGGATAATGGCTATCTTGATGTAAAGTAGCAGAATGCTGAATCATTTAATAAAATTAAATTTGTAATTTAGTTAGAGTTATACTAAAGTTGCTATAGAAGTATTAAACTTATTTCATCTCAGCTTTCTTTAGTGATATCTCAGCAAAAATTATTGCTGCTGCCTGGATGTATGTGTAAGTGTAGTTCCTCTTCCTTTTGATTTGATCATAATTTCCTTTGGGTACTTAATAATGTAAAATATTGGCCAGAATTTTTATGTAAGAGGATGTATGTATTTCTTGAAGTGCAGTAGGCACAGCCTGCAACATTGTTCCCTAACACAGTCTCCTCTGAAGAAACTGCAGTAAGAGGAGCTTCTCTAGGTATTTCCTACAGAAAGGAAATGTATTGTTTGACCTTCAGAAACTGTACTAGAAAAAATTTCCAGTGTTCCTCAAATACTGTCAAATGTGTTTATAAAAAAATGATGATTTTTTTTTTCTTGTTTTAAGTTTGCTTCTGCTTAGGTCAAACTACCTACAACTGTTGTTTTAGCAAAAGTATTGAATCAATGTATGTCTACACTTTCATCGACATCACTGTAAATACTGGTATGTTTGTTTTCTTTCACTGTGAACTGCTTTGAGAATTCAATGTGATGTGTTGAGCAAAACTTAAAATACTTTTATATTACTAGACAGTTTCTTAAATGAAAGTTGTGCACAATTTTTTTTCTGGAAAGGCTTGTATATCTGCTTATTGAACTGTATACTGAGCTCTGTAGATTGTCACGTGATGTAACCACATGATAAAGTATGTCTGCTTGTATGTTTGACCTAGTAATGTACTCCATTTGGTAACATACCATCTGGTAATGTAAAGGAAGGCAGATTTTTCCCTCTGTTACATGTGCAGCCATCCGGGGGGGTGAACATTGGACTTCTCTGTGCAAACCAAACAGCCCTTGATTTTGTGACTAGTGCATGTATCCACTGTTACTGTCCACTGTCTACACCAAGAAGCATTAATGTTTCACACCAAGCACTAATGTGTCACGTGCTTTAATGAAGATTAGCCACTTCATGAGCATCTCTCCTGTGATTGGACGAGGGACCACAAATCCCAGGGTAGATCCTGAGTCACAAGTTGTGTCTTAGTCAGAATCCATCTTGCAGGGTGTACATTTATTTATGGTTTAAATCAAACTTGTCTAAAAACTAAAATAGGAAACTTGACTCAACCCACTGAAAGGCTTTTAACACAAGTGATTTGACTAGGAGCTAAGAAAAATCTAAATTGGCAGCAGTCATTTTAAGTTGTTTTTCTGTTGCCACAGTCATCTTCAGCACTATGTAAGGATGATGAGCTTCTACATGGATGAATTTGTTTCTTGTGCTCAAATCTTACATTTTAAGATGTCCATCCAATATAACCAGTTACTTATTTTGGATATACTTCTTTGGCATCATCCTGAGAGATGCTTTTCTGTCAATTTTGAACAGTACTTGATAAAAGGGAAGAATGAGGCTTATTTGTGTGCATACACATATGGATCCTAATGTTTTTCATAAAAGTTAATTTTTGTACAAACTCACTCAGCTTGAAGGAAAAGACATTAGAAAAGATAGACCAAATCTGTATTCCTGAACATCCTCTATCAATAATGCCATTCATGCCTATAGATGTCCTCTTAGCATATGTGTTTCTTGAAGCAGACATTTAGACCCCGGTTTTAAGCAACACCAAATGATTTCAACACAGTAACTGGATGTAGGAAAGCTGTTGTTTGGAGAATTGCCTGCTCTGAGAAAGCAACAGCATATTGCTACTGCGCCCATGAAACTGGCAGAATTACAAGGTACAGGCTTGATAACCAGAACTTTGCTACAGGTAGCTTATTTCCTTTTATGTCCATGATTTTTGGCAGAATGCAGGCTTCAGTTAATCCTGTAAGTGTGTTACAATATGGCCAAATAGGCTAAAAGAGGTTCTGGCTCATCAGATAATCATCGAAGTGTTAGAACATTGTTGTGCATATATTTGCACTTGCTGTTTGTGAACTATTATGTTTGTGTACAACCAAACTACGAGGGTATAAAATGTTATCATTTCACATCTTGATTAGGCACCAGGTAGTTGTCAACAGCTAATATATAAAATGTATTAGATTCAGAGGAACCTGATGTTGTGGTTGTCATTTATTAATTACTTGACTCAATCTCTTTAGTCTGTCCAAATAAAAGCTTTTCTTCAACTGAGTCTGTGGAATGCAGATTTTGATTTCATTGTTGATGCTCAGTTATGAGAGTTTTCTCATACATTTGTCCTTGGTTTTTTGCAGTATATATGAGGAGATGGCATATTCTCTAACAAAGTCTTACGCCAAGTCTTTATGAAGACTCACATTTTTAATGTGAAGAATAGCTCTGTATAAAAATCTGTTGTTCATTTATTCCCTTGTCTTGTTTCTGGCTTCTATGTCTGGCTAGAGCAATAACCTTGTTCAGTACTATTTTGTTCTCTATTTTTAAACTACAGACAAGTGGTGCTGATATTCTCTAATTCTTCTTTTACTTTATAAGTTCAAGTCGATTATGACCAACATGTAAAATTCATCCTGACTCAATTTAGCTTTCAACTGAAAAAAAATTGTTAAACCAATGAAAAGAGATCACAATAACAGAATTTCAGGCTCGGTAGGTAGTTTAATTATCTTTGTCTTTTTCAGTAATCTATTCAGCAGTTGGAGTCTTTTTTTTAAAGAATCCTGATTGAAATACTGCCTAATTTCTTAGCTGGAATTCAGAAAGTGAAATATATAGCAGGAACAACAAAAGAGATTGATTTTTAGGAAAACACTTGGTAAGAAAAGTGATCAAAGGACACATATTGGAATTGTGATTCTTCCATAAACCTGAGGTTTATTCTTGGTGATACAGACAGGAATGACAGGATGAACTGTGATTTACAAATTTTCTGAAAATATTTAACCAAATTCTCTTATTTATTTTATTCCATAGGTGTCATCTGCAGACTTCGGGAGTGTGCCATCTCATAGCCTTAAGTCCTTCTCCAGCTTATGTTGTAAGAGGTAAAGGTATTAAGCAGGAAAGATCTGCGTATGGACCCCTGCAGTACTGCACTTGTTATCAGCATCCAGGTGGAGTATGAGCCACTAATCACTACTCTCTGAACCTCATCATCCAGCCAGCTTTTCACCCATTTGGCTGTCCACACAGGTAAACCAAACGTCCTAACTTAAACACAGGAATTGCTAAACTCTAGGATAAGTGGCATTTACTACTCTCTCCATCTACACAAATTCAATTATTTCATCATAAATGGCAATCAGATTGGTCAAGCATGACTTAACACTTTACAAATCCATTCTGGTTGTTCCCAATCACTGTACCAGTTGTGTGCCCAGAAATGTGTTCCTAGGGACTGAAATCAGGCTGACTTGCTTATAATTTTCTGGGTAGATCTTCTATAAATTTTTCTGAAATCTCAGATATTTCAGTCCTCAAGAACTGATAGTGAAATATATCAAGGAATATACTTACTGATGTTTTTGTTTTCATAAAGGAAAATTAAAATCCATTCTTGATGCAGCTTTTCACAATGTGTATCAGAGAATGATTTAGCTCTTAAATGCTGTCCAAGATAACGTATGAAAATCTTGGCCGATTTCATCAACCTGTGGAGAGAATACTCCCTTCATTACCTTTACCTATGGGATATACAATCACCTGCTTTTATTTGACCAGACATTCCTTAGAAGCACCATGTAATACTTTTACATTTATTCATTCTACTGTATTTTGCCTTCGTTCATTAGTGTGGCAAAGGACTTCAAAGTAATATCATGATCTCAAAGGAAGATATTTGACTCTGTAATAGCTGTTCCTCAAGCACCTGGATTTGGTAGAATTTTCATAAACATATACTTTTAATGAGAAAAGTGAATTAATCTTTTATCCTGTTGCTCATCTACATGGTTTCTTAACTTGCATTGCTACAGTGATAGCTGACAAATGGAATTTTCACTGAAAATATTACTAGTCCATGCTTGGACCAAGGTCTTTAAAAGGTGATCTAGAGAAGGTTTATTTTATTTCTCTGTTGTTTTAATGAATTTATGCAAATAAGAATCATAACAAATAGTTATTACATGTTGCTGTGTTCATGTGAGGGCACAGAAAGTTTCCTCCTAGTATTTAAAATGCAATGAATTTCTCAATACTGATTGAAGTTCACAATCTTTGTATTAAGGGGATGGCAAGTGGAGCAATACATATTCTTAGTTACATTCATTTGTGGTGCATTGGTCAAGCTGTGAGTCAGTTTGCGAAGCTAAAGGATGTCTTAGCATTTTGTATTTCAAATATCTGATTTTCTGTATCCATGCAATGCGTTCATGGTTTGAGAGATGATGGAAAAAGTGACAAACTCTAAAACTAACTAAGTATCTTTAGTATCTCATTTTGGAGGTTGCTTTGGTTCTATTGATTAAGCGTGTTCTAAATGAGAGTACAGGTTCTTTTGTCTTGGCTGTATTATCTTGTTGTCCTTAACAGGAGTCAACCTTAGGTTGTAAAATGCATGCCAGGAGATCAACTCAGTAGAGTATTCTAAGTAAATGCTGATGGTATTCTGAGTAGTTATTTCTCACTATCACAAACTATACTTTGCGATAATGTGAATCTCTAGTAACTGTTTCAGAAGAGGAACAAGTTAGCACACTGCTTCTAAGATCGAAAATAACTTTATTGCAAGTCTTCTACTTCAAGTCTAGTGAGCCTGCTTATTTTAAAATTATACCTGAGCTTTCATTGCCATATGGTGCTGTAATAGCTTTTAACGTGAAGTGACCTTACCAGAAATCATAGCAAATATGACAGTGATTATGAACAAGAAATTCAGGAAAAAGAATGCTAGGGTTTAGTTGCTTCTCATTTTTATTGGCATGAACTTCTGCTTAAGGATAATTTAAGTAATTCATGCATAATAAATTGGAACTGTTATTTCTGATATGTCTTAAAGAATAAATCTCTGAAACAGCAAAGTAAAATGATTGCTATTTGGGTGGCTGGTGTGGGACACAAGAAATGTTCCAGACCACAACATTAAGGTAAAACACAGTGTGTCATGATAACAGATTTATAGGAATTGTGTGTCAGAACTCTGGGTTCTGTTTCCAAAACTGTCACAGGCAAGGATGATCAAATTGCAGTTAAGTAATATTGATATAAACTAGGATTAATCCTTTAATACAACCCACATACAAATTTTCAGCTAGAATGCTACTTAAGGCAGAGAAGTCAATGCTTTGTCCTTGATATTATTCTCATATTTGAATAAGGGAGAAATTTAAGAAAACATTTCTGTAGGTCACAGTTTTGATTTCAGTTGTTTTGGTGTAAAACCGGAATAAGTCTTTTTTTGTATAAATGGAATTACTGAAATTTTATGTTACTGTGAGTTGAATTTTACCCTGTCTCTAAACCATTCTTGCTAAAGATTGGAAATTATTAAACAGAATAAGTAGGTCACACAAGTGGGATGATACTGCTCCTTATCTTTAAACAGTATCCTAATTTGACTCTAGCACAACGAAAAGAAATAAATACTGTGTAGGTTCCCATGTGAGCTGTCTGAAAGATAAAACTGAATATTCTCTAAATCAGCTTTTCCGTGGACAACTGCTTCATCATCATTAGTATGTATATCCTTACTAATATCTAGGCCACCCAGTTATGAGATCCTAGACTGTAGCTTCTCATAATTTACAACTACTCCCATCATTTTTAGCAGGATTGTATGCATGACCTATCACAGAATGAACACAATATATTTCTCTGAGTTTTCTCAAAGTGTTCTTTTGAAATAAAGGCTTATAATACATGTATCCATCTGTTTAGAAAGTTGCATTTATGCAGAGTGTGGTGATCCTTGCCAGCTGTTTTACTTAGCCTAGCTGTGTGGGAAAGGACCGGTCACTGTAAGTTGTCTGAGAATTTGGAACTGAGACGGTTTGGCAGATGAGGACAGACACATAAACCTTCTAAAGTGATATCTAAGACTTAAGATCAGGTTATAAATAAATGCTTCTAAAGTCTGTAATTGAGCAGTTTATAAATGTATTCCACTTTCAGTCTTTGACCAAGTATGAAAAAATTTAAAGCTGTTTTACAGACCACTGACAATCTCTGCATTTGGTTGAAAAATTTAGCTCAGGACCAGATGTTCACTCATAAATAGGAAGTAGTATAAATGAGAGTGGAATAGAGATTAATGCAGACAGGTTTGCGGGGTAAGACTAGGGGAAACCAATATAGACGTGATGATTGTAAGCACTGGTTACCTGTGCAAAGAATAACATGATACAGTGTAGACTGTACTAAGCTGAGTGATGGATTGCAGTGACAGCAACTATAAATGGAGGATTCAGCCCACTGTTCAATGTCAGGTGGAATTCGAGATATACACTCCTGGGATGGGATTACCTTATGAGGTGTGATGTTTTGAATATGTAAAAAATCCCAAGTGATTTATTTTATTCCACAGAATTCTAGGATGCTATATCCAGAGTAATAAGTATTGCTATTCCTGGATCTAACCACAACAACGTCAAAGAAAGCCAGGGTCGGAGGGAAGTACATGAAAATCAGCCAAGCAGTAAACAGTGGTTATTAAGAAACACCTTCTCTATAGGCATCTCTGTAGAGATCTTGCTGAAGATGTTATTTTGAGTCTTTTGTGGTGAAACAACTCTTCCATAAGTAAAACAAAATCAAATTATGCTGTTCCTCAACCCAGCAGCACATCCCAGTGCTGTGTAACTAGACTTGTTAACTGATAGAGCAGCATAACTTACTCAAGAAATGGTGGAACCTGTTTTCATTACCCTGGCTGACACAAAACATATGTTAATAGATATAAGGAGATGATCCTAATCAGGTCTTTTGGAACAAAGGAAGGTCTTCAGTTTTTTCTAGTGAGTCAAGACGCTAGTCCTGAGACAAGCATGTTGGTTAATCTTAAAGAATTCAAAACTGAAATTAAATCTGGCAGTTCTCTGTTTATCTGCATTGGTCAATGTGGACTTTGTAGGCATGCATATTGTAAGCACTCTAGCTCATGATGAAATTATTTTTAGAAAATAATTGATTTGTACAAGGATTAAAAAAAAAGTGAGGTTTCATATAGATTATTGCAAACTCTTATCTTCCTAAAATTTCTTGGTACAGAATGCTTGAAGCTTTTTTTGTGCCTTTTCTGGTTAGGTGCCATCATCCTGTGTCAAGCAGCTTGTCCCAAAACACAGCTACTCTTAAGTAAACATATTGTACTTCATGTGATGAGTCAAATACGTTCATGAGACAGAACGTTCCGTTATTGAGTCACAGCTGAATAAAATATGCAGATGATTAATACAAAAATCTTAATTGTTAGAATACAGCAAAACATGAAAAAAGGGGATGTAACTTTGGTTTGAGAAATAATTGTTTTCAGCACAGTGTCAACTGTAACTGCTTTTCAAGTTATGGGATGGTACATTCATTTGTAGAAAGCACATTTCATTTAAGACACAAAAATCACTGTTTTATTCCAAAACTGACCAAGATTTGTCAGTTCTCTTATTTTTAAGGTGTTTTCTCTGTATTTTGAATTATTTGTGTTCACTGTATAGATATGTATAAGTTATCATACTATAAATCTTGAGCCTCAGTATCCCATTCACATGCACTTTTTCCAGTGATTTCTCTCTCCTTGATTTGCTTTTAGTGTTTATTTTACTGTGTTTTTTTACAAAAGTGCCTCCATTTTTTTTTCTCTTTTTCTGTGGTGGCTGCCTTTTATTATGGTGGTGGTTGCACTGTTCCCACAATTCAAGAATCACACTCTTGTGGTGTGTTAAGGTGAGGATATACCATTTGGAAATGAAGCATCAAATAAAATTGTATCAGTTTAAGACGTGTGTCTTTCACAACTCAGCAATTTTCTTAGGAGCACAGGCTGCAGTGTCTCAGAGCTGGGGCTAGGACTCTTGGTACATTGGCAGCTGAACTCAGGAAGGTCAGGAAGAGGGCTGTGGAGGAACAGTTACAGGAAGGATGATTACCTATATGGTTCCTAGAAAGCTCTTCCACCTTTCTTATCATCCTGAGCGATTTCCAAAACATTGCTCTCTATTGAAAATCCCTGTGTAAACATTTAACTAGTAGGACTGACAAAGATTATTTTTAAAGATGCTATCATGTTTTTCATTAGGTATATTGTAACTTAGGCTATTCAGTTATTACAGCCTTTGAATTTTCAGTGTATTTACAAACTCTTATTTTGTGTGGCATTTTTGCTCCTGCCTGACTTGCCTGTTGAAGTGAATTTTCTCCTAATCATTGTCTACAGTATTTTCATAAAGAACAACCGTAGAATGTGTCAGAAAGAAAATAATGAGGAAAATTATGTTATAGAAATATCTACCAAGTAAGCCAAGCTCAAATATGTGTTGAATCAGGAGTAATATCACAGGGACAAAATAGTTACTAGACATGGAACTAATATAGTTATTGGCTCTGTATCTTAATTATGTGTGTTAACAAAAAGCAAGCCGCCTGATTTAAAATGTTTTTCCATAAAATATATATTTGCTGAGGAGTCTGTGAGGTAAATCAGTGTTCATTATGGGTTAGTATTAAACTACATAAGCATTGTTAGTTGTTTTCCTAACACTAAAGAGCCAGTTCTTGCGCCAGGAGGCTATTCCATATATTCATAACCACTACCTGCTTGCTATCCCAAAAATTATATCCAGAAGATGTTTTACGAATGTCCTGAGGGATGAAAGTGTTCATAAAAAGTGTGTGATTCCTCAGCCAGTATCAGAAGATCAGAAGTATCAGAGGTATCAGAAGATGGACAAGATCAAGGGGAAAATAGCCTTTACACGAAGATAACTGAAGGAGGGAATATGTGGGTATACAGAAAGTGGTTTTGTCCTCGCAATTTTACTCCCTTTCACTTTTCCCTTTATCTCTTTCCATTAGTATGGAAGACTATGTTCACCATGCATGTTCATTTTGCACAGAGTGAATTTATACTGTTCAGGCGAAGTGATTGCTGTGATACGTTTTTGAAAGGCTGATGCCTTTAGATTAGACCGAAACTGAAAACTGACTCTATTCAATTATCCCCTTGAGGCAGCTGAGGGCTGAATCTCCATCAAATTACTTCCTTCTTCAACCAACAAGCCCCTTATTCTGAGTAGCTCCTCTGTCTTCAGAGAAGTTGTTGATGTTGTGATACAGTAAAAAGATTTATTGTATTTTCCATGAACTTTACATCACAATGAAAGATTTGTTAGGAACAGCTGTAGAAACTAGTGTCAAATGTAGGTATTTGTTTTGTGAATGCTTTGGCCAGTGACATCTGAAAGCCTTGGAACTGTTACTTTCACTCAAATTTTCCTCTTCTTAAGTAGTTCATTTGGTGATAGATGCAGTGAGCGTAAAGCTTTCATATATAATTATTATTTTTTGAGTTATGAAGCTTACACCCACTATATTTTCAAGGCATATTTTACAATGCAATATTCTGTAGCTTTTACAGAGGTTAACAAAAGAAAAGTGAGTTCTTACAAAACTAATAATCACCTACTTCCTCAATTCTGCATTTGTTTGAGAATACAAATGTTGTAGTTTTTTTTATTTAAAGGAAACGGACATGGATTTCACACCTGGTTGTTCCTTTTTTATATTTAAAGTTTTTTTTACCAGATCTGTACAGCAAAGTTAACCTAGCTACATCACTGTGCAAATCAGCAACATAAACCTTTTGCAGTGAAACAACAGTTACATTTTGCTGCTGAAAGGTTGTGACTTGTAATTTGCATTTGCAGATTCATTTACACTAGTAAATGGTATCACTGCTGTCTCTGCATTGTCAACATGAGGTTGCAGAGTACCACACAGATACACTGGTGTGTTTTTGAAGTTCCCAGTGATGACAGCACAGGATTCCTTTGGGTGCATATAAACCTTGTAACCTGAGGTTCTCAGTTGTTGGTGTTGATTAAATCTTAACTGCCACTCAACAACCTTTTAAATTACCATTAGATAGACTTTAAATGCCTGTAACTCGTAGGGCTTAAAAATCACAATAATCTTAGAATCAGGTGGGAAAGAAGGAATATATCTTGACTGAGCAAACTTGAAAGATCTCCACAGAAACCACAATACCAACATAAATATATGCAGCTTTACTAAAGCTATTTCTGTACTAGCAGACTGTGCCCCCCTCTTCTGTTCTAATGATTTCCCTGCATACAGATTCTGTTCTGCAAAACTCCAGAACTTAAACATGAAGGTACTTTTATGTAACCAGCAAGTAAGTGTGACTATTTCTACTTCCCCCCCCACCCCTCAAGGAACACATGATTAAGTTTCTTGTGAAAAACCTTAAGGTCTTGTACATGCTCATCTAGCTAGGGCACGTGCAGTGCATGTGAGAACAGAGAAATGCTGTCATGAGGTGTATTTATTTGCCATTTCTGCATCTCACTGAACTTCCTAGCAGAATATATATGGATTAGTATTTTCAGGATATGTGGATATATGCATGAATACCTAAATCAGTTGCAGCCATTTAAAATTATGACTTGGACTCAAGACTAAGTACTATGTCCAATACTGACACCAGCATTTAAACAGATACAAAAATCTTAGGGAGTCATGCATGGAGATGGTTTTCCCAGTTGGTACCAAGAAGAACACATTAGTTTAAAAGAAAAATGTAATACAAAATTGCCAGTTAAATGAAAATCAAATAATGTGCAGTGGTGACTGTGTTCAATAATATTCTAGGGTATTAAGCTTTTACCTTGTAGCAGAAAAGATACTGAAAGAACTTCATAAAACAAACCAAAAATCCACCAAGCTTGATGCTTGAGGCCTGAGTTTTGAAGTGTTATGAGCAGCTGAGAGACAACTTCCCATGGTACTAATGAAATTAGTAAGTTTGGAAGTTTATTAGAAGAATTGTGGTGGTGATTTGCTTCAAAGATGTGAAAGATGCAATTGTATTCGAAGTGAGAAACAAGTTTTAGGAAGACAGCACACTAATATTACCATTTCAATATCAACTGTTCAAACTTATTAGTAATATTTAATGGACTTCAACACCCTCCTGTAAGTAGATCTGTATTTTGAGCCCATGCAGGTCTTTGCTAAGTAAGTGCAGTTGTTTTATAGATCTTACTGTTTATTTCATGGAACCTTGATAGTATTCAAATAATAACATCCAAGTCAAATAAGCACATCTAGCAAAATCAGGCCACTGTTTTGTACTCTACTTAGTGCAGCTATAATTAGAATATAATGTTTAACTAGATTAATGACATGACCACAATAAACATGAATGAGCTATGGCAAATTCTGCTACTCTGTCAAGACCTCCTTTAGTGGAGAAGTTGGTGGTTCAATATGCTGATTCCCAGACAGTTTCATTAATTGAGAAAGGCTCTCTGAAAATGTCTAAAGAATAAAGTATACAGGGGATTATTAAAAAAATCAATTTAGTTTTAATCAAGGTAATTTCCTGTTTAGGAGGTTTCTCTCTCTTTTATTAATATAAATCCCATTTAAATCTTAGCCCAAAGCTGACAGAAGTCAAAGGGAATTTTATTAATCCAGAGTTTTAGTTGATTTCTGTAACACCAAGATTTTTCACAAATAGCTTCTCCCCTTCAGAGGGAACTCTGCCCCAGTCCAAGAATTGTAAATGAGCTCTGGTATCTACTAGACTTTGTGTGTTTTAGTTCTGTACCTTCTGTAAGTAATTGTCATCCTCTGTAAAGGGGATCCATAGAATAAACATTAAGTCTTTCTGGAATTAATGATAAGCTTGTTCTGCTTGCAACTTCAGTAGATCACTAAATATTTGCAGCAAAAATACCTAAATACTTATTTGATCAAAAGTATTAAACTTTTTATGCAGTATTTAATATTGTAAGATGGTGCAAGAAATGCTCAGCTGTGCATTTTGAATATTTCTATAATCCTGGACTGTCTGGAATTGCTGTGAGCATACAGAATTGTAGTAGAAAAGTATGGCAATGGAAATACGATGGGAGTATTGTGATGTTAGTCAGCTTTCTTCCCAAGATGAAAAATCTCTAGGAGGAGAAAAAGTAGACTTTGGAGAGACTGAGTAAGTGAAAACTCTTCATTTTTTTCTTTGCATAAAATTACTAGACTATTTCTTAATGCATGAAATTAGAGAAAGGCAGACTTCAAGGGAATGATTCACACAGTGTTGGTAACAAACACATTTCACTGTAATTTTTTCAGCAAATGCATAAATCCATGCTTCACTGAATTCAGACTATTCCCAGAGAACACATATTTGTCTCTGGCCAATTTTTCTGATTCCATTGATCCCTTTTATAATATTGACTGCTGCATAAAGGTACCTTAACATAATCAAAATAGTTGAAAACTAGAAATACTTAAATTCTCAGAAATAAACAGAAGTAATTGTTCTGAACTGCCTGCTGCATATTTCAGTGTCTTAAATAGATTGAGGAGAATGAAGATGATAGAAATGTATCCTTAGTTGTATTCATGTTTTAAACTTAAAAACTTGATTTTTTTTTAGTAGGATTTGTAAACATACCAGAAAATAATTTCATAAACGCTTAATGATGTTTCTACACTATTGGAGGCCAGTCTTTTATTTCATGCCTTATTCTTCCTCTGCTGCTGGGTTTTTTTCCTCTTCCTGCATTTATGTAACACATAACGAACAGTGAAGAATTCTACTTACAGAGTGCTTTCAGAAGTACAGTTTCCTTTGTACGTTTTTTATAATGCCAAATGACCTCTTAAAACTGTCATTTGGCTGTTCTTGGCCACCTGTAGGTGGACAACCAATCTGATTGTATGTCCTAGCTGAAAGTAAAATGGATTCCATTTGAAAACATGATAAACCACCACTCTCTTAAACCTGCCACAAGGCAAAATTTGTTACTGTTGCTTTGGTTAATTTAATACTTTTGTTTAAATTATCACCACTCTTTAAATTAGCCACCACCTTTTGAAAAAGCAGTTGGGATTTCCTTTTGAATAGTTTGAAAATATCTTACTTTGATCCAAAATAGGGATAATAGAAGCCATCAAATTAATTAAACAAAACCAGTTCCTACTGAATTTACATGAGAATGTAAATAAATCTTCATTTTCCTGCATAATAATCTGATTGTTAAGTGAATAATTATTTGCCCTTTGTCCTAGCCATTTAGCACTGGAATATTGATGAGGAGAGATAAGGTAATGTAATTGCCCTTAAAACACAAGTGAAATTCTTTAGGACATAATCAGTAAGTGAGATTATATAATGAATGGTTTGGGGGAATGAAAGTTGATGCTTTTTGCATTAAACTCATCATTTAACAACACTTTTTGTGTGGTAGATCATATTATCAACAAAACCTGTTAGATAGACTGAATTTAACAATTTTATTAGTAGTATTATGTATTCTGAATGGCTTAGGGTAAGTTCTTTACAATGAGCAGTGATGATTAGAATGTATTTTGCATAATTTTGCATTAGTCCTTAATGGTTTCACTTTTACAGCCAAAAAATTAAACTCATTTGGCTGAACAAATGTCCAGTTAGTTTTATAGACTCACAAAGACTTATGGAGAAGCTTATACAACAGGTGTTGAAGTGTTAATTGCCAATAAGCCTTGAACAATAGGCGATACTTAGCTCTGAATAGTATATTTTTTTTAATAAAATGATACTGAGGGAAGCAAATTGTCTAGATTTCTTATATAAGGAATATAGAGTTAACTTCGATTGGCTGTTGCAATAGCACAGTACTCTGTAGGACAGAGTTAGCTTACTAGCTAGACTACAAGACTGCTATATTGGTCATATAAAAACTACCTTGTACTATTAAACTGTCATCCCTTCACAACCTCCTCAGAAATCAAAGGCAATCAGCAATTATATAAATGCTAATAGACCAGTTACACGTTCAGTAAGATTGGAGCATCCTTGTCTTAGCAGTCAGTATCTATAGAGAGCAAAGCTGGGCAAATAATTTACCAAAAACAGTATCTCCTTTTGATGTCACAAGGTGCATATGTATAACTTGTTTTGCAGACACCTATGTTTGAGAGAATCAAAATTATTTGATTAGTAAGAACCATGCATCTCTCATTGATCTATATGATGTGAAGCAAGTCCCTTAAGTCAGATAAATCAGTGGAATGAGTTGGAAAGAGAAATGGTAGAGATATTTCAGCTCCTGTGAGAAATTTAAAGGCTTGTTTTTCTTTGTCTTTCTCCCCTGTGAGCTCTCATTTCATATTTTCTGTTCATAATGATTCTTCTAAAGTTTTGTACATTTATGGCAGAGGTTGATTCATCCTGTGTGAAACTATCATTAGCAGATAATGTTTATTTTACTATCAAGCAGCTGTAATTCCCACTGAATTATGCTTTGTTGTCTGATGACTGCCATATTCTACTGCCGATTTGTGGACACAAGGTATATCTTGGTAATTTTTTAATTTACATGAGTTTATGATACTGGTTTTAGCCTTTTTTTCTTTATAACCTGTAATTTGAAATGATGGAACTGCATTTTTTCCACTTTTTTAAACACACATTGTAATTTTCCCCAAATGGTAAAATATTAATAAAAATAAAACAATTTTATATAATGTTCCGCAGAAAATGAGGCTTCCCCCATGTACAGAATTCAGGTACATTTTGTTTTTCCAAGGCAAAAAAAGTAAATGAGAACTTTACATGAAAGTAAATTGATGCATCAGACCTGTTAAGTTACTGCTGATTTCACACTGGAAAAAAAATAGTAATTAAGTGTTATTTTTCAGAAATGTAAGGTTTGGATTTTTCTTTAAAGGGGGACTGGGAAATCTCTAAACAACTATTGTGGAATGACAAGAGAATATCAGAAGAGTAGATTTGCTGCAAAATAAAAGACAAAACCTCCATTTACCTTGCAAAATGTTATAACTCATTACGTTTTGGGATTCAGCCTAATGTTTTTACAAATTAAAATTATAAACTCATATCAAAGTAAAGGGAAATAAAAAGGTTAATTGTAATGTGTGGTCCTGTTTCTTCTTTTATAACCAATTTATTACAGTGCTACTTCTGTGTCAAAAATGAATCTTGAATGTCTAGGTATTAGCCTCTGAAAAACTGCAATCATTGATAAGTCATACTGTTCATTATAAAAATGAAGAGTTTTTAATTTGAAAAATTGCAAAGAGACTTCCTAGTAGTTACGAAATGAATCTTAATGTTCTTATTGTGGGAATCGGCAGCATTGCTTTTGATGCATATCATTAATAACAAAAAGCCTCATTCCAGTTATTAAAATACTCTTGCATATTCCATACTGATCATTTTTGAGTTTTTACGGTTTGTTGCTTGCATTACTCCCCAGCGACATTATATGTGTAGATTGGTCTCCAAGTTTGTACAACTGAATAATCATATTAAAAACTAGTAACTTCCTTTAAGTACACTGTAGAATTAAAAAAGGAAAACAGTTTTAAACCTTTAATATAATGAAAAATTATATTGGGTTTTTAATATTGTTTTGCTTATGCTTCAGTTATTGCTTTCATTAAAGTTTTAATTTCCAGAGATATTACTTTGATAAAATTAAGTAAATTAATCTGGTTAGTATCTGTGTACACACTGAAAATTATGTGCCTTTCCTCCCTCATTTATTGCCGTCTACTTTACATATAATTTCTTTCCCTAATACACACATATAATGCAGCAAGATTGAATTAAAATAATTAATCTATATAATCAATGAAAAATGTGTGAGGGGGTGTAGTTTATCATCTTCAAAAGCAAGCACTACAGTAAAGAACAGCAGGTTAGATCTTTATTTTATTCATAGTAATTCTCTGTTTGTTCCATTGATATAGTAAGTACACATATTAAAATACATTTGGTGGGGAGAATACTTACCTGTTAGATTTTTTTCTGTATTTTTAAAAGATTTAAATTTAAATAAAGTATTTTAAAAGTATTAGTATTTTCTGTATTTTTAAATTGTAATTTACCAATTACAATTCATTTGTAAGATAACTGTGAATTATTAGCCTAAGTGATGCAGGTGGGATCACTGAAATCAGAAGAGTTGTATCAAAACCTCATGAAGTCAGTGGGGTGTTACCTCCACTGATGTAAGATCCCACTGACTAGCAGAAACACGGAGCCCTTGGAAAGGAAAGGCTGCCTCCCTAATGTGTTTTTAAATAGTAACGTCAGCCACAGGAGTTAGCTGTGGATTATCTGTTTGCATCCAGGTGTTATCATTTCAGTTAGCTCTAAACCAACTAGTTAGTGTTACCTGCATTTCGGTATGTATATGGATAGCTAGCTAGATAAAAACACAGAGACTCATGATAAAAATGTTCATTCTCAAACTGCCAGATACAGGACAGGAGAAGGGACATACAGATGAATACATGTACTAATATCAGGCCTTCCAAACCTTGGTTGCCAGAAAAGGATGAGGGAGGCTTTGGTGGTCATGAGCGAAAGCCCTTTACTGTGTCACTGAGAACTAAAGCCCTGGAAGGCTGAATCCTGTGGACTTCTACCTAATATAAATATATACACATATATATTTTAATTCCTTCATTGTTGAGGCACTTCAGCAGTTGTCTAGGAGTTCTAGATTGAATCTTTTGACTTTGATAAATTGGGGTTTTTTCCACCTTTAGCTACAGTGGCACCCTTTCACACCTTCTTCTGAAGCAGCTGCAGCTGTGTGTTGGCCTTTGGGTCAGCAAGGTTGAATTACTCTCTACAATTTTATTATTTGCAGCTAAATGTTAGGAAGCATAAAATTAACAAAAATATGAGGGTCAATACAAAGTAAAGCCTCTTCCTAACTGTAGCTGTTTCTGTGAAGATAGGAAATTATGAAAAAAATGTCCTCTTTCTTGAAGAACCCATGTTACACAACAAATTAAACTTCTAGGTTTTTATTCTTTCCTATTACTTTGATACCAGCAGTTGTAGAAGTCTCAATATTCTGACCAAAAAATATGTTCTAGCCATCAGTTGTAATTATCGCACCTTTAACTTTCCACTGCTGTTATTGGTCTTCTGTAATTTTTCAATTTCAGTGGCGTTCAGTGGCGTGGATGACATCCAACTCACTACAAAATCAGCCAAATTCTTTTTGTGTCTGACTACTTTGATAAACTGCTGAAGTCTTTACTTTCTGTGTGAATGCAGCTAAATGCAGCTACATCTACCTCATGGTTCGCAAGGGCTTGCAGAGAAATTGGAACTTTGATGCTTCAGTTCACATCTTCATTTTGTATAGGAAATTCTGCTGATTCCCTGTAAGAATCATGACAAGCTGCCATGGTAGTTGTGTGAAAACCTGTGGTTGATTGACATGGTCAGCTCAGATGGTCATTTATTTTGTCTGAGTTCAAATCTACTTATTTCAGTGAAGCATGTGACTGAGAATTAATATATTTGAATGTAGTTACTCCTTTGCCATTCACTTTCTGTATGGTTGTGGGGTGGTAATGCATTTCACTGAGTCTCAATTTTCTGGTTAATAATTAGTGTTTTTTTACAAAAATAACATTTAAATTCCATTTTCATCAACATTCATCAATCTATGAAACATGCACTGAATTTTTGTATGGCATATTGTGCATAAGTCTATTGACAAAACTAAACACTCCAGAGATGCTTCCTATCAGCGTCAGTTGACTCAGTTATGGGTTGAGGCCAGGTCCTGTCGTGATCTCACTCTTGGCTTACTTTCTTCAAGGACTGTGTGACTGCAGCAGCCTGGCACATCTGTGGAAGAAGAGCTAGCTGTTCCTGACGTGGTGCGAAGGCTGGAGCCATTGCTGCATTCTGTGCAAGGAATACCATGGGCAGGAAAATAGTATATATGGTAAACCTTTTCATTGAACTAAAGAAATAAGTTATGATTTGCTTTCATTGGAATTATGTGATATACAGGTGCATGTGCTTGAAAAGTAGTAATTTTTTTTTAAAGGAGACATGTTTTAACTGTGTCATATTGTGGGTGTTGAAGTAAATGCTGAACAGTGCTTTCCAAAAGCAAAAGTGATTCATATGTGATCAGCTTAACTGTGGAAAGCTAGTAACCAATGTATGTGGCATGAGTGTGGTGGAAAGAGGTCAGATAATCCCAAATAATAGTTTTAGTCCCCAGCAAAAGATTTCTTTGTATTATATGGTGCTATTTATAAAGACTAAAGCAATGGATATATTATTTACAAAGATATAATGATGTAGCATATGAGGAAAAAAGTAGTCGACTCTGGTCAATTGTTTCATGCATGATTGATTTAGTCATTCCTTTTTTGCCATAAAATTCCTGTTATTGTGATAGCTGTGATTGTGATATTGTGATAATTAGCCGTGATATTGTGATGGGAAATGATAAAACAGCATTCCTGCAAGCACCCATATGAGCTGATTCTCAGGGCACGTTGACTTGCAGGTATATTCAGTGCCATGCTATTTCTATGTTTATCTTTACATGAATGTAGTTACAGCATTGGCCCAATACCACATTTTAATGGTACAAACTGGCTGGTTTTCAGAACAAAACATGTGTGTACCGTAATGACATCTTAAGATCCTTTCATTCCTCCTTAATGAAGATTAAGACGGTATCAGATATGTGGAAACGCAGCTGCAGCAGTGAAAGAGACAAGGAACTTAGTATTTGTGAAGAAATGTGTTGATAAGATTTAATCCGGTAAGCTCCTTGCAAAACAGATATGATTTAATTTTTTACCAATTGTGTTCACAGTGAAGAACTATAATAATTATGGTGCAGTAACGCTTAACATTTATCCTAGTTTCATTTTTTAAAACTTCACTTTAAATTTTATAGTCACACCTGTTCTTTTTTGCAGAAAGAAAGGCTGGCTTTCTCAGGCATGGGCTTACACGAGCTAAAGAAATTCATTTAATTCTGGGAAGCAAAGAAACTGAAACAGTGAATTGAACCTTGTTTTTTGGTGGCTTAAGACTAGGTTTTCATTGCAGTCACAAAAGTGAGGGGTAAACCATCTTGTCTGGAAATCCATGCTACATGGCTAGTGATATGGGTAGCTACGTTAAACTGAAACATCCCGATTTAAACTGGTTATCATATACTAAGTGGATAGTCAGAGTGTTTGTGAGAGCAGTGCCATGGGAATTCCCTTATCAATGGAGATGAATATGGCCATGACACTGAAAATTACAGTTCTCTCTGTTATGCACCACTTATTCCCTGATGTCTGTTTGCAAAAATAGCTTGGAAGAAAATGTCATTCCAAAAGCAATGGTTATTATGAACAGAAGGGTAAAATTGTACTACTTTCTTGGTACTAAGGGTGGTTCCCATATGCAGGTTGACACATGATCTTGGAGACTGTGTTTTTTTATGGTAAATGATCTCCATGTGTCACAGATTTTAGCTTTATGGAGTAGCTTCACATGGAGACCTAGTCAGGCAGATGAACACAAGGCCAACAGATGGACTGGAAAAGGATATTCTCAGTTACGCTGTAACTTCTGACTATTGCATAAATCAGTCATCTTCACAGATTACTTTTTCTATTTGAGAGGCACTTCAAAAAGTAATTAATATTTTTAGAGTTATTTTAAAATACTGTAAGGTTTCGATATAATTGCTCCAGTACTCTATTTTTTTAAAAGTATGTAATTTTCTTTACCTATGTAGTGGCAGAATTCTGTACTTAGTAAACATGCGTAATTAGCTGAACAATTCAAGATCTGATAGATGAAATCTTGGTTTCATTACCTTCTGTTTTGTATAGGGCAAATGGGCTTTTGCATGTAAGGGAAAAAATTTAAAAGCATAGGAAATGAAAATTTTATAAGAGTTTCTGCCCACCAGGGTTGATGAATCAGACTGACTTCAAAGAGAAATGAGGTTTTCATGTCATCTTCTGTTTTCAGTTTTTCTTATGTTTAAAGGGGTGGGAGCTTTCATGTATCTTTCTCTCTCATATGCTTCATCTGATCCAAAGCTGATCAAAGTCTTCTAGTTAATTTCAGTAGATCTTCAGTAGGTGTTAAAATCAGTTTTACTAATTGCTGGAAGGGAAAGACAGGATTTTTAGCCACCTGAAAAGTGCGTAACTTTCATCAAGGTCTTATGGAAATCAACACTGAAATATGTACTTGTGCATCCATTCTATTAATAGCCAGCAGAGTGAATTAGTTCTGAAGGACTATAGCTACAATATGGCTAAATTAATTTTGTGCCTTTTTCATTTGTGTCATCCAAGGCCACATTATATCTGAATAGTTAGCTGTACAAGTGAAGTGGCTTCAGCAAATGCACAAACTTTCTGCAAAAGAAAAATCAAGTTTTTAAACTTTTAACAATGTATAAACTCTTTTTCCTGCACTAAGTATGCCATTTTGTTTCTTTGCTGACTGAGTCCACATACAACATGATTTTTAGGTTAGCTTATGACAAATGACTGTATGAACCACAGAAAGTAGAGAGGGCAAGATATAAAGCTCAGGTTTATAAAAGCTTGTCATCATGGTAGAAATGAAGTCTTGCAGTTGAAAAGCCAGCTATGACTCCCTCCAGCACAAGTGACCCCTCCAGCCTGTCTATACTTGTAAGATTAGTCTTTATTTTGCCCAGGGGACAGACACGATGTGTGTGTTCTGACAGCTGCTCCTATAAGCAGTGCAAAACATTACAAGAAGAGGAAAGAAGAAAGTTTTTTCTTTGTAGTAAATGTAGTAAAAACTTGAGCTTGGAAAAAAGGAAATTGGTTATTAAAACAGAATTTGATGAACTTTGGCATTGAGGGAAAAAGCATATACCCGTATACCATGTTTTCAACCACTTTGAGATACATGTGGCTATCACTTTCTGCTACAACTGAATTTACTACATAACTCATTACTGCCCTTTAACTGTGACTAATAGGGAATCATGTTTATTCAGGACCTCTATGGCCTCTATCCAAAGTGATAATAAGTATGCCATCTGTGATAGTAATTTGTGTGATGTGTACATATATGACCAGAGAACTGGAAGGATAATAAAAAGTGTTGCTTTTGCATAGATTCAAGGATATGTATTTGATGGCAGGGTGACTTTCTGCTGCTGTCAAGTTGAAATGAAGTCAAGCCTGATGTCTGAATGACTCTCTGCTCTGTTAACACTTCCCTGAGGTACTGCGACCTGTTCTGGGTTGAAATTTGGATTGGTTCACAGATGGCTCTACTAGCTTCACGTTAATAACTCCTGGACCTAGGTCTGAATAGGGATGTTTAGATAGAATAGAGATTTTGATTTGAAATAGGTAGATGGAAGGGCTCTCGAATGACACCTACAGAATGTTTTTCGTGGATTTGAATTACTTATGTCTGTTTCTCAGGACACTAAATTTGTTCTCTCATAAAAGATAAGTGAATTTCCATCCACCAAAAAATATCAAACTGTCACAACATTTTAAAAATTATGTGTAAATATGCTGTACATCAGAATGTTTCAGAGTACAGGTGAAAAATCAAAGTAAAATACAAAAGAAAGTTGTACAGTCAGTAGGGACATAGAAGTAGAAGATAGAAAATATTGAGGGAAATAGATTTTTATTTTTTTTGGCTTTTTTTTTTTTTAATAAAAAGACTGTTGCAGTTAGTCACACAGTTAATGTGAAAGCCTGTGGAGTAACAAGGCCATGTAACCTGAATTTTCTTTTGCTTTTAGATCGGGAAAACTCATTGTGTATGTGAAAAAATTAGTCAGAAATTATCAGAGTAATGCTGATATAATCATACTGTTTATAAAAACAGGCTGCTTTCATTATTGTTCACAACAGAACAAGACTGTGGATGGAGAAGTTTGGGCTTTTTTAACAGCTTGAAATGTAATTTTGGATTCTTTTGCTTGATGGCAAATCAGAAACTTCTGATACATTACCTCCACTGGCAATCTGCTTCCTTCAAGTAGTTGCAGACCAGGTACTGTTAGTTCAGTTTTACTCTTTTGATACAGCTAAATTAAGCAAGCATATATTACTATTCCAATTCCTACCCTAAGGCAGACTTATGATCTAGGTACAGGGAAAACAGGCAGTGTTTCACAAATGGGTCTTCAGGCTACGGTGTTAGCCTTTAACCATAACGACATGTGCAAAACCTGTATCAAAAGTAAACAAAAGTAGGGATTGATGTAGCTCTCTCTACAGTCCTGAAGTCTGTGCAGGGTTACAAAATATATATATATATATATATATAATTTTTCTCCTCCTTGAATTCTTAGCTTTTTCAAAATAAGACATACCCATAAAATTAGACATAAGCAGGTAAATGACATCTACTAAGCTTTCCAAAGGTGACCCAAATGATGGTGACTACCTTCTGTGAATAGTACTCAAAAATAAGCACTAATCTCTTTCAGGTTCATTAAATTGTTTCCCATCTTTCTGGGGCTCAGATGGAATATGAATCATGCACATGAGCTTAGTCCTGACTGTCCCCTATCAGCTACACCGCAGAGGGATGGTACCCTCACTCTAAAACACAGCTCTTAATATCTACCTGGAGCAGAGATATTTGCATTGTTGTACGCTGCCTCTCTGCTTCTGCAGCCTCTTATCTTTCCAGCCAGCCACAGCCTCATACTTGATCAACTGGATAATTTCCACACTGATAACTTCCACATCTTCTGGGTTTATACTTCAGCAAGTATTTCCATAGCACTGTTCCCCATTTCTCCTCCTCTTTGAGGATACAGATACCATTGAGTTATATTCTAACCAGATTAAAGCTGCTCTCGTTAGTCTACATGTTTTCCACATCTGGAAGTATTTCCCTTTCTGGTCTAACAGTGCAATAGGCTGTTAGTGAAAGTTACTGCAGCCTTTTTTTTTTTTTTTTTTTTTTCCTCCTTATATTTAGCAGATCTAGTTCTTGAAGATAACCACACTAGAAATCAATTCTTTCACTGTTTATCCCTGATGCAGTGCCTACTCATACCTTCTTGGAGAACTGCAATTCATTTGAAAGTGGTAACAGTTCTGTTGGCTTTCTCTTAAGTGGCTAATACATCATCTGTGGAATCACTGAACAGGTCTAAGAATATCCATATCTTTCCAGATGGAGTCCTGCCACTACCTAACACTGCACATCTTTGTCAGAAGAGCTTGAAACTCAGCAGAATTCCTGTGTACTTACTACCAACTGACTGGTTCCAAGAGCAGCCTAAAGCAATGGGAGCCGCTACTTCCAACTCTTAAACTAGCATATGTAGGCGCACACATAGCCCACCTCTACAGCCCTCCCTGCACTGTTGTTTAGATGTTTTGGTTGTTTTTCTGCTTCATTTATGCATGGTCAGTGTGATTCTTGTAACTGTTCCTTGTGCTAGGACTAGTGGACAAAAGCCTTTGTATAATCCTGGTTTATAAAAACAATCCCATCAAAAAAGCCTTATTTATCCAGCTCATAGAACTGAAGTACATGGGACTGACTACCAAGTACCATCTGTTGGTGGCCTTGTTTCACCCCTGTAGAAGCTAGTAGAAAAGTGCTATGGATGCCTGGAAGTTTCAGGCCTTGCCCTGTTGGTAAAACTTTCCTTTTTCACAGAAAACTATTGTTTAACTATACCATTTCAGTGGTTGATTTTCTAGCAGCAAAAATTGCATTAGGTATTTTTATCATATGAGTTGACAAAATTTGGATTAGGCTGGAAACATTTACAACCAACATTATTGACACTAATAAAAAAATGCAGCTGCTCAGTACCTGAAAATCCTGGATTATGTTATGTAGTGGCTAAGTTTTATTGCCTGGCTCTGGAAACAGGACGTTATAAGATCACAATCCATGAAACTTTATCAAGTTATAGAAAGAATCAGGGTAAGTCCTAGAGTCTTCAAAGTCATTTGTCTAGTTTACAAACTCCTGCTTTTCACATGACTGAGTTGCCCACTTGTGGCTGGGTGTCTGAATGTTACAGAGCAGCTGAGGACTCTAGCTGGAAGCAGTGTGGGTGCCACCTATGACATCCTAGAGGAGGCTGTGTCTCCCCCATCCCAAAGCTGAACCCAGGAGCCCTTCCAAAAATTACTAGTTATGGTGATAATTTTTACACTTTTTACTGAGACTGAAATTGTATATCTGATCTTCAAAAAGTGACAGGCTTATCTGTTCTCTAAAAGAGATGAAAAAAATGACATTGAAAACATTTTTCTAGTGAAAAACTCAGCTTTCTTTTCAGGCAAAATAGGAATCTTTTGCCTGTGATGTTTTGTTGCTTGTTGAGCAAACAGCATTTGATTATATTGTCTAACCAGACAGCAACAAAACATTTCTAGACATTTGCTAGCCTCAAGAAGAAAAATAATCTGTCTTTAAAATCTTCCTTTAGGCTAATGCTGCTTCTCTCACACTCGGAATTCCTAATCTTCATCGTTGTAATTAGGGAGAAAATTGTTTTGGTGAGAATGAGATAGCACAGAAGGCTCAAGTGCCTGTGCACACAGTACCTGCTGCATGACACGCTGTGTTGCATGGTGGAGCAATAAGATTAAAGTGGATCCTTGGTGACATTTTGGAAGTACCATATGATTTTTCATATATGCACCCCAAGGTTAGTTCTTCTAAGCCCATTTGTGGTCCCTCATTATCTGACAATATTGGTCTTGTGTTTCAAAAATGAATCAAGAGGTGAAAACCTGAGAGGAATGCTTTTGTGTCTTCTGCTTAATGGAAAGCAAATCACTGAATAGAAATCACAGTTCTGTTACAGTCATGCCACAGGACTGTTCTGTGTACCGCAGCCAATGTGGCATTTTGCAGTTGTGTTTACTTTTTCCCAGGGCTCCCATACTTGGCCTTAGCCTGGTATTCCACCTGTGCTAATTAGCTAGAGGGTGAACTTGGCAGTGTTGATTGCTGGACTTAGTGATCTTAAGGTGCTTTCCAACCTAAACAATTCTATGATTCTAAGAAGCTAGCTAATGTCATCTTCCACACTTCCTATCCTGAACAGCACTTTTACATGTATGTAAGTCTTTTATGGTTTCTTAGATAATTCCATGACATACTAAAGCAGGAATGAGTATCTTGCCTTAGGAAAGGTAACAGCAATAATGATAACATACTTTTTGTGACAACCTATGATAAAAGTAACCAATTATTTTTCCAGTGTTCCGGTTTTATTCACAAACAATGTACTTTTAAACGTTGTAAAGAAGACTTGGGGATAATTTAAAACTTGTGGATCTGTGACAGTGCTGACCCACACACAATGATAGCTGAGATTCCCTAAGCACTATTTGTTTCAAATTCAGTAAATGATGTCTTTGAAATGCACAATCAAGGCCAGTATCGCCTTCTGTCTTTTTAGACTGAAATGGTATAAGAATACCTAGGGTAAGAAATAATTTAGAAACAGTATTTTCTGTGTTTCACATTGAATAGGCATCTTTAGTGATCTGTATCAAAACAGCTGATAGCAACTTTAGAACAAACTGAAATTAAGGTCTTTTTAATAACTTTTCTCTAATAATGTATGAATGCATTATGATGTATCAACCACATGACATTCTTACTTGATCATCACAAAGTTTTATCTGTGTCTAATTAGCTTTAAAATCTGTGCTTCTAGTCCTAAAAGGATATTTTAAGTGCTAAAACTACTTCACCTGAAGCTATCAGGATTACTTCTTTACATCTGTGATCTTGTCCTCTTGAGAATTTTCTTAATCGTTTTTCTCTTCCGTCACACAGTCAAATATCTAGGTGTATGGGTTTGTATATTTTGTCAATATGTCATTCTCCTGAGTGATTGTTGGCTTTCAGAATAGATGGAAAAATACTAAAAGTTGAACACTCAGAGATAGGCAGTGTTCATTCTTTGCGACATCCTTTCCTCAAACGCTTTAGTGATTCTGTTGAGAACACTTTTCATTTGCTCTTTGTGTGAACTGAATCTTGGGAATTTTGCTACATTTAAATTTAAGTGATGTTAGAACATTTTTTTAGTAGTATTGTAGTTACAGATGAGTTTTATTTCAATTTTCTGAGTTTCTTTCCAGCTGTTTTCCAGAAAATTTATCTTGTAGATGGAATTTCTTTTGGTTCATTTTCAGGGCAGAAGAAGAATATTTTTATTTGTGTTTCTTTTTATTTATTGTGCTGTCCTTCAGAAGAAAAGCTGTGTACACAACAGACCTGACCTTGTCTTTGTACCTTGATAATTAGGAAACCTTATTTAAAACTGGTCATGATCTTTGTTCTCTGGAGATTAAAATCTTTCAGATGCATGAAGTTAATTTTGGAGTAATTAAATTCATAAGGACTTTTCTGAACATATGGTGGAATTGCATTTTTTTTATTTCAGTTATGCTCTTGAATGTGAACCCTTCCTGGCTCCAGATGTGCAGCAGGGAGAGGAATGGTATCACAGCACCTGACTGTTGTAATTGAGTCCTGCAGACAGGTAGTTAAGGGGTCCTTGCATGAGAGAAGGTGTGATTTGATGGCAAAAGAGAAAGAGAAGAAACAAAACAGTGAAAAGACTTGCTTGAGAATTATGCTTCTAGGGATTGAGGCCACCTTTGATAGGGCACAGGTCTGCAGCCTTGAGGATCCTCAGCAGAGACCTGTCCCCTTTGTTGCCAGAGGTTGCTTTTAAGCTCTGGTTCTTGCTCTTGGTCTCTGCCTGAGCTATGCTGCAGGTATGTCTGTGCCCAGTCTTGTACCTCCCTGATTCTGTTGCTAGTTCTGACCCAGACCTGCCCCACCTCTGCAGATGTGCCTGACAGTCTGGACAGTTGGCGGGACCTGGTAACCACCACTGGACCTGCCCTGTATGCCTTGCTTGGGCCCTGCGGGACTGCACCTGTGCCGCTGAGGGCACAGCCCTGCCTGCATTGCTGTGACTTTGGGCCCCTACCTCACTTTCCCTCACAAAACAGCCTGCCCCTGCTGCTCCTTGAAATTGTCTTCCTTTTTGTAGATGGTTGTATATAAGGGGCAAACCAGCAAAACAAAAATCTCCTGCGGGAAGCAACTTTGCATGCATGTACTGCAAAGGGTATTTTTCTTTCTCTGTTTTGATATTAGCTTATGTTGTGATGCAGAAAAAAACATTTCAATCATCTTCATCTATAGACTTTTTGCATTTTTTTACTTGTCCTACTTGCTCTTATAAGGTAGATGCTGTCTCTGTGCCTGTCTCTTCATGGCCAGCCTCATCACTGCTTCAGGCTGGGCAGCATTTGGTCAGAATGAACAAACAGAATGAGATTTGAAAGGGAAATTGTGGGTTTATCCCTTAACAGATCACTTGTTGGTATTGCTAATTTAACAGCATTGTGCAATGTAATTGACAGTTCAGAAACAGATTGTTAAACCAGATCAGATTTTGGTCAGATTGCATTTGTACACCTGTGGTTCATGCTCCCTGTGCTACAAAGTAGAAGCAGTCATATGGTTCAGAGTGAAAAGGAAGTATTCATACTTCCATAAAAATGTGCATAATTTTGAAATACCAGGTGAGCGTAGTATGCTTATATTTAGCTGTTAAAGTAAATCCTTTTAAAATCTTGCTTGAATTGAGGGGTTTGTGCTAGTGAAAAAAGCAGCATCTAATTTGGAAAAAGAAAAGGCGGTTGAAGAGAGCTTCCTCTGCAAAGAAACTGAGGCACTCTAATCTGCATGCACTAGTTTTTCTACATGACAAATGTATAAAGGATTTTCCACTTTCTCAACTGTCAGTTAGATCCACACTGAAACATTTTGGCAGTTGCTTCTTGTGTGGTTCGTCATATGTCTCCTTGATGATTTCTCACTCTATGGAGGAAGGGGTGAGTGAGGAGGAACTAACAAATGTTAATCTGAAAAAAGAAAATTCTCAGTGTATGTCATTTAGAAATGTCATGCACACCTTGCGAAGAGTATGTTATTTTTTTAAGTTAGGATCCTGCAAGGCAGTGTGGGTGGCAGTGGAGATTCTACCACTGCTACGTAAGTGCACTTCCAAGGCAGACTCATTATTGATTGTAATCACTCTCATAAAAAAAAAAAATAAAAATAAGTTTTTCAGACTGAGTGCGGTTATCAGGAATGCCAGTTTGTTGATGCTTCTGAGCAGATTTCCCTGGTGGATAAAATACATGGGTGGAAAGCTGCCAGGAAAGGAAATCACTGAAGTGGTTAAAGTTGGCAAAGCTGTTCTTACCCCACCTACCCCTCTGTGAAACCCTGTCAGGGCAGTCAGAGTGCATTTGCAGAGAGGTTTCTGTTAGCATAGACTTATTTAACGCTCTAAATAGTGTTGGTTAGCGGTGTAGTTTCTGAAAGACCAGCTAGGATTGACTAACTTATAGAGGAAGCTAAAGTTTCCTATAGGATCTCATCTTTATTTCCATTTAATTAAAGGATCATTTCCATTTTTTACAGACTAACGCAGTTATGAAGTGATGCTCAGATAATGGGTCAGAACGACTGAAAACTTCTTGCTTCTGCTTTGTGTGCTGCTGTTAGGCATTAGAAGAGCCCTGAATCCCTCTGCAAGGTGCTAAATTGTTGTTTAGGACATATATATACATAACAATTCTCAGTTATGGTAGTTCCAATCCATAGTGGTACAACCAGTTGAAAAACTATTTTAAAAATAACCGTATTATAATACAAAAGGCTAAGCACTGGAATTATCTCACCAGGCACGCAGGAGTAGACTTGAGTTGACTTCTATGGGCTTCATACAGAATGCTCAGGTTCCATTTGTTTACAAATATTGATAGTTTTGGTTACCTGAATACAGGTTTCTAAACTTCATGATTTCTTTGTTATAAAAACATCTGAAAGCCATGAGGCCTTGAATATTGCTTTTATTTTGTAAAGTAAGCAAACACTAATGTAGGAAATCAGAGGTTTTTTGACAAGCCTGTAAAAACCTTTAACTAAAAGTGAGCCATAATTCTTTGACACTTTTTCTGATAACATTTTACCAGAAATATTTATTTCACAGTTGGTAGAGGAGGACTGTGAGTTCACTTTTAACTGTTCCTATTTTAACTTTCTGGTGACCTATGCAGATTTACGCAGATTTCTCCACGTAATCTCCTTTTTTATTTTTTTTGCCAAATATTGTGCAGTCTTCAAAAACTTGAGATTTCGTCAAAAATACAGTCCCTTAACATTCAAGTTAAATGAGCTTCTCTGCAGAATCGCTAGGATTGAAGCACTGAGTCCTTATGGAATAGTGCCATATTACAAATACAAGAGTGTCTTCCCTCTGCCCCCCTCCACCCCCACTCCCCCCAGTGCTCATATGATTTGCAATTTGAGGTACCCTCTTCTTTTCACTTTTTTTTCTGTATTGTATATTTATAGGATAATTTATTACATTAATGAGTTACAGATAGAGGGATAAATCCCAAAATAAGAAACAGTTGGCCTCCTGCCCTAGCCTTTAAATAGATTGTCCAGAAAATACCAATAGTATCATAAAATCTTATCTCAGTGGCTATGAACTCTTACTTTTTCATTGACTGCAGTTACGGTTTTCATCAGCCTGAGACTTTTTCTGAAGTGTTCAGGATAATCTAGATTCCTTTTAAAGAGATAAATAGGAATCTAACAGAAAGAAAACTGATTCATGAGCTCAGATTATTTTTGTTTATATTTCTGCAGAGAATTTTCAACCAGTATGAAACTGAGACAGGAAATAGCTAGTTCAAGATGCATCAATATTTTTTACAGGTGTGTATGTTGGAAAAAAATAAATAGATACAGCAGCACAATTGAAAGGCTCCCCTGTCTCCAGAACCTCTTCAAACATCGTCTACAGATCTCTTCTTTTCAAAATTAAGAATATCTAGATTTAATAGTAATGTTTTCAGTCTGCTCATGCTAAAATGCTTTACTTTTTTTTTTTTTTTTTTTTCCCCCCTGAAAGGATACCACAGAGGTTAAATTAACTTTTCAAACTTTATGGAGAGCCAGAGATAGAAGTGGAAACAGAAGCTTCTGTGATCCAGTCTTATGCTTTCTCAAAAGATGCTATCCTATTAGATAAAAGCAGAGCATTGTTTTTTCTGCACTGGCTGAGCTTGTGCTATTTTATAGTCCAAAGTCTGTGTAACAGCTTTTAAGAGACTCTACAGCTTCTCTGGGTCTGTATTGCAATATCTTTCCAGCATATCTGTTCTGAAATCGTACCAATATTCAGCCCCCTGAACTCCAAGGAGGTTATATGACAGCAGAAACCCCCACTTCTGAAATGGAATCAAATTAGTTCCATAAAATGGTGTTGACTTAGGATTCTGCCAAGAAACTTGTTTTGAAGTAACTTCAGTTTTACTGAAACAATATCTCATTTTCCTAGCAATGCCTGTATCTTGTCTCCTCTATCTCACAGTGGCCTTGGGAGCCATTTCTTGGAAGTGTTGTCATTACTCCAATGAACAAGATTGTATTGTACTTAGACTGAGATACTGGAAAGACAGAGTCCAATAATAAGTTGCAAGAACCAGTATGAAAGTCTTAGATAACAAAATGAGGAGAGCGTAGCTCCAGTCCTAACCACCTAACTGGTGGTTAGACCAAAGCATAAATTTGAGCTGCAGTCTTACAATATGTCACTGGTTTAACGAATGCCTCCCTTTGTCACGCATCCTGTCAAGATAATAAAGATTTAAGCTCCAAGAATGCTCTCTCTGTGTATGAGAAACAAATTTAACAGGGCTGCGATTTCCATTCTTTCAAGACATTCTGCCTAGCAGTTCAGTATGGATCTTTAGGGATTATATTATTTCAAATGTAGTTTTACTCAGCACCTCTGCGACCAACTGCTGTGAAATCAAGTACCTGTATAAAGAAATCCATCTCCTAATGACATTTTTCTTGTCTCTGTTAACTTTACAGTTCTTTCATTGAAGAAAAATCTTCATCCACTGTGAAGCCATATTGTGCAGCTCACAGAGATTAGCCCTGCCTGTTGAGCTGTGTTATTTTAGCAATGCCATGGTATCTCTGAAGGCCCATTAAAATATATTGCCTGTTAGGCTGCAGTCTTCAGGAAGGCTACAAATATGAAGGGAAGGGGGCTTTGAAGTCTACAGAAGATTGTGGGAAGAGTCATTTAGGAGGGACCAGGAACTGCACTACCTTCCGATGAGTGTATATGCAGCAGAAAGTGAAGGAAGACAGAAAGCTTATACTGATCTTCTACTGTGTGCTTTAATGAATACATATCTGGAACATAACATAAGGTAATTTAGATATTTGCTTTCCAGCAGCAGATTATTCATGTAAAAAACAATGCAACCAACTTGAAATATCCTCACAAGTGATCAGTTCTCAACTTCTCTATGGAGATGACATCCTAATTGTCAAATAGTACTATTAAGACTTTTTGGAATAGATTCTTGAAGAGGAAGCTACCCGATAAAGTGTATATACAGGTTATACAACACATATCTGTTGTTAATTCCAACTTGTGTATTGTATAATACTCAGTTTTCTTTTCAAAAGTGTAATGTTTTTAGTTCCAGGGTGTATAGTCAGTCTTTTTTCTTTTTTTTTTTTTTTTTTTCTAAGTATGATAACATATATGAAAGGGCAATACAGGCAATGTCAGCAAGTGAATTTGCTGCACAGTCCTGAAGCGTCTCATATTCTTGTCCTGAGAACAATGTCATTGTTCTGAAGAGAGGGTTCAATTATGGAAAAAGATTTCTCTCCAAGAAATATCTACTTTGATCTGAAGATGAGAATTTTAAATTTGTATTTGGCATATTTTCTGGTCTTACTAGGCTTCTGCTTGCATTATTAGCAAAATTGAAAAGTTCTGACATAATTTCAGGGTTTTTTTTATGTTAGAAGATGGTAATGGTCACAAAGATTGAAGGGAGCATTAATATTCCAACAGACACCTTGATTTGGTCTAAAAGTACTTGTGAATTTTCTAAAACAATGTTTTCTTCTACCATCAAAGAAAAGTAATTTTATTCATGTTTTGCAAATTGGGCTAGTTGCATTGACTTTTCTGGTGAGAATCTAGGGACCTTTTGAACTGGATTTTAGGGGATTCCAAACTTTATAATTCTCAGCAGAATGTGTCAAAACTAATTAATGTTCTGGTATTTTTCTCTCTCTTCTTAAATGGACCATTTGGAATTGTCTGTTTTGAGACAAATTTTGGAGTAATGTTTTTGGTAACGAGAACTTAATTCTGACTTAATTTCCTTCTGAACTTCCAGAATTTGTCACATGAATTTTCACAAAAAAAGAGGTTCTGATTTATAACCTGCCATCTTAATTGTGCCTTTCTTCTTTTTTTTCTTTACTTTTAACTGTCTCCTGGACATTACCTTTCAAGTGAATATGTTTCAATTGCAGAGAGAACAAATAAAAGTAGTGCTTTAGGAGGAAAATGCATATACTAATGTTTCTGTTCTGTCAGGCAGAATTGAAATACTTGTGTTTTTAGAGATTACTCTTCCCTGCCCCCTTCCCACCCACCTTTTTATTTTTTTTCTTCCAGGCACTATAACACTGAGCTTAAGCCTTCAGAGCACACCAAAATTGATAGTGTGCTTTATCCAAGTGCTTTTTACTGAGTATGGTAGAACTAGGTCTATGATTCTGTTTCATACAGTATTTTTAGGCATTTAGAAATAAGCATGAGACCTATTAAAATACATTAGAAAATTTCCAGCTCCCCCTCCAATAAATAAAAAATGTGTCTGGGTATTTATGAAACTTTTACCACAGCCTTCATCTGCAGGTATATTTCAAAGTCTGTGTCTAGATCCTAACTCTGTCATAGTAGTACATAAGTTATTTAAGCACTGTATAGACTTTTCTAATACTCAGGATTCTGAATAAAGTGTTGTGTTTGAGAATGTATACTGCTTGTTAACACAATAATAAGTCCTGAAAATGCAAGCAGCTTGTTAAAGAACTGTAAAGCTTGACTAGCACTGTTCATGGAGGACTGACACTGAAATTTGTTTGAGTATCGCTGTCACTATGCTAGGAGGGAACTGCAGTGAGCAGGGACTTCTGAGAGTTGCTTCGTTGTATTTGTGGAGATACTGATTTAAATGCTTGTGCGAAATTAAGTATTGCCAGCTGAGCTCTCCAGGCAGTGGGAAGCAAGGTCAGGGAGCAGCCATCTGCACATATGCTGTCTGCGGGGCTGCAAGCAGCTTGTCTTGCTTCCCTGGAGAGGATACAGGCATGGCAGAGCAGCGTGGTGACGGAACTTCCCCTGGTGAAGGTTTTTGTACAGTGTTTATTGCTATTCCGAGGAAGAGACTGTAATACTAGCATAAGTAAATGGCATAACATCTTGCAAAAGGCTGTTGGTTTTGTAGTAGGTGTAGTCAAAGGTATCAGCATTGAATATGTTGAGATAGTTTTCACTTAACTTGAAGTAACCAATTCTTTTTGTGCTTATTTACACCAGACCGAATTACTAAAGACTAACTCATCCTTAACTTATCTGCTATCCTTAGCTTTTGTCTAAACAAGTGTGGATTTATGCTTACCACATTGCAATGGCAAGCAGAATGGCAATTTATAATTCTGGTAAACTCAAATGACAGCTTTTCATGTGATCACTTCAATATTGGACATTTTCTAAGACTTAAAAAGAAAATTATATGGAAAACAGTATTCTGCCAAGGCTTTCAACATGGTTCTGATTCTCAGGATCACCTAAACAAGACATTCTGCCTGAAAACTGCAGGAGAAAGTGATTTCAACTGACAAAATTCATGTTGAGGATTTCCTTTTGTGTTTTTAATAGAAACAGCACCATTTCAAACACAACAAACGTTCTATGTGTAGCTTGGGTAATTGTGTGAATGTCCATAAGCAGCAGATTAATAGGGGTTATTATAGTAATATAATCTTTCAGAGGAATAACTCCTTTAAATGTAGGAAGTAGCTGTAGGAGGAAAACTTACCATCCATGCTAAGGTCCTGGCCTTGCTCTCTTTTGAACCAGCCTGTTGCTTTTTTTAAACAGAAATGCAGTAACTTCTCCACTATGTAACTTATTCCTGCTCAGCCTTTAGCCTTTTAAAGACCACTCTTGATTTCTTAAAAGGTATGACTTTACTAAAGTCTGAATGCCCAAACTTTTTTTTTTTTTTTTTTTTTGGTGCTTCACTGTTGCAGTAGCGTTAATTAGAAATGAATCAACCATGGCAGACAGGCAGTCAATACATGTTTTAATTATATTATCTTTAAAGAACAGAAGTAGGTAGATGGCGTGCATGATTCTGTGAGCACTCTGTGAGGGACAAACACCCAGAATCCTCAGTATTATTTTCAAGTGATCTTCATAAATTAGGAGAGCCTTCTGGGGGGTGACAGGGGTGGCTTCTTTGCTTTTTTTTTCCCCTCAGTGCTAATTACAAGGAGACTTCTAATGCTGTTAATTTTCATTCATAATTACTTTTTTCCACAGTGAAGTTGGTCCAATGCCTAGGGTGTAACCTATGTGAAAGTCAGTTTAATTTCCTGTCCTGCCATGTGTTTCTCATAGGGCGTTTACATTACCTCAGATCCTTCAAGATAAGATGACCTCAGATTCAGCAGGGATGATCCTTTTCATTTTTCCAAGACTGGGAACTCTAATCGTATGCATGTTCTAGTTGAAGACTTACACATTAATGTTAATATGATGACACTGAGTATTTAACATTCTGGGCCTTTTATGATCAGTTTTAGGTACCTAACAAATGTAGAGGAATGAAGGCAGTGGGTTGATTACCATTGATAACATGCAGCTGTGGCCTTGCTTCGAAGGCTGTGGGTTGATTGACATGGATGATGTCCAGCTGTAGCTCGTTCCTGCTAAGTAGTTAAATAGCACTGAGGAGTGTGGGATGGGTGGTTGGACTGGGGAGCAGTAGTGTGGTTTGGCTTCTGGAGGAAGGAGAAACAGTATGGGCAGTAGAATCTGATCGGTGGTAAAAGCCTTTTTTGCAGCCGACTGGTTTGTTTGTGCTGCAACAATTGGTGCCCTGTGTGAGGCTGAGCTGGACTCTGACTACAACAACTTGTGCCCAACGTAGCTGAGACAAGTGGGAGAACCCGTGACCCACAACAGACACTGTGAGAGGTGAGCCGTTGACAACTAATCGATGTGGGTGTACTGCAATACTTGTCCATCTTAACTCAAATTGCAACTAACAAAGGTGAGTTTGAAGACCGGGAGTTTAGGACTGTAACTCTTCTCTGTGGCCAGTGAAGTGTCTTCCTGTGGCAGTTCAGACCAGAGAACCTTAGGAGCTGGCAGGCAACTGTTATGAATGCCAGCTCTCACGCTCCTGCTTTTTACTATCCCAGACAAAAAAGAAAATTAATAACTTTCATGTTAGTACTCAGTAAAGGAGTTCAGTGTTTATGTTGAAGGGAATATTGTTTAATAATATGTCATATCCTTCATATATTTAATTCTTACAAAACCAAAATATTTTGACTTACAGTAATGAGGCCTTTTAGGGTTGTGAAGGTTTTCTTTTTGTTGGTAGCTGAAACTTCAAGAGGAAATTAATTACTGATGAACCAATAGCTAAATGTGTTGTGTTATCTTGAACATACACAGCAATTAATTGGCACCAGTTGAGGCTCATGTGCCTTATGGCTGCCCAGCTGCTCCATGCAGGGTTAGGTTAGAAAACAGAACTTTGTCTTCTTGGGTTTGAACAAGCACATCTGCCCAAGCAAGCTGCTGAGTTAAACAAAAAGGGAACGTGTTCTAACGAAAACATTTAAAGACAGATTAAGTCTTGCTGTGGTGGCCCAAGCTATCAGGTGTTCCCTTTGTGATGCTGTTTTACCTTCATATTTACTTCTGTGATTCAGGTTTGCATGTGCTCCGTTGTCTGTCAGTCTGGTAGGTAAAGCAATGGAATTTTTAAGTAGACTGCACTTTCATGTCTCAGTGGTAACAGCTATAGCTTTAAAAAAAAAAAAAGAGAGAGAAAAAATCCATCCACAAACACAAAACCCCACAAAATAACCCCAACAAAAAAAAAAAAAAAAACAACAAAACTGGATAATGCTCAGATTTCATAAATGAACAATGTGGTGTTGCAGATATGGCCAGTGTTTGGCACCTGGACAACTGCTTTTACAGTCAGAATGCAGTTTGTATTTCCAGAGTGGACTATTTGAATGGTTTTAATTATGATAAGGGACTTATTTTCAGTAATTAAATTGTGCTGTTATTTTGGTGGCAGAAAGGCAGGCAGGCTCCTTCTGCTCTCCAAACCACATTTACATTTTGCAGACATTGAAGTGGGGGGGGAGGATTTTTATTGAACAAGCACTTATTTTCTCTTGATACTTGTCAGCATGTTAGCCATCAGTAGAATAAGCACCTTCTCTAATATTCTTAAGAAAGGTTGATTTTGTTAGTGTTAATAGTGAACATAGTTATACAGTTCCTTTTTGGTAACAATTTTATACCTAAATATGCTTGACAGCTTTTAAAATGGTAATCTGAGTGCAAGTGCCCTTGAAATAAGGCATTAGTGCATTATCAAGGAAATACTTGCTCTTTTCACTAACATAACTTCTTACTGTACTACATAATGTTAATCCAATTTAGTCATGTATTTTATTTGTCAGGGTTTTCATTATTTCTCCTGCTTTTTGGATAAAGCTGGTATATCTGTGAAAACCCCAGTAGTTCCAAAATACGCATGTATTTGAATTCACCTCAAAGTTTTACTGCAGAAGGCTTTTAGAAGACTTAAATCAATTTACCCAGATATTATTCCTGCCTCCAAAGGGACGGTCAGAAAGTTTTAAATCAGCAAGAAAAGTTTGGAAACTTACAGTTTGTGCTTTATCACTTTGTTGTTCAGCAAGATGTTCGGCTCTTTGTGTGTGCTAGTCTTGAAATAGTTGCAAGTAGCATCCCAGAAAAAGAGCATTAAATATATAACCTGGAGATATGATCATATTAAAGACTTAATTTAAATACTCAATTTTAAACAGACCTGATCCAGGCTAATTTGGGATCCCTCCTTATGTTCTAATATATTCGGTATTGAATCCTTCCATTCCTTGTACCATGTATTTCTGTAAGGTGACTTTTGAGTGCTTGGTTTTTAATGTTCTTGATTGTAGTAAGAAAATGCTGCTGTTGCACAGTCTGGCAGAGCTTACTTGAACTCAGAAAGCTTTAGACTTCAGCCTGGGTCAAGCTACACCCCTAAATGCTGAGCTACTGGCTTTCCAGAAGCAATTCCATAGGCACTCTGAGTGTGTGTGTGTGTGTGTGCACGTGCATTATGCTTATGTGTGCATTGTGAGACACGTGTGTGTGTGGTTTTATAACAATTGTAGAAGGAAAAGAAGTTCCCGAACTTCAGCTGATTTTTGTTTTACTTGATGAAACATATACTTCAGATTTTTATTTTTTTTCTGGTTCAGCTTCTTTCTGTGGTCTTCTGTATTTGTTCAGGTTACGTGTTTTGTTATTATTTCTGACTCACATCTTGTCTTTATGAAAAAATCTGCTGGTCTTGGCTTCTAATATATATTTAAGTGCTTTAATATTCTACAAGGTCTTACTTCCGCTCTTGATATTCTGCAAGTGACAGAATAGATGCAGGTTAATTACTTGAATTAACAAACTTGATATTCATTCTTTTCTGCACTTTAAAGTCTAAAATAATGATATGCATATAACAATAATTAAGTAACCTGAGAGTATTTACCAAAGCTCTTGATTATTATTTTTGAGCATGCTGCCCTTTACCCTGAAGTGTTTTGTGACTAATAAAACCTTAACCCGAACCTCATCACTGAACTGGTTTGGAAAAGCTTCATAAGAATAAGCCAAATAAACCAGAACTGCTGTGTGACTTTGGGAAGACTTTATCTGACATCAACAAGGTTGAAGGCAATTAAAGATATATGAGGGCTTGTATAAAGTAGTAGTCTAAACAGGTACATTAAAACTAGCTTCTGAGAGCAGGCCACCAACCCAGACAAAAGTGGTTGACTTGGTAATGGAAGATTATTTCTAATTTGCTCAGACTTTTAAGTTCAAGTATTTCATGAACAATTAAAGAAACAGAAGCTGGTTTTGAACATGTATAAGTTTGTGTTAATTTGAGTGTTTTCTCACTGAAGAGGGGTGCAGATGTATAGTTTTAAGATACACAGCTGCCTTGCAGTCTCTGATGTACTAATTACTGTGTTTAATACTTCCTATTTATGAACTCTTCATTGTTTTCTATTCATCATCATTATAATGTTAAATTTGATTTTTAATTATGTTGAGGTTTGATTTATCCAAGCTGCATACTTCTGCCATATCATGAAAGAAATACAATATATTATCATATTTTATTTTTTTTTCTTTCATGTGCTGCTACTCAGCATATTTGTAACTTTCAGAGAGAGAAAGGTAAGTGATAAAAGTTTTCTCTTTGATTTTGAAACTTGTTGCAATACTTGTCACCTAGCAAAAACTGATTTGCCTTCTTTTCAAGTCTGGGTGGATTTCATTTAAGTAGAAATAGAAGTGTAAAGGACCCCTATAAAGAAAATAGTATCAAAGTTTCAGATCAGGCAATGCTTGACATACTAGGCATGATTTCACAAAAGCCTTACCTTTAAGTTTTATTGACCAAATCCAATGCAATCCACTTTCAGACACAATCTAGGCACAGTGGTCATCTTCAAAACTGTGGTTTTCACGCTTCCAGGCACTGATGCCAGAACTTGGGAGTGGACTTGTTCTTCCGTTGCCTTCACCTGTTCTGTTTTTCCTCCTATCCTGTATGCCTGGCCTGAGTGCATTTCTCCCAGAGGGAAAGAGCAAGGAAATTCTTCTCTTGAGTACTTCTGTGTGAGGCTGTACATAGAGAGCTTGGCTAATGTAGCTTGCATTCTATCAGAATTGGCTGTAGAACCCCACTCCTTCACCATTGATAATATACATATATGTGCATACACATACATATATATACCAAGAAAACAAGACATTTTTTTAGAAAATGACATTTTTTAATGTATTCAGGAGATGTCTTCTCAAACTTATCTGAAGTTTTATTAATATTACCAAGCTAATTTACACAATTTATTAAATGCATTCCCCATGGTAATTACATTTATGGAATGTTCTTGTTCATTAATAAGAATAAAGTGATTTGAAATATTGAAATATTCCATGTGAACTGATTTTGCATGAAGGAAAAAAATTGCAATTCAGTTGTCTTGAATAAAATAGTGAGTGATGGTACTTAAAATTTTGAAGTTTATATCCATCAAATAGAAAACCTGAAGTTTCAAGTGTAGACAGTAACATTTCTTGGGTTTGATACTTGTATGCAAGACTTAGTATCTCACATAATTCTACATTTTAACAAACCTTTATGTTATATGAAGACAGAAAAGTGAAATGTTCCAGTTTATTTTTCAAGTTAAAATAAATTGCAGCCACATAAAGCAGAATCACAGGCACTATCAGAATCAAGGTCAACTTCTGCTGTGTCCTTGATCAGAGCTTGATCCAAATTTTGAGTAAAAATGGGGAAATTCATCACTATGATGATGAAGCAAATAGTTTAAATGAAAATAATTTCCAATTTGTTTTATACCCATCAGATTAAGTTATTAATTGAAAATTAAAAGAATATTGCATCATAATAGTACCAAAATCCCCTGTTTTTTTAGTATTGGTGATCTTTCCTAGACAAGCTAAAGCTGCCTTTATGTGGGTCTAGTACCAAAAGAGGATTGGTCGAGAAGGTGGTAGAGTAGAAAGTTTAGAAACAGTAAAATACTGTTTGCGTCCTTTAATGTTACGGAAGCTCTGAAGCTGTATGTTTTTTCTTATGCTTTTCAACAGGCACTTTGGTAGCTGTAATAGTGTTGATGATGATAGTTTTTGAAACTGGATATTCAAAATCTTGAATTTTGTGCTTGAATAATTACGGTCCGCATTTGAAAAACTTTAGTTTGATTCTCTTTGTGCTGTGGATCCTTCCTTCACTTTTATTGTGAGGTGCCTTTATTTGCACCTAAACACTTGAGCTATAACTTCCAATTGCATTAGAACAGTTTTTGTTAATATAGTGAACGTGTTTCTAGGCACAAATCTAATGGTTGGGTTTTTTTATAAAGCAAGGCACAAAGTATCAGTAAACTGTTTATTGCATGTGGTGTTAATAAAAGTGATGTAAACATACAATAAATGCAATTATGACAGCCTTAGCTTAATGGAAGTGAGGACTCAAACAGTACTTATTAAAACTTTGTTTCTAGCTTCTCATAAATTAATGTCCTTAATAAAACTAGCACTAAAGATTACTGAGCAGCCATATTTATCACATAAATGCATTTGCATGCAGAAATTAATCAGCAGGAATTTCTTTTAAAGGAAGACATTTTATGTCACAGTTCTAAAAAAGACATCTATTTGATAACTAAGCTAGCAGTCTAAAAACTGGCAGGGTTGTCAGGTCTGACTTTTAATACTGATAATCAATTTCTTTTGCTATTATCATTAGATATAGTATTATATTGGAAGACAGCCTCTTGCTCATAAGGATGGGCATTCTTAGGGGGAAAATACTGTTTAATGGGCTTTTTTAGTAAATCTACTTTTTTGTACTTAATGTATCTGGCAAAAGAAGTTTAGAAAACTAGATAGGAATTGAATATTTTTCTTCCACAGTTACTTGATAATTTAAAAAGTTGTTAGCATATTGGGTCATTCCACTCACTAAAATTGCACTATACTCTTGCTTTCCCATGTTACAAATTGGTTAAATGTAAACATATGAATTATTTCAGTACTCATGTGGTTTAAACTTATATGACTGTTTATCTTTTGGAAAATCAAAGCCCAAACTCATATTAGTGGAATGCAGACTTCTTTTCTTTCTAAAGGTTGTGTTAGCTTGTATATTGGTTTTTGTCTCAGTGCAGTTCAGGAAAGATGAGTGACATCTGGGTTAGCTGGAAGTTTGAATCCCTGACACCTTAACAGATTTTCTCATCTTTATCCTGATAGCAGTGATGAAAAAAAAAAAAAAAACCCACACAAACTTCTCTGCTTAAACCAGCAACCATTATTTTATTTGTGATCTGCTGCAATATCTTTGCACAACAATAATTAAGTAATGATGATCATGTTTGCAAAGGCAATTAAGCAACCATGTTTTTTAGAAGTGCTTATGCAGCTATAATTCATTACATGGGGTTAGTTTCTAATATTTCATATTCTGAGTATTTGACAATTTTACATCATAATAAAAGAAATTTCGCAGCTGGAAATTCAATGTGTGAGCAGAACAAATTAGAATGCACATTGCATATAACTTTCTTTAATTTTTAATGACATCATTGATAAAAGTCTGCATACCTGAAGATTTAAAATTACTGTATTCCTCAACTGTAAAGAGATAGTTGCTCTGATGTGAAGGCTATGGGAATTTGGTCATTTCTTAGTACAACAAAGATCAGAGGTTAGTGTGTAGTATAGTTGAGCTGTGTATCGCTTGTTGAGAAAAGCTTACTTTTGGAGCAATGGCTTTGTCATAATAGTGCAAGATTTTTTTTCACGCTAAAGGTTAGACTACATTTAATTTGCTGTTTATCTTATCTCTAAATAGCACTAGAAACACTTCAGAGGGAAGAGATATTTAGCAACAGATAGAGATCATAGGCGAATAGAATAGCAAAGGCTGTGGATACGTTTGTGCAGCATCTAGACACCAAGAACACAGTCAGACTTCCTTTTCTCCTTAAAAGAGGTCAGAATGATGTAATGGTTTTAATTTTTCTATGTGATACCTAGATTACTTATCAAAACTCTAGTCACTTTTATAATGATTTTCCTTATTTAACAGCTGATCACTGTAATTTTGAAGAAAATTAGGGAGCCTATCCACTCCGCTGAGCAAAACGGTAGCTTTAACTGTAGTCATTTCAGAGACACTGGCTATACCTGTCAGTATGGAAGGTGAATAAAAACAAAAAAGCCTTACCATTCACACAAAACTTTCTGTATTTCTTAAAGCTGTTTGAGACTCATATCCATTACTGGGGCTCTAAAGTAGCAGCAGTATTTAAAACAAAACAAAGAAAAAAACCAAAACATAAAACCCAAAACAAACCCCCAAATCCAACAACCACAATCAAGTTTCAGACTTCAGATGATGAATGTTAAATGCTGACGGTAAAAACACCCTGCAGAATACTTTTATTTGATGCATTTCAGTTCTTTTTATGGCTTCCTAAATGCTGGATTAATACTGTGTGTTTGAAGGGAACACAGAGAGAACACATTTTTTTAAAATTCCCTGGTGTCATTTGCAAGAACAATTACTTTAAAGTGCTTTTTCACTTTCAGAGTGTTGGAATTTTGGATCAAAACTTTGATTTTAAAAGTTCTATTAAGTCTGATACTGCATGATGTTGACACCTATAAAAAGTTTTGCCTACCCAAACTGGATTTCAACAACAGAAGATAATTCTTCCCTTGTTATTCATTCTTTGACTGTGATTACAGCTTCTCAACACAAAATAAAAGTATGAAATGCTGAAGTGCCCCCCAGCCATAGGTAACTTTCTATTTCAGTTATCCATTCCTTCAAGGACCATCACTCCAAAATTAATTCTGTGTTGAAGGCATGGGCCTTTGCCTTAGGCAAAAGTCTTTCTTGTGGCCATGGTGACTGTCTCTGATCTATGGTAGCTGTAACATAATACTTCTCCATCTACTAACCATTACTTTAATCGCTGCCTGAGGACTCGGGTCATTTTCAGCTAAAACTTGCTAACCTTTTAAAAGGGTAACAAATGGGAAATACCCTCAAATTCACTTGGAGATATAAGGCTTTGATCTGTTTGTAAAAGAATATTCTGTTACTCTGAAATCCCTTGTGAAGGCCACATAGACTTGCAGATCAAGCTAAAATACTTTCCTGGATCTACATCTGTTTGTTCAGCAGGGACACATGTATTCTGAATGAGCTAGAATTGTTTACCCACCAGCTTGGCATTCACAGTTTTTCCTCTATAACATAAGCTGGTGAAAGTTCAGAAGCCATAAGAGATCATCAGCTTTTAGAGTAAATAATAAAAACTGCTGAGGGTTCACAAAAGATGAAGGAAGGTTCTTTTCTTCCACAAATCTCTCCGCTGATTTGAAATAATGTTGTCTAGTGTATAGACAAACACAAGTGTAGTTGTATTTTATGTAACGTCTCCCACAGGCACTAACTGAAAATTGCAGTGCGCAGCACAGGATTACTGTGCTTTACCAGCATGCCGCACTTAAGCAGCTAGTAGGCTCACAGTTCTGTAGGACTGGTAGATGTAAAATATCTGAGAAAGGTCATTCAAACAAAGTTTAAAATATAGGCAGCTATTGGAAATATTCTAGTTACAAGGGTAAAATCATGTGATGGATGAATGAGGGACAACTACTGTGCAAGATGCATCATTTGAAGTGTAACTTGGAGTAAAGAAGGCTGTGCATTTGCTTAGCAAGATAGATTTTTGCAAGGGTTCCATTACAAGTTCTTGAAATAAAAATGTGCCGAGTCTTGTGAAGTAGGGCAGTTCCTGCGAAATTTTTTGAATCATTGACTACTTTTCAGAGTTACTGATTTGCGACAAGTTTTTTATAGTGATTGCAATGTACCAAAGCATAGAGTAAAGCAAGTGAAAGAGAAGTTGTGTAACAGAGGAGAAGGTTGTAAACAAGTTGAATATAGTCATATCTGTATCGCAAAGAGATTCTTTTATAGTGTTTGGGAAAATTAGGGTTCTTAAATGGTTAAATGTTTATTAGTTGTAAAGAAAGTAGGAAACCTTGATGGTCTTTGAAGCATATGTACAAAGCACACAAAGGATTTACCTATAGAAAGAAAATAGTAATTCCAAGCACAAGCCGCTCTCTGAACTATGCTAACCGAAAACGATTTCCAGCTGTTTCCTTTCACTAGGCACTTGCTGTGCCTTTTTATCTTATTCTTGGGAGTGGTAATTTAAAGAAGGTAGTAAAGATGAAGTCCTCATTTCTTGTCCATGTTCTCTCATAGGAGGTAATGTGAGCGCTTTTGGGGAGTGCAAGAAAGCAGCTCATGTTGTCTATATTTAAAACATCTAACTGGTACCTGGATCAGGATTCTAGTCTCACAGGCTACTTCAGATAGGCAGTGAAGGGACAGAGGAGTACCACCCTCCAGAGGACGTGAGGCTAAACTTGTCTTGGAGGAGTTGTTTTTTCACTGTGGCAACACAGAGAGAGCCATGGGATGCTAAGCTAGTATTTTAGCTGCCAGAACTGGGAAAGTCTAAATACTGCTTTTTGGCACTGATTATCCCAGTAAGCTGAAATTGAAGGTGAAAATAGTTTATGGTAACAGCAGAGGACACATTTACAATTTAGTTTGCAACCTGTTTATAAAGCCAAGGCGTGTATATAGTATTACTTATTCCTGAGTTAAAATTCTGAGTGTCTAGTCACTGGTGTTCTTGTTTCTCCCAAAAAGCCATTTTTCTTCTTCATTTTACAACTTTCTTTTCTTTTGAATTATTTTTTACCAATTTTTCTTGTAAACCAATTAATAGCATCTAAGACTGTCTTGTAATACGAATCTGGATAAATAGTAATCACCAAAGATTTTATTTCTGGTGCTTTTCATAAGGAATAAGTAGTAGTAGGTAATGCTCCGTTTAGTACAAACCTAACAGAAGGAAACTGAATTGGTTTGGATTTTTTTACCTCTGTAAAATATATCAAAGTTATCAGCATGCCAAATTTTTGTGAAAGTATAGAACAGAAAGGTCTTATACAAAAGCAAGATCTGAACATTTGTATAAATCAAAAGTGAGAAGTCCAAATATCTTATGAAAATTTATTCTGTCATTAATGAAAACAACTCCTAGGTTATTAACTCACAAGCAATAGAGAATGTTGTTAAACAGTTTCTAAATTATGTCAGCAAAACCATGACATCCAGCAGGCTTTCATAAAGATTAATTTTGTTGGCAACAATATTGCCGTGAAAACCAAAGAGATGGCTTTTTTTATAGGAAGACCTTCCTTTTCTTTGTGAAAAATAAGTTATATTGATGGTTCCTTTATTTACCTCCTACTTAATAACACAAATGTTTTCAGCCATTCTGAAAGATGCTCTTTAACATACTGCTGTGGGTTAACTCTGGTAAGTGGCCAAGCCCCTTGCAGCTGCTTCCTCGTTCCCCCTCAGTGGGGTGAGGAGGAGAATTGGAAAGCTAAGACTGAGAAAACTCACAGGCTGAGATAAAAACAGTTTAATGGGTAAAATAAAAGCTGTGCATACAAGCAAAGCGAAATAAATAATCCATTCAGTACTTCCTGTCAACAGGCAGATGTTTAGCTATTTCCAGGAAAACAGAGCTTTCTCGTGTGTAATGGTTACTGGGGAAGACAAATACCTTAACTCCAGATGCCCCCCCCCCCCCCCCCCTTCTTCTTCCTCCAGTTTTTATTGCATCCCGTGATGCCATATGGTATGGGATATCCCTCTGGTCAGCTGGGGTCCTCTGTCCCAGCCATGTTCGTTTCAAGCTCCTTGGACACCCCCAGCCTGCTCACTGGTGTGTGGTGTGAGAAGCAAAAAAGGCCTTGATTGTGTGTCAGCACTGCTCAGTGACAGCCAAAACATCCCTGTGGTACCAGTGCTGTTTCGGTCACAAATCCAAAATACAGCATCATGGGAGCTGCTATGAAGAAAAACAACTCTATCCCAGCCAAAACCACTACACATAAGAAAATGTGATTGAAATCACAATTCTCAAAAGTCAGTATGAATATATGAAATTCTGTACATGTTCTAAATGTATTCATGTTATTTCTAGAATGTATGTATTTTTTTCAAAATTTGAAAATAGATAAGAATTTTTGGGATCTTACAGCTTATTAAAATAAGGCTATCTTACCTATTATTGATTCTTTGGGAGTGTTCAAGATGGAAAAAACTGACTACAAGCATGCTTTCGAGTACTTGAGCAAGTACTCTAATATTAATCATGTTGTTCGGTGTTTTTCTTCGTTTTTAAATTGATAAGGTGTTGATAGTAGACCTTATACTAAAATCACCACGTGGTAGTAGTTTTGATATACACACATACACTCCATGGATATACACATGTTAATAAATTATGATATAAAGACAGAAAATAATCCTTGTCTTGTATTAATATATCTCTAGAATATGCCAGCTATCACACATACTAGTATTATCAGTAGTGGTATACGTTGGATATGCAGTGGCACTTTTAAAATTCTGCCAGTCGCTTACTTATCAGGGAAATGTTTTTCCAAATGACTCACTCCCTTAGATAATTAAGCTGGGGCACATACATCTTGGTTTTTTGAAATCTTAATGGATTTCGGTAACTTAGGAAAAGTTAATCAGCTGTATATCAGCTTTTATCTATTTTTATGTTAAAAGTTTGAATGTAATATAGTTTACTACAGAGAGACCATTTAAACTGTTGAACTTCATTATAATTGTTTGAGCAGTTCATGAACGCTTAGCTGAACTGATGTTACAGAATGTTAAGCTTCAAAATCTGTTCTTAAATTTAGCTTTTGTTTGAGAAAGAAGTGTGGTTGCATATTATTTTACAAAAAGACTAGTTGTTCAACTCTTTGGACCTGTTGTGACAATACTTTGTCTTCAAGTGGCAAGAAAGTTAGTAAAAAATTGAGTTACTGAATTGTTTTAATCTGTTCTTTTTTCACCCCAAGCTTGTCTTTGGTTATGCCAGAGTATGTGTGTTCACTGTCATGTTCAAGAATGAACATAAATCGCTGATAATGATATTTTGGGCAGTATTATAGACAGTAATGTCTCTTCAAAAATAAAACTCTCCAGTGTGACATCAGTCACACAAAAAGTCCCAGACACATGCAAATGAATGAAAAAACTCTTGCTAATTTTTGGTAGTAAAACAACTTGAAATAATGTTCTCTGCATGGGAAGATGCCAGTCTGTGAAATACTGTGATATAACTGTTAGATGGAGTTAATTCTCTAAGGAACCCAGCAATGGAGGAAGTTCAATGGAAGATTTGGTAAACTATGTTGATGTTTAATTACTTCTAGAGTATGTCACTGTCAGTATTTCCAGGGTGGTATTTATTCTCTTTTAAGCTGAGACCATTAGACGTTTTGAATAGTATATGATATGGCCTGGAAAACAGATGGAACTTATGGGCACAAAGTTAAAAGATTTTCATGTCTTTCCTCATGGTGAAAGGAGGGGAAAAAAAATTACTGCTTTGATGTATGGCAGTATCATCAACAGCTTAATTGCATGGAACTGGCTGTGCTTCTTACTTATAAATTCTGTTTCCAGCTAGCAGTAAGGTAAAGCTTGCTGCATTTTTCATGTAGTTTTTGAGGTTTCAGGTTTATTTCTATTTTCTCCTCTTAAAATATTGATGTTTCACTTACATTGGTCTTATTTTCAGTGGCTTTTAACTAAAATTTTGGTGGATCCTATCTGTCACTGCTCTTGAAACTCTACCTGCCGGTCTTATCAATCCAAAACTAATTCATGGATTAATGGGACTGTGTAATATAACCACCGATACGATCGTGTCTAGACCTCTGAAATAGTGGTGGCTGTGTTTGGAGCCGATTTGTTTATTGCTTGACAGCTATAGTTCTCTTGCTGTTTCCCCCCTCTTTTGTCTTTAATAGTACATTTAGTGTGGGTAGCAATTTGATTATTTTTTTTTTTAGTAAGTTCAGGGTTTATTCCTACTCCTTTTTCACTATATTGGATACACCTTACCAAAAATACTGCTTTTGCTGCTGTTTTTTTGCCTGAAAGTATGGTGACAGCATGCCTAATTGGTATCTAAAAAGGAGGCACTATAAGCACTCTTAGTCTGTTGAACCATTACCACCTTTTACTTTCGAGATAACCTGTTAAATCGGACTCCTTGTATGGGGGACTTTCTGAAATCAGGCCAGTGACAGCAGTTGAATTGCAAGAAACTGGAAAATGAGTCTGATAATCTGTGTGTTTTTTCAAATGTCCACAATCAAGAATTCTTAAATTGTTTTTGATACACCCAGAAATATGAAAGGATCTTGGCACCTTTGTAAGGAAACTGTTTTCCCATAGTCCTTAAATAACACAGAACCCTTTTTTTTTTTTAATTAAAGTAATAAATTCTCAGATGTGAGGAGCTTACTCAAGCAATGAAAAAATAATAAGGCTTTTTTCCTCTAAATGAGCTAGTGAAATGGAGATATTAATATTAGTGCTAGAAACATTTTATTCCTAACATCATTAGACTATTGACTAGTTGACACACTGATGATGGGTTTGGTTTCAGGGATGGGTTGCCGATTTAACAATTGACATATGTTTTTACGGTCATACTTTCCTTTAAACAACAGATATGCCTTATCTGATGAAGAATATTATTACTGTAGCTTATAAGCTCATAAATAAAATATCATGCAAAACTGATGCTACAGTAATCCTTTATTAACATGATTTCAAAGGAAGATTTTCAGATATTAATTCCATCAGCTTCAGTAATACACAAAAGAATGGCATCTTTTTGTTGCATTGCCATTTTAGTCCAGGCAACTAAAATCTATACACTGTATGTGGACAGGCGGTGATTCTTTGTTTATTAACTAGTTTCTTCATTTAGTTTGGAAAACCGAACTTTTAGTTTTCATTTCTACATATTTTGTCCGTGTTTGGAAGTAGTTGAACATCCTGAGCTTAAAATACTTGCAACTTTGAAACAAAACTGTATGCTGTCTCTCTTCACGCAACATTCTGGAGTTTAGCAGAAGTGCACCTTTTGATGTTATCTATTTAGCTGAAAGATAAACTAAAGCCTGTTTCCTCCAGTGGCAGCTTTCCCCAGTGAGCAGTTACTGGCAAAATACTTAGTGTCCTAAGAGTGTACAAGGGCATAAGTTTGATGTTTCCTTTCTTCGTTACGTAGGAGAGCTAGGAAGAGTTGTGGCCGTGCTTCAGGTGGTCAGCTTTTCCCCTAATTTTACTTTATCTTCACTACAGTACTAAAGGTGATCTTTCCTGAACACAGAATTGTCATCCCCGGGATTACACTGTCATCAGAAATGTATCTAGATGAAATGGTCATTGTTATGTTTCTCAGAATACAGTGTACATAAAAATGGAAGAGGCATTGCTGCTTTTCTAACTTGGAATCTCATACTGAGTTTATTGGGATATCCTGTAGGTGGCAGTGACCTTTGGATCACTGTTTTAACACCTAGGTGTGACAGGGACGCTTTGGTAGATGTGGTAATTTATTGGTGTTGCTCAGTGGTGTATGCAAAGGAATCCTTCACTCTAGTGGTGGGAAGAGTTCCGACCTGTTACCCAACATGTGGCTGGGGATTGTGGGAATAAGTGTTCGTCAAAAAATAGGTTGGAGGTTTTCTGTTATAACACTTCCTCCATTCAGAGACATACCAAGTCATTCTCCTACTCATCAAATATACTAAAAGTTGGAGTCTTTCATTCTAGAACATACTGAGCCTTTTGTATCATGGCCTGTCTGTCTTTACTAAGTTTCTAAAGCTTCCTGCTAGTGCATATCAGTCTAAGAGAACAGGAGAAAGAATAAATTGCGTTTATCAGGATGTTGAGAGATTTCTGATAGTGTATTGATAAGATGGGATGCCTAAATTGTATATATTTATGCTAATTGCCTCTGAATATTTGTAGAAATCTGAAAAAGAATGCCCTGCATAGAATGCTTTTATGTTGTTATGCAGAAAAACCACCAGAAAAATATGAAAGTGTATATTCACCCAACAACAGATTTCTCACTTTGTGCCTGTCATTAGAACATGCTATCTAAGGGCAAGTATCTTAATGTGTTTATTAATAGTCATTCCTACAGGTACAGTATGGTATTTTAACATCCAAACCAAGTGGACATAAGGTTTTTTTATTAGTTTAAATTGTTTAAATTTTTGGCATTTTCATTCTTTGTTGAAGTCATTTTGTATGAGAAGTGTGTGACTAAAAAAGCTAAATTAAAACTACTGTTCATGGATTTTTGAGTGGTTCACAAACCTGTCTTTCTCTTTTATCTATTCTAAGAATTAGTAAATACAGCCCATCTACTGAATGTTTATATTTCTAAATGATGATGAGTTAATTCATGAGTATATATGGTTATAGTAGCAGACTGAGAAGAGTAAGTCATCATTTCTTGTTATTCAAAAGTTTGTCTCGTTCCTTTTTGTATATTTTGCAAACAAAAGTGGGAAGTTGTAACTGTGATGTGCATGGGTTGAATGAATTCAGGCTGCAGGGTTTTTTTGTTTTGGAATGCTGGACACTAGCTGAATTTTGCAAGCGAAATAGTTAATTTTCCACCTTTAAATATGTGTTTATTTTTGCTGATGTTAGACCTGCTTTATTGTGCTTTTATTTTACTCTGAAGAGATTTGATTTGTATGTTAAGATCCTTAAATGTACTTTAGAACATATTAAAAGAGCAAAGATTGTTTGTAAGGTTTTGAATATGCTGAAAATAATGTGGGATGGTAACTGAAGTAGTATATTCAGTACACACATCAAGACTAAATTAGACCTCTGTATCTCATTTATCCAGAGCCAAATATACTTGAAAATGGTATTTAGCAAAGGATCCAAGCCCCAGATATGTATGACATTTTTTCGATCTGCGTTTCCATAACAGAGCTTCAGGTTAGCTAAATTCCCAAGCAGAAAAAGCCAGAATTTTCATGTGGTGGTTCGTGTTTTCTCTTTTCCATTAAAAATCATACACAACTGAAAATGGTATGCTTGCACATACGTACCGTCTCCATTTATAACACAGATGTGATAGACTCCATTAAACTGCTTTACATGGTATTTCAGTGGCAGATATGGTATTCAGCAAATCACCAGATGCCAGAGGAGGAAAGAAAAGCATCAGGTTTCATGCTGTTTGCCTTCTGCACCTGGGAAGGTCCTTGCTCTTCCAGCAGAATTGGAAATAACTGTATTCCTCACCCTGAAAGAGCAAAGCTGACGCCATCTCAGAATACCTCATGTGGAATATGGTGATGTCTGTCTTCTGTTTTCAGTTAGCCTTAAAGTAACAAGGCATACAGCATAATCCTAAATCTTGTATAGTTTGTCCTTCAGCTATGGTCCTTTGCCAGGCATTTTGACGCAATATGTGGTCTCACTGAAAGTCATCAGTAGCCTTAGAATTCTTGGAGGATTTGCTTCAAGGATTTCTATGCCATTTCTAGCTCATCTGTACTTTAAGGACTAATTACAAACTTGTAGATTACCTTATGATGGCCATATGTATCTCTCTAAACTGTTAATCATGAACATCTGTATTCAGGTGTTTAGGTAGACAATTTTGGTTGATGAGATCCATTTATTAACCACTATGGGGGTTTTAGCAGTAATTACACTCTCCCCGTTAATGTACTCTTCTCCAAGTAAAAATAGAACATTCATGTTTGGTTGATGTTTAAATAATTTCATTATCAAGAAGAATAATAGGATTGACATTGACAACTTCCCTAATTACTGTACTTGACAAAAAGCCAATGCTAATTAGAATTACAAATTTGTAAAAAAATTATTACAGTTTGTAATCAGTATAATATGCCTCAGTTGAAACAGTTTGAATAACTACTAGGTTGACCTTTAAATTTTGTGTTTATAAGGGAAGGGAAATTGTCTGTCCTTTTCTAAATTTAGTTAAATATATTATCCTGAAACTGTATTATTCAGACAGGGGCTCTTGTTATGTGTGTAAGAATTTTAAGTGAAGAGAATTCTATCAAAAAACACTATTTCATTCCTTTGTTAAGGAATTTACTATTCTATTAACTATCTATTTCTAAATTAAAATTAAGTAGGAGTAGCACAGACTTGCAGCTGTATCTTTACTTCCCAGAATTGCCCCCTAAAACTTTGGTATTAAAAGCTTAAACAGCTCCTTCAAAATCTCTCCTAGCTAAATTCTATAACTGAGTGCAAAAGAAGATACCACTAATCTTTAGCATGTTCCCTCTAGGGAGCTGTTGGAAACGTTCATAATCTCTCCCTTAATGCCTCTAGTTTTAAAAGGAGCTGAGAAAGGTTGAGGGCCTGAAGCTTCCTCTTCCCACCTGAAGAGGACCTCAGAAAATGCAACACTCGGCAGAAAAAAAAAAAAAAAAAAAGTGTTCAGCTTGCACACTTGCATCTTTAGGGAACTGTGCCATCACTGTGTTCAGTGGGACTGCTTATATATGTAAGTATTTAGAAAGCAGACCAAAAGGACTTATTCTTAAAGACTTCTTAATATTTTCTGCTTGTGGAGGAAGTAACAGGAAGGTAAAGAAATCCAGACTGGCTCATGTATGAATAAATACTACTCTATTTTTTAAAAAATCTGATAAACAGTAGAAGATTTAATCCAGGTATACTGACAGTGGTCAAAACCACCTGCAGATCTTGTGAAAGTTCATATCCAAATTTTGAATTTTTCATAGACAGTACATCCAAAAGTGTAGTTAAGTCTACTCTAGGCATGCACGTTCAGATTCAGTTCTGACTTAAATAGCTCCTGGAAGTGAGTATTTTGTGTCTGGATGAAGATGCAGTGTCTAACAGTGAAAGTTCGAGGTGCATGTGACATACCCGGTCCCGTTTTCTGTTGATGACTGGATTATTTTGAATTTTTTTTAATTTTTTTTCTCGGAATTTAGAATTCTGATTGCAGTAAGTGGGACAGAAAAAGACAACGAGAGTGGAAAAAAAAGAAACCAAGAATAAACTACGGGAGGGCTTAGTTTGATCAAAGACTTCTGAATAGATATAAAGTATTATTCAGAGTAAAAGAAGCCAATTCCATTTTTATATTTCACATGAGTTTTATTTTCATAATCATTCCAGTATGAGCAAGATTTTAACTGGTCTACTACTCCAGCAAAGAAATGAGATCTCTGACAATACCTGCAAGTTTCATTATTTGTTTGGTGAATAATTTGAATTAACTGTGTAACACACATGCTTTGCCTTTCTCTGTCACTAAACATACGCTTTGCCTATGACTAAGAGAAGTATGGTTTACAGTAGTCACGAAAACAAGTATTGAGCTGATAACTATTGCAAGAAAGCAAGGCAACAAGGTAATTAATTTTCTTTGAAAGTCAATCAGTTACTTAGGAACCTGTTCATGTTCCACAAGGATGCTTTTTTCAACTTGTAGTACTAATAGCTTTTCTAGAAATATGAAAGAATTCTTGTGACTAGTTTAAATCTGTAGTCTAGCTCTTCTAAAACAAATCAACTAAAGGGAACAATCAAGCAGCAGCATTTCTAAGTAAAAATAACTCTGTACTTAGTCTTACACTGCCAGCACTTCACAGAAAACTCAGGAAATAAATGATTCTACTACATCTCTGAGATGCTGGTGTAGTTAAGTTTAGCGTTAAGCCTTTATACTAAATTTTTCTATCCTTTTACAAAACAAGGGATACATTCTTTCTTCAGCTCCATAAACTTCAGTGAAGCTGAAAATTGGTTCAGCTCCATTTACCTCAGTAAAATTACACCTATTTTCTGTAGAAGCCTCAGTGAGTATGGCTGAGACACACTTTTACCCAGGGTAGACCATTGCTTTTCTTCATTTGTGTCTGTAATATATTTAAAAGAAAATAAATACATGGTCAAGAGTGAGATTTCAGTAATAAAAGTAGCTAAACTATCTGCCTAACGCTGTTTATTCTGGCATATGTACTGAAAGCAAGTGGCATAAGAGATGTTTATCAGAAGCAATAATCAGTGTCATAAAGAAGGTAATTACTTGCAGTGAAGGTATTTTTGTCGTAAATTATACGTTTAGCTCTTACATTATTTGTTCATGCCTAAACTGAGCTGTTGGTTTGCATTGAGTCTTTGCTGATTTTAATAAGGGTTTCATAGAGTACGGTTACTCTTATTGTTAGATGCAGCAAACTATGCATGTGGTTGCTGTACTAGATTCTGGTAATGTTGCCTTTTCAACTTTACATTTTTCCCAGTTGCTAAATAACCTGTCTGCATTCTGCAAATCATTAGTTCAAAACAGCTGTTAATAGTGATAGTCAAGTAGCTATTCTTCAAACAAGTATAAATTGTTCAAGGAAGTTTTATACTAGAATGAGCTCTTTATTTATTATGTTTTTACTGCTACTTTTTTTTTAAAGCAGTGAAATATCCAGCCCAGCATTCTATAATTGGAAAATATTTGCTTATCATATTGTAGAAAAGGAAAGAGAAGCATCTGTTCTGCCATTTTTAAGTTATCTGTTGTTAAAAGACAACTGCACAGAAAGAAATGGTTAGAAAGGTCATTTGACATTTGTGAATACTAAAAGACGTCTTGGAGAAATTAACTGAAATGGTGGCAAATGCTAGAAAGCTAGCAGTGGATTTTTTTTAATATTCTACTTGAGCAGATCTCTTCTTTCAAAAATGCAATGGTCAGTAGATAAAGTATGTTGTATTAGGTTTAAAAGTTAAGAATATGAAAATGGGCGTTATTAGTGGCATAGTATTCATTTTCTTAATAACACCAACATGTTTTACTAGTTTAAAAAGACAAAGCAAAGAAAATCCATATATATGGATGTGTTAAGAGATAGATTTTATTTAGCTTGGCTTGCTGTTACTTTAAGAATATACTACCGTAAGCTATGCTGTTCGTTTTTATAATATAACTAACTTCAACAAATGAGTAGGCTATAGAAAGAAGATCTTGGTGGTGCAGGTACGCAGAGGACTGCCTACACAGCCAAACAACATATGACTTCTTTTCCCAGTATTTGGAGTAACAACCACATGTACTGATGCATTAGGAAGCACGATAGAGCATTACACTGTATTTGAATGTTACTGGAGAAAGAATGATAGACGAAGTATTAATTGGTACGTTAGCATACAGAGAAAATGCCCAGTGATGGTAATTAGGGGAGGAGGGACTGAGCAGGCAGAGCAGTGAATTGAAATACCCACCATTCCGGGTAGCTGTTGCGGTGTAGATACAGCCTTTTCTTTCACCCTTTTGTCACATTCAGTTAGTCCTCGTTTCGACACATTCCTTCATTAAATACTTTTTAAGTATGTGCATTTTGTACTCCATTTGGGTGTTTTAGGTATCTGCCACTGTTCTAATCTCTAACTAAACTCATCTCTATGCATTAACAAATTTCATCTTATAGCCCATTAGAAAGCATTTGCAAGACTAATGCAAAAGAAGAATAAATAAGGCTACAGATACACAGATGCACAAAATGTTCAATAAAAATTTTTTTTGTTTCACTTCTGAGCCTGCAAAATCCTCTTTGATTTTGCAGCCCGTTTTGGGTTGCAGGCAAAATTCTTATGCAAAGTATAAGTAGATTTTAGGTTCTGTGGTTTACAATTTGTATTTTCTGGAAAAAACAGGGGAAACAATTATTATGCTTGAGCTCCTAACTAGAAAGAAGATTAGTTCCTTTTTCCAATAAAAAGGATTGAGAAGTCAAAAGATTTGCTCCTGTTCTTGCAACAGGGGCAGGACAAACATTGGAGGCTGTTTGGTGGGAACGGGGACAGAGATCAAGTCCATTGTGGAGTAAAGTAAATTTACCTGGTGTGGAAAAAGAGGTTTTTAGGGCTAAATGTTTTCATACTGATCCTGCTTACTTATATGCAGCTCACAGAACAGAAACAGTATCTTCTGACAAACACTTTGGCATTTTATTTCATTAAAGGAGGAATTGTATTGATATGTTCTCTAAGTATCAGGGTATAAAATGAAGTTCATTCTGTTATAGTTTTCCTGCTGAAAGCTTTAAATGCTTTCCCTTGTCTGTTTTAAATAAATGTTTGGAGAATGCTGTCAAAAATCTGTTTTGTTTCTGAATAATTTTGCACCATTAGATAATACTGGAAGGTTTCATTTGGGTAGGTAATAGGCGAGAAGCAGCAGCTATGAATATTGTGTTCTGTGGTAAAATTAGGTGTTTCTTTTTATGAAAGATTTGTTTACATGGATTATTTTTTTATGGTACTGTAATACTCCATAAGATTTTTTGATTTATCGATCTGTTAAATGCAGATTATTCTACAGTGAATGCAAATAAAAGGATTTTAAGCCTGGTCTTGAACAAACTGCAGCAAAGTTAGACAAACTCATTGCATATTTTTGACATAAGATACTTAGGAATTCCAATATGAAATTTTGAAGAAAACTACTTAGACATGTTTTTTATGAAAGGCTCTAGTAAACACTGTATAAATATTGGTGTTATTGAGATCTGGCCAATTAAAGGAATTTAGCTTTTGAAGCATTTGCCATGCAACAGTTGTCTCATAGGTAGAGACAGCAACATCTGAAGAACTTCTTACAGTTAAAGAATGACTGATAATTATCTCTCCTTAGGCTGAAATTTAGTCAACGTGTGATGTCAGCTGAGAAAGGATCTTTTTCCATCTGTATTCCTACCGCCACTTTGAAATGCATTCTACATCACTGATTATTGTATGATTTCACTGATGAGAGTAACTGGTACTGTGTAAGCTACAAAACACAGTCCTTGTTTTAGAAAGTTTATCAAAGTCTTTCCTATAATTTGTGTATTTTCTTGTAATCACAGCTCAAATTATGCACATCTCTAGCTCTCTAATCCCTACACATCACCTTTAACGTAGACCTGCTTATATGCTTTAGCTGGTTCAAGTATGCTGTTCCTCTCTACCCCTCCATTTACACTTATTTTCTGCAAAGACATAAAGTGATTTTAGTCAAAATTCAGTAATAAGATTAGAAAATGTCACTGTGCCTAATGGAAATGGTTATAATTCAGACACAGCATTGCCCCCATAGCTGTGTGGCTTCTAGGGCTCCTTTGTTGGAAGCACACATGTACAATGTATATCTTCTTTTTTTTTTTTTTTTTTTTTTTTTTGTGCAGAGCAGCACAGGAATCTCTAACTGCTGGGATAAACCACGGGATGTAAATCATGTTTCACTGGAGCTTCTGCTTAGAGAGGAATCACATGTAGTATTATAACAGCGGTTTTGTAATTATATTTTAGGGAAATTATTATTTTTTAATGAAATGGTGCATTTCTTTCACAAAGCAACTCATTTATCAGAAAAAAAACATGCTGTTGAAAGTAGCATTTTCTGTTAAGATATTTAGAAAAATGTTTAAGTGGAAATGTTTTCAACCAGCCATTAATAGTCATTGAAGTTAACTGTCATGTTTTATCTCAGTACTTCAATTCATCAATACGCACCTTCTGCTATTGAGATTAAATTACAAGAATAAGTCTTAATTAATTGCAATTATGTAATTGATATTCTGAAGGTCATCTGAAAATTGCAAGGAAGAATGTAGCTTCTTCTATGGTTCCAAAACAGATAGTAAGATTTCATAGGAATTCACTCTTATCCTGCACAGTCTTATTTATAACATCATTACCTTAAAACCAGTGTGTACTGACTTTTGGTTATTGAAGATGCAATCACGTAGGTGTCAAGGAAATACCTGTGGTCCACATGGAATTACTTTATTTTAATATTAAGTTGTAACCATCCACAAAATGTTTACAATGACAAATAGACTGTTCACTCACTGCATGCTTTTTCTTGAAAAGATAATTCTTCTAGAATATTTCCAAGGATGATTGTTAAAGAGTAATTTATCACATTTTACATTTACCTTGGAATGTTACAGCATATGGGAGTGTTATAAAGGAATTATCAGTGGTAAATTTGATTTGAAATCTGTTGGATGAGTGCAATGACCTTTCAGCTGGTGGAAATAATAGACTTTCAAATAGCACATTTTTCTTATTAGTGTAGGGAAAACGGTTGTTGCTACTTTGACAGTTTTACTTACAGCGTCCTGTTGCGGAACCTAAATCTTCTGAAATCTTAGTAACTAAACATGCAGCAAATCTATATGTTTCTATAGGTTTCTACAGATTACTGTCATGTAATGTGGGTCCACAAAACAGGCATGAACTAACCACAAAGAAATCATGGGAAAGAGTTCAGTGAAAGACTGAATTTGAACCCAGTCCAGTAGATATATTAGTGTTCCTTCATCAAATACAGTTATTTTCAAAATAAAACCACTGTCAGAGAAATCTTTCTATCATAACTCCAGGCAACTTCATTGACTGAATTTCTTGTTAGCTTTTCCTGTAGCAAGACTCTGTAAACATTTATTAGATGTAGGCAGCAGAAAAGTGTAGACATAGAAACTATTTCCTGCTCACAGTAGGAACTTAAGCAGAAATAATATTACAGCACCAAGCAATAATACTTTAAAGCATTAAAGATGCCAGTAAAAAGAACCAGGCAGCAGCTGCTAATTGAGGTTTACACATGGAAAGAGAAAAGGGCCCTGGACTGCGTGCCATTTTCCTCCACTCCTTGGGTAGCTATTATCGTTGTTATCAAAGAATACTGGGATTCATCTGAGGCCAGTACAGAACTAGAAGCGTTGTTTTCCAATTAATATTTTTCACGTAAAAAGTACTAAGATAGCAAATATTTTCACATGCAGAAGGGTAACATTATACTGGTGTCCTGTGGGAACAATTTTAAAAAGGCCTTTGTGACCTTGGGCGAGCTGCTTTGCTTGTTTGGTCGTCATTTATATTTACAAATTTGTACAGCCTGGCCTATTAGGAAAGCAACCTAAGGCAGGAAAGCTTTTTCACTTTATGCTTGCATGGTAGTCAGTACAGTACACTATCCAGTGAGTTTGGGCCTTTACGTATGACTGAAACACACTTCAAATTGTAATAAAATTAAGTCAAATACAGTTCTGCATGTGGTACGAATCTCTTCACAGTCAATGGAAATAGCCTCGGTACAAAATCTGCACTCACCACTCCCAAAGGATTATCAACTTTTAAATCCTGATCAGTTGAAAAGAATAAACTGGAATGACTTCAGGTACCATTTCTTTCCATGAGTCTCCTGAGTAGTTTCTAGTAATGAGAGTAAGTTTTTCTTTCATCTGTTGCTATATGAATATTGTGTACACAGGAGAAACTGTTTGCCATTCAGTGGAAAAATTCTCTTCCTGCTTCCTTTCTTGCAGTAATTCTAGGCACTGAGTTGTAAAAGCAGCAAACCACAGTTTGTGAAAACAGGGTGATCTTTAAGGGGGGTGACCTTAGCAGGTGTTGCACTTCTCTTCATTAGTTTATACCTGCTTCTTCTGTCTTCAATGGAAAAGTTTCAAAAGTTTTAAGGGTATTTAATGAAAGTAGCAGTACAATCCAATAAACTAATTTTTAATTATTTTTATAAAATCATCAAAAAAGAAACAAGGAAACCTGTAACAGGTTTGAAAATGGTGTAATTCTGATAGTCAAGTTTAATTTTATTTGACCTTCCTGTCCTTAGTGTGTCAAAGGAAATCCTTTAACATTGAGGACCCTGTTCAGGCACCCTTCTCGGGACACAAACGTATTCCATCTCTATGAACTATCATTTTTATTGGTAACTCAGAAATTTACACTTACAGATTGCATCCCAGTTGCAATCAGATCTAAGCTGTAAGCAGTATGAGATATGCAGACAGTATAAAACGCCAATGGACAGATGGTTTCAGGGTAAAGAATTATGATATTGGGTTGTGTAATGTATTCTTAAGTAGAGCTGAATGGGTTGAAGAATCCCATGTCACTGACTGAATATTAGACATTATTAGGCTATGTGTTTATCCACGACTTTCTGTGGAAGCTGTGGGACCAGAGTGACCTGGGAGCCCAGAAGCGCAGGAGTCGCAGCGGGAGATGTGCATGGTGAGCCCACCTGCTGCGCAGAGCCGCGTGAGGAAATCCAGGGGAACCTTGCACTGACTCGCTTCACTGAGATACCACGCTGTGGTCCAGAAGACTGTAGTCCTGTTCTGGCACTCTGGAAAGTATAAACCAAGATTTCTAATGAGCTTTTAAACTTTCATCATTGTTCCAGTCATTTTCAATTAAAGGCTTCTTTTGAGTGTTTGAGAAGATTGAGCTGGTACAGAAACACTCTTGGATGTGTGATGTGACTTTTGCTTTGCTTTTTAATTTACGCTGTTTCACATTTCATCTTCTCCTTACCTCTTCCTTTTGTCTGCTGACCCTAAGACCTTGCCTGCTGACCTTGGGATAAATCTTTTTCTCACCTAGCTGCTCATGTTTATGAATTGTTGCATGCTAAATCTCAGCAGTGTATTTACAAAACGAAGTTACTTAGCATACACCTGTGGTGGATAAAACATAAATTGAAAGCCCTAATAGGATAGCTTTTCTCTTCTGAAGTTTAATCAAATTGTTTCTTGAATCTGAAAAATACAGAGGTATCTTCTCAAAAGCTTCATGGACAAATAAAGTTAAGGTAAATCAGAAAAGAGTGGGTGGATTATGTACATTTCATAGGCCCTGTATTATAGTGCCCTAGGCTTCTTTTCGATTTCTATGGAAATAAAATTGATTTTTAAAAATCTATCAGTTTTTGAAGGTGGTATGAATAATTTTATAAAGAAAGAAAATACTGTTGTAGGAAGGATATTTTATGACTTTAGCACACAGTTAATATATTAGAGTAGTACAATTTTTATCCATTCTACTCCTTTGTTTTTAACGTGTCTCCTCACTATTTATTTTGGTTGTGTCTTTGTGTATTAAAAGCAGTTGGTTTATCTATGTGATATATCCTTTTGAGAGTTTTATTTATGTTTTGTAGAGGAGGTTGTGTATCATTTGAATATAAGGCAAATTTGGTGTATTTAGTTGGCAAAAAAAGATTTTTCCCCCTCCTCTTTTGTCCTAATTTCTTTCTTCCCTGTGGTGGCTTTGAAGCTTTTTCCTTTTTATTTTTTTTTTATTGTTAAACTTATCAAAGTTGCCATCTTGTGGTTTCATGTTGCCGGACAGTGATCGGTGGGACATCATCTGTTTATTTCCTGTTTGTGTATCAGGAACATCAGTGGTGCCACAAGCAGTTCCACAAACGCTTGCACAGTTATCGCTGCAGCACCAGCAGAGGCAGACATCAAGAAGATCTAATTGTTCTGATTTTCCTATCTGTTCCATGTACACACTGACATTTTTATTAAAGGAATAATTTGTTGACTGTCCTTTAAAGCAGAACATAGACAGGGTTTGTAAGAACCAGCTTTTTTGTACTATTTATCATTAATAAACACTAAGTTTTAATTTCTCACTCAGTCCTTTGGGTCCAAGGATATACTTGAGCCGTGTTGAAGTAAAATATCCAAAACATAGCAGCTGTTGAAATAAATGCAAGTGTTCGTTATTCTGCCTCAAGATGCCTATATAACCTCGCATATGCATTCAATACATAGAAATCCAGCTAACTGTATAATAAATACATAGACTGTCCACAATGACAGTAGTATTTAATTAGATGACAATATTGGCTTATCAAAGGGATAATGCTTAGATGCATTTTCTTATTAGCATTGATATTTTAGGCAATAACAAATTTTTTGAAGGCAAGTCAATAATATTCTTTAGAGATATCAGAGAACTTCAACAGTAACAGATACTGAGACTTAATACTGTCAGCTGTGTAATAAATTTCTCTGTATTATTTGAATACATTAATTTCTGTATTTCTGTTACTGCTTTTACTTCCTATTGTCTACTTGGATTATCATTTCAGTGTTCAGTCACTTCAGTGTTCCAATTCTGGAATTGTGCTGTTGCTCTGGGCTAATCTAGAATTGCTTATTTTTCCATTAGTAGTATATATGTTACATATGGTCAGCTCTCAAATTTATTTCCTTGTATTTTGTACTGGTCTTATTTTTGTGAAATGGGGAAACATGATACAACAACCCCATATCCATGCTTTTTGTGGATTAAATAATATCATAAACTGTTTTATTTTCATAGAAAAAAACTTGCCCTCATGCTAAACCATTAATACATCTGACCATAGAAAGTAATAAGATAATCTTAGTTGTAGTAATTTGAATTTGCTATAGCCTGAAGGCATGGACTCAAACTGTGGTTTAGTAAGTGTGTGATGAACCTGTTTAAGCCATGGTGCATGGTCCCAGAGAGATGTGCAGGGAGTGATGTGGGAATCAGATGGTATGTCATAAATTGCTACAGTATTGCCTTCAGTTTCCATAGGTAGATTCAATTCATTGTCTCACTTACACTGCCTCTGTCTGTGGTTACTAATGTTAACTTGAAATCTGTTTGAAACAGAATTTAGAACAGGTTTTTGTACATTCTTCAAATCATAGGAATATTATTTAATTTATGTTGATATCTTAGCATGCAAAATGAAGTCAGATTTAAAGTGAACATGTTTTCCTGGTTTAACTTGTCTAAAATTAATAATATTAGTTAGACCAAGGAACCTTTTAATACACTCAGGTTTTTATTTTATGTGACGTTACAGAAATATTGTGGATGCAGGAGCTATTGCTAACGTTTGAGGATGAATGGCTGAGGGGCATTCTTGAAAGCTGCTTGTGGATCTGTGTAAAAGGAATGTGAGCCTGCTGTCAAGCAGTTGTTGCCTTACAAGAATACCCGGAGCACACACTGGTTTAATATTTAGTGTATGAGGATAATACAGAAACCTGTATCATACCGAATCGCCTGTTGTAAGAAGTCCTTTGTGATTTTTCTAAAGCAGAGATTTTGAATATCAGTGATATTTTGATTTGAAAATTAATTGTTCTTGTCTAGGGAAAATAAAGACAGCAAAAACAGTTGGTTCTGCTGTTGCCATTCCATGCAAGGAAGTCCTGAAACAAAATTTGGTCAAAGAATGAAAGATAAAATGTAAATATTGGACTGATAAATAATTGAAGTTAGCAATTGAAATTAAGGAATTAATTATTGCATTAAATAATTTTGGGGGAACAAAAGACATTTCATAAAATGTATGATGCTCACCTAGATTCAGCTCAATCTGTTACAGGTATCGAGAGCCATGTTCCTGAGTTTCTAGAGGTTTTATTACTTAATCACCAAGTTAATACAAATCTTTGTGTTGATAAACACAGCTGCTGGTCTTTGGGTATATTCAGGACCCTGCTATATTTTGTTCATTTAAAATGTTCTTCCAGACACAAACAGATGTAATGACATAAGTACCTCTAGAGAGTCTGTAACGTTATTTACTCTACCAACTTACTGCGAAGATGTACCTTGCTGTTAATGAGGATGATTTATCTATTCAGGAACATACTGCATGAATAGTACTTTACAACATAGGTTACTATAGTAACACTTCTGTAGTTTTACGTTTATATTCCAGGATATCTTATTTCATTTTTCATGTGCTCTTTGTGAACTTTTTTAAATTAGCTTGTCGCTTGAAAAAATTTGTGAAGGACATTTTTACCTCAGTATTATTTAAAATGGTTGTTATGGCAACAATATATTTCTCTTGATGGTTTACCTATGAAAAGACAGTGGCTGTATCTCAAGCAAATAAGGAGGAAAGAAAAATGTTCATTTACTTTTATTTCTACACGTATGGCACCATGTAACAACAGTGAGATCAACATGAGGTGTAAAAAGGGATCAGGCTGTGCCTTCCTTCTCCTGGGCTTTACAGAGACACACGCAAAATCTTGCCCTCTAAGATCAATTAAGAGGCATGATGATGTAGCTATTGCAGCTTTGTGGCAAGATGAGTAGCTGGTAGGAGTTACACTGGCACAAAATAGTATAGCGAAGAGCAAGGTATATTGCAAAGACTATCATGAAGTGTGTTAGCAAAGGGTGCAAGAGGCAGGGCTGGAAGCAGCATTGTGTGGGTCTAACGGTCTTACTGGCTTGGCTGGCACTCTGGGAAGTTATGGCAGGAAAGAGCCTGGCTGCTAGAGTTCTCTCATCTAGCTATATACTGTAGACAAGTAAATAGTGAGAGAAGTGTTATCATCTTAATTTTGCAGGTCGAAGACAAGTCTCCCTTATTGTGATCCTCTCTTAGTAGGAAGAAAATCCTGAATGGAGGACTATGAGGTGGCAGGATACCACAGTCTCTAGCACAGGGGTCCTCAAACTATGGCCCGTGGGCTGGATACGGCCCCCCCGGGGTCCTCAATCTGGCCCCTGGTATTTACAGACCGTTCCCGTCCCCCTGCTGGGGGTTGGGGGGGAAACCAAGCAGCCGCAGATGACTGCCTGCCACTGCATCTGCGTTTCAGCCCCCTGGTTAAAAAATTTGAGGATCCCTGCTCTAGCACCTTGCAAAAGTCCATATTTAAAACATTGGGGGGGGGGGGGGTGTGGTGTGTGCAGGGAATGAGAGGAATTACTTTGTCAGAACAAATTCTCAGACCCTTAGTGCATGCTGTCTGTTTACCAGGCAACAGTGTGTATATCTACAATCCTCCGTTCAGGTGATTCAAATATAATTAGATCCTGGGATTAAATTTAATAATTTGTATTTCAGAAGGTAAGAGTGGCTATATGGATACAAACCTTTTGCCCTCAGATTCATGCAGTTATGGAACTCTTTATGTTGGTATGGAAATTTAGCTTACAATTTTTAGATAACGTTTCACATAATTTCATAACTGGTACTAATGTTGGTCAATTTCAAATGCGTGTTTCAAATTAAAAGTACAATAAAAGTATCGGTCAGTGCCCCTTCATGGTTTAAGAAACAGCGTTACAGTCTAGAGCTATATTAGGCATGATTTAGATTACTTGTTTTGCGTAATGAATAGGCATTTTCTATATTTATCAGCAGGTGCATACTATTTAATTAAAATGAACAGAACAGCAATATTAAGAACAATGTAGCATTTCTTAGACTGAGGTATAATAAAGTGTTGCAATAATTATTTCTAATGTATATCAGAGTATTACAAACTAAGCTTTTGGCTCCCTTACCCTGAGAATTAATCATTACTAGTTAATTGAATTTGTGATCTGGTGAAGCCTTATCTTCACCATCAGTCTCTAAATGAATATGGAAATTCTGCTAAAATTCAACTTCTGATACCATGAAATGGCACAGGAATCTATTCCCTGTATCTCTGTTGAGCAAAGTGGTTATTGAAACTTGCAATAATTCAAGTTTTATAAGACTACACAAAGAATCTTTTTTATTAAAAAGCATATAGCTTGGAGAATTTTATATAAAACTTAGAAGGTGTCTAGGAAGTAGAAGCAGTAAAAGCTACATGTAAGATAAGGCAAAAGTAGTGTAGTGAAAGTTGATTACTATCAAAAATTGTCTTATTGCTTTGTATTGTTTTTAAATGGGCTGTGAATTATGTATTTACCTCTTCTGGAAATAAGTTCAAAATTGAATAATACAGTAAATGTAATAATTCAGGGTCAGTCGTTCATGGACAGAGCCAGAGTTAGTACGAATTCACGCAGTGCTGTGATGTCAACTGAGGAGCAGCCCCATGAATCTGTGCTGGCTGGATAAGTGTATCAGTGTTTCCGAAAGCATTGCTTTGGGTCTTCATAAATGCGTCATTTTGTGTAAACCTTCCCCCAGTTTTCGTGCTCCAAAGGTAAATACTGAAGTATTTGGATTATTTTTTGAAAATGAATTAGCACTTTTTTAAGAAACTGCGCACTCTAAAATAGACTTCTAGTTTATGATTGTTCAAGAATATGCACTGTTTTTTGATAATGGGATGCGTGCACTGAAAATCTGCCTGTAACATGTCCAAGGCAAGAGAGAGATTTTAAAGATTGGGGAAAGCACCTAGGGTTCATGCCTGTGTAATATTTATTTGTTTATCTATAAAATGTGCCTTTAATTATATTTCTCCATCAGGAAACAGGTGTGCTAGCCTCCAGGATCAAGCATGAGGATCTTGGGGAAGTCCTGGAGTTAGTTGTAGTGAAACCACATTTAATTTTAGTGGAACTACATCTGAGGAATGCAGTGTCTCTCTGTCTGGATTTAACTGTATGCAGCAAAGCAGACAAAACACTTCAACCGTAGGTGTTTCTTTGGAAGTTGAAGCTTCTGCTTTATTTTGAAAGAATAATAAGCAATGAAAAAAATGTTTTCATTGTTTTCTGAGTTTCCTGAGCAAGTAGGCTTTTTAGCTTTGGAGAGATGCCCCCCCGCCTGCCTTTGTATTCTAGTGTTTTTCTTAAACTGGGCTCACTGTGTGGGTGCCCGGCTACAGCAGTCCATGTCATTCCATGTCATTTAAACAGAACCAAGAGGTTGCTCCTAGATCATTCTGGGATCCGCCTGTCTTCTAAACTTAAACCACTTGTCTGTCCCTTGCAGGAAAAGAATAGGAAATAGTGGATTTTACCATGAACTGATTTTTTTGCTTGAACTAGAGGATGTGGCTTCAGTTTGTCTGAAATATTTCCTGGATATTGAGTGCTGTGCAATGTAGGACCTGGATGACTACTCAGCCACAACTGGCTGCTTAGGCTAGTTTTACAATCCATGTTGAATATTTCTCTTCAAACCGAAGGCTAGTTGAATTGCTGAATCTCTGTAAACTGTGTGGACTCCCTGAGTTGGAGCGAGCAGACAAAGATTTGATGCTTTCATCCAGAGAACTCCTGCTAGAAATGTTATTCTATCATGTGTGGCTTTCATCACATTTCAGTAAATGTCCGACTTACAGTAATGTGTGTTGTAATATATGTTCAGTTTTGATATTCCGAGGGGGGGGGGGGGGGGGGGGAAATCCACTTTTGCATAGAGAGAATTTAAATGTTTAAAGTGCAGCATAATAAGCATTTGTATGGCAAACCTTTTCCATGGGGATTTGTCATACCAAATATTTAATTAAATTGAGGCGAAATAGTGTTATTCATGCAAACCGATTTTGTTAGAATAATTAAACTGCCTCAAAAAGATTTCTCTGCCCTTCCTTTCTACATAAAGTACAGATTTATGTGGGAACCCTTCAGCAAAGAGCGAGTGCAATTTCTAGAGGTTACTAATAAACACTGGACTTTGTCTGCTGCCCTGGAAGGTGGGAAAACTAATTTAAACTAAGTGGTCAAAGAATGACAGTTACTGACAATGGTTTATTTAAAGGAAAAAAGAATAGAAGATGAATGGGATAATACAGGAAAACAAACTATGCTTTCCTAAATACAAAGATAATGTCAAGTCTTCTTCTCTGACTTCATTTTGAGAGACTGCGAAGCGACTGTATGCTTGCTGCTTTCTCCAGTAACATTTCATTTAAAATTTGCACCTCCAAGCTCTGAGGCTGTATCACTTCTTTTGCCAAGCAGTGAGACCTCGTGTAAGCTGAGGCTGACTGTGGTGTGAACTCCTGTCATTTCAGCAGCCATTCCTGTTCTGAAGTGATTTCTGCACTTTAGCAGCAGTATGCAGCAAACAGCACTACACGCAGCCCTACTGCCCAAAGGAGATTTTATAGTGTCTCTTTTCTCTAAGGTTTCAAGCTGCTATTACATCGGTGTGAGTGCTTACCCCAGACATACTTCAGTTGCCTTGCCAGGCTCTCACAGTGTCTCAGTTTCTTCCCCTACATGACATGGCTGTTCCTTAACAGAAGTGAGAAAATAAATGCACGAGGTATGTGTATTTCAGGTTTTCCGCTTAGCTGCTCACGTTTTCTCATCCTCTCTGTGAGGATCCAGCATTCCTTTCCAGCTCTCTGGCTGGAGGACCTGGCTAGCAGGTTAACATATATTTCAGTGACAGAGGAAAGCACTAGTTTATGCAGTGTAGATGTAACTGATTGCACAGTATTATCTTATGACAGAGAAATCCTAGTAGTTTAGGAAGCTGACTTTACTATAGGAAAAGCTAGAAGTACTGTTCAGTATCAAGTAAAACCATTTTCTTTCTGTGAAATGGCATTCAGCAGTGGACACAAGCTTATTTTGTAGATCAGAAAAGTCTAGATAAATATTTTCTCAGTTCAGATTAAAACAAAACCAAAAACAATGTTCTCCACACCACCACTGAGTATTCCTCAAAGTCATGCAATATATAACCTTACTGGTTATTTCCAAAGACAACTTTATAAATGTGTCTCTGTGCATCACAATATTGAGATGTGAGATGTCTTTGGGCTTTAGGTAATTCAAACATTAGATGCATGCACCACAGAAAAAAAAAAAACCAACCCAAAAAACAATCTACCTTGCCTTTAACTATGAAAAGGCAAAAATCTGTTAAAAATCTGTTGTCTTCTGTTCTGGTTCCTGCCAGAAAGGGCCATGCCACCAACAGCCTAATCACTTAACTAGTTATTTCCCTTAGCCACCCGCCTGCCTGGTCGTGAGCTCATGTGGGCACACGTTCATTAAGTCAGGCCACTGATCTCTCTGACGTGCAGGGGGGATTACAGCTGCCCATTAGAAGGTAGCCTGCAATTAGATTGGATTAAATTTAGTGTGAAGGTACACTCTTGGTCAGTGGTATAGCAATGGATTCTGCCTCAACAAGTAGAATAATTTGCTGGACTATGCAATACATGAAATTTAAAGGTACTGATCTGTAGGTAAAACTTAAGGTCATTTTCCAGGTTTTGTTAGGTGCAGTTTTTATCAAATTTGGGTGCATATACCTTGTTGGAGATAAATATAAAAGCTTCCTAGGGAATGAGATACTGTCAAATTGTCATAGCACTGACTTCTGCTGTTAAAAGATGTATTGATACACGAGGAAAAATGCTTCTCGTATGGAAACCCTAGTCCTATATTCGGTGTTCTCTGCAGAACTGATGTAAATTGATCAGCTTAGTGGGGCTGCAAAGGCAAGCAAGGAAGAAAAGGCACATTCTGAAGTAATGTGTTTGTTATCTGGAATCAGTACGGTTCACTTCATCCTTTCACTTTTCAAAAAGGTTAAGACTTCTGCTTTTTTGGCAGATGGAGTTGGGGAAGATAAGACTGCTTCAATGTTTGTGTATATGACTATTGCATTCACTTTTATTGGTAAATTATTTTCCTGGAAAACCATATGTTGGTCAGCTGTGAGAGAAAGTATTAAGTAATTCTTGAAAAGGTTTTGTTTATAAAACAAAATATTCATATACCAGGACTGAAACTCAAACGCCAAAACTGTAAAGAGCATGGAAAATTCTGGACTTGGCACTTATTGGCAATTTAAGTTTGAACAGATGCACATCCAGAAAGCGGGGACACTTGTCTGCCTGTGAGTGGTGTTTTTCAGATCAGTCTAAGTCTTGCATGAGCAAGTTTGTAGTACCTTTGCTTATGGTCAGAAGAGAAATTAATACAGGATCTGCTGTAAGAACTGTGGTTCAGAAGCAGACAGGCATCGCAGGAGTATAAATTCAATGCGGTGACAAAATACGTTGTGCTTTTCCCCTTTATTTGTTTTTCTGTTTGCTTTTGGGGGGGATTTTTCCCCTGAACAAGTTTGTTGTCTTACTGTGCACAAGCTTGTTTCTACAGCAGGGAAGAGAGCAGTGGGGTAGCTCTTCAGTTACTTACCATCTGTTTCTCAGCTCTTTGTTCAAAATCCCTGATCAGAAGCTTGTAAACCATCTTGCCTTCTAGACACAGGTGAGGGTATTAAGGCCTTTCCCTATTATGTTGTTATTGCTTTGCACTTCTGATGTTTGCCATTTTTATTGGTGAATTATTTCTCAGTAGAAGCAGAAATTCACTAGCACAAACGGGATAAGAAAGAACAAAACTTGCTTGGAGTCTGAATAAAAAACAAGTTTGTTTTAAACTCCTACTGTGTCATATTTTGCGTTTAACAAAGAAAAGGGCTTGGACTTGTTAAATACATTTTTTTATATTTAACCTGTTTAGCCAGTCTCAAAAGAATAATGAGTGATTTGCTGACAAATAAAAACTTTAAAACTTTATCTTTTAATATAATGTGTCAGCTTTGGCTTTATCGTTTGCCTTACATTTTTAGAAATTTCTTTAGGAGTTCTTTAATATCTTTAGGCTTTACAAAGGAATAATCCTTTGTATGTAATGAAAGATGAGACTCATTATTTGGTGTAAGGAAAAATATGCCTGGTAAAATCAAGACTTTCTGATTTGGCATTAGTTCAAGACAGATCAGAATTTGCTACTAATTCTAGCCCACAGTTAATTTTTTCTCAGGTTAAAAAAAATAATAAAATGTATTCAGCTTCCATGGCTTGTTCTACATCCTTTTCCAACAACTGTGCTTATGCTGTGTACACTTAAAGCTTCTGCTGAAGATTTTTTTAGACATCTTTTCTGGATAGTACAGTGCTGTCCGTAAGGGGGTGTATAACCTCAGGGGCCGATGCCACAGTTCAAAACAAGATGAAAGTAAGCAAAATCATACTGAAAAGGAATCCATTGTTGGATGGTCTGAAGCACAATAGAAGCGTTCAAAGGCACAGATGATGAGAATCTACAGGGACTCTTTCTCAGTTACTGTTGATTAGATGTGGTATGATTTTGTGGATAATTTTGCAGTAATCTGTTGCAGAGTTCTGGTGTCTTTGTAACGTTGATTATGAAAACATGGCAAGGATGGTACCAGGTGCCTTAAAAGGGTTACAGACATCTTTTTGTGCACAATACTCATGATTACAAAAAGATACATTCTCTTTTTCAGCAAGAAGGTTTCTACTTAAAAACCTGCATTGCATAAGGATTGATGAAATGTAGGAGGTACATCTATCCTGCTTTGTTTTCACTTGAGTCTAAGTTATGTTTGTTATATTCTTACCCTGTGTCTTGAGAACTGAGGCATAAATTAGGCTGACTGTATTATCCTTTGAATTCCTGTGAAAGGAGATGTAAAATAAATGCAGGTGTCATTGGCACAGCAAGAGATATCAGAGATGAAAAGCTGGCATCCCTTGCACGATGCTGAATGCCATGGAAATAATCAGTTTGCCTGATAAAGGTTATAAGCAAGAGAGGAAATTAAACATAAACCTACTCAATATGATGGACCTTTCTCAAAATCCCAGGTTGCTGTCTATGTTGACAGAAGATATTTAGCAAAACAAACTAGTAAATAAGTAGTACAGAAGTCTAAAGGCTATTGAGAATATATATGTTTCATTTTGGGGTTCAAGAGAGTGAGAGGAATCTCTGGCAGGCAGACAAAATGCTTTATGCTTTGATATATGTTGCCTTGAACTATTTAATTCTTTTCTGCTGTGGTGTTAGGTTGAGTCTGCTTTGCTGTTATTAGCATATGCTAGTTATTGCATTAACTGACTTTGTTAAATGCCTGCAGACATCCTGTATCACTTAATGAAGTCAAACATGGCAAACCTTTCTGATAGCTGTATAAAGCAAGTGTAGTTAAGAAAAATATTTGCATACTATAATTGTTGGAGAATATTAGAACAAAGTATTTGAAATAACAGACCCTACTAGTTATTGGTCCCCAGATCTGAATTGCAGCTCTGAGGCTGAAACACTGTAGCCTTATGAGAAGTGAGGGGCAGGGGGGGAAGAAATGTGATTGGGTTATATTCTTCTGCATATATAACATTCAGCTTTGTTTAATACTAATATTTTTCAGCTTCCATTTGTGGATTTAGTTGACTGAATTCTATGAATATTAGTGAGTCATGCACCTAAATCTACCTAAAATATCTAAGCTTTTGTTTACTATTCAGCTATTTAAACTAAAGTCCAGAAAGAAAATCAGGGTCACATCCAGATTAGGTTGGTTCAGTCTTCTATCCTTCCAAGGCAGCTTAAACAAAATTTCTGGTGGTTTACCAGAGAAAAAGCAAATTGGCATACTTGCATTCTTAACATGTGGTGTATGTATAAGATCAGCAGAGTAGAAGCAGAGTACGCGCACATATAGCTTAGTGACCATGTGCTCACTGCAGGTGAACTCTAAACAGATTGTTGTTAATGTTAATATTATTTTTCCCCTGTTGATGAATTTAAAAATGTTCTGGAAGAGCAGAAACGAGTATATA